>NC_133510.1:100207500-102707500 GCF_049354715.1 Callithrix jacchus | reverse complement strand
ATTTCGTTATTATAGAAACCATTTGATTTAGGATTAACTGATTTGGTAATACACATTTTATCTATGAAAAAATTGGTAAAAATCATTCATCAGAAAAGTCTATTGTTGAAATCATCTGAATTCATCAGAAAAGTCTATTGTTGAAATGAAAATTCATTCATTTCTTTTCCCTGAGGAAACTTAAATGCAGTGTTACTTTGTACTCTATACTATTGCAACTGTTCTTCAAAGAAAATGAAGTATGTAGCTGAGAGAATGTCTTACATGTTTGCTTTAAAGATCAGAAGTACATTGAGGAAATACTTGACAGGTTGATGCCTTGAATATAATCTTGGGTTTTGTTTAATCTTAGTTGAATTTCTACAAAACTCTTTGTTCATAAGGGAGAATGTTCAAATTTCCCAAAACTATTTAGTAAAAGATACATGACAGTGTGTACATTAAATGTGCTGTGTTGTAATTGTCTTTTTGCTTCTCTCTCTCTCTGTCTCTCTGTCTCTCTCTCCCACTCAAGACATTAAATGCTGTAAGGGCAGGGATTATGTATTATTTACCTTTTATAACTACCACTAAGCAAACTTCCTGACACATAACTAGTCATTAGGCCAATGCAGATTACAATTACAATGCTATTTTAATGACTGTAATAAAAAAGATGGACAATATTAGTGTTGGCTAAGATGTGGAGGAACTAGAATTCTATGCATTGTTGGTAGATATATCAAATTGCATAGTCGTTCCAATAAAACAGTTTGTGTTTTCTTAAAAAGTAAAATATAAATTTACTGTATGACTCAGCAGTTCCACTCCTAGGAATCTACTCAAAAGGAATGAATTCATTTCTTGCTCATCAATATCCTCTCCTGGTCTCCTTGGTCTTCCACTCTAATCCTAACAATGTAGATGCTTCCTAACTTTTCTTTTTTGCCCTATCCTGAGGTCATAGTAACATAGTTAAATGAAAGACCTACTTGGATAAAGTCCAGAAGCATGAGGAAGTATTATAATGTTTATATATATAGGATTAGCTGATTTGGTAATAAACATTTTATCTATGAGAAAATCGGTAATTTTGAGAAAACATCTCATATGCATTTTGATGCTAGACAAAGGTTTACCTTTTGGTCTCACAATTATGAAATCACAGAATTTTACAGCTTAAACATACTTTAAAGATTAAAATTGCATGAGATAAGCATAAAGCTATCATACTAAGTCAAAATGTGTTCATCATAACCTCAAAATATGACCATATTTGCAAGTAAGGGCTTTGCAGGTATAATTAGTTAAGATGCGGACATTCTAGAGTAGGATGAATTCTAAATCCAATATGATTTGTATCCTTATAACAAGAAGAGAGGACACAGAGAAACCTACAAGCAGAAGGGTTATGTGAGTATATAAGCAGAGATTGGGGTAATGTGACTTCAAGCCAAAGAACACCAAGGATTGATGATACCATAAGAAGGTTGAAAGAAGCAAGGAAAAATCCTTCTCTGGAGCCTTTAGAGGGAAAATATTCCTACCCACATCTTGATTTAGACTTTTAGCTTCCAAAACTGAGATATGAAATTTTTGTTGTTTTAAGTCTCTCAATTTATGGTACTTCGTTGTGGCAGTACTATGAATTTAATACACTTATATTTATTGAAAATAAAAATATACATGTTTATTTAGATCAAAGAGTCTACCAACTAATTTGTTTTGGAAAGGTAGTTTCTGGCTTTAAAATTATTTCAAAGTTAGCTGTGGAGGAGCCCTGCAACTCACATTTCACAGATGCCATGCATCTATTTAAATTGATGTCATAAACATTTGCCAGTGAATCAAAACTGTGTTGATTTTTGGATACTTACAAAAACTTAGGCTGTAATTTCAAAAGTTGGTGAGAAAATTCCCCAGGAGTAATGTAGTGGTTGAATTGAAAAATTAGTTGCATATTTTAGTACAATAAATGATATATGCTATGTACTGTACATAAAACATATGTATTTTGTTTTAAATCATTCATTTAAAGGTGTTAAGAAGTATTATATAGGAGCATGTTTTAACCCAAGTAGACACACTTGAATCTTTTTTTCTTTAATATGAGTTAATGTGTGAGATTATAAAGTTAGAGAAAAGACCTTGGAATACTTAGCTAGACTATGATGGTGTCAATTGGGCATAATTCGTTTTACATTTTCTAAAATGATACATACTAATATTGATAAGATTTTCTCTTTTCTGAAAAATGTGTTTTGTACATTTCAGCATTTAAAATAAAATATTCATCTCATTAGTTTTCATTTTTTACTAGAAAAAGAATATATAAAATATACAGGCAATTGGAACAATTTATACTGTTTTCACACAATTTTGTAATAACACCAGATTAAATTCTCATTGAAGTCTGTTAAAATATTAGCACCTATTGCAATAAGGAAACAATCTTACACGATCTTTCTGATTCAAATGTCTTATGTGGCTGGTAACTGTAACATTATAGGTTTGGGGACCTCTTAAAATATTTCCAGTGAGGCCACATATTGCAAGCCATCAATTTTAAATTTGTAAAGTTCTTACATTTTGTTCTCACGGAGTTTCTGTTCTCATTTAATTCTTATATGACTGTAAGAATTAGGTATTAATGTCTCTATTTCACTGCTGAGTAAAACTAAGTCTAATTGCATGTGACTTGCCCAAGTTGTAGAGCTACTGTTTGTGGCCTAAGTCTGCACCAAAGTCTATGCTTTTTCAGGAATAACATTTTGCTTTACCTAATGTGGATTCGATTTTAAGGCTTACTTAAATCTTAAATTGCTTAATTTATTACTTAAATTGCTAAATTTTATGGTAGTTCTACTTTTAGTTTTTTGAGGAATCTTCATACTGTTTTTCATAATGGCTGCATAAATATGCATGTTCACAACAGTGTACAAAGGTTCCAATTTCTCCACATCTTCATGACCACTTGACCTTATATAAAAGATTAGAATTTGAATTCTGACTCTTCTAATTATTAACTCTGTAGTTTTAGGCCAGTTCTATGAGCCATAATTTTTTTGTTGTTGTAAGAATATTTAACATCAGATTTTCCTTCTTAACAAATGTTGTGTACAGTACAGTATTGTTGACTATAAACATGGTATTGTACCACAGATTTCTAAAGCTTTTTCATCTTGCATAACTGAAACTTTATATCCATTGAATAGCAACTTACCATTTCTTCCTCTCCCCAGCCCCTACCAACCATGATTCTACTCTATGCTTCTCTGAGTTTGCCTATTTTAGATTTCACATTTAAGTGGAATGATGTAGTATTTGTCCTTCTGTGACTGGTTTATTTTGCTAAACATAATGTCCTAAAGATTCATTTATGTCACACATTGCAGGATTTACTTCTTTTTAAAGGCTGAATAATATTCCATGTGTGAGTGTGTGTGTTTGTTTATCACATTTTCTGATGAAAGTATTCATCTGCTGATGGACATTTAGGTTGTTTCTACATCTTGGCTGTCACCAGTAATGTTGCAATGAACATGAATGTGCAAATGCCTTTGAGACCCTGATTTTATTTCCTTTAGATAAATACTCAAAAGTGGGATTGCTAAAGTATATGGTAGTTCTATTTTTAGTTTTTTGAGGAATCTTCATACTGTTTTTCATAATGGCTGCATAAATATGCATGTTTACAACAGTGTACAAAGGTTCCAATTTCTCCACGTCTTCATGACCACTTGAATTTTATCTGTAGTAATCATAGCTAACTCCAGCATTTAGGAACTTCACAGTTACTGCTTAATTTATTCTTTATAAAAACCGTATGAAGCAGATAAATACCCCCATTTCACATAGGAGGAGAATGAGATTTGGAGAGTTTAAATAACTTTCCTGAAGTCACAAACTATTCAGTGATAGATCATGGACTCGCATCTGAGACTGTGTGCTCTGCTGCCTCTGTGTGAAGATGGAAATAAAAAATACCGACTGCAACAGCTGCTTGTCAGCATAAATGATAATGTGCATACAGGCACTTTGTAAACAGAATAAATCTAAAGAAAGTTTATTATTATAGATAAGAAAGCTTTTCTTTTACCATAGAGGAAATGTCAGGGTTGACAGTTTCCTTATAATAAGTTCTTATGGAATTTAAATGCTATTGTCACAACCTAATCCTACATACATATTTCTTAAAATATTCTTTGAAGTAAAATATGCATTTTTCATCATTTAACAGATGAAGCTAAATGCAAAAGTTGTCTGCTCCTAGTTGAGCAACTTATGTTTTAAAATTATTTATTTATTGCTTTGATTGTTTTCATTAAGCATCATTTGTTGAAATTAATCAGTTTTTTTATTGATATCCAGTATTTGCATGAGAAGAATTCTTATGTACCTTAACATTGCCATAACATTTGTCATAGTGGTTATTTGTTGCAGAGAATATTCATTTCTGTTTGATGTCTACCCATTTCCTTAAAAAGTTTGGATATTCTTTATAAATTATCTTACTGGGCTTCTGATTTTCAAACTTTTTTCAATAAGAAACTAAAATTCGAGGGGGGAGGACTCAAGATGGCGCTGTGAGAACAACCCAGGATTGGAGCTCTTCTCGTTGAATCTGCAAACAGTGAGTCAGAGCGGCATTTCCAGACTGATCTTTGTTGCCCACAGAACGGGGAAACTCCCAAGTATAAAAAAGACACGGGACGCCAGGCAGTAGGTCTGCCTGGCGAAGCCGGCAGCTGGAGCGGCGGCGGCCGGCCCTACCCAGCAATCCCCACAGGGCGCGCTTGTCCGGGTGCCCTGTTGAACCGGCAACCTGAGACTTGAGAGGGCTGGACTTGAGACTGAACGAGACTTGGACAATAGGCCAGCCCAGGGGATTGCAGGGATTGGGATACCCAGTGGGACGAACAAAACCGCGATTTCAAACTATCCCGAGCAGACGGTCCGAGACACTCTGTGGGGGAGGGGCGTCCACCACTACCGAGGCAACCCGCCCCAACTGAGATACACGCCCACTGCTGACGCAGCCTGCCGTTGCCGAGGCAACCCGTCCCTACTGAGATACACGCCCACTGCTGACGCAGCCTGCCGTTGCTGAGGCAACACGCTACAATGAAGAGACTCCGCCGCAGGGCGTGGCGGAGACCACAGCAGAGCCGGCAGGAACAGCGCGAATCACACTACAGCAGGGCGGAGCCTCGGCAGCCAAACAGTGGCTAGTCTGCCTTCTAGCTGGGCAGGACACCTGATCGGACATCCAAAAATAAAGCCCAAACCCCTCAACACAGAGCATTTGAGAAAAAAAAAAAAGGGTTTTTTAATGAGCTCTGTTGCAGCAGAATCAAACATAGCAGCGTAACAGCCCTGAATGAACAACAGAGTGCACAGCTCAGCAATTAAACCCCTATAAAGTACAAACTGTCTCCTCAAGCAGCTCCCTGACCCCTCTATATCCAAAAGACTGACATTAGGCAGGCATCATCCTGGGACAAAGAGAGCAGAAAAAGAAACTGGTAGCATCCCTCGCTGTGCCACAGCTACTAGAGGTGCACCCCAGACAAGCAGGGTCTGGAGCGGACCTCAGCAGTCGTACAGCGAATGGGCTAGACTGGTAGAAGGAAAACCAAGCAACAGAAATACTTCATCATCAACATTCTGGGTGTCCACTCAGAGACCCAAACGAAAAGTCAGCAACTATGCAGACGACCAGCGGACAAATCCACAAAGATGGGAAGAAACCAGCGCAAAAAGGAGGAAAACACCCAAAACCAGAACACCTCGCCTCCTAGAAAGGACCAAAACTCCTCACCAGCAAGGGAGCAAAGCCGGACGGAGAATGACTGTGACGAAATGACGGAATTAGACTTCAGAAGATGGATAATGAGAAACTTTTGTGAGCTAAATGATCATGTATTAAATCAATGCAAAGAAACTAAGAACCTTGAAAAAAGATTTGAAAAAAGATTCGAGGAAATGATAACAAGAATGGATACCTTAGAGAGGAATATGAATGAATTAAAGGAGCTGAAAAACACAATACGAGAACTTCGCGAAGCAAACACAAGTTTCAATAGCTGAATTGACCAAGCAGAAGAAAGAATATCTGAAGTCGAAGACCAACTCAATGAAATAAAACGAGAAACCAAGATCAGAGAAAAAAGCACAAAAAGGAATGAACAAAGTCTCCAAGAAATGTGGGACTATGTGAAAAGACCTAACCTATGTTCGATAGGTGCACCAGAAGGGGACGAAGAGAATGAATCCAAGCTGGAAAATATTCTTCAGGACATCATCCAGGAAAATTTCCCCCACCTAGCAAGACAAGCCAACACTCAATTGCAGGAAATACAGAGAACACCACAAAGATATTCCGCAAGAAGAGCAACCCCAAGGCACATAATCGTCAGATTCAACAGGGTTGAAATAAAGGAGAGAATACTAAGGGCAGACAGAGAGAAAGGTCGGGTCACCCACAAAGGGAAGCCCATCAGACTCACAGCAGATCTCTTGGCAGAAACACTACAAGCCAGAAGAGAGTGGGGGCCAATATTCAACATTCTTAAAGAAAAGAACTTTCAACCCAGAATTTCATTTCCAGCCAAACTGAGCTTCAGAAGTGAAGGAAGAATAAAATCCTTTGTGAACAAGCAAGTACTCAGAGATTTTGTCACCACCAGGCCTGCTTTACAAGAGCTCCTAAAAGAGGCACTACACATAGAAAGGATCAATCAGTACCAGCCATTCCAAAATCACACTGAATGCTAAAGAGCTTCAACATAATGAAGAATCTACAACAACTAACAGGCAAAACAGCCACTTAGCATCAAAATGGCAGTATCAAATTCACACATAACAATATTAACCCTAAATGTAAATGGACTAAATGCACCAATCAAAAGACACAGACTGGCAAATTGGATAAAAATCCAAAACCCATCAGTGTGCTGTATACAGGAAACCCATCTCACATGCAAGGATACACAAAGGCTCAAAATAAAGAAATGGAGGAAGATTTACCAAGCTAATGGAAAGCAAAAAAAAGCAGGAGTTGCAATTCTCATCTCTGGTAAAATAGACTTTAAAGCAACAAAGATCAAAAGAAGGCCATTACATAATGGTAAAAGGATCGATACAACAAGAAGAGCTAACGATCCTAAACATATATGGACCCAACACAGGAGCACCCAGATACATAAGGCAAGTTCTTAATGACTTACAAAAGGACTTAGACTCCCACACAATAATAGTGGGAGACTTTAACACTCCACTGTCAATACTAGACAGATCAACCAGACAGAAAATCAACAAGGATATCCAGGGCTTGAACTCAGACCTGGAGCAAGCAAACCTGGTGGACATTTACAGAACTCTCCACCCCAAATCCACAGAATACACATTCTTCTCAGCACCACATCACACCTACTCTAAAATTGACCACATAATTGGAAGTAAAGCACTGCTCAACAAATGCAAAACAACTGAAATCATAACAAACAGCCTCTCAGACCATAGTGCAATCAAGTTAGAACTCAGAATTCAGAAACCGACCCAGAACCGCACAGCTTCATGGAAACTGAACAACTGGCTCTTGAATGTTGACTGGGTAAACAACGAAATGAAGGCAGAAATAAAGAAGTTCTTTGAAACCAATGAGAACGAAGACACAACGTGCCAGAACCTCTGGGACACATTTAAAGCAGTCTCTAGAGGAAAGTATATAGCAATAAGTGCCCATATGAGGAGAATGGAGAGATCCAAAATTGACACCCTATCGTCAAAATTGAAAGAGCTAGAGGAGCAAGATCAAAAAAAACTCAAAACCCAGCAGAAGACAAGAAATTACTAAGATCAGAGCTGAGCTGAAGGAGATTGAGACACGAAAAACCCTTCCAAAAATCAATAAATCCAAGAGCTGGTTTTTTGAAAAGATCAACAAAATAGACAGACCACTAGACAGATTGATTAAAAAAAAGAGAGAGAACAACCAAATAGATGCAATAAAAAATGATAAAGGGGAAATCACCACAGATTCCACAGAAATTCAAACCATCATCAGAGAATATTACAAACAACTATATGCGCATAAACTAGTAAACCTGGAAGAAATGGATAAATTCCTGGACTCCTGTGTCCTCCCAAGCCTAAACCAGGAGGAAGCTGAAACTATGAATAGACCAATAACAAGGTCTGAAGTCGAGGCAGCAATTAAGAGCCTACCTCACAAAAAAAGCGCAGGTCCAGACGGGTTCACAGCCGAATTCTACCAGACACACAAGGAGGAGCTGGTACCATTCCTTCTAAAACTATTTCAAACAATCCAAAAAGAGGGAATCCTTCCCAAATCATTTTATGAGACCAACATCATCCTGATACCAAAACCCGGCAGAGACCCAACGAGAAAAGAAAACTTCAGGCCAATATCCATGATGAACATAGATGCAAAAATCTTCAATAAAATATTGGCAAGCTGATTGCAACAGCAGATCAAAAAACTTATTCATCATGATCAAGTAGGATTCATCCCGGGGATGCAAGGCTGGTTCAACATACGCAAGTCTATCAACGTAATTCACCACATAAACAGAACCAAAAACAAAAACCACATGATTATCTCAATTGATGCAGAGAAGGCATCTGACAAAATTCAACAGCCCTTTATGCTAAAAACCCTCAATAAACTCGGTATCAATGGAACGTATCTCAAAGTAATAAAACCTATTTATGACAAACCAACAGCCAATATCATACTGAATGGGCAAAAACTGGAAGCATTCCCTTTGAAATCTGGCACTAGACAAGGATGCCCTCTCTCACCACTCCTATTCAATATAGTACTGGAAGTTCTAGCCAGAGCAATCAGGCAAGAAAAATAAATAAAGGGTATTCAAATAGGAAAGGTGGAAGCCAAATTGTCTCTATTTGCAGACGACATGATAGTATACGTAGAAGACCCCATTGCCTCAGCCCAAAAACTCCTGAAACTGATAAACAACTTCAGCAAAGTCTCAGGATATAAAATCAATGTGCAAAAATCACAAGCATTCGTCTACACCAATAACAGACTTAAAGAAAGCCAAATTAAGAGTGAACTGCCATTCGCAATTGCTACAAAAAGAATAAAATACCTTGGAATACAACTGACAAGGAACGTAAGGGACCTCTTCAAGGAGAACTACAAACCACTGCTCAACGAAATCAGAGAGGACACAAACAGATGAAGAAACATTCCATGTTCATGGTTAGGAAGAATTAACATCGTGAAAATGGCTATACTGCCCAAAGTAATTTACAGAATCAATGCTATCCCCATCAAGCTACCATTGACTTTCTTCACAGAACTGGAGAAAACCACCATGAACTTCATATGGAACCAAAAGAGAGCCCGCATAGCCAAGTCAATTCTAAGCAAAAAACACAGCGGGGGGCATCACACTACCGGATTTCAAACTATACTACAAGGCTACAGTAATCAAAACAGCATGGTACTGGTACCAAAACAGAGATATAGACCAATGGAACAAAACAGAGGCACCGGAGGCAACACAACATACATACAACTATACAATCTTTGATAAACCTGACAAAAACAAGCAATGGGGCAAGGATTCCTTGTTTAACAAATGGTGTTGGGAAAACTGGCTAGCCATATGCAGAAAGCAGAAACTGGACCCCTTCCTGACACCTTACACTAAAATTAACTCCAGATGGATTAAAGACTTAAACATAAGACCTGGCACCATAAAAACCCTAGAAGGAAATCTAGGCAAAACTATCCAGGACATAGAAGTAGGCAAGGACTTCATGAACAAAACACCAAAAGCATTGGCAACAAAAGCCAAAATAGGCAAATGGGACCTAATGAAACTCCACTGCTTCTGCACGGCAAAAGAAACAGTCACTAGAGTGGATCGGCAACCAACAGAATGGGAAAAAATTTTCGCAGTCTACCCATCTGACAAAGGGCTGATATCCAGAATTTACAAAGAACTCAAGCAGATTTACAGGAAAAAAACAAACAAGCCCATTCAAAAGTGGGCAAAGGATATGAACAGATACTTTACGAAAGAAGACATATATGAGGCCAACAATCATATGAAAAAATGCTCATCGTCACTGGTCATCAGAGAGATGCAAATCAAAACCACATTGAGATACCATCTCACGCCAGTTAGAATGGCGATCATTAAAAAATCTGGAGACAACAGATGCTGGAGAGGATGTGGAGAAAAAGGAACACTTTTACACTGTTGGTGGGAGTGTACATTAGTTCAACCATTGTGGAAGACAGTGTGGCGATTCCTCAAGGCCTTAGAAATAGAAATTCCATTTGACCCAGCAATCCCATTACTGGGTATATATCCAAAAGACTATAAATTGTTCTACTATAAGGACACATGTACACGAATGTTCATTGCAGCACTGTTTACAATAGCAAAGACCTGGAATCAACCCAAATGCCCATTGATAATAGACTGGATTGGAAAAATGTGGCACATATACACCATGGAATATTATGCAGCAATCAGAAATGATGAGTTCGTGTCATTTGTAGGGACATGGATGAATCTGGAGAACATCATCCTCAGCAAACTGACACAAAAACAGAAAATGAAACACCGCATATTCTCACTCATTGGTGGGTGATGAAAAATGAGAACACATGGACACAGAAAGGGGAGTACTAAACACTGGGGTCTATTGGGGGGAAAAGGGGAGGGCCAGTGGGAGGGGGAGGTGGGGAGGGATAGCCTGGGGAGAAATGCCAAATGTGGGTGAAGGGGAGAAGGAAAGCAAAGCACACTGCCATGTGGGTACCTACGCAACTGTCTCGCATGCTCTGCTCATGTACCCCAAAACCTATAATCAAATAAAAAATTAAAAAAAAAAAAAAAAGAAACTAAAATTCAGAATCACAAAATTCTGCAGTTATCTATATTTGGTCTCACAACCAAAATTAATATTTTCTTTGATTATTATAATGTCACTGTACTTTGTTAGGAGTGTAAACCAAAAATAAAATTATAAGCCCCCCACTCAAACCCTTTGAATGAACTCCTCCTCTTGGCCAGGGCACTCCAAATTTAACCTAAAAAGCTGGTTCTGGCCATGATGGGGGGTGTGGGGTGGACATGCCTTGTTATGCTCTCCTTCATTTTTGAATTACTGATAGAACAGACTCTTTATATCTGTAAGGAACATTTACAATCTGTTCTCTCTGAAGTCTGCCACCTGGAGGCTACCTCTGCATGATAAAACTTTGGTCTTCAGAATGCTTATCATAACCTAGACATTCTTTTCTATTGATAATAGGTATTTCAACCAATTGCTGATCAGAAAATTTTTAAATCAACCTATAGCCTGGAACATGCTGCCTTCCCTTTGAGTTGTCCCATCTTTTTGGACTGAACCAACATATATCTTTCATGTATGTGACTGATATTTTATGTCTCCCTACAATGTATAAAACTAGGCTGTTCCCTGAGCACCTTGGGCACATGTTCTCAGGACCTCCTGAGGGCTGTGTCATGGGCTATTGCTCACTCACTCACATTTGGTTCAGAACAAATCTCTTCAAATATTTTACAGAGTTTTACTCTTTTCATTGAAAGGACTTTCATAGTCTAACATTCTTTTTCTTTTTTCATCATTATGTTCTTTCTCTTCTCTTCCTCCAGTCCTTCTCTGTCTTCTTCTTCAAAACCTTTTGATATCTGTATTATAAAAGCTTCTCTCTAACTTCTGGCCAAGTATAAAAATAAAAATAAATTATTTTTACCTTTTTTTTTTCCCATTTATAATATCTATTAAGCCACTAGGTGAGAATCCTCTTTTGAGCTGTGGGGTGGATAATGTAATAAAATACCCTTACCACCCAGTAGTGACTTAATGGTTAGTTTCCTTCCACTTGTACTTTGACATGACAGGACTATTCACTTCAAATTGTAGTACTTTAGAAAGGAACTATGCTTTCATTCTTTTAATGCATTTCATATTAATATGTTTGTAGCTGGCAAAATGAAGAACATTTCACATGCTTTAGATCAACCACCAAGATGGTTCTAATCATTACAGTTTTGCTAAAATGAACAGAAATAAAATTACCTAGATAGAGAAAATCTTGTTCCTAGTAATAAAGTCACCGTTATATTAATATGAACAGAATGGCAGTCTTAAAATATAATAACATGCTGTACTTATTCACAGAGTTTCTTTGGAAATGTGAACCCATTTTCAGTTCATTTGAGTATAATTTAAATAAGCATACACATTATTTTCTCTGTTACTGCAAGTCATCATATAAGCCGAAACATTGTCTGAAGATAATTTGAAATTTTAGACACCAGCAATAACAATTGAAAAAGATTATTTAATAGCCTAGAGTGCAGCTTTAAATGTGAGGGTCTATATCTATTTGTGCATAGGGGCAAGACTTAAGGGCTTTGACTAGGGATTGGGTCTCTCTACTGATAACAGCTCATGCCATACTGTTCCTCTTTCTCCATGAAAGCCCCTATCAAACTTGTGCTACCCTTTAGATCTGGCCCTGGAATGGGGAAGCTGAGAATTATTCCTTACCATTAAGAATGGAGATAACAATGTTAAAAGGGATTTACGGTCTTAGTAGTAACCAAAGTAGCAATTTTACATGTTTTGGGGGACAGGGGCCACTTCTGATCTCTTGAGGCCACACTATGGTATTTACTGGAAAAATAGTTACCCCTACAAGCGACTGATTGTTGGACTGATGAATAATTTTAAGAATTTTGTTGTGGTATAAAAGTAAGGTTCACCGAAAAGGTATTTTATAAGAATATATTATTAATTCAACCAATATAGAGTATATGAAAATAACACTTGTTATAAGTCTGAAAAGTGTAGTCATGATTACTTTGACCCTAAGAATATTTTTCTCTGACTTTTTATCCTGGAAAGAAATAAAAACATCTGTCTCTGAGATTTTAGGATAATAAATAAGATTAATTTTAATTCTAATTCAGTATGAAGTATATTTATTAAATGAGATAATTTTTTAAAGTTATATAAAAAATGTCATAATTCTCATTGCTTTCTCTGGGACTAACTCTGTAAAGTCATTCAAACAAAAACTAGACACCAGATAATAAGATCAGTGTTCTAGACTGTATTTATTGAACTGTAAAATACAGCATACTGGGTACATAGCACAATACCAGTGTTATGGAAGATACCAAATAAAAGAAAAAAAAATTAATCTTTACCTGAAGAACTTAAAATCTAGGAGAAAATACAAGATAGTTGTAAAGTAGAACACTGAATTTGCAATAATTTGCTCCATATTGTATGTTAATATAGAGACAATTCAAAATAAGAAAATAAACATGTAAAATCAGGGTGATCTCCAAGAAGTCAGAGATTTTAAAATCTGTTTAGCTTAGACTGTTGTTTCTCTGATGGACACAAAAATACAAATTCCTTGAAGTAAATTTGAAAAAGAAATTTCCTACAAACCCTCATTCAGAGATAACCACTGTTTGTGTCTATGAATTCAGCTAACACTTCTTTTACCTGTAGACATTTTCTTTCTTGAGCCATGTTTTCAACCTCCTTCAGCTACCTAGTTCTTCCTCATTCTTCAGAGTTTATTTTAAATGGCACTTTCCCTCAAAAAATTTTTCAGACCTCTTGAGTTATTTTAGGCCCTCCTGCTAATACACACCCATCTAGCCTCTGAGCTTCCTCTGCATTCCTCGACATTCATAAAATATTTATGATCCTGTACTCTGTGGTAGATGCTGTGGATACAAGGGACAAACATGAAAAATAGGATCTCTACCATCATGGAGTTGGCAGTTATAATAGAGACAGATAATTAAGAAAAAGGGAATGTGTTACTGTAATTTGTTGTAATTACTTGTTAAATGTATCTTCTCCATTAGGCCAGCAACTCTATAGATTAAGGACTATGTCTTTTTTGTTTAGAGAAGTTAGATGGTAGATAAGTATGTGTGTGTGTGTGTGTGTGTGTGTGGTTTCTGTGTGTATGTGTGTTTGAGTGTTTTAAATTAATGAGCACTGAAAGAATAAAGACATAAGTTAACATTTTTGTGAATTTTTCATATTAATTCACATACCTATATAACTTTATATGTGCTCAAATTTGGAATTTGAAAAATAAATGCATACTGTACTTTTTCAGCATTATATTTTTAACATATTCCATTAAAACAGTAAGTAACTGTTTTAATGATTGCATAATATTTCATTATAGAAATGTACCATGTTGACTAATGATTGCTACTGAGATTCTTTTTTAAAAAATATTTTTATTTTTAACTATATGGATACATAATTGTTGCACATATTTATGGGGTACAAGCGATATTTTGATACAAATATATACTGTGTCATGGTCAAATCAGGTTAATTGGGGAATCCATCACCTCAAGTATTTATCATTTTTTTTGTGTTAGGAGCATTCCAATTTCACTCTTTTTGTTATCCTGAAATAGGTGATAGATAATTAACTATAGTTGCCCTATCATACCACACATTCATTTAGGTGGTTTCCATTAGTTTGCTGTTCTGAACTATGTTCTGATAGATATCTTAATGAATTAAGCTTCATATCTTTTATAATATTTGCTCAGATAAATGGAATCATTGGACAGAGGTTATTATCTTTTTTAAGGCTTTGTATAGATTGCCAAGTTGTTTTCTAGGAAGATAAGTTATACTTCATTAAAATATAATTTAGGTAATTTTACCAGGTTTTGAAACTGGCAATGTAGATGACCTAATGGAAAGGAGCCTGGCAGGAACAAGGGAACCTAAGTAGGAAGTAGAGACAATTAAGGGGATCAAAAGTACCTATGTATGTTTTGGAATCAAGGGATTAAAAATCCTGGGGAAGGGGAACTTCAGATGAAATAATTTAAATTTATAAAAATAGGTAGTTGGAAACTATTATAGGCTCCTGAGGAAGAGAGGGTTAAACCTGTCTCTAGAGTCAAACATATCTTGACTCAAAGTAGTAATGTGGTGACGTTAAGCACTTGAATTCACTGTTAATTTTCAGCCATGTTCCATTCACCTTTCAAAAGGCCTTGGAAATCTATATACCTTTCTGGTTCTTCATGCTGTCCCTATGACTGTGGGAGATTTGAGAGAGACTGTTTTAAGTCTTCTCTACTCAGATTCCTCTCTGAACCATTTCAATCCCACAGCCTGGGCAGTACCATAAAGCAGTGGACACAGCACTACTGTTTGAAATGTTTGTCGTGTGTGCCAGGGAAAATGAGAAAAAAGCCTCACTGTCCAGAGATTGTCTTACTTTTATCTGATAGGTTATTTGACATAATAGGTAGGGAAATGCAAGTCATATAATTTAGGGAAAGTGGAAAAATGTATCAGTTTAATATTTCTAAAATATCTCTGTTAAATTATATTTGGATGTGGCAGTTATCATGACACTAAACTCAAGATAAGATGCAACTGGAGAAAACCTGGAAGCAGGCCATATACCATGTCCCTATCTCCAGCTAACCATTTAATCAGTGTATGATATGCTTCACATAGGAAAGTTGTAGAAAATTGAGCATAACTTATAATTTCCATAGAATAAAAAAATTCAAAACATCATTTTTGCTGATCATTGGCCTGGAAGTACTATCATCTTTATGTATAAATGATTATATTTTTTCTCTAAACACAAATTTCTAACAGCCTTACATTAATCATCATAGGCTTTCTTTCAGAGTCCAGAAATCCTTTAGAAAGAGAAGATAAAATTGACTTTTTCTTTCCGCAGAATGTAGATGAATCTTTGGTATAAATCATATGAATTTATATTGAATAACCAGACAGTTTATTTATTCTAAGAGTGTTTAGCTCAGAGCATTTTTATGTGCTCTGTAATTTGTCTTGAACCCTTGGTGTAGCATTTACTGTTCTTTTTCTATTCCCAGGGCTAAAAGCTTCAGATATTTGTTCTTCTGTATTAACTTTGCACTGTTTCATTATATTTACCTTTAATATTTCAAGACTTTCTCCACTATAGAAGGCTATGTAATATGTTATAATATCTGACTCAATGTACCTTGTACACAGAGGCTGAAGAACAATTCTAATGACTCCTGTTTCTCCTTTGTCTTCTATAACACTTTTCTTTTGTGGTTCTTCTCTTAACTGCTCTGTTGGATACTCCTCCTTACCCTTTCAGTCCCTAAATGTTGATATTCGCCTCAATTCTATCTCATAGATTTAAGTATTTTTTACCGAGGTTATTTTCTTGAGCTAAAGATCTCATGTGAAACCACTTATGGTATAAAAATCTTGGCCTAAATCCAACAAAATTGTGTCATATGGCAACATGTACAAATGTGCGACTTTTTATATTCACCCCTAAATTATATTGAGGCAGTACCATCTACCATTATGAAGTGAGAACACAGCATTTTATGTGATCTGCTATTTTCATTGCTACTACCCTAATTTAGGACCCATTTTCTCTTTACTGAGGTCACAAGTAAATTTAGTAAAGACCTTATCAAATATAGAAGTTTGATTCACTAAGATGAGCAATTAAAACTGAACATTTATAAAGAGGTTAGAAATGACATATTATACATCTTAGTGAACAGTAATAAGCATTGTAAAATCATTTCATGGCAATTACGTCATCATTAGAAACATCTTAGGCTATTTTCCTCAGTTTCATTGCTATACATATATTTTCCTGTTTTTGTAGATTATTTTCATACCAAGAGGGCTTTTTCATATGGTCCTGTGTCAAATTTCAATGTTATGACCTGTGATTACTGACATCCACTCTTCCATCACCTCAGTGTCAGTGTAATGCTAGTAAAATGATATTAAGGTATGTTGGATGCATACTTCATGTATGTGCCAGAAACCTTTCTTCTTATAAGACAAAAAGTAGTAAGATCTGATATTGATGAAAAAGTTTCTTTACCTGCTCTGCCATTTGCTTCATCTTCTTTTTGTATTCCTGTTTCTTGCTCCCACTTTGTCTAATTATTGCCAATAATAATTAGAGTACAATCAATCAAAATCCTCTTATTAGCAACATATATATGTATGTGCAACATATATGTTATGTACATGGTTCCACTGCGTTCCCACCCAAATCTCATCTTGATTCATAGCTCCTATAATTCCTACATGTTGTGGAAGGTACCTGATGGGAGGTAATTGAATCATGGGGGAAAGTTGTTCATGAGCAGTTCTCATGATAGTGAATAAGTCTCAGGCAATCTGATAGTTTTATAAAGGGAGTTCCCTGCACATGCTCTTTGCCTGCCACCATGTAAGATGTGACTTTGCTCCTCATTTTGCCTTCTGCCATGATTGTGAGGTCTCCTCAGCCATGTGGAACTGTGAGTCAATTAAACTTTCCATTATAAATTACCCAGCTTTATGTATGCCTTTATTAGCAGCATGAGAACAGACTAATGCAGTAAATTGGTACTGGTAGAATGGGATGCTGCTGTAAAGATACTAAAAAATGTGGAAGTAACTTTGGAACTAGGTAACAGGCAGAAGTTGGAACAGTTTGGAGGGCTCAGAAAAAGACAGGAAAATGTGGGAAAGTTTGGAACTTCCTAGAGATGTGGAAGGCTCAGAAGACAGGAAGATGTGGGAAAGTTTGGAACTTCCTAGAGACTTGTTGAATGCCTCTGACCAAAATACTGTTAATGATATGAACAGTGAGGTCCAGGTGAGGTGGTCTTAGATGGAGATGAAGAACCTGTTGGGAATGGGAGTAAGGGTCACTCTTGGTTTGAAAAGAGACTGGCGGCATGTTGCCCCTGCCCTAGAGATCTGTGGAACTTTGAACTTGATAGCGATGATTTGGGGTATCTGGTTGAAGAAATTTCCAGGCAGCAAACTGTTCAAGAATTATCTTGGGTGCTGTTAAAAGCATTCAGTTTTATGTATTCACAAATACATAGTTTGGAATTGGAACTTATGTTTAAAAGGGGAGCAGACCATAAAAGTTCAAAAAATTTGCAGCCTGACAATGTAATAAAAAGGAAAAATTCATTTTTTGAGGAGAAATTCAAGCAGAAATTTGTGTAAATAATGAGGAGTCAAGTGTTAATCATCAAAACAATGGGGAAAATGTCTCCAGGCCATGTCAGAGACCTTCCTGGCTGCCCCTTTCATCCAGTCAGGAGGCCTAGGATGGAAAAATAATTTCATGGACTGGGCCCAAGGACCCCCTGCTCTGTGCAGCCTAGGGACTAGGTACTCTGCATCCCAGCTGCTCCAGCCTTGGGTAAAAGGGGCCAAGAAACAGCCTCTGCTGTGGCTTCAGAGGATGCAAGCCCCAACCCTTGGCAGCTTCCACATGGTATTAAAACTACCAGTGCATAGAAGATAAGAATTGAGGTTTGGGAGCCTTTTCATAGATTTTGGAGGATGTATGGAAACTTCTGAATGTCCAGGCAGAAGTTTGCTGCAGGGGTGAGGCTCTTATAGAGAACCTCTGCTAGCTCAGTGTGGAAGGGAAATGTGGGGTTGGAGCCCACACACAGTGTCCCCACTAGAGCACTGCCTAGTGGAGCTGTGAGAAGAGGGCCACTGTCCTCCAGACCACAGAATGATAGATCCACTGATGGCTTGCACCATGTGCCTGGAAAAGCCATAGACACTCAATGCCAGCTTTTGAAAGCAGCTGGGAGGGGGGCTGTACCCTGGAAAACCACAGGAGTGGAGCTGCCCAAGACCATCGGAGCCTACCTCTTGCATCAGCATGTCCTGGATATGAGACATGACGTCAAAGGAGATCATTTTGGAGCTTTCATATTTTACTGCCCTGCTGGATTTTGGACTTGCATGCAGCCTGTGGCTCCTTCATTTTGGCTAATTTCTCCTATGTGTAATGAGTATATTTACCCAATGCCTATACCTCCATCATATCTTTGAAACAACAAACTCACTTTTGATTTTACAAGCTCATAGGCAGAAAGGACTTGCCTTGTCTCAGATGAGACTTTGGAATGTGGACTTTTGAGTTAATGCTGAAATGAGTTAAGATATTGGGGGACTATTGGGAAGGCATAATTGTGTTTTGAAATGTGAGAACATGAGATTTGGGAGGGACCACGGGTGGGATGATATAGTTAGACTGTGTTCTTACCCAAATCTCAACTTCAATTATAGCTCCCATAATCCC
Source organism: Callithrix jacchus (assembly GCF_049354715.1). Classification (NCBI taxonomy): domain Eukaryota; kingdom Metazoa; phylum Chordata; class Mammalia; order Primates; family Cebidae; genus Callithrix; species Callithrix jacchus. The sequence continues at coordinate 102,688,332 of NC_133510.1, read as the reverse complement.
CATGTGTTATGGTAGGGACCCAGTGGAATGTAATTGAATTACTGGGGCAGGTTTTTCCTGTACTGTTCTCATGATACTGAATAAGTCTCATAAGATCTGATGTTTTTATAAAGGGCAGTTGCCCTGCTCATGCTCTCTTGCTTGCTGCAACATAAGATGTGACTTTGCTCCTCATTTGCTTTCCACCAGGATTGTGAGACCTCCTCAGCCATGTGGAACTGTGAGTCAATTAAACCTCTTTCCTTTATAAATGGGTATATCTTAATTAGTAGCAGGAGAACAGAGTAATATATATCTCAAAACAGGGACTTGCAGTGTCATCCAGGCTGGAGTCCAGTGGTACAATCACAGCTCACTGCAGGCTCTATCTCCTGGGCTCAAGCAATCTTCTTAGCTTCCCGGAAGTTGGGACTATAGGCATGCACTATCATACCCTCTAATTTTTGTATTTTTCATAGAGACAGAGTTTCACCATGTTGCCCAGGCTCATCTCAAATTCCTGGGCTCAAGCACTTCTCCTGCCTCAGCTTCACAAAGTCGTGGGATTACAGGTGTGAGACATGGCGCCTGGCCTATAGTATGTTTACTATAGAAGAATTTCACATGAAAGCACTGTGAATTTGGAAATGCATTATTGTATTTCACTGGGCTTTGTTTTGCTAAATCAATTTTCATATGCTTTTGCCCATGACTTTATAAAAGTGAGGTGCTGGCACGTTTTTCTGAATAAATTGCTAAATGCCTAATTCACCTTTCTATTCTTTCTGTGTTTATCTCCTTCTCTGCTTACCTTTTAAATTGTTGTATCTGGCAGTTGCACATTTTCTAAAATGAACCCTGTTGTGAAAAAGAAAAAAGAGGCTCTAGACTGTTTAGGAGCAGAATGATACACTTCATTTTTTTTGTAAAAAATGTGCCTCAGGAGGTCAACTCTAAGATTGACAGGTAAATTTTGAATAGGCAAACCAATTTAAGGGAGCAGGTGTGTGCCAGTATTGCGGTATAGAAATGGCATTAATAATGTATATGCTAATCTATGTACCTGTGTTTTGTTTCCTCAATTAAAGCTAAAGTCCTTTGAATTTCACATTGTTTTTGTTGCTTATCCTACCACAGAGAATGTGGTTTTGTAGAATATGGGAGTTTCATAAATATTTGTTGATCTGTACTCTAACTTGCTTAGGAATTTTATAAAATGCTGCGTATCCTGAAAAATAATTTGGCATTAATTGAAAGAAAAGAAAAGCACCCTGAATTTATCTTTGCTTGTATATGATTTTCATATTTTATAACTTACTTCACAGTCATCGATCTAAAAAGTCATTTATTAATGGAGTAATTCCAGTGGAAAGAACTGATCGTAAAATGGTGTTAGTGATTTGTTGGATATATAAAGAAAATAGGTATAATGTGTTTCAAATCAGTACCATTCTTTAACTTATAGCCACTACATTATGCACAGTAACTAGCACACTGAGAGTCTTAAATGTTTATAATTAAATGTAGTAATTATTCCTTCCCCATTCTATCCTGAAGACCTACTTTAAGAAATGGCAATTTACATACTTCATTTATATTCATGTTTCTTTAGATTTTTCATACTCAGCTCAAACACTAAGAATAATCAGTTGTGTTGTTACTCTCTTGGAATGGAAAAAAAGCAACGTGTACTTTTGGTAGAAGTGATTTCTTTTGGTGATCCCAAAGCAATAGAGTACATAGTATGTGCAATAAAAAATTGATGACATAATCTTCCAGGGTAGACCGTATGTGTTGTGTCCTTCACCAGGTTTAGATCTTAAAGTACTTGGTTTCTGACAAAACACAACTTTTTATAGTGGTACATTAAGCATTTCTCATATCTAGATTTAGAGGTTTTCTTACAAACTTCATGTAAATCAAATAATATACTAAATATACCAAATGGGGCCAGGTATTTCAGGAAAATAGAGGGTGAAATATTTTGTAAAATATAGCCATCAACACCTTTCTGAAAATAAATATGGAATATTAATTTTGGTGTCTGACACTTTAGATTCCTTTTTTTATTGGCATGTAATTTGCATACAATGAAATTCATGAATTATAGTTATACAATTTGATGAGGTTAGTTAACTGTCAAATATTTGCCTCAAGATTTAGAGCATTCCTGGCATCTTGAAAAAGTTCCCTTATTTACCTTTGCAATCAATTCCATCTTCATCTTGACCTTAAGCAATCTTTGATCTGTTTGGTTTTACAGATCACTTAGTATTGCATTGTCTGCATTTGCATACTAACAGAATCAGATACTATACATTCTTTTGTGTCCTGAATTCATTCATTTAGCATAATGTTTTCAGATTCATCCACATATTAGTTGTCTGTTCCTTTTATAGCTGAGTAGCATTATTTTTTATGGATATTACACAGTTTGTTTTTAGATTGATCGGTTGATGAACATTTGGATTGTTTTTGGCTATTATGAAAAAAGTTGCTTTGAACATTCAAGGACAAGTCTTTGTGTGGACAAATGTTTTTGTCTTTCTCTTTTTTTTTGGAATAATATCTAGATGTGGGATTACTTAGTCTTATGGTAAATATATGTTTAACTTTATAAGAAACTGCTAAATTGTTTTCCAAAATGGCTAAACCATTTTACATTTCTATCAGGAATGTCTGAGAATTCTGGTTGATTCAATAACTTCAAGCACATAGTATTGTTCATTTTCGTATTTTTGGCCATTCTAAAGAGTATGTTCTGATATGTCATTTGTATTTCCCTAATGATTGATGATGCTAACCATCTTTTTTGTGCTTATTTGCCATATATATATATCCTTTTATAAAGTATCTTTAAATCTTTTGATGATTTTTAAAAAGTTAGTTTGTCTTGATATTGAGTTGTAAGAATCCTTTATGTGTTTTAGATACAAGTGTTTTATCAGATGTATGTTTTTGCAAATATTTAATCCAAGTTTATGGCTTGACTTTTCATTTTCTTAACAGTGCATTTTGAAGAGGTGGTCTTTCATTTTGGTGATTTTCAAATTATCAGTCTTTTATTTTATGATTTGTACTTCATGTATTCAGAGACATCTGTACCCAAGCCAAAGTTACAAAGATTTTACCCTCTATTTTCCTTTAGAAATTTCATAGTTTAGTGCTTACGTTGAGGTCTGTTACACATTTTAAGTTACTTTTTATATATTGTGTAAGATTTGAGGTTCATTTCCTTCACATTTGGATAACCAAAAGTTTCAGTATCATTTGTTGAGAATTTTATTATTGTCCAGTATAATTACCTTGGTGTCATTGTAGAAAATCAGATGATCATAACTGGTGAGTTTATTTCTGAACACTCTCTTTTATTCCATTGATCTCTGTGCCTAGTCTTATGTCAAAACCCATGCAGTTTTGATCACTCTATCATTATATTAAGTCTTGAAATCAAATAGTGTTAATCTTCCAAAATTGTTCTTTGTCAACTTGTTTTGGTTGTTCTAGGTTCTTTGCATTTCCATATTTATCTTAGAATCAGCCCATCAATTTCTATGATATATCTCCTGGGATATTGACTGTGATGCCACTGAATCTATAGGTCAATTTGGAAAGAATTGGTATATTATGAATAATGAATTTTCTGTCCATGATCATCATATGTAGCTACCTTAATGTAAGCCTTGTTTTTTTTTTTAAATTGCACAGTTTGCCACTTGATTGTATGTATTTGTGGGGTACATGGGGCATATTGATACATGCAAACACCAGGTAATTATCTAATATGGTTAATTGGGATATTCATCTCCATAAACATTTATCATTTATTTGTATTGGGAACATTCCAAATCTTCTCTTCTAGCTATTCTGAAATATACAATAAATTATTGTTAATTGTAGTGATCCTACTGTTTTATTGAACAATAGCACTTATTCCTTAAGTCTAACCATATTTTTGCACTCATTAACCAATTTCTCTTCACCATCTCCTTCTCTGCTATCCTTCCCAACATCTGGTAGCCACCATTCTACCTCCATAAGATCATTTTTTTTTTTTAGCTCCCACAGAGGAGTAAATACATGCAGTATTTGTCTTTCTATACCTGGCTTATTTCACATAACATAATGTCCTCCAGTTTTAAATTTCTTTGAGCAATGTTCTGGCATTATATTTATCCTTAATAAGTCATATTTTTGTAACTATTATAAATGATTTTATTAATTTTAATTTTTAATTTTTTCTTTTTCAACTTTTATGTTTAGGGGTACATGTGCCGGTTTGTTACAAGGGTAAATTGTGTGTTGCTGGGGTTTGGTGTACAAATGATTTTGTTGCCCAGGTAGTGAGCATAATACCTGGTGGGCAATTTTTCAGACCTCATAGCCCTCCAACCCTCCACCCTCAAGTAGGCCCCAGTGTCTCTTCCCTTCTTTGTGTCTGTATGTACTCCATGTTTAGCTCTCACTTGAAAGTGACAATATTTAGTATTTGATTTTCTGTTCCTATGTTAATTTGCTTAGAATAATGGTTTCTGGCTGCATCCATGTTCAGGCAAAATATATGATTTTTTTTTTTTTTTTTTGTGGCTGCATAGTATTCAGTGGTGTATATACCACATTTTCTTTATCCAGTCCACCATTCATGGGCATTTAGGTTAATTTCATGTCTTTGCTATTGTAAATAGTGCTGCAATGAACTTATGAGTATATATGCCTTATTGGTAGAATGATTTATTTTCCTTTCAGTATATACCCAATAATGGGATTGTTGGGTTGAATGGTAGTTCTGACTTAAATTCTTGGAGAAATCTCCAGACTGCTTTCCACTCTGGGTGAAAGAATTTATATGCCCACCAATAATGTATAAGCATTCCCTTTTCTCTGCAACTTTGGAAGCATCTGTCATTTTTTGACTTTTTATAATAGTCATTCTGACTGATATGAGATTGTATTTCAGTGTGGTTTTGATTTGCCTTTCTCTGATGATTAATGTTCCTAAGCATTGTTCCATGTGATTGTTGGCTGCATGTATGTCTCCTTTTTGGAAGTGTATGTTCATGTCCTTTGCCCACTTTTAAATGGGGTTATTTGTTTTTTGTTGTTGATTTTTTTTTTAGTTTTCTTATAGATTCTAAGTATTAGGCCTTTGTTGGATGCATAGCTTGCCAATATTTTCTCCCATTCTGTAGGCTGTCTGTGTATTCTGTTGAATAGTGTCTTTTGCTGTACAGAAGCTCTTTAGTTTAATTAGATCCCACTTAATTTTGATTGATTTTGTTTCAATTGCTTTTGGAGACTTCATCATGAAATCTTTTCCCAGGCCTATGTCCAGAATGGTATATCCCAGGTTTTCTTCTGAAGTTTTAATCATTTTAGGTCTTATATTTAGGTGTTTAATTCATCTCATGTTGACTTTTGTACATGCTGAAAGGAAGGGATCAAGTTTCTATCTTCTGCATATGGGAAGTCAGCTATTCCAGCACAATTTATTAAATAGGGAGCCCTTTCTCCATTGTTTGTTATTGTCAGCTTTTTTGAAGATCAGATGGTTGTAGGTGTGTAACTTTATTTCTGGGTTTTCTAATCTGTTCCGTTGGTCTGTGTGTATATTTTTGTACCAGTACCATGCTGTCTTGGTTACTGTAGACTTGTAGTATTGTTTAAAGTCAAGTAATGTGATGTCACTGGAATTGTTTTTCTGCTTAGGATTTGTTTGGCTTTGGTTTCATTTTTGGTTCCAGATAAATTTTAGAATCCTTTTTGTCTAATTTTGTGAAAAATGACATTGGTAGTTTCATAGGAATCTCATTGACTCTATAAATTGCTATGGGCATTATGGCCATTTTAATGGTATAGATTCTTCCTATCCATGAGCATAGAATGTTTTTCTATATGTTTGTGTCATCTCTGATTTCTTTCAGCAGTGTTTGTAATTCTAATTGTAGTGATCTTTTACCTTCCTGGTTAGCTGTATTTGGATGTCTTTTATTTCCTTCTCTTGCCTGATTGGTCTGTCTAGGAGCTTTAGTACTGTTATAAATAGGAGTGGTTAGTAGGTATCAGTCATTTCTCATGGGGAATGCTCCCAGCTTTTGCCTATTTGACATGATGTTGGCTGTGGATTTGTCATAGATGGCTCTTATTATTTTGAGATATATTCTTTTGATATCTAATTTGTTGAGAGTTTTTATCATTAAGCAATGTTAGATTTTATCAAAAAACTTTTGCATGTATATTGACAAATCATACAGTTTAATTTTTACTTCTGTTTGTGGTGAATCACATTTATTGATTTGTGCATGTTGAACTAACCTCGCATCCTAAGAATTAGGCCTACTTGATTGTGGTGAATTAACTCTTTAATCACAGCTGGATTTGGTTTGCTAGTATTTAGTTTGGGACTTTTACATCTATCTTCATCAGAGATATTTGCCTGTAGATTTCTCATTGCATCTATGTCAGATTTTGGTTTCAAAATAGTACTGGCCTCATAGGCTAAGATAAGAAGAAGTCCTTCCTCCTCAATTTTTTGGGAATAATTTTAGTAGTAATGGTAATAAAGCTATTCTTTATACATGTGGTAGAATTCAGCTGTGAATCCATCTGGTCCAGGGCTTTTTCTGGTTCATAGGGGTTTTTAAAAATTATTATTACAGAATGAATTTTGGAACTCCTTATAGATGTGTTCAGTGTTTCATTTTCTTCCTGGTTCAGTCTTGGGAGGTTTTATGTTTCCAGGAATTTATCCATTTCTTCTAGTTTGTGTGCATAGAAGTGCCCATAATTGTCTCTGAGGGTTTTTTGTATTTCTGTGGGGCTGGTGGTAATATCCCTTTTGTGATTTCTGATTGTTTTTTTTTTGGATCTTCTCTCTCTTTTGTAAATTAATCTATCCAGCAGTCTATTGATCTTATTTATTTTTTCAACAACATTTTTGGTTTGGTTGATCTTTTGTATGGATTTTTACATCTCAATTTTGTTTAGTTCTGCTGTCATGTTTATTTTTTTTCTTCTGCTAGTATCAGGGTTGGTTTGCATTTTTTAGTTCCTCTAGGTGCCATGTTTAGATATTAATTTGAGATCTTTTTAACTTCTTAAGGTAGGTTTTTAGTGCTGTATACTTTCATCTTATGTCAACAGTAGACACTAGGGTCTACTAGATGGAAGAGGTAGTGAGGGGACTGAGTTGAAAAACTAACTGTTGGATACTATGCTCAGTACCTGGATGATGGAATCATTTATACTCCAAACCTCAGCATCACACAATATATCTGGGTAACAAGCCTGCACATGTATCCCCTAAATCCAAAATCCTCTTAACACTACTTTAGCTATGTCTCAGAGATTCTGGTATGTTGTATCTTTGTTTTCATTATATTCAAAGAATTTTTAAATTTAAATTTTAAATTTCTTAATTTCATTTTTTATTCAAAAGTCATTCAGAAGCAGGTTGTTTAATTTCCATGTAATTGTATGGTTTTGAGAGATTTTCTTCTTACTGATTTCTATGCTTACTGTGCTAGAATAATGTGGTCCGAGAGTGTGATTGGTATGATTTTGCTTTCTTTGAATTTGCTGAGAATTGCTTTATGGCCAAGTGTATATTTGATCTTAGAGTATGTGCTATGTGTAGATGAGATGAATGTATATTCTTTTGTTGTTGGGTGAAGTATTATAGAGATGTCTGTTAGGTCCATTTGGTCAAGTGTTGAGTTGGGGTTCTGAATATCTTGTGTTAGTTTTCTGTCTTGATGATCTAAGACTGTGAGTGAGGTGTTGAAGTGTCCCACTATTATTGTGTGGTTATCTAAGTATCATTGAAGGTCTGTAAGAATTTGTTTTATAAGTCTGGGCGCTCTGATGTTGGGTGCCTCTATATCTAGGACAGTTAAGTATTCTTGTTGAATTGAACCTTTTATCATTATGTAATGCCATTCTTTGTCCTTTTTGATTATTGTTAGTTTAAAGTTTGTTTTGTCTCAAATAAGAATAGCAACCTCTGCCCTTTTCTGTTTTCTTGATAGGTATTTCTCCATCCCTTTATTTTGAGCCTATGGATGTCATTGCATGTGAGATGGGCCTCAACTATACACAGTTGAGTCTTACTTCTTTACCCAACTCACCACTCTATGCCTTTTAATTGGGGCATTTAGCCTGTTTGCATTCAATGTTAGTATTGATATCTGTGTGTTTGATCCTGTCATTGTGTTGTTAGCCGGTCATTATGTAGACTTGATTATATAATTACTCTATAGTGTCATTGGGCTATGTATTTGAGTATATTTTTTGTGGTGGAAAGTACTTGATACCGTTTGGCTGTCCCCACCCAAATCTCATCTTGAATTGCAGCTCCCATAATTCCCATGTGTTGTGGGAGATAACCAGTGGGAGATAACTGAATAATGGGGGTGGTTTTCTCCATACCGTTCTTGTGGTAGTGAATAAGTCTCACAAATTCTGATGATTTGGTGAGACGTTGCCCCTTTGTTTTGGCTCTTATTTTCTCTTGCCTGCTGCCACATAAGACATCCCTTGTTCTTCTGCCATGATTGTGAGGCCCTTCACAGTCATGTGGATCCATGAGTCAATTAAACCTCTTTCATTTATAAGTTACCTAGTCTTGGGTATGTCTTTATTAGCAGTGTGAAAAATACTGCTTTTTCATGTCCATGTATAGCGCTCCCTTAAGGACCTCTTGTAAGGCAGATGTGGTGGTAAAAATTCTCTTACCATTTACTTGTCTGAAAAGGATCATATTTCTCCTTCACTTATGAAGTTTAGTTTGTCTGGATATGAAGTTCTTGGCTGAAATTTCTTTTCTTTATGGATGCTGACTATAGGCCCCCAATCTCTCTGACTTGTAAGGTTTCTGTTAAAATGACCACTGTTAGCCTGATGGAGTTCCCTTTACATGTGACATGCCCCTTCTCTCTAGCTGCCTTTAAGACTTTGGAGAATCTGTCCAATTGTTTACTGTTCTATATTGACCTTGTATGTTGGAAACTTGGTATACTTACTTACTAGTTTTAGTAGTTTGAAAAATTCTGTAGTATTTTGTATGTAGGTGATAATATTGTCTGTGAATAAACAAAATTTTATTACTTCCTTTCTAATGTGTTTACCTCTTATCCATTTAGTTTGCCTCACTGTACTGGCTGAAACTTCTGGCATGATGATGAATGGAATTTTGAAAGTGGGCCTTTTTGCTTTTTCTCAATCTTTGGAGGAAAACATTCAGCCTTTCATCATTGTCATGTTAATTGTAAGGTTTCCATAGATGCCCTTTATCAGGTTGAGAAAGTTTCCCTTTTCCTCAGATGCCAAGTTTTTTAAATCATAAATATATATTAAATGTTGTCAAATGCGTTTTCTGAATATATCAAGATGGTTATAGGGTTTCTTTCTTTTAATATGAAAAACTTCATTGATTTCAAATGTTAATTCAACCTTGCATTCCTAAGGATAAACACCACTTGGTCATAATGCATTATCCTCTTTTTATATTGCTGAACTTCATTTGATAATATTTGTTTGGGATTTTTGTATATGTATTCATGAAGGATATTGGCCTATTGTTTTCATTAAAGTCTTTGTCTGATTTTGCTATCTGTATAACAATGGCATTTTAGCTTTGCTAAGATGATTCCACAGCAACTTGTTGTCTAGGACTAATTTGTCCTCTATACTGAATGTTTTACTATTGAAGATTTTATCCAATTCCCTGGCAAAAACTTTCATAGTTTATGTTTTGCAGAAAAAAGACTCTATGATGAAGATTTACGTGTAGGTGATTTATTGGGGAATGCTCTTGGGAACAGTATGATAAGGGAGTGAAAGGAATATGGTGGAACAGAAGAAGCTGAACTGTGATGTAACTGTAACAGAGATTTCATTGGATTCTTTATATAACTCTGAAACTGAGATGACCATTCAGAGAAAACTCAACTGAGGCCATGGAATAAACCTACTGACAAATCACTGGATGTGTGCTGTCATGTTGGTCAAGGCAATTCCTATAAACGTCTGTAGGCAACACTTCTAGCATTTGGGATAAATTAGTGACTGTCTTGAAGAAAAATCTGAAAGGCAGACTGGAATATCTCTTACAAGTAGCAAGTGAAAAAAATGGTGAAATAGAGAAATTTTTAAAAATTTTATTTTTGAATAGCAAAGTCCTGATAAGGCAAAGTTTGGACCCAGTAAATAGGTGGAAGTATTGATTTCACTAGAAGAACATGGACAGTCTATTTATGGCCAAGGAGTGAAATGAGAGTATATGCATCCCAATACAAGTACATTTTCCAGTTTACTGCTAGAAAAATGAAGAGGTTTTCTTTTGATTTTATTTTTTCAGAGAAATAATAATAATTATTGATTGAGAGTGATGTGGGACATGGTGTGCTGGAGAAGAAAGAAGGTCTGAAATAGTCATCTTAAAGAGTAGGAAACTTAATTTTCCCCCAGTCATGTTAAACTGCTCTTAATAGACAGGGAATTAGATTTAGCCATTGTTAGGATTTTTCAGATACATACAATAAAGAGAGAAAAGAAAGTGATCATAGTGTGTGAGTATCACTATAAATTCTAAATTATTCCTGGCAATAGAAAAAGATAAAACATTCATTTCATGAAGCTAATATAGTGCTGATCCCTAAATCCAATTAAGATAGTAACAAAATTTTTAAAAATTATCTCATATATTAATGTATGTCTAGATATTTTTATAAGAGAGTACAGCAATTTAATCAATGGATAATATCTATAACCTAGTAGAATCTACTCCAGGAATGGAAAGGTGGTCAATCAAAGTAATTCATTGCATCCATAAATTAAGGAACAAAAAGGCTATATTAGTAAATCAATAGATGCTGAAAATCTGTTTGTGGCCTAAATACATTTTTCATTTCTATTATTATCTGACTGAGACTCCAGTAGGATGAGAATCTTAACAACTAACCTTGATTTGGTTAGCACCATGATATCTCCATCCAGCTCAGGTAGCCTGTTTGCCTTTAAATCTTCTTTGATCAATTTCCATATCCATAAAGTGGAGATGATAATCAATAAAGATAATAATGCCTAAATTATGTTATTACTTAAATGATGTAACACATTCAAAATTTCCTGTAAAAATATAAAAATTACATATTATATGTATCATGTATTATATTTGTAATAATTGAAACAGAATTATTTGTATAAATTAAAGGCTCATACAAATCTGTAGTTATTATTTTCACAGATATGGGAATTATTATAATTTACAAAAATAATTACTTATCTCTATAGTTTTCTTGGATTTTTGGGCTTACTACCTGAATTTTACCAGTTTAATGTTGCCTTAAAATTAATTACCTCATGAAATTTTATATTTATTGCACTAGCTTAAAGTAGTTTCCCTGCCGGTGCCTCATGCCTGTAATCCTAGCACTTGGGAGGCTGAGGTGGGTGGATCACCTGAGGTCAGGAGTTCAAAACCAGCCTGGCCATCATGGTGAAACCCCATCTTTTAAAAAAAAAAAAAGGTAGTTTTCCTGTTGAATAAGCTCACAAGTACCTAGAATGCAGGACTTAAAATTTTATACACTGTGTTTAAAACTGAATTTATAGCCATTCTAGACTGTAACTGTTGAATTTTAACTTAATTATACATTAGATAGTTTTGATTTGAAATATATAATTTCATGGCTTATATTTGAATTATCAAGTTCCTTTAGAGCCAGGTTTGCAGAGCACCCACTGTGTTTCCTGGCATAAGATTAATCTCATATTATTTCACAAACCTATAGGAATATGTAGTATTGAGAAAAAACATATTTGGAAACCAAAACTCATATAAGAAGAAACATTTATTTTCAACTTTTAGAAAAATTTCTTTTAAATTTTTGTTCTTATCTTATTTCAGTTCAAGATGGTATTAATTCAATTGCTTAAAATTTTTATGTTTACTTATTAATATTGAAAGTGTTGTACTTGATTCTTAATCTTGAAATCTTGTAATCTTAATACTGTAAGGGACCTTCATCTTACAGATAGACAAACTGAGAGCCAAGATGTGAAGTGTCCAGGGTCATAGAGCTTAGTTAGTGCAAATCTAGTACTAGAATCTATTTTTCCTGATTGTCAATACATGTCATCCTATTTTATTTTGCATCAGATTCTTCTCAAACCTGTCATATTTCCTGTAGGACTAGGCTCAACGTGCATATATTTTATGCATATATGGATTTTATTGGTTTGTTTGTTTATTTGGGGGTAGTCCAGAGAGTCAGCTAAAATACTTTGAAAATTCAGGCTTTCTGTGCTATTAGACTAGCTCCTTACTCACACCATTTTTGTCTTTGTCTTTAGAACACTTCGTTCCCTTCTTTTTTGTTTCAGATGCATGAAGCCTTATTTGTATGAAAAGTACTTGGATATAATAATGAATTGGCTATAAACCCTTAGAGCAGCTCTATGATCATTGAAATAATAAAGTCCCTTTGAATAATCAAATTATTTTCTGAATAATAGTATTCACCGAAGTTCTGGATCAAATCACCTTAAATGGATGAGCCCTTAGCATTCAGAAAGATCTTTAAACATAAAAGGATACAAAGATCAGAAACATGTTTATGTTATATATTTAGGCCCTCTGGGTTTTCTCATCATAGCAGACGTAAAGTAAACATTTGAGGATTAGGCAGAAATAGTACCACTCTACACAGACTGAATACCTGAATCAGATACTACTTTCTTTTCTTATTGTGATTTTTGACTTAATTCTTATTATATATATAAATAATACATATTTTATATATATTTATATCTGTAGATATAGATATATTTGTGTATACCACAGAGTTGTTTGACCAAAATTTACATAGCCTAGGTGACACAGTTGTTGAGTCCTTAGGATCGTCTTTAAAGGAGGAAGAATGGTGTGGAGGAAGAATGGTGTGGTTTGGCTAGATTTTATACATATTTTGGTAACTCACATGCATTGTTATCAAAAAAGACATTTAGATAACTGAGCTTTTAAAAACCGGGATAATTTGCTCTTACATATAAAGTCTTCATAATCTAAAAGTCTGTATAATGAACAGAATACCTGCATGCTTTCATGTGTAAAGTCAGTCTCTTAACATAAAAATTTAGTTTGAAGTGCCTTCTGGGGTTTCTTTTAAAGAAAAAAATAAATAAATCAAAAAATAAATAAATTTCAGAACTATTTGGCAAGATGCCTAACAAGCCCCATTTGATTTGCTTTGGAGAATATGAATTTTCTATATTTTGATAGATTTATTTGCTTAACATAAGCCAACCTGAATTTAAATTTATTATTAAACCTATCTTTAACAATTGATCTTTAAAGTTCATACATTGTATATACTTTTATAAAGTAGATTAAATTCATTATTTTATTTTGGAAAAGTTTAAACATATACAGAGCTATGGAGATAGTATAATGAACTTCTGTATACCAGTCACCCAGCTTGATCAGTGTTCACCATTTTGCCAGTCTTGTTTCATTTATCTTCCCTCAATTTTTTCTGGAATATTATAAAGCTCAAGAATAACAATATTAATAATTATTAATATCATTCACTATACAGCTCATATTAAAGTTTCCTCAATTGTGAGATAAACCACATTTCTAATGTGGCAGGCTGAGTATATATACTGGTAGATGAAAGATGTTGAGAAGGGGTGAAACAGAGTTTGGACAGAGGGTTCACACTTATTCTAGCTCCTTGTCAAACATCAGCAGAAGCAAGGTTCAAGGCTTAAGAATCCTTATTCTTCAATCCTTACCAGAGCAACTTAAAGATACTTGCGTGAGTTAATATGCCTTTGGGTCCTTGTGGGGAGTGGTGATGGTAAGGCCTATGTAACAGTCTGAGCAACAGTTCATCCGGCAACATTGTTGCTTGATTGTGTTCCCTGGTGAACTGACTCCCAATGCTGACTAGGATATAGGAGGATTATTAGGAAGGGCATTGAGATCAACACCTCTAGAGGCAAGTCATAGGAAGGAAGCAGGACTGAACAGAGGGAGAAACTAAGCTGGCAGGCAGTCTCAACAGAGGCCTCTGCCAATTCTGTGGCAAGTTCTGATCTGGGATGATGGACTCCGAGCAGTCACTGGAGGCAATAATAAAGTCCCTTTGAATTCTTAATGGGGTGGACACTGGGTGAAAAGGCTGTCTTCAGCCAAGGCAATCCCTATAGGGGCTGACAACAAAGAGCTTTCCATCGCAGCACTTCCAGCAGCTTGGAGAATAAATTCTTCCTTTCTGAAGCAGAATCTGGGCAGCACACCAGAGCATCCATTACAAACATTTTTAGCAGGAAAGTTTGTTTCTACATTTTAGTTTTTTCCTAAATAGGAAAGATATTAAGTTCTTTTGTGTGCCAGGTATTTTACATGTATTACCTTTAACTTTTATGTCAACTCTATAAGATAGCTATTATCATTTTTAAGATGAGGAATCTGAGAGGTTAGGTAGCTTGTCCAAGGTCATACAGCTGGTATAAGCAGAAGAATTGAGATTCCAACCAATTTCTGTCCAGCTCCCTAGCTCTTTTCATCAAGTAGTTCCCAGCCTCTCACTACAGTACTGTGTTAGAGCACGCGTAATTACAGCCTCCCGACAGCACATCCATTATTCTTCTAACTTGTTTTTACCTTGCAGTCAGGTTAACGATATATGTTTTTAAAATTTCAAGTTATGTTTACTGAAGACCTTCCAAACATGAATTTCGAGTGGAACCACTCGAGGTTGAGTAGTTTCTCAAACAGATTGTTCTATGTTCTCTATACTTCTTTAAAGCTTTGTTGAAACCAGGAGGTAGAAAAACTAACCACAGACATATTACAGTCTCAGTGAAGATTTCTCTTGTGAATTTGCAGTGCTTTAGAGAAGAGGCACTAGGTAATCAGTATGAATCGTTATAACCATTATTCCTGGCCTTTTAAGCTACTGAATGGGAGTAAGGGAAGCTGAGTTCTATTCATATTTCTTCCAGTATTTCTCCCTGGGAGATGTAGGCAAAGCCACCATGTACTTCCATTGCCTTACTTGAAATTTTATTTTATGATACTTACTTTTACTTATTTGACAATTACAAGGATAAATTGGGTGCTTTGTGAATACTTAGAAACAACTTCTTAAGAACATGATATTACTTAACAATTTCTGTTAGCTAATCAAATTTGTTCAATCCCTCTATTGATTTTCTCAGAGAATATGAGTCTATAGAAATACATTGCAAATAAACTGTTTAAGAAAACTCATTAATACATAACAAAGCATTTTTGTCATCAGCCCAAATGAAATGATTGAGTTGAATATTAGAAAGGTATTTGGCAGTTGTGATAACTAAAATGAGACCCCCTGACAGATGCCCACATCTTAATCCCTGAAACTTTGTAAAATGTTACCTTCTATGAAAAAGAGACTTTGCAGGTGTGAGTAAGCTATGGATTTTAAGAGAGAAAGATTATCTTGAGTTTAATGTGGGCCGAGTGTAATCACAAGTGTCCTTATAGGATGAAGGTAGAAATATCAGTGTAGGAGAGAGATTCAAAAATGATATGCTGCTGGGTTTTGAAGGTAAAGGAAGGCCGTGAGCCCAGGGAATAAAAGCCTCCTTTAGAAGCTGGAAAGGCAAGAAAGCAGATTCTCTTAGAGCCCCCAGAAGGAATGCATCCCTGCTGACACTTATAGTCTACCTTGATTTTCATAGTTCTGACTTACAGAATAGTAAAATATTGTGAGTTTTTGAAGCCAATAAATTGTGATAATTTGTTACAGCAGCAATAAAAAACTAATGCAACAGAACTGTCATCTCATTTACCCACTGGATTTTGGTCAATGTGAAATCATAAGTTGTCCTTATTGTCAAGTCTGAAAACCTCACAGTGGAAGGTGGTGCTAGGGGCACAGGAGCTGACTCACTATGCCTGGCTGCCTTTGTTTACTTCCAGATAAGGGTAGTCTCAGTTGATAAGCTCTTTCCTAGGAGATTTATCTGATTACCCCTTCTTGTTTAGGCAAAGTGTTTGGTAAGAGCAGTTACGGTCTTTTGAAATTTTTTTAGGAAAGCCTTTTAATTGAGATTTCTGTTCTCGGACCTCTTTAGCTATCATTGTCTTCATCCAGATACCTTTATCCACTGGAATGGTTGATGCAGATCTCTCTTCCTTTTCTGAATTCTCCTGCTGCTTCATGTTGAAAATCTTCTAGGGACCTTTTCTTATCCACTTTTCTTGGATTGGTTCTAGTATCCACATTCTTTACTTCACCACTGGAGAAAATCAGAAAACCAAATGGATGTATTTTAGGAAAAAGTTATGGTCTATAATTAGGTATGTGTTTGTGTGTGTGTAGGGGGGGGGTCTTGATGAGGGAGTGAGAACTCAGGTGATTTTTTTCCTGACTCAAAGGGATATAAACATATAAAAGGCTTTTCACCATGTAACTAAGGCCCCTAATCAGTTGGATTTAAGGTTACTGAGAGAAGATTATACTGGATGGGCTTGACCTAATTAGGTGAGCCCTTTAAAGAGAGATGGTCTCCTTCCTGGCTAGAAGAAAGTGAAGAATCATTTTGTAAACTGCCTATGTAGAGGGGCACCTTATATAAACTGAGAACCTGAGTCCTACAGCTTCAAGGAACTGAATTCTTCCAATGACCCCAATAAACTTAATAGAGAACCCCAAGCTCTGGATCAGAATCATAGAACCATAGTCCAGCCAATACCTTGAGTGCAGCTTTGGGGGCTTTGAGCATAAGACTGAGCCACGCTCAGACTCCTGACTCATGTAAAGCAGGAGAAACTGAGTGTTGTTTTAAGCTACGAAGATGTTATGCATATTTTGTTACCAAGAGGCATACCTAAAATATGGGAGTAGCTTTGGGATTAGACAGCAGACCAAGGCTGGAAAAAGTCTGCTGAACATGATAGAGGAAGTCTGTGTCTTAGTCCATTTTCTGTTGCTGTAACAGAATGCCACAGACAGGGAAAATTATAAGCAATAGATGTTTATTTGGTTCATGGTTATGGAGGCTGGGAAGAGCATGGTACCATCATCGAGTGAGGCTCATTCCACGGCAGAAGGCATCACAAGGCAAGAGAGCAAGAGTGTGCATGTCAGCTCAGAGCTCTCTTCCTCCTCTTATGAAGCCATTCGTTCCATGATGGGTACTGTACCTGATGATATTATCTAACTCTAATTAGCCCCCAAGGACCCACCTCCAATCAACACATTAATTTAAGGATTAAGTTTCTGACACATGAAATTTAGGGGATACATTCAAACCATAACAGCCTGAGTTGCCATGAACAGACCCTTAGTAGAAATCTGGACTTTGAGAACACTGCTATTAGGCTTACAAGTGAGGAGCATGTTATTGGTAATTAGAAGGAGAGGGATCCTTTTTATATATCAGCAAAAATTTAGTGAAATTGTGCATTCTGCTGTCTTATAGAGAGAAGAACTCGTAGGCAATAAACTTCTTGTATGTAGAGCTAGGGAGATTTCAAGCAAAGTATTAAAGTTGCTACCTGGTTTCCTCTTACTGCCTGTAACAGAATGCAAAAGGGAGATAAACTGAAGGAAGATATGTTAAAAAAATGGATTAGGATTATGTGACTGAAAATCCACAGCATCTCCAGATGGCAAAAGATGCTTAAATTCAGAAATGCCTGCCAAAAGTGTGGCATTGAGAAATAGCCATACTCAAAAGTATGGCATTGAGAGTGTGCGACTTTTGCTAAAAATCTCAGAAAGATCAAAATGTCAGTGTATTTAGTCATACAAAGGCTCCTTTCAAGAGGTTAAGGGAGTGTCTTGCAGATCTTTTCACACAAACCTGGGGGCTTCTAGGCAGATGAAGAGCATTGTCCTTTAGCCCTCTCAGCAGGAAGCCAAGATATAGAAAAGGGACAATCTTAAAAACATCTGTGGATGTGGCTTTTCTTTTATGGTATGAATCCCTGTGAAATTCCATGAAGACCCACAAAATTCTTGAGAAATTTACTTCAGCAGAAACACTGAGAACTTCATTTAAAAAGTTCGGAGAAAATACTACACAAGGAAAGGAGATGGTTAAATCCCCAAAACTTTACCAGCAGGAAGCAGTCTGATAAAACCGCTCAGCTACAAACATGTGCTACCTTTCATGAAAAAGGAAGGATGACTTAGAGGGCAGAATCAGGAAGGATGGAGCCTTTGGAGAATGGAGTTGAGAGCCAAGGAGGATTATTCTCTGCCCTTGAAACCTAATCAAGAAAGTCCCATTTACTCCCTTCATTTCAGAACTCCTTCAAAACAGTGACTCCTGTGACTCCTTTTTTATTTTCCATTTTCCCCATTTGAACTGGGATGTCTATAGCTGTTGTGGTGTGCCTATCCTACAACTGTATGTTGGGAAGTTTGAGGAAAGATAACTTGTCTCTTTCATTTCATAGATCCATTTATGGAAGGATTTGTGCCCTAGGAGCTGTACTTAATGGATTACAGCTAAGAACCTCATCCCCGCCTGATTTAGTTGATGCCATTTTAGACTTAGAGCTCATTTATGTTATTTACCACAGTGTTCTCGATTTCTTGCACATAGTGCCCAATGAATAGCGGCTTGCTAAGTATTTATAATTTTTTGTGACCTTTATTAGACTGAATTGGGACCCATAATTATGATCAATTTAGGAATAATATGGAGATTGATTTTTATAATTCTTTAAGAATAAGAGTCTGATTTCTGGATAATGGTTAATTTTTTCAAGTAAATGACATTCTAAGGAAACTTGGTTGGGTATCCAAATATATTTTTCCAGGATGAGCAACTCTTTCTTCTCACTGCACACCTTCTTTAAATTTTAAAATTATATTTTTTAACTTGAAATCCCATAATTGACCTAGAAGGTTATTATAATAATATGATACTTATTCAAGTCTGTAAGGGAATATGATAGAGTCAGAAGGGTTCCTGGTAAAAGCAGTAGTAATGAATAGTAAGTTTATTAAGTTTGAAAAATTTTAAGATATAGCAAGAAGGGGATTGCAGTAGTCTAAGTGAGTATAGACTCTCATTGTTTGTGCTAAAATCAGAAATTGGTTAGGAATTAATGGAAAAAGTGAGACTTGTAAGGGATGTTAGTGGTCAGAAAAGCAAAATGTGTCATTATTGGGATAAGAATAAATTATATATTCATTCAAGTTATAAGTGTAGATTGAAGTAATATGTATCTAGCTCTATTGAAATTTAAAATAGAGAAAATATAAGTTCATGTTATGTATCATAATTATTAACATGAATTTCTTAAACTGTTCTCTATTTTTTCTAAATATGCATATTTATTAATTTTATTATTCATTTTTATAAAAAAGGGTATGATTTTATATAGAGTGTTATAACTTGATTTTTTTTTACTGAGAAATCAGTTTTGGGCATCTTTCTGTTTCAGCACATATGTGTCTATATCATTCTCTTTAATTGCATTATATAAATATATTAAAAATTATATATCTGTTCTGCTGTTGGTAGGTATAATTTCATTGTATCCAATTTTTAGCTTTGTAAACAGTGCTGTAGTAAATATTTTTGTATGAATCTTTTGACAAATTTCTGTGAGCTCAGCAATTTCATATGTAGATATGAACTCGAGCAATTTTCATTCAATGTGCATAGAAGTTTTGATTGCTATCCTTTTTGTAATGGTACAAAATCAAAACAAAATAAGTGCAATCCAAATTTTCATCTCTAGGGAACTGAGTGAATAATTGATAAAATATCCATATCTAGAAAACTATAAAATGCAGAAAACATCTCATTTACTATATCTAGAAATCTTACCAACATGATCATGACTGACAAAAGTGGCAGAGGGTAAGTACGTTATTTGGCTATTAATGTAATTTTAAAGTGCATGCAACAATATCATATATTGGTTATGAGAAAATATATAGTAAAAGTATTTTTAAATGGGTGGGAGAGATATATAGACATGCCTTATTTTATTGCACTTTATCTTATTGCACTTTGCAGGTAATGATGGTCTATTGACAAATTGAAGGTTTGGGGCAGTCCTTTTGATTAAACCTACTGGTGCCATATTTCCAACAGCATGTACTCTGTGTTCCATTTTGTTAATTTTCACACTTTTTCATTTTAATTTATCTGTTATGGTTATCTGTGATCAATGAGCTTTGATGTTACTATTGTAATTGTTTTGGGGTGACATAATTGTGCCCATGATAGGATAGTTAACTTAGTAAGGGCTGTGTTTTCTGACTGCTCCACCGACTAGCTATTGCCCTATTTCTCTTCCTCTCCTCAGTCCTCCAATACCTGAAACACAGCAATGTAGAATTTAACCCAATTAATAGCCCTGCAATGGGATCTTAAGTGTTCAAGTGAGAGGAAGAGTTCCACATCTCCCACTTTAAAATCAAAGCTTGTAATAATTCAGCTTAGTGAGGAAGGCATATTGAAAGCCAAAATAGGCCAAAGCTAGACCTCTTATGGTTATGCAAATTGTAAATGCAAAGGAAAAGTCCTTGAAGGAAATTAGAAGTGCCATTATAGTAAACGCACAAATGATAATTAAGGGAAACAACCTTACTGATGATGTGAACAAAATTTTAGTGTTCTGGACAGAAGAACAAATCAGCCAGAGTGTTCTCTTAAGCCAAAAGCTAATAAAAAGCAAGGCTTAACTCTCTTACATTCTATGAAGGCTGAGAAAGGTGGGAAGCTTCAGAAGAAAAGTTTGAAACTAGCAGGTTTGTTCATGAGGTTAAAAGAAAAGAAAGTCTCCATAATACAAAAGTGGAAGGAGAAGCAGCAAGTATTGATGGATAAGCTGTAGAAAGTTATTGAGAAAAATCTAGCTAAGATAATTGATGAAGGTGGCTGATATGGTCTGGCTCTGTGTCTCCACCCAAATCTCATCTTGAATTATGATTCAAATTGTAATCCTCCTGTATTGGGGGAGGGACCTCATGGGAGGTAATTGAATCATGGGAGTGGTTACCCCATGTTGCTGTTCTCATGATAGTGAATGAGTTCCCACAAGATCTGATAGTTTTATAAGAGGCTTTTCCCACTTTGCTCTCCTGCCGCCATGTGAAGGACATATTTGCTTGCCCTTCTGCCATGATTGTAAGTTTCCTGAGGTTTCCCAGCCATGTGGAACTGTGAGTCAATTAAACCCCTTTGCTTTATAAATTACCCAGGCTCAGGCAGTTCTTTGTAGCAGCATGAGAACAGACTAAAAAAGTGGCCACATTAACAACAGATTTTCAATGTAAATTAAACAGTCTTATATTGGAAAAGGATGTCATCTAGGACTTTCATAGCTAGAGAGGTATGAAGTTAATGCCTGGCTTCAAATCTGCAAAGGATAGGATGATTCTTTTGTTAGGGGTGAACACAGCTGGTTACTGTAAGTTGAAGCCAATGCTCATAGATAATTCTGAAAATCATAGGGCTGCAAAATTGACTTTGCCTGTGCTCTAAAAATGGAACAATCAAGCCTGGATGGATGGCAGCACATCAGTTTACAGCATGGTTTATAGAATATTTTAAGCTCCCTCTTAAGAACTGCTCAAAAGGCTTATTTCAAGGTATTACTATTCATTGACAATGCACTTAGTCACCCAAGATTGCTGATAGAAATGTATAAGGATATTAGTGTTGCTTTTATGTGTGCTAATATAGCATCTGGGAAAAGCAAATTGAAAACCTTCTAGAAAGGATTCACCATTCTACATGCTATTAAGAACTTTGTGATTCATGGGAAGACGTCAACATATCAACATAAACATTAACAGGAGTTTAGAAGAAGTTGATTCCAACCATCATGGATGACATTGAAGGGTTCAAGACTTCAGTGGAAGAAGTAACTGAAGATGTGGTGGAAATAGTGAGTGAATTAGAAATGGAGCCTGTAGATGGGACTGATTGGCTGCAATCTCATGATAATACGTGAACAGAGGAGGAACTGTTTCTTATGGATTAGCAAAAAAAAGTGGTTATTTGAGACAAAATCAACTCCTGAGGAAAATCCTGTGAACATTTTTGAAATGACAACAGAGTATTTAAAATATTACAGAAACTTAGTTAATTAAGCAGTGGCAGGGTTTGAGAGGATTGACTCCAATTTTGAAAGAAGATCTGCTCTGGGTAAAAATGCTATCAAACAGCATCACATGCTATAGAAGAATTGTTCATGAAAGAAAGGTTCAATCAATATAGCAAACTTTATTGTTGTATTTAAGAAATTGCCATTGCAACCCCAACCTTTAGCAACCACCACCCTGAACAGTCAGTAGCCATCAACATGGAGGCAAGACCTTCCACCAGCAAAAAGATTTTAACTCATGGAGGCTCAGATGAGTATTAGCATATTAGCAATAGAATGCTTTTAAATTAAGGTACGTACATTGCTTTTATAGATAAAATGCTATTGCATACTTAGTAAAATATAGTATAGTGTAAGTATAATGTTTATATGCCCTGGGAAACAAAAAAAAGTTGTGTGTCTTATTTTATTGTGATATTAGCTTCATTGCAGTGATATGGATCAAAATAGCAATCTCTAAGTTATGCCTACATATCAACTTTATTTTAAAGATCACAGCTAGGGAAGGAGGGAAATAAATGGATACAGATAAGGTTCTAGAGGATCTGCCACTGAATTTGGATCATTCTTTTCTTAAAAAATCATAGAAATCTCTATTTTACTTTGAAGAAAAATGTGTTGGGCTATATGAAAAAAACAACATATCTATTGAGGTAATTCGTGGTATTCAGATACTCAAGTGAACATTAGATAATGCTATACTGTGCTTGGATATTACGAGAAATTAATATCACAAAAACAGAGAAAATAAGCAAGTAGAACTCACCATAACTTCAGTTAATTAGAGATCAGTCCCTCTTCAGAAAGCAGTGAATTAAACATTAAACCACTTTCTAGCCTAGAAATAAACAAATTAGTACCCCAGATATATCTCAGCTGTATTATTGAATGCTTCTTACTATTTTATAAGGTGTTTGCTTTAAATACATTTTTTATAACATATAAAATTCTTCATTTTCTGAATTACTGAAACATTTGACTGAGCCCTCATTGTATGTTGTCTTTTCTTCTACAATTATTTTGGGTCTTACTTTTAATTCAAAGATTACATTTAAATCCTCTAAAAAGGAAATTTTTTTTCTGATGCATTTTTTGGATATTAGCTGTTGCATGGAGGCGTCCTCTATATGATTTTTATATAAAAACTTAAGCAGCAGTACTTATCTTTACCACCCACGGAGATTTTTCTCTTTGTTTCCTGGGATGGTAGGCACAAGGGTATTGCAGAAGGGTCTCAGAGTTTATTATTAGCTATGTTATTTGTACAGGTTACCTAATTTTGCTGAACTTGATTCTTTTTCTGAGAACGGGGGAAAATAAACCTACCTCATTGAATTATGTGAGGGTTATACAAGGATATAGTTATAAATCACCAAGTTAATATAATACCTGCAACACAGTAGGTTTTCAGAAAATACTGATTCTGCTTTCTTTTCTCTACCATGCAACTGGAACTAGTAATATTAATTATATGTAATCATCTTAACAAATTATTTGTTAATTTGTCAAGCATATGAAAACTTGAATTTATGTGAATACTAATTGTTGTCACTGATTGAGACGATGTGGGGAGGTCTAGAACAAATATTTGATATAAACATTGATTTAATGTGCAGAAAGAAACTTCTAGCATATTGTGCAAAATCAGCCCTGATTTAAAAATCTAAGGCTTTGAGTCTGGCTTTATACAAGTCTCAATGAAAATCTGATTTTTAAAATGGTGATTTCTGATCTGAACCCAAATCGCCAACTAGAGCCGGGAGGAACATCTTTCACTGAGAAGTCAGAACATTGGGAAGACTGGCACACTCTGAGCAGATCTTCAGAGGAAAGGCATTGAGAGTGGATGGAGAGAGGATGCAGTTGCTGGGCTGAAAGAGGAGGAAGCTGGTAATGGTACACAGGGTTTCTGAGCACTGAGAGTCATTACTGGTCCCCAGTAACTCCTGGGGAAGGGGTAAGGTAAACAGGGAGAAGTGACCTGCTCTTGCCATGGGCTTCCAGAGTCCTAGCAGCAGAACACCCCACAACCCCCACAGACACTTGAGCTGGCAAAGAGAGCTGCCTAGAGAGGTTGTAGTAGCAGAGGGTTTGGTATGGGAATTGCTGAAGTGGAGCATGGCCAGGGATGCCTGTACCCCAAAGCTTGCCATGCTCCTCCAGAAGGCTTTAGCTTTTGGGCAACTGTCAGACCTGGATAGAGCAGGGTAGTCTTGCCTATGTGATGAGTCCAGTCAAATCTGAGTGCCCCTCTGTCTGCTGGCTTCTCCTGGGGTTCCAGCCTGGCCACGACACTTGCAGAACAGCTTGGGAAGCCCAACCAAGGTGTTTCCTGAGGGGTCTCATCATAGCTCTTTCACTGCCAGTCTGTGTCTGACCACTAGAGAGCTCCAGCAGACCAGCCCTCACTGACACACTCGAGCCCCCCCCTGCAGCTTCACCCACTACCGCCTCCCTGCTGCTGCTTTGCTGGCACTTACTCACCCATGGACCATCACTCCCCATCCCCCAACACACACACATTGCTTTGCTGGTGCATGTGTGAGTAGACCTTGCCTCCCATTCCATGCTGGCATGCGTGTGTATGTAACCCACTGCCCCACTGCTGCCAGTGTGAGCACACTGTGCTATCCTGCTCCCACTGATGCATGGGCACCCTGCTGCACTGCTGCTGATGTGAATGTGCACATTAACTCTGACAACCCCATCTCTGCCAACGCCTTGCTCCTCCCCCATCACCACTGCCACCAGTGTAAGCATGTATAGGAATGCTGCTACTTCACTTCCATTGACCGTATTACATGGGTGCTTCCCCAAGCCAATGTGCGTGCATCTCCACTGCACTGCTGGCACGAACAAGTAGGCACAGATCTCCGCCACTGCCCTGATGAAGCACTTGGGTTGACACTCTCCATTGCAGCATTGTGGCTGGCAGTCTGAGAACACCTCGGCCCCTCCACCACAGCAGTTCCTAAGCCACAGTACAAAGCTGCAGGCATGGTAAAAGCCCATAAGAGAGCACACAGCCTGGCAATGCTGAGCTGAATCTTGGCACCCTAAAATCTTCCAGAAACAAAGCCAGTTGACTGAACCCACCATATACTACAGTCAAACCTTCAGGAGCATCTGAGAAGATAAAAGCAAAAAACTTCATTCAAAGGACAGCTACTTCAAAGATTAAAGGAACATTAGCCTGCCTAGATAAGAAAACCAGTGTAAGAACTCTGGCAACTTTAAAACCCAGAGTGTCTTTGTATTCAAAATGATCACAGTAGTTCCTTAGCCATGGTTGTTAACTGGGCTGAAATGGCTGAAATGACAGACATACAATTCAGAATGTGAGTGGATACAAAGATCATCAAGATTCAGGAAAAAGCCAAAACCTAATCCAAGGAATCTAAGGAGTACAATACAATAAAACAGGAGCTGAAAGATGAAATGGCCATTTTAAGAAAGAAGCACACTCATCTGACAGAGGAGAAAAACTCACTACAGGAGTTTTGTAATACAATTTCAAGTATTAATAGCACAATAGATCACACTGAGGAAAGACTCTCAGAGCTCAAATATTGGTGCTCTGAATTAACTAAGTCAAACAAAAATAAAGAAAAAAGAATGAACAAAACCTTTAAGAAATATAAAAGACCAAATCTATGACTCATTGGCATCCCTGAAAGAGAGGAAGAGAAAGCAAGAAACTTGGAAAATGTATTTGAGGATATCATTCATGAAAAATTTCCAAACATTACTAGAGAGGCCAACATTCAAATTCAGGAAATGCAGAGAAACCCTGTGAGATACTATACAGGACAACCATCCCCAAGACACAGAGTGATCAGATTCTCCAAGGTTGAATAAAAGAAAAAATGTTAAAGGCAGCTAGAGAGAAAGGACAGATCACCAACAAAGATAAGTTGAGAGAGTTCAACACTTCACTCACAGTGTTATATCATTGAGACAGAAAATCAACAAAGATACTTGGGACCTAAACTTGACACTTGGCTATGTGGACCTAATAAACATCTATGGAACTCTCCACCCCAAAACAACAGAATATATATTCTTCTAATCTGTACATGGCACATATTCTAAAAGCAACCACACCATCAGCCAGAAAACAATTCTCAACAAATTCAAGAAAACTGAAATCTTACCAACCATACTCTCTGATCACAGCACAATAAAAATAGAAACCACTACTAAGAAGATCACTCAAAACTGTAAAATTGCATGGAAATTAAGCAAGCTGCTCCTCAGTGACATTTAGGTAAACAGTGAAATTAAATCATAAATCAGGAAACTATTTGACACTAAGGAGAACAAAGATAAAACATCAGAATCTCTGGGGCAAAGCTAAAACAGTGTAAAGAGGAAAGTTTATAGCACTAAATGCCCACATCAAAACGTTAGAAAGATTTCAAATTAACAACCTAACATCACACCTAAAGGAACTAGAAAAACAAAAGCAAACTAATTTCAATGCTGGCAGAAGACAAGGAATAACCAAAATCAAAGCTGAACTGAATGAAATTGAGGCATGAAAAGTCATACCCCCTCCAAAAAAATCAGTGGATCCAGGAGTTTCTTATTTGAAAGAATAAATAAGATTGATAGACTCACTAGCTAGAATACTGAAGAAAAAAAGAAGATTCAAATAAACATAATCAGAAAAGACAAAAGACAAAGGGAACTTTACCACTGATCCCCACAGAAATACACAAAACTCTCAGAGACTGTTATCAACACCTCTGTGTACCATAATCTAGAACACTTAGAAGAGATGGATAAATTCCTGGAAACATGCAACTTCCCAAGATTGAACCAGCAAGAAAATATCTGTAAGTATGCATCTGACAAAGGTCTAATATCCAGAATGTATAAGGAAGTTGAAAAAATTAACAAGCAAACACCAAACAACTACATTTAAAAATGGGCAAAGGACATGGACAGACACTTTTCAAAAGAAGACATACATGCAACCAACAAGTATGTGAAAGAATGCTCAGCATCACTAATCATTAGAGAAAATGCAAATCAAAACCGCAATGAGATGCCATCTCATACTGTCCAAATGACTATTATTAACGTATCAAAAAATTCCAGTTGCCAGCAAGGTTGCTGAGAACAGGGAATGCTTGCACATGATTGGTGGGAATATAAATTAGTTCAGCCATTGTGGAAGGTAGTTGGGCAATTTCTCCAAGAACTCAAAGTGGAGCTACAGTTTGACCCAGTAATTCCATTATTGGGTATATAGCCAAAGGAATATAAATTGTTCTACCATAAAGATAGATGCATGTGTATGTTTACTGCAGCACTATTCACAACAGCAAAGACATGGAACCAATGTAAATGCACATCAAAAGTAAACTGGATAAAGAAAATGTGGTGAGATCATGTCTTTTGCAGCAACATGGATGGAGCTGGAGGCCACTATCCTAGGCAAACTAACACAGGAAACAGAAAACCAATTACTGCATGTTCTTACTTATGTGGATGCTAAACATTGAATGCACATGGACATAAAGTGGGGACAAGAGATACTGGATTCTACTTGAGGATGGAGTGTAGGAGGTGGGTGAGAACTGAAAAACCACCAGATGGATACTAAGCTTGCGACCTGGGTGACAAAATAATTTGTACTCTCAACCCCGTCACACAAAAATTATCTATATAACAAAACTGCACATATACCCCTCAACCTAAAATAAAAATTAACAACAAAAAAAATTCCAATCTTGGACCAGAATGACCTGAGATGCTTCCCTCTTTAGAGTTCTGAGCTTCTTTTCTTCATGGTTTATGGTCAGTGCAGTAGAAAACATCAAGCTCTGTTTGAATGGGGACCTATCGCTTAATTTTAAGTCTTTAGTAGATTAAGGCAAATACTACTTTGGGAGATTTGTGTATTATTTTCTTATTGAGGATGATTTAGCTAATGGCTCTCCTTTCCATCTTCCACCTTTACTCTCCAGTTTGTGGAGCAATTTGTAGGTTCTGTAATTACAGACCCTTTAGATACTAACATGGGAGGGAAAGATTGTTTTGACATTTCATGGTTTAAAAAATCCCCGACTCATATCCATTCCATGGCTATGTATGCTTCCTTATTCCTCTCACTCTTCTACACTGGCTCAGAAATATATAAGCGTACCTTCCACAGTACCTCATAGGTTTCTCATTTGGGTGACTTTTCTCCTTTAAGGCTTTTCTTGATGTTATCCATGCAGTTGAATTTCAGTCTCTTTTGGTTGTAGCTGGTGCAGGCTGAGATGTGTCTTTAGGCACAGCTAGGATGAGTTGCTCAGACGAGGCCCTCTGGATTTGGTCCCTCTCTTTCTCTTTATATCTGGGCTCTGCTTTCTTTTGTGTTGGCATCACCCACAGGCACTCTTTCTCTCCATGTTTTCTATTAGTATCTGAAGGCTCACGTTGTAACCCTGCCATAAGAAGTTTCCCAATTGTGCAAAAAGTCCCAGGATTGAGATACAGTAGACCATCGTGGTTCATTTGTTAACCTTGAACCAATAACTGAAGCCAAGGTAAAGACATTCTAATTGGACAATTTTGGGCCACATGGCTAATTCTGGCCCTATAGGCCTGGGATCAACTCCACTACAACTACATGCGTTTGGAGTGGAGGAGTGATGATCCCGCAAATAAAAATCAAGGTGCCTTTAGCAAATGAATTGTCACGAATGCTAGGCAGTTAGAACAGCAATTGTTTACTTAAGGGTTATCTGCAAACTGGCCTACAGACCAAACTACTCCTGCTTGTTTTTGTAAGTAAAGTTTTATTGGAATTCAGCCACATTAATTCTGTTATATATTGTCTGTGAATATTCTACTATATCAGTAGAGTTAAGCAGTAGAAATAGAGAGTATATGGCCAGCAAAGCCTAGTATGTTTACCATCTGGCCCTTGATCTAATACTTCTGGTCTACTACAAAAAAAGTCAAAGAGCATAAGAAAAAGGCATCCATAACAACAGTATTAGATAATGATGAATCCAGTTCTTCCATATCCTCTCATCTAAGGCCTTAAATGAGATCTCCAGATATTTGGATACTGCATTGAATAATATCAACTTTCATTTAAGGAAAACATTAATAAACCCCAACCTGGTTTAATGATGAGGGCTATCTAATCTTCCTTAAAATAACTGCTAAATTCTAGAAAGACTTGCTAAATTTTTGTCGAATATTTTTATACCTAGTATACTTGGTTTAGCTAGCAAAAAATTATGTGACCTATGGAAACTTTATTTTATGTTGAAGCTCCAACTATTGTGAAAAATATATGCATGCATGTTTTATTGGATGTGGAGCCTAATTTTTATAACTTTAAATAATGACAAGTGTTTACAGTGTTTGTAGCTTTTTTTTGTGATATACAGTCAGCTCTCTGTGTCTGTGGGTTCTGCAGTCATGGATTCAGTCAACCATGGATAGAAAAAATTTGAAGAAAAATGGATGGTTGTGTCTGTCCTAAACATGTACAGACTTTTTTCCCATAATCATTCCCTAAACAATATAGTATAACAACTAGTTACGTGGCATTTAAATTGTATTAGGTATTATTGACAATCTAGAGTTGATTTGAAGTATATGGGATGTTCATAGGTTATATGTAAATACAACACCATTTTATATAAGGGACTTGCACGTTTGTGAATTTTGGTATTCATGGGACTGGGGGAGTGGTGTCTTGGAACCCATCTCCCATGGATATTGAGGGACAACCGTGTTATTGTTTATATCTATGATTTTTGATATTCAATCATTGTTTTATAATTTAATTCCAAGCCATAATGTAACTTTAGAAAAATGTAATGTGTTTATCATAGAGCATTTAGTAATGCAGTGTGGCAAGATGCCATGTTCATTTGATCTGTCATTTATTCATTATTTTACAACTATTTAGTGGGAGTTTTATGTGCCAGGCACTGTGCTAGACAGTGGGGATACAATGATGAATAAGACAGATATGATATTTGCCCTCATTTTTCTTAAAATCCAACTAGAAATAAAAACATTTGTCCATTCACTAACTTCAATGTGGTAAGTCAACAAATATTTATTGAACATTTTCTTTGTGCCAGACACTGTGATAGACACTGAGGAGGCAGTAAAGACCAACTGCCTGTTTTCTTGGAGCTCATAATTTTT
This sequence comes from Callithrix jacchus, assembly GCF_049354715.1. Classification (NCBI taxonomy): domain Eukaryota; kingdom Metazoa; phylum Chordata; class Mammalia; order Primates; family Cebidae; genus Callithrix; species Callithrix jacchus. Next base: position 102,658,052 of record NC_133510.1, on the reverse strand, counting down.
TGGAAGACAGATATTTCACAATCATTTCATTATAATTGCGATCAATGTAAGATTCTGCAAGGAATTTATGATAGGTGATTTGACCCAGTCATTCACAAGGAAATGATATAAAGACTGAATCCTATACAGGAACTGATGTAGACACTGAGTCCTAAAGGAGGACTAGGGGTCGTCCAGGCAGAAATAAAAGGAAGAGTGTTCTTGGTGTATAGGTCCAGAGGTAAAAGTACAAGCTTGGTGTGCTAGGAACTGTACATATATAATTAGAACACTGTTTCAGGAGAGAAAGAGAGAGAGAGAGAGAGAGAGTGTGTGTGTGTGTATGTGTGTGTGTGTGTGTGTGGTGGAGGAGGTGACCCTTAAATCCGGAGAGGTGAGCAGGAGCCAGATTATAAACAAGCTTGCAACTTATGTTAAGAGGCAGGGCATACAAAGATTTTCATTTTAGTAAGACCAGCGGGCCGAACTGTAGAAAATGGCTAGGAGACAGTAAATACTGGATATAGTGACACCTAGTAGCGAACTGTTAGACTGATTTATGCCAGAGATTTTTGAGGTTCAAAAAAGGTTATTGGCCATTGTGAGGAAGAGATATGTTTGCCTTCTCACTTTAGTTTCTCTACCACTCTAAGACATAGTTCAAGTGTCATCTCTTTTCTGAAGTCTTTTCTGCTCCTCCCTGACACTCCCAACTCTGTGCTCCAGAGTGTTCATCCATCCACCCACCCATCCATCCATCCATCCATCCATCCATCCTTCTTTCCTTCCTTCCTTCCAACTCATAGTAAACTTATTCTAAGAATCTGACACTCTGTTAGGTTATGGTTCCTGCCATAAAGTGGCTTACCTTTTAGTGGAGATCATGGTTCCACAGTTCAACGTGAAAAGTGCTTTGATGAAGACAGAGGGCACCACAGAGACATAGATAGAGATAAGATGGGGGTGTGGGGAAGGGACTTGCAGCTTTCAGAAAGGATTTATTCTATGATATGATATTGCTGAGCATAATGATGCATTCAAGGAACTGAAAATTATTTTATGTGGGTGGAATTTATGATAGAGATGGGAGTAGAAATGGTGAAAAATAAAATTAGAGAATTCATCAGAGACTGTGTGGTTTAGATGTTTTATTTATACCACTGAAAGTGCTATCATTTCTTGATTCCATATTCATTGTCAGGTGTTCCCAGAAAGCTGAAACATAGAGGTCAGGGATCATGTAAGGTATTATGGAGTCTAAGTAGAGCTGGTAGTAGGATGCCAGTGTTTTACCAAAACACATCCTTAGGACAGAGGTGTCATCCAAATTAAAAACAAGTTAGACTGTGACACTTAAATTAATGAACAAATAAAAGAATGTAGCAGAGGAAGATAATCAAGGATGAGCAGCAACACTGAAAGGGATTGCAGGATAAGGAGGATCCCTCAAATTTTTGAGAACTTTTAGCATTTATCAACAGTAGCTTTTTTGTTGTTGTTGTTGTATTTTAGTTAGGCCCCCTATACAAATGGGGTTAGTGATTCTGGGTAGGTAATGATTTCAACACAAGTGCTAGTTATGTTTCTATGGCTTTATGTAAACAACATGTCTGTGATTCTTTTATCAAGACACTGATAGAAATGTTATACAGGAAGCTCAATAGACAGAGAGCACCGTGGAAACCAGGAGGGATCTGTTACGTTTTGAAGGGAAGGTGAGAGTAAAAAGAGAGAGTGAGTGAGTTGCTGGCTCAACAACACAGGTTTATTGGACAAAGACCTGTGGAGGGGGACACCAGCTAGCGCTGGAGCCTGCTGCCACTTTCATGCTGGGGTAATTATAGGTCTGAGAGGGAGGGGTCTGGGCTTGTAGTGAAAAGGAGTGGTGGACAGTGAGGTTAGCTGCTGAAAAGGGAGGTATTTTCTGCAGTCAGGCAGTAAGGCCTGGAACTTATCCAAGTCTTATCTATGTCTTGACCCAAGGCATAGCGGAATTTTCCACTCTGTCCAGGGTCTGCAGAATGGTGGGGGTTTACAAGATGTTGGGCTAACAGGATCTCCTTTATCTTACATTCACTGAACTAGGTTAGTTCATGCATTAACTATAGAATGCATATTCCTTAGTTTTTATCTAATTTCTATTACTAAGCCCATTTTCTTCATCTTGTACACAAAACTCTTTGCCACACACTGGTTTGATTAACAGCTTGCTTGTCAAGCATTCTATGTAAAACATCCCTGGAAGTGCTGGACAAGCACTGTTGAATAACAGAAATTATGAAAGATAGAAATAAAAGAGTGAGGGAGAGAAAAAGGAAGAGAGTGAGGGAGAATAAAATAAATTCATGTTACCATAACTTAATTTAGCAAATTCTGTTGGTTTTCATGAATACCACTTTATTTACTAAGACCTTAAAAACCATCTGCTTAGCTTGAAGAATTTTGGCAAGGGCTGATCTTAAACTTAGTCTTTTGCCTCAACTTCTATTTTGAAAATTGGATTAAAGATTTACCCATCTCCAGTCTTCTGCCATCACACACACTGTGATTTCTGAAGAATTACAGAGGTTATTTACAGTAATCAATGTGTATGTTCTTTTAGTGCCCTGAGGTGTAGAGTATACCTGGGCTGGAGGCTTGACTTTGTTCACATGGGTTGATGCTGTCTAACTATTGTATGACCTATCTGGAGTTTCAGTTTCTTCTTTATGTTAACTGTTCTTGTATTTCTAGTTCAAAGATCATTTTGGAGAAAAGATATAGGTAAATTGCTAGTCAATAATCTTCCCTAACCTTCATTCCCACCTCCAATTTCCCACTGGTATGCTTTCTGATCCCCAACAGTTTAGCTCATTAGGTTCTCAAAAAGTATCTGTAGAAAGAAAGAAGTATATGTTTTGTCCCTACAGCAGTTTTTCGTTATTGCATTAATCATAGTTGTAATTCTCTATTTTGGTTTACAATTCTGGGTAGGCAGTCTTGCTCCCTACACTTATGCAACTGGACTACAACAGAAACCCAGTAATATTTGTGGAATGATGATCTTCCCAACTTCTAATGATTGAATATCTGTATTTCTAAGACGTATAGGAGCTAATAATTTTTTAATGCTTCGCAAAAGGAATGAATACATTAAACAAAAGTGAAGGTAAAGAGCACTGTCTTTTCCAGAGTTCTCCTTTTCTTATTGTTTTTCTTTTTCAAATTTCTACTACCCTCTCTTGTTCTGGCTTTAAAATTTCTTCTTAGGATGGCATGGATGAGTAAATTATGTTAGTAAATGTTGATCCTCCAAGAAGATTTACAGTTTTAAAGAAGTTAATATCTGAAATCATACGTTATTAACAATAACATTGCATATATTTTTCATATATTTTACATCCAAAAGGTATTCTGTAGAATGGTGGTGGGGGGATTTCTATTGTCTTTAAAAAAAATTCATAGTCCTGCCCATCCCTCTATTTCTTCCTTCTTTCTTTCCACAGATACTTATGGAGTACCTAATGTGCTAAACTGTTGGGGTTTAGAAAGCAAAACAGCTAAACAGGAAAAGGAAAGGGCCATTTGATAGAGAACCACCCAGGTTCAGGCAAAGAAATTGGAATCTGACATTCCATGCAAGGAGATGCTGCGCTCTTTAGTTAGCAAGCTATAGCAAAATTTCTGGAAGTTATTTAGTGGAAGTCAGTAGAACGAATTCTGATGATATGCTATTATATATATCAGGCTTACCTTTTGGAAGGCAAAACAAAAATTAGGGAAAGATGGACCAATTTTCTTAAACAACAGAAAATTCAATATTGTTCTGTAATGGGCAGCACAACCTGTCTGATATTTTTAATAATTAACACACATTTTGTTGGCTGTTGCAGATTTACAATTACTGTCAACTACAATATTTTTAGTTTGTTGCCATATAGGACAGTATCAGCAAAGGGCATAAATTTATTCCTCAAAAACAAACCAAATCTTCTACCAAGTTTTGCAGTCTGTAGTCCCTTAATTTCACATGAAGATATCCTCTGTAATAAATCTAGCATAACCTCTTCTACCTTTGGAATGTAATTTGGGGATTTATAATATGAAAAGGAAAATAAAAAATACTTGATGTTTTAGAATACTTGAACAAAGTATTCCCAACAGATTGGTTATGTACGTAGAACTTGGAAATATTTCACTTGCTCAAAAATGCTATGTTCAATTCAGAAAACATTTAAGACTGGCATGTTACATATGTTGAACATGAAAGACTTTTTGCCACTCAGCTGTGTAGTTTGTATTCTACCTCCTAGGGGGATGTTTTCAGGATCACCCATTATCCCATATAGAGCCTTTGAAAGGATTAGAAAATGACACCTCACTTTGGATGGATTTAGCTCACAGACAATATCATTGCTTTGCTTTAGAGTTAGGGCTAAAATTTCAGCCTCCAACTGCTTTCTAGGGCTGGAGCCTCACAACACCCCTGGGTGTTCAAGTTTCCATATTCCTCCTCTTTCTTTTTTATGAAATAGGGCTTGGATCATCTCTCCTGGTCAGAAAGATAAACTTCTTATGGAAAGAACTTATATTTTATACCAAAAGTAGAGAAAATAAAAAGAAAACATGTCTGAATAATAACAGGCATTTTTCACGTTTTCTCCTAATCCTCACAAGAGTCCTTTGATGTGGGCATTATTGTACAAAGTTTTGTGATTAAGAAAATGATATTTACTGGTTAGGTGACTTGCTTCAAGTCTAAGACCTAGAAAGTAAAGGGGCAAACTCAAGATGCAAACCCTGGTCTAACTCCAAACCCAAGTATTTTGTTCTTGGAATTTCCCTTTCTTTTTCTCCCCAAGGCCACAGTTATTGAGAATTTTATCACAGATATCCCCCTGCTGTAGGGCTTTCAGCCTAATCCAGACACTCATCCCCTTGCTTATTAATCTTCCCTCTGGCCATGTCAGAGATGTCTTATTCCCTCTCGCTAAAATAATCAATTATCCTTGTTGGCGTTTATCCCAACCGGCTACACTGCATCTACCCTGGAGCTAATCGATGCCTGCTTCTCCAACTTTACTGAACCTTTTCCCCTTACTAGAACTAGACCATCTCACAATTGTATTACAGTTAACTGTTTTTACCTTTCATTAGAACTGACCTGACTCCATCTGATTTCTTTCACTTAGCTCTATGTATGTATCATGCATAAAGTAGACCCTTAACGTTCAGTTTTCAGAGCCCGATCTAGCCTTCCCTTACTCCTGGTTTGATGGAGCTCCTAAATTCTGCAGTGGGCACCAGTATGGATTGATTGCCTGTCCTTGGCAGAGATCCTATTTTCTTTCTGTACAGCCCGGTAGGCAAGAATTATTGAACCCTCTGTTGAGAGCAGCAGATATGTGAAATGTGTCCCTGGAAACCTGTGGCATGGTTTTGCATGTGGTTAGGATTTCTAGAGTGACTAGAACATAGACTACAAATAGCCTAGGGTTTTAATTGAGTTTTACTAATTCATCTGATACAGCATAATTTTTGTGGAAAATGTTTTAGAATGTTAAGCCAGTTTATAAATGCTTGAAAAGTATGTCTTTCTTAAGCTAGTCCTTCCTTATATATATTAGATGTTCAAGAATGCTTACTAATTAATTGGCTTTGTTTTATTTGATAGATTTGTACTTTATGTCTATTTCTCTTAGATTTCACTTCTCCAGGCAAGTAGAATAAATGAATGAATTATAAATTGTCATTTATTGAGTGGCACTGTGCCAACTGTTCTCAGCTGCATTTTATTAATCATCTATTTTAATCCGTACATTCAACTTGACTTTGACCAATTCACCTGACAGAGTTAGGATTTTAACCCCCCAATTTCTGACTACAAAGTCCATCCATTTTTTAGTATTCCTTTGGCCTAATTTGGGGTTCTTCTCCAAAGAAAAATATGCAATCTTTAGGTAAAGTGAATCCATGTGACACTATGAGATTAAACATGCAAGTGGATAGAAAGGAAGGCAAATGTTATTGGATACAGGTAAAGTCTCAATGTCATTGAGAAAAAGAAAAGCAAAAAGGAAGCCCCAATGCAATGATTATATATATATATATGTATATGCTTTACACACATATAAATATATATATAAATAAATTATATGTATAATATAATTTATATATATGAATCAATAATAAATCTTATATATAAGATCAACAAAGCACCATTTCATGTATCTTTTGCAATATATATTATATATTATATAAATTATTATATAATATATAAATTATATTATATATAAATATATATAAAAATAACTTATATATATTTATATATAATTTTATTATAATTTATATATATAATATATATAAATATATAATATATATTGCAAAAGATACATAGAAATGGTGCTTTGCTGATCTCATGATGATAAACTCTCTACAGTGATTGAGATGGAAGTGCTTCCTTTAGTTCTTTTATTTCTTCTATACCATTCTTTCCCTAGAACAAAAGTATGATGAAGCTAATCGTATTCTAGCCATGAAAAGAATAGGTGCCTTAAGTTTAGTTGTCATCAACAGCAAACATTTCAACCCAGTTACCCATTTGCCTCCCAATAGTGCTGTGACCTAAAGAAACAAACAAAACCCACTGAGGATCATGGTGAAAGAGAGGCTTGAATTTGGTTATTATGAATCATTCAAGGTCATATTTTCTTTGTTTTGCTTCCCCTTTTAGGTTGTTTATATTCTTAGGGGACAATTTTAAGAGTTAAAAGATAGGAAAAATTTAGGGGCTTGCTTTCATCCCTTGTGAAGTAAAGAACTCTATAAATACTGGTCAAATGTTAAATACATTTGCCATATTCCCTCAGAAGTTAAGTATGTTATATAAATGTCATTTGGGAGGGGAAAAATAAAAGCAAGAAGTCTAATTTCTTTTTCAGACATAGAAATAGAGCTCTCTCATGGGTGTCTAGAATGCCTTGTTTTTTGTTGTCTCTTGAAGAAGGGATCATGTAATTAAAATGTTCTGTGCAATTAATAGTATCTTAGAATTATATCAATAGCTGTATCAATTATGGTAACCTTCCTTTTCACTTCCAGTAAGGTCGATCAATGATAAATGAAGCCACATAACAAAAGAGACAATCAGATAATTATTGGATTATACTTAAGATGAGCTTTAAGTATAATCCAATAATTAGATAGTGTTTTACAGCAGAAGAGTTAAAATAGCAGGCATTTTTTAGCCTGAAGAAGAAAACACCGAGACTTTTGTAAATATTATTTGTGAAAACTATGTAAGACTTTATACAGGAGAAAGGTTATCAGCGTGGGACCAGGTGCAGGAGGGCTGTTGGGAGGTGAGTCTCAGACCTATATGCACTTAAAAAGCTTCACGGATGTTCTGCATGCACACTAAGGTTGTGAACAATTGCTCTTATCACTTACTCTCCCATCTTGAATGAAATAATGTAGGTGTTTGTAGACTCCTTATATTCCAGAGTCTCTTGTCATAAAATGCTTAGTTCAGCTCATAGGCAATTATTCTACCCCTAGTAGAATATTTCTTACACAGAGATCTAATTTTGTTTCATTCTCAAAAGAAACTTTTGAGAAACATATTATCCTCCTGATTTTACACATGAAGAAATGAAAGCTCAGAAAGTATCAGTGACTTGTTGCATATAATAAAGCATAGTAACCACAGTCTGGGTAGGGACTGTCAGATTTCAAACCTGCTCCAGAAAATGGATCCGAACACCTAAGGCAGATTGGAATTTAAAAACCTGTTACATTGCCTGTCACTGATATCAGAATCAGAAATGAGAACCGAAATACTTGACAACTGGTGTAATTTATTGATTTCAATATTTGTTCATGCCAAGAAACGATGCTCATTCACACATTACCCACACTTGTTCAGATATTACCATGCAGTGGTTGGTGCAATCCAAACACAAAGTAGTTTCTAAAAAAATTGTATTATTTTATTTTTCTTACAACACAGAATTTCACAGTGGCCTATATATCTATGTATTTATATATATTTCTCTATATATATTTTGTGAAACATAGTGGCAGCATCTTCAAATTCAACTACCAAATCTTATTCTCAGTGAAGTTGCAATTTTATTTGTCTTCTTATGTAATTTATCTTGGTCTTGCTGTTGCCACAGACATTCCTCATATGTTACTAGAAGGATAATTTAATTGTACACCTCTCTTATTAGCTTCATGTCCTATATTGGCCTTCCTTTTTTCTACCACTAAGTTGGCATATACCTTTATCAATTTGTCTATTCTGCACATGCCATATAAATGAAATTGTACAATATGTGGCCTTTTCTGTCTGTTCTTTTATCATTTAGCATAATGGTTTTAAAGTTTATATATGTTGTAGAATGTATCACAACATAATGTTTTCAAAGTTTATCCATACTGTAAAATATATCAGTACTTCATTCCTTGTTATTGCAAAATAATATTCAATTCTATGTTTCTCCACTCATCAATTGGTAGGCATTTGCATTGTTTACCCTTTTTAATTATTATGAGGAATGCTGCTATGAGCATTCATGTACAAGTTTTTGTATGAACATTTGTTTTCAAATTTCTTTTGTTACATATAACTAGAGGTAGAATATTGGGGTCATATGTTAACCCAATATTTAACAGTTTAAGGAACTGCAAAACTATTTTCCAAAATGTTACACTAGTTTTCAATACCACCAGTAATGTATGAAGGTTCCAATTTTTCCATATCCTTGCCAACATTTGTTATTGTTAGTCTTTTTTATTTTAATCACCTTACTGGTGAGAAGTGGTTTCTCATTGTGGTTTTGATTTGCATTTCTCTAATGACTAATGATGCTTAATATTTTTATGTGCTTATTGGCCATTTGTAGGTCTTCTTTGGAGAAATACTTATCCCTTTGCTCATTTAAAAATTATATAATTTGTCTTTTTATTGTTAATTATGAATTATTCATGCAGTCTGAATGCAAGTCCTGTATCAAATATGATTTTTAAATGTCTCCTGGTCTATGAATGTCTTTTTACTTTCGTGATGTCCTTTGAAGCATAAAAGTTTTAAATTTGACAAAATTCAGTTTATCTATTTCTTTTGTTACTTGTTATTTTTTGGTGTTATATCTAAGAAACGATTACCCTATCCAAGGTCATGAAGATTTATCTATATTTCTTCCCCAAGAGTTTTGTAGTATTGACACCTTCATTTAGGTCTTTGATTCATTTTGAGTTCTTTTTTGTACATTGTATGAGGCAGGTATTTCATTTCATTCTTTTGCATATAGATGGATATCCAGTTATCCCAGCACCATTTGTTGAAAAAACTATTTTTTTCTATTGACCTATATGACTATTCTTATGCTGTGCCACACTGTCTTTATTATTGTAGCTTTTTAGTAGTCTTTGAAATTGGGAAGAGTGACTCCTCCAACTTTGTTCAAGGTTTTCAGAATTTTTTGGCTATTCTGAGTTCCTTGTATTTCCATATAAATAAATGTTAGAACCAGCTTTTCAATGTCTATGAAAAAAAAAGTGCCACAAATTTTTTATAGGGATTTTGATGAATCTGCTGATCAATTTGGTGGAGATTATTATCATTTAAAAAATATTATGTCTTCTAACCCATAACCATGGAATGTCTTACCATTTATTTATGCCTTCATTAATTTATTTGAGCTATGTTTTAAAATTTTTGGTATATAAATCTTGGATTTTTTGTTAAGTTCATTTCTAAGTAATGTTTTTATGCTATTGTAAATGAAATTTTATTTAAATTTAATTTTGCATTTTCTATTACTACCATATAGAAATACAGTTGATTTTTTTTGTATTTTAGTATTGTCCTTGTATCTGCAAACTTGCTGAACTTGTCTAGTATTTCAGACAATATTTGTGGCTTCATTAGGATTTTTCTACATATATAAGATCATGGCATTGATAAATTGAGATAGTTTTCCTTCTTTCTTTCCAATCTGGATGCTGTTTTTCTTTTTCCTATCTATTTCCCTGACTAGAACCTTCAGTACAATGTTGAGTGGAAATTGAGTGACATCCATTTCTTGTTTCTTATCTTAGGGAGAAATATTCAGTTCTTCACCATTAAATAGAATCTTAGGTGTGGGTTTTTCATAGACACCTTTATCAGGTTGAGAGTGTGTTCTCATCTCTTTCTAGTTTGTTGAGTACTTTTATCATGAAAACATGTTACTTTTTTTTTTTTTTTTTTTGATGGAGTCTTGCTCTGTTGTCAGGCTGGAGTGCAGTGGCATGATCTCAGCTCGCTGCAACCTCTGCCTCATGGATTCAAGTGATTCTCCTGCCTCAGCCTCCAGAGTAGCTGGGATTACAGGCATCTGCCACCATGCCTGGCTAATTTTTGTATTTTTAGTAGAGATGAGGTTTCACCATGTTGTCCAGGCTGGTCTGGAATCTTGACCTCAGGTCATCTGCCTGCCTCGGCATCCCAAAGTGCTGGGATTACAGACATGAGCCATCATGCCTGGCTGGAAGCATGTTACATTTTGTCACATGTGCTCTCTGTCTCTGTTGAGATGATTATGTGGATTTTTTTCTTTATTCTGTTAATATAATGTATCATATTAATTGATTTTTCATATGTCGCACCAGCCTTGTATTCCTAAGATACTTGGTCATGATGTATAATTCTTTTTATGTTATTGCCTTTAGTTTGCCAGTATTTTGTTGAGGGTTGTTGTGTCTACATTCATAAGGGATGCTGCTGTCTACTTTTCTTGTGATGTGTTTGTATGGTTTTGATATTATGTAATACAAGATTCCTAAAATGAATTGGAAAGTGTTTCCTTTTTCTTTAAAGAAGCATTTGTGAAGGATTGTTATGGTTTTCTTTACATGTTTGGTTTAATTCACCATTTGAAGCCATCTGAGCTTGGCCATAAATATGTGGAAAGTTTTAAAATTACAAATTCAATCTCTTGTTATAGATCTACTCAGACATTTTTATTTCTTCTTGAGTCATTTTTGGTAGTATTTTGTTAATTTCAGCTAGTCTATCTGTTTTGTTGGCATAGAGTTTTTCATAGTATTCCTTATAAACCTTTTTATTTATGTACAGTTGGTAGTGATAGCTTCTCTTTCATTTATGATTTTAATAATTTTAGTCTTCTCTCTCTTTTCTTTGTTCAATCTACCTGAAGTTTTGTCAATTATATTAATTCTTTTAGAGAACCAACTTATATTACTTTGAATTTCTTTATTGTTTTTCTATTCTTTATTTTCATAGATTTTTGCTATTATCATTTCCTCTCTTCTGCTTGCTTTCAATTTATTTTCTTTCTAGTTTCTTAATGTTAAAATTTATGTTATTGATTTATGTCTTTTTTATAATAGGCCTACAGCTATGAATTTCTCTCTAAACACTGCTTTATCTGCATTCCACAAGTTTTGGTATGTTGTGCTTTTGTTTTCATTTTTCTGAAACTATTTTTAATATCCCTACGAAATTCTGCTTTGGCACATTGCTAATTAAGGAGCATGTTGATTGTTTCCACATATTCATGAATTCTTGAATTTTCATTTTTTATTTTGTTCTATTTTTTTTCTAGTATGGTCAGAGAACATACCTTGTATGATATTAAAGATTTAAAATGTATTGAGACTTGTTTATGGTCTATTCTGCAAGATGTTCCAGATGTACTTAAGAATGTGAATTCTGCTGTTGTTTGCTAGAGTATTCTGCAGATGTCTGTAAGGTCTACTTGGCTTATGGTGTTATCGAAGTCTTCTATTTGCTGGTTGGTGTTCTGCCTAATTGTTCTATTCATTGAAGTCCCCAGGTATTATTTTTTACTTGTCTGTTTTTTCCTTCGATTCTGTCACTTTTTGTTTTATGCTTTTGGAGGCCCTATTTTTAAGTGTATGTATGTTTTTAAGTGTATATATGAAGATACTTGTTGTGTCTTCCTGGTTAATTGACTGTTTTATCTTTATAAAATATCTGTTTTTTGTCTCTAGTGACAAGTTTTGTCTCAAAGTTTACTTGTTCACTAGTACCATAGTCACTGAATTTTTCTTTTGGTCGTTATCTGTATGATGTGTCTTTTTTCATATTTTTACTTTCAACCTATTAATGTTCTTGAATATTAAGTCTATATTTTATGGACAGCATATGGATCATTTTTAAAATAAAATTTATCTGGCTTGGTGCAGTGGCTTGTCTGTAATCTCAGCATTTCATGGTAGAGTAGGGTGAGGCAGAAGGATTCCTTGAGGCCAGGAATTTGAAACCAGCTTGGGCAACAGAGCAAGGCTCTATCTCTAAGAAACCAAAAAACCCAAACCAAAAACGAGTAACAACAAAAAAGTTCTGCTCATCTCTTTCTTTTGTTTGGAGTGTTGAATCTACTTTCATTTAATGTTAATGATAAGGTAGGATTAGTCTGCCATATTGCTATTTGTTTCTAATATTTTTATATCATTATTGTCCTTCTAGCCTTCTATTGCTGTCCTCCTTTGTATTAAATAAATATTTTCTCATTTAGCCTTTAAATTTCCTTGGTGTTTTTCATACATTAAATTTTAAAAAGTTATTTTCTTAGTTGATATTCTGGAGGTTACAATTGATTTTTTTAACTTAATCTAATCCATTTTGAATCAATGTCAACACAATTTCAATAATATACAAAAATAATTTGTCCCAATATTTCCTCCTCCCTTATTTTTATTGTTGCTTTTGTACAAATTACATCTTCATATAAGCACATCAACCGAGATTTATAATTATTGCTTTATGCAGTTGATTTTTAAAGCATATGGGAGATCAAAAGAGTATAAATAAAAATGCCTTTATTCTATCTTCTGTTTACCCATTAGTTACCTTTATCCACATGTTTCTTTTTTTAGTGTGAAGTTGTGTTCCTGTTTAGTATCTTTTCTTTTTAGCCAGAAAGTCTGCCTTTAATAATATAGTGTTTCTATCATGTATCATGACCAAGTGGGATTTATCCCTGGTACTCAAGAATGATTCAACCTATACAAATCAATGTTATATATCATATCAACAGAATGAAGGATAAAAACCATATGATCATTTCAATTGTGCTGAAAAAGCATTTGATAAAGTTCAACATCTCTTCATAAAATACCCCCAAAAACTGAGAATAGAAAGAACATACTTCAACATAATAAAAACCATATATGAAAGACCCATAGCTAGTACCACAATGAATGGGAGAAAACTGAAAGCCTTTTCTCTAAAATCTGGAACAAGACAAGGATTCCCAGTGTCACCACTGTTGTTCAACTTAGTAGTGGAAGTCTTAGCCAGAGTAATACAACCAGAAAAAGATATAGAGGGCATCCACATTGGAAATGTATAAGTCAAATTATCCTTGTTTGCAGATGATATGGTCTTATACTTAGAAAAACCTAAAGACTCCACAAGAAAACTATTAGAACTAATAAACAAATCTGGTAAAGTAGCAAGATACAAAATTAACATGCAAAAATCAGTAGCATTTCTATGTGTCAACAGTGAACAATGTGACAAAGAAGTAAAAAATATCCCATTTGCAATAGCCACACATAAGATTAAATACCTATGAATTAACAAAAGCAGTGAATGAACTCTATGATGAAAACTATAAAACATTGATACAAAAATTGAAGAGGACACAGAAAAATGGAAAGATATTCCATGTTCATAGAGGAAGAATCTGTATTGTTAAAATGTTTGTACTACCCAAAGAAATGTACAGATTCAATGCAATCCCTGTCAAAATACCAATAACATTCTTCACAGAAATAGGAAAAATAATCCTAAAATTTATATGGAACCACAAAAGACCCAGAATAGCTAAAGCTATCCTAAGCAAAAAGAATAAAACTAGGGGAATCACATTAACTGACTTCAAATTACACTACAGAGCTGCAATAACCAAAACAGCATGGCACTGGCATAAAAATATATACATAGACCAATGGAACAGAATAGAGAACATGGAAACAAATCACCACACCTAGAGTGAACTCATTTTTGACAAAGGTGCCAAGAACATACACTGGGAAAAAGAGAGTCTCTTCAGTAAATGGTACTAGAAAAACTGGATATGTATATGAAGAATAATGAAACTAGAGCCTTATCTCTCATTAATTACAAAAATCAAATCAAAATGAATTCAGACTTAAATCTAATCCCTTAAACCATGAAACTACTATAAAAAAACTTTGGGGAAATTCTCCAGGACATTGGTCTGGACAAAAATTTCTTGAGTAATATACCATAAGTATAGGCAACCAAAGGAAAAATGGACAAATGGGATTACATACAGTTAAAAAGCTTCTGCACAGCAAGGATTTAATCAATGAAATGAAAGGACATCCACAGAATGGAAGAAAATATTTGCAAACTACCCATCTGACAAGGGATTAATAACCAAAATATATAGAGAGTGAAAACAACACTAAAGGAAAAAAAATCTAATAACTTCATCAAAAGATTATTAAAAGATTTGAATATAAATTTCTCACAAGAAGATGTACAAGTGGAAAAGAGTCATATGAAAAGGCTCTCAACCTCATTGATCATTGGAGAAATGCAAATGAAAAATATAATGAGCTATCATGTTACCCAGTTAAAATGGCGTATATTAAAAAGACAGGCAAAAACAAATGCTGGTAAGGATGCAGAGAAAAGGGAAACCTTGTACACTGTTGGTGGGAATGTAAATTAGTACAACCACTATGGAGGATAACAACCTATGGAGTGCAACCATATGGAGGTTCCTCAGAAAACTAAAAATAGAACTACCATATTGTCTAGCAATCCCACTGCTGGATATATACCCAAAGAAAAGGAAATCAGTATATCGAAGAGATATCTGCACTCCTATGTTTATTGTAGCACTGTTTACAATAGCTAAGATTTGGAAACAACCAAAGTGTCTATCAACAGATGAATGGATAAAGAAATTATGGTACATGTACACAATGGAGTATTCTCCAGCCATAAAAATAATGAGATCTAGTCAAGTAATTTGCAACAATATGGATTGAACTGGAGATCATTATGTTAAGTGAAATTAGCCAGGAACAGAAAGACAAACTACATGTTCTCATTTATTTGTGGGATCTAAAAAGCAAAACAATTAAACTCATGGAGATAGAGAGTTGAAGGATAGTTACCAGAGGCTGGGAATGGTAGTGGGGTGTTTGTGGGGAAGGTGGGGAGTATTAATGGGTACAAAAATACTTAGAAAAAATGAATAAGAACTATTTGATGGCACAACAGGGTGACTATAATAAATAATAAACTTAATTGTACACTTTAAAGAGTGTAATTGGATTGTTTTAAATTCAGTGGGTAAATGCTTGAGGGGATGGATACCTCACTATTCATAATGTGCTTATTTCATATTGCATGCCTATATCAAAACATCCCATGTACCCCATAAATACATACAACTACTATGTACCCACAAAAAATTAAAAATTAAAATCATATTTCTTATAGAGTAGGTCTAATATCACCAGATTTTCTAACTTTTTTCTTTACGGATATATTTTTTATTTTCACAAAAATGTTCCCAACCACTGGAACACAAAAGGTACACAAACACATAAAAGCATGAAAGGAGCTAAGAACATATAGTTGTGAAGATACCTGATTGTAGGAAAACGTATAATTTTGTTTATAATAAAGACTTTAATTTTTTAGAGCAGTTTTATATTCATAGCAAAATTGAGAGGAAAGTATAGAGACTTCCCATGACTCCTTTGCTCCCATACATATATGTATCTTCCCCCATGATCCACATCCCCACCAGAGTGCTACATTTGTTTCAATTGATGAAACTGCTTAAACACATCATCATAACCCTAAGTCCATAGTTTGCATTAGGGTTCATTCTTGATGTTGTACATTCACTGTCTCTGGATTGGTTTTAACTAACATCTTGAGTACAGAGCCTTTCCCACTGAGTGAGTTCTGTATCAGGTCAAATAAAGACATGTCGTATAAATGGGGCTTTTCCAGGGAGCTGTGCACACATCAGTTGTTGTGAATTATCTGTGGGAATGAGACTTTTTGTAGAGCTCTAAATCCATTCAACCCCCTCTAGTATATGTTGGTTATAAGAGTTACTGTGATTGTGAGACTGGACCTGGGGAGGGGAATAAGATTAGAGCAAATTTAAATACACAATGTTAACTGTTTGCACAAAATGTTGATGATTTTCTTGAACAAATCCTTGATGGATTATTGCAACCCTTTGGTTAAGTTCTAAAATTTATTTTGACAATTTTTTGAGTGTTCATGTGCCTTTTATGAAGGAGTGGATTTCTGGAGATTCTTATTCTACCTCTATAGGGGCTTCTTCGCTGGCTTTTAAAATAGGTGAAGAACTTGAAGAAGTAATTGTAGGTAAGGCATGTTCAAATTCAGCGTTAAGGTGATCTAACAAGCAGATGAGCTGAAAGTAGAACGTTGGCATAGAGTTGAATGGAAAGTGAAGTAAAGAAGGTGAGATTGGCATGTTGGCATGTCCAGTGCTATGATAGGGAGTTTTGATTTGAATAAAAGGTACTTAGAATGTATTTGTATTCTTGGGCTGGAAATAATGTGAAGATAATGGTGTTCAAAGATTCTTCTAATGGTGATATGTAGGATGAAGTGAAGCTGTACAGGAAGGGAGATGAGTTCAGAGGCGGTGGCATTAATCTGAATGTGTGATGCTGAAACCTGGTTTAACATGGACATGGAACAACAAGAGTGGACGAATCACGGGACTTGGTGATGGACTGGATCTTAGGAGCCAGGAAACCAGAGGAGTTTCAAAACATGCAAATGTTGCTGATCTGCTTTGCAGGGATGCTGGTAGAGTAATGGTAACAAGGATAGTGGAAAAACAGATAGGTGACTAATTCTTATTTTGACATCTTAAAGATTTCTTCATTTAGCTAAAAGTTGCTTAAGCTTTTTGCATGTACACAATCATATTAAATGACTAGCAGTTGGTTATTAAATGCCAGAATTTTATGCCATCAAAAGCTGAATATCTTCAAGTGGCCTCCTAAATCACATTAATTTTAAAAAAAGAAAAAAATTTCTAAAAGCCTAAATATATTGTAAAATGTTTATCACATTAACTTACTTTTATAATGTGTGATTCTCTGAGAAAGCAAATGTAGTTATTCTAGATGTTCACATTAATAGTGGTTAATTATTATGTATAGACATATATGTATAGACAGTTTCACAGCCTCGAATGCATATTAATTGACCAAATAGAAGAGTCCTGGGTTCAGGTGTTGGTTGTAATTTAGATTACAATAATTTTCTCTCAGCATGTGGATTCATCATTATTTTTCAAGTAATATTCATCTTTTATTTTTCTTTATAATTTATGAGAGAAAACAATATATGACAAATGACATGATTATCACTGAAATGGTCACTTTAATTAGTATAATTGAGAAATATTAATTGCTTTGTGGGACCAAATTCAGATTTCTGGACTTATCCTTCACCTGTGAACACCTCACTTCTAATTCAGTTGTTCACTTCTGAACATACTTCTAACAAGACTGAGATTGAAGTTACCAAAGCATATATATATATTTTTTTTTGAGATGGAGTTTCGCTCTTGTTACCCAGGCTGGAGTGCAATGGCGCGATCTCGGCTCACCACATACTCTGCCTCCTGGGTTCAGGCAATTCTCCTGCCTCAGCCTCCCGAGTAGCTGGGACTACAGGCACGCACCACCATGCCCAGCTAATTTTTTGTATTTTTAGTAGAGACGGGCTTCACCATGTTGACCTGGATGGTCTCGATGTGTTGACCTCGTGATCCACCTGCCTCAGCCTCCCGAAGTGCTGGGATTACAGGCTTGAGCCACCGCACCTGGCCAAAACATATTTTTATATTGTCATTGCAATATATTCTTCTTCAGCATTTTGAATAATTATATTATTTGTCAATTTTTTTGTTCTTCCAGATTTGTCAAGGATTCAAGTCACAGATTTATATTATTAACCTTTATTTGGAAGCTTAAAATATCTACTATGTTGCCATCTTTCTTGTCTCTGTGAAGTAAATGACTACAAAGAAGGTTTTCTTTTAAAAAATAATGTTTCTATTAAAATAGCACAGGGATTGGAAGGTTTTGGGAGGCCATTCAAGTTTTTATCCATATTCTTAAGACTTAATTTTTGTTAACTTGGTCATTTATGTTATTTATTTATCCATTGTTTTGTTAATTAATTCAATCATTTACATAAATAATTCAATTTTTTGAAAGCCTACTCTGTGTAAGAATTGTATGGATTTCTGTGAAGCATAAAACAGAAGCACACACACACACACACACAAAAGAAACACCAAATGGAGCACTAGCCCATTGGGAAGGTAGAATTTATAAGTAGCTAAAATACCTCAAAATGGTAAGAGCCATAAATGATAAGCCCACAGCCAACATCATACTGAACGGGGAAAAGTTGAAAGCATTCTTCCTGAGGACTGGAACAAGACAAGGATGCCCACTTTCATCACTTTTATTCAGCGCAGTACTGGAAGTCTTAGCCAGAGCAATCAGGCAAGAGAAAGAAATAAGGAACATCCAAATTGGAAAAGAGGGAGCTAAACTATCTTCTTTTGCAAATTATATGATCTTATACCTTGAAAACTCTAAAGACTCCTCCAAAAGACTCCTAGATTTGATAGATGAATTTACTAAAGTCTCATGTTATAAAATCAACATAAACACAAATTAGTAGCACTGCTATACACCAACAATGAACAAGCTGAAAATGAAATCAAGAACTCAATTCCATTTACAATAGCTGCAAAATAATATAATATTAATAAAATACCTAATATACTTAACCAAGAACATGAAAGGTCTCTCCAAGGAGAACTACAAAACAGCAATGAAAGAAGTCATAGATGACACAAACAAATGGAAAAACATCCTATTCTTATGGATTGGAAGAATCAATATTGTGAAAATGACCATATTACTCAAAGCAATCTACAGATTCAGTGCAATTCCTATGAGAATACCAGTGTCATTCTTCACAGAATTAGAAGAAACAATCCTAAAATTCATAAAGAGCCAAAAAAGCCTGAATAGCAAAAACAATCCTAAGGAAAAGAACGCATCTAGATGCATCATGTTACCTGACTTCACATTATACTACAGAACTATAGTAACCAAAACAGCATGGTACTGGTATAAAAGTCGGCACATAGACAAATGGGACAGAATAGAGAACCCAGAAACAAAGCCAAATACCTACAACTGATCTTTGACAAAGCGGACAAAAGCATACAATGGGGAAAGGACACCCTATTTAATAAACAGTGCTGAGAAAATGGAATAGCCACATATAGAAGAATGAAAACTGTAAAAAATCTCAAGATTAATTAAAAACTTAAATGTAAGACCTCAAACCATAAAAATTCTAGAAGAAAACGTTGGAAAAACTCTTCTGGATATTGGCTTAGGCAAATAATTTAGGGCACAGACCCCAAAGCAAATGCAACAAAATGAAAATAAATAAATGTGATTTAATTAAATGAAAAAGCTTCTGCACAGCAAAATAAATTATCTGCAAAATAGACAACCTACAGAATGGGAGAAAATATTCACAAACTATACACTGACAAAGAACTAATATCCATAATCTATAAGTAACTCAAACAAACCAGCAAGAAAAAACCCAAATAATCCCATTACAAAGTAGACAAGCAACATGAATAGATATTTTTCAAAGGAAGATATAGAAATGGCCAACAAACACATGCTCAATATCACACCAGAGAAATGCAAATCAAAACCACAGTGAGATACCACATCACCCCAGTCAGAATGGCCATTTTCAAAAAGTTAAAAAGCAATAGATGTTGGTTCAGATGCAGAGAAAGAGAATGCTTATAAACTGTTGGTGGGAATGTAAGGTTGTACAACCTCTATGGAAAACAGTGTGGCAAATTTTCAAGTAACTAAAAGCAGATCTACCATCTATTGAGCAATCAAACTACTGGGTATCTACCCGGAGAAAAATAAGTTATTATATTAAAAAGACACTTATGCTTTTGTGTTAATTGCAACACAATTCACAGTTGCAAAGATATGGAATCAATGTCAGTGCCCATCAACTGATGGTTGGATTAAGAAAATGTGGTATATATACCATGGAATACTACTTAGCCATAAGAAAGAATGAAATTATGTCTTGTGCAGCACCTTGTATGGAACTGGGGGTCACTATCCTAAGTGAAGTAACTTGGAAATAGAAAACCAAATTCCACATATTCCTACTTATAATTGGAAGCTAAGTTAAAAGTACACAAAGGCATACTGAGTGATATAGTTGACATTGGAGACACAGAAGAGGGGGAGGTTGGGATGTTCCTACAATTTATCCATGTAACCAAAAAAACACTTGTATTCATAAAGCTATAGAAATAAAAAAATAAATAAAAATGTGTATAACAACAGCAACAAAAGTAGCTAACAATAGAAATATTAATTAAATGCAGGCCTGAAAAGCTAATGTGTCATGAGATACTGATTTAATATAAATAAGAATATTACTGTTGTTGGGTTCAGAGAAGAGAGAAAGTCAAGAGTAGTCACAAAATGCTTAATGGACTAAGTAGAATTTATAATTGGCTGTGAAGGAAAGGGAGAATTTCTATAGGCCTGGGAGCCCCCTACTACTCAGAGGGAATAAGGAGAACACGAGCAAGAAGACAGAGGCAGGAATATGTCATTCAGGATGGAAGCTACTGAGTATAACAGGCTTATGAGAGAAGAAGGTTTATATTGAAAGGTGTCTTTGGGGATTCATCGAAAGTTTTAAAGAATAGGTTGGTATAAAATTCATATTTTTATTCAACAAATAATTACTGGATGATAATGATTGTCCTCTGACAGTACTATAATGTGAGGGTTATAATAGTCCTACCTTTTAGAAATGATATGAAGCTATGGCTCTCAACCACTATGGGGTTGCTGAAAAGGGCTTGAAAATCCATGTAGGTACTAAGCCTTGTCTGTAGATTAAATAAATGGTAGGTTTGACATATTCATATTTATTATTTTGAAATTTGCATATGTTTTGTTGTGATTAATAAAAATGGAAAATCATTTTTGCTTTCTGACTTTTTTTTTTTTTTTTTTTTGAGACAGAGTTTCACTCTTGTTACCCAGGCTGGAGTGCAATGGCATGATCTCGGCTCACCTCAACCTCCACCTCCTGGGTTCAAGCAATTCTCCTCCCTCAGCCTCCTGAGTAGCTGGGACTCAGGCATGCGCCACCATGCCCGGCTAATTTTTTGTATTTTTAGTAGAGACGGGGTTTCACGTTGTTGACCAGGATGGTCTTGATCTCTTGACCTCGTGATCCACCTGCCTCGGCCTCTGCTTTCTGATGATTTTTTTTTAAATACAGTAGTACAACTAACCTGTTGGAGTTGGCCAAGGAAACTGAGATTCTTTCCCTTGGCTTTGTATTTTCACTTGGAGAGTCATTGATAAGTATGACTGGGCTTCTCTCTGTTCCTGCTCTTTTCTCAGGGAAGTTAACTGACTCCTAAACTTGGGAGCAGAAACTGAACATGTGTCGCTTATTCTCTTTGTGATCTTCTCACCTGCAGAGAGTATGTAAGGTAAGCCTAGCAATAAAGAACTTGCTTGGGATACCTGATGCCAGTATTTGTAGTTCTAGGGTATAGGAGTAGGAAGCCTACATTCTAAAGTGCCTAAACCAGGATCTGCTTCATCACTAGCCTTACTGACATTTTAATCTCATTGCATGACCCCTTTGTTTTATCCACAGTGGCAATCTGTGGTCCCTAAGACAGTTCTGACTCACTGCAGGCTAAATCTAGACAAGCTTTTCTATTTACATATTGTATGTGGCTGCTTTTGTGCTACAACAGCGATATTGAGTAGTTGCAAGAGAGACCTTGTGGCCTGCAAAGCCTAAATGTTTACTTTCTGGCTGTTTTGTTGAACCCTGGACTCTTATCTGTAATTTGGAGAGTAAATAAGAAAGCCATTTATTATACTGTCTATATTCCTAAATCAATTCTAATATTATCACTTAGGAAAATCTGTAAAAATTTTTACTTTGAAAAACATGTTTTAGTATTCAGAATGAAGGGAACTCCTTGTATAAAAAATGGAGCTAAATTAGATGGGAATTTGGAGATTATTTTAAAATGTAACATGGGTATGAGCTGATGAAACTTAAACCAGTTTGGTGATTATGGACATACAAAAATAGTGTGGATTTAGGAATAATTATGAAGGGAAAAGTTTACAGAAGTTGATGAGTGCTTCTTAGTCTTTTTTTTTCTTCTGGACAGTCTTGCTTTGTCGCTAGGCTGGAGTGCAGTGGCACAATCTTGGCTCACTGCAACCTCCACCTCCCAGGTTCAAGAGATTCTCCTGCCTCAGCCTCCCAAGTAGCTGGGATTACAGGAGCACACCACTATGCCTGGCTCATTTTTGTGTTTTTAGTAGAGACAGGGTTTCACCATGTTGGCCAGGTTGGTCTTGAATGCCAGACCTCAGCTTGTGGGCCCTCCTCAGCCTCCCAAAGTGCTGGGATTACAGATGTGAGTCACCACACCCGACTTGATGATGACTTCTTTACAGAAACAGTAAGCATTATAGAACAAGAGAAAGATAAATGCCTTCAAGGGTCCGAGCCAAAGTGAATGTTACCTCTTTGTCATCTTCTTATTGGTGAACTACATTCTACTTCTTTTGACTTCTTATTGACTTACATAAACCATCTAGGTCTTTTATTGAGGATTTGTGCTAAGATGGTTCCTATTTAGTTTTGCCTGAAATTTGGCATGTTTTAAGTTGTACTTGTATGATTAATTACAGAGATTATTCTTGGGATTTCACCATTTCCAATTTTACCTGGCGTATGCAGATTTCCACACAATAGTACCAGAAATAAAAATCAAAGCTCATTTGTATTTGAAATGGTATCATCTCTTTCCTCAGGTGGTATTTGGAGTCACAAACTATATTTTTTCCCTGAAAATCATATGTACATATAAATTTTTTAAAAATCAAGCAAAGCAAAAGAGAATATGATCTCATTTCCCAATTTTGAACACCAAGGGTTTCTAATAATAGCTTCTAGAAATATTCCAGGCATATGTAATTTGAGTGCATACTTTTTTCACACAAATGTGAACATACAATATTCTTCTTCTTCCCTTTGCTTCTTGTTTTAGCTCAACATATCTGTACTTGCACATTTATCTCATTTTAAAAATTACTGAATAGTAATAATGGCTACATTGATTGATCACTTAGGCTATTAGACACAGACTAAGCACTTTATAAAATGAATCATTCTATTATGAAATGAAAAATTTTATTCATGTTGTTTTCCTACTTTTTAATGGGGTTGTTTGCTTTTTGCTTGTAATTTTTTTAAAGATTTTTTATAGATTCTGGATATTAGATCTTTGTCAGATGCATACTTTGCAAATATTTTCCCCCAATTCTGTAGATTGTCTGTTTACTCTGTTGATGGTTTCTTTTGGTATGCAGAAGCTCTTTAGTTTAATTAGGTCCCATTTGTCAATTTTTGATTATGTTGCAATTGTTTTTGGCGTCTTCCTCATGAAATCTTTGCTCAGTTCTATTTCCAGAATGGTATTTCCTAGGTTATTTTTCAGGGTTTTTATAGATTTAGGTTTTATATTTAAGTCTTTAATCCGTCTTGAGTTGATTTTTTTTTTTGTATATGGCTTAAGGAAGGGGTCCAGTTTCAATTTTCTGCATATGGCTAGCCAGTTATCCCAGCATCATTTATTGAATAAGGAGTCCTTTTCCTGTTGCTTATTTCTATCAGGATTGTTGAAGATCAATGGTTGTTAGTTGTGTGGCCTTATTTCTGAGCTCTCTACTGTGTTCCTCTGGTCTATATGTCTGTTTCAGTACCAGTACCATGCAGTTTTGGTTACTGTAGCCTTGCAGTATATAGTTTGAAGTCAGGTAATGTGATACCTCCAACTTTGTACTTTTTGCTTAAGATTGCCTTGGCTAATTGGGCTTTTTTATTGGTACCATATGAATTTTAAAATAGTTTTTTCTCATTATGTTAAGAATATCATTGGTGGTTTGACACATTTTAATTCAAAATTATTTATTTTATTATTTCATTCACAACTACCAAACAAAATCTTGAAGCAGATGCTATTTTGCAGATGAGAAAACTGTAAGACTTTGCCAAGGCAACTTTGGTTAAAAAGGCAGAGTTGGGATTCTGACTCCAGTTAAAGGGCTCATGCTCTTTAACTACTATTCCTGTGCTTTCCAAGTGTATTTCACCAAATGTGTGCATCAAAATGACCTGGGATAATTGTAAAATAGAAATCTCCATGGTTACCACCAAAGATTCTGATTTAGCAAGATAGGCACATATCTGGATTACTTCACAAGTGATCCTGGTGGATTTTGCACAGTCTAAAGTCTGTAGACCTCTATTTATACTATATTGCCTGTTTACATCAACAATACTTATTATTAAAGGTGCTCTTAAAATGTTGTGCTTTTAAAATTTTAATACCTATTACACTTTTGGGAATTTTGTCAAGAATAAAGATGATCCCCCTTTTGTTGATATTTCCTAGTTGTTATTTTTTTTCCCAAGGAGTAAAGATGTTTAAATGCTAAGAGATTAGTCAAAAGTTTCTCAACCAGTACCTTTTACTGTTTTCTTTTTTAACTCTATATTGGTCTGCTAGGGCTTCCATAAGAAATCAGTACAAACTACATACCTTAACAAAAATTTATTGCCTCACAGTTCTAAATGCTAGAAGTTCAAAATTAAGGTGTCATCAGGACTGGTTCCTTCTGAGGTCTGTGAGAGAGAATTTGTTCCATTCCTGATGGTTTTCTGACAATGTCTGGCATTTCCTGGCTTGTGGCAGCATAACTCCAGTCCTCATAGGGAGTTGTACCTTTGTGCAAGTCTGTCTCCAGATTTCTTCTTTTTATAAGGACACTTGTCATTGGATTGGGGTCCACCCTAATAACCTCATCTTAATTTAACTAATTGGATCTGCATTGAACCTATTTCTAAATAAAGTCACATTCTTATGTACTAGGGGTTAGGACTTTGACACATGAATTTTGGGAGGACACAGTTTAACCCATAACATACCCAAAGTAACATTCTTAGATAGTACCCACACTGGTTTCTCAGAACGTTGTTGTTGAGATCTTTGCTTTGTTTCCAAAAGTTAATTTGGTACCTCCAATTTTGAAGTGGCTGGGCAAGCAAGGCTTATCTAAGAATTAAACTCCATGGGGTTTCATCAGTAACTCCTTCTAAAGAGGGTTGCTGTCCTGACACTCATTCACAGCTCAGATGATTGATATTGGCTAAATCTGATTAGTTTTTCTCATGCATGACACCAAGTGTCAGGCTTCCCTTCACCCCCACTCTCATTTTATTATAAACATAGAGTATCCAGTATATAGCATTTTTTAGCTAGAGTAATAATTATGCAATGCATGTAAATGGTGTTTAGTATCATGCTTTAGAAATAATAATGGCAGTTTATCAATCCCATCTGTTCCCAGGTGAGGGAAAAATTTTAACATGGCAAAAGTTCTAAAGTGCATGCTGTCTAAAGATCTGCTTTCTAAAGATCGCCTGTAACAAATGACAAATTAACCTGAAAGAGGTTTACATCAATTCACACTTTAACTAACAGATGGTTAGTCTGTTAACTTTTATATAAAGTGCCCATTTTTTCAAACCCTCACTAACACTATGTATTATCTACAGAAATTTGATCAAGAATGGTATGTCATGTTGCTTTAATTTACATATATTTAATCATAAATGAAGTTGAGTATCTTTTCATATAAGAAATTTCCGGTTCTTTTTATAACTACTTCTAATCTTTGCCTATTTTTTTAATCTTCATCTAAATTTGTTATTCTCTATATATTAAAAAGGTTAAACCTTAGTTATATTTGTCAAATAATTTTCTCAAATTTTTCATTTATTGCTTGATCTTTATGATATTTTAGTTGCTTTATGTAAATTTCATGGTAGTATATATTTAATATTGAAAAAAATTTATCAAGCTTTTTCTCTACAACTTTGGTTATGTGTCTGGTTATAGCTTCTGGTCAAAATCATTCTTATTTCAAGATTATTATAACAACTATATTTGCTAATTGTTTAAACCTTTATCAGGAGTTAATTTGGTATGAGGAATATAGTGGTAATTCAAGTTTATTATTTCTTTCTAAATGACTAGTTGGTTACCTTACTGACAATTATTATATAACCCATGGTTTTCTTACTGATTTGAAATACCACCTTTATAATGTAATAAATTTCTGCAAGTATCAGAGCATTTTTTCTTAAATAATTTTTCTATTCTCTTACCTTTCAATTATTGTACCAGAGCCATTTGTAGTTTACATAAATATCTGATGAAGGTTGATCTCCACCTCCTCCATTACCTTTCTCTTTTCAAATTGATACCTGGCTATTGTCATACATTTATTTTTCCCAATTCACTTTAGGCTTACTTGTCAAGATGTAAGTTGGAGTGGGAGGGAAACTGTATTGCAATTGTACTGCATTAAATTTGAAATCAAGAAAGAATCACCATCTTTAAAATATTGAGTAATAGCACAAAATGATAAGGTATATTTCCCCACTGGTGTCCAATTTTATGTCCTTCTCTCAGCCCTTGCCTCCCTATGTGATGCCTTCTGCTGGCGTGTTATTGTGTAAGTTTCCTAATGCTGCTATAACAAATTACCACACATTTTATGGCTTAAAAACAACACAAATGTATTATTCTTCAGTTCTGAAGGTCTAAAATGGGCCCTACCAGTTGAAAATATAGAAAAGGCCTCTTTTATTTCTGGAGGTTCTAGGGAAGAATCTGTTTTCTTGACTTTTCCAGCTTCTAGAAGCTGCTGCTCACAGTCCTTGATTCATGGTGATATGGATTGGCTGTGTCCCCACCCAGATCTCATCTTAAATTGTAGCTCCCAGAATTCCCATAATTCCCATGTTGTGGGAGGGATCTGGTGGGAGATAATTGAATCATGGGGGTGGTTCCCTCATACTGTTCTTGCGATAGTGAATAAGTCTCATGAGATCTGATGATTTTATAAAGGGTTTCTCCTTTCTCTTGGCTCTCATTCTCTCTTTCCTGGTGCCACGTAAGATGTCCCTTGCTCTTCTGCCATGATTATGAGGCCTCCTCAGCCATGTGGAACTGTGAGTCCATTAAACCTCTTTTTCTTTATAGATTACTCAGTCTCAGGTATGTCTTTATCAGCAGCGTGAAAACAGACTAATACACATGGCTAACTTCGAGCTCCAAAACCAGTGCCAGCCAGTCAAATACCTCGTGTTGCATCACTGACACTGACTCTCCTTTCTCCCTCTTCTACTTATGTCCTTTTTGAGTATATTGGGCCACCTGGATAATGCAGTATGATCTTCTCATAACAAGATCTTTGACTTACATCTGCAAAGTCTCTTTTGCTATGTATTACATAATGTATTCCTAGTTTCCAGGGATTCAGATGTGGACATCTTTCAGAGCCGTTTTTCTGCCTACCACTGTTATATGATGCTCCTTCCCCTATGGCTGATGGCTGCCTTTCTATCATTAATTCTTTTCTCCCACCTAACGTA
Source organism: Callithrix jacchus (assembly GCF_049354715.1). Lineage (NCBI taxonomy): Eukaryota > Metazoa > Chordata > Mammalia > Primates > Cebidae > Callithrix > Callithrix jacchus. Next base: position 102,630,373 of record NC_133510.1, on the reverse strand, counting down.
TCTTATTTTTCTACTGATTTCATATTCATGTTGCAGTTTTTCATATTTGAATGTCAAATGTAAATCTTTAGGGGATACCTTTTCTTGATATTGTGGAAAGATGTTAGAGTAGTCAGACCACTTCCAAAAACTTTTCCCTACCTTGAGTCATTTGGAACTGTGAGTCACTGCTAATTTTAAAAAAGTCACAAACCCACACTCTCCTGTGTTATTATTACTTTCCCCATTATCAGAAAAAATTCAGGAAGCAGCAAAGAAATACAGGTAGCTTTTGTCATCATACAAAACTTCTTTTCTGATTGTCTCATTTACTTACCATCTGAAAACTCATCTAATTCAAACTGCTGTCTTCTATACTCAGAAGATGCCTTGTGTAGATCAGGCTAGGCTTGAGGACTCCAGGGACGGAGAATCTGCTACTTGCTAAGCAGCCAGTTTTATACTGTAAAACTCTAATTGTTAGAAATCTTATCATTAACTGCAATATCTGTCCATTATCATTTCCCCATCTGCATTATTTCTACTCCCTTAGAGAAAGATAACAATTCTAATCACTCTTTTACCTTTTAAATGTTTGTCATACACATTCCTCAGCACCTTTCTTATTTAATATTTTCTCACATGATATGGGTTTAATACTCACCATCTTCCTTGCCTGTGTTCAGAGAATACAGTCCATTTGGTCTTTGTCTCTCCTCAAGTGTCAGCCACAGCACCAAGCTGAGTGCACCACGTGTGGTCTCCCCATAGTGTCAATTAAGATGCTTTAGTTTTCCTATGTGGTTAAGAATAGAGCTGTACTAGGAAGCAAGTTCACTGAGATACCCTGTCAAAGTAATCTAGAAAGGCCTCTAGGTCACCTCATGATTTTAAGAACGACATCATTGGTACTTTTGGGTAACTACTGTGCCTACATCTGGGTTCCTGATTGTTGCAAAGATCTTTAATAAGTCAGAAAGCCAAGTCTCCCCCCAGTCTCTTTGATGAATAAAATTTTGCACAGCCTTACTTAAGGCAATTCAGCATAATCCAGTTAGCCCACCTTTTAAGAAATTGTAAAGCCAGATTATTTCCAATACTAATTAGTACAGACAAGGGGAGGCCTGTCACTCTTTCTAGGCTAAATATCATACTTGTATTAAATCTGCCAGTGTCACATTAATGTCTTTAACTGGCATGTTACACTCTGACTCATACTGCCAGCTGTAACCCCTAATATTTTTTTCATAGTATTGTTAACCCACATACCTCCATGATGAATTTTTATAACTCTGTTCTCTACTAAAGCATAGAACCTTTTACTGAGTCACTAATAAAGTTTGACTTTTTATATTCAGCCCACCACAGATGGTTTTAAATTTTATAAAAACACCGTGTAAATAACATATGAATGCTTATTATATAAATTTCTTATTGCTAATATTTATTTTTCTTGGGGGGGGCATAATGTTCTCTTGACTTGTTAAGTGCTGTCAATATGCATGATTAGTCACTTTGAAGCAGTATTATTCAGCCTACAAACTGCACAATTGACAGTAGCAAGTAGGATAGAGCAATCTAAGCAAGCCAAAGCATCAAAGCAAAACATTCCCCCAGGAGCTATAAATTTAGGTGGCACAGGGCCTAAGGACCTGTTTAGGATTCAGGGACTGGACATTAGTCTCTTGGAAGAGAACTGTCAAAGACTAAGGCAGAGAACACAGTCCTAGGTCTGCTACTATTATAAAAATTCAAGTACAAAAACAAGTCTAGAACCCATAATTAGGCATTAGAAAAATGGTATGGAAAAGACTAGAAAGGACTTTTTATTGTGCTTTGAGAGCCAGCTTGCCTGCAGTAGAATAGAACATAAGGTAAACTTAGAAAGTTTTTGACTCCAATCTCTGGTTATCATATGGCATTTCTGAACCCACCCAGGACCTAGGGGAACTGGCTGCCCTAAAGAGAAGGGCACAGATCTGGCTGGCTTTGGTGCCTGCTGATCACTGAGCCCTAGTACCTTGAGTCAACACAGATGGTAGCCAGATAATGTTCACAGTGGGCCTGGACCAAGACCTGGTGCTATGCTGGCTTCAGGTCTGACTGAGCATAGTTTCAATGGCTGTGGCCATAGGAATGCTTGCATCACCATATCCCAAGTTCCAGGTGGCTCAGCAGAGAGATACAGACAGAGAGAGAGAAAGACAGATATTGAGAGAGAGATATTGAGAGAGAGAGGGAGACACTGACTGCATTTGTTTAGGAGAAAGTAAGTGAGGAAAGAGAACAAGAGTCTCTGCCTGGTAATCAAGAGAATCCTTTCAGATCTTATCCAAGACCACCAAAATTGTACTTCTATAATGCTGTAAAAACCACAGCATTATTGGGCTTAGAATCTGGGTCCCTTTGAGTATCTGGAAAACCTTCCCAAGAAGGACAGGTACAAACAAGCCCTTAATACTGCTATAAAGACCTAATTCTTCAGTGCCTAGACATTGATGAACATCTACAAGCATCAAGACCATCCTGGAAAATATGATGTCACCAAATGAACTCAGTAAGGCACTAGGGACTAATCCTGGAGAAACAAAGATACATGACTGTTCAGACAGAAAATTCAAAATGGCCGTGTTGAGGAAACCCAAAGAAATTCAAGATAAGGCACAGAAGGAATTCAGATTTCTATTAAATAAATTTACAAAGAGGTTGAAATAATTAAAAAGAATCAAGTAGAAATTCTGCAGCTGAAAATGCAATCAACACATTGAAGAATGCATCAGAGTCTTTTAATGACAGAATTGAACAAGCAGCAGAAGAAATTAGTGAGCTTTAAGACAGGCTGTTTAAAAATACACAGCCAGAGGAAGAAAAGGAAAAACAATAAAGCACACCTACGGGCTCTGGAAAATAGCCTCAAAAGGGCAAATCTAAGAGTTATTGCCCTTAAAGAGGAGGTGGGGGTAGAAAGTTTATTCAAAGTGATCATATTAGAGAACTTTCTGAATTTAGAGAAAGAGATCAACATTCAAGTACAAGAAGATTATAGAACACCAAGCAGATTTAACCCAAAGAAGATGACTTCAAGGCATTTAATAATCAAAGTCCCAAAGGTCAAGGATAAAGAAAGGATCCTAAAAGCAGCAAGAGAAAGGAAACAAATAACATGTAATGGAGCTTCAATATATTTCTACAAAAAAAAGTAGAAACCTTTCAGGCCAGGAGAGAGTAGCATGACATACTGAAAATGCTGAAGGAAAAAACTTTTACCCAAGAATAGTATATCTGGTGAAAATATGCTTTACACATGAAAGAGAAATAAAGATCTTCCCAGACAAATAAAAGCTGAGGGATTTCATCAACACCAGGCCTGTCCTACAGGAAATGTTAAAAGAAGTTCTTAAATCTGAAAGAAGAGCATGTTAATGAGCAAGAAGAAATCATCTATAGGCTTAAAACTCACTGGTAATAATAAGGACACAGAAATACAGAGAATATTACACTACTGTAATTGTAGTGTGTAAACTACTTATGTCTTAAGTAGGAAGATTCTACAATGAGCCAATCAAAAATAACAACGACAAAACATTTCAAGACATATACAATACAATAATACATAAAGAGAAAAAACAGAAAGTTAAAAAGCAGGGGGACAAAGTTAAAGTGTAGAGCCTTCATTAGTGTACTTTTTGCATGTTTGTTTAAGCAATTATTGTTAAATTGTCACCAGTTAAAAATAATGGATTATAAGATAATATTTGCAAGGCTCATGGTAACTTCAAACCAAAAAACATACAGTGAATACACAAAAAATTAAAAGAAAAAAATTAAGTTATAGTACCAGAGAAAATCACTTTCACTAAAAGGACAGAAGGAAAGAAAGAAGAGAAGACTGAATGAGTCTCTGAATGAGAGAAGACTGACCTCAAATAGAGTAGCTGAATGGATGAAAAAACAAAAGCCAATGATCTGCGCCTGCAAGAAACATACATCATCTATAAAGATACACATAGGCAGAAAATAAAAGGATGGAAAAAGATATTCCAGGCCAATGGAAACCAAAAAAGAATAGGAGTAGCTATACTTATATCAGACAAAATAGATTTCAAGACAAAAACTTAAGAAAAGTCAGACAAAAAAGATTGTTATATTATGATAAAAGGGTCAATTTAGCAAGAGGTTATAACAATTGTAAATATATATGCACCCAACTATGTGGCACCCACATATATAATGGAAACATTATTAGAGCTAAAGAGATAGATAGGCCCCAATATGAATAATAGCTAGGAACTTTAACAACCCACTTTAAGCATTGGACAGATCTTCAAACAGAAAATCTATAAAGAAACATTGAACTTAATGTATACTATACATTGAATTGACCTAATAGATATTTACAGAACATTTTACTCAATGACTAAAGAATACACATTATTTTCCTTAGCACCTGGATCATTCTCAAGGATAGGCCACATGATAGCTCACAAAACAAATTTGAAACATTCAACAAAATTTAGATAATATTAAGCATTTTCTCTGGCCACAATGGAATAAATCATCAATAACAAGAATAATTTTGGAAACTATACAAACACATGAAAATTAAACAATATGCCCTTAAATGATTAGGGGTCAATGAAGAAATTAAGAAGGAAATTGAAAATTTTCTCAAAACAAAAATAATGGAAACACAGCATACCAAAATCTGTAAGATACAGTAAAAGTATTACTAAGAGGAAAGTTTATCCTATAAGTGCCTGCATCAAAAAAAAGAAAAACTTTGAATAAACAACCAATTGATGTATCTTAAAGAATAAGAAAAGCAGGGAGGCTGAGGTGGGTGGATCACGAGGTCAAGAGATTGAGACCATCCTGGTCACGTCTCTACTAAAAATACAAAAAATTAGCTGGGCATGGTGGCACGTGCCTGTAATCCCAGCTACTCAGGAGGCTGAGGCAGGAGAATTGCCTGAACCCAGGAGGCGGAGGTTGCGGTGAGCCGAGATCACACCATTGCACTCCAGCTTGGGTAACAAGAGCGAAACTCCGTCTCAAAAACAACAACAACAACAACAACAAAGAATTAGAAAAGCAAGAGCAAGCAAAATTTAAAATTAGTAGAAGAAAATAATATTAAAAATAAAAGCAGAGATATATGAAATTGAGATCAAGAAATCTATACGAAGTATCAATAAAACAAAAAGTTTTTTTGAAAAAAGTAAACATTCACAAACTTTAGCCAGACTAAGATTGACAAACCTTTATCTAGACTAAGAAAAAAAAAGAGAAGATCCAAATAAATAAAATCAGAGATGAAAAAGGAGACATCACAACCTATACAGTAGAAATTCAAAGGATCATTAATGGGTCCTATGAGAAACTACAGGCCAATAAATTGGAAAACCCAGAAGAAATGGGTAGATTACTAGACACAGACAACCTATTAAAATTGAACCATAAAGAAATCCAAAACCTGAACAGACTAATAAGAAGTAATGAGATTGAAGCTGTAATAAACAGACTCCCAGCAAAGAAAAGTCGAGGACCTGATGGTGCTTCACTGCTGAATTCTACCCAACATTTAAAGAACTAATACCAATCCTACTCAAACTATTCCAAAAAGCAGAGTAGATAATACTCCCAAACTCATTCTACAAGGCCAGCATTACCCTGTTATCAAAACCAGACAAAGACCCATCAAAAACAAAAACTGCTAGTCAATATCTCTGACTAATATTGATGCAAAAAATCCTCAATAAAATGCTGGCCAACTAAATTCAACAATATATTAAAAAGATTGTTCATCATGACTAAGTGGGATTTATCCCTAGAAGGCAAAAATGGCTCAACATATGCAAATCAACCAATATAAGACATTATATCAACAGAATGAAGGATTAAAAACCATATGATTATTTCAGTTGATGCTGAAAGAGCATTTGATGAAATTCAACATCCTTTCATGATAGAGAACCTTCAAAAAACTGAGTATAGAAGGAACGTATCTCAACATAATAAGAGCTATATATGACAGACCCCCCACCTCCATTATACTAATGGGAAAAACTGAAAGCCTTTCCTCTAAAATCTGGAACACAACAAGGCTCCTCATTTTCACCACTGTTAGTCAACATAGTATTGGGAGTCCTAGATAGACCAATCAGACAAGAAAAAGATATAAAGGGCCTCCAAATTGGAAAGGCAGAAGTCAAAGTATTCTTGTTGGCTGATTATATACATATAATATATATATTTGAGGAGTCTCATTCTTGTCCCCCAGGCTGGAGTACAATAGTGCAGTCTTGGCTTACTGCAACCTCCACCTCCCAGGTTCAGTTGATTCTCCTGCCTCAGCCTTATGAGTAGCTGAGATTACAGGCACCCACCACCATGCCCCACTATTTTTTTTTTTTTTTGTATTTTTACTAGAGACAGGCTTTCACCACGTTGGCCAGGCTGGTCTCAAACTCCTGACCTCAGGTCATCCACCTGTCTCGGCCTCCCAAAGCGTTGGGATCACAGGTATTAACCACCGAGCCTGGCATGATCTCGTATTTGGAAAACCCTAAAGCTTTTTCTCAAAAAACTTTGAGAACTGGTAAATTTAGTAAAGTGTCAGGATACAAAATTGACATACAAAAATCAGTAGCATTTCTATGTGCCAACAGTGAACAGCCTGCGAAAGAAATCAAAAAAGTTATTGCATTTACAATAGCCACAAATAAAATTAAATACCTCAGAATTAACTAAATAAGTGAATGAGCTCTACAATAAAAATGATAAAACACTGATGAATGAAATTAAAGGTGATATAAGAAAATGAAAAGATACTCCATTTTATAGATTGGTAAAATCAATATTGTTAAAATGTGTATACAGCACAAAGCAACATACAGATTTAATACAATCCCTATTAAAATAGTAATGATATTTTTCACAGAAATAGGAAATGCAATCCTAAAATGTATATGGAACTAAAAAAGACCTAGAATGAACAAACCTATACTGAGAAATAAAGAACCGAACTGGAGGAATTACATTACCTGGATTCAAATTATGCTACAGAAGCTGTGGCAACCAAAACAGCATGGTACTGGCATAAAAACAGACACATATACCAATGGAACAGAACAGAGAACACAGAAACAAATCCTCACGTCTACAGTGAACTCATTGTTTTACAAAAGCTCCAAGAACATACATTGGGGAAAAAGTCTTTTTTTTCAAAAACTTAATTTTAAGTTCCAGGATACATGTGCAGAACATGCAGGTTTGTTACATAAGTAAATGTGTGCCATGGTGGTTTGCTGTACCTATACAGCCATCACCTAGGTTTTAAGCCCCACATGCATTAGCTATTTATCCTGATGCTCTCTCTCCCCTTCCCTCCCTGACAGGCCCTGGTGTGTGTTGTTTCCCTCCCTGTGTCCATGTGTTTTAATTGTTCAGCTCCCACTTATGAGTGATGAGTGAGAACATGAGGTGTTTGGTTTTCTGTTCCTGTGTTGGTTTGCTGAGGATAATGGCCTCCAGCTTCATTCATGTCTCTGCAAAGGACATGATCCTGTTCCTTTTTATGGCTGCATAGTATTCTGTGCTGGCAAAACTGGATATCTCTGTATATAGGCTAATGAAACTGGACCCTTATCTCTCCCTATATACAAATATCAAATGAAAATAGATTAAAGACTTAAATCAAAGACATCAAAGTATAAAACTGCTATAAGAAAATTTTGGGAAAACTCTCCAGGACATTTGGTCTGGGCAAAAAGTTTTTGAGTAATACCCCCCAAGCACAGGCAACCACAGCAAAATTGGACAAATGGGAGCACATCAAGTTCAAAAGCTTCTGCACAGGAAAGGAAACAACACAGTGAAGAAACTACTCACAAAATGGGAGAAAATGCAAACTAATAATCTGACAGGTGATTAATGACCAGAATATAAAAGGACTTCAAACAACTCTATAGGAAAAAATAAAATAGCCCCCTTAGAAAATGGGCAACAGATTTGGATAGACATTTCTCAAAGGAAGACAAACAAATGGCAAACAGGCATATAAAAGATTCTCAGCATCATCGCTCATCAGAGACAGGCAAATCAAAACTACAATGAGATAACATTTCACCTTGAAGCTAAAATGACTTTTATCCAAAAGACAGGCAATAACAAATGCTGGTGAGGATGTGGAGAAAAGGGAACCACGGTACATTGTTGGTGGGAATAAAGTTAATACAACCACTATGGAGAACCGTTTGGAGGTTCCTCAAAAAACTAAAAAGGGAGTTACCAGAAGATTCAGCAGTCCCATTGCTGATTATATACCAACTCCCACAAAGGAAAACACTATATGGAAGAGATGGCTCTACTCCTGTTTGTTGCAGCACTGTTCACAATGGAAAAAATTTGGAAGCAACCTAAGTGTCTGTCAGCAGAAGAACGGGTACAGAAACTGTTGTACTTACACACAGCAGAGTACTATTCAAACTGTAAAAGAGAGATCCTTTTATTTGCAACAACATGGATAGAACTGGAGGTCATTATGTTAACTGAAATAAACCAGGCATGGAAAGACAAACGTCACATGTTCTCACTTATTTGTGGACTTTAAAAATCAAAATAATTGTACTAATGGAGACAGAGAGTAGAATGATGGTTACCAGAGGTTGGGAAGAATAGTGGGGGTCTAAGGGTGGGAGTCATGGATGGTTATTGGGTTCAAAAGATAGAATAAATAAGAGTGAGTATTTGATAGCACAACAGGGGCACTATAGTCAATAACACTTTAATTGTACATTTTAAGATAACTAAATGGGTATAATTGGACCTATGTAAAACAAAGGATAAATGCTTGAAGGGATGGATACCCCATTTTCCATGATGTAATTATTACATATTGCTTGCCTTAATCAAAATATCAAATGTGCCACATAAATATATACCTACTATGCACCCACAAAAATTGCATATTAGAAAGTTGTTTAAAAAAACAGAAAAACAATAGAGGCCAAATGTTAAGAAAAAAGCAAAAACTGTTAATCTATTTTGAGTTTAATATTGCTAGACTGGAGAAAATGAAGTCTTGAAGGTGTCAGAAATTGTTGTGTTGCAGTCCTTTTAATCCCTCTTGCCTATTACCAGGATTAACCATCAAGGATATGTTGGCAATTAATCTGTGTGCTGAGGTCAAGGCTTCCCACTGTAGGGAAGGGGACATACAAAGGCTTGAAAAATTGGCAGAGCTAGATACTACCTAGCAATGTGCAGAGTGTTCTCTTTCCCTTAGTTCTGGCAATAACTATCTGGTCATAGCTCTTTTTATCTGTAATACAATCACATGAACACTAGATCTGGTGCCAGAAGACCTAGGTTGGATCCCTAACACTTCCATTAACAAGATGCATAATATTGTACAAATCACTTAATAATTTTAGGCCTAGTTTCTGGATGGCAATGATAGTAGCATTGGCTGGATTGTTGTGAGAACTAAATGAGAATCATCTGGGCAAATGAATACTCTTCACTTTGCAGACAATAAAACACTTCATAAATGTAAGTTGCAATTCTTCCCACAGTGGGGAATTTGTGATAGTTTTTGATCTGTGCTAGTTGGAATCTGTGATTGTTTTTGGGGGACAATGTTTCAGACTTTATTTGACAAATGTTTATTAAGTGCATACTATATGAAGAAGATAATCAGTATTCTTGCTCCTATGGTGCTTTAATTCTAGTGGAGGATGCAAACCATGAAATTCTAACTGATATAGTAATTTATGCATTCATTTTTTCAGCATGTATTCAAAGAGTCCTACTGTGAACCTGGAATTTTGCTAGGTGCTAGATAAGTATGTCTTTAGAAATTAATCCCATTTATCTTATCAATTAATGGGATTGTGTTTAAACTTATTAGTCAAGGAACTTTTCTTCTTTCCTATCTTGTGAATTAAATGAGTTTACTATTTAGATCATTAACCTATTCAATGAAATTATTCAGCAAAAAATTATGAGATATTATGAGAGACCATGTTAAATGTTTAAAAAGAATCAACATGTAGTATGACTAGCATTTTATGATTCTCTTATCAAATAAAGTTCTGATGAAAAGAAATGAGTTTGCTTTGACCTTACTTACTCTTAGAAGCTTCATGCTCGTTTTGAAAGTGAATTGATTAGAAGAGAGGCAGGACTGGAGACAAGGAGGATAGTTTGGAAGTTGTTCCAGCAGTTCAGGTAAAATATAATAGTGGTCTGGACAAGCATGGTAGCTGGGGTAGAGAGAAATAAATGTGTTTGGTATATAATTCAATGGCAAAGTATTGGACTTGAGGATTTATTAGGAATGACACAGAGGAAGAATGAGAAGTGAAGCATAGCCCAGGTATTTTTAGTGCCTGGGTATTTGGAAGTATTGATTACTGATAAGGAACAAAGGAAAATGAATGATTTGAGGAAAACTTAACAAAGTGAAATTTTTTCTTTTTGAAAAATGAACATGAAGTTAATAATTAACGCCTTGGAAAAGATGAGCATGAGGAAAGATTTATCCTACCAAATAGAAAATCAATTTGAAGGCTCTGCTAATCCAGACAGATTAATTCTGCTGCAGACATATCTCAGAAATGGTGTGACTTTGGTTTCAATCGCAACGATAAAGTGAATATTACAATAAAGCCAGCCACATAATTTTTTGGTTGCCCAATGCATATTAAAGCTATGTTTATGCTATATGTTTATGAAGTGTACAATGCCATTATATCTAAAAAAGAGTACATACCTATTAAAAATACCTTATTGTTAAAACATGCCAACGATCATCTGAACCTTCAGTGAGTCATAATTTTTTGCTGGTGGAAGGTCTTGCCTTGATTTTGATGGTCACTGACTGATCAGAGTAATGGTTGCTAGAACCTATAAGTGACTGTGACAGTTTCTTTTTTTTTTCTTTCAACTTTTATTTTAAGTTCCAAGGTACATGTGCAGGATGTGCAGGTTTGTTAGGCAAACATGTGCCATGGTGGTCTGCTGCACAGATCAATCTATCACCTAGGTATTAAGCCGAGCATCCTTTAGCTATTCTTTCTGATGGTCTTTCTCCCCCTGCCCTCCGTCAGGTCCCAGTGTGTGTTATTCCCCTGCACGTGTCCTTGTGTTCTCATTGTTCCGCTCCCACTTATAAGTGAGAACATGTGGTGTTTGGTTTTCTATTCCTGCATTAGTTTGCTGAGAAAAATGGCTTCCAGCTCCATCCATGTCCCTTCAAAGGATGTGATCTCATTCCTTTTTATGGCTGCATATTATTCCATGGTGTATATGTACCACATTTTGTTTTCCAGTCTATCATTGGTGGGCATTTGGGTTGACTTCATGTTGTTTCTATTATGAATAGTGCTGCAATGAACATACATATGCATGTATCTTTACAATAGAATGATTCGTATTCCTTTAGGTATATACCCAGTGGGATTGCTGGACAAGTGCTATCTCTGCTTCTAGATCTTTGAGGAATCATCACACCATCTTCCACAGTGGTTTAACTAATTTATACTCCCACCAGCATTGTAAAAGAATTCCTTTATTTTTCTGCTACAAGCCAGCATCTATTGTTTCATGACTTTTCAATAATCATCATTCTGACTGGCATGAGATGATCCCATTGTGGTTTTGATCTGCAGTTCTCTAATGGTCAGTGATGTTGAGCTTTTTTTCATGTTTGTTGGCCACATGAATGTCTTTTGAGAAGTGTCTGTTTATGTCCTTTGCCTACTTCTTAATGGGATTATTTTTTTTTCTATATTTGTTTAAGTTCCTTGTAGACTATGGATATTAGACCTTTGTCAGATGGATAAATTGCAAAAATTTTCTCCTATTCTGTAGATTGTCTGTTCACTCTGTTGATTGTTTCTTTTGCTGTGCAGAAGCTTTTTGGTTTAATTAGATCCCATTTGTTAATTTTTATTTTCATTGCAATTGCTTTTGGCACTTCCCAGCATGAAGTCTTTACCTTTGCCTATGTCCTGAATGGTATGTCTAGATTTTCTTCTTGAGATTTTAAAGTTTCACATTTTACATTGAAGTTATTAATCTGTCTTTAGTTAATTGAAAGTGTAGAGTATAGTATAAGGTGTAGGGAAGGGATCCAGTTTCAGTTTCCTTCCGATGGCTAGTCAATTCTTTCAGTACCATTTATTAAATGGAGAATCCTCTCTCCATTGCTTGTTTTTGTCAGGTTTGTCAAAGATCAGATCATTGTAGATGTGCAATCTTATTTCTGAGCTTTGTGTTCTGTTCCATTAGTCTGTGGGTCTGTTTTTGTTACAAATTCCATGCTGTTTTGGTTACTGTAGCCTTGCATATCATTTGAAGTTGGGTAGCATGATGCCTCCAACTTTGTTCATTTTGCTTAGGATTGTCGTGGCTATTCAGGCTCTTTTTTGGTTCCAAATATATTTTAAAATAGTTTTTTTTTCTGACTCTGTGAAGAATGTCAATGGTAGTTTAATGGGAATCTCATTGAATCTATAAATTACTTTGGGAAGTATGGCCATTTTCACGATATTGATTCCTCCTATCCATGAGCATGGAATGGTTTTCCATTTGTTAGTATCAATCTTCAATTTCCTTGAGAAGTGGTTTGTAGTTCTCCTTGAAGAGGTCCTTTGCTTCCCTTGTTAAATGTATTCCTAGGTATTTTATTCTCTTTGTAGCAGTTGTGAATGGCAGTTCATTCATGATTTGCTTCTCTGCTTGCCTGCAGAAAAGGCTTTTGATAAAATTCACCATCCCTTCATGGTAAACATTCTCAACAAACTAGGTATCAAAGGAACATACATCAAAATAATAAGAGCCATATATGACAAACCCACAGCCAACATCATACTGAATGGGCAAAAGCTGGAAGCATTTCCCTTGAAAAGCAGCACATGACAAGGATGCTCTCTCACTACTCCCATTAAACATAGTATTAGAAGTCCTGGCCAGGGAAATCAAGCAAGAGAAACAAATAAGGGGTATTCAAATAGGAAGATAAGAAGTAAAATAATCTTTGTTTGCAGATGACATGATCCCGTATCTAGAAAACCCCATCATCTCATCCCAAAAGCTTCTTAAGCTGATAAGCAGCTTCAGCAGTGTCTCAGGATGCAAAATCAGTGGGCAGTTTCTTAAAATAAGATTACAATGTAGTTTTGCTGCATTATTTGAGTCTTCCTTTATTGAAAGATATCTTTGTAGCATGCAAAGCTATTTGATAGCAATTTACTCACACTAGAAATTCTTACAAAATTGGAGTCAATCCTCTGAAATCCTGCCACTGCTTTATCAACTAAGTTTATGTAATATTTTAAATCCTTTGATGTCATTTCTATAATGTCCACAGCATCTTCACCAGGAGTGTATTTCATCTCAAACCACTTTGTTCACCTGTAAGAAGCAACTCCTCATCCAAGTTTTATCACCAGAGTACAGCAATTCAGTCCTATATTCAGGCTCCACTTCCAGTTCTCTTGCTAGTTATTTGTCACATCTCCAGTTACTTCCTCTACCAAAGTCAACCTATCAAAGTCCACCATGAGGGTTGGAGTCAACTTCATCTAGACTCAGCAGTGTTCATATGTTGACTTCATTCTATGAATCACAAATATTCTGAATGGCATCTGGAATGGAAAATCTTTTCTAGAAGGTTTTCTATTTACTTTGCCCAGATTCATCAGAGGAATCACTTTCTATGACAGCTATAGCCTTTCATAATATATTCCTTAAATAATAAGATTTGAGACTCTAAATTAATCCTTGATCTATGGGCTGGAGAATAGATGTTTGTGTTAGAGGCATAAAAACAACATTGATCTCTTTGTACAGCTCTATCAGAGCTTTGGGTGATCAGTGGCATTGTCAATGAGTAGTAACATTTTGAAAGGAATCCTTTCTTGTGAATAATAGGTCTCAATAGTGGGCTTAAAATATTCAGTAAATCGTGCTGCACTAGCCCCTATCAAGAAAGTTGGACTGTCCTTTTAAAATTTGAGGCCAAGCATTGGTATCTCTTTTCTAGCTATGAGAGTCCAAGATGGCATCTTCCAGTATAAAGCTGTTTCATCTACATTACAAATCTATTGTTTAGTATAGTCACCTTCATCAACTGTCTTAGCAGGATTTTCTGGATGACTTGCTACATCTTCTCCATTAGCATTTGATGCTTCATCTTGCATTTTTATGTTATGGAGATGGTTTCTTTCCTTAAGCCTTATGAACTAACTTCAGCCAACTTTGAACTTCTGCAGCTTCCTCACCTCTGTCAGCCTTCATTGAATTGAAGAGAGTTAGAGCCTTGCTCTGGATTAGGATATGGCTCGAGTGAATGATGTGGCTGGTTTGATCTTCTTTCTAGACCACTGAAACTTTCCCCCTGTCAGCCATAAGACTATTTCCCTTTCTTATCATTTGTGTGTTCACTGGAGTAGCACTTTTAATTTCCTTCAAGAACTTTCCCTTTGCATTCACAGCTTGGCTAGCTGTTTGACAAAGAGGCCTTTTTGACATGCTTTCTTCACTAACCTTAATCATTGTTAGCTTTTGATTTAAAGTGAGAGACGTGTGACTCTTCCTTTCACTTGAACTTTTAGAGGCCTTTGAAGGGTTACTAGTTGGCCTAATTTCAATATTGTTGTGTCTTGGGAAATAGAGAGGTTCAAGGAGAAGACAACACAGGGGAATGGCTAGTCAGTGGAGCAGTCAGAACACATACTACATTTATGCATTAAGTTCACCATCTTATGTGATTGTGGATTGTGGTATTCTAAAACAATTAAAACAGTAACATCAAAGATCACTGATCACAGATTGCCATAATAGATATAATAGTAATGGAAAATTTGGAATAGTGGGAGAATTACCAAAATGTGACACAAAGACACAAAGTGAGAACATTTTGGAAAAATTATGCTGATAGACTTGCTTAATGCACAGTTGCCATAAATCTTCAATTTGTAAAAATTGCAATATCTGTAAAGCACAATAAACCTTCAGGTGTACCCGTACTAGAATAGACATATATATGGAACCAATTAGAAAGTCTAGACGCAGATTCAGTTATATGTAAACATAAGGCATATACCTATTATCACAGGAATTCTATTTGAAAATAGTTAAATATGTAAACAAAATATATGAACAAAAATGATACTTTAAAAGCAAATTTAAAGAAATTAGAATTCTTAGAAATTCTAAAGAAATTGAATTCATTAGAATTTCGATATCATAGGATTTGCTAAATACATTATGATCAGGTGTATATTGGGACCCAAGTTCATCATATAGCCATATAATCGTCATTGAAAAGGGTACAAAATATGTGATTAGAGGTAAATAACAGATTAGGAAATATTTTGTATAATATTATACTTATATATAAGTAGCCTTATATATAATATTTTAATAAGATTTATAAAACATCATTTGAACCCTCATATCAACTTCCTTAGAGCAAGGTAGAAAACTTTGGGGAGAAAACTGCAAATGTCCTCCTCAAGATTCTATGGAATCTGCAGTGAATACAATTTCCATTCTCATTATCATATCTTGATTTCATTTATTTTTCTCATCTGCTGTCTGTTCTTGGGTCTTCCCCATCACTACTGGAATAGGCAGCATAACACTGGTTACTTGTTCCAAGAGACTTTGTATGGGAAAATGTGTAATAACGTTGTCCTAAATAACAAAACACCCAGGAAACATTTAAAAGTGCTTTGTCGGGATAATGTGTGAATGAATTGTGGTATTCTTGTACAGTGAGCTCCTGTACCATGCTGAGAATTAAGTGAAACTCAGAAACATAATATTGATTGAGAAAAAAATCACAGAACTAGAGTATTTGATACTATATATATAAAGTTTGAAAGCACACAGCACTAAAAATTTATTTTTTATTGATACTTACATGTATAGTTAAAATTTAACACAATCCAAGGAATTAAAAACACAAAGTTTGGAAAGCATTTATCCCTGGTAGAAGAAAAAAAGGGTGAGATTGGAAAGATGAACATGGGGTGGGGTGGGGGCAGGTTTCAATGATATAATGGTAATATTCTATCTCTTAAACTGAGTAGTGGACACACATGGATCCAATTTTTTAAAAATTAGCTTGCATATCCTCTTTTGAGGGTCATTTGTCAGATATTTTGTTGAAATACCTCTTTTCTTTGATACTGAAATATTTGGTTCCAAGAGCATAGAGTCACTATCTTCGTTTTACCAACTCCTTCCCTTGGGGGCCTTGCCTTCCCTAAGGAAGTCAGGTTCTGTAAAGACTTACATTCCAAGAAGAAATTATGGCCCTCCATTAGGAAGCAGAAGAGGGAGTACTTCATTGTTCAAAATATTTTTTCTTTCCTTTGCAAATATTCACACATCCACACATTTTCAGGGTAAAACAGTCTGGTAGGATGTTCACCAAAATTTCACCCTCAGTTTTCTCCGCATGCTGAATTTTCATGTGATTATTTTCCTCTTTCTTTATATTTTCAAATTATTCCCTAGTAAACATATATACTTCATTTTTAAGGAAGAAAGCAAATTAACCCATTCTTTGTGGTTAATTTCAAAGTGGTTTTCAAGGTTTTAAAATCTACATAAGTGCTCATACACACTGTAACTAACATTCCAACTTAACTAAATCCATGGATTGTTTTGATTAATTTAATTTCCGGATGAACTAGGGGTTTCACTGGAGACTCTTTTTTTCATGGAATCTTTACAATCTTATTGTTGTAATCTCAGTTTCCCTTTTTATATGCAAACCAGTGAACAATATTAACCAAACTGAAAGGCAAAGTAATTTACATTCGAAAAAAGAAACATAATCATTTCCCTAACCTGTAGTTAGCTTTGTTTAAAGGACACTAGAGACTGTTCAGTTGATCAGTATATATTTATTGGATATCAACTCATCAACTATTGGCAGGACTTGTATTAGATTCTAGGGATAGAGTGATGAACAAGACGAATTCTAGCCTTCATGGAGCTTGTGGTCACCTGCTGGACTCACTATACAATGTGTTTCATCCACAATTTTATCAACAGATAATTCCGCAGGATGGTTTTCAGTAATGAGAAATTCCTTCTGTTGCTTTCTAATGCTATTTGTTAACAAATTTTATAGTGCCTTTTATTTTGAAAGGTAAACAATATTAATTCATAAAAAATTATTTTTGTATTTACCCAAATTTGCCCTTTTTGATTTATAAACATTAGTCTTTGTCTTGCCTTTAAGAGCTTTAGAATAAATGTATCAAGGTAACTTTTCCCCATCCATGCTTTGTGGGATATTTCATGAGGGATAGCCTTTCAAATTGTTGAGAAAACTATTATGTGGCTGAAAGGCTTCTCTGGATAGAACACTGCAGTTCCGTTCATCATTTCTTTTCTGACATGGTTTCAAAATTATATGGCATTCCGATTGCTTTCCTCTGGATGACTTCGACTTTGTCACCCTTGTTGTTAAAAATAAATTACTCCCAATTTCCTGCTTTCAATGGATTATCATGACTATAATTGACTCATTGATGTGTGAGGGTCTGGTATGGTCTGAAAGCAATTACCCTGACCGTGAATTCTTCTGTACTGTAATATCATTATAGAAAAAGTAGGAATTCATACTAAATCTTTATCAACCCTAGAATATACTTTGGGAGATTTTAAAAAAACATTAGTTAATTTTTTTATTAGTCTTTTTCTTGATTATGAAGCATACTTTATAAAGGTAACACATAAAGATGGTCCACAACTCATGATCGTTCAACTTATGAGTCGTTGACTTTGCAGTGGTGTGAACGCAGTATATGTTCAGTAGAAATCATACATCAGATATTGAATTTTGACTTTTTCCTGGGCTAGCATTATATCCTATAATAGATACTCTCTCATGATGATGGGCAATGGTAGCAAGCCACAACTCCCAGTCAGCTACATGATGGCAAGGGTACATAACCTATACTCTACAATGTACTGTGTTACCAGATGATTTTGCCCAGTATAGTCTAATTTTAAGTGTTCTGAGCACATTTAAGGTAGGCTAGGCTAAGCTATGCTGTTTGGTAGGTTAAGTGTATTAAATGCAGTTTCTACTTACAATATTTTCAACTTACTTTGTGCTTTGTGTTTTTTGTAAAGTAGAGGAGAATCTGTAGCAAAAATAAAATATCATTAATTATGAATTTCATAATGTGGAATTTCACAGTCTTCTTCAGCAGACTTTAAACTTCCTTAGAGCAAGAATCATGTCTGGTTAGTTTTAAAAAAAGTCCAGCACTTAGCACATAATTTATATATATAACATATATAAATATACTATATGTATATTACATATATAGTAGATGCCCAATAAACATTTGTTGACCAATTAATGCTTTATGTACAAGAAATTAAAATCTTCTATAATGAAAGGAATTCTAATTTTTAGAATATATTAAAAAATCAATAATGTAGAACTGGACCTACATTTTATCCTAACCTGAAAAGAGTACCTTAGTATATTAGTTAACAGTATTTACAAGGAAAAATACTGGTGTGCTAGATGGCAAGATTAACTCTAAATGACTGAAAACCGAATTAGCAATGGCCCAAACTTTAAGAATATTGTTATTTATGTAAGAAGCCTGGAGAAACTGGCCTTGGGTCTATTTGAGCAGCTCAACAATATCATCAAGGTCCCTGGCTCTTTTTATCCTTCTGTTGCCATTCTTGACTTGTTACCTTTTTGGTCTTAGGCTTCTTGCCTTATGGTCACAAAATGCTTGCCCTTGCTCCATATATCAAAACTGCATCCAAAGAGAGGAGCCTAGGGATGACCTTAGCTCTGAAAGAGCCTCCTTATAAGCTTTTCTCTGGGGAAAAGTATTTTTCCATTAGCCTTTTAGCAAACTTTCCCTTATATCTAATGGGCCAAAGTTGATTTATATGGCTATCTGCAGGAGGTCGGCAAAGGAGTAGAGTCTTGGGACTGTCTGTTGATTAGTTAAACAATAATTTATGCCACAACTAGATAATAGATACAGATTATAAAAAAGGGCAATACCTTTACTAATTCGGTAATAAATTCAGTCTTTCTAAATTATGAGGACTCTTAAAAATATCACTGATGATACTGGGGTTGTATGATTCTATAATTTATTCAAACAGATGAATCATCAGCTGTCAATCACTTTGGAAATAACTAATGAATCTGATTATTTTTTATAGTTTTTATAAATTAAACAAAGCTGTTTCTTCATCACAAAGCTGTTTTTATTTTTTCTTCTTTTCAGGAGTCCTATCCAAAGAAGAGAAATTACACTATGGAAATTGTACCATCTGCTTCTCTGGATACATTTCCTTCAGAAAATGAGAACTTTCTGTGTGATCTCATGGACACAGCTGTTACAAAGAAACCTTGCTCCTTAGAAATCGCGAGGGCATCTTCCCCAAGAACTGGTAATATGTCTTACTCACAATTGGCCTGATTCAATTTGAATGCTTGTTTATGTGAAGATGTATCATTAACATTTTGATTTCCTACTATGTTATCAAAATGAAACTTCCCTCAATGTATTCCCACTAATTAGTTCTTTCATTTTGAAGTGAGTCCAGGTAAGTCAAAAGGTTTTTGATTTGAAGTCTCCTAACTTCCTGGTAACAGCCCTAATGGATATGGTAATGCCTTGATAAAGATACTTCAAAACCTTTTAATAGCAAAAAAACCTTCTAGGTAAGATACATAGCTTTGGGTCCTTCAGGAGTTCATAGCCAGTTGGGTACCAAAGGTCTTTTTATATTATTTTTTGCATCCTATCTCTTACCAAGTTATCAAATCTTACTTAGCTGCTTTGTGTGTTTTATGTCTTCTATGGCATTATCAGATCCATTATTTTATTTTATTTGTTTGCATTACAAACTAGTGAACAAAGCAAGATAAGTATTATCCCCATTTTTCTGATAAAGAAATTAGTGCTTTAAGATCAATAAATTGTGGGGCTTATGCTTGAACATGGATTTTCGACTACCATCATACTCTCCATTACTTCATCACTCGCTTTAAGAAAGAATACAGAGTAATTACATGAAAGCTAATGGAGAAATTTTCAAATAGATGATCAATATATTTAATGCTGCAAAGGAGTTGTAAGAAAAGTTCTGAAGAGAGCCTATTTTTGGGTTTGGTAATGCAATTGCAACTTACTTTTGAATAATAAATTTTAGAAGTGCTGTGGTAAAAGTAGATGTCTGAAAGTTAATAGCGAGACACTGGAAAATGAAGTAGAAAGTACAGATGACTCTTTCAAGGAGATTAGAAGAAGAGGTATGATGGTAACATAAGAAGAAAGCAGGTGCAAGAGGGAAATAGCTAGTTTATTTTAGGAATAGTAAGACTTGGTCAAGTCTAGAGGAATTTTCTGGTAAAGCAAGCTACTGAAGACAAAGAATAAAAAGACAGAACAGAATGAGTAGAAGTAAAAACTCAGCTAGTTTAGGAAAACACAGACATTGCTTTCCCAGATAGTAGAGAAAAGACAGCATAGTAATGAATATAGAGAAATTCTGAAATATTTAGTTTCAAATGGATTCAATTGCTGGGTATGATGAAAGGTTATTGGCTACAAGGAAGAGCTAGATCTTGAGAAGGGTTAAGATAAAATCCGGGCCGGGAGTGATGGCTCATGCCTGTATTTCTACCACTAGCCTATTAAAGGCACTACCTCATGCCTGTAATCCTAGCCAAGGTGGGTGGATAATTTGAGCTCAGGAGTTCAAAACCAGCCTGAGCAACATAGTGAAATCCCATTGCTACAAAAAATTAAAAAATTAGCTGAACATGATAGCACGTGCCTGTAGTCCCATCTATTCAGGAGGCTGAGGTGGGAGGATTGCTTAAGTTCAGCAGGTGAAGGCTGCAGTGAGCCATGGTCACACCACTGCACTCCAGCCTGGGTGTCACTCAGTGATACCCTGTCTCTAAATAAATAAGTAAATAAAATTCAGAAAAGCCATTATACATAACAGTCTAGGAATTTTGTACAGGTGAAAAAATGGATTTTTGAGCAGTACTAAGGCTAGGGTATTAATGAATCATAAACATACAATTGAAAGATTTTTAAGGTAAAAGTGTAGTAATGAAAATAGTAAATTTAATGCACATTTATTATGTGGCAGATACTGTACTGAGTGCTTTAGATGCATTATTCCATATGATTCTTACAATGCTGTGCGGTACTAATACCATTATTCTCATTTTACAAATAAGGAAACTGAGGCATTGAAACACTTGCAGACCTCCCAAGGTTATGTGTTAATGAGGGGTGGATTTAGTACTTGACCTTGGGTTGTCCAACTTGTGTTCTTAAACACTATGTATAGTGCTACATTTTATTAGGTGATGAGGTGGTGGTAAATATTGGTAATCAAGTACTGAAACCCTCAAGAAATGTAGCAATATGGCTGGAGGTCCACATATGAGAGTGGTAAAATTACAAAAAGAATGTTACAGAATAGCATAAACTTCAGATGAGCATCAGATTTTGGATTAAGGCCTAAGAATAGAGAATGATCCAGAGAAGTCATGAAGAATGAAAACAATGCTGATCCCAGAAATTGACAACAATGAGGACTCTTCTGTAAGAGAGATAATGAGGGAAATAACATATTGTAGGAAAGCTCCATTAAAGTAGGAAAATGCAGGAAATAGTTGTTCAAAATGTGAAAGAGCTTTAATTGGGACACAGAGGGTAGGGGAATATTGGGGTGATAGAGGAAGGAATGCAAGAATTGAAGACACAACTATGTATCGATTAAGAAGCCAAAAACTAATTGAGTTCCTATGCATGCTAGGGCACAGTTTTGAATGCAGAGGATACAAGGATGAAAATGACCTAGACACAGATAGCAAGGCTGATCAGGCTCAGGTCAGCTCTGACTGAAAACAAATAAAAATGCTGGATACAAATATAGAAAGGAAAAACTTCTTAAAAGTATCAAAAACCTGATAGGAAAATTACATAAACTGAATCACATATAAATTAGTAATATCTTTTTATCAGTAGGCTAGTAAGAAATAATTAGGCCAAAACATTAGTGAGAGTAGGAAATAAATACAGCACTAAAGCCACATTTGTCCTGGGGGAATTTGCTGAACCTGCTGATAAATTTCAGTGTTCAAGGCTTCTGTGGCTTTGGATGCAGAAAACCAATATCTGTGCCTGCGCAGCTCAGGGACTCTAATATGAAATCCTTCCTCCATAGAGCTGGAATTCCAAGGGCTATACCTTCAGAGGAATCAGAAGTAATCCTGTATTCCCTACCCCAAGGGAACTGCAAAGAAAGGTGATTTGATGTGAGCAGAACAAGGCAGGTCGGGGGTGGGAAATTCCTGAAAAATCATTGCTACTAACTAGCCCTCACAGATTGCCACCCAAAACTCATATCACCTAGGTGGTCCAAAAAATGTCAATTCATGAATTTAAAGTCATGTCCTCAGGTATCAAGTGGAAGCAAATGTAATCCCTCTGGAGAGAAATATACTTTCCTTTAAGGCCCCAAATAATTGCTATAAATACTTTTCCTATTAAAATTAGCAGTTTATAATAATTAAGCCTATAGGGAAAGAAACCCCAAACAGGAACAAACAAAAACAAGGAAGAGCAGTTCCACACCTTAAGAGCTTTCAAATATTGGAATTAGTAGATGTAGACTATAAAATGACTGTGCCATTATAAAGAAAAAGAAAGTCTGAAGGTATTTTTTAGAAATATAAACTAAAAAAAATTGACCTAGCATATTGGAGAGGAAAAAAAATCTTTTAGAAATTAAAAAATCAAATTACTTACACACACACACACACACACACACACACACACACACACACATATACAATTTAGAATTCCGTGGCTGAGTGGAAAAACAAATGAAATTCAGCTGGAGAGAGATATAGTGAACTGGAAATTAGGCCACAATACATTTTTCAGAATGTTGCACAGAGACAAAAACGTGAAAAATATGAAAGAGAAGCTGAGAGACTTGAAAGATACACTGCAAAGTTTTCACATGTCTAATCAAAGTTCCAGAGGTGAAGAGAGAGAGAATGTGGCAAACTAATATATTTGAGGAGCTAATTTTTCAAAAAGCATGGTCTTACTCTTGAGCTCAAAGAGAGGCAGACAAGTGAAGAGTTAAATTCAATAGAGTACAATAATGGCTAAGATAATTTTCACAAAGAGTTCTTTGGGAGCAGAAATGGGAGAGCATTTAACCTTACCTGGAGCTTGAGGAAGACATAAAGGAGATGATGCCTGTATCAGTTATCTATTGGTACTAACAGGCCACCCCAAAACAAACTGACATCAGTCATTTATTTTGCTCACAAATCTGCAAGTTTGACAGGGCTTGTTAGGGACTGCTTATCTGTGTCACATCTTATGAGCTTGGGCTGTTTAACTGGGGAATAGAGGACCACTTTTAAGATGGCCAACTCACATAGCTGGCAAGTTAGGGTTGCTTTTGTACCAGTAACTTGGCTAAGGCTATGGACTGGAGGATTTTTTTTGCTTTCCGTGTACCGCTTGGGTTTCCTCCTGACATACTGGCTGGATTCTGAGAGCAAGCATCCCCAAAGAACTAAGAGGAAGCTGCATCATTTGTATTATCTCCTTGTTCTGGAGGCTGGAAATTTGCAGGGTATAAGCATGGTCGGGTTCTGGAGAAGGCTGTCTTCCTGGCTTGTTGAAGGCTGTCATCACCCTGCTTACTGGGAGGGAGAGTCTTACATTGTTGACCCAGATCTAAGTAAAAGACTGCAGAGAGAGAAGAAACCTTGCTTCAGCTTTCAGTTATTTTTTTTTTTTGGCTTTAAGCTTTCACCAACAGCTTTCTTACAGCTTTTAAGGCTTCCATAAATCCATCCCTTCCTTGGCCCTTTTGGCTTGATAGGCACTGGCTTTGAGGCTTTTCCAGCTTCTGCCTGCTGCCTAATCTCAGTGCTAATGCCACGTATTTTAAGTTTTTGTTTTGGCAGCACCGCATATCCGACTATCAAAATCTATTCTGGTTATTGTCGCTGCATAACAAACTACTCCAAAGCTTAGTGAGTGAAAACAACAGTCATTTGTTTTGCTTTTAAATCTGCAATTTGGGGAGGACTTGGCAGAGATACTTTGTCTCTGGAGGTTTTATTCTCAAGATCTACACTCATATTGCAGGCATGGCCTACTTGGACTTTCTCATGGTCTATGATGGCATTCTAAGCAAACAGCCTAAGAGAATAAGACCTCAGAAGGCAGCATCACTTTCATTGTAGTCAAGAGCCTACCTACATTTAAGCAAAGGAAATTTAATTCTTGCCTCCCCTTGATGAAGGAATATCAACTAAAGTCATATTATAAGAAGATATTGTTGCAGCCACTTTCAGAAAATATAAACTCCTACAATGACTGACTTAGTTGTTGTTGTTTAAGTCAGGTAAAGACTTAATTTACATGAATGTATAATTTTCCCCAATTGTGTTTGATTACTTGCATTTAGTATAGAAGAAGCCAGTTTGCTCAGTTCACCCAGGCTTAATTCATAATAATTGATAGTCTTTGGGCTGTGATCACAATTTCTAAAGTAAATGAGTCCAGAGTTTAAAGGGAAATTTTGTGGTTTTTAAAAAAATGCTCAGAATTGGGATGAATGTAGATCAAAACAGTTTCTATGCAATTTTATATGAAATCTTAGCAACTCAATCCCACAGAATTGCCCCCGCCCAGCACACACACCATAAGCACTATAGCAGGTAGAGGAGAGAGCATCAACATAACTGTCACTTCTTTTCTGGTTAGGTAAGGAAATAGTTTGCTTTTTTCTCCTTTGTTGATTCCATTAACCCATAGTTTAGGTTTTGCATCAATCTTATTACTTCCAAGTCTCTCAACTGCTATGACTAGTCCCTTATGACTCATACCTAGTTTTGTATTTCCCCCTAAGGGCCAACTAACTGATCTGGTTAACCTAGGGAAGTTACTGACCTCTCTTAGAGTTACCGATGTATTCCCTTTGTTACTAAGTTCTTTATTGATTAAAGGCAGAACTTGCAAATGTGGAGACATTTCTTGATGCATAGGAGTTTTTTAGAGACCCTCAAATTGATATTGGTGGGTGAGCATAGAAGGATACTAGGATAGAATACACAAAGAAGAAGAAGTGACATGCAGAAGTTTGGATTTCATTTTACAGCAGAAGTGAAGATGGCATGATCAGGCTTGTTTTAGAATGATCCCTCTGGATGTAATGTGGAGTGTAGATTGGAGAGAGATGAGGTTGAAAGCAGGAAGATTAATTAGTGAATCAGTGTGTATACTCAGCAAGAAATGACAATGGCCAGAACAAAGGCAATGCCAGCAGAGAAGGGCAAGAGAAAATAAAGCTGAGAGGTGCGTAGGAGTAAAGCTCATCCCTTCTCACCTTGAGGATGCTGACATTTGGACAATAAGTAGCCAAGGAAATTTGAGAATTGTACTTCAGGTAATGTATCGAATGTATTCTATAGCTTTAGGTTTACTGTGTTAGGTGACAAGGCTTAGGCTTACGAACAAAATGGGGATTACTGCTCTATACAAGAGCTGCATGCAGAAGATTTCCTGGATGGATAGGGTGGGCGGTGAGGGGGAAGGGAGAGAGAGAAAGATTGAGGGTTGACCAAGTCTTAAGATTGATTTATGTTATGGATTGAATTGTGTCCTCCCTCATATTATCCCCCTATAAAGAAAGGTTGGAATCCTAACCTATAGTACTTCAGAATGTGATCTTATTTGGAGAATTTGGAGATAGTCTGTAAAGATAATCAAGTTAAAATAAAGTCATTAAGTGGACCCTAATCCAATATGACCAGTGTCCTTATTTAAGGGAAATTTAGACTCAGAGACAGGCACCTGTAGAGGGAAGACAATGTGAAGAGATACCAGGAAAAGGCAGCCATCCACAAGCCAAGGAGGCATGGGACAGATCCTTCCCTCACAATCCACAGAAGGAATCTTCCCTGCCACCTTGAGTTTGGACTTCTGTCCTCGAAAACTGTGAGACAATACATTTCTATTGTTTAAGCCACCGAGTTACTAGTACAGTTGGCTCTCTGTGTCTGTGAGTTCCACATCCATGGATTCAACCAACTACAAATTAAAAATATGTCAGAAGCAAAAATGGATGGCTGGGTCTGTAGTGAACATGTACAGACATATTCTCTTGTCATTATTGTCTTAAAAATACCATATAACAACTACTTATGTAGCATTTTATTGAATTAGGTATTACAAGTAATCTAAAGATGATCTGAAGTATACAGGAGGATGTGCATAGGTTTTATGTAAATGCTACACCATTTAATAGAAGAGACTTAAGCATCCATGGATTTGGGTATTCTCAAATACGCAATTCTCCTCAACTGGGAGTCCTGAAACCAATTCCCCATGGACACTGAGATATGGCTGTAGTTTGTTACAACACCCCTAGGAAACTAATATAGGGATCAAAACTGAGCACAAAAATTCAATACATAATAGGGAGAGGCAATTGGCCACAGTACAGAACACAACCTGCCTGGCTTACATATCTCAGGCTGAGCAGCTAAAGGTTGGTTGTGACTGGCAACATTGTATATTCATGTGTATATAATATGCATTTGCTTAGAAAATCACAGTTAACTTTCCTTTCTGTGGTCTCTAGTATTTAGTAACTAGAAGGGCTAGTACAAAATAAATCAAATCCTGACCACAGGGGAAAAAAAATAATTCGGATCTACTAGTTTAATTTAAATAAAAGCAACTTATTAGTAGATCTGTATTCAGCAAGATTTTACAGTTCAACCAGTAAATGAAGGATACTGTTTCCAAGGACCACTTTACTAATGCCTCATGACTACAGATTTTACATGGAGTAAAGAACAAGATTGCTCTAGTACTGGACTTATTAAATAAAGACCAACAGCAGTCTAGTACTTACTTGGTGAATTTGCTAAGATTCATGTTTATGCAGCCACTATTGAATCCTATCTGTTTCCTTTATAGCATCAAGCAGAGGACCTTGTGTAATTACGGTGGTGACTCACTTGCATAAATGAATGAATAATTGAATGAATGAACGCATGAATGGATATTTAAAAGAAAATGGCTGTAATGGCAGTAAAATTCCTTATGAAATAGCCAGGTACCATCAAATATAATATTTTCTTGTCTCCCTTTCATTCTATTTTAACCTTCCTAGGGGAAATTTTCCATTTTAACGTAACTAGGCAACCAAATCACTTAGTGCAAGCTTTGTACTATGGATACTCAATAAATCCTTTTTGATTAATGAGCAATTTACAAAAACACCAGCAAAGACTGCTTCTGATCATGCTGAAAGAGAATAGATGATCTGTGATAAAAAAAAAAAAGGACACATTCAGTAGCTCCATGCCAAGATTTAGTGTGGGTCTTAGTTACCTCTGTTCAATTTGCTTATGTGCTTACTGGACTCTGGTCAACCTGAAATGAAAATGCCATCTGGTAAATAATCCACACTCTGCTACACCTTCTGCAACATCTGAAATAGGTAGGAGTGTGAGGGTGATTCTGTAGCTTGTTTATACCTAAATATTTTTTGAAATGGTGAAATTCCTTAATTCTAATGCCAAAATTTTGAAATTAAATGAATTCAGGCTGGACTAGAACAAATGTTTATCTCTGCTGAGCATGTGGGTAGTGTCAACATGATTTCTATGTGTATATTTAACTCATTTAAGAGAGCAAACTATTTTTGAGCCCTATGGAAGCATTCTTTTATGTACGAATACTGGCCTTGCTGATAAGAACCATTTTTATCAAACAGTAATTATTTATTTGGCATTTGCTCTGTGCTCAGTGCTGTCTTAGCCATTTATTAAAGCAGATATCTACATGATGAATTTGTAAACCAGTGCTAGTTCATAGATGGGCAAAGAGAGGAAACAAGGGAGGCAGTACCTGAAGGGAAATCCTAGTAA
Source organism: Callithrix jacchus (assembly GCF_049354715.1). NCBI lineage: Eukaryota > Metazoa > Chordata > Mammalia > Primates > Cebidae > Callithrix > Callithrix jacchus. Next base: position 102,602,379 of record NC_133510.1, on the reverse strand, counting down.
ATTACCCGCCTTGTTCATCCATATGGACAGTTCACCAATTAAAAAGTATAATCATCTCATATTGCTCAACTTGGTGGAAATGTGTTGTAGCTGGAAAATAATGTTATAAACTACACACACACACACACACACACACACACACATTTTTTCTCCCCTATAATCGATTTTGTTTGCGATGTATGTGAATAACATGCAATGTAGACTAATAAAATTTCTAAAAATACAAAAATCTCCTGCTAATTTGATGATTTGATGATGTGGGAATATAGGGTCCTTTTGATGTCATGTATGCTATCCTATGCAACAGAATTTCTCCTATAATGTCAGTGTATATATAATAACAAGGTAAACATTCATTGATTCGTAAGTTCATGCTCATCAATATCCAGTGGACTTTACACCATGCTTCACATTCCACTCTTGTTCTGCATTGCTTGCTTCAGCCCTCAGATACTTTCCCTCCCTTGTCTCTCACTCTCAGCAGATGGTCTCATATTTTAATTCATAAAGAAAATCGAAGTTATCAGATGGAACTTTGGTAACTTCCTCCATTAAATGTTTAAATACAACTGCCCTGTAGCCTTCCTCTTGCTCCTCCCTCCTGTTAAGATAAAGGGGATTTTCCTCCTCCTGCCCAAGGTTGGCTCTGTTTTCTATGCACCAGGTTTTTGCCTTCTCAGGAATATGACCCCTGCTTTCAGACTTTCTCTCTTCTGTAATTTTTAATTTTCCTTTTTTACTGCATCATGTACATCAACATTTAAATCTGCTCCAGTCTTTATCATTTGAAAAACTGTAACAAACAAGAGTAACTAACAGCAAAAACAACTAAACAACAAATAAAAACTTCCTTGAGCCTACTTGATAACTATTATCTCTTTATTCCCATGCTCTCAATATGTTCATTTCCCTTCTTTGTTTTCACTTCTGAGCCCACCTTAATCAGGTGTCTATTCCCCACAGCTCTGTGGAAATGTGCTTTCTAAAGTTACCAATGACCTTGATGTCACAAAAGCCAAAAGGGCATTTCTTGATCCTCACTTTGTTTTAACCTCTCAGAAGCACAGGTTGGCAACACCTCTGTCTGAGGACCCTTTCTTCCCTTTGCTCTCTAAGGCAGATTTTTATCTTATTACGGTGCTCCTTTCCTATTTTGACAGCTGACAGTTTTCTGCATGACTCTAAAAGCTGAGAGTTCCTCAAGGCTTATAAAAAGTTCTCTTTATTCTTTTTACTTTTTTCTCTTTATAAATTATCTCATATATAGTATGGCTTCTGTGAAAATCAACATGATGCTGAAGATGCCCAAATACTTATCCTCCAGTCTAGACCTCTTCTCTTAACTCCATGCCCAACTATTCATCCACTGTCTATTTAACATCTTCACTTGTATATCTCAAAAGGCACCTCAACCTTAACATATCTAGAACTAAACTCTCACATCTTTCCCTCCAAACTTTTACTTCAGGCTGAATTTCTTATCTCAGTAAATGACTTAATCATTCGTTTAGCTGCAGGAGCCTGAGAGTCATTCTTGCTACTTCCCTCTCTGTCAGTCCTCATAATCAAATAAGTCAGGTCTTGTGACTTATAACTGAAACAAATTATAGGGTGAGGGTAGTTAGGTAACTTTCTATCCCTAACTATCTCTCAAATCCATCTGCCTCTCTTAATCTCTGTCACCACCAGTAACTGTTCTAGATTATTATAATAGTCTCCTAAAGGCCTGTTTCCCTTTTAACACTACCTTAGCTGTATCCCAGAGATTCTGTAGGTTGTATCTTCTTTGTAGCAATGTGAATTTATTATTCACGTTGCAGTCAAAGTAATCTTAAAATCATAAATCTGATTGCATCACTCTCCTTAGACTCCTGCAATATCCTTGCATCTATTAAAGATGCACATTTTTAACTACTATTTTTGCTTATACTTTATAATATTTAAATTTAGATTATCCTGGCTGGTGTGCAGTTGAAACCTTGACAAGAGTTATTTTCAGTGCTCCCCAAAAAGGCAATATTGTCTGCAAACAGGAATAGTGTGACTTCCTCTCTTTCAGTTTGGATGCCCTTTATTTCTTTCTCTTGCTTGATTGCTCTGGCCAGGACTTCCAATATTGTGTGAAATAGGAGTGGTGAGAGAAGGCATCCTCATCTTGTGCCAGTTTTCAAAAGGAATGCTTCCAGCTTTTGCCCATTCAGTATGATGTTGGCTGTGGGTCTGTCATATATGGCTCTTATTATTTTGTGCCTTCAATACCTAGTTTATTGAGAGTTTTTAAATGTCGAATTTTATTGAAAGCCTTTTCTGCATCTATTGAGATAATCATGTGTTTTTTGTCTTTAGTTCTGTTTATGTGATGAATCACATTTATTGATTTGTGTATGTTGAACCTATCTTGCATCCCAGGGATGAAGCTTACTTGATTGTGGTGGATTAGCTTTTTGATGTGTTACTGGATTCAGTTTGCAGGTATTTTGTTGTGGATTTTTGCATTGGTGTTAATCAAGCATATTGGCCTGAAGGTTCCTGTTTTTATTGTGTTTCTGGCAGGTTTTGGTATCAGGATGATTCTGGGAAGAAGTCCCTTCTCAATTTTTTTGAAATAGTTTCAGTAGGAATGGTACCAACTCTTTTTTGTATATCTGATAGAGTTTGGCTGTGAATCAGTCTAGTGGGATTTTTTTTTTTTTTTTGGTTGTTAGGCTATTTATTACTAATTCAATTTTGGAGCTTGTAATTTCGCTGTTTAAGGAACCAATTCTTTCCTGATTTAGTCTTAGAAGAGGGTATGTGTTCAGGAATTTATCCATCTCTTCTAGGTTTTCTAGTTTATATGCATAGAGGTGTTCATAGTAGTTTCTGAAGATTATTTGTATTTCTGTGGGGTCAGTGGTAACATCTCCTTTGTCATTTCTTATTGTGTTTATTTAGACCTTCTCTTTTTTCTTCTTTATTAGCCTAACTAGTGGCCTTTCTCATTAATTTTTTCAAAAATATCAGCTCCTTGATTTGTTGATCTTTTGAATGGTTTTTCATGTCTTGATATCCTTCATTTCAGGTCTGATTTCAGTTATTTCTTTTCCTCTGCTAGCTTTGGGGTTGCTCTTGTTTCTCTAGTTCTTTTAGTTGTGATGTTAGGTTGTTAATTTGAGATCTTTCTAACTTTTTGATGTGAGCATTTAGTGCTATAAATTTTCCTCTTAATACTACCTTAGCTGTGTTCCAGAGATTCTGGTATGTTGTATCTTTGTTCTCATTAGTTTCAAAGAACATCTTGATCTCTGCCTTAATTTTGTTAGCTACCCAAAAGTCATTCAGGAGGAGGTTGTTTAATTTCCATGTAATTGCACAGTTTTGAGTTTAGTTTTTTTTGCCTTGGAGCTAGAGTTCATAATCCTCAGCAGACTAACACAGGAACAGAAAACCAAATACGGTATTTTCTTACTTAAAATTGGGTCCTAATGATGAGAACTAATGGACACCATGAAGGGAACAATAAACCCTAGGGCCTACTTGTGAGTGGAGGGTGGGAAGAGGGCAAGGATCAGAAAAAATAGCTATTGGATACTAGGCTTAGTATGTGAGTGATGAAATAATCTGTACAACAAACCCCTGAGACACGAGTTTACCTATATAACAAACCTGAAAATGTACTCCTGAACCTAAAATAAAAGTTTAAAAAGAGGCAATATCATTATAGCTCACGGAATTCACAATTGTGTAACTTCAGTGCATACTAACAATTAAGCTCTTACTTCATGGAATCACTCAGTAACTTTGTTTAGCAGCTGCTGCATACAATGTTAATTTGGAAATAGTGTTATACTGATAATATAATCTTACAGAAATCTTACATAATGTTTGTAGTCTCATATTTAACACTGATTCACTGTGCTTACATTTTCTAGACTTGTCAGATGTATCTACTGCAGACTTACTAATTTATTTTCTATTCTTTCCATAGATGCTGTATTATTCATTTATTATTATATGAAGACTACTAGTTTTGTCTTTACATACTCCTAGGCTCTAACTAAGTAACATTAACACAACTAACTGACATACAATACATTCACACTGTACATTTAAAAAGTAATAATTTTACATGGATTGTATCATATTCTAATTTTTATCTAGTATATTACATTTTATGCTTATATTAGAATACACAAATTCAAGAAGCTTATAATAGTTTTTCAATTTCCCTTTCAGAGGCAATTTATAAAAAGGTGGAAAAGAGAAAAGTAGATTATTCTTAGGCATTATTTTGGGTATTAACAGACTAGGTTTGAATAGTTCAGAAAAATGGAGAATTAAAAGTAATTTTGTCATTTAATCGCAGTCAAGAATTAATATACTAAATATATCCAGAGCTATGATTTTATCACATTTATCATCATATGTAATATTGCAGTTGTGAAAACTAAAACAGAATAGGGGAATAGTTTGTTGAAGGAGATAAGAATTCAGAAGCAAATCTGGCATTGAGAAATTGCTGTAGCTCTCAGTGCATTATTCAAATTAATTCAGTGTTCTCTTTAACTGTTCAGAACTTTCTCTTTTCGTAAGATCATTCATTCATTCATCCATCTATCAACCAATTCATTTGTTGAGGACTTACTATTTTCCAGGTCAAATAGGTGTGTAAGACACAAAGACAAAGAAGACATATTAAACATAGGGTAACAGAGAGGCTTTATCTACAGTGCTTGGCAAATAATAGCTTAAAGCACTCTAGATACTGGGATTTAAGAAGGTTCAGATACTATTATTACATCCAGAGCTGTATATTTTGCTATCAAATTTGGCCAGGCTCATTCTCTGTGGGAGTCTATTCTGTTTATATGCAGAATCCAGAGAAAAACTGCAGGTGACATTTACTCACATAGGTTTTCTATGCTTTCCATTTCCATAGAACCATTCAATTTATTACTAAATAATCATCTAGTGTCTTCTGTGTCTTTCACGTGTGCATAAAGGCAATAAAAAAAGAATAATAGAATGCTAAAAGCTATGCCATAAACATGTCAAGAGCAGTGAATCAGTTAAGCACTCCATTCTTTTTGAAAGTAGCTGACCTTTAGTCACAGGCATCTGTGAGGATGGTGGATTATCATTTCAAGTGAAGCATACTTTGGTTACTGTAACCAAGTGGGTAAAAGTGATTTGTCTAAATCCTGAGACACGATGATACAGAAATATTTCTATCTTTTATTTCCCTTAGGAAATTCTGTTGGATGACATTGCTACTTTAAAATTTTTAGCATAGCTACTAATATAATGCTTCTTTTCTCTTCTAGTAGCTTTAAAATATGTATTCTCATTATAAAATTGAATAAATTTTTATTACTTTTGTTCAATATATAGAAAGTAAAAAGAATAAAAAGTATTTTCCCCATATCATACTTATCACAGCAACTAATGTTAATATTCTGATGTATTTTCTTTGTTTTTGCTGTGCATAGTTTTTGCATCAATGTGAACATTTGGTGTATATACATTTATACTCTATTCATTTTTAAATTGATTTAAACATTTTTATTATAGAAGTATAACATGCTCTGTAATCTTGGCAAGATCTGTCAAGTTTTTGTTAAAGAAACCCTTTCCCTATTTTCTCCTGCCCAGTGTTCCAAAACAATAATGAAAGATAAAATAGTAAAACAGAAATTACAAACTCTACATGTGCTGAAAAACAAAGAAGATATCTTGATGCTCAACTGGATCAGAAGCACAAAATAGAAAGTGGGACATGAATAGCAGCCCAGCTGGTGACTTGGTCCAGAAGTGGGCAGAGCAGTAGGGAGACTGCATTCTTAAGGGTAATGGAGTCTAAAAGAGCTTCACTTGAGCTGAGGCCAGAAAGTCTGGCCCTCTGCTGAGAATGAGCAGCTGGGCATATACATTTCCAGACAATAAAAACAAGCAAAATAGAGGTTTACTAAAGAACTAGAGAAACAAAGATACTTATTAATATTTATTTTTGTAAAGAAACACTTCTGGTAAAAATTTTAAGAGAAACCACTAAAAATTAGGAAAATATATCTTCCAAACCAAGAAATGAAGACAAAAAGAATAAAGCAACATTGATTGATTAAAATGTCCCTAGTTCTTAGAAAAAGGAGTGAAGGAAAGAAGAAACATGGCAAATGAAAAATGCAAAAAGGAAGATAACTAATGAAAAACAAGGAGATTATGTTGCATGCAATTTTTAAGATTCTTGCTTTTGCTGAGTCAAACCTAAATCACAGTGACACAGAAAGTTTGAAAGAATTAGGTTAAAATAGGAAAGATCAAGGAAAACCAATATAAAGAAAGGCATTGCAGCACTTATCATTAGTCAAAATTTAATTGAAGGCTATAAACATTAAAAAAGATAAAGAAAAATGCTTTATAATGATAAAAGAATCAAAACACAGAGAACACAATACCAAGAAGATATCAAAGCCATAATTTTTTTTACATATAACAATACACAACACAGCCTTGAAATATTAAAAGCCAAAACTGATAGGATTTAAAGAGAAACAGAAATCTATATTATGTGCAAGATTTTAATGTCATGTTTCATTCAGGATATTGACAAATGAAGAAACATAATATTAAAATAGAGACTATTGAAAATAGAATTAATAAGCTTGATTTAATAGACTTATCTATGCCCATCAATAAAGGATATATATATTCTTTTCAAGCACATATAAAAACTGAGAAAAATTGACCACTCATTAGGTCATTGTGGCAGTCTCAACACATCAGAGAAATAAGCTACAATCTCAAATTATAATATAGTGAAATATGAATCAACAATAAAAAATATAAATCACATTACATTTGAAAAATGTTCCCCTTCCATATTGAATGGCTTACAAATTACTAAAGACAAACATGCTTGTAGTACTGAATTAAAATCTATAAACAATGCCTAACTTTATATATGCAATGCTAATCATTTCTCCCATTTTGCCTGACCCAATTGTTCCCACTCTTCAACTCACCTTTATTTTAAGCAATACTCAAAACTCAGTATATATTCTTTAATATACAAACATAGAAAAGCATGTCTATGTCATGGTGATGATAATTGTAATTTGCCAATGCAAAGGAAACTGAAACAGCTATTTGTTGTCTAACAGAACTTTAAAGATAATCAAGTGGGAAATAATAAGAGGTGTATTCAGCAAATACATAGTAAATTTGATAAGAAATTTACTCTTCAACAACACTCAAATAGTCTAGCGTCCAGGGATCCCCAACTCCTAGGAGAAGGGGGAGTGTACCAAATCAAGGGAATACCTTATGGTTCAAAAGGACCTGGATGGCAGACCTTGAGCACCAGATCTTTCTGCTGGTATAAAGTTTCCTTCAGCAGGAGCGCAGTTGCAGTGCTGGGTTTAGCAGGGAAAGTCTTCAACTCTAACCCAACAATCAGACAGCCCTGGTGCATTTGAAGGGCCTTAGAGAAGGGGATGCCTTTCCCCTGTTGTCTACCATGGCAGGCACAGTTGGGGCTTCTCCTATGGGAGCTCAGCATGGGTACAACAATAGACAGCCTTTCTGAAACATGTCCTGACTGCATTCCCATAGGAGGAGTGCTCTACAGGTTCAGGCTTGCATAAGACACAGAGTCACTTCCTTTCTACTTGGACCATCAACATTCCTACAGATGAAAAGAGGTGCCTATCTGATCTGCATAGCCAGAGCACTAGGATGGGAATGTGTCTGAGAGAAGCATAACTTTTCTGTTGACCTGACAGGGGAGCTAGGTGACTGCAACCCTTCTCCCTGATAAGATCTTAGTGCAAATCACTGCGAACTCCTCCAGCCACCTCTGTCAAAGCTGAGACCTCTGCCCACCATTGGGTATTGCATTTACCCACTTGGTTTAGCCATAACCAGTTCCTATCCAGGGACACCGCCCCTACTGACCTGAAGCCTGAACTATCAAACCAACAACTAAAATACTAGGGGAAAATAAATAAATAAATCACATGCCATGGGAGAATAAGATAAGCTTTACGAGACCTCTACTATTCCAACCCCATAGGGGACACTGAGCACATTCTTAATACAACCAGCACATGAGAAAGCCATCATACAAAGACTCTCCTATAACCAAGGAAATCTCATAGTATTCACCACTGAAAGCACCAAGAACTAAATTAGGCTATAATTAGACATTAAAATCTCATCCTTTAGGGGAAAAAAGAAATATAAAAACAAAAAACACAGTCAAATCCAACATAAATTCAAGAATAATTAGAAGGAATAGTCTAATTCCTTCTAATTAGACTGAAAAAGTGAATGAAATGAAAAAGTATCAGAAAGGTAACTGTAATCTGACAAAATAGGATTCTATAACATCTCTAAAAGATCACACCAGCAATGGGTCCAAACCAAGATGAAATCTTTGAAATGCCAGATAAGGAATTCAGAAGGTTGAGTATTAAGCTACTCAAGGAGATATTAGAGAAGGATGAAAACCATCATAAAGAAATTAAAGCAGTTAAAGATATGAATGAAACATTTTCTAGAGAGTTAGAAATCATCAGGAAAAACCAGTCTGACCTTCTGGAAATGAAAGATACACTTAGGGAATTACAAAATGCAGTGGAAAGTTTTAACAATAGACTAGAACAAGGAGAAGAAAGAATTTCAGAACTCAAAGACAAGGCCTTTGAATTAACCCAGTAAGACAAAACAAAGAAAAAAGAGTCAAAAAAATGAATAAAGTCTTCAAGAAATATGGGATTATGGAAAATGACCAAACCTGACATTCCTAAGGAAGAAAAGAAAAATTGTTTTCTCTTCTAGAAAATTTCTGGAAAACTTCCCTGGCTACCTAAAGATCTAGATATCCAAATTCAAGAAGCTCAAATAACTTTTGGTAAATTTATTGCAAAAAGATCTTTACAAAGGCATATAGTTATCAGGTTGTCTAAAGTAAACATGAAAGAAAGAATTCTAAGAGCAGTAAGACAAAGGCATCAGGTAATCTACAAAGGAGAACCTGTCAGACTAACAGCAGAAACCTGACAAGCCACAGAAAGGACTGAGTCCTCAACCTTCTTTTTTTTTTGTTTTTTTTTTGAGATGGAGTTTCGCTGTTGTTACCCAGACTGGAGTGCAATGGCATGATCTCGGCTCCCCGCAACCTCCACCTCTTGGGTTAAAGCAATTCTTCTGCCTCAGCCTCCCGAGTAGCTGGGACTACAGGCGTGCACCACCATGCTCAGCTAATTTTTGTATTTTTAGTAGAGACAGGGTTTCACCTTCTTGACCAGGATGGTCTTGATCTCTTGATCTTGTGATTCACCTGCCTCGGCCTCCCAAAGTGCTGGGATTATAGGCGTGAGCCACCGCACCTGGCTCTAGTCCTTAACCTTCTTAAACAGAACAACTGTCAGCCAAGAATTTATATCCTGCAAAACTAAGTTTCACAAATAAAGGAGCAATAAAGTGATATTCAGGCAAATCTTGACGGAATTTGTCATTACCAAACCAGCACTGCAAGAAATGCTAAAAGATATTCTAAACCTTGAAAAAAAAAGACCAATATGCATCAAAATAGAACCATTTGAAAGCTGAAAACTGACAAGGCCTATAAAACAATGACACAATGGAAAAAAAAACTAGATAAAAACTAATATGATGAAGAGAACAGAATCTCACATCTCAATATTACTGTTTAATATAAGTGGCCTAAATGCTCTGCTTAAAAGATACAGAATGGCAGAATAGATTTTTTTAAAAAATTGCTATCCAAATATTGGCTGTCTTCAGGAGATTCACCTAACATGGAAGGATTCATATAAACATAGGGTAAAAGGGTGGAAAAAGATACTCCACACAAATGGAAAACAAAAGCAAGAAGGAATAGCTAGTCTTATATCAAACAAAACTGACTTTGAAGCACCAATGGTTAAAAAAAGACAAAGGTGAAAGTGATATATATCATTATATATCACTATTTAATGATAAAAGGGTCAATCCAGCAAGAAGATATTACCATTTTAAATATATATACACCCAACACTGGAGTTCCCAGATTTATAAAACATTACTACTAGACCTAAAATATGGTAAGATAATAATAGTGGAAAACTTTAGTTTACCACTGACACCACTAGACAGATCTTTGAGACAGAAAGTCAACAAAGAAATAATGTACTTAATGACATGCTACAACAAATGGAATTAGCAGATATTTACGAAACATTCTACCCTGGAACTACAGAATATACATTCTTTTCATCAGCATGTGGAACATTCAAATAGAAGTCAAACAATTGCTGTTTGCAGATTGTACAATTTTATATTTACAAAGTTCTAAAGGCTCTCCAAAAGACTCTTAGATTCAACAAACAAATTCAGTAAATTCTCAGGTTACAAAATCAGTGTACACAAATCAGTAGCACTGCTACACACCAACAACGATCATACTGAGAATCAAATCAAGAACTCAATCCCTTTTACAACAGCTGCAGCAAAATAAAAATACCTAGGAACACACTTAACCAAGAAGGTGAAAGATCTCTACCAGGAGAACTACAAAACACTGCTGAAAGTAATCATTGATGACATAAACAAATGAAAACATATCCCATACTCATGGAAAAATGACCATACTGCCTAAAGTGATCTATAGCCTCAGTGCAATTCCCATCAAAATACCAACATCATTTTTCACAGAACTAGGAGAAACAATTCCAAAATTCACATGGAACCAAAAAAGAGCCCAAGTAGCCAAAGCAATCCTAGGCAAAAAAGAACAAATTTGGAGATACCACATTACCAGACTTCAAATTATACTGCAACACCATAATTACCAAAACAGCATGGTATTGGTATAAAAGTAGGCACATAGACAAGTGGAACAGAATAGAGAACCTAGAAATAAAGCCAAATACATACAGCCAATGTATGTATATGTCTCTTTGACAAAGCAGACAAAAACATAAATTTGGAAATGGACACCCTGTTTAATAAATGGTGCTAGTAAAACTGACAAGCCATATGTAGAAGAATGAAACTGATTTCTTATCTCTCACAACATGCAAAAATCAACTCAAGATGTATCAAAGACTCAAATACAAGATGTGAAACTATAAAAATTCTAGAAGACAATGTTGGAAAATCTTTTCTAGACATCAGCCAAGGCAAATAATTTATGATTAAGACCCCAAAAGCACATGCAACAAAAACAAAAACAAAAGAATAAATGGGACCTAATTAAACTAAAACACTTTTGCATAGCAAAATAAATAATTATCAAAGTAAACAGTCAACCCAAAGAATGAGAGAAAATATTTGCAATGTATGCATCCGACAGAGGACTAGTATTTAAAAATCTACAGGGAACTCAAATCAGCAAAAAACCCCACAAATAATTCCTTCAAAAAGTTGTCAAGGAACATGAATAGACACTTCTCAAAAGAAGATATACAAATGGCTAATAAATATGAAAAAAAGTGCTCAGCATCACTAATCATCAGGGAAATGCAAATTCAAATCACAATGAAGTACCACCTTACTTCTGCAAGAATGGCCTTTATTAAAAATTCAAAATACAGTAGTTGTTGGTGTGGATGTGGGGAAAAGGGAACACCTATTCACTGCTGGTAGGAATGCAAATTAGTACAATCTCTGTTTAAAACAGAACTGAGATTCCTTAAAGAGCGAAAAGTAGATCTACTCCCTGCTTATATGAATTCAACTTTTTTAGATTCCACATACAAGTGGAATTGCAGTATTTGTCTTTCTGTTCCTGATTTGTTTAACTTAGCATAATGTCCTCCAAATTCATCCATACTGTAACAAATGGCAGAATTTCCTTCCTTTATTAAGGATGAATAGTATTCTATTGTATATACATGACACATTTTCTTTATCCATCCATCCATTGATGGTCAATAGCATTAGAGAAACATTGCAAAAACAAGGTAAATTTGAAGAAAGCTTTATTAATGTTGATTAGTTTAGAGCTGTTTTAAAATTTATGCAATACTCCTTTGACTTTTCTCTTAATATTACTGTCAGAAAATTTACTTAAACTTGGGTAGACATAATTTTGAAGTTGAAACGGTTATATTTCAAAGTCAACTCAGTTCTAAAAGTAATGAACCAGTTTTATCAACATAGGTGCAAATTTTAAAGGAAAAATGATTTTTGGTGTTCAATTCAGTTATTTTAAAACTTTATGTTTAGAACAACTTGGTTATATGAATCTACTTTTCAACTGTAATTCTACAAAGTCTAAATACAGATCATGTGTTTTTGATTAAAGATTACTGTCTGAATTGACGTGCTAAAAGTATAAGTTGCACATCAGATGATGAAGACATACAAGAATGTAAAATATTCTATTAGTAATTTTTGTTTTGAAATGCTAATGTTTTGAGTAAATTGGGTCAAATAATATTATTAAATTTTATCTATTTAAAAAGTTTTAATATGGCTACTAGAAAATTTAAAGTTACATATGTGGATCAATGCTCCTATAGAGAAAATTAAAGGGTAATTCGATCTTTCCTCTAGCATGATTGATCAAAATTAAATTTTTATCATTGTTTGTTAGAAAGTTTGTTTCAGCTTCACAATTAGTTATTGGTACTTTCATGCTAATTTGGGGGGTTGTTGTCAAATTTGATCAAAGCCTTCTTTCACATCAAAGCTTGAAGATTTGGAAGAATTTTTTACTGGCTAGTTTTGTACCTTTCAAATCTTTCTCACTCACTACACAAACATTTCTGGTACTAAGCATCATAGGTCACACTCATATCATAATATGGCTTTAAAACTTTCCTTTGCATTACCTGATACGTTGGCACAGAAGGTGGTAGGGGTATTCCGAGAAGCCATTCTTACATCTGAACTGTATGTACATGGGAGTGACTTCGAACTTCATCAATGTATATTACTAAACCCAAACTAAATGTGCCCAAGATTCCTCTTTCCCTTAGCTGGGTTCAAAAATGTCTGCAGCCATTCTATTACTACCCAAAATAAAGAAGAGGGTGATAGGGAAATTAAAGGTGAAAGAAAAAGAGGTATTAACCTTTTGCAATTAAAATATTTACTCTTTCACAATTTACAAAAACACGTAACCATGAGAAAACATTTCTAGCACCCTCTCAACATCTTGGGAGGGGCCTATGAAAGGGCTGGACTCTGGAGCTTAAACTGCAATATTTGCCTCTGAGTGAAAACGTTTTGCTTTAAAGAAATGGAACTATTTGTACTTTTGTGCATATTACTTTCCTTACTCAAAGATATTTCAAAGAACTTCTCCAAATAAGTTTATGTCACTGTACTTCATTCTTTTAAGGGTTGCATAACATTTAAAAACATTATGCTCTGTGATTAATTCTTTGTCTATAAGTGAGCATTCACTTCATTTTGAATTATTTTTTCACTTTCTGCTAAGTATAAAACTGCAGCAAACATCATTGTGTACTTGTCTTACACTGAGGTGCTTTTATTTCTATGAGAGAAATTTCCATGTGGGTCAAATGTAGGTTAATCATACATCCCAGTTTCCCTGGAATATTCCTGTTTATGACCTAGTATAGTTATTACTAGCACTCCTTTTCACTCTTAAAAGTGTCCTAGTTTGGATAATAAATGTTTGCATACAAAAGATACATAATTTTAATATCTATGATAGTAACAATATTATTGAGAACTTTTAATGTGCCAACATTGCTTTAAGCACTTTACAGGTACTGTCTCATTTAGTTTCCCACAAAAATTATATTATCGTGCTTATTTTACAAATAAGGAAACAGAGACATAGAGAAATTAAGTAACTTACTCCAGGTGGCATTGCTAGTAAGTACGGAACCATGATTTAAACCCAGACAGTCTGGCTCTAGAGTAGGATGACAAACCAAGCTGGTTTGCCTAAGACTGAAGGGATTTCCAGGATGTGGGCTTCCAGTTGTAAAACTGAGAAATAAGCTAGCAAACCAAAGTGGCCTGAGAATGAGATGCAGAGGGACTGATCTTGATGCCATTGCTTTCCAAAACAGTTGTATCAGTTTCTGTTGCCATCAACAATGTTAGCCTGCAGCCTTTTTCTCCCCAGCTGTCATATGAAGCCTCTAAGATAACTCCCAATGATCCCCTTTCCTGGTATTTATGCCTTTGTTTAATCTCTTCCCTTTGTGTGTAGACTGGACCGAGTGATTGTTTCTAATAAATAGAATATGGAAAGAATAGTGCATGTCATTTCTGAGATCAGGTTACAGAAAAACCTCTGGCTTCCATTTGTTAGCCCTCTCCTGCTCTCTCGTTCACTTATTCTGATGGAGCACTTTGTGTTCCGTGGAGCGGCCCATGGGGCAAAGAACTGAGGTAGGCCTTGGAACAACAGCCAGTGAGAAAATGAGGGCCTCAACCCAACAATTCTGTAGGAGCTGAATGTTGCCAACAACCATGTGAGTGGTCTTTGATGTCAGTTTCTCCCAGTCAAGCCTCAGATGAGAACATAGGTCCAGCTGACACATTAACTCCAGCCTTGCAAGACCCTGTGTCAGCAGAGCCATACCTAGACCCCAACCATGAAAACTGTGAGAAAATAAATGTTTGTGGTTTTAAGTGGCTAAGTTTTAGGGTAATTTGTTGCACAGAAATAGATAGCTAATATAATCTTTATTTTTCTACATTTTCAATCTTCCAGTGAAGATAGTGCAAAATAGATATCCCTTTTTACAATTTTTATTAGCACTTCCTTGGCTACTATTAGTTCAAGCTCTTTTTCAAATAGTTGTTGATAATTTATATTTGCTTTTCTCTGAATTTCTATTCATATCAATTGCCCGATTTTATATTGACTATTTTATCACTTTATAGATCACAGTTATTAACTCTTAATGTGATATAGGTAGTATAATTATTCTTTCTCAATTTACCATTTATCTGATGATTAATTGTGGTATCTTTTCAATTTTTATTTTATTTTATTATTTTATTTTTGAGACAGGGTCTCTCCCTTGTTGCCCAGACTGAAGTGCAGTGGTGATCTCTGCTCACTGCAACCTGCACCTCCTGGGTTCAAGTGATCCTCCTGCCTCAGCCTCTAAAGTAGCTGGGGTTACAAATGTGCACTACCATGCCTATCTAATTTTTCTATTTTTAGTAGAGATGGGATTTCACCATGTTGGCCAGGGTGGCCTCAAACTACCGACCTCAAGTAATTCATTCACCTCAGACTCTCAGCATGCTGGGACTACAGGCATGAGCTGCTGCACCTTGCCTTCAATTTTTATGTAATGAAATATGTCAGTCTTTTTCTTTCTGTCTTCTAGGTTTCTTGTCTTGATGAAGAATTCTCCCTTACCCCAGGCTATACTAATGAACTCCTATTTTATTTTAAGATTATTATTGTTTTATTATTTAAAATCAGTTCTGTAATCCATCTGGATTTTTTAATACTGTGTTAAAATAGGGGGTTAAATTTACTTTCTTTCATTTGTGTTGTGATTAGTAATTAAACAAGCTTTCCTTTTCCTACTCAAGTACACTCTTTGTTATTTATAAAATGCTATATATTTGGACATATTTTTATTGCTTTTTTTATATGACTGATTAATGTAATTATAGTAGCTGTATAATCTTTTCTGCTATTTGGAAAGGCAACTCAACTTTTACTATTATTTTTCATACTTTCTTGGTTATTTGGGGCATTTATTTTACCATATGAATTTTAAGATGATTTCATCCAATTCCAAAAAAACTACATCCAAAAAATTGAATTCTAAAAATATATTGAATTTAATTTTACATTTATATTAATTTTGGAGAATTGCCATTTTTATATTTTATATTCTAGATGTATTCAGATTTTACATGACATTTAATAAAATATATAGTTTTTTAAAAGATGTAATTTCTATGAATTTCTTAGAAGTTCCTATTTGATAGTTTTTATCACTCTGTTGAAAGGATGTTATTTCTAGGTGCTTAGTGTTAGAATGCACAATTGGTATTTAATTTTTCATGTATTAGTTGTATTCAGCTACTTTACAAAATTATTTTATTAATTCTAATATTATTTTACTTTAAAACTTAAACTTTTGAGTTTTCTTTTTTTTTTCTCCCTAAGACACAGTCTCACGCTGTCACCCAGGCTGGAGTACAGTAGTGCAATCTTGGCTTACTGCAACCTCTATTTCCTGGGTTCAAGAAATTTCTCCTGCCTCAGTCTCCCAAGTAGATGGGATTACAGGTGTGTGCCACCACATCTAGCTTTTTTTTTTTTTTTTTTTGCATATTTAGTACAGACAGGGTTTCACCATGTTGGCCAGGCTGGTCTTGAACTCCTGACCTAAAATGATCTGCCCACCTTGGCCTGCCAAAGTGCTGGGATTATAGGCACGAGCCACCCCACCTAGCTGGCTTTTTAGTTTTATAGAGGTTTTTGGATATATAATCATGTAATCAATAAAAATAAATATTTTTATTCTTTTTTCCAATATTTCTACTATTTAATTTCCCACTTTGATATATTTATTAGAACCTTCAAAACAATGCTGAGCAAATGGCAATGGAAGGCATTTGAGTCTGGTTTCTCTTTCAGATAAAATAGTTTTCTGGATTTTACTCCTAGATTGATACCACAATTGCTTTAAAAGTTTTTTTATGTTTGTCATTATGTAGTATTCCCTTTATTTCTATTAACAATTTTAACTCTAAAATATGACCTTTTATATTTTAATATTTCCATTTCTGTTATTTTGTTGGCCTTTGCTTTTCACTTTTTTTCTGTTTATTTCCAACTTTTCTTTATTACTTTATTTTAGGTTTATTTCTAATGAGCAGCATAGAACTTTTAAAAGACTGTGTCTGACTTTTTAGCCTCTTCTTTGTTTTTTATTAGAGATAATTCTACTTATATTTAATTAACAACTTATATACTTGATTTTATTAAATTTATCTTTATATTTTAATACATTAAATGTACAATTTTTTGGGAAAAGTACTAATTACTAATCATAACTCGGTAGACATTAACAGAATAGAGTTGATACCAAAAAAAGATTGTCAAAATGGTTTGATAAGAAGGTTTTATCAAAACTTAATGAACAGACAATACCAATGTTATACAAACTATTGAAGAGACTGTTTAAAGAAATAAACTACTCAACTTTGTACTTGATACAAACATATAAAATTGTAACTTATATACAAAAATGGAAAAAGAATACAATAACAGTATATATGGATTAATCTCTGATATGAAAATAGATGTACAAAGTCTAAACAAAATATTACCACACTGAATTCAATAATATATTAAAATATAAACCATAACCAGGTAGAACTTAACTCACTCTTCTAAGGATATTTCAGCCAAAAAAATCTTTCCATATAATTCCTCAATTTAACAAATTCAGGAAAGTAATCCACATGGTCATGTTAGTTTAGGGAAGGATTTTTTACACGAGACAAAAAGCACACATCATTAAGAAGATTGGTATAATTGATTACATTAAAGCTCATGCTTAGCATGACATGTCACAAAGTACTTTTAAAATACCACAAACTGGGAAAGATGTTTGTAATGCATATACTGCGAAGGTATTACACTACAAAGTAAGGAAAAGACAACAACAAAAAGCAAACAAAAAATGGAAATAATTTGCAAAGGCATTCCCTGAAGATGAATTTTGAATGGCCAGTAAATATAATTAACACAGGTAACAGGGACATTTAATTAAGGCCCCAGTGAGGTGCCAGTTGTATTTCCATCTACCAGAAAGATCTAAAACAAAATTCTGAAGATATCAAGTATTGTAAAGGATGTAAAAAAACAGGAACTCTCATAGGAGTGTAAATTGGTACTCCACATTAGATGACAATTCATTAATATTTTTACAAGTTTGAAATGCACATACTCATATATATCAATTAATTCTACTACTAGGTATAGCTCTTAAAAAGAAAACTTTAATTCTCTGAAGGATATTCATGGTAACATTGTTTGTAAGAATGAAAAATTACAAAAAAAACACAAAAATCTCTTTTCATAAGATAATAAAAAGATAAATTTTAATTAAATGGAATGCTATGTATAGTTAAAATGAAAACAGTAGGATTATAAACATCTATGTAGATGTATTTTGAAAATGTTAAATGAGAAAAAGTCAGAATTGTACACATATTATACTAATGTAAATTTAAAACACAATATGTCTGTGATATATGAATATATCTAATGATTATATACATACATAGTAAAATTATAAAGGCACAGATGGATAATACATACCAACTTCAGGATGGTGATTAACTCATGAAAGGAGGCACGGAAATAGGTTTATGACAGGATATAAGAGAGATTTAAAATCCATCTGTAATGCTTTTTTAAAAAATCATCAATGTTTGAAACAAATATAATTAAATGAAAGACGTGCTCTTAGAAGAATATTAAGGAAATAGGAAAAATATAAAAAATAAAATTAATCTATAATTTCTCCAGCCAGAGGTGAGCTTGATAACATTTGGTATAGTGCCTTCTAGGACTTTCTTTTTATGCACAATTTGACATGGTTAAAAGCAAATATATATCTCATTTTAAGCACAGTTTAACTCATAAGCTTTCTTAAATGTTACATGAAATTCAGTGTATAGAGGAGATTGGTGATGACAGCATTGTTACTACTATTCAGTGATTTATTAGTCTCTGGAAGCCTTATTAAAAAATCCCCAAATGCTTTTAAGATCCTCTTTCCTCCAAATATGAGACTAAGGTTATTTTTCTCCTTCTAAGTCTATCTGTAAGATAATCAAAGATACATTTTAATAAAATGGAATATTATATATTAGTTAAAATGGAAATGGTAGGATTACAAACATCTACAAAACATCTAATATTTTGTTAACAATAACAAAACTATTTTGAAGTATCTAATTTAGTTGATATGGTATCTTGCATATATTTATTAATTTAACACCTAGTACTATACTTAGGTCTGCGAGTGTGAAGAAAGTGCAAAAAGATTCTTGCCTTCAGGGAGCTCACACTCTGTAGGGAGGCAGATGTATACCTAAGTAATTATAATGTAATGAGCCTGATCTTATATGAAGACATGGTGCAAGAAACATCAGAGTTATTGACTGACTGAGCCAGAGAAGACATTGCAGAAAAACATAGTATTTGAGCTAGATCTGGCAGGATAATTAGATCATACAAAGGAAAAAAGATCTACAAATGAGAGGAAACGTAGATGTGTTCTGAGAACTAGATACATTTTGTCTCAACTCATGACATATTTTCTTTTAGGTCAGACTATAATTTACTATGCTGGTTAGGTTTATGCAATTAATATTGTTTATATAATTAAATTAACAGGATTACAATTTGTCATATAGGACTCTCATTCCATGTAACAATTAAAATAGGTCATATAGGACTCCGATTCTATGTAAAAATTTTTGCACTATGAATTCTAAGGGCATTTAATATAGGGACCACTAAATAACTTAATGAATTGTGACAACAGTGAAAACAGGACACTTCACACTAGTCTACTCTTCTATGTAAATTCATCTCTATTTTTATTAGAATGATTTTTTTTGAAAGGCAGCAGGGATTTCACAGATTATAGGAAACCTGCATTACATTTCACAGTTTTAGATGTATTTGGAAGAGTAATAGGAACATATTTTTTAATAATAATATTTGGTCCATGAGTAGCCGACCAAAGAGTAAATACTTCAAGGCACTTTAAAGATCGTGTGTGTGTGTGTGTGTGCATATGTGATATGTTGTTTTATGTCTCATTGCAAACCTGTGTACTGACACATTGATCAGTGAGTTCAGAGTTGTCAAGCAGTGTGTGAACTGGGAATGTTTCTCATCATAGCTCTACAAATTAGAAATAGATGTGGAGCATAAGTAATTATCAAAGGACTTTTGGTTCCTTGTGAAAGACTTCCCTTAAGATGTACACAAAATTTATAACACATTCATCAAGGGCTCAGAGGCCTTTTGTGACATACAATTTTTTAAAAAAACAGGACTCTGGGCTTTTAAAGTTATAATAACTAGGTACATTTGCACTCACAAATATATATGACATATGACAAGTATTTAAGCAATATTTTGTTAACAACAACAAAAGGTCCTTAAATTTTTTTAAAAAATCATATAATAGAAGAAAATCTAGGCAAAACCATTTAGGACATAGGCATAGGCAGGTACTTCATGACTAAAACACCAAAAGCATTGGCAACAAAAGCCAAAATAGACAAATAGGACCTAATTAAACTGCAGAGCTCTGGACAGCAAAAAAAAACAATCATTAGAGTGAATCGGCAACCAACAGAATGGGAAAAATTTTTGCAACCTACCCATCTGACAAAGGGAGAATATCCAGAATCTACAAAGAACTAAAACAGAATTACAAGAAAAAAAAAACCCACCCAAAAGTGGGAGAAGGATCAAAAGAAGACATATATGAGGCCAACAAACATAAGAAAAAATTCTCATCATCACCAATTATTAAAGAAATGCAAATTAAAACCACATTGAGATACCACTTCATGCCAGTTATAATGGTGATCATTAAAAAAATATGGAGAGGACAGATGCTGGAGAGGATGTAGAGAAATAGGAACACTTTTACACTGTTGGTGGGAGTATAAACTAGTTGAACCATTGTGGAAGACAGTGTGGTGCTTCCTCAAGGATATAGAAATAGAAATTCCATTTGACCCAGCAATCCCATTACTGGGTATATACCCGAAAGATTATAAATCATTCTATTATAATGACACATACACACATATGTTCATAGTGGCACTGTTTACAATACCAAAGACCTGGAACCAACCCAAATGCCCATTGACAATAGACTGGACAAGGAAAATGTGCACATATACATCATAGAATACTATGCAGCCACAAAAATTGTTGAGTTTGTGTCCTTTGTAGGGACATGGATGAAGCTGGAAACCACCATTCTCAGCAAACTGACACAAGAACAGAAAATCAAACACTGCATGATCTCACTTATAGATGGGTGTTGAACAATGGGAACACGTGGACACAGGGAGGGGAGCATCACAGGTGGTCTGTTGGGGGCTGCCAAGGAAGGGACAGCTGGGGGTGGGGAAACTGGGAAGGGATAACATGGGGATAAATGCCAGATGTAGGTGACGGGGGGATGGAGGCAGCAAACCACATTGTTATGTGTGTACCTGTGCAACAATCCTGTATGATCTGCACATGTACCCCAGAACCTAAAGTACAATAAAAAATAAAAAAGAATAGTGAATTGGGAAAGATTAGGAAAAAGAAAATGTACAAATAGAAACTTTTACTTTCAGTTAAGTTTAGCCATGAGTATTAAGAAAATAAAAGGAGAGATGATTTAGGATTAAAGTATACCTTTGGTTGTCATTTTGGTTTCTGAAAATCCTAAAACAGTACAATTTGGTTTATGAATGCATATGAAATGCAATCGAACTTTTCCCAAAGCATGTCTAAATAAATTGTGATTTTATAGCAATGTATTCCTTTTCCAATATGTAAGGTCTCTTATCATTAGTATTTATATAAGTTGAAGAACATGATAGCATTTTAAAGGTAATCTATGTTCATATGGTAATAATGTAGTAAGACTAATTTGTGGCCACATTTATGCCAAAATATTGGGTAACCAAAGTATGGGTTCCTGGCTAATGCGGACTTCAATCAAAACTCTCATTATATAATTGGCAATTTCCATTCAGTTTTTCTAGAATTTACTGACATTTGAGTAAAAGGCATTAGCTCCATGAAATATTGGTACATATTTAATTCATATGGTAGACATATCATAGCGATATTGCATGTGTGCCTATGTGCACACTCTTGTTAGCATGTAATTCACATGCTGCAGTGGGCATGTAAAAGAAGTAATCTATTAAAGTATAACTACATGTATAAAAATAATAGGGGATTTGGGGAACTGATAACTTTCCCAAATAGGAGTTTTGCCTACTAATGAAGAAACCATCACCTTCTAAAAAGTTAAAGTTTTACATGAACTCTAAACTCATTTAGATTGAAGTGTAACAGTAATTAAAAGGAAAACTAAACTCCATAACAAATCATGATGTGATGCTCTACTCTCCCCATTTTCATTCATCTAATCAAAACGTTAAAGATAGTCACTCCTACTTTTGAAGTTGTTTTTATAATGATTATGTTATTCTGAGACCAGTGATTATAATATGAACAAGAATTTGCAGGTAATTTAATGCTTGATACATAATAACCTCCATGGCTGACATGGTATACCATAATGAAAATAAGACCAATGTTGATATATTTAGATGATGTCCCCAATTTAGGAAATTTTATTAATATTTCTTTCCTTTTCCATGCAAACTTTTTCTTTACTGTTATTACTATTTTTGAGACAGAGTCTCACCCTGTTACCCAGGCTGGAGTGTAGTGGTATAATCATAGCTCACTGCAGCCTCAAACTCCTGGGCTCAAGTGATCCTCCTGCTTCAGCCTCCCGAGTAGTTGGGACTACAGGCCTGTGCCACCAAATCCCACTAATTATTTTATTTTTTGAAGATGTAGGGGTCTCCTATGTTTCCCAGGCTTGTCTGGAGTTCCTGGCCTCAAGCAATCCTCCTGCCTCAGTCTCCCAAAATGCTTGGATTGTTGGTGTCAGTCACTGTGGCCAGCCAAACAGTTTCATGAATAATATTTTTCTATTAAAGTGAAATGGATAGAATCTGACATACAACAAACATTACTTTAATTCTTTAAATTTAAACATTTTAATTGGACATTTAGCTTCCTTGCTCAATTCTTGACCCTTGAAATTTTTTTCTCATCAGTATTTAACAAATACAGTTATTAAGTATATGATGTGAATCACTTTCTAAAATAATACATGAAATATTGTTTTGTCCATAATACTCTGACTGTTCAAAAATTGAGTCCTGACTCCTAATAAAATGAATTCTTCTGTAATGTGTAATAGTGATATAAAGACAAATTAGACACATCGTGTCTGCCTTGAAAGAACTCTTAATGAGGTAAAAGAGGAAGTTATGAACAGATTATAGTCAGGATAACACATGCCCTGTATGCTACAGGATCAGTATCTACAGGACCAGGTAAGAGTATCTACAGTATCTACAGGACTAGAAAGGAGGGTACCTTACTCATACTTGCACATTTATATTTATTCTTCAGTAAACTCTCTCCTCCAAGTCTCACACTAACAGGACTTAAGGGAGTCCTCTTTAAGGAGTTGATTCTCAACCCTTGGCAAATGAAGACTAGAAGGATATTTAAAGCCAAAAAATATACAGAAAAAGTGTGGAGGCTGGAGAGATAAGAGGGAGGAGATGATTAAGAATCTTGCAGAAATGAGAGGAAAATAGAGAACAGGGGCTAGAAGGGAAAAAAGGTAATGGAGAATAAATTTGAATGTGCAAGTATGTTTTTATTTACATTCCCGCCTTATCATAGAAGGGATAGAAAACTCATGATGTCTGATAGATACACATGATTGCTTGTCCAACATTTATAGATTGGTACCCTTTTACCAACCTAATACTTTACTTCCCACACATTTTTATGCCTTTCTTAATTTCTAGCAGAATCTTTATTCTGTCCAGAAGATACCCTCCTCTGTATGTATTTCAAGATAAGTTGTCTCTATCCCCACATCGTAGTCCATTTGGGCTGCTATAGCAGAATAACACAAACTGAACAGCTTATAAACAGCAGAAATTTATTTCTCATAGTTCTGGATGCTGGGAAGTTCAAGATCAAGGTGCTGGCAGATTCAGTGCCTGGTGAGAGCCAACTTTCTCATAGATTCTGTCTTCTCTCTGTAATTTCACATGGTGGAAGGGGGCCAGGGACCTCTCTAAGGTCTCATTTATGAAGGTACTAATCCCATTCATTGTGGTTAACTCTCTCTCATGACCCAGTTACCTCCTGAAGAACTCACTTCCTTATACTATCACATTACGGGAAAGGATTTCAACATATACATTTTGTAGAGACACAAAAATTCATCAGACCATAGCACTTGATATAGTTAGGATTCTTGGCCCCTCCATATCTCATGTTGAAATGGGATCCCCAATGCTGGAAGTGGGGCCTGGTGAGAGGTGTTTGAGTCATGGGGGGGAGTTTATGCTAATTGTTGCTCAAATACTTGATCAATTAATGAGGAAACATAAAATCCAGATTTCTCACCTAAATTAGACAGATAGAAAAACAGAAAGTAGGGGCATTAAATAGAGCTTAGATAAAACTGTTACCCAGTTTTCACTGGTAGCTGCAAACTGTTATCAGGTACATATGCTTTGATTTGTATAAGAAAATGGCACATGGATAATACACATAGCAACACAGAAATGCACGTGATTTTCCTATCTTTCCATATGAATTCCTGAAAGAGCCAATAACAAAGTGGGAATTGGATGTGGGACCTTAGGAAGGAATCAGGCACATTTATCATTGTATACTATATTATGCTGTTTGAATGTTTAATCTTGTGAAAATCTTGTCTTCACATTAGTTAAAACAAAACCAGAAGACTATGGCATCATCCATGCATTCCTATACAAAGACTTGAGCAGAAGCTGAGGCAAAAGCCTTATACATTTATTTGTACTTTTCTTTTGTGAAGTGCCTGTTGATAGTTTTTGTCCAGTTTTCTATTAGAGTACTTTTTTTCACCATGTGAATTATTTGTAAGAACATGTGTTATTCCATTTTGTGTTGCTATAAAGGAATACCTGAGACTGGGTAATTTATAAAGAAAGGAGATTTGTTTGGCTTACAGTTTTGCAGAATGTTCAAGCATGGCATGAGCATCTGCTCAGCTTCTGACAAAGCCTCGAGAACCTTTACTCATAGTGGAAGGTAAACGGGGAGAAGGCATGTCACATGATAGGAGAGTGAGCAAGAGAGAAGAAGTAGGTCTTAGACTCTTTTTAACAGATCTCATGGTAACTCACTACCATAGGGAGGGCACCAAGCCATTCATGAGGGCTCCACCCCCATGATGCAAACACCTCCCCGTAGGCCTGTCTTCAACAGTGGGGAACACATTTCAACATGAGATTTGGAGGAGACAAGTAACAAAACAATATCAGAAACTATCAAATCATTTGATAACATTAATTTCTAGCAATTGTATGAATTTTCTCTCTTAGTCGTTAGTATCTAATTGGTTAAAAAGATGCAAAATGCTCCAGTGAGAAAAATTGATTTCAATCCAGGATGAATTCACTAGAAAGCTGACTTTGAGATGTAGGTTAGCATACAGGAGATTTATTGAGTGCTTTTGGAGGCAACACCTGTTAAAGGGAAGCCAGAAGGGCAGCTGGAGAGGTCAGGCTGTGATGAAGTCTTAATATAGCCATCCAAAGGCTCCCCAGGGAATTCTGAAACTGGGGTGACTCCTCAGAGTCATTCCAAGTTGGTGATAGAACAGGATTATTATACGCTTATGTTGACCTGACATTGAAAGCAGCCTACATGTGGAAGGGGGCATAGCCTTGGGTCAGTCAGTCAGTTCTTTTCAGCTGAGGCAATTCCAAAAGAAAGCTGACAGCTGAAGACTGTCTGCCAGCAACACCTCATACAGCTAGGAGAATAAATGTTTTATATCTGAAGTTGAATCTCGGTGGTACATTATAGTGTCAACTGCAAATAGGAATGGGATTTTGCTCAGTGTATGTGGTAAAATATCAAGAGTGAATGTAGTTATTGGCAAGAGAGTTGTTAAATGATGGGCCATTGTGTCTAACCTAAATAAGTAAATGTGAAGATGGAAAGGGGTTGAAAGGTTAGATGAAACCAGATGGATAAAAGTATTAGAGGTATCAGTGGGATTAAACAATAGATGTAGTGTGGAAAAGAGAGGGGAAGTGATTGGACATTGTATCCATGGAATGAGTTATTAGAGATTAAGTGTCTAGCTATATGAACTAGTTGCTGTTTGTAATGAAATACATCGGTTAGCCTTAGACATGGGAATCTGAATAGAGTTAAGGCAAAGATTACATGACTAGAAATCAAAACACTCTTGGGATCAAGGGATTGATTGAAAATATACAAGAAAACTGACAGTTTCCAAAATGATGGTAGGCTTGCGGTAGAAAGAAGATTGGGAGACACATGCTAATTCTCTGATAAATAAGAGTAAAAAGAAGTTCATAAATGATAGCTATGAGGAAGTACAGACTATAGCATTGTCTGATGAGATTAGACTCATGTTTACATGAGTGTGAAGGAATACTACTGGAATTTACAACATGGAAAAATGAATGTCATTTCACCTTCAACTACTGTGATATTTTATTTGGGGATTTAGCAACTTCATTTTCTTTTTTTAAAATTATTATTCCAATAGGTTTTAAGGAAACAGTTGATACTTGGTGACATGAATAAGTTCTTGAGTGGTGATTTCTGAGATTTTGATGTTCCCATCACTTGAACAGTGTACACTCTACCCAATATATAGACTTTTATCCCTCACCCTCCTTCTACTGTTTCTCCCCAGACCCCAAAGTTCATTGTAAAGTTCTTATGCCTTTGGGTTCTCATAGCTTAGCTCCCACTTATGAGTGAGAACATAGAATGTTTGGTTTTCCATTCCTGAGTTACTTCACTTAGAATAATGATCACCAATTCCTTCCAGGTTGCTGCAAATGCTATTACTTCGTTCCTTTTTGTGGATGAGTATATATATATACACACACCACATTTTCTTTATCCACTCAATGACTGATGGGCATTTGGGCTGGTTCCATATTTTTGCAATTGCAAATTGTGCTGCTATGAACATGTTTGTGCAAGTATCTTTTTGTTATATAATGACTTCTTTTTCTCTGGGTAGATATCCAGGAGTGGGATTGTTGGATCAAATGGTAGATCTACTTTTACTTATTTGAGGAATCTCCACACTGTTTTCCATAGTGGTTGTACTGGTTTACATTCCCACCAACAATGTAAAAGTGTTCTCTTTTCACCACATCCACGTTAACATCTATATTTTTTAATTTTTTGATTACGGACATTCTTGCAGGAATAAGGTGGTACCTCACTGTGGTTTTCATTTGCATTTCTCTGATCATTAGTTATGTTGAGCATTATTTTTTCATATGTTTGTTAGCCATTTGTATATCTTCTTCTTTTGAGAATTATCTATTCATGTTCCTAACTTACTTTTTGATGAGACTGTTTTTTTTTTATTTTTTTCTGATATGTTTGAGTTCCTTGTAGATTTTGTTAGATGTCAATTTTCTCCCACTGCGTGGGTTGTCTATTTACTCTTCTATTTATTTTGTTGTGCAGAAGCTATTTAGTTTAATCAAGTCCCATCTATTTATTTTTGTTTTCGTTGCATTTGTTTTTGGGATGTTGGCCAATAAGTCTTTGCCTAAGCCAATGTCTAGAAAGGTTTTTCCAATGTTATCTTCTAAAATTGTTATGGTTTATCAGGTCTTAGAATTAAGTCTTTGAGTTGCTTTTGTATAAGCTAAGAGTTTAGAATCCAGTTTCCTTCTTCTCCATGTGCCTTGTCAATTATCCCAGCACCACTTGTTAAATAGGATGTCCTTTACCCACTTTATATTTTTGTTTTCTTTGTCAAAGATTTGTTGATGGTAAATATTTGGCTTTATTTCTGGGTTCTGGGTTCTCTGTTCAGTTCCATTGGTCCACATGTTTTTATACCAGTACCATGTTGTTTTGGTGACTGTGGCCTTATAGTATAGTTTGAAGTTGGGTAATGTAATGCCTCCAGATTTGTTATTTTTGCTTAGTCTTGCTTTGGTTATGCAGGCTCTTTTTGGGGTCCATGTGAAGTTTAGATTTTTTTTTTTAGTTCTGTGAAGAATAATGGTGGTATTTTGATAGGAATTGCATTTAATCTCTAGATTGCTTTTGGCAATATGTTCACTTTTCACAATATTAATAATGCCCACTCATGAGAATGGGATGTGTTTCCGTTTGTTTGTGTCATCTATGATTTCTTTTGGCACTGTTGTGCAGTTTTCCTTGTAGAGGTCTTTCACCTCCTTGGTTGAGTATATTCCTAAGTTTGTTTGCTTGTTTGTTTGTTTTTTGGTAGCTATTATAAAAGGGGTTGAGTTCTTGATGTGATTCTCAACTTGGAAAGTTTTGATGTATAGCAGGGCTACTGATTTGTGTACATTAATTTTGTATCCTGAAACTTTGCTAAATTTATTTACCAGTTCTAGGAACTTTTTGGATGAGTCTTTAGGGTTTTCTAGGTTGTTATCATGTCATCAGCAAACAGCAAGTTTGACTTCCTCTTTGCTAATTTGGATGGCCTTTATTTCTTTCTCTTGTCTGATTTCTCTGGCTCGGACTTCCAGGACTATGTTGAATAGAAGTGGTGAAAGTCAGCATCCTTGTCTTGTTCCAGTTCTCAGGGGGAATGCTTTCAATTTTTCCTTATTCAGTATAATGTTGGCTGTGGATTTGTCATAGATGCTTTTATTACATTAAGGAATGACCCTTATATGCTAATTTTGCCTAGGGTTTTAATAGTAAAGGGATGCTGGCTTTTGTTAAATGCTTTTTCTGCATCTATTCAGATAATCATGTAATTTTTGTTTTTAATTCTGTTTTTGTGGTGTATCACATTTTTTGACTTGTGAATGTTAAACTATCCTGCATTCCCTTTATGAAACCCACTTGATTATGGTGGATTATCTTTTTGATATGCTGTTGGATTCGGTTAGGTAGTATTTTATTCAGGATTTTTGTGTCTATGTTAATCAGGGATATTGCTCTGTAGTTTTCTTTTTTTGTTATGTCCTTTCCTAGTTTGGTATTATGGTGATTCTGGCTTCATAGAATAATTTAGGGGGGATTCTCTTTTTCTATATCTTTTGGCATAGATATCAAGAGGATTGGTGCCAATTCTTCTTTAAATATCTGACAGAACTTAGCTGTGTATCTCTCTGGTCCTGGCCCTTTATTTTCTTGATAACTTTTTAATTACCATTTCAATCTTGCTGCTTTTTATTGATCTGTTCAGAGTTTCTGTATCTTCCTGGTTTAATCTAGTAGGGTTGCATATTTCCAGGAATTTATCCGTCTCTTCTAGCTTTTCTAGTTAATGCACATAAAAGTGTTCATAGTAACCTTTAATGATCTTTTCTATTTCTGTGGCATTCGTTGTAATATCTCCTGTTTCATTTCTAATTGCAGTTATTTGGATCTTCTCTCTACTTGGTTAATCTCACTAATGGTCTATCAATTTTATTTATCTTTTAAAAGAATCAGCTTTTGGTTTATCTTTTGTATATTTTTTTGTTTCAATTTAATTTAGTTCTACTCTGATCTTGGTTATTTCTTTTCGTCTTCTGGGTTTGGATTTGGTTTTTTTTTTTTTGTTTCTCTAGCTCCTTGAGATGTGACCTTAGATTGTCTATTTGTCCTCTCAGACATTTTGATGTACACACTTGATTCTATGAACTTTTCTCTTAACATCACCTTTGCTGTATCCCACAGGTTTTGATAGATTGTGTCACTATTAGCATTCAGTTTAAATAATTTTTTAAGTTTCATCTTGATTTCATTGTTGACACAATGATCATTCAGGAGCAGGTTATTTAATTTCCATGTATTTGCATGGTTTTCAGGGTTTCTTTTGGAGTTGAGTTTCAATTTTATTCCACTGTAGTCTGAGAGAATATTTGCTACAATTTCGAGTTTCTTAAATTTGTTGAGACTTGTTTTATGGTCTAGCATATGATCTGTTTTCTTTTCTTTTTTTTTAATTGCATTTTAGGTTTTGGGGTACATGTGAAGAAGATACAAGATTGTTGCATAGGTACACACATGGCAACGTGATTTCCTGCCTTCCTCCCCTTCACCTATATCTGGCATTTCTCCCCATGCTATCTCTCCCGAACTCCCAACCCCCCACTGTCCCTCCCCTATTTGCCCCCAACAGACCCCAGTGTGTGATGCTCCCCTCCCTGTGTCCATGTGTTCTCATTGTTCAATACCAGCCTATGAGTGAGAACATGCGGTGGTGTTTGATTTTCTGCTCTTGTGTCAGTTTGCTGAGAATGATGGTTTCCAGGTTCATCCATGTCCCTACAAAGGACACGAACTCATCATTTTTGATGGCTGCATAATATTCCATGGTGTATATGTGCCACATGATCTGTTTTCAAGAATGCCCCCTGTGCTGATGAGTAGAATGTATATTCTGCAGTAGAATGTTGTCTAAATATCTGTTTAGCCCATTTGTTCTAGTATAGTTTAAGTCCATTGTTTCTTTGTTGACTTTTGTCTTGAGGACCTGTCTGCTGTCAGTGGAATATTGAAGCCCCTAACTATTATTGTGTCGCTGTCCATCTCATTTCTTAGGTCTAGTAGTTAATTGTTTTATAAATTTGGGAGCTCCAGTGTTAGGTGCATATATATTTAGGATTGTGATGTTTTCCTATTGGACTAGTTGTTTTATCAATATACAATATGACTTTTTGTCTTTTTTAACTGCTGTTGCTTTAAAGTTTGTTTTGTCTAATATAAGAATAGCTACTCCTGCTTGCTTTTGGTGTCTACGTGCATGGAATATCTTTTCCCACCTTTTTACCTTGAGTTTATGTGAGTCCTTATGTGCCAGGTGAGTCTCTTGAAGACAGCGGATACTTGGTTGGTGAATTCTCATCCATTCTACCATTCCTTATCTTTTAAGTGAAGCATTTAGGCCATTTACATTCAATGTTAGTATTAAGATGTGTTGAACTATTCTGTTTCTCATGCTATTTGTTGTCTGAATACCTTGGATTTTTGTTCATACTGTTATTGTTTTATAGATCCTGTGAGATTTATGCTTTAAGGAGATTCTATTTTGGTATATTTTGAGGATTTGTTTCACAATTTAGAACTTAAAAAAAAAAAAGATTTAGAGCTCTTTTTAGCCATACTTGTAGTGATAGCTTGGTAGTGACAAATTCTTTCAGCATTTGTTTGTCTGAAAAAGACTATCTTTTATTTATGAAGCTTAGTTTCACTGGACACAAAATTCTTGGCTGATAATTGTTTCGTTTAAGGAGGCTAAAGATAGAACCTGAATCTTTTCTAGCTTGTAGGGTTTCTGCTGAGAAATCTTCTATTAATCTGATAGGTTTTCCTTTATAGGTTACCTTAGGAAACCTGATGTTTTTGCCTCATAGGTCTTAAGATTCTTTCCTTCATCTTGACTTTAGATAACCTGATGACTACAGGTGCCGGGAAATGATTTTCTTTTTGTGTGTGATGAATTTCCCAGGTGTTTTTTGAGCTCCTTGTATTTGGATGTCTAAATCTCTAGCAAGGCTGAGTAAGTTTTTCTCTATTATCCCCTCAAACATGTTTTTCAAAACGTTTAGATTTCTTTCTTGGGAACACCAATTATTTTTAGATTTGGTCATTTAACATAAACCTAAATTTCTTGGAGGCCTTGTTCATTTTTTAAAATTCTTTTTTCTTTGTCTTTGTCAGATTGGATTAATTTGAAAGCCTTGACTTTGAGCTCTGAAGTTTTTTCTTCTACTTGTTTGACTGTTGCTGAGGCTTTCCAGTGCATTTTATAATTCTCTAAGAGTGTCCTTCATTTCCAGAAGTTGTGATTTTTTAAATTCTATCTATTTCACTAGAGATTTTTCCATTTATATTCTGTATCATTTTTTTTTTTTTTTAAATTTCATTAAGTTGGACTTCACCTTCCTCTGGTACCTCCTTTACTGGCTCAATAGTCAACTTTCTGAATTCTTTTTCTGGCAATTCAGAGGTTTCATCTTGATCTTGGCTCATTGATGGTAAGCCAGTGTCTTTTTTTGGAGGGTGTTAAAGAAACTTCTTTTGTTATATTACCAGAATTGTTTTTTCTGATTCCTTCTCATTTGGGTGGACTATATCAGAGGGAAGATCTGAGACTCAAGAGCTGCTGTAAAGATTCTTTGTCTCATGGGGTGCTCTCTTGATGTGGTGCTCTCCCTTTTCTCCTAGGGATGGGCTTCCTGAGAGCTGAACTGAAGTGATTGTTATTTTTCTTTTGGATCTAGTCTCCCAGTGGAGCTACTGGGCTCCAGGCTATTACTGGGAGTATCTGCAAAGAGTCCTGTGATGTGATCCATCTTCAGGTCTCTAAGCTATGGATACCACACCAGCACCTGCTCTGGTGGAGGTAGCATGAGAGTGAAGTGGACTCTGTGAGGGTCCTCGGTTGTATTTTTAAGTGCACTGGTTTTGTGTTGGTTGTTCTCGAGCCAGGAGATGGCGCTTTGAACAGCACATCAGCTGCAGTAGTATACGGAGGATCAGGCAGTGGGTAGGGACAGAGTTTTCATATGTCCTTTGTCTTCAGATACCAAGGCGAGTAGATAATGATCAAGTGGGGCATGTCTGAGCTCAGACTTTCCTTGGGTTGGGCTTGCTGTGGCTGCTGTGGGGGTTGGGGGTGGTTCCCAGGCCAAAGGAGTAGTATTCCAGGGGGATTATGGCTGCTTCTGCTGAGTCACACAGGTCCTTAGGAAAGTGGGGAAAAACCAGCAGCCACAGACCTCACCCAATTCCCACATAGTCCACAGTCCAAAAGGCTAGTTTTGGACTACTCCAACTGTGCTCCCCAATAGTGCCAAGTTTATTTCCAGGCAGCCCATGAGCAGAGCTAAGAACTTGCCCCAGGCTACAAGCCTCCCAGCTGAAAAAGCAAGGTGACTCACAGTTCCTTGGCTGTCCCACAGAGCCTGCAGTGACAATTACTCCTTCAATGGGTCTGTGGATTCTCTCCGCTTCCCTTGTAGGTTCCTATGGTAGTTCTTGGAGCAAAAGTTCATGATGTGGATCTCCATATGCTGCTCTCTCCATCTGAGTGGGAGCTGCAAGTCAGTCCTGCCTTCTATCCACCGTTTCCCCACTTCACTCTCAGCAGGTTCATTTTGTAATTTCCTTTCATAGAGAATCCATGGCTACTTAGTAGGGGTTCTGACCTGGCAGGCTAGTGGTGGGGTGTGTCTTGGTCAAATTGGGTGTTTACATAATTTTGGAATGAACAGAAAGACACAGAAGGTGAATACAGGGACCACTAAGAGTAAAATTAGAGAAAAGAATTGGTTGTTGAGACAAAATAGAAAGCATAGAGCCTAAAATGGTACTCAAAACTAGAAGAGCCTGAAGAGCCAAAATAAGAATTGAAGATTACCAATGTGATGCAAAATATTTTCTTTCTTTGATTTTTTACTTTCTTCATTGCTTAACATTTAGTCCATAAAAGTAAGAATTGGGAGGGAACCCAGCTCCTCCGGCCTCCCTTTCTCTTTCATTTCCTTAACTGTGCCGTTCTCCAGGATTCTGGTTCAGTCTTGCTAGCCAAGGCCAGGGAATTGTTATTCTTGGCATCATCCTGGGAGCTGGAAGGTAAAATTCTGCAAGACTCCTGCATTCTTCCTAAACCCTTGAGAGTCTTCAGAGTAGAGAATTTATAAGACAAGCAAACATTCCTCCGAATAATACTGCTCACCTATTACAGTATACCTCTAATCAACCATTATGCTAAAAGACCATCTCCCTGCCATGGGTTGGGAAAGGAGAGGAAACAAAAGTAAGAGAAAGCAGGGAGAGAGCACACTCTCCCAACCATCTGTTCATTGCACTGCTTTTTGTGGTTGAATTGAGATCTTGGACTTTTAGATGTCCTCTAACTCTTAGAGTTGTTGACTCTTTGGTAGAACTTCTCTGGTGTAGATAAGACCAAAGGTCTTATCGGCTTGAAACTACTAGTCAATCATTCTACTCTTTAGCACACAAATGTGGCCTCTTGCATGTAGAGAATTTTAAAGTGACTATAGCCTTGTGGTCTGTTCTTTTTATAGATGAAAGTAGCATTTGATCATAGCCTGAAGGAAAGTAATTTTAGAACTGCAATGTGGCTGACTTTTTTCCCGAAATAGAAAAATTTAATCTTTTACAAAAGCAATTTTGTTTTCTTTTTATACACCTTTCCCTCTTTCATCTGAATACTTTATCTTGCCAACATCATCTCCATTCACTTTTCCACACATATCCTGTGCTTCAGCCAAGCCAAACTATTTATAGTTTCCCAAAGGCATAATGCTCGTTCATGCTTCGGCCCTGTTGCATATTCTGTTTTCTTTGCTTGTAATGCTTCTCCCTCTTTGAATTCTTGAGGGCACTCATTCCCTAAGGCTATTCTTACATTTTTTTCCCTTTACTTTCTCTTTCTGTCCATAACCTAACTTTCTACTCTCACCCCTTCATTTGGTTAGTGGCTCATTCTTTTGTGTTCCCATGTTGCTTCATTTGTAACATAAATAATACAATTTTGTAATTATATTTGCCCTTCTATGTTTTCCATTAATCAGCTCCTTCAAAACAAGGCTGAAAGTCGAGGCACCATTGAAGCACAGACATGTTGGCCATGTTATAGATGTTAACCGAACTTTTACTATATTAGTTATCTATTGCTACTTGTGGCCGAAAACAACCAGTTAATTATTTCACAGGATCAGGAATCTATGAGGGACTTAGTGGGATGCCTCTGACTCAGAATTTCCCATGAGGTTGTAGGCAAGCTGTTGGCTGCAACTGCAGTCTTTTCAAGGTTTGACTGGGGCTGAAGGATTTGCTTCCAGGCTAACTCATATGGTTGTTAACAAGGTTTGGTTTCTGGTGGGTTGTTGAACTGAGGGCCTCAGCTCCTTACCATGCCACATGGGCCTTTGCATAAGGTTCTTCACGATGTGGTTATTTGCTTTCCTCAGTGCAAGAGATCTGAGAAAGAGGACACACACAACTCAGAAGCCACAGTCTTTTTTATAACCTATTCTCAAAAGTACATGTCATCTCTTCTTTATTAGAAGCAATTCAGCAAGTTCAACTCACACTCTAGGGGAGAAAATTTCACAAAACTGCGAATACCATGAGATGGGGCTGAACTGGGCCCATCTTAGAGGCTGCCTACCACACATTTCATCTGGTAAAGTTGCTGGCTGATTAAGACCTGAATATTTAACACTATTTTTGTTATAGTAATGGAAGTTCTAGCTCCATATATTCAACAGAATTGTTAATTTTTAACAGACCTTCACTAAGAGAAAGTAAAATGTGTTAACTATTTGGAATATAAATATTTATCTTAAATTACCGTTAAATATTAAGTTACTCAATTGGCCCATAGAGAGCACTTTCTCACTGAAAATAATGAAACAGGATACTTGGGCTATTTTACTTATGATTTTTGTACTGTCTCTCCCAGAAGTGGTAGTCATGTATGATCAGTAAAACAAAGATACTTTAAAATTAAAGATTTTGTTGGTCTTATTTATCTATTCAATGAGCATATTTTGAACACTTGCTATGTACAAAGGACTGCCCTGGTGTTAGATATAATGCCATTTTTGTACAAATGATAAATTTCTACCTTCATTCTGAAAACCTTAGTTTTTAATTTCACAGTGAGAATGCTCATATATGAATATGAAATATGCAATATGAATATGGAAAGGAAAATGTATAATAAAACATTCTTCTAGGTCTCTCCATAAAAGGAAAAACATTTCCATAGGAAGTACTTAAGACAGGGATCTACAAATTATGGCCAATGAACTTAATCTTGTCCACTGCTTGTTTTTGTAAATAAAATTTTCTTGGAATACAGACACACCCATTTGCTTATATATTTTCTGTGGCCGCTTTCTTGCCACCCATGGAGAGTACAGTAGTTACCACAAAGATCATGTCACTTTACAGAGCTTAGAATATTTACCATCTGGCTCTTTACAGAAAACTTTTGTCAACCCCTGACTTAACATCAAAAAATAAAAATTGTACTTTATAAATTGTTAGATTAGGATTTATTAAATAATTATATTTGATGATTACTTAGTGATACAAGTGATATACTTAGGATTTTCCATAATAAGGCATCAAGCCACCTGTCTAGTTACATTTGCTATTATGATTATATTCATACATCTGATAATAATAGTGATAGATAATTCTATTGGGTGCTTATTATGTGTCAGGCAATGTATTAAACACACACACACACACACACACGTATCTATATATGCCTCATTTGTCTTTATAGCACTATGTGAAAGGCACTATTTTTATAGATGAGGAAACTGAGGTTAAATACAACAGAATTTCAGCTTAGGTTGTTCTGATTTCAAAGCCCAAAGTCTTTGTACATGACTGCTCCATTTCTTAGCATTTCCTCCACGAATATTATATTTTATTCAAACTGAACCATTCTTCATTCCACAAATGTGCTTCTTTCCCATCTCTCTACCATTTGCTCAACCTACTTCCAGCTCTTGGAATGCCCTTTCCAGCCATTTCTTCACACCTGAATTTTACTAATCTATCAGAAACCTTCATAATTCCTGCTTTTTTCCCCATGACACCTTTCCTGAGTTCCTATCCAGAAGTAATGTCAGTCCTATTCTTCAGCTGAATAGCATCTATCATGGTTTCTGGTATACTTAAAATGCTTGATACATTCTGGGAAATGATGTTAAAATACTAGACTGTAATGTTACACATGAATTATTTCATATTCATAGAATATTTTTCTTCTAAAAGCTAAATAAACTACAAGTGTTTCTTCTAAGGTTGTTGTTATAGAGAAAACTGGCATTCATAGTGAATAATCTAGTATATAGGTCTTTTATTTCAATCTGAAATTGCAAGTATACTTTGCAGTTTTCTCTAAGCAGTTTTATGTGCCTCATTTCCTTTTTATCGGCAATGTTTTGTAACTGTATATGTGAAATGTAGGTTGAGCATGTAAAACTGTCTTGGTCACAGGCTGCCATTTTACCAAGTCTACTGGATAATTGGTATTTTTTTGTGAATTATATTATCAAGGGCATTTTGGGAATAAAATAAACTTATTAAAGCTATTATATATCTTCTGGAATATGCTTCTCATTTGGATTTTCCTTGAAAGGATCATGGAATTATTATAAAAGCCAGACTACCTTTCTTTATATTAACAAGTACATTTGTGTTGGTTGCCATTGACACAGGTTTTACTTTATCTACTTTATTTTATTTATTACTTTCAAAGGATTGCATTAAGCTAAGACCTACAGAGAGAGAATATGACTTCATAAAAAATATAACCTAGTCTGGAAGAGTTAATGAGCAATGTAAGGTAGTATAAAATCAAATTATCAGTGTAATGCTATAGCTCATGGATTCAGAAGATGGATATAGTCTTTTCTAAATAATTTAGTACTTGATTATCCACTGTCTTATACTATGTATTGAAATACTTAGAAAAAACATTCAAGAAGCTTTTGGCTTACAGTCTGCAGGGAGTTCCCAGAATTTTCTTCTGGCTTTAATGCAACAGCAGTTAACAAGATGACCCCTTGCCATGGATCATTCCTGTTGTGGTTAATTTTATAAGTTCAACTTAGCTAGTCCATGAGATGCCCACACATTTGGCTAAACATTAATTGGGAGGTATCTGTGAAGGTGTTTTCAGATGAGATTAATATTTGAATGGCAGACTGAGTAAAGCAAATCATCTACCCTACTGTTGTTGGCCTTATTCAATAAATTGAAGACTGAATTGAACAAAAAGGATGAGTAAAGGAGAATTTCTCCTGCCTGACCTCTTGAGCTGGAACATTTTTTTTTTTTTCTGGCCTTTGGACTTGGACTGAAATGTTGGCTCTTCACCTCGAGTCTGCCAACCTTTGGATTAGAATTTACACCATCAGTTTTCTTGGTTCTCAGGCCTTTGGATTTGCAATGGAACTACAGATGGGCTCTCCCGAATCTCCAGCTTACCAAGTGCAGATCTTTGGACTTCTTAGTCTCCATTAATCACATGAGCCAATTCCTTATAGTAAATCTCTTTCTAGATAACTAGAAAGATAGATATATCTTATTGATCCTGTTTCTCTGGATAACTTTGACCAATACAGGTCCTCAAAGGATCGTCTCCTATTTCTGGAACTAAATTCTGTCCCTACCAATTTGTGTTAATAGCTAAAAGATACTGGTCTCAAATCTCACACAAGTATTCTGGGTGTGTTGTCTACAAAGCATTACTATTTATTTTCTTGCTTTCCCTCTGGTTTCTTTGATTTTCCATATTTTATTTGAATTCTGATGGTATTTGCTTTGGTAATGGAAAAGGAAACTCATATTTTGAAAACCCTACTATGTGCCTGATAACATGCAAGTTATCTTTCTCTTATTTTATCTGCACACATTATAGAAGATGATAATTAATTATTTGCATTTTTACAGTTAAGAAAACTGAAATACAGAAAGATTAAATTATCTAGTGTTACATAGCCAAATTGTTCACAAACTTCAACATCTGGTATTAAGATGCAAGTTTTGATGTTTTAAAAAATTAACATTTATTAAAGGACAAAGAGTTATATTTAAATGTATATCTTGTAACAACAAGAAGGATAATAAGCAACACAGAACTGATGATGAAACAAACAGTAGAACAGGATTGCATGAGTCACAACCACAAATCCAGAAACAGACCCTCTAAGACTTCAAATATTGAAATGATCAGATTAAAAAAACAAAACCAGAATACTTGCCATTTATAAAAGTAAGCTTGAAAATGTTTTTAGGAACTGAAAAATACAAACTAGTGGCATCGTATACTTAAGTAAGAACCAAATAGAAATTTTAGAACTGAAAGGTCTTCTAAAATTAAGAAAATGGTTTGATAGCAGACTTGACACAGCTTAAGCAAACTTCCTGCTTCAGTTTTCCAAGTAGCTGGAAGTACAGGCTTGTACCATTGCACCCAGCTTTAATCCATTTTGAGTTAGTTTTTGTATATAGTGTGAGATGAAGGTCTAATTTTATTCTTCTGCATGTGAACATCCAGTGTCCTAATGCCATGTATTGAAGACACTGTCTTTTCTGCATTGTGTGTTGTTGGCACCTTTGAAAGAAATTAACCATAAATATATGTATTTATTTCTGGGATTTCTTTTCTTTTCCATTGGTCAATGTGTCTGTTTCTATGCCAGCACCAAGCTGTTTTGATTATTATAGCTTTGTAGTATATTTTGGAGTCAGGTAGTGTAATGTATCCAGTTTTGTTCCTTTTGTTCAAGATTGCTTTGTCTATTCAGGATCCATTAAAAAAAAAAGTTTTGGTCTATTTCAATAATTCAGAACATTTCAACACATG
Source organism: Callithrix jacchus (assembly GCF_049354715.1). Classification (NCBI taxonomy): domain Eukaryota; kingdom Metazoa; phylum Chordata; class Mammalia; order Primates; family Cebidae; genus Callithrix; species Callithrix jacchus. The sequence goes on along the minus strand of NC_133510.1, from coordinate 102,563,164 downwards.
TCCAGAATCTAATTATTTATCATCAACTCAAAAATGCTAACACCATGACTTCTAGTGTGGGTCTCTAGTCTTAACGTATCTTCCTGCTTCCAAATATTAAATACTGTGCTATATAGTACTCACAAACATACCTAAAGATGTCTTTATGGTTGACATTTTTGTTTTTATTATTTATTTTTTATAGTGTCTATGTTCTACTTTTTAAGTTTCTGGAAGTTGATTCAACACTATTTTGAAGTAGAGTCTGCTTCTACCTTAGCTATGCCAATCTTCTTCAGGCTCTGTTCCTGTGAACCCAATCATACCTATGCATATATTTTGCATACCTATTATGACATGCTAACCAGTAGAAGGGCAACATGGCATCAATCTGAAGTTTGAATCCTTTTTTTGCCAGTAACTGGCAATATAACTTTGAGATGAGTTTCTCCGTAAAATAGGGGCGGTGGTAATAGAACCTATTTCATAGGATAATTGGGGTATTAAATAAGATTCAATAAGTAAAAATTTAGCAAGATGTCTTCACATAATAAATATTCAATAAAAGTTATCTATTATTATTATTATTATGTCACTCCCTGCTCAGTCTTCAATATTTCTCATTGCCTACAAAATTAAGTATACTTATATTCTAATAAAACTTCCTTTTACTCTTCCAAACTTATCTCTAGTTTCTTTGTAACATAAAATAACAGCTCAGCCATGCTCTTCCTACCTTCATGCTCTAATTTTTTATCTTTTCTCTCAGCTTTCTCGCCTGAAAACTGAAGTCTTTCACAGCTGTCTTTTGTCCAAACCAGAGTCTAATTGCTCTCTTACCCCACTCTGTTTTTTAAAAAATCATGCTTCCTTTTTCTGTTATCAATTCTCAAGTTATATTGCATTGTAATTTGTTTACATGTCTGATGCCACATTTAAAAGTATACTTCTGGGCTGGGTGCAGTGGCTCATGCCTGTAATCCCAGAACTCTAGGAGGTTGAGGTGGGTGGATCACTAGAGCTCAGGAGTTCAAGACCAGTCTGGGCAACACGGCAAAACCCCATTTCTAAGAAAAATACAAAAAATTAGCCAGATATGGTGAGGTGCAACAGTAGTCCCAGCTACTCAGGAGACTGAGGTGGGAGAGTCACCTGAGTATGGGAAGTTGAGGCTGCAGTGAGCTGCGTTCATGTCACTGTACTCTAACCTGGGTGATGGTAAAGAGACCCTGTCTCAAAAAAGAAAAGAGAAGAAGAAAAAAAAAACCCAACAACAGTATACTTCTCAAGGGCAGGGATCCTTTTAAAAAAATTCATGAAGGCCAGGTGCAGTGGCTCACACCTTTAATACCAGCACTTTGGGAGGCCGAGGCGGGTGGATCATGAGGTCAAGAGATCAAGACCATTCTGGCCAACATGGTGAAACCCCGTCTCTACTAAAAATACGAAAAGTAGCTGGGTGTGGTGGCATGCGCCTGTAGTCCCAGCTATTCCGGAGGCTGAGGCAGGAGAATTGCTTGAACCCAGGAGGCAGAGGTTGCAGTGAGCCGAGATCCCACCACTGCACTCTAGCCTGGTGCCTGGTGACAGAGCAAGACTCTGTCTCAAAAAAAAAAAAAATTCATAGATTTTATTGTTAGAACTTTTTAGGTTCACAGCAAAATTGAGCAGAAATTATAAAGTTTATGTATTCCCATATACAAAGCTTCGGTTACTGTCAACATTCTGCACCAAAATGATAATTGTTTTAATTGATGAACCTACTAGACACATCATTATCACCCAAAGTTTATAGTTTACATAGGTTCATTCTTGGTTTGTACATCCCATGAGTTGGACAAATATGTAATGATATATCTCCACTATTATATTATTAAATAGAATCGTTTTACTGCCCTGAAAATCCTCAGTGCTTAAACTATTCACCCCTACCCCTCCCAACCCAGTCTCTGGCCAAAGATTCTTCCTAGTTAATCTTTAGAACATAACATAATATTTGACTCATTGTTGCCCCAAATAAGAGTTTTAACATGTGTGGTTTTTAGATGAATGAAAGAAGGAATAGATTGGAGAGTATCAGAGCATCTTGCTGACTAATGTTTTGTGTGTTTCCATATTGACTCATACTGTTCTATTCTACTCAGAAGACCACCCCAACCTCTTCTGTGATGCCAATTTAAATCCCACCTTTTCCATTAAATCTTAGAAGAGTGTACTCTGGACAGTTTTAAGACTTGTTTTATGAGTCATCTAAGTAATTCTATGTGTCACACTTGAATTTTTGTTTTATGAGCCTGTGTAGGATTCCTTAGTGAGACTAAATTATATTTTTATATGGTAGGTAGAGTTTTATGATAATTCATCCCTTTGCATTTTATGAGGAAAAGATGCCTTGATAAATTCTCGTATTTCACTGGGGATTGCAGACAATGGTCAGGAACAGAAAAACTTCCTGGTCTATAAAAAATTCACAGTCTCAGTCTCTTTTGCAATCAGTTCAGCTAACTGTCTAGGAAAGAAAATTATTGGGAACTTATTAAAAACAACAGAGAAGTAAACTTTTTTTTTGGTAGATTTGAGCTTGCAGCATTTTCGTAAAAAGCTATTGAGGGTTGCCAAATTGTTGTTAAAATAAAATAACTTATATGTGCTAGCAGAAGTTATTTATAGAATAATTTACATCCTTTCCCAAGTATTTTAAACATTCTAAAATGGAATCTTTGATGTCTGTTATTTTGCTTTAATACAAAGTTAAGAAGAAAATGTTACGCATGTTGTTGATTTTCAAGTCATCTTTTATTCCCTCCCTCCTCATAAGAGAAGATTAATTTAGATTTTGAAATTTCATTCATTTAGTTTTGACCACATAGAATGCTATACTTATCTATCTTGTATTTATCTACATTATAAAACCATTTTGCACAAAGTTTGGTTTTTCGTCAAGCTTCATTCACCAGGATGCTTTTCTATAGTCAATGGGATTTCTAGGAAAAGTTATTTGAGGAGTCTTGAATTTGGATTTTATGCATCATGGAGATATGAAACTCCTACTTTAATAAAGATTAATACTCACTTAAGATATTATTGGGAAGACTTTAGCCCAACCATATAATAAAATTATATTCTTTTTAGTTAAGGTAAAATTTTAGTTATTTATATAGTAGTAGCAGTCTTAAGAGCTATGCTGGACAATCTATCATTATGAATTAAATAATAATATTCTTGTCTTGGAACATTCCAGGGGGTGACAGTTACCATTTTAAAAAGAAATAAAGTATTTAATTAACATTGTCTTTAAAATATACCAGAGTATATTCCTCATTATGATCTTGTAATTGGTAACAGTTTTAAAAGTTGAAATCTCAATTTATGTTCAGAAAAGTAATTTTGAGTCTTAAAAGGTAAACTGAGTGATTAGGTTCATGGCAGTTCTATTTTTATTTGCAGATAATACCTCTGAGATAGCAGTTACTACTCCAGGAACGAGTAACCATAGAAACAGCTCAACAGGCCCAACACCTGACTGCTCACCTCCATCCCCTGATACTGCCCTCAAAAATATTGTAAAAGTCATTCGACCCCAGGTAAGTGCCCAGAATGACATCATTTTCCCTATAATGTTTTCTTATTTTGAATCAATGCATGTACATCACTTATATTGCAATGCCCGGGCTATTTTATGTGGTATGTCACTGGATTTCTAAATTAAAAGAAGGGACTCAGAAGAGGATGCTTACTTCCTTTGAAGTTGGTGATAAACAACTGTATTTGTTTTTGAAAAAAATGTATTGTGCCTATTACGTGAAGTAGTAAGTGAGACTTAGAAAAATAGCCATTTCACATCATTTTTCTCTCACATTTTAATAATTATGCTCCAGTTATTGGGCTGTGACATACTTTCTGGTGTTTCCTGCTCCTTTTGCCTTTATTCCTCTGGACAATGCTGCATGATTTGTGATTATTTCTCTGTCCTCCAACTCCAGTGATTTTTATATTTCTCTAACTTCTTTATCTTTATGGTTTCAACTAATGTTGTCTGCATTTAATATTGTTCCTTGTTTTCCTCCAGTGTTCACAGTCCTTCAGCTAGTCTCTCTTTATTCTTTGTTCTTTTTTCCATCCCTGTCACTTTCCTGTATGGATTTCTCTCTTTCCTCCTTTCTCTTTCAGTTGGATTTTCCAGTAGGCGGTTTGCAGGCAAGCTTTAGAAATATCATTGGGACAAGCTGTTCTGTGATATTTCATTGAAAATAGCACTTATAAAGCTGTTTGCATTATATTTTTGCCAACAGATGGACTCAGAACATGAAATTGGTGGTGTTCTCAACCTGGCTCATTCTGAATGGGCCTCATAAAATCCAAGACAGGGGGACTTTGGATTCAATTAATGCCATTCATCATCTACTTAGATATAGAGTATGAATAAATCCTGTAGCCAAATTGTAGGGCAGATGTGACTTTCAAGACTATTTAGGTCTAAATGAGCAATAGTTGGTTTAATATTTTTCCTTCTTTAACATAAGCTATTTTAGATCATTTTTATTATAATCTTCATCCTCATTAATAAAATGGCACTTAAATTCTGAATATCCACTGCAGCTTATAGAACACTTTCATGTGAATTGTTTCCTATATCCTTCATCAATTCAAGTGCAATTTATGTTTCAGTGTTATAGATAAAGTTATTGGCACTCCAAAGAGGCTACATTGTCCAACTGATTTTGAGTTTCTTTTTCTAACTTTAGTCTATTTGCCTCTTCCAGTCCTACTCAGAGGTTAGAAAAATCCTCATGAAGTTGTATAATTTGACACATCTTTAGAATTAGGTTGTATAATTCCATTTTCATATGGAATATGAAGGTTGAGGGGCATTTAGGCACAGGTAACGTTTGACACAGTGACCCAATATGTGGAGGAGAAAATGTTTTCCAAAATTTCTTCTGCTAGGCACAGTGGCATGCACTTGTAATCCTAGCTACTGGGGAGGCTGAGGCAAAGAATCACTTGAGCCTAGGAGTTCTAGACCAGCCCAGATAACATAATGACACCTTCATCTCATTAAAAAAAAAAAAAAAAGTCCTCTTTTTCAAGGAAATTTTATCGGGTCTATTTGCTTTAAGATAAACCTCACTAAACCCAGCTTTAGATGCTTTCTGTCATGTTTGTTGACACTAGTTCTCTCATATGTAAGGTAAACTCTAGGGTTATTGTGTTTCTAGTACATTTCTAGCATTTTAAAGCTATTTAGATAATACATTGACCTATATATGTTAATAAAATTCATTACTACATATATCTGTTTTTATACCAATGTAAATTCTCTAATGTAAATGCACTTGGTCATTCAATGAAAGAAAAACAGATTCTTTTTATAGATCTATGATTTGAATGACTGAGGCATTATTTTATAAATCCTTCTCTACATATTTTAATTGAGTGTAGGTTAGCTTGGTAAACTTTGAAGAAATCTAAAGGTAGAATTAAAGCCAGAAATTCCATCTTGACCCTATTCCTTGGTGCTGTCAGAACTTAAATATTTATCTTAGTAATGGACTCCACCTTTCTTAAATGTTATAACATTGCTTTAAGGAGAAAAACAAAGAAGTGAGAAAGTTAAGTAATTCAGGATGATGGTATTTAAATTAGAACCAATACAGACTGTATTTACGTAATAAAACAATAACAGCTATATATCACTATCTATATCTATATCTGTATTAGAACCAATACAGACTGTATTTATGTAATAAAACAATAACAGCTATATATCTATATCTTTGTTTTCTTTATATATAATTGCAGAAAGAATATAACCTTAATTAGGCTATTCTTTCTTCCACTCTGGAGACATTGGTGCATGACAATAAATTTCTCCATTTGTGTTGTGATCCCCCCAGGAGGCTCCTCATTCATTGTAGAAAGGAAGGAGTAGAATATTCACATGGAAATAGAGGGTATTCAGATAGGACACAAGGTTTCAGGGAACGGTTTGGAGACTAGAGGATGTGCATGGAGGATGGATGGATGGATAGAACAGGAGACTCCTGCTGTGTTCTGACAAATCAGGTGTGTCAGGGATGGAAAATGGTCAAGAGCTACTGTTCCAAAGAAAAGATAATTATTGGCGAGTTTATATAAAAGTGTATATTTTAATCACACGTTTAATGCTCTAACATATTTGTTAATTCAGGCTTTCTATCTGGATATGCAAAAAGTGTGAAGTTAGATGGACTTATGGGTATTCAAATCTTTCTTAAAATTAATTTTTTAAAAATTAATAATATAAAATGATAGTTTTACTTTTAAAACTGGTGTTGAACTTTGAAAATAAAATTATGTATGTGACCCTTATTCGTGAATTTACACTTCTTTGCCTGACCATTAGCTGATGTATTCAGTCTTTTAGTGTGGAAAGAATGCTATCGAATAGGTGCGGTAAAGGCAGAACTTTCATCTCATTCACTGAAAATAGATATACTGCTTAGATGGAGCAAATTAGGTTCCTTTGCCTTTGCCTCTTGTATACCTTTATGTAGTTTATTTTCTTGTAACTCTACCTGTGAATGAAGAGTATCCATTGTAACCAAGGAGTCCTTGCTTTCAACATGAGATAGGGCTGATAACACATTGCATGTGTTTCTGCTTAGAGTGTTAATTACTTGGAAACTGCAGGCTTTTCAGTGCTTTGTTGAGTTTGTTTTTATTCAGCATATGTATTAACTAAGTCACAGCTGTTAGTTCTGCATACTGTGTTTGATCTTTTTCACCTTTGTTTCTTTCATGTCTTAAAATTCTCTAGATTGTGAAACCATCTATTTTAAATTCAGACTGACTGAAATAGTTACATGTTACTGTTTTCTCTTCCTCTCCAATATATTAGCCCACAAGGCTGAAATTTTCTACTTACTTATATTTAAATACTTGAAAATCTTTGAAATACAATATTAGGTAGGTCTATTGATATTCCAGTTATTTTCTTTTTACTAAATAGTTATATGTTACTTGCGTTGGCTTTGTTATTTAAATATTTCCTGGTGAAGCATCTTGCTTTTCATAATTGAAGCATCAAATACACAGATCTTAAGTATATAGTTTGATGAACTTCAATTATTTACATAGGTATAACGCCACTCAAAACAAAATATAGAGCATTGCCATCACCCCAGAAAGTTTCCTCATGCCCTTTTCTAGTTAGTTGCCCTCCTTCCTGCCTCAGAGGCAGGAATGTTCAGATTTTTATCATTATATATTAGAGTTGGCTATTCTTGGACTTTATATAAATGGAATCCTACAGGGAGTATGTTTTCTGTGTGTGTATCACTGTTTGGGTTTCTTTCACTCAACATAGCGGTTTTGAAATTAATCCATGTTGTTTCTTTCCTGATGAGTGGTTTCCCATTGGATTAATATATTACAATTTGTTCATTAATTCTCCTGTTGATTGATGCTTGTGTTGTTTCTTGTTGTTTACCATTATGAGTGAATATGCTATGAATACAATATATAAGTCTTTTCACATAGATAAATAAGAGTGGCATTGTTGGGTCACAGGGTAGATGAATAGCTAACTTTATAAAAAACTTCCCAACAGCTTTCCAAAAAAGTTGTTCCGTTTTATAGTCACCAATAGCAATGTGTGAGAAGTTTCATTTCTCCACATCCTTGCCTTTTAAACCTTTTTATTTTAGCCATTCTTCTGGGTGTGAAATGATTGCTCATTATGGTTTTACTTTGCATTTTTTCTGGTGACTAATGAAGATGAGTACCTTTTTCTGTAGTTATTGGCAATTCTTATATCTTCTTTTGTGAAGTATCTGCTCACCTCTTGTTTTATGGGCTTGTTCAACTTTCTAGTTGCCTATTTGTAGTAATTTTTTTTTTAGTTATACTCTAAGTTATGGGGTACATGTGCAGAATGTGTGGGTTTGTTACATAGGTATACATATTTGTAGTAATTTTTTAATAAATTCTTTTGTAACCCCCCAAGATATTGGTTCTTTGTCAGATGTATGCACTATAAATATCTTCCCCCACTCTGTGATTTGCCTAAACATTTTCTCAAGTGCCTTTGATGAGCAGAATATTTTAATTTTTGTGTCATATTTGTCATTTTATTCTTTTATGGTTAGTGTTTTTGTGACTTGCCCCAGGTTGTATATGCTCCCACTTTTTTTTAGAAGTTTTCTTGTTCTGCTTTTTATACTTAGGTTGATAATCCATCTCAGATTGTTTTGTGTATGGTGTGAGATAGGGGTCAAGATTTAATTTTTGCTACATGGAAAAAAATATTATTCATTGAGTTGAGTTAATAATTTAGCATTATTTATTGCTTTCACATTTTAATTGTTGGCATATAGAAATGCAATTGAGTTTTATATTAACATTAAAATTTTTTTTAAAGCTAGAGTAGTTTTTGCTTTTTAAAAATATAATTTTCATAGGGTTCTTTTGCATCATCTTAGAATAATGAGAGTTTTACTTTTTTTCTAATATTTATGCCTTTTATTTCTTTTTCTTATTGCTATGACTATAATAAAATGATGCAATGAAGTAGTAAAACCAAGAATTATTGTCTTGTTCCCTATCTTTGGGAAAAGTAGCCAATGTTTCCACATTAATTACAATGTAGGCTGTTTACTGCATGTGCCCTTGGTTCTGTTGATAAGGCAGATTACATTGTTTTACTTTTCATGTTAATATAAATAACACTTGGCTATAATGTTTTATACATTTTATATAGTTTTGGGTGCAAGAGACACTTTGAATAAAGCATTAGCAGTAGATAGATGGATTAGATCTAAGGGAGCCGAAGATGACTAATGACTTGAGCCTGGTTGGCTGGGATTTTGGAATGATAGTAATAAAGATAGGAAAGACTTGAACAGATGTTTATTTTGATGAGGGAGAAGATGACATGATAAATTTGGTTTTATAGAATTATTGAACGTGACGCATAATATATAAATTGGAAATATTGGTATGGGGTTCTGGAGAGAGGTGAGGGTTAAGGTAAAAATTTTATTGTCATTCATAAAATTTGATGGTGAAGAGAGATAGTACCAAAGACAATGCTGAGAAATGTTTACACTAAAGGAGGATAATTATACTTTTTGAGTGCCTAATATGATTTAATGTTCATGATTTTTTTTTGGAATGGATATTATCTTCATTTTATAAGTGAGGAAGTTGAGAACCAGGAACTTAAGTAATTTCTTCACATATACTTTAGATAAAATCCTTTGGCAAAAGAGAGAGAGAGAATCATTGAGAAAAATAAAATAAGAAAGACAAATGTGACTGTGGATACAAAGGAAAAAACATTTTAAGGGATTAGTCAACATTGTCAAAACTTCCAGGGAGGTAGAGAAGAGAGACCAAAATGTCACTTTATTTGCATTATGAGGGAAGAGACCTTCAAGAATGCAGTTTCCTTTAGGTGAAGAAGGTAGAAGCTTAAGATGAAAGGAATTGAAGAGTAGAAAAAGATATACTAATTATAGACTAATCTTTTGAATAGTTTGATGGTAAAAGGAAAGAAGGCAGTATGTCAGCATGTTAAAAGATGAGCAGAGGTGAGGAAACAGTTTCTGGTTGCAGAGAATGAAAAAGAAGAGGCTAAAAGTTGACTGAAGAGACATGAGTGATGGATACTGAATTGTTAAATATTTTATTAGGAGATGTGTATGAATCTAATTAGTTCCAAAGTTCAAACAACTAATATTAGCCATTGACAGAACACTGGGATTATTGGTCTGTGCTCTTGATGGTGGTTTTAGCTAGATGGGATTTTATACTTCTTTCCCTGTTTCATGATACACATCTTATCTAAAATAGAAGAGGGCTCTTGAGAAGTGACCCACGGTGGAGACAGAAGAAGACATGATTTTGGCATAATACCAAAGATGAGTCATCTAAATAGGCTTAATATTGAACAGAGATTTTTAGCACAATGAGCATAAGCGTATATCCTAAGAAGAAGTCAATCTGGAAATTTTGAAATTCTGTGCTGTGGTCTGAATATTTGTGTTTCCCCCAAATTTGTATGCTGGATTCAAATCACCAATGTGATAGTATTAAAAAGTGAGGCCTTTAGGAGAGGATTAGGTCAGATGGCAGAGCTCTCATGAAAGGGCTTAGTTCACTTACAAAAGAAGCCCATGGGAGCTTGTTCACCCTTGCAACACATGAGGACACAGCAAGAAGTCAGCAATCTGTACCCTGAAAGAGGACCTTCACCAGAACCCAACCAAGCTGGTAGCCTGATCTTGGACTTCTCAGCCTCCAGAACTGTGATAGATCCCATAACTTTATGGTATTTGTTAATAGCAGCTGGAAAAGACATTCCCATTGGCTTTATATGTTCCTAATAACCATCCAAACCTTACCACTTACTCAAAATCTCACCCTAAGTGGAATTTAACAGAATGAAATAACATCAGGTTGCCTTCTTCTGCAGCTAAGGAGGGACCATAGAAAAAAGAAGCAAAAAAGCTGTAGAGGTAAAGAAAATAAAGAGAAAGGTCAAAGGCTCAGAGCTCTCAAGACACTAAAGAAGATACTGGAGGGAAGATGAGTCATTTCTGAACACCTACTCATAATAAACTTTGTTTAGATCAGGTGCCTACTCAAACTGAAAGAAAGAAATATTTTGAATATTCTTCTGGACCTGTGTATGATTAATGAGCTAACAATAAAGCAGTTTAATAATAAGGCATAGCACTTCTCCCTGCCATTATTAAGAGTTTAGAACTGGGGTTACGTAAAATTCTTGCCAAATCAAGAATAACATTTTTCTGGGCACTGTGGGGTTATAGAATACATATGCTAAATTTTAAAATTAGAAATGAGAGTGGGTATGTAAAAAACAGAGGCATATATCTTGGAAAGAGTACAGAATATTGTATTGGATTGCAGCAAAAAATAGATAAGGAATAAAAAAGAACTGCAAAGAGATAATCTTTAAAAATATCTTTATTATTGAGTATTGAGCAGTTTATTCCAATGATTGAGTATGTGTTTCATTTGTTTCTCATTACAATTTTATCAGGCAGGTATATTTTTCCTTATTTTACTGATTGGGCCTGAGGCTGAGAGAGATTGAATAATGTTCTCGGTGTTACACAGCCACTGACTTACTGGAAGATCTCTGATTTCCTAACTCAAGTAGTTTTCCCATTAATGTTAATTAGCTCATTAGGTAGAAAATAATCCAGGTAGAATATTGATATTCTAGGAGGGTGAAGCTTCAAGAGAGAAAAATAGTTTTGAAAAAGGAGGCAGATGGAAACATAGATGGCCAAAGTACGTAGCCTGAAGGAAGGAACCAAATAAGACTGTATTCAGTGATTTCCAGACTTGCAACAAAAGCTAGTGAGAAGACAAGGCTAAAAACAAAAAGACAGTCATAATAGAAAACAGTATTAGGTAAAACAAAGAGCAATTTGGAAAGAAAATAATGAGAAAGAAGTCAACAGGACTTAACAGTCAATGTGGACAAATATGAATTGTCAAAATAGTCCTCGACAAATATGAATTCCTTGGGAAGCTTTTTAAAAAAATGCCTGAGTTCCACCCCTGACCAATTAAATCAGTCTGTCTGAGGGAAAGTATTTTCAACCTGGTATTCTTGGATAGGCTATGGGAGGGTCTACTCAGTTTCTGAAATCATTTGCAAAATTTTGCTTGTAGGTGCCTTTTTAAAAGGAATTTAATTCCAGTCTTTCTTCTGTCACATGCACTCTGTATTACCCTTCTCACCCTCAATTTTTCAGCAAAGTGAGAATGGTATTTGCCTTGCCTACTTCGCAGGGGTGTAGTCAGACTCAAACCAGATAAAATGTGCCATGGTGCTGTGTAAATTGTAAAGCCCTGTAGTGGCCCAACTTGTTATCATAATGGTGATTAAATCATGTTTGTCTACAATTGAAATAAGACCTTTGAGAAGTGATGTTCTCTCTGTCTCATCCACAAGTAACTCTGATGATGGCAACTGTAGCTTTTAGAAAATGTATTTGGGAAACTTTTAAAGTTCTCTAAATCACTGGAATCTACTTAAGATGATGTTAGCTACGTACAGTGTGATACTCACTGTCAATCATCTCATTCTTTAGATACCTCCGCTTAAGTGGACTACAGGAAGTATACACTCCTGGAATTTGGGATATGGGACAAGTCAGTGAGGATAAATGGTACAGTATAGGGTCAGGCTGACCTACTGCAGGGGAAGGAAAAGCCAGAATCCAGAAAACGACCACTATAAACTGTATCTTCCATTGATGATTATAATCATCATCAGTCCATATAGTGGTCATGCCAATTATATGCCAGTGAAATATTATTCATCCTCATTTCTATTCATGTGATGAAATTCCAGGTGAGTTTTTTCTACAGAAATATGGAAAGTTATTTGTTATTTGTCACTTTCTACATGTAAAAAATTTTTTTCATCTTTTTTACTAAACATGAAATGGAATTCTTTATATTTTGTGCCCACATTGTCATTAGTAGCAAGACTGCATTAATATTGTGTTTTCTTTTTGTTATTGAGGGTTTTTTCTTCCACATGCATAAAATTCTCAGTGAGTGTCATTGTTTGGCTTGGCTCTTTCCCCTACAGCATGTCTAGACAGTCTTCATAAGAATGCATAGATGCACATGTACCTTTGACACCTAAAATAAAAATAGAAGAGAAACAATAGGAAATTGAGTTTAGACAACTTGAAGTTTTGGAAGAGATGCAAATGAATCATCATAAAGATGAAGAAATGTTGATTAAATAGACATTTAATATAAAAGTATTTTCAAGTCACATGAGTGGCTAAGAATAGGTATATTATGAGAATAATGAAAATAAATGTGATTATTAAAATGATAAATAAATAAAAAACATGTTCAAGGATGTTCATTCTACAGATATTTATTGGAAACCTTAATGCCTATTAGTAAAGATAACTTATTAAATAAACCATAGTATATTCATCAAAAATAAAACTCAGCCCTTGTAGATATATATATATATATATATTGGTCTGTAAAGCTAGTTAAATTTATTGTTTAATTAAAAAAAGGAATGCGTAGACAGAAAAAATTCCTGGGAAAAATTTCCTTGCAAAAAAAAATGATCAGAAGGTAGAGCTGGCATTATTGATTTAAATAACTTAAATGGCAGACTAGAATTTGAAATATAGTCTTATCCTTCCCTTTAGGTCACTTGTTATTGACTGTGACCTAAAAGTTAAGAGTAAAGTTAAAGGTAAAGTTAAGAGTCTCCAATTACATCTTCCTCTAAGTTTAAGTTAATCTCTGACTATACAATGAATACTATACCTACTATATGAATCTGAACCTGATCCTTCCAAATCCCTAATCTTGCCTGTTCCAAAAGTCTGGAATTTAGCTGTGAGACTTCCACAGAGGACATCATTACTTTATTTATTTATTCTTTCTTTTATTCAGTAAGCATGTTTGAATGCCTACCATATGCTGGGCATCTTAAGTGGTGATCTGAATATGAAAATGACTCAAATATGGATTCTATACTAAAAGAACTTTTAACAAACCAAAGGAGACTGTGCTCTAAATAGATAACTTTTGGATTTTCACTATTGGAGTTCATTGATCCAATGTGCCAGGGATCATCCTCAGACCTCTTACCAGTCCACATTCATTCCCTATGTGTTCTCCTCCAGTTCCAGATCTAATTTCTCTGAAATTTATATCCCCAGGCCAGCCTACTTCCCCGAACTCCAGGCTCATATCCAGCAGGCTACTCTAAATCTCAATGGGATGTCTTAAACTTAACCTATATAGCACTACAGTTTGCATTTCAGTTAATAGCAACTCAGGCTTAAAAACTTGACCCCATCCTTGATTTCTTTCTTTCTCTCACACCTCAACATCCATTCCATCAATAAATCCTCTTGGCCAGTAGTTCTCAATGTATGGTTTAGAACCCCTTAGCAGACTTCAAAACCCTTTCAAAAGATCTGTGAAGTCAAAACTATTTTCATAATAATACAAAGACATTTTGCCTTGTTCCGCTTTTATTTGTATATGAATTATAAATGGAGTTTTCTAGATGCTATACGGTAAGTGATGACATCATACCTCTGATGGCTAATGGAATGTATGCTTGTGTAGTCTTATGTTTAAAGAAGTTTTAGTTTTCGTTCTTACATAAATATTAACAGATATGACCCTCATGAACAAAAAATCTTTAGTGTTATTAATTTTTAAGGGTATAACGTGATCTTGAGACCAAAAAGTTCAAAAATCAGTCCTCTAACTTTTCTTTAAAAATATATCTTGAATCTTACCATCTGTCCTCTGTCACTGTCACATGAGCAACTAATATCTCTTACCTGGATCTTTGAAAAAGCTTCATATCTTGTTCCTGGCATTGATCGTTGTGCTCTTGTCCTTTTGTGACTTGGTCGTGTATATAAATCAGATTATGTTATTCACCTGCTCAACCTTCCAATGTCTTTCCATCTCACTGCAAGTAAAGGTGCATGACATCCAAAATAATCTAACTCTCTATAACCTCTTAACCCATCTCCTGCCATTCTCCACCTTGTTTAATTTATGCTAGCCATGTCATCTTCCCAACATTACCTTAGATCAGCCAAACAGCTCCTGCCTTAGGTTCTTTGTACTTATCATTGAATTGTCTGTACCACCTTTCTCCCAGAGACTTCACACTGCTAATTATCATTCTTCCTTCAGGTCATTATTCAAATACTACCTTATGAGAGATGCCCTTTTTGACTATTGAATATAAAGTAGCTACCACTTTATTCCCTGTCTCTGTTATGCTATTTTATTTTATAACAATTTTCACTCCTGAATCAACATTATGTGTTAATTTGTTCAGTGTCTTTCTTTCCACCTGGAATGAATATTCCATGAGAATAAGAACTTCTTTCCTTTATGTCTTCCTACCTTCCTTCCTTCCATCTCCCTCTTTCCTCCCCTTAATTTTTATAAAGTGCTCAATTTCGGCACTTAGAATAATATGTGGGTCACAATTGGCTGTCAATAAGACTCACTTGAATTAGTTAAGCATGGTTGGGGAAAGGGCAGTGAAGACCATTCCAGAGAGGGAATGCTCAAATTGACCTTTATGTTTGAATAGGTGTCAGATAGGTGAAGTCTTAGTTCATTTTGTATCACCATAACGAAACACCTGAGATTGCATGTTCCCTTAGTTGATTTATATTACTATAAAATGAACTAAGAAAAGGGGCTTATTTAACTCACACTTCTGCAGGCTGGGAAGTACAAGCAGTGTCGGTTAGCATCTGCCCAGCTGCTGGTGATGCATCACAACATGGCAGAAAGTCAACAGGAAAGTGAATACATGTGAAGAGGCAAAACTTCAGTGGTGTCTGGCTTTATAACAACCACCTCTTGTGGGAATTAATCTATGTCCATGAGAACTAATGGAGTCTTGGCAGACTGGGAACTAACAGTTTTGCTAGAACTGAACCAAGTCAATTATGAGGGATCTGTCTCATGACCCAAACACCCCCTACTGGGCCCCACCTGTCAACACTGCCACATTGGGAATCAAATTTCAATCTGAATTTTGGTGGGGACAAACTAAGCCATATCTACACCATAGCATGCAGTTATATAGTCCGGGGAGAAGGATAGGGCCACTCTCCTCTGAATCAGAATGTCATGATATCTATGGGTTACTCATTCAATAAGTGATGTTCTTGTATAAACAGTTTCCATGGTCAAATATATTGGGGAAATACAAGGTTAAACAATTTCCTCACTGAATGATTTTTCTGAGCCTTCTTTTACTACCACCCCTGTAAACCTATTAATATATTTAACAACTAGTGATGCACAAAACTTAATTTAGAAAACATGATCTAGGGCATTTCATAGGTCTCTTTATAGCTGACCCTGACAATTCCATTCTGGTTTGATTTTCCATTCATCTTGCACAAATTCACACTGTTGAGGAAGGGAGCACCCAAGCTCAGCAATAAATATGTTGTTTATTTATGATGTTACAGAGTGGTATCTACATATTGTCTACTTTAATCCTTTAAGAAGCCATATAAGATAGATAAGACTATTATGATTTCTCTTTTATCTATGAGGAAAGGAAAAATAAGTATCTTTAGATTATGCCATATTAAAGAACAAGTCAAATAAATGGTGCTAAAAGACTGAAATGGAAAAACAAATAATTAGAAGGACCTATATTTTCTCCTTTAAGACAATATAATTTTAGCATCATTCTATTTTACATTAACTGAATTCAATTCAATAAGTGAGTATGAAGCACTGTATTAGACACTATGAGGAATAAACACAATTTTGTATTTGTTTTGCGTTTAGGAAATAAATTAGCCACACTGCTTTCTTTCTCTCCCAGATTCAGAACCATATGAGATATGGGATCCAGGAGTTAGAAAAATTGAAACCAATGCCATGCTTTATATTATTATCATAAGAACTGATTGGACAATGTGATTCTAGATAGGTAACTGAATATGCTTGCTGTAACTTCACTCTTGGATTAGACACATATCCTAACGCAGTTACTGGCACAGCTAGCCAACATACAAGGTTATTTTACCACAGAAGGTCAGAGAACATATTTATTATGCTGACATGCTGGCTCTGAAGAGGAGAAACCTGGAAGAGGCAATAATAAGCATGCTTAGTTCCTTCCTCAGTGTCATTTTACAGCTCAGTAACTCTAATTCTTTAGGGGATGAAGTAATAAAAAGTGGAAGAATAGACCAAGGATGTTACTCTAATGGTATTCCCATCATGTTTCCTTGTAGAAACATGAGGCCAAAGAATAGAAGTTCATCCTAACAATAAGCCAATAACGTGTATTCCATTTGGTCAAGTAATGTAACAATTTTCCAAATGCTTTTGGAAGATAAGACTTTAAAAGTGTTTGGAAGATTCAAGCAACCATGTTCCAAACAGTTTTGGAAGGTAAGATTCACTACACTTACTTACCAGACATCAAAATCTTTATCTTTCTCCAAAAATCTGCATTTCCTTCCTTATATCTATTAATATCCACCTAGACTCCTCCCTCACCTTTCTCTTTCTATGTCTAATTAGCCACCAAAGCATGTCACTTCTGTTTCCTATCTTTACAAGCCTTTCTCTTCTCCTACTCCCACTGCACCTGTCTTAATTCCTTTGTCTTGATTACTGAAATAGCTCCCATCATGGCTTCCTTGATGTCATTCTCATCTACTTCTAACTTTTCTTGTACATTTATCCCAGAGTGATCTTCGTGGATTTTACAATTATCATTATTTTATGGTTTGAAACAATCACAAAATTGCAGAAATGTTGGAAACACAATACAAAGATCATTTTCTTGGAACTCTTTGTAAGTTGCTAACCTAATTCCTCATTAGCACTGGTGTGTTATTTCCTACAAACAAAGATATTTTTGTGTAACCAGAATACAAACATCAAAATCAGATAATGAATTATGATATATTACTACCCTTTAACCTTAAGACTCCATTCAAATTTCACCAATTGTCCTAATAATATGTTTTATGGTCAAAAGTATCTAGTTTAGAATCACACATTGCATCTTGTTTTCATTCCTGTTTAATCTCCTTTGATCTAGAATAATTCTTCAGTCTTTTCTTGACTTTTAAAATGATCACATATTTGAAGATAACAGGTCAGCTATTTTGTGGAATGCTCCTCAATTTGGGTTCTCTGATGTCTCTTCATAATTAGATTCAGGGTATGCATCTTTGTCAGAAAGATCCAGAGGTTACTCTCTTTTTCTTATTTCATCCCATCAGCTGGTGCATGATTTTGATTTCTCATAATGATCTTTCAGATGATGTTCACCTTGGTCACTTGATTAAGGTGGTTTCTTTCAGGCTTCTCCACTGTAAAGTTACTCTTTCTCTTTGTTTTCTTCTGAAATGTGTATATATTTGTGAGGAGGTACTATGTCAATATTCCATTCCTTACAAAACATTCAATTTACTCATGTATTTGTTTACACTTGCAGAGACCCATGTTTCCTATTTTACTGAGTTTGCTCCATTATTATTATTATTGGCTTTGATACTTGAATTATTCAGAGTTTTGCCAAAGGGAGTCCTCCTGTGTCCTTTTGACTTATTTCCATCATTCTTTGAGCATTTCTTACTTTCTGGAGCATCAGGATTTCTAGGCTTATCTTATGTATACTTTTCCAGTGTGAGATGTGGAATCAGCCATTTCTCTAAGAAGCTTTCCTTCCTTTTAGTATAAAATGGTAGTTTGATGCCAAGATTTAGGCACTAAGTATATTAATTGCTACTGGGATGTCACTGTTCCCAGACTTTCTCAATGGGCAGGGCTAGAGAATATTTGTATATAAGCATATTATGTATATATATGTATGCATGTGGGTCTGGATATGTATACACAGATATACACATGCACATGAACATCTATATTTCTATGTCCATCCATCTCTACATGTATTGAAAACCAGGAGTTCACAGAAATAATGAGATTTCAATCTAAACAGCACATAATTCATTTTTATATTTGTAGTTCTATTCTCTGACAGTCAGAAACCTAGCTTCCTTTATTCATAATGTATTCTGTTATTTTATCAGGTCCTGACTCTCCTGTAGAGTCATCTCCAAATGTGGACACTGGCCTTATCCCCCTTGGGCTCTGTTACCACATGCCAGTAAAACTCCACATGGACACCTCCTGCTCAGGGCATGGCACACACGCATCCAGGCATGAGGGGTCAGGGATGTATGTTTTGACCCCTCATACCTGGTTGCCCTTCTCACCTTTAGAGTGCTTTGACTCCATCCTGGCTGCTCTGCACATGTGGACACCCTCTTCACACTGCCAGTATGCGGATACCCTGCAAGGATACCCTACTCAGCCAATGCCAGACTTCTTCCCTTGTGTAGAGAGTGATCTTGTTATACTTTTATTCACTTTTATAACATCCTTTAGGATTTACTACCTTTATAACAACCTCTAAACTTCTTTTTTTTTTTTTTTGAGATGGAGTTTCGCTCTTGTTACCCAGGCTGGAGTGCAATGGCGTGATCCTGGCTCACCGCAACCTCCTCCTCCTGGGTTCAGGCAATTCTCCTGCCTCAGCCTCCTGAGTAGCTGGGATTACAGGCACATGCCACCATGCCCAGCTAATTTTTTGTATTTTTAGTAGAGACGGGGTTTCACCATGTTGACCAGGATGGTCTCGATCTCTTGACCTTGTGATCCACCTGCCTCGGCCTCCCAAAGTGCTGGGATTACAGGCGTGAGCCACCGCGCCTGGCTTCTAAACGTCTTAATAAGGCATTAAAAGTCCATTAATGGTCTCACACTGGGCTCCTGTATATCACCAGCACTGCCAACATACAATCATACCAAACTCCTGCAATACTCCAAAGGAAACTTCTTGCACCTTCTGATACAGTTTAGAATGCATTTCCCTCTTTTTCTCTACCTGGTTAACTTCCATTTTTTCTTTTAGATAGGATTCAAGCACCAGCTAGCATAACTCTTTCTCACCCCATCTTCAGTGAGATGCCCTTATTCATTCATCCATTTTACTCATATTTGCTAAGTGTGTTCTATATACCAGATTTCACGGTAGGTACAGGTAATAACAGTGAGTAAGGCAAAAGAGGTCACTGTCCTCAAGGAGCTTCTATTCCAGAGGAGGTAGAGAGTCAATGATCAAGTGAACAATAAGTAAAGAATATGACTTCAGATTGTGATCAGGGCTATGAATTAACTACACAGAGTCAAACAGTATTTGGAGGAGGAGCCACTACTTGGAATCGGAGAATACCTCTCTGAAGAGGTAGTATTCAAGCTGGAACATGAACGAGGAGAAACTAGCCATGTAAAGAGTCAGGAAAAGAATGTTCCAGGCAGGGAAATGAAAGAGCAATACAAAGACCCAGAAGAAGACATGAACTTGAGCAGAGGAACAGACGGTAGGCATGCATGACTGGAGCTCAGTATGAGGGGAAAGTACTATTAGTTGAAACCAGAGAAGACAGAGAGCCAATGAGGTCATGGTAGCAATTGTAGATTTTATTCCAAGAACAATTAGAAGCTATTGAAGGGTGCTAAGCAAGAATGTGATATGATTTGATGTACATTTTTAAAAGATCACTCTGGTTAGAGAATACCTTATGGAGGGGAAAGTAAGGGAAACAACTAGGAGGTTTTGTAGCTGTCCAAGAGAGCACGTATAGTTACTTCGATTGGTGGGTAAAACAGGAGTATAGGGAAATGAATGGTTTTAGGATATGTTTTCAAAGTAGAATGAATAATATTTACCATAGAGTTGAATTTAGGAGATACAGTTATGAATCAAACATGTACAGATTTGTGGCTTGAGTCACTGTGAAAAATTATGATGTTATTTACTGAAATGGTGACATCGAGGCAAAATTCAGTGCTTTTCATTGTGTTTGTTTTGATGTTGCTAGAATTGGAGCAAGGGTCAAGTGTCTGTTTGGTTTATATACATTTGGGATACCCTTTAGATGCCATGTAGATAGTTAGATGTAAGGGTCTCTGGCCCTTCTGCTATGCTTTCTTAGAATTATGTATGTACTTTCACATAATTTTATGTGTATATTGTAACAGTCTACTTATGCATCAAAGAAGATGGAAACATTTTCTGGAAAGTATATTAATTATATTACTATTTTAAAAAGCAGAAATTGCAAATAATCTCTTACTACTCTGTGAAATTTTTTTTTTTAGATTCTTGGTTTAGCAAAGAACTTGACAATAAATATTTGATAAATGGACACAGGAATAACTGATATAATTTGAAATAAATTCTTGGAACAGTTGTATGAGATAGCAAGTCTTAAATGCTAAATCGAATTGAGTCAAGTATCAAATCATATTACTATTTCAGTTAAGATAACTTTTCTTAAAAATATTTTCTGAATATCAGAAAGACACTCCAAAGTGTTTTACATCTTCTCTGATTTCTACAAAAAATAAAACAAAGATACCAACACAAACAGATATCTACATAATAATTGTAATTATACATTAAATAATACATTAAGAGGGTCATTAAGTTAGTCAAAATATGTGAGGGAAAAGTCTATTTCAAATAAGTTAAATTATATAAACAGACATTAGGCAATGCACTCTAATGAAATATTGACAGTGATTAATAACAACTCTGAGAGAATATTTTATCTTCTCATCCCTATACTTCTCTTTCTTCCTTCTGTCACAACAGTTACAAATGATTAGCTCAGCAGTCATTTCTCTATTAAATAACAAAACGTATGAAAAGATAGAGACACAGACTGTCAATATTTCAAAATTAATTTTACAGACACTAGCTTTCACTTAACACAAAATTTGTGAAGGTAATAATACCAAAGGAAAAGACAAATAGTCTTGACTACATAGAAATTAAGTTGCACTGCATCAAAAACTTAATGAAAATAAAAAACAAGTAACTAATGTGACAGAAATAATAAAAATAAACCGTCAAATTGTTAAAATTTTAATATACAAAGAGCTCTTGCAAGACCACAAAGAAGGCTAACACATCCATGAAGGAAAACGGACAGAGAATGTAAATAGACAATGTAGGAAAGAAACAGATGAATATTTAATAAGTAAAAGAAAAAATGATTAAGTGTTGAATATCAAGGAAATGCAAAATAAAATTAACACATAACCTAAGAAGTAGTTAAAAACTTTTTTAAAATGAAAATATATCCTGTATTTAGCAAATGCATGGTAAAGTCATGGTGATGCAGGCATAGACTGATAGTCTCATAGACCAATGGGTGAAATGTTTTTACATATTTTCTTGGTAATGTGAATCAAGAGTCTTGAAAAACATACTTCTTTTAGTCTAGTAATTTCTCATCTGTACCAATGAAATGCCCAGAAAGAGGAAAAAGTTCTGTAAAAGATTTTGTTTTAGTACTATTTATAACAGAAAAGAATTATAATAAAAATTTTTGTTTGTATGGAAGGTAGAGTATTAAAAATATTAAATATTATTTGAAAGCAAATTTAATATATGAATAACTGTTTACTATATGGTAACTATAAAAGTGTGAACTGGAAACTACAAAATAAACTAAAGATAAATAGGAACAGATTATTTGCAAATTTGTAATATGTACTTCTGTGTGTGTGTGCATGTGTGTGTGTATTGTTAAAACAAAAACTTTAGCTGAATTATATTAAAGGTGTTTATTTGAGCAATGAATGACTCGTGAACCAGTAGGCCCCAGAATCAGATTCAGAGAGGGACTCCAGAGGCGCCTTGTGGTCAGAACAAATTTATAGACAAAAAAAAAGGAAAATGATGTACAGAACAGAACTTAGAAGTGAGATACAGAAACAGCCAGATTGGCCACAGGTTGGCCTTTGCCTTATTTGAACACAGTTTGAACACTCAGCAGTCTATGAGTGGTTGAAATATGGCTGCTGGAATTAGCGAAGACTCAGTTATTGTTGCAGGCGCATACTCCTAAGTTAGGTTTTCAGTCTTGTCTGCCTATTAAATTAGGTTATGGTTCAGCCATAAGGACTCAAATACAGAATTATGAAGTCCTTCTCAGGCCATATTTAGTTCACTTTAACTAGACACACACACACACACACACACACACACACACACACACACACGTCTACTCTCTCTATATTTATAGAATGAATATATGTATTTATAATATATATATATATATAGAGAGAGAGAGAGAGAGAGACAGAGAGAAATTAAAAATTTTTTATGGTGTGTGTGTGTGTGTTTTCTCCAAGTCTGTTTCTGCTACCCGTACAGGAGGAAAAAATTACTCAAATCAAATAGAATGCATGAAATCCAGATTGCGTCTCAAAGTGATACTCTATTTTTTTTCAAACCTGTTCTATTCACTTTACAGCTTTCTAACCTAGCTAAGCACAG
This sequence comes from Callithrix jacchus, assembly GCF_049354715.1. NCBI lineage: Eukaryota > Metazoa > Chordata > Mammalia > Primates > Cebidae > Callithrix > Callithrix jacchus. Next base: position 102,540,240 of record NC_133510.1, on the reverse strand, counting down.
ATTTGACCACCATTGCTTGGTCAATTTAAAGCTATGAAACTGTATGACCAGGTTTTTATTTATTTCTAGAGTGAATTCTTACACCTTGACCTCTTCTAGTGTATATCGCAAACCTAGATTTATTTTACTTCCTCAAAAGCACCATGCTCTTTCAAAACATATGCTGATGTTTCTGCCTGGAACATTGCTCTAAATCCTTCCATTTTCATGCCCTAATCCTTGGATTTCACTTAGATAAAAAGCATAGGAATAAACAGGATTTTTATATTGATAAAGTACATAATCCATAATAACTATATAATAATCACACATCATATCTCCCTACTTATTATATTATACTGAAATAAATGCATAAGCAATAGATCATTTATATATGCATATATATGTATATGTGCAGGAGTAAATAGTGAGAGACTAATAAGTTGTCTCATTTATCTTCAGGTAAAATAGAAAAAAGCCTAAGTAGAGAAGTTAAGCAAGTCAACTTATAATCTTTTTTAAAAATTTAACTGTCAAGTTCAGAGGTACATGTGTATGTTTGCTATAGAGGTAAACTTGTGCCGGGGGGTTTTACAGATTATTTCATCACCCAGGTATTAAGCCTAGTGCCCATTAGCTATTTTTCCTGATCCTCTCCCTCCTCCCACTCTCCACCCTCCACAAGGCCACCCCAGTGTGTGTTGTTCCCCTTTATGTGTTCACATGTTCTCACCATTTAGCTCCCACTTACAGGTGAGAACATGTGGTGTTTGGTTTTCCGTTCCTGCATTAGTTTGCTAAGGATAAGACCTCCAGCTCCATCCATGTTCCTGCAAAAGACATAATCTCATTCTTTTTTTTTTATGGTTGTACAATATTCCATGGTGTATATGTACCACATTTTTAAAATCCAGTCTACAATTGATGGGCATTTATTTTGATTCATGTCTTTGTTATTGTGAATAGTGCTTCAATGAACATACATGTGCATGTGTTTTTATGACAGAAAGATTATATTCCTTTGGGTACATACCCAGTAATGGGATTGCTGGGTTGAAAGGTGTTTTTGTTTTTAGGTCTTTGAGGAATTGCCACACTGTTTTCCACAATGGTGTAACTAATTTACGTTCCCACCAACACTGTATGAGCGTTCCTTTTTCTCCGCAACTTTGCCAGCATCTGTTGTTTTTTGAGTTTGTAATATTAGTCATTCTAACTGGTGTGAGACGATATCTCATTGTGGTTTTGATTTGCATTTCTCTAAAGATCAGTGATGTTGAGCTTTTTCATAATCTTATTTTAACATTATAAATTCATAGTTCCCAATCTTTTCTGGGCTCTTATCACTACTCAGCAGACATAAATTTCTCCAGTCCACTTGCATGCCAACTTTCTTAATGACTTGAATTTTACTCTTCTCAGATACCTGATTTTCCTCCTAGTCTATTACAGATAATTTAACCCTCACTTCACAGAGAAACTGGAAGTCATCAACAAGTAATTACCCCAATACTTTGCCAAAAAATGTTTAAAACCTTTCAGAATCTCTTCATTTCTTTCTCCATCCTGTTAAACTGGAGGCATTCCTCTGCCTCTCTAAAAGTCAAACTTTTCACACGTTCTCTGAATTCCACCCCTTACCTCCTTTGTAGGAAAGTTTTACTCTCAATTCCTTTTTGTTCTTATCTCTTTAACATATCTCTTTTTACCACCTCATTTCCATCAGCATTTTAATGTGCACAAGTCAATGGAGTCATAAAGGAATATCTCCCATAGCTATACCAGTTCTCTTTGATTTCACAAACTTCTGGAAAGATGTGCCCATACTCTCTCTGCTTCTTCCTTTTTGTATTCCAAACACGCCAACCACCTTTTAGTTCCTTACATGTGCTTACTGTATTTTTTTCTGCTGTGGTCATCAGGATCAAGGCATCTGATGTTCCCTCTGACTTGGACACTTCATTTCAACCCGCTCACACTGCTTTCACTTAGCTAATTTCTGCATCTCCTTCAGGTGGCAGCTGAAAGGTCACTTCCTTAAATAGGCTTCTCTTTACACCCCAAACTAGGTCAGATCCCTGGTTTTATGTCTTTATATAAGGTTCTGTTTCTTCATAGGACTTTTTACCTTCCTCTTTCATAGCTGACTTTCTCACTAAAATACGAGGTGCTTGAGGGAAAGAATGGCATCTATCTTTTAGTTAATATTGCATAGTGCTGGTTATTCCTCTTAGACCAGGTAAGGGGAGAAGATGACAGAGCCATGAATGAGCAGTCCCATCAAGAGGAATTATTTTGTGCTGTCTTCTCTGTGTTTGGTGATGCCACTGCACCAGGGCACATTAGCATCCATCTTGATGTTTTGTTTGGTATGTTAGGCCCTTCTTGCATTGCTAAAAAGAAATATCTGCATTGTTGGGTAATTTACAAAGAAAAAAGATGTAATTGGCTCACAGTTCTGCAGGCTGTACAAGCATGGCATCACCATCTACTTAGCTTCTGGGAAGCCTAAGGGAGCTTTTACTCCTGGCAGAAGTTGTGAAGTGCAAGCAGGCACATCACATGGCAAAAGCAGGATCAAGAGAGTGGGGTTGGTGGGGAGGTGCTGCACACTTAAACAATCAGATCTTGTGAAAACATTACTACAAGGACAGCACCAAGACATGAAGGATTTGCCCCACTGACCCTGTAACATCCCACCAAGCCCCACCTCCAACACTGAGGATTACAGTTCAGCATGAGATTTGATGGGGACATGTATTCAAACTATATCACTTCCATTTGTTTCTAAAGCAAAATATGTCTAATGACTGATTTCTTTCTCAGAAGCTGCAATCTGGTGTTTCCCATTCAAACTCCTAACAGCCTCTTAACTTTCTGCTCCTGTAAACAAGTCACCATAGGAGGTCTATAACCTCAAGCTGTGCTTTCTAAAAAGGCTTATTGTGATTAATTGGAGTGTATCTTGTCTTCTTTTTTCCCCTTATTTGTGGTCCCTCATTGCCATGAGCCTTCACTCCTCCAAATCAGAGATGGTGGGCTGTTTAGAGAGGTTCTACCAGGGTCTCTTCCACTTATTTCCCATCAGAGACCCTGCCAGAAGGTTTCTACTCAGAGCACTCACTGCAATTTCTAGGGCAGCTTTCTTAAACACTGATAAAACAAGTCTGTGTGCTGTGTTTTCTTCCAAACCTATTGATTTCCTCTTTTCCTTCAACTATCACCTCTATAATCAGGGAAGTTCTGCTGGACTGTTCACTTAATTTGGTGATTCTGCCATTTATTAGGAGGGCTGTCTTATGGTTTAACCCATTAATGTCTTCTTTCAGTTAGGTCCTACTTATAGTAAAATCTTGCAGTAGGGGAAGAAGATGCATACTTATCCATCCTTTACTAATTTAGGCCTTATTCTAGTTTTCATGTATATTATCTCAGTTAATCCAGATAATAATTCTATGGGGAAGCTTATGTAATTCTCATTTTATGAATGCAAATACTAGACTGTAAATACTGACATTAGGATCCGAATCCAATTCTACTTTCCTGCAAATCCTATTTTGTCTCCCAAATATGTGTTAATAAGTTTAACCCATAGGAACTAGTTAGAAACATAAAGGTACTTTGTAATTGAGGATACCAATGAATTAAGTGTTTGCTCAATGTTTTCACTGATATGAAGATGAAGAAAGGAGTTTTAGAATTAGAGACTGTTTCAGAACTTAATGATTTTGTTGTTGAAAAATCCAAATGAAATTTACATATAAATCATAATAATTATTGATTATTTTGAAATTTATTACTGAGTTTATGTATTTTTTAACACTTGCTTAATATACTTATATCCCTTCATATAAATCTTTTGGATATTCCTTTGCTAGGGATGGGTCAGGAAAAAAAGAAAAACTTTATTAATAGGCATTTTTATAACTGTTCTAGAAAAAAATTCAACAGAAAAGGAATTGAACCTGTTAGATAAAATTAATTGTAATACTTATCTTCACTTTAAAACTTACTGCTATCATATTATGACACAAATTCTTATGAGCCTGATTGTAGTTTACGCCAAGGGAAGTTCTATATGCTTATTCTTAAAACTTCACATCTTCTTAAAGTTATTCACAGAAGTAGTTATATTGTCACATCTCTCTGGTTTAAACCTTAACTTTATTCTACCCACTAATGTATTTATTTCTTTGTAATAACCCTCATGGCAATTGCCTTTACAGATATTCTGTGGAAAATATTCTTTTAAACTATCATATTCCTACTTACAAAAAAGTTCTGTTATTTTTATTGTTTAGGGAGACATTTTGGGTAATTATAGCAAAAAGACAGAATGATGTAATGGAAAGTATATTCATGGCTTTTAAGTGTTGAGAGAGCTGCATTCTAAAGCTGTCCAAGAGTTACTGACTATCCTCTGATACTCAGTTTCCCTGACTGCCCATCTGTGGAGTTTTTGTAGGATTTGGTGAAAAAAGGTAGGATACCTGAAGCAGAATGTATTTCATGGGCACTATTATTATAATAGTAAAGAAATGACTTAAGAATTAGAAAGCAGGCTGGGTGTGCTGGCTCATGCCTAAAATCCCAGCACCTTGGGAGGTCAAGACAGGAGCATCAGATGAGGCTGGGAGTTTGAGACCAGCCTGGTGACATAGCCAGATCATGTTTCTACAAAGAATTTTTTAAAAATTTAGTAGGGCATGGTGATGTGTGCCCTTAGTCCTAACTACTTAGGGGACTAAGATGGGAGGATCCCTTGAGGCCAGTCACATATTTGACAAAGAATAGTATCTAGAATTTATAAAGAACTCACAAAACTCAATAGTTTAAAAATAATTCATTAGGAAATGGGCAAAAGATATGAAGAGACATTTTGCTGCAGAGGATATATAGGTGGTAGCAAATTAGCACAAGAAAAGATATTCAACATCATTAACCACGAGGGAGATGCAACGTAGAACCACAATGAGATATCACTACACACCTATCAGAATGGCTAAAATAAAAAATAGTGACAACACTAAATGCTGGCAAGATACAGAGAAGCTCATGCATTGCTTGTGGAAATGTAAAATTGTACAGCAATTTTGGAAAACAGTTTGGCAGTTTCTTAAAACATTAAACATTGAACTGCCATACCACCCAGCATTTGTACTTCTGGGAATTTATCCCAGATAAATGAAAACATGTTCACTGAAAAATCTGTACACAAATATTTATAGCAGCATTATTCACAACAGCTGAAAACTGGAAACAACCCAGACGTCCTTCAATGGGTGAATGGTTAAACATCCGTGTCATTGAATACTATCCAGCAATAAAACAGACTAAGCTATTGATGCACACAACAGCTTGGATGAATTTGCAGAAAAGTACGCTGAGTGAAAAAAGCTAGTCCTGACAGGTTACATACTGTATGATCCTATTAATATACCATTCCTGATGTGACAAAAGTTTAGAACTAGATCAGCAGTTACCAGGAATTAAGGTGGAGGTGGGGGCAGGAGAGAAGTAAATGTGGCTATAAAAGGCCAATGGGAGGGATCCTTGCATTTCTTGGCCCTTGTTGCCATGTTGCACTATAATTTTGTGAGATATGCCCACTGAGGGAAACTAGGAAAAAGAAACGTGAGTGTACTCTTTATGATTTCTTACAATGGCACATGAATCTACAATTATTGAAAATAAAAAAGTTTACTTAAAAATTAAGCTATTATATTTAAAAAGCAATGTGCATCTTTATTTGTAAAACTGTATTTCTTTCACCCACACAGTGATATATGCTTTCTGTTTTAGCTGTTCAGAATATATCTTCTATAATCCATTGCATAATTATTTTCTGCTGCTCCTAAAATGAAGCAAATCATTTAAAATTATTGTTTTAAAAAAGAAAAAAGTGTGGGGAATAAAGCTGGTTTTACTTATTTTAAATTTTGGACACATTTGAATTTGACATGGACATCTATAAAATATTAATATATATATTTGCAATACCAAAGTCAAAAAATAATTTTTGCAAAATTGTTGTGACTATTTTAATGCTGGGAAAGCTTCATCGAGTTTTGACCTCCAAACTTTTTTTTTATTATCCTCTTTTATTATCCTCTACTGTCTACATACAGTCTTTCCGATGTAGATTTGAATAAATTATATGAAGAAGCTAACTCATATGAAGAAACATATATTACAAATTTTCCATCTAACAAACTTCACACTCATGCTTATATATGTTAAATACTAGGAATAGACTAACAGTTTTAAAAAATATATTTTGACAAGTTGCCCTGAAAAGGGCGTATTTCCATTTATACTCTTTTTTTTTTTATTGCACTTTAAGTTCTGGGATACCTGTGCAAAAGGTGCAGGTTTGTTATATAGGTATGCACGTGCCATGGTGGTTTGCTGCACGCATCAACCTGTTATCTACATTAGGTATTTCTCCTAATGCTATGCCTCCCCTATCCCCACCTTCCTTACAAGCCCCAGTGTGTGATGGTCCTCTCCCTGTGTCCATGTGTTCTCATTGTTCAACTCCCACTTATGAGAGAGAACATGTGGTGTTTGCTTTTCTGTTCCTATGTTAGTTCGCTGAAAATGATGGTTTCCAGATTCATCTATGTCCCTGTAATGGATATGAACTCATTCTTTTTTATGGCTGCATAGTATCCTACGGTGTATATGTCCCACACTTTCTTTATCTAGTCTGTCATTGATGGGCATTTGGTTTGGTTCCAAGTCTTTGCTATTGTGAAAAGTGCTGCAGTAAACATATTTGTGCATGTGTCTTTATACTCTTACTAGTGATGCCTAAGAAGGGAAAGAGTTCAATTTTACTGTGGCCAGCAAAATATCAGGCTCATTTAAGGCCTAGGGAAATTATTTTCAAATTACTTAGCCATAGTTTTTCTCTCTGTTAAAAGAAAAGTTTATGTATTAGGTTGAATTATATGAAATGGATATTTTTGCAGGTAATATGGCTGAATATCAGCAGTTTCATATGGTTCAACCTAACAGAAACCTAATATGTGAAAAAAAAAAGCACAGGTGCTCTGGTTGATGATGGAGTAGGGGTATTCAGAGGACCTCAGAGAAGGAATCAAGAGCACCTGTTTGCTCTCAGAAAGCCCTGGGAAGGAAAGGCAGGTGAAGAAATCCGGAACTCTCAGGGCCCTGGTCAGGATGTGTGAGGGCCTTGGTTACAGAGCTGGAAGAGAGGAAGAGAACATTGACAACTAGCAGGAGAACAGCTGCTTAGACATTTGCCTGTACCAGTAACTCTGACCTTGCTCTTGTGTGGGATTACAATGTCTAAGAAGCAGTACCAAGTCCCTACAGTCTGTTTTATAATTTGTCTTTTTAAATAGATGAGTATACATATTATTTCATAGTCAGACCTCTATATAAAAATGAAATTAATTGAAGAGATAAGATCAGGAGATATAAAGATTTTTAAAAATTTTCTGCCTTTCTCTTATAAAAAATCTAGTGACTGTAAAAATGTAATACATGGCAGAATTAGATACTACTTATTACCAATTGCCACCCACTTTTGAAACAAGGTAGATTTAAAAAAAAATCAATGCTATCAATAGACTGAAGAGTAGAAAATTGCTCATTGATATCAAGATGAGAAACTCAAGAGTTATTAGGCTCTTAGCTTTACTTGTAACTTTATGTTTGCTTCTCTTTGCTTTATCTATAGCGTAGTGTCTTACAGGGGAAAATGCGATCAATTTGAAATTAAATAGACCTGTGTTTTAATTTCATCTCTCTCATGTACCTTTAATTTCAGCTCTCCCACTTAACTGAGATTATCTGTGAATCTCAAGTCAATAAAATGGAAAGTGGAATAGCTACTTTTGATACCAACATTATAGGCTTCAACGAGACAACAAATTTCAAGTGAAATGTCGACATCTCTTAAATACTCATTATTCACTCATGCCTTCTTTAACTTCCTTGTGGTGATCATATATTTTTAAATCTATGTTTGGTCATGATATATAAAGCAGAAGAATTGCATTTGCCTACCTGAATATAAGGAGTTCTACATTTTCAGAACAAGTCTTGATCATATTAACATCATATTCATAACAACAAAAAAACTGTACTTCACTTCAATTTGTTTTCCTTTTATTGAAAAAGAAAGAAAATATAATAATTTTCAATTTGTATGACATCTATGGTAAAATGGCAATAGCATTTACTTTCATCAAGTTATCTGGACTTCCTCAAATCTCTTATATACAGTTTTCAAAGTGATTAAGACAGAGAAATATGAGAACTCTAACTCATAAAACTGAGTGGATCACAACTGTTTATATTTTCTTTCTCCTTACTTGCAACCAAAATGATAAAATAAAAACAAAATTAACAATAAATTTATAGTAGTGATGAAAAACAGCGACAGTTACTGCCAGAGGCATTTGAGAAGTTCTAAAAGATAAAAGCAAATATTGCTGGATTTAGGGTAAACAAGAGGAAGAAATCCACAATCGAACATTGGTGGAAGAGGGGAAGATGTCACTGTAACAGGGAGTGGGTTTGACACCTCATTAGAACTCTGCAAAAAAAATCTCAAGCCTGAGAAACAGTGCATGATTATCAAAGCCACGGAGTGGACAGGGCAAGCAGAACCTTAGTATCTCCTATGAGGAGCAATTGGCTTTGTTGTTTGCCCGCCAGATGGTAATAAGTATCTAAGGAAGCTGAAGGATCCCCTGAAGTTCCTAATGTGGAGACAGTGCCTTAGGTATAAAAAGTGTTTGACTAAGACACCAGTTGAGGTAGAAACCAGGCTTAATGGACAAAGTAAGTACCTCTAAGAAAACTGAATTAATGCCAGAAAAAGACGCTAATCAGTGTCCTCAGAAAGATTTGAGAGGTGATTGAACTTATAAAGTTAAGAATTTAAGAATTAAGGCTATTTTAAAAATGTAATAGTTGGAAAATAGAAAAGTTTTTTAAATTAAAAATAACATAATTACACAAAAGTTATAACAAAATACTAAAAATTCTGTGCCTTATCTTATTTGTTCACTGATGTATACTCAAAGGCTACAACAGGGCCTGATCACACACCTGATAGTGGTCAATAAGTATTTTCTAGCAAATTAATGAAGGTGCTTTAGGACAATGAACTGTAGAATACTCCCAGTATATAAAACAGGAAGGATCAAAGAGATCCAATATCCATGTACTAGGAGTTCTAGAAGTAGAAGCCACACAGTAAGTAATAGAGTGTGGTGTTAGTACAGGAATAGACAAATAGATCAATGGGAATATAATTGAGTCCAAAAATATAAGCCCAATATCTATTTGGAAATTTAGTATATGATAAAGGCATTTCAAATCAGTGGAGAAATGATGGTATTGGGAGAGTAGGCTATCATTTTGAGAAAAAATATTTAGAATTAAATATTTTCATCATATATTTCACACAAAATATCTCAGGTTGATATAGACCCAAAGGAAAATAAATCATTCTACCAAAAAACACCTGCACTCATATGTTTATTGCAGTGCTATTCACTAGAGAAAAGACATGGAATCAACCTAAGTGCCCATTAATAGTGGATTGGATAAAGAAAATGTGGTACATACACAGTGTGGAATACTATGCAGCCATAATAAAAGAGTGAAATCATGTCCTTTGCAGCAACATGAATGTAGCTAGAGACCATTATCCTAAGTAAAGTAACACAGAAACAGAAAACCAAATAGTGCTGCAATAGACATGAGAGAGAATGTAGCTATGTTTTCAATATACTTTTGGGCATATTCCTAGCAGTGGGATTGCTGGATCATATGGTAGTTATATTTCTAGTTATTTAAGGAACCTGTAAGATCTCCATTGTTCTCTATAGTGGTTGTACTAATTTATGTTCCCACCAGCAGTTTACGAGGATTTCGTTTTCTCTACATCCTTGCCATCATTTGTCACTGCTTGTGTTTTGGATAAAAGCCATTTCAACTGGGCGTGAGATGATATTTCCTTTTAGTTTTAATTTGCATTTCTCAGATGACCAATAATGTTAAGGATGTTTTCCCATATCTATTTGCCATTTGTATGTCTTCTTTTGAGAAATGTCTATTGTGATCTTTTGCCCATTTTAAATCGGATTCTTAGATTTTTTTCCTTTTCAGTTGTCTGAGGTCCTTATATTTTCTGGCTATTAATCTCTTGTCAGATGGATAGTTTGTAAATATTGTCTCCCATTCTGTAGGTTGTCTTTTCACTTTATTGGTTGTTTCCTTTGCTCTGCAGACGTTTTTGGCTTGATATGATCTCATTTGTCCACTTTTGCTTTGGTTGCCTATGCTGTGAGGTGTTCCTTAAGAAATTTTTGCCCAGTCCAATGTCCTGGAGAATTTCCTCAATGCTTTCTTTTAGTAGTTTTGTAGTTTGAGGTCTTAGATTTAATTATTTAATCCATTTTGATTTGTTTTTTATATATGACAAAAGATAGGGGTCTACTTTTATTCTTCTGCATATGGATATACAGTTTTTCTACCACCCATTTATTGAAGAGACTGTCTTTTTCCTTATGTAACCTTGTGTATGTTCTTGTCACCTTTGTCAATGATGAATTCACTGTCAGCGTATAGGTTTGTTCCTGGGTTGTCTATTCTGTTCCATTGGTTCATTTGTCTGCTTCTATGCAGAACCATGCTGTTTTGGTTACTGTAGCTTGGTAGTATAACTTGAAGTCAGTTAATGTGATTCCTCCATTTTTATTTTTTTGCTCACGATGGCTTATGCTCTTCTGGGTCTTTTTGGGTTCCATATAAATTTTAAGATTTTTTTTCCATTTCTGTGAAGAATATTGCTATTTTATTAATGATTGCATTGAATCTGTAGATTGCTTTAGGTAGTATGGATATTTTAACAATATTGACTCTACCAATCCAGGAAGTGGAATATCTTTTCATTTTCTTGTATCCTTTTCAGTTTATTTCATTCATGTTTGTAGTTTTCATTGGAGAGCTCTTTTACTTCTCTGGTTAATTTTATTCCTAGATATTTTATTTTATTTATAGATAATGTAAATGAGATTACCTTGTTCTCTTTTTCAGATTATTCACTGTTGTCACATATAAATACTACTGATTTGTGTATGTTGATTTTGTATCCTGCAACTTTACTTAATTTATCAGTTCTAATAGTTTTTTGGCAGAATCTTTAGGTTTTTCAGAATATATAATATCATGTTATCTGTAAACAAGGCTAATTCAAATTCTTCCATTCCAATTTGGATGCCCTATATTTCTTTCTCTTGTCTGATTACTAGCCAGGACTTCTAGTATTATGTTGAATAAGCTGAAAATGGATATCCTTGATATCCAAGTTCCAGATCTTAGAGGAAAGGCTTTTAGTTTTACCCCATTTTGTATGATACAATGGGTCTGTTGTACATGGCTTTTACTATTTGAAGTGTGTTCCTTCTATACCAAAGTTTTAGAGGGTTTTTATCATGAAGAGATGTTGTATTTTATTATATTCTTTTTCAGCAGCAATTAAATCAATTATGTAGTGTTTTTTTATCCTTAATTCTGCTGGTATGATGTATCATTTGATTGATTTGCATATGTTGAACCATCCTTGCATCCCTGGGAGAAATCCCCCTTGGATCGTAATGGATGACCTTTTTAATGTGTTGTTAAATTTGGTTTGTTAGTATTTTGTTGAGGAATTTTGCATCAACATGCATCATAAATATTGGCCTGTAGTTTTATTTTTTTGTTGTGTCTTTGTCCGGTTTTGGTTTCAGGGTAATACTAGCCTTGTAGAATGAGTTCAGAAGTATCCTTCTCCGTTTCTTGGCATAGTTTGAGTAAGATATGAATTATTTATTCTTTAAATGTTTGGTAGAATTCAGCAGTGAAGCCATCGGATCCTGGGCTTTTCTTTGCTAGGAGACTACTAGTTGCTCCTAGGAGCCTCTAATGATACTTTGAATTTCTGTGACACCAGTTGTAATGTCTTCTTTTCTCTTCTCTTACTTTATTTATTTGAGTCTTCTCTCTCTTTTCTTAATCTGGCTAAAGGTTTGTCAATTTTGTCTTTTCAAAAAACCAAGTTTAAATTTTGTTTAGCATTTATAGTGTTTTCTGCAATTTTACTTATTTTTGTTCTGATCTTTATCATTTCTTTTCTTCTAACTTTGGGTTTGGTTTTCTCTTGCTTTTCTAGTTCTCACAATGCATTGTTAGGTTATTTGAAGTTTTTCTCCTTTTTTGATGTAGGTGCTTAATAGCGATAAAATTTCCTGTTAGTTCTGCTTTTGCTGTAGCCCGTAGGTTTTGCTATGTTGTTTTTTCATATCATTTGCTTCAAGACATTTTTTAATTCCCTTCTTAATTTTTTCACTGACCCATTAGTCATTCAGTAGCATATTGCTTAATTTCCATGTGTTTGTATAGTTCCAAAATTATTCTTGTTATTGGTTTCTAGTTTTATTCCATAGTGGTTACAGAAGATACTTGATATAATTTCAATTTATTTTTAGTTTTTTTAAGATTTGTTTTGTGGCTTAACAAATGGTCTATGCTTGAGAATTATTCATGTACTGAGGAAAAGAATGTATTCTGTAGCTGTTATTCATTGGAATGTTCTCTAAATACCTATTAGGGTAATTTGACCTATAGTGCATTTTAAGTCTGATATTTCTTTGTTGATTTTTCTGTCTGAATGATCTGTTCAATGATGACAGTGGGTGGTTGAAGTCTCCAGCTACTATTGTATTGGGGTCTATCACTCTCTTTAGCCTTAATAGTATTTGCTTTATATATCTGGCTACATATATATTTTAAATTATTACATCATCTTCTTAAATTCACCCTTTATCATTATGTAATGACCTTCTTTGTCTGTTTTTATCATTTTTGTCTTGAAATCTATTTTATTCTATCAGTATAGCTATTCCTGCTCTTTTTTGATTTTTATTTGCATGGAATGTCTTTGTCCATCCCTTTATTTTCACAGCAAAAGAAACTTATAAATTTATCTAATTTATATATTAGATAAATAGTATTCTGAATTCCTTATCTACATTATCTTGAATTTTGTTGAGTTTCCTCAAAGCAGCTTCTTTGCTCTCATTTCTTTTTTAAAATTTTTAATTTAACTCCTATTTTGAGTTCAGGAGTATATGTGCAGGTTACATAGGTAAACTTGTGTCATGAGGGTTTGTTGTACTGGTTATTTTGTCACCCAGGCATTAAGCCTAGTGCGTATTAGTTATTTTTCCTGATGCTCTCCTTCCTCCTACCCTCTACTCTCCAATAGGCCCAGTATGTGTTATTCTTCTCTATGTGTCCATTAGTTGTCATAATTTAGCTCCCACATATAAGTGAGAACATGCAATATTTCGTTTTCTTTTCCTGCATTAGTTTGCTAAGAATAATAGCCTCCATCTCCATCCATGTTCCTGGAAGAGACATGATCTCATTCTTTTTTATGGCTCTATAGTATTCCATGATATATATTTATATAACCCACATTTTCTTTATTCAATCTATCACTGAGGGGCATTTAGGTTGATTCCATGTCTTTGTTATTGTATAGTGCTGCAGTGAACATAAGTGTGCATGTGTCTTTATGATAGAATGATTTATATTCCTTTGGTTATATACCTAGTAATCAGATTGCTAGGTCAAATGATATTTTTGTTTTTAGAAACAGAAATATCCTCAAAATTTCTGTTTGATGAATCACTACACTGTCTTCATACTTGAACTAATTTAAACTCCCATCGATAGTATATAAGTGTTCCTTCTATTGGAATAAAAGAAAATATTGGCAAATGAGATCTAATAAAACTAAAGAGCTTCTGCACAGCAAAAGAAACTATCAACAGAGTAAATAGACAACCCACAGAAGGGGAGAAAATTTTTGCAAACTATTCACCTGACAAAGGTCTAATATACAGCATCTATAAGAAACTCAACTTAAACAAATTTACAACAAAAAAACCAACATCATTAAAAAGTGGGCATTAGGGGCTGGGTGTGGTGGCTCATGCCTGTAATCTCAGCACTTTGGAGGACGAGGTGGGTAGATCACTTGAGGCCAGGAGTTCAAGATCAGCCTAACCAACATGGCAAAACCCCATCTCTACTAAAAATACAGAAATTAGCCAGGCATGGTGATGCTTGCCAGTAATCCCAGCTACTTGGTAGGCTGAGGCACAAGAATTGCTTGAACCCAGGAGACGGATGTTGCATTGAGCTGAGATTGTGCCACTGCACTCCAGCTTGTGTGATGGAGACTCTGTCTCAAGGAAAATAAAATAAAAGAAAAGTGAAAAATGCTCAAAAGGCACTGTTCAAAAGAAGACATACATGTAGCCAACAATTATTTGAAAAAAGTGCTACATCATTGATCATTAGAGTAATTCAAACCAGAACCACAATGAGACACCATCTCATACCAGTTCTGAATGTCTATTATTAAAAAGTTAAAAAATAACAGATTCTGTGAAGGTAGTGGAGAAAGAGCAACACTTATACACTATTGGTGGGAGTGTAAATTAGTTCAACCATTGTGGAAGAGTGTGGTGATTCCTCAAAGACTTAAAATTAGAAATACCATTCAATCCAGCAATCCCATTACTGCATATATACCCAAAAGAATACAAGTCATTCGTTTACAAAGACATATCATGTGTATGTTCATCGCAGCACTATTTTTTGTTTTTTTGAGATGGAGTTTCCCTCTTGTTACCCAGGCTGGAGTGTGATGGTGCAATCTCTGCTCACTGCAATCTCCACCTCCTGGGTTCAAGCAATTCTCCTCAGCCTCTCAAGTAGCTGGGACTACAGATTGCACTACCATGCCCAGCTAATTTTTGTATTTTTAGTAGAGATGGGGTTTTACCATGTTGACTAGAATGGTCTCATCTCTTGACCTCGTGATCTGCCTGCCTTGGCTTCCCAAAGTGCTGGGATTATAGGCGTGAGCCACCATACCTGGCCTGTAGCACTATTCACAATAGAAAAGACATGGACCTCATTTCCTACCAATGATAGACTGGATTAAAAAAAAATGTGGTACATATACACCATGGAATACTATGCGGCCATAAAAAAGAATGAGATCATGTTCTTTGCAAAAACATGGATGGAGCTGGAGGCTGTTATCCTGAGCAAACTAATGCAGGAGCAGAAAACCACATGTTCTCACTTATAAGTAGAAAGTAAATGATGAGAACACATAGACACACCGTGGGGAAAAACACACACTGGGGTCTATTAGAGGGAGGAGGGTGGGAGGAGGAAGAGAATCAGGAAAAATAAGTAATAGGTACTAGGCTTAATACCTGGGTGATAAATAATCTGTTCAGCATACCCTCAGGACACACCTTTACCTATGTAACAAACTTACACATGTGTCCATGAACTTAAAATAAAAATGTAAAAAAGGAGGTTCACTTTAACATTTCATAAACCCAATGTGAGTTTCATTACTTTCCTTCATCTTTCAAACTACATCAGCTGGAGAGTAAGAAAGGGAGAGGAAAAGCTCACTTCTACTAATTATTGTATTTGATGACAATTAGTCACATGGCCTAAGCCAAATGCAAGTCAGGCTGGGAAATAAAAAGAAACCTATAGTTATGATTTTATTGAGCACTAAATTGATATGTGAAACAATTCTGTAGAACAGCAGTGGCCGATATTTTCTCTAAAAAGCCAGACATAATAAATATTTTAGGTGTTATGGAAAATATGGTTTCTGTTGCAACTACTGAACTCAGAAATTATAGTATGAAGAGCCATAGACCATAACTAAATGAGTGAGCAATGGGTGCAGTTTTGTTCCAATAAAACTTTATTTATAGAAATAGGAAGAGGGCCAGATTTGAGCCACAGGCCATAGTTTGCTGACTCCTGCCTTAGGGCATGATTAAGTATAATGCTTCTCATTTTTCATCACGCTTAATGCTATATGATACTGAAGCATAATCATTGGATTGCTTGTCTCTTCTTCCCTCATACACCATCCTTCCTCCCACCTCAAGTCTATATTCATACAGAAAACAGGGGCAATGTCTTACTTGTTTTATTCCTATCACAGTACTTAGGTGCATGATATCTGCAATTTAGTTTACATTCAGCAAATATTTGTAGAATGAATTAATATTGCAAAAATAGCTTGTTTGCTTTCATGATTGCATAAAAAATTGTGTTTTAAAAGCAATTAGAACCATGGGTGGTCGGGATTCAGAAACACGTATTTAAGAAACATTTAGAAGTGGAGGAATCGTATATATCATTCGGCTTGACCTTTAAAATTTATGAGAAGAAACATAAGAAATGTGGTCCATTGCCTACACATAAAGTGAAACAAAAACACAACACAACACAATAAAACAAAGCCTAGAATGATGTGCTCCATTGGAGCCAGTGCTATAGCTTATGCCTTTCTATTTGCTGTTATAGAATGTAGTGGAAAGGACATTCAATGTGAAATTGAGATTCAGTAGTCCCAGGGACAAACATTTCATGAGAAACCAAGCCTGACATTAAACCATGATCTTTTATACTTCAAAAGCAACTGAGTCCTCTGGGGGTACTAATTTGAATTCTATTACTGAGTTGATGTGTCATAATAATAAATGACTTGTACTCTCTTGCATAACAATATTTATACCTCTCAACATCTCTCATAAGAATATTTGGTGAAATATTGGTGAAAGAATAAATCATATTGTGATAATTTACACACCTTATTTTTTAAAAAACTGTACAGTGCAGATATTTTCCATATGATTATTTTAGATTATAGACTAAATGATATGATATCTACTTGGTAAAAATGACATGATAAGCTGAAAGAGACAGTAATTTGAATATTTTGCAGGAAAATTATCTGTGGAGTAGTGATTAACACATATTTGAGGGTGACAAAAACGTTAGCAAACCAAAGGTTAATTGTACTTTGTGGAATGTAAAGTACAATAAAAGTTACCTTATTATAAAAAGTTTACATTTGATCTCTTATAATTATTATAAGAGATTTTTAATATTTCAGTAATATAAGCTAAAAAATAAAAAGAAAGAAAATTTGAGTTAATTCCCGAGAAAACACACACACATTTGAGTGGCAGAAGGACTACAGTTTTTCAAAAGGACAATGTTAGAAGCTCTGCTAGGCAAGAAAAAAGAAGTGAATATAATTAAAACTATTGGGAAAAAAATCCCTGAAAATTGCTATAGGGAGTAATTCATTACTGACAAAGGGTATAGATTATATCTGCTATTACTCCATGATTTTAACTTTTATGTTTAAATTGACTTTTCTTGCTATTTGGGGATTAATTAAAATTCTTAAAAAAGAAAATCAAAGTTCACTATAAATACCAAGCATATTCTTAGATCCTAGAAAATGTTCCATATAACCTTACTTAATTCTGATGATAAAATTCCAGCATCATGTACTTGGGAACAATATCTAATGCCACTAATTCCTTGGACTATTTTAAGAATAAACAAATGGAACTGCCTTAATTATTCTTCGATGTTGTAAGGGCCCTTTTCTTATTAGATTCTATATCTTCTGGGTCTGGCAAATGCCAGATGCTTAATAAATGTTAGTTGAATGAAAGGTGACTTAAAATAGCAACTTTCAAAATTGATTACGAAGAGAAATTTTGTGCACTATATTTTTACAATCTTCTGGGGAAAGCAAATGAAAAGCCTAAGTTATCACATCAACTATGCCATAATATTTTCTCATTAAACAATTTTTTATTATTTAACTCATCAAGAAATTATTTAATGTATCTTTGTAAAGCACAATTATATTTTAAGTATAAAACACAGAGAGTTAACAGAAACAAATTACCACTTAGATTAAATTGATGGGGAGATTGGAATGAAGATGAACATGATCATATTAATACTCTTGTCATGCTCATTTATTTTAGCCTAAACAGCGAACATCCATTGTGTCTTCTCTGGATTTTCACCGAATGAATCACAACCAAGAATATTTTGAAATCAACACATCTACAGGGTGCAAAAGCTTTACTGCCAGCCCTCCTGCTAGTCCACCCACCTCTTCTGTGGGAACCACAGAAGTCAAGAATGAGGGAACTGACCATACAGGTAAAGCAGTTCATTTAATGCAGATAAATCTTTTTTTTTTTTTTTCTTTTTTTTAGGTTTTGGGATACATGTGCAGAGCATGCAATACTGTTGCATAGGTACACACAGGGCAGTGTGTTTTGTTTGCTTTCTCCCCTTCACCCACATTTGGTATTTCTCCCCTGGCAATCCCTCCCCACCTCCCCCTCCCACTGGCCCTCCCCTTTTCCCCCTATAGACCCCAGTGTTTAGTACTCCCCTCTCTGTGTCCATGTGTTCTCATTTTTCATCACCCGCCTATGAGTGAGAATATGCGGTGTTTCATTTTCTGTTCTTGTGTCAGTTTGCTGAGAATGATGTTCTCCAGATTCATCCATGTCCCTATAAATGACACGAACTCATCATTTCTGATTGCTGCATAATATTCCATGGTGTATATGTGCCACATTTTCCCAATCCAGTCTATTATTGATGGGCATTTGGGTTGATTCCAGGTCTTTGCTATTGTAAACAGTGCTGCAATGAACATTCGTGTGCATGTGTCCTTGTAGTAGAACGATTTATAGTCCTTTGGATATATACCCAGTAATGGGATTGCTGGGTCAAATGGGATTTCTATTTCTAAGGCCTTGAGGAATCGCCACACCGTCTTCCACAATGGTTGGACTAATTTACACTCCCACCAACAGTGTAAAAGTGTTCCTTTTTCTCCACATCCTCTCCAGCATCTGTTGTCTCCAGATTTTTTAATGATCGCCATTCTAACTGGCGTGAGATGGTATCTCAATGTGGTTTTGATTTGCATCTCTCTGATGACCAGTGACGATGAGCATTTTTTCATATGTTTGTTGGCCTCATATATGTCTTCTTTCGTAAAGTGTCTGTTCATATCCTTTGCCCACTTTTGAATGGGCTTGTTTGTTTTTTTCCTGTAAATCTGTTTGAGTTCTTTGTATATTCTGGATATCAGCCCTTTGTCAGATGGGTAAACTGCAAAAATTTTTTTCCATTCTGTTGGTTGCCGATTCACACTAGAGACTGTTTCTTTTGCTGTGCAGAAGCTGTGGAGTTTGATTAGGTCCCATTTGTCTATTTTGGCTTTTGTTGCCAATGCTTTTGGTGTTTTGTTCATGAAGTCCTTGCCTACTCCTATGTCCTGGATGGTTTTGCCTAGATTTCCTTCTAGAGTTTTTATGGTGCCGGGTCTTATGTTCAAGTCTTTAATCCATCTGGAGTTAATTTTGGTGTAAGGTGTCAGGAAGGGGTCCAGTTTCTGCTTTCTACACATGGCTAGCCAGTTTTCCCAACACCATTTGTTGAACAGGGAGTCCTTTCCCCATTGCTTGTTTTTGTCAGGTTTATCAAAGATTGTATGGTTGTAGCTATGTTGTGTTGCCTCTGATGCCTCTGTTCTGTTCCATTGATCTATATCTCTGTTTTGGTACCAGTACCATGCTGTTTTGATTACTGTAGCCTTGTAGTATAGTTTGAAATCTGGTAGTGTGATGCCCCCCGCTGTGTTCTTTTTGCTTAGAATTGACTTGGCTATGTGGGCTCTCTTTTGGTTCCATATGAAGTTCAAGGTGGTTTTTTCCAGTTCTGTGAAGAAAGTCAATGGTAGCTTGATGAGGATAGCGTTGATTCTGTAAATTACTTTGGGCAGTATAGCCATTTTCACGATATTAATTTTTCCTAACCATGAACATGGAATGTTTCTCCATCTGTTTGTGTCCTCTCTTATTTCGTTGAGCAGTGGTTTGTAGTTTTCCCTGAAGAGGTCCCTTACGTTCCTTGTGAGTTGTATTCCAAGGTATTTTATTCTTTTTGTAGCAATTGTGAATGGCAGTTCATTCTTGATTTGGCTCTCTTTAAGTCTGTTATTGGTGTAGAGGAAGGCTTGTGATTTTTGCACATTGATTTTATATCCTGAGACTTTGCTGAAGTTGTTTATCAGTTTCAGGAGTTTTTGGGCTGAGGCGATGGGGTCTTCTAGGTATATTATCATGTCGTCTGCAAATAGAGACAATTTGGCTTCCACCTTTCCTATTTGAATACCCTTTATTTCTTTTTCTTGCCTGATTGCTGTGGCTAGAACTTCCAGTACTATATTGAATAGGAGTGGTGACAGAGGGCATCCTTGTCTAGTGCCGGATTTCAAAGGGAATGCTTCCAGTTTTTGCCCATTCAGTATGATATTGGCTGTTGGTTTGTCATAAATAGCTTTTATTACTTTGAGATACGTTCCATTGATACCGAGTTTATTGAGGGTTTTTAGCATAAAGGGCTGTTGAATTTTGTCAAATGCCTTCTCTGCATTAATTGAGATAATCATGTGGTTTTTGTTTTTGGTTCTGTTTATGTGGTGAATTACGTTGATAGACTTGCATATGTTGAACCAGCCTTGCATCCCTGGGATGAATCCTACTTGATCATGATGAATAAGTTTTTTGATTTGCTGTTGCAATCGGCTTGCCAATATTTTATTGAAGATTTTTGCATCTATGTTCATCATGGATATTGGCCTGAAGTTTTCTTTTCTTGTTGGGTCTCTGCCGGGTTTTGGTATCAGGATGATATTGGTCTCGTAGAATGATTTGGGTAGGATTCCTTCTCTTTGGATTATTTGGAATAGTTTCAGAAGAAATGGTACCAGCTCCTCTTTGTGTGTCTGGTAGAATTTGGCTGTGAACCCGTCTGGACCTGGGCTTTTTTTGTGTGGTAGGCTCTTAATTGCTGCCTCGACTTCTGCCCTTGTTCTTGGTCTATTCATAGTTTCAGCTTCCTCCTTGTTTAGGCTTGGGAGGACACAGGAGTCCAGGAATTTATCCATTTCTTCCAGGTTTACTAGTTTATGTGCATAGAGTTGTTTGTAATATTCTCTGATGATGGTTTGAATTTCTGTGGAATCTGTGGTGATTTCCCCTTTATCATTTTTTATTGCATCTATTTGGTTGTTCTCTCTTTTCTTTTTAATCAATCTGGCTAGTGGTCTGTCTATTTTGTTGATCTTTTCAAAAAACCAGCTCTTGGATTTATTGATTTTTTGGAGGGTTTTTCGTGTCTCAATCTCCTTCAGTTCAGCTCTGATCTTAGTTACTTCTTGTCTTCTGCTGGGTTTTGAGTTTTTTTTATCTTGCTCCTCTAGCTCTTTCAATTTTGACGATAGGGTGTCAATTTTGGATCTCTCCATTCTCCTCATATGGGCACTTATTGCTATATACTTTCCTCTAGAGACTGCTTTAAATGTGTCCCAGAGATTCTGGCACATTGTGTCTTCGTTCTCATTGGTTTCGAAGAACTTCTTTATTTCTGCCTTCATTTCGTTGTTTATCCAGTCAACATTCAGGAGCCAGTTGTTCAGTTTCCATGAAGCTGTGCAGTTCTGGGTTGGTTTCTGTATTCTGAGGTCTAACTTGATTGCACTATGGTCTGAGAGGCTGTTTGTTATGATTTCAGTTGTTTTGCATTTGCTGAGCAGTGCTTTACTTCCAATTATGTGGTCAATTTTAGAGTAGGTATGATGTGGTGCTGAGAAGAATGTATATTCTGTGGATTTGGGGTGGAGAGTTCTGTAAATGTCTATCAGGTTTGCTTGCTCCAGGTCTGAGTTCAAGCCCTGGATATCCTTGTTGATTTTCTGTCTGGTTGATCTGTCTAATATTGACAGTGGAGTGTTAAAGTCTCCCACTATTATTGTGTGGGAGTCTAAATCTCTTTGTAAGTCGTTAAGAACTTGCCTTATGTATCTGGGTCCATATATGTTTAGGATCGTTAGCTCTTCTTGTTGTATCGATCCTTTTACCATTATGTAATGGCCTTCTTTGTCTCTTTTGATCTTTGTTGCTTTAAAGTCTACTTTATCAGAGATGAGGTTTGCAACTCCTGCTTTCTTTTGCTCTCCATTTGCTTGGTAAATCTTCTTCCATCCCTTTATTTTGAGCCTTTGTGTATCCTTGCATGTGAGATGGGTTTCCTGGATACAGCACACTGCTGGGTTTTGGCTTTTTATCCAATTTGCCAGTCTGTGTCTTTTGATTGGTGCATTTAGTCCATTTACATTTAGGGTTAATATTGTTATGTGTGAGTTTGACACTGCCATTTTGATGCTAGCTGGCTGTTTTGCCTGTTAGTTGTTGTAGATTCTTCATTATGTTGATGCTCTTTAGCATTTAGTGTGATTTTGGAATGGCTGGTACTGGTTGTTCCTTTCTATGTGTAGTGCCTCTTTCAGGAGCTCTTGTAAAGCAGGGCTGGTGGTGACAAAATCTCTGAGTGCTTGCTTGTTTGCAAAGGATTTTATTTTTCCTTCACTTTTGAAGCTCAGTTTGGCTGGATATGAAATTCTGGGTTGAAAGTTCTTTTCTTTAAGGATGTTGAATATTGGCCCCCACTCTCTTCTGGCTTGTAGAGTTTCTGCCGAGAGATCTGCTGTGAGTCTGATGGGCTTCCCTTTGTGGGTGACCCGACCTTTCTCTCTGGCTGCCCTTAGTATTTTCTCCTTTATTTCAACCTTGTTGAATCTGACGATTATGTGCCTTGGGGTTGCTCTTCTTGCGGAATATCTCTGTGGTGTTCTCTGTATTTCCTGCATTTGAGTGTTGGACTGTCTTGCTAGGTGGGGGAAATTTTCCTGGATAATGTCCTGCAGAGTATTTTCCAGCTTGGATTCATTCTCTTCATCACATTCTGGTACGCCTATCAAACGTAGGTTAGGTCTCTTCACATAGTCCCACATTTCTTGGAGACTTTGTTCATTCCTTTTTGCACTTTTTTCTCTGATCTTGGTTTCTCATTTTATTACATTGAGTTGATCCTCGACTTCTGATATTCTTTCTTCTGCTTGGTCAATTCGGCTATTGAAACTTGTGCATGTTTCGCGAAGTTCTCGTATTGTGTTTTTCAGCTCCTTTAATTCATTCATATTCCTCTCTAAGGTATCCATTCTTGTTATCATTTCCTCAAATCTTTTTTCAAATCTTTTTTCAAGGTTCTTACTTTCTTTACATTGATTTAAAACATGTTCTTTTAGCTCACAAAAGTTTCTCATTATCCACCTTCTGAAGTCTAATTCTGTCATTTCATCACAGTCATTCTCCGTCCAGCTTTGTTCCCTTGCTGGTGAGGAGTTTTGGTCCTTTCTAGGTGGTGAGGTGTTCTGGTTTCGGGTGTTTTCCTCCTTTTTGCGCTGGTTTCTTCCCATCTTTGTGGATTTATCTACCTGTCGTCTGTGTAGTTACTGACTTTTTGATTGGATCTCTGAGTGGACACCCAGATTGTTGATGATGGAGTATTTCTGTTACTTGGTTTTCCTTCTACCAGTCTAGCCCCTTCGCTGTACGACCGCTCAGGTCCACACCAGGCCCTGCTTGTCCGGGGTGCACCTGTAGCGGCTGCGGAACAGCGAGGGATGCTACCAGTTTCTTTTTCTGCTATCTTTGTCCCAGGATGATGTCTGCCGAATGTCAGTCTTATGGATATAGAGGGGTCAGGGAGTTGCTTGAGGAGACAGTCTGTAGGAGCTCAAGTGCTGAGCTGTGAGCTCTGTTGTTCATTCAGGGCTGCTAGGCTGCTATGTTTAGTTCTGCTGCAACCTAACTCGTAAGAAAACCCCTTTTTTTCCTCAGATGCTCTGTCTGGGGGGGGTTGGGGCTTTCCTTGTGAGTGTCCGCCTCACTGTCCTGCCCAGCTAGGAGGCAGTCTAGTCACTTTTTGCCTGCCGAGGCTCCGCCCTGCTGGTGTGAGGTTCGCCCTTTTCCTGCAGGCTCTGCCCTTCTGCTGTGGTCTCCGCCCTGTTGCCTCGGGCTAAGCCCTGCGGTGGAGTCTCTCTGTTGTACCGGGTTGCCTCGGCAGCGGCAGGCTGCGCCAGCAATGGGGGTGTACCTCAGTAGGGGCTGATTGCCTCGGTAATGGCTGACGCCCCTCCCCCGCGGCACTGCACTTTAAAAAAAAACCCTATTCACTGGGAGCGTTTGGAATCGCCCTTTTGTTTGTCGCACTGCGCTCCCCCAAACGCTGAGTCCCTGGGATTTCCTGGGCTGGGTCACAGTTCAAGACCCGTTCAGTCTCAAGTTCAGCCTTCTCGCGTCTTAGTTTGCCGGTTTAACAGGGCACCCTTAACAGTGCGCTTTTGTATGGAGCGCTTTGGAGTGCCTCTGCGCTCCGGCTGCCGGCTACGCCAGCGAAGACCTCTGCCTGGCGTCCCGCGTCTCTTTTATACCTGGGAATTTCCCCGTTCTGTGGGCAACTAAGATCCATCTGGAAATGCTTCCCCGACTCACCCTCTCCGTGCATCCAGCGAAAGCTTCAATCCTGGGTTGTTCTCACAGCGCCATCTTGAGTCCTCAATCAGCTATATCTTTTTTATTTTAAGACTAAAGTCTTTAAGAGTTAGAGGTATTAGGAGGAGTCTTCATACAAATTGCATTGTGTTTTTAGTTCACCTCCATGTGTGGCAATGTAGGGCTTTAAGATTTTTGTCAGTGTGACTGTAAGATTCTTTTTGAATACATGGATGGCCTTTTGGTGTTAGATATTAAAGATGATGATTTAATGTGATTACAGTAGTTAAAAAAAATCCAGGAACCTGGAAATGTTCTATTCACTGCCATTTACCCCTCACCACACAGTGGTATCAACTAATCAACATACAACCTTATTAAGAGCTGCTTTGAAGCTGGAGAACTTATATCAAGGATGTCTGCTAAGAAGGAATTATACAATATGGCCTAGGCTGGCTTTCACCTATTTAAGCCATGTGAACTTGGAGAGGAAAGGTGCAAGGGGAGAAAATACTGGGTGCAAGGATAAGATTAGGAAAAATAACACCACCCGCTAGTAAAGTATACCTGGTTCCATGCAATCAGATTTGCAAAGCTTTCTTTATTTGGGGCACAAGGAGCTAACACCTGGTAAGGATAGGGGACATATTAGAAATAAGAGAAGTGGGACCCAAGGAATATCCTGCCCTGACATCTAATTTACAATAAGAGTTAAAGACAAATAAAATATAGAGATAAATTTCTCAATTTTAAATGTTTTATTTGGGAATCAAGAATTGCAATCTGTGGCATACTCACAGGCTGGATGGTCTTTATTATGTTGGAAGAAGAGATGGTTAGAAGTTTCGTTAAAAAAACAAAAATGTTACATAACGCTCTTTGAGAAAGTTCGTTGGAACTAATAATGTCTTTGTGAGCTGGCAAGTTTTGATTGGTAAGTGATGGCGATGGGTGAAACTATTCTCAGGGTTGCAGCAGGTTGTTTCAGTAACTGTTAGATAAAACTGGTTTCAAGTTACAGCAGGCAGCTTCAGCAGCCAAGCTCATAGAGACTTACATTTTGGAACAGTGTTATGCACCCTAGATGCTTTCTCACCTAGACCTCTCAATTGTTTAGTTAGGTATAACAAGAATGACCCAATTCATATGGTCAACTTTCATGTGAGTAAACAATTTAATTACTTTATTTTCAACAGATGTGATTCAAAAATACAGTAGATAGAATTAATTTGAATTTTAGAATAATGAAGTATGGTCTGTGTGAGTATTCCATATTATCTTTGTTCACAGTGAGTGTATGTGTATGAGTATATATGTATGCTCATATGCTTACATACATCCTTTAATCTGATTCTGTGTTTAAAAGTACTAACACAAACATTCCAGAAATATAGTCAGAGAATTACTTTCCCCTGGGAATAAAGCTGAGATTTTAAAAACTCTCAGCTTTTTGCTGGGAGTGAGTACTGGGAATGATAAGATTGATATTCTATGGAAGTTCTAATGGAAGCCAGAATGACATTTATAAAATGTAGATGAAAGCATGTCATTACCATGCTTAAAATGATCCCATTTCTTCTCATCACACTTAAAATAAAACCCAACTCCTTACCATACCCAGTGATGCCCAATTCAGCCTGGTTCTTGACCAGCTCTGTAACTTGACTGAACCCATCCTGGACCATACTGGCCTTCTTTGTTGAACATTCTGGTCCTAGGGCTTTTCTACTTTGGTTCTTTCTGCCTGGAATCTCTGCTTTAAAATTTTCATGCAACTGAGTGTCATTTATGTTTTGGTTCACATGCACTTCCTCATAGAGGCCTTCCCATACCACCCTATCTCAAGTAGGTGTCCTCAATATGGTAAGAATTAAAATAATAAAAATGCAAAATTAACAATAATAATAAATACTTAAAGACACTATGTGTCAGGAACTGTTTTAGGCATTTTATGTATATCAATTCATTTAAGCCTCATGACTGTCATATAAATTTGGTATTATCTGTAGATAAGGAAATACACAAAGAGCATAAATAACTAAATAACAGTCCATTGTGACAGAGCTGGAAAAAGCTCTGGCATGAACTCAAACCTGGTGCTAGCGTTCATGTTTTTAACCATTTTTCTGTATCACTCTAGTCAATTCTATTAAATCATTTTATTTTCTTTTATCCATAGCCTTATTCGATATATAAAATCATGTTGATTACTTATTTACTTATTATCTTCTCTCTAGATGTAAGCTGCAATAGATTGGTCTCTGGCACATTGTAGGCACTGAGGTCAAACTGCCAAAGTTTGATTACTAACTGTGAGACTGAGCCTCTTACTTAGCTGAGACTTGATCTCTTCATGCTATAGGTTTCTTACTATAGAATTAGATTAACAATGAATTAATTAGATTAACTTACTCTGTATTGTGATGATGCATGTAAAGTGATTAACACAGTGCCTGGCACATAGTTAGTACTCAATAAATGTTAGTAACTATTAGTAGTAGTAGCAATAACTTTGTATTCTCATCAAGCTAGCATTCATTCAGTAAGCATTAAAATGTATTGTCTGCTATGTACTTGATCCAGTTTTATAGGACAGGAGAAATAAGATGTGATTTGTAAAAAAAAAAAAAAAAGAAAAAAAAGTGATATGTGGACCATGGAAGGCTTCTGGGCATATAATTATTATTCAAACAATACTTATTTGAATGACAAGTTCCAGATTTAAATCCTAAAATGGGGCAATGGCAGAAGCTTTGATACTTGCCTTTCAGAATGGCTTTCTTGGCTTTGTTTTAGTTAGTACATTGCTTTGGGAATGATCAATTTTCTGAATATTTTCAACAGGTAAAATCTCTTTTCAACAAATTTTTCTGTCTCGGGTGGATAGAAATATTACTTTTTCCTCTTTATTCTTTTAATTAAAAGTAATAGCAATTTAGGTCTAGTCCCAAAGTCCTAGGCCCTCTCTCTATTCTGATATTGACCACCAGAAGCAGAGGATCAGAACAAACACATTATGCTGCTGCCAGGAGTTCAGTGGCATCATCCAAAATGTGTGGAGAAATTGCAATCATCAGGATATTTCCAGGTCTGACCTTTAAGCAGAACTGAAATCTAACCTTTTGACAGTTGAAATGGTTCCCAACAGCATGTTACAATGGTTTCTAAGATAATATATCACCTCCACATTACCCAAACAATTTTGGGATAGACTGATATTTAGTAATAATGTGAAAGAACAGTTTGTTTTGCTTTACATTAAAAAGGAAAACTTTTAAGGAAGGCATTTGTCTACTTGCAAAAGTAGCATTTTGTTAGCTTACACATGATTTGTTATACTTCAGAGACATTGCCATCGGGTATATATTTAAAGAGAATGAGTTTGAGAATCGGTTCCATCACTGATTTGCTAGATATTTCCCATCAAAAGCCATAACTTTTCTGATATTTAATTTGCTCCTCTAAAAGCGGAAATAATATCTACTCTTTAGGTGATTGTAGTAACAAATGAGTTTATGTGAATACATTTTGTAAACCTTGACAACTAATATTATTATTTAATATATCACAGCTATTGCTTAATATTATTTTTTGGTTTTTAAATGTTATTATTTGAAGTCTGTAGTAGCTTTAGGATAGAGGGGCCTATTGTAAGTCTGTACAAGGTATGCCAAGGTAGCTAACCAAGCTTATCCCAAGATAGCTGACCTTTTCTTGACTCAGAAGTATAATTTAAATTTACTTATTAATCTACATTTCATTTTATAAACGATTGCATGCACAAAAGAATTAATCTTGACCAAAATGGCATTTAATAGAACAAAGAATAATATATCTTCAAAAATAAATTATATGCTGCAAAACACTTTTAAATGAACCAATGAATTTATTATAACAGAAGGCCATTTAAAAAGTAGCTTGAATTGTGATTAAAGCTTCAACTTGTGAATCATCAAAAAAGGTTGTTAGAATTAAAAAGCTTTGGTGTTATACAGTCTGGGGAATGATATAAATAGGTCTACATTTAACTAGAAAGATCACTCTAGTATTAATATGTAGTAGATTTGAGATGAAGTGACATTGGAGAAGGGGAGAAATCGTTTCATAGCCAGGGGAAAATATAAATAAATTGGTTTAAGAGACCAATTTATATTTTCTCTTAAGCAGGGAAAGAGTAATTAACAAGTTATGGTCACTGGATATGCAAAAAAGAAGGGGAAGAGTTCAAGGAAGGCTCTAAAGTTTCTTGCTTAAGCTGATGAGTGGAAGGTGGATGCTATTCCTTGAAATATAGAATATTTGTAGGTAAGAAGAGAGCGTGAGGGATAGATTATGTAAGGCGTACTAAGCCATTTCAGGGCTTTGGCTTTAACCCAGAGTGATTTTACTTAGAGCTTATTCAGATCTTTCAAAGAAAAGTCCCATGATCTAACTTCTATTTTATGAAGATTAATCTGGCTGTAGTGTTGATAATGGATGGGGAGAGAAAACAAAGATGGACCCAGGAAAGCCAGTTAGAAGGCACTTGCAGCATTGCTGTAAGAGAGGGAAAGAAGCTAAGATCAAAAGTGAAGCATGGAGTTTGAGACAAATGGAGAGTTGCTAGACATATTTTTAAGTCAGATCTGATGGGGTTTCATGGTGAAGTGGACATGGTATATGAGAAAATGAGAGGAATTAAGGATGACTCCAAGACTTTTCTCCTTCACAACTATAAGAATGGATTTCCTATCATTTGACACACAAGAAGTTTGGGGAAGAGAAGATTTAGTAAACAGTGAGAAATACCAGGAGTTAATTTTAGTTTGCGATGCCTACTGAATATCTGAATAGATGTGTCAAGTGGGCAGCAGAAGGTCCAATCTGGAGATGTAAATGGGAATGTAATCATTATGTGGATGATATGCAGTGTGTGTAGAGGAAGAAGACCAATAACTGAGCTTGAGGAAGGGTGGAATAAAAGGCAGCACCAACAAGGGAGGATGAGAAGGAGCAACCTGTGAGATAGAAGAAAATCTTTTGGTGAGTGTCTTATTCTGAAGTCAGGTGAAGAAAGTTATTAAGAAGGAAAGCATGATCGACTCTGTCAAATGTAGCTGATAGACTGAGTAGGACGAGGACTAAATTAGAATCGGTTCATGGATTTAACAATGTGGGGGATCACTGCTGACTTTGACAAGAGCAATTTGGTTGGAACTGACAGAGCCTCCTGTAGTGGTTTTAAGGGACAATGGGAGGAGAGGACTTAGAGTAATTATAGACTACCCTTGAAGGAACGTCTTCAAAGGGGAAGTTTTAAGTTACGATGAAGGAGAAAGAGGAGATGATGAATTCTATTATTAACCAAGTGGAGAGATTGGTTTTAGACAGGAGCATGAACAACAGACGGGATGTTTTTGTTGTGGGTGCAAATCCTGGCAGGAGATTCATGTGGTGGGAATCTGGGGAAGACCTGTTCTGATAGTTTTCATTTTTTCTACAAAGTAGAGAGCAGCAGCTTCAGTTGAAAACAGAGACAGAGAAGGAAGTGTAAAGTTTGAGGAAAGAGAGGAGAGTGTGAAATAGTTGTTTAGGAGAAAGAGCAAATAACAAAGGAGGTATGATGTGATCACCTGGCAGCATTAAAGGCCCATTTAAGGTTTGTGTTCATGCATTTAGAATTAGATTATCCAGTTGGTTCTGTGTTTTTCTCCAGCCCATATCAGCTGGAGGATGCAGGTGCAGAATATTTGGAGAATCGAATTTTGCATAGGTTGTAGTTTTGCTAAATGGGTATATTGAAGTGATTGAAGAGCAAGGAAATATAAATGCAAGGGAGTGTAATATTTAACCATAGTTTTCAAGATGAAGAGGGAAGCGAAGAGAACAAGGAGATAATTAACACTGAAAATCAATAGGATCTTAGGATTGGAGATTCCATTGGGGCAAAGGATTGCTAGAGTCAAGGTACTAAAGAAGAGAGCTAGAATAATAGTTGGATTCAGAGAATGAGATACACATGGAACCAGGAATGATTATAATTATTGGCAATTGTCTTAAGACCATGGGAGCGAGCAGCTGAGTTACCCTCTCCTCTATCGACAGTCTTAAATACTACAATTAAGTCAGTACAACAATTTCCTGGAAGAAATGTTTGTTACTTCTAAAGACATAACGTTTACTCTGCTCATAATATTTAATTTTTCCATTTGTTTAACATATTATGATATAGATCACCTTTATCTGAGTTCACTTCTTCTATAATTTGTCCCGCTCTTCCTTGAGGTGCAAAGGCTCCCCATGTCATTCCCTGGCTGCCAGTCTCCCTGAGAGAGGTCTTTCATTCAAGTCTGCTTTCCTAAGGGGCTCTCTCTGGACATGGTCACTATGTGTATCATTCTCATGTAAAACCTTTGAATGACCTGAGAGGCATCTGCTAAGATATTTCAATCTCTTGGGTACACTTAATGGTTGCAAGGGTGTTCTTCATTCCTTGGGTAACAGTTTTTTTAAATAGAGGTGGTGAGGAGGGGTAGAATTCTGGATCTGTGTTAAAGGTATGTGCCTATCATTTATCTGTTTATCTGTCACCTTTTTATCAATCCATCTACATATATATTTGGATGAATTGGATGTAGGATATAAGAACAGAAAAGAGATCAAAGATGTGATTCAAAGATATTTGGTGTTTTGACCTTTGGAAAGATGGAGTTGATATTAGTGTAGATGGGAAATCTCAGTTTTAAACATTTCAATTTGAAATTCTGTTGGATATTCAAGTAGATATGTTGAATAGATAGTTGAGGTAATGTTTTTTCTTCAGTGAGGGAAGGCATGGTGGGAAGAAGCCATGTGATAATTTTATGCTTATCGAAAGCAAAGAGTATCCGTTTTAGAGGACTGAAAAATAGCACCTTAGCCTACTGTGAATGACTTACAAGTTCTGAATTCTGGAGAGTTGTGTTGTGAATTGCTGGGAGAAAAGAAGCCGAGCATCACCAGTAATAACAGGTGTTCTCTATAGAAAACTGTGTCCAAAAAGTTCTTTCCATATGAAGGATTTTCTGCATTAGCGCCTTCTCAAGGACACCTGCTAAGCAAGTCAACAACCCTGGGTAACTAATCATCTCCAGTTTTGTTAGTTGTTTCAAACTATCACCTCCTGCGGGAGAAAACTGATGGGAGGAGAAAATCAAAAAGGAGTAAAGTGGAAAAGTGCTTCTTTCCAAGTGAGAGAAATAACAAAAACAAAAGCCTGTAAGTGCTCAGCAGCATAAGATGCTTTTCTGCAAAGGAGAGAAAACACTAGAGGAGAACTAAAATTAGAATGGAGAGGATGGCAGAGACCTCTCACGCTGATCAGGGATTGCCAGAAAGGCAAATGAAGGCCTGCATTTTAATTAGTTCACATGGCCCGGAAATAGACCTCCTGAAGCTGAGACATCATTATTACAGCAGCCACTGGACACAGGCAGCTGAGGGAGTCTTTGGCCTCCAGCCGACAGGAAGGCCAGGAACAGGCTGCAGAGATGATCTCTCAACTTCAAGCTAAGATTCGGGGTGAGCTGGTATGGAGAAAGTAAAGGGTTAGAGATAATGATGTGTGATTACATCTTTGGGACCCATTTTCCTAAAACTAAGTATATTAGCTGAGTTATTGATTGGTAAATTCAGTACTTTCAGTAGACCAGGATTTTAGGTACCCTGGAGGCAAGTATTTTTATATCAAATGCTGCATATAGATGTAATGGTAAATTATATTCTTGTCACTTCTTGATAAATCATCCAATGCATCTCCTGTACTTTTTCCTGTTTTCCCTGTGGTGTCACATGACTTTCACCCAGTGCCTTTGTGACAAATTGCACATCAGGTAGAAGGTAAGGTACAGGTTATGAGATGCTTGATGAAGTGGAGAAAAGTTGACAGCTTTTCAGTACTTAAAATTATGAAAATATATAGTTAGATAACAGGGTGATGTTAGCTAGTGCATGGGGACTTGTTTTTCCAAATGAAATTAGTTGATATAATACTACTGACTTACTTAGTAAATGCTTACCCCTGGTATGCCATTATGAGAAACTGCTGTGAGATTATCTAAAGGGGGTGACTGATCTCAAGCCAGTAATGACTGGGGTTCTGAAAGACAAACGAAGAGGACTTAAGTAGGCGAACATGAGGAAGGAAGATTATTCTTTTAAGAAGGAGTAGCATATTTTAAAAACTCTCTGGGATAGAAAGTAACATGAAACAGGAGGTCAGAGAGAAAGGAGGGAAATGACAGGAGTTAAAGCTTCAGAGGGAGTAAAAGTCCAATCAAACCCTCGGAGCTACCTTCAGGAGTGTAGTATTTATCCTAAGAGCAACGAGAAGTCATTGTCAGGTGTTTCAAGCAAAGAAAGATGATCTGATTTGCATTTTACTGTCTGGTGGCTTTTATTTTCTCTGTGAACTAAGAGCAAGGCTGTCTTTGGAGAGAAGCAAAAAAGGGCAAAGATGAGATATTTGAGGAGGGTGAAGAAAGTTTGAGTTAGTTTTTTGTTTAAACTCCTAATGAATGAATAGCTAATATGTGGGGCCTGAGAGCAGCACAGGAGAAGGGATAATAGGGAGTGTGCATTCCTTCCAGTATACCTGTGGCCTGCAGGTGATATATTCTGGCCAGAGCCTGGAGCTTTTTCTGGCTGGTCACCTCAGCTCCCCTCGCATTGGCAAAGTGGTCCCTCTGAATTTCTGCCAGGTCTGCCATCTGTCTTTCCTAGCCTCTGCAACAGTCACTTCTCCCTTGCCAAGCTGGCCCCAGGGCAGTCCACTTGGCTTTCAGCCCCGCTGCCTGCTGAGGCCCCCTTCTGGATTCCAGGTACCTCTGGGTCTCATTCATAATTTAGGAATGTAAGTGGGACTCAGAAAGATTTGTCCCCAAGATCTTGCTAGTCCTTACCACAGGGAACTACCAAGTTTAACAGGATGGGGCCCTGCTCAGAATCTAGATGGAATTTGGAAACCAGAGGTCTCTCTTTTTATGTTCACCCAATACCTATTGATTAAGCTACATTCTCTCGAGGCCAATGCCCAGAAAGGAAAGTTTCAGACATTTTCCTATCCTCCCCATCTCATTCAGCCTTTTCCTTTTTGAAATTCTCCAGAAGCTGGTATGTACTTTCTCTTCCGAGATGGACTTCCCATTTGTCTGTGCTATAGATATTCATATGTCATTCTGCTTGGTCTAAAGCAGGACTCTGACTTTTAAGTCTATTGACTTGCTAACCCACCTTTTCTTCTGTGAGGGCATTAGGAATCCTGTCCAGCCCTGAAGGAGGAGCAGTTTCTAGTGGAACACAATTCGAGGATGGAAATTTATGAAGTTCTTCAAAAACTACTATCCCTCATTACATTAAGCCAGTGCCACTAGCTGCAGACTACATAAACACAACATATGCTTAATAAACCTTATAAATGCTTAATACATGTGGCCATTATTACTTTTTTATTGCTGTTATTACTAAAGATCTAGGCAACAAGCAGAACCTGGACTTGTAGAATTCTGTACAAATTGCAGAACAGCCGGGTGCTATGAGTCCAGCTAGGCACCAGAGTCTTAAATCCACAAAATCGCTTGGAACAAGCAGGTCAACCTGCTGATGAACAGAGCTGAAAATTCCATTTGCTCTGTGCCCCAGTTTTATGTGTTCTGGGGTGGAAAGGCAGGAGAAGCTAGAAGGTGTGTCACTGCTGGGGACAGCCAGAGTCGGGAAAGGGAGCCGCAGTTTCAGAGAGATTTTGTGTTGAAAATCTGCTTTTAAAAAAAAATCTTTTATTAACTCAATTTTCCCTTGCTTTAACTTCCATTAACGCATGTGAAAATATAACTGCTTTGTTAGCTGAAATTTTCTTTGAGATACAAATTTATTGCTGTATATATCTTCTCTCTAATTATCTTGTCTAGTTTACTTGGTAGTTTTTCTCTCCTGACTTTCTCGACCAGGCTGTTTATATCTTTTGAAAAATCTCCCTGTATATCAGTTATATATGTGTGATATATGTGTGATCATTAAAGTTAAAAATAAAGCTGTGAGAGAAAAGCTTACGGTAATTGAAAAATTAAAATAAAAGGAGAAGTCTTTTGGTATTTCCAGGTTGGCGCTGTGGAGAAAATCCTCTCCTTCCCCCTAGTTGAAAACAGTTTTCAAACTGTGAGTCCTTTTTCTCTATTCAGATCCTCTCTCTGTACAGTCTTCTTTGGGGAGAACATTTTCCCCTTTTGCTTTCTGCACTTGTCTATGTTGGGTGGGGGCCTCTTGTGTTTACCTAGGGCCAGGCCATTCAAACACAGGCTTCACTTTTAAGTGTCATGCTATAGTGAGCCAGCCCATGACAGAACTTGTTCCAGACGTTCTCCCCAGTAACTTCTACCTACTGGATAGACTAATTATTCCCTGCTTCTCCAGCTCTAGACTCTAGTGACCTCAGCTCTTCAAATCTATCATTAACAGGATCCTAAGAAGGCTGTGATCCTGATCCCTGTCTCCATGCCTTTGTGTAAGGTACTTCTTTTGAGTGTGTGTGGGGCCCTAACTTGCTACTAGCCAATGGCAAAGGTGACAGGATATAACTCCCAGATGTTTTAGGGCAGAGGTGAATGGATTTTGCAGGTGTAATTAAGATCTCCAATCACTGGCTTTAAGTTAATCAAAAGAGATGAACTATAAGAAGGTGATGAGGTTAGCAACTTGATGCAGCTGAATTTCTCTCTCTTTGTTGCTGGCTTTGGAGAATAAACCACATGAGCTCTACAGCTGCAAGGAAGCAAATTGGGCCAACAGCCTGTGAGCTCAGAAAAGGACCCTGGCCCTCAGATGAAAGCTGGGGCCTTAGCTAATATCTAAATGAGACCCTGAGCAGAGGGCCCAGTTAGGCCACCCAGACTCCTGACTCTTGTGAACTGTGAGATAATAAGTGTATACTGTTGTATGCCACTAAGTTGGTTGTGACATATTATGCAAAGATAGAAAACAAACACAGTATCCCTTGCTCCTTTGATTTTGGAAAGAGAGTGTCTGTCCCTCTCTCTGCCCTGGCCTCAAGGTCCTTCTCCCATCAGTACCAGTACCTTGATCTTTTTGAGGTTACACAATAAAGAGGGAAGGATGTGAAAACAGTCACCTGCCCCATATTCCCAAGCTCAACTTAACCACTTATGCAATTTTTTTTGTTGTTGTTGAGAGTGAGTCTTGCTCTACCGTCCAGGCTGGAGTGCAATGGCACCATCTCGGCTCACTGCAACCTCTGCCTCCCAGTTTCAAGCAATTCTCCTGCCTCAGCCTCCTGAGTAGCTGGGATTACAGGCACCTGCCATCATGCCCAGATAACTTATACATTTTTTTTTTTTTGCCTTTTTTGAGAGGATATCCAGGACAGCCTTCCTGGAGGGAGAACCAAAGGGGTAAAGAGGGGGCTGACTCCAGCTTCAACTTCATGGTATCCTTTTTTTTTTTTTTTTTTTTTTTTTTTTTAATGAAAGAAAGAGAAAGGGGGAGAGAGAACAGGAGTCTTGCTCTGTTGCCCAGGCTGGAATGCAACCTGAAAAATAGATATTAAATACTTCTTTTATGCTGATAATTGTGCTTAACAGCAAAGACAGGAAGGAATAAGGGAAGGGAATAACAAACAGCCAACCAATATTTCATTTAAGTCTGTGAAATGCTATGCAAATGCAGAAGAGTGATTTACTTCCAATTATGTGATCACTTTCAAAATAGGTGTACTGTGATACTGAGAAAAATGTATATTTTGTGGACCTGGGGTAAAGAATTCATTCTATAAATAGTCACTGCATTTGCTTGTTCCAGGTCTGGGTTCAAATCATAAATGTCCCTGTTAATTTTCTATCTCATTGATACATCGAATATTAACAATGTGGTGTCAAAGTCTCCTGCTATTATTGTGCGGGAGTCCAGGTCTCTTTATAAGTCATTAAGAACTTGCCTTATGTATCAGGGTGTTCCTATATTGGGTGCATATATATTTATGATCATTGACTCCTGTTGTTGCATTGATCCTTTTACCATTATGTAATGCCCTTCTTTGTTTCTTTTAGTCTTTGTTACTATTAAAGTCTATTTTGTCAGAGACAAAAGTTAAAACTCCTGTTTGGTTTTTTTTTTCTCTCCATTTGATTGTAAGTCTTCCATCAACCCTTTGTTTTGAGTCTTTGTGTGTCCTTGCTTATGAGATGGATTTGGATACAGCATACCGATGGGTTTTGACTTTTTATTCAATTTGCTTGTCTGTGTCTTTGATTGGGGCATTTAATCCATTTAAATTTAGGATTAATATTGATATTTGTAAGTTTAATATTGTCATTTAATGCTAGCTGGCTATTTTGCCCATTAGTTGATATAGATTGTTCATTATGGAGATACTCTTTACGTTTTGATAAGTTTTTGGGATGACTGATACTGGTTGTTCCTTTCTGTGTATAATGCTTCTTTCAGAAACACTTGTAAAGCAGGCCTGGTGGTGATGAAATCTCTGAGTGCTTGCTTGTTTGTGAAAAATTTTATTTTTCCTTCATTTATGAAGCTTAATTTGGCTGTATATGAGATTCTGGGTTGAAAATTCTTTTCTTTAAGAAGGTTGAATATTGACCCCCACTCTCTTCTAGTTTGTAGGGTTTCAGCTGAGAGATCTGCTGTTAAGTCTGATAGGCTTCCCTTTATGGGTAACCTGACCTTTCTCTCTAGCTGCCCTTAAAATTTTCTCCTTTATTTCAACCCTGGTGAATCTAACGATTATGTGTCTTGGGGTTGCTCTACTTGAGGAATATCTTTGTGGTGTTCTCTGTATTACCTGGAGTTGGGTATTGTCCTGCCTTACTAGGTTCAGAAAGTTTTCCTGAATAATATCCTGAAGAATATTTTACAGCTTTGGATTCATTCTCTTCATGACATTCAGGTACACCTATCAAACGTAAATTAGGTCTTTTCACATAGTCCCATATTTCTTGGAGATTTTGCTCATTCCTTTTTGCTCTTTCTTCTCTAATATTGTCTTCTTGTTTCATTTCATTAAGTTCGTCTTCGACCTCTGATATCCTTTCTTCTGCTTGATCAATTCGACTGTTAAAACCTGTGTATACTTCATGGAGTTCTTGTATTCTTCAGTTCCATTAATTCACTATATTCCTCTCTAGATTGTTTATTCTTGTTAGGATTTCATCAAACCTTTTTTCAAGGTTCTTAGTTTCTTTACATTGGGCTAGAACATGTTCTTTGAACTCACAGAAGTTTCTTATTATCCACCTTCTGAAGTTTCTTATTATCCACCTTCTAATTCTGTTACTGGAACATACTCGTTCTCCATCAGGCCTTGTTACCTTGTTGATGAGGAACTGTGATCCCCCGTAGAGGGAGAGGCATTCTGATTTTGGGTATTCTCAGCCTTTTTACACTGGTTTCTTTCCATCATTGTAAATTTATCCACCTGTCATCTTTGTAATTACTGACTTTAGAATTAGGTCTCTGAGTGGACGTCCAACTTGTTGATTCCCAGTGCCAGAATCTGAGCAACCCACTGTGCCGGCTAAAACAGCAGCGTTAAGATTTGTGGAGCTTTTCTGCCCAGGAATCTCCGGTCTGGCTTCTTTCTTGAGTCCCTTTTTAAATCACCTGAATAGGCAACTCTGCCTTCCCAGAGCTCCAAACGTCGACCAAAAGGGGACCCAGTCCTGTTTATTCTGCACCAAGAACCACGGCGCCGGCCACAAGAGTCATGCTGGCGACCCGTGGGGCTCCTCCACTGGGAATCTCCTGGTCCTTGAGCAACAAAAATTCATCTGAAAGTGTGGCGTCCTCTTGTTCTCTGTGCTTTCACTGGGAGCTACAATCCTGAGCTGCTAGTAATCAGCCATCTTGGATCTCACTCCAACTTTTGCATTTTTAGTAGAGACAGGGTTTCACCTTGTTGGCCAGGCTGGTCTTGAACCCCTGATCTCAGGTGATCCGCCTGCCTTGGCCTTCCAAAGTGCTGGGATTATAGGCTTGAGCCACCACGCCCAGCCCACTTACGAAATGTTTCTATTGTACCATTCCCAAAATACCAGTTTTTACTTTAATATGTACTAAATTATAAAGCTAAAGCTCTGATAATGAAATTGTAAAACATAAGACAGAGGGTGGGAGACTATATTAGGGATCATCCAGACCTGAATAAATTATTGATGTCTCCCATCTAGGCTTCCCACCTGCAGGACTAGAACATGCCATTCCACTGTTTAAGAACATCTTGTGTCTTGTCACTGCTTAATAACCTTTATGTGGGAACCTCCGAATGTCTTAGCATGCTCAACACAGTCCTTGATAATTTGGGTCTAACTTTCTATTCATCTCTATCCAAATATACCATGGACTTCGAAGTATGTTGTTCTTAGAGTTCATGGCTCCTTGTTTTACAGAGGACTTTTTCATCATCTTGAAATGCCTTGGCATCTAATCTACTGGGCAAATTACAATTCTTATATGAAATGTCACTAAAGGTGACTATTTGTTAATTTGGGCTGCTATAACAACATAAACTGGGTAGCTTACAAACAACAGAAATTTACTTCCAACAGTTTCAGAAGCTGGGGAGGCCACATTGAGGCACCAGTAGATTTGGTGTCTGGTGAGAGCCTGCTTTCTGGTTCAAAGAGCATTTTCTCTGTTCTCACACAGTGGAAAAGGCAAAGGAACTCGCTTGGGCTTCTTTTATAAGGGCCCTAATTGCCTTCATGAGGGCTCTGTCCTCATGACCTAATCACCTCCCAAGCGCCCCACTCCTAATCCTGTCACCTTGGGAGTTAGGATTTCAACATATGGATTTTGGAAGGATATAAACATTAGTCTATGCCAGTAACCTCCTTTGTGAAGCCTTCTTTAACTCCAGCAATTCTTGCATCCATACTCCCCCTAGCGTTCTTCCCATACTTCCACTATTGCATATCTTACATAAAAGTATTTTCATGTCTGTGGGGTCATTAAATGCAGGGACCATGTCTCAAATAAGATAAATCCCCAGTGCCCAGTGTAATGACTGACTTATAATAGGTGCTCAATAAATGGCAAATAATTGAATCACTGAATGAATATTTGCATTGTTGGGATTCTGTCACCTGCTGTGTGTCTATGTCTATCTATACAGGAAAGTAAGCTCTAGTTTATTTTTCTGAACTACATTGCTTTCTTCAGAACCATGGAGCCTGCCTTTCATTTGTTATTTCGTAAGTTGCCTCAGGGAGATATGTTATTTTTAATGTTAATGTTTGTGACATAACTGATCTGATTTTGCAGATGAAAAGATTGCAGTTATTTACATGGAGAAGATACTCATTTTTCTTAGACATTTATAAGTAATTGCCCCAGCATTTCCAAAATCATTAATTTCACTCTAGAAAGCAATGTATATAATAATGTACAATAATTGATAATTTTCTTCCCCTTTTTTTATTTTAGCGGACCAGTGTCTATGGCTTAATTTTTAAAATAACAGGAAAAACTTGAGTGATTCCTGTTCTTTACAAGGTCAAAACAAAGCATAGCATGCCTTTTTTTTTTCTTTCCCAGAACTGACTGCTTATTCACCAATGATTTTGTTACTTTCTACATGAGCCATTTATGAGGTTGGGAATCTTGTATTAGGACCTGGAGAAGAGAATGAGACCTTTCAACATGTTAGTGATGATCAGAATCCAGTGTGCAGAATGAATACCACTGACAGAATTCTAACACCTGACAATGTGTTCACACAATCTAGTGTGAACTCTCACATGCGTAGCTGAGTTTTCCACAGCACAGCTCTCCTGTGCTATGGTAGAAAAACTAACGGAATGTTATTAGGAAAGCAAATATGCTACAAAGAATCAACATTTATTCCAGAGTCAAAGATGTAATTTTTGTGTTATCCACTTTTTTGGATCTGAATCAGATCTACTGTATGTCTGTGTTCTCTCTATTAGCACAGATGTCTGGGTTCTCTTTTATTAACTGGGATAATCAAGAGTTGACTGTGGAAAGCTAATAATAGATTTCAGATTTCCTTCTGAAAAGCACATAAGCACACTTGAAAGGAAGCATTATTAACTAAACAAACCTCTTGGTTCCTAGTGATTAGCATTTTGACAAGCTGTTGTTTTAGATGAACAATTTAGATCACATATTACATAATTTCAAAGTGTTTTTAATGTATCTTTCAGATCTGAGTACTAAGGAAAAAGTACTTGTTTTCATTTAAATTTGAAGGAAAGCTTAGGGTCTGTTTTAGTCTCCTTAGCATAACTTCTAGTCCATTGATATGTTCTTGGCCATTGATATGCAGCTGGGTTTTATTTCTATTTATAGCTATAATTTTCTAGAACAGGGGAACATTACAATAAATACTGTGTTGATTTCTCTAAGCTAAGTAATTTTCTACTTACTAAAAACATATTTGTTTCCTGAGATTGCCTTATAGAAAATTGAAACTGGAATATTAAATTTGAAGTGAAACTGAATCATTTCCATATATCTCATATTTGACATATTTCCTTTCAGACAATTATTATTTGTACTTTTAAAATTATTGTTATTATTACTTTTGACACGGAGTCTTGCTCTTGTTCCCCATACTGAATTGCAGCGGCACAATCTTAGCTCACTGCAGCCTCTGCCTCCCAGGTGCAAGCAATTCTTGTGCCTCAGCCTCCTGAGTTGCTAGAGACTACAGGCATATGCCATCACACTCAGCTGAATTTTGCATTTTTAGTAGAGATGGGGTTTTGCCATGTTGGCCAGGCTGGTCTCAAGTTCCTGACCTTAAATAATATGCCCATAATGGCCTCCCAAAGTGTTGCAATTACAGGTGTGAACCACCACACTCAGCTTATTAGTTGCACTTTAAAATTAATCTTAAATATATTTATTTAAGTTAAATATAAATATTTATTTTGGTTAAAAATAAAACCAAACCTCTATTATTGGGCACCAGCTGATGTCATATGTTTATAATACTATCTTAACAACTTTAAGTATATGAGCTTTTGTGTTTGGGGTCTCAATTATTACAGTTTATAAAACTGTGAACACTGAACAAAAATTAGCAAATTTACTAAAACTGCCAGATAGGGTTTTATTTATTTATTTAACAAATTATTCATTTAGTACTTATAAAATGTTAATATCCAGGCAAAATACTGGAAATAATATAATAGTGGGAAGACATGCTCCCCTCCCACAAAAACTTCGTGGTAAACAAAAAAAATTAAAACCTAATGTTACTATAGCAAGTACAATATGAACCTAGATATAGGAGCACATAAATCTGGTCCGGAGAGTCAGAGATGTTTTCACAAAACAAGTGATGCTTGTCCTGTGACTCGAAGAATTAACCAGATAGATATTGAAGGAACATGGTGAGGAAGGAGAGAGAGGAGGGAAGGGAAGGGAAGGGGGAAGGGGGGAGGGAGTGGAAGTTGGGGGTAGGAGAGAGGAGCTGAGGGGAAAGGAAGAACCTTTGGAACCAGAGAAATTCCTACTTAAGTCTTCGTTTTGCCACTTACTATGAAAAATGACCTTTAGGCAGGTGACAGTCTTTCAGAGATTCTTCTTATCTGTTTTCAACATAATGTAGATGGCAGTACCTAGCTAAAGCTTTGCACATGGTAGGCTCTCAGTAGACATTAGTTGTCCTCACCTTCACTGAGCCTCATGACAATTTTGATGGTAGGCGGGACAAATGATATTATCAATTTTAAAGATTAGTAAAGTAGGCTCACTATGGTTAGGAAACTTGTTTACAGTCACACAACTACTAAGCTCACTGCAGAGCCTGGAGTAGACCTCTTCCCACTGTGCTGCAACAAGGATTCCAGGCTTTTTTCATTCATGTAATTATTTAGTCAGTCAATAAATATTTCTTGAGCTTCTAAGCATCAGACACATTACTATCCACAGATAATACAGTGGGGAGCAGACAGACAAAATCTCTGCTCTCTTTGAGCTGAGAGTTCATTAGAAAAACTGACTTTATGCCAGCAGTTTCTCTATTTTTTTGAGACAGGGTCTCACTGTGCTGCCTAGGCTGAAATGTAGTGGCTCGATTACAGCTCACTGCAGCCTACAGCTTCCAGGATCAAGTAATCCTCCCATTTTAGCCTCTTGAGTAGCTGTGACTACAGGCATGCACCACCATGCCCAACTATTTTATTTTTTTGTAGGGATGAGGTTTCGCCACATTGCCCAGGCTGGTCTTGAACTCCTGGGGTCAAGTGATCCACCTGCCTTAGCCTCCCAAAGTGCTGGCATTACGGGCATGCACACCATGCTCAGCCTATGCCAGCAGCTTCAGCTAATCTTAATGAGTGTTATGCAAGGGCACATTTAGGTGCTCTAGGGGAGGGTATGGAAAGAAGACATTTTTAATCAAGGGCATCTGGGAAGACTTGTAAAGGGAAGTAATATTTTTGCCAAGATCTGAAGAGTGAGCAGGAGTTATATGGTCAGAAAGGAGGAGAGATTATTCAAAACTGTGGCAGGTTTGACATGATATAGTCAAGAAACTGAAACTCACCTGTAAGAGCAGAATCAAAGAATGGCAAGAGGTGACTGCAGAGATTGGCAGGGGCCAGATTGCAGAGGGCTTCATAAGCCATTATAAACAGTCTGGATTTTATTTTATAGGCAAAGTCTGCTGCATTTTCGTTACCACATAAAAAGCCTAACCACAGGCTATATCAGGTCTGAAATCTGGCTCTTCTCTGCTTATCCCACAGTAGAGGACTGTTACCTTTTTTTCACATTTCTCACAGAGGCTTGTATAGGCTTGTGTTGGTCCTGATGGGAAATCATCTAAGGGTTAGGCAGCAGAATGATACCTGATTTGTATGTTTCCCTGTTCACGCTAGCTGTGCTGTAGCTTTGCCTAAAGGGGTTAAGCAGAATAAGTGAAACCAGTTGGTACAGGCAAGTCAGTAGCAGCTTAGATGAGGCTATAACTCTGGGAAAGGACAGAGGGGAGATGTCTAAGAGGTAGAATTTACTAGGCTTTTGATTGACTGTAGAAGCTAGAAGAGAAGTGGGTGGGAGGGGACAGGGATGCTGCTCACTCTTCTGGCTTGAGCAGGAAACCATAGGTGCCTCAGGTATAATATCTAAGACTTCAGTGTTGAGCAAAAGCTACTGTAGTGATCCCATGATGGGAAGGTGTCAAACTCAGTTGGAACAGAGGGCACAATAAAAGCATTTAAAAGTCTTTTGGGACCTGCAGTCATGACATTACACTTAAAGGGATGGCTTGCTTTTGTGCACTCTCTCTTTTTTTTTTTTTTTTTTTTTTTGAGACAGTGTCCCACTCTGCCACCCAGGTTGGAGTGCAGTGGTGTGATCTCAGCTCACTGCCACTCCATCTCCCAAGTTCAAGTGATTCTCATGCCTTAGCTTCTGGAGCAGCTGGGGCTACAGGTGTGTGCCACCATGCTTGGCTAATTTTTGTCTTTTTAGTAGAGACAGAGTTTTGCCATGTTGACCAGTCTGGTCTCAAACTCTTGGCCTCAATCCATGTGCCTGCCTCCAAAAATGCTGGGATTACAGGCATGAGCCACTGTGCCTCTTTTTTTATTCCCTTTCCAGAAAAGCTCCATCTCTTTGATATGTTCATTTTACTTCTTAGGACTCTGTATATTTCCATTTGGCTAAATTTGTTCTACAGGGACATTCGTTGTTACCTGACTTTAGTTTTAATTTAAAAGGTGAAGGGACCTGTAATTATGAAAGCAATTGCACATGTGGGCACTTGATTCATTTCCCTGGGTTGCATTATGACTCACCCTTGTTAAAGTGGTTTTGCTTTGAGATGCCTGATGTCTTCTTGGTTTGAATTTTCTCTATCCTGTGTGTGAACAATAAGATAAGTTTCTCTCATGGGTCATTCACTGCTCTTCATCTCTACTATGAGTCAGATGTTTTGCATTTCAAAACATTATCCTGCCTATAATTTCCCTCTTTATAAATTATGCAGAAAACTTCTACCAACAACAGATTCTCATTTACTGACTTTTTAGATTTGTATCTGTACAACATGTTCTAGTTGTTTTGCCATAATTTAATGAGCAGTTTTGTGGACAACAATAATTAAAATGAGGAACTGTTTTATTTTATTATCATTGTCTAAACACCAAGGTGTCTCATTAGATAAGAGCATCATCATCTGTAAGTAAATCCAAATAGTGATGATTAATCCATGTGAAAGGACTTCTTTATTCTTTACCTCTCGTTGCAATCAGTTTTCCTCCTTTACATGCTATGCACTAGAAAGAGCTATCTACACTTCCTGGACTCACTTTTAAATCTCTCAGCCATTCCCAGAAATTATTCCACTCTTGCACCAAAATCTCAGTTAGGTCACCAGAACTGCCTTTTCC
Organism: Callithrix jacchus; assembly: GCF_049354715.1. NCBI lineage: Eukaryota > Metazoa > Chordata > Mammalia > Primates > Cebidae > Callithrix > Callithrix jacchus. The sequence continues at coordinate 102,495,482 of NC_133510.1, read as the reverse complement.
TAAATGCAATGGATAAGTCTTTATTTTGCTTGACCATCATGCTGCATTTAACCCTTGAAACCCCCTGCATGCGCCACTCCACTCTCCTGGTTCTCCTTCTACCTCTCCAGTCTCCTTTTGTGAGCACCTCCACCTTGGCCTTCTCCTAAAATGTTAGTGTTCTTTGTGGCTCTAGAGTTCTTGTCTCATTCTACACTGCCCTAGATGATCTTAGTCACTTATATGGCTTTATTGTCAAATGATTTTATCTCCAGCCTAAACTGGCATTCCAAATCCCTGAACTCATCTTTCTTCTTGACCATTCAACTTATTTATCTCAAAGGTACTTCATAGTGAACATGTCTGTATTCATTTCTTAAGGATGCCACAAAAAGTACTGGGTGACTTGATAAAACAGAAGTTTATTCTGTCACAGGTCTGGATCCTAGAAGTCTGAAATCAAGGAGTCAGCAAGACCATGCTCCCTCCAAATGCACTAGAAAAGAATCCTTTCTTGCATCTTCCAGCTCCCAGGTGTTCCTTGATTTATGGCAGCATAACTTCAATCTCTGCCTCTGTTTTCTCACGGCCTTCTTCTCTGGGTCTCTGTGTCCTCTCCTCTTCTTATAAGGAGGCCAGTCACTGAATTTGGGGCCCACCTTTGTTTATTGTCTAAAATTTTGTTTTTTATTGTAAATTAATGAATTTTTGTAAATTTGTTTTTATTGTAAATTAATGAACTTCATGGTGGCAGAGATTATGATTTCTAGTGGAATCTCTAGCACCTAGTATGGTGTTAGTAAATGAACTGTTGCTTAAAAAATGTTTGTTGCAGAGCAGGAGAAAAGAGGGAAGGGGAAGGGAGAGAAGGGGAGGGGAGGGAAGGGAAGGGAATCAACAAGAATTAATCTAGAAAATTGATAAGCCAAAATAAGTTTAGGTATGGCTAAATGTAATATTTTTCTAATCAATGTATTAACAGAATAAATTAAGAATCAGTGAAACCTTATTTTAAGCTAATTCAAAACCTTCCTTTATATTTCAGTAAAAATCCATGGTTCCCATGGATTCTGGAAAATGTAATTATGGTTTCTCATTGCCTATTTAACAAGGTGTTCTTTCTATTCTTCTTTATTAATTAAAAAAAATGTTCCTGACTCTCTTGATGCCACAGGACATGATATTGTTTCTTAAATATTTCTAGAACATGTTTCTAAAAAGTACAAAATTAAGCAATTAAAAACATCATACTTCAAAAAAATTTTCAAATATTTATAACCTAACAAAATATTTTTTTAGATGTCAGCGTACAAGAATGAAAAGAAGCACCATTTGTAATTTATATCTGCTTACATTTATGAAAACATGTAAGCATCTCTACAAATATAGCTGGTGAAAGCTCTGCTTGAATATTTAGGCAACCAAGAGATTAAAACAGACCAGACATGCAGGGTTGTACCTACTTTGCTTACATTAATAAATTCTGCCATTGAGAGGATCTGTGGTAGACCTCTATGCTCGTAATTATTGAAAATGCCCTTGGTTCAACTAAATCAGACAAGGTCATATTAATGCTGATGAGAACAAGAGTAGAAGTGCCTCATTTCCCCCCAGCATTCATTATGTAGACAAATAAGTATTACTCCAGGGAGTTAAGTGTATTCTTTACAAAAAGGCAGGTCCACAAAAGAGATTCTAAGTCTTGATATTTTGTTCTATTTTGCATTAATGCTATTCGATGATATGAAATCATACAATTTTCAGAACACATAATTATAATATTCACTAATTAAGCAGAAAAAGTCAACCAAATTAGATACAGCTAGGAAAATGTTTTAGCATAACTCAGTAGGTCTGCCTAGATTTATTGTCATTAAATTATCCTAAGTAGATGCTAGGATTCACAATTAAGTGTATATTATTTTTCATCTATTTTTAGTTTATTTTGACAAATGGCGGAAGATTCTAGTTTTACTATATTGTATGGGGGCCTCTAGGTACTTATGTAATCACTTCTAAAGCCTTCTGTAACAATTTTTTCCACTTAACATGATTCGTTTTTGAACTCCCAGTAATTTGAGAGGATTTAAAACAATTTGTTTCATTTTAGCCATAAAAGTCATCATTGTCAATGAGACTTTTGCAGGTAAACTATCTCTATAACTATTAAGAACTTTTCTAAATGTTTTGCATATGCTCACTAATTTAATTCTCACAACAACCCTAAGTAAGCACTATTGTTATGTCTGATTTACAGATGGGGAATGAAAGCACAGAGTATATATATAACTGACTTGCCTCCATTCATTGAACTAGAGGAGAGTGGAGCTGAAATTTGATTCCATCCATTCTGACTCAGGGCCTGTGCTTTGACCAACACATTATTCTGCCTCTCAATTATCTCTTTATATCATATTTGTGATCTACTTTAGAAAGTATATGCCACTTTTGCTTGTTAAAATTATTATTGATTCATGGCCGGGTGCGGTGGGTCACACCTGTAATCCCAGCACTTTGGGAGGCTGAGGTGGGTGGATCACGAGGTCAAGAGATCGTGACCATCCTGGTCAACGTGGTGAAACCCCGTCTCTACTAAAAATACAAAAAATTAGCTGGGCATGGTGGCACGAGCCTGTAATCCCAGCTACTCAGGAGGCTGAGGCAGGAGAATTGCCTGAACCCAGGAGGCGGAGGTTGTGGTGAGCTGAGATCACGCCATTGCACTCCAACCTGGGTAACAAGAGCAAAACTCCTCTCAAAAAAAAAAAAAAAAAAAATATATATATATATAGTACACTTGATGTTTTATTTTGTAATTCTTAGTCTGTAAATAGATCTAGAGAAGCAAACCTGTTATTTTTCTAATTAAGTTAGGTCCTTGTGCAGTTGAATCTCCTTAAGTCAGTTTCTTTAAGCAAAGCACTCGAGTACTGTTCCTCTTGGTACCTCCCACGTATCCATCATGTAATGGCCAGACGCATACATTAGCTACAATAGACACTTCTATTACAAAAGGATGGAAGAGTATAGGTACACAAAAGTCACTGACCCATAGAAATTCTGAATTCCAGCCAGGTACATGTTTCCAGTTTTGTGAGTAGGGTTCAGTTCTGCTCTATGAGAGTTGGCTGTGGCTTTTGGCTCGGCCCTCTGGAGTCTTACTCTTTGAGTAGTTTTTTCTTTATTGTTTTTTTTTTCTTATTTTTTTATTGCATTTTAGGTTTTGGGGTACATGTGCAGAGCATGCAATACCGTTGCATAGGTACACACATGGCAGTGTGTTCTGTTTGCTTTCACCCCTTCACCCACATTTGGCATTTCTCCCCAGGCTATCCCTCCCCACCTCCCCCTCCCACTGGCCCTCCCCTTTTCCCCCCAATAGACCCCAGTGTTTAATACTCCCCTCTCTGTGTCCGTGTGTTCTCATTTTTCATCACCCGCCTATGAGTGAGAATATGCGGTGTTTCATTTTCTGTTCTTGTGTCAGTTTGCTGAGAATGATGTTCTCCAGATTCATCCATGTCCCTACAAATGACGCGAACTCATCATTTCTGATTGCTGCATAATATTCCATGGTGTATATGTGCCACATTTTCCCAATCCAGTCTCTCATCAATGGGCATTTGGGTTGATTCCAGGTCTTTGCTATTGTAAACAGTGCTGCAATAAACATTCGTGTGCATGTGTCCTTATAGTAGAATGATTTATAGTCCTTTGGGTATATACCCAGTAATGGGATTGCTGGGTCAAATGGAATTTCTATTTCTAAGGCCTTGAGGAATCGCCACACTGTCTTCCACAATGGTTGGACTAATTTACACTCCCACCAACAGTGTAAAAGTGTTCCTTTTACTCCACATCCTCTCCAGCATCTGTTGTCTCCAGATTTTTTAATGATCGCCATTCTAACTGGCGTGAGATGGTATCTCATTGTGGTTTTGATTTGCATCTCTCTGATGACCAGTGACGATGAGCATTTTTTAATATGACTGTTGGCCTCATATATGTCTTCTTTCGTAAAGTGTCTGTTCATATACTTTGCCCACTTTTGAATGGGCTTGTTTGTTTTTTTCTTGTAAATCTGTTTGAGTTCTTTGTAAATTCTGGATATCAGCCCTTTGTCAGATGGGTAAACTGCAAAAATTTTTTCCCATTCTGTTGGTTGCCGATTCACTCTAGTGACTGTTTCTTTTGCCGTGGAGAAGCTGTGGAGTTTGATTAGGTCCTATTTGTCTATTTTGGCTTTTGTTGCCAATGCTTTTGGTGTTTTGTTCATGAAGTCCTTGCCTACTCCTATGTCCTGGATAGTTTTGCCTAGATTTCCTTCTAGGGTTTTTATCGTGCCAGGTCTTATGTTTAAGTCTTTAATCCATCTGGAGTTAATTTTAGTGTAAGGTGTCAGGAAGGGGTCCAGTTTCTGCTTTCTGCACATGGCTAGCCAGTTTTCCCAACACCATTTATTAAACAGGGAATCCTTTCCCCATTGCTTGTTTTTGTCAGGTTTATCAAAGATTGTATAGTTGTAGATATGTTGTGTTGCCTCCGGTGCCTCTGTTTTGTTCCATTGGTCTATATCTCTGTTTTGGTACCAGTACCATGCTGTTTTGATTACTGTAGCCTTATAGTATAGTTTGAAATCCGGTAGTGTGATGCCCTCCACTGTGTTCTTTTTGCTTAGAATTGACTTGGCTATGTGGGCTCTCTTTTGGTTCCATATGAAGTTCATGGTGGTTTTTTCCAGTTCTGTGAAGAAAGTCAATGGTAGCTTGATGGGGATAGCATTGATTCTGTAAATTACTTTGGGCAGTATAGCCATTTTCACGATATTAATTCTTCCTAACCATGAACATGGAATGTTTCTCTATCTGTTTGTGTCCTCTCTGATTTCGTTGAGCAGTGGCTTGTAGTTCTCCTTGAAGAGGTCTCTTACGTTCCTTGTGAGTTGTATTCCAAGGTATTTTATTCTTTTTGTAGCAATTGTGAATGGCAGTTCGTTCTTGATTTGGCTTTCTTTAAGTCTGTTATTGGTGTGGCTTCCTTTCATTTTGTATTGTCTCTTTCTCTTTTAAACTGGCAATGTTTTCAGCAACACAATTCTTAAGAACTTTCTGGGTTTTCTATGAATATCATTGGGTTTCAGTCTATTAAACAAAAGCCACAGTCACAAATCTTTTTAAGGTAATCTGTTCTCTATTTTGTGTTCTCTGTGAGTCTGATGAAAGACAAATCCTTAGATACTGGGAAGCCCTATATTGTTTAACAGGGAAGACCTATGAGACATGTCTTTAACATCCTCAGAGAGCCTTTTGTGGTTCTTAAATGATCTACGAGGTATAGCCTTATATCTATTTGAAGTCTTCACAAATGATTTATAGTCTACCCTAGATTGGATCTTTGACTTGAGGCTTTCTTTTAATTGGAGAATTGTTTGCCATCCAGAGAGGGTAGGAATGGCCTGAGTATTCCATATGCAAGGTAAAAGTTGCACTGCCTTTTCTGACCTAGCTTAGGAAGTTTTGTACTGCTGGAACAAGCAAGTCACAAACCTGTCCAGGTTTAAGGGGGCAGGAAGCAGATTGTATTTCTTAATGGGAAATTTATGATCTAGAAGAAAGTATGGAATGGGAGATATTGTGGTAGCCATCTTCGGAAAATAAAATCTAAAAAGACAATAATGTGATTAAACACTTTTAAACAAATGGTTTGCTGGTACTTAAACATGCAAATGCCTTCAGTGCAGCTTGAAGAAAATATACACTGTTTTTCATAAAAAATTTGCTTTTGTCTAAACAATTTTTGAAACTTAACTTTTGGAGTTGCTTTTGAGAAGTTTAAAAGATTCATTATGACTGAATGCTTTGTACTAGTCACAATTTGTTGGCAAAGAACACTTTTATGGCAGCTTAATTATTTTTGCCCTGAACGTTTTTTAAGTTTTTATATTGTGGAAATCTTACTGATGCTCCTAGGAAATAAAACTGTCTACAATGTTTTCCACAGTGTTTCTTCAGATACTGCTAGCCACACAAAAGCCAGGGTATAATAGAAACCATCTTTTTGTTCAAGAATGATGTGCTACAGAATAATAACCAATTCCCTTAACCTTTCAACATTTTAGTTAACTCAGGATTACGCCTGTAATTCCAGCACCTTGGGAGGCCAAGGTGGGTGGATTACAAGTCAAGGCCATCCTGGCCAGTATGGTGAAATTCTGTCTCTACTCAAAATACAAAAATTAGCTGGGCATGGTGGCATGTGCCTGGAATCCCAGCTACTCAGGAGGCTAAGGGAGGAGGTTGCAGAGAGCTGAGATTGCACCACTGCACTCCAGCCTGGCGACAGAGCAAGATTCTGTCTCAAAAAAAAAAAAAAAATGTGTGTGTGGGGGTGGTGTGTGTAAGGTGCAGGATGTCTTAGATTAAATGAACATGTAAACTTTTTTCATTAAAACAATCATGTATCCATGATTTAATCAGGTCAACCCAGAGCTGTACTGGGATTGATTCAGGAGAGTGAATTTCCTGGACAAACTGTATAATTAACTAGGTGTGTGACATCTTTAAAACCCTGGCAACTTATTTTAATTTGCTGAAATGAGGTGAGATAAGACTGTCATCAAGAGAAATATTTATTAAATATCTTTTATTTACAAGGCATTCTTGAGCAATTTAGTGTTAAAGCAGTTTTAATCATGGCATGGCTTATAGTGGGATAGTAGTCCATCACGTGAATCATGCAATTTAATTTGATCAGGAATATTTCTAAGATTATTCTCTGTGATCTGAACTCTCAGAAGGCTTCCTTCTAAGAGACCCTGTCACTGATATACTTCGAAGTTTAAAGGAATAATCAGGATTCCTTTTCTCAGCAACATTTCCTTACAAAATATTTGAGCTTTTTGTCTCTTTGCCTTTCCACAAACCTCAAAATGAAAGCACTATCTGAACACGCCATATAAAGTGAACTTGGTATTAAAGAGACGATACAACTGCCCTTTCAAAACAGCTATGCATTTATGGATAGAAGCTATGCTCACCTGAGTGTGCACCAGAATCCAAGAGGAAAGCAAATAAAATTCCCAGATGGTTGAAATTTATGTGAGGAATTTAAATCAGCATTTTAAATGTCACTCTACTCATGCATGTTTTTTCATATCCAGAGTTGGCATGATAATGTTTTTTTCATATGCATTAAGTTCTGATGCATGTCTGAGGTCATAATTGAGTAAAGAAAGAAAGGACTTTATTAAGCAAACACTAAAGTTCAGAAGTTTATTTCTGAATAGTGAGTGGTTTGATAATTCATGTATTTATCTGTCATTTCTCTAATTTTGTGGTAGAGATCATTTGAAATGCACATGTATAAAATTCATTCATTTACATTTTACTTTGGGTAGACTTCTTACATTAGTTCCATGTGAAAACATTCCACATTCTAGTTCTTCATTTTCTTTTTTATTATTATACTTTAAGTTCTGGTGTACATGTGCAGAACATGCAGGTTTTTTACACAGGCAAACAAGTGCCATGGTAGTTTGCTGCATCCATCACTCTATCATCTACATTAAGTATTTCTCCTAATGCTATTCCTCCCTTAGCCCCCCAACCATTGATATCCTTCCCTTAGCCCCCCACCCCCTGACACGTCCTGGTATGTGATGTTCCCCTCCCTATGCCATATGTTCTCATTGTTCAACACTCACTTATGAGTGAGAACATATGGAGTTTGGTTTTCTGTTCTTGTGTTAGTTTGCTGAGAATGATGGTTTCCAGCTTTATCCATGACCCTGCAAAGGACAGGAACTAATCCTTTTCTATGGCTGCATAATATTCCATGTTGTTGGAACCAACCCAAATGCCCATCAATGATAGATTGTATAAAGAAAATGTGGAATATTTTCTTTATACAATCTATCATTGATGGGCATTTGGGTTGGTTCCAAGTCTTTGATATTGTGAACAGTGCCACAATAAACATATGTGTGCCTGTGTCTTTATAATAGAATGATTTGTAATCCTTGGGTATATACCCAGTAATGGGATTGCTGGGTCAAATGATATTTCTAGTTCTAGATCCTTGAGGAATTGCCACACTGTCTTCCACAAGGGTTGAAATAATTTACACTCCCACCAACAGTGTAAAAGCATTTCTATTTCTCCACATCCTCTCCAGCATCTGTTGTCTTCTGATTTTTTTAATGATGGCCATTCTAACTGGCATGAGATATTATCTAAATGTGGATTTCATTTGCATTTCTCTAATGACCAGTAACAATGAAGTTTTTTTTCATATGTTTTTTGGCTGCATAAATGTCTTCTTTTGAGAAGTATCTGTTCATATCCTTCAGTCACTTTGATGGGGATCTTTGTTTTTTTCTTGTAAATTTGTTTAAGTTCTTTGTAGATTCTGGATATTAACCCTTTGTCAGATGAGTAGATCGCAAAAATTTTTGCCCATTCTGTTGGTTTCTGGTTCACTCTAATGATTGTTTCTTTTGCTGTACAGAAGCTCTTTAGTTTAATTAGATCCCATTTGTCTATTTTGGTTTTTGTTGCCATTGCTTTTCGTGTTTTAGTCATGAAGTCTTTGCCCATGCCTATGTCCTGAATGGTATTGCCTAGGTTTTCTTCTAAGGCTTTTATGGTTTCAGGTCTTATGTTTAAATCTTTAATCCATCTGTAGTTAATTTTTTTATAAGGTGAAGGAAGGGATCCAGTTTCAGCTTTCTGCATATGGCTAGCCAGTTTTCCCAATACCATTTATTAAATCGGGATACCTTTCCCCATTGCTTGTTTTTGTTAGGTTTGTCAAAGATCAGATGGTTGTAGATGTGGCATTATTTCTGAGGCCTCTGTTCTATTGGTCTATGTCTCTGTTTTGGTACCAGTAAGATGCTATTTTGATTACTGTAGCCTTGTAGTATAGTTTGAGGTCAGGTAGTGTAATGCCTCCAGCTTTGTTATTTTTGCTTAGGATTGTTTTGGCTATGCAGGCTCTTTTTTGGTTCCATATGAAGCTTAAGGTGGTTTTACCAATGCTGTGAAAAAAGTCAAAGGTAGCTTGATGGGGATAACATTGAATATTTAAATTACTTTGGGCAGTATGGCCATTTTCACGATATTGATTCTTTCTAACCATGAGCATAGAATGTTTCTCCATCTGTTTGTGTCCTCTCTTATTTCCTTGAGCAGTGGTTTGTAGTTCTCTTTAAAGAGGTCCTTCACTTCCCTTGTTAGCTGTATTCCTAGATATTTTATTCTCTTTGTAGCAATTGTGAATGGGAGTTCACTCATGATTTGGCTCTCTGTTATTAGTGTATAGGAGTGCTTGTGATTTTTGCAGATTTATTTTATATCCAGAGACTTTACTAAAATTGCTTATCAGCTTAAGGAGATTTGGGGCTGAGACGATGGGGTCTTCTAAATATACAATCACATCATCTGCAAATAGAGTTCTTTATTTTTTTTTTAGAAACGTTCACTGCTAACATCTATGGATTTAGAGGAAGAAGGAGGAAGTCTATGTGCTCTTTCTAGGACTGGAGCTTTGGGCATATAATTCTTTTTTAGTTTGACCTCATCTGTCTTAGTACTCTTCCTCAATAGTTATGTATGGAAAGCAGAATTACTCCAGTCATTTTTCTGAAAACAGTTGCAAGTTCAAAGAGTTAACTGTACAGTCTATCTTTGTCCCATTTAGAAATTATTGTATTTAGGGTTTTTTTAAACATATTTTAGAGTTTTAGTTCCTTATACCTTTGTCATATAACACAGTTGGAAATTTTGTTAGTTATTATTTACATATTTAGATCAGAAAATCATCATTTAGGATTTCGGAATTATACTATCACTAACAATTATTACTTTGTTGAGTTTTTACTGTTGTTAAGTCATGAAGCCAAGTGCATTTTCTAGTCTTTTCAAGAATCCTAGGAGGTAGGTCATATATACTTAAATCAACATTTCTCAGACAAGGAAAATAGTAACTTTCCCAGATCAACATAAGAAAGGGACATATCTGAGAAATGAGCTCAGATTTGTCAGGTTCTAAAACCAAAGACTTTATAGTAATGATATACACCAGTGGCTCTCAACTTGGGGTGATTTTGCCCCCTCCTCCCAGGGCACATTTGGCAATTAAGGAAGATTTCTACTAGAATCTAGGGATACAGACCAGGGCTGCTGAAAACATCCTACAATGCACATAGAGAACTGTCCACAGCAAAGAATTATCTAGCTCTAAGATGTCAGTAGTGCTGAAGTTAAGAAACCCTGATATACCCAAGTGCTTTTCTGACTCAACTAATGGATTATTTTAAAACTTCAACTTTGTTTACCATGTAGTCTTTAAGATAAGGTGTATCCAAACTCATAGACTCCAAGTGGACTTGAATTCATTGACTCTAGAAAACAAAATATGTCCCATTGGAAAGTAGCCATCTTTATTACTTTACAACAGAAAATTTACTTTTAAAAATTCAAAGACACATGAATTGCAGTTTAATCAAGGAGAAGAATCCAAGTCAATTTTTTATTACATTCACATTGATCCATAGTTCCTAAATCTTAGGTTAAAAAATAAATAAACAAATTCACATTGAAACCCATAAACGGCAAAACGTGGTGTACCAAAAACACAAAGAAGATGTGTGAATTGAATATCTTTTAGATAACCGTAAGATCTTTTCAGATAACCATAAGAAAGCTTATATTGTAATTTGTTCAACTAGAAAATTACAGTTTCTTTCTTTCTTTTTTTTTTTTTTGGAAAATACACAAAGGTATTATGTTAAAACAGGTACTACACAAAAGTTGTCCAACAAATAGGCTGAAGTAATCATATTGGCCCAGCACCACAGTGAACAGGTCCAGACTACAACACAGGATCATGGACTCGGCAGCAGTATGAAACTCCCTCTTTGGCCCAGTAATATTTTTTACAGCTATATTAAAAATAAAGATGTGGACAAAGGTTTCTACTCAACATTGCTCACCACAGGGTTATTGATAATAGTAAGGGACAAAGAGGAATGGGGTTATGACTAAACTGAACCACATTCACATAAAAGATATCATGGAAGCATGTTTAAAAAATGTTTTCGGCCAGGTACAGTGACTCAAGCCTGTAATCCCAGCAATTTTGGAGGCCTCGTGACAATCTCACGAGGTCAAGAGATTGAGACCATCCTGGCTAACACAGTGAAATCCCGTCTCTACTAAAAATACAAAAATTAGCTGGGCATGGTGGCATGCACCTGTAGTCCCAGCTACCTGGGAGGAGGCTGAGGCAGGAGAATTGCTTGAACCTGGGAGGTGGAGGTTGCAGTGAACCAAAGTCATGCCACTGCACTCCAGCCTGGTGCCTGGCAACAGAACGAGACTCTGTCTCACACACACACACACACACACACACACACAAAGAAAGTTTTTGTGCAAGTGTGGTGGCTCACACCTGTAATCCCAGCACTTTGGGAGGCTGGAGCAAGAAGATTACTGTAGCCCAGGAGTTTGAGACAAGCCTGGGCAAGAAAATGAAAATTACAGTTTCTATGGCATATTTCTGATTACTAAAACATCACCAAATTTCTGAATAAAGACCAAAACACTTCTCATATTAAACACTGAAATAAATGTGAAGTATGCATACATTTACGATTTATAAAAACAAGCAAGACAATTATTTACTGGACTATTCTGGAGCCTGTCTTGGCAGCTCAGGCTACAAGATGGGAATGCACCCTTGACAGGACACTATCCCTTCATGGGGCACACTTGTATCCACACCTACACTCACTCAGACTGGAACACTGCAGGCACATTAGTTCACCTAACGTGTGCATTTCTGGGATGTGGAAGGAAACCAGAATACCTGAAGAAAACCCACCCAGACATGGGGAAAACCTGTAAACTCCCCACAGACAGTGGCCCTGGCTGAGAATCTATTTTTGTTCACCTCACCAGCATTATAATGAAATGACATTTGAATGAAACATTATTCAAGGGTCTGCTATATTGTTCTTTCCATTCATTTATGTATTTTCTGGGAACCTCTATACTTCTGGAAATCCTATGTTAAATTCTAGTTATTCCAATAAAAAGTCTCAATCAGCACACTCTTTGGATTAAAACACCTAAGCTAGATCAGAGTTACAGAGACTGAAATTATGTAAGGAACTGGCAGCATGATGTAAATCCAAATACATCACTAAGCATCCTGATTAGTTCGGCTGGTATTTTTTTTTAATCATTACATGACTTTCTCAATGAAAGAAGCAGTACGTTGACTTACATTCTGACCTAGTTTCCTTTCCTCAAAGTGGACCAGAGTTCTAAGTCATTTCTAGTCAAATTCCTCTACTATTTTGCCAAAAGTTTTTATTCGTTAATTCAGTCCACCCTTTCTCAAAGGCAGTTTTTTTTCTCACTTTTACCAAGTACTTAAAGAAATCTAATTTGTTGGTCATGATGTGTCAGTTAAGCTTGTAACATTGCATGTAACTAATGTAAGCAAGATTAAAAACAAAACAAGTGTTCAAAAAGAGCAGTAACCGGAGCAACTAGGGATATTAAGGGAGAAGAAACGAATGAAAAACTCTCTTTAAAACACCATCATTGAGATAAATCAGCTGGAAAAATTTTCAGTCTTTGTGTTGTTCAGTTAACAATTCATATCCCATGAAGTATCTGATTTGCCCGGATTGGACCAAACCTACGTTCTCGGTCAGAGGAGGATGTGACATTGCAACAAGACCATCTAATAGGGAAGGAATAGTTTCTCAGATGTTGTTATTAATGAAGGAGGATCCTAGTCAAGCAAAAACAATAGATGTGCACCACACTGTCTTTCCACTTTTCCTCTCCCAATTATCTTGAAACCCTGGGAATTTATTTCTGCATCTTCCAGTCATCATACGATACCTCTTGAGGCATCTACTGAATCTTTACAGTTACATCACATAATGGCCTATTCCTACCCTTTCCTTGGGAACGATTACCCTTAGTTCCTCTTTTATTTCATTAGTGGGCAAGCCCACTACCACATCTTCTATGGAACTCCAAGGGTAAGTGAGATATATGTAAAACTTTTAAAATGAGGAATACACCTGAAATTTAATAGTGGTCTTCTTGGATATTTTAAGAAGGTGATTTTTCACATCATATTTCATGGTACCTCAAACTTCCATGATATATCTACAAGGAAGATACTTGCTTTTAACATGTTCCCTTGCTGTTTTATTCATAATCAATTCCAATATCATTCCAGAAATTAGGGAAATAAAACAGGAAAAGAGTACAGCTTAATATGACATGGAAGGCATACATTATGAGGGAATGCATACCTTCAGATATATAGATGAGACATGATAATTTCAAAATAACCACTGAGACATAAAGGAAATTGTGGTGCCCAGAGCCCTGGCACTGGTACCAGAGTAGAAATGTAAGAAGCTGAAAGAACTTGACATGGTGTACTTTTGCAGTAACATCTTATGCAGAGCCAGAAATTGTCGCATATAAAAATAATGTGCATGAGTGTGTATATGCATGTATAAAACTAGGGGAGTAAGTGGGGAAGGGAGCTAATATGTAGCAATTTTTCTATGTATGATAAGCCCCTATTTAACAGTCTTGTTTAAGATTTTAAATGAAGATGGAAAACATATCATAAAATATTTACAAAGAAAGGAATTTTGAAAAGCAGAGATAATGGAACATTTTCTCTTTATAAACATCTTATTCTTCCCTGAAATCACAAACAGCTGCAGTATATTCTGGCTAATTACAACCGAATCATAAAAACACAGCATGATAAGAACGCTAAATGGTTTCAGTATGGTGCAAGTTGATTTTAAACCCCTAAGTTCTATGTAATCTGTGTTTTATTCACACTTGGGTCATTAGGTTGTTTTTTTTAAGACACCTTTTTTCCTTTTAGGTTCACAACAAAATCGAATGGAAAGTACAGAGGTTTCCCATGTTTCCCTACCCCCAACATGTGCACAGCCTCCCCCATCATGAGCATCCCCCACCAAAGTGGTACATGTGTTGCCGATGATGAACCTACATTAACACATCATTATTACCCAAAGTTCTTAGTTACATTAGGGCTCACTCTAGGTGGTGTACATTCTATGGGTTTACATAAATATGTAAGTGACATGTATCCATCATCGTAGTATCATATAGAATATTTTCACTACCATGAAAATCCTCTATGCTCTGCCTAGTCATCCCTCTGTGTCAACAACTTTAAAGAAATAATAATAGTCTTTGAGTAATTTACTAATGTAGTTAAATGCCTTCAGTACTATGGAATAGTTTAACAAATGGCAAAGCATTATTAGTACAGGTGCCATTTATTAAGAATTTATTCTTGGGCCAGGCGCGGTGGCTCACGCCTGTAATCCCAGCACTTTGGGAGGTCGAGGCGGGTGGATCACGAGGTCAAGAGATCAAGACCATCCTGGTCAACATGGTGAAACCCCGTCTCTACTAAAAATACAGAAAATTAGCTGGGCATGGTGGTGCGTGCCTGTAATCTCAGCTACTCAGGAGGCTGAGGCAGGAGGATTGTCTGAACCCAGGAGGTGGAGGTTGCGGTGAGCCGAGATTGAGCCATTGCACCCAGCCTGGGTAACAAAAGCGAAACTCCATCTCAAAAAAAAAAAAAAAAAAAAAAAGAATTTATTCTTATTACATATTGGTGCAGTTTACCTTTACATTATGAGTAGAAAGTATTTTTCACAGTAATTTTTTCCATAATAATAAGAGCTTACTATTTTCAGGAAGTAATTTAGCAACAAAGACCTGTTCTTTCTGTATGAAATTGTAAAACCCAGAATTTGGAAGATTTTTACAGAGGAGGGAGTACATTTTATTAGTCTTTTTCAGAGCTACAAAACCAATAAATTCTCTTTCTCTGTATATATGTGTGTGTGTGCACGTGTGTGTACATATGTATGCACACACACACAGATATATATATATATATAGAGAGAGAGACAGAAGAAATAAGAGAGAAAGAGCCTTTAAAATATTGGCTCATGCCAGGCATGGTAGCTCGTGCCTCTAATCCTGGCACTTTGGGAGGCCAAGGCAGGTGCATCCCTTGAGGTTGGGAATTTGAGACCAGCCTGGTGAACATGGTGAAATCCTGTCTCTACTAAAAATACAAAAATTAGCTGAGTGTAGTGGTGCACATATGTAATCCCAACTATTTGGGAGACTGAGACAGGAGAATCACTTGAACCGGGGAGGCAGAGAGTACAGTGAGCCACGATTGGGTGACTGCACTCCAGAGCTACAAAACCAATAAATTCTCTCTTTCTCTGTATATATATGACAGAGCATCTGAAAAAGACAAAACAAAATAACAAAACAAAAAATTGGCTCATGTGATTGTGGAAGCTGGTAATTCCAAATACTGAAGGGCAGGCTGGCAGACTGGAGGCCTGGCAAAGAGTTGGTGTTGCAGTCTTAAGTCCAAAGGAAATTTAGTGGCAGAATTTTTTTTTAGTTGTGGGTCCTCAGCCTTTTCACTGAAGGCCTTCAACTGACCGGATGAGGCCCACTGACATTATAGAGGGTGATCTGCTCTTCTCAGGGCTACTGATGAAGTGTTCATACATCTCAAAAACACCTTCAAGGCAGTATTTAGGCTGATTATGGCCAAAAACTGAGTACTATAACCTAGACAAGTTGACACATACCAAAAGGGTTAAATTTACTCACCTAAAAAATAGATTAGCAACTAATTCATCAGATCATTAATCCTACCTTCTTCTTCTCACAAGTCTTATCTCTTAAATTGTGCATTTACAGAGATCTCTAAAGCTCAGGAACTAGGAAATGTTTCATGGTACTCTCTTTTCTTCATCAAACTATCACTAAGGGTTCAGGGCTTCCTGGGAGCTTAATCTGGTGCTTGCATGAGTAGAAACAATGTACAGTAAAATATACAACCCTGGTACATATGCCGCCCACACAAGGACAATTAGAATCTGGGAAACAATTCAAGGCTTTGCAAAATGAAGAAATAGGTTAGGGTATATAGGCTCTGAATGCCATACAAAGTGATCTAACTCAAAAAAAGGATCAGGGGTAATTGGACAAAGGACAACTTTGTCTACCTTCAGATTTTCCTTGGGATCCAAACCCAGAAACTGTCCCATTATTTGAGGGAGGCCAGCAAGACAAAACAAAACAAAAACAAAAACAAACAAAAAAACCCAGAAACTCTATAGCAAAATGTGAAGATAACAGTGAATTTGAAACCCAGTTTATCTTTGTCACTGAAACAGAATCTGTACTCTCATCTGAGCTTCAGTAGAGTGCATCGAAGTATTCACAAGTCTTTCCTTCAATCTTAGGACTAACTATATTCCAGTGTTTGTTGTTTTCATGCACTTTCCCCCAAGATTCTGATGAATAATGGTCATTTTTAAAAGGCAGTAAAATGTTATGAGACCGTGATATCTTAGCTACAGTTACAACAGGTAATTAAATTCCAGACCTGTGAAATTTTCAACTAGTCAATTAAAGTAATATTTCCTTTTCACCCTGAAACTAGTGTATGTATAGTGAAGCCAGATACTTATTAACAAACCATTACTTTCTACCCAGAGGGCAAAAACCTCCTGAGACTGGGAAAATATGTTGTGAGTATATAATTTTAAATGAATTCATTGCATGTTTATATGTCTGTTGCCTGTCTTTTAAAGAGATTCTAGTAACTCATCTGGATCCATTGGCCTTCTTGGGTTTCTAGCTGGTTTCTTAATTCCCTTGGCTTAAATCTCAGCCTAAATCCTCACTGTTTATAGATCCATGATGACAGTTGCTTCCTCTCTAGGTTTCTTGCTGCTATACCCATCATCATGTTCCATAAGCCATAGCAATAATAGCAGAGGTAGACTATCCCTGCCAGTGTTTTCACTAAATGCTCTTTTTTTTTAAGTCGTGGCCAAGGACTCCAGATCTATAGATCTTTGTCTAATCAACTTTGTTGTCAGCACTGCCAGCTGAGACAGCTCCACCAGTGCCTTTTTGGCCCTGGAAGGTGGATCTAGTGCAACCCCATCTTCTCTATACCATTAGCTGCCTAAGACTAATTTCTTGTGCCTCCTTAAGAAATCTAAGAATAACAATCATATCCCACTAATCTCCTACACACCTATGTCTTCTTTATGTTCCATCATATATCATCCTATATTTGTACAATGTTCTTCACCACATTTTTTAACTAAAATTTTCAAACAGTCAAATTGAAAGAACAGTGTAATGAATGTATGCCCATCACCCAACAACCTATATTCAAGAGTTAACGTTTGCCATATTTGATCTTTCTTGCTTGTTTGCTTGCTTGCTGAAATTTTTGAAAATAAATTTTGGAAATAATATGTTACTCGTAAATATTTCACTATGCATATAGAAAAAGAACATTCTTTTATTTAACCATGCTACCTTGCACATTGAGAAAATTAATACTTTCTTAAGTGATATCTAAACAGTCTATCTTATCTACCATCTGTCTATCTAACTTATCCAATTTTTCCCAAAATGGCCTTGCAGCTGCTTTTTCAAACCAGGATTCAATCAGAGTTCACTTATTTCATTTAGTTGTTACATCACTCAAGTTTCTTTAAGTCTACAACAGTCCACCAATATTTTTTTGTGATACTGACTTTTTGATGGGATGACGACAATTGTCTTGTAAAATATACCACATTCTATATTTGTCTGATTGTTTTAACTTGTTCTTTTATACCTGTACTTCTTATAACCTGAATATTAGGTCTAAAGTCTTGGATATATCCAAGTTAAGCATTTGGCAGGAATACAGTACTTCATAGGTGATTTTGAATACCTTATATTGCATCACATTAGGAAGCATAGAATATCAGGTTTCCCTCTATTGGTGATGCTAAGTTTTATCACTTTTAGGGTGGTTACTACTAGATAACTTCATTACAAGGTCTGTTTGCCCTTTGCAATTAGCAAGTAAAATGAACTGTTGGGAATGACATCAGGCATTCCCCAGTGAACTTTCATATAAGGGTTCATCATTCTCTGATGATTCTTCATGAGAACCATGGTTTCATTGGGATTGCAAAATTGTAATTTTCTAATAATACTACTCCTTCTACATTTATTGGCTGTTAATCTCTTATAAAGAGCTTTCTAAAATAAAATGGGTATAGGTGACAGTTTTTCCCAAAAAAGCATGATATTCTGAATTACTTTCTTTTAATTGTCAAATTTTAGAGTGAAAAGTTGGTTTATTAGTGACCTTTGATAGTCGTGTCTCTCTATCACTCCTTTTATTCTTTTTTCTTTTCACTTTTATTTTCTCAACTACTGTAAAATTGTGAATTTTTATATGTTCAATGTTTTACAATAAATGACAATGGATAGTGCAAGAAAAATACACATATTTTACACATATATAATGCATATATAATATTTCATATGAAGGATTTCAATTAAATTTTAATATTTTAAGTTTCTACCTTTGATCTTATATTGTCTCTTTTATAAGGAAAATCTTATTTTCTAAGATATTCATATATTCATTTTATCCTATCATATAAAATAGGTTCTAATGAGAACAAAACTATTTTTAATACTTATAATTATTTTATTATTTTCTAAATTTTAGTTTTTATATTAGATTCACAGGATTCATTTGCAGGTTTGTTACATGGCTATACTGCATAATTCTTAGACTTGGGGCATGATTGATCCCGTCACCTGGGTAGTGAACATATAGTATCCAGTGGGTAGTTTTTCAACCTTTGCCCCTCTCCCTCCCTCCTCTTCTAGTGGTCTCCAGCATCTGTTCCCATCTTTACATTAATGTGTCCTCAATACAGCAAAACTATTGAGTGAAATCTAAGATTTATTTGAAGCACTTTTTATGCTTAGAATATATCCTAAAATTGTAGTCATAAAAATATAATCAGAATGCTTTGCCAAAAACCACTTGAAATAATATTCTTTCTGAGTTGTATTACTAATTTAAAACAGAGTTAGGCTTATTTATTCTGGTTTCTTTTTAATTTTAGGGTTTAACTTTTCTATTTTTATTTGTAAAATTATGTAAGGAATTTACATAGTTCAAATGTCAAAGTTATATAAAAAGTGTACTCAGAAAATTCTTGCTTTCATCTGTTTCCTACTTTATTTTTCCCATTCATCCGCTATATTATCATTGTTAAGAATTTTCTTGTTATACACACACACACACACACACACACACACACACAGCACACACACATACTCTGTCCTAAACGTTAAATTTTCCACTTAATACATTCTGAACATTACTTCATATCAGTACATAAATACAGTCTTCACTTCCTTTAATGTCTGCATTCTGGTATTTCATCGGGTAGTATGTCCTTGTTTATTTGGTTATTGCTATTAATGGAGATCTGAATTACTTGCAGCCTTTTACAGCAGTAAGTAACCTTGTACATATGTTGGTTTGTACTGAAGCTATCTCTCCTTGGAAATATTCATAGAAGTGGGGTTCCTAGGTCAAAAGAAAATCTGAATATAATTTTTAAAAATACTGATAAATTCTGCTTTAGAGAGCTTTTGCCATTTTGTACTTCCATCAGTAATGAATAGCTCACAGACTTGTTTCAAATGTTTGGATATTTGCCAATCTGCTAGGTAAGAAATATCTCAGATAGTGTTAATTTGCATTTTTCTTATTATGAATGAGATTAAGCAATCTTTTAGGTACTTGGGGCCATTTCTCTCTCTCTCTCTCTCTCTCTCTCTCTCTCTCTCTCTCTCTCTCTCTCTTTTCTTTTGATGAAACGTCCTGTCTTTTGCCCAATTTTCTATTGGGGTTTTGAATTTTTCCTTCAATATTTTAAGATCCTTTTATGTATTAGAACAGACTAGTGGTCCTCAACTCGGTATGGTTTTGCCTCCCTCCCCACCCCTCTCCCCACGGTTTTTGGCAATGTCTGGAAGTATTTTTGGTTGTCACCTGGGGAAGGGGTACTATTGACATCTAGTAGGTAGAGACCAAAGGTGCTGCTGAATACTCTGCAGAGCAGAAAACAGCCCCTATAACAAAGAATTATCCATCCCCAAATGTCAATAGTGTTGAGCTTTAGAAAAACTGGATTAGACCTTCACCTGTGATATAAGTTGCAATATTTTCTTCTGGTTTGTCATTTGTTCTGATGATATTTCGGACATTTCTTTTTATAAAAGAACCTTTTCCATTATTCCTTCTGTATATTGAGTCATAGTTAGAAAGGCTCCTCCACCCTCAGGTTATAAGGGATTTCACTGTGTTTTCTTCTAGGTCTTATGTGGTTTTATTTTTACATTTATGTAAAATTAATCTTGAGATAATGTATAAGGTAGAATTCTTTTTTTTTTTTTTTTGGCTTTTTCCAAATGTCTGTCGAGCTATATCAATATCATTTATTCTAAAGATTATCTTTCCTCCCAGTGATTTGAAATGCCAACTTTATCATATACCCAATTTCTATATATACCTGGGTCTATTTCTGGTCTTTCTATTTGTTTCATCATCCTTCTGTCTATTCATAACGACACCATTTTAGTTATAGGGGTTTATAACACAGGGATATAAAGCAGACGGTTAGTTACATGATGATGAAACGGTAGAGAAGCCATACTGGAGGCAGCGAGATGGCCTACAGGCCAGCAAAAGCAAGAAGTCATTAGTGTCCTGAGGCTGAAAGACAAAAGGAGATGGTGGTTATCAGAGCCCAGGGACCAAGAAAACCAAGGAAATAATGGAACCATAGAAAAGGGACAGTCATCAATGCAGATGCTTCCCAAGGCAGAAAGAGAGGGAGAGAAATACTCTTGACTTTTCCCTTCCTAACACCTTCCAGTATTGCACAAGTGCCTTTAAATGGCTGTTCAAACCTACCCAGAACCGAGCTGATTAGGAAGTCTAGGGAAACACAGTCCTCAGGGGCCAGCCCCTGTAATACAGAGAACAAGAGAAGAGAAAAGATGTGATCTTGCCAAATAGGTCCAGGTCAAATGATGCTCATTTTCTTAGTCCAAGGGTTACTTCTGCTGACATGTAAAGGATTTTTAAATCTGTTTATTTTTTCATTTGTTGATTTTTATTATTGTTTCTCTTTTCTAATTTTTTATACAATTTTGTTTCAGTATGACCCTTTGATCTAAGGCTCTTTCTTTCTTCCCCTTTAAAATCAAACCTCCCAGGAACTCTTGTACTATTAATATTTAGAGTGCTCCCTTCTTAATCAGAAGAGGTACCTGATAGACACCACCACTTCTAGTCTTGCCCACTATGTTCCTTCCGACTCCCCAGCATTCAGCACTTTGATCCACGAGGTGTCAGGCCTGTTCTGAATACTTTCTCATTTAGAATTGGACCCAGAACCACCCTTAGGCCCAGTAAAGTGTAGCTTTTGCCTCAGACCCTGTTTCTTAAAGGCCTTGATCCACATGAGCCCTGGTCCCCATTTCTTAACCTTTGAGGAACTATATAGCTTTCTACTCTCTACACCTGGAATCATCCATCTACCCCGTAAGAACTCTGGGACTCACACCCTTCTGGGTTGTCCCAGGACCCATGGCCAGCCTTGATTTTAGGAGAGCAGCCTGGCTAGTGAATCCCTCCTGCTGGCTACCACAGTGTATCTTTTATGGGATCATGTAAAATTGGTCCATCAGATTGTGCTGATATGTGTATTTGGGTGATTCCATGTCTGACACAAGATGAGTTTCAGACATTTGGGCTACCAACTATCTGTCACTGACCCTTGGGCTTGAGCTTTGGGCCTCTCTGTTAATGCTCACTGGTGTGTGTCTGCCCATGGTGCTGCCTGTAGTCTACAGCCCTTGTGGGCTCCAGGAGCTGCAGGAGGTATCCACAACCCAATGTACTCCCAGCCACTGACACCCAGGATGCTCATCCCAATCCTTCTGCAGGCTCTGTGCCACATGTCAAGCAGTCCTCCGGGAATGGTCATTCTGCTTTCTGGTAAGACTCTTCTAGATTGTTGCTCAGCATGGCTAGTGGATCCTTTTGATCAACATTCTACATTGATACTGTGATATCGTGTTCTTTGGGGTGGGGAGACCAATTCTAAGCCAGGCTGAATGAACAATGAACATTCCTTTATACAATAGAAACTCTCTTCTTTCACTGCCCCTAGGCCCTTTGTCTATCTTCCTCACTGGTGGCAGTTTGTGGAAGGTAGGAGTGTAGCAATCATCAAAAGCAATCAGCAATGCAATCAGTAATTCAGTGGTTTTGATCTAAATAGTTGAAGAAACACATGGTTGGAAGAAATGTTTAAGCTATAAAAATACAATCAGTAAAAACATGACCAGAAGACAAACCATCATTCACATTATCTGAAATGCTCTGGGAATTACTTGCATTTATGGCCATCAATGCCATAACAGCCTTTGTGAGAGTCACCGAAGTCAGAATCCACAGGGAGTATGATAGATGATATAGTATCATGAGTAATAATGTAACCAGCATTAAGTAAATGATATTAGAGAACTACAGGTGTAAAATGGCCTGTATTGCTTAAATATTCACATTTCCAAAGAGCTATGGCAGTAACAATAATAGCATTGCTACCTTTTTTTCTCAGATGGGAGATGTGAAAGTAGTTAGGCATGGAATATATGATAATAAAGAACATGAAGATATGGTTTCTGGATCTGAACAGAAACAGGCAGTAATCAGACACTACAAAGAATCTTCATGGGCACTGATTTTACAATAAACATGTATAATAGACAAATATGTATATAGTAGTTGTCTACTCATTATTCTAACTCTTCATTAATAAGTCACTATACTTTGCATGGGTCCGTGAATTTGCAGTACATCTTTTTTTATATACTTTAAGTTCTGGGGTACATGCACAGAATGTGCAGGGTTGTTACTTAGGTATTCATGTGACATGGTGGTTTGCTACACCCATCAGCCCATCATCTACTTTAGGTATTTCTCTGAATGCTATCTTTCCGCTAGTCCCCCACACCCCAGCAGGCCCTGGTGTGTGATGTTCCCTCCCTGTGTCCACGTGTTCTCACTGGAGGTTTTGCCATGTTGGCCTGGCTGGGCTTGAACTCCTGACCTAAGATGATCCGCCCTCCTCAGCCTCCCAAATTGCTGGGAATATAGGCTTTGAGCCACCGTGCTCTACCATTGTTTGTAGCAAGCATGTTAGTTGTTCTTGTGCTGTTATAAAGAAATCTGTGTAGTACATCTTTAATCTGTTTTTAATAAACAGGAGTCCTGCAAAAAATAAAATATTTGCCCAGGATCTTGCAAACTTTAAGGGTGGTGCTGATTGGACCCTCTCCTTTTGGGGGCATTCTTGAAGACAAAAGTCTCCAAGTGGGAGAAACATTCCTTTAAGACTTCCAAAGCTGGCTTCAGAGCCCTCACCTTGGTGAGGAGGATAATTTTATCTATTTGGGAACATGCCTAATTTTCCTCTTATATTTACAAGTCCTCTCCATCTCACTGAGGTGAGGGCTCTGGAGCCAACTTTGGAGGTCGCAATTGAATATATCTCCCATTTACATGTAAGTTGGCTTTCATCTCTAAGCTATGCTCTGGTATGTGTTAAGGTGACTTTATTTGCCCATCTTGTTTGATCTGAAAAGTTTGTTGAATAATGCTGGAGGGATTCAGTGTTAAATAGCTTGTATTATCCTATTGGAATTAAAACTGAAGGGCATATCCAGGTTTTTGAGAATCTGAAGCCTGAAGAATTTTAGAGGCCCACTTTAAGAATAGGATTATCATATATATATTAGGTACAGGCTCTGGAAAGTGTTTGTATAAATCAAGGGTCCTGAAGCATAAGCTTCACGACCTGTGTGGTAAATCTGCCTCTGCTGGAATGCTGACATTTTTTTGTCTCAATGCAAAATATTATCTTTATCACTTGTAAATTTCACCTTATTAAATTTCTTGGAAGCCTGTATCTGTTTTACACTGTATTATTTATTTCTCTTGGCATCATGTCATTTGTTAATCATAGCATTTCATCTGTTTTTACTTAAAGTCAATGGCAAAATATGAACAAGTCTGTTAAAGATTTTACTAAATAGATTTTATCGAAATATTTGTTACTAAGGGAAATAATGTCTTCCTTCCTTTCCTGCCTAGTTTCTACTTTCTCCTTTAACATTTATCTTTCTATCCTTTCACTCATCTTTTTTTTTTTTACTAAAAATGGAATTTAGGAAGTCTTCTAAAAATTTAGTTCCTAAGCATTTTTTTACAGGGTAGGTAGAGAAAAGAGTCTTCTATCTTCATTAACCATAGTAAGGTAATGAAAAAAACAATTCATTTAATCTTCGCAATATATTTGTCAATGTAAGAGCATATCTATAACCACCCTCCAGGTTATGATAATTTTCAAACATCACTGAGATGTGCAATTTGCCCTAGTGGAAATGATAATTATTTACTCTAAGATCAACTTGCTTTGGGTATGTATCTCATAATTCCCTTAATTAAGTCATCAAATATGAATAAAATAACAAAGATATTTTAAAAGTTAATTATTTTCATACTCCTAGACCCCCTCCTGGGATAAAATGTATCTTTTAAAGGTTATTGAGCTGTCTTCAGAGGAGAAAATGTAAAAATTAGCAGATAATTTGACTGCGTCTATTAAGACTTGCAACTATAAAAATCACCCTGAAACTTGAAGGTAAAATAAATGTGTGGAAATAAAATTTCAAGAACTTTATAGCAGATATTTCTATAAATATATGGTAAAATGTGTTAAGATACCATAATCAAAAACTCAAGTTTTTGTTTAATTTCTGCTTCCATCTGTGTAACTTTGGATATGATAGACATTTAATATCTCCAAATTAGGCTTATGACCTTAAGGACTCTTTCATCTTTTCCATTTATTAGACACACTTTAACATGAAGAATTTAAATTCCCAAGTCATGTTTTCTGACCTTTAGCCGTTTAGCTTGGGCAATGTGTTTTATGTTTCTAAACCTCACAAAGTAAGGACAATGACAGAACCCCTCTCAGAGGATGGTTTTTATGAAGATTGGATGAGATAATGTATGTAAGAATAATGTATAATGAAGTCTCTCAGCAGACTGGCAGGTAATTTTAACTCATCTAATGCTGTCAGTGATTATAAGATTTTATTGTGTCAAATTATTTTCTAGTTATAGATCAAATTGCTAAGGTTATAGTTGACATAAAATCCCCTCCACTTTTGAAGACATTGATAGATTTTAGCAATATGCTATCTCATTTCACTAAACTTTGCAGTGTCCTTGTGATATGTTAGGATATTGTCTACAGTGAAGTCAGTTATTAGGATTTTCTTCATAATTACACTGAATTGACAATATACTTTTAAAATGTGTAATTATTATCTTTCCTACATGGCATATATGTTTTGTTTCACCTTCTTCCTGGCATTTGGAATTTACATGCTAGGAAGAAGGTGAAGCAAAACATATATGCCATGTAGGAAATGTATTGATGTAAGTACTTAGTCATCTGAAGTCACTTATGTGAATGTAAAGGATGTAAGTACTTGGTCATCTTAAGTATTAATATAAGTACTTAGTTTCATGTATTGATATAAGTACTTAGTCATCTTAAGTCACTTATGTGAATGTAAAGGAAATATGAACATAAAATATAAAATGCAATTTAAAACGGATTTTTTCTTTGAAATTAAATATGGTTAGATGTCCAGCATTTCCCTCACCCCCAGTGTGCTGTTACAAAGTGTAAACAAATCATGAGTTATCTCAATGATTATGTAATTTTAGAGGTTTTAATAATACATTTATTCAATTAATTTGAAACTGCCATAGAGATATTCAAATTTGAGCAGACAGAATTCGCTAAATCATATTAAACTAGTTTATTAACCAAATCATATTGAAGATATATTGACAACCGTGCTAGAAGATTTACTTCAAACTTTTTATCTGTTTGTACGTTGAATACTTACTAATTCTGAGAAATAGCTTCAGAGACATATTGTTAACTTCCCTGTCAACATACTTTTCCTTCTCTTCTTTCCTGTGTTTAATTTTAGCTGATACAGTACAATACCAGGCATCAAGGAAGCAACAAAAGCCCTGATAATGAGGATTACTTAATCAAGTGTTTGAAATGAGACTTTCAAAAATAGTTTCTTTTTATTCGTTTTCTAAAAAGTACACCTAATAATTGATTCGTCAGCTTTTTCTGTGATGACAAACCACAAAATATTTTAAATTTTTTCATTTTTAATTTTTGTGGTTACATAGTAACTATATATTATTTATGGGGTACATGTGATGCTTTGATACAGGCATGCAATGGGAAATAATCACATCACAAAGAATGGGGTATCCATCCCTTCAAGCATTTACTCTTTGTGTACAAACAATTCAATTACACTCTTTTTGTTATTTTTAAATGCACAATTAAGTTATTATTGACTGTAGTCATGCTGCTGTGCTGTCAAATAGTAGGTCTTATTCATACTTTCTATTTTTTCTTGTACTCATTAACCATCCCCACCTCTCTCCCAGTCTCCCGACTACCCTTCCCAGCCTCTGGTAACCATCCTTCTACTCTTTATGTGCATGAGTTCAATTGTTTTTATTTTTAGATCCCACACATAAGTGAAAATATGTGTTTGTCTTTATGTGCCTGGCTTGTTTCTCCAATAAACCACACAATCTTAATGGCTTAAAACAACAAAGATTTATTTCTTGCTCACAAGTTTGCAGGTGGCTCCTACTAGGTTCAGTTTGGTGTGGGTCAATTGTTCTATTCTACACGTCTTTTCACTGAGAGACCCAGGCTCAAGAAGACCACAGTTTCATACATGCTTTGCTTATGAAAGAGGATATAACCTTAAGAAAGTGATGAGAAACATGTAGCATTTCTTAAAGCCTTTCCTAGGATTACCACATTATGTCTTTCACAATATTTCATAAATCAAAGCAAATCACATGGTCAAACCCAAAATCACTGGGCAGGGAAAATACTTTGTCCACAGGGAAGCTTTGCTGAAGGAGGGGATTAATAATTGTGAAGAAATAATGAAATTGTCTATAGTACATTACTTAGTATTAGATATTTGGCCTTTAGAAACTCCCATACTCACACTTGAATTACTGGTTCTTTATATGTACAAGGTAGAGTCAGAATTTTAGCATTTTAGAGGTAGTAAGGACTTTGAAGAGTCTGTGACCCGTTTAACTCATTTTACAAATAATAAAATAATGTGACCTGAAGACATGATGAGATTCTATTAGTGACAAAAATGAATGTGTGAAACCCAACTTACTGTTCTCCACAATTAATGCATTATGCTGCCAGTTGGTTAATTATTTAGTCTATATTAGGTATTCACTAAGAAGTAAAAAAGAGCAAAAATTTCAATTCAAAGTAGAAAAGCTAAGAGTTTACTATAGTTTTCTTCTTAGCCTAGGAATATTTCATAATTCAATTTCAGTTCTGCTAAAATTAACTGAGTGTTTAAACTGAGCTGTACTCTACAGCAAGCCCTGCAAGTGAAAACATGTAATGAAATATTATTAACACTTTACCAAAACCATGGAAGGAATAAACAAGACAGTGAAAAGCGTAATTGGTATTTATATGACTATCAGGATATATAAAATAAACAGAAATAATTAAAAGTACTTTACACTACGATTAACTAGTATCCAGCCTGAAATAAATACATAAAAATCAAAAATACTATTAAATGTTGATTGATACTTGAAGCATTAGCTTATTGGGGGCATATTTGGTCAAAATGGTTAGTGACATCATGTTGTACATTCCCTATTACAGGAGGTAAGTGGTACCTATGTAAATGCACACAGTTTTCAAAGATGTTATTAAGCTGATTATATATGGAAATCATTTATTTAAAAGAACTTTTTAATGTTTTTTAACAATAAGAAACCATTTCATAAGCCTCAGCACTCCTATAAAAAGAATAATTGTATCATTTTTATAAGCTTTATTTTTCATGCTTTTGGCACACTTAACTACAAATATTTTTCAATCTTTTAGAAAGTAATTATCTGTGGTTTCATTCAAGTAACATAGGGGATAAGCAATAAACCCTGGAGAATAATGAATATGAAACTGTCTACCTAAATAATAAAATACCCTACTTAATATAACAAGAGAGAAAGATAGGGAAATGGGAGCTAACATGTACATTAAGAGTAGGTACCAGACATAAAAGTAGTAGTTTGTATCAAGTGCCTGAATTATAGAGGAAATGCATAAAGTTAGATAAAAGAGCAACATTTCATCCTGAGCTTCCAATCCAAATGAGATACTGGATCATCAAAGCAACTTGAATGAATGAATAAATGGATGAAATATATTTAAAAGAACTTTGAAAAAGAACAGTGAGGTAGAGAGATCAGATTTTTATTTCACTACTGTCCTGATGTTTTTGCCTGGCCAATTTCTTTTCATATCTCACACGCTTGAGATTGTAGTTTTATTTCATTTTCTGTGGCAAGTTTTCTTCTCCCCCACATCAGCGCCAGTGGCTGCTCATAGCATCCTCTACTTGCCCAAGGATAGCCTATCTGTAATATAATAGTCTGCTTGTTTGTCTAATTCTATCTCTACATTCTTTTAGCTCCATAAAAGACAGGACTATGTCCGTTTTACCTGGTGTTCTATTTATGTCATCTGACACAATTCCTGGCTACATATAAGGCATTCCAAAATATTCATTGTTTGAATGATGTGTGTTGGAGTAGAACTCTGTGTGTGTGTGCATGTGCACGTGCACACATACACACACATGCGCATGCACAGTGAGGGGCAGGAATTTTTCCCTGCAAGATCCTAGAATGTATTAAACTTACTAGCTAAGAGCTGTGGTACTAGTAGGGTCTAGATATCCATGGAACTTAATAGAATTTAAAGACCCTACTAAATATAAAAATGTAATGAATTCAACTTACCACTTTAAAAATTGTAGAGATTAGTAGAATGTAGAAATCTATGAAACTTAATAAAATATAAAAACCCTACTAAATATAAAAACATAATATTTTATAGAGGAATTATTAACATGCTATGGGAAAAATGAATTATTATACAAATGATATTGAGAATAGTCACTATTTAGAGGGGGTAGAGTAAATTTAATTGGATTAAATAGTTAACTTCAAAATAACAGAATGAAATGTGCGTCTTGTGTTTACTGACATCTACATGGGGGAGAATTTCTAGTAAAAAAATCTTGCAGCTAATCATAAAGAAAAGAATCAATATGTTTACATAAAAATTAAGATCCTCCGAATGCCACAAAGCAGTGTATGAAAATTAAGAAGTAAATGTTAACCCATATGCAAATTAACAAATGGTAACTATCTTAACAATAGAGGGAATTCTTAAAAATCAGTAAGAAAAACATCCTTATGTCAGTAGAAAATTGCAAAAGAAAATAGACAATTTGAAGAATAGTATTCAATTGGAAAAACATGTTCTGCCTGGTTAGTAATTGAATAAATACAAATTAAAGCAGCAATATATTGCTATATGTTATGAAAAACATCAAAAAATTAAAAGGTTGTAATATCTAATGTCTAAGAGCAGTCTAAGAAGGGCCTTCTTACCATGTACTGTAGTTGCAATATGAGTTGATACTTTTCTGGAATGTAATTTAGCAAGTATCAAGAGCCTTAAAAATGTTTTTACTCTTTCAGCTAGTAATGTGATTTATACATGAGGGTTTTTTCACATAATTTGTTAAAGAAATATTAAATTTGTACCATGGACAAGACACTGTGTTAGGTGTTAGAGACATAATAGTAAGCAAAACAACCAAGGCAATTACATTTCAGGGAGACATGCAGACACATAAACAGATGATAAGTATAATACTAGTTTTTAAACAGCTTATGTTTTCAGGCAGCATTGTCGGTGCTTTCTCTATATTAAACTTATTTTATCCACCCAACACCCAGACAAGACAGGTACTATAATCTTACTGAAGACAAGAAGTTAAGTGATTTTTCTGTAAATCACTCAGCCCATGCTGGCGATGAGATTTAAACCCAGGAGCGTGGTTATATCCACAGTGTTAACCAGCATGCAGGATGGATATAATATAGAGCGTATTATTTTAAAATGCTAAAAAGTTGCCTAACTATACAAAAAAGTTAAGGAAATCAAACCACATTTAAATGATAAAATTTTATTATTTAACCGTGAAAAAAATGACACTTTCCGAAAACTTACAGTTACATGGAAAATATTTATAATATAATGTTAAAGGAATAAAGCTGAATCCAAATCAGCATATGTAAAATGAACCCAATTTTATTAAAAAGTGTTATAGATATATGTATTATACACACACATAGATAGATAGATAGAAAGATAGATAGATAGATAGATAGATAGATAGATAGATAGATAGATAGATGATTTATTTGATTCCCTCACTGGATTCTCAGTTGATAAGGAGGTATTTGATAGGTTTGTCACTGTACACCTAACAATTACCATTGTGCCTAGAACTAATAGATGCTAAATAAGTTATAAATGAATGCACGATTAACCAAAAAAAAAAAGTCTAGAAGAATATAGACAAAAATGCTAGCATTAGTTTTCTCTGAATTCTGGAATTGTAAGTTATTTTAGTTTTCTGTTAAAATTTTTTAGTATTTTCAAAATTCTCTCTAGTAAACATGTATAGACCTAACTGGCTTTGGTTTTTAAAGAGTAAAGCACATTCTAAAGAGAACCTGTATTTGAATATTAATAGCATTAACAACCATCTGTCTTAGCTAGCTTAGGCATCAATCTGCTGGAAGATAGGAAATTGAACCACATGGCCCTCCAGGATCCCTGTTAAGTACAGGTTACCTGGTGTACCCATTATCAAGTTATTGTATCTCATGTGCAAATTTATACTCCATTGCCTGTTCTGCAAAACTGGAGATAAGCCTTTAAATATTTTTCCTTTGCCAGCCTGCTCAATGTTTAGCTTTGTCAATTGAAGCACAGGAGGAAGGAATTTTCCTTCCTGGTGCTGGCATGCTTTCTCAGCAGGCTCCTCAGTGTAAATAGCTACTGAAGCATCAGGCTCACACAATGCCACTTCGTTGTGATCAGTAGCACCCACCTTGAACAATTTCACAGAGGAGAGATGCCAGAGAGAAACATCCCTAAAATTGGTTTTCCCTGGCATTCTAGAGAACAGATTTCCATGAAGTTCTGAATGGCCAATCTTCAGCAACTTACGCTGGCACAGCATCCTATTCAGCCTCTGCTGTTCCATGAGCCATGGCTGTGCCCTCCCTGGCAAGGTTCAGATCTCAGCCTTGAGGGTAGGGGAGCATCTTTCTTGGGTATCTATCTCAGTTTTAGAGCAGTGGCTCTTCCTCATATCTGTTATTCCTCTATATTTTAAGAGTTCCCTTTATTCCTTCCTGGCAAATCCCTCAGTATTCTAATCCCCAATTGTACTTGATAATCCTTTATACATTAAACTTTTCCTGTTCTTATTATTGTACAGTTTCCTCTGATTGGACCCTGGATTTTATAAATCTTAATGATTTTATCATAATTTTTTAATTGCATTTTAGGTTTTTGGGTACATGTGCAGAACATGCAAGACAGTTGCATAGGTACACACATGGCAGTGTGTTTTGCTTCCTTTCTCCCCTTCACCCACATTTGGCATTTCTCCCCAGGCTATCCCTCCCCACCTCCCCCTCCCACTAGCCCTCCCCTTTTCCCCCCAATAGACCCCAGTGTTTAGTACTCCCCTCCCTGTGTCCATGTGTTCTCGTTTTTCATCACCCGCCTATGAATGAGAATATGTGGTGTTTCATTGTCCGTTCTTGTGTCAGTTTGCTGAGAATGATGTTCTCCAGATTCATCCATGTCCCTACAAAGGACACAAACGCATCATTTCTGATTGCTGCATAATATTCCATGGTGTATATTTGCCACATTTTCGCAATCCAGTCTATCATCAATGGGCATTTGGGTTGGTTCCAGGTCTTTGCTATTGTAAACAGTGCTGCAATGAACATTCGTGTGCATGTGTCCTTATAGTAGAATGATTTATAGTCCTTTGGATATATACCCAGTAATGGGATTGCTGGGTCAAATGGAATTTCTATTTCTAAGGCCTTGAGGAATCGCCACACTGTCTTCCACAATGGTTGAACTAATTTACACTCCCACCAACAGTGTAAAAGTGTTCCTTTTACTCCACATCCTCTCCAGCATCTGTTGTCTCCAGATTTTTTAATGATCACCATTCTAACTGGCATGAGATGATATCTCAATGAGGTTTTGATTTGCATCTTTCTGATGACCAGTGACGATGAGCATTTTTTTATATGATTGTTGGCCTCATATATGTCTTCTTTCGTAAAGTGTCTGTTCATATCCTTTGCCCAATTTTGAATGGGATTGTTTTTTTCCTGTAAATCTGTTTGAGTTCTTTGTAAATTCTGATATCAGCCCTTTGTCAGATGGGTAAACTGCAAAAATTTTTTCCCATTCTGTTGGTTGCCAATTCACTCTAGTGACTGTTTCTTTTGCTGTGCAGAAGCTGTGAAGTTTGATAAAGTTCCATTTGTCTATTTTGGCTTTTGTTACCAATGCTTTTGGTGTTTTGTTCATGAAGTCCTTGCCTACTCCTATGTCCTGGATGGTTTTGCCTAGATTTCCTTCTAGGGTTTTTATGGTGCCGGGTCTTACGTTTAAGTCTTTAATCCATCTGGAGTTAATTTTAGTGTAAGGTGTCAGGAAGGGGTCCAGTTTCTGCTTTCTGCACATGGATAGCCCGTTTTCCCAACACCATTTGTTAAACAGGGAATCCTTTCCCCATTGCTTGTTTTTGTCAGGTTTATCCAATATTGTACGGTTGTAGATATGTTGTGTTGCCTCCGATGCCTCTGTTTTGTTCCATTGATCTATGGCTCTGTTTTGGTACCAGTACCATGCTGTTTTGATTACTGTAGCCTTGTAGTGTAGTTTGAAATCCAGTAGTGTGATGCCCCCTGCTGTGTTCTTTTTGCTTAGAATTGACTTGGCTATGTGGGCTCTCTTTTGGTTCCATATGAAGTTCATGGTGGTTTTTTCCAGTTCTGTGAAGAAAGTCAATGGTAGCTTGATGGGGATAGCATTGATTCTGTAAATTACTTTGGGCAGCATAGCCATTTTCACAATATTAATTCTTCCTAACCATGAACATGGAATGTTTCTCCATCTGTTTGTGTCCTCTCTTATTTCGTTGAGCAGTGTTTTGTAGTTTTCCTTGAAGAGGTCCCTTACGTTCCTTGTGAATTGTATTCCTAGGTATTTTATTCTTTTTGTAGCAATTGTGAATGGCAGTTCGTTCTTGATTTGACTTTCTTTAAGTCTGTTATTGGTGTAGAGGAATGCTTGTGATTTTTGCACATTGATTTTATATCCTGAGACTTTGCTGAAGTTTCAGGAGTTTTTGGGCCGAGGCGATGGGTTCTTCTAGGTATACTATCATGTCGTCTGCAAATAGAGACAATTTGGCTTCCACCTTTCCTATTTGAATACCCTTTATTTCTTTTTCTTGCCTGATTGCTCTGGCTAGAACTTCCAGTACTATATTGAATAGGAGTGGTGAAAGAGGGCATCCTTGTCTAGTGCCAGATTTCAAAGGGAATGCTTCCAGTTTTTGCCCATTAAGTATGATATTGGCTGTTGGTTTGTCATAAATAGCTTTTATTACTTTGAGATACATTCAATTGATACCGAGTTTATTGAGGGTTTTTAGCACAAAGGGCTGTTGAATTTTGTCGAATGCCTTCTCTGTGTCAATTGAGATAATCATGTGGTTTTTGTTTTTGGTTCTGTTTACGTGGTGAATTATGTTTATAGACTTGTGTGTGTTGAACCAGCCTTGCATCCCCGGGATGAATCCTACTTGATCATGATGGATAAGTTTTTTGATTTGCTGTTGCAATCGGCTTGCCAGTATTTTATTGAAGATTTTTGCATCTATGTTCATCATGGATATTGGCCTGAAGTTTTCTTCTTGTTGGGTCTCTGCCGGGTTTTGGTATCAGGATGATATTGGTCTCATAAAATGATTTGGGAAGCATTCCCTCTTTTTGAATTATTTGGAATAGTTTCAGAAGAAATGGTACCAGCTCCTCTTTGTGTGTCTGGTAGAATTCAGCTGTGAACCCATCTGGACCTGGGCTTTTTTTGTGTGGTAGGCTCTTAATTGCTGCCTCGACTTCTGCCCTTGTTATTGGTCTATTCATAGTTTCAGCTTCCTCCTGGTTTAGCCTTGGGAGAACACAGGAGTCCAGGAATTTATCCATTTCGTCCAGGTTTACTAGTTTATGTGCATAGCGTTGTTTGTAATATTCTCTGATGATGGTTTGAATTTCTTTGGAATCTGTGGTGATTTCCCCTTTATCATTTTTTATTGGATCAATTTGGTTGTTCTCTCTTTTCTTTTTAATCAATCTGGCTAGTGGTCTGTCTATTTTGTTGATCTTTTCAAAAAACTAGCTCTTGGATTTATTGATTTTTTGAAGGGTTTTTCATGTCTCTATCTCCTTCAGTTCAGCTCTGATCTTAGTTATTTCTTGTCTTCTGCTGGGTTTTGAGTTTTTTTGATCTTGCTCCTCTAGCTCTTTCAATTTTGACGATAGGATGTCAATTTTGGATCTCTCCATTCTCCACGTATGGGCACTTTTTGCTATATATTTTCTTCTAGAGACTGCTTTAAATGTGTCCCAGAGATTCTGGCATGTTGTGTCTTCGTTCTCATTGGTTTCGAAGAACTTCTTTATTTCTGCCTTCATTTCATTGTTTATCCAGTTAACATTCAAGAGCCAGTTGTTCAGTTTCCATGAAGCTGTGCAGTTCTGGGTTGGTTTCTGAATTCTGAGTTCTAACTTGATTGCACTATGGTCTGAGAGGCTGTTTGTTATGATTTCAGTTGTTTTGCATTTGTTGAGCAGTGCTTTACTTCCGATTATGTGGTCATCTTTAGAGTAGGTGTGGTGTGGTGCTGAGAAGAATGTATATTCTGTGGATTTGGGGTGGAGAGTTCTGTAAATGTCTATCAGGTTTGCTTGCTCAGGTCTGAGTTCAAGCTCTGGATATCCTTGTTGATTTTCTGTCTGGTTGATCTGTCTAATATTGACAGTGGGATGGTAAAGTCTCCCACTATTATTTTGTGGGAGTGTAAGTCTCTTTGTAAGTCATTAAGAACTTGCCTTATGTATCTGGGTGCTCCTGTATTGGGTCCATATATGTTTAGGATCATTAGCTCTTCTTGTTGTATCGATCCTTTTACCATTATGTAATGGCCTTCTTTGTCTCTTTTGATCTTTGTTGCTTTAAAGTCTATTTTATCAGAGATGAGAATTGCAAGTCCTGCTTTTTTTTGCTCTCCATTTGCTTGGTAAATCTTCCTCCATCCCTTTATTTTGAGCCTTTGTGTATCCTTGCATGTGAGATGGGTTTCCTGGATACAGCACACTGATGGGTTTTGGATATTTATCCAATTTGCCAGTCTGTGTTTTTTGATTGGTGCATTTAGTCCATTTACATTTAGGGTTAATATTGTTATGTGTCAATTTGATACTGCCATTTTGATGCTAGCTGGCTGTTTTGCCCGTTA
This sequence comes from Callithrix jacchus, assembly GCF_049354715.1. NCBI lineage: Eukaryota > Metazoa > Chordata > Mammalia > Primates > Cebidae > Callithrix > Callithrix jacchus. The sequence goes on along the minus strand of NC_133510.1, from coordinate 102,459,825 downwards.
GTTGTTGTAGATTCTTCATAATGTTGATGCTCTTTAGCATTTAGTGTGATTTTGGAATGGCTGGTACTGGTTGTTCCTTTCTATGTGTAGTGCCTCTTTCAGGAGCTCTTATAAAGCAGGCCTGGTGGTGATAAAAATCTCTGAGTACTTGCTTGTTTGCAAAGGATTTTATTTTTTCTTCACTTCTGAAGCTCAGTTTGGCTGAATATGAAATTCTGGGTTGAAAGTTCTTTTCTTTAAGGATGTTGAATATTGGCCCCCACTCTCTTCTGGCTTGTAGTGTTTCTGCCAAGAGATCTGCTGTGAGTCTGATGGGCTTCCCTTTGTGGGTGACCCGACCTTTCTCTCTGGCTGCCCTTAGTATTTTCTCCTTTATTTCAACCTTGTTGAATCTGACGATTATGTGCCTTGGGGTTGCTCTTCTTGCGGAATATCTTTGTGGTGTTCTCTGTATTTCCTGCATTTGAGTGTTGGCCTGTCTTGCTAGGTGGAGGAAATTTTCCTGGATAATGTCCTGAAGAGTATTTTCCAGCTTGGATTCATTCTCTTCATCCCCTTCTGGTACACCTATCAAACATAGGTTAGGTCTCTTCACATAGTGTCACATTTCTTGGAGACTTTGTTCATTCCTTTTTGCGCTTTTTTTTCTGATCTTGGTTTCTCGTTTTATTTCATTGAGTTGATCTTCGACTTCTGATATTCTTTCTTCTGCTTGGTCAATTCAGCTATTGAAACTGGTGCATGCTTCATGAAGTTGTCGTATTGTGTTTTTCAGCTCCTTTAATTCATTCATATTCCTCTCTAAGTTATCCATTCTTGTTATCATTTTCTCGAATCTTTTTTCATATCTTTTTTCAAGGTTCTTAGTTTCTTTGCATTGATTTAAAACATGTTCTTTTAGCTCACAAAAGTTTCTCATTATCCACCTTCTGAAGTCTAATTCCGTCATTTCATCACAGTCATTCTCCGTCCAGTTTTGTTCCCTTGCTGGTGAGGAGTTTTGGTCCTTTCTAGGAAGCGAGGTGTTCTGGTTTCGGGTGTTTTCCTCCTTTTTGCGCTGGTTTCTTCCCATCTTTGTGTATTTATCCACCTGTCATCTGTGTAGTCGCTGACTTTTTGGTTGGGTCTCTGAGTGGACACCCAGATTGTTGATGATGAAGTATTTCTATTACTTGGTTTTCCTTCTACCAGTCTAGCCCCTCCGCTGTACGACTGCTGAGGTCCACTCCAGACCCTGCTTGTCTGGGGTGCACCTATAGCAGCTGCGGAACAGTGAGGGATGTTACCAGTTTCTTTTTCTGCTATCTTTGTCCCAGATTGATGCCTGCCAAATGTCAGTCTTTTGGATATAGAGGGGTCAGGGAGCTGCTTGAGGAGACAGTCTGTACTTTATAGGAGCTTAAGTGCTGAGCTGTGAGCTCTGTTGTTCATTCTGGGCTGTTAGGCTGCTATGTTTAATTCTGCTGCAACAGAACTCATTTAAAAAACCCGTTTTTTTCTCAGATGCTCTGTCTGGGGGAGTTTGGGCTTTATTTATGAGTGTCCGTTGCACTGTCCTGCCCAGCTAGGAGGCAGTCTAGTCACTATTTGCCTGCCGAGGCTCCACCCTGCTGGTGTGAGGTTCGCCCTGTTGCTGCAGGCTCTGCCCTTCTGCTGCGGTCTCCGCCCTGCTGCCACAGGCTACGCCCTGCAGCGGAGTCTCTCTGTTGTAGCGGGTTGCCTTGGCAACAACAGGCTGCGTCGGCAATAGGCGTGTACCTCAGTAGGGGCGGTTTGCCTCGGTAATGGTGGACACCCCGCCCCCCACGGAGCTCACCCTCAGGGACCCTCTCCACCGGGAGCATTTGGAATCACCGTTTTGTTTGTCCCACTGCGCTACCCCAAACGCTGTGTCCCTGGAATCTCCTGGGCTGGCTCACTGTCCAAGTCCCGTTCAGTCTCAAGTTCAGCCCTCTTAAGTCTCAGGTGTGTAGCGCCCCTACAGCGCAGGCCCCCACCGCACCGGCTGCCTGCTGCACCAGCCAAAACCTCTGCCTAGCGTCCTGTGTCTCTTTTATACCTGGGAATTTCCCCGTTCTGTGGGCAACAAAGATCCGTCTGGAAATGCGGCCCTGACTCAACCTCTCTGTGCATTGACCGTGAGCTTCAATCCTGGGTTGTTCTCACAGTGCCATCTTGAGTCCTCCCCTCAGCTCTGCCCTTCTGCTGCAGTCTCCGCCCTGCTGCCACGGGCTACGCCCTGCGGCGGAGTCTCTCTGTTGTAGTGGGTTGCCTTGGCAACGGAGGCTGAGTCAGCAATGGGCGTGTACCTCAGTAGGGGCGGACTGCCTCGGTAATGCGGACACCCCTCCCCATGGAGCTGCATTGCACTGGGTTCAGCTGTGCCGTAAGGAAACCTCTCCACCCCACTGGGAGCATTTGGAATCACCGTTTTGTTTGTCCCACTCCGCTACCCCAAATGCTGTTTTCTGGAATCTCCTGGGCTGGCTCACTGTCCAAGTCCCATTCAGCCTCAAGTTCAGCCCTCTCAAGTCTCAGATTGCTGGTTCAACAGGGCACCCAGACCAGTGCGCTTTTTATGGAGTGCTGTGTAGCACCACTGCGCTACAGTGCCGGCCTCCGGCTGCACCGGCTGCCAGCTGCACCAGCCAAAACCTTTGCCTGGCATCCCGTGTCCCTTTTATACCTGGGAGTTTCCCCGTTCTGTGGGCAACAAAGATCCATCTGGAAATGCGGCCCTGACTCACCCTCTCCACGCATTCACCGAGAGCTTCAATCCTGGGTTGTTCTGACTGCGCCATCTTGAGTCCTCTTTATTATAATTTTAATTATTCTCTCTTCACTAAGAAAAGGTAAAAGATATAACTAAAACACTACAAAGGGATCAAGAACTATAATTATTCAAATACGGAAAGGAGATATAAAGTATCCCAAAACATATGAATTCCAAGTAAATGAGCAGGCATATGGTGTAAGCTGGGTAAATAGTTCTTAAGTAGGGAAGGAAGAAATATAATGTATTAAAGAAAAATATTCTTTTCTGCAATGGCAAACAGCATGAAAGCAGAGCTATTAGCAAACAAGATATTGTAAGGGGGCAAACTATCAGAATACAAAACGACAAATGTAAATAAGAAATGAAATCTGAATCTCCATGTACAGGCTACCAAGTCAGAAAGTTAAGCAAACAGAAGTGAGCTGCTTTTTTGCAGGGCAGTGTGGCTTATCTAATTCTGAATAATATGATTCTCTCAAATTAGTATTACTCAGCTTCTAGTCAAAAGAAAATTAAAAAGCCATTACAATAACGGAATGAACCTAAACTTTGATTAAGGAATAAATTTGTGGCAGGAAAAAATAAACACTGGCAAATACTTCAAATTGCAGATCTGAAGTAATTATTAAAGTGAATTGCATGGAGAAATTTGCATCAAAGCTAAGAAAATAATTCTAGCACTATCCCAATCTGCACTTACCAATTATGAAACCTGAAGCACATTTACCTTATTTAATGGGAGTTATTATCATGATTTAGCAATTCTACTCACATAGGTCACAGACTGCCTGGGTTTAAAATTGGGGCTTCAAAGAAATGGTTATTTATAAAGATTTTGAGATAATGTTTTATCAATTAAAGAAAAGAATGCATGTAAAACATTTAGCATATTATGTTGCCTAAAATAAGCACTCAAGAAGTATTATATATCATACTGTTAGGTATTAATAGTAACACAGAGATCATATTGATTGACCTTTTATTGACATCACATGATTATTTATAATGCCTTTATGCTTTTTCTGTAAAGAAGCTATGGCACTAAGAGCCGTGGAAGATATGAACACCATTGGACGTGCTTATCCCCTTCCAACTTTCTATTTCCTGTTCCAAAGATTATTTTAATCATATACTTATCTCTTACTGAACTTGAAGTCAATAAAAACTTCCAGGTAGTTTTTTTTTCTCCCCTGTCAACTGTTATTATTCTGCAGGTCTCCTATCCTTTACTTATGCAATTATTTTGCAATCTAAATCCACTTAGTAATCTTATCCATGTTACTATTATGGGTGTTTGGCCTATAGTTCCCAACTCAGTCATTTTAGCATTTATTGTATTAGTTCTATTTCTTAATGGTGTGACAACAGTGGATTCAATGAGCATTTCTTTTGGGTATTCATCCAAATAATAGATAAAAGATTCCTATTTAGTGAGTGTCTATTATATGCAAGACACTGTACATACATCATATCACTTAATACTCAACATGAGGAAATAATAAGGCTCAGATAAGTACAACATTACATACAAACAAAAAGGCAGAGACAAACTCTAAATTCAGATCTTTGGTTTTGAAGCATGTAGTTTGACCATTGTATTTGTGATTTATGGTGCATCCAAAACCACACAAGAAACATTTTTGCATGTTTTCTAGGCTTTGCTCTACAGAGTATCTGGAGTAGAACCCAGGAATTAGTATATGAGAATTGCCACATTACTTCATGATGTCTCTAATGAACAGAAAAAGGGTCGTTGGTTCGTATCAGACCCCCATGACTTATAACTAAAGACCTCCTTCCTGGTTGTATAGACCCATTTATTAATACTCTTTAAGGTTAGTATATCACACTGTGATATTATTTAACTTGTATTTACCATTTAGTTTATACAATTTTTGTGATACTTCTTTTATCTTGCATGAAGCAGGAGAGAACCAAGTGTGCCAAAAAGAAGCTTAGCTGAAATCAAGTTAATTTGCATAAACATAGATGCATCCTTTCTTTGGACTATAATCCTAGTAACATCAATGGAAAAGAAAACTACTTTAGTATTCACTAGTGGCTTCCATAACAGTGTAAACTAAATGTTTGAAGTGATAGGATTATATAGAAAGAAGATCAGGCTCTCATAGAGAAAAATGTGAGTATATCACAGACAAATTTCATCCTTTTTCCCGTTCCTCTAAGGGACCTGGCCCTAGAAGCTAGAGAAGAAAGCAATGAGCTAGTGTCATTAAGAGGCTGTTCCATAGGGAAAATGGATGGGACAAGAGCTGAAACCTTAAGCAATGTGAAGGTCCTCGCATAATGGAGCAAGCAAAGTGAAGGAAAATAATAATAGCAGCATTATTGACATGCAGGAATTGACATGCTAAGTGAAAGAGATTAAAAGGAAACTATGTTGCCCAGAGTTATAATTTACTCTCTGGAATTCTGGGAGAGGAGATAAAACTGTGCCTGAATATAGACAGCATTAAAACCACAATAGAAGAGATTGAATTTAGGTTGATATGACCTAGGTATCTTATTCTGGTTTTTGTGTATGAAGTGACATGAGAAAGCAGTGTGTTACAAGATGATAATACTAACAGCCACTACCATTATTATGTTCTTATCAGATGCCAGGATTTTTGCAGACAGCACACATGTTTACTCTCCTTCATAAATCTATGAGATTGGTATTATCTCAGTTTTGCAGGTAAGGAAACTGAGGCATAAGGGAGATAAGAGATTCCCCCAAGAGTTCACAGATAGAATGGAGTGAAGCCAGCATTTCACCTATCCGTATCTGATTCAAAAGACCACATCATACTGTGCTGCCTCTCATGAGATGGGTCTGATATCCCTGTGAGATTCACACTGGGGAGAAGCAAAGATTCTAATTAGGAGGAAGGTAACCTGGTCTTGGGCTTTGTATACAGTAAACTTGTGGGGATAAAATCCCTGTTTGGGGTAAAGAGTCAAATTACAACTTGAATTACAATATGAAGCAGTTTATAAGGTGAAATGTACCCTTCATCAGACTATGTTATAATTAAGTTTTTAAAAGTTACTGAGAATCTTGTCGAAGGCCTTCTCTGCATTTATTGAAATAATCATGTGGTTTTTGTCTTTGGTTCCATTTATGTGATGGATTATATTTATGGATTTGTGTATGTTGAACCAGCCTTGCATCCCTGGGATGAAGCCTACTTCATCATGATGGATAAGCTTCTTGATGTGCTGTTGCAATCTCTTTGCAAGTATTTTATTGAAGATTTTTGCATCAATGTTCATCATGGATATTTGCCTGAAGTTTTCTTTTTTAGTTGAGTACATATGAAGTTTAAAGTGTTTTTTTCCAGTTCTGTGAAGAAGGTCATTGGTAGCTTGATGGGGCTAGCGTTGAATCTATAGATTACCTTGGGCAGTATGGCCATTTTCACGATATTAATTCTTCCTCACTATGAGCATGGAATGTTTTTCCATCTGTTTGTGTCCTCTCTTATTTCATTGAGCAGTGGTTTGTAGTTCTCCTTGAAGAGGTGCTTTACGTTCCTTGTTAGTTGTATTCCTAGGTATTTTATTCTCTTTGTAGCAATTGTGAATGGGAGTTTGCTCTTGATTTGGCTCTCTTCTGTTATTGATTATAGGAATCATTGTGTATAGGAATGCTTGTGATTTCTGCACATTGATTTTATATCCTGAGACTGCTGAAGTTGCTTATCAATTTGAGAAGATTTTTGGGCTGAGACGATGGGGTCTTCTAGATATACAATCATGTCATCTGCGAATAGACAGTTTGACTTCTTCCTTTCCTAATTGAATACCCTTTATTTCTTTTTCTTGCCAATTGCTCTGGCTGAAACTTCCAATACTATATTGAATGGGAGTGGTGACAGAGGGCATCCTTTTCTAGTGCCTGATTTCAAAGGGAATTCTTCCAGCTTTTGCACGTTCAGTATATTGGCTGTAGGTTTGTCACATACAGCTTTTATCATTTTATAATACATTCTGTCAATACCTAGTTTATTGAGAATTTTTAGCATGTTCTCATTCATAGGTGGGTGTTGAACAATGAGAACACATGGACTCAGGCAGAGTAGTATCACACACCGGGGCAGTTGAGGCGGGTAGGGGAGAGACAGCAGGGATTGGGGAGGGAGGGGAGAGTGGGGAGGGAAAACATGGGGAGAAATGTCAGATATAGTATGCATCTAAAGTAAAATAAATAAATTTTTTAAAAAAATGAAAAACAATAGTTCCCCAGACAGAACTATGCTATTAATAAAATACATTAAATTTTAAATAAATAAATAAAAAGTTATGGAGAATACTTAGTTGTATCTATAATAGACTCTATAACTTGACTACTTAGAGAACTGGATTCTCTAAGGAAATAGCTTTCATGTGCGTTAGGAAATGTTTAGAGCAGCAAATTTGACAATGAGAGCTGAGAATTCAATCTCTGGATGTTTAAGTTTTTAAATAATTAATGGATTTGTAAAATCTCTCTATGGTTTTTATAAATGGTGTGTTTTTTATCTTCAGATGGGTCTTTTGCTTGATGGTGATGTCCTCTCAAGATATATTAATTTCTTGATAATACATCTTTTTCTATTGTATGCAACGTGGATTACAAGAGACATGCAAATAAGAAAGCACATTAAGGCACAGTTTCATTACATTCATTAAAGGCAAAGCAGATTTTTTTTTTTGTTGGCTGCAGTAAAGTATTTATTCCAGAACTAAAGTCAGTGTGGTTTTTTGAAGGCGTTTGGTGTTTCTCTGTCTGAAGCTGTTAGTTATAGCACAGATCCCCCCGCCCCCCACCCAGATACTCATCAGAATGCTTGATGTTTTTGTCATTCTTATTTATACTTTTGTTTTAAGTATTACTTCTCATTAGCATTATGAGAGCATATACATTCACTTGTTCATCCAACAAGCATTTATTAAATCCTTATTATATGTTAGGTACTATGTTAGCTGGAACAATTTGCTAGAGGGATTTTTTTTTTAATCTTAGAAGAACTTTAATTTATCAAACATAATAACAAGTCAGACTTAGTCTTGGAGTAAAGAACATGTTTTTATTTTGTTTTAATGAAGGGCAAGAAGAAATTGTTCTTTTAATATTTAGAATCTATTTTTTTCCAAGTCACTAATAAGCAAACATTGGCAAAGCCTTCAGAAAGTGTGGGTCACCTATGGTCAAGTTTCAATCTCAGAAGGTGCATCTAAGTCACATTTCTGAATATTCTGAGGTTTGCTTTCTCCTGTGTTCAATAAATTATTTTAAACTTTCCTTTAAGTAGTAGACTTCATCCCTATGAAGAAAGCCCAACGGAGGAAAGTGATTGTTGTTTCAGCAGGAAACCTCATTACTAATCTCTGGAATTATCTAGCTTTATGTCTTACTGATGTATGTCAGATCACTCTTGTTGATCCTCAGCTTCCTTTCTGGCAAAATGTAAGAACTGATCTAATTGAAGTGTAAGGTCTTTAATAATTCTATGCTTTAACTATAAATATAAAACCATCAATGTGAGCACCTGTTCTTTGTCATATACTATGACTGCTCCTTTATCATTATTTCTAATTCTCATGACAACAATAAAAACTGGACATTATCATTTTATAGAGAAGAAAACTGAAGCTTAGAAAATATACTAATTTATCTATGCCTACATGACTTTGAAGTTCCTTGTAAGTCAAACCCAGGTCCGTCTGATTTTAAAATGTGTTTTCTACTAACACAAGTTGAAACACTAAAATTCCCATAACTCTCAAAAATAAAACAAAGTTAAAAACTAAAAGTATGTGCAAATAAGCTCTGGGATTACCCCTAAAACTTAAAATTGTAAAACAGCACCCCCAAAAAAGTTTAATTTAAAATTACAAGAAAATATTCATTTACAATTGCTCATTTTTTAAGTATATGGTTAGTTTAATGCTCCTTGTCCTCTGAGAGTTGATCATCTTGAAACCTGTAAGACTCATTTCAAAGTCTTGTGCCTCAGGGAATAAGACTTGTATGACCAAAGTCTCTTTTCTTGTTGTGTTGCCTATTTTAATTCAGTGGCATCGACTTTACTGGCTGCCCCTCAGCAGACATACAAGGCAGAAAATATCAAGACTCTTTCCAAAACACATTCTAGAGATTTTCAAAAAGGTGGAATGATAAAGCACTTTGTGATTTTGAAAATCTCTCATAAACCTAGATTACTATAAGGGAGATACTTCTCATAATAAAATGAGAATGATTTGGGAAAAGAGAAGAATACTTGAGAGCTGTGATTGAGACTATTAGGTTTGGAGTGATTGCTATTAAGACAGACACAAAACTAATGCAGAACTAAGTGACTTTCTGAGTGCACTCAGAAAGACATGGAGGTAACCCAGTCATTTTGAAAATACTGAGCTTAAGAAATGAGTATGGTTTTTCCTACACTACATTTGAGGAGTTGGAGTATTTAACTAATTGATGTTCGAATTAATTTTAAACATCAATTGGTGTTAAAACAAGTTATGCATTCACACAGTTTAAAGCCTTAACTCAGTTTAGAATTCTTCGTTTAAAAAGCAGTACCTTTATACCCCAATCTCTTTTCTTTCTCACACAGAAACTTTTTCATGGTTTTCTGTTTATTAATTTTTGTTTTTATTTTCATATGGACTACTAATTTTTAGCAGCTTCTTTTGTCTTATACTCTCCTGCCTCAGAACTGGGATCTTTACAGTTGTCTTGTGTTTGTAGAACTGATGGATTTATTAAGTTTAATAATTTGGTGCTCTCTTTACATCATCATTTTTAATCCCTTCTAATGCACTGTTTCCTTGTGAGCATTCATAGTTGTATTAGTCCACTCTTACACTGCTATAAAAAAATACCTAAGCCTGTGTAATTTACAAAGAAAAGAGATTTAATTGTCTCATGGTTCCATAGGCTGTACAGGAAGCATAGCTTGGGGAGCCTCAGGAAAGTTACAATCATGGCAGTAGGTGAAGGAGAAGCAGGCATGTCTTACAGGACCAGAGCAGGAGGAAGAGAGAGACAGGGAGATGCTACACAATTTAAACAAACAGATCTTGTGATAACTCATTCACTATCACGAGAACAGTACCACAGGGGAAATCTGCCCCATGATCCAACGACATCCCACCTGGCCCTACCTCCAACATTGAGAATTACAGTTTGACATGAGATTTCGGTGGGGACACAGATCCAAACCATATCAATAGGTAAACTTCTTTATTGTGATAAAATATACATAACATAAAATATACCATTTTAACCATTTTAAAGTATACAATTCAGTGGCATTTAGTACATTCACAATGTTTTTCATCCATATCTAGCTCCAGAGAATGTTCTGTATTTGTCTATTAGGTCTAGTTTGCTTATGCTATCATTGAAGTGATCTATTTTTTTATTGATCTTTTATATAGTTATTTTATCCACTAGTGAAAATAGGGTATTGAAATCTTCTATGATGACTTAGAGCTACTTATTCTGCCTTCATTTCTGTAATATTTGCTTTATATATTTTGGGACTCAGTGTTAAGTGCATGTATGTTTTTAATTGTCACCTCTTCTTGATGGATTGACCCTTTTATTAATATATAATGCCTCTCTTTGTCTTTATAACAACTTTTGACTTAGTACATTTCATATAATATTAGTATAGCTATTCCAACTGCTCTTTCTCTTTTACGATTTGCATGATATATCTTTTTCTATCCTTTAACTTTCAACCTATTTTTTGTCTTTGAATCTAAAGTAAGTCTCATGTAGACAGTATATATTTAGATCATTTTGTAATCTCTGCCTTTTAATTGCATAGTATAATTCATTTACACTTAAAGTAGCTACTGATAAAGAACTTATGCCATTTTGCTATTTGTTTTCTTATGTCTTAGAATTTTTTTGTTCCTTAATTCTTCCATTTTTTAATATCAATTTTTTTGTTATCAACTTAATTTCCTTTTGTAATCCTTTTTGGTTCCCTTCTCATTTACTTTTCTGAACATTTCTCACTTGTTCTTTTAGGTTACTTTTGGAATTACAGTTAGCATCTTACATTTATAAGTAATCTAGTTTGAATTAATACCCACTTAGCTTTAATAATATATAAAACTCTGCTTTAATTTACGTATTTCCCTCCCTGTTTGTGTTGTTATTGTCACAAATTCCATCTTTATACATCGTGCCCCCATTATCATAGATTTATAATTATTGATTTATGCATTTGTCTTTTAAATTACATAGGAAAAAGAAGAGGAGTTACAAACTGAAATTGCAATAATACTGTTTGTTACATTTACCTATGTAGTTACCTTTACTGGTGATTGTTATTTCTTCATATAGCTGCAATTTATTGTCTAGTGTCTTTTTATTTCAGTGTGAAGGACTCCCTTTAACATTTCTTATAGGACCAGTCTGTTAGTGACAAACTCCTTCACCTTTTCTTCATTTATGAATGTCTAAATTTCTCCTTCTCTTTTAAAGGATAGCTTTGCTTAATATAGGTCTTAATTTACAGGTTTTCTCTTTCAGCAATTTAAATAAGTCATTTTACTGTCTTAAGTCTTCTATAGTTTAAATCCGATGTTTTTCTTATTGATGATCTCTTGTACATGATGAGTTACTTCTCTCTTGTTGCTTTCAAGATTCTTGCTTTGGCTTTCAACTGTTTGATTGTAATGTGTCAGTTTAGATGTATTAGAGTTTTTCTTACTTGGTCTTTATTGGGCTTCTTGAATAAGTAGATTTATTTCTTTTATTAAATTTGCATTGAGGAAAGTAGCCAGTTTTTTTTTTTTTTTTAAGAAAGAGTTAAATTGTCCAGTTAGGGAGTAACTATCAAGAAGAATATACAAGAAAAGTGTGTCAAAGTGTAGAAATAGTGCGAACCATTATTTTCTCGAGTATTCTTTCTGTCATTTATTCTGTCTCCTCTCCTTCCGGGATTCTGATAGTTAGATAGGTAGATATGCTTAAAGATATCCCAAAGGTTGCTGAGATTATGTTCATTTATCTTCAGTTATTTTGTTTCTGTTCTTTAGAATAGATAATTTCAATTGATTTATCTATACATTCTCTGATTCTTTATTTCTACCTGCTCAAATCTGCTGTAGAAACCTTCTAGTAAATTTTTTTTAAGTATTGTACTTGTACATTTCAACTCTAGAATTTGTTTTCTTTATATAATTTCTGCCTTCTTTATTTGGTGAAACATTGGTTTCCTATATTCCTTTGATTATTTTTCTATGGTTTTAAACATATTTAAGACAGTTGATTTAAGCTTTTTGTCTAGTAAATCTAGTGTCTAGGATTCCTCAGGGACAGTTCATATTCACTTCTTTTTTCCTGTAAAATGGCCATACTTTATAATATTTTTGCAAGTCTAATATCTTTTTGTTTAAAACTAAGCATTTTAAATATTAAAATGTAGTAACTGGAAATCTGAATCTCCTTCTCCCCAGGTTTTTGTTGTTGCTGCTTGTTTGGGTTGTACTTGTATGTTTAGAGACTTTTCTAATTTTTTACTGACAGTATTTTTTATCCTCTGTGGTCACTGAAATCTCTGTTCTACTAACTCAGTGGTCAGCTAGTGATTTGACAAAGACTTCCTTAAATGTCTGGATAAAACAAAAACTCTCTGTCTTTGCAACTGGGCTCTGTGTGTATATTGGGACAGGCTTTTAACACTCAGCTAAGCAGTTTACAACTCTGCCTTCAGCCTCACTTCCTGCTTTCACCGAGTCTGGAGTTCAGCCAAAGGTGAGAGTTTAGGATCTTCTCAAGATCGTTTCTGCTCATGTGGCCTGCATATGTGTGTGGCCTTTTAGATACCTGAAAGTATGTGGAAGCTTCTCAAAGTCCTTATTCCCCAAGGATCTCACTTCCCAGCCTTCCTCTCAAGTTTTTGGTTTGTTTATTGTTTACCCCACCTAATATTATTTGTCTCATGAGGGTGGTAGTGGCTGGTTTATTTGCTATTAAGTCTTTATATAGATTACTTCTGTGCCCTGAGAGAGTTCTGAGTTAGGCGAAATAAAAGCAAGTCTCTTGTGTTAGTCCTTCAGAAACTCACCTGCTAGGTCAAAACAGGCAACCACAATATTTTTCAGAACAAAATTTACTCTGCTCCCTCTGGTACCAGGACCCCCACCACAAGAACAGGCTGCTGCCTTCAGGACCACCAGTAAGCCAGGAATGGAGGGGATGGACACAAATAAATTAAAATACTACAAACCTCTTCCACTGGATTTCAGTGGCCCTTTTCTCTTGATTAAGAATTTTCTTGGTTCTGCAAACCTTTGATTGGCAGTAGGTGAAGGAGAAGCAGGCACCTCTTACACGGCCTGAGCAGGAGGAAGAGAGAGAAGGGGAGTTGCTACACATTTTAAACAACCAGATCTCTCCATAACTCACAAGAACAACACCAAAGGAGAAATCTGCCCCATGATCCAATAGCATCCCAGAATTTTCCAGGCATCCCATTTTCCAGAATTCCAATAAATTTGTTTCTGACAGTTTTGCCAGAATTTTTTGTTTGTTTTCTTTTGCTTTTCAGTGGAGAGTAAGGTTCTTGAAAGTCTCCTACTCTGACATTCTCACTTATGCCTTTATATCGTAATTTAAGTTGACTTGTGCACATTTATGACTCCTGGTCTTCTCCAGACCTCTCCCATGCTTCATACCTCTCCATTTGGGAAGGCGACTTTTATGATTTTATGTGTGTGGTGGTGGGGAAGGGGAAGGAGAGAGAGAGAGAATGTATACATTCAAAGTTTAGGGAGGTGACTAAGTTTAAAAAATAAGGAAGAGTTAAATTATTTAGGCAGGGGGGTGACTATCAAGAAAATAAGTAAGAAAAGTGAGTAAAAATGTAGACCTATAAGCTAAAACCAAGGATTTCAAAGTGAATTTATGGATTCATATGATATCCCAATCAGCATTGTGGAGACTGTCTCTTGAAGCAAATATGTACTAAAGAAAAGGATAATAAATTGAGTGTCTTTGGAGGAAAATTAAAGTTGAGTTATAAAGCATGTGGCAACCAAATTAGTAGGGAAAAAAAGTGTTCTCCAAGTTAAGTAAGGCAGAATGTTCCTAAAAATAATTTTAGTAGCCCAGTTTTACAAACCCTATGTGACTCTTAGGACATTTCCACCCAGGAATTATTAGGACAGGTGCAAAGTAATTTAAAAGCAAACATGAACTAATTTTATGAAGGTTATTCATGCACAAAGAGAAATTTTACAAAGAACATATTTTTTGGCTCAGGCTGGGTACCAACCACAGCATTTGGTTCCGCTCTGCAGGTGATGCCAGCTGTTTTTTGAAAAAGGTCTGCCTAACCTTTTAAAGGATTTGCGTTTCTGGATCAGAATGAAAAGAGACCCACTTTCTTTCTTCCCTTACATGTTCTTCCCTATCCCCACCATAGGAACCCACAGACGCTGTTTTTACTAACTCTCTGTGCAACCTGGGTCAAGTGATTTAACCTTTTTAAAGGTCAGTTTCCTCCTCTTTAAAATGAAAGGATTAAACTAAAATGATGTATCTCTAAAGTCCTTTATGCTTTTAAAGTTCCATGATTCTTTCTGATACAGTTTAGAATCTTTATATTCTTCTTTTCTCTTTATCTATATTTGACAACTGAAATCACTACCTCATAAACTATGCTAACATCACTTTTCATTCTTCCTCGAAACTGTCTCTTGCATTAGAATCCACTTCCTATTTTGTTTTCCTTTGAATTGATATGACCATGCCTAAAAGAATTACCCTACATTTTCTCTCATTCTTTAGTGTCCATCATAGAGAGGGCTGGAAAGAAAGGAGTTACTTCCCAGGTCTCTAGATCTTGCCCACTGACTATTCAGACTCTTTTACTGAGCGATTGGCAGAGTAACAATTTGACCACACCCCAACCAGTGTCACTGCCCAGCAGCACCTTTGATATAAGATGAATTAGGATCATTTTATCTGACACCTAAAATTGTCTCCATTCTAAATCACCCCTAAAGTTATTAAAATTATTTGTTCTAAACACAGAAGTTCCCAGGTTGTCTTTTTCAGAATTGGAAAGGACATGGTCCAAAGCCGACAATGTCAAAATAAATAGTTTCATCTGTTCTAGGAATTAGCTTAAATGCTTTTCTTCTTGGCAAGCCATTTGAAAACAACAGTGATTACCATGAGAAAAGTACTGCCTGTTTAAGAGGTAATTATAAGGATATGAATTTGACAACAAAATTAGTGCTCTTAGTTGTTTTTAAAAATTATATTAGCACTTTCATGGCAGACTAGGTAAATCTCTTTCCTATGGCTTTTAGCTAATTGAAATATTAATACATTTGAAATACAACAAAATATGACTGATCATATGCAAATATAATTTGCAAAAGATAAATCTGTTATGCATAGAAAATCACCTCTAAGGAAATTAGATACAAAGGATATTTGGTTCATGTATTTATTGCCCCAAAGAAGGCAAGAGTTTATTTTTAAGAAATTATAAATCTTTGATAACTAGGGTTTAACCAAAGGAAAACAAAATATAAAACACAAATTTGTTCTTCTTTGTCAGATGTTCTTATAAAATGTAAGAAAAGTGTTTATCATTTCAAATTTGTTTTGATAAAGCATGCCTAGAATTCCTATTAATTTACATATTTCAAAAACCTAAGAACCTCTTATGATGCATAGGACATCATGCTTGGTGTTGGAAACACTGCTACAAATACATGATGTCTTCCCTGGAAATATTTACTAGAGGACAGAAAACAATTGTGATACAATAGCATGGGTGCTATTGTAAATAGAGAGACACATAAGATGAAATGGAGTAAATATGCTTGTCAGAAACAGGTAAGCTTTCTCAAAGGCTGTGAGACTAAAATAATATGTCAACAAATAATAATAGGAAGAAAGGAATTAAGAATAGCATGGACAAACACATACATGCATATACACACACAGTGGTTTGTGTAGCTAGGGCATAGAGTTCATAGGAAGGGAATGGAGGCTAATCAGGGAGACAGATTAAGAATGACCTAATAAGATTCATGTGTCTGTCAAGGTAAGTAATGCTATTTGCTAGAATAATTTCATAAATTCCATTGGTTTAACACAGTGCAGGTTTATTTTGTGCGCACAGAAGTGTTTAGTTGAATGTTAGGTGGGTGCCCTTCCGCATGGTGATTCTGGGAACATGGCTTATTCTTCCTTGCAGTTCTATATGCTCCAAGGGATTTCTGGTTAATAATATCAAATGCTCCTGAGATATCAACCCAACTTGCAAAGTTCCCACTGCATGCAGCAACTAAAAGATCACTGTGATGGTTTCAGGAGCAATTTCATTGGAGCATAAGGGTAAATGCCAGATTGCAGTAGAAGTGAGTGAGAGCTGAGAAAGAAGAACTGGTAGATACCAATAACTCTTTTAAAATACTGGATGTAAATAAAAGAAGAATTACAGATGAGGGGAGGATACTTGAGGGGCCATTTTATTATTTTTATTTGATTGTTTATGCCAGCAGAGAGATTTTAGCATGGCTCTATGACAAAGGTAAAGATTTAGTTGAGAGGAAAAGGTTGTAGATGCTGAGAGGAGAGCAATAATTAAGTGAGGCCCCTGAAAAAGCAGCCAGCAATGAGATTCAGAGGACAGATAAAGGGATTAGCCTTGTGCTGGAAGTCTTAAGCTTTGCCCATTGACCTGGGAGAGAAGGCAATGAGATAAAGAAAAGTAATGTTACAGCTATTTCAGAAATGTCAAAGACTGTGTTTGAAGTTCAAATATACGTCTAAAGAAACAAACTTCAAATAATAGAGAAATAAACCATCTATTTTAAAAAATTGTGAATCATGGGATATTGGCTCTATTCTCACGTAGTCTTGAAAGGCTGGACTGCTACTTAATTTTCTTCATCGAATATGGCGCCTGCTCATCACTAAATGTGTTTCAACAGTCACACGTTTTATTGGTAGACTTAAAAGATATATGTGTACGTTAATATATGATTTTAGCCATCACTTTGTAATATATAATAATGTAAATCTTTGAAAGACTTGAAAACTTGTATTAGATATTAGTTGAGTAATTTTGAGGATTCTGCCTATGAAATATAGATGGAATGTGTTCACATTTTTCTTTGGCAGTTTTTTTTGTATTTGATTAAAAATAAATTATAGTATTCTTGATGTAAGCATTCTGTGCCTTTATTGTTTTGAGAAGGAGCTTTAGGCACAGTTCTAAAGATTTTCATTTATTCATGAAGACAAAACGTTATCTCAAAGGTCATATAAGGAAGAAAAGAAAAAAACGAATCTACTTAATTTTAATTATTCTTCCATTAGTCTTTCCCATTTTACTTTTAGGTGTTAGACAGTTGGGTCCATTCTACTTTTCTCCTTCCAGAACCCATAACATCCACAAAAGTGATTCATTCTAAAGTGTTAATATAGACTATTGGTATATTTTGGTGAGTTTAGGATAGTTTACCACTCTGGTCTTGCCTTTTCTTTTCTAAATATACGAAGATATACTGCCACTTTTGGAATCATAAAATCTCAGTGGAAGCAGGAAGTTTAGAAGGCATCACAGCTACCGTCCACTAGGGAATGCGTACCTTTATTCATTCAGTGAACATTGGTTGAGTTCCTACCTCTTTAGCCTTACCCCAGTATCAGTTTCTGTTTACTGTCTATGATTAGCCACACTTGACTTCTTTCAATTCCCTGACCTCTTTTCAACCTCTAGGACATCTCACACTCTATTTATTCCCTGTGCCTGTAATACTTTCTTCCCAGAACCTGTCCCTTAGTCTGCCTGATGCCGACTCATCTTACAGGTCTCTGTAACTCAAGCAGCTTCCCTAGGGAAATCTTTCTCTGCCTGCACCTGCTAGCTTAAATCTCCCATTTAAATGCTGTCTTATTTTTATATATATTTTTAGTTGTGTTTAATTAATGTGTAATTTTTCACCTGCTAACTCTAACACTAACTGCTAACTCCCAAATCCCATGAGATCAGGAACTATGCATGTTTTGTTCATCACCATGTTCCTAGGTCCCTAGAAGTGTGGAGTGCTGGCACATAGTAGGCATTTAATTAAAAGTCTAGAATGACTGAATGAAGTTTTGAATGAATGAAGCCCCCAGAATTTGATACTGAAAAATACTTACTGAATCAGAAAGAATTCTGTTCTTCAGCCACTCATATTCTTCTAAGGAAAAGTTATATAATTAAGTAATTATTAAATATTGTAGCTAAAAAGGTGAATGTTGATCAGAATACCTGGGTTGAAATCCTGGCTTCCTTTTATACACCTTTACTATTGATCAAAGAACATAATCTACCTAAGGCTCAGTTTTCTTATTTGTAAAATGGGGGAAATTATAAGGCCTACCCGTACCTACCTGCTGTACTTACCAGATACTGCAGACTGGCTTACTGATTACCCATTCTGGCTCCATTATATCTCACCTTCTTACCACAGAGCCTGAAACATTAAAGTAAAACAAAGCAGAACTTTATTTTTAGATCTTTGAAGATGTGTTTCCACTTGGAATTTGATTCCACTGAGCAAATTTAGAAGCAGAAGGGAGCTAGTAAGGCAGGAGCCACATGTGGCAAGCATGGTGATAGAGATGACTGGTTCTTTAGGGAGAGTTTTAGTAAATGTCTTAAATCTAGGTGTGGGCACTGATACTCATGTGTGAAACCAATGTGCAGTTCTTCTGGAATAGTCATGTAGTGTGAGTGGATATTTCTTCTGTTGTCTTTAACACTGGATGCCTTTTTTGCTGGTTGTGAAACTTCTGAGCTTGATTCTCTAGCCCTCCAAAAGATTCAGTGAGCTAATTAATAGCTAGAATGATTCATTTCTGTTCCAAAAAGCTAAAGAGGATTCTTTAGCTTGCAACCATGAAGTATAGAAGATTAATCCACAAATAGTTTGTTGAAAGGCTTCATCTAAATGTAAGCTTTGTCCCTGAGACCTGAACACAAAGACTGTGACAAATCAAGGTAAGACAATAGTATATTTGGCAAATAACCTAATGTTACCTTACCTGATTTTGGTCAATACCCTTCCCCAAAACTCCTCGAGGAGCCAGTTGCATTGTTTATTACCATATAGATGGATATAGATAAAGTTTTGACAAGTGTGCTTGATTCAGTTGCTAATTTATATATATATATATATATATATACACATATATATGTGTGTGTGTATATATATATATATATAAATCTAGAAGAATATACTGCTAAGTTACTGTGATTTCTTCATGCTTATCTGTATTTTATTATTTCTCAGAAATAAACACATATTATTTATATATCTTTAAAAAGACAAATATTTTAACTGTCAAAACTTTCACATTTAATAGTGCTTTGAATTTTTAAAAAAGTTCTCACATGTATTAATTTTATAACCACTGTGTAAGATAATTGGTAGTATAGTCATATGCCACATAACAATGTTTGGGTCAGTAATGGTGGTCTCATAATGTTATAATAAAGCATATCTAAAAACCTGATATCTGGCACTTGATATTGGCATTGCAGATCAAATTGGGGAAATGGTTGATATTTACTAATGGTACTGGGGCATTTGGTTTTCCATATATATATATATATATATAGCATCTAGGTTTGTGTAAGTGCACTCTCTGATGTTCACATAATGATGAAATTGCATAATGACACATTTCTCAGAACAGATCTCTGTTGTTAAGTGATGCATGACTATATTGCTGTTATTCAACACTACAAACTGAGGCCAAGAGAAACTAGTAACTGGCAGATCCAGAACTTGAGTGCAGACTCTCTGACTCTACGTTATTTACTTTCTTGCTTTATCACAGCTGATCAGCAGTTCACTGAGAGCAGCTCTTCATAAAGTGAAATAAATTTTGATTATGAGAGTCAAGTAAAAGACTTAAATGGTAGCCTGGACTACACCATCGATTAAGTTTGCAACTTGGCACAGGCTAATGAACCTTTTTCAGTTCATCTCTATCTGTAAAATTAGGTTCAGAACAAAGATATCTGAGGAAATAAAAATATAAATAAATTTAAAACATAAAAGGGTGCCACAA
This sequence comes from Callithrix jacchus, assembly GCF_049354715.1. NCBI lineage: Eukaryota > Metazoa > Chordata > Mammalia > Primates > Cebidae > Callithrix > Callithrix jacchus. The sequence goes on along the minus strand of NC_133510.1, from coordinate 102,439,945 downwards.
ACTTCTGGTCAAGATGACCCTATAAGTTTATAATATACAACAATGTGAAATAAATAAAGTATAAGACTAAAAATCTAAAAGTCAGGGCCAAGTTCAACAACAAGATAGAACATTTCAGTGGCCCTCAAATGGAATAGAAACCTAAGAAGTATACAGGATTGAGGCCTGGGAGCTACTGCACTCTGACCCAGAGTCTCAGTTTCTGTTTGGTAGAGGGACTAGAAGTGTTTTGTGTGAAAGTGGAGATTATATCTAGAATTACTGTCAAAAGCCAGGGTCAGGGGCAAGGCAGGAGTAGGGAGCATGGGCATCTGAAAACCACAATTCAAAAATACGTAAGGAAATCTAAAACTAAGTAGTGCATCCAACAAAATCAACTCTCAAAACCTAATTCATTTCAGAGGAAATTAATTGTATGGAACATCCTAACAGATAGTTTCTAAATGCTTGACGAAATAGGGAGAGAAGTGGAACAAGGTAAATGAATAGAACCCTCCAGCAATTGTTCTTCCCTAACTCAGGAACACCATATTGAACAATTGTCAACTCAAGAAACCACCTTTATAACAACCAAAATTTAGGTGAGCAATCACAGTAACTGGTTTTAACATCATATCTAGGAAAGAGAAAGTAGGAAAGACAGCCTTGAATTGCCTACAGCAACCCTGCCCCATTACTGGCAATGCATTGTGGCATGGAGAAAGAATCTGTGTGTGTGGGAGAGGACGAATGCAGTGATTGTTGGACTTTGCACTGGAACTAAGTGCTGCCCTGTCACAGTAGCAAGCAACACACAAAGTTGGCAAGAGCCTTTGAGGGAGCATTTAGAGCATATGTAAGCAGAGGAGAATTATCCATTCCAGCTTGTGGACCCCAAGTTCTAGCTAGCCCCAACACTGTGGGCTAAAGTGCTCTTGGGTCCTAAATAAACGTGAAAGATGTTCTAGGCCATGAGGACTGCAGTTCCTGGGCAAATCCTAATGCTTTGCAGGGTTCCAAGCCAGTGGACTTGGGGTGTACCTGACCTAATGAGACATCATCCAAGGGAGTGTTTGCACCACTCCTCACCCTACTTAAGGTAAAGTGAAGCCCACAGTTCTGAGAGAGGCTCCTTCCTTTCACTTGAGGAGAAGAGAGGGGAGAGTAAAGGGACTTCATCTTTCAACTCATAAATAGCAGCTCAGCCACAGTCGAATAAGGTCTTCTGAAAAGTCCTGAGGCTCCCATTTTAGGCACTATCCTCCCTATCTTTCTAGATACACCCTGCACCAGAAGGGAACCTTCTGTCTTGAAGGGAAGGACATCATCCAGGCAAGATTCATCACGTGCTGGCTAAAGAGCCCATGGGCTTTGAATAAACATCAATGGTAACCAGGCAGTATTTGCCACGTGCTTTGTAAGATTCAGAGACATGCTGGCTTCTGGCATGACCCAGCACATTCTGAGCACAGCTGGCCATGAGGAGAGACTCCTGCTTGAGAAAGGAGAGAGAAGAGTAAAGGAGACTTTGTTGTGCAGCTTGGGCACCAGCTCAGCCACAGTGGAGTAGAGCACAAAGCTGGCTTTTAGGGTCCCAGATTCCAGGCTGTGGCTCTTAGATGGCATTTCTGGGCCTTCCCTGGGCCAAGGGGAGCCCACTTCCCTGAAGGGAGAGACTCAGGCCTGGCAGCATTCACCACAAGCTGACTGAAGAGCCCTTGGGCCCTGAGTGAATATTGGCAATAGCCACATACTACACAACGTGGGCCTGGGGCAGTGGTGCCCATAGAGGAGAACTTCTGCTTGAGGAAAGGAGAGAAAGGAATGGGAAGGACTTTGTGTTATGGCTTGCATGCCAGCTCAGCTGTAGTAGAATAGAAGAATAGTGCCAAGTAGATTCCTAAGGATTCTGACTCCAGGTGGTGGCTCCCTGACAGCATTTCTGGGCCCAACCTGGGACGAGTGGGAGCTCACCACCTGAAGGGAAGTGCACAAGCCTGTCTGGATTCACCACCTTCTGATTGAACAGCACTTGGGCTGAGTGAACATCAGCAGTAGTCAGGCAGTGGTTGCCACAGGCCTTGGGCAAGATCCAGTGCTATGCTGGCTTCAGATCTGACCCAGTGCAGTTTCAGTGAAGGTGGCTACAGGAGTTGTGCTCTTCAGGGAGTGCTCCCCAATCTCCAGGCAGCTCAGCACAGAATGAAAGACTATGTTAGGGGAAAGTAAAAGAAGACAGCAAAATTCTATGCCTGATAATCCATGGAATTCTCTAAGATCTCACCCAATTCTCTCTCAAATCCAGTAAGGCTGGACCTCTGTAAGTCTTTAAAAGTTACAGTGTAACTGGGTTTGGAGTGCCCCCTAATGCAGACATGGCTGCAGTATCCAAAGACTTAGATTACAGTACTCAATTTCCATTGAATACTTGGAAAGCCCTCCTAAGACCAACAGGTACAAATAAGACTAGACTGAGAAAACCACAACAAATCCTTAACTCTTAAATTCCCAGACTTGAATGAGTATCCACAAGTAACAAGACTATCCAGGAAAATGTGACCTTACCAAATGAACTAAATAAGGTACCAGTGACCATCCTGGAGAGACAGAGACATGTAACTTTTCAGACAGAGAATTCCAAATAGCTGTTTTGAGGAAACTCTGAAATTCAGGATAACGCTGAGAAGGATTTCAGAATTCTATCAGATAAATTTTTAAAAAGACAAGTAATTTTTAAAAATCAAGCAGAAATTCTGGAGCAGAAGAATTCAGTTGACTTACCAAAGAATGCATTAGAGTCTCTCAACAGCAGAATTAATCAGGCAGAAGAAAGAAATGTTGATCTTGAAGACAGTCTATTTGAAAATACACAATCATACACAATCAAGGAGACATAAGAAAGAACAGTGAAGCACACCTACAAAATCTAGAAAATAGCCTCAAAAGAGAAATCTAATAGTTATTGATCTTACAGAGGATGAAGAGAGATTGAAATAGGAAGTTTATTCAAAGGCATAATAAAAGAGAACTTTCCAAATCTAGAAAAATAAATCAATATTCAAGTACAAGAAAGTGATAGAACACCAAGTAGATTCCATTCAAATAAGCCTACTCTACCTCAAGACCCTTAATAATCAAACTCCCAAAGGCCAAGTGTAAAGAAAGGATGCTGAGAGCAGCAAGAAGAAAGAAACAAATATCATTCAATGGAGCTTCGGTATGTCTGGCAGCAATCTTCTCAGTGAAGACCTTATAGGCTAGGACTGAGTAGCATGACATATTTAAAGTGCTGAAGGAAAAAAGCTTTCACCCTTGAATAGTATATCCAGAGAAAATAGTCTTCAAATGTGAAGGAGAAATGAAAGACTGTCCTAGACAAATAAAAGCTGAGGGATTTTTGTCAATACGAGACTTCTCTTATAAGAAATGTTAAAGGGAGTTCTTCAATCTGAAAGCAAAGGGTGTTAACAAGCAATAAGAAAACATCTGAAGATAAAAAATTACTGGTCATAGTACAGAGTCAAACACATAATAACATTGTAATTAGGGTGTGTGAATTACTCACATATTGAGTAAAACAACTAAAAGAGGAGCCAACCAAAAATAATAACTACAACAACTTTTCAAGGGATAGTATAAGGAGATATAAATAGAAACAACAGAAAGTTAAAAATAAATGGACATGAAGTTAAAGTGAGGAATTTTTATTAGTTTTCACTTTGCTTGGTTTGTCATTAGTTTAATTTGGTATAAGATGATATTTGCAAACCTCATGGTAAACTCAAATCAAAAAACCCTGCAGCAGATACACAGACTAGAAAAGCAAGAAATTAAAATGTACCATCAGAGACAGTCATTCTGAAGAAAAGGAAAACAGGAAGGAATGAAGGAAAAAAGAGAAGATCACAAAACAACTAGAAAACAAATAATAAAATGGCATTGATAATTCCTTATCTATAAATAATAACATTGAATGTAAGTAGACTAAACTCTGCAATCAAAAGACAGAGTGGTAAACTATACCTAATGATCTGTTGTGTAGAAGAAACACACTTCACCTGTAAAGACACAGAAAGACTGAAAACAAAGGGATGAAAAAAGATATTCCATGCTAACAGAAACTGAAAAAGAGCAGAAGTAGCTGTACTTTATATCAGACAAAATAGATTTCAAGACAAAAACTATAAGAAGAGACAAGAATGTCATTATATAATGATAAAGAAGTCAATTCAGAAAGAGTATATAACAATTGTAAATATATATGCACCCAACCCTGGAGCACCCAGATATATAAAGAAAATATTACTAGAGCTAAAGAGAAAGATAGTCTCTAATCCAATAATAGTTGTAGACTTAAACACACCATTTTCAGAACTGGACATGTCTTCCAGACAGAAAATCAACAAAGAAATATCAGACTTAATCTACACTATAAGCCAAGTGGACCTAATAAATATGGACAAAACATTGTATTCAACAGCTGCAGAATATGTACTCTTTTTCTCAATATATGGACTATTCTCAAGGATAGATCACACTTGAAACCACATAATAAGTTAAAAATTTCAAAAAACAAGTATTTTCTCTGATCACAGTGGAATAAACCTAACAATAACAAGAGAAACTTTTGAAACCATATAAACACATGAAATTTAAACAATATGCTTCTGAATGACCAGTGGATCAATGAAGAAATTAAATAGGAACATAAAAGATTTTTGAAACAAACAAAATGTAAACACAACATAACCAAACTTATGGGATACTGTGAAAGCAGTACTAGGAGGGAATTTTAAGTGCCTACATCAAAAAAAGTATGGAAACTTTAAAACGACCTAATGATTCATCTTAAAGAACAAGACAAGCAAGAACAAACACAAAATTAGTAGAAACCAAACCCCAAATTAGTAGAAAACCCCAAAATTAGTAGAAAAAAAAGAAATAGCAAAAGATCAGAGCAGAAATAAAGGAAATTGAAATGAAAAAGCAATGCAAAAGATCATCGAAATGAAAAAGTTGATTTTTTGAAAAGATAGACAAAATTGACAAATCTTTAGGCAGACTAAGAAAAAGAGAAGACCTAAATCAGAGACAAAAAAAAGAGACATTACAACTCATACTGTAGAAATTCAAAGGATCATTACAGACTATGAGCACCAATATGCCAACAAATTTCAAGAGCATAGAAGAAATGGGGAAAGTCCTAGACACATACAGCCTACGAAGATTGAACCATGAAGAGAGCCAAAACATGAATAGATCAATAATAATTATCGAGATCAAAGCTGTAACAAAAAGTCTCCCAGCAAAGAAAAGCCCAGGGCATGATGATTTCACTTCTGAATTCTACCAAACATTTAAAGAAAAACAAATACAGATTCTACTTAAAATATTCAGAAAAATTGAGGAGGAGGGAATACTTCAAAACTCATTCTGTAAGGCCAGTATTACCTGGGTACCAAAAGCAGAAAAAGACACATTTAGAAAAGGAAAACCAAAAGCCAATATCCCTGATGAACCCTGATGCAAAAATCTACAATGAAATACTAGAACAAATTCAACAACACGTTAAAAAGATCATCATGACCAAGTAGGATTTATCCTTGGGATGCAAGGATAGTTCAACATACACAAATCAAACAGAAAATAGACAAAAAAACCGTATGATCATTTTGATTGATGCTGGAAAAGCATTTGATAAAATTCAGCATCTATGGTAAACACCTCAAAAAACTAGGTATAGAAGAAACATACCTCACCTCAGTAAAAGCCACATACAACAGACTTACAGCAAATATCATACTGAATTGGAAAAAAATGAAAGCCTTTGATATATGATTTGGAACGAGACAAGAATGTCTGCATTCACTACTGTTATTCAACATAGTACTAAAAGTCTTCGCCAGAGCAGACAATTAAGAGAAAGAAACAGAAGGCATCCAGATTTGAATAGAAGATATCAAATTATCCTTGTTTGTAGAGGATATGATCTTATATTTGGAAAATACTAAATACTCTACAAAAAAAAAAACAATAAATTCAGTAAAGTTACAGAATACAAAATCAACATACAATAATCAGTGGCATTTCTATATGCTAACAGCAAACAATCTGAAAAAGAAATAAAGAAAGTAATCCTGTTTACAGTAACTACAAATAAAATAACCAGGAATAAATGGACTTAAAGAAGTGAAAGAGCTCTGCAATGAAAACTAAAAGCACGGACACAAAAAATGGAAAGATATTCCATGTTCATGGATTGGAAGAGTCAATATTGTTAAAATGTCCATACTACCCAAAGCAATCTACACATTTAAGTCAATCTGTATGAAAATATCAATGACAGTCTTTGCAGATATAGAAAAAATAATCTTAAAATTTACATGAAACCACAAAAGACCCAGAATAGCAAAAACCATCCTAAGAAAAACCATCAAAACTGGAAGAATCACATTACCAGAATTCAAATTATACTACAGAGTTATAGTAACCAAAATAGCATGGTACTGGCATAAAAACAGACACATGGAACAGAATAAAGAACCCAGAAATAAATCCACACATCTACAGTGAACTCATTTTCAACAAAGGTGCTAAGAACATACATTTGGGAAAAGAGAGCCTCTTCAATAAATGATGCTGGCAGAACTAGATAACCATATGCAGAAGAAGGAAACTAGACCCTGTATTTCACTGTAAACAAATATCAAATCAAAGTGAATTAGAGACATAAATCTAAGGCCTCAAACATGAAACTACCACAAGAAAATATTGAAAAAAACACTCCAGGACATTCATCTTGGCAGAGATTTGTTGAAAAATACCTCACAAGCACTAGCAACCAAAGTAAAAATAAATCAATGGGATTATATAAAACTAAAGAACTTCTGCACAGCAAAGGAAATAATCTACAAAGTGAAGAGACAACCCACAGAATGGGAGAAAATATTTACAAACTACTTATCTGACAAGGGATTCATAACCAGAATATATAAGGAGCTCAAACAACTCTACAGGAAAAAACATCCAATAGTCTAATTAAGAAAATTGGCAAAAGATGTGAAAAGATGTCTCTCAATATAAGATGTATAAATGGCAAACAGGTATAAGAAAAGTTGCTGTCAATGTTATTGATTATCAGAGATATGCTCATCAAAATCACAATGAGATATCATCTCACCCCAATTAAAATGGCTTTTATCCAAAAGACAGGCAATTGTGAATGCTAGCAAGGATGTGGAGAAAACAGAACTCTCCTACACTGTTGGTGGGCATGTTAGTACAGCCACTATGCCACTGTGGAGTACAGTATGGAGGTTCTTCAAAAAATTAAAAATAGAACTATCATATGATCCAGCAATTCCACTGCTAAGTATATACCCCGAAGAAGGGAAATCAGTATATTGAAGAGATATCTGCACACTCCCATGTTTATTGCAGCACTCTTCACAATAGCCAACTTGGAAGCAACCTAAATGTCCATCAGAAGACGAATGGATACAAAAAAATCTGGTATTTATACACAATGGAGTACTCTTTGGTCATAAAAAGAATGAGATCCTGTCATTTGCAACAACATGTATGGAACTGGAGGACATTATGTTAAGTGAAATAAGCCAGGCATGGAAAGATTAACTTTGCATATTCTCATTTATTTGTGGGAGCTAAAAATTAAAACAATTGAATTCATGGAGATAATAAAATGATGGTTACCAGAGGCTGGGAAGGGTAGTGAGGAAACAGGCGGGAGTGAGGATGGCTAATGGTTACAAAAAAAGTAGAATCAATAGGATCTAGTATTTATTTGATAGCACAACAGGGTGATTATAGTCAACAGTAATTTGTGGTATATTTAAAAATAACTAAAAGAATATAATTGGAATGCTCATGACACAAAGAAATAATAAATGCTTGAGGGGAGGGATAACTCATTTACCGTGATGTCACTATTACACATTGTATGCCTATATCAAAATATCTTATGTTCCCCATAAACATATACGTCTACTATGTACCCATGAAAATTAAAAATGAAAACTTTTTTAAAAGCTTAAAAAAATAAAACTGAAGAAAAAAACCAGGAAGAAATAAAAATACAGCAGGTAAACAGAAAAAAGAGTAGAACTCTTAGAAGTAGAAAATATGTTTGTTGAATAAATGTAACAACCACTCTCTGTGTTTACAAAATTACAAAACCATTGCCAGGACTCAATAGGATTATGTTAGCCTGTGTTCTGTGAATTGAAACCTTTTGTAGTATGAGATGGGAAATGGGGAGATTAGCCAAGAGACAAATATCTGTCTTCAATGGAGATCTCTCAGCTGGCTGGCGAAAAATTGGGGTAGCTTTAAGAGAAGGAAAGACTGTCATAAAAGGGAGAATAGATCGACAAATTTCACTTCACCTTTGAATTTGCGTGTGTCCTGAGACACGTTGCCTTAATCTATACATAAAGGAAGAAAAAATTTATGCTTCTTTAAGTTGCTTATAAAATAACCGACTCTTATCTCTTGTAAAGGGAGGAGAATGGAAAAAATGTACTACCTAAATTAAGGTTATTATTATTCTTTCATTTTAGAAAAAAAACACTCTCTAGGGAGGAAAGCATCTGGACACAGAGTTCATGCCTTTCCAAATGTGCATTTCTATGGTGGTGCACATTTGGAATTGGGCATGCAAACCTGAGTTTGTGTATGGTATATTTTATGCAAATGTGTACATGCATATCTTAATGCTTGTTCTGTTCCACTCGAAAGTGGGTGGAGATATGAATATTATTGAGCAAGTATAATTTTTATACAAGCATTGTGTGGGCAGCTTCCATTCTGGCTAAGCATCTTAACAAAAATACAAAGCTCAGATAAGAACAGTGAGATTTTTTTAAGTGTTAATATTAAAGCATGACTGTTTCTAATCACTCTCTAGGCCTGGTGGGTCTTGAATTAGAAAGAATGAATTTTATACACACACACACACACACACACACACACACACACACACACATATATATTTAGAAAAGCAAATGGCCATTTGGAATTCTGTATTTTGGAAGTCAAGCAAAACATGATGCTTGACCCAGAATTATAAATATTCTATGATATGAAACTGAAACACTTGAAAGAGCTTTCTGAATAAATCCAAAATAACCTCACACCAGCCATAAAGCTCCATAGCCACAAATCATACAAAAAATCAATCTGGCAGCAGTCTAGATATATGAAATGTGATCAACATGTACCTACCCTACAATTTACTCACAGTTAAAAAAAGAAAAAAAACTGAGAACTGGATATGTGACTTTGATCTCCCTACCTACCACCTAGTAGAATCAGTGCTTCTAAGAGAAAAAAATGTGGGAGTAGAAAGGTGCTGGAGATGGGAAAAGGGAAGACTATTTTCTTGAAAGTGAATAAAGAATAACCAAGAAGCCTCCCTAGGAACATATTCAGGGTTGAAAAACAACCAAAGAGGCAAATAGAGAACAATTCTGTAACAAAATTTCTATTTTGGGTTTCGGTGACTTAGAGGCATGCAGCAGCTTCTACATGGAACTGAGATATGGACCTGCAAACTAAATCAACAGGAAGGAGTTTTTCCTTGGTGACCCAAAGAACGTTAAGATTATCTCACCCAGTGATTGGTACAGAAGTAAATGCTATATTAGGATGTGAAAATAAAGGCATTTATAAAGATCTGATTTATGTATAAAATTGTGCTATCCTAAAATGAGTAATGAAACTATGCTTATAATTATGCACCTGCTTCTTGAACCTATCCCTTAAATTCTATTCTTGGAGTCATCAGGTTCTTATTGCCTCTTACCTAAATTATTGCAATAACTTTCTAACTGGCCTTCTGTCTTTAGTCTCTTCCTGGTCTAAAGCATTTTCTTGCTCAGAAATTTTTAGTTTCTTCTTTGCCTACTAAGTACAAAGCATGGCAGTCAGTATCCTCTATGATCCGGATCCAAATTTATACTTCCAGCCTTATCTGCCATTACTTTTCTGTATGTACTTTATGCTTCAGCCAAATTGGCTAATCATCATTCCCCAAACATCTTCCAGAGTGATGTTTCTAAAATACAAACATGATCTTGTTATTGCCTTACTGGAAACCCTTCAGTGACTTATTGCTGCTCGGTAGGATCAATCCCAAAGTGCTTAGGCTACAATAAAACCTTCTAAATCTGGCCCCTGTCAAGCTCTCCAGCTTTATCTCTGACCACCAGACCCCAATATACCCTCCTAAAAACCTGTAATTTAGCCATATGGAATTACTTACAGTTATCTGAATAGACCCACCTTATTTTTTGCCTTTGAGCTCTGTTAAGGTTGTTTCCTCTGCCTTGTACACCCTTCCTTCTCACCCTTCCTTCATCCTGCCCACAATGCCCCTTGGTCCACCTGGGAAAAAAGAAAGCAAAGCTTTTTGTTTGTTTGTTTCTAAAGTTAAGCTCACCTCTATAAAAACTTTTCCATTTCTAAAAAACTTGATTACCACCTTCCTTATATGTCTCCCGTAATCCCAGCGCCAGGTACATGGGTTTATCATGAAAACTACGACACTTTTTTTGCATTAACTATTTCCTAATATATCTATGACCTCATTAAGGGCAAGGGTAATGTTATATTTATCCTTCTAGCCCTGACACCTCACAAAATGCAGAGAATGGAAGAGAGTTCTATAACTGGTAGCAGAGCACCAACTCCATGAGAATAGGGCCGTGTTTAGTGAATATTTGTTAAGAAAATGAATAAATGATGTACAGTTGTAATCTATCTGCCTATATTTTGATATGCAATAAAAAAGTCTTTCAGACAGCACACTGTATATATTGTAGAGCAGTACATCTCAAACTTTAATGTGCACATGAATCACCTGCAGGTCTTGGAAAAATTGTGTTCAGTTTCAGTAAATTTGAGTGGAGCCATAATTCTGCACCTCTAATAAGCTCCTAGGAGATGCCAATGCTGCTGGTCCTCCGAGCACACTTTAACACTAGGGAAATAATTTCTCGTGAGAGGTTTAAGGGAGGAACAAATTGTGGAAGGAACTCAATAGAAGGGAAGAACTACTTAGTGGTGCCTGCAGAGGTTATACCCAGCTGTGAATATATATTGTCAAGCTTTTTTGAGGCAGGGTTAAGGCCTGAGATTTAATCTTTACTGCCGTTATTTCCTCCATAATCACAGCACCCAGAGTCAGGTTTTCCCTCTATTCATTCCCCATGTATGATTCAGTCTGTGATTTTTCTCTATATAAGCTCTCTCCAGATTCCTTTTTTAGACTAACCTGAAGCTGTTCTCCTGTCTGCTTTCCATAAGTTTAAGTAGTCTCTGCTTCATTGCCCAAGCCCTGGAAATTCCATCTTTCTAATTTTCAGAAGCCTCTCCAGCTGCCTGAATTGTTTTGCCTCCATTTAATCCAAAACAGTTTTTCCCTTTCCCAGTGAACGAACCATTTTCACCCCTACAAATGCCAATTTCCCTGCTGCTGCTGTGATTGATAAGTACAGATCTCATTCTGAAAGACTTGCTGCTATCCCCACCCCACTTTCAGGAGAACATGAAGTAGTCAGGATTTTAAACTGTAGGGTGACTTAGGAGAACACCAGCGTTCATATTGTTGACTGATTAAATGTCATGAAGGAAAAGCAAATGTAGAGGAGAAAAGGAGATTTGCCTGGCAGCTGCAGGAGAATGTAAAGCATGTAATATCATGGAAACTGCCAATGCTTTGCTAGTGTCAATTTATAATTAGAGATGCCATTTTAAGGTGAATTTTGACATTTACTGCTACTAGCTGATTTTTTCAGTAATATCTAGCTCCATATTAGAGTACTGTTTCTTTTTTTAGGACATTAAGTAAACCCAGAGGTGTCAGGCTCAATACAGGAATCCATGAGCATATTGTAAAACCATTTTGTGTCTTAAAACACAAGTTGTTATTAACACAAACACATGCACAGTCATATATATGAATAAAATTATAATCATAAAGTTTATAAAAATAAAATTATAAACTTGTATTATTTGGAGGAAAGTGATTACAAAGCTTTTTTCCCACCCCTAGCAATACCCAATGGATTAATCAATGCAGTGTTTAAATAACCACGCTTAAATGTATAAAAATGATGTATTATTTGAAATCTGTTTGGTCACACACTTTCATGTTTCCCAAAACTGTGCACATAACCAAGGACACTAAGTATTAAATGGATTACATACTGTTTAAAAGATAGACTTGTTTGATTTATTTTTCATTAGTGGGTTAAAAATTGACCCAATTTATCTGTTAGTTATAAGCTGGCACATTATATGAGTTTAGAGCTTTCACAGATTTCAAAGGAAGCATTAGGTTCTATTAGCTCCTTGAAGCATGAGAGACCAAACAGATTCACTATATAAATGCTGGAAATTTCTAACTATGCATTTATTTTCTCAAGATTTTAAACCCAGCTATCAGTGTAAGCAATGTATCTTTGACATTTGTACAACACCTGTGGCCATTAAAAACTGACCCCTCCCCTCCTCCAATCTTTCTAAAACAGAAGTAATCCCAGAAGATCCTTTGGAGGGACATGTAATCTTTGTTTTGCAGAACAGTCACAAGTTGTCAAATTTCAGAGCTGGATTGGTTCCTAAGGATCACCTGGTTTGGCTCTCATTTTATAGCTAGAAAGGAAATCAAGTTCTGGAAAGATGGCAAAGCCATACCTAAACTGCATTTCCTGGCACTCAGGCTAGGAATCTTCCATTTCTCTTATGTACTGGATAAGTACCTTAAGTAAGAATAGCTGGATTTACTTGAATCTATAAGAGACATATTTTAGAAATAAAACATTAACTCTTTTAAGAACAATAGGCTCAAGTATAACTGATAGAACTCCTAAGCAAGAAAAGTTTTCTTCCGTTAAGTTGTAACACAGGCTTTACCCTAGGTTTTAGCCATTGGATTGGATCTTAATTACTTTTAATTATCTTATGATGTGAAAGAGAAATTACTTAGATAAGGTGAACTGAAGAATTAAGCAGAATGGGATTCTGTTAAAAATGAAAATACTTTACACTTATTCTTAGGCTTGTGCTCTGTAACTAAAATAGAAAATACCAGTTTAAGGGAGAAATAGGTACACATTTATGACTTAAGAACAATGATAAATGTGAATGCACTTTAAAAAGGGTGGGAGCTCTGGAAATTATTAATATATCACATGATGTACAAAAGTAGATTTTGACTAATCTTTGGAAAATGTTCACAAATATAAGAGATTAATATCCTTCACATATAAATAACTTACAAAAAGTAATGTAAGAAAAACACTTAAAACTAATAGAAAAATGGCCTAAGGACGTGAACTAGCATTTTCAATGAACATGAACGATATTTTAGCTATTAATAATATAAGAAATGCATATTTTTAAGGCTTATAATTTTTACCTACAAAAGTAGCTAAGTTTCTCTTTTTTAATATCTTTTTATTCTTTTATAATGACATTTGTTGACCAGAATGTGGTAAAATATACTATGCATACTACATATACTATATGAATGTACAAGTACTATATGATCTTTCTGGAAAATGGCTTAAAATTATATATTAAGAATCTAAAAATATATGTAGAACCTTTTACCCTATAAACCACTTTAAAGAATATATCTCAAGGATCAGATGCAGATCAACATTTATGAGTATAAAGATTTATTATAGCATCATTTATAATTATAAAAAATCATAATAAATCAAAAGGTACAGGCACAAATGGCTAAATATCCACAGTAGGGGATTTTGTACCCTTCAGGAACTATGTTTTCACATGATATGTAGAAAGGAAGAAGAATTCTGACAACATAATGTTAAATGAAAAAAACGAGATATCCATTTGTAAACTCCAATTTCTTTGGGGCATTATCCCCGTAAACTCTTCATAAGGCATCAATGATTTCACCATTCTCCCACCTAAGCTTCAGTGTAGATTCGATGTTTGTTCTTGCTTCAATTTTAGCAGGATTCATGTTGCTGTGATAGGGGCTGTTTTCAAACTGATATCTCATCTTTCCTAGAGTCTCAAGCTAGATCCTGTTTAGATATATTATAACAAGTTAGTACGAGTTTATTTTGTGTAAAAAAATTTGGAAATTCATGCAGAGTTTTTTGTAATATGCATTTTCCATGAATTTTTTGAAGACCCCTATATGCTTCATTATAACCTTATGGGACCATCATCGTATGTACTATCCATCATTAACTGAAATGTCACGTGGTACATGACTGTATATATATGGCATATATGATTTCAGAAAGAGAATGAGGTATATTTACCAATGAATGGAACACCTAATAATAGAGATAGTAGTTTCACTTTCTAAAGACTCTTCTCCAAAAGGGAAATGACCAACATTCAGTGAGTCTAGGCAGGGATACTTCAATGCTTGGTGTTGGGACCACCTAACAGCTGCACGGCTTTGAACTCTAAATTTCTGTCCATGGTATTTCTTTTGAGAAAAAAAATGGTTAATAAATTATTAAATATCAAGGGCAGACTGACTCTCTTAGAGGTAACTTTATACAACCTCTTCATAGTCGAGAATGAGTGTTTTTCTATAGTACTTAAATAAAATGGTTTCCAGGACTGCAATAAAATTTGACTTCTGCATTGTGCATAACTAGCTAAGTGAACAACTTTATGTAACTGTGAGGAGATAAAAGGCAGTGAAAGGCTAAAAATCAAATGCAGTGTAACATAGACTCTATTTGAGAGAAACTTATTAAGCTGAGTAGAAATAAAAGTACACTCTTAGGAACTCAGAAGAGTGTGCTCCAGAGAAAAAGCAAAATCAGAGGGGCATGGTGCTGGAAAGGACCCTAGATGTCTTCTAGTTTATTGTTCCCAAGTGTGACTATAGACTGCCTCAGTCTGAGTCTTGACTCTGCCCCTAACAAGCTGCATGACTTTTTATAAACGCTTTTTTTTTTTTTTTTTTTGAGACGGAATCTTGCTGTGTCACCAGGCAGGAGTGCAGTGGTACGGTCCCTGCTCACTGCAACCTCCGACTCCTGAGTTCAAGCGATTCTCATGCCTCAGTCTCCTGAGTAGCTGGGACTACAGGTATGCACCACCAGGACCAGCTAATATTTGTATTTTTAGTAGAGATGGCGTTTCACTATGTTGGCTGGGATGATCTCAATCTCTTGACCTCGTGATCCGCCAACTTTGGCCTCCCAAAGTGCTGGGATTACAGGCCTGAGCCATCACACCCAGCTGACTTTTTATAAACACTTAACCTCTCTGTGCCATAATTTCCCACCTGTAAAATTAGTATTAAAATGGATGTTGTGAAGATTATATGAGTAAATAAATAAATAGCTTAGAACAGCACATGATACACAGCAAAATTTAAATAAATATCAGCTATTGTTATTTTAGGTGTATAGGATGGACTTAAAAAATTAATGTCCATGTAATTAATGTACATGCAAAAATATATAAATAGCTTATCAACTTGGTTATTATATAGATATTATTGCTTATGATTATTGTGGGAATGGCATAAAGTTAAAAACACTAGTTTAATTTTTTATTTAAGCAAATCCTAATATTGTTGTGGATGTTGCAAAATCAAACTGGTGCTTTACAAAAGACTTGAGTACATTTCCCTCATATAACAGATGAGGAAAATGAGGCTCAAAGAAGAAAAAAATAGAGTATACAAGAAGTCAAAAGCAAAGCAAGATGAGAATTTAAATCACTTGAGTCTCAGTTCACCGCCTTTATAGTCTGCTCTTCTTAGCATTCCTTCCTACCTCTTACCTATACATTGATTTCTGCTTTTGTAGGGACAGTCAATAGCTCACTTTATTCAGAGTTCCCTTTTTCTCTGTCCCATTCATTTATTCATGCTATACATTGAGTTTGCTTTCAGTTCAATAACCAGCCATAAGCATTAGTTCTAGCTGAAAAAAATGAAATGATTATTTAGTCCAAATGTGACAAATAAGGCATGTGATAGTCATTAACTGTTAAAAAATAAAGCAAATGACATGTTTAAATAAAACATGAAAATAAGAAAGAGCTCTCTTCAATATTCTTCATGCATGAAAAGCATTCCAGTCAATACTAGAAATGAGCCTCTGTTTGGGTAGAGAAGAAATAATGCCAGGAACCTATGCTGGCTAAGGAAGTAAAATTGTGAGAAATGAAAATCACTGACCATTAATTTTAACTCTTGGTAGTAAAATGATAGACATAAAATGAATATGGCTACATGAATGTCAGGCAGAAATTAATTACTCATAGGTATTAAGTATTTTTCACTCGAGCTCCATTGTAATGAAAGTGAATAAATAATCACAGGTCAGTGGCATTTGGTATAATAGAAATAGGTAGGACTCAAATGTAGCATAATAGAGTAGATATACAACTCTGTCCAGAAGTCAGTAGAGGATATATTAGTAAGCTGACTCTTGAGTTGAATTTTACCGGATAAGTAGAAACTTTTTAGAAGATACTGTAAAGAAAGAGCAACTCATGCTGAGTGTATTAGTCTATTCTCACACTGCTGATAAAGACATACCCAAGACTGGGTAATTTATAAGGAAAAAGGGGTTTAATGGACTCGGTTCCACATGGCTGGGGAGGCCTCACAATCATGGCAGAAGGCAAAAGCCCATCTTGCATGGTGGCGGGTAAGAGAGAATGAGAACCAAGCAAAAAGGGAAACCCCTTATAAAACCATTAGATCTCATGAGGCTTATTCACTACCACAAGAACAGTATGGAAGAAACTTCCTCTATGATTCAGTTATCTCCCACTGGGTCTCTCCCACAACTTGTGGGAATTATGGGAGCTACAGTTCAAGATGAGATTTGGGTGGGGACCCAGCCAAACCATATCACTGAGAGAAAGGCAAATATAAAAAGTGAAAGTTGGGTGCTTTCAGAGCATGGCAAATCATTTGATATGACTGAATCATAGGGTACTCATAGCAAGGAATAACAAGATATAAAGAGGTAAAATTAGATGCAGGCAAGTGGAGATACAAAGCCAATTTTTTTGTTTTTTGTTTTTGTTTGTTTGTTCCAGTATGAAACATATCTTTTGTATTAATTTTTCTTTTTTTTTTAATTAAGTTTCAGAATATATGTACAGAGTGTGCAGGTTTGTTACATGAGTATATGTGTGTCATTGGCCTGTCCTCTAAATTCACTCCCCACACTCTCCACCCAACAACAGGCTCTGGTATGTGTTGTTCCCCTCCCTCTGTCTCTGTGTTCTCATTGTTTAGCTCCTACTTATGAGAACATGAGGTGTTTGGTTTTATGTTCCTGTGTTAGTTTGCTGAGGATGATGGCTTCCAGCTTCATTCATGTCCCTGCAAAGCATATGGTCTCATTCTATTTTATGTCTGCATAGTATTCCATGGTGTATATGTACCACATTTTTTTTATGCAGTCTATCATTGATGGGCATTTGGGTTGGTTCCATGACTTAGCTATTATAAATAGTGCTGCAATAACCATACATGTGCATGTGTCTTTATAGTAGAATGATTTATATTCCTTTGGGTATATACCCAGTAATGGGATTGCTGAGGCAAATGGTATTTCTGCTTCTAAATCTTTGAGGAATCACCATACTGTCTTCCACAATGGCTAAACTCATTTACAGTCCCACCAACAGCATAAAAGCATTCTTATTTCTCCACATCCTCTCCAGCATCTGTTGTTTCCTGGCTTTTTAATAATCACCATTCTGACTAGTGTGAGAAGGTGTCTCATTGTGGTTTTGATTTTCATTTCTCTAATGATCCGTGATGTTTAGCTTTTTTTCATGTTTGTTGGCTATGTAAATGTTTTCTTTTTGAGAACTGTCTGTTTATATCCTTTGCCCACTTTTTGATGGGTTATTTCTTGTAAATTTGTTTATGTTCCTTGTAGATTTTGGATATTATACCTTTGTCAGATATGTAGATTGCAAAAAATTTCTCCCATTTTGTAAGTTGCCTGTTCACTCTGATGATAGTTTCTTTTGCTGTGCAGAAGTTTTTTAGTTTAATCAGATTCCATTTGTCAGTTTTTGCTTTTGGCATTTCGTCATCAAGTCTTTGCCCATGACTATGTCCTGAATGGTATTGCCTAGATTTTCTTCTAGGGTTTTTGTGGCTTTGGATTTTATATTTAAGCCTTTAATCCATTTTGAGTTAATTTTTGTAAAGGTTGTAAGGAAGGAGTCCAGTTTCAGTTTTCTTCATATGGCTAGCCAGTCTTCCCACCACCATTTATTGAACAGAAGATTCTTTCCCCATTACTTGTTTCTGTCAGGGTTGTCAAAGATCACATACTTGTAGGTGTGTTATTTCTGGGGTCTCTGTTCTGTTCCATTTGTCTATGTGTCTCTTTTGGTACTAGTACCATGCTGTTTTGGTTACTGTAGTTTTGTAGAATAGTTCAAAGTCATGTAGCATGATGACTTCAGCTTTGTTCTTTTTGTTTAGGATTGTCATAGATATATGGGGTCTTCTTTGATTCCATATGAAATTTAAAGTCGTTTTTTCTAATTCTGTGAAGAATGTAGATGGTAGTTTGATGGGAATAGCATTGAATCTGTAAATTACTTTGGGCAGTATGGCCGTTTTCACAGCATTGATTCTTCCTAATCATGGGGATGGAATATTCTTTCTTTTGTTTGTGTCCTCTCTTATTTCCTTGAGCAAAGGATTGTAGTTCTCCTTGAATAGATCCTTCACGTCCCTTGTTAGCTATATTACTAGGTGTTTTGTTTTCTTTGTAGCAATTGTGAATGAGAGTTCATTCATGAACTCTCTGCTTGTCTATTGTTGGTGTATCTGAATACTTGTGATTTTTTGCACATTGATTTTGTATCATATTGTGTCTTGAGGCTTTGCTGAAGTTGCTGCTCAGCTTAAGGAATTTCAGTTTTATAAATATAGAATCATATTCTTTGCAAACAGAGGCAACTTAACTTCTTTTCTTCCTATTTGAATATCCTGTATTTCTTTCTCATGCCTGATTGCCCTGGCCAGAATTTCCAATACTGTGTTGAGTAGGAGTGGTGAGAAATGACATCCTTCTCTTGTACCAGTTTTCAAAGGGAATGTTTCCAGCTTTTTCCCATTCAATATGACATTGGCTGTGGGTTTGTCATATATACCTCTTATTATTTTGAGTTATGTTCCATCAATGCCTAGGTTATTGAGAGTTTTTAACATGAAGGTATGTTGAATTTTATCAAAGGCCTTTGTTGTTGGTTCTGTTTATGTGATGGATTACATTTACTGATTTGTGCATGTTAAACCAGTTTTGCATCCCAGGGATGAAGCTAACTTGATCATGGAAGATAGGATTTTTGTTGTGCTGCTGGATTTGGTTTGCCAGTATTTTACTGAGGATTTTTGCATCCTTGTTCCTCAGGAATATTGATCTGACATTTTCTTTTTGTGTGTGTGTCTCTGTCCGGTTTTGGTATGAGGATGATGCTGGCTTCATAAAATGAATTAAGGAGGAGTCCCTCCTTTTCAGTTTTTTGAAATAGTTTTAGAAGGAATGGTACCAGCTCTTCTTTGTACCTCTGGTAGAATTCAGCTGTGAATCTGTCTGGGCCTGGGCTTTTTTTTGGTTGGTAGGCTATTAATTACTGCCTCAATTTCAAACTTGTATTTGTCTATCCAGGGATACGATTTCTTCCTGGTTTTGTCTTGGGAGGGTGTATGTGTCCAATAATTTATTCATTTCTTCTAGATTTTCTAGTTTATTTGCATAGAGTTGTTTATAGTATTCTCTGATGGTTGTTTGTATTTCTGTGGGATCAGTGGTGATACCCCTTTATCATTTATTATTGTGTCTACTTGATTCTTCCCTCTTTTCTTCCGTATTAGTCTAGCTAGCAGTCTATTTTGTTAATTAAAAAAATCTATCTCCTGGATTCATTGATTTTTTTTTTGGAGGTTTTTCATGTCTTCGTCTCCTTCAATTATGCTCTGATCTTAGTTATTTCTTGTCTTCAGCTAGCTTTTGGATTAGTTTGTTCTTGCTTCTCTAGCTCTTTGAATTGTAATGTTAGGGTGTCGAATTGAGATCTTTCTAGCTTTCTGATGTGGGCATTTAGTGCTATAAATTTCCCTCTTAACACAAAGCCAATATTCTATGCCAGTTCCATTTCATGGATGAGAAAGATGGTCTTATATGGAGGGTCACAAATAAGCTTATCCTTGACTTGTCTGTGGTAAAAATATTTACCAATCTGTTGATTCATAAGATTAACCTTTATTCTTCTGTGTATTTTATAATGTTGTTAGTTAACTCAGTGCTAATATAAGATAGAAGGCTGCTTGGCACAGGTTTTAGGAATGTATACTTGATCTATGTCGTCATTTTGGAAGAGCATTTCATGAAAAGTCAGACAAGCAGACTTACGGTTCTCTCTGTAACTGTAAGGAATACACTGGAACACACTGATCTTCTAAAAAGAGACTGTTTGAAACAAGTAAACATTTATTTCACCACTTCCTATGCAGATACTGTATAGGTCTTCTTGTTCCTGCCTCACCATTTAAGGATGGCAGATAATATTATGTGAACACTTTCATACAATAAAATGAAAAGAGCAATTTTGTCTGCTACTTGTAAATGTAGCAGACTCCCTAAATGTTGCCAATGCCTTTTGTTAATTAGCCTGCATTTCTGACATCATTTCTTTTAAAACCATGACTCCTAGTTGCTGGCCCTAACAGCCTTTTGTGCAAAAATGTGCAGCTATTACAGAAGGGCAGACCTAATGGCTGAATAAATGACTCTTTTAACCTAGATAGCCTTCTGCCTAGAAACTGTAGAAATCATTCCTAAGATTTATTTCAATGCTATTGTGAAAATCACTTTCTAAAATTTCTCCAAATGCTTCTAGTATACTCTCTAATAAAACTCATTATCATACTTTTTTTCATTTTTTCTTGTAATGGGGAATTAAATAGTGTAGTTTGCTTTGAGAGAAAAATGATGCTCTAAGATTTTGCACCCATCAAGAGGGAATCATTCATTTTTGTCATTCTATTTAAATATAAGCCTCCTCAATACTATAAAAAGGTGAAATATATATAACAATAAAAAGTACCACATTCCTCTTTCCTTCTCACTCAGCTCTTATTTTTGGTATGATTCCAACTGGTACATTGAATGTACTTTCAAAATATTTTGTAATTATAAAATATAATCAAAAGTTTCTGAACATTTTTGACTATTCAAAAATGCCTGGCACATCTTAAAACTACAGATTATTAATCTAGCTTCCTGGGCACTTTCCAGTTTGGGTAATTATATTCCACCTACCTAGGTTCCCTCTGGTGGTTTCAATTTGCATACAGAATTGTTCTTCACTTCCAGTTCTGAACTCTGATGCTGTTTACTTCTATGTTGATACTTGTGGCATTAATCTCTCTTCATACCCAGAAGGTTTTATGAAGCTGAAGAAATTACATTATATACCTTCATATATATGCCCTTCTTTTGATACAAATGCACTTAAGACATATATCCAGCTTGCCATTTAAACAGTACCCCTTTCTCTTTAATTCCATGGATGCACCCACTCACCCACAGAGTCTACATTTGTTTCTTTCTTTTTTTTGTATATTTTTTTCAACTTGCTGAATTTCTGGCAATGTTATAGGAAACGCATTTAGCAGGAGAATGTAAATTTCTCACTAGGCTATCCATCTCTAGATTAATATTGGCAAGAGTAAATTCTATTTGCTGAAAAAGTTTTAAGAGCATAATAAATGGTGAAATTTGTAACAGTTCCACCTGAAAATACATTTTCTAATACAAGAATGGCAACAGCAAGCACACAGTAATAATAGAGAACATTTATTGAACACTCACTATGGTCAAGTTTTCTACTAAGTGTCTTGTATGTAATAGCTCATTTAATTCTCAAAAAGTTCCATTAGGCAGATGCAATTGTCTTTCCTGTTTTAACATGAGAAAAATGAGGCATAGAGATTTTAAATAACTTGCTGAGAGTCACATAGGCAGTAAGTGACAAAACTGTGAATCAAACCTAAGCGATCTGGCTATAGAGTGTATATTTGTATTAGTCAGAATTCTTCAAAGAAATAGAACCAATAAGATGTACGTAGACAAGTAGGTAGGTAGGTAGGTAGGTAGGTAAGTAAGCAGGTAGGGAGGTAGGTAGATAGATTTATTACAAGGAATTGGTTCACATGATTTTGAAGGTATGCAACTCCCAAGATCTGTAGGGTGACTCGGCAAGCTGGAGACCCAGGGTAGCTGATGGTTTTGTCCCAGCCTGAGTATAAAGGCCTGAAAATCGAGCAGGCCAATGATGTAGTTCCTATCCTAAGGCAAGCAAGCCTGGGACCCAGAAAGAGTCAGTGTTTCAGTTTGAGTCTGAGAGCAGGAAAAGAGTTCATGTCCCAATCCAATGGTAGTTAAGTAGGAAGAATCCTCCCTAATAGAAAGAGGGTCAGCCTTCTGTTCTAATCAAGCCTTCAGCTGATTAGATGAGTCACAAACATTAGGGAGGACAAGCTGCCTTAAGTAGCCTACCGATTCAAATATTAATCTCATTCGGAAGTACCCTCACAGAAACACCCATCAAAATGTTTGATCAAATATCAGGACATCCTGTGGCCAGGTAAACTGACATGTAAAATTAATCCTCACTATTGTTTTAACCACTATTCTGACATTTCAGTTATGTGGTATCCCAATAGTGTATATTTTCCTATTTTTGAGCATGAGTTCAACACATATTATTATTTCTTAACAGAAGGTTGGTCATAAAACATAATTTCTGGTTATCCAAATATTTTGAAGCCAAATAATCTCCACACTCTCTTAAATCAGATCCATGATATAGAATTCTGTGGCCAAAAGAGGTAAGAAACTTGGTTTTCTAGCTTTCCAAATGCTGAGAAACCATGTTCCCTAGCAACACTATGTGGATCCACATAAGGAATTTTCAAATACCATTTATAGTAAGTTCTTTTTATTCCCTGCATTGCCACTTCACTCCAAACTCGTGATTACTAAAGAGAAAATGAGCTTGAAAATCTTTAAGTAATGTTCTTAAGGGGACATCATAGTGTTTAGCCAAAATGAATGCTGTTTGTAGTACTGCTTAGGCTTATTTAAAATTCTGTAGAGCTTCACTTTATTTTGTTCTCATCATTACACCAATTATTATATATGGCTATTACAAAAGGTTATTAGGATTCAGCAATGAAAACTTCAGTGATTGTCCTGAAATAAAATGGACAAAGTATAAACACAATTATTTATATTTCATTTTATATGCATGTATAGTTATGCATTTATGTGGACTAGATATATGTGTGTTTATGTAAATTAATGTGTATGTGTATACATAGGTACACATACACATCCATTAAGATGCATGACTTGATTTCTAAAGATAAGACTCACACTTAGTGAGTTTTAACCTTTAAAATCCTATGGCAAGCAGGGCTTTCAGCAGATAATATCAGAATTTATAGAGCTATAAAAATTAACAAAAATACAAGAATGTTTCAATATGTGGAAAACTACTAATGTCAACAGACTGAAGGGTAAAAAACATAACATAATCTCAGTAGGAGCTTGAGATATATTTGATAAAATTCCACACTCATAAAATTGAAAAATAAACCAGATTAACAATAAATGGAAGATAAATTTTTAAATTGACAAGAATTATCTATGTAAAACATAACTGCTCATATTCAAAATATAATGGTGTCCTGGCCAGTGCAATGAGATAAGAAAAGGAAATACAAGGCATAATGGTTTAAAGAAAAAACATACACTGAAAGTACATGGGATTTATAAGGTTGTAACCGTAGAAAACCTAAAAGTAACCACAGACTATTAGGGAGTTTACCAAAGTTTCTAGATACAGGATTGATACATGAAAACAGATACCACTTGCAAATACCTGTACTATATACCCATATATTAATACAGTATACATGTTATATACACACATGTTTAGTATACATGTAACATGTTACATATTGTACAAATATATGTATAGCACATTTATTATACATATATAGTACTCTTCCTACATACTAGCAATAAATCTATAAATTACCTAGACACAAACCTAATAAAATATGTGAAAGACATTTGTGAAAAAAAGTACAGAACAGTTTTGAAGGATATAAAAATGGAAGTAAATGATACCATAGACCATATCCAAAATGACCTGACTCAATTTCATAGCAATGTTATTCATCTCTCAATTTACAGTATAAAATCATTACCATATTTCAACAAAGTTTTTCATGGAACTTAACAAGCATATACTAAAGTTAATGAGGAAAAACATGGAGCCAAAATAAACCAAAATTAGTTTGAAAATATGGGAGAACTCACTTTGTCAGGTATCAAATCTTATCATGAAACTATAAGTAATTAAGATGATATGGAATTAATAGAAAAATAGATTAACAACAATGACATGGAAAAGAGAGCCTAGAAGCAAATCCATTCATAAATGGAAAATGAAGGACACTTATGTACCAGCCCCTACTCAGTATTATCAAATATTACCTTGCAGTATTTTCTTTTTTTGAAAATATAAAGCCCCCTTGTCAACTTCTTTGCCAATCAAATTCATGGAAAATTATAATCAACACATTTAAAGACTAAGTACAAGAAACAGATTACAAAGTAATACATAGGGTACTTCAAATGTATCTGTAATATGTTATATCTTAAGTCTCTGCAGCAAATTCATAGACCTATGTAGTGATTGCTTGGATTATTTTTCTCTATACTTTCTATAGAATTGTAATATTATTTTAAATCTGTTTTTTAAAATCTAATGTAAAAACAAATAGTTACCTCCAGGTCCAGATATAGTTAAGCAAGTCACAATCATTCATTTGTTCCTGTAATCATTTATTTAATTAGCTGCCAGCAGAAGGTAGGTTAGGTTGATAGAGAACAAGGTTTATTTTAGGCTGTGCTGTTTGAACTATTAGTCAAGGGAGTCCTCCATAGAAAAAGACTACTAAACGAGTGATTGAGAGACATGAATTCTCTAGTCTCAATTCTGAAATAAATTGGTTCTGTGACCTCCAGCAAGAATTAACCTTTGGAGAATGATTTTTCCACTACAGCTAAATAAAAAGGTTGGGCTAGATCACATTTGATGTAGCAAGCCTCATTAGAAATTACTGGGTTTTGAGCTCTTATATCAGCATGCCAATTCTTGCAAGAAAAAAAAAAAAAGACATTCAATTGAGCTAAGCTCCAGAAAGAATCACAAAGCAGGCTTTTTTCCACTGTAGCTCTCCCTACCCAACTCCTTCCCCTGTCTCTCATGCACACACACAGACTTCTCCACCTATTCCTTCTTATTTTCCCATAAAATGACAAGAAGTGTCTTTCTCTTATTATAACCTTCTTTGCCCAGGCTCTCCAGGACTGCCTGTTCACTGCCTTTTTCTGTTTCTTTTCCTGCAAACTTTTATCTGTAGTTTGAACTCAAGACTCAGGAATGATTTCACTTACTCTCTTGGGACTTTCGTATGACTCCAGATGATTCACCCTTTCTCTATTCCAGTGTCAAGCCATATTCCTTGGTCTACATTGCTTTTGTTCCTACGTGTCCAGTTTTTTTCAGATATGCATAATGGCTACATTTTTGTGTATAAACCTGGATTTCCTCCTTGAAAACAGACCTGAGGAAATTAGAGGCTGTTTGAAATATTAATGATGCAATCCTGAAGAATCCAACAATCACAATTACACAGTTTTTCCTGTGCTAAAATATAATAATTCTGGGTATCTAAATTCATTCTGTCCCCACCTCAGTCTAATATGCAGAAATGATCCCTGAAGGAAAGAGTATTTTGAATTCATGCATTTTAATTGATCTTAACTGCAAAAGTTAGAAGAAGGCAGAGCCAGGGACCACGAGGATCATTACATTGTATTTCCAAACTTGTGGATGCTACAAATCTGGAAGGGAAGTAATAGCTTATCTGATTGATGAGAAAATCAAGATGCAGAATGGTCTCCAGAGGCTAGAACGCTGGATTAAAACCATTAGAGTAAAATTTACTAAGGATAAATATACAATCCTTCCTTGAGGTTAAAAAGACACATTAACTGTATAAGAATGGATCACAAGATATTTGGCTTGAACACTAGATATGTGAAAATGAAATAGTAAATTTAACTGACCTGGATTGCAAAGAATACAGTTTTAACAAAGTGCTCATAAAATTATACTGTACTGGGAAAAGTACAGTGACCAGATCACCAGAAGTGGCAGTCTCTCTGGACCTGGTTAGCACATATTTATTTAAGAGTTTTTAAATGTCTTTAAAATGCTAGACAGCATCCAGTGGATAAAAACCGGGATAATCTAGAAACCATCTGTTGTGTAAAACCATCAGCAGAAACTATCCCCCATTCAATTATATGAAGGGCTTCAAATACCTGTATGTATTGCTCATCTAGTAAAGGATTTAGTGGTAAAAGTTATGGGGGTGGAGGTAGAGAGATGCATAAGAAAACACTTTCTAAATATTCAGCTTTTTCAGTGATGGAAAAACCTGCCTAGTAAAGTCTTTGCTAGGGGTTACAACAGAAATTAAATAGTATTTAATGATATTGGGTCTAGAGACCCAGAAATGGCTGAATACTGCCTTCTCAGTCATCTCCTACCCTACTTGTGCCTTGTGAGTTGCTGAGGGAGCAGAACACAAGAAACAATAACAATGAACATTTAAAAATTACTTTATTAACAACCCCTCCAGTAACTGTTGGTGATAAACCTCAGGAATTTCTGGATTGAAGCACAATGCTAAGACCTCCTTTTCTTCCTGTCTTGCCCTGACTATATCCTCCAAAAATCTAAATTATAGGCCCAGAAAACTCCTGGAGTTCAAATTCTTGTGTGTAGTCAAAATGCTTTATAAAAGTAGAAGCATCCCCCAAAGTGTAGTTCAATTTCTGTTATGGAAATGGAAGTTAAAGAAAAATAGATTTCAGTTCAACAAGGGAAGACATTTTACCATTTATACAGGTTTCCATTAAAGGAGTTCACTGCTTTAGAACAAAGTGGGTTCTCCATTACTGGAGTGTGTGGGTACTTTGTGGCAGAGACGTTATCAGATGATTAAAGTCTTAAATGAAGTATAGAACCAGGTGACTTTAAAGATGACTTCTTACTACTTATTTAATGTGTTATTTTTAATATATTATAAGTGATCAGTATCAGACATATTCCCAGAGCCTGTGATAGACTGAGATAACTCAGAAAGCCAGACAATCAATTCTCAATTGTTTATTGATATATGAGCTCAGGGTGTCATAGAAAAAGTACATCATTAAAATCCAAGACTATCTCATTTTATCCATTATTTTCAGCCTTCTTTTCAACCAAAACTCTTTGTAAAGCTGTCAGCAGGAACAACATTATCACAAATGAGTTTCGCCTCCTAATTAACTCTCTCTGAGAGGCAAAAGCTAGTAAAAGAAAACAGTAGAATGGGGAGACAAGAGCGAAGAATCAACACTGCGCAAAGAATGCAAAATTGTAAATTATAAGAAAATATAATCGATTAGAGAGAGTGAAAGAGAACCTTCTGCTCAAATGGAAATTACCTAGTTAAGAAGGTCCTCCCAGGCTCCTCTGTTTAAAAGTCTCCTGCAAGAATGGTCATAATTTTTTTTTTTTTCTTTTTTATTTTTTTTATTTTTTTATTTTTTTTAATTTTTTATTGGATTATAGGTTGTGGGGTACATGAGCAGAGCATGCAAGACAGTTGTGTAGGTACACACATGGCAGTGTGCTTTGCTTTTCTTCTCCCCTTCACCCACATTTGGCATTTCTCCCCAGGCCATCCCTCCCCACCTCCCCCTCCCACTGACCCTCCCCTTTTCCCCCCAATAGACCCCAGTGTTTAGTTCTCCCCTCCCTGTGTCCGTGTGTTCTCATTTTTCATCACCCACCTATGAGTGAGAATATGCGGTGTTTCATTTTCTGTTCTTGTGTCAGTTTGCTGAGGATGACGTTTTCCAGATTCATCCATGTCCCTACAAACGACACAAACTCATCATTTCTGATTGCTGCATAATATTCCATGGTGTATATGTGCCACATTTTTCCAATCCAGTCTATTATCAATGGGCATTTGGGTTGATTCCAGGTCTTTGCTATTGTAAACAGTGCTGCAATGAACATTCGTGTACATGTGTCCTTATAGTAGAACGATTTATAGTCTTTTGGATATATACCCAGTAATGGGATTGCTGGGTCAAATGGAATTTCTATTTCTAAGGCCTTGAGGAATCGCCACACTGTCTTCCACAATGGTTGAACTAATTTACACTCCCACCAACAGTGTAAAAGTGTTCCTTTTTCTCCACATCCTCTCCAGCATCTGTTGTCTCCAGATTTTTTAATGATCGCCATTCTAACTGGCGTGAGATGGTATCTCAATGTGGTTTTGATTTGCATCTCTCTGATGACCAGTGACGATGAGCATTTTTTCATATGATTGTTGGCCTCATATATGTCTTCTTTCGTAAAGTATCTGTTCATATCCTTTGCCCACTTTTGAATGGGCTTGTTTGTTTTTTTCCTGTAAATCTGCTTGAGTTGTTTGTAAATTCTGGATATCAGCCCTTTGTCAGATGGGTAGACTGCGAAAATTTTTTCCCATTCTGTTGGTTGCCGATCCACTCTAGTGACTGTTTCTTTTGCCGTGCAGAAGCTGTGGAGTTTCATTAGGTCCCATTTGTCTATTTTGGCTTTTGTTGCCAATGCTCTTGGTGTTTTGTTCATGAAGTCCTTGCCTACTCCTATGTCCTGGATAGTTTTGCCTAGATTTCCTTCTAGGGTTTTTATGGTGCCAGGTCTTATGTTTAAGTCTTTAATCCATCTGGAGTTAATTTTAGTGTAAGGTGTCAGGAAGGGGTCCAGTTTCTGCTTTCTGCACATGGCTAGCCAGTTTTCCCAACACCATTTGTTAAACATGGAATCCTCTCCCCATTGCTTGTTTTTGTCAGGTTTATCAAAGATTGTATAGTTGTATGTATGTTGTGTTGCCTCCGGTGCCTCTGTTTTGTTCCATTGGTCTATATCTCTGTTTTGGTACCAGTACCATGCTGTTTTGATTACTGTAGCCTTGTAGTATAGTTTGAAATCCGGTAGTGTGATGCCCCCCGCTGTGTTCTTTTTGCTTAGAATTGACTTGGCTATGCGGGCTCTCTTTTGGTTCCATATGAAGTTCATGGTGGTTTTTTCCAGTTCTGTGAAGAAAGTCAATGGTAGCTTGATGGGGATAGCGTTGATTCTGTAAATTACTTTGGGCAGTATAGCCATTTTCACGATATTAATTCTTCCTAACCATGAACATGGAATGTTTCTCCATCTGTTTGTGTCCTCTCTGATTTCGTTGAGCAGTGGTTTGTAGTTCTCCTTGAAGAGGTCCCTTACGTTCCTTGTGAGTTGTATTCCAAGGTATTTTATTCTTTTTGTAGCAATTGCGAATGGCAGTTCGCTCTTGATTTGGCTTTCTTTAAGTCTGTTATTGGTGTAGACGAATGCTTGTGATTTTTGCACATTGATTTTATATCCTGAGACTTTGCTGAAGTTGTTTATCAGTTTCAGGAGTTTTTGGGCTGAGGCGATGGGGTCTTGTAGGTATACTATCATGTCGTCTGCAAATAGAGACAATTTGGCTTCCACCTTTCCTATTTGAATACCCTTTATTTATTTTTCTTGCCTGATTGCTCTGGCTAGAACTTCCAGTACTATATTGAATAGGAGTGGTGAGAGAGGGCATCCTTGTCTAGTACCAGATTTCAAAGGGAATGCTTCCAGTTTTTGCCCATTCAGTATGATATTGGCTGTTGGTTTGTCATAAATAGCTTTTATTACTTTGAGATACGTTCCATCGATACCGAGTTTATTGAGGGTTTTTAGCATAAAGGGCTGTTGAATTTTGTCAAATGCCTTCTCTGCGTCAATTGAGATAATCATGTGGTTTTTGTTTTTGGTTCTGTTTATGTGGTGAATTACGTTGATAGACTTGCGTATGTTGAACCAGCCTTGCATCCCTGGGATGAATCCTACTTGATCATGATGAATAAGTTTTTTGATTTGCTGTTGCAGTCGGCTTGCCAATATTTTATTGAAGATTTTTGCATCTATGTTCATCATGGATATTGGCCTGAAGTTTTCTTTTCTCGTTGGGTCTCTGCCGGGTTTTGGTATCAGGATGATGTTGGTCTCATAAAATGATTTGGGAAGGATTCCCTCTTTTTGGATTGTTTGAAATAGTTTTAGAAGGAATGGTACCAGCTCCTCCTTGTGTGTCTGGTAGAATTCGGCTGTGAACCCATCTGGACCTGGGCTTTTTTTGTGAGGTAGGCTCTTAATTGCTGCCTCAACTTCAGACCTTGTTATTGGTCTATTCATAGTTTCAGCTTCCTCCTGGTTTAGGCTTGGGAGGACACAGGAGTCCAGGAATTTATCCATTTCTTCCAGGTTTACTAGTTTATGTGCATAGAGTTGTTTGTAATCTTCTCTGATGATGGTTTGAATTTCTGTGGAATCTGTGGTGATTTCCCCTTTATCATTTTTTATTGCATCTATTTGGTTGTTCTCTCTTTTCTTTTTAATCAATCTGGCTAGCAGTCTGTCTATTTTGTTGATCTTTTCAAAAAACCAGCTCTTGGATTTGTTGATTTTTTGAAGGGTTTTTCATGTCTCAATCTCCTTCAGCTCAGCTCTGATCTTAGTTATTTCTTGTCTTCTGCTGGGTTTTGAGTTTTTTTGATCTTGCTCCTCTAGCTCTTTCAATTTTGACGATAGGGTGTCAATTTTGGATCTCTCCATTCTCCTCATATGGGCACTTATTGCTATATACTTTCCTCTAGAGACTGCTTTAAATGTGTCCCAGAGGTTCTGGCACGTTGTGTCTTCATTCTCATTGGTTTCGAAGAACTTCTTTATTTCTGCCTTCATTTCGTTGTTTACCCAGTCAACATTCAAGAGCCAGTTGTTCAGTTTCCATGAAGCTGTGCGGTTCTGGGTCGGTTTCTGAATTCTGAGTTCTAACTTGATTGCACTATGGTCTGAGAGGCTGTTTGTTATGATTTCAGTTGTTTTGCATTTGTTGAGCAGTGCTTTACTTCCAATTATGTGGTCAATTTTAGAGTAGGTGTGATGTGGTGCTGAGAAGAATGTGTATTCTGTGGATTTGGGGTGGAGAGTTCTGTAAATGTCCACCAGGTTTGCTTGCTCCAGGTCTGAGTTCAAGCCCTGGGTATCCTTGTTGATTTTCTGTCTGGTTGATCTGTCTAGTATTGACAGTGGAGTGTTAAAGTCTCCCACTATTATTGTGTGGGAGTCTAAGTCCTTCTGTAAGTCATTAAGAACTTGCCTTATGTATCTGGGTGCTCCTGTGTTGGGTCCATATATGTTTAGGATCGTTAGCTCTTCTTGTTGTATCGATCCTTTTACCATTATGTAATGGCCTTCTTTGTCTCTTTTGATCTTTGTTGCTTTAAAGTCTATTTTATCAGAGATGAGAATTGCAACTCCTGCTTTTTTTTGCTTTCCATTAGCTTGGTAAATCTTCCTCCATCTCTTTATTTTGAGCCTTTGTGTATCCTTGCATGTGAGATGGGTTTCCTGGATACAGCACACTGATGGGTTTTGGATTTTTATCCAATTTGCCAGTCTGTGTCTTTTGATTGGTGCATTTAGTCCATTTACATTTAGGGTTAATATTGTTATGTGTGAATTTGATACTGCCATTTTGATTCTAAGTGGCTGTTTTGCCTGTTAGTTGTTGTAGATTCTTCATTATGTTGAAGCTCTTTAGCATTCAGTGTGATTTTGGAATGGCTGGTACTGATTGATCCTTTCTATGTGTAGTGCCTCTTTTAGGAGCTCTTGTAAAGCAGGCCTGGTGGTGACAAAATCTCTGAGTACTTGCTTGTTTGCAAAGGATTTTATTCTTCCTTCACTTCTGAAGCTCAGTTTGGCTGGATATGAAATTCTGGGTTGAAAGTTCTTTTCTTTAAGAATGTTGAATATTGGCCCCCACTCTCTTCTGGCTTGTAGTGTTTCTGCCGAGAGATCTGCTGTGAGTCTGATGGGCTTCCCTTTGTGGGTGACCCGACCTTTCTCTCTGGCTGCCCTTAGTATTCTCTCCTTTATTTCAACCCTGTTGAATCTGACGATTATGTGCCTTGGGGTTGCTCTTCTTGCGGAATATCTTTGTGGTGTTCTCTGTATTTCCTGCAATTGAGTGTTGGCTTGTCTTGCTAGGTGGGGGAAATTTTCCTGGATGATGTCCTGAAGAGTATTTTCCAGCTGGGATTCATTCTCTTCGTCCCCTTCTGGTACACCTATCAAACGTAGGTTAGGTCTTTTCACATAGTCCCACATTTCTTGGAGACTTTGTTCATTCCTTTTTGCGCTTTTTTCTCTGATCTTGGTTTCTCGTTTTATTTCATTGAGTTGGTCTTCGACTTCAGATATTCTTTCTTCTGCTTGGTCAATTCGGCTATTGAAACTTGCGTTTGCTTCGCGAAGTTCTCGTATTGTGTTTTTCAGCTCCTTTAATTCATTCATATTCCTCTCTAAGGTATCCATTCTTGTTATCATTTCCTCGAATCTTTTTTCAAATCTTTTTTCAAGGTTCTTAGTTTCTTTGCATTGATTTAATACATGATCTTTTAGCTCACAAAAGTTTCTCATTATCCATCTTCTGAAGTCTAATTCCGTCATTTTGTCACAGTCATTCTCCGTCCAGCTTTGTTCCCTTGCTGGTGAGGAGTTTTGGTCCTGTCTAGGAGGCGATGTGTTCTGGTTTCGGGTGTTTTCCTCCTTTTTGCGCTGGTTTCTTCCCATCTTTGTGGATTTGTCCGCTGGTCGTCTGCGTAGTTGCTGACTTTTCGTTTGGGTCTCTGAGTGGACACCCAGAATGTTGATGATGAAGTATTTCTGTTGCTTGGTTTTCCTTCTACCAGTCTAGCCCCTTCGCTGTACGACTGTTGAGGTCCGCTCCAGACCCTGCTTGTCTGGGGTGCACCTCTAGTAGCCGTGGCACAGCGAGGGATGCTACCAGTTTCTTTTTCTGCTCTCTTTGTCCCAGGATGATGCCTGCCTAATGACAGTCTTTTGGATATAGAGGGGTCAGGGAGCTGCTTAAGGAGACAGTTTGTACTTTATAGGGGTTTAATTGCTGAGCTGTGCACTCTGTTGTTCATTCAGGGCTGTTAGGCTGCTATGTTTGATTCTGCTGCAACACAGCTCATTAAACAACCCTTTTTTTTCTCAAATGCTCTGTGTTGAGGGGTTTGGGCTTTATTTTTGGATGTCCGATCAGGTGTCCTGCCCAGCTCAAAGGCAGACTAGCCACTGTTTGGCTGCCGAGGCTCCGCCCTGCTGTTGTGTGTTTCGCGCTGTTCCTGCCGGCTCTGCTGTGGTCTCCGCCACGCCCTGCGGCGGAGTCTCTTCGTTGTAGCGTGTTTCCTCAGCAACGGCAGGCTGTGTCAGCAGTGGGCGTGTATCTCAGTAGGGACGGGTTGCCTCGGCAACGGCTGGCTGCGTCAGCAGTGGGCGTGTATCTCAGTTGGGGCGGGTTGCCTCGGCAACGGCTGGCTGCGTCAGCAGTGGGCGTGTATCTCAGTTGGGGCAGGTTGCCTCCGTAGTGGTGGACGCCCCTCCCCCACAGAGCGTCTCGGACCGTCTGCCCGGGATAGTTTGAAATCGCAGTTTTGTTCGTCCCACTGGGTATCCCAAGCGATCTGTCCCTGCAATCCCCTGGGCTGGGCTACTGTGCAAGTCTCGTTCAGTCTCAAGTCCAGCCCTCTCAAGTCTCGGGTTGCCGGTTCAACAAGGCACCCGGACAAGCGCGCCCTGTGGGGATTGCTGGGTAGGGCCGGCCGCCGCCGCCCCGGCTGCCGGCTTCGCCAGGCAGACCTACTGCCTGGCGTCCCGTGTCTTTTTATACTTGGGAGTTTCCCCGTTCTGTGGGCAACAAAGATCAGTCTGGAAATGCAGCACTGACTCACCGTTTGCGAATTCAACGCGGGCTCCAATCCTGGGTTGTTCTCACAGCGCCATCTTGAGTCCGACTTCCATAATTTTAAAAATAAAAAAATAATAGATGTTGGCATGGATGTGGTGAAAAGTGAACATTTTCAAACTGCTGGTGGGAATGAAAACTAGTACAACCACTATGGAAAACAGTATGGAGACCCTTTAAAGAACTAAAAATGGAGCGACCATTTGATCCAGCAATCCCACCACTGGGTATCTATTTAAAGAAAAAGAAGTCATTATATGGAAAGGACACTTACACACACATTTTATTTATAGCAGGACAATTCTCAATCACAAAATATGGAGCCAGCCTAGGTACCCATCAACCAACGTGTGGATAAAGAAGATGTGATATATGGCCAGACGTGGTGGCTCACACCTGTAATCCAAGCACTTTGGGAGGCCAAGACAGGCAGATCATGAGGTCAAGAGATCAAGACCATCCTGGCCAACATGGTGAAACCCATCTCTACTAAAAAAATACAAAAATTAGCTGGGCGTGGTGACAGGCACCTGTAGTCCCAGCTACTTGGGAGGCTGAGGCAGGAGAATTGCTCAAACCTGGGAGGCAGGGCTTGCAGTAAGCTGAGATCGAGCCACCACACTCCAGCCTGGCGCCTGGCAACAGAACGAGACTCTTTCTCAAAAAAAAAAAAAAAAAAAGCTATGATAGATATATGTGTGTGTGCGTGTGTGTGTGTATACGTACACACACATGCACACACACACACACCATGGAATACTGCTCAGTCATAAAAAGGAATTAAATAATGGTATTCTCAGCAACCTGGATGAAGTTGGAGACCATTATTCTTACTGAAGTAGCTTAGGAATGGAAAAACCAAACATTGTATGTTCTCACTTATAAGTAGGAGCTAAGCTATGAAGATACAGAGGCATAAAAATGTGGTATCATGAATTCTTGATATCACATTTGGGACTTGGGGGAAAGGGTGAGAAGGAGTAAGGGATAAAAGACTACACACTGGATACAGTGTACACTGCTTTGGTGATGGGTGCACCAGAATCTCAAAAATCACCACTAAATAGTTTATCCATGTCACCAAACATCACCTGTTTCCCCAAAACTATTGAAATAAGTAAAAATAAAATAGCCTCTATGTTCTTCTATCTTGCCTTGTTTTTCTTTACACCATTTATCTGTACTGAAATTACTTATTGTTTGATTTTTTTTTAATTTGTCTAACTCTCTAGGATGAGTACAGGTACCTTTGATGATTCACTACTGAAACCCCAGAGTTTAGAACAGTGTTGGAGCATAGTACATCCTCAATAAATATTTGTTTTAAGTAGACAGATATAGATAAATGTATGATTGATTGATTGGTCACTAGAGCCTCAAATAGGGAGTTAACTAACAAAATATTTATTTGAAACAGAAAAGTAAGTATCGAGGACAGATAGCCAATCAACTGACCAAACTTGTGTTTCATCTATGATGGATTTATAAATTTAGATTTGTAAGGCAAATTCATGACTTCCAATAATATACACACCTTCCCCATGTAACAAATGTGATTTTTTTAGGTCATCAGTACCATCACGTACATTCTAATCACATGACTGTCTTAGAGGTTGTCTTATTGCCACATATAAGCATTATGTGCCTTTTGTTCAGATGTGACTATTCTGACCAGTGTGTGCATTTGCTAAGATTACTTAGTAATGAGGTGGCCCTTGTGCGCATTTTACAAAGCCAACATTTGAACTCAATTAGCTTAAAGAACATAATAACTAATCTTATGGACCTCTCATGGCACTAGATTTAAGTTCTTTTGAAATTCAGTTTTATAGTCAGCTTTTAATGTCATCTCTATTTTCAGTGTGCTTTGGATTATGTAGAATGTGTTTTATTGATTAATGGCAAAAAGCAAGTGGAAACTAAATTCGTTTGTATTCATAACTTTATACTTGCATAAGAGAGGAAAAGCCAAATATGTGTTGCCAAATTTTGTTCTTTATGTTACTTAACACTGTGATTCTTTTTGTTTGAAATATGTGATAGATGATACTGAAAGCCCGTGAATTAAGGGGAATTAGGAAGAGTCTTAGATTAAATTTTTTCTTTAAAGCCACTATAATAATTCATGTGCCTAGCATATAACTGAAGCACAATGGCATCTGAATCCCTCATTCATCTCTTGTCTACATCTGAATAACATGATCTCTATTGACCTTGGATAACTATTTTCAAATGGAATCACAGATTTTTCAACTCTGAAAGCATATCCTTTAATTGAGCTCTCTTGACATTAGTAGCTAAATAATATGAAATGGTAATGCTACTGTTGTTTTGTTGAAAGGCAAATGGATATGTTCTTTTGTGTAATGCATGTGTTCCTGGGAGGAGAGTGCATAAAGCACATTTTAGTAAATAGCACCATGTTTTAAATATATACATATAAAAAATTTACTGTTTAAATACCACTGTGGCAAAATTCCCCTGTAAATCAATTATTTTATCATGTACATAACTGCACATTGTTTATTCCAAAAAATCTGATTTGCACATAAAAAATCTCTTCATATGAACTAAATCAGCACTGTTACTCCATTGGAAAGAGAATTCTCCATCTGTAAACACTTTGTGACCCTCTTCTTGATAGAGAAACTGAGGCCAAGTTAAGAACTGGTGATATTTCCCACACCTGTTTTCTGTGTTTCTGCTAAGAAAATCTTCTATCGTACACACTTCTCCCACCTAGAATTCCTTGGCCTTCGTGATACACCATTCCCACTTCACTTGAGCAAATTATATCTTCTCCCTGCTTTTAAATGCAATCTCCTGGTTGACCTTTTCAAAAACTAACCTCATTTGACCCCAGTCTCTCCAATGTCTTACTATTGCTTTATGCCTTTTTTATATAACACTGTTTACTTTTTTATACAAGTATTATTTAACAGCTATAATTATGCTTATGAATTTTGCTGTTTCCTGTTGATTTTATGGTTATGTTTTTCATTTTTGTATATATTTTTCTAAGAGTTCATCTTTTTCTGACTTTGGGAAACCAAGTCTATTTGGCTCACTCATGGTTCATAGCATATACTGAATGTTTTTTAATGAACCAGTGAATGAGTAAACCTATTATGTACATTTAGTACCATAAATGTATTTTGAATGAACAAATGAGTGGTAAAGTTCCTTTGGTCACAGATTTTTCCTTTTACTCCATTTCCATATTCTAAAACGGTACACGAAATGTGTTATAATACATAATCTCTGTTCAACAGCTCTTTGTTTCTTTACTGTGTGAGTGGTAATTCTACCCATGTATTAATAAAAGAACTCGGTTTGTTAAAACTTTTTTTCCTCCCCTCGGGTGTAATGGTTAATTTTATATGTCAACTTGACAGGGCCAAGAGATCCCAGAATGCTGGTAAACATTTCTGGGTGTGTCTGTGTGGGTCCTTCTGGAAGAGATTAGTATTTGAATCAGTACACTGAGTAAAGAGGATCTGCCCTCACTGATGTGGATGGGCATCACTTAATCGGCTGAGAGCCCAGATAGAATGAAAAGGTGAAGGAAGGGCTAATTTGCTGTCTTCTTGAGCTGGGACATCTATCTTCTCCTGTCCTTGGACATCACAGCTCTTGGTTCTTGGGCCTTTGGACTCTGGGACTTGTCCCATTGGCTTCCTGGTTCTCAGGGATTTGGACTTAGACTGAGGTACACCACCAGCTTTCCTGGTTCTCCAGCTTGCTGATGGCACATCATGGGCCTTTTCAACCTCCGTAATCATGTGAGTGAATTCCCATAATAAATCTCCTCTTACATATATCGAAATAGCCTATTACTTCTGAAACCTAATACATGTAGTCACCAAATAGCACTTTAAACTTTTTTCTAGCCTTTACGTGTACCTCAAACTGCTACCCAAACAGCCAAGGTATACCTCTAAACCCTCACATTTGTACACCAAACCAGACCAAGGCTGATCTGTAGAAAGAATAAGCAAAAGTGAAGTTATATGCATTTTATCCACCTCTTATACCTACTGCATTTTTTTTTTTTTTTTTTTTTTTTGAGACAGAGTTTCGCTCTTGTTACCCAGGCTGGAGTGCAATGGCGCGATCTCAGCTCACCGCAACCTCCGCCTCCTGGGTTCAGACAATTCTCCTGCCTCCGCCTCCTGAGCAGCTGGGATTACAGGCACGCGCCACCATGCCCAGCTAATTTTTTATATTTTTAGTAGAGACGGGGTTTCACCTTGTTGACCAGGATGGTCTCGATCTCTTGACCTCGTGATCCACCCGCCTCGGCCACCCAAAGTGCTGGGATTACAGGCTTGAGCCACCGCGCCCGGCCCTACTGCATTTTTAACTCAATGTTTTACGTGCTTATATTCTCTGGAACAGGTGGGCATGAGCCTTTTTATTAGTCTTTAGTTCCCTGTTGATGAGAAAGTGGTTTGTAAATATGTAAACAAAACAAAATTGTACTGCAAGCAAAAATGTAGATGCTCCATGGAGTTTATTATAGTGGGCTTTGGTCTGAGTTTTCTGTGTTTTTTTTCTCATTTGCAAATCTGAACTTCCGTGATATTCTAAACTTAGTGGATATTCAGTAAGTGTGAGAGAAAACAAAAGGCCTGGCATAACATGTCATCTACATCACATGTAGCATTGGGATGATAGTTTACCTGTAATTATCTATAATTTACGTCCTTCTAAAACGATAATGAGCTACATTTGTCCTATTTAGCAACCATTCATTAGATGTATCTGTAGGTCTGTATGAAATCATTGGTACATCTTTTTATCCTTCCTTCAGGCCTAATTCTTTGGGGAGTTTAATACCCTTGATTAGATTTCCAGTTTTACTCTTTTTAATATAGATTTTTTCATCCCTGTAATTAATTAAAACATTTTTATTTCTCTAAAGCATAGTAATCGGCTGGCAGTTGCATAGATTCCATCATCTTTAGGCTATACTATTTATATCCGGCTTTTAGCATTCAATGTGGCCTGTCCCCAAATTGATTTGATTACAGCCATCTGTATTGACCATGAAGGCAAACTCAATAAACAGATTGAAGGAACTGTGATTTTCCCACCAAGCATAGGAACAGCAATAGGTTCAGATCATTAATTGTTCCTTTCCAGGAAAGGCAAGAAATCATTAAAGCGAGAGTTTATCGTTGGAACTGTGCAGGCAAGGGCATGTCAACACCTAATATCAAAATGAAAAGGCAAAAGGCTTAACAAAAATAGAAAAAAAATAGAGATTTTTTAAAAATTACTTATTTGGAAAACTCATATTAATTGATTAATCTATTTTCTGAATATGGGTATGCATATAGATATGTCCTAACTTTTATTGTCAGAGTGTGATCTTTGGAAAATAGGGCAACTGTTTACTGTGAAAGTTAAATCACTGAAAGTTAAGGTTTATAGTTACAACAGCAACCACAAACAAACACACTGCTGAAAAGTAACAGGATAGAAGCTCAGAACTAAGAAAAATTTAAAAGTGATTATATTTATTCTAGTTTTTATTTTTATTACAGTTTGAAAGAAGTAAAGAAAGAAAAAGTGTAAAAGTAATTTATATAAAGTATGAAAAGTATGTCTTTATTTCATGATATTGACATCTTAATATTTTATATTAACTCACAAGCTCTCCTTCCTACTCTTCAGAAGCTACAAGGCTGGGTGCAGTGGCTAACACCTGTAATTCCAGTGCTTTGGAGACTAAGGCAGGAAAATTACTTCAGTCCAGGAGTTCAAGACCAGCCTGGGCAACATAGTGAGACCTCATCTCTCCAAAAATAGAAAACTTAGGCATGGCAGTACACACTTGTAATCCCAGCTACCTGGGAGGCTGAAGTGGGAGGATTGCTGGAGACCAGGAGTTCAAAACTGCAGTGAGCTATGATTGATTGTGCCATGACACTCCAGTCTCCAGTCTGGGTGACAGAGACCTTATCTCACACACACACAAAAAAAATCAGCAAACATAAAATAGGACAAATGGCCTGTGGCCTAAATTGCAAAAATATAATGACTGAAAGGTCAGATTTAGCCTTGTGTTTCCAGATTCACAGAGATAGAAATTTTGTTCTAACAACTTGTTTTAAAAACAGAAATGTCTATTAAAACAGAAAATGAACAATTTCAGTTTCATTGCCCTGCTTACTAAAAGATTGGAAAATTGGGTTGTAAAGGATATAGACACCATTCTTAGCTGCTTTTTTTTTTTTTTTTTTTTTGAGTCAGAGTCTTGCTCTGTCACCCAGACTGGAGTGCAGTGGCACGATCTTGGCTCACTGCAACCTCCACCTCCCAGGTTCAAGTGATTCTCTTGCCTCAGCCTCCCAAATAGCTGGGACTACAGGCGTGCACTGACACACCTGGCTAATTGTTTGCCTTTTTAGTAGAGACAAAGTTTCACCAGGTTGGCCAGGATGGTCTTGAACTCCTGACCTTCTGATCCACCCGTCTCAGCCTCCCAAAGTGCTGGGGTTATAGGCATGAGTCACCACACCTGGCCCCATTCTTAGTTTTTAATATTAATATTTTACAATGTAATAGTATACCCTAATATTCATATAGTGACTAAGTATATAGGCTATGACCAGATCGACAGGATTAAGCTGAAATCCTATTCTCGTCACTTACTGATGTAATCTAGGCCAAATTACCCTAGCTGAGTTTTATTGATAAAATGAAGAAAATAAGAGTCCCTACCTCATAGCATTGATACAAAAATGAAGTAAGAACATATATGTTTCCTGGTGCCTGGTTGTATTAGTCTGTTCTCACACTGCTGATAAAGCCATGCCTAAGACTGTGTAATTTATAAAAGAAAGAGGTTTCATGGACTCACGTTCTACATGGCTAGGGAGACCTCACAATCAAGGCAGAAGGCAAAGGGAAAGCAAGACACATCTTACGTGGTGGCAGACAAGAGGGCATGTGCTGGGGAACTCCCATTTATAAAACCATCAGATCTCATGAGACTTATTGACTACCATGAGAACAGGATGGTGGAAACCACCCTGTGATTCAATTAACTGTACATGGTCCTGCCCTTGACATGTAGGGATTATTATAATTCAAGGTGAGATTTGGGTAGCGACACAGCCAGACCATATCATTGGTACATAGGAAACATTCAATAAATGAAAGCAACTATAGTTATACAAACCATGAATTATTAGTTGTTATATATCCCATTAACTTTATTCCTAACATGTACAGGCATCTGACAGGTACAGACAGATGACAGGTACAGGCAGAGTATACAGAAAGAGAAAGTCTGACTAGAGGAGCCAGTGGTCTTCATTCAAAGTGTTTCTGTCTAATGCCTTAGTACAAAAGGCCACACACACACACACACACACACACACACACACTCTCTCTCTCTCTCTCTCTCTCTCTCTCTCTCTCTCTCTCTCTCTCCTTACATATTAATGTCACAGGATTATAAAAACATGAATTAATTAAAAATAAAGCAAAAAAAAAAAAGCAGTCTCAGCTAGAGACTGGGAAGTCTTAGACTTCCCAAGTCCAAGCCACAGGGAAACTTGGTTAAAAATCTGAAGATTTAGATTGATCATGAAGAGTTATATTTAAACATGATTACCATGTTGCCAGTGGGAAGTGCTTCTTATAATACTCAGGTTTGAGAAGACTAATAATAGAACACTAGATCTGGAGTTGCCTGTGAGTCACTTGGAAGGGGAAAGCTAAGCCCACCGTGAAGCCTAAGTATTGAATGAAAGCCACATAAGGACCACAGTAGAACAAAATCACTGAAAAGAAGCTGACCATTTCCATGATTTCCAGCGACTTTTTCTTCAAGCAACTGAAATTGTAAAATCTGTGACTTCTTGAAGGATTGAGATTCTGTTTTATTCATTTCTTTTTCCTGTTGCCTAGCACACAGTTCCTAACATGTAGTTGGTGCTCAACACAAATTTTGTGGGTTCAATGAATGAAGGTTCTCAGTCAGGGAAATAGCTCAATGAAGAAAATTCTGTTTATACTACTACAAAACATTTTGAGACAGCCTTAGGTTTTATATCTGTGTTGTATGATCTCATTAAGGATAAAATCTATTTTTTTTTTTTTGAGACGGAGTTTTGTTCTTGTTACCCAGGCTGGAGTGCAATGGCGCAATCTCAGCTCACCGCAACCTCCGCCTCCTGGGTTCAGGCAATTCTCCTGCCTCAGCCTCTGGAGTAGCTGAGATTACAGGCACGTGCCACCATGCCCAGCTAATTTTTTGTATTTTTAGCAGAGATGGGGTTTCACCATGTTGACCAGGATGGTCTCGATCTCTTGACCTCACGATCCACCTTTCTCGGCCTCCCAAAGTGCTGGGATTACAGGCGTGAGCCACTGCGCCCGGCCCAAGGATAAAATCTTGTTCATACATTTGCAACATGGATAGGGCTCAAGAAATTGATTTCATTGTACTTTAGGCAATCAAGGACAATAATAAATTACATTTTAATTGCAGCCTCTATGTGTCAAAGTTATGATTAGTATATATTTTAATTAAATATTACTTAGGAAACACCTATAATTTCTCGTGGACCTGAACCTTTCTACTTACCTGTGTAATGTTTGGGGAAATATTTTATTTGTTCTAGAATATTCATATTCCTGAAGTCATCAGGACTAACTCTAATGTGAGATCTATTTAAATTCTGCTAACAAGGCTAAGGAGCTAAATTGAGATGTTTGGTTTAAAAACCAAAAATCTGTGTTTCTGAAATGCCATAATCTAGCCCAGCACAATTCATAATCTTCAAATCTACAGCTTTAAGTAACAGTCAAGTCTTCACAATCTTCCCAAAGAAGTATCATTTCATAAATAAGTTAACATATTCTAGTTAATATTATGTATTTTCATACTAGTTGAGTCTTTACTTAAAGGCACATTTGTCAAATAGTCAATCATTTGACAAATATTTAGTATCTGCTTATCAAAGGCACGTTTTGGCTTCAGAGATACAAACTGAATAAGACAAGCAAGGACTCTACTCTCTTTTCATTTACATTCTAGTTGGCTAGACAGATAATAAGCAATAAAATAAACAAATAGGGAAGATTAATTTCAGATGATAATTCATGCTGTTAAGTCAACAAAACAAGGCTATGATATAGAGAGATGAGGGATATAAATTTAAATTGGGTAATCAAGAAAAAAAATCTCTGAAGATGTTACTTTTGAGCTGAGATCCGAATGGTACAAAGGAGCCAGCCATTGAAAGATTCCTGTAAAGAGAAAAGAAAATAAATGAACCAATGAACAAAATACAAAAGTCTTAAAGTGATGATAAGCTTTTAATTTTAAAAGACCAGAAAAGATACTAACTCAGTCAAAATCCCAGTAGGCTTTTGTAGAAATTAGCAAACTGATCCTCACATTCATATGGAAATGCAGAGTAATTTAAAAACAACTTTGAAGAAAGTTAAAGCTGTAAGACACACCAACTGACTTCAAGACGCGTTGTATAAAGTCATCATATTTAAGACTGTGATATCAGCATAAAGATTAATAGATCAATGAAAAATACAGAGTCCAGAAACAG
The DNA here is from genome assembly GCF_049354715.1 of Callithrix jacchus. NCBI lineage: Eukaryota > Metazoa > Chordata > Mammalia > Primates > Cebidae > Callithrix > Callithrix jacchus. The sequence goes on along the minus strand of NC_133510.1, from coordinate 102,396,277 downwards.
ATCCACATTTATATGGTTAATTGATTTCTAACAAAGGTTTAACTCAATGAATAAAGTCTTTCCCATAAATTTTCTTGAAAAATTGGATATAATTTACAAAAAAAGGATAAAAGAGCCCTAATCCATACCATATACCATATTAAAAATTAAATATTTTACAATGATAAATGTAAAGCCTAAAACTCTAAAATTGATAGCATAAAACGTAAGAGAAACCCTTTGTGACTTTGGGTTAGGCAAAGATTTCTTAAAAATGACACCTTAGCAAACACAGGAATAGAAAACTGAATACACATGTACTCACTTAAACGTGGGAGCTACAATGAACATTCGTGTGCATGTGTCCTTATAGTAGAACAATTTATTCAGCACTATTTACAATAGCAAAGACCTGGAACCAACCCAAATGCCCATTGATGATAGACTGGACTGGGAAAATGTGGCACATATACACCATGGAATATTATGCAGCAATCAAAAATGATGAGTTCATGTCCTTTGTAGGGACATGGATGAATCTGGAGAACATCATTCTCAGCAAACTGACACAAGAACAGAAAATGAAATACCACATATTCTCACTCATAGGTGGGTGATGAATAATGAGAACACATGGACACAGGGAAGGGAGTACTACACACTGGGGTCTATCGGGGGAATAGGGGAGGGACAGCAGGGGGGGAGCTGGGGAGGGATAGCATGGGGAGAAATGCCAAATGTGGGTGAAGGGGAGGAAGGCAGCAAAACACACTGCCATGTGTGTACCTGTGCAGCTATCTTGCATGTTCTGCACATGTACCCCAAAACCTAAAATGCAATTAAAAAAAAAGTGGGAGCTAAATTATGAGAATACACTGATACATACAGGGTAACAGCACACATGGGGGTCTTGTGGAGGGTGGAGGGGGAGAGGAAGGAGAGGACCAGGAAAAATAACTAATAGGTATTAGGCTTAATACCTAGGTGACGAAATAATCTGTACAACAAACCCCCTGACACAAGTATATCTATATAACAAACCTGAACATGTACCCCTGAACTTAAAATAAAACTTTAAAAATATGACACTGAAAGTATAATCCATAAAAGAAAAATTTGATAAGTTGAACCTAATCAAAATTAAGAACTTCATCTTTCTGAGAAACATTCCAAAGACAGTGAAGACAAACCACTGCCTGGGAGAATATATTTCCAATTATCTTATCTCATAAAGGACTTAATATGGAAAATATAAAGAACTGTCAAATCCAGGAATAAGGAGGACTTAATATGGAAAATATAAAGAACTGTCAAATCCAGGAATAAGGAAACAAATGACAAAATTTCTTTAAATGAGCAAAAGATTTAATAGCCAACTATCCATAGAAGATATACAGATATTTAGATGACAAATCAGCATATGAAAAAATACTTCATATCATTAGCCATTGAACTAATACATACCTGTTACAAAATTTAAAATTAACAACTGATCATACCAAGTGTTAGTGAGGATGTGGAGCAACTGGAACTCTCTTACATTGCTGGTAGGAATATAAAATGGTATAATCACTTTGGAAAACAGATTGGCAATATTTTTAAATGTTCAACATCTACCTACCACATGACTCAGGCAATTTTTTTATGGGTACATAGTAAATGTATGTATTTATGGGTAGATGAGATATTTTAATCCAGGCATACAATGCATAATTATCATATCAGGTTAAATGGGCTACCTCTCCCTTCAAGCATTATTATTTCTTTGTGTTAGGAACATTCTAATTATATTCTTTTATTTATTTTAAAGTGTGCAATAATTCTTTGGGAGGCCAAGGCAGGTGGACCACCTGAGCTCAGGAGTTCAAGACCAGCCTGACCAACTACTAAAAATACAAATTTAGCTGGCTGTGATGGCACATGCCTGTAATCCCAGCTACTCAGGAGGCTGAGGCAGGAGAATTGCTTGAACCTGGGAGGTGAAGGTTGTGGTGAGCTGAGATGGCACCATTGTATTTCAGCCTGGGCAACAAGAGCAAAACTCCATCTCCAAAAAATAAAAATAAAAATGTACAATAATTTATTGTTAACTGTAGTCACCCTGTTATGTTTTCAATTACTAAATCTGAATCATTGTTTCTAACTACATTTTTGTACCCATTAACCATTTCCATTTGTCCTCCTGCCCTCACTACCCTTCCCAGCTTCTGGTAACCGTCATTCTATTCTCTATCTCCATGGATTCAATTGTTCTAATTTTTAGCTCCCACAGATAAGTGAGAACATGTGAAGTTAATCTTTCTGTGCCTGGCTTATTTCACTTAACATAATGTCCTCCAGTTCCATCCATGTTGTTGCAAATGACAAGACTTCATTATTTTTTATGGCTGAATAGTACTCCATTTATGTATATATACCACATTTTCTTTATCTATTCATCTATTGAAGGATAATAGGTTGCTTCCAAATTTTGGCTATTGTAAACAGTACTGCAATAAATGTAGGAGTGCAGATATCTTTTCTATATACCTATTTCATTTCATTTGAGTATATAATTAGGACTGGGATTGCTGGAACATATGGTGGTTCTAGTTTTAATTTTTGAGGAACCTACATATTTTTCTCCATAGTCCTGTACAAATTTGCATGCCTACAAACAGTTTATGAGGGTTCCCTTTTCTCCACATCCTTGCTAGAATTCACTATTATTTGTATTTTTGGATAAACATTATTTAAAGTAGGGGGAGATCATATCTCATTGTAGTTTTGATTTGCATTTCTCTGATGATTAGTATTGTTGATACCTTTTCATATACTTGCTTGCTGTTTGTATGTCTTTGTTTGATAAATGTGTATTCAGATATTTTGCACATTTTTTAATCAGAGCATTAGGATTTTTTCCTATAGAGTTGAGTTCCTTGTACATTTTTGTTATTAATCCCTTGTCAGACAAATAGTTTGAAAATATTTTATCACATTCTGTAAGATGACTCTTCACTTTGTTGATTGTTTCCATTGCTTTGCAGAAGCTTTTTAACTTGATATGATTCCATCTGTCCATTTTCACTTTGCTAGGCTGTGCACATGGAGTATTACTCAAGAAACCTTTACCCAGTCCAGTGTCCTGGAGAGTTTCCAATTTTCTTTTAGTAGTTTCATAGTTTGAAATCTTAGATTTAAATCTTTAAACTATTTTGATTTGATTTTTTATATGGTGAGAAATAGGTTCTAGTTTTGTTTTTCTTTTCCCAATGTGTCTACTTGATACCTTTGTCAAAAATGAGTTTGTTGTGCATGTATGAATTTATTTCTGGGTTTTATGTTGTATTCCATTGATCTAAGTTCCTGTTTTTATGCTAGAACCATGTTGTTTTTGTTATAATAGCTCTTTAGTATAATTTGAAGTCTGGTAATGTGATTCCTCCAGTTTTGTTTGTTTGGCTCTGTATGGCTTTGGCTAATCTGGGTCTTTTGTGGTTCCATATAATTTTAGGAATTTTTTTCTATTTCTGCAAAGAATGTCATTGATATTTTATAGGCATTGCATTGAATCTGCACATTGCTTTAGGTAGTATGAACATTTTATTATAACAATATTGATTCTTCAAATCCGCGAATGTGGAATATCTTTCCTTTTTATGTGTGTGTCCTTTTCAAGTTCTTGCATCAGTGTTTAATAGTTTTTATTGTGAGATCTTTCACTTCTTTAGGTTTATTCCTAAGTATTTCATTTTATTTATAACTATTGGAAATGGGATTTGATTTCTTTTTCATATTGTTTGCTGTTGGAATATAGAAAAGCTACTGATTATTGTATGTTGGTTTTGTATTCTGCTACTTTACTGAATTTGTTTAGGTTTTTCCACATATAAGATTTTGTCATCTGTAAACAAGGATAAATTGACTTCTTCCTTTCCCATTTGCATGCCTTTTATTTATTTCTCTTGTCTGATTACTCTAGCTAGGACTTCCAGTACTATGTTGAATAACAGTGGTGAAAGAGAACATTCTTGTCTTGTTCCAGATCTTCAAAACTGAAGGGTTCTCAGTTTTGCCCTATTAAGTATGATACTAGCTGTGAGTCTGTCATATATGGCTTTTATTATGTTATAGTATGCTTCTTCTAGCCTCAGTTTTTTGAGAGTTTTTATTATGAAGGGATGTTGAATTTTATGAAATGCTTTTCAACATCAATGGAAGTAATTAAATGTTTTTTCTTCCTTCTGTGGATATGATATGTCACGTTGATTGACTTGCACATGTTGGACCATCCTTGCATCCCAGGGATAAATCCAACTTAGTCATGATGAATGATCTTTTTAATGTTTTATTGAATTTGGATTACTCTTATTTTGTTGAGGATTTTTATATCAATGGTATCAATGTTCATCAGGGATGATGGCCTGTAGTTTTCTTTTAGTAATGTGTCTTTGTCTGGTTACAATATCAGCTAAATACTGGCTTCATAGAATGAATTTAGAGGTAGTTTCTCGTATTTTTCAGAATTGTTTGAGTAGGATTGGTATTAGTTCTTCTGCAGATGTTTGGTAGAGTTTAGCAGTGAAGCCATCAGGTCCATGCCTTTTCTTTGCTGGGAGATATTTGAATATGGCTTTGATCTAATTACTTCTTACTGGTCTATTCAGATTTTGGATTTCTTCACATTCCAATCTTGGTAGGTTGTATATATTTAATCATTTATACATTCCTTCTAGATTTTCCAATTTATTGTTATAGAGTTGCTCATAGAATTCTCTAACACTCATTTGAATTTCTGGAGTATCAGTTACAACATCTTCTTTTTCATCTCTGATTGTATTTATTTAGGCCTTTTCACCTTTTTTCTTAGTCTGGCTAAAAGTTTCCATTTTTCATTTATCTTTTCAAAAAACTAGCTTTTCATTTCATTGATCTTTTGTATTATTCTTTTCTGTTTCTATTTTATTTCTGCTTTAATCTTCATTATTGCTTTTATTCTACTAATTTTGTGTTTGTTTAGTTGTAGCTTTTCTAATCCTTTAAGATGCATAATTAAGTAGTTTATATGAAGTTTTTCTACATTTTTTTTTTAAAGAAAGAAAGAGAAAGGGGGAGAGAGAACAGGAGTCTTTCTCTATTGCCCAGGCTGGAATGCAATCCAAAAATAGGTATCAAAATCCTCCTTTATGTCAATAATTGTGCTTTACAGCAGAGACAGGAAGGAATAAGGGAAGGGAATAACAAAGAAACAGCCAACCAATATTTCATTTAAGTCTGTGAAATGCTATGCAAATGCAGTAGAGTGATTTACTTCCAATTATGTGGTCACTTTCAAAATAGGTGTAATGTGATACTTAGAAAATTGTATGTTCTGTGGACCTGGGGTGAAGAATTCTATAAATGTTCACAGAGTTTACTTGTTTCAGGTCTGAGTTCAAATCATAGATGTCCCTGTTAATTTTCTATCCCATTGATCTGTCGAATATTAACAATATGGTGTCAAAGTCTCCCACTATTATTGTGTGGGAGTCCAGGTCTCTTTCTAAGTCATTAAGAACTTGCCTTATATATCTGGGTGTTCCTATATTGGGTGCATATATATTTATGATCATTGACTCCTGTTGTTGCATTGATCCTTATACCATTATGTAATATCCTTCTTTGTTTCTTTTAGTGTTTGTTACTATTAAAGTCTATTTTGTCAGAGACAAATGTTACAACTCATGTTTTTTATTCTCCATTTGATTGATAAGTCTTCCACCAACCCTTTGTTTTGAGTTTTTGTGTGTCCTTGCTTATGAGGTGGATCTGGATTCAGCGTACTGATCGGTACTTTTTATTCAATTTGCTTGTCTGTGTCTTTGATTGGGGTGTTTAATCCACTTAAATTTAGGATTAATATTGATATTTGTGAGTTTAACATTGTTGTTTAATGCTAGCTGGCTATTTTGCCCATTACTTGATATACATTGTTTATTATGGAGATACTCTTTACAATTGGTAAGTTTTTGGAATGACTGATACTGGTTGTTCCTTTCTGTGTTTAGTGCTTCTTTCAGAAGCTCTTGTAAAGCAGGCCTGGTGGTGATGAAATCTCTGAGTGCTTGCTTGTTCATGAAAAAAATTATTTTTCCTTCATTTATGAAGCTTAGTTTGGCTGGATATGAGATTCTGGGTTGAAAATTCTTTTCTTTGAGGATATTGAATATTGACCCCCATTCTGTTCTAGTTTGTAGGGTTTCTTCTGAGAGATCTGCTGTGAGTCTGATAGGCTTCCCTTTATGGGTAACCTGACCTTTCTCTCTAGCTGCCCTTAGAATTTTCTCCTTTATTTCAACCCTGGTGAATCGAATGATTATGTGTCTTGGGGTTGCTCTACTTGAGGAATATCTTTGTGGTGTTCTCTGTATTACCTAGAGTTGAGTATTGTCCTACCTTACTAGGTTAGGAAAGTTTTTCTGAATAATATCCTGAAGAATATTTTCCAGCTTTGGATTCATTCTCTTCATGACATTCAGGTACACCTATCAAACATAAATTAGGTCTTTTCACATAGTCTCATATTTCTTGCAGACTTTGCTCATTCCTTTTTGCTCTTTCTTCTCTAATCTTGTCTTCTCGTTTCATTTCATTAAGTTGGTCTTCGACCTCTGATATGCTTTCTTCAGCTTGACCAATTCGACTGTTAAAACCTGTGCATACTTCGTGGAGTTCTTGTAGTGTATTCTTCAGTTCACTTATATTCCTCTCTAAATTGAATTCACTTATATTCCTCTTTAAATTGTCTATTCTCATTAGGATTCCATCAAACCTTTTTTCAAGGTTCTTAGTTTCTTTACATTGGGCTAGAACATGTTCTTTTAACTCACCGAAGTTTCTAATTATCCACCTTCTGAAGCCTAATTCTGTTAATGGAACACACTCGTTTTCCATCAGGCCTTGTTCCATTGTTGATGAGGAACTGTGATCCCCTGTAGAGGGAGAGGCATTCTGATTTTGGGTATTCTCAGCCTATTTGCATTGGTTTTTTCCTATCATTGTAAATTTATCCACCTGTCGTCTTTGTAATTACCGACTTTCAAATTAGGTGTCTGAATGGACATCCAACTTGTTGATTCCCAGCACCAGAATCTGAGCAACCACTGCACCAGCTAAAACAGCAGTGTTAAGATTCGTGGTGCTTTTCTGCCCAGGAATCTCCGGTCTGGCTTCCTTCTTGAGTCCCTTTTTAAATCAGCTGAATAGGCGACTCTGGCTTCCCAGAGCTCCAAACGTCTACCGAAAGATGACCCAGTCCTGTTTACTTTGCACCAAGAACAGCTGTGTCAGGGTGCTGGCAAAACTGCCACACCAGCCACAAGAGTTGCGCTGGCGACCTGTGGGGGCTCCTCCACTGGGAGTCTCGTAGTCCGTGAGCAACAAAAATTTTTCTGAAAGTGTGGCATCCTCTCGTTCTCTGCACGTTCACTGGGAGCTACAATCCTGAGCTGCTAGTAAGCAGCCATCTTGTATCTCTCTACATTTTTTATGTAGGAGCTTATTACTAGAAACTTTTCTTCAGTACTGCTTTTACTATAACCCATAGATTTTGATATGTTGTATTTTCATTTTCATCTGTTTCAAGAATTTTTGAAATTTTTATTTTAATATTTCTATTAATTTACTGGTTATTCAGAAGCATATTGTTTAATTTCCATGTGTTTGTATAGTCTCTAACATTCTTCTTGTTATTGATTTCTAGTTTTATTCCATTGTCGTCAGAGAAGAGACTTAATATGACTTCAATACTCTTTAAAAATTTATTTATTTTACTTTTGGTGCATACTGTATCTGGCATTTCTCCCCATGTTATCCCTCCCATCTACCCCTCCCTCCCCATCCTCCACTGTCTCTCCCCTACCCCCCCGCCAGCTCCCCCCAGTGTGTGATGCTCTCTCCCTGAGTCCACGTGTTCTTGTTGTTCAACACCCACCTGCGGGTGAGAACATATGGCGTTTATTTTTTAATTCTCTAAGGCTTCTTTTTTTTGAAATGTAGTCTCACTCTGTAGCCCAGGTTGGAGTGCAGTGGCATGATTTCAGCTCAATGCAACTTCCACCTCCCAAGTCCCAGTTCAAGCAATTCTCCTGCCTCAGCTTCTCGAGTAGCTGGGATTGCAGGCACATGCCACCATGCCCAGCTAATTTTTTTGTATTTTTAGTAGAGATGGGGTTTCATCATGTTGGCCAGGCTGGTCTTGAACTCCTGACCTCATGATCCACCTACCTTGGCCTCCCAAAGTGCTGGGATTACTGGTCTGAGAACCACACCTGGCCTCTTTAAGACTTCTTATGTGACCTATAGATGATATAGATATCATCTATACTTGAGAATGATCCATCTGCTGAGGAGAAGACTGTGTATTCTGCAGCCATTGGATGAAATGTTTTGTACATATCTATTAGGTTCATTTGTTCTGCAGATTAAGTATTTTTTTTGGCAATTTTTCTGTCTAGATGATCTGTCCAATATTGAAAGTGGGGCATTGATGTCTCCAGCTATTATTGTATTGAGATCTCTCTCCCTCTTTAGCTCTGATAGTATTTGCTTTACATATCTGGTCCTCCAGTGTTGGGAGCATATATATTTACAATTGCTTTATTCTTTTACTGAATTGACACCTTTATCGTTATATAATAACCTTCTTAACTTTTTTGTAGTTTTTAATCTTTAAATTTATTTTGTCTCATATAAGTATAGCTCTTTCTGCCCTTTTTTGGTTTCTATTTTCATGGAATATCTTTTATATCTTTTTATTTTCAGTCTCTGTGAGTTTTTAAAAGGTAAAATGTGTTTTTTGTAGGCAACAGATCAATGGGTCTTGTTTTTTAATCCATTCAGCCACTCTATGTCTTTTGATTAGAGAGTTCAGTCTATTTACATTCAATGTTACTGATAAGTAATGACTTACCACTAACATTTTGTTATTTGTTTTCTGGTTGTTTTGTGGTCGTCTTTTCTTCCTTTTCTCCTCCCTTCGTCTGTTTAGTGAAGGTGGTTTTCTCAGGCGATATATTTTAATTTCTTGATTTTTTTGTACCTGTTGTGGGTTTTTTTTTATCATTCGAGATTATTAGGAGACTTGCAAATAACATTTTATAACCCATTATATTAAAATCATGAAAACTTAACACTGATTGCTAAAACAAATAAATTCATAAACAAGCAAAGGAAAAACTAGTAACTCTACACTTAACTTTATCAATCCATTATTATTTTTTATTGGTTAATCTTTCCATCTTCCTACTCAGGATATGGATGCCTTAAACACCACTATTGCAGTTTTATAATATTATGTGTTTGTCTGCTTACTTATTATGACCAGTGAGTTTCGTACCTTCAGATATTTTCTTATTGCCACCAATGTTCTTTTCTTTCAGATTGAAGAACTCTCCTTAGCATTTCCGGTAGGATGGATCTGATGTTGGTTAAATCTTTCAGCTTTTGTTTGCCTGGGAAGATTTTTATTTCTCTTTCATGTTTGAGGAATATTTTCACCTATGTTATTCTATGGTAAAAGCATTCTCTGTCATTCCTTTAAATCTATCAGGCCACTCTCTCCTGGCCTGGAAGGTTTCCACTGAGAATTCTGCTGCCAGACATTTTGATGTTTCTTTTCTCTTGCTGCTCTTACGTTTCTTTCGTTATCCTTGACCTTTGGGAGTTTGATTCTTAAAAGGCTTAAGGTAGTCTTTTTTGGGTTAAATCTGCTTGGTGTTCTAGAACCTTCTTGTTCTTGCATATTAATTTCTTTCTTTAGGTTTGGGAAATTCTCCTACCATCCCTTTCAATAAACTTTCAACCCTGAGCTCTCTCTTTACTTCATCTTAAAGGTTAAGAACTTTTAGATTTGCTATTTTGGAGCTATTTTCTAGATCTTATAGGCACTCTTTTATTCTTTCTCATTTTTTTTTCTTTTTGTCTTCTATGACTCTGTATGTTCAAATAGCCTGTCTTCAAGCTCAGTAATTCTTTCTTCTGTTTGATCAGTTCTGCTGTTGCAAGATGCTGATTTATTGTCCAGTACATCAGTTGAATTTTTCAGCTCCAGAATTTCTGCTTGATTTTTAAAAATTATTTCAATCTCTTTGTTAAATTTATCTGATAAAATTCTGAATTCCTTCTCTGTGTTATCTTAAATTTTGTTTAAAAAAACAGGTATTTTGAATTCTCTGAAAGGTCACCTATCTCTGTTATTCAGGATTAGTCACTGGTGCCTTATTTAGTTTGTCTTGTGAGGTCATGTTTTCCTGAATGGTCTTAATGCTTGTGCATGTTCATTTATTTTTGTGTGTTGAAGATTTAGGTATTTATTATAGTCTTTGTAGTCTCAGCTTATTTGTACCCATCCTTCTTGGGAAGGCTTTCCATGTATTCATGTGTTATGATCTAAATCTTTAGTCACTGTTGCTGTGTCTGCAGTAGGGGGCACTGTGTCTCAGTAGCACTGTGACTGTTGCAGACTTGTAGAGGTACCATCTTCCAGGTCTTAGATAAGATCCAGGGGAATGCCTTGGATTACTAGGCAGAGATTGTTCTCTTCTCTCACTTTCTTCCAAACAACTGGAGTCTCTCTCTGCATGCTGGGCTGCCAGGAGCTGTCAGAGGGGTGATACAAGCACCCCATGGCCACTATCACTGGGACTGCACTGTGTCAGACCTGAAGCCAGCACAACACTGGGTCTTGCCAACGTCCTGAAGTGTCCAGTACCTGGCCACCACTGATGCTCCCTCAAGACCCAAAGGCTTTTCAGTCAGCAGGCAGCAAATGTAGTCAGGTTTATGCCCTTCCCTTTAGAGTGGTGAGCTCCCCCTGGTCCTGGGTGGGACAAGAAATGCCATTTGGGAACCCAGGTCTGGAGTCAGGAAACTTAAGAATCTACTTGGTACTCTATTCTACTGTGGCTGAGCTGGCACCCAAGCCACAAGAAAACATTCTTCCCACTCTTTCCTCTATGCAGAAGAAGTCTCTCTCTGTGGCCACCATAGTTCTAGGCTCACAGCAAGAATTGCCTGTGTACTGCTGATGTTCACTCAAGGCCCAAGGACTCTTCAGTCAGCTTGTGGTGAATGCTGCCAGCCTGGGTCTCTCACTTTGGAGCAGTGGCCTTCACTCTGGCTCAGGATAGATCCAGAAATGCCATCTAAGAACCAAGGCCTGGAACTGCGGACCCTTGGAATCTGCCTCATGCTCCACTCCACCATGGCTAAGCTGATACCCAAGCTACAAAATAAAGTCCCCTTTACTCTTCTGTCTCCTTTCCTCAAACAGAATTGTTTCCTCTTGTCCACAACTGCTGGGAATGCACTGAGTCACACATAAAGCCAATATGGCCCTGGGTCTTTCCCAAGTCCTATGGCGAGTACTGCCTGGGTATTGCCGATGTTTATTCAAGGCCCAAGGCCTATCTAGCTGGCAGGTGATGAATTCTGTCAGGACTGGGTCCTTCCCTTCAAGGAAGCCAGTTATCTTCTGGCTCAGGATATATTGAGGAATTTTGTCCAGGAGCTAGGGCCTGGAATGAGGGCTCTCAGACTCTCCCTGGTGCCCTGTCCTACTGTGGCTTAGCTAGTATCCAAGTCGAAAGACAAAGTTCGCTTTACTCTCTCCTCTCTTCTTCTCAAGCAGAAGGAAGGTGTGTCTCTTGGAGCTGCAAACTGTGCTGGCTTGGGTTGGATGAGGGGTGCCACAAGAATTCCCTTGCCCCTTGGCTGGTACCTCACTAGCTTACATGCACCCCAAATTCACTGGCTCTGAGCCTAGAACAGCATCAGGACTTGGCAAGGAAATTGCAATCCTTGTGACCTAGACCATCTTTCAAGTTTATTTACCCCAGAATGCTTTAGCTTATGTTATTGGGCTTGTCAGAAATCAGATTCTGACAGTGCTGCCGGGTGATTCCCCTCTGGCTAACTGGTCTAAATGCTCACTCTTTGGGTGCCAGCTGAATTCTGCCCTGTGTTACTCCCTGCTATGACAGCACAGCACTGAATTTCAATACAAAGTCCCACCATTACTGCTCTCTTCCTCTCCCAAACGCATGGGTTCTCTCTCCATGCCACGTAGTGACTGCCAGGGAGAGGTGGTGTCAACAATTCAAGACATCTTTCATACCTTTTCAGTGTTTCTTTAATTGGTGTGATGTTAAAACCAGGTACTATGATCACTCACCTGGTTTTTGGTTTTTATGAAGGTGTTTTTTTATGTGAATACTTGTTCAATTTGGCATTCTGCAGGGACAACAATTGCTGGAAAGTTATGTTCAGTCATTTTGCTCCACCTTCTATAGATTCAGTCATTTACACCTAGATATTTATTGGAGAGAAATGAAAACATATGGCCATACAAAGAGTATTATACAAATGTCCATAGCAGCTTCATTTCTGATAGATGAAACCTGGCAGCACAGCAAATATTAATCAACAGGTAATGGATAAATTATGCTCTATCCATACAATGAATACTTTTTGGCAATAAAAAGGAATGAACTATCAATATAAACAACATGGTTAAATATCAAAATAACTATGCTGAGTAAAGGTAGCTAGACAAAAAAAAAGAATATGTGCTATACAATTTCATTTAGATAAAATTCTAAATGAAATTAGAGATATTCTAAATGAAAATAAAATGAAATTAGATAAATTCTAAATGAAAATAAAATTAGAGAAGCTAAACTTACTTATAGTGACAGAAAGCATATTGTTTGTTGCCTGGTAGATGAGAAGATAATGAGGGACATGAGTGAGAAATTACAAAAGGGTAAAAGGAAATTTTTGGATGATAGATAAGCCCATTTTGTTGATTGTGGTTATATTTTAATGCATATATCTAAATGTCAAAACATTAAATTATATACTTTAAGTGTATTTTGTTTATTGTATGCCAATTATATACTAATAAAAAATAGATATGCATGTATACACTATGCAGATATGTACAAACATACATGAGCACCACACATATAAAAGGATATCAGTGTAGCTGGAGAATAGTGAAGGAATGACTCAGTATGATGTGAGAGGGGCAGGGAGGGGCTGGATCACACAGAACCTTCAAGATCACAGGGAGGAGCTTGGACTTTGTTCCAAGTACTATGGAGAGCCGTTGGAAGATTTTAAGTAGAGAAATGATTTGATTTGATTTGATTTACATTTTAGTAGGATTATTCCAAGTGCTATGTGGAGAATGGATTACAGAAGAGCAGTAGAGTCAATGAAGAGACTGATCAAAAAGCTTTTCGCATAGTCCTGGCGAGAAAAAAAAAAAACACTGGTTAGGACTCAGGTGGCAGAGTAGAAATGGAAGGAAAGATATTTAGGAAAATAAGATCTTACTAAAATGAATGGCTTTCTGGATTGTTAAAACTTAGATTTGGATAATTTTATGGACTTACCATTTGGAATATTATTTGTAAAGCACTGTTATAATCTAGGTAACAGTTCACCCAATGCAGCTAATTTTATTGTCCATCTTACCAAGAGCCTGTTTTGTTTCTCTACTTTGAGCACCCAAGTTCTAGCTATAGGGTAAAGTACTCAAATCTTCCTTCTCTCTGCACTGCTTCCCAGTTCTTTCTTACAAAGAGGCTCTGCTGTACACAGTTTAAATCCAGCTGGGCTGGGGTGGGGAAGACAGGGAGGGATAAGAATTTGAAAAAGAATCCGCTTGAGCGTGATGCTAGGATCAGAGGCTCCCCTGAGATTCCCTACAGATTGCATACTACTTTACTAGATAAGTTTTGATGTTCTCTGGGATTTGTCTCTTTTTTATGAAAAAGCATTTCTACTTCAAGATTCTTGTTGTAAAAGATAGACCTCAGGGTAACCCAGAACTTACTTAGAATTATTTAGAAAGAGTCTTCTTAAAGAAAAACAAAAAACATTCAAATATGAATTTATCCATTCATTTAGTTTTTTTCCTTCATTCTTTCAATAAGTTTTCAGTGGTACATGTTAAAACACAGAAATGAAATAAAAGCAAGAGATTGTGGCAGAGTATTATTTCAGCTACCACTGGTTTATTCAGTAAACATTTTTTAAAATCTTCCTAAGTAAAGCTTATTTTATATTCAGAACTAAAAGAACCCACATTTGCATCAAAGAAAGCGTAGATTTTCATCAAAGACAAATGATCTTGAATCACTACAAGGTGTGTAGCTACAACAATAGGTTTTAACAACTGCAGTGAAAGGTCTACTTAAACCAGCTATTTATATACAGATAGTTCTTTCATAGCACTGAAACACATCCTCTGAAATTAAATTATTTGGTAAGCAGTTAAATGTTGAAGTAATGGTACACTCCTGACAGGTGATAAAGAACTCATTCTCCCTCCATTTTCCCATCTTCACATTAGTGATCACTCTCTTTTAAATCTGACTCCTCAGAAAACACAGGAAGAGAGCAAACATTAAAGATGAATATCTGAAAACAGTGAGCTCTATGACTGAAAAATGTATAACTAATAACTGAAGAATAATGAGGTTCTTACTTCCATAGCCAACACTGTTGGACTATAGGGTTCCTTTTTGACGACCTTATTGAGAAGCCAAAAAATACAAGCATGAAAACTCCGGCATCTACCCAGAATTTCACCAAGAGTCAGGAATAATATTTATTAAGGACAAGCTGGGTTTTATATATGCTTTCCCATATTTATTACCTCTTTTCAGCCTTTGGAAATCCTCTGACCTAGGAATTATTTTCTGCATTTTTCACTTATGGAAACTGAAACTTGGAGAGGTCTCATAGGAATAAAGACTTGTATTCCAGGCACTGTGGTTCTCCTCTGACATCCCCAGCTGCTCCCTTTTATTTTTTTTTTCTTTGACCTCTGAACACTGGAATGCTCCAGGCTTAGTTCTTGATTGTCTTCTCTATTTCTTTCTTCTCTTTCTCTCTCAATTAACCTCAATAGTTATCTTATTCATGCTGATAACTCCAAACTTTATATCCCTAACCTGGGTCTCTCTGCAACTTTTGTATTCAGCTGCCTACTTGACTACTTGACATCTCCATTTTAATGTCTAGTAGGCATTTCAACCTTTAAATGTCTAAAATGAAACTCTAAATTCTCACAGCCATAAAACCTGTTCCTTGTTCAGTTTTCCCCGTGTCATTAATGAAAACTCCATTCTTTTCACTTGCTCAGAACATTTTTAGCACCTTTTTTTATGTGCCACATCTGATACATCAGCAAATCTTGTTACATATAACAAAATCTAACCATGTCTCACTAGCTGCATACCTAATACCCTAGACAAACCATAGTCTTTTCCTGCTTGGATTAGGGGAATAGCCTTTTAAGTGGCCTGCTTCCTTCTGCCTTCTCTTCCTTACAGTCTATTTGCACTGGAGTAGCCAGAGTAATCTTTTGAAAATACATATCACATCTCTCCCCAAAATCCTCCAAGGTTTTCCACCTTGTAAATCAATGAAAACTAGAATTCTTATAAAAGCAAGGCAAGATTTACATGAGCTGCTCCTATGCCTTGCTGATCTCATCCGTTAATACTCTCTCCTTTGCCCACTTTGCTCCAACCACACTAGCATTGCTGTTCTTGGACATACCAAGTATAGTCATGCATCAGGGACTTTGTACCTGCTATTTCCTCTGCCTAGAATGCTCTTCTTCCAGGTAGCCAAATGGCTTACTTCTGCACTTCCTGCAGTTCTCTACTCAAACGTTGCTTTATCAAAGATGTTTCCCTGACTACTGTAAAGTAGCAACTTCCTCCCCTCACAACACATCCATCCTCTTTACCGTCTATATTTTTCTTCATTGTGTTTGTTATTACTTCACATATTATACATTTGACTTGTTTTCTTTTGATCTATCACCACTAAAAGGTAATCTCCATGAGAATAGGAATTTTGTTGGGTTCTTACTGAAGGCCCAGCGCATACAGCAGTATGTAGTATATATTAGATTGAACCATATGAAACCATTATTTTTGTAGTTCAAATAAAGTTGAGTATCAGCATCCTATGGTTCAAATTAGTAGGTTCTCAATAAACACTTGTTTAACTGATTAATGAATTAAAATTGATGAATGAATTAAACCTATGTCAGCCTACTTTCAAAGCCTGTGTTCTTCCTGGTATACAATTCTACTTCTCTATTAAGGAAACTGCTTCTTGGCAAAACGTTTCCTACTTCTCAGAAGTTCTTTTATTTGTTCATGGTCACGAAGTTTTACATACTAGTTGCAGGCATTTGTATAGCCAGAAAAAATAATAAAAGTATACTTGTGCTTGCTAATTGTTTTGGAAGTACCCGCCAACAGACAGGATTTGTTCTTTGTCTCTTAAGAAGAGCCAGACTGGATGAGTCAGGTCTGAACATTGCCGCTAAATTTGGCTACTTGGCCTGGACTCCATGCCTTCATGTGAGCCAGAACACTGGCCATGGTAAAGCATTCCTCTACTATCAGTTCATGACTCAGACTTCCCTCTTTTAATTTTGAAAACTCACAAGCAAAGAGGTATTCATTCCACTGAAACAGTTAACTTTTAGTTACATTTTGAGTTCAGGGAATTGAATTGTCCTTCAATTTCATAAAAATCTAGCATGTAATATGTGCTACAGTAATACCACTAGCTGCCATAATACATAAACCCCATACGGTGAGTGGATCAGCACAATAAGTGTTTATTTCTTTCATGTTGTAGCACAATGAAGGTAGACTAGGCAACTCTCTTCTCATGCTTTATTCAGATTCCCAGATGCCTACCATTTTGGCTCCACCATTTCCTAGGTTCATAGAATCTTCTCTATCCATTCAGTAGGTGAGAGAAGAGAGCGAGGGTTTGGGCCCATGTGTTAGTCAAGAGAAACAGAACCAATAGAGAGACAGAGAGACAGAGACAGAGAGAGGGAGAGAAAATGTACATGAGAGGGTGAGAGATTGATTATAAGGAATTGCCTCATGCCATTACAGAGGCTGACATATCCTGAGATCTGCAGTCAGCAAGCTGAAGACCCAGGAGAGCTGATGTTTCCATTAAAGTCTGAAAGCAGAAAAGAAAACAAATGCAGTCAGGCAGTGGGAATTCCTTTTTACTCAGCCTTTTTCTTCCAGTTAGTCTTCAACCGATTGCCTTACCCACATTAGAGAGGGCAGTCTACTTTACTCAGTCTACCAGTTCAAATATTAATCCTATCCAGAAACACCCTCACAGATGCACCTAGAATAATGTTTGGCCAAAGACCAGACCACTTTGTGGCCCCATCAAGTTGACATAAAATGTGGCATCGCAGCCCAGAAGTAAAATATGTAACTTGTTCTTACACAAATTGTTCTCATATTCCATTGCCCAGAACTAAGTAATATGGTCACCTACCTGTAAAGGACACATGAGGAAGAGAGTCAGATTATGTATCCAGGAAGACAAGGAGAAGACATGTATGGGATGAGCACTGGCAGGCCCTGCCAAACCAGATAGCTGCATATCTACTCACTAGCATTCCTTGATGTTAGTGCTTGTTATAAAATTTTGCAAAATTTTTCTGCAAAAAAAAATATACTGAGTTTTTTGATGTTTGGATAAAATATCAATGTTGTTGGTAACACAATTTGAGCTGCTGGTTCCTTTAATTATTATTTATTTCCTTTTTTTTTTTTTTTTTTTTTTGAGACAGGGTCTTACTCCTGTCACCCAGGCTGGAGTGCAGTGGTGTGATCACAACTCACTGAACCCTCAACCTCCCAGGCTCAGGTGATCCTCTGACCTCAGCCTCCCAGGTAGCTGGGACTACAGGCATACACCACACACTCAGCTAATTTTTTGTAGAGATGAGGTTTCACCATGTTGTCTAGGCTGGTCTTGAACTCCTGGGTTCAAGTAATTCACCCGCCTCAGCCTCCCAAAGTTCTGGGATTGCAGGCATGAGCCACCATGCCCCGCCCCTAATTATTATTTCTCAGCAATTTAGGCAGTTACAGAAAACCCTCACCTTATTCTTGTATTTGTTGATTTTAAGAACATATTTCATAATATCCAACTGCACTTTACAAGGATAATCAGCATTTATCAAAAGAGAAAACTTCTACAACCTCCCCATCCCCCACACCCTACAGATTGCATGCTTCCATTTATATGAAGTGTCTAGAATGGTAAATCTATAGAAAGAGAAACAGGATTGGTGGTTGCCTAGGACTGGGGTAGGAAGAGTGTGAATGAGGAGTGACTGCTGCAAGGTTTGTTTTTTGGAGGATGGAAATCTTTTACAATTAGATTATGGGAGTGGCTGTGTAATTTTCTAAGTACACTAAAATCATTGAATTATATCCTTTAAAGAGATGAATTTTATAGCATATAGATTATATCTCAATAGCCCTTTTCCTTATAATAGAGCTAATGTAGTTCATTTAATTTTTCTTGTTGGTGAAAGCTTTCAGACTACCTCCTAACCCGTGTCAGCCTGAAAAAAAGGGTTGGCAGAAAATGCTGAGAAAGACTCAAAGAACAAAAGGACAAAGGCAGGAGAATAATCTGGGCCCAGGAATTTAAGGCCAACTGGAGCCAGTCAGTGAGTCAACAAGTCAGTGAATGGGCATGTGTTGAGGGCCCATTCTGGGACCTGAAAATGGAAACACAAAGAAAACCATGACCTTTGTCTTCAGGGAATTCACAATCTAGTGAAAGAGTCAGACTTGTACAAACTGCCATGTGCTATATTTTAGGTACAATAATTTAGGTTAATACAAGGTCATATGAAGGAGAAGAAAGGCTAGTCATACCTGGGTATTTTTAAATGTTTAATGCTATTGCATTTTCCACAATCAGTAGAGACTTTTCCTTTCATATTTTCAGGATGGCTTGTACTTTTTATTTTTTGCTTGGAGTATTTCCCTTTCTCCATATATTTTATTAATTTACATATTAATTTAACAAATATGTACCAGTTCGGTTGTTAGATATTGGGACATGATCACATACAGAGAAGATTACAGGATACTTCCTGCAGTATCCATATTTAACTCAGCTTGGGGAGGTTTCAAAGAATTCTTGGAGAAGGTGATGTCTGACTTTGGTCTTGAAGGATAAGTAAGAATCAAAGAGAGGGGGAGGAAGTGCAGAAGAGGATACTACACAAAAGCATATGGAAACAAAATATATTTGGAGAACTTTTTTCCTATGTCTCTATCCATATTAGTTATGATAAATATCAGTTGTGGCAATAGACACATCCCTAAAATTGTGATGGTTTTTCATAATAGCAAATATTTTTCTTGCTTATATAAACTCTAAATGATGGGGCCTGGACACAGGGGTTCATTCAGAGACTTTGCAGTATTCAATATATGGTTTTGAAAGTCAGCCTCAGTGTTAATATCTAGCCAGCAGATGGGAAAGACAGTGGAATATCGCATGAAAGGTTTTCCTAGGCATGTGGCATGCATCACTTCTGCCTGCCTTCTCTTGGCCAGCTCTCTGTCACATGGTTCCATTTAAATGAAGGGACTAGGGAAATGTAATTCCTGATTGGCAGCTGCTTCCTAGCAACACAGCAGCTCTGTTCTGTGGAAGGGAACATTAAACTTTGGTGAACAGCTTGATATCTGATATCCTCACTTGAATAGTTTTATCTTTTATGTCATAAAGTGTAGAATTATATCTGTCGATTATTATCATTTTCATCATTTGCTCACAAATCAAGTGAATCTGCTGGGAATGATCACAAAGCATGTTCAAATTATCTGCTGAGTAGGACAGACAACTATCTATTGTTCAGGCTACCAGATGAGACCTGTTCAGGAATAGTCTATGGGGCAATACTTCACAATGGTCTGTTGCACCCCATAAAATGTGTATTCAACTTTACAGTGATCAAGAACTTACCTTTTTATCTGAGTTCCCTTAAGACTCAGCACCAGTGAATGACTCATACCAATTCAAAAGCAATTAGTATCTTGAACCAGATCTTGACTGCATAGGGTTCAGTTTTGCTTCCCAAGCTATTGAACAACACCTAGGACTCAAGGACTTCTGTAGAACTGGGTGGGCCTCAGAAGTAAAGGGAAGAACTCTTTCCTAACCCACAGTGCATCTTTGGTTCTATCTCCAACATTTCATGCATACACATAGCTTTAGATCCTCCTATTTTATTTTATATTTCTCTACAATAAACAATATTCTTTTTCATTTTCACAGATCCTTTTCTGCTGGTAAAATCAACATTTCCTTGGATTCTCAGCTGCTATTTTTCTATGTGGCATCAAAGTAGCTTTGATTACATAATTCTTATGTGGCCTGTGAAAGAATCCAGTGATTTTGTTTTGCTTTTAATTCTGGTTAGGGTAAATAGGGGTGATCCTCCTTTCATTGGATACTCTTGTGGGAAATAAACAAAGTCACATTTTAGAATAATATTTTGTTGCTTACTAAGAACTACATGGCAGATAGGAATGGATGAGGGGGACTGCTTATCAGATGGCATCTGGAGACTATCACGTCTCAGTTTTTTAATGCATCAAAATAACAAGTTCTCTTTTATATCTGAAGACATCTCAAGACTCCTTTCAAGAACACTCTGTGATCATTAAGTTAGGAAGTAAGCCCTCATGACAGGTAGGGGAGAAGGGACCTAGTGATATTCGGCAAGGAAGGGGAATATAGACATAACTTAGCTGACTTCAAGAGGGGGTGATGATGTTTATCTAATAAAATATTAAGGAACTATAGAGAGATCACATAATTTATCCAGAGAAGTAAAACATTACAAAACTATTAAAGAGTCTCAGTAGTTGTTGAGCCTTCAACTTTTTCTACCAACTGATATGTAGCACAATCTTATTACAGAGAGGGCAATTTCTTCATCTGCTGCCTATAAAATAGCAGGTACCATTTGATGTTTTATAAATGTCTGATTCCATCGTCAGAAGGTTTTATTATCCTCACTTTAAAAATAGTGTATACTTTTACTAGGGCTGCCATAACAAGATATCACAGACTGGGTGGCTTAAACAATAGAAATGTATTTTCTCACAGTTCTGGAGGCCAGAAGCCCAAAATCAAGGTTCCAGCAGGGTTGGCTTCTTCTGAAGTCTCTCTCCTTATAGGTGAGCGAGATGCTCTTGCTTCCTCTTCACATGGTGGCCCCCACTCTGTGCACACACACCTCGAGTGTCTTTCAGCATGTCCAAATTTCCTATTTTTATAAGGACATCAGTAATATTGAATTGGGGCCCATCATAACAGCATCGTTTTACTTTAATCATCACTTTAAAGGGCCTGTATCCAAATACAGTCACAGGGCTAAGCTACTAGGAGTTAGAGCTTCAGCATTTGAATTTGGCAGGTATATGGGGACATCATTAAATGCCCAAAATTTAAGCCCCAAACCTCCTAGTGAGATGAAATATTCACCTGGAGCTTCTTTAACTCAACTCTTATTCACAAAAAACTAATAAACTTCATCCTTTGTCTGCTACATAAGGACTCAGTATAATCTAATAGGATAAGCACGCTGCATTATTCTGGCATAGGGAGTAGGTGGTGTTTGTCTTCCTTTTCTTTTAGATCCAAGACAATTTTTTCTCTTGAAAAGTTTACTTCTTAATTTACTGTCCTGGCATTCTCAGGGAAGCATCATCAAGTTCATTTTCATTTTTAAATTGCTGACACTGGGAGCTAGTGTCAGTCATGCCAGATCATTTCTTTTCTTTACATGGAGAATTGAGACTAAAGATGAAGTTAGCAGGTTTACTATCCCAGCCCATGATAGACTATA
The DNA here is from genome assembly GCF_049354715.1 of Callithrix jacchus. Classification (NCBI taxonomy): domain Eukaryota; kingdom Metazoa; phylum Chordata; class Mammalia; order Primates; family Cebidae; genus Callithrix; species Callithrix jacchus. The sequence continues at coordinate 102,374,541 of NC_133510.1, read as the reverse complement.
TTTTGCATGACCACAATAAGATGTCTCCATGTATACACAATATGATAATGACATTTTTCCCATTGAGAGGTGAGATTTCTATTTATGTTTTAATATGATATGGCCAGTGACTATGGCAGAAGTGACACTAAGTGGACAAGTATATACCCCAAAATAAAGGAAATCAGTATCTTGAAGAGGTATCTGCACTCCCATGCTCATTGCAGCACTATTCACAATAGTCAAGATTTGGAAACGACCTGAGTGTCCACCAACAAACAAATGGATAAAGAAAATGTCCTACATATACACAATAGAGTACTACTCAGCCATAAAAAATAATGAGATCCTGTCATTTGCAGCAACATGGATGGAACTGAAGGACATTATGTTAAGTGAAGTAAGACAGGCATAGAAAGACAAACTTTTCGTGTTCTCACTTATTCAAGAGAGCTAAACATCAAAACAATTGAACTCATGAAGATAGAGAGTAGAATGATAGGTACCAGAGCCTGGGCAGGGGGTGGCTAATGGGTACAAAAAATAGTTAGATACAATGAATAGAATGTAGTATTTGATAACACAACAGGGTGACAATAGTCAACAATAATTTATTGCACATTTAAAAATAACTGAAACAGAATAGATTGTTTATAAAACAAAGAAAGGATAAATACTTGACATGATGGATACACCATTTACCCCTCTGGGATTATTATGCATTATATGCCTGTATCACAATATTTCCTTTACTCCATTAATATATACATATGCTGTGTACCCACAAAAATTTAAAAATAAATAAAATTATTAAAAAGTGACCTTTAAGACTGAATTATAGAAGGCAGTGTAGATTTTGCCTGGTTCCTTTGGAAAGCTCACTCTTAGAACCCAACTACTGTGCTTTAAGGAAGCACAATGGTCATGTAGAGAATTCACATGTACTGTTCTGGCTAAAACCCAAGTAAAGTCTCATTTGAAAGCTGGCATCAACCACCAAACATGTGAGTGAGAAAACCTGTGCATTGAATCCAGTCCCATCCACTGTCTTACTAAAATTGCATTTTTAAGATACTATTTTATATAACAACAGAGGACTAGAACAAATTTTAATACCTGAAAATATAATGCTACTATCACAGTATCCTATAACATATGGCATTAGTTTTTGAACCAAGTAGCAGGCAGATACTGAAAGGGTATTGAAAAAGTATTAGTGAAAGTGCTTCATGAAAAATGTTGGAGAAAGACTAAAAAGGCAGATGTTAGCAGAAGCGCTGAGTAGATTGTCAATGGGAGCTTAAAGGAGAGTAAGGAAAATGTGGTTGGAAGGTGAAGAGAAGGAGACTTTTCTAATATAGTGTGCAGAATGTCTGGCAATTCTGTTGCTTGCAATAACATGGAAAATAGTGAATGTATCTAATGATGATCTAAGATTTCCATGCAGAATATTTAAAGTGCCACCTAGCTTCTTGCTAGATGACAAAATATAAGAAAACAGATAAATGAAAGAATGGACTGTTAATTACAAAGGGGGCAAGACTATCTGTATATTAAAAAAAGGTGGTTTTTACTCTTAGACTCTCCAGATGTCAAATGAAACTAAAATTAATAAATAGTTTTTGGATAAAAGTTCAAATCCAGAGCACTATCAGGGAAGTACAGCCTAAGGTATAATCCCTGGGTATGCTTATAAAACTCCTTATTAAGTCCTCAAAAGATCTAATATAGTGACTCATAGAAACTTTCAGACAGACAAAAGACCTAGGACCTTAAGGTCATGCCTTGAGGCTCCTCCCCACTAAAAAATGAGGGTTCTAGAATCTATGGACATTGTAGAACAGTGATACCCAATCTTTTGGCTTCCCTGGGCCACACTGGAAAAAGAATTGCTTTGGGCTACACATAAAATATACTAACGCTGATGAGCTTTAAAAAAATTGCAAAAAAATATGGTAATGTTTTCAGAAAGTTTACAAATTTGTGTTGGGCCACATTCACAGTGTGCAACCCATGTGCCATGGGTTGGACAAGCTTGTTGTAGAGAGTCATGCAGCAGTCTCACAGGGAACTCAAGGTAGAGAAAGACTTATGTCAGAAAGATTTGCAGATACAATATTTATCTAATTGTGTGAATTGTCAGTTAATAAGCACAAACGCCACAGTGTTTTTAAATAATTATTCTGGTGGAAGCATCCCTAGCTTGGACTAGAAGGGACAGAGCAAGTACAATTTATAAAGAGGACTTTGGGCTCCAAGCTTCTATGAACAGAAAACAGGCCTAAGAATGTTTCTTATATGAAAAGAAGGATCATTCAGAGGGAGGAAACAAGAATCCAAAAAGTAGTCCCAGCTACTGTGGAGGCTGAGGCAAGGGAATTGCTTGAACCTGGGTGGCAGAGGTTGAAGTGAGCTGAGATCACACCTCTGTACTCCAACCTGAGTGACAGAGCAAGACCCTGTCTCAAAATATGTGTGTGTGTGTATATATATATATAATTTTATTTTACTTTATTTTATTTTAGTCTGAGAATGTCTTCCTCACATTTGAAGGACAGTTTTGACAGGTATAGGATTTGTGGTTGACTTTTTAATTCTTTTAGACCATTGAATATATCATTGCACTTTCTTCTGGCCTCCAAAATTTCTGATGAGAAATCTCTTGGTAACTGATAATGTGTTGAGTCACTTCTTTCTTGCTACTTTGAAACTTCTTTTTGAGTCTTTGTCTTTTGACAGTTTAATTATAATGTGTCTCAGTGGGATTCTTTTTGGGTTCCTATTTGCCGTTCATTTACCTTCTTGGTTGTTTATGTTCATGTCTTTCATACACTTTGGGAAGTTTTTGACTATTATTTTTTTAAATATTCTCTTCATCTTTGGGGACTCCCACAATGCATAGATTGGGCCACTTGATAGAGTCCTACAGTTCCCTTAGGCTCTACTCACTTTTCTTCAATTTTCTTTCTTTCTGTTTCTCAGACTTGATAATTTCCATTGTCCTATATTCAATCCACTGTTTGTTTCTTCTGTCTGTTTACATCTGCTTTGGGGCACTTTAATAAATTTTTCATTTCAGCTATTGTACTTTTATGCTCTAAAATTTCTTATTGAATTTGTTTTAGGTTTTCTGTGTCTTTATGGGTATTACTATTTTGTTCATAAATCTTTTTCTTTGCTTTTTCCACATTTTCATCTAGTTATTTGAGCTTCTTGAATACAGTCATTTTAAAGTCTTTTTCTAGTAAATGCACCATCAGATCTTTTTCAGGAACAGTTTCCGGTGGTTTATATTTTGCCTTTATGTGAGCCAAATTTTCCTGTTTTTTTGAATGCCTTGTGATTTTTGTTGTTGTTGTTGAAAACTGGACAATTGAATCACATAACATGGTAACTCTGATAATCAGATTATCTCCCTCCCCCAATGTTTGCTGGGTTTTGTTATGTTTTATTGTTGTAGGCTGTGGCTGTCCTGAGAATCAGACTGAGGTATAAACTTAAGGTATTTTCTGACCCTTAAGTCTTTCCTGAGCACACATGATAACTTTCTATTTTGCCCATATATGCGATTGCTTTTGAATTTTCTAGTCTTCAATCTCTGATTATTAAAAGAGGAAAAAAAAAGACAAAAAGGGTGCTGGCCCTTTATTTTTTTATTTTTATTGAATTTTAGGTTTTGGGGTACATGTGCAGAACATGCAAGACATTTGCATAGGAACACACATGGCAATGTGTTTTGCTGCCTTCCTCCCCTTCACCCACATTTGGCATTTCCCCCCAGGCTATCCCTCCCCAGCTCCCCCCCCACTGGCCCTCCCCTCTTCCCCCCAATAGACCCCAGTGTTTGGTACTCCCTTCCATGTGTCCATGTGTTCTCATTTTTCATCACCCACCTATGAGTGAGAATATGCGGTATTTCATTTTCTGTTCTTGTGTCAGTTTGCTGAGAATGATGTTCTCCAGATTCATCCATGTCCCTACAAACGACACGTACTCATCATTTTTGATTGCTGCATAATATTCCATGGTGTATATGTGCCACATTTTCCCAATCCAGTCTATCATCGATGGGCATTTGGGTTGGTTTCAGGTCTTTGCTATTGTAAACAGTGCTGCAATGAACATTCGTGTGCATGTGTCCTTATAGTAGAACGATTTATAGTCCTTTGGATATATACCCAGTAATGGGATTGCTGTGTCAAATGGAATTTCTATTTCTAAGGCCTTGAGGAATCGCCACAGTGTCTTCCACAATGGTTGAACTAGTTTACACTCCCACCAACAGTGTAAAAGTGTTCCTATTTCTTCACATCCTCTCCAGCATCTGTTGTCTCCGGATTTTTTAATGATCGCCATTCTAACTGGTATAAGATGGTATCTCAATGTGGTTATGATTTGCATCTCTCTAATGACCAGTGATGATGAGCATTTTTTCATATGTTTCTTGGCCTCTTGTATGTCTTCTTTTGTAAAGTGTCTGTTCATATCCTTTCCATTTTTGAATGGGCTTGTTTGTTTTTTTCCTGTAAATCAGTTTGAGTTCTTTGTAAATTCTGGATATCAGCCCTTTGTCAGATGGGTAGACAGCAAAAATTTTCTCCCATTCTGTTGGTTGCCGATTCACTCTAGTGACTGTTTCTTTTGCCGTGCAGAAGCTGTGGAGTTTCATTAGGTCCCATTTGTCTATTTTGGCTTTTGTTGCCAATGCTTTTGGTGTTTTGGTCATGAAGTCCTTGCCTACTCCTATGTCTTGAATGGTTTTGCCTAGATTTTCTTCTAGGGTTTTTATGATGCCAGGTCTTATGTTTAAGTCTTTAATCCATCTGGAGTTAATTTTAGTGTAAGGTGTCAGCAAGGGGTCCAGTTTCTGCTTTCTGCACATGGATAGCCAGTTTTCCCAACACCATTTGTTAAACAGGGAATCCTTTCCCCATTGCTTGTTTTTGTCAGGTTTATCAAAGATTGTACGGTTGTAGATATATTGTGTTGCTTCCAACGCCTCTGTTCTGTTCCATTGGTCTATATCTCTGTTTTGGTACCAGTACCATGCTGTTTTGATTACTGTAGCCTTGTAGTATAGTTTGAAATCCGGTAGTGTGATGCCCCCCGCTGTGTTCTTTTTGCTTAGAATTGACTTGGCTTTGTGGGCTCTCTATTGGTTCCATATGAAGTTCATGGTGTTTTTTTCCAGTTCTGTGAAGAAAGTCAATGGTAGCTTGATGGGGATAGCATTGATTCTGTAAATTACTTTGGGCAGTATAGCCATTTTCACAATATTAATTTTTCCTAACCATGAACATGGAATGTTTCTCCATCTGTTTGTGTCCTCTCTTATTTCGTTGAGCAGTGTTTTGTAGTTTTCCTTGAAAAGGTCCCTTACATTCCTTGTGAGTTGTATTCCTAGGTATTTTATTCTTTTTGTAGCAATTGTGAATGGCAGTTTGTTCTTGGTTCAGCTCTCTTTAAGTCTGTTATTGGTGTATAGGAATGCTTGTGATTTTTGCACATTGATTTTAAATCCTGAGACTTTGCTGAAGTTGCTTATCAGTTTCAGGAGTTTTTGGGCTGAGGCGATGGGGTCTTCTAGGTATACTATCATGTCGTCTGCAAATAGAGACAATTTGGCTTCCTCCTTTCCTATTTGAATACCCTTTATTTCTTTTTCTTGCCTGATTGCTCTGGCTAGAACTTCCAGTACTATATTGAATAGGAGTGGTGAAAGAGGGCATCCTTGTCTAGTGCCGGATTTCAAAGGGAATGCTTCCAGTTTTTGCCCATTCAGTATGATATAGGCTGTTGACAGAAAGGGTGCTGGCCCTTTAAATCCCCAGAAGTCACTTCAGCCAGAAGGGAAAGGGCTTGCAACAAGTGGGGGAGGTACAACAACAATGACCGCTGCCTCCTTGTCTGATCAGAAGCAGCATCCATCCATTAGAGCACAGATCTCTGGTATCTGGAGGACAGGGTCCTTTGCACCCACCCAGAGTCATGCAAGCTGTGTGTAAGCTGCTCCAGGAACAGATATACAAACTGCCTGCCACTGGGATGAAGGGTAGAGATGGGTAGCTGCTAGTGTGATGAGAGCTAAAATTGACCAAACTTAACCAACTTACTGTCCAAGTCTTCTCCTGGAAACTTCAAGCCTCCAATATACTCCAGAGTTCCAAAATAGTTATATAAGACAGATTCTGCTAGAACAATTATTGTCTAAGTAGGGAGATGGATTTCTGGTGCTTCCTACTTCATCATTTTCTCAAAATTGTCTCTTGCCTGGATATTGATATGTTATTTCTCAAGCAACTAACAAAGTGTTCTGAAAAGGGTTTTTATAGTCTCTCTTTTTCTAGTTCAGCTATCTCCTGTGCCTAGAATGCCTTAGTCACATGTCCCTTATCTGTTATGTCTGACAAAGATGTAATCCCTGGGTTAGCTTTGAAACTGGACAACAGTTCCATTCTTTTATTGCAATCACTTCTGGTCATCATAAATCATAATAATATCATACTGGAATCATATCTGAATCCACAGTGTGTGGTCCATAGAAGACACTGTTTATTGAACAAATTGTCTAATATTAGGGTCTCCACACAGCTCCTGCCAGCCGTTTGGGGTGCAGTCATGTAAACATTGACAATCATTGATTCAATTTCCCAACTGAAAGACAAAAATCAGAACATCTGATATCTGAAAGTTTCAATGACACCCGTTCTATTAGCACCACTGACTCATTCCCATATGCACCTTTGATTTGGTAAGTATGGACAGTGGTACCATCTCTGATGAGATGTAACATTTATAATCAATAAAATCAACTGTTACCTGCAACTGTTAACCAATCCTTCCTTCACTCCAATCTTGGTTCATCCTTCTTCCCTGCCAACAGGTCTACCATGCCATGTTGAAGGCATAAATGAAAAGACCTTTTCATTTATCTCTTCAACAAATTAATTTTAAGTGTCCATACTTTTTAAGATTTAGTAACTATAGATATAGCGTTTGTTGACTGACTACTGACTGACTGAATGAATGAATATAATGTATCTCATACTAGAAAGTACTATGGGTAAACAGTTAAGCAATAATTATTGATGTTGGAGCCCCTTCTCTTAACTAATTATTTTAACTGAGTGCCTATTCAGAACAGGTCCTATAATAGAAGCTAGGGATATTAATTTAAAGAAAACATTATCATTAATCTTAGGAATATTTTATTGAAGGATAGATATGTACAAATAATTATTTTTAATGTAGTAGGTATAAATAAAATGTTTTCATAGAATGTTAAGGGAGAAAAAAGAAGTAGTACCTAAGCAAACATGAGGAAGGGGAAACAAAAAAAAGGCTTCATGAAGTTGCTGATTCATGAGCTGAGTCATTTGATGAGAAGAGTTAACCAAGTGACAGTAAATAGGGAGAAAGGAGCCAATCAAAGGCATTCTAAGCACAGGAGATAGCTGAACTAGAAAAAGAGAGACTATAAAGAATGTGATGAATTGGTGGAGCTGCAAATAATTTGAATTTGCCAAGATATAAGGTGCAAGACAAGAGGCAGTGAATATTATGCCAGAAAGGTAGGCAGGGAATCTGTGAAACTGAAAAGAAGACACTTGGCTTTATCCTTTAGATTAGTCTCTGATCACATTCAAAACTAATTTGAAGACACATTCATTATTTTTCCATGTCTGTAAATAGATTATAGCTTTAATTTTTCTCATCTTCAGTAATAAGATCTGCAAAATCATTAATAGCTATCTAATTGTTGGTTTGTTTTAACTCACAGTAAAATAAATTTTAAAAACTATTAAATTAAAATGTTCTGTTAGGAACTACTTAAAGTGATACTGCACACCACTCTGTATGGTTTTGGAATATTCATTTGGAAAGTGAAGAACCAATGAAGAGCTTTATGTAGTAGAGTGACATCATTAGATTGGAATTACAGAGAACAATCCAGCTCTAGTGCAAAAAATGGGCTTGAGGACGATACGGCTGATATTAAGGAAACCAGCTAGGGAACTCTTGCAGGTGCCCAGACAAGAGATTATAAGGACCTGAATTAGGACATTGTGAATATGTGTTATTTCAAGTACTTGTCACAACCAGGTAAGAGTTTGGGCACTAGGGATTCGACAGTTGATAATGTCCTTACCTCCATAAATCTTATATTCTAGTGGGAGGGAGGGGACAGATAATAAGCAAGAAAATAAATATAAGTAATCTCAGGTAAGTAAAATAGGAAGATGATACATTAGATAGGAATGACTGGAGGAGGTAGGAGGCAGTGAGTGGTAGGTGGGATGAGGGCTAAGAGGATGATTACTTTAAATTAGGGATCAGAATAGGCCTCTCTGAGGAGGTGATATTTGAGCCTAGATTTCATAGCAAGAAAGAGAAAACTCTGAGTAAGAAAGAGCATAACAATTCGATTTTAGAAAAGAAGATAAAAATCAGATGGCCTGAGATACTGACTAGGTAAGAGAGAAGAAGAGTCAAGGATTGCCTAATTTTAAACTTATGTCTTGGAACCCCATTGATCAACCTAACTGGGGCCTTTTGTGAGTTCCACATAGCCTAACCTTATTTTCACTCTAATCTCTGTTAATCAAGGGACTCTGTTACATGTTTTAATATTATTGCTTTTTTTTAAATGTACTATTTATCATCCTTTGGTTTAATGCCAAAAATTCTCATCTGAAATGTCTCCATATTTTTATCTCAAATGGAACAGCAGCTCAGTCAGTTATCAAGAACCCCTAGTATTACTCATGTAAAATATGCTTTTAAAAATCATGAGCAAATCTTTTGAATTGGTGAATTAACATGAAAATGTGTGACCTCCCCCCAAAAAATCTCATTTCATCCCAAATAAATTAATAAAAACTCTAAGGGTTTGTTTAATGCAATTTTATGCTAACATATTCATTATTATGTTAGAGTGATGGCTTCCTTTAGCAGTGTTGGAGACTGTATACAAGAAGTATTTAATTATGAATACCTTAATTTGCTCAATTGATGCCTGCCTTTTATCTGCAAACCATAGATAATTTTATCTGAATAAATGTAACCATGAAAACAATATTTAAGACAGGAAAATAAAAAAATGTATTTGCTTGATATAAAACGGAAACTGCACAGTCAAAACTGGCTGCTTAGTGACAAATAAGCATGTCTTAAATTCAAAGTGCAAATGTATCATCTGTTCATTTCGGAGCCATTTCCCAGATGAGAATTAGAGAGTGTATTTTCATAAATAATATCAGGATTTTGTTTTCAATGGGAATCTGATTTTAAAGTAATATTAAAATTGTGTCCTACATACTTTTAATGATTTTTCAGCAAGCTATTACATAACACAACCAATGACACGTGATTTTATGCACAAGGAATTAATAAGGAGTATAAATTTCATTTTGCTTTCCAAATCGGATTTTATTCCAAACAATGGAGTTCCCTAAAGAAATGATAATGGAAGTGGAGAATAGTTGGAAATTTAAACTCTCCTTTCTTTTTATCACCAGTGAGTCCATGCCCTTTACTGTCATATTGTTACAGTTTGTGCTTCTAAATCTTTCTACTACTTGTATCAGCTATAGCATTAAACAGAAAAGAGATTTGTTTTTAATTTAGAATAAAAAAGGGAATTGTGCTTTCCTATTACCTTTCTTTGTATCACTACCAGCATGTGTGTGTGTGTGTTGGAGTTGGGGGTCATTTTATTCCCATTATCTTTGTTGTCAACATTTCAAAGTTCTGAGTCAGGCAGTGAATACCCGCTAGGGCCAGAAACTATAAGGGGTGAACTATGTGTCATGGCCCTTATAGAAGAGGCCAAGGTGACAAGACACAGCACCTAAACCAATTGCATGCCTTAAACATTGATGGAACTGAGAACTTAGCCAGTTTGATTTTCACTCAATCAAGATTCCCACTTTCAATTACAATAAAGTGAACAAGATCTATCCAGGTATAAGCAATTACTTAACAACGTAGGGCTTCCTGTCCCCTTTTTCAAGAGGACTCATATTTCTGTTCTGAATTCTAGTAATGTTCAGAAAAGCAAGGTTACTTTTAATATGACGAATACTGAGATTGCTGTCTATAGAGTTTCATCATTGGTTGCCTTGAAATATACATCTCCCAGTTCTTAAATGAAAGGGTGACAGAGATGGCTCTTAAAAACAAGTTGAGTTCTCTTGATAGTCCTATAATTATTTTTCCAAGTTTATTAAGCTATATACTGCATTAAGAAGTTTGGAATGTAGCACCAGCAAGGTAAGAGTTCCCACCCCAGAGTAAAATTTGGGTTTGAGTCCCACTTCTGCTTATTACTCTGGTTAGATTACTTATATTCTGCGAACATTATAACCTACCTTTGCAACCTTATTTTTCACCATTCTCCCTTCATGTCTTGTTTCAGCAATCATACATACAAAACAACTCAGTTTTCCTGTGCCATCTGTAGTTACCAAGCTCCATATCTTTGCTTGTGCACGCCTCCTCTGCTTGGAATGCCCCTCACTCATTTCTGCATATCTGAGTCCTACCTGTCCTCCAAGGCTCAGTATTTTTCCAGAAAGATTTTATTTTGTCTTCCTCTAAAGCTCACAAAATTTCTTTAAAAACATGTGTTATAATGTGTCTTGTTACATGTTTTACAACTGTAAGCTGCTCAAGCTAATGGACCTTGTTTGATTCATTTTTATCACTATAGTGCCTCAGTGTGATACATAAGTTTGTTGAAAGACGGATTGAATGAATGTACAGCCAAATAATCTTTATTTGCTTATTGATAAAATGGGGAAAATAGTACCTGCCTCATAGCTTATCCTATTATATTTAATTATACATTGGAAATGAATATCTTTTGTAAACAATAGCAGACTCCAAAAATGTAAGGTATTTTGATTCTATTTTATAAGAGGAACTGAAGTAGTTCTGACATATCTGTAGCAAGAGAGAAGAGAGAGTCAGGAGAAAAAAAATAGGCATAAAATTTTTTTTCCATGTCATGAGTCAGGTTACAGCAAGGATTCCTTTGATCATGACTTTGGAAAGGTGCATTGTATGGAAAATTCATTGCTTGAACAATTGAAAGCAGTACTTTCATCTCTGAAATGTTCATGTCAAACTGGTATGGATGGTTAGTTGACCCTTGTCCTTTATAGTGATGCACATATCTGAATGTCACTGATTAGGAGATGGAGTTCTCTGTTTCAAAATTGCAGCAGTGAAGCCACAGAATTCCTTGGAGTTGCAATCAAGGTGCCTATTTGTTCCAAATATTCTTATGATATTTAAAGTGCTAGTGAAATTTTAAGTGAATCCATAATCATATTCATAACAAAGGCAGACTGGGAGAAGAGTTTAACAGTAACCAGGCAATTCACCAAACATTTTGACAGGAACTATTGCTCTGCTACCTAGCAAACATCAGGAACACAGCACTTTGCTTAGTGACTGGCATGCAATAGTTGTGCAATAAATATTTAGAATGAATGGAGATAAAAGTTAGGACTCACATGGTTTTAGAGTCTCCATTTAAAATAAGAAAAAATAAACAAAAGACTAAAATTGCCAGTGATTAATGGGTTTTTATTAACCCTAAACTCCATGACTGTAGATTTGGTAGTGGTGTGGAAAATAAATCAAATAACCCACTGTGTGATAAATGATGAAATGTAAGGAATCCCTCTGAAATGTTATACTGTTTACTCTGTGCATGCCATTTGATTACTTTCCAGGACAAGAAACCAGTGTAGTATAGCCAGTAAGAGCACAGCCTCTAGAGTCAGACAGACCAGGGTACGGAAATAGGCAGTTTTACTAACCATAATTATAGTTAGAGAAGTTACTTAACCTCTCTAGTTTTGCTCATCATTTGTAAAATGGAAATTTTTATAAGCCTTAAATATGATAATAGATAAAAAACACTTAACGCAATGCTTGGTCCATAATAAAGATCCAATAAATGTTAGCCATCATTTTCTGCATATTGGAAAGCAGATACTCTACCCATTCCCCTTATATAGCTCACTTAAACCATGCAAGCCTCAGTTTCCTTGTCCATAAAATAAGAATAATAAAATCTATATCACTGGAATGTTTTGGAGATTAAATGAAATAATACATGTAAAAGCACTATAGAATTATATGAAAAACTTTCAATATTTCATATAAGGTAAGACATTAAGAGAGACATAGATTTCTTGGAAAAGCAGAAGACCAAATGCATTCTTCTAGTTCACTCCTTTCTGTATTACCTCAGGAATGACCAACAGATATAAAAGTAAGGAAGAAAAATACCTGTATTAGTACAGGAAGTTGGGTGACATCTACATGCTGATTATTTCAAGAGTTTCTGCAAGATAGAAGACAAAGTGAGCTGGATTGAAGACTGACCTGGACTGAAGATATATAATTTGCCATACGTGAAGAACTCTCCAAGGTAGTAACTAGAGAAGACTTTAGAAGGTTAAAGCAGGAAGTAAAGAAATACATGGGGGCAGTGAGGAGGTACCACTGGATCCTGCCAGTCCCACTGGAAAGCAAGGATCGTGACAAGGGGAACATTGTCGCAGTTGGTTTTTAATGAGGACAACTGTGAGAAGCAAAGAATGAGGACACTGCCCCAGTTAACTCCTAACAGCTCACCTCAAATATAAAAAAGAAACGCTGGAACAGAGAAAAAAGTCCCTCGTGTGACTGCTGTTAGTTCTGATCCTCTCCCAACTCATGATCAATAGCCCAGTGGTTCTCATTTCTTAATGTGCATCAGAATCAGGTGGAGGGATCTGCTAAAACAGAGACTGATGGACCCACCCCAAGATGTTCTAGAGCAGGGCCCAAGAATGTGCATTTATGGTAAGAATCAAGTGGAGAGTTTGTAAAAATATAGATTGCTGGGTCCATCCCCAGGTATTCTAAAGTGAGGCTGAAAAATGTGCATTTTTAGTAAGAATCAAGTGGGCAGTTTGTTAAAATATAGATTTCTGGCCAGGCACAGTGGCTAAATCCTGTAATCCCAGCACTTTGGGAGGCTGAGGTAGGCAGATCACAAGGTCAGGAGATTGAGACCATCCTGTCCAACATGGTGAAACCCATCTCTACTAAAATACGAAACATTAGCCAGGCATGGTGGTGCATTCCTGTAGTCCCAGCTACTATGGAGGCTGAGGCAAGGGAATTGCTTGAACCCAGGTGGTAGGGGTTGCAGTGAGCCGAGATCACACCACTGTACTCCAACCTGGGTGACAGAGCAAGACTCTGACTCAAAATATGTGTGTGTGCGTGTATATATGTATATATGTGTGTATATATATGTGTGTATATATGTATGTATATATGTATATATATACACACACACATATATATATAAATATGTATACACACACACACACACACACACACACACACACACACACACATATATATATATATATAAAATCTGGGCCCACCTCCGGATATTCTAGGGCAAGGCCTAAGAATTTTTATTTCTAATAAGTGTCCAAAAGATACTAATGTTGCTACTCTGGGGACCACGCTGTGAAAACCAGTGCTCTAGACCTGTACTGTCCTTTATAATAGCCACTACTACATGTGACTATTTAAAGTAAAATTTAAGTTGATAAAATTAATGAATTTTAAATTAAATTCTTGATTTGTACCAGCTACATGTCAAGTACACAATAATCATGTGTGGTTAGTGGTAACCATATTGGCCAGCACAGATATAGAACATCTTTCTCATCATAGAAAATTCTAGTGAACAACACTAGTCTAACGAAGTAAAACTTCAATGAACATGGCCACCACCAGTCACAACTGCAGGAGGCACATTTGTACTATGTGAATGGAGGACCCTAGAGTTGTACAATATGGCAGAACTGGCAGTTAACCTAAGTTTTTTCTTTCTTCTCTCTTTTGAATACTAAAGGTAAAAAGGAAGATTATTTAAATCCTCCTGACAGAACTCATTTCAGGTCCCCCAAAGAGACAAGCTAAGACCACCCTTTGCTACAGTGAGCAAATAGAGAAAGAGCTAGACACATTAAATGATACATCAAAAGAGAAGGCTTGTTCTAAGGAATGAAAACAATGCCATTCTTTGACATAAAGTTTTTCTTAAGAAAAGAGAGTTTTCCAAAATTCTAACGTCAAATGGATCTCAACAATATTCAGTAGACTAAAGCTGTATGAAACCAGGCTAAATAATCATGAAGGGTTAAAACTGTAAGATCATAAAGGCTTTGTGTAGTTGAATAATATGTCAAATTCAAAACTGCAATGAAGGCAAAAAATACATTGGATCATGAAAAACCCAAGTCAGTAAAGTAGAATATTAAGACATTTAATTGACAGAAGAAATCTATAGATAAATAAAAATTAGAAGAGAAAAGCTAAAACACAGGAGAAAGATCCATGAGATCCAATATGCATATTATAGAAATTTCAGAAGGAAAAGCACAGCAATTAAGTAAAGCATCAGTTTAAAAAAGACAACTCTCATTGTTTGTTTTTGAACTAAAGAATACCTAGAATTATAAATCACAGATTTACTGAATTTAGCAAAATTTCTGAAATAAACAATGTTACAGAGAAATTTTAAATCTTCTTGTAATTTAAATATTTTCAAGGAAGAGGAAAAAGTCATATAAGAATCTAGCTAGATTTGTGGCATTGTCACTGAGACCTCTGTTCCATTGGTCTATATCTCTGTTTTGGGATCAGTACCACGCTGTTTTGATTACTGTAGCCTTATAGTATACTTTAAAGTCAGGTAACATGATGCCTCCAGCTTTGTTCTTGTCACACATTTACAACCATCTGATCTTTGACAAACCTGACAAAAAACAAGCAATGGGGAAAGGATTTCCTGCTTAATGAATGGTGTTGGGATAACTGGCTAGTCATGTGCAGAAAACAGAAACTGGACCCCTTCCTGACACCTTACACTAAAATGAACTCCAGATGAATTAAACACTTAAACATAAGACCTAACACCATGAAAACCCTAGAAGAAAACCTAGGCAAAACCATTCAGGACGTAGGCATAAGCAAGAACTTGATGATTAAAACACCAGAACAATGGAAACAAAAGCCAAAATAGACAAATGGGATCTAATTAAACTTAAGAGCTTCTGTACAGCAAAAGAAACAATCATTAGAGTGAATCAGCACCCAACAGAATGAGAAAAAAGTTTTGCAATCTACCCATCTGACAAAGGGTTAATATCCAGAATCTACAAAGAACTAAAACAGATTTACAAGAAAAAAAAAAAAAAAATTCAAAAGTGGGCAAAGGACATGAACAGACACTTTTCAAAAGACGACATTTATGAGGCTAACAAATGTGAAAAAATGCTCATCATCACTGGTCATTAGAGAAATGCAAATCAAAACCACAGTGAGATACCATCTCACGCCAGTTAAAATGGTGATCATTAAAAAATCTGGGGGCAACAGATGCTGGAGAGGATACAAAGAAATAGGAACGTTATTACACTGTTGGTGGGAGTGTAAATTAGTTCAACCATTGTGGAAGACAGTGTGGCGATTCCTCAAGGACCTAGAAATAGAAATGCCATTTGACCCAGCAATCCCATTAATGGGTATATACCCAGAGAATTATAAATCATTTTATTATAAAGACACATGCACATGTATGTTTGTTGAGGCACTGTTTACAATAGCAAAGACCTGGAACTGACCCAAATGCCCATCAACAATAGACTGGACAAGGAAAATGTGGCACATATACACCATAGAATACTATGCAGCCGGAAAAAACAATGCATCTGTGTCCTTTGTAGGGACATGGATGAATCTGGAAATCATCATTCTCAGCAAATTGACACAAGGACAGAAAATCAAACACTGCATGTTCTCATTCATATGCAGGTGTTGAACAATGAGAACACATGAACACAGGGAGGGGAGCAGTTTGGAGGGATTAGGGGAGGGACAGTGGGGGTTGGGGAGGGATAATATGGGGAGAAATGCCAGTTATAGGTGACAGGGGGATGGAGGCAGCAAAACACATTGCCATGTATGTGCCTGTGCAACAATCCTGCATGATCTGCACATGTACCCCAGAACCAAAAGTACAATAATATATATACATATATATATATAAAGAATCTAGCTAAGTATTAACATAATAAAACATGTTACTTACAGAAGACAATGAGGAATTGTATATAAATTTTTAGAAAAATAAATTTGAACTTAAGATTCAAGAATTATAAGCCCAGCCAAGGTGTGCAAGATCATAGTAAGTAGGTCATTTTCAGATATGTAATTGTATTAGTCCATTCTCACACTGCTTGGGTAGTAATCCAAGATTGGGTAATTTATAAAGGAAAGAGGTTTAGTTGACTCACAGTTCCACATGGCTAGGAAGGCCTCAGGAAACTTAATACTCATGGCATAAGGGGAAGCAGGCATGTCTTACATGGCAATGGGCAAGAATGAGTGAGTGTGTGTAGAAGGAACTGTCAAACCCTTATAAAACCATCAGATCTCATGAGAATTCACTCCAGTCATGAGAACAGCATGGGGAAACCACTCCCATGATCCAATCATGTGGGGATTACAATCCAAGATGAGATCAAGGGATAAATAATTAAATTATCAAGAATGGGCAAGGAAAAAATTAGTGTAAAAGATTCTATAATATAAAATAAAACTGGTAAGACATAAAATATGTTTTTAAATAATTGTTCTCATTATTATAACACTATAAACCTAAAACAAATTGAAAACAGAATATAGAGAAGATATAAAATATACAATAATATAGTATCAGCACCTTACGACCCTAGATTATTTTAAAATAAATTGGGAAATGGGGCATGGGCATGAGTGGGGACTTAAGGAAACAGAGATAACAAGTCTGCTAATTTCCTCATTTTAGAAATGCAAATGATTTAACAGCCAGGAGCATGAGTACCTTGTTCATGTGCTGCTCCACTACTTAGTGATCCCTGTAACCCTGACTGGTTACTTAACATCTAAGCATTCAACTCCTTACCTATGAAATGGGAATATCATAATGCCCCAGAGTATTATGGGGTATTACTTGTGGGAATGTTGAGTGGGAATGAAATCAGATAATGTATCTGAAGTACTTAACACCTATAAGCACTCAGGAATATTAGCTATTAACTTATAAAGAGAGAAACAAAATTTTACTCATGAAAACAGAGGAAATAGATCTGGAGATGGTTTTGGTAATGTAAAAGTAATGACTAAAAAAACCTCTCAAACACACACATATTCTCCTAGTAAATGTGAAAGACCAAATGTACTTTATAAAAAGAGAGAAACAAAAATCTATCAGTTATTTGAATATTCCAAGCATTGATATGATACAGTGAACAAAATAAACATGTCTCAATTTTTTAAGTGAGATTTGAATTGTTTAAGTTATATAAACACAGAATGATCTTATTTTTGTTGGGGGATAATAGATGTGTATAGAAAATAAAAGAGAAATATGAAAATATTAATAGTAACTATCACTTGGTGTTGGAATTATGAATGTCTTTTTCTTCTCTCTTGACTTTTACTGATAACTAGAATGAACATATTTTATCAACAAAATAAAAGGTTATTTTAAAGTCACTTATTGTTAATCACTGTTAACATTTAGGTGTGTATCACTCTTAATTTTTCTTCACATGAAAATATCTATATATTTATTTCATTCCATTAGTCAAAGAATGTTTATTGGTTATCTACTATGTTCCAGGCTTTGTTCTAATCTCTGGATATAGCAATGAAAAGATAGGGACAAAAATGTATCTCCTCCTAGGATGTAAATAAGTAAAATATATATTTTTTACATTTATAGATGTTATGAAGAAACTATAAAGCAGGGAAGGAAATAAGAATTAATGGTTGCCATTTTGTGTGACCATGGAGGCCTTATTGAAAAAATTATAAAGTAAGGGTTTATTAGGAATAGACATTTGAAGAAGGTGTTGGAGGGGGCCACTTCCTAAGGGAAGAAAATCCCAGGCAGAAAAACAGGTACAAAGATCATGATCCAGAAGAACTCCTAATGCATTGGAAAATAGCAAGAGGCAATATGGCTAGATGTCAGTTAAGGGGAAAGGAGCATAGTAGGAGCTTATGTTATTTAAAAGAACTGGGGCAAAGTATCCACAGGTCCGAGATCACATATGGCCTCACAGGGATTGTAACGATTCTGGCTTTTACTCAGAGTGAATCAAGGTACCTACCAGTCAAGAGTTATGAGCAGAGGAGTGACATGATTTGCTTTGGTTTTACTAAGCTGACTCTGACTTCTATGTTGAGAATTGCCTGTGAGGTGCAAAAATGAAAGCTCAAAGATGCATTAGGAGGCTGTTATAACAGCCGAGGAAGAAAAGGATGAGTGAGGCATAGGCAGGTTGCAGGTATATTTTAAAGGTAGAGTCACCAAGTTTTGCTGTGTGATTGGGTGTGAGGTGTGAGAGAAGGATAACTAAGACAGTAGGATATACAAGTCTGGAATTCAAAGGAGAAGTCAGGTTAAAAATAGGAACTTGGGAGTTGTGATGGCTTTGGTGACATGTTAAACTCTGAGGCCAGCAAAGGAATTAATGTAAACAGAAAATGTAAGCAGGAAAGAAGTCCAAGTATGTCAATCCCTGGAGCACTTGAATGCTTACACATTTGGAAACAGAAGGAACCAGCAGAGAGTGAGAAGGAACAGCCTGGGAGGTAGGATGAAAACCAGAAGAGTGTGGTGTCTCGGGAATTAATGAAAGTATTTCATCCAAGAGAGGTGATAATCTATATCAATTGTATATCTGGTAGGTGAAGGAAGATGAGAGTTATGAATGTTCATTTTAGCAAGGTAGAGATTTTGCTGATATTGATAAAGGCTGTTCTGTGGAGGTAGGTGGAACAAAAGCCTATTTGGAGTAGATTTAAAAGAATAGCATTTAAGAGACTTTTCTTTTGCAGAGCTAGAACACCATATTTTCTTTAATATTTCTCTTTCTCTGTTAAAGAGGTAGAAATTGTCATTCGATTGCATTTAGTTTTTTTGTATGCAAGGAAAATGACATGAGGCCCCAACCTGAAAATTTCTGTGAGATAGTTGCTAAATGAATATGTCATGTACCAACACCTCAGCTAAAGTGGATCTTACTAGCTTCTGTGATCATGAAAATCCCAAGAAAATCTATGGGCCTTTTGTTTAGGCTTTCTGGCTGCTATCTTTACCATGTCTTCTTTAATGGGTTGAAAGGTCATGTGAAAGATAGCCATAAATGATCGATTTTCTAAGCCATATTTTGTTCTTCTTTCTGGATCATTTGGAAACATTCGTGGAGTTGAACATCATTGTTGCCATGGCTATAGCACCAACCCATAACAGAAGATTTTTGTTTTACATTAGATATTTCTTACCATAGCAACAGCAATATTGATTTAAAACATAACTTCCAAGATATAATTTATCTTTCATATTTCTGTATATTTTCTATGGTGTATCTTGTTAATATTATTACACTTTTAATAACTCTTCTGCTCCTTTGAAATGAAGTATCTTTGAAATACATGTGAGAAAAATCTAGCCTGCTCATTGCTTACAGAAATAGAAAACTCACAGGATACATTTGAATGCATTACATTTTCAGAGCTTTTACTGGGAATATTTGGGTGACTTTGAGTTCAAACTCAAGGTATAACTTTTGAAAATTGAATGGAGTGTTATTCATTTTACAGTAATTAAAAATAATTTCTGTCCCTTTTATATTACAAAATCATTTTCTTTTTATTTAAAGATTGTAGATATTTTTTTGTTTGTTTTATTTCTTCAGAATGGTTCTTTTTCACACTTATAATCCATCGGGATAGTATATAAATGGAAAGTTATTTAAAATAAGTTAAACCAAAGGACCAACACTCTTGAAAACAACAGACTTGAGTTAAAGAGGCTATTTCCTCTCTTTCCCCAATAGTCTCTTCTGTTAGGAAAAATACATGGTTACAGTGGCTGCAGTATTACAAAGAAATACATTTTGGTAAGAGAAAAACAAAACCTCTTGGTTCTGATGTAGTCATTCACTAGATGCCATTTATTCATCTGGCTCTAGGCTATGGGAATTACTCCTAGCACAGAACTCCCTTTGAAATCCTTAACTCCCTAGGGAGGCAGAGATAGCTGAGAAACTGCCCCTATGAACTTGGCTTATACATGAGAAACAAAGAAGTTAGTGGTTGAGGGTAACAGAGGAAAGACGTGTGGGAAGGGTCAATGTAGCTGGCTTCCTTTGCTTGCAACAGGAGCTTCTTTCAATGCAAAGCGCATGCCAAGACAGATCAGGCACTTTACCAAAAAGATACAATAATTCAGTAATACAGTCTGCCCAGGCAGCTTAGCAGCTGGAAATGAGGGAGCCTTGGGATTTGCTATAAATGGTGGGGAAATTGGCTGATAGCCTCTCTCCTGTATTGAGCAAAGGGAGCAAGAGAAAAGATTATAAATATTTGAAATCAAAGCCAAGCAGCATGGTCTGTTCTTGTCCAAGAGCTGTCAGAATGTCAGCATTCTCTGGCTTCCACATTAAATGCTGAGTTTGGCAGACTATAGGGCTAATAGACCAGGAAACAACAGGGCGTACCTGGGTGACTTTTCAGAAAGGCAGCTGCCGGTCTTAAGTTGTTTAGAAGAGGAAATTTTATTGCATGCTCTGTCTAACACCATTCAGCATCTAAGCATAACAGCGATCTTTGGGCTAATTGTGCAATCAGAATAAATATCAAAGGTCACTACTGATACCTGGAAAGAGTCCCAGTGGGTGGTTTTGAAGCTCCAGTGATATTTGGATAGGACACTCCAGTGGATGACACATTGTACCGATGCCATAGGAGGTTCTGGGGTAATCCGACATAAAGCCTTGTGATGTATTGGATAAAAGCAGGCTTTACATTAGCCAGATTTATATTTCACACTGGTTCCTCTGTTCACTAGCTATGTGATTCCTCTTTGGTGCAAATACCTACTTCAGAGGCTTATGTGAGGATTAAATGAGATATAAAATGAGGTAGGATGACCTTGAACATAGAAGGTACACAATACTTATTGGTGGTTCCCATTACCTAGTATGGAATCTTGGCCTTTGTAATTTTTGACATAAGTTCCTTTCCAATAAATTGGAGTTTGCTTAAATTAATTTCATGTATCTTTGGAAAGAGTAATTGATTTTTTACATTGGGAAATTAAGGGAGTATAGTTTCCTCTGTGGCTCATTGTTACTTGTTTAACTCACACTTCTATCTCCATGTAAAACTGACCTGGAAAATATTTTCTCAATATTGGTGAAAAATGAATGTATTAGCTCATCACATAAGTTTATATTTGTAAGTAAAAAAAAAAAAACAAAAAACCAAGTGGATAATATTTCTCTCTGACAATTCTAAAACCCAGCACTCCTTTAAAAGTTTGTTGGGACAAGTTGACAATATATATTACTAAATCTTAGCTCCTTGTTATCTTTAGTCAAATCAAGTTGATCTAGGATTTCTATACAATGCACACTCTATGATTATTTTGCATGATTATTTTTTAAACGAAGGCCATGGACTACTTGCAATTCTTTTAAAATACCAAACTTCCCGTACTTTCTTTAGTGTTCTTTATTAATATGCTTTTTAGGAGGATCTTATTTTAAAAGAATTTGCTTTATTTGAGCCATAATTAACTAAAATAAGCTGGTTCTTATTTTATACAACTCTTAGGATAATTTACTGACTATATATTATGTCATATAGTACAAGGCACAACCATGCAGGGCAAGGCAATTGATTATTAACCCTAACTATGTAGAAGGGTATAAATCATTTAAAGAGTCACATTAAAAACTTTTCAGTCCTAATAAACTGTGGGTTTTCTGAAGTGAAGTTGTTGCAAGTATACATTTTTATGATAAATATATTTTGCTTCAAAGTATTATGTCAGTGTGGGTGCTCTGAGAGATCTTTCTGCAGCAGAGCAAATATATTCTGAACAGGACATGTTCTTTGAGACATTGCCTGCTCCAATGACTCTTGCTCTCTAAAAATGTATAATAGAAGAGAGGAAGGCTGATGTTGCTCTGAGTGCAGATGTGAATAATAGTGCTGCTATTTGGGACACCGTTCCCTGGCTCAGCTGCAGAGCTGGAAGGCTGAGTCACACAGCCTAGGGAAGCACAAGGTTTTTCTCCCTGCAGAAAACCTTCCCTGATGAGATTGACAAGCTTCCATAAAGTCAAGTAATAAAGTGAATAATAAATTATTTCTAAACACCTTGCAAAGCAAACCACGATAAGTAGATATCAACAAAAATAACAAAGACATATTTATCCCTCAATGACTATAGATATTATTACTGGATATAGGAAATAAGAAATAGAACCACTATGTATAAACAAAATGTTTAAATAAATAAATAATATGCCCTATCATTAAAATGAGTAAAAAATGATGACTATAAGTAAATAGGAAAAACTGAAAAATAAATGGCATTTTCAGATATGAAAATTTTAACACTTGAAATTACTTTTAAAATCCTAAATGAATAGACTAAACATCAGATTATACGCAGATGAAGAGAGAATTGGCTAACTGAAGGATAAATTTGAAAAAATTCACCAAAATGTATCACAGAGGGGCAAAGAGGCAGAAAATCTTGAAGGCATAAAGAGATATGAAGTATGGAATCAGAAGGTTAACTTAACCAGAGACTCAGGATAAAATAATTTTTAAAAATGTAGGAGAGGAAATTTTTTGATGGATAATGGCTGAATTTTTTCCAAACTGACAAAAATATGGATTCACAGGTCCAGAAAACACACTGTATTCCAAGCAGGATAAATAAAAAGAAATCCATAGTGAGACATATTATTGTGAAATTGAAAAATTCAGAGGATTTCAAGCCAGGTGGAGAGAAAGGATGGATCACCCAGAAGAAAGACAGGTATCATGATAGAAGAATTATTGAGAAAATGATGAAAGTCACAAAAAAGTGGAATAATTTATTTGAAGCATGAGAGAAAATAAATATCAACCTAAAATTATAAAATAAAAAAAAATTTAATAAATGAAAGTAAAACAAAGATATTTACAGTTAAAGACTGAGAGCATTGACCACCAAAGGCCTGTATAAAGGAAAATCTCAAGAATAACTTTAAGAAGGAAAATGATCTCAGACCACTCTGTGGAAGGAATGGTGAATAAATAAAATGGCAAAAATGTAAGCCAATTGAAATTTTAAAACTGTCTCAATAAAATAATAATACCTGAATTGTAAAGCTAACCAAAAGAATTTAAAACACTGACAACAGTATTTATTATGGAAGAAGTAATTGAATGTAAAATGCTCTAAAGTTTTTAAATTGTTTAGGAAGGGAAGTGGATAAGGTACTATTTAACTTTAGATTTTTTTTTTTTTAAGATGGAGTCCTGCTCTGTCACCCAGGTTGGAGTGCAGTGGTGCAATCTCGGCTCACTGCAACCTCTGATTCCCTGTTTCAAGCTATTCTCCTGCCTCAGCCTCCCGAGCAGCTGGGATTACAGGCACACACCATCACACCCAGCTAATTTTTGTATTTTTAGCAGAGATGGGGTTTCACCATTTTGGCCAGATATAACATACATATATTTCATAGGAAAAAATAAGTCTGTTAAAATTGGATTTTAATATACCTCACTCAATGAAGGAGTTTAAGAGTTCAATTAATAAATTTAATCTGATAAAATACAAAGAGCTTTGTATTCAGCAATTACAGAATACATGTGATTCTCATGAAACAGTCACAAAAAGTGATTATGACTATAAGCAAGTTTCAATATGTCAAAGGCTCATATTCATACATACTATATTTTCTAAAAATAATTCAATTAAGTTAAATTAGATTCCCATGTATGTCCCCATATATTTTTGAATTTAAATACACATTTCTAAATAAGTCCTGAGAAATGAGTTAGGGATACCATACTTCTATACTAAGTAAATTAAACTAATAATTTGAAATCTTCTCACAAAGTGGAATGTCGAGATGATTTTGAGTCCAGGTGATTTTAAAGGTAAAGTAAATATAAAAGCGTTCAAGGAACACATCATTCCAATCATATATAAACTCTTCCAGAGAATTGGAAATTGTCCTCAACTATTTCTATGGGGCAAGTAATCATGTCAAAACTAGACAGAATAAAAAAGGTAAAACTAAAGGCCTATTTAATCCATGAACATAGATGCAAAGATCCCAAAGTACTAACAAACCAAATCTAGCAGGATGCCAAAAAGAAAGTTCATTATGACCACACTGAGTTTATCCTATAGGTATCCCACTAATATCTAATGTTTAACATTAGAGAATTTACAAATATCATTCACCCTAACAAAGTAAAGGAGAAAAATTGAATAACTGAACAGATTCAGAAAAATATTTTATATAAACTCAATATCTAGTCACAATTAAAATTCTCAGCAACCTTAGAAGATAAGACATTTAACTTAATAAATGGCATCTACCTGAAACTTAGGGCAAACATTATTTTTCAGATAAGATTACTGTTCTCAGTTCTTTACTCTCTCTTCTGCCATGGTACATTGCAGTGCAGTAGCCTAGGTGGCCATTTACATCCTCCATTTACTTCAGGTGAACACACATGACTTTCTTCTGTCAAGAAGTAACCACATGCCAGCTCCTACAGCTGAGATATAAAGGGGCATCACATGTTTCCACTGTGGAAAGACACATCAAATAGCCTCTGAACAACTCTACTGTATACTCATGAGCTAATGAAAGTGAAATAGACAAATGATGTCTTAGTATTAGTCTGAAAATTGTTTTGACCTCATGAAACTTCTGAAATAATCTTGGAGAACCCAAGCATCCCTGGACTACACTTTGAGAACTACTTTAGTGTATATTTTCTACAAGTAAGTAAATTCTTACACAACCACAGTGTAACCAAGACAGAAAGTTAATACCTCACTAGCATCTATTCCTCAGACCCCATTCAAGATTTGCTGGTTTCCCCAATAATATTGTTTATGGTCAAAGGATCTAGTTCAGGATCACACGTTGCATTTAGTTGTAATATCTCTTTAGTCTTCTTCAACCTGGAAGGGTTCCTTTGACTTTCTTTGACTTCCTAACCTTGACGCTCTTGAAGATTACAGGCCAGTTATTTTGTAGAATGGCCCACAAATTGGATTTCTCTGATATTCTTATATGATTACTTTTAGGTTATACATGTTTGGCTGGAAAATCCAAAAGTGATTCTGCATTTTTCTCATTGTGTCTTTACCACACTGAATATGATTTTGATTCATTCTATTATTGATATTGTTCACCTTGATCATTTGATTAAGATAGTGCCTCAGATTTTTTCACTGTAGAGTTTCTATTTTTCCTCTTTCTAATTAATAAGTATTTTGTGGGGAGGTAATATGAAATTATTTAAGTTTCCCATTCCTAGTCAAACTTTTAAATCACTTATTTATGGGCTCCTGTTTTTCTATTTTATTCCATGGGTTACAATCCATTACTGTCATTATTTATTGTGTTCCTAAAATTGCCCTCTATTTGAATCCTTTTATTGTTCCCCATGTTTAATGAGAAGGAATGTCCTGGATTGGTAAGAGGTTCTTGTATGGGAGCAGGAATAAGCCATGGTAGCCATGAGCACTTCACATTTCAGGGGCCTTCTCCTTTGCAGTTCTGAAGAAGTATTAAGAAATACAGGTCTTTCACTAGTTGATTCAGGAAGGCTCCCTGCTACTACCTCAGTGTTCTTGAGTTCCATGCACCTGCCTTCCAAAGCAGTGCTCTCATATCTGAACACTATGTTTTGCTATTTTATTACATTCAAAGTCTCCCTCCACTGGACATCTGCCAGATACCACCCCCACTGCCCCCTTTTTTCTTTTTCTAGAGAAGGTCTCACCCTGTTGCCCAGGCTCAGTGCAGTGGCATGATCAAAGCTCATGATAGCCTTGAACTCCTGGGCTCAAGCAATCCTCCTATCTCAGTCTCCTGAGTAGCTGGAATCCTCAGGCACACATTACCATGCTTAAATTTAAAAAAAAAAATTGTTTGTACAGATGAGGTCTTGCTGTGTTTCCCAGGCTGGTCTCAAACTCCTGGGCTCAAGCAATCCTCCCACCTTGACCTCCCAAACTGTTTGGGTTACAGGTGTGAGCCACTGCATGTGGCCCCTACTGCCCCATTATATGAAATGTTTTTTCTCCCTCAAATTTTTGGTGTTTTCACCCTATTCAATTTGTATTCTTCTCCCAAAAGTTTTTCTTCAGAGTGGATCTGTACAAGTATCCATTTATTGGAGATTTCTGATATTCTAGAGGGATTAAGCTACTTCCTGTGGTCTTGTTACAGGATGTTTATAAATTCTCCTAGTTGTTCTCAAATTTTACTGCATAGTATCCTGCTTAGCACAAAGCCCTCTCCTTTGGAAAATCATTATCTGTTGGCAATTTCTGAGTTCCATGGCTTGTGGGTGCCATTGAATTTCTGATTCTTTTCACCACCATTGCTGCACTACTGCTGATTCAGTTCTGGATCCTGCTGCTGTCATGTGATTTGGCTACACCTGTGTTTTTCGGAGACATGGGGATTTCTTAATACTTAGGTTTACTGGAGCTATCACCTGTAGTGTTTTTCCTGTATTTTGCTCTCGTGTGCTCATTTTATCCTTTCACTATCCCTATGTCTTGTTTTTATGAGGAGAATTGAGGTGAGTAATTTAAAAATGATACTATGTTGTTGTCATATTCAGAAATACCAATTATCTTTTAAAGGTGTAACTCATGTCATGTGAACCCTATTCCTACCTGCACCTCTGATTCAATCACCAGCCATTCTACTAATCCCCTACCACTCTTATTATAGCCACACTGGCCTTCTTGTTTTTCTTACTAGTCTTAGGGACTTTTCATGTCTTCTTTCCTATGCCTTGAAATAATCCTCCCCCAAAACTCTGAATGATTTACACTTTGACAGTCATTTCTGTGTCTGCCCAATGTCAGCTCCTGAGAAAGACGTTTCCTAATTACCTTTAGCATCTTCCTTTCATTTCTATCTCGTTACTTTGCTTTTTTTTTTTCACAGAACATACCATCATTAGAAATTATACTATTTCTTGATTTGCCTGTAGTCGTCTTTCTGCTGGAATGTAGGCACCATGAAGGCAGCACATTGCCTTTGAAACTTTGCTACCTGATATACAGGAAATGTTTTATACATATTTGTGAAATAAATTCACAGTTTCTACCAATATCAACGTCAGCCCTGGTATCATTAAAAATAGGAAAAAATGTATTTTCTAAAGCAGATGCAATGACCCAATAGACAAAAGTGATACTCTATAATAGAAAAAGTCACTTGTTTTCTCCAATTTTTCCATAGCATGAAATTTTGGATTTTATTGTTATTCAGATATACAGGATATAAAAATCAGGGCAAAGATGGATAAAAAGAGATTGAACTGCTTCCTGTTGGACATTTACTCTAACATTTATTTGAAATGCTAATGATGCTTTGAATAACTATCAGATTGGAATTCACACATATTTAGTTCTGTACCTTGGCATGAAATAGTCACTTATCAAAAGAAGTGTGAAATTAAATGAGACAAGTTATGAAACAGTTTAATCTATATATTTTGCCTCTGTTTTATCTGAAGAAAGGGTAAGAAAACACAAAAATTCTTTATAAAGTATACTTTTGAAAATATACAAACAGAAACAAAGGAGTAAATCCCATGTGATTAGTATGTCAAATAATCTTTATTGTCTAATACAGTTATTACTGTTTCTTTGTAAAAATGAAACCCTATAGTTAAAAAATTATGATTGTAATAATAGAAACATATTCTTAGTGTTCTATGTAGAATGTATTGTTTTAACTTCTTTACTTCTTGCTATGGTCCAAATATTTGTGTCCTACCAAAATTCTTACGTTGAAGACATAACCCCCAAGATAATGGTAATAGGAAGTGGGCCCTCTGAGAGGTGATTAAGTCATGAGGGCACCATGTGAGGACCCAGGCAAGTTGGCACCCTCTGTGAACCAGAAGAGGAACCCTCTTCTGACACCAAATCTGCTGGTGTCTTGATCTTGGACTTAACCTCTATGCCTGTGAGAAATGAATATCTGTTGTTTATAAGCTACCTAGTTTATGGCATTTTGTTATATCAGCCCAAATGGACAAACGCATTTATTATTCTATGATTTCATTCAATCTTCATGGCACTTTTAGGTATATTCTATTATTATCATCATTTTCCAGATGTGAAAATATAAATATTGCCAGGAGTTATTGTGAAGAATGTATTAATTCTTTAAAACTTGGGATATAGGTTGAATTAGTTATCTATTGTCATATATCAAACCATCTCAAACTTAATGGCCATTAATATAGCTCGTGATCCTGGTGGGTATCTTCTTCTGGCCTGGGCAAGCCTCTGCTCCTCTCAGCTGTGCTTGCTACTGTATCAGTGTTATTGGCAGAATGGTCTGAGTTTGGTAGGTCCTAGATGGCCTCACTCACATAGGTAGAAGTTGGCTCGCTTTTGGTTGGGGTGACAGGACTGAGTGATGCATTAACCATGTATTTTTATTTTCTATTTTATTTGTGTATTTTTATTTTTATGCTTTGGTCTCGGGCTCTTGCTGTGGAGGGACTGCCCCTCCTAGGGCTAATTTTTAGAGATAGTCAACAGCACCATGAGCATGCTTTTCTTATGCAAACTAACAAATCCAGAGCCCATACCCCCAGTTACCTCCTTTATCTGGCTCTCATTCTTTAGGCCACTATTCATTCACTTGCTCTAATTACCACAACTAGGTAGAGTTCCTATAACCCAGAGTCTGCTGAAACTATTCAAACTAGCCAGTCCTAAACCTGCTTATACCTGCTTTGTGTGTTTCTTTTCATGAAAACCATAATAAAGACTCTTGCCACAATCTCCCCTCACTTTGTCAGCCTCTTTCTGAGGGACCCTGGTATTTCCCTGTGGTGCCCTATAATGTGGCATGCCTCTCTTCTTGGATCAATAAGTATAGCATCCATCTTTTCAATGGCAATTGTCTCCTGCTCTGTTGGTTTCAACACACCTAAAAAATAAACCCACATTTTGAAACAGCTGGATAAAGTGTCACCTTATCATCCAGCAGGCCAGCCTGACTTGTTCATGTGGTAGCAGGGTCCCAAGAGCAACAAGAGAACAAGTCTAACGCACACACACTTTTCAGGTCTCTGCTTGTGTCACATTTGCTGCAGTCTGATTGAGCAGGCAGCGTGGGAGGACTGGATACAGGAAGGGCTATGTCTGCAGGGAGCTGTGAGCAGACTGGGGCCATAACTGCAATCAGTCCACCACACAGGTTTTCCAGGACACTTCGTATCAACTTCTCATTTCCTTTGACTTGAATAATCTTTAGAATTTGGCCACTGGAAAAAGCAAGTAATATTTGTCTTTTCACCACTCTTGACAGATATGTTACCATCACAGTGCTAAGAACTGCTATTCAAAAAACTAAGCTTTATAAGCTAATAATAAAATTCTCTTTTACTTTGAGAAGTGTCTGCTTGTGACTACAGGACTTGGACAGTACAAAGCCTTATGGGGTTGTAATTATAGTCATTGTGGTCGAACTACAGAGGGGATGATAACCTAATAATAATATTTGCAGAAAACTTTAAATGATATTATGCCCCTAAAATTCTTATTATTCTAGATAATGAACGTTGTAAGAAACTCTTTAGGCTGAGATTTACAGAATCTTTTTCCCACAACAGGCTAGTTCTTTTCAATTTTCCTTTCAAATACAGACCCTTTATCCTTCTTCAGTAACTTTCAAGATGAAATTCCAAAAATTCCTTATTTCAGAATTCCTCCTTGCTACTACCTTACTCACCATTACCATCACCCATACCAACTTGCTTATGTTGTAAAGCACTATATGAGATCCCAGTAGCCAAGGGAAATATATATATATATTAGAACAAAATGCCAGGCCTTATTTTCTTCTTAGTATTAGCTTATCTCCAAGAAGAAAACAAAACAAAAACAAAGAAAAAGCTCTAATGCTTTTAGTCCACTTTTCCCAAGTTCCAGACATAGTCCTGAACAGGAGAAGCATGTCTCTCTCAACAAAGAGCTTGCTTGCTTATCCTACAAATAAACCAACCCTAGATTTAAAAAAAAGTTTATCTGTAATAGCAATATATATTTGCAAGGCCAATGGATGTTAGAATCTGATAGATGTTAATTTGAATCTCAACTTAATCACTTACTAGGTGGAGAAATGCCAGCATCTTAAGTTGTCTAAGTGTTAACTTTGACTTCTTAGTGATGCACATACTCAGCGATAAACTCTAGTCTTTAGAGAAAATTCAAAGCTGCCTTATCCCACTCTCCACTCACTATTCTATCCCTAGAATGGTCTCTGTTGTAAGGGGAAGACAAAATAGAGTGATCAAGACAGTGTGGCTACTTTAGAAAGGGATGAGGTTTTATTGTGTTGTTTTGTTTTTGTGAGAAGAGAGTGAGTGTAAGAGTAGTAGATGGGTGCGGATTGTTGCTTTTGTAGATCGTGTTTCTTGGATCTCTCTGCCTGTCACTCTTCTTTCTTCAATCTCAGGATGCTGGGATGATAGCTGGACAGGTAACCATCTTATCTTTGGAAAAATCAAACAGGAGCTGGGGTGAAGTCTAGAGATACATACAGCTAGGAATATACCTGCTTTTACCAGTTCCCAGACGGAGAGCAGTATAGAGACCTGCGGCCAGTCTTCACTATAAAGAACAGATGTGTCTGTAGCAACTTCTAAACCAATGTCTAATGAGACTTATAATGGTTGTCAATTTCATAAAAATATGATAATTAAATATTTTGGCCATTTCTTACTACAACAAAATTATAATTACTATTAATAATCACTTCATAGGATTGTTATTGGAGCAAATGAGATGATATAAATATAATTCCTAATTTGGTGCCTAGCAAATAGCACTTACCCATTAAATGTGTTACTTGTTAATTTATAAAAATATTAGTATTTGGGGTTTATGATGATAACTAGTTTATCGAAAGTATGAATCAGCAAATCAACTTTGGATTTGTTGTCATTATGTAGCACAGTTGCTATACTTTAGTTCTTTGCAACAGTGAGTTGTGGGCTTATCAGGTAATTTAAATTTTGATCTTGGCAATATTTAGCTATCAATATGAATTAAAATGAACACTGAAAAAAAAAGTAGACTTTCTTTGCTAAATTCTTTGGCCAGGTTTTTATGCAGTATGTCTTTAAAAGACAAATTAAGTACCAAAAAGCATGATGTATTTTAAATCTCAAAGAAAATATGTGTTTTATCTTAGAAAAAATTCAAAAGGAATAAAAATTATCATTCATCATTGGTTTCTTTCCTGCATTACATCTCCAAAGATCTGAAGAAATTAGGAAATAGTTAATGCTATTTCAGAGAAGAAAGAAAAAAATACCTTTGTGTTAATATCTCAACATTAGTTTCTTGTATTAGAGCCTTACTTTTGCTGATATTATGGATTGTATTGTTTGCCTATGTTGTCTGAACAAATTTTTTGTCTAAATTATGTAATCTGCATAGAATTATTTTTAATTTTATATTTAAAGTAATATGATCAGGATTATTAAACTTAAATTACTTTTAATAATACTTTTTTCAAAAAAACTTTTTTGAAAAAAAAGTATTATTCAAAAACTTTTTTGTTTTTGAATGTATTTGCTGGGAACAGGGCAGAGGGTTATCATTATATATGACTTTGACTTAGCCTGCCTGATGTCCTACTGTACAATGATTCACTTACTGAGAGAGTTTAGATGTGTGTGTTCTACTTCAAGAAAGCCCAATTTTGTTCATTTGCTATAAAACATATACCCTGGGTTCAAGGGAGAAGTGAATGAAGTCACTCAATTCATACACAATTCACACTTTTGAAATGAACTCTAAGGTATATCAGGAAGAATGATTCACCACACACATGCAGACACACATACGTGCATGCACACACACACACACACACACTCACACTCATACATTCATTCTATACATGACATTGGGGGGTCATGGGTATTTCATAAAGTGAAGGTATTGATATGTAGCAGTAAAACAAATTTCTGGGTATTGCACATGTTCTTAAGGGCATTGCTATTATATCATGGCTTTCAGAACCCTCTATAAACAAGCATCCTGATATCCCTCCTTCCTTTTGCAGATGACCTCGCCCAACAGGATGACAATGATCCCCCAAAAGAATATGATCCTGGGCAATTTGCAGGTCTCCTCCATGGATCCTCTCCAGCCTGCGAGTCCCCTGAAAATCCATTTCATCTCTATGGGAAAAGAGAACAGTGTGAAAAAGGACAAGATGAAGTCAGTGTGGCAAACAGTCCTTTGCCTTTCAAGCAGTCTCCAATAGAAAATAACTCAGAACCTTTGGTAAAGAAAATTAAACCCAAAGTGGTCAGTAGAACAATTTTTCACAAAAAAAGCAACCAACTCGAAAACCATACCATTGTTGGCACAAGATCAACCAGGAGTGGATCCCGGAATGGGGATCAGTGGGTTATGAATACAGGGGGATTTGTGGAGAGAGCCTGTACTCTGGGGAGAATAAGGTCATTGCCTAAAGCCTTGATTGACATGCATTTGTCAAAAAGTGTCTCTAAATCTGATTCTGATCTCATTGCCTATCCTTCCAATGAGAAAACATCAAGGGTTAACTGGAGTGAATCTTCCACTGCAGAACACAGTTCTAAAGGAAATTCTGAAAGAACACCATCCTTCACATCGGAATGGGAAGAAGTAAGCTTTGTTCTTCTTGCTGTTCATTATATAGGCTTTGGAGTTGAGGGAGGTTTGGGGGAAGGATTTTCAGCTTTTTAGGTCTTTCAAAATAAAAAAAAATTAACAAATGCATACAGCTCCAACTGGAAGGAAATGTTTCTATGGGTAATGCATGGTAATTTCACAGCAAGTATAAAAACAAACACAGTTCCATACATGTGGGTTAATCTATTGTTTCCATAGAAATTGATATCAAGCAGAAGTAATAACTAGTTATGAGGTACAAGAGAATGTTCACATCTTGTCCTACCAGGCACTGCAGCTGACAAATTGAGAAAAAGCTTAGTATTTTGCTCTATATTGTTTTGCTACTTGCCAAATTCTTTGTTAGCTTGCCTCCCTTCTTTAAAGTATCTTACATTTTCAGAAGAGCTCCTTAGAATCTTCAGAGTAAATAAAGTGTCCTAGCTGTTCTCCAAGCAGCCTACAATAAACACACATCATTTGATATTTCCCCTCTGCAGCTATCAGGGACACAAAGAAAAAAATGTTTGAGGTTCAAATATCACCAATTTAAGCTCTACTTAAAGACAAAGTCTTTAATTTCATAAAGTTATTTAGAAAGTAAGTACCCTTGTAAGATTATAAAATATCATCCCTTGTCCCTGAGGAGGACTGCATCATAAAATAATAAAGATTATTGCTTTTTCTTGAATTTCTTCAAAGAATGAACCACAGCCTCTCTTGGTATTTCATTCTAACACATCACATATTGTCTCTGAAAAGACTGTACCAGTTGGATTAGGTTTAGAAGCACAATACGTCATTACAGTATTCAGAGAACTAGAAACGGATATCGTTCTGATAATGATATTCTGAAGTGAGCTGTTTGGGAAAATCTCTTAATATCTCTGCATCTGTTTCAGGGTGAACAAAATTGGGACATTTAAGTAATGCCCATTGTCCTTTCTGAAACCTGCTATCTTATTCAGGAGAGGATTGCTAACATCAGGAGAGGCATTAAGCCATAAATTACTGCAGCTTAAACAGTCATATTTTCCTTTAAATTTCATACTAGTAGATGGTTAATTTCTCAAATTTCTTATATTTATTAATTTAGTGAATATCATCTGAAATCCTGTTATGGAGGTAAAATTAATTAACATTTAACTTAGATCTTAGAATTAAGTTGTTTTCATGCCTAGATGCTGGTGATTAGATGCCACTAATAAACTTGTGGCTGATCAAGCCATTTGGTTAGAACTTGGCTCCAGTCTGGGCACAGTGGCTCACGCCTGTCACAGTACTCTGGGACACCGAGGCAGGTAGATCACTTGAGGCCAGGAATTCAAAAATAGGCTGGCCAACATTGTAAAGTCCTGTCTCTACTAAAAACACAAAAATTAGCGGAGTGTGGTGGTACACACCTGTAATCACAGCTACTTGGGAGGCTGAGGCACGAGAATCACTTGGACCTAGAAGGCAGAGGTTGCAGTGAGTTAAGATAGTGCTTCTGCACAACAGCCTGGGCAACAGAGTGAGACTCCATCAAAAACAAAAAACAAAAAACTTTGCTCTAGTGGCCATGCTCTCCACATCCTGAAACATGCTCCTTTACCAGTTAGATGGGAGATGTTCTTAGTCAGAAGAAGAAGGATGCCAGAGAGCAAAGACTTTGTCACATGAATTTATCTACAGCCCTTTCTGAGTTTGAAGAATACGCAGTTCCTAAATTACCAATCCGTCCAAGTATAAAGTTTATTTCAAGAAACACAAAGAAAAGGCAAGCTAATTTTGAAAGTTTAAGACAGAGGAGCATGCTTTACATTTTAATAAAACAATCCCAAAGATGTTTGCTTCCCTTTAAATCTTTCTCTATTAGACTCTTAACTGCAGAACAGCACCAAAACTATTTGCTCCCTTTATTTGAAAGTTATATTAAAATGCAGTGTTAAACGTGAATGTAATAATCCATTTAAATGGTTTTTGTTTCTTACAGATTGACAAGATAATGAGTTCCATAGATGTTGGAATCAACAATGAACTTAAAGAGATGAATGGTGAGACCACAAGTAAGGGAAACCTTCCTCTACATTATAATGAATAAATATGCTTAAGGAATATTGAGAAAATTACAGGAATCTTTAGATAACTGCATTTTTAAATATTATAACTACAAATTATTTCATTCCACTTTCAGATCTAAGAACAATTGCCCTATAAGCAACATCAGTTATAAGAATATTGACTTAGCAAATTGAGAGGATTTTCCCATGTGCTATTTTACTATGCCTGTGAAGTTTTTCTATGCACTGTGGCATGTGCTTGTAGTCCCAGCTGCGTGGGAGGCTGAGGCAAGAGGATTGCTAGAGCAATTGTTTGAGACCAGCCTGGGCAAGGTAGTGAGACCCTGTCTTCAAATATGTATAGAGACATACACACACACACACACACACACACACACGAAGTTTCCACTTTATGTAGAGCTCGGTATGAAGCACTTTAAAGCATTAAAGAATCTGATGACTTAATACACTAATATTTCTTATTCAGTGAATCATTCACCTGACTGACTAACAACTTCTGCCAAGTTGTAGGCTCTAATTTGGCAAGAACTGTGTGTTAATCATCTTCATGTATCCATTAATACTTAGCACACTGTTTCACAAATAGTTGGTTTTGCAATCACTATTTGATATATTACTCTTACTAAGTATTATTTTCTCCCCTACAACTAAAGCTCCAAGTGGAAGTGGAAGGCCATATTATATCGAAATCTATTCATTTTTCTTGTTTGTGTTTTGTAGCAGACACAGAGATATTTGCATTACTTCTGTATTAACACCAAATGTGTCTGGAGCTCCCCAGACACACACACACACACACACACACACACACACATCTAGGCCAATACAGCTGGGTATAATGACCATTTTAGTGTAAGGCAGGCACAGTTAAAAAGTGTGAATTTTGTGACAAACACACAGGCACACATCACAAACAAAAAAGCCTGGTGATTCATTTTGATAGTTGACATATATGAAAAATTATGAAAACACCCCAAATCTTATCCTTGCAGTTTTCTTCTTTTACAACTTTTAAGTTCAGGGATACAAATATGTTTGCTGCATAGGTAAGCTTGCATCATGGGGGGTTGTTGTAGAGATTTTCACCACCCAGGTATTAAGCCTAGTACCGATATTTTTCCTGACTCTCTCTCTCCTCCCACCCTCCATCCTCTGAAAGGCCCCAGTATGTCTTGTTCCCCTCTGTGTGTCCATGTGTTCTCATCATTTAGCTCCCACTTATAAGTGAGAAGATACAGAATTTGTTTTTCTGCTCCTGACCTCCAGCTCCATCTATGTCCCTGCAAAGGATATAATCTATTTCTTTTTACTAGGTAAAAGCTGGAAGCATTCTTCTTGAAAATTAGCACAAGACAAGGATGACCTCTCTATTCCTATTCAATACAGTATTAGAAGTTCTGGCCAGTGCAGTCAGGCAAGAGAAAGAAATAAAACATCTGATTAGGTTTGGCTGTGTTCCCACCCAAATCTCATCTCAAATTGTAATCCCAACATGTCAAAGGAGGGACCTAATGGGAGATGATTGGATCATGGGGGTGGTTCACCTCATGCTGTTCTCCTGATAATGAATGAGTTCTTATGAGACCTGATGTTCTTAAAGTGTGGTACTACCCCTCTTACTCTCTCTTTCTCCTGCTACCATGTAAGATGTGCCTTGCTTCCCCTCTGCCTTGTAAGTTTCCTGGGGCCTCCTCAGCCATGCAGGTCTGTGAATCGGGTAAATCTCTTTTCTTTATAAATTACCCAGTCTCAGATAATATCTTTATAGCAGCGTGAAAACGGACAAATATGGCATCCAAATAGGAAGACAGGAAGTCAATCTATCTCTATTTGAAGATGACATGATCCTATCTCTAGAAAACCCAATATTATCCTTGCAATTTTGTATTGAAGCAAAACCGAATGAACTACCATTACAATAACATTAGGTAATTTTTCTCAAAATGTGATCTACATACCACTTGTATCAGAATCATGTCCAGCACTGGTGAAAAGTGAAGATTCCTGGGCTCCATCCTACTAAATCAGTATTTCTGGAGGCAGAGCTCAACAAATAAGCCTTTTAAACAAGCAGTCCAAGTGACTCTTAAGACCAGGAAAGCTGGAAAATGGTTATTTTATGGTGGATTGGCCTGGGTGACTAAGAAGTAATACTGCAATCACTAAAAAGAATATGCAGGTCTAAGTGAGTCCCTAGTAGGAAAATCTTGCTTTTTTCTCTTATGTTGGAACAAGTGAGAAGTTATTTTATTCTAAATTGGCTAGGACTCATGTTAATTGAGTGATAATTTTAAAAAAGGTCAAGCAATACTCTTTTCTGAAATACAAGTTTGCATTAGATTTTAAAACTGAAAAATTAGGAAACAATTCTCAAAATTGCATACATATGTTTAGTGACACAAGTATGATATTAGCTCCAAGATAGACTGTGTAGCCAGTTCTCTCACTTGGAAATGCTTACAAACACTGAGGACTTTGCCAAAACCCAAGCAACCAGCCTACCAACATATGTTGCCACATAATTCTTTGAGACATGCTTACAGAATAATTTCAGGGAGATTATAAGAATTCAGATCTTTGATTGATGTAAAGGTAAGAATTTCTTTTCTTATCAACTTTACTCATTCTATCTTTATTCAAAGATAGAGTGACTGCTAGTGGGATAGTAAGTTCTTCAATACTGAGGATATTCAGGCTAGGAGTGCTTCTCTGATGGAATGGTGTTTCATGCATTAAGTCCACAGTTAAACTTAGGTAACATTGGACATTAATGTTCTAAAATTCTTCAAGCATATATTTCCATAGAACCAGAAAAATATCATAAACATGATTATAAAAAAGTAAAAATAAACGTTAAAAGTGCCACTCTGAAAAAGCTGCCATTTAAGGGCATTTTAGTAGTAAACAAATTCACAAATTATTTTTTCTTAATTCTCTTTCTACCTCTCATATTGCCATCCTACCTACTGTTTTTATTTATCATTTTTCAGCAATGGCAGTTAAAATGAAAGTAGAGACTCAGTCCCCAAAGAAGCATCATTATTAACAAAGGCTGGCTCTGTGTGTGCCTCAATTTTTACTTCTTGATCACACTACTCTGTGCTAAGTAATTGACCACGGGATGTAGCATTCCACTTGGCCGTTAGGCTAGTTGTGAATTACAGTTTTGCTGAGTTGCAGCTTTTTCCCTCTCAAGGCTAGTTTTAACTAGAGGTGTGATAAACAACCCTATGAAAAGGGCATTCCACAAATAATATTTTGGGTACTGAGTGTGGGTTGGGAAATCGCATGGAAAAGAAAATTTCAGACAGACATAAATTCAAATATCGGCTCTGTTATTTTCTAGCTGCTTGATCTTTGGCAATTTACTCAGTTTCCCCATTGACAGAAATGAGAATACTAATAGAGGATGATTATAAAGATGCATGATGGCATATACACAAAAATCTAACATAAGTAGATATATATTAAATTTTAGCTCTCACCTTGTCCTATTGTGATGCTGACATTGTGTTTGCTGCTGTGGTCATACCCAAATAAGTACACATAAGCCCTTTCTTTAAGAATCTTAGAATGTTAGCTAGTCCCAAAATCTTCATGTTAAATTTGCTGTCTTCCCTGGAATTGTTGTGGTGTGTCAGTTGGAATACATGTAACAAACACACCAGTCAATTGGTATTATAGAAGAGTAGTTACTGAGAGAGAACCTAAAATTCTAGGATACCTTGGCAAATAAAGAAGAGTCTAATGGTCTAAATGATTTTAATGAAATCTGATCATGCATTTTGCTTGACAATTGGGAAAAGACAGGCAATGAAATTAATGGGAGGTAAATTTAAAATGAGCAAGAGGAAACACTGTTTTACATAGTATGTGTTGTCTATCTCCAAAATTTTGCTTTGGAAGGCTACTGAGTCAAGTGCTATGGCTGTCTTTAAAAGAGCTGTGTAGTTTTTTGAACATTTATGTTCGTTGCTCAAAACCTTATAAGACA
This sequence comes from Callithrix jacchus, assembly GCF_049354715.1. Lineage (NCBI taxonomy): Eukaryota > Metazoa > Chordata > Mammalia > Primates > Cebidae > Callithrix > Callithrix jacchus. The sequence goes on along the minus strand of NC_133510.1, from coordinate 102,335,627 downwards.
ATTGGGAGAATAAAATCATAAGCAATGGAGATAAAGGATCAAAAGTCAGCATTACATTTTGTATGCTCTTGTCCATTTTGTCTCAGCATTTTTGTTTGCTGTCCCCACACTTATATATTTCTAATGTCAGATACCTTATAAACAAAATATTTATTGGACCAGGAAGAGATTTGGAAGTTTCTTATCTTTATTCCTATAAATAAGAACCCACTCAAAGTTCGAGCAGTCTCTATGAGTCATCAATAGTTTTACTAATAGAAATCAATTTTCTCTTTTTCCTCCCACCCCAATTTTCTCAGCAATTATATAGTAGTTTGAAACTTACTCAGCAACATCAACTATCCAGAACTAAGTCAGAAATAAGAATAAATATAATTTCCTGAATTTGTTTTAGGTCAGTCCTTTTGATACTCACTCAGAACTTAATTCATAAGTTTCACAAACAAAACTTCTAGTTTCCCACTTGAAATGAGACTCGAATGCCAAACAAATCAGTATTGGCATAGGATTCAATTATATTCAATGCCTCATACTGTGTAGAACACCCTGTTCTTTGGTGAAGCTGAATATTTGACGTGATAGTATATTCTGTATCATCAGGCACTCTCAGGTTTGCACTTTTAGAACCCTTTCAGATAACAGGTTTTGAAGTTAGATGAACCTGGCCTCAAGTCCCAGCTTTGCAATTTCTGTTCTCTCTGATGTCAGTTTCCTCACCTAGAAACTCAGACTTTTAATAACCACCTTATAAGACTGTTGCCAGATTAAATTATACACTGTACTACTACAGTTTAGGTATCTCTTATCTGAAATGCTTGTGACCAGAAGTGTTTCAGATTTCAGATTTTTTTGGATTTTGGAATGTTTACACATATATAATGAAATATCTTAGAGTTGGGACCCAAATCTAAACACAAAATTCATTTGTTATTCATATACACCTTCTATACATAGTGTGAAAGTAATTTTATACAATATTTTAATAATTTTGTGCATAAAACCAAATTTCGACTGTATTTTGACTGTGACTTGTCAAAATACAGTCAAAATTTTCTAATTCTGGTGTCATGTAGGTATGTTCAAAAAATTCAGATTTTGGAGCATTTCGGATTTTGGATTTGCAGGTTGAGAATGCTCAACTTTATAGCCTAAAACATAACAGGTAATTCATAAATATAATTTGCTTGCCTTTTTATCAGAGTATGCATGGCTTCTCTTTCTCATTGGAGTGCACGTCACACAGAAAGATTCTTGGGAAATCTTACCTATCATTTTGATCACTGAGATTCTAGTTAAGGTGTAATTACTCCTATTCTAAGTTGCTTTTATGTGGAATCTTTTTTGAAGTTTTCTTTCTTTAATTGTCATTGTAATCATAAGAAAGTGCTCTCAAGTGAGGAAATTTACCACCTTCATTGGAACTGATACTTCAAATTCTCACACTTTTCTAAGAATCAGGTTGAAGATCTTCTTGATGGGATAGAGGATCACTTAAATAAAGTGGAGGCAGCAATTGGCTCCACAGGATGTGCTTGTCATTACACAACAGCAAACATGCAGAGTAATCAAGTGCCCAGGCTTCACAATACAAGGGCGACAGATAATCTTATAAACACCCTCCTATTTTAAACTGGTTTTAATAATCTTGTGTTACATTGAAGAAACTGCAAGATATAAAAAATATCGCATAAAAATAGTATGTAGTTAAAATGTAATTTTTAAGGCTCACATTTTCTTCTTATACTTAAGTTGTATTCGTCAATATATGTCATCAGATTTTAATTATAAATGAAAGCTTTTAAAATTAATTCATAAGGAATTTTATCATGGAGTACATTGTCTATATTGGATAGATAAAGCATAGTTCTTAGGCCATTTGCTGGAAAATAAATAGCTCTGAAATCAGTGGCTAACATTCTTCCTACAATCCTGCTTTCTAAGCTTTTGCTTCTCTTCCTCCTGGGATCTGAGGGCCAGGTCACAGTTTAGAGTCCCTCATAGCAGTAGAGACCCACCCATAGAGAGTTTCTAGGACTTTAGGACCTTGCTAAGGCAGAGTAAATGTTCTCTGGCTTCCTAATCTTAGCTCCTCTTTCTCTGTGTCTGCAGAAACAGGGAGAGCTCATGTGTCCCTTTCCCCTAAAAGGGTCTCCTTCTGAGCAGAGGAGAGCAAACATCTTCACAGCCCTTTAAACTGTTCCTGCCTAATGTCTGGGTTGCTTCCAGGCCCCTCATGTTTGCTCACATAGCTCTGGGTCTACGTCAGGAGGTACTTTGTCACCAGTGCATCTGATAGCTGTCCTCCTAAGTGGGAATATCACCCACCAAACTCTAGGGAAACAGTTTAAAAAAAAAATGTGTTTACAGTCTCCTTATTACAGAACTGAAAAAGAAAGGATGCTAAAATGTACTAAAATGCATTCCATTCTTAACTGTGTATCAGATAATGTGGATTTACTACTGTTAACAATTTTTATATTCAGTTCTCAATACAACTCAGTGAAGTATTATTATACCCATTTTATAGATGAAGAAAAGCTGAGAAAAATTAAGTAGCTTGTTGACTTGTCAGCTGCTTCAAACCCCTATTTTTCTTTTCTTGAAGTCCATACTTCTTTCAATAAAATATGCCACTTGCATTGAATAACAAAACCTAGCACATTTCTTCTTTCTCTTAGGTCAAATCATAGACATGCACTAAAGAGAGCCATCTGAGGGGGTGTAAGTATAGAACCAACCTTCCTCTTAGCAAAGTCGAACTACTCTACCAGCATGGAAGGCTTTAGCTAACACCCCACAGCCTACCCAAAGCACAGGCCACAGAGTCATGTATGTAAATGAGTCACAGCCCTGAACATATCCAATCTCCCAAAAGTGAATGCACAAATTCTAATGACAACCTAGGTTTCAGTTATTTTCAGAGGAAGAATTTTCCTTGCCTCCAGTCATATTCTTTGTTCCATGAACTGTTAAATTTCACATAAAAGCTTCTCCGAAATGCTTTGCAACAGGCATACTTTATTTTTGATTTTTATTTCTTTTTACAGTACTATTTTTAATAGAAGCCACTGTGGAAGGTGGGTAGTAGAACACTTTAGCACTCAAGCACACTATTTTGTCTAAATCAAGAGAGGATTTATTTTTAATATTATTTTATATAACATTTTAGTGACTTTTTTCAGATAGATTAAGGAATCTCTTGATAGTAGAATACCCATGTAAAAATGTGAATTTCAGTAATCGTCAGGCTAGCATGAGCTAACTATCTTTATCAAGAGATCTTGTTTAATCAAACGATTGTGTTCTTAGCACCACAGACACTAAAATGTATTTAGCACCATATATTCTAACTAGTGTTTAAAAGCAAAAATAACATGCATAATACAGATTTTGATCTTTCAAATACCGTTGAGATTCTCTAGTTTTCTAAAATTAGAGATAATGTTCATATGTGATATTTGGGTTTTTTTAAATGTAAAATAGTTGAGTATTATTCTGTGGTCTAATATTTCCTTATGACATAAGAGGCCTAGAGATATGAGCAAGTGAAATTGTCCATTAGTAGTGGAATATTTTTCATGTCTCTGATATATGATCAATCAACATCAACTAATATCTGCTAACCTACTTCCCATGATGAAAAGCTCACTACTTCCAGAGATAATATATTCTATCACTGAGACACTCAAGTTGTTGAAAACTTATGTTGTGTCAAAAATATGTCACTTAGGTTTCAATACTCACTATATCAATTACTGGCAATGTCAGCTTGGGCAAATTATTTCATCAGTCTGAATCTCACTTCTTCATATGGAAAACAGCTATAATAAATAATATCCACTTTCTTCAATATTTTTGGGAGGCTCTAGTTAATGAGAAAGTAGTTAACTACATTCCTAGTACATAGCAGATCTTAATAGATGACTTTTTTTTTCTTGGACTTCTTTTCTCCCTTCCATCTATTATTTTCCTAAAGGAAAAAATTTTTCCAAACTACCAAGAATGATTTCTTCTTTCCAATATATATATAAGTGTCTCAAGGGTAGGAATGATGCTTATTTGATAGAACATACCCTTGCACATTCACAATAAAGCTGGGAAACTGTTGCAGAAGTCTTCTTTGTAGACACTTAAAAAACACTAATTGTATGAATTCCATATAAATGTTAGTGCGTTTTATAAAATCTACCATTAGTGACCTTCATGCTGGCAATAGAAGAAGGAGTAAAAGTAATTAGAAGTAATTTGAAAGATTAATAGTAGACTTTCATAAGTCATAGCTCATCATAAAAATTGTTTTAGATATAAATTTATTTTCCCAAAATATAATGAAGAATTAAGTGACCAGTGTAGGTCACTTACCCATGAGAAAAACTTTATATCTTTTATTGGTTGATTCTATGGTCTTCTGTTCTAATAACAAAGGAATTATTATCTACTAATGTTTGGATAATCAAGTGAAAACTTCCAGGGAGTTAGGGAATTAAATATTTTATAATTTAATATCACATATAGGAATATATCCTAAGGAAGCAATTGAACAAGAGCAAAAAATGCACATGTAAAGATGTTCATTTCAGCATTATTTATGGTTGTTTTAAAAATAGAATCCAACAAATGACCATTAATAGAAAATTTTAAAAATAATTTACAGTTAATTCCTGATAATAAAATGTTAAACACCTAGTTTAAAATGGCATTGTATCTATATGTATTGCCATGGAACATAGCCATAATATATTAGTAAATGAAAAATGCAAATAATAAAGTAAAATATTATTCCATTTTTGAATATACATACATGCAAAAAAATCTGAAAGGACATATGCAAAAAGTTTAACAGTGGATATCTCTAGTTAAGATTATCAGTGATTTTTTTTTCTGCTCTCTCTTTTTCTGAATTTCCTAAACTCTTAAAAGTATACATTAATTTTATTTTCATTGTCTAAATCATTTAATAAACAAAGAAGTATGGCCAAATTTAGTAAACAAATATAATGGTAAACAAATAAAATATATGGACACATATATGTACATATATACATTTATATGTGAAGCATAAAATTTTATACATAATGCTAAAAATTAGGTAAAATTTCCTAAGTGAATACTGCTTATGAATATATAATTACATCTTTTTATCAGTTTGGAGTCAGAATAGTTGTGTTTCCATTTTTTTCTCCCATTTCATTCAATCACATGCAAATAGAAGATAAATAAATCAATACAGATAGATACATAGATGGATAGACAGACATTATCTTTTAAGAACATGAAATCATGTATATAGACTTCTCTGACACTCATTCTTCTCATTTAGCAATAAATCATAGCTTTACCTTATTTTTATTGTTAGTAAAGTAAATAACCTATGAAACAAAATTGCATTCGTGAAGTTCACTCTCAAATAGAAAAAGAGCTCAGAGATCTGATTGCTACTCCTGCCTCTGCACCAATTTACTGTATGACTTAAAAAAAAACCCTTACAATAAGCCTCAATTTCCTCATTTGAAAATAAAACAATAGGGCCAGATGTTTTCCAACTCTATAATTCCATGACTCATACTTTTATCTTTTGTTTTATGAGTTATGCTTTGGTAGAATGTCCTCCTTTAAAGCTTTTCACTTCTCAATTTTGCAGGGACAAATGACCAATAAATCTCAAGTATGTGTATTTTGACGAGGTTCTTCTAGGAATGTTGCCAGATCATCATTTTACAATGTTTTTAAAATATATTAATATAACAAATACGTATTGTAAGTGATATGTGTCTGTAAGATAGCTAAGTTCTTTATAAGCAAAAGTGACCTTCACCTAAGCACCTCAACTCTCTTAATAAACCTTACACTGATTTGTAGGAGACTTACATGACTAGCTGTAATCACATGCATGTTAGTGATGCAAGTGGGAAGAAATGAAGTCTGCGTTATTATACTTGGCCTGCTTCTTGACTCCACTAAGCTTTTCATAAGAAGTTATGTGACAAAAAAGTAGTTAGCATTTTGATAGCATATACTTTTCATGAGTTTGCAGATTCTGGCCAAATGCTCACAATTGCCCATTTCTCGCCCACTGACTTGGCTTGACCAAGATTTGGTCAGGCTTCTCTCCTCACCGGCTCCTGACCTTTGGCTTGCCCCAAACCTGAGCAAACACTAAAATGTAGAACATCTCACTGTGTTACACTATTCTTTCCATACTATAAATTCCTGAGACTGGGTAATTTATGAAGAGTTTTAATTGGCTTATGGTTCTGCAGACTTCCCAGGAAGCACATTCCTGGCATCTGCTCACCTTCTAAGGAAGCCTCAGAAATCTTAACAGTCATGGTGGAGGGTGGCAAAGAGGGAGCAGGCACTTCACATGGCAAACGCAGGAGCAAGCAAGAGAGGGGGAGGTGCCAAACACTTTAAATGACTAGATTTTATGAGAACTCACTCACTATCATGAGAATAGTACCAAGAGTATGATGCTAAACCATTAATGAGAAATCCACTCCCATGACCTAGTCACCTCCCACCAGACCACACCTCCAACACTGAAGATTACAATTCAATGTAAAATTGAACAATACACTAGAAGACAAAAACACAAGCTATATCACCCCACCTTAAAGTTCATTCCAAATTAGCTGATGACAGAAACATTTCCTGTTATAACATCCTCATGATGATGTCTGCTCAGCTCCACCCTGTCACTCAATTTTACCTCTAAGTTTCTGCTAGTTCTGTTTGGCCCTCTCTATAAAAGAAAAACCTTTTAGATTTATTTTTGAGATGCTTGAAAATTCTAAGGGAGGTACATTCTCCAGGTTGTAGTAGTTTTGTTATGTCTCACCTTGCCTAAGTCTGGATTTAGGCAAGGTCTTTTATTGGCAGGTCTTTTTTGGGTCACTTTCTAACTTTTCACCCAATTCCCCTTTCCCTTTTAGTATTAATCATATTACAAAGGGCACTTCCACAGTTTTATCTCTCAGAGACTATACTCACTGGTTTTCTTTTCTGTAGCCATCATTTAGAAAAATGAATATATGTTTGTCCATGTGAAATGTGTATTATATTCCTATGATAATCAGAACTGCAGATGTGATATAATTATATACCCTAGATAATATACACATTGATTTTTGTATCAACTTCTGATACAATTCTGTATCAAACAAAAATTTCCTTAGAAAATTCCACTATTATCTCTTTGGATCACACCAAATGTGTACAATCATAAAACATAAGTGAAACACCAGGGCTTATTTTGACAAAAGCAAATGTATAATACCAAATACCTATCACCCACTGTTACTGACACATGAAATGGTTGTGATAGTGATGTCAAGCCTTTATTATAAGAATAGAAGAAAGAAAACAGGACTCTATTACCCTGTGCACTTGCAGCAGAAATTTCTTCTCTGGGAGCTACTCAAGAGATTAAATAGACCATTTGCACCTGGTATACTACTGTTAGTTCTTTCTATGAACTAAGTGTTCATGTTTCTTAGAGTGGACTCTGTATGTTTATGCTCTGCCTACCTCCAAAAAATATTTGAGGAGACTTATAAAAAGACATAATTACAGTGAAATAAAGTCCATTGAAACAGTAGTAAAAGGTATGAATTAAATAGCATAAAAGAGAAAAATTTGAAAAAGAGAAAAAAGAAAATAATCCATGTATTAGTCAAGGTTTTCTAGAGAGACAACTAATGGGATGGATTTATATTGAAGGGGAGTTTATTAAGGAATATTGACTCACATGATCACAAGGTTAAGTGCCACAATAGACCATCTGCAAGCTGAGGGGCTGGGAAGCCAGTCTGAGTCACAAAACCTCGAAAGTATGGAAGCTGACAGTGCAGCCTTCAGTATGTGGCCAAAGACCCAAGAGCCCCTGATGAATCAGTGGTGTAAGTCCAAGAATTCAGAAGCTGAAGAACTGGAATCTGATGTTTCAGGGAAGGAAGCATTCAGCATAGGAGAAAGGGGAAGGCCAAAAGACTCAGCAAGTCTGCCCATTTCACTTTCTTCTGCCTGCTTTTTTCTAGCCACACTGGCAGCTGATTAGATCATGCCCACCCAGATTGAGGGTAGATCTGCCTTTCTGAGTCCACTGACTCAAATGTACTCTCCTTCAACATCAACCTCACAGAGACACCCAGGAACAATACTTTGCATCTTTTGGCCCATTCAGGTTGACACTCAGTATTAACCATCACATTTTAGAAAACCCAAATTAAGAAAAATGACTACAACTAAGACTACAACTTGACTCTGAGCTTCTTGATAATCAAGACAAAAGTGGGCTATAGAACTGTCATTATAATATTACATAGTATTATATTGATAATAATATTATCAAGGCATGTAGACAAAGAAACTCTTTCCCAGCTTTAAACTCTAGAAGGAATTTTCCCCATGGGTCATTTTATAAAAACTGTGTAGCTATAATAGATTTGGAACAATGCTTTCATTAGAATTCAGGGAAAGGGGGAGTATCCTACCTATGATTTATATATAGCCAGGTATACAGTGATAGATAATGCTTCTGTAAAGACTTTTCTACTGTGATTTCTAGCCTTTTCCATGATGTAAACACACATTGGTTCTAAAATGTCAATGTTATTTTTCCTTACCTTTTCAAAAATGCTCTTTATTTAACCTGTTTGGTGTTTCAGTTATTTAAGTCCCAGGATTTGAGGGATACTTGATAAAATTACATGCATGATCTAATTTTTATGTAACAGCAAGGTTGGGAGAGCCACACACCATACCAGAAAGAGTATGGGATACAGTGTCAGAAAGTATAAGTTGAAGTCCCGGGTTTTTCCCTTACTTAGTGTATGACCTGGGTTGGTCATTGATTCATCCTTCTGGGTCTTCATTTCCTTATTTTTTTAAATAACAGTGATGATGTATTAGTCATTTCTCTCACTGCTCTAAAGAAATATCTGAGACTGGGTAATTTTTAAAGAAAATGGGTTTAACTGGCTCACAGTTCTCCAGGCTGTATAGGAAGTATAGTGACATCTACTTCTGGGGAGGCTTCAGGGAGTTTTTAACCATGGCAGAAGGCAAAGCAGAAGCATAGGCATCTTACATGACAGGACCAGGATCAAGAGACAGAGAAGGGGGAGGTGTTGCAGACTATTAAACAAACAGATCTCACAAGAACTCACTCACTATCATGAGAACAGCACCAGGAGATGGTGCTATGCCATTCATGAAGGACTACTACCCATGATCCAGTCACCTCCCACTAGACGACACTTCCAGCGCTCGGGATTACAATTTGACATGAGATTTGGGTGAAGACAAATGAGGTCATTGATATGAAAACACTTATAAACTGTAAAGCTCCATGAGTTTACCTCTCCGGAAAGCTCTTTACTTTTAAATTATAGGTCATTGTATTTTTTTCTCCATAGAATTGAATCCAGTTTATAAGCACTGAATAAAATCATTGTTTTATATCCAAACATGGACCATTCACCCTATGGAAGTTTCTTAAAAAAAAAAATGCAGGCTTTTCTTCCTGAAAAATGACTAGTAAAATATGTTTTCTGATTTATTTTTATATGTTAAAGAAAAAATTGTTTATTCTGTGAACAAAATTAATAAAGCATGGTTTTCCCCACTAATAAAAAAAGGAACAGAGAAATTCCAGGACAATGAGGTATGATGACCAAGTGCTCACTCACAAGTGCAGAAATACAGCACGCTTGGCTGTAGTTCAACATCCAAGCAAATGCTTTACAACTAATTTGATAAAGTAGGCAGTAAATTCTTTTTAAAATAATTATGCTAACAGCTCAGTGGTTGGGCATATAGTGTGGAGTGTGGAAAGCCTCAAGGCCATCTGTGCTCCTGTCAAGGTCATCTAGGCCAGAGGTTTCCAACCCCCAGGCCACAGACCAGTACCAGCCCATGGCCTGTTAGAAACCTGGCTGCATAGCATGAGGTGAGCAGCAGGCAAACGAGCATTACCACCAGAGCTCTGTCTCTTGTCAGATCAGCAGCAGCATTAGATTCTCATAGGAGCATGAACCCTATTGTGAACTACGTAGGTTGCATGCTCCTTATGAGAATCTAATGCCTGATGATCTGTCACTTTCTCCCATTACCCCCAAATGAAACCATCTAGTTGCAGGAAAACGAGCTCAGGACTCCCACTGATTCTACATTGTGGTAGGTTGTGTAATTATTTCATTACATATTACAATGTAATAAAGATAGAAATAAAGTGCACAATAAATGTAATGTGCTTGAATCATCCAAAAACTATCCTCTTCCCTGGGCCCTGTCCGTGGAAAAATTGTCTTCTGCAAAACCAGTTCATGATACCAAAAAGACTGGGGACTGCAGGTTTAGACCCAAGGGCAGTTGCCAACCTAGATTGAAATGGTAGCTATAGGAAAGGGAAAGGAATAACTAGGAAAGGTAATGTCCACTTTTTAGTAATATTTAACCCTTCCTGTATCACCCACTGCTTTGAGTGTCTGATGGAAACTGTGAGACCAATTCTAGGAACAATGCAAACATACTTTAAAACATTTTACTTTCAGTCCCTCCCACATAAACATATGTATGTATGTGTGTGCAGATATGAGTATGTGTACACACCCATATTCACTTTGAAGTAAGAAAAATGCTTGCAGGCAAAGAAAATGTGAGCAGGATTAACAATTATTAATTTAAACAAAATGTTTCCAAGTCCAAAGAGTAAGTACTTCAGACTCTGAATTCCAGAGTTAGAAGTATTCATACCCACTTTTAGTGATAAAAAAAATCACCAACTTATCTCAGAGAGAGATATAGAGCCTCTGTTCTGTTTGAGAAGATCAAGCATGAGATCTACAACAATTCATATTTCAATAAACAGGAGCTATATTCTAGATTTAGAAAATGATTAAATTGAACATCTCAAAGTAGGAGATGTCAAATAAGAGAGGCTTTTGTTTGTTTTTTGTTTTGTTTTTGAGACAAGGTCTTTCTCTGTCACCCCGGCTAGAGTGCAGTGGCATGATCATGACTCACTGCAACAACCTCTGCCTCCCCAGCTCAAAGGATCCTCCTACCTCAGCCTCCCAAGTAGCTGGGATCACAGGCATGGGCCAGCACTCCTGGCTAATTTTTTGTGTTTTTGGTAGAGACGGGGTTTTGCCATATTATCTAGGCTGGTCTTGAACTTATGAACTCAAGGAGAGCTACCTACCTTGGCCTCCCAAAGTGCTGGGATTACAGGCATAAGCCACTACTCCTGGCCAAGAGATTCGTTGTTGTTGTTTGAAATGGAGTCTTACTCTGTAGCCCAGGCTGGAGTGCAGTGGCACGACCTCAGCTCACTGCAACCTCTGCCTCATGGGTTCAAATTGTTCTCCTGCCTCAGCCTCCTAAGTAGCTGGAACTATAGGCGCATGCCATCACACCCAACTAGTTTTTTGTATTTTTAGTAGAGACAGGGTTTTACCATGTTAGCCAGGATGGTCTCCATCTTCTGATATGATATTGTGATTCACCTGCCTCAGCCTCCCAAAGTGGTAGGATTATAGGCGTGTGCCAGTGCACCTGGCCTAGAGAGTTTTAATGTAAGAAAGTATAAAAGTTTATACAATGTTCAGTGAAGAAAATCTCCCTATAATACCTATTACCTCACATACCTGTTTCACTTCCCAATAGGCAACCACACAGTGTCAAGTGTATCTTTCCAGGGATATTTAACCAAGGTACACGCAAATATGAAAATATATTTTTCCTCTCTTTACCTCTCCTATTTAAGCTATATAACAAATGGTAGCATACTCTACATTCTGTTCTTTATCTTGTTTTTTAAACCCTTAATTTAATTTAATTTAATTTAATTTAAGAGATATTTCCACAGTAGAACATAGAGCACTTCCTGGTATTTAGTTGTATGATGTTTTATGTGCCTGCAAAATTGTTTTAAAAATAATAATCCTATGAATATACCTTCATTTCTTTATCTCCCTATCAATAACAATGGTTTATATATTTTGTTATTATACACAATGCTGCAATGAATAGCCTTATTTATACTTCACATATGAAGGCATATGTATGATGGATACATTCCCAAAAGTTAAATTGCTGGTTCAGGGGCATTTGCACATTTGGTAAATATTGCCAAATTGCCCTCCTTAGGAATTACAAGAATTTATACCATCAGCAGCAATATAAGGAAAAGTTTGTTATGTTCTTACCAATATAGCATATTATCAAATTTTTGGAACTTACATATTTAGCAGGTGAAAAGTAGTATCTCTGTGCCATTTTTTGTATTATGAATAAATTTGGGCTTTTTTTTCACATGTTTAAATTCCATTTGTATTTCCTTTTTTTCTGAGCTGCCTGTTCAAATGCCTTGGCCCATTGTGGGAGCTGCTGTTGGTCTATTTCTATGATGTAAAGGGTAAAGGAGTTATTTCTTATTAGCCATATAGCCCCACAAATGGATACGAGTTGCAATTATCTTTCCTCAGTTTTTCATTATCTTGCAACTTAACTTATGGTGATTTTTTACCATGCAAATTCTTAAAATTACTTTGTACTTTATTTAATGAAGCCTTTTTTAAATGAATGGTTTTGAAATGTTGTATTATTTTTAGAAAGTCCTCCCTCACTCCCAAATTATATAAGAATCTTATTATAGTTTCTTCTAGTACTTTTATGGTTTAGGTTTTCCTATATTTGATCTATGTCATTTACTGTTGTATAAGAAATGAGGTATGGATCAAACTTGATTTTTACTAGATGGCTACTTAATTGCTCCTATATTATTGAATGAATTAATAGTCCATGTCATCCTCACTGATTTGAAAAGCCACTTTTATTGTATGCTTGATGCCAAATTATATTTTGTTTTTTATTTAGTCTCTACTGCATTCCCCTATGTGTCCGTATTTGTTCATATTTACTCATGTGTCAACAGCACATGGTTATAATTATTTACACTTTATAATGTGTCTAATATCCATTATTGGAGCTCATGTTTTCCTACCCAATATGTCCATGTTGGTACTCCAATACTGTGAAAATATGTGAACATCACCCCCCGCCCCCCGCACCACCACTCTGTTTCTTCAGGGTTTGGAGATGCCTAGTTTATCCCTAGAGGGCATGAGAATGACTGGTTCTATAAACTCACACATCAGCTGGAATTTTCTTCCTAGCTGACAGCTATGCTCAAAGACTGAATGCTTAGAAAGAGATTTTCTGAGTAAGTGGAAGATCCCAGCACACTCCCTGGGTGGGACTTTAGAGACTGAAATGGCTGGTTTTCCTCTGGAAGTTTCTAGAAACTAGGCATTGCTTAGAGAGTTGAGTTGACTGTCATTGTAAAAGGCATCTTTTTGTGTACTTTTTCACAAAAGCCTGTAACTTTGTACCTTTTTCTAGTGGTCTTAAGTCCCAGCTAATCTGTAAGAGATGAATATTTACTTTAACTTTTCTGTACTGACTATAAATGATCTGCTTGAGCCATGTCTGTCACTCCCTACAAGACCACTTCTTTCATCCTCCCTTACTTTGAAAGAAAGTGTTGTTTCTTTGTTGGTGCTGATCAAATTAGCCTCCTGTCCTTACACAGAGATGAGGAGATAAGGATATTATCTTTTTTGATTATTATATTTGAAAAGGATGCCTCCTAGGTCCTCGGGAAGGGCACTTCTAGGATGTAAAGTCAGTGCGCGACTGGGAGAAGATTTACATCTCAAAGGGCCAGAGACCTAATTTATAATTGCAAGTATTGTAAAGTAAATGCTCTAAGAAAAGGGAGGTCAGGAGCCTATAGTCAAGAAGAAACCTGCCTAAAATTTAGTCAAGCTGGGTTGAGCACTAACCCATAGCAAATCTATTTCATTGGTGATTCATTTAGGCTGAAACTACCTGATCTTTAATGAGAATTCACCCTCTTCTATGAAGGGATCATCTGATCTCTTCAGGACTCCTCCACATTATAAGCTATTTGTGTCACTCAAGCTGAATTAGAGGAATTCTACTAAATAGCATGGTGTCACATGATTTCATGTTTACATATATTACACACATAGGTCAGAAAATGGTTAGGAGGTACAGGTACTTGGAGAATCTTTGACATGCTATGGTATTTTGTACCAGGCTTCATAGGATTCTCCTACTTCTTAATTATAAGTGGTATAATAATTAGTTAACTTTTATGTTGGCACTTATGAGCTCGGTAGTATTGGTTCACATAATCCTCACAAATACTCTGTAAAGTAGGTATTACTCCCACTTTATAGACCCTGAAATAGGGGGACAGTGAGATTAAGAAATTTACTCAAGATTATTTAAGGAGAAGCAGTGAGATTCAAACCCAGTTTGATTCCAGAACCCAAGACCTTAACTTCTGTGTTAAAATGACTTGCTTTCTAATATTTTATGAATGTTTCCAGGGGGTTGGGGACTATATTTTTTGTTTAGGATTTGTGCAGGAGGTAATATAAAAGAGTCAACTGAAAGATGTTGGTACTTAGCTAGCCTCCTTGTTTCTGAGCATGTATGCAGAAACAGAGATTACAGAGGATCCAGGACCTGAATACAGCTGTGGCAGCCACTTAGCAGAGAATCTCATAATATTCTGTTCTATGAATTAGTAATCAGATATTTTCCATAAAACTGTGAAAGAATTCAATAAAGATACCTAGGGAAATTAAAATAAGCCATATAATTCTGTAATAATTCAGAGGACTTAGAGAGAAATGTCAATCAAGGTCAGGGAAACAGAAGAATCCTAGGAGAGAAAAACGACTTTTTTTTTTTAATTCAAAAAGCAGAAGTTAAAAGGAGAACATTTTTTCATCCAAGAAGCTTTGAAACTTTCATATGAGCATCCTGGTGTTAATATGGCCTTTAGAGTATGGTGTGAGATAGTACCCTCACATACTTGGAATCATCTACCCATGCTAAGACATTCCCACAAAGATTCCTTTTTCTTCTTTTTCATGAGCCCTAATCTCTGTGCCCTTGTCTTAACATTGGGCTTAGAAGGTAGTCTATATAGTGATAAGATTATAGATTAGGTTTTAATTGAACATTCATTACTTATTAGATAAGGCATCTTGGACAAGACATGTATTCACTCTGAGCCTCAGTTTCCTTATCTATATAAGGGGAATAATATAACCCCTTTTTAGATTTGTTATAAGGATTGGAGGTAATCCCTAAAATGGGACCACTTACACAATAGTCAATCAACAACTTACATATGTTAGTATGCTTTGGCAAGCTTCTTCTAGTCATTTCAGCTCAAGGGCCCAAGAATGGAGACAAGGGATCAGTGCTATTTTCCAGGCCAAAGAAAAAGCTGAAAGAGATTGAGAAAAGGGACCAGGTCTATTTTCTGGGGCCAAGGGAAATGTTGCCTCTGGACTTTGCTGGTGGAATGTGATGAACAAAATAGATCACATAGGCCAGGCAAGGAAGAGATAACATAAGGTATAGTTAGTATTGGGTCCAACTTAAGGAAGCTGAGGATCTCAAGAGGAGGAAGGAAACATAACAGAACATCCAGGGAGTCAGAATGAACAGGAAGCAGATTTTGAGAAAACATTTCCACAGGTGTTGGGGCTTAGCTTTAGGGCAAGACTCCATTCACCAGAGAGGAGGACTAGCAACTTCAAAGCAATTATTTCTCAAGAAAATGTAGCAGCTTCTCAGACAGAATTGGAACTCAGAAGAAGCATTTTTGTGAGATTGGCACACATGTGAGTGGCATTAAGTCATGGTGTTCAGGGGTAGGAGAGAATGAAAGGGATACAATAATGAAAATTGAGAGGTTAACATACATTTTTTGGTGCTGTAACAGAGAGGCCCAAAATAGTAGCGGCTTAAACAAGATAAAAAATTGGCTTCTCTCTCACATTAAAGTCTGTGTCATTGCTCCAAGGTGATATGTTGGCTCCAAAATCATTTTTGTCTTGCTGTTCTGCACCTTTAACACATAGCTTTCATATTTGACCCAATAAAATGTCTTCAGCTACCTCCATTCATCCACATTTCAAATAACAGGCAGGGGCAGAGGACTGTATCTTCATTTTAAGGGCATGGCCCAAAGTTACACAGCTCATTCCTCCTCCCATATCATTGGCAGAACTTAGTCACATAGCCACACCAAGCTGCAAAGGAAGCTAAGAGATGTGTCTTTGGCTGGGCAGCCATATGTCCGTCAAAAATTCTACTACAAAAGTTGAGTTATGAAATCCTGGGAGACATGATGTTGTGTCAAACCATGCCTTCTTAAAAGAGACAAGATGGAACCTTGTCAGATCCTATATTTTCAACAGTATTTAAGGGGAAACCCACAGATCTCTACTAAGATTTTGACTCCATAAAGCTTCCTGAACTGTTATTTTTTTACTATCAGTTAAGTGACAGCAAAGCTCATTTGTAAAATACTTGCTACTTAATGTACTGAAGCTTCAAAATCAACCAGAAAAGAAAACTATAGATTTTTTAAAAAAAACAAATGTGTATTTATAACTTTCTAGTAAAAAATAAAGTAAAACTAAATGTTTATAACATTTTACCAAATAAAAGGAATTATTTAATAAAGCTTGTAGCATAGCAATTATTAGCCACATGTTACAAATTTTATTCTCTCATTAAGACCTGGTAACATGCCCAGGGTCCCAGAGTGTAAACTCCATTTTTATACTTCTATGAAGAAATACATAAGACTGGGTACTTTATAAAGAAAAAGAGGCTTAATGGACTCACAGTTCCACTTGGCTGGGGAGGCCTCACAAGGCAGAAGGCAAAGGAAGAGCAAAAGCACATCTTACATGGTGGCAGGCAAGAGAGCATGTGCAAGGAAACTGCCCTTCATAAAACCATCAGATCTCATTAGACTTATTCAATATCATAAGAAAAGCACAGGAGAAACCCACCTGCATGGTTTAGTTACCTCCCACCAGGGCCCTTTCTCAACACATGGGGATTATGGGAGCTACAATTCAAGATGAGATTTGGGTACAGACACAGCTAAACCATTTCATTCCACCCCTGGCTACTCCCAAATCTCTTGTTTTCACATTTTAAAACCCGTTATGCCTTTCCAACAGTTCCCCATAATCTTAACTCATTTTAGCATTAACTCAAAAGTCCACAGTCTAAAGTCTCATCTGAGACAAGCCAAGTCTCTTCTGCCTGCCTATGAGCCTGTAAAATCAAAGCAAGTTAGTTACTTCCTAGGTACAATGAGGGAACAGGCATTGGGTAAATACACCTGTTCCAAATTGAAGAAATTGGCCAAAACAAATGGGCTACAGGCTCCATGCAAGTCCAAACTCCAGTAGGGCAGTCATTACACCTTAATGTTAAAAAATGATCTCCTTTGACTCCATGTCTCACATCCAGGAATCACTGATGCAAAAGGTGGGCTTCCATGGCCTTGGGCAGCTCTACCACTGTGACTTTGCAGGGCACAGCGCCACTCCCAGCTACTATCACAGGCTGGTATTGAATGTGTCTGGAAAAGCTACAGACCTACCCCTCTAAGGTCTGGAGGAGGGTGGCCCTCTTCTAACATCTTCACTTGGCAGTGCCCCAGTGGGGACTCTGTATGGGGGATCAGACCCAACATTACCCTTCTATACTGTCCTAGCAGAGGTTCCCATGAGGGCTTTGCCCCTGTAACACACCTCTGCCTGGACATCCAAGCATTTCCGTATCCTCTGAAATCTAGAAGAAGGTTCCCAAACCTCAGTTCTTGACTTCTGTGCAACTGCAGGCCCAACACCACATGTAAGCCACCAAGACTTAGGGATCACACCCTCTGTAGCAACAGCCTGCACTGTACATTGGCCCCTTTTAGCCACCCAGGACTCTAAGTCCCAACACTGCACAAAACAGCAAAGCCCTGGACCCAGACCATAACACCATTTCTTTTTCCTCCCAGGCCTCCTGGCTTGTGATGGGAGGGGGCTGCCATGACAACTTCTGACATGCCCTGGAGACACTTTCCCTATTGTCTTGGAGATTAATTTTGGCTCCTCATTACTTATGCAAATTTCTGCAGCTAGCTTGAATTTCCTTGTAAAATGTTTTTTTTTTTTTTTTAGCACATTGTCAGGCTGTAAATTTTTGGGACTTTTATGTCCTGCTTCCCTTTAAAACATAACTTCCAATTCCAAACCATACTTTTGTGAATGAATAAAACTGAGTGCTTTTAAGAGCACCAAAGTCACTTCTTGAATTCTTTGCTGCTTAGAAATTTCTTCCACCAGGACCCTAAATCATCATTTTCAGGTTCAAATTTCCACATATCTCTAGAACAGGGGCAAAATGCCACTAGTCTCTTTGCTAAAGCATATCAAGGCTCACCTTTGCTCCAGTTTCCAATAAGTTCTTCACCTCCATCTGAGACCACGTCAGCCTAGACTTTTTGTACAAAACCGTTCACAAGTCTCTAGGAAGCTCAAAACTTTACCACATCTTCCTGTCCTCTTTTGAGTCTCCAAATGTTTCAACCGCTTCCTGTTACCCAGCTGCAAAGTCTCTTCCACATTTTCAGGTATCTTAATAGCAGTACCCCACTCTACTGGTACCAATTTACTGTATTAGTCCATTTTTATACCATTATGAAGAAATACCTGAGACTGGGTATTTATAAAGAAAAAGAGGTTTAAGAGGTTTAATTGACTCACAGTTTTACATGGCTGGGGAGGCCTCACAATCATGGCAGAAGGTGAAGGAGAAGCAAAGGCATGTCTTACATGATGGCAGGCAAGAGAGCATGTGGGAACTGCCCTTTGTAAAACCATCAGATCTCATGAGACGTATTCACTATCATGAGAACAGCACGGGAAAAACCACCCCCATTATTCAGTTACCTCCTACCAGGTCCCTCCCATGACACATGGGGATTATGGGAGCTACAATTCAAATGAGATTTGGATGGGGACACAGCCAAACCATATCACAGGGCTAAGAAGAAGTGGAAGCTGAATTTAAACCCAAGCCACTCTGATGTACAAATATAAGTTATTTTCCATGTACTCTTAAACTTTTTGTGAACTACTTCAGAGGAAAACGTCAATTTAACTATGACACAAGCTAGAATTCTTATTTCATATATAGTAAAAGAGTACTAACATACTTATTTAGACAGATTTTCTTTAAAAATCACATACCATTCTTGGGTACATTAAGTAATATAAATTGGTTCAAATTTTTCTAAAACTTCCTCTGGATCCAAATCTGAATCTTCTGAGTAGACTCAGTTTTTATGCTGTCATTGAGGCCCAAGTTTTTCCCCACAGTATTGTCCTCTGTGCCACCAAGAGCTTTGATGTGAAGCATTACCTAGAAACCTATGAAAAACTAAATTAAGTGAGGTTTATAATTACATGGAGCTAGTAGCCTACCCCTGCCCTTGCTTATTCTGCAAATGTTGATGCTGATGAATTTGATACTCAGATGAATGCAGAAACAACTATGATGACTGCTATTTGGCCAACAATGTTTGTGCCACTGTCAATGTAAGCCACATTCCAATTACAGAATATTAAGATGAAAAATAAATAGGCATGTTAGAACTAGTGAAATAATATTTCTATTTGATTCACTAACTAAACTCAAAGGAAGGCCTTGGCACTTACAAATAGTTCAACTGTCTGAGTTTAAAAGAGTTCCTTTCCCAGTCTCCATACACACATCGCCATTATGGACCTCGAGGCTCAGAAAACCTTTCTTTGTAAGTACTTCAAAAGTAATCTGCTTCAGATGAGTCTTAGTGGACTTCTTCCCAGATTTTCAATTAGCAAGTCTGATAGTAAGTTTTCTACTCTTCCTCAATGCTACTGTACTTTGAGAGTTGCCACAATTTCTGCTTACAGGCCTAAGACAGACTTAAGGGAAGATGAAGGGGGAATGCAGAAAGGTGAATGATGAATCACAGCAAGGTTTGAAATAAAGCAATTTGGACTGAGAAAATGGTAAAAACAAGCTGCTGAAATGACCCACTGCCAGGCTTCCAGAACCTCCTGGGAGCTGTGCTCTGGGTAGAGAGAAGCAGGCCATGAGGATGCTGAAATGGCACTACAGCCATCAGAAATTCTATTAGACAAAGCAGGTCACTGGCAGGTGTAATTGGGCTTTTGTGAAGCTGCAGGAGTGAAAATGAACCTCAGAGACAAAGACAGAGAATTAGCAGAAACTTCCATGGAAACTGTGAAGCAATTCAAAGAAGGAACATAGGATGATACGAAAAAAACGAACATAGGATGATACGAAAAAAACTGGATTTGGAGCCAGATTTACCTAGGTGTGAATCCTGATGCTGCTACTCACTTTACATTCGACTCTGGGAAAGGACCTTCATCTTTGAGCATTGTTTCCTCTCAAAATGTGATAGGTATCATCAGTATGTCATCAGGAGAACTAGGGATATATATGTGAAGTGATTTAGCACAGCATAGGCACTCCATAAATAGAGCACACTAATATTATTCAATGCCATCTGCCTATAGCAAGGAAGTCTCAAGGTATACAAGTCCAGCTGTAGGCCTGCAAGTGTTGAGAGAACTCCAGAGCACTCATTTCTTGAAACCTGGAAATTGTCTTTGACCCTCGAAAATGATGAGTTAGTGTAAATTTTGTATTTGGCTTGCAAAGAAATCATCAATGTAAAGACCACATTAAGTAAAAATGAATATTCATTCAACAAATATTGACTGCGCATAATATGCTAGGCACTGGACTAGGTTCAGAAGATTGAACAAACATGAACCAGACAAGAAAGAAAATATAAATGCTATGAGAAAGCCAGTGTTAGCAGAGTTCAGGGGAGGGAAATATTTCTGCCAGCTGGCAAGGTCAGAGTATGTTTACATAGGGGGAAAGTCAGCTGCTGGAATTTGATGCCTGTCTAGGGTTTTGACTTACAATTGAAAAATTCTACACATTTAAAGGCATGAAAAAGTACAAAACAATATAGAAGATTGTGGTTGGAACTTGAAATAATAGGAATGACACATGGAAACATAAGTTTGAGCCAAATCATGGCAAACTTTTAACTCCCAGGCTACCTTTTTTCAGGAGATAACCCTAGTGTAGGTTTGGGGGCAAAAAAGTCATAAAAGCAGTGTTTGGGGAGAATTAATCTGGCAGCAGCACAGAAGCACTGTAGCTGCCCAAGTGTGCAAATGCCACCACATTAGACAAAATCAGTATGCAGAATGGACTCTGTTTCTTTTCTGTTTACTTGATTTTCCCTGTAGCACAGTGCTCTACATTGTACTTTGTGGCTGATTGAATTGCCTGGGAACTACCGAGAGAGATAGCATTCTGCCTTGGGCCTTCTTAGGAAGATGTGCACCGGGGTGAATATTTCCTGTCACTTCACCAAGAGGGTTGGGGTTTTCCTAGCAGGAAAGAAATGAATGCCTGGGTTGCTAATCCCCCAGGAAAAGGAGAGTAACAAGGCAAAAGAGCTCCAGGTCTTCTCTAGCCACAGGCTGTAATTCTAGCTCATTACCACTTCAATGGACCAGTCTACAAAAATTAGCATGGCTTGCTCTCCCCTTAATGTCATGTGTTCAACTTCATTCTTGTGTTTCACACAGCTTTAATCCAAAGAGGAGAATGATTAAGTAACAGGCAGAACTGATGGGGTCTTTCCTGGTGTCAAAAGACAAAATCATAACAAATTCAGTTTAAAAATTGTACTTAGCTTTTGTTTGCCATGCTAGAATGAATTAACAGTACATTTTGTAAAGTAGAATGAGTGTTCCCATGAGCTAAGCAAGAGGACATGGGTTTATAGACCAAAAAGGCTTGAGGAAAGCAGAAATAAAAAACAAAAAGCAGACTGGTTGTTTTAAAGTTGCTTTCCCTGTAAAGGTTAAATCAGAGGAGACTTCCTAATCCTGCCAGCTAAAACTGGCTTGTTTGGGGATTTGGCCCTTAGCTCTCACTCTCCTGATTTCTTGGAAGATCAGATAAACAACTTACTTTCAGCTTCGTGGTGTGGAACCTTAGCATGAGTGACTCCATGTTTGTTTGGTCTGCTGGGCCTAGTTCAGGAGCTCAGTGCTAGCCAATGGCCTGCTATACTTTTTCTGTAACGATTTCCCCCTTTTGGTCATGCTCCCTAGGGCATTAGCCCTAAGTTACCACCATTCTGGATTTCCAATCTCAACATGCCATTCATAGGTTATAGTATTCTCATAATCATGCATTTCTTTGAGTTTTTGTCACTCTATTAGATTGGTGCAGAAGTCATTGTGGTTTTTGCCATTACTTTTAATGGCAAAAACTGTGATTACTAATGCACCAACTGAATTGCTGAATAGAGAGCATTTGAAATTTGAATGATGGATGCATGAAAACATTTAAAACTTCTGAGGGAGTGCAGTATATCAGGGAGACTGCTATTATCCTCACTAAGAGTTTCTGAATTCTGGAGAGAATGCCAAGGATATTAGAAAGATAATGCCAAGAGTTTGGAGTATGCACCTTAGCCAGGGTCTCAATAAACCAAACCAACTAAAGTTGAATAGAACAAAGAATGAGCCAGATGAGGAATCTACCCATTTTAACCAAGTAGCCAGTTTGCTAAATTTTTGCAATGGAGTCTCTACAACACTTTCTATATTTATACATATGCAAGAAGAAGTGTCAGCAACTGCATAGGCTTCTCTCTGTTTAGCTAGTAGGTAATCTAGCATCCCATGACTGGGTTAAATTAAGACAGGGAGTAAAAATATGTGAGTCTAGAAGTCTTACCCTATAAAAGTGACCAATAGTACAATTTGAACAGCAATTGCATTAGGGATGTTGCCAAAGTTACCTACTGGGTGGACCAAAGGATCCCTTAGGTTATGTAACAATCTGGGTTTAGCATGACAGATTGATTTAATTTTGTAAGTTACTTAAAGAAGCTACTGATCATAAAATTACTACAAGTCTATCCTGATGAGCAAAAAAGTGGGAGGTATAAATAAGAAAAAATTAAGAGGGATAAGAGTTTCATTATGATAGAGAGTCTTGTTTTGATATCTGGGCACTAGCTGTCTATAAGAGTTAAAGAAAGAAAAAAGGAACATGAAAACTGGCTCAATAATCAAAGACAGGTTTATCGTTCATTTTGGAAAATAAACCTGAGGGGCTTCTGGCCGATTTAGGTCAGGAGCATTTTCTCTTACAAATTTGGCACCAAATGTAAGACTTAAGGAAAGAGGAAAAAAACATGAAAAGTGGTTCAACAGTCAAAGACAGGTTTATTTTAAAGAATAAACCTGAGAGGGGCTTCTGGCCAATTTTGGTCAGGAGCATTCTCTCTTATGGACTAAGAGTATTTATTGGTTTTAGGGTAAAAGAGCTTTTTTACAGGCTTGGAATGTTTCTGTGTCGGGGAGAAGTTAATGGCAGGGTTGGAATGTCTCTGGTGAGAGGGGAGGTTATCTCGGGGCTGGCATGTCTCTGGTTGGGGAAGAGTTTAGAATGTTTTTGATCAGAGGTGTTATTTGTGGTTTATGGTCATGCTGACCTTAGCCATGAGGCTGATACCCTTTGGATTTAGGCAATTTTTGATCAAGGTGAACTTTAGAATGATGGTGCTCATCCAAGATAGCATCTGTCTCATCCTGTCTCATCTGTCACTGTACATAGCATGAAATCAACTTTTCTTCCTCCTTTGTAGTTTGAATGTCTCTGGTTACAACATTGGGCATTTTGGTGAACTTCTGTATGGCCTACACATCACACATGAGACTCATTTTTTTGAAATTTACATTGAATTATCTAGTTTCAGCTTACAGGGCTTAAGAAACAGAGCAGGTCTTGTTTTCAGTAGGAGAGTTGTAGCCAGATATTGGAAGAAACTAGACAAATTCAGTATCCAGTTCAATCTACAGGCAAGTAATAAAAACTGAAAAGATAATGAATGAGGCTACAATCTAATAACAGTAGTACTATAGTTTCTCTTCTAAAGCAATTTTTCTCTCTACAAAATTGTCACAAAAAATAATCAGAATGAACTAATTTGTTTGCAAAATAAATTTAATCTCATCAAACTTGGCCTGATTATTTACCTAAATGCAACAAAAATAGTTACCACTTGGGTCCTTTTTGAGTTTTGTTTTGCTGGAAGCTTTAATAAGGAATCTCAAATTGGATTTTTTAAAACTTCTAGAAGATAGGAAACCAAACCAAGGCAGACTTCAGACTTCACCTGCAGTACCTACAGATTCCTTCTATGTGCATTCCCAAATATGACACCTAGTCAAAGCTTTAGTAATGCAACCACTATTTCCGATTGTATCCTGTTATAAAGAGAGTAATTTTTATTGAATTTATGCAAATCACCATATTGCCATAAAAACAAGAATCCTCACATATAGTTTCTGAATTCTGGAGAGATCAAATAGAGATAAACAGGTAAATGTTTCAACTTTTGTTCACAGAAGTGTACTTTACCACATTGCTGAAAGCTGTAGATAGCTTAAAAAAAAAAGTTGTTCTTAGATCTGTAAAACAAGACATGAAAAGAATAAGCAATGTTTCAAATTAAAAAGCCATAAAATCCCATAACTCTTCTTTTTTAGCGCTTCCATCTTATATAAGTAAATCTTGCTCTACTTGAGCTTAGTTGGTAGTTTCATGAAACCACCAGTTTCTTCACCAGAGTTCTGGAAATTCTCACCCAGTCCAATGGTATGGTCTTAAAATTATCACAAACATATTTTCAAAGTCCCATAGCATACAACATTTTAGCATAGTAACCAAAATTAGGCTGACATCTTTCTAGGAATTACATACAATTTTTGGAACACTCATATCAATAACATACTCCTAAATATAACAATGAAAGTTTAGCATAACTTATTATTTGACAATGCTTACTATATAATTTAACATATGAAATAAGCCTAACTGGTTCAATGTCTCTCTTTTTCAAGGTGAGAGACACGTCCTTTGAGGTTTTACCAAAGTTAATTCAAGGTCAAGAAGTCTTAATTTAGTTAATTTTAGAAAGTTTATAAAAAATGTCAAACATTTTTAAACATTTGATCAAAATAGGATCATAGATCACTGTGAAGTAATAGTCATTAATATAACCAGAGTAATAATTAAAAGATTCTAAAGGCAAACACAAGTTACCTAATTGTAAAAAAAATCTTAGCTCTTTAGTAGAGAGGATTCAGTTTTCTCAAGTAATCAAAGACCTAATAAAGATAATACAAAATACGCAGAATCATCTTGATAAAATACAGACTCTTTGCTTTCTAGGCCAGTTACTAAAAAATAAAGAAAAGCCTTTTACTGTTTCCTTTTAAGAACAGATCAGTAATTCAAGAAAACCATGTTGTTTTAACACAGGAGACCAAATTCCTGTTTTATATTAGTATATTTTGGTATTAATAGTCAATTCTTAGAAAAATATATAGATAAATTTTTCTAATTTTAGCCAGCTTGATCACCCATAAAGTTCCTTTCCCAAGGTTAATCTTCAACAAACTATCTACACATTTCTTATTCATTCAGTGGTTTTCTCAATACTTTTTCTATTTTGGAAAAACTAGTCATTCTACTTGGGACAAAAATAACTCTTTCTTCCTTAACAAAAACACATCTTTCATACATCATAGTTTCATTGAGCAAAAATAATACTTATTTTTCTCATTTATGGAGTTATTTCTCTTAATATATGGAAGTTAACTTCCATATATTAATTAAAATGTTTAACCCTATGTAACCTTAATTTCCAGTGGAATCTTAAGAAGTAAGCAATTTTGAGCTGTCTGTCATGTACCAACATTTTATAACTACAAATTTTATAATTTCTAGAAACATGTGCTTCCTCATAGAATAATGTTTTCATGTTTACTAACAGACTCAAATACATTGAGCTTTTCTGTACTATATGAAAACAAGATATCAATGTATATATATTTTAAACTTATGTTCAGCAATTAATATTTTAATACTTTAGCTTTGTTAAAAATGACTGATATTTCCTAAATATATATTACTTAATTTAACATGACTTTAAGATTTAAAATTACTGAAAAGAATTTTTTAAACTATGAAAAGTTCATCTGTACACTTTTATACCATTTCTATTTATGTAAATTTACTCATTCTTAACATTTATGCTTGAATTGCTTCTTAAACTACATAGCCATTAAAGCACTTCAGAAAATTGCACCCCAAAATATGTCACTTTGGTATATTGGTTACTTAGAACTGAAAGCAATTGAAGAATAGCACAGTGCAAGGCAGGGTCTTCTGATTATTCCTTACTTGCCTAAAGACAGATCCAGTGACCAGGGAAGATTAACATTTCTCACAGGAGAGGAAATTTACACTCTCAGACCTTGTCATAACCATCATTTTTCTAAGAGTCCATTCATCCTGGACAAAGAAAGGTATAGGTGGGAAGCCCAGTTAAGATGAAATGGTCAAAGGTAAGGCTTGTTGGGTTTTTTTTTCCTTTTTTTGAGACAGAGTCTTGCCCTGTCGCCAGACTGGAGTACGGTGGCACAATCTTGGCTCACTGCAATCTCCACCTCCCGGGTTCAAAGGATTCTCCTGACTCAGCCTCCCAAGTAGCTGGGATTACAGGTGTGCACCACCACACCCAGCTAATTTTTGTACTTTTAGTAGAGACGGGGTTTCATCATGTTGGCCAGGATGATCTCAATCTCCTGACCTCGTGATCCGCCCACCTCAGCCTCCCAAAGTGCTAGGATTACAGGTATGAGCCACTGAGCCCAGCAGGTAAGGCTTATTTAGACCAGTGCTCTCTCCCATTTAAGAAATTTCTAGTGACTTTTCTTTATAGATGTAAATTTTTTACAAAAAGTTTCAAAATAGCCAGCTAAATGCCAGAAGAGTATACGTTAGAGACTGATCTTAGTTTAATAGGCTATATTTTCAATTTAGCTTGTTTCTTAACTATGTTACTGACTCGAGGGTGGAGTCCATTAGAGAACAGGGCAAAGAAAACATTCTCTATTCTCTGTACCTGGACTAAGCATGGATAGCTCTGAAAAAGAAGCAAACCTGCTTGTCCTGAGATCCTAACCTTTATAAATACTTTAGCTTTCTCTTCACCTTCAGGGTGGAAGAGTAACTAAATGAAAAGGATAGTAGATTCAGTTTTTCTTATCAATTAGTCATTAAACTCTTCACTTCACTTTTGTAAAACAATCTTTTAAAAGAGGCCATTAATTTTTTTTTGAAATATGTTTAGAAACTTCTGCACATCAATGGGTATTCCTGGGTTTGGTCTAATTTGTGAACCCTCATTTATAAATTCATTTCTTAAATGCAGTGTGGTTCATCCTAAACATTCTATATAATGGCCATTGTCATTCTAAAGTATCTTTAGTAAGATTTGACCATTTATGTAAGTATTTGCAGCTTCTGGGGCCTAATAAAATGTAAAAGGCAAGTGTGGCTGAAAGATGGAGTGCTCAGTTTTCTTTATAAATTAAGAACTGTCTTTACATTGAATCTTGAGTCTCTCGGAGTCTAAATCAAAGCCTAAGAGAGAAATGCCATAGATTGGGTTATATCATGCTTTCACAGTGTACCTTGTTGCACAAACATTTTCTAGAGGCTGGTAGGCACTACCCTATTGTACATGCAGCATGTCCTTTCACAGTAGTCTTATTTTTTGGTGGTGGGTTGCAAGTGCCCAAATCAGGCCCACCAATCAAATTGTGGCTTTGGCTCGGAGATGCCTTGGACCAACTTAGCCAATAATTTTCCATTTTCTGCCTGACCCTGTCAGGCACCTGAGGCATGCCTCACCTAAGTGCTCAAGAAAAAAATTAAGAAGATAAAAACCAAATACCTATGAATTTTGAAAGCTGGAGTTCTGGCTGCCTGCAGTAATAACCACTTACTGCAACCCTAGTCAGTCACCTTTAAAACTGCAGCTCCTGACAATAACTCATCAGCCAACACAAACCCAAAGGTCAAGCACCATCTCACAGCACAGACCACACCTTGGTACCTCAGCACAAAGTAACCCCCAAATGAAAGCAGAGAAGCTCCAGAGACTCAGTGCAAAAAGACCAGAATCCAACCTGAAAGGAACAGACTTAGAACACTTGGGGCTCCATGAGGAAGACATGGGACCTGGAAAGGGCTTAGTAGCATCTCTCCTACATTCCCCAGGGGGTCTTGGGATTCATCAGCAGTGCCATGTGGGTCCCTTTGTTGGTTGCCAGAACTGTCAAAGATTAAATTCCAAAAGTAAATTTAGTATAAAGATCTTAATAAGCCTTTATTTGCAGTTTTGGCATCAGGCAACACCTCATTCTCTAAAATAAAATGACCATTCTAGCAAGAGTAGATTGGTTCATAGAGAGAAAAGGGCTGAGAAAAGCAGCAATAGAAAACAAAAAGCAGACTGGTTGTTTAAATGTTACTTTCCTTGTAAAGGATGAAGCAGAGGGGAATTCCTAGTCCTGCCAGCTAAAACTGGCTTGTTTAGAGATTTGGCCATTATCTTGCACTCTCTTGGTTTCTTGGAAGGTCAGATAAACAAATTAGTTTGGCTTGGTGATGTGGAACCTTAGCATGAGTGACTCCATTTTGGTTTGCTTTCTTGGGGCCTAGTGCAACGGCTCAGTGGTACCCAATAGCCTCCTATACATTATATTTAATACTGATTGAAATGATGCCTCTCCTTTGGGGTAAATGTAATCTAGAAGTGTACTTATTTCAACCAGAAACATTTCTAAACACTCACTGTGTGAAAAGAACCTTAGACAAGTTTACCACCCTCAACAAAATCAAGGGTTAATTTAGGAAAATGGCTTGTATCCAAATAAAAATGATATAAGACAGTGTGACAAACTCCCATGGGCTATCCCCAGTAAGGCTTTAGGAGCTCAAAGGAGCAGGACATCACTCTTTGATGATACTCAATAGAGAAGGAGAAAGAATATGGAGGAGATAGAATTTTAACCTTGGACAACTTATGGGAGGCAATGTGATAGTCTTTTTTTTTTTGTACTTTAGGTTCTGGGGTACATGTGCAGATCATGCAGGATTGTTGCATAGGTACACACATGGCAATGTGGTTTGCTGCCTCCGTCCCCCTATCACCTACATCTGGCATTTCTCCCCATGTTACCCCTCCTGGACTGCCCCACCCCCCTGCTGTCCCTCCCTTGCCCCGACAACAGACCCCAGTGTGGGATGCTCCCCTCCCTGTGTCCACGTGTTCTCATTGTTTATCAGTGGGCTGTGAGTGAGAACATGTGGTGTTTGATTTTCTCTTCTTGTGTCAGTTTTCTGAGAATTATGGTTTCCAGATTCATCCATGTCCCTACAAACAGCACAGACTCGTCATTTTTTATGGCTACATAGTATTCCATGGTGTATATGTGCCACATTTTCCTTGTCCAGTCTATCATCGATGGGCATTTGGGTTGGTTCTAGGTCTTTGCTTTTGTAAACAGTGCCGTGATGAACATACGTGTGCATGTGTATTTATAACAGAATGATTTGTAATCCTTTGGGTATATACCCAGTAATGGAATTGCTGGGTCAAATGGAATTTCTATTTCTAGGTCCTTGAGGAGGCGCCACACTGTATTCCACAGTGGTTGAACTAATTTACACTCCCAGCAACAGCGTAAAAGTGCCACATCCTTTCCAGCATCTGTTGTCTCCAGATTTTTTAATGATTGCCATTCTAACTGGCGTGAGGTGGTATCTCAATGTGGTTTTGATTTGCATTTCTCTAATAATCAGTGATGATGAGCATTTTTTCATATGTTTGTTGGCCTCACATATGTCTTCTTTTAAAAAGTGTCTGTTTGTATCCTTCTCCCACTTTTGGATGGGTTTTTTTTTTTCTTGTAAATCTGTTTTAGATCTTTGTAGATTCTGGATATTAGACCTTTGTCTAATGGGTAGATTGCAAAAATTTTTTCCCATTCTGTTGGTTGCCAGTTCACTCTAATGATTATTGCTTTTGCTGTTCAGAAGCTCTGGAGTTTAATTAGATCCCATTTTTCTATTTTGGCTTTTGTTGCCAATGCTTTTAGTGTTTTAGTCATGAAATCCTTGCCTATGCCTATGTCCTGAATGGTTTTGCCTAGGTTTTCTTCTAGGGTTTTTATGATGTTAGGTTTTATGTTTAAGTCTTTAATCCATCTGGAGTTAATTTTAGTGCAAGGTGTAAGGAAGGGGTCCAGTTTCTGCTTGCTGCACACTGCTAGCCAGTTTTCCCAACACCATTTATTAAACAGGGAATCCTTTCCCCATTGTTTCTTTTTGTCAGGCTTGTCAAAGATTGGATGGTTGTAGATGTGTGATGTTGCCTCCAGGGCCTCTGTTCTCTTCCATTGGTCTATATCTCTGTTTTGGTACCAGTATCATGCTGTTTTGATTACTGTAGCCTTTTAGTATACTTTGAAATCAGGTAGCATGATGCCTCCAGCTTTGTTCTTTTGCTTAGGATTGTCTTGGCTATGCGGGCTGTCTTTTGGTTCCATATGAAGTTTAAAGTGGTTTTTTCCAGTTCTGTGAAGAAGGCCAGTGATAGCTGGATGGGGATACCATTGAATCTATAAATTCCTTTGAGCAATATGGGCATTTTCACAATATTGATTCTTCCTAACCATAAGCATGGAATGTTTCTCCATCTGTTTGCATCCTCTCTTATTTCATTGAGCAGTGGTTTGTAGTTCTCCTTGAAAAGGTCCTTTACATCCTTTGTTAGTTGTATTCCTAGGTATTTTATTCTCTTTATAGCAGTTGTGAATGGGAGTTTGCTTAGGATTTGGCTCTCTGTTAGCCTGTTATTGGTGTACAGGAATGCTTGTGATTTTTGCACATTGATTTTGTATCCTGAGACTTTGCTGAGGTTGTTTATCAGTTTAAGGAGATTTTGGGTTGATATGATAGGGTCTTTTAAAGATACAATCATATCTTCTGCAAATAGAGAAAGTTTGACTTCATCTTTTCCTAATTGAATACCTTTTATTTTTTTTTCTTACCGAATTGCTCTGGCTAGAACTTCCAATACTATATTGACTAGGAGTGGTGAGAGAGGACATCCTTGTTTAGTGCCAGATTTCAAAGGGAGTGCTTCCAGTTTTTACCTGTTCAGTATGATATTGGCTGTAGGTCTGCCGTAAATATCTTTTATTGTTTTGAGATATGTTCCTTCAAAACCTAGTTTATTGACAGTTTTTACCATAAAGGGGTGTTGAACTTTGCCGAAGACCATCTCTGCATCTATTGAAATAATCCTGTGATTTTTGTCTTTGGTTCTGTTTATGTGGTGAATTACATTTATAAACTTGTGTATGTTGAATCAGCCTTGCATCCCTAGAATGAAGCCTACTTGATTGTGATGGATAAGCTTTTTGATGTGCTGTTGCAATCAGTTTGCAAGTATTTTATTGAAGATTTTTGCATCTATGTTCATCATGGATATTGGCCTGAAGTTTTCTTTTTTTGTTGAATCAGTTTTGGTATCAGGATGATGTTGGTCTCATAAAATGATTTGGGAAGGATTGCCTCTTTTTTTATTGTTTGGAATAGTTTCAGAAGGAATAGTAGTACCAGCTCCTCTTTTTACTTCTGGTAGAATTCAGCTGTGAAACTGTCTGGACCTAGACTTCTTTTGGTTGGTAGACTATTAATTGCTACCTCAACTTCCAGCCTTGTTTTTTTTTTTTGTTTTTTTTTTATTGCATTTTAGGTTTTGGGGTACATGTGCAGAGCATGCAATACAGTTGCATAGGTACACACAGGGCAATGTGTTTTGTTTGCTTTCTCCCCTTCACCCACATTTGGTATTTCTCCCCTGGCAATCCCTCCCCACCTCCCCCTCCCACTGGCCCTCACCTTTTCCCCCTATAGACCCCAGTGTTTAGTACTCCCCTCTCTGTGTCCATGTGTTCTCATTTTTCATCACCCGCCTATGAGTGAGAATATGTGGTGTTTCATTTTCTGTTCTTGTGTCAGTTTGCTGAGAATGATGTTCTCCAGATTCATCCATGTCCCTATAAACGACACAAACTCATCATTTCTGATTGCTGCATAATATTCCATGGTGTATATGTGCCACACTTCCAGCCTTGTTATTGGTCTATTCAAGGTTTCAACTCCTTCCTGGTTTGGCTTGGGAGGGTGCAATTGTCCAGGAGTTTATCTATTTCTTCCAGGTTTACTGGTTTATGTGCATAGAGTTGTTTGTAGTAATCTCTGATGGTAGTTTGTATTTCTGTGGAATCAGTGGTGATATATCCTCTTTATCATTTTTTATTGCATCTATTTGATTCTCCTCCCTTTTCTTTTTATTAATGTGGCTAGTGGCCTGTTTTGTTGATCTGTCAAAAAACCAGCTCCTGGATTTTGATTTTTTTTGAAGGGCTTTTTTTTGTCTCTATCTCCCTCAGTTCTCATCTGATCTTAGTTGTTTCTTGTCTTCTGCTAGCTTTTGAATTTTTTTGATCTTGCTCCTCTCGCTCGTTCAATTTTGATGATAGGGTGTCCATTTTATATCTTTCCTTACTTCTCATGTGGGCATTTATTGCTATAAATTTCCCTCTAGACACTGCTTTAAATGTATCCCAGAGATTCTGGTACATTGTGTCTTCATTCTCGCTGGTTTCAAAGAACATCTTTATTTCTGCTTTCATTTCATTGTTTATCCAATCGACATTCAGGAGCTAGTTATGCAGTTTCCATCAAGCTGTGTGGTTCTGAGTTAGTTTCTTAATTCTGAGTTCTAATTTGATTGCACTGTGGTCCGAGAGACTGTTTGTTATAATTTCCATTCTTTTGCATTTGCTGAGGAGTGATTTACTTCCAGTTATGTCGTCAGTTTTAGAGTAGGTGCAATGTGGTGCTGAGAAGAATGTATATTCTGTGGTTATTGGGTGGACATTTCTGTAGATGTCTATTATGCCTGCTTTGTCCACATCTAAGTTCAAGTCCTGGATATCCTTGTTGACTTTCTGTCTCGTTGATCTGTCCAATATTGCCAGTGGAGTGTTAAAGTCTCCCACTATTATTGTGTAGGAGTCTAAGTCTCTTTGTAGGTCATTAAGAACTTGCTTTATGTACCTGGGTGCTTCTGTATTGGGTGCATATATATTTAGGATCATTAGCTCTTCTTGATGCATTAATCCTTTTACCATTATGTAATGCCCTTCTTTGTCTCTTTTGATCTTTGATGGTTTGAAGTCCATTTTATCAGAGACTAGGATTGCAACTCCTGCTTTTTTTTTTTTTTTGCTTATTTTGCATAATAAGTCTTCCTTCATCCCTTTATTTTGAGTCTATATGTGTCCTTGCATGTGAGATGGATTTCCTGAATACAGCACACTGTGAGTCTAATGGGCTTCCCTTTGTGGGTAACCCAACCTTTCTTTCTGGCTGCCCTTAGCATTTTTTCCTTCATTTCAACCCTGGTGAATCTGACAATTAGTGCCTTGGGGTTTCTCTTCTTGAGAAATTGACTTTTTAATCCAATTTGCCAGTCTGTGTCTTTTGATTGGGGCATTTAGCCCATTTACATTTAAGATTAATATGGTTATATGTGAATTTGATCCTGCCATTTCGATGCTAACTAGATGTTTTGCCTGTTAGTTGACAAATTTTTTTCATTGTGTCTATGGTCTTTACCATTTGGTATGTTTTTGAAGTGACTGGTACTTGTTGTTCCCTTCCTTGTCTAGTGCTTCTTTCAGGAGCTCTTGTAAGGCAGGCCTGGTGGTGATGAAAGCTCTCAGCAACTGCTTGTCTATAAAGAATTTTCTTTCTCCTTTGCTTCTGAAGCTTAGTTTGGCTGGATATGAAATTCTAGCTTGAAAGCTCTTTTCTTTAAGGATGCTGAATATTGGCCCCCAGTCTCCTGGCTTGTAGGGTTTCTGTGGAGAGATCCACTGTGAGTCTAATGGGCTTCCCTTTGTGGGTAACCAAACCTTTCTCTCTGGCTGCCCTTAGCATTTTTTCCTTCATTTCAACCCTGGTGAATCTGACAATTATGTGCCTTGGGGTTTCTCTTCTTGAGGAATATCTTTGTGGTGTTCTCTGTATTTCCTGGACTGGAATGGTGGCCTGGCTTGCTAGGTTGGGGTAGTTCTCCTGGATAATATTCTGAAGAGTGTTTTCCAGCTTGAATTCATTCTCTCCATCACATTCAGGTACACCTATCAAACATAGATTAGGTTTTTTCACATAATCCCATATTTCTTGGAGGCTTTGTTCATTTCTTTTGAGTCTTTTTTCTCTATTATTGCCTTCTAATTTTATTTAATTGAGTTCATCTTCTATCTCTGATATCCTTTCTTCTGCTTGGTGGATTCGGGTATTGAAACTTGTGTATGCTTCATGAAGTTCTCATGCTGTGTTTTTTAGCTCCATCAAGTCATTTATATTCTTCTCTAAGCTGTTTATTCTAATTAGCATCTCATCTAACCTTTTTTCTAGGTTCTTAGTTTCTTTGCATTGGGTTAGCACATGTTCTTTTAACTCTGAGAAGTTTGTTATTACCAACCTTCTGAAGCCTGTTTCTGTGAATTCATCAGAATCATTTTCCATCCATCTTTGATCTCTAGCTGGTGAGGAGTTGTGATCCTTTGGAGGAGGAGAGGTGTTCTGGTTTTGGTGTTTACATCCTTTTCACACTCATTTCTTCCCATCTTAATGGCTTTATCTACCTGTGGTCTTTGTAGTTGTGATTTTCAGATGGGATCTCTGAGTGGACCTCCTTTTTGTTGGTGATGAAGTTCTTTCTTTCTGTTTCCTAGTTTTCCTTCTAACAGTCAGGCCCCTCTGCTGCAGGACTGCTGGAGGTCCACTCCAGACCCTGTTTGCCTGAGGATCCCCTGCGGGGGCTGCAGAACAGTAAGGGTTGCTGCTGGGTTCTTCTTCTGTTATCTTCATCCCAGAAGGGTACCTGCCAGATGTTGGCCTGATATCTCCTTTATGAGGTGTCTCTTTGGGTATAAGTGGATCAAGGAGCTGCTTGAGGAGACAGTCTGTCCCTTATAGGAGCTCAAGTGCTATGCTAGGAGCTCCATTGTTCCATGCAGAGATGCTAGGCAAGTACTTTTAAGTCTGCTGCAGCGGAACTCATAATTGCCTGTTTTCCCAGATGCTCTGTCCTAGGAAGGTTGGCTTTATTTGTAAGTTTTTGTTGTGCTGCTGCCTTTTTTCATAGATGCCCTACCCCACATGGAGTAGTCAAGTCACAGTCTGCCAGCAGAGGTGTTGCTGAGCTGCTTCAGGCTCTGCCTAGCTGCTGTGTGAACTGACTCAGTAGTGGTAGTCACCCTTACCCCTACTGAGCTGGATATTCCTGGGTCCAGCTGTGCTTGCTGGGAAACTCTCAATCAGAGTGTTTCAGATTGCTTGTTTTGTGGGGGTGGTACCAAGCCAGATCGCCTGGCTCCCTGTCTCTGCTCCCTCCCTTTCAGTTAAATGGGTGGCTCTGTCTCCCAGGCGTTCCAGGCACCAGTTGAAACAGCCACCCAGATTTGTTTGAGTTTCTGTGCACCAAGGCAGCACCGGCTGAAACCACCATGATGAAAACTCATGGCACTTTTCAGCCCGTGAATCTTCTGGTCTGTGGGCAGGGAAAATTTGTTTGGAAATGTGGTGGGCACTCACCCTCTGCATTGTTCTTGCTGGGAACTGCACTCTGTAGCTGTTCCTATTCGGCCATCTTGGATCCTTGATCAATGTGATAGTCTTTATAGTCAGAGTGAACTGAGTACAGCTTTGCCACTTAGACTGCTGCTAGTGATGTGAACCTGGCAAATTAATTTATCTAGACTTTATAAAATTAGGAGTGCAATACTACTTCATAGGATTCACATGAGGATTCAAAAAAATAATGTATGTAATGTTCTTACTTAAAGTACCTGGTAGGTGGTAAGTATTCAATTAGCATCCATAGTTGTGGTTTTATTCTGTTATTGTTGTTGGGTAAGTTTCCAGAAATAATAGTAAGGCATTCTAGAAACTGGAATCACAGACATCAACTACTTAACTGGGTATTGAAAGTCTTGAGGGCCCAGCTGATCATAGGGGACTGAGATGCTGATGGATCCCCTGAGACTAACAGGATCTAACATTTTGAGGTTTTCTTGTGTCTATTAGAAGGTTCCCCACTAGCCAGCTGTGAAGCTTCAGACAAATCACACATACATGGTCTCTCAGGGCTTCAGATACTCATTTCATAACATGAGGGGATATAGGTCCCAAGACTCACAAGAGAAACAGTTGCAACCGCAATGACTTTTGGATCAAGCCCAACAACACCCATTGATGAGGAAACTGAAAACAAGATAAATTATGCAATTAGTCTGTGACCTCCTGACTCCTTATTCAACTTTTCATACATTGTTACTTCAGGAGCCAAGACTGAGGACTGAGCTACATGTAGCTGAAGGTATCCAACAAACACTCCTAATAACCAGGGTTGTAAACGTAGTATAAAATAATAAAGTTCTAAAGATAATCCTCAGCTCAATAAAGTACTAGAGCTGTGAATTGTGGAAAATCAATTAGTCTAGAGGGGGAAAAAAAAACACACAACAGACATCTAGAAGGAAATTTTCTCTCTCTAGTGATATTATTTTTGCTAACACCCCCAAGTTATCTAGTGATATTTTATCAGTGAGGAATCTTATAAATCCATTAAGGTCAGGTGACTTGCCTAGAGTCACACAACTAAGGAGTTTCAAAGACCTATGTAGAAACCAACTCTTCTACCTCCTAACAGGAGTTCTTGCTGCTATATGTCTTAGAACCACTCTGACAAAAGGAAAATGATGGTAACTGTGGAGTATGTTATTTCGTTTCAAGGCCTTAGCAACAACTTATCAGGTCAAGCAATGCAAACCCTTCCAGCATCTCTGCCTTTAGGTTTTAGAGGGGAACCATCAAGTACAAACATGCAGCGTACCACAAAGTACTTGAAGAAAGTCCAGTAAATACAGGCGTGTGCTTGAATGGTGCCCTATTGCTGTCACATTTATTTAGGGCATTCAGGTGGCTGAAATTATTGTGCATAAATACTTTTCTAAAAAGTGTAAAACTAAAAACTTGATCTATGGAAACACAGTGTGGTTTTAGAATGGAGACAGGATTTCACTCACCTCAAAATAACTCCTGGTGTTTGCCTCAAGACCCATTTATTTATGTTATCTCTTGCTCTGTAGCAGTTTGGATTTGTCACACTTAGCAAAGTAATTTGGTTTCCCACAGGTTTTATTCTGTTTTATAAAAGCAAGAGAACAGTTTTGTGTTGCAGAGCATGAATACATTCCTTTAGAATTTTAGCCAGCATTTTCAGAAGGATATGAATTTTTGGTTTTAGCTATTTATGCCTGCCTAAAAGGTTGATGCTGCTAAACATTGATATTACTTGAAAAGTTGTGCCCAAGGCATATTGCCTTTTTCCTAGCTAGGAGTTGAAATGTTTATGAAGCTTGCTGAAAATTTACCAGGTTACTAAAATAAGAGTTTCTAAGTAGTGACTAAGAGAAATAGATTTATGTATTCAACCAACCATCCAATATTTATTAAAACACTAATATATGCATTGAATTATGCTAGATTTGGGATGGCATCAGATTATAGAACATACACTCCTACTGTTCCAGTTCCATTTTAACATATTATTACTGGGCACTTACAGAATGACAGGATCACATTAATAAGACTCAGCCCTGACTTCAGATTGTAAACAGTGTAGCTAATGAAACAAACTCATAAAACAAATGCCCAGAAATTTTACTACAATATAATAAGTTCCATGAAAGAGATAAACACAGGATATATTTTAGAATCTCAGAATCAGGTCTTAACAGAACCTGAAAGCATCAGGAAAGGCTTCCTGCAGGAGATAAAGCGTGAGCTGAAAGTTTTGAGAGGAAAGACTTATCAAGATGTCCAAAAGTGGAAAAGCTGGGATTACCCTCTCTGGGATCCCCTCCCACAAGTGTGGGAGCTTTCTCTACTTCTCTCTCTTTCTCTCTCTGCCTAATAAATTGCTCTATGAAAAAAAAAAAGTGGAAAAGCTGTCCCAGACAAAGGGGCCAGAATGAGTAAAGGTAAGGTGACTTCCAGAAATGAAGTGTTGTCGGAACCATGCAGTGCAAAAGAGGTAGGCATCTGATCATTGAGGACTGGTATCCTCTCCCCTTGCTAAGGAGCTCACCTTACCCTCCTGAAGTTCTTATCAACCTAAAGATCTAATGCAGGTGTAAACTTGCATTATTTGAGTCAAGGTACGTGTAGTTCTTACATTAGAGACTTCCACTGAACCATGCCTGTAAGTATTAACATTACGATGTGTTCCTCACCTTGAAACTAGGCTGGCTCCATGACTCACTTTCACCAATAGAATGTGGTGGAAGTAATGTATTTTAATTCTGGGTGGGGCTAAGCTTTAACAAGTCCTGGAACTCTTGAGAGGTCTGAGTCTCATCCAACTGGCAGAGAGAGTGTGGAGAGGATATAGGACACTTGGTTAGGGAGAAGCCTGGGACTACTGGAATAGAGATAAATACAGATGTCCTAGTGTCCCCCAATGGCATAAGTGGCAGTATACAACCACACCAGTAACCCCAGACAAGACTAACAGAAGAGTGCTTGGCTAAGCCTAGCCCGTACTGTAGTATCACGAGGAAATAAAGTGTTTGTTGTTTTAGGTTGGTTGTTATACAGTAATAGATAACTGAAACAGAAATGTATAAAAATGTTATATCAATACTATAGACATGTAGTGGCATGAGAGCTGTCTGTAGATGGAGAGATTATTACTTTTCCATTACTATTTTAATCTAACAATGTATTAGAAAGATGAGAACTTTATCCAAAGAAGTGTTCAGTGTAGAATGGAATGCCTTGCCTCCAAGTTACAAAAGCAACAGTAAACTAACTGCTTGATGTCCAAGTTCTAAAGTGAGAATTAAGAATCATTTCAGCCACATATATTTTCTCTTTTAACAGAGAGGTAGGGCTTCTATGAAGTAAATGATATGTGTAAACATCTGAACAGCCACAGAGGGATAATGGATGGTAGGTCACTGGAGTGAACTCTGCAGCATTTTCAGAGGATGAGTAGAAGGGGGCTGTGGGCAATCATCTAAACTGACCCTAAGAATTATGCATTTGTCCTATTGGATTATTAACTGATATATCCAATTATGCTAATAGTCCTATTGATTATAAGCAAAGTCACAGCAGAAAGGAGAAGAGGATATATAAAGAGAGGCCAGAGCTTAACAGGCTATTGCCAATTGTCATAACTGTGAAAACATATGCTGACCCTATTTTTATTTAGAGTTAGAAGAAGCCAATGTACTCTGTGGAGTTCTTTCTGGACTGTGAATTATTTGCAGCTGTAATTAAAATTTTTCTTTTATTTTTGGCTCCTTGCATAGTACCTGGTACATGGTACACATATAATAGATGTCAGTTGATATGAATGAATGAATGAATGAATGAATGAAGTGAAATATTACAACCACTTAACAGTGTTTATTTTACATAGTAGCTATTAAAAAGTATCTGCTTATTGTGTAACTGGAAATAACCAGACTAGTTATTTTCTCCCAATAAAATTTCAGCATAAACTGTAAAATAAACCTTCCTATCATCCTCTCATCAAAGATCTCATGTAATTTGACTTGTAAATATGTGTTTTCTTTCAGCAAAACATTTACTAAGAAAGACTGTTTACTACTTGGCTTCCTTTGCAGCAAAGGAGAGAGGAGATGTGTACATGCAAAATTTATCATGCAAATTGCCTGCACACCTGAAAGATCACCTAAGCCAAGACAGGAACGTGTTGGCATTGCACTAAAATAACTCCATGCTTAAGAACTGGGTCCCTGGAAATTATAATAAATTTATTCAACTGCTCCAGAAATAAGAAGCTTTCTTTAAAGAACTAAATCTGTACCCATCATGATAGCTTGAATAATAACACAGTATGTTCCTTAGTAATCATTTTCAAACACATCCACCTACCAGGGAGTTAAGAGTATTTATTCAGTACTCATGGGATACTTGACTGTATCCTCAGTTTCTAGAGGTTTTTTTTCCACTCAGGAAATAATGTTTTTCAAAGATAGTCTGTCACTGTCATGGACTATAAATACTTATTCTGGTAGCCTGACCACATTCTTTAATCAATGATACCTTCCTATCATTCAGAATAAAATCCTGTATTCTTATGATGAACTCCTAGACCCTGCATGATTGGGCTCCCACCTGCCTCTTCTGCTTATTTCCTGCCACTCTCTCTTCTCTGACCCTGCTGCATGTCACAGGCCTCCTTATTGCCTTTTGAACATGCCAAGCTCACTGCCACACAAGGGCTATTAACCTGCTGTTCCCACTGCCTGCCATACGCTTCCTCCAGGTCGCCCTGTGGCTCCACTCTCTTTCAGATGTCTTCTCAAATTGCACTCCATAGAGAGGCAGTTGCCACTCAATTTCCTAATTGAGCAGTGCCTCTTACCTTTTGATGGGTAACAGTTTCTTCTGCGGATTCCCCGGCTCCTTCATACAGTCAAGAAATTCTTGTTGAGTGCATAGGAAAGAAAAAGACTAAAGATTTCTGCCCTGGTGGAGCTTAGATTTATTACCTATTTCTAAGAACTGCCTAGAATCTTCACTCTCTTATGGTAAATTTGGTTCTTTTTTATTCTCCAGTGACTTTCCTGAATTTAGACAAGCTAAGGAGATAATACCAGGTTTTAGCTACACCCCCTTAACTGCTGAAAGCACCCCTGAAGAGGTCACTAGCTCCCCCATCTATGCATAGAACAGTGAGGAAAAGAATTATTTCTATAGCCTAGTAAATAAACACGCATAAAATTTAAGTGCCAATGACTATTATCAGTCATATGATGACAAAAAAATGATAATTTGAAACCATTTTGGCATTTCTGCTTAGAAAGACTAGAATCTGCTACATAGTTCTATTAAATTTTAAGATGCTAAAGACAATCATCTAGCCATTCTATCTAAATGGAAGCAGATTTACGGCAGGCTGCAGAAATGCTCTAGTGGACTTGTAAACAATGGTGGCAGTAAACCTTATGCTAGGTATTTATAGATTCATGTGAAATGTTTTCTCAAAATCACAAATATTTTATCTGCTTTGAAATTTACCTTATGCATTTCAACTGTAGTATGTTTCTTTCTCTGAAGAAACTAAGTTAAACTAGAATGCAGGCATTTTTCTTCTATTTGTGCTCCATCTCTCCCTTTTGCAGAAACCACTTTTTTTTTTTTTTAGAACTGAAGTGTTTCATTTAATTCATCTCGTTAAGGGCATTAACCAGAGTGTATCTGTGTTAAGAGCCTAGTGGCAGTTCTGGCCTGTGCCTGAACAAGTGCGTTGCTGTTTCCACACAGTTGGCACTCTCTTGTTCTTCCTTTGCCCTTTTTCATCTCTTCCTCCTACCCTGTCTCTTCTCCCTGCTCCAAGCATCTCTGATGTTTTTGATGAGATGACATCAAGACATTTGCTCTGTGATGGTCACATATAAAGCAGCAAATATAACACACTGAGTATGTGTCCCTCTACAGACTCTCTAAAATAAGAAAAATATGAGGAGCCTCAGGAATGTCATAGCTGAAAGAGAGCAGGTAGCTTTT
Source organism: Callithrix jacchus (assembly GCF_049354715.1). NCBI lineage: Eukaryota > Metazoa > Chordata > Mammalia > Primates > Cebidae > Callithrix > Callithrix jacchus. The sequence goes on along the minus strand of NC_133510.1, from coordinate 102,293,993 downwards.
CTACCGTTTCTCTCTCTTTTTCTGTCAGGAAAATAGAGAGGCCCAAAAAGGTATATTTCTTTCCTGAGCCTTATGACAGGGAGAGTTACAATGTGTCATGTCTTTCTCATTTTCTGAGGGCAAATTGGAAATTTCATCATCTAGTTTCAGGTGCTCAATAATAGAAAAAATATATAGACACAAGGGAAGAGGAAATGTCACTGATTACCGAGAACTAGCAGTAGAGTAACAAGACTGGCTCTTTTTGTTTTTAGTATAAACTCTAAAAGGAGCCGATGTGTCCTGAAGTTATTTTCCTTCTAAGACTCTCTAGTTTATTGGTTTGGAAGACTAAAGCTAGAATGAAAGGAAAATAATCATTTTTAAACTTCCACAGCTAACAACACAGGCAATACTTTATAGTGACTTTTGTATTTTATTCTATAGGAAGAATACTAGTTATCTATTGCTGCATGTTATCTAAAACTAGTTATCTAAAACTTCATGGCTTAAGACAGTAGTAGACTTTTATTGACCTCTGACAGTTTCTGCAGGTCAGGAATTTGAGAGTGGATCAGCTAAGTAATTATTGTTTGAGGTCTCCTTTGAGGTTGCAACCAAAACATGGGCCAGGGATGCAGTCATCTGAAAGTTTGACTGGGGCTAGGGAATCTGCTTTGAAACTGGCTCACTTAAATAGCTGGCAATTTGGTACTACTTTTGCTGGAAGACCTTAGTTTTTCTCTAAGGCCCCTCCACAGGACCACTTGAGTGTCCTCACAATATGGCAGCTATCATCCACTAGAAAAGCAATTTTAAAAAGTAATGTGGGGCCGGGCACAGTGCCTCATGCCTGTAATCCTAGCACTTTGGGAGTCCAAGGCGGGAGGAAAATGAGGTCAAGGGATCGAGACCATCCTGGCCAACATGGTGAAACCCGTCTCTACTAAAAATAAAAAAAATTAGCCGGGCGTGCTGGTGCACACCTATAGTCCCAGCTACTCAGGAGGCTGAGGCAGAAGAATTGCTTGAACCCAGGAGGTGGAGTTTGCAGTGAGCCAAGGTCACGCCACTGCACTCCAGCCTGGTGCCTGGTGACAGAGTGAGACTCTGTCTCAAAAAAAAAGTAAGGTGGAACGAGCAATTCATTTATGGTCTATCTTCAGAAATCATACATTGTTAGTTTTTCAAAATCCTATTGGTCACACAGCTTAACCCTATGCAGTATTAGGAGGGACTGTATAAGGGAGTGAATAGAAGAAGTTGAGACTTATTTGAGGATCCTCTTGCAGGCTGATTCTATGTAAATGTATTGGCCAGATTTTAGGTGATAATATTAGATGTTATTAATTAATGCCATTAGATAAAAGACCACATTTTCCAAATTCATTGATATTTAGAATTTGATCTAAAGCCTGATCACATCAGGAAAGATTGATTACAACCAATTTCTTACTCCCAAATTGATCAGTTCAGTTCTTGACAAAGGAGGAAGAGTTTAGACAAGGCAACTAATTTAGACAAGATTTGCTCATAATAAAAACATACCTGCCATCCTCAAGGTATTTGAAAATTGACCTATTACTCATTGATTTCCAAAATTTTTTGTGGCAGTAGAAGTTAAATCCCTAGTGCTATATTCATTTTCTCTTTTTAAAATATGCTGGACGTTTTTCAGTTTTCAACTCTTTCTCATTCCTATGTAAATCTCAAAGTGAGTAACCAATGCAATGATTTTTTTATGCATACACAAGCAGTTATTAAAATTTACTATGTGTTTAACATTGCTTTACCTGTGATATACATTGAGGAATAGGATATAGTCCCTGGCCTAAAATAAATTTACAATCTGAGACAAATTTCATACACCAATTTAAATACTATAGCAGAAGAATGCAGAGTGCTGTGTTGTCATAAGAAAAAAGTACTCACATATTCCTAGGAGCAATGCTAAGGAAGGCTTTAGAGAAGAATTGACACCTGCGTTATAGTTTGAACAAGGGTAGAGAGTTCACCAAGTGGGCTGGGATTGAGTGGGGTACATCAGTGTGGAAGATAGATATTTTACATGAAATGACCAGAAAATACAAAATCAAGAAAGCATGACATGAAATGGCCTATATATTTCTTTTTATTGCTGTGACAAATTACCATAGACTTGGAAGCTTAAACAATAAAAATTCCTTATCTTTCAGTTCTGAAATAGATCCAAAGTGAGACACAAATCTCATTGAGCTAAAATCAAAATATCAGCAGGATTGCATTACTTTCTGTAGGCTCTCAGGAAAAAAAAAATCCATTTCCTTGCATTTTCCAGCTTCTAATGGCCACCCCCATTTCTTGATTTGTAGCCTCTTCCTCTATTTTTAAAGTCAGCAATGGTGGATCGAGTTCTTTTCACACTGCCATATTTCTGATTCTCTGAATCTGGAAAAGGTTCTCTGTTTTTCAGGAATCATGTGATTAGATTAGGCCCACCTAGGTAATCCAGGATAACCTTTCCATTTCAAAGTGCTTAACCTTAATCACATCTGCAGTGTGCCTTTTGTCTTGCAAGGTAACGTATAGGTTCCTAGGATTAAGACATGAACATCTTTGGGGGCTGATATCTTGCCTACTACTGCCTATTCAGAAAATATCCAAGTGTTTGACATAGTTAGAGGCTGGAGTTCTTGGGAGGAAATGGCAAAAGATGAGGCTAGAAACATGAGCAGAGGCCAATCCAAGAAAGTCCAAGAGTGCTGGACTAAGAAGATTGAATGTTACCTTTTATAAAGGATATTTGGTCTTTCATCTTTCCAATATTTCTTACTCTTTCTTTGATTATCCCTGATTTCCTTTGAAGCACTTACCCTTGGGCCTTCCAGATGCTGTAGTTCTGATCAGACTACCAGTCATAGTGCAGTACCTCTCTGCTGAACCTATGACCCAAGCCTACCCTCTTGACCTTAGTGATCAGATGTGAAAAGACCTAATCTATGCTTGATTGGTGTACCTGAAGGTGACGGGGAGAATGAATCCAAGCTGGAAAACACTCTTCAGGATATTATCCAGGAGAACTTCCCCAAACTAGGAAAAGACTTTCCCTTGGGTTTCATACATGGAGACTGGGAGAGAAGATATCTCCCTTGGCTTTGGTGTTGCTAGGTGGGATGATATAAGCCTAGAATTATCTATGGCCCTTTCCTCTCATTCCTGTCATGGAGAAGAAGCTCTTCTCCTTATGAGACACAAGTACCTATGAGAGAACCGAAGCAAGGCATAGAGATCTGAGGACACAATTTACAATCCCTGGACCCAAAGATTTTTTAATGATTGTCATTCTAACTGGCGTGAGGTGGTATCTCAATGTGGTTTTGATTTGCATTTCTCTAATGACCAATGATGATGAGCATTTTTTCATTTGTATGTTGGCCACATATTTGTCTTCTTTTGAAAAGTATCTGTTCATATTCTTCATCCACTTTTGAATGGGTTTGTTTGTTTTTCTTGTAAATCTGCTTTAGTTCTTTGTAGATTCTGGATATTAGCACTTTGTCAGATGGGTAGATTGCAAAAATTTTTCCCATTCTGTTGGTTGCTGGTTCACTCTAATGATCGTTTCTTTTGCTGTTCAGAAGCTCTGAAGTTTAATTCTATCCCATTTGTCTATTTTGGCTTTTGTTGCCATTGCTTTTGGTGTTTTAGTCATGAAGTCCTTGCCTGTGCCTGTGTCCTGAATGGTTTTGCCTAGGTTTTCTTCTATGGTGTTAGTTCTTATGTTTAAATCTTTAATCCATCTGGAGTTAATTTTTGTATAAGGTCTAAGGAAGGAGTCCAGTTTCAGAGTCCTATATATGGCTAGCCAGTTTTCCCAACACCATTTATTAAACAGGGAATCCTTTCCCCATTGCTTGTTTTTGTCCACCTTGTCAAAGATCAGATGGTGATAGATGTGTGGCATTGCATCCACGGCCTCTGTTCTGTTCCATTAGTCTATATCTCTGTTTTGGTACGAGTACCATGCTGTTTTGATTACTGTAGCCTTGTAGCATAGTTTGAAGACAGGTAGCCTCCAGCATGATGCCTCCAGCTTTGTTCTTTTTGCTTAGGATTGTCTTGGTTATGCAGGCTCTCTTTTGGTTCCATATGAAGTTTAAAGTGGTTTTCTCCAGTTCTATGAAGAAGGTCAATAGTAGCTTGATGGGGATAGCATTGAATCTATAAACTACTTTGGGTAGTGTGGCCATTTTCATGATATTGATTCTTCCTAACCATGAGCATGGAATGTTTTTCCATCTGCTTGTGTCCTTATGTCCTTGATCAGTGGTTTGTAGTTCTCCTTGAAGAGATCTTTTACATCCTTTGTTAGTTTTATTCCTAGATATTTTATTCTCTTTGTAGCAATTGTGAATGGCAGTTCACTCATGATTTGGCTCTCTGTTTGTCTGTTTTTGGTGTACAGGAATGCTTGTGATTTCTGCACATTGATTTTGTGTCCTGAGACATCGCCGAAGTTGCTTATCAGCTTAAGGAGGTTTTGGGCTGATATGATGAGGTCTTCCAAATATACGATCATGTTATCTGCACATAGGGACAATTTGACTTCTTCTTTTCCTAACTGAATGCCCTTTATTTCTTTTTCTTGCCTAACTGCTCTGGCTAGAACTTCCAATACTATATTGAATAGAAATGGTGAGAGAAGGCATCCTTGTCTAGTGCCAGTTTTTAAAGGGAATGCTTCTAGTTATTGCCCATTAAGTATGATACTGGCTATGAGTTTGTCATAAATAGCTGTTGTTATTTTGAGATACATTCCATCGAGGCCTAGTTTATTGAGAGTTTTTAGCATAATGTGCTGTTGAATTTTGTTGAAAGCCTTCTCTGCATCTGTTGAGATGATCATGTAGTTTTTGTCTTTGGTTCTGTTTATGTGGTGAATTAAGTTTATACACTTGCGTATGTTGAACTAGCCTTGCATCCCTGGGATGAAGCCTACTTGATCGTGGCAGATAAGCTTTTTGATGTGCTGTTGGATTTGGTTTGCCAGTATTTTATTGAAGATTTTTGTATCAGTGTTCATCATGGATATTGCCTGTAGTTTTCTTTGTTAGTTGTGTCTCTGCCAGGTTTTGGTAGTGTGATGATGTTGGTCTCATAGAAAGAATAATTTCAGAAGGAATGGTACCAGCTCTGCTTTGTACATCTGGTAGAATTCGGCTGTGAACCCTTCTGGACCTGGATTTTTTTTGGTTGGTAGGCTATTAATTGTTACCTGGACTTCAGCCCTTGTTATTGGTCTATTCATGGTTTCAGCTTCTTATTGGCTTAGTCTTGGGCATGTGTAAATGTCCAGGATTTATCCATTTCTTCCAGATTTACTGGTTTGTGTGCATAGAGTTGTTTGTAGTAATCTCTGATGGTAGTCTGTATTTCCTAGGAATCAGTGATGTTCTCTCCTTTATCATTTTTTATTGTATCTATTTGATTCTTCTCTCTTTTCTTTTTTATTAGTCTAGCTAGCAGTCTGTCTATTTTGTTGATCTTTTCAAAAAACCAGCTCCTGGCTTTATTGATTTTTTGATGGGTTTTTTTGTGTCTCTATCTCCTTCAGTTCTGCTCTGATCTTAGTTATTTCTTGTCTTTTGCTAGCTTTTGAGTTATTTGATCTTGCTCCACTAGGTCTTTGAATTTTGATGATAGAGTGTTGATTTTAGATCTTTCCTTGTTTCTCATGTGGGGATATGTTGCTGTAAATTTCCCTCTAGACACTGCTTTAAATGTGTCCCATAGGATTTGGTATGTTGTGTCTTCATTCTTGTTGGTTTCAAAGAACACTTTTATTTCTGCCTTCATTTCATTGTTTATCCATTTGTCATTCAGGAGCAAGTTGTTCAATTTCCATGAAGTTGTGTGGTTTTGAGTGCTTTTCTTAATCCTGAATTCTAATTTGATTGCACTGTGGTCCGAGAGACTGTTAGTTATGATTTTCGTTCTTTTGCATTTGCTGAGGAGTGACTTACTTCCATTTATGTGGTCAATTTTGGAGTAAGTGCAATGTGGTGCTGAGAAGAATGTATGTCCTGTGGATTTGGGGTGGAATGTCCTGTAAATGTCTATTAGGTCCACTTGGTCCAGATCTGCATTCAAGTCCTGGATATCCTTGTTCACTTTCTGTCTCATTGATCTGTCTAGTATTGACAGTGGAGTGTTAAAGTCTCCCACTATTACTGTGCAGGAGTCTAAGTCTCTCTGAAGGTAATTAAGAATTTGCTTTATGTATCTGGGTGCTCCTGAATTGATTCTGGGTTGAAAGTTCTTTTCTTTAAGGATGTTGAATATTGGCCCCCACTCCCTTCTAGCTTGCAGTGTTTCTGCCAAGAGGTCCTCTGTGAGTCTGATGGTCTTTCCTTTGGGGGTAACTCGACCTTTCTCTCTGGCTGCCCTTAGGATTTTTTTCCTTCATTTCAACCCTAGTGAATCTGACAATTATGTGCCTTGGGGTTGCTCTTCTTGAGGAATATCTTTGTGATGTTCTCTGAATTTCCTGGATTTGAATGTTGGCCTGCCTTGTTAGGTTGGGGAAGGTCTCTCGAATAATATCTTGTAGAGTGTTTTCAAACTTGGATTCGTTCTCCCTGTCACATTCAGATATGCTGATCAAGTGTAGTTAGGTCTCTTTACATAATCCCATAGTTCTTGGAGGCTTTGTTCATTTTTTTCACTCCTTTTTCTCTAATCTCTTCTCGTTTTATTTCATTGATTTGATCTTTCTATCTCTGCTATCCTTTCTTCTACCTGATCGATTCAGCTGTTGAAACTTGTGTCTGTCTCACAAAGTTCTTGTGCTGTTTTGCAGCTCCCTCAAGTTGTTTGTTCTTCTCTGAGCTGCTTGTATCTAGTTAGTATTTTGTCTAACCTTTTTTCAAGGTTCTTAGTTTCTTTGCATTGGGTCAAAGCACAGTCTTTTAACTCAGAGAAGTTTGTTATTACCCACCTTCTGAAGCCTGCTTCTGTCAATTTGTCAAATTCATTCTCTGTCTTTTTATGTTCCCTTGATGGTGAGGAGTTGTGATCCCTGGGAGGAGAATAGGTGTTCTGGTCTTTGATGGTTTCATCCTTTTTGGTTTTTTCCCATCTTCTTGTATTTATCTCCCTTTGATCTTTGATGTTGGTGATTTCAGGAGGAGTCTCTCTTAAAGCTAGATCTTTTTTGGCCTGTAAAGCACGTTGCTGGGCTCTCTCGGATTCAGTCAGGTTGCTGGGTGGATGGTCCTTCCTTGGAGTTTGTTTGCAGGTGAGATTGGCCCCACCTTCCCAATAGCATCTCTCCTTCCCCAAACACAATCTGCCTGCTTGGGGTCAAACTGATGTATTTGCTGCCAAGCTCTCTAGCAAGGGCTTCAGTTTCAGTTCTGTGGGGGTGGGGCCTGCTGTCCTTATGGCCAGTTTCTCTGATTTCAATTCTGCCTTTTTCTGTGGGACAGTCCATCCCATTTGCGTTAGTCCAAACTTCCACCCAGGTCCCTGTGACAACTTGCCGAACCCGGCAGGAGCCACAGCTCAGATTTGCATCAACAACCCATGGCGCCCCTCAGTCTGGCAGGGTTCTTGTGGTTGCAGGAGGGATAAGGTAAGCACAGAATCTGAATTGGAGCACCAAGAGGGTGAAGGCCCCCGACCCTCTGAGTCAGCTGCATGTTCCAGGTGGGGAGGCGCCCCACCCTATCTTGGTTTGTCCCCCTGGGTAGCTCTTGCCCTGCGGCTCGTTCCCTGGGCTGTTTTCAGTGCCCTGTCAGTCCCACCAAAAAGAACCCAGCAGCTTGTTTGGAATCATGAAGTCCTCTAGCCCTCTGTGTCTCATTTACTGGAAGCTGTATTCCGGTGTTGACTTCTCTCAGCCATCTTGGCGCTGCCCCCCCTTAAAAATCATATTATTAATAATTTCTTATATATTATTAACAATAATTTTTATTGGCTGCATAATATTCCATAATATGTGGATGGTGAGTTCTTTAGGTAGGTTTGCATATAAATCACATCATAATGGCTAAGTTATGTTAGATTAATTTTTAAATATTTTCTTGTGCCTTTAATTGTGTACCTCTCAATAAATGCTCTAGTAATTCTACTTTAAGTTTATCTTTCTTTTAAGGAGGATTTTTTTAAATTACTAATTGCATGTGCATTTTTACTATCATGAGCCATTAGATTTCCTTTTCTCTTCACTGAAGGAGCAAAGTGTGTCATTTAGCTTTCTTTTGTTCCTGAAATAGTAAAAATTCTTTTTTCTGTTTCCTTTCATGTTTCTTAGATGTGGCATCCTGTTTCCTGCTGAGCTTTTTTGACCCAACTCCTACAAGCTTTTGCTATTTCTTTGTGATCTCCTTAGAAATTTGCCCTACATTCCACTTTCTGAGGCATTTCCATTTGTGCTTCATCTCCTTGTGAAGTTCTTTCTTAAGTAACTTTTATAGTCCTTGCCAATTTTTTTTCTCATTGCAATATAACAGATTGTGCTGCTGCTGTACTTTGGGAAGTGTTTTTGCTTGATCCAGTCAAAAACAGCATCTTTGACCAAATCAACAGTTGACACTACAGCATTCAGTTACTAGAAATCTATGCTCAAAATCATCAAAAAAGTAGATTTTCAGAAGACATTTAATACACTAGGAACTTAACATGTTTATTATGTTATTGGAGTTCTATGACTTATCTGACTAAATTAATATCTATGAAGAGTATACAGTCAATAAAGCCAGTAAAATTTTAAATTCTCAGCTACCTAAAAGTCATGATTCCACCATCTAACATATTGGCATAGCTAACTAGGAAACCAATAATATATAGTAAAGGTATTTAAACAAAGTACATCAGTGAAACAAAGTATGAGATCATTTTGTTTCATGCCACTTTTTTTCTGGAAGTTCACTTTATCTCAATAATTCAATGTTTTCAAAGTTTCTCTGATAGTTTTATTAGCATGATTTAAAACCTTTTTTATTATTGAAAATTTCAAATATATACAAAAGTAAAGAAAATGGTGTCATGAACACCCATATACCCATTATCCAGGTTCAAAACCTATCAACACATAATCATATTTTCCTTCATACCAAGCATTCACTTTCTGTATACACACAGGATTGTTTTGAAGAAAGACTAAGAAATATCATCTCATCTGTTAACATTTTGCATGAAAAATAACAACTTTAAAAAATAACCAAAATACCATTATATTACCTAATGGAATATCAAACAATAATTGCTTAATACTATCCAAGACCCACTTGATATCTAAATGTCCCCAATTGTTTCATAATTTAATTTTTAACCTTTTGTGTGTTTGAATTATAATGCTAATAATGTCAAAATACAAATGGTTGATTGGTCTTTAAGACTTTTAATATGTAAGTTCACACTCCGTTTCTTTTTTGTTTCATTCCTCAAAATTTGTGGATAAAGTCATTCCAAAATGTTTTACAAGCTTCATTTATTAGTTTGATCACCTGTTTTTTTAAGTAAAACTCAAAAATGTAACTCTATTTTAAAATAATTAAATCTATATTTAAACTAAAAGTGGTAAGAGTAAGTTGTATTGAGTAAAGCACCCACCACACCTATGAACCCTCAAAGACATCAGGAAATGATCTAAATGCATTTATGTTGAGTATAACATTCTCTCATTCATTCATCAAATAAATATTTATTTGAAGACAAATGCATGTATGCAATATGATAGCAATTTCAAATGTAGCTTAATTTTTGAATGGATGTAAATTTTAAAAAATCCCATGAATAAATGTATTCTAGTTAAACTTACCTTTAAAAGATATTCCATTTCATTGAAAGCCTGAAATGTGGCTGGGGGCTGTGGCTCATGCCTGTAATCCCAGCACTTTGGGAGGCTGAGGCGGGTGGATCACCAAGTCAAGAGATCGAGACCATCCTGGCCAACGTGGTGAAACCCCATCTCTACTAAAAATACAAAAATTAGCTGGATGTGGTGGCGAATGCCTGCAGTCCCAGCTACACGGGAGGATGAGGCAGGCGAATCACTTGAACCCTGGAGTTGGAGGTTGCAGTAAGTGGAGACTGTGCTACTGCATTCCAGCCTGGCAACAGAGCCACACTCCATCTCAAAAAAAAAAGCCTGAAATACATGAAAAATGTGTCTTTTTATACCAGGTCCCCAGAGATTCAGTGGCTGAGTAGAGAGACTAGGAAGAAAGTCAGATGAGCAATTCATTCATATAACATATATTGAGTATTGTAGGGGACAAAAAGAAGTATCTTTTCCTCACCCATTCACAGGGTTCAAAACTGACACTCCTACAACATAAGACAAGTTAACAAGAAAAATGCATAATGTATTTAACCAAAGTTTTGCATGATACATGAGCCTTCAAAAATGAAGACCCAAAGAACCAGGAAAAGAAAAACTGTCTTTATGCTTAAGTTTAAAGAAGAATGAACCATTGTGTAGATGTATGATTAGACAAAAAGTGGATATGAGTAATTTGTAGTAAACTGGAAGGAACTTACCAGGATCTCTTCGTTCAAATTTTTCTTATTCTCCAGGTATAGGATAGGACCTCTGTGGTATGAGTGTCTTACAACCTACAGTCATGTGAGGTAGGTAGAGAATTCTTTATGACCATTCTTTAGAGGAAAAAGCAGGAGAAAGTAAAAGCGACCTTCCTGCTTCTGCAGTCTTCTCAGTTACCAAGGTGCCATATTTTGGGTTATCATGTTCTGAACCCAACAGTAGCTATAGCTGTTATGTACAAGGAATAGGCATATTAAAGGTATTTATAATTTATTCCAGGTGTAAGGTATGCAATATGAATCCAAAGAAAAGTCATATCTGAAGAAGTAGGAGGAGATGCCAGAATTTAACAACAGATTGTCTAAGAGATGGAAGATAGAAGACATTAAAGTATTAATTAACAAATTGTTTTCCTCTTTCAGTAACTTTGGTATTACAAGTTTTTAGCTTGCAATACTGGGAGAATAAAGTAGCATGTATATAACATATAATATAAAACTTTTTAAAGTATAGCACCCAAATTGCATTTATTATATTGAGTATTAAAAACAGAGATAACATTTTTAATTTTTTTATTATTGTATTTTAGGTTCTGGGGTACATGTGCAGATCATGCAGGATTGTTGCATAGGTACATACATGGCAAGATGGTTTGCTGCCTCCATTCCCCTGTCACCCATATCTGGCATTTCTCCCCATTTTATCCCTCCCCAACCACCCCATCCACCACTGTCCCACCCCTAGCTCCCCTCAACAGAGCCCAGCATGTGGTGCTCCCCTCCCTGTGTCCCTGTGTTCTCATTGTTCAACACCCACATATGAGTGAGACCATGCCGTGTTTGGTTTTCTGTTCTTTTGTCCATTTGCTGAGAATGATGCTTTCCAGATTTATCCATGTCCCTACAAAGGACACAAACTCATTGATTTTTATGGCTGCATAGTATTCCATGGTTTATATGTGCCACATTTTCTCTGTCCAGTCTATCATTGAAGGGCATTTGGATTGGTTCCAGGTCTTTGCTATTGTAAACAGTGCCACAGTGAACATACATGTGCACCTGTCTTTATAGTACATATCCTTTGAGTATATACACAGTAATGGGATTGCTGGGTCAAATGGAATTTCTGTTTCTAGGTCCTTGAGGAGGCGCCACACTGTATTCCACAATGGTTGAACTAATTTTACACTCCCAGCAGTAGTTTCTAGGTCCTTGAGGAGGCGCCACACTGTATTCCACAATGGTTGAACTAATTTTACACTCCCAGCAGCAGTGTAAAAGTGTTCCTATTTCTCCACATCCTCTACAGCATCTGTTGTCTCCAGATTTTTTAATGATCGCCATTCTAACTGGCGTGAGGTGGTATCTCAATGTGGTTTTGATTTGCATTTCTCTAATAATCAGTGATGATAAGCATTTTTTCATATGTTTGTTGGCCTCATGTATGTCTTCTTTTGAAAAGTGTCTGTTCATATCCTTCTCCCACTTTTGGATGGGTTTTTTTTTTCCTGTAAATCTGTTTTAGTTCTTTATAGACTCTGGATATTAGCCCTTTGTCAAATGAGTAAATTGCAAAAATTTTTTCCCATTCTGTTGGTTGCCAGTTCACTCTAATGATTGTTTCTTTTGCTGTACAGAAGCTCTAAAGTTAAATTCTATCATTTGTCTGTTTTGGCTTTTGTTGCCATTGCTTTTGGTGTTTTAGTCATGAAATCCTTGCCTATGCCTATGTCCTGAATGGTTTTGCCTAGATTTTCTTCTAGGGTTTTTATGGTGTTAGGTCTTATGTTTAAATCTTTACTCCATCTGGAGTTAATTTTAGTGTAAGGTGTAAGGAAGGGGTCCAGTTTCTGCTTTCTCACATGGCTAGCCAGTCCTCCCAACACCATTTATTAAACAGGGAATCCTTTTCCCATGGCTTTTTTTTGTCAGGGTTGTCAAAGACCAGGTGGTTGTAGATGTGTGGCATTGCTTCCAAGGCCTCTGTTCTGTTCCATTGGTCTATATCTCTGTTTTGGTACCAGTACAATGCTGTTTTGCTTACTGTAGCCTTGTAGTATAGTTTGAAGTCAGGTTGTGTGATACCTCCAGCTTTGTTCTTTTTGCTTATGATTGTCTTGGCTAAACGGACTCTCTTTTGCTTCCATATGAAGTTTAAAGTGTTTTTTTTTTTTTTCAGTTCCATGAAGAAGGTCATTTGATGCTTGATGGGGATAGTATTGAATCTATAAATTACACTGGGCAGTATGGCCATTTTCATGATATTGATTCTTCCTAATCATGAACATGGAATGTTTTTCCATCTGTTTGTGTCCTCTCTTATTTCCTTGATCAGGGGTTTGTAGTTCTCCTCGAAGAGGTCCTTTACATCCTTTGTTAGTTGTATTCCTAGATATTTTATTTGCTTTGTAGCAATTGTGAATGGGAGTTTGCTCTTGATTTGGCTCTCTGTTAGTCTGTTATTGGTGTATAGGAATGCTTGTGATTTCTGCACATTGATTTGTATGAGACTTTGCTGAAGTTGTTTATCAGTTTAAGGAGATTTTGGGCTGAGACAATGGGGGCTCTAAATATACAATCATGTCATCTGCAAATTGAGACAATTTGACTTCCTTGTTTCCTAATTGAATACCCTTTATTTCTTTTTCTTGCCTGATTGCTCTGGCTAGAACTTCCAATACTATACTGAATAGGAGTAGTGAGAGAGAGCATCATTGTCTAGTGCCAGTTTTTAAAGGGAATCCTTCTAGTTTTTGCCCATTCAGTATGATATTGGCTATGGGTTTGTCATAAATAGCTTTAAAATACATTCCATCAATACCTAGTTTATTGAGAGTTTTTAGCATAAAGACCTGTTAAATTTTGTCAAAGGCCTTCTCTACATCTATGGACATAATCATGTGGTTTTTGTCTTTGATTCTGTTTATGTGATGGATTACATTTATAGGCTTGCATATATTGAACCAGCCTTGCATCCCCAGGATGAAGCCTACTTGATCGTGGTGGATAAACTTTTTGTTGTGCTGTTGGATTCGGTTTGCCAGTATTTTATTGAAAATTTTTGCATTAATGTTCATCATGGATATTGACTGAAGTTTTCTTTTTTAGTTGAGTCTTTACTGGGTTTTGGTATCAGGATGATGTTGGTCTCATAAAATGAGTTAGGGAGGATTCCTTCTTTCTGTATTGTTTGGAACAGTTTCAACAGGAATGGTACCAGCTCCTCTTTGTACGTCTGATAGAATTCAGCTGTCAACCCGACTGGACCTGAACTTTTTTGGTTGGTAGGCTATTAATTGCTGCCTCCACTTTAGCCCTTGTTATTGGTCTATTCAGGGTTTCAACTTCTTCCTGGTTTAGTCTTGTGGGGGTGCAAGTGTCCAGGAATTTATCCATTACTTCCAATTTACTGGTTTATGTGCATAGAGTTGTTTGTAGTAATCTCTGATGGTAGTTTGTATTTCCTAGGAATCGGTGATGATCTCCCCCTTATCATTTTTTATTGCATCAATTTGATTCTTCTCTCTTTTCTTTTTTATTAGTCTGATTAGTAGTCTATTTTGTTGATCTTCTCAAAAAAACAGCTCCTGGGTTTATTGATTTTTTGAAGGGTTTTTTGTTTCTCTGATCTTAATTATTTCTTGTCTTCTGCTAGCTTTTGAGGTTTTTTGATCTTGCTTCTCTAGCTCTTTCAATTTTGATAATAGGGTGTTGATTTTAGATCTTTTCTCACTTCTCATGTGGGCATTTAGTGCTATAAATTTTCCTCTAGACACTACTTTAAATGTGTCCCATAGATTCTGATAGGTTGTGTCCTCGTTTTCATTGGTTTCGAAGAACATTTTTGTTTCTGCCTTCATTTCATTGTTTACGCAGTCGACATTCAGGAGCCAGTTGTTCAGTTTCCATGAAGTTATGCAGTTTTGAGTTAGTTTCTTAATCTTGAGTTCTAATTTGATTGCACTGTGGTCTGAAAGACTGTTATGATTTCTGTTATCTTGCATTTGCTGAGGAGCAATTTACTTCCAATTATGTGGTCAGTTTTAGAGTAAATGCAATGTGGTGCTGAGAAGAATGTACATTCTGTGGATTTGGTGTGGAGAGTTCTTCAGCTGTCTATTAGGTCTGCTTGGTCTCAGATCTGAGTTCAATTCCTGGATATCCTTGTTAATTTTCTGTCTCATTGATCTTTCTAATATTGATAATGTAGTGTTGAAGTCTCCCACTATTATTATGCAGTAGTCTAACTCTCTTTGTAGGTCATTAAAAACTTGCTTTATGTATCTGGGTACTCCTGTATTAGGTACATATATATTTAGGATAGTTAGCTCTTCTTCTTATATTGATCCTTTTACTATTATGTAATGCCTTCTTTGTCTCTTTTGATCTTTGTTGGTGTAAAGTCCGTTTTATCAGAGACTAGGATTGCTACCCTTGCTTTTTTCTCTCTTCATTTGCTTGGTAAATCTTCTTCCATCCCTTTACTTTGAGTCTATATGTCTTTGCACTTCAGATGGGTCTCCTGAATACAGCACACTAATGGGTCTTGATTTTTTTATCCACTTTGCCAGTATCTTTTGATTGGGGCATTTAGGCCATTTACATTTAAGTTAATATTGTTATGTCTGAATTTGATCCAGCCATTTTGTGACTGTTTGGTTGTTTTGCCCATTGGTTGATGCAGTTTCTTCATTGCATCATTGTTTTTTATAATTTGGTACATTTTTGCAGTGGCTGGTACTGTTTTTTCCTTTCCATGTTTAGTGCTTCCTTCAGGAGCTCTTGTAAGGAAGGTGTGGTGGCAACATAATCTCTCAGTAATTGCTTGTCCCTAGAAGATTTCATTTCTCCTTCACTTATGAAGCTTAGCTTGGCTGGATATGAAATTCTGGGTTGAAATTCTTTTCTTTAAGGATGTTGAATATTGGCCCCTACTGTCTTCTGGTTTGTAGGGTTTCTGCTAAGAGATCCACTGTGAGTCTGATGGGCTTCCCTTTGTGGGTGACCTGAGCTTTCTCTCTGGCTGCCTTTAGCATTTTTTCCTTCATTTCAACCCTCATGAGTCTGATAATTATATGCCTTGGGGTTGCTCTTCTTGCGGAATATCTTTATGGTGTTCTCTGTATTTTCTGTATTTGAATGTTGGCCGTCCTTGCTAGGTTGGGGAAGTTCTCCTGGATAATATCCTGAAGAGTGTTTTCCAGCTTGGATTCATTCTCCCCATCACCTTCAGGTACACCAATCAAGCGTAGATTAGGTCTTTTCACTTAATCCCATATTTCTTGGAGGCTTTGTTCATTTTTCACTCTTTTTTCTCTTTTCTTGCCTTCTCCTTTTATTTCATTGAGTTGATCTTCAATCTCTGATACCCTTTCTTCTGCTTGATTGATTCAGCTATTGAAACTTGTGTATGTTTCATGAAGTTCTCATGCTGTGTTTTCCAGCTCCATCAAGTCATTTATGTTTTTCTCTAAGCTGGTTATTCTAGTTAGCATTTCGTCTAACATTTTTTCAAGGTTTTTAGTTTATTTGCATTGGGTTAGAACATGTTCCTTTAGCTCAGAGGAGTTTGTTATTACCAACCTTCTGAAGCCTGCTTCTGTCAACTCGTGAAACTCATTCTCCATCCTGTTTTCTTCCTTGCTGGTGAGGAGTTGTAACCCCTTGGAGGAGGAGAGGTGTTCTGGTCTTTGATAGTTTCATTATTTTTGTGCTGTTTTCTTCCCATCTTTGTGGATTTATCTAGCTTTGATCTCAGGGAGCTGCTCAAGGAGGCTGACCTTCTGTCTGCCTGCAGAGGTGCTGATGGGCTGCCACAGACTCAGTTGAGCTGCTGCATATATTTCCAGTGTCTTTTGTTTACACAGGAAGATTAAACCTGCCTCTGCAATGGTGGCTACCCTTTCCCCCACTGAGCTCAATCATTCAGGGTCAAGCTCAAGTGGATGTGCTGGCTGCGAAACACTTAAGCAAGAGGGCTTCAGTTTACTGGGCTTTGTGGGGGAGGGACACACTTAGCATATTTCCTGACTCCCTGCTTTCAGTTCCCCTTATTTCTGGGGGGCGGGTAGCTCCATCCCACAGGCTTTCTCAGTGTTAGCCAATGCATCCACTTAGATCTGTGCCAACAACCCACAGCACTGGCCAGGGTTACTGCTCTGCTCTGTGCAGTTAACTTAATGGTGCTTTTCAGCCCAGGGAAGATCTCCTGTTCTGTGGGTTGCAGAAGGCTTAGGTGAAGCACAGTATCTGAACCAGAATGCCAGAAAGGGGAAGAACCCCCAATCCTCTGGTCAGAAGCAATTTCCCAGGTGGGGCAGTGGCCCATACCGCCTCAGTTTGCCCTCTTTGGTTTAAACTCACCGTCCAACCAGTCCCACTGAAATGAACCTGGTATGTCATTTGGAAATGCAGAGATCACTCACCTTCTGGGTCTCTCTCACTGGGAACTGCATTTTGGAGCTGTTTCTATTCAGCCCTCTTAATTGTTTTAAGAATAGAACTATTAGAGTAATTTGGTAATTTTTTACATAGTAGTTACTCTAATATTTAGCTAGAGAATGTAAGAAAATGCAATGTTGTGTTATACACAGATGGTTGATGTCATGCTTTAGTTTGGGCAAAATATATTTAAATACGTTTTTCAATTACTTAGAATGTGATATTATGAACCCTCCCTTCTAGAATGCCTCGTGCAATGGTTAATCTTTTGTTATTAGAAACTAGCCTCTTTTATATCTCTAAAATGCTAACAAAAGAAATAATTATGTACCCAAATCTGGTCATTAGGAGCAAATAATGTAACTTTTAATAAAGTATTGAATATTCCTGAACATATATCTCAGATAGTACAAATTTGTTAATCAGAATAAATCATGAATAATTGATTTATGTGCTTCCAAAAGCTTAATGGCCTAGAGAAACAAATAGATTCTCCCTAGATAATCCATATGTCTCATTGATTTATTGAACCCTGAAATACTTCAAAGTATTGAACCAGAAATACTTCAAAGGCAGTAGGGAAATCAAGCAAGACAATTTTCAAATCATTTTTAATGATAAAATTTGTGTCAAAGTCAGTGGATGTTCCTCAGAATGAGAGTAGCAGCTCAAACATCTACGTCTGTTATGATCACATGTTATGTGACATCTTCTTTGGGTCCCAATAGAACACAAATCAATTTACAAATGTGTAAAATTGTTGACGTAATCAGTACTCTTTCCAGAGATTACCACCTCTGAGCTATACCTATTGTTGTGAGTAAATGTCTAAATTTCCGTTTATTTTATTCATTTGAGGCTCAACATATACTGGAAAGCCTCCTATACATAATTTTCGAGCTCCACTTTTCTTACACATATTTTTAAATGGTGTGGTAATCTAGGATCCTTCTAGAGAATCAGTCAATATGATTCTTTTTAAACTCACATTCTTAGTGATATTGTGGTATGTCCTGTGTGTTACTAATCATGCTCTGATACAGCTCTTGGACCAAAAATGTCAGTTCACAACTACATGTTGAACACTCACTACTCTTTCTCTGCTAAGTGGTAGTTTTTTTTATCATAAACACAATCATTGTACTTTATATTTGATGAATTATCTTTAATCGTCCAATATATAGAATGTATATGTGATGAAAAGTATACACTAACTACTGTGCTAAGATTTTGTCATCAATTTGCATTTACCCAGAGCAATCTTGTGACATAAGAATAATTTTTAACCCACATTTTAGAGTTAAGAAATCTGAGGCTTAGGGTGACTAAGTAATTCAACAAAGATCATATATAGTTAGTAAGTGGCAGAGAAAATTCAGATCTTACTTCTTTTATCCATTCTTTCTTTCATGAAATAAATGTGCATTGAGGATACATTGTAAGCAATGCTTTGCAGTAAGTTTTGATGAACTTAGATAAATATAATTTGAACCCCAAATCTTAACAACATACTATGCTGTCTATAGGCATTTCCTCCTAATGATATTTTTAAATAGACAAAACAGGCATTATTTTCCATAATCTATATATAGGCAAGACAGCTAAGGTCATATAGCAAGTGACTTTTAGAACTGGGATTGGAATCTAGATCTCTAACTCTAGGTCTAGGAGATGTTTCTACTATGAACTTGGAGTCCTAAATCTTTTCTTTATTCTGTACATATTCTATACTTGAACCCAAATGGAGCTAAACCATACATCCTATCAGTCTCCTCAGCCAATTCAAATCTTGCATCCACCATGAAACCTTCTTCTCTCTCTTATATTGATCTCCCACTTCTTTAATATTCTGTGACTCAATAACTTATTAATATAGCCCCTTGACATATTTTTTAAAACTATTTTGCCAAAGAATATACTTTACAACTCTGGAATGGCAATCTAAATGGGAAGATATATTGCGTTCTGACATCTTTTATTATCTTGGTACTGAACACAGTGCTTGCCACAAAGAAGGTAAAAACTGAGTCCTTGTTTAATGAATGAGAAGATTCTAAACAGGTGAATTAATATCCAGATTACCCATTTGAAATGATAAGCCTCTTTTTACTTCAAGACTATGTCTTTGATATTATAAGTGAAATTTGTGTTTGATATATATGAAACTGCATTTTGATTAATTTTCATGGCATATTGTCATTAACCTCCTTTGGATAATATTAGACATGAGTTTCCCAAAATGTACTTTGTAGATTATCAGTCCTTCAAGGTGCTCTGGTTAAAAAAAAAAAAAAGTCGAGAGTAATCCTTGGCCATATGAGATCAGGAAACATCAATGCTGTATAACCCTTATTGGAGATTCATGAGGAAAATTATTACGTCAAAGCCTCAGGAATCTATATTAAAGAAACCTGTTTAACCTCCTTTGTCCTCTATTTCCCAAACTTCCTTGACCAATGATTCTTTTTTTTTTTTTTTTTTTTTTTGAGATGGAGTTTTGCTCTTGTGTCTCAGGCTGGAGTGTGGTGGCATAATCTTGGCTCACTGCAACCTCCACCTTCCAGTTTCAAGCAAGTCTCCTGTCTCAGCCTCCCAAGTAGCTGGTAATAAAGGTGCCCACCATTACGCCTGGCTAATTTTTGTATTTTTAGTAGAGACAGGATTTCACCATGTTAGCCAGGCTGGTCTCAAACTCCTGATCTCGTGATCTGCCCCCTGTCAGCCTCCCAAAGTGCTGGAATTACAGGCATGAGCCACCACACCTGGCAACCAATGATTCTTATTTGACATTATTCCTTCCGTTATCTGATGGAATTTTTAAAACTTTTGGAAACCTTGTGTAAGCTCAATCCAACTGTTGATTATTCCCTACAATGCAGTTTCTTTAATGTGTCTGGTGATATCTAGATGATCCATAACAACATTAGGGAATGAAGGTCGTCCTCTCATGAGTGTCTCTAAATTTTTCAGGTATGGATGCAACTATTTTTTCTTTCTAAATATTTCATATAATTAATAACTAACCCACAGTATGGGAGAAAATATTTACAAACTATCCATCTGACAGGGGATTAAAACCATAACATATAGGAAGCTCAAAAACTCTACAGGAAAAAAATCTAATGATTTTATTTAAAAACGGGCAAAATATCTGAAAAGATATTTCTCAAAGAAGACATATATATGGCAAAGAGACACATAAAAAGGTGTTCAACATGACTGATTGTCAGGGAAATGCAAATGAAAGCTACAATAAGATACCGTCTCACCCCAGTTAAAATGGCTTTTATTGAAAAGACAGGCAACAATAAATGCTGGCAAAGACATGGAGGAAAGGAAACTCATATACTGTTGATAGGAATGTAAATTAGAACCATCACGATACAAAACAGGTTGGAGTTTCCTGAGAAAACTCAAAGTAGGGCTACCATGTGATCTAGCAATCCCACTGCTAGGTATATACGAAAAAGAAAGGAAATCAATATATTGAAGAGATCTGCACCCCCACATTTATTGTAGCACTGTTCATTTTAGCCAAGATTTGGAAACAAGGTTTTATGGCTTACTTTAGGGGAGAAAGCAGAGAGGGAGAAAGAAGGAAGGAGAAGTTCAGAAAGACCTTGCTTCTAAGGGCTCTTCAGTGTCCTTCAGTTCAAAGTAGTCAGCAAACCAAGACACCATACTTTGGGGTTTTGTGTTTGGACCCCTGAGACTCACAACTCAGAAATTTTCATCCCATGGTGCTTTAAATTCTGGTCAAGTAAGAAGCATTCACTTTTTTGAAATTTCATTCAGATTAAAAAAATTTTTTTTAAACACTTTCGCTCAAAGAACTTCCCCCAATTTCAGGCATAAGCCCCAATCTTGGGAAAATCAAAAGAATCCAGTGATCAGCCTTGGTTATCTAAGAAACAAACCTTCAACAATGAGTCTTTATATTCAACTTTTTGGGAAAATAAGTACTGCTTAGTCCAGTTATCTAGAAGATTCTTCTAATGAAGCAAGAATTACTTCTCTGATTCCTATAATTACTCATTCACTTAGAATGTCTGTAATTTAGCTCTCTTTTTGCAAGGCATTCTACTAGGTACTGTGTGAGACACAGAGATGCTTAAGACATGGCTCCCATCATCCAGGTGTTTAAAGTCTTTTGAAAAACATCTGATGTACATGTAAATTTTTAACAGTATCAAAAGTTAAAAATGTCATCTAAGAGACATAAATAATATACTATGGGAATTTATAAGAAGAATAAATTACTTCCTACTGGGAGTATCCTAGAAAGTCTTGCAGAGGAGATGAATGGACCTTAAAGGGTCAGTAGAATAAAGCTATGAGGAAATTGGCAAAAAGAATGAGGGTGGCCACAGATTATTATAGGTAAAAAGGTTAGCATGAACAAAAACAGGGAAGCAAGAAGTCATGAGGCATGTAATGAATGAGTAGAAGGAAGCATTCTCATAACATGGAGGAAAGGTTTCATAAAAATGAATTTTACAGCCTAGAGTTTATTATATTATAAATACAGTTGGGGTTGATTAATCCCAAATGGCAGAGAATCTTAAATGCCAAATAAGCTTGTTGATACTACTAATAAATAACTATAGTCACAGTGATATAGTGATAGTAGTAGTTATAGTTAGCTTTTATTGAGGATTTATCATATGTCACTGTTGTTATTGTTACTACATTTAATCTGTCAACAATCCTATACAGTAGGTACTCATTTTACAGATTCTCCTAATTTTATAGATGAGAAAGGGGATTCACAGAGAGCTTTTTTCCCATGGTCACATAATTAAGAGTCTGCTCTTTATTTAGAAAATTTCCTAGAGCTAATATACTAAGCCAGCTGTTACATGGTCCTAAACCACCATCTTTTGCAAAATGCTATTGACGTCAAGAAGGATGGGAGGAAAGAGAATGCATGGCATTTTTCTAAATGATTTGTTAAGGTAAATGACACAATACCTGTTTTTTCAGAGTTTGTTCCTTAAAATAGATAAATTTATATTCTTCCTAAGCTCATTTTCTATTATCACACTTAGTCAATCCATAATATGTACTTGCTTTAGAGAATTACTGTAGTTTATAGAAATGAATGTTATAGCCAAGGTTTATTATATTACTGCTAACCTTTTTTTCTCCGTTGTCTCTATATTTGGTATTCCTTTATCATGCTAAAGCATTATTTTATTATCCCAGTATAAGATTAGTCATTGATAGTTCATTAGGGTAAGTTGAAGAGATATCTGGTTTTGGATCAACAACTGGGCTAGCATTTGACCTTGATAAAATTTTATGAACTTTTTGTTCTTACTATTTTATTTAAGGCATGTCTAAAACTACACAAATATTGTTATTTTTGCTATTTTATTATTTTATTATGAATGGTTTTATTTATTTATGATCCACTAGGAAAATTATGCATATAAAGTTATTTTCAATTAAACTATATTTGATATAAGATAAATAATGAACAAAGCAGAAAAATATAACAATATTATAGAGAACAAATATTTAAAAGGTAGGGAAAACATTCCTTGCTTTGTCAGAAATACAACAACAAAGTTGATAGTACCTGAAATTATTTTAATTTATCCAGCATCCCCAAGGGTAAAAAGGTGCCCCCAGCCCTCTTGAATTGCAACATGTTTTCCTCCCTGTCCAGATTCCTCTCCCCCAACAAGCATACCCATCAAGGGTAGTAAGAAAGCATGTGTGTAGACTAGATGTGCCAACAGCAGGTTCCTTATGAGGCCCCATGTGGCGCTGAGACGTGTGCATTACCCACTGTGGATTTTTTGTTTATTCTCTGTTCTGTGTTATAAAGATTTGTTGAAAGTGTTGAAAAGGCCTACAGATACCCCTATGGGTATGGGTAATAATTATTTTAGAAAGAGGAAGCATTCATGTATGTCTGTGGCATGGAAAGTAAAGCTGTTGAAGAAACTGGATATTGGTGAAAGTGTGAAACATCTTACAGAAGAGTATGGTGTTGGAATGAACCCAGATATAACCTAAGGAAACAGCAGAATAAACTGTTGGAAGTTATTACTGAAAGTGAGGAGTGGAAGATAATGAAAAATAGAAAAACACTGCATAAAGCCAAAATGGAAGATCTCAATTGTGTATGGAAGGAATGGATCTGTTGGTATTGCAGTAAACCCATGTCACTTAATGGTATGCTGATTATGAAACAAACAAAGATCTATCACAATGAACTGAAAATTGAAGGGAACCATGAATATTCAGGAAAAGACACAGCATTAGACTTGTAAAGATTGTGGTAGTAAAGCATCTGCTGATTACAAAGTGGTGAAAAATAAATTTAGTAACAAGTTTGCCAAGGTCATCACTTATAAAAATTGGATGACAGAACAAGTCTATAATGCTGATGAAAGATCAGTATTTTGGCTTTATTGCCATTATTGCCCCAGAAGGACACTAACCACAGCTGATGAGACAGCCCCAACAGGAATTAAGTATGCCAAGGATACTACCTGTGCTGGGATGTGCTAATGCGGCAGGCACACATAAGTGTAAACATGCTGTGATAAGCACAAGCTTTGTGTCCTTGCTGTTTTTAAGCAGTGAATTTCTTACCAGACTGTTATGCTAACAGAAAGGCATAGGTCACCAGGGACATGTTTTCTGATTGATTTCACAAACATTTTGTACCCGTGGTTCATGCTCACTGCACAGAAGCTGTACTGGATAACAATTGCAAGATTTTGTTATATCTTAACAACTGTTCTACTTATCCACCAGCTGAAATTCTCATCAAAAACTTTTATATCATGCACTTTCCCTCAAATGTGACTTCATTCATTGAGCTACATGATGAGGGTATCCTTAAGTCAATGAAAAGGAAATATAAAAACACTTTATTAAACAGCATGCTAGCATCAGTGAACAGAGGCATGGGTGCGGATGTTTTCCAAAAGGAATTTAACATGAAGAATACTGTATATCCTGTAGCCAAGACTTGGAACATAGTGAATAAAGACAGAGTTTTGCATGCCTGGTACAACCTCTCGCTTGCGGTTATGTTCAGTGATGATGATGAACAAATTGGTACTTTGAAGGATTCCCATATGTCAAGTGTGAAAAAAATGATTTTGGACCTCCTCTCATATGCAAAATATGCATTCAGAGTCTATCAGAATGTTAGGCTATTCTTGCATTGCAATAAAGAAACATCTAAGACTATGTAATTAATAAAGAATAAAGAGGTTTAATTGGTTCATGGCTCTGTAGGCTGTATAGGAAGCAGGGTGCTGGCATCTGCTTGGCTTTGAGGGGGCCTCAGGGAACTTCTGTTCATGATGGGAGGCAAAAAGGGAGCAGGCATTTCACATGGGGAAAATGGGATAGAGAGAGAGAGAGTTAGGAAGGGGTTCCAGGCACTTTAAAATGACCAGATCTCATGCAAACCGAGAATGAGAGCTCACTTATCACTAAGAGGATGGCCCAAGCCATTCATAAGGGGATGGCCCAAGCCATTCATGGCCCAAGTTATCTGCCCCTATGATCCAAATACTTCCAATACTGGGGATTACATCTCAACATGAGATTTGGAGGGGACATTCAAACTCTATCAATCAAAAAGCTGGAAGAAGTGCATATCAATGAAGTTTTTTAACATTGAGGCTCCAGTTGTTCGTTCATTGACCAATTCTGAAATGGCTGAAATGGTTGTGAATCAAGGTGATTGTAATAAGAGTAATGATGAAGATGACATTCACACTGAGGAAAAAGTCCCTGTAGATGACATGGTGAAAATGTGTGGTGGACTTATTGAAGGTCTAGAGCAGCATGCATTCATAACAAGAAATCAAGTCAGTTTATGAAATCAATGAGAAATTTCTAAGACAAAAGACATTGTAAATGAGTCAAATGACTCTGTAGGAAACATTTTAAAAAGCCAACCAGTAGAATGCCTCCTGATCACTAGAGGACCCACTTCCTGGTCTCTCACCTGCTTCTGATGTTTCTTCCCACCTAAAATAATAAAACATAGGCCAGGTACAGTGGCTCACACCTGTAATCCAGCACTTTGGGAGGCCAAAGCAGGCAGATCACGAGGTCAAGAGATCGAGACCATCCTAGCCAACATGGTGAAACACCATCTCTACTAAAAATACAAAAATTAGCTGGGCATGGTGGTACACTCCTATAGTCCCAGCTACTCTGGAGGCTGAGGCAGGAGAATCACTTGAACCCAGGAGGTGAAGGTTGCAGTGAGTCGAAACTGCACCACTGCACTCCAGCCTGGGCAACAGAGCAAGACTCCATCTCAATTAATAATAATAATAAATAATAATGAAACATAGTCTGGGTGTGATGTCTCACATCTAATCTCTCCTTAATCCTAGCAATAGGGAGGCCAAGGCAGGTGAATCACCTGAGGTCAGGAGTTTGAAACCAGCCTGGCCAACGTGGTGCAATCCCATCTCTACTGAAAATACAAAAAAAAAATTAGCTGAGCGTGGTGGCAGACACCTATAATCCCAGCTACTTGGAAGGCTGAGGCAGGAAAATCGCTTGAACTGGGAGGCAGAGGTTTCAGTGAGTGGAGAGATTATGCCACTGAAACCTTTTAATCAAAACACAGCATTACAGATGGAGCCTGGAAGCCTGCCACTATTTCTTATTGCTCTTCTTTAACAGCTGATGCAGGTATTCTTGTGATGCTACTGTGCTGCTTAGTTATGCTGAACACATTATATTTTCCTGTATTAAGGGTATGTCATATTTTTTACTATTAAGTACTTGTGAGTAAGTATAAAAAAATATTGCTTATAAAAAAAGATTGCATGTAATTTCAGAATAATGAATTGTGGCAATGCCAAACAACCACAGTTTATCCATATGGGCAGCTGAGATTGTGATACCTTTCCTTCTTGATGGCTCAAGGTACACAAACATTTAAATGCACAAAACTATTTAAAATATTGTACTAAATTACCTTCAGGCTATGTGTACAAGATGTATATGAAACACAAATGAATTTCGTGTTTAGACTTGGGTTTCTTCCCCAAGATGTCTTATTATGTATATGGAAAATTCCAAAATTTGAAACACTTCTGGTCTCAAGCATTTTGGATAAGGAATACTCAACTTGTAACACAACCACAGTAGAATCTGGGAAAAGTTTGCTAAATGTACATAGAAACTTAAAGATGTTATTTGGCTGTGAAAAGAAATCAACATAGAACAAAGTGTTCTGTTCTGTGGACACAGAAGAAAGCAACATGTTGGAAATTTTGTCTGTATGTTATTTTAAAAAACAAACTGCAGTGTGACTATACAGGTCAAATTCATGTCAGTTCTTATATCCAACATCAGCTAAGCTATGTAAATGCTACTGCGCTGATTGTTAGCACTTCATTTTTAAAAATTTATTTTAGACTCCAGAGGTACTGAAGAAGAGAATTCCTTCATTGAGCATCAGTTTTCTTAGCTCTGTTAACAATTAATGACTGTTTTATAGAGAGAATAAAACATTATTTGTAAGACCAAAAGCAAGAAGAGGAATTAATTCAATGACTATTTCATGATGTGGTATATGATTTTATACCTCAAATTGTTTTAAGCAAAAATATATACTTTGAAAATATAATATTTTTTTATTTGTAAAATATAAAGGAATATATCCAAAAATCCAGGGAAAATTCAAGTTTCAGCTGCAGCTTGATTCTGAGTTCTCCAAAAAAGGTTATTAGGAACCAGCCTCTTTCCATCTCTTCTCTATTATGCTGTATGTTGGCTTCCTTCTCAGATTTCAAATGGTTTAAGTAAGACTGCCAATATCACCAAGATTAAGTCTTTGCAGTCTTATGCCCTGTGTGTATAGCAGAGGGAGGGTGATCTAACTTTTGTTAGATCATGTGGTTGGATGATCTAACACATGAGTTGGATCATGTGGTCAATTCTGAATGAAACGTTTTGGCCAGGGGAGCATAAAAAACACCCAGATGCATTACTTGTCTTTTGCTGTATAACAAATGACCACAAAATTTCGCAGCTTAAAATGACATTATGTTTTTTAATCTTGCAAATTCTGTGGGTCAGGAATCTAGGCATGGCTTAACTAGGTCCTTGCTCCAGGCTCTTTCATAAAGCTCAGTCAATGTGTAGGCCAGGTCAGGAGGCTCTTCTGAAGGCTCAACTTGAGAAACACTTCCAAGTTCATTCAAATGTGTGTTAATAGGATTCAGTTCCTTTTGATCTGTTGGGCTGAGGACCTCATTTCCCAGATGGCTGTTGACAATAGATTTTCTTTAGTTCCTTGCCAAGAGCCTCAACATGAATCTTGTTTCATCAAGGAAGAGGATCTCCTAAGTAAGCCAGCAAGGAAGAGGATCTCTTAGTAAGATTGAAGTCAGAATTTTGTAATCTAATGATGGAAGTGACATCTTCCTAATGCTGAGGTATGCTGTTAGAAGAAAGTTACTCAAGGGGAGGGAATTGCACAAAGCCTTCAGTAGAAGGAAATAAGAATCAATGCAGCCCTCTCAGAAGCCACCTACAGCATCAGATTTGGGTCATATACCTATCCCAGAAGATGATAGGCAAGAAACTCCTCCCAAGCACAGGAACTATGAGTAAGTGAGAGGATAAATCCCCCAAGGAAAATTGTGGTTATCAGAAGAGAACAACAGATGCTTCTGGTAAATACAACTGTCCATGACAGATACCTAGGTTGGTTCTGGGTTGTATAGAAAACAGAATAAAACAAAGCTCTTTTTCTACCCCCATGACTTTGGGTCATTATGAATCTCAATTAGTTTAAATTACCTAATTATATGTTTATATTATGGTATAAAGATGTTTTAGTCTGTTAATTCAACATTTCTAAGCCAGCTCTATTCTTTATTTTTGGTTTATATTATAATTTTCAGCCAATGCTTCTATATGAAATAAATTAAATTTCCTGCATGTGAAGTTTCTAAGATTGTCTTATGTGTGAAAAATACACACAGAATTGAGGCTCAAATTCTCTGAAAATGTATCCCACTTTACCCAAAGAAGCATTTTACGATTGCTGGGAAAAATGAAGCAGAAACAAGTTTTAGCCCTGGATTTTCAGAATATTTGTAGAAAATGGAAATAAGCATTAACTTTGAGGTCAAAATATTTTTCTGGCTTCTGATTTATAAGAATTATAGATTTACCAGTTGATTTTATCAAGAAGGTAAATAAGCATCCATCACAGAAGGTATTTACTCTAATCATGAGATTCCAGAACAGTTAAAATAGGGTAAAACAAACAAATAAATCCAATGCCTCTTCTGTGTTTATACTTAATCTCAATATATCTGCTGAAGAGTGATGGGTTTTAAATTGACCCAGAGTTTCCTGGTGAGTTCTTTCAAAATCACAGATTTAATGGATTTTAGATAGTACCTGACTTATTCAGAGAGTTGATTATTTGAAATTTGTTTCTGATTCAGGAGCCAGTTGTCATTAATATATTATTATATGTATTATGATTATTATAGGAAATAATATGTATAGCTAATAATATGTAGTCAGTATTTATTGTTATAGCTAATATTTATTTTTACTATTTATTAAGTGCATATGTGCAAGTACTATTCTAAGCATTTTCTGTATTTGTCAACATGTTTAATCCTCTCAGCCATCATCTTTTTTAAAAAAATTGTGTATTAATACATTTTTCATCACTTTGTAAAGCATACACAAAACACCTGAAATTTTAACATTGCTCTTCTAGCAATTGAAGAGTGTTCATTTTCCACTGCTTTCAAGCTAAATTTGAACCAACATTAGACAAAGTCTTCTCTATAGGAAGAATTCTCTCATGTCTGACTTCTGCAGCTGAGGCATAGCAGACTAAATTTCTTTCACAGGAAGTCCAATCAGCTGTTGAACCAGGGCTTACTTTGCTCTAAGAGACTAATAATATTTGGAGGCCCCTCTGCCCTAAATACTGTCTCCTGAAATAATTAGTTGGGTCGTTTTGTCTATTTTCTCTTTAAGAAAAGGAGCCTTACAGGCTTTCTCTATCTTTCTACTTCCAGTTTCTTTCCTGTATTCGTCTGTCTCCCACATCCTCCAGGGAATGTTTGCGCAACAAAAATTTGATCAAATCTCTCTGTTCTCAGGAAAGAAAAGAGTTACTGTTTTTTGTGACACACAAGTCTCTTGATTGTTTGTTTCCTACTTACCCTATGCCCATTTCTGTGCAGATTTACCTCCTCATACATGCACATGTAACCTTTGAGGTACAGCAATATTGAATCATTTGTAGTTCCTCAAACATACCTTTGCACATGCCGTTCCCTCTGCCTAGAACACCATCTTCCTTCTTTTTGCCTCACAAACTCCTACTACATCTTCAATGCACAGATTAGATGGTCTCCTCTATAAGCTCTCTATCCAAGCCAAGTTAAGCATCCTCCCCTTCCTTCAACATTTTATATATCTTACACACATCTTCAATATAGTACTGATCATCCCGCATGGTAATTTTCTCCTCACTAAACTCTAAAATCCTTAAGGCGGGGACATGTTCCCTTTCCTCCCTGGACCTAATACAAAGGCTGTCACACATGCTGGCTCGATGACTTAATTCTCTGATCACCTTCTTCTCCATGAAGATTCAAACATTTGCCAGAAACATTAAAAGAAGGGAAAACAAGAACAAAATCAACGGAATTACTATTTTTTTCCAATCAGGTATGGCCTATATATATAATTTTGTTGTCTGCCAAAAGATTTTAGCATTTTAGGCTTAAATTTCATTTCCTATTTTAGACCATACCCCAGCACATAAGTTGTCAGATCTGTTTTGTAAAGGCTGGTATTTCTTAAGTGCTCCATGAAATTTTAGTTAGAAATAAAATGCAAGGCCTTAGGGAAAATTGAATCCAAGCTCCTGACTTCTCTTAGCATTTAAACACCAGTTCATAATCTTGGAGCATTTTCCTATTTGAATCTTGGTGCTATGATCCAGAACTTTGTTGACCACAGCGTTCCCCAATTCTTGGAAGGACTAAATCCCTTCATTTTTCTGGTTTCTGCGACCTCTATTTTTGAATTTCAGAATGGCTATCCTGAAATAGGATAGCAGTCAGTGGAAGAAGCATTGTTCTTATATGTTGTCTCTTTTCCTGCTAATTCTTATTGCCAGTTTTTCTCCATAAGGAAGAAGGGTATGTAGTTTATAATTCTCAGCTCAGAGGACATCTAATATTGGAAAAATGAGATACTGCTACTTACTAGTTAAAAATAGAATTGTTAATCAAGATTTTTCTTATTCTATCCTACAGAAATGAACACTGTTCACTTCTAGCTCCTACACCTGTATCGCAAGATGTAAAAGACAGGAAGGCAGGCTCACGTAGACACCAGCACTTTAGTTATTAGCGGAATAGCAATTTCCTTCCCCAATGTGGGCATAGACTTCTTAAGAAATTGTATGCTTTTTTTTAAACCAGTGCCTTTGAAAATAACCAATCTTTATGTAAAATATGTTAAAATAACTAATTGTCCCTTTTGCTAATTATAATAGAAATAAGAATCATCCTTTCTTTGCCAGTCCTGGCCCCACGCACTTTTTTCTCTTTTTACTTTTAGATAAATTGCAAAAACCAGGCTGCTTAGTACTGAAGACCTGACTATTGGTGCATATTAGAGAAGACAAAGCCTCTAACAACATCCCGGGTTTGGGAATTCTGATCACTTCACGGTACAATTAGCTTTCCTGTTACTTGGCCAGACTGCTCACCCCATGCATTTTTGTCTGTTGGAAACAAAGAGAACTGGGCAAGGAAATGCGCTGATGGCTCAGGACCAGTCTCTTGGTCGAGGGACTGAATGAACACAAGTATCTATTTTACTGGCAGTAAAGATAATAATACATCCCTAGGATTGAAATAGCTCTAGTTACAGTGCTTTTTTCACGTGCTATTTCATCTCAGCTTCAAATAAAACCATGGGATAGATGGGGTGAGGTGTACCCTCACTCTCCCAAAGAACAACTTGGCCCGCAGAAACTAGTCTATTGCTCTATATTAAAAATAGAAGAAACAAATATTTAAATTGTGTAAAAGAGCCAGGATTCAAACCCAGGCAGCCTGGCTCCAGAGTCACTGTCTCTCGTCTCATCAAAGCAGCTGTCTTCTAGACACATAGCACAGGCATCCATCCATGCATTGCAGACCAGCTGAGCACCCATGTGGAAACAGCACTGAAGCTGCAATATTTCAGAATCATAGCAAAGCCCTTTGCTGACATGAAGTAAAAATATCTAAGTGATGGGCTTTACTCTTCCCCCACCTCTTGTTATTTCCTCCTGCCTTTTCTCATGGCTTTTCACATTAGAAGCCAAGAGTGATGAATGCAAGGTGAAGAATAAACAACAACAAAATAACCCCAAGAAGGCCTTTTAAAACAAACTTGCTGGCATCTGTATGGATGAGCATTCTTACTCCTGCAAAGGGGCAAATTTCCCATTAAGTGCACCTAGAACAGAGAAGCAGCATAGAGTAGTGGCAGAAAGCTTAATTAGGCTCTGGAGCCAGGCTACTTAGGGTTCAAGTTTAACCGGGCAGCTTTAGACGATTCATAACTTCTCTGTATCTTATTTTCATTCCCTATAAAAGGAGATGATAACAATAGTACTACTAATTTACTATAAAATAATGTGAGCCAATACATGTAGAACATTTAGAATAGAAGCTGACTCACAGTAAATCCTCAATATGTGTTTGCAGTTGTCTTACATAATGAGATAACAAAAAGCTGGACACATAGTAGGTGCTCAATAAATGTTAGCTACCTTATATTTTCTGTGGCTTTGTTCACTGGAAAGACACATTCTTTGAAAAGTATGTGCCTTATGTCAGTCACCTTGATGCTAGGATAAACAGATAGTTATTACATTTTGAAGGGTTCAGTCGGTTTCTTTGTCTTTTTTCTTAATCTCAGTCCAGAAGTTTTCCTTCATCCTTCCCAAATGTCATTTTCCTTCTTAGCAAATATAATTAACTGCTGCCTCTGCCAAATCATCTTACTCACCTTAACTGTTCCATCAGAGTTTCACCAAGTAACACCTATTAAAGCAGGAAATATTTTCTCTAATGTATTTATTCTCTCTATGTGGTCACAATAAGAAGTCATGTCTCTAAGTTTTCATATCTCTCATCTCGAAGGACATTTCTCTAAATGATAAACTCATTTTCTCCACTAGGCTATAAATTTCACAAGTACATGGATATTCAAAGCTCATCTCCCCACTACCTGGCAAAATGCTTAAAATGTAAATATTTACTGAATAAATCAGTGAATGCTGAAGAAATGAATAAATTATAAAAAGAAGTCTTTTCCCCCTAATTAACTCAAACTTAATTAAGAGATATCCAAAATTGATCAGAATATTAGCTACCTTCTACTTTTAAAAGAGTACATTAATTTTAGTTACCTAAACTAATACAATGGATTTATTTTAATACGATTATGACACTTTTCAGACAACATCCTGAAGTAACACATTTATCTCAATCTCCTAGGACTCCAATGGCTGTGTAATATATAAGAAGACTGATATTAAGAACATGCCAAAAGTAAAGTACTACAGAGTTTTACCTCCTCAGGATCACCATGGCACTACAATACAGAGCAGGTTATGGCCTTCCAGTTGGCTATCCCCACTGCCTAGAACTCTAGCTAGATGCCAGAATGGCTTGTTCCTTTAGTACCTCCAAGTATCTTTTTAAATTTTACCTTTTCAGGGAGGCATTCTCTGATTATTCTGTCTAAAATAAGTTACTTCTCTCCCCATCGTTCTTTTTCCACTTTAATTTTTAAACTAGGCTTATTGAGGTATAGTCAACCTACAACAAACTGCACATATTTAAAATGTACTCTTTTTGGTACCTGATACATATATACATGTCTGTGAAACCATCACCACTATCAAGAAAAAGAATATATTCATCATCCCCTAAAGTTTCCTTTAGCTTCTTTGTAATCCTACCAACCTTGAACTCCTATCTCCAGGAGCCTTTAATCTGTTTTCTGTCACCATAGATAAGACATATATAAGTTCTCTCTAGAACTTTATATAAATGGAATAATAAAGAATGTATTCTTTTGGTCTGGGTTCTTTCACTGTGCAAAATGATTTTCACATGCCTCCATGTCTTGTGTGTATGAACTTTTCATTCCTATTTATTGCTGAGTAATATTCAGTCATATAGATATACCACAACTTGTTTATCCATTCGTCTGTTGATGGACTTTTAGGATGTTTCTAATTGTTGGCTATTACAAATAAAGTTGCTGTGAACATGCATATACAAGTCTCTGTATGGTGTATGTTTTTATTTCTTTTGGGTAAATAAATATGTAGGAGTAGAATGGCTGGGTCATGTAGTGGATCTATATTTGGCTTTTTAAGCAACCATCAAGCTGTTTTCCAAAGTGGTTATAACATTTTCTATTGTCACCCAGCAGGGAATGAGAGTTTCACTTAATTTGCATCACTGTCACCACTTGGTATTCTCAGACTTTTAAATTTTAGACATTCGAACAAGTAGTATCTCACTGTCATTTTCCTAATGATTAGTGATGTTGAGCACCTTTTCAAATGCTTATTTCCCTTGCGTATATCTTCTCTGCTTCTGTTCAAATCTTTTGCCCATTTTAAAAAATTGATTTGTTTTCTTATTACTGAGTTTCGAGAGTTCTTTATATATTCTGAATACAAATTTGTTATCACATGATTCACAAATGTTTTATTCTAATCAGTGGTTTGTTTTTCATTCTCTTAATGTATTTCAAAGGGAAGAGTCTGAAAATTTTAGTTATCATTTTTATTTTATAATTGTACTTCTGGTACCTAACCTAAGGTTAAGACATTCCCTAAATTTTTTCCTAAGTTTTCTTCCAGAAATTTTGTAGTTTTAGATTACGTAGTTAGGCCTATGATACAGTTTGAGATCATTTTCATATATGGTAAAAGAGATGGATTAAATTAAATTTTGCATGTAGGTCTTCTGTTGTTCCAGCATAATTCATTGAAAGTATCTCCTTTCTTTACAGAACTGACTTTTCACCTTTGTCAAAAATCAATTGATCCTCTGTGTGTCACTCTATTCCTGAATACTATACTTTGTTTCATTGATCTGTTCGTCTATCTTGACACCAATATCCTATTGTGTAGATAACCATGTCTTTTATAATAAATGTTTTTTTTTTTTTTTGAGACGGGGTTTCGCTCTTGTTACCCAGGCTGGAGTACAATGGCGCGAACTCGGTTCACCGCAACCTCCACCTCCTGGGTTCAGGAAATTCTCCTGCCTCAGCCTCCTGAGTAGCTGGGATTACAGGCACGCGCCACCATGCCCAGCTAATTTTTTGTATCTTTAGTAGAGACGGGGTTTCACCATGTTGACCAGGATGGTCTCGATCTATTGACCTCGTGATCCACCCGCCTCGGCCTCCCAAAGTGCTGGGATTACAGGCTTGAGCCACCGCGCCTGGCCTCTATAATAAATGTTAAGTCAGGTAGTATACATTTGTGAACTTTGTTCTTTTTTCAGAGTTGTTTTGATTATTCTGGATCATTTGCATTTCATATGAAATTTAGGAGAAGCTTGACAAGTTCTACCAAACAAAGCACCTACTGGGATTTTGATTAGGATTAAATTAAATTTATAGACGTATTTTGGAAGAACAGATCTGTTAACAATGTTGACTGTACCAATTTATTAACATAGTATATCTTTTCATTTATTTAGGTCCTGTATGATTTTTCCGAGCAATATTTTATAATTTTAAGTGTATGGGTCTGACACATCTTTTGACAGTTTTATTCCTTAGAATTTCATAGTTTTAGTGCTGTTGTAAATTATGTTGGCTTTTATTTCAAATTCCAATTGTTTATTGTTAGTGTAGAGAAATACAATTGGTGTTTTTATATTGATCTTATATTCTGCAACTTTGCTAAACTCACTTATTATTTCTTGTAGCTTTTATGTAGTTCTTACAAGATTTTATACATAGAAAATCATGACGTTTGAATATAAGCCAGAAGCACTTCTACTTTTTCCTTTCCAATATGAATGCATTTTATTTCTTTTTCATAACTTACTGCACTAGCTAGAACCTCCAGTACAATGTTCAGTAGAAGTGTTGAGATTGGACATTCTTGTTTTGTTTCTAAACTTAACAGAAAAGCATTTGGTCTTTCACAGTTAAGTATGGTACTAACTGTAGGTTGTTTATAAATGCCTTTATCAGGTTTAAGAAATTTCTTTCCAGTTCGCTGAGAGTTTTTATGATAAGTAGATTTGGGGTTTTGTCAAATGATTTCTTGCATCTACTGAAATTATTATATGGTTTTTCTTTATTTGTTAATCTGATGAATTACATTAATTGATTCTCCCATGTTTAAGAAACCTCACTTAGTCATATCATATTACTTTGTATATATTGTTGAATACTATGTGCCAAAATTTTGTCAATAATTTTTACATGTAAGTTATCACAGATACCGGTACATATAGTTTTCTTTTCTCATAATGTCTTGATCTGATTTTGGAATCAAAATAATGCTGGCTTTATAAAATGAGTTGACAAATATTCTCTTTCTTCAACTTTCTGGAAGAGTTTCTGTAGAATTGCTATTATTTCTTTATTATATGTTTGGTAGAATTTATCACTAGCGCCATTGAGGCCTGGAGTTTTGTTTTATATGAAGATTTTAACTGCAAATACAATTACTTTAATAGATAGAGAGCTAGTCAGTTATAAACTTTTCTTCATGAGTAAGGTTTGTTACCTTGCATCTTTCAATGAATTTGTCATTTCAAAGAGTTGCTGAATTTACTGACACTAACAGTTACTTGTAACCTTTCTTTATTATCATTTTCATATCCGTAAAATCTCTTGGGCTGTCACTTCTCCCATTCCTGGTATTGATTACTTCTTTATTCTCCTTTATTTCCTGGTCAGCCTGAAGAGAGATTTACCAGTTGAACTAATCATCTCATAAAACAGCTTTTGGTTTCATTGATTTTTCTCTATTGATTTTTTGTTTCCTTTATTTATCCTCTGATCTTTATTTCCTTACTTCTGCTTACTTTTTTGGAATTATTTTTTATCTTATTCTCATTTCTTAAAGTGAATTCTGAGGTAAATAATTTGAAATTCTTGTCATTTCTAAGGTAGGCATTATTCCTCACTAGTATAGTGGTATTTCTGCCTGTCTAATATAGGCATTTAGTGCTATACATTTATCTCCAAGTACCACTTTACCTGCGTTTCACAAATTTTGATACACTGTTTTCATGATTAATCCGTTTAAAATATTTTCTGAACATATAAAAAACTATTCTAACTAAACTACAAACAAATGAAAACAGCAACCCCAAGATAAAGATGGTTACGAGGATGTGAAATAGTTGTAACCAATGAATCTTTGTAATAATTAAATCTAAACTGAAATGTATAAACCAACTGGGAGTGTGCAACATAAAAACTAAATAAAGGCTCTTCGAAGAGAAGGAATGCATTATGAGGAAGTTCTAGTAATCAACTAGGAAAAAGTTTACTAAATGATTATCAGCAAAACCTAGGAACTGGTTTGGAATAAGGCAGATAGGTAAAGGAAAAACATTCCGGAGATCACATGTGGCTGTCGGAAAAAGAGAACAAAGAAGGGAAAACATTCTGAGGGTCTAATTTTACTGTAGTAGGAAGGATATATGTCATTTTTGACAGTGAAATAACTGGTAACTAACTTATTTTCAAATAATCATAGAAAAGTATATATCTGATCACTAGAGCAGGGAAAAATAAAGTAACCCTGAAAAAAAAATAGAGAAAGATCTCAGAGTCTTAAAGTTAAAAAGAGAAAAGTAGAATGAATAAGAATGTCACCAGAGTACCAAAAATGAAAAAAAGGAAAATGAGGAAACAACAATGTAAATAAATATTAACATAAAATAAGATGGAATGGTTAAAATCAAGCATAATTGTCATTACCTCAAATTGTATTTGCCAATTAAAATGTAAGCCACTGATATTGTATATTTTAAAACTTCAGATTAAAAAAATTACAGCTATGGGCTACTTATGAGACACCTTTTTAAATGGTCATTTTTTAAAGTTAAAAATAATGTGGTAGACACCAAAAACATGCATAAAAAGAAAAATGGATCAAAAATCTGACAAATGTCTAGTATCTAGACTATATAACAGATTCTCAAAGCTCAACAATACAAAAACAATCCAATGAAGAAAAGAGCAAAAGATATGAACAGACACTTTAACAGATACAGGCAATAAGATGTTGTTCAACAAATTAGCCATGAGAGAAATACAAATTAAAACCACAGTGAAATATCAGTGCATAGCTATAAGAATGACTACATAAAAAAATTGATAAAACCAAATACTAGTGAAGATTCAAAGAAACTGGATCATTTGTATACTGTTAATGGGAATATAAAATGGTACAGCCACTCTGGAAGAGAATGGGTAAATGGTGTGGTGCTATCATGGAATACTACTCACCAATGAAAAAAATAAGCTACTACACACTGAATAATTTGAATGGATTTCAAAGGAATTCTGTGGAATGAAAAAAAAAGCCGATTCCAAAAGGTTATTTAGTATATGGTTTCATTCATGTAACATTCTTGAAATGATAAAATGATAGAGATGGACAACAGATTAGTACTTGCTAGGGGCCAAAAAATGGGAAAGGGAGGAACATGGCTATGGCCGTAGAAAGGTACCAGGAGGGATTCTTGTGATGATGCTGTCTGTGTCTTGACTGTACAGATTGTCACACGATTTGCATATGTGATAAAATTGTATAGAACTAAACACACATAAACACACACACACATATACACACACAGTGCATGTAAAACACATGAAATATAAACAGGGCCAGTGAATTATTTGCAGTGCCAATGTCCTGGCTGTGATATTGTGATACTGTGCTAGTCATCCAGGATGTCACAACTGGAAAAAAATTGAATAAAATCGATACAGAATCTTATTGTTTCTTATAAATTCATGCAAGTTGACAATTATTTCAAAATAAAAATCTTTTAAAAAGATGATAAAAGGATGGATATCAGGCAAAAATATCCTAGAGCTATCAGGCAAAAAAACTGAATAAAGTGTGGTTTATCCATATTGTGGACTATCATGTAGTTATTTTTAAAAAGTTGAAAAAACCTAAAAATAACTATTTTAACTTTTTAGAAATAACTAACAATAAATTAGAACTCATTTACTTAGTAGAATGTTTAGAAGATGTAAAATGAGCAAACTAAGGTTCAGAAAAGTGAGTGATATGATTTCATTTTGATGAAACCATGCCAAAAATACTTTCCCATATATGTGTATATCCGAACATATCTGCTTTTGTGTATGTGTGTGTGTGCGTTATTTTAAAATGGGTAAATATATGTGAATATACTTACCAGTTTATTAACATGAATAACCTTACAGGAGGATGGATGGTGCAGGTTGCAGGATGGGAATGGAGGAAGAAAGAAAACTAGAGGAAAAAAATAGCACCAAAACTACCAGTATATATGAAACAATCCCAATGTATATTTACATATAATTATATATGTGTATTTTGTTCTTGTAAATTTAAAGAAATTTTAAAACTTGTTTTTATTGTTATTTTATATCATTCAATAGTTTTGAATCTACTGATATACTACTTATAATACATA
This sequence comes from Callithrix jacchus, assembly GCF_049354715.1. Taxonomy (NCBI): domain Eukaryota; kingdom Metazoa; phylum Chordata; class Mammalia; order Primates; family Cebidae; genus Callithrix; species Callithrix jacchus. Next base: position 102,255,309 of record NC_133510.1, on the reverse strand, counting down.
TATATAATCTAAGTAACCAATTAAAAAGTACAATTCAGTTGTTTTTAATATATTCACAGAGTTGTGCAACCATCATCACAATTTTAAAACATTTTCATCACTCTAAAAAACACCCCAAATCCATTAATAGTCATTCCCTGCAGTTCCCTTCTCCAGCCCTAGGAAACCCCTAATCTACATTCTGTCTCTATGGATTTGTCTGTTACTGACCTTCTAATTATACAGATATAAATAGAAATAAATATATATTTATACCAACATATGGTCTTTTATAACTAGCTTTTTGTTTTCACTTGGCATGGCGTTTTCAAGGTTCATGCATTTTGCAGCATATATCAGAGCACTTCATTTATTTTTATTGTCAAGTAATATTCAATTGTATGGATGCATTACATTGTATTTATCCTCTCAAGGGTGTAGCCTTGGCCATGTGCACAGTTTTGGGATGGCAGTGGTTATAGCAGGGCTCTCTTTGTCTCTTCTCCTAATCTTTCTGTTATCTCTCTCATTTGATATCACATCCAGATATTAGAATCCAGTAATTGCCTGCTGATTGCTCTATTGTTTTTGACCATTTCTGAGCTATAAATTGCTCCAGAGTCTGCTCCAATTAAATTTGGGAAGGAGGAATTTTTGAAGCTAGTATTTGAAGTTGTTTTTTTTTTTTTCCTCAGCAGGGGTCTTCTTAACTGTCTTTTTCTGTTTCTCTAAAACTAGCTAACCTACCATTTAGCTTATTTCCCTACTGTAGCTATTAGCTACTTTTTAGTATCTCCATTGGGTTTTTGGGGGGATTTTTTGTTTTGTTTTGTTTTTTTAGAGACAGGGTCTTGCTTCACCCAGGATGAAGTGCAGTGGTGCAATTATAGCTCACTGCAACCTTGAGGTCCTCCCATCTTAGCCTCCTAAGTAGCTGGGATAATAGGCACATGCCATCATCTCTGGCTACTTTTTAATTGTTTATAGAAATGGAGGTCTTGCTATGTTGCCCAAGCTTGTCTCAAACTCAAGCAATCCTCTCACTTTGGCCTCCCAAATTTCTGGGATTACAGGAATGAGCCACTGTGTAACCTCCATTGATTTTGCTAACACCTTAGGCTTAAACTTCCTCACACTCTGTGTCAAATAAACTCAGTTTCACAAACAAAAAGTTCCATTTGTGTGTGGAACTGAGTTTATTTGACACAGAGTGCTCATGGATTGAAATATGGTTAAAATGGTCATACTTCCCATGACAATCTATAGATTCAATGCTATTCCTATCAAACTATCAACATCAGTTTTCACAGAACTAGAAAAAACTTTTCCAAAATTCATGTTGAATCAAAAAGAGCCCAAATAGCCAAAGCAATTCTAAACAAAAAGAGCAAAGCCAGAGGCATCACATTACCTGACTTCAAACTATGCTATAAGGCTACAATAACCAAAATAGCATTGTACTGGTACAAACAAGACACATAGACCAATGGAAGAGAATAGGGAACCCAGATATAAAGCCACACACCTACGGCCATTTGATATTTGACAAATCAACAAAAATAAGCAATGGGAAAAGAACTCCCTATGCAGCAAATGGTGCTAGGATAGCTGGCTAACCATATACAGAAGAATGAAACTGGACCCCTACCTTTCACTATATAGAAAAATTACCTCAAGATGGATTCAAGATTTAAATATAAGACCTCAAACTATAAGAATCCTAGAAGAAAGCTTAGAAAACTGCATTTTGGACATTGGCCTTAGGGAAGAATTTATTACTAAATCCTCGAAAACAATTGCAACAAAAACAAAAATTGATAAGTGGGACTTAATTAAACTAAAAAGCTTCTACACAGCAAAATAAACTATCAACAGAACAAACAGGCAACCTACAGAATGGGAGAAAATATTTGCAAACTATGCATCCAACAAAGGTCTAATATCCAGAATCTATAAGGAGCTTAAATAATTGAACAAGCAAAAATAAATAACTCCATTAAAAATGGGCAAAAGACATGAACAGACACCTCTCAAAAGAAGACATACAAGTGGCCAACAAACATATGAAACAATGCTCAGTGTCACTGATCATCAGAGAAATGCAAATCAAAACCACAATGAGATACCATTTCACACCAGCCAAAATAGCTATTTCTAAGAGGTGTAGTAGCTGCTGCCGAGGCTGCAGAAAAAAGGAGACGCTTATAAACTGTTTGTGGGAATGTCAGTTAGATAGTTAGTTCAGCCTCTGTGGAAAGCAGTTCAGAGATTTCTCAAAGAATTTAAAACAAACTACTATTTGACCCAGCAATCCCATTACTGGGTCTATATCCAAAAGAAAATAAATCATTCTACCAAGAAGATATCTGTGCTCATATGTTCATTGCAGTACTATTCACAATAACAAAGACATGGCATCAGGCCGGGTACTCATAAGTGGTGGATTGGATAAAGAAAACATGGTACATATATACCATGGAATACTATGCATCCATAAAAAAAATATATATATATCCTTTGCAGCAACATAGATGCAGCTGGAGACAATTATTCTAAGGAAATTAATGCAGAAACAGAAAACCAAATACTGTGTGTTCTCACTTATAAATGGTAGCTAAATATTGGGTATTTGTGGACATAAAGAAGACCTCAGTAGAAAGTGGGGACTACTGGAGTAGGCAAGGATGGGGGGTGACAAGGGATGAAAAACTACTGGGTACTGTGCTCAGTGCCTGGGTGATGAGATCATTCATGCCCCAAACCTTAGCATCATGCAATATACCCAGGTGGCAAAACTGCACATGTACTCCCTAAATCCAAAATAAAAATTGAAAACAAACAAACAAATAAGTCAACCCCTTGGAGGAAAGCTTTAGAGTTTTCTCTTCTTATAAACAGACTCTCTCTTTAAGCAAAATCTTTGAGCCACTCTTCCAGGTAAGGGGCAGAAATGATAGCCTCTGGTCTTCTTAGTTTACCTTTCTGAGCATGGAACCTCTACCCTATATGTGAGCAGTCGAGGGCAGTAAGGTCCCAATATTTTTGGCCTGACCCAGCTGGGATAAACTTTCTACTCTATGAATGGAGTCTGGAAAAAAGAAGGGAGCCCCTGACCTCTCAGCCACACTCACCAGGAATTGAACCTCTAAAACTTAGATTTAGAGGAAATTGGAAATGCTGGCCTGCTCCTTTTGATGAGATCCCATGTTGCTTGGTTGAGATTTGAGGAGGGGGGAGCCCCCTTCCTCTTGGACACACCCAACCAAAGTGGAGCTTCTGTGGAGATGAGTTGCAGGAGAAGGAGGGGCCAGAGGACAGCCATGGCTCAAGTGCTACAGAATCTCAGAATCTCTGTTCTTACGAAGTTTTAATGTCTGTTTTAGGAAGGAATAATTTTTCATTATATGCTCTTAGGACATGTTGCAAAGAGTTTGATGGTTGGTTTTTGTTGGTATTGTTTTTGGTTTTTGATTGTATGTGGGTTTTTTTTATTGTTTGTTTATAATTTTCAACAATTAAGTTTTTTGGCTGGGGCTTGGACCTGTGGAGCTCCTTACACTGCCATTATGGGAGTAAAATCCATAGAATTATTTTTTGAAAAGACTGTACCAAAGACCTGAACCAGGATTCTTTTAGAGGTTTGACTCATGAGAAAATGCTTCAGCAAAACCACAAACAAACAACATGACTCAGGGTCTCTTTCTTCCTTCTTTCTTCTCTTTTATACCTCCCTCTACCCTATCCTCTCCTAGCTCACTTCCTCCATATTATAACATTTTGTCAACATATAAAAATTATTGAATAAAAATTGAAGGATTGAACAACTAAAAGAATAAAACTCAGGCAGTCTATATAAATTTTGTAAAGCAGTTCATAACCAGTATTTTCACTGAGTTGTGTTCTTATATAGCAGTCTGAACCTTGAAATAATTTCCACCATATATATATACTCTCTTTTCTAATATATAATTTTTATTTTTATTGATCTATGGGGTACAAGTACAGATTTGTTACATGGATATATACATAGTGGTGAGGTCTAGGCTTTTGGTGTACCCACCACCCAAATAGTGTACACTGGACCCACTATGTAATCTCTTGTCCCTCACCCTTCTCCCACCCTCCCCCTTCCGGAGTCTACAATGCCTATTAGTCCAATCTCTATGTCTGTGCACACACACACACTCTTCCTCTCCTCTCCCTCTTTCCTTCTCTCTCTATTAAGAAATGAGAATCTCAAGAAAGCCATTCCAATATCATTTATTCATTTAATTATTCATGTATTTATTTACAAAGTTGATTTAATAAGTAGGATGTGTATGGTGCTCTGCCAGGCATTTGTCCCTGGTTTGCATTTTAAGAGATGATGAAACAGATTTGAAGAGCTGGCCAATCAGCATATGCCTTGCCAAGCCAAAAAGTTATTGTCATGTTTGTTCAATTTCCATGTAGCATATTCAACTAATTATAATTTAAAATGGCCAGGAGGAGCACTGTGGCTGTGATCTTAGGAGAAGCAATAATTGAGATTTTCCTATTCTTCCACCTTGTAACAGCTTTAAAGCTGGCCAGGGACAAAAACTATGTTGTTTCCAGCTTCTCCTACAGGTAATATTGAACAACTGAAATCTATTAAAATTGATTCGTAAACTACTGCACACTCTTTGTTCTTCCTTAAAAATCCAGGACCAATCAGCAACAAAATATAATCAAGTACAATACAGTCTGCCCAGGGCTGCTTATTCAAAAAGAGGATGAGGAGATGGGCGAAAAGCCAGACCTGAAAATTCTGTTTAAAACACAAGTTATTTTCTTTTAAATAAATAATTTAGAGACTTGGGATAGAGTTAAAACATTTTTTTAATTTGAAAATAGAAGAATTTTTTGTACTTTGGATTGTGAAATTACATTATTTTGTTTAGCCAGCTATGTACTGAATCTTCACTATGTGCAATATTAGCAAAGCATATTTCCTGCTTTCAAGAAATAAGTCAGACACAAATTACTAAAATGGAAGACAGAAAATCTGTTACAATAGAGGGTCTAAAATGCCATTTAAGACAGAGAAGAAAGAGATTTTCCTGTTAGAGAAGATTAGAAGAGATTTCATAAAGGAAATAGCATCTGATTCAAAGCCAACAAATTGACAGAAATGTGGGGACATAATAAAACCAACCAAAGCACATTACGGGCTGCCTGTAGATACCAGTAAGTAATCCTGCCTGGCTAGAGCAGTGGAAAAGGGGAAATCAAGTTAGATGATCTGCAGTCAATCATGAACACCCCAAAATGTCATCAGAGGAGTTGGGAGTTGATTTTGAAGATAACAGAAAACCACAGAAGGGTTTTGAAACAGAGAGTAGTAATCAAAACTGTGTCTTAAAGGCATTATTCTGACACCATGCATAAAATTGATTTTTTAAATATTAGAGGTAGAAACACCAATACAGAAGTCATTCTTCCACTAGACTAGGTGGACCAGAACTACGAGAACAAAATCAATGTAGGCAGAAGTTCCGTAAATATAAAACAGGAAATAGAATAATGGGAATGGATCACACTGGGAAGAGGGATGATAGAACTTGGGGACTGATGTCAGCAGTGAAAGAGGAGCAGAAGATGTTTTGAGGTTTAATGTCTGTGTGCCAGGAAAGTTGACAATGCCCTTAAAAAGAGAAAGGAAGCAGAGAAAGATGAAATTTGAGAAAAAAAGAAAAGTGATGTTTCATTTATTCAATAAATTCGTATTAGGCACTTACTATGTGCCAGGTGGCTGCTCTGGGGGGATGAGAGAGTTATCTTTAAATTTTAAAGCTCTTTATGGAAGAGGCACTGTTCCAATCTGTGCTTCTCCAAAGGCAGAGCTGGAGCAGTGAGTAGAAGCAAGGTAGGAAGTGAAATATCTTTCTAATACATTGAGGCTTCGTGAAAAGTAGTAAGAGCTCTGTTACAGGCAATATTCAAGTAGAAGTTGGAAGATATTCTTCTAGGAACATTGTAGCCAGGGATGCCTACGTTAGGAAAGAGGTTAGACTAACTTTTCTGCAAGCTGTAGAGTCTATTTTTCTGATGATCTAGTCCTGTGGGTTCTATTCTTAATCCCTGTTATCTCTCAATTATTAAATAAATTACTCAGTCTATCTGCCATTCAGTAAAACTCACACATTTATATCTGTTATTCTTGAATTATTTTGGGTTAGGACTCATCTTCTTTATTAAAAAAAAAAATTCTACACAGTTAATGTTACCTTTATAGCTAATTTAGAATGGTAACCCCGGTAGATTGGGTTATAAATATCAGAGGGAAAAAATGATTTCTTGTGCCTAATAATACTTTTGTTTGGAAGAAGCCATACAAACAAGAAATAAATTATCTTGATTTCAAGATTGCGATGCAGTTTGTTGCAGTATTTCAAAAAAGAAAAATATATATATATATCTCAGAGAGGCTCATTTTGTGATAGCATGGTAAAAGAAACGGAATACTTACTCTCCAAACACTGCAAAGCTTTAGATCAGAAGCATTTATCTCTGCTGCATTTAAAAAAAGAAAAAGAAGAAAAGACAGGAAAGAAAGGAAAGGGAGAAAGGGAACCTGTCGTGAGCTCTGTTATAAGCTATAGTTCAAGCTTCGCATTTCCTGGTTCTTTTGAAACGTAAAATTCCACAACAAATAGCTCTGTAACGTATAACCAGTATGAAGATTCAATTCAGATTTAAGTACTTTGGTTTGCTTTTGAATCTTGCTATTTTCTGCATTTGTTTTGACTGCTCTCATCATTCAAGATTGACGCTTGGATGGGTGTGTAGGAGGAAGCAGCAGCAGCAGGCTTACAGCTTGCAGACAAAAAAAATCTGCCTTATCTGATGGCTATTATTGAAAATGCGAGGTGTAGCCTGGGCTGGGTAATGAAGGGGAGAGAGCGAGGGGGAGCAAGGAGCATGGAGCTGCATACTGATGAGTGTAGGAGTACTTGATAAAAAAGAATTCTGGCTGCCGGCCGTGCATTGCTCATTGTGGAGTACTCCAACAATCACATAGAACGCAGACCAGCCCAAGCTGACAGCTTGATATGCCTTCTTCTGCTGCCTGGTTTTGGGGGCTGTATGACGTACTGGTCGGTAGTAAAGATTAATATGTAAGAAATGTGGAGCTAGGATCAAGTCATACTCCACAGCCTGCCTGGCAAACTATGTTCTACTTCTGACTTTGCTCTCTCGCTGAGAACATTAATCTGTCAAGCTGGCGGGCTCCTTTGATAGCAACTTTCCCAGGGGCATGATGTGGCAATGCCACCTCTCAGCCCAGGACTACCGCTATTACCCCGTGGACGGCTACTCCCTGCTTAAACGCTTCCCTCTTCATCCTCTTACAGGACCCAGATGCCCTGTCCAAACAGTGGGACAATGGTTGGAAAGCATTGGGCTACCTCAGTACGAGAACCACCTGATGGCTAATGGATTTGACAATGTGCAGTTTATGGTAAGACGCTCTCTGTGTCCACGGAGCTGCCTTTTGTCTGTCTTTGCTTCTTATGTGTCTTACATGGCTCAGAGGCAGCCTGATTTGCACCAAAATCGGTCAGATTTATATATGTAACTGCATCGGAAGATTGGATGCCCTTAGGACTGAACTTACTGGGTACATATAGACTCTTGATAAAAAATGAGATCTATATGTATCCATATACATATGTGTTATATGAATGAACTGGTGAGAGTGCTATTTATAGGCAGTAAAAGAAGATTAATATTGATATTCTCCCTGTCATTCTTTGTATGTTTATTTTATAAATTTGTAATCTTAGAATACTCAGATTATATTACTCTTCAGCTAATTTTTGATTCTTACATTATTTCACTTGAGCACCAGCATTTAGTGGTTAATGAGACAATTTGTCATGTTTACGGTGTGAAGATCGTTTCTTTTCCTGATAATTGTTCAATAAGCAGTTTAAATCATGTGGACAACCTTCAGTTCATTAGCAAACTGCTTCAGATGGTCAGTTATGGAGAGTGTTCACTTCCACATGCTGATTGAAGAGTGATGAAGTATTGTTTATTACTTTAGGTGGAAGATAAACACTTTGGTCAGTTAGCTGTCAATATTTAGAAAGAGGTTTGTAGACTAAGTATAGTCTTGTACTTCTGAATACTGGTCTACATGCAGTCTGAACCTGGCATTTGCTAACTTTCCACCGTTTTGCATATAGGTGAGGAAGGAGGATGGGGAACTGTGCAGACCGAAAATTCAGCTTTCTAATCATTTCCATACCTCCCCCAGTGCTCATCAGTTCCCCTTGTTAAGCTACGTCACAGCTTTATTACCTTTCCTTGCTTTTAAGTACCCATCACACATGTCAGTGATCCCTAAATTTAGAGACCTACATAACGCAGGCATGCAGCACACAAATGACTTGTGGAAATAAGTAACAGCCCTTCCTAAATAAAATAATAGGGCTGACACCTGCAGCTTATTAGTACCAGAAACGATAACACAACAGTGAGAGCTGGTTAGATTATTTATTTCTATCTCAGATTATTTTTCTCTGAGGTTGACTTGAGTATTATAGATTTGAAGATTATTAACATTATTCAACTTCTCCTTCTCCAAAAGTATGTATGCCCACGAGTTTTTAAAAATAAAAGAGACATAAATATAGGAAGATATACGAGCTCTAAGTAACTGTATGTACAGAATGCTTTATGAGTGATTTGCTGGGTTTTTTATACTGAAATATGCAGCTACTGTTATTTTTCTTGTGTTTTCTTTAGTTTAGATCCTTCTGTGTCCTTAAGTACTGTCACTGGTTATATAGACAAGATATTGTGGGTATTGAAATGAAAAAAAATGGAAGTTCTTCAATTGCTATTAAAGTCTTAGAACACTGAGCAGATTTAGGACAGACTTAGCACATTAAATAGATGGCATTAAGAATTAAAGAATCAAACAGAATTGAAGTCTTTTCATTGTTATTTGTGTTTACTATATATTTAAATATCTTAATTCTTTCTCCCTATGTCTACTTGAAATAAGGGTTTCTCATTCTCGCCCCGAAACCCTTGTCCAAATTTATTCTGGTCCCATGAGAAGTTAGGTCTTTGGATTTCCTGGATCATTTGGCCACTCTGCAAGACTTTAATTCAGCTTATTTTTCCTCTGAATGTTAAACACGTATGAGCAAATATAATACCTTTTTGAAAGCCTCAACTGAAAGGTTAATCAAACAGTTTTCAAATAAGCATTTGAAGAGTGATCGTAAAAATTATTCGTGAATGAATCATGTAAAAGCACTGCAAAATTTATCTGGAAGGCAAAATTCTGGACATATGTGATATAACCAAGATCTAATCATAGAATATATTCTTTACTTGCCTAATTTGAAATATTCTGTAAAATTTTCTAGAAAATGATATTAATTTAGATGGGCCAATCAAATACTTTATTCATGAGACAGAATTATCTTTTTAGAAAAACTTTGAATTGCCATTTAGAGGAGTTAATTAATTATGAAAATGAAGCAAATCATGAAGTGGTATCATCAATTAGTGCTTTATATGCTGTTATACACCATTTATTTGCTGCTAGAATCATAGTGATTAATTTCTACCTTTATAAAAATTATTTATTGATCTACATAATCTAATTTATGTGATTACAAACTTAGTTAAATACATGAATATGATTGACTCTCTGTAAGAAACATATTTCTTTAATGTGATGAAAAATCCATTATACTTGCTTAGTCTCCACTCAGTATCATATTCTGGCTTTTGTTTTTCTTGAAGCACATTCTGACCTGCATTTATTCCTCCTGTTGCCTAAGCAACAAGCACCACACTCCTATTAACTATGATGTAGTGCAGGTCTTATTAGCTTTTTTGAACAAGACAGTAGAAATCAAAAGGATGTAATTAATGTTTGTTGAAACATCATAGTGCATCCATGCATAGATGTACTTTATTTAGGAAACATTTTCAGGAGTTAATTTTTTATTCAATCAAGAATCCATTAATGAATGTGAACTTAAAGTGTTCATATAAGTAACTTAAAGTAGTTATTGAAAGCTTTAAAAATTATTTGCTAAATCTGTTCTACATACATACTTCCACATGTAAACACAATATGTGGATGATTTATTGCCATGGCTATAATTATCTTTAATAAAGACTATTATCACCAATGTCTAAGACCCCAATTGTTTTTTGTTTTTTGGGGTTTTTTGAGATCAAGTCTTACTCTGTTACCCAGGTTAGAGTGCAGTGGCGTGATCTTGGCTCACTGCAGCCTCCATCTTTCTAGTTCAAGCGATTCTCTTGCCTCAGGCCCCCGAGTAGCGGGATTACAGGTGTGCATCACCACACCCAGCTAATTTTTGTATTTTTAGTAGAGATGAGGTTTCACCATGTCAGCCAGGTTGGTCTAGAACTCCTGACCTCAAACTATCCACCCACCTTGACCTCCCAAAGTACTGGGATTATAGGCGTGAGCTACCCATGCCTCCCCCTACAATTGTTTTTAAATATTTGTCACTTATTGCTCCTCCTTCAGGCTAATATTTATTCTTAATTTTACATATGTTTGAATTTTTTCTACATATCTTAAGGTTCAAATTTTAAACTTTTCCTTTATGTATTTCATTTTGGTTTGTAGAATAGTTGTGCACACAGTTTAGATCCTTCTGTGTCCTTAAAAATGTAAAATAAGTAGAAACTGGTATAATCAAAGAACAGTTAGAAAGGCACATCAGGTTACCTGAGACTTTAGGAAAGTCACATCTATGTTTAAACCAAGAGCCCTTCACAACAGAATCTTTTGTCTTAAAATCTGCCGAGATCCCACCCTTCCTGTTTATCCACTCAAATGTCGTCACCTCCCTCCTGCTTGGCAAAGCCTAGCTGATACTCACTGTTGGGAATGCTGCCATGCCCTCTGACATTTCACTCACCTCCCCTGAATTTGCAACATATAGAATGTGTTTAAGTTTCCACATTTTTTTTCCACCAAGAAGTTTAGGTATGGAGTGATTACTGTACAAAAATGCACATGCTTATTTACTTCCTCATTATATTTGTCTCTATCATCATATGTGTTTTTCATAGTCTAATGACTGCTTCCTAAATTTTAAATTCCAAATGATCTATTCTTATCTTAATAACTTTGCTCTTCTGTACTCTCTACCCACTTCTCCTGGACAGACATTTCCTTTCCTTCCCCTCTGTCTTTTATCCTCAGGGTATAACTCAATTCCTGCCTAGTTCAGGTAGCTTTCCTTAATGACTGCAGTCCAGAACAGCCTCTTTTTTCCTGAACTCACGCAGTAGTTATGTTTGATATGAAAAAAATATATTTGGCATGCCATTATTCTCTCTCTAGAAATAGGAGTTAAGTTTTCACTTGTATGTATCTTGTCTTCCCAATTAGACTGGAAGCTTCTCAAGTCCAAGTTCTGTGTATTCAGTTTCCTTGCCTTCCTCACAACTCCCAGCATAATGCTGTGTGCATAGAAATCAGCCTGTAAAAACTGAAAGCACAACAGATTGTTGTAGGTGGACCTCCAGTCTCATTTTAAAACTGGAAGCCTTATTCTGCCAATGGGAACATGGAACATTAGTACCTTTACTCATTCATGCAACAGACACTCCTTAGACATCATTTATGTGCTAGGGACAGTGTTAAGTGCTAAGGATGTAACAATGAATAAGACATGATCCTTACCCTCAGGGAGAGTACAGTATTTCCCTCAGACCTGTATTGGTTTGAGTTGCATGCACATCACACACATACACGTTTCTTCATGCACACATAGGTGCACACACACCTCACCACAGGGATCTTGCCCCTCATTCTTCACATAATCACCATCACTTAGCATGTGAATTTACTAGCAATTGGTTTGTCAGCAACAAATTGCAGTAGATAATAGAAGAGGTAAAGTCTATCATAGCATGAAATAAAGGAAGATGAAGATACTGATGACATCAAAACATTGGCAGTGTTATGGTAGATTCATAGTCTGAAGACTGTATTAAGGAGTTTATATTACTTGGAGGAGGACTGAATCATAACCTCACCGTGATAACTATCTGACAGTTATATTTGTAAACTCTAATCAAAATGGGGAAGAATGAAATTATTACCAACTCATTTTTTAAAGCATCTCCTGTGTTTCTAGCAATTGCCATCTAGGTTGACTTGGAATGCTTTGACCCTTATTAAAATGTTAAAATGCAGCCTTTACAGAATAAGAAGTAACAGTAATACTGATAGCCCTACATGAATTGGCATTTCCATACACTTCCGTACAGCAAGCATTCATAAAGGACTTGCTGAAGGTCAAAGTGAGTAGTGCCTATTAGACACTGAAGTGGAGCCACAGAGCTCTTGGTGTCATCCATTTGAGCAAAATATTTGCACAAGGTAGAGCTTATACATATTTAATTAAAACTTTTTTCCTATTGCTGTGGTGCAATTTACACATTAATGGACTTACATCGTAACTTTTCTATAATGAAAATACCATTTGCAGTTGGCCTGAAAAAATGACCTTTTAAGTACCTTAGTAGCATATTGTGATCCAAATAAGAAGTTAAACTTGTGAAGTAGAAAATAAATTATCCCTAAAGTGTGAGACTAATCACCCCCTATGATAATTTCTTGTTCCAATATTGGTTAGGAAAATTTTGTGAACTTACTGAGATTTAAAGATACAAGAGAAAAATACCTGCCAAATTCCCTGTGCCTTCTTTTTTCTCAAACAGGCTAGGCTCAGAGTTGAGTGGGTGGCCTTATGTTAAAAGTACAGCTATAGTTTTCCAAAATCATTTAGGCCAATAGTTTCAAACCCACTTTCGAAAGAAAAAAAAAAACATAACCTTTTCAACTGCCAGCATTTAAAAATCTGTGGGTATCTAAAAGTCAAAGCCAAGAGGGTTTGACTTTATCTGGACAACAGCTTAATTACAAATATAATAGGCACAGCCTCACAGTGGTATGAGATAGAACTAAAGTAAGACTTCTCATTTCCACTATCTTGTTTCTCTATGATTCAGTTTACTCATCTGTAAAATCAATCTAATGAGGGATCTAGAAGAAATGTTCTTTTTGATTGTTATTTAATATTTTTAGCTCTTTAAAGAGGCAAGTACAATATTGTTGCTGGCAGAGCTACTAATTGTTCTTGTATATCCCATTAGCCTTGCACGAATACTGATTGCTTGTGCAGCAGAAAGTCAAAATGAGGGCATACGCAGGGTGACTATCTTGGAAGAATGGCTTTCAGAAAAAAAAATTATTCGAATGTTATGTTAAAAAGGAGCCTTTTCTTCCTTCTGGAAGTTACTCTGATTAAATTTTAAGCACTAAAATATGCTGCTCCGTTTTCTAATAATGCAGTATATAATATAACATCCATTACTAACTAATGCTCACATGAATAGGCCTTTAATTTGGTCATGCAGCATATTTGCATAATTTGATCTCCAGTATTACTTCAAATAACCAGATATTTGAGATGAGAAATTTTCTTCATGAATCAGAAGACTTACCAAAGCTGCTGAATTACAGCCTAATTTTAAGAATTCCAGGCACAGTCATATTTCTAGTTTTCCTTAAAAAGACAAATCTTTCAAACAAGTGTTCAGTGGCAGTGACCTCCATTTTCTCACTTCGAACCACTTCCTTAACCCTATAATCCAGCCTGTGTCTCAACTTTTCTGCTGAAATTGTTCTCTTTGAAGTCAGCTGTGATCTGCTTCTTACCAGTTCCCCGCTCCCTACTTGTTTTTTTACTTTTTTTCTCTTTGCTGTCTTCTCAATATCTGATTTTCTCTATCCACTCCTTCTTACTATTTACTCCTCATTTGTGTTCCATGACATTATACTCTCCTTGCAATTACCCCTGTTCTCCTTCTCCTCATGCCTCCAAGTAAGGGTGGTGTTCTACACCTTCCCATCCCTTAGGGAGATCCCTGAGTCTCATAGATCCTTATCTGTTCTCCATGTCTCACCTCTTTCTACCTGGTTCCCAGTGCTGTCCAGCTACTCAATAAACATTTCCAAATGCAAAGAGAATTTAGCAAAGACCTGGCATAGAATAAATGCCCAATAAATGTTAACTATACTGCAGCCAGCATGATCTTTCTAGAGCACACATTTGCTTTAGCACTACTCTGCTTAAAATCCTTCAGAGGTTCTCAATTACCTATGGAAGAATATAGGACATTTCTAAAATCCTTAATATGGCTTTCATATTTAGGATCCTTAATGACCTTGCCCTTACTTATTTTCCAGACTTGTCTTTCACTGCTTCCTCTTTTTTTGCAATAGAGAACTGTATTTTTTTTTTCTTTAATTGCCTGGCTTTTGCACATGCTGCTCTCTCTGCCAAGAATGATCTTCCTTTCTCCCTTAACTCCTTTTTATCCTTTAGCTCTTAGCATACTTGTCACTTTTTTTAGCTCTCAGCTCTTTTCTGAACCTCCAAGTATGGGTTAGGAACTCTCCTTCTGTAGTACCCTTTTGAAAAACGTGTCTTACTGGGGTACATCACCACTTTTCTTGTCCATCTATCCTCACCACTTCTGCCATATATAAACACTAGGACAGGGGCCAGCAAACTTTTTCTGTAAAGGGCCAGATGGTAAATATTTTAGGCTTTGCAAACCACATGGTCTCTATTGCAACTACACAACTCGGCTATTGTAGCATGAAAGCAGCCATAGCCAGTACGTAGATGAATGGGCGTGGGTATGTTCCCATAAAACTTTATTTACAAAAACAGGCAGATCTGGTCAATGGGCCATAGCTTGCTGACCCTACTGTCAATTTTGAGCTCCTCAAGAGTTAGATATATGCTTTTAAACTCTGCATCTCTAGGCACAGCCTGTAGTTTACACATGTAGACACAGGAAATGTTTAATGAAAGGAGGAGGAAGAAAGCAGATATGGAGAAAAGACAGAAAGAAAAGGAAGAAGGCAGGAGAAAGGGAGTGAGAAAATCAGGCAGGTGGCTACACGAAGGGATTCTGAAGGCCCGTTTAGTTTAAAGAAAACCCAGCCAATAGCTAAGGCTATTCAGAGCACAATCCAGCCTTCAGGAGACTGATGAGAACTACGGAGGGCGTTTTTGCTTTAGCCAAGCAGACTGGAGTATATTTTCGGCAAGGGAATTGCACAGGCACAGGAACTAGAAAAACACAGCTGCAAAGCAAGCCTGTTGTTCCCTCTGTTTGGAATTCCTTTTTCTTCCTTCTTCACCTAATTGTGTATCATTGTTCATGAATCAGCTTAAGCATCACTTCCTCCAGGAAGTATTCCCCAACACTATCCAGCCGTCTGGCTGGCATAACTGTCCCTTTTCTGTGCACTCACGGTACTCTATGCTAGTCCTTATCATATTACATTGCAGTTCTTTTATCTGTTCAGATGTCTGCTTCCCCATCCCCTCCACAGAGAGTAAACTCTTTAGAGGCAGAGTTTGGGTCTTGTTTATCTTTCTATTCCTAAAGCCTCGCACAGGGCTTGGCATATAGTAACTTCTTAATAAATATTGATCAAATGGAATTTTTAAGTTCTATATAGTTCCACATAAATTATCCCATATAATTCTCACCAGATACTGTAAGTATTAGTATACCCATAATTCTACATAGATTCATATAATTCTATATAGTTCCATATATTCTATATAGTTCCATATAAATTATCACATACTAAGTATTAGTATGCCCATAGTTCTATATGGTTCCATATAAATTATCCCAAATAATTCTCACTAATACTGTCAGTATTATTATACTCATAATTAGAAATAAAGAGGCTAAAACTCAACAAGGTTAAAAAAAATTGCCAGCAGAGCCTACATTTCAAAACCAAACCTCTGTAACCTAAAAGTCCCTGCTCAATTCAGTAAAAGGACACAATTTCACCACTTTTCCCTTCACTTATTCAGCAATTGTTTCTTGAGCCACTGCTATACTGCGGGCACTAAATGAGATACTAGCCCTGCCCTCAAAGCACTCCCAGTTTGTCATATTTCAGATCCTTTGAGGGACTTCATCTTCTTTCCTTCTTACCTCCTTGCTCTACTTCTCAGGAGGATGTCTGCTTTAACCAGACCAGAATGCTTACTGCCAAAGAAATATAAACCTTCACTTTCATTCACAATTTCCCTCTTACCTAACATAGCCTATGTCCTCCTGATTGCTAATCATGGAAGACCTACCTCAAGGCCCTAGGCACTCCTCTGGCTGTAGGGAGCCTTCCTCTACTGACCCGGAATTTGCTCACCTCTCCAGCCTTATCTTTCACCTCTCTTAAACTCTGGCCATGTCGAATTACTTACAGTTCTGCAATAGGGCCTCACCTGCTCATACATCCACACCTTTGCATACATTGCCTCATATAAACACTGTTTTCTGCCCAGAACCCTTGCTTCTTGCTCGCATCTTTGCACTCCTACTCTAAAACCTGGCTTAGAGGTCCCTACTAAGGAGCCTTAAACAAACCTTTGTAATGCTCTACTGTCCTTTACTGACTTCCCATGACACCCTGTACATGACACCCTCCTCTTGGAGCAGGCTTATCACATGGGACTGAAGTATCTGCTTCTTTACCAAACTTTTCCCCCTGAGATGAAGAACAGTACCCTGTTCAATGTTAGTTTCCCAGTTACTAGTACTTCATATCAGTTTGCTAGGGCTGCCATGACAAGGTACCACAAACTTGGTGGCTGAAACAACAGAAATTTATTGTCTCACAATTCTGGAGGCCAGAAGTCTGAGACCAAAGTGCCAGGAGGGTTGGTTCCTCTGAGGGCTGTAAGGGAAGGAGCTGTTCTGGACCTATCTCCTTGGCTTGTAGATTGCCACCTTCTCCTTGTATTTCAAATTCTCTTTCCTGTGTGTATGTCAAATATGTACCAGTCATATTTGATTTGGGTTCACCCTAATGACCTCATTTTAACTTGATTATGTCTGTAAAGACCCTGTCTCCAAATAAGGCCACATCCTGAGATACTAGGGGTTAAAACTTCAACATATACATTTGGAGTGACACAATTGAGCTCATAACGGTCCTTAATAAATGTGTGTGTATGTGTAGCCTTTGTTTCTTATCCCTCACATTGCCAAGCTCAGTCCATAATGATCATTCAATAGTTACTTAATTCAATTAAATTCAATCTATGTGAGGTTTACATGAGATTTCAGATGCCTGACGGATCTGATGTTACTCTTTCATCAATGATAAATGCAATCTTTCTGATAACTTAGAGTTTTTCATAGATGAGTCATCATATACAGATAACACTGCTATTTAATATGAGAACTGGCAACACCAGAACCAGAAATTTGTTACCTTTCTAGCCCTATACTCTTTCCATTTTATTTTGCAGCCTCTTCTGGTACCTAAATAAATCACACTTATAAGAAATATTTGTTTGGTTTTCATCCTTACACTTGGTAACTACCTGATAGAAGCACTCCAAGGAAATTGATGATTAGGCATGTCATGTTTTATCATAAGAAAGAAATATAGCCAGTTTAATAATCTAACTATTGTTCATCAAGAACTTGTTATATGATTTTCACATGCATTATCTTTACCTCTCCCGCAAATGTTACAAAGTATGTAGTATTATTCCAGTTTTACAAGGGCAAAACTTAGTTATAGAAAGACTAAACATATAGTCCAAAGCACTCAAGATTTAAACCCAGGTCAATCTGAGTCCAAAGGGAAAAGGTTTTAGTAGGAGATACTGGAGCAGCATATCTGAGTGAGCTGAGAAAGATCTGAGCCCTGGACAAACAAAAATAGCATAAACGTTCTTTAATCTTGGATGGATGATTATTCTGAGAAGTAGCAACAGGAGAGGTGACAGAGAAGAAAAAAAAATGGCCTCTTGCAGAGATTAGGCAGTCTAGCCTACGGAAACCTTTTCACCATACATAGGGTTATAAAAATACAGATGAATTTCCGGATCAAGTTTGTTCTCAGACCGTGAGACATTCTGAGTGAGAGTCATTTCATGCATGCAGGAGACACCACATCAAACAGTAGCATTGTTCATGGAAGACATGATCTGACTTTCAGTATAATTTTTTCTATGGTGTAGTGAGCTGTCTAAAAAAAGGCTATAGATTCTTATCCATAAGAAAACTCAGGCTAGAAAGACACAGAAACAATACCTTACAAGTAATTGCATGCATCTCCCTGACTTTATTTCAAGACAACCTATGCTAGTCTGTTTGAACCAAGTGCATCACAGGCATTGAGAACTATCCATTCATTTGAGAGTGTATGATCTAAAATAGTATTGAAGAATAAGAGCCCTTGCAATTCTACTTATGAATTACAGAGGTGAGAAAAATGAAATGGATAATGTAGGCCTCTGAATATCAGGTCACTGATTTCTGCCCCTTGAGTCCACAGAATTAGATTTCATATTGTTATACTTTTACCTTCTCTTCGAGGGAGCAAAGATAATTAGGATTCATATTGAAAGAATTATGGAACATCTTAAGTTTATAAGCCAATGTCTGGTTTGATGCCAGGCAAAGAAAATTAGGTCTGTCCTTCTAAAGTTTGGAGGGAGGTCTTGAAATTTGAGGCCTAGAAACAAATGTATCTCAAGTTTCTTTGACGAAAGTTATACTATACATTTTTCAGAAGGGTATAATCCTTAGAGATAGAGCTGAACATTTAGCATTTCATCAGGCCTATGTAACAATATGGCCCGTCCAGTTATCTGCTAGCCTAGGACAAGTAAATAGGAATATTCAGGCTGGCAAACGTTTACTCCAGAAATCCCTCACTATTTCAAAAGGAAGCAAGCAAAAGATCATCTACAACAGATCAATCATTTAAGAACTACTGAATAAATAGCAGTGAGGTTCTAGTTGCAGGGAGTGGGGTAAAGGGTGTGTTATATAGTTAAAAAATGCAATCCATTGACTTCCTGGTAATTCTTACTGTACTTTATGGTTTGCTAAACTCTTACACATCTATTACCTCAATTATCTTAGAGACAGTAGAAATAGATTATATTTTTATATGCAGTTCTTGCATAATGCTGTGATATTAGGGAAGCTTTCTTCTCTACCCTCTCTGAGTAAACTCAGATATAACCTGAGTTTTTTTCAAAACCCTCCTGAATTCTTATTCTGCTGTAGATACTATCCACTTACTCTTCTTCCCTCCATAACCAAGCCTCTCAAAAGATGCCTGCACTTGCTGGCTTGCTCTTCAGAAAAGTGCAGTTAGGCCTTAATACCATCAGCTTCTGTCATCATTCTGAAATTATTTATAAAATTATTTATAGATGACAACCAATAAACTCTTAATTGCCAAAGACAATATACTCTTCCTAGTCCTTATTTACCTGATCTTTCTGTGGCCTTTCATTCTGACCACCCTTTTTTTTTTTTTTAATGACAACTCTTTTTGTCCTTGACCTCTAACCTTGTCTCTGTTACTTCCTCCTACCTTCTCTGTCTTCTTTGTAGCCTTTCCTGCTTCTGCCTGTACCCTCAGGCTTAGCCCTTGAGTCTCTTCTCTTCCCATTCCACACTTTCACCTTAGGTTTCTTCAACAATACTCCACAAAAGCAAAGTTTTCTACCTCCTATATATTCTACTGACCCCTCAAACTCCAGGTGTTTTGAAGTGGTATAATCTTTCCCCTGAAAGCTTGTTCCATGGGAAAGTTATCAATGAGTTGGGTAGAATGCTGATGAGAGATCAAATGAGAATCAACCCAAATGTCTATCAATGATAGACTAGAAAAGGAAAATGTAGTACATATACACCATGGAATACTACACAGCCATAAAAGGTATGATAACACAGGGACATGAGTTAAGCTAGAAGCCATTATCCTCAGCAAACTAACACAAAAACAGAAAACCAAGCTCTGCACGTTCTCACTTATAAATGGGTGCTGAATGATGAGCACACATGGACACATGACAGGGAACAACACATAGTGGGGTCTGTCAGGGGTGGGGGTTGGTAGAGGGAGAGCATCAGGAAGAATAGCTAAGGGATGCTGGCCTGAATACCTAGGTGATTCGTTGATCTGTGCAGCACACCACCAAGGCATACATTTACCTATGTAAGAAACCTGTACATCCTGTACACATACTCTGGAACTTAAAATAAACGTTGACGGTGAAAAAAAAAAGAAACGAAACAAGAGTTAGCCACTGGATTTGGCCACACAGAGGCCTCTGGAGAACTTAACAGAAACACATTCTGTGAAACAAGAGCCATGGGAGCCATATTGCATTGGATAGAAGTAGTAGTAGACAGCTGTCAAAAGAAGTTGACAATTTCTGATAATGGGAGTACAGAAATACACTGTTAGCTAAAGGGTGACTTTTGGGGTGAGGGGAGGGATTTTTAAAAACAGGAGAGACTGGAGTCATGTTTGGCTACTGAAAGGAACGATCAGGTAGAAAAAAAAGATATTGATATTGGAAAAGAGAAAGATCGAAAGAATAAAGATGAGAGAGGCTGGGATCCAGAGCGAAGTAGAGAGTTGGTCGTTAATGGGACATTCCTGTGATAACCGAAGAGAAGACAGAGAAGGTGGGTACCGTAGTGGTTGGTATATGAGGCACTAATTATATGGAAATATGTTGCTTCTGATGGTTTCTATTTTTTAGTGAATAATGCTATAAGGATGTGGAAGATTTAAGGCTAGAGAAGATAATAAAAAAGTTGCTTCAGAGAGTGGGAAGGAGAATTTACTAGGAGAATGGAGTAGGATTAAAGGGCCATGTTTATGGCTCATTTGAGATTTGTAATCATTAGATTCAGCATGGAAAAGACAATCATGCTCCATAGGAATTAGAAAGACAACTGCACTTTAAGGCACAGAATTGCTTCCATGGTCTGGCCTCTTTACCTACTTGGTGTGAGA
This sequence comes from Callithrix jacchus, assembly GCF_049354715.1. Classification (NCBI taxonomy): domain Eukaryota; kingdom Metazoa; phylum Chordata; class Mammalia; order Primates; family Cebidae; genus Callithrix; species Callithrix jacchus. Next base: position 102,234,407 of record NC_133510.1, on the reverse strand, counting down.
TCGTGGGCCAGTCCTTCAACCTTCGTAAATGTCTGTTTTTCATGTGCAAATTGGAGACAGTATACCTAATTTGTAAGGTTTCATTAAGAATTAGATTAAGGCTAGCTCTGTGCTTTCAGTAGGCAATGAATGATGATGGTGACAAGAGTGCCTGTTCCATTTAGCTGGCACACCATGTAAGAATTACTGATTAGCCAGTGAAACAGAGAAATTGGCACAGGGCTTCATTGCTCTTATACCCTCATAATACATTGGATACAAGGAAAAAGCTTACATGCATTATTCTAGGAATACTGAAATATCCATAACCCACCTATCTCAGCAAACCATAAATCAAATAACTTTAAGGGATGTTGGAAAGCTAGTCACCTTAATTAACTCCTACTCACCACAGACTTTCATTAGTCGACTACATGGACACTCAGAGAACTGAGCCATTCAGGCGAAGTGGCCATGAAATAGTGCAGATTGTTGGCAGAGTACTGCGGGACTTCCATGGACTAGATTACATTTAGCACTTTCCCTAGGAAACATACTCAGACACCCACTTATTACAAAATGTTCCCTTCACTGTAAATGATAATATTATGATGACTTTTATGAGACCATTTGAATACTCAGGAGTCTAGTAGTTTTATCCTTGAGAGTAACTAACTTAAACTTGCATTCAGATTGTAAAGTGTATTAACAAATATGCCACAGCATTTTAAAATGTAAATCTATGTGTTTCAAATCTGCATCTTTTATCCTTTAATATGTGTTGACAGTCTAAAGTAGAAAGTAGATAAGCCTTTGTTAAGGAGTTCTCAGGAAAATCCTTTTGAATGGATTCCCAGGAGAGTTACCCATTCAATCCTAAGGGAACACCTATTGAGTACCTATATACTCATCTAACTGTGCTCAATGTGAAACTACAAAGAGGCATAGCACAGGATCTGCTTGAAGATCCAGCAGTCTACTCAGGCAGCTAAGACTAGCATACTTAACAGCAAATAGCAAATCATATTCAAATGTTAATAAAAGTCAATAGTGTAAGTGTTTTCACAGCATAAAATGTAACTATTGGAGAAATTAGTTTTAGAAATCTATGACTGGCTGGACACAGTGGCTCACACCTGTAATTCCTGTACTTTGGAAGGCAGAGTCAGGAGGATAGCTTGAGGCCAGGAGTTCAAGACCAGTCTGGACAACACAGTGAGACTCCTATCTCTACAAAAGAGAAAAAAAGAGGCCGGGCGCGGTGGCTCAAATGCCTGTAATCCCAGCACTTTGGGAGGCCGAGGTGGGTGGATCACAAGGTCAAGAGATCGAGACCATCCTTGTCAACATGGTGAAACCCCGTCTCTACTAAAAATACAAAAACTTAACTGGGCATGGTGATTCGTGCCTGTAATCCCAGCTACTCAGGAGGCTGAGGCAGGAGAATTGCCTGAACCCAGGAGGCGGAGGTTGCGGTGAGCCGAGATCGCGCCATTGCACTCCAGCCTGGGTAAACAAGAGCGAAACTCCGTCTCAAAAAAAAAAAGAAAGAAAAACAAACAAACAAAAATTAGCTGAGCATGGTGGCCTATAGTCCCAACTACTTGAGAGGCTGAGGCATAAAGATTACTTGAGCTCAAGAGTTCAAGGCTGCAATGGACTATGATCATCACACCACTGCATTCTAGCCTGGGAAACCAAGCAATATCCTGTTTCAGAAAAATAGAGAGAGACTGGGGGAGGGAGGAACAGAAAGAGGGAGGGAGGGAGAGAGAGAGAAAGAGAAAGAGAGAAGAAAGGAAAGAAAGAAGGAAAAGAAAAGAGGGAGGGAGGGAGAGAGAGAGAAAGAGAAAGAGAGAAGAAAGGAAAGAAAGAAGGAAAAGAAAAGAGGGAGGGAGGGAGAGAGAGAGAAAGAGAGAAGAAAGGAAAGAAAGAGAGAGAGAAAGAAAAAAGAAAAGAGGGAAGGAGGAAGGAAGGAAGGAGCTGATTATGGTAGAGATGGAAGAGAAGTCTGTGAGCTGGAGTGATCGGGAAAGTCTCGAGACAGCTGGGCTTGCGTGGACTTATGTAAGCAGTGAAGAATGGGGTGAAGTACATAACATTGAATGGAATAATGAACAAAGATGGTGAGATGTCAAAATGCATGCAGCATTTGAATAGCAAAAGAGCTACAGATCTGGTGTGACAACCCCAGGGGTCATGTAATGCCTCTGAGTAGAAGTGTCACCTATCTCGTGAAACTCTGCTTCAGATGCTGTACATGCACCATATGGGAAGACAGCTTAATGACCCATCACTGTGCCCAGATAGGCTCACCCAGATGACAGCACACACGTGCACATCACACATACAGACAGCAAAGGCGGCTGAGCATGGAAACAGCTGTCTGAGACTGATTAAACATCTATTTCCAGAGAACGCTGAAGAAAATGAAGTTACTTGTGTTACCTTAGATATTTCTCCAAACAAGCCTATCTTCCTGAGGGCTAGTACAGTGTCTCAAAGCCAACAGCAAATCTGTTTTCAATAGTTTCATATCATCTGGAATATCCTCCTATCCTCCATCATGATTTATTCACCTGTTAGAGCTCCTGCTTCTTAAAAGATAGTCTGTGTTCTCAACTGCAATAGCTAAAGCAATCATCCTCACTTTCACCTTGGAACAAGGACTACTGCCAAGAACACCCATCAAGCTTCTCATCAATAAAACCCAGTTTGTCTGAAATATTCTAAGAATTCAAACAAACATTTGCTTAGTTTCTACTTTTATGTTCCCGATGTTATGCTAGGACTTCTAAATACAAACATTGATCATAATAATGATGGCAATAATAATAATAATAAACACTTTTGCTTACATTTCAGGTACCAATATTCTCAGTGTTTTACATATATTAACAATTTCAGTTATTTTCGGATGATAATATACTCTGTCCCTCCTCTCAAAAAGCTTGCAGCACTGTAACTGATTGGAACTGAAATGGAGTGACTCAGGCAAGGCTCTACAGAAGAGGTCAGGTTTACACTAGCTCTTGATAGATTAGAAAAATTCTCAGGCTGAAAGGGCTGAGTGGTAGGAACAGCTTTCAGGCAAGTGGAACAGCATATAATTAGTCTGGAAGCACAGAAAAAGCATGGCAAACAGGGTATTCAGTAGTTGAGCCCAGTTGGTATGCAGGGGAAGAAATGAAAAGAGGAAATACATAACACCATAAAAAAAAATGAAAAGAGAAAATATGTAAAACCAAGGAGGTTTTTACCAAATAGGGGCCAGGCGATGCAAAAGTCCATTTTTATTCTGCTCCAACTTAGATCTCCACAGCCATCCCTGTGTAGCTGAGAATGGATAGGTTTGTTTATTTCTGTCTTTTGGTGTGTGTGAATCTCTGCTTTCCTTCCCCTCCACACCCTCAACCCATTTAGTTTGAAGTACTTTGAGGAAAGGACATTGCAGTTCTCCTCTCTCTTACCCATGTAGAACCTCCCAGTGAGCACTCAATGTCAGTTGACTGACTGGATAATCATTGGCCTCCGGTTGTAGGTGATTATCTGTGCTGTCTGACAAGGCCTAGTGTCCAGGGATGGTAATTACATCGGCATCACTGGTGACTTCCGGTGTCAGAGATTCTGTTAGAAAGTGTTTTATTGATACTAATTCAGAAGACAGTTCTGTAGTACAGAGAAAACAGTGCACTTTAGAAGTTATAATCAGAGCTTCCCACTTCGATAGCAGCCTTTGGAGCCCAAGTCTAGATGCTAAAAATTAAGGCTTCTCTGCTTCCTGTGACCCCACAACCAAGGCAATGACAGGACTAAATAAGGTCTTCTCTCATGTCCTTGAGCGCGCTCTTGGGAACGAGAATGAGGGAGAAGCTTAGCAAGTGGATGAGTGGATGCCTGTGACTGTTAGCTCTTTGATTGATAACCTCACCTTCTTCCAAAACGGGTAGTTTACAGAGACACAGAAACAATGATACCAAGGACAATTTAAACAACTATGCTATAGCAAGGAGGGTAGAATTGACAGAAAGGAGCACACTTAAAAAAATTGAAATAGGCCAGGAGCGGTGGCTCACACTTGTAATCCTAGCACTTTGGGAGGCCAAGGTAGGCCAATCACCTGAGGTCAGGAGTTTGAGACAAGCCTGACCAACATGAAGAAACGCCATCTCCACTAAAAATACAAAAATTAGCCAGGCATGGTGGTAGTTGCCTGCAATCCCAGCTACTCAGAAGACTGAAGCAGGAGAATCACTTGAACCTGGGAGGCAGAGGTTGCAGTGAGCCGAGATCATGCCACTGTACTCCAGCCTGGGTAACAGAGTGAGACTCCTTCTCAAAAATAAATAAATAATTGGAATAATACATATATAATTTTCAAGCATCGAAACAAATATACAAATAAAACTTTAATACAGACCATTTCCTGCATTCTCCCTGTTCCCATCCCCACTCTCCAAAAGCAAATACCTGCAGCATTTTTGTGCTTAGTTCTTCTGGTGGTTATCTCCATATAATATGCAGATGCCCCTAATTTTGGCTTTATCAACTTTAGACATCATTTACTGACATCCTGATGTGAACAATGAGGATTTACATCATCAATACTATCATCTCTTCTCTCTCCTAATTTCTCTACCCACAATACGTTTGCAAACTGAATCTTAGCCCACAAATTCAGGTGCTACAAAATATCATTTTATGGGTGTGTGTGTGTGTGTGTGTGTGTGTGTTTCACATCAACTTAGTTTTTACTCCATGGCAGAGCTAGCATGAAGTTTCATTGTTGTCTGTATTGGCTTCTGCTGTTGTCACCCCATAATACTAGAGACCCAGGCACACTGTCATTTATGGTGTTCCCTGCTGAAGTCCTCAGCGTCATAGCTTGCAGTGGGACCCTGAAGTGTTTCTCTGCTTCCATGCCAACTCATGGGGTGTGGGAAGCCATATCAAGGATGAAAACCCCATGCCTGGGTCCTGAGAGGCAGGGCACCCATGATAATGATGGTTACACCCACTTGCGCAGTTACTAGGCACATGAAAGTTATCCTAGAACCTACCTTTTATGTATTTTTAATAATTGTTTAATCTTTCCTGCTGTCTCTGATTACTTTTCCTTCATCTTGCATTTCCTATCTGTATCCTTATGATTTTCATAGTCTCCATCATACTGTTTCTCTGATCTACATTTTTCCTGGGGCTTGTCTTCTTAGTCTTCCTGTCCGAGGCTGGACTTGTTCTCTGAGACTGCCACACATTCATCATCTTGGGACTCTCTTTATTGCAGTCCTCCATTGAATCCACTGTTTCCTTGATGCTTTCCTACCTGTGTCATTTTTCATATTGCTGGAGCACACACTCAAATAACTCTTTATAAATGAAACAGCTGAGAAATACATGAGAGATGAATTTCTAACCCCTTATAAATCTAATATTGTCCATATTCTGCCCATGTGGTTAATAGCGTGGCTTAGTATGTCATTCAAGGCTGGATGTAATTTTTCTGAGTTTGGAAGACAATGCTCCCTTGTCTTGCAGAGTTTGATGTGTTTGATGAGGAGTCTGACGTTGTTTCTTTTATCGGTGACCTTTCTCCCTCTCTGGAAGTTTCAGAATCTTCTCTTTATCCTCTGTGTCCTGATGTGTCACTAAGATGTGACTGAGTGGGTGTCTTTTTCATCCTGTTCCACACTTGTTAGGTGTTTTAAATATAAAGATACATTTTGGGAAATTCCCTTCTATTATTTCTTTGATCATTTCTATCTATCTCTTCTTTTCAGTTGCCTTTTTTGTGAAATATTCCTAGCCAGGTGTTGGATTTCTTCGATCATTCCTCCATGTCTCTTATCCTTTTTCCCACATTTATCATCTCTTGTATTTTCATTTTACACTCTAGAAGATTGCTTTCAATGTTTAAATACATTTTTTAAATTTTGGCAATAATCTTTTCAATTTCTCAAGACTCTTTTTCTGTTCTTTTTTGGCACCCTTTTCTTTTTCCTCTGATGTATTGTTTTGAACCTGTTAGAAACACCAGTTACAGGTTAGTTATTTTTACATTGAAATTATTGGAATTGTCTACTTAGAGTTGGTTTTTCTACTCTGCATTGTTCCTCATTTGATCTTCCTCGGTTGTGCTACAAGCTATCCTCTAATGACTGGAGTTTGTGGTTTTCTGTTTCTGTTTCAGGAAGAGGCAATGGAAAAGCCAACTGGAAATTCTGTGTGCATTTTTTTTAATTCCCACGCTTCATGTTGTGGTGAGCAGAATGTCCCTATAATGATTAGGGTGTCCCAAACATCACTGTACTAGTTGCTCCAGCTCTCCCCAGAAAGGCTTTTAAAATGCCTCTAGAGAGTAAGCCTTATTTCCTTTTTGACCTGAGAATGGATGGTAAATGCCTGGTGTGTGGGGGGTATGTGTGTGTGTATATATGTATGTGTGTGATGTGTGTATATGTGTGTCTGTGTGTGTGTGTCTGTGTCTGTGTGTCTGGGGGGGCGGAGAGAGCAAAAAGGATAGAGACAGAGAGAAGCAGAGAGAGAGAGAGAGATTCGGGTGGCTATGTATATTATAGGCAGGTGGGCAACTGTTCAATATACAGACCTTTAATTCATCCTCATTTTCTACCCACTTCTCCATCTCATCTCCATTCTCTCAGACTGAAACTTTTGAGGTTCTGATGGGAAACTTGGGCTCTTTTCTGATTCAGGGCCCTCTGCAAACAAGCCAGCCTGAGGCAGCCTCTGTCCCACTGCATTGTCTTTCCATGTTCTTTCTGACTTCTGGAAATTTATTGATATCTCTCAGACCCACATAGCTTTTCTCCAGTTATCTTCCTTATTTTGAGATCATGAATTCCTTTTCCAGCTTTTTTTACTGGGGTCTAAGAAGAGAAAAAAGATAAACCAATGGGCTCAGTACACATCTTGAAATAGAAGCCAGGGATACAGTAACACGTTCCTTCTTTATTCATTAGATGATACCAAGTGAGGAAAAAATAGTTGTCTATAAAAAGCAGTAGTAATATCATCAAGCCACAGTTCCAGATATTTCTTCCCTAGAGGGGTAGCACAGTGGGAAGATTAAGAAGGTAGATTCTACCTAGATTCAAATTCCAGCCCTGACACTTACAAGGTATATTACCTTAAGAAAATTACTTAATGTCTCTGTGCTTCAGTTTCCACATGTGGAAACCATAATGGTAACAACTGCATATTAATCCCATTGGGTTGAGGTGAGGTTTATTTTATTCCATTCATGTAAGGCCCTTGGAACAACAAGGTCGAGCACTAGTTATCATCATCGCTATTATTGTCCCAGTTTCAGGACAAGGAGGCATGAAGTAAAGGCTCTGCAGTGACTTGACATCTTCTAAAATTGCAAAGAGACAGCATGGAGTAAATAGGCTTTTGGGCATCTCTAGTTGGGCCACAACTTCTTAGCTTTTCTTGCCTTGGGCTTCTGAAGGAAGTGATGACACAGACATTCAGTCAAAAAATATTGACGGAAGTGATGACCCTGGAGCACTTTGGGAGGCCGAGGCGGGTGGATCACGAGGTCAAGAGATCGAGACCATCCTGGTCAACATGATGAAACCCCGTCTCTACTAAAAATACAAAAAATTAGCTGGGCATGGTGGCGCAGCCTGTAATCCCAGCTACTCAGGGGGCTGAGGCAGGAGAATTGCCTGAACCCAGGAGGCGGAGGTTGCAGTGAGCCGAGATCGTGCCATTGCACTCCAGCCTGGGTAACAAGAGCAAAACTCTGTCTCAAAATATATATATATATATATTGACTGACCATTATAAACATGATTGTGGGTTTAGAACATAATATCTGCAGCAGCCTCTTTCACTAAAGAGAGAGAAAAGAAAGGAGAAGTTATGCTGCCAACAATATTGTGGCTGTAATGAAGAGGGAATGAGTAAACACCATAGACTTCTTGAAAAGCACAGATGGGAAGGTTATTTGAAAGAAAAGTTCTTTTTGTTATGAAAGGGCTAGCACCAAATTTGCTATGGCACCATGTACTTAGGGACTTATTAACATGATACTGGCTGGGCATGGTGGCTCATGCCTGTCATCCCAGAATTTTGGCAGGCTGAGGTAGGCAGGTCACCTGAGGTCAGGAGTTCGAGACTAGCCTGGTCAACATGGTGAAACCCTGTCTCTATGAAAAATATAAAAAAGTAGCCAGGCATGGTGTCATGTTCCCATAATCTCAGATACCAGAGAGGCTGAGGCAGAAGAATTGCTTGAACCTGGGAGGCAGAGGTTGCATTGAGCCAAGATCACACCACTGCACTCCAGCCTGGGTGACAGAGAAATACTCTGTTTCAAAACAAGCAAACAAACAAAAAAATGATACCACGTACTTAGGAAATATGGAAAATTTAAATAAATACAAATATCAAACCTATGACAAGGCACAATTTTCAATGAATTTTAAGTTTCTTGCTCCAAGACCCATTTGAAGTACCATTCCTCAACCTCAAACAATGGTTTAAGAAATTGCTATCTTACCTACTATAAGAGTGCCCACTTTATGTGCTTTGTTTAAACTTGATCCTCACAACAACTTTTGAGGTGGATATTAAAAACACTATTTTAATAGAGGAGCACAAAGAAGACTAAGGCTCAGAGAAGAGAAGTAACACATGGCTAATAAGGATGATAGCTAATTTATAAGCCCAGGTCTATTATCATTACTTTTGTTTTCCATTTAAGTATATTATTATTAAACTCTCAAGCGCCCCCTTTTTTTGCCATTATGCTTGTTGACTCCCTACTCATCTTCAACATAAAATCACCTATTCCCAATTTTATACCTAACATAACCCCTCAATCAAACACTATATATAGAATTCTCCATTACTTTTTTTTGTTGTGTTTTGGGGACAGGGCCTCCCTATGCTGTCTAAGCTGGTCTCAAACTCCCCGCTCAAGCAATTCTCTCATCTCAGCTCCGCCTCCCAAAGTTTTGGGATTACAGGTGTGAGCCACTGCACCCGGCCCAAGATGCTCTATTACTTTTTATAAGTCTTTCCTGTTTCTTCCTCCTTGGTTATTTTTCTGATCAAAGTGATTCCCGCTTGCCAATGCACCTTCCTCTCAACTCTCATGGTCCTTTCTTCTCAGGGCTTCTCACCTGGCTTCTTTCTCCCCACCTTTCTACAGCCTCCAGAGAGGCCCACATTTCACCTCCTCCTCCCAGCCCCAACACGAGTTGCAGTTCAGCATTTTTGCTTCCCACCAACATTTTCTGTTGCCATGGAAACCATGAGGTGGTGCTGGAAGGAGGGGGAGTCTTGGAGGCAGTCACTGCTGGCCTGGGGGTGGGAAGGAGATGGTAGGCAGCTGGGGGAGGGGAGAAGCAGAAGAGGAGAGGCTGGAAAACACAGCATCAGATACCAGCCAGAGACTGATGGAGAAAGGGACTTCTCAGCTCCCTCCAAGGGATCAGGAGAGGCAGGGGGAGAGCAGCCCAGCACCCGGCTGGCTTAGCAGCTGCATCTTTCCGATGGCTGAACAGAAGGAGGCTGAGTAGGCGGCCCCCTGTGGTGACGGAGCCTGGTTCCCAGGCTGCTTGTAATCTGTCCTTAATTTGCCACAGAGGAAGTTAACTTTATGTAGCTAAGAAAAAGGAAAGCTCAGGGGAGCCATCATCACAGAAAATAAATATGTTCCCATTATAAATGAAGTTACAGGATAATTTACAGTCTCAGAAGATGAGCAGATAGGAGGAGACAGGGAGAAATGGCCTGTATCAAATGAAAAGTTTAAGCTAAAAATCAGGAAAAAAAGCTTTACAGGAATGTTTGTTCTGCATAAACAACTGAGACAAAGAAGACAGAGCATTTTCACTGGCATATAATTTAGTGGATGCCTTCCAGACACTTATGATTTGTGGTTGGCCAAAGTCCTGGGACCCTCAAACTTTGTCATGAAATTTGAAGAGTGAGGCTTTCACATATATTATGCAATCAGTTTTGTGCCAAGGGGAAGACATGACTGAGAAGTGGAATCAAACAGTCAGTAAGGGAGAACTGAAAGTGAAAATTTATCTTAATAAGCATTAAGTAAGTTAAGAAAGCAAAACTAAAGAGACTCATGAAATCTCGTGCAAGATAATCACTCATTGCTTAAACCAAGTGTTTGTTGGGTGTTCATTGTATACTAGGGACTGTCCTGGCCCCTGGAGTTTGGGAGAGCAGGTGGAGAGGCAGGAGGAAGAATAAAGCAAAGATGAGTAAGCAACAAATGGCCACTGGTTTTCAGGGGCTCCTGACCAAGTGGAAGAGAGAGATTCACTAAAAAATCATTACAATGCAATATAGTTAGAAGTTTTCAGCACAGATGCATTTCAAATGTTGTGGAGTACCATGGAAGTCTTGTTTAACTCTGTGGGAATCAGGGATGACGTCACAGAAGTGGTCTTTGAACCAGTCTTTCAAGGATGAGTTGAAGGGAACAGTAAGTACAGAAACCCGGGAAGAACGTCTGGGCAGAGGAAACAACGTGTCCTGAGGGGCATGCAGACATAATAGTGCAGATTGTGTTGAGAAGACAAAGAGGTGTTACTGGAGTTCAGTATTTGCATGTCAGGAATGGGAGAAAGAGGCAAGTAACAAGGTTAGAAAGATAAATGAGGACCAGCACCTCAAATGCCCTCCTATGAGGCTTGAACTTAATCCTGTACAAAATGTGGGGAGTAGCACACTGACATGTCAGGATTTGTGTATTAATACTCTGACTTTGGTGGCACTATAGAGGATGAGTAGAGAGAAAAGGAGGACCACAGGAAGAGGAGCTTATTAGCTGATATGGCTTTAGTGATGGACAGAGAAGAGTCCAGGATATTGCAGCAGAAAAAGGAATAAAACATAGTAATCCTTGACTTCAGGAGTGAGAGAAAGGGAGGAATCCAGGATGGCTGAGGGAGGCTTATGAGGATGAATTCAGTCTAAGCAAGTAAAAATTCCTTTTACAAAAATATACATGATGCCACCTAATCTGGATTCACATGCTATTTCTTCAAGAGCTGCAGAAGGAAAAAAAAATCAATTAAATTTTACTCTCCCAGCTTCCTGACCAAATGGTTCCTAAATTTAAGATTCATCTTTCATGTTTCATAAAACAAAATCATATGTTAAGAAATAAAAGTGGAAGAAATTGCTAAAGATTACTTTTAAGTTATTAAGCAAATGGCAACCATCAGTATACCTTGATGTGCCATTTAAACGTATATACCATGGTAAATGGCAGAGGTCATTTAGTAACATGGGTAAAACTACACAACAAACTGCTGAAATTGATGTCACTGTTCAGAAGACGAAAAATACTATTGTGTTCCTCTTAAAATTGACCATAACTAAAATTTTAAATTAAATAAGGGAACAACCTAATACTCATGATTTACTCAAATAATAAATACAGGAAGAAATACTGGATAAGTACTCATGACATTCATAAGTTTAAAATGTTTTAAACTTATCATTTTTTGGATACAGTAATCACTTAAAATCCCAATGTTATACTGAGCATCTTTTCAAATGTTGGAGATAAATGATAATAGTCTTAAATGAAAAGACCAATACCATTTTGATAACTTCCTCCTCTATTTACCCAGGCAGTATTACCTTGTTTATCTCCATATCCAACTTATGAAGTTTTAACCAGTTTTTCAGTCTCTGTCCAGACTGACAGCAAGACAGAGGATCTCTGCTCTCCATTTTCATTCTGATTTTGAGCATACCTGCAACTCACCACAACTGAGATCACTCTCTACTTCAAGACTGAGCCTTGGCCCATACTCTTACAAGCAAACCAAACCCAGAGTGGCATGTATTTTAATTCTAACTCAAATTTTGTGACTGCACGTCAAATAATTCTTGCTGCTGATTTAGTCTTGTGATGCTGCCTCACTTCTGGTAACTCTGACAGGCCCTGTCTCATTCCTGAGCCTCAGTCTTGCCCCACCCTCCATGCTACATGCTACATTGTTTTTTATCAAAGGTTTTAGCCAATGGTTTGCTTTGGGCTCAATGACAGACCTGCTATGCATTGACAGATGTATACCCTTCTGTCTAGAACTCTAATATGCCTGACCCCGAATCCTCTATGCCTTGTGGGAAGAGAACACCATCCACCGGCATACATTTGAATGCTTCTTTACCTTTAGCTACCAGTTGGAACTATCTTCTTCAACTATGCTCTGCCGTTGCTGAATGCTACTTGGACACCATGCTTTACCCTCAGACTAGACCTCCTCTATCTGCTACTGCAACTCAATTTGTTCCTTGGCTCTTGTTTCATCCCAGTAGGAGGAGGCCCCTTTTCTGGCCCTAAAATGGCGCCACCTGCTCCATCCTCCTGCATGCTGAGAAGAATTAGACATAGGCCGTTCCACTCTTAATCATCCTCCAAGCTTCCAGCCAACTTCCCTATTCTCTGGGATGCTCTATCTTTTGGCCTTCTCCATAAACTCAAATTCAGTTTTTCCAGAGTTGCTGCCACAGAATTCCACTTCTCCTAGGCCTCAGAACTTTTCTTGTTTTCTTGGATCTCATCTTTGTATTCTCTTTGCTTTCTACCACAAACAGTAGCAGGATTAGATTATTTCTACTCAACAGACTGGAAAATTTCTCATAATGCTATACCACAGGCTCGTGCTGAGTATCAGAGAACCAGGTCAGAAACATCAAGTGTTGAGGATTTATTTCAACCAATTTGAGAGGAATGTACAGATGAACAGGCAAGTTTCTGTTTGTTGACTGGAATCCCTGGAGGCTAAGGGCTCCACCTCAATTCTAAGTGTTGCACACACAGCATTCTAATAGGAAATAATGAGCTCTTAGAGGAAGGCGTCCTTCGGTACTGCCTGATAGTCTGACTCAGAATCAGGCAACACATTCATGGTCCGTGTCCTAATTTCACCAACTATGCAGCCGAGACAGGATCTAACAATACTGTCTCTTCATATGGCAAGCCACAATGTTATTTATAGAAGGTCAGAGTTTGAGCCAAGCTTTTTTAGAATCCATTACAGTATGCAGCTACTGTCTAGTTTTTAACTAATTTTCATCTATAAAATAAATACTTAACAATCCTTTCAAGAAAGTATGTGCCAGTCTTAGAATTGAGATAAAGCCATTAGCCACACTGAGGGCTAATTTGAATCTGCTCAAATGACTCCAGGGATTCTAGTTGATTCTGAGAAGTTAAACAACTTGCCCAAGGTCATTCAACCAACTGGTTTAAGAACTTAGAATTTTCTGTGTAGGTGATGTTCATTTTTAGTTTTCATTTTCTGGTTTGTACGTTGTATCTTTTATAATACATTTTATGTATCTTTTCAAATAAATTGTGTTCATCCTTATCTAAGCAAAAAAGGATTCCATCATATTAAACAAAGTCTAAATTGTGGAGGATATGATCAAAAAAGAAAGTCTTCCCACCCATTTGCTGATTGAAGTATAGCACAGAGTTGGAGACCTTGAAGACACCCAAACACCAATGTGAGGGATTATCAAGCCTAAAAAATTTCTAGAGACAAAGAAAGCAGGCTGAGTTTTCCCAAAACTGCATGACCCTTTCTGCAGCCAAGTTTCTAAGGCACTCCTTATAGATTTGATATTGACAATGATTTTCTTCACAGAAGAAAACAATTTCATACTGGAGGCAACCCTGTCAGGGTGATGTGTTATGTTTAAAGGGCACACCATACTTTTGTAAGTTTTCACTGGATATAGCATCATGTACCTTTTGTTTCTCTGATTCTAAAGTTTTCTTCTCACTGGAAATTCATAGCTGTTTTCTCCTTGTGAATGCTGATAAATAATGACAGTCTATTTAGATCATTGTTACCATCTCAGAATCTGGAAGCATCATCATGTCAGGCTTAAAAAAAAACTAATCGGGCAGATGAGAGAAGTACCTGAGAATGGGATGTTGTCAAACGGAGGACTACTCTGAGAGTCGAATTGCCTTTGCCACCTCGGTGAGCATCTCCAGGCCAGGTCCTCTTTTACATGAAACTTTTCCCACCATATTCAGCATCCCAAATTCAATGTGATATTTTATAGGCAAATTATTCAGTCTACTGAGGTGGGAGTTTGCCTGTGGGCTTGCTGAGGATGCTTGGAGGATTAATATTTTTTCAGCAGAAAGTTGCAATTCCACCTCTCAAGAAATAACCTCTTTTCATAGCACATGTCAAGTATATGGATTCTAAGTTCTAATCATCTCCAAGGTTAGCTTTCTAAATTCAAGGTTTCCATCATGACTCAAACCTTAGCTGAATATTCTATTTTTTCAAAAATATGAATTGGTCTACCAGTACACATTCAGTACCACCATCCACTAACCCTGTTAACATTTTGCTTGGACCAAAAGTAGGTAGACTGTTAATCTAGAAGAAGGGAATATATGGAGATTATGTAGAACAACTTCTTTGTTTTTAGAAATGAGGAAATCAAGGCACAGATCATTAATAATTTTCTAAAAGTCTCACAGCAACTCCAAAACTCCTCTTGGAAATAAGTATGGTGCAAAGAAAATGAAAAAATAAATGTAGGACTGACATAGAAGAGTCCAGACCTCTTGAAACTTGGTTCTGTGTCTTTCTCCTTCCCCTGCTTTGTGGCAGGATACAAGGATACAGTCAAAGTCTTGAGAGAAAACATGACATAACTTCCCCATGCATAGGTTTTACTCAGTGATTCAGAGGAGGGTAAGATGGGCAGGGGAGGGGGAGATTCCATTATTTCTATATGAAAGAAATGGATATTTTATGGAATTGCACAAAAAATTGCTGAACTGTTAAACTGAAATATTAGACTTAAAAGAAATGTTATGTTTGCAACTTGAAGCTTCAAGTTACACCCTCAGATTACCCTACCCCCATTTCTTCCTCTGCCATCCAGGGAAACTCATTCTCTTCCCTCTGAAACTAGAAGCATTTGAATAGGAAAAATTGAAAAGCACCACATAACACTGTGAAACTTCCTGCTTAGAGGAGTTAACCTAAAAGTAGATACCTAAACCAGCCCTGTTCACTTCTCCCAAAACTCCAAAAACTATTTGTAATGTTTTTATCAAGCCCATAAAGTCTGGAACCATGTGAATGACAACCATATGTTCCAATTAATTTTCACTGAATTTCTCAAACTATTCTCTGGAAAAACAAATAGATCATACCAAGAACTCTGTGTTTTTTGGGTTTGGGATTTTTTTTCTTAAGTCTCTTATGTAGTATCAAAAAGTGTTCCAGAATTATATTATTAGTCTTTCCTATCTTTTATTTTTTTTTTGAGTATTTGTGACGTCCTATAGAGATCTTTTGTTTTCTTTTTATAGACAGAAATATCTGTCTCCTTTCAAATATTTTTGAAAGTATCAGGTACTTATCAGACCTTAATTTTTTTTTTAAGAAAGGAACTCAGATTCTTCTTCTCATCCACCCACACTACCTGTTAGGAATCTGTTTATCAGCATCCTCATCTCCAGAATAAAACTAAATATGGGAAACCTAGGAGTTATCCTTGAACCTCCCTCTTCTTTACTTTAATTCAAGTCAACCAGTCACCAGGATTGCTGATTTTTACCTAGCACACAGTTCTCAAATCTGTCACCTAAACTTTATCTGTGCAGCCATAGCACCAATTCATGTCTAGATCTCTTGCCTGAATCAGTCCCATCAGTAGTAGAGCCCAGAACATGCCAATGCATAATGGAAATGAAGGTCTGAATCTTGGCTTCTAATGACATGGTAGCCCAAGAATCAGCAAGCTATAACGAAAAGGGCCCAGAAAAGAGCCCTGGGTGCATTTCTCCAACATTACCATCACTGCATTGAATGTGAATTATTAATTAGAGAAAATGCTTATCTTCCGTCTCAATAAAATGACTTCCTTGATAATGGGAACCATGTTTTATTCATTTCTGTGTTCCCAGTACTTAGCTGTGTATTTGGCACATGGTACATGTTTACTTAACTTTTTGGAATGAATGAGTGAAATTTCCCACATTTAAACTATGTGGCCCCTCTTGCCTACTCAAAGGCTTCACTACCCCTGCTCTCACCCGCATTGTCAATTTTCCCATCTTTGTTGATTCTCTTCATCAGCATGCAAACATGTCACAACAAGACCTAATTTGAATTTTAAAAATTCTCTTTGCCCTACATTACCCCCAGTTACTACCCAATTTTTCAGCAAAACCTCTCAAAAGATATGTCTGTAATCATCTTCTTCCCTTCAATTCTCTCTTGAACAGGAAATGTTTTCTCTTTTCCACCCTACCCAAACTGATCTAACCACAGTCATCAATGACTTCCCCAGTGCCGAATCTGTCAACTCTCAGCCCTCATTTTATATGACCTATTATCAGTATTTGACTTAACTGATAAATTCCTTCATCTTGAATTAATTTTCTTCCAATTAATTAATTTCTTGCCAGCCATTCCTCCTCATCTCTCCTCTTAGATGCTCCTCCTCCATCTTTCCCAGGTCTGACATTATTTACCTGAAGGCTCAGTTCTTTTCTCTATCCATTTTACTCCCTAGGTGTCCTTATTCAGACCTGTGGCTTATGTTACATCCATAAACTGATGATTCTCACAGTTGTTTCTTTAGCCCAGATATCTCTCCTGAACTATGAAATCTAGAAAGAGATTTTATTATTTACATTTAGTTGCCTACATGAACATATCCACTTAGCTGTCTCACAGAATCTCAACATTAAGGTGTCCACAACACCATTGTCCCTTACACACACACACACACACACACACACACACACACACACACCAATATGTTTGTGCATGCTTTTATTTTTTAGTCTTCCCCAGGGTGGAAATTCTATCTTCATTTTTCTAGTGCTCAAGAGAAAAACCTTGGAGTCATCTTTGAATTCACTCTCTTGTACTTCACATTTATTTCATCAGCAAATCCCACTGGCTGTAACTCTAAAAGCATCCAGAGTCTGGTTCCTTCTTAAACCCTTGGCACTTGCTCTAAGCTATCATCACCTCTCCTCTATAATTACAAAAACCTCCTAATTGATCTCCTTTCCTTCTTGGACCCCTACAGTCTCTGGAGCCAAAGCGATTTTTCCTAAAGTAGAGGTAAAATTATATTACCCCTCTACTCAGAACTCTGCATTGGTTTCCTGTCTCACTCAAAATAAAATCTAAAATCCTTTATAGTGGCTTCCAAGACCCTGCATGTACAGGTAAGGAGCCTGCATGGACAGGTCAGCTCTTCCTGTCTGATTTCACTACCTCTGTTCTTCCCTTGATCACTGCACTTCAATTGTGATGGTTGAAATTGAGTGTCAACTTCATTGGATTGAAGGATGCAAAGTATTGTTTCTAGGTG
The DNA here is from genome assembly GCF_049354715.1 of Callithrix jacchus. Classification (NCBI taxonomy): domain Eukaryota; kingdom Metazoa; phylum Chordata; class Mammalia; order Primates; family Cebidae; genus Callithrix; species Callithrix jacchus. The sequence continues at coordinate 102,217,046 of NC_133510.1, read as the reverse complement.
TGTCTGTGAGGGCATTGCCAGAGAAGATTAACATCTGAGTCAGTGGGCTGGTGTGAGGCAGACCCACCCTCAATCTGGGTGGGCACCATCTAATCAACTGCCAGCATCCCTAGGATAAAAGCAGGCAGGGGGGATGTGGAAGAGCTAGACTGGCTGAGTCTTCTGGCCTCTATCTTTCTCCCATACTGGATGCTTCCTGCCCTCATACATTAGACTCCAGCTTCTTCAGCTTTTGGACTCTTGCACTTATACCACTGATTTTCCAGGGGCTCTCGGGCCTCAGGCCACAGACTGAAGGCTGCACTATCAGCATCCCTACTTTCGAGGTTTTGGGATTCAGACTGATCTCCTGGCTCCTCAATTTGCAGGTGGCCTATTGTAGGACTTCAACTTGTGATCCTGTGAGTCAATACTCCTTAATAACTCCCTATTCATATAGTCATCTATCCATTTAGTTCTGTCCCTTTAGAGAACCCTGACTAATATGCCAATCATATAGGTCTCCTGGCTGGTCCTGATCCAGCCAAGCACACTCCCACCTCAGGGCTTATGCCCTGCAAACCTTCTGTTTGAAACATTCTTCCATGACTTATCTATAGCTTTCCATCAAAATCTCTGCTCAGTTCATTGAAATCTCTGCTCAGATGTCACCATATCAAGAGGTACTTTCTCCTCACCCTAACACAGCACCTGTCCCCTTTTTCTGTTTTGTCTTCATTATACTCATTTTATATATATTTCTACATATATATTAATTTGTTGCTTATTCAGCATCTGTCTCCCTCTGTGCCCCTCACACCAAACTACAGACATCACTAAAACTGGCATCTTATTAACTTTTGTTTTTTTGTTGTTGTTTGGTTGGGTTTTTTGGTCATTTTGTTTGTTTGTTTATGTGTATGTATTAGATATATATGTATATATACATATATACTTTTTAAAAATTTAGTGATTTATTTCTTGCCCCTAGAACAGAACCTGGCACATGGCAGACATTCAATAAATATTTTTAAATGAATGAATGAACAAGTCACCTTGGCAAAGGGCACATGGATAGAATTTTCTTGCTAATGTATACTTTTGAATTCTCTACCTTGGCTTTACTAGTACCATGCCTTAAATAATTGAGCTAATGGGCTGAGACAAGATAATGATATTTCTTATTACAAGATGTAAGAATGCAGAGTGCCAAGGCTGCTGAGAGGACTGCTGGTTGTTATAGCAACTCTGAAAGCCAGTCAAGTTGGCTGCCAGCATGCGTTTATGAAAACATGTTTATGGAGCTTCCCAAACATTTTTCTGAATTGATTAGACATGTATTTTGTTTGTTGTCTCATATTAGGAGTTATTTACCTTAACATACACAGTAAGTTAAGGCACCCTGCAACATACCGTAGAAAGGGATTGTAATAGTTACTTGAAACACCTACATCTCTGCATCATCCAACTAAATGCTGAGTGGCAGTTAAGAGAAAACCTGCTGATTAGAAATGTTTGAAGATTCATGTAAAAAACAGAAAATGGTTTTTGATAGAGTTGCAATTAAGCAAATCACATAGCCCTAACAAAATTTTATATTTTGTTTCTTAAGGAAATTTCTCCCACTTTCTCTAGATTGATTTTCTATTCCAAAGTCTTCTATTCAACATACTCTTAATTAATATTTTGTAGTCACCCTAAGTATGGGAGGGCAGTCACATTTGTCAAGTCTTATCTATAAATTCAAATATGTGATTTTTCCATATATTATTTTATTAACATATTCACAGAATCTATCATTATCCCCATTTTGCTTACGGCTTAAGGAGAATGATTTTCTCGGGGTCACCAAATGATAGAAATGGCACTCAAACCCTCATTTTTCTGACTCCAAAGAGTATATTTCTACTGTTTCACACAATTTTTAAAATAATACTTCAGGAATTATCCCAGAATCCAGAGTGCCTTTGCTAGGACATTGCTAAAACCATACCAACTCTTCATCGAGTCAGAGGATGATTTTAAGAACTCCAGGGTCAAAGACACTGTCCCCAACACCCATATCAGCTCAGCAGTGACTTTCAAGAAGCAAACCACAAAGGAAAACAGTTACCCTTGGGCTTTATGGTTCATTGAGTTAAACTCAGTTTATTTGTCAGCATCTCCATAAAGGGAACAAAAGGATAATTCTTTTCATTCACTTCTTGATGGCCCTTAGCAACACTCAGTAAGCAGCCACTGTTCATCCCGTGGCTATGGTTATTATTAACTTCCCTCTCCACTGCCAGGATACATCGCAGTGCATCCTACTGATCCTGCTTCCACAAAGTTCTTGACAAATAAACTGGGTCAGACCATACACCATATTTTTTCCTCTTGACATCTGGCTTCCTCTTTTTTAATCTTTATATATGCAATGCAAGACCTTTAATGCAGAAATAAACACTCAAAACTGTTTGAATGTACATCAAACCTCAAGTACCTTAAGCACCATCATTTTCTTTAATGCTATTTCCCTATAATGTTGATAAGAAATGTTGATACCAATTTAATTTAGTATATTTGGGGGAAAATACACACACACATGCGCGTGCGCATGCACACACACACACACACACACACACTGTTAAAACAGTTCTTCAGGCCTTCGTTATCTCTAATTCTAGATCATCACATTAACATTCCAACTCACTTCTTCCAGCCTCTATCTTTTCTCTCTAATGTCCATCCTACACTGTATCCTGGATTCACCTTATAAGCATAGCTATAATCCTACTAGTCCCCAGATTAAAACTTTTAACTATCACAGAAAGTCTAAACTTTTGAGGCTGGCATATAAGGTCATCCTCATTGGATAGACCCAACTGACTTTTAATTTATCTCCTATCAGATCCCTTTAAATCTCAAATTAGGTTACTCATCATTTTCTTAATATGCCATATGCTTTATTAGCCCTGTACTTTTTCTAAGCCTCTCTTTTCTTCTCCCTTCATGCAAAGTCCAGGGGCAATCAGTTCCATTCCTAGGACTTTAATTATCACCAATGCCCAGATACTTTCAAAACTTCTATGTTCCCTCTCCTTAACATTAGGCCCATTTTTCCATGTGGATGCCCCACAGGGACCTCAAATCCACTGCTCTTCCCAAATCTGCTTCTTCTCCCGCAGTTCTCATGTAAGTAAATGGCATCACTACTTTTTCGGTCATTTAAGCCAGAAATCTGAATGTCAGCCTTGTCTCCATCTTCTCCTTATGGCATTTTCACACCCAGCTTTGTACTGTTTGTGACTTGATAATATTTATTTTCATCTCAATAAGAATTTAAGTGAGGTCAAGAAATGTATGACGTTTATCATTGAATGGTTTCTAAACCAATGCCTGGCATATAACAAGTTCTTAACATTTTTCTGGCCCAAAGAAACAATAAATTCATTGCTTATGTTTTGATTATATTCACAGATTTTTAAATTAATGGTGGATTCAAAATGTGCAAATGAATGAGATCAAACAAGAAAAGAAATATACTGAAATAACAGCAAGTGTAGTTCTATAGAGCAAGTCCTCAAGTTACACTATTTCCTGTAATGCTGTTTCCTTATGATGCTGATAAGATAAAAACTGATTCCTGGCCAGGGCCACTGTCAGTGTGGAGTTTGCCTGTTCTCCCCATGTCTGCATGGGTTTTCCCAAGGATGTGCTAATGCTGGGTGAATTGGCATGTCTACATGGTCCCAGTCTGGTTGAGTGCAAATGTGGGTGTGAGTATGCCCTGAGATGGGAGAGTGTCCTATCCAGGGTGGGTTCCCACCTGGTGCCCTGAGTTGCCAGGATAGGCAACGTTGAACTGGAATAATTGGGTAAATCATTATCTTTTTTATTAATATTTCTTAAATGTATGCATATCTCACATTTATTTTGATGTTTAATATTAGAAGTGTTTGGATCTTAGGAGTTTGGTGATTTTTTTTTTTTTGACCAGACTATACCATAGTAACTGAACTCTTGTTTATATCAATTAGACTAAGGTCAGATTGTCTTCTTTTTTTTTTTTAATACTTGAAGTTCTGGGATACATGTGCAGAACCTGTAGGTTTGTTAATAGGTATACATGTGCCATGGTGGTTTGCTGCACCCATCAAACCATCGTCTACATTAGGTATTTCTCCTAAGGTTATCCCTCCCCTAGCCCCACTCCCTGACAGGCCCCAGTGTGTGATCTTCCCTCCCTGTGTCCATGTGTTCTCATTGTTCAACTCCTACTTATGAGTGAGAACATTCGGTGTTTGGTTTTCTGATGGTTTCCAGCTTCATCCATGTCCCTGCAAAGGACATGAACTCATCCTTTTTTGTGGCTGCATAGTATTCCTTGGTGTATATGTGCCACATTTTCTTTATCCAGTTTATCATTGATGGGCATTTGGTTTGGTTCCAAGTCTTTGCTATTGTGAATAGTACTGCAATAAACATATGTGTGCATGTGTCTTTATAGTAGAATGATGTATAATCATTTGGGTATATACCCAATAATGGATTGCTGGGTCAAATAGTATTTCTGGTTTCTTTATACATAGTTTCAATTCAAGTTGCAATCTCCAAGAACTTATCCATGACATTAAGTGAGGGCTTGCTGAATTTAAGAAAATCTACTGAGAGAAAAACAAGGCATTCAAATCAGACCTTGACTCACTGCACCTGTGTGCCAATTTCAACTTGTAAGTAGGTAGGGCTGACAATGGAAGGAATTCTGCAAAAATGTCAGCAGGTGATGCTTCACATGGAAGAATGCTTTAATAGCTCTACTCTTACCAGCAGCAGCCCCCTCAGAACAAAAAAATCAAGAATTTGGGAGGCTTATGGAGGAACGAACCAAAGTTCAGCAATATATTAGTATATTAGTTCAATGGTTGAATGCTTAATTTAGTTTCCCACGGCTGCTATAAGAAATTACCATGAACTTGCTGGCTTTAAACAACATTTTTTTCCTCGCCAAGTTTTGGAGACTAGGAGTTCACACGTGGGCAAAATCAAGGTGTCAGCAGGGCCTCATTCCCTCCAGAAGCTCTAGAGGATAATATGTTCTTTACCTCTTCTAGCTTCTGGTGGCTGTCAGCATACCTTGATTTGTGCCCACATCACTCCAATCTCTGCCTCTGTGGCCACAATGCCTCCTCCTCTTTTGTCTGCCAAAGCTCCCTTTGCCTCTACTTTATAAGATATTTGTATTTATATTTAGGGTGGTCCAGCTAATCTATGGTAATCTCCCCATCTCAGGATCCTTCACTTAATCACAATTGGAAAGATTCTGTCTCCTAAAAAGACATCATATACAGGTTCTAGGGATTAGGATCTGATACCTTTGGGGGCTCTTATTCAGCCTACTGAAGCAGAAATTCTGCCTGAGTGCTGTTGTGAAGTAAACTTAGTAGTTGTTGGTTGCAGTTATTTTTTTGCTGCTATTGTTGTTACCCTGAGACCAAAAACTGATCCAATACTTCTGGGCATACATAAGAGAAGTTCAGGAAAATTCATTACTCCTGCCAGCCCTGCAGTCCTAATAGAAGATCAGTGAATTTCAAATCAAATATTTGTCAGAAATGTCTGATCTTGTATTGTTAAAGTTGCCTGCAGTCATTCTTGACTGCTCATTCATTTTCTTCTATCCTTTCTTTGTGTATATGTGCAGTTACTTTTGATAGTGAACTAGAAATATGCATAGTACTTAATTTGAACATATGAATAGAACCTTATCTGCAGTCTGGTGGGTGGGTGGGCCCACAGCATTGCAGCACATAATATTAGATTTTAATTTGGTAAATGGAATATTAACTGCATTCCCAAAACCTCTTTATGAAAGTGAAAAGATTTGAGTGAGCTACTGGATTTAGAACACCAGGCACTGTACAGTCACTCTTTCAGGAAAGGGTGCTATATAAAGCTGCGTAATAAAAGATTATACTGCATTAAAATGTTCTCATATGCAGTGTAACCAATTCCATTCCTTTCTGAGATATGCCAATGTACAGAATAAAATTTAAAAACTTATTAGTGTTATAAAGTCATATATATACTCGCTTCTTTTGTTGCCAAGATAATAGAATTTTTATAATCCAAACTCAATTTATTATATGTTACATTCATATTTTTCCAACAACCACTGGGTCGATATTTTGTAATAAGAATAGATATTGTCAAATGTAACTCTTTCTAAAATTTAGTGTGTTTGCATTTAGTCCCAGCATCTATCCACTTAGAGTTTGGGATTTTCTCTGCAAAGGCTGTTTATCTTGCTACTTGAATCATTTCTATTTAAAAATCTTTTGTATTTAAATGAATGATAAAGGGAATATCACCACTGATCCCACAGATATACAAGCTAGGATTAGAGAATACTTAAACACCTATGTGCAAATAAACTAGAAAATGTAAAAGAAATTGATAAATTCCTGGATGCATACACCTTCTCAAAACTAAACTAGGAAGAAGTCAAATCCCTGAATGGACCAATAACAAGTTCTGAAATTGAGGCAGTAATTAATAACCTACCAACCAAAAAAAAAGCCCAGGACCAGACGGATTCACAGCTGAATTCTACCAGAGATACAAAGAAAAGTTACTACCATTTTTTCCAAAACTATTCCAAACAATTGAAAAAGAGGGACTCCTACCCAACTCATTTTATGAGGCCAGCATCATTCTGATACCAAAACCTGGAAAAGACACAACAGAATAAGAAAACTTAAGGCCAATACCCCTGATGAACATCAATGCGAAAATCCTCAATAAAATACTGGCAAACTGAATCCAGCAGCATATCAAAAAGCTTATCCACTGCAATCAAGTCAGCTTCATCCCTGGGATAAAAGGGGTTCAACATACACAAATCAATAAACATAACCCATCCCATAAACGGAACCAATGACAAAAACCATGTGATTTTCTGAATACATACAGACAAGGTCTTGGATAAAATTCAGCACCCCTTCATGCTAAAAACTCTCAGTAAACTTGGTATTGATGGAATGTATCTCAAAGTAATAAGAGCTATTTATGACAAACCCACGGCCAATATCATACTGAATGGACAAAAGCTGGAAGCATTCCCTTTGAAAATCGGCACAAGACAAAGATGCCCTCTCTCACCACTCCTATTCAACATAGTATTAGAAGTTCTAGCCGGGGCACTCAGAAAAGAGAAAGAAATAAAGAGTATTCAAATAGGAATAAAGGAAGTCAAATTATCTCTGTTTGCTGATGACATGATTGTATTTTTAGAAAACCCCAACATTTCAGCCCAAAATCTCCTTGAGCTGATAAGCGACTTCAGCAAAATCTCAGGATACAAAATCATGTGCAAAAATCACAAGCATTCCTATGTACCAATAATAGACAAACAGAGAGCCAATTCATGAGTGAACTCCCATTTGCAATTGCTACAAAGAGAATAAAATACCAAGGAATACAACTTACAAGGGATGTGAAGGATCTTTTCAAGGAGAATTACAAACCAATGCTCAAGGAAATTATAATAGAGGATACAAACAAATAGAAAAACATTTTGTGCTCATGGATAGGAAGAATCAATATCGTGAAAATGGCCATACTGCCCAAAGTAACTTATAGATTCAATGCTATCCCCATCAAGCTACCATTGGCTTTCTTCACAGAATTAGAAAAAGGTACCTTAAATTTCATATGGAACCCAAAAAGAACCCGTAGAGTCAAGACAATCCTAAGCAAAAATCTTTTGTTTTTAAATGTTTATTTTTAAAAATCTACTGTATAGAAGCAACAAAGATAGGCATAAAGATAACAAAAGACAGATTCTAACCCAAGAAGATCAAAATATCATGGGTGAAACATTTATGTAACAGTAGTTGCTAAATTTTACTGGGTAATTACTCCATACCAAGCACTAGACACCTTATATGTACATAATAAAATAATCACCACAATCCTGTAGTGTAAATGCTGGTATTATAGTGTAAATCCAGGTATTTTCAGATGAAGAATGAGGCTTAGAGAAACTCAGTGACTGGCCCTAATAAGCAAATTTAGATATTCTGAATCTATCCTGAGCCAACACCCTGATGCAGCTTTAGTGTACCCTGTATAGAAGACGCAAAGTAGCTTCTATGAGGAAGCAACTGATTTTCCTTCTCAGACCGGGAATAGCCAAAGAAGTTTATAGGTTGTATCCTTAAGAGTAGCAACATTTAGGAGTGCTTGCTATGTGTCAGATATTACTCTAGCACTCTACACACATAAAATTCACTCAGTCCTTGCAACAATCCTACATAATAGAAACTGTTGGAATCCCCAGTTTAATGATGAGGAAATTGAAAGACAGAGAGATTAGGTAATCTGTCCAAGACCACACAGCTAGAAAATAGTAGAGCCAGGATTCCACTCAGGCAATCTAGCTTAAGAGCATCTTTTTTCTTTTTTTTTTTTTTTGAGATGGAGTTTCACTCTTGTTACCCAGGCTGGAGTGCAATGGTATAATCTTGGCTAGCTGCAACCTCTACCTCCTGTGTTCAAGCAATTCTCCTGCCTCAGCCTCCCAAGTAGCTGGGATTACAGGCATGTGCCACACCACCTGACTAATTTTGTATTTTTTTAGTAGAGATGGGATTTCACCATCTTGGTCAGGCTGATCTGAAACTCCAGCCTTCAAATGATCCTGCCTTGGCCTCCCAAAGTGCTGGGATTATAGGTGTGAGCCACTGCACCTAGCCAGGTACCTCATTTTGTTTTAACTTTTATTTTAAGTTGGGGGGTACATGTGCAGGTTTGTTATATAGGTAAACTCATATCATGAAGGCTTGTTATACAGATTATTTGGCCACCAGGTACTAAGCCTAGTACCCAATAGTTATTTTTTCTGCTCCTCTTTCTCCTCCCACCTTCCACCCTCAAGGAGGCCCAAGTGTCTGTTGTTCTGTTTGTATTTGTGAGTTCTCATAATGTAGTTTCTACTTTCAAATGAGAACATGCAGGATTTGGTTTACTGTTCCTGCATTAGTTTGCAAGGATAATGACCTCCAACTCCGACATGTTCCCACAAAAGACATGATCTTGTTCTTTTCTGTGGCTGCATAGTATTCCATGGTGTATATGTATCACATTTTCTTTATTCAGTCTGTCATCGGTAGGCATATAGATTGATTCCACGCTTTTGCTATTGTAAATACTGCTGCAATAAACATCATATGCATGTGTCTTTATGGGAGAATGATTTATATTCCTCTGGGCATATACTAAGTAATGGGATTGCTGAGTCAAATGGTAGTTCTGCTTTTAGCTCTTTAAGGAATTGCCATACTGCTTTCCACAATGGTTGAACAAATTTACACTCCCACCAACAGTGTATAAGTGCTGCCTTTTCTCTGCAACCTCACTAGCATCTGTTATATTTTTATTTTTTAGTAATGGCCATTTTGATTGGTGTGAGATGGTACCTAATTGTGGTTTTGATTTGCATTTCTCTAATGATCAGTGATTATGAGCTTTTTTTAATGTGATTCTTGGCTGCATGTATGACTTCTTTAGAAAAGTATCTGTTCACGTCCTTTGCCCACTTTTCAATTCCGTTATTTGTTTATTTCTTGTGGTTTATTTCTTGTGAATTTGTTTAAGTTCTCTCTCTCTCTCTTTTTTTTTTTTTTTTTTAAGGCAGAGTCTCGCTCTGTCACCAAGGCTGGAGTGTAGTGGTGTGATCTCAGCTCACTGCAACCTCTGCCTCCCAGATTCAAGCAATTCTCCTGCCTCAGCCCCCTGAGTAGCTGGGTTTACAGGTGCATGCCATGATGCCCAGCTAATTTTTGCATTTTTAGTAGAGATGGGGCTTCACTATGTTGGCCAGGCTGGTCTCAAACTCCTGACCTCAAGTAATGCATCCACCTCGGACTCCCAAAGTGCTTGGATTACAAGCATAAGCCACCATGCCCAGACTGTTTAAATTCTTTATAGATGCTCTATATTAGATCTCTGTCAAATGCATCGTTTGCAAATATTTTCTTCCATTCTGTGGGTTGACTATTTACTCTGTTGATACTTTCTTTGCTATGCAGAAGAAAAGCATCATTATTAGCCCCTGGGCTAAAGAGCTGAACAAATGTCAATCATTAGCATTTTGAAGTCACAGTTGTTAATTTAAAGATTTTGATTTAAGTATTCCATTGTTAAACAATCAACATAGACAGAAATATTTTCCAATAGAATTCTCATAACATTTATGAGAATCTATATTATTTAACCTCTAATTTTCAATTTTCTAATTGGTGAAATGAAAATGATAATATCTGCCTACTCTGAGGTTATCACAAAGCTTCATTATATACATGTGTGAGTTCCTTACAAATTGCAATGTGTTGTGCAAAATTAAAAAGCTGTTATTGCTCCACTAACTAGGAATAAAGGAAGAAAGCTTTAAAGTCCAAAAGTGTGTAGGGGACTAGAAAGCTAAGACTATATGGAAAGGAATGGCTATAAGTATAACTAAAGAAGACCTTTCGGAGGATCTTGATTGCCATTCTAAAAAGTTTCTTAATTAGAATACACAAGTCAATACAAAATCTCTGCCCAGAAGAGTTATACACTCTTAGTTATGCTTTAAAAATAAGAGTTTCACCAGTAACATGGAAGGGGAGACCCTGGAAAGAAAGGAAGCTCTGTCAAGGGCCTTCTCTGAGAGTCTACTAGTGAAAGGGTAGAGGCTGGGTCAAATCATGATATTGGATGAAGAGAAAGGCAGAAGTCCAAGATATTGCAGAGGTGAAATAAACCTGACTCTATGATGTGGAAAAAGACATAAAGATAATTTAGAAGTTTTGTCTTGGCAATTTGTTTCAGGAAAGAGAATCAAATCATGTATGTTTATTTCACTCTTTTAAATATATTTATTGAGTACCTGATGCTACCATTGCTTCAGGTATCCCTATTTTATGTTATCATTTTTTATCCTCTTTGACAACTTATTCATTAATTAATACATTTAAGAAGTATTTTGAACACTGTGTTTTGTGCCAGGTACTAATGAAGAAACCTCTAGATGTTGTAACTGACCCAAGGTCATATCAAATGACAGAGTCTGTCGTCTCACTCTAACCATCTGCCTCTTTCTGCCACTTCCCATTCGTTCAGGTCAGATACTGAGTTTCATTTAGGACACGTTAAGTTTAGGGATTCTGTGGGAAGTTGGAAATGCTGATTTTATACTTAAGAAAAAAACTGAAGGCGCAGAATTAGTATCACCCTGTATTGGCAATGGCTCAAGGCTTATCCAGTTCTAAATCACTGCATTAAAGAGAGACTTGAAACGTATTCTCAAGATACATTTTAAAGAGCCAATAAAGTTGGAAAATAATATAATGCATATCAAAGTTCCATATAGGGTTTTATTTTACTACTTGCCTCGGCAGAAAATTATCTGTGAGCTCTTTGCTGATGGGGATGGTATCTTATTTATCTTTGTATCCCATTATCTATAGCAATGCTTGATGTGAGGGAGCAACCAATAAAAGTTTGATGAATAAATGAATGAAAGAGAATGAACAAAAGAATAAAGCAAACAGGATGACATGGAAAGAACACATGGCTAGGGGTGGGAAAAACTAAATTGCTTATGATATGTACATGATCTACATTTACATGTTATTAAAATAGTGGATCATAATGCCAACTGTACTTACCTCATGGGGTTTATGGGTGTCAGATGAGTTCAGTTTAACAAGGGACAAGCATTTATGGTGTATCTGTTATGTACCTAGTACATATTATTTACAGTACCTGATACATAACACATCCACCATACATACTGTGCCAGGAACAGGGACCTGCCAAGAATGAATAATATAATCCCCACTTTCAAGGAGCTCACAACAGAAAAATAAATGCCACTAATAACAAAAAAAAATACAAGACTATGATCAATGGGAGAAAGATATGATGCGTCCGTTTATGCATCTAGTATCAGAAAAGCTTTAGGAAAGGAGGTTGTAATGGGAGATATAAAATGTTTGAAGCATCACCTAAATATAAAAGACTAGTATTCTCAAACTAGTAGTTCTTTATCACAGATACATTTAAATTATTTTAATTCCAACATTCCAGGGTCTAAGCTATGCATCTAAGAACATTTTGCTAATATCCATGGATTCTTAACATGAACATAAGGAAAGTGTGATGCTGATGCCAGAAGCCTCCAAGTTGAAGTTTCAGCTCCACGTGGAGTTGCTTTGCCATCTTACACAAGCACATTGCATGGGCCTTTATTTCCTATTCTATAAAATGGGGATAATTATATCTGTACTGCCCATTGAAAATTAAAGTAGATATATTATATGAAAGCACTTTACAAATTTCACAATGCCATATAATATGTCACCTAGGGAAAAATGCTAACCTTTGTGAACTTGCTTTTATTAGTTTAGGGCTGTAATTGCTCAGTACTTCTGGTAAATCAATCAAATGCTAATACATCCTGAATCTATAACTGAAGCTTATTGTCAAAATTATCCTCAAGCATGATGATCTGATGCTATTGACACAAGGCATATGAGATCATATTACTGCCACCATCGCCTTGTTGCTATGGTAACCATAGCAGGCTGGCAAGAAAGCTCCCTGACAGTTGAATTGGAAAGAACAAGAAAACTCAGCCCACTTCCTGCATTAAATGAATTACAAGTACGTGTAAAGAAAAGAAAATTGCTAACCCTTAATCAACTGCTTTTATTTTTTATACTTATAAGGAATACAGAGCTGAGTAGGGGATCTCGCTTTCCCACACACTGGGGTTCAGCACTTTTATGAGGTTGGAAGGTGGCATTTAGGTATTGGCTATGGAAAAAAAACCTTAAAATATACATTAGCTTATATAATCGTCTTCTCTCTCAGGCTTGTGCAGTATTAAGCGGCAGCTGAGTCAAGCCTCTTTCATTTCTTTGGATGCAGAGCCAAAATAGAAAGCTATGAGGACACTAACAAAAGTATCCTTCAAGCCTGAGAAATAGAAATTATACTCTTAAAAATACCTTTTAATATTATATAAGCCAAATAGTGAGGACCTGGGAAATAAGTTCTGATCCAGAAATAAGACTCTCTGTTTCTTTAACTTTGCGGTTCTCTGATACCATTAGAAAATGGAATTTTTAATATAATTGTTCAACTGGAAAGTGAATTTCGTGGAGGTAGAAGGAGCGTTCTGCCATTCTATAGTCAGGTTGTCATTTTATAATTCAGTGTTGTTTGGTAAAAGTTTGCTGAGTTCTGGCTCCATGCCAGGTGCTGAGGACACCAGGTGGATATATGACATGGTTATTGTCCTGATTGCCTTCCAAGGGGCACAGATGTGCAGGCAGATAGCTTCAGTGCAGTGTGATAGGGCAGCGATGGATGGTGGTTTGTGTAAAATGCTCCTGGAGCACAGAGGAATGCCATCTTAATGAGAATGGAGTAGAAAAGGCAGTCTGGAGGAAATACCTGAGCCAAGTCTAGAAAGATACATAATGAGTTAATCAATACAGTGAAGCAATGACAATTTTAAGAGTTTTTGTCAGTGTTTTTCTTCTTGAAATACTTCAAGTTACAGGAAGTTATCAAACTAAAAAGTAAAAATTCATAACATACTCAGACACATCCAGCATCCTTATTAATGACAAAAGCCATATTTCTGAAAGAACACTTAGTGTTCTAATATTTCTCAGAAATGCTTTTATTTTTGAAACCAAGAAATAGAGAAACTTCCTGCTTCATATTAATATATAAAAACAAAGTGAATTTTTATTCTTTGCTTTTAAGCTCGACCTAGTGGCACAAAAGAAATGAGCATTAAAAGGGTAAATGAACAAATGACCTAGAATGATGATAAATATTTTAGAACTCTTCATAATATAATTCTCCAATCAGTGCTACCACTTCTGTCTCCACAGCAGAAAATGTCAGTTTTCATCCAAGAAACTCTTGGCGTGGTTTCTTGGCTTCCTTTGATATCAGGCAGGATGTATTTCTATGATAGAATTTATTCCCAACTGCAGTAGGCTTATCTCATTTTATAGTGGCAATTTTGCACCTTCTTAAAAATTTGATTTATTTTACCATGGACTGATAACACCACTCAGTGAGGGATAATTGACCAGTACTCCTGAAGTTAGGAGTTAAAATCCACTTATTGAACTCATGCCTTCACTTGCAGTTTCTCACCTATCTGACACCTAGCCAGGTTTCAACTTTTCTATCAGAGAACTTTAAAAGCAAAGAAACACCACCTAGATGACTAGTAAAGATGTGGGCATCTACTCTGGGCCCAGAGTTGGCTTTCTTTCTTATATTTATATTTGTGGTCATAAACCCTACATCTAATTTCAAGTTTTGTCACTAATTAGCTCTTTGAATTTTGGCTGATGTTCCTTTCTCTGAGTTTTTGGCCACAGTTACCTTCTCTGGGCTTCCCTTTCCTCGTCTTAAAGCAAGATGATAGTACTGCACAGAGGTGCTGTGAGAGTTAAGTGAGACTGGTGCATATCAAAGAGTTTCCCCAATGTAAGGGGCTGTGGGTGGAAGCATCTAATGATGCTTTAGTGTATTGGTTAAAATGATGTAGTATGTTGGTTAAGTGCATGAAGACAAATGCTAGATTTAAATGCCAGCTCTAGAATTTCCCAGCTGGGTGACCTTAGTCACATCTTACATCTTTGTGCCTCAGCTTTTTCTTTTTAAAGTGGGGATAAATGAATAACTAGTAAATAACATTTCTATCACTTATATGTATTTGAACCCTTCAAAGTTGGCAACATTATCTCTTGTTTATAGAGGAGAAAATTGAGGGTGAAGAAATTATTCTTCATTCTTACAGATGAAGAATCCAAGAACCCTAGGAGTTAACTTCCTCAAGCCTGTAGCTAGGAAATTGTAGGTCAGACCTCTGTCTTGGGTATGTCTGTCTCCAAAGCCAGTGTCCTGTTCCATCATACTCTGCTGCATCTAGCTCAGGACCTGTCATGCAATGAGATCTCACCCATTCATTTCCTTTATGTTTATTGCACTGCTGTTATATGTAATAGGCAAGGTAACCAGTAGCCAGGTAAGCCTACAATAGGAATTGCTTTACTTGATGAACCAATTAGCTTCCTAAGTCATCTCATAAAAACAGACATCCTGAGAGAATAAGACAGAAGATGGGCAAGTGCTGATGGTTGAATTACAGTATACAAAGGTCCAGAGCTCGGGACCATTCTACAGCTCAGTGTGAGTTCCCTGGCCAGCCAGGGAGCAACCTTGAGGGCAGGTATCAGAGTGAGAAGAAAAAGAAGCTGAGGACAGATCGGCAGTTCACATTGAAGCTTTAATTCCACCTGCATGGCAGGAAGTATTTCCTGCTCTCTGACAGCTATGACTTCTTCGAGGCCGTTTATTTCCCTTGCCCCTTCCCTGTGAATGGTCAGTACTATGTATCTCACCTCTCCTTCTCTTTTGTCCATTCTGTGTCTCCTGAGTTCTCATCTTTGCTCTCTCCACTTCTAAAATGCCCTGAAGAAGAACCCTATTTTGCCCATAAAGTGTCCTACTGAAGGCTTTTTCTTTTCTTTTTCCATTGTTCTGTCAAACACCTTTACAATTGTTTCTATGTCCCCTCCTCTGGTCTAAACTCTGTTTCGTACTTTTTCTTGGAGAGCATTTCTTTAGTCACCTACCTTCTAATCTTTTCTCTTTTTAGCTCAAATCCTGTGTTCATAAATAAAGTTGTCAACCTTTTGTGAAACAAAACAGAACAAACACTACCTTCTTTTTCTATTTATGATTGGTTTTACTGTCTCTAATCTATGATTTTCACTATTGTTAATATACAACTCAGTGACCATGATTGCTGAATGTTATTTATGAACCCCATTCTTTCTTCAGGGCCCCAATTCCTGAGGGCAACTTTTCCAAATCCGTTCATGCTTTTAGTCATTCATTTATACATTCTTCAAATATTAATTGATGACTATATGTTAGTTACTGTGCTAACTACTGGGGGCATTAAGTGGACAGATGGTTTCTGTCGTCAAGGTACACAGTCTAGTTGGAGAGACAGAGAACTGAACCACTGGTTAAAATGCATTGTGATAACTGCATGGAAGTTTGCACAAAGTGCATTTTCTGTCATTCTGGCTTACCTTCACAAGCCAAATCTTCTGTACCTCTTTCACTGTTACCACCTACTATGATGGTTCACTGGAAAAGGATGACTGGAGTAGAGGGTATAGGGATTAAAGATGCTGCTCTTGCAATAATGCAGCTGTGTTACCAGGATAAGGTCATTTGAGCCTCACATCTCTTAATCTGGAAGAAAATGAACCCATTCTTTATATTCTTCCTGGGAGGCCCAGGGAAAGTTTCTGTGAGAAATACACAAAGATATAGATATCCTGGATTTTAAAGACTGAGATAAGTTTAATGTCTCTATGGTTTTAAAAAATCTTTTTTAAAATTATTGTGTGTGTTTATTTCTCTCTTCCTCTAAGACTTCTGTTCTCCACGTATCTATGTAATTTATCTACTCAGACCTCCCTATGTCTTTCTGGGAGTACTTGCAGAAGTTCATCTCATTATTGCAGCCTGACAGAGGAAGGAAGTGAATTGCAAGAAAATTATGGCTAACTTACAAGTGAGCTGTGTTACAACTCACTCAAGTGAGTGAATCTGCATCCCAGGCCTGGCAATTTCTGCATAGCATGATCTTGATGCAAGGCTAATCTTTTTTAGTTACTAGTTTCCACTGAATCCTCTGAGTATAAAAATTATTAAGGCTGCATAAGGCATTTCTGTTTTCATTATCCTCTACTTTGGTCTAATGTTTCAAAAAGGAATGCCAGTTTTTCTTTTTATAGAAATAGATACCCCAAGACAGTCCTTGTGATGTTACGGGCTGTTGAGTATGACTATCTAACATTTTAATTTGCACTTCATTTATAAGTCTGAGGCAACATGGTGGAGGTTTCTAATTAATCATCTCGCATTCAGATTGGCTTCTCTGTGCAGGAGTGTATCAGTTTTCCATTCTCATCACTTCTACAGGGCACTGTGACCCAAAGAGTGAGGGTGTACCTGCTCCCCTTCCAAAATAAAAAAATGGCTCCTGAGAGGCAGGCATAAAAGTGGGGTGATGAGGTCACGGTCCATTATATATTACTGATTTACTATATTAATACCATGTCTTATTTTAATATTAAAATGTCTGTATTTTGTATTTATTATTTATTTTCAGTAAATTAATTTTTTTCATATCCTGGGTTTACTATAATTACTTCAGCTGCAGCACCCATCATTCATCCATCATTGTGGTGTAATGGAGTAGGGAAGGGAAACATTGCAACAGGAGTAGACGTCTGGACCACAGTGCTTGCTCAAGATAGGGCCAAGACACTTAACCTATCAGCCTTTATTATTCTGCAAGGTATTGTAACTGAAAACTAAATGAAAAAGTGTTCTAAAAAATATAAATCATGATTCTGACTAGTGTTATCAATTAGTAACCAAATTTTAAGACAACTTTTTGGTAGCAAATAAGGCAACTATGGTTACCAATTTCTTGTATATTCCCAAATAACGCAAAGAGTAGAATTGGAGTGTTTCTTACACAAAGAAATGATAAATGCTCGAGGTGATGGATACTGATTTGATCATTTGTATGCTTGTTTCAAGACGTCACATATATCCCATACATAGATGTAACTATTAGGTGCCCATTAAAAAAAAGACACCTTTAGAAACTGACAACTTTAAAGGCACTTCTCGCCCAACTTTATCACACATACTATTTCTGTTGTATGAGTACACAGGCTTAACTGTCTTAAAACGTTATCTGTCAAGACAAAATCCAAAACATGATTTAGAAGAATACATGGCCGTAGGCCACTCAAGTGTAGAAGGACAAGGATCCTCTGACCCTTGTCCTAACTCTGGATTTTAGCAAGAAGCATATAGTGGTATCTCAGCTATAAGAACTTCTAATATGTGTTTTTTTAGCTATTCCAAAATATTTTCCACTATGCCATGATGTTAGCCAAGAATGCTAAAGTAGCCTTTGGCTGTAAAGATACTAGAATAATGGGAAATTCCTTTATCTTGCACATTAGGCTGTCAGTAGCAATTGGTCTCCTAGTGCCTTTTGGAAAAAATCATCCTCAGATTGTACCAATGAACATTTGTACTGAAGTAGAGGTCTTAGCCCTTGCAGAGACCCCTAGTAAAAGATCTGTCAGGGAGGGTTTCTCACTCCATGTCACAGACTGTCTAAGTGGTATGTATTTGTTTGTGCAGAGCTATATTCCTAGAAACTACTCATCTTGTTGGAGACCAGTTCCAAAATTGGGTTTTGACCTGAATCAACCTCTTCAAAATCAGGTCACCACCAGTTCTCTCACTCCTTAACTATAAACCACATGAGAACAAGGACTATGCCTGATTTTCTTAACGCTTCTGTCTCTACGGCATAATATGGTACCAGGCAGTAGGAAGGAAAATTTTGTTGTATGATTTTAATAAATGCCCCAGAGCAAGGGAATTAGTGTTGCCTGTGACACTGGGTTGTCTGCAAAACACTAAAGCTACACCCTCTAAGACTTTCTGAAGTAGAATCTGGCTTTCTGATTTTGTCGTGTTTTTGCCGTCACTTTTGCTTTCTAATTCTGAGATATTCACAGTTCCTGTCCCACAGGAATTTACCAACTGAAGATGCTACTGTGTACACATGAAAAAATGGGTACCCAAGCAAAATATTTTGCATGCTCTTTGGGGGGCAGGATAAGAATGTGAAATTCAAACTGTCTTTGTGTTCTCCAGAGTGTTAATTGTATAAAAGTCCTCAAAAAATATATAATAACTAATTTCTACTGAGTTTAATAGCATAAATAACAAAATACTTCTCTAGATGGTCTCCCATTATTTCTTACCTCTGGATGAATCTAGCACATCATGTCCAGCTATTTGAAGTTTCAAATTTCAAAATGTTCAAATTCACAAATAAAACCACACAAAGCCATGTTCATTTAACAACGTCTACTATATGGCAGTGCTATGCCCAGCCTGGGGATAAAATACTGAACACATTGCTGAAAGGCAATATGTGTTCAGTATTTTCTCTGTCTTTATAGAGCTGACAGAGAAACACAGTGGGTGATTCTGTGGACTGCTTAGCAAAAGCTATAACCCAGTGCAGGGGCATCAAGCAACAACTCCCAGAGGACGTGATAAACAGAACTAGGAAGGTCAAAGTGAGGTAAAGAGACAGTAGTCAGAGGAGGTAAAGAGAGAGAGGAAGAGTTCCAGGTATAGAAAATGGCATTCCAAAGGCCAAGGAGTAGGAGAATGTACAACTTTCACGGAACTCCAGGTAATACCATTCAATTCCACAAGCATTTATTTAGTACCCACTATTTTCCTAACCCTCTACCGAGCACCGCGTAATGTACCAAAAGATGCCTATTCACATTGTCTTGCTATGAAGGACATATGGGCTCATAGGACACTCAAAACTTGAGGCCTGAAGTAATAAGAGAAAAACAAATAGCTGACGTATAGAATAAAGTACCAAAATAGGACCTAGACAATCCTAAGTGGTGAAATAGAACAGATCTCAATATTGCCTAAGGCCAATCTAGAGGAATGTGTTACACAATGCATAATAAGCTATAGTCATTACTACTATTTACTATTTAATGTCTTTTAAAAAGTGAGAATAGCAAATAACTTCTGGACACTTATTCTTGCTCACCGCAACCTCACTCCCCCAACCTACACATACACACATGTATACTCAATATCTCATCTGTACCCAACTTGCCCTCACTTGATCTTTATTATCTGTCACCTACACTACTGCAAAAGTCTCCTCATAGATCTATCTGCCCCCAATCTCATTCTTTTCAAATTCATCCTTCATCCTGCTATGAGCGTTATCTTTTCAAAACACTTATCTATTAATATCCTCTGCCCTAAGTTTTGAGGGCATCTAGGCTTCTTGAAGAATACAGTCCAATTTTATCAGCATGTCATTCAAGCCCTCTCATTCTCTGATTGCCACACTGAATTTGCACCCTTAGAAGACAGACACTGTGTTTTGTTTTATTTATCTTTATATATCCTCGATTGCTGGCAATTATATAGTAAGTATTAGATTAATTGGTATACTTTAGATAATGTAAACATATCCCTGCCTATATATTCATCTCTAGCTAGCTAGCTAGCTTCTAAATCCTTGTCCTCCAGGAGCTTATAATTTATTAATTATAGTAGGTAGGTATTATGTAGAATGCATTGTCATGCTAGAGCAGGCCCAAAAACATTTACTTGCCCTTAAGGGGTTTAATAGTTTCCTAGAGGAATGATATAAACATGAGTTAAAGAGATAAAGAAGATGAAAATAAGATGAGATAAGAAAAGGCATCATGACAATTGATAGGTTGATTGAATCCCTTCCTTGTTCTAAAAAGTATTTAAAGCAGCTTATAAGATAACATAAAAGGCATCAAATAATTTAAAAATGTATATGTAAGATGAAAGCAAGACATAGATAAGGGATATCAATTGAGTTGGACCTTGAAAGATCAGTAGAATTTTTAATATTGCAGAAAAAAATGAGATCAAGGAGAGTACATAAATCAAGATAGAAGGAGAGATGTTGAAGGAGTTCATGACGGGTAACCTCAAACTACTCAAAATAGCAAGGAATTGTGTAAGACTGAGGGATGTCAAGGTAAGACTAGAGACTTGGGGAACTGTTATGAGAGAGTTTTTATAGGAATCCCCGAGAAAGAGAATTGCTATGCTAAGTGCAGGCCATCCATACTTAAACAATCTGCAGAGACTTAGCACAGTTACTCAACCTTTTCCAGCATTTTTGTCGCTCAGTTTCAGTATTTGACACGATGGCACTGACCTCAGTTTAAGGAATTGTCACGTGCCAAGGAGAGCAGAAGTATCAGCAGTGAAGGGCTTCAGGAGTAAGGATTCTACACCTCGCCCATCCCTGCCTCCTTCTTTCAGGCCCTTTATCTCACTCAAGACCTACCCTTCCTACCTCCAGCAGTTTTTCTTTCCCTCTCCTGTGCATCCAACTTCTCTCTCCACTAGTGCTTTACCTACTGTCTGCAAATTTGCCTAAGTGTCTCCTTTAAAAAAAAAATTATTGTTTTAAGAGACTGGGTTCCACTCTGTCGCCCAGGTTTAGGTGCAGTGATGTGATCATAGCTCACTGCAGCCTCAACCTCCTGACCTCCTAACAAGGAATTTTCCCACTTATTTCAGTCTCCCAAGTGGCCACGACTACAGTGTGTACCACCATCACCAGCCAAGTGTCTCCAATTCTTTTTATGTTTTTCATTTTTTGAGACAGGATCTTGCTCTGTTGCCCAGCCTGGAGTGCAATGGTATGCTCACAGTTCACTGCAACCTCTGCCTCCCAGGCTCAAATGATGCTCCCACCTCAGTCCCCCAAGTAACTGGGACTACAGGTGCATGCCACTATACCCAGCTAATTTTTGTATTTTTTGTAGAGATGGGTTTTTTCTATGTTGCCCAGGCTGGTTTTGAAGTCGTGGGCTCAAGCGGTCTGCCTGCCTTAGCCTCCCAAAGTGCTGGGAATACGGGCATGAGCCACTGTGCCCAGTACCTCCTATTCTTATAAGTGAAAAAAAAAAGAAGAAAATAAAGCAACTTCCTGTGTTCCCATTCCTTCTCCACCTATGCTGCACATTTTCTCCTCCCTTACTCATTCAGATTTGTCAAAACAGTAGTCTACATTCACTGTCTTCACCCATTTTGCCTCACAATCCTCTGATCAGGCTTTTGTACCCACAATGGAAAGTCTCCCAGAAAGATTCCTCATAGGATTCTCATGAGTGGCAATATTTTACCAAACCACAGGGCCTTTTCCACTTCTGTTAAGACTTCTCTGCTGTATTTGACAGTTGGTTCATATCCTTATTTATGAACTTATTACCCTCTTGGCATCTGAGACAACACACTCTTCCTCTTTTCCTCATCACCTTCGTCTTTTCCTTCCTTCTCTCATGGCGTTTCTCCATTCTTCTCAGTGATGCATTTATCCATTTCATACAACTGCCACCTCAGTCCTGATCATCCCCAAAGCTACATCGTTAGCCTGAACCTCTTCCCAAACTTCAGCCTTCTCTCACTGTCTGCTAAAATCCCCTCCTTCCAGTTCCATAGGCCTCTAAGCAAGTCCCAAACAGAACCCTGCACCTCCAGGCTGGGTGCAGTGGCTCATGCCTATAATTCCAACACCTTGTAAGGCTAAGGTGGGTGGATCACATGAGATCAGGAGTTCAAGACCAGCCTGGACAACATGGTAAAACCCTGTCTCTACTAAAAATACAAAAATTAGCTGGGCATGGTGGCTCACATCTGTAATCCTAGCTATTCAGGAGGCTGGGGCACAAGAATCACTTGAGCCTGGGAGATGGAGGTTGCAGTGAGCTGAGATTATGCCACTACACTCCAGCCTGGGTGATAGAGTGAGACTCCATCTCAAAAAACAAAAACAAAATGCTGTACCTTCAACCCTCTACCTCCTCCACAAGTCTATTTCTCACCTAACTCCTTAACCTCAGTTACCCAAACAAGAAAGCTGACAATTATTCTTAACACTTGTCTTCCACCAATACCTATATTTAATCAATAATCAAGTCCGGTCAATTTCAACTCTGTAGATTATTTAATACATCGCCATTCCTGCTGCTGCTGTCCTAGTCCAAACCTTCACTGTCTCTTGTATTATGGCTGCAAGAGCTCTTTAAATAGGCTTCCAACCTCCAGTTTTAGCCCTTCAAATCCCCACTTCAGAGAGCCACTAGACTGTGCTCTCTACATTGTAAATCCAGCCATCTCCCTTCCAGGCATAAAACAATTTGCCAACTGCCCAGACCACAAGATGAAGCCCACTTCACATCATCACATACAAGGCTTGCTACCTGGTCTCTCCCTCCCTGTTTCTTCCACCTGGTTAACTGTAAACTGTTTGCTGGTTTTCACTCTCACTGTACTGTTTCTTTTCTCAGTGCCTTTGTTCATATTGTAACTGATCCATGCAGTGCCTTTTCTCCCTTGCTTCAACCATTGTCTGTATTCTGGTTAACTTTTCCTCATCACTTAGCAGATAGCAGAGATGTTCCCCTTCCCAAATTGTGTTTCCTGATCCGTATCTGTGTACTTCAGGAATCTTTTCTCTGTATAGGCCTAAATATTGTATGTGCTGCATCAAAAAAAAAAAATAGTCTCTTTGGCCAGGCACAGTGGCTCATGCCTGTAATCCTAGCACTTTAGGAGGCTGAGGGCAGTAGATCACTTGAGGTCAGGAGTTTGAGACCAGCCTGGCCAACATGATGAAACCCCGTCTTTAAAAATACAAAATTTAGCTGGGCGTGGCAGCATGTGCCTGTAGTAATCCCAGCTATTCTGGAGGCTGAGGCAGGAGAATCACTGGAACCTGGAAGGTGGAGGTTGCAGTGAATCAAGATCACTCCACTGCACTCCAGCCTAGTTGACAGAGCAAGACTCTGTCTCAAAATAATAATAACAATCTCTTTATGTGTCTTCTGATCCTACCTCCGCCTTACCCTCCTCCAATGATTTTGAGCTTCTTTAGGAGAGAGACTGTCTCAATCACTTTTGAATTTTCAGTACTTAACAAAGTGTGGGCAGCACGGTAGCACTTCAGCAAATGCTGTGAAATGATAGTGTGAGTGAAGGAGGGAATGAATGAATAGGTGAATGAATAAGTGAATGAATAAAGAAGCCCTAGAAGTCTAGGCAAGTTTGGTGTTTCCTGTTGCCCTCATAATTTTCAAGGCAACCTCTAGATCTAAAACTAAAAATGGAAATTACCTCTAATTAACATCTAGCACAGTGTCATCCTTGTTAGGGTTAAATGACCTCAGTAGTTTCCAAGGGAATGGCTCTCATTTCTCCTTTTCTACCTGCTTGGAAAGGTAAAGATAAAGCCACAGATAATTGGATGCTAAGCTATTCTTGAGTCAGTCCAACCATGTTCCTTAACTGAGCTTACCAACTGCAAGCAGAGCTGCTGCAAATATACCTGTGAAGTGAGGCAAGGACCAGGTGATTATGCAAATCTTACATCCTGGGAGCAGAGCCAGCTACATAATTGTGGATCTCAGTGCAAAATAAAAATGTGGGTCCCCCTATTCAAAAGGCAGGGAAAGAATGCCATTAAAAATACAAACATTTTCCCTTCATTTTGTAGTCTCTCTTTAGACTTGTCATGGTGTTTTTTATTTACTATTTAATGTTCTGTGTAAAGAAAAATTAAAATTTTAGGTTTTTAGCATGAATTTTGTCATTCATTTTTATATTGTGCTATGCTACTTTTAGATGCAAATATTAAAACATTTAAATCCTATGAAGAATCACCAAATTCCCCAACTGATATTTTGTGTTTCTTATCCAAAGGATGCCTTGAGCTGGTCAAAAAAAGACAAACACAGGCCAAACCCAGGAAGGTTAGAAGGAGGGAGAATGCACCAAGCATGGAGCCAGCCAAAGAAGCATTCTGAGGCATAAGACACTTGTAGTGAGAGTACAGCCCCACTCAGGCATCTTGGACCCTGCCTCCTGTGTAGGCATAGGTGCCCCACTGCCAGGCCCCCATTACCCTTCCCGGGACCCTGCTCTATCCAAGACACTCTTCCTATTCTTATGAGTGAAAAAAAAAAAAAAGAAAATAAAGCAACTTCCTGTGTTCCCATTCCTTCTCCACTTATGCTGCACATTTTCTCCTCCCTTATTCACTCGGATTTCTGAAAACCGTAGTCTACATTCATTGTCTTCACCCCTTTTGCCTCATAATCCTCTGATCAGGCTTTTGTACCCACAGTGGAAAGTCTCCCAGAAAGACTCCTCCTAGGATTCTCATGAACACTGTGGTAAGTGTTCTGGATAGAGCAGGGCCCCAGGAAGTCTAATCAGGCATCTCTTTTACCCAGTAACCATTAACCTCCATCCATAGCAGACAGGGGATGCCCCCACAAGGATTTTTAAATATCTGGATTGGGATAGCTTCTGACTGGTCACCCATCTGATTTGCTATGGTGCTACCTGTTAGGGCAGGGATGGACAATGCCATGCTCAGCTCCAGGTTCTGTGGGCTTGAGTGCTTCCCCCAAGCTTTCCCTCTGCCAGCACCCAGACTCCTGCTAAGGGTGGAGGATGGTAGCAATTTTAGGACTCAACAGAGAAAGGGAGATTGGTCAGGACCCAGGATAGAGAGAGCAATGAAGAGGGTCTCTGGCAGAACCCATTCTGGAGATGCAGCAGGAAGCAAGACCTCCCATGAGCTAAGCCCAGTGCAGCTTCATTGTCCCTTCAGACTTCACTTATAACAAACATACCAACTCAAAGAAAAAAATTAGGATGAACTTCAAAACAGCAACTACAGAATATTAAACCCCAAATGCAGGGCCCCTAGAGCATGGGGCCTGTGGGATGCCAGATCAAGTGACTTGCCCAAGGCCACAAAGCTAAGTAAATGGCAAAGCTGGGTGGAGTGGGGGGAGAAAAACCCTGCATTTTCCTCTATCACACATGCTGCCTCTTTCAGAATAGACTATTTCTAGCAAAAACAACATGAAACTAGAAGATTTACAGTGCTATGTTCTAAAAAAAAAAATAGTTCCTAGCAGGCATGCTTTATTTTTAGCAATTTTACTTTAGAGTTTATAAAGCAACTTCATAAACATTATGTCACCACATCCTTAGAAGATAAGCATTAGAATTATCCCCATTGTACAGACAAAGAAAGAAGGTTGCTGGTCCTGAGTCACACTTCTATTAAAGTGCAGAGCTACAAGGTGAACCCAGGAGCACCCAATACTTTTTCTTTTTATTAATAGTCCTCAATCCCTGGGTAGTAATTGTAGGAAAGGTTCATGAAAATGACTGGACTGGTAGAAAGAGACTCCATCCATCAGAACTCTGAGACAATTCCACGCAGAAGACACTTGTCGAAGCCGTGGGAGGCGAGTGGGGCCAGGGGAATCTGATTCCAACATCCGCCTTCGTTTCCACAGCAGCTCTGCCACTTACTGTGTGATTTCAGCCAGGTTCCTAGGAATCTCTGTGCTTCCATTCTTTCATCTGTAAAATGGGGATGATAATAGTGATATCTATTTTATAGAATTGTTCAGAGGATTAAAGCACAGTGTCTGGCCCACAATTAACTCTCAATGAATAGCTGTTTTTCTTATAATTAAAGTAACAGTAATAATTTTATTGATGAAATTAGCTGACTAAGCCCAGCTCTCCCTGCTCTCTCACCATTATGTAAGTGCACTTCTCAATACTGAACACTTATCCAAAGAAAATAACATTTCCCCCGAAGCAAGAAGAATTAATTATTCTTCAGGTAGTATGAGTGTATGAGTAGACGTACTCCTTGTTAGAACCTCCAGAACAGATGTTGTGTTAGAAGGGAACATCTGGTCCAGCCCTTTCATGGCTCATTGAGAAAATTAAGGCCTAAGGAAGTTAAATTACTTTTTTAGGTTTATAGAATTAATTACCAATAAGCCAGGACTCCTAATCCCGTGCTCATTTCTAATGACTGTTGCTTCTGTTAGACAAAACAAAACTCTATTACTATCATTGATTTGAAGAATACTTCTGCTTTTTTATAATGTCGCATGATTATGAAGAACTGTATATTCTTTTTATTTTTATTGTTATAATCCTTATGTTCGTTATAATCATTATATGGTGAGTAATGATTTAAATTTATTTGTACTCCTTGTACACGTAAATTGAAGGATATACAAGTATTATTTTCACAGTATGTTCTCTTTTTCCTGCCGGATAGGAAATACTTTCAAGCCATATGGGATCCTAATTCTCTGAATGCTTTTAGATTATCAGATGTCTCAACTGACAGTCCTGGATGAAAATCAAATCATGAGAATTTGCAAAACTGAAAAAAAATTAAGAACATTTTGGTGTTATGGTGTACCAGCAATTCCATCTTTATCTTTCCTTCAATTGAGAGGGAAAACACATCAGGCATCCTGCATATTAGAATTTCCAGCTCAGACTTTTCAGTGCTTTTCCTATAAACTTACTTAGTGATCTTTAGACTTAAGTTTTTTAAATAAATAGACACTTCATGTGTTTACTTACAGATTCATTATTTCAGGCTTTTATTTTATTCAACACTTAGCAGACAGATGTTAGGGGAGATGCAAAAATGCTTCAGGCATGATCCTTTCTCCAAAGAAGTTTGCTGTCCAGTAAAGGAAACAAGACATATAATACTAAGTAGAAAGAAACATGAAATTCTATAACTGTTCATCACCTCTTTAACCTAGATAGAATGTGCTCCCTTTTAATAATGCACAAATTTTAGTAAATACAAGAGACTTCATGATGTATTTAGTACCAGTTGAATATTCTGGAAACAAAACTCAGAACCTTTAACTTGAAAACCTTGACAAGAGGACATTTAATTACATTCATTATGAGAATGATGTCCCTCCTTTTCTTTTCCCTGTATTTCTTTCAGTTTGAGTAATATTATTCAGTGAAGAAAATGCAGTTAATAAATGAGAATATCCTTCATGGTATAGATGCTATACAAAGGACAAGGACATTTGTAGGCCTTATTCAAATTTTCCCTTATATTTAACCTAAGGACAAATGGTGGCCCTAGCCAGTCCCAGAACAGTTCAAAGGCCTCTTTCTAGTAGAGCTTTTGCTCAGCTTTGAGTTTAACCCTTCGTTGGGTTAGCCTCCTGCCTGTCTGCCCAGAGTGATCATCTCCTCACACTTACTCCCATTGTTGTGATGCTAGCAAGTTTTCCCATCACCAAATTTTAAACTTGAAAAAGTCAAAACAGAGTTTTCAAGGTGGAAAAAATATTTTCATCCTGAAGACATCTCAAGAAAAATGTTTTCAAGACCAAAACCAAAACTAAAACGTGGAGAAAAGTCAGGAATGTTTCATCAGTCAACTCTTTCAGTAATCACCATTCACTGCCCACCAAAGGCACTCCAGATTGCAAAGGACCTGAACAAAAGCGCTGACATCTCAAGAGTTCACGGAAGAGCTACACACTAAGGCCAACCTACCATACCCCCAAATGTTCTTACTGTTTCTGCCCTGTTAAGACTATCATGTGCTTGGATTTCAAGAGTAATGTTTTTTCCTGTAGAATACCAGGTTTATATAAAACTGTGTTTCCTTTAGAACCATAACTTTATACAATCTCCAGCTACCTGTCTTCAATTATAAGCTGAAAGACACTCCCAGATTTAAAATCTGTTAGTCCCATGAACACTTTGATAATTTTGCATCTGTTTTAGTTTTTAATAGAAACCAAAATCTAGAGGAAAGAAATTCCTTCAAGCAATCTTTTTATGAGAAATTCACAATGTTAAGTCAAAATGAGAAGAGGCAGTGCTATAACTGACACACACACACACCACAACTTGGATCTGATAACTTTCATTCTTCCTAGTATCTCTTCTCTGCTGTTCTTTATGTTATTGTACCCTTATCAGCCTAAAATAAACAGTAAATATCTGTTGCCTCTATTATAACCTCTATTAATTACATGCCATGGTACACGTCCCCTCATTATTTTCACTAACAGATAAACACTAGTCAGAGCAACTTAGATGCAAAAGATGCAGAGAGAGCTTTAAATAACATTTCTTATGCAGAACTAACCCTTTCATGGCTTATGCTTGCTTGCCTCCAGATATCCAATGGAGATGTCTATCATTGGAGGTCCAAGGACTGCAAGCCCATCACTGTCACCTTGTCTGAACAGTTTAGCCACTCGTCCTGAGGAGAGTCCATTCTCATAGGCACAGAAAGGTACCAGGTGATTTTTTCCTTTTTCATTAGGTAAGCAAAAACTTTTGAAGAAGTTCCCCAATGACAATTTCTGTCACATATTCAACCAACACTTAAAGGGAAGCTGAGAACTTTAGCTTATGCAGCCTCTGTAGTGGCAGGCAGTGAGGGGGAAAGGACTCAGCCTCCCAGCAATGTCTGCCATGACCTAGAAACAGAATTGCTGGGTCCATGGAGTCTGAACATTTTCATTTTCATAGGCACTGCTAAATCTTTATTCATAGTTGTATCCACATAGAACCTTTATCAAAGATTATTCTGATTTTCATCTTTGCCATATGGCTTTTCACTTTGATTCAAATAAAAGATGCACTTGGCTTGGATACTTGACCCCCCAGTGAGACCCATTTCCATAGTTCCCCAAAAGGTCGTATTTCCTTTAGATTATTTGTTTCTAAACTGTTATTTCAATTTTGGTTGTTAAGCTCAACTTCCATACCTCTCAATTTCTCCATCCGTTCTGCACACCAAATCTAGAGTATATTTGAAAATGCAAATTAGTATATATTTTCTTCAGTGTTTCCCACTGCACTTGGAATACAATCAAAGTCCTAATCAGAGTCTGCAAGGTTCTGTATTATCTTATTTGCTGCATTTCTCTCACAGGTCTTCTTCCCTCTCAGTCACTACATTTTGTTTTTAGTTGGCTTCTGTTTGTTCCTAGAACATGCCTCATGTTTTTTCTCACCTCAGTGCCTTTGCACCTGCTGTTATTTCTGCCTGGAATGTCCTTGTAACAGCTCTTCTCACAGTCGAACTGCTCCTTCTAATCCCCTCAGGTCTTAATTACATGTCACTTTCTCAGAGAGACTTTCCTCGCCAGTCTTTCTAACCCAGATCTCCCTTGTTTTTGTTTTGTTTACTTTAGAACTCCATTGATTCCCTTTATGTCAGTTTTACTACCTGTGTCCCATGACCTTGGACAAATTATCAGCTTTTCTGTGCCTTCATTTCTTAGTATTATCTGTAAATAATGATAATAATTATGAGTCTTAACATCAGAATTTATCATGAACAACAAACAAGACAAAGTACTTAATAGTCCCTGTTAATATGGTAAATATCTAGTATATACTAAAACTTTGCTAAATAATTATTTATATATTTTTTATTCAGTTGTTTCCCTTTTTCCCCACTGGACTATAAATTCTAAGAGTAGAGGGACCTTGTCCCGATCTCAGTGTATCTCACAACGACAGCCCAGTGCCTGGCACATAATAAATGCTCAAAAAATTTATTGAACAAACAAATGTTGAATAAGTGAATGAATGACAATGCCTGCCTCAGTGGTAGCTGTGGACTGGACTCTGCCAGCTCATTTCCAGATTTCAGTGATCTCCTCTCTAAGGCTGCCAGATTAAGTGAATAAAAATGCATGATGCCACTTAAATTTGCATTTCTGTATTTTATCTGGAAATTCTATTCCCTTCACCCTTAAAAGTAAACACTTCCGGGCTGGGCGCAGTGGCTCACACCTGTAATCCCAGTACTTTGGGAGGCCGAGGCGGGTGGATCATGAGGTCAGGAGACCGAGACCATCCTGGTCAACATGGTGAAACCCCATCTTGACTAAAAATACAAAAAAGTAGCTGGGCATGGAGGCGCGTGCCTGTAATCCCAGCTACTCAGGAGGCTGAGGCAGGAGAATTGCCTGAACCCAGGAGGCGGAGGTTGCAGTGAGCTGAGATCGCGCCATTGCACTCCAGCCTGGGTAACAAGAGCGAAACTCCATCTCAAAAAATAAATAAACACTTCCTCTCCTTTCCTCCCTCCCTTTCTCTTCCTCTTTGTTCCTTTCCTTTTGTTTGGCTATTTCTGAACATAGTTCTCAGTGTCAGGAAACCCCATCATCCTTAAATCTGGGGATGTCTTTTCTTTGAAGACAACCATATCTTTGGTGAATTAGTCTCCTTTTTGACAGCTCTACACTTCCCAGAGGGCTAAATTATCCACCTTCACCATCACAGCCTCCTTAGCCTGGATAGCCTTCTCAGGGGACTGCAACTCATTCTCTTTTCTTTGGATTCAGAACACATGCAGTGTGGGACATAAACGTTCTTAGCTTGTCCCCAGACATCCTCTGCTTTCATTCCTTTCTAGACATCCTCCCTCTTAAATCTGACTTTGATACAGACCAAAAGGGAAGACACCCAAAGATGATCTTGGCCCTGAGAACTTCATTTTCCCGGTTGACCACTCAGCTCATTCAACAAGGCACTGCAGAAGAGATGAATCTCTCACAACAACCTAATGCCTTGCTGGTATTTCCTGCCTCCCAGCAGGAAACATGGCAAGTTGGTTGGTGCTTTAGCAGGAAACACCCTGGGTCACTTTGATTAATGTGTTTGGTTCTGTAATACACTAAGGTAGTTTAGAAGGAGAACTAACCACTTGACCTTTCAGAAGATAAATAATTTATGTGGAATTCAATGTGTTGGAGAAACTCTGGCAGTCACTCCCTATGGTCTGTCAATATAGATGTAAGCCTGTGTGTGTGTGAAAATAGGGTTGTGGGAGTAACTTCTTGGCAATGTTACATATCTATGGACCAGAATCTCCATCCAGAAAATGTCCCCTATTAAACATTTGGTTCTTTTTCTGTAGTGAAGGAAGTGTAAGCATCAAAGTCTGACCAAATAAAACACAGATCCCAGATCCATCCTATACTTATCTTGTGAACTTGACTCAATAGTGTCACATCTCTGAGACTCAGTTTCCTCCTCTATAAGATGAAAATAATACCATCTATGTTACAAGAGTGCTGTAAGTATTATAAATTAGGTGGGCAAAGCACCTGCTCTATAGTGAATGCTTAATGGCTGGTAATCTTTTTAGGTACTTCTTTCTGCCTCATTATATGTGGCTGTGTTGGAAATACCCAGGAACCCACAGAAGAGCCCTTCCTTTTGGAGCTCTGCATCAACATCTACAGTGAGAGGACATTTGTAAGAGCTCGATGTACACACAAGGGCACCATATTCCCTGCCTGTTCAAAGCAAGGTGTCCAAACTCACCTAATCACATCTCACTTTTCTCTTGTGAGGCACTGGGAAATGTTCAGCATATTAGACAGAAGAACAGCACTCAGATACCTGCCAAGATTATGTACAGCCTACCCAAGGAGGTTTTTTTTTTTTTTTTTCAAATTCACAGCTTGTGATTACAAAAGGACACAGGACAGCTGCTAACTGTTTTCCTTTCATCTCCGCTTCTGGCATATTCTTCTTCTAATAGCTCTCCTGCAACACTCAGTCGGCACCACAGTGGGAGCTAAAAGAGTAGGACAGAGGTACCACCCCAACCACAGCTGTACCCCCTGCTCAGACACAGCTGCTGGGAAAGACCATTTAAAGCATTTAATATCCTCTCTACCTCTCTAGGGTTGGTGTCCACCCAGCGAGACACCACGCTCCAAAAGAGAAGTTAAAGCTTTGCGGGTAGTTAGGGAACATTTAGACTAGAAACTAGAAAACCCCCAGGTCCCTTCTAAGCCTGATTCTAGGATTCAGTGAGCAGAAAGGACTGGAGCAGAGGAGGGAAGAATAGACTAGACAGCTCTCCAAGTTCTTTTCCATGGAGGGGGTTCATTGCTGCTTCAGTGCTGTGAAATCAAACATAAAATGCATTGGAACGTTTGCTTTCAAATGTAAATTTCAGATGACTCTTAAGTAAAAATATAAATGGTGTAGATCTAACCATGTTTTTTAACTCAACCTTTTATCTCCTATATGATTCCCACTAGAGGTAGTATAGGGTAAGTTTTGAGAAAGTCTCCTGCCAGCTATGGGAACAAGCTACCTACCTCATAGAAAGTTATTATGAGAATTCAATATAGTAATATATGGAAGGTATTTAGAACAGTGCCTGACACAGTAAGTGTGCTATTTACTTTGCACTAATGGACACCAACTGCTATTAGTGTGAAAGTTGGAGGAAGGCAGTAGGTATTTATCAGCTTTATATTTATACAGATATATGTATCTAGAGAGAAATAAGAGCATACAAAAAAAGTGTTCACATCAACTTTTTTTCTTACTTGAAGGAGCTCTGGGTCAGCATCCTTACAAATGAAGAATAGGATGCTTCTCTCATAGCTATAAAATTTTGACCAAAGGCAGTACGAATTACTATATAAATTACATTGCAGTCTTTTATAAATACACGTAATTCTAAAACCTACATGAACACATCTCAAGTGAATCACAATTTTAATTTATGATATCACCAAATCCTGCTCGATACCTTAACAAATAAATACTTGGCTACTTAAATTTCTTCTCTTTCTCTGTAGGTTGACAACAGATGTTTCAAAGGGGAATTGGGTTTCGAAAATAAAGAGGAAAAAAATTGGTGACAGAAAATTTATTGTAATCATGATAGCTGTTAAATGTATAAGGCAAAATTATATCTTAACCTTAAGATATAATTTATTAAAATATACAGCTTGCACATATAAGATGCAGTCTTATTGCTCAGTGACGTAATATTTATTTGAATCAATAATCCACATAGTCTGAAGAATCTAGAAAGCTTTCTTCATAAGCTAAAAACATGAAAAGTTTAGTTAAGTTGTGTGTAAGAAATTTTATTGCGGTAGACAGAATATATTTAAATGGAAGATTAAGGTAGAGGGATTTTTTGGTGTACTATAAAATTTTCTTCCACTGCCATTTCATTAGTGTGAGAGAGAAAGTTAAAGTTGGAAGAAGTACATCATCCATTATCTGATCAGTTATAGTCACCCATGTTTCTGCATGATAAACTAAATAAAGCTTTATTTCAACACTGATGATAATAATAAATCTGGTATTTATTACAATAACTATTATCATAATCATGCAGAGAAGACATGCATTGGGTTTACTTATAAATTGATATCAAATTGACTCAAAGCTTTTATAGGAGCAGAGGGGTAACATGGTTATTCCAAGAAAAGTGTGTACAGTTTCATGCTACCATCCTGTTTATGTTATAAAAAAGCTAAATATTAAAAACAAACTAAGATATATGTTTTTCTTTAAGTTTGTAAGATCTTGCTGTCATTCTGTTATACAGTGATTCTACTTCAGATATTTAAGATCACATAAATTGTGAAGGAGAATCTAACTTAGCTAATGATAGAGGAAAAGCAAGGTTCCCCAATCAACAATATCCTCCTGATATTTTTAGTCTGGGACTGGATGAAGGAAGAGAATTGATAACATTATCCAACTCAAGCTTATATTAAGAATAAGCCAGTTACCTGTAGTCTTTAAATATGTTTTCCTAACATTTTCTATAATAGGTAATATAAAAGAAAGCTTTCTAAATGAATAAGATATAGCATTAAGCTTATAAAACTAGGAGAAATTTTCAGTGCAGAGTTTGGAGAGACAGAGCCATTAGTACAGATATTTTTGAAACGTTTTTAGTAAACAGCTATTTTATTTCTAATGAACAGTTAAATACAAACACTGCTTTTCATTCTATTTGGACATTCTAACTTTTTATCACAGCTGAAGAAGTTCAGTACCTTAGACATTCTCCCCATGGTCAAAGAAACTTCCACTTTCAGCTCTTAGTGCATAAAACATTAGGTGACTTTTTTTCATTCCATGATTTAAGAGAGCAATAAAGATACCCTGCATTAGACATTTCTTGACAGGCAAAGAACAGCTATTCTAAAAATACTGCATTTGGGCCTTTGATCATTCTAGAAAGTCATTAACTAAACAACTTTATTTATTGATTATTGTTATTTAAACACCGTACGCAGTGTGACTGGAGGATGCTAAGAAAGTCAATTAATTTAGTGATTGGACTTGTCATTTTCATAGCATAAAGAATAAAGAAATGTTGCTGAAATTAGAACAACCTTCTAATTTGTTGTTATGACTGAAAAATTAGAAGAGAATTTGCTAAAGATCCTCAACTTAATATTCATGGACTTTGACTAAGAGGCACAGGAATAATTACATCCTGAGAATAACTCATGAGTACTTTTGAGCCCCTGATTTGATTCCCTGTTACTGCCTCATTTTTGGGATTTGACTAAAGTTTCAGTGTCTATAACTGTAGAGTAGTACTGTCTAATGGAACTTTCTGCAGTGATGGAGATGTTCTATATCCGTGTTGTCCAATATGGTGGCCACCACCTACATGTGACAAGTAAATTCTTGAAATCAAGATTTAAAAGAATCAATGAGATTTAGCAATTGAGAGGACATTCTTAACATTTGACAGAGAAGTTTGGTGGAGTCGATGGAGGAGAACAGGTTATTCTGGTGAGTTGAGGAGTAAAATGGGAGAGGAAAAGTGGGACAGGCATGTATTGGGCAGGAGAGGAAACGAGAGTGCAGTGTAGTAGATGACTAAACAAAAGATGGACATGACGAAGCTCTGCCCCCCACCATTGACCTACCAGTTATGTGAAAAAAAAACTGATGGAGGAGGAAGAAAGCTAGAGTTGAGTATAGTTTTTATTACAAAAAATGAGCAGTGGCTCACACCTGTAATCCCAGCACTTTGGGAGGCTGAGGCAGGTGGATCACCTGCGGTCAGGAGTTTGCGACCAGCCTGACCAATATGATGAAACCTCGTCTCTACTAAAAATACAAAAATTAGCTGGGCGTGGTGATGGGCTCTTGTAATCACAGCTACTCTGGAGGCTGAGGCACAAGAATCGCTTGAACCCAGGAGACAGAGGATGCAGTGAGCTGAGATCATGCGATTGCACTCCAGCCTGGGCAACAAGAGTGAAATTCCATCTCAAAAAAAAAAAAAAGAAAAAGAAAAAAGTTAAGCTGAGATTTACTAACATTTTGTAAGAGCAAGCAACAAAGTGAGAATTAATTTCAGCTCCCTAGGAAGAATGGGAATGTTTATTATCCTTGATGGCACAACTGTCACCCAGGTGCCAAAGAAATGGTTAGTTATAAGGTTTGAAACATTTGGTTTTTCCCTAAAAAGCAATAAGAATCCATACTACTGCAAAAATAAGTTATTCTGTAATTTCTTTTAATAAGAAATTTTGTAAGTCCATCACACCAAGATTGATTTGTCAAAAAAATGCATTCCTGAATTTGTCTTTAATCACTTCTTAAAGCTAATTTTAGATTACAGATTCTGAAACACTGAAATGTAATTTCAAAATATACAATCTATGTTTATATATAATGATACCAACAAAAGTCAAACATGACTGAAATCATAGCATTTTGAAACTGAATGCATATTCATTAAACTGCTTCGTTTGATGGATGAGGACCAGGAAGCCTACAAAGAATATACAACTTAGCCAAGTTTGCCCCGTCATGATCCAAACCCAGTTCAGCAGACTCCAAGTCCCCTATTGTTTGGACAAAAGGCTGGCTGAATGATATACTAGCATATTTTTGGCATCCCTATGTATTATAGAAAAAGATAAAATAGAAAATGTCTAACAGCATGCCTCACTGGGGACAGTAAATCCTTTCCTTTCCATTTCCCAATTAGTACCATTTCCCCTTTGACACATTTTTTCACTATTTTTCTTATGCTTCCCATAAGTTTGGTTCATTTTTGAAAAGTGTTTGGTAATTAACCTATATGCTAGGAAATTTGACTCAAAAAGAAGATGTTCTTCTGTACTTAACACCACCTTTAAAAATATCTAACTTCCCTACAGTTCTTCAAAGGACTCCTCTCTTACTGAAGATACAGAAAATAGTATATTGGAGGTGTAGAGGAAGAACAGTGGTCTTTAAGGATTTAATTTTTCCAAATCTTTTCAGTATTCAAACACTGAAATTCAGTTGTCAGGATTACCTAGAGATAGTAGCTAGGCACACTATGGGATATTCATATGCTTTCTGTTTATGCAAAGGAACCAGGTCCTCTATTCTACATGGGCTAAAGTTGTAGGTTGGTAAGTTAGGACCTGGAAAACCTGGTAATGTTCTAACACAAAGATGGCCAAAGATTTTTTCTTAAGGGCCAGGGAACTCCTCAAAGAGTAAAAGTCAGAATGATATCACATATCCACTCATGCCATACTAGTCCATTTCTGGAAATAATAATTTCTCAAAACGAAGTCATTTGTATTCTCAGCCATGCTCTGTTGTGTGCACTGAGTAATTTCTTGAGAGCAATATTTCCTGTGGCATGTTGCCAAGACTGACTTTATTTGTTTTTCATTAGGCTTTTCATTATCATGTTGCTGAATACCTGGATCATTCCGCTTCCTCTGAGATGGCTGGTGTTGCTTATGCATAGGAATGACTCCATGAGTAGGTGGAAAGCTTTTGTCCAGTGAATGCCCATTTTAAATCCCTAGCTGTGGTGCCATTCCAATGCCTTTAATCCTTCTAAGACCAGCCAGTTTTCCATTTATAATGCAGTCTGATATTATTGTTTACATCCATCTATTCTGTCCCTGTCCAGGGAAAGACATTAGTCTCACTTTGTACCCCACTAGGGCTGTCCCTCCTCATTTGTTATGGCAGGAAATGGCATCAACTTCCACCCACTGCCCAAACCTTGAATCAGTGTGTATTCCACATTTCTCCATCATTCCGCATGTTCAATCTCCAAGTCAAACTCCTGATAGTTTTCAAATCCACCTGCTTCTTTTTGCTCCTGTGCCCACTACCTTAGGCTACACCCACGTCATCTCTAGAGAACAACCACAGTGGTCTCCATGCCCAGAATCACCCTTTCCAATTCAGTCTCCTTTGCTTTGAGTGTCTAATGGTACTC
Organism: Callithrix jacchus; assembly: GCF_049354715.1. Classification (NCBI taxonomy): domain Eukaryota; kingdom Metazoa; phylum Chordata; class Mammalia; order Primates; family Cebidae; genus Callithrix; species Callithrix jacchus. The sequence goes on along the minus strand of NC_133510.1, from coordinate 102,179,428 downwards.
ATCACTCTAAATAAACAGATATTCTGTCATTTCTATTCTTGAATTTTTGTGTTACACGTAAGTAGGACAGTTTGATTTGTGAAAAAAAATAGTGATCTGAATACTTGAATTTCTATAGATGCCTTGATTTAAAAAGAAACTCTATCTTACAAACCCTGAAAGATTAAAATCAAGGGATAAAATGAGCAATCTGTAAACTTCTGCATTCACATATTAATCAGAGGTGTAAAATAACCATTTTAATCTGAGAATTTTAGGACTGAACTGGTCCTTGAACATTGTAGGCTCAACCTAATTATTTTATAGGTAGGGAAACTGAGGCCCAGCCACAGAAATCAAAATAATCTTTCTAAATTTGGCATCTCAGCATGTAACTCTTTTTCTTAAAACCTGTTCATGGTTTCCCGTTATGGTCAGGATGAAGTCTGAAGCCCTCAACATGGCATGCAATATCTGTATAGTCTGGCCTCTGCTTACTGGTCCAGCCTTACTGTTTGCTCCTCTCTCCATGTTACCCCAGAATGTGATGCTTCCAAGTACATTATGTTCCTTCTTACTCACAGGTCATTGCACGTAATTTTCCTATCATCCTTCCTCTTGTAGGTGCTAAGCCCCAACCACCAATTTTTCCTATATTTGATTAGATGTCCTTTCTTCTGAAAAAATATCCTGGATATCCTCTGGACTCCCAGCAAGTGTCACCATCATAGCATAGTCTCAGCACCCTAACAGGCTTAAAACAGTTCCTTTCCATCAGTGGACTGGAAGGAATAAAGGCAGTTGTGGGAAGGGCCCTGTGTCTTATTCATCATTCAATCTTCATATCGTGATCTGGTGTCTGGCATTCAATACTTTTTTTTAATTTTCATTTTATGTTCAGGGATACATGAGCAGGTTTGTTACATAGTTAAACTTGTGACATGGGACTTTGTTGTACAGATTATTTTATTGCCCAGGTATGAAGCCTAATACCCATTAGTTATCTTTCCTGATCCTCTCCCTCCTCCCATCCTCCATCCTCCAACAGCCCCCAGTGTATATTGTTCCCCTCTATGTCCATGTGTTCTCATCATTTAGCTCCCACTTATAAGCAAGAACATGTGGTGTTTGGTTTTCTGTTCCTACATTAGTTTGCTAAGGATAATGGCCTCCAGCTCCATCCATGTCCCTTCAAAGGACATGATCTCATTCTTTTCTATGGCTACATAGTATTTCATGGTGTATATATGCTGCATTTTCTCTATCCAGTCTATTATTACTGGGCATTTAAATTGATTCTATGTGTTTGCTCTTGTGATTCGGTATTTTTAAATTAAGTACTAATTCTCACTTTTAATCTGCCTAATATATGTCAATTTTTCTACCAGCCCTCCTCACAAACTCTGTTGTCAAGGGAAAAAAAAGATTTACATCAATGTGTAGGTCAGTGATAATCCTAAATGGCAACTCTTCCTAGAAGCAGTCACATTTTTACAAACTTTTAAGTCACAGGAATAACTCTCCAATGTAGATAAGCCAATGTGGATGTAAGCCTCGAGAGATATTTGTGAGGGAAGGGGAACTTTCCCCTGACCTTCACATCAGTAACAAGGTGACCAACTCTGCCCTCACCCTCATGGAAGAGTGACTCTATGTCTTTATTCATAAAAATCAGGTCACTCATTGGTTTTCTCTGTATTAAATAAATCATTGTTATTTATCCACGGTATTAATGGTTGATTAACATTTCTGGTTTTTTTCAGGGAAGCAATGTTATGGAAGATCAGGATTTGTTGGAAATTGGAATCCTTAATTCTGGGCACCGACAAAGAATTCTACAGGCAATCCAGCTCCTTCCAAAGGTGAGCAGTGCTTTTATTGCCCTAGTCCTGTGTCAGGTTCCCAGTGATTTTGAGTTCAGGCATGCAAGGAGTATTTGTATTTAGTACAACCTTTCTGCATATTGATGCAACCTCAAGAGCAGGTCTTCTTAGGTCCAACTGCACATTCAGACTACGAGACTACTATGGGCCACACTTGGTTTGAGGGTTTTTTTTCTTTTTGTTTGAGACAGAGTCTCTCTTTGTCACCCAGGCTGAAGTGCAATGGTGTGATCCAGGCTCTCTGCAACTTCATATGATCTACCACCTCAGCCTCCCAGACTTCCGGGATTATAGGCATGAGCACTTAGCTTGAGATTTACCTAGAAAAAATGTAATACAGAAATACTGCTGGCCACTAGGAAAGCTTCAGATTTTCTCTTCAATGAGAGTCCTAATATCAGTAAAAGTATCAGTTCTGGCCCCCCCGGTAGCAGCTCAGGTTCAAGAAGACTAGATTCATATTGGGTGGGTATAGGAATGGCCCTGGTTTAAAAGCCTTCTGCCCCATAAGAGGCAATATCTTCTGTAACAACTCCAAAGACTTAACATCCATGGTCCCTACCAGGGACCTGACTAATTACAAGAGTCATTACTCAGGGAAGTCCAAAGTATCACATCCCTATCATGTGTTTATAGTTCATCTATAGGTCCTCCTAGTCCAGATGCAATTTACCAGCCAGGCATCATTTTTACTGTAAGCAGTGTATTGCCTAGCACTAGAGTAGGTAACACACTGCTGTTGACCTCCTGTTTCCAGATAAGGTGTCAAAGGAGCCTAAAGAAACAAGAAAAATTTGAGCATGAATCTTTCAGATATGTGGGATTTTAATTGATAAGTAAATCAAAAGACATTTCAGATCAATGGCCATAGTAATCTGAATGTGCCTGATCTCGTCTGGTCTCGGAAGCTAAGCAGAGTCAAGCCTGCTTAGTATTTGGATGGGAAAAGGCATTTCAGGAGGCCCCATGAACCATTTAAAAACAAATATGGTTCAGGCAACAATTTGCTGGAAGTATTAGGGAAATAGAGATTTAAATTCCAATGGGATTTGCACAACAATGCAAATGTACTTAATGCCACTGAACTATACACCTAAAATAATAATATTATTGGTGATGATGGTAAGTTTTATGGTATATGTATTTCATAACATATTCATACAATTCAAAAAATAATTTTAAAAAGAAGAGAATTCAAGGTGATTAAAACAATTGAGGAGTGTGTAGTCAGAGATAAAGCAAAAAAAAGTAGGTTGGGTCAGTGTGTGTCAGGCTGAGGAATTTGAAATTTATTCTGTAGGCCCTGGAGAATGGACATGACTGGACTACTTTAGGCCAGTTAGCTCTGGAGGCGGTGTACAATTGGGATTAGAAGGAGGGGAAGTTGAAGTTGGGTTATCTGTTTGGAAAAAGACTGTGGGGCAACATTGGAGACAGGTAGCAGATAAACTGTAAGAGATGCACCTATATTTGACCTTGGCCTAGGTTTTGTACTCTCTTATCCTCTTTTTCTTTCTAGAGAGGCTATACGTTCTCCTTTCCAGCGTGAGAAAAGTAAATACTAATCACTATTTCTAAGGAAATTATCTGATGAAATTTCCCAGCTGACAGTGAATTGAATTTCTACTGATAGAAACTTACTCCTTTTGCAAATTCACTGAGCCAAGTATACAAAGGAGTTTAATCACATAATTTTCTAAACTAAATGGAAAAGAATAAAACATCCTTAGAACAAATTTTAGAAGTAATTCCTGTGAGCATATTGTTCACCTCTCTGCTTGTGTCTGTTTACTTAAAATATTAGTCTCAGCAAGTTTGCTTTTCACTTTCAGCAACAGCTTCTGTACTGCTGTATCTCTAGCACTTAGCACAGTGCCTTGTTCATAAAAATAGATAAGCACTCAATAAATCAATGAATGACTACCTGCTTCATCACATGCTGCCCATCACTTAAAGTTCAACTCAGTTATTGTCACATCATATCACTTCATTTGTGCGACTTCCTTCATCATCTAAGTAATATTCAACCTAGTCCTCACCAACCACCTCTAGATGGACTACCACAGTGCATTCTCATCTGTCATCCTTGGTTAGACTATATGAATCAAGTTCTCATTGGTCTTCTCTAACCTGGACTATTCACAGATATCTAACCTCTGTCCAGATTACCTTCTTACCCCTCTATAACTGAATTTCTATACGGTATCTAGAATGATCCTTCTAAAATATAAATCAGATCATGCTATACCCTGCTTCAAATCTGCAATGAATTTCCTTCTCACTTAGTTAAAATAAAGTCTTTATCCTGTGCCACAAAAGTTCCACTACCTGGAAAGCCTTTCCTTTGGAACTTCATACACTTGCTCCTATATGTTGTCAAATTTCTACTCAGATGTGACGTCTTCACAGGGCCTTCCTGAGTTAAAATTTACATCCTTCTTTTACCATTGCTCTCCTTGCTATTGCTCTGCTTTATTTTCCTTCATGCCACTTAGTGCAATCTGAAGTTATGTTATTTATTTGTCTTTTTCTTCATTATTTTCCATTTCACTCTCAGGAAGCAAGGTTCATGAGGTCAGGGACCTTGACTATCTTATTCTCTTTTCTATATACCCAGCCCCTAGAATCGCACCTGCCATATAGTAGGCACTCAATAAATATTTGTGGTATGAGATAATACACTGACCTTCCCTTTCCTCTGAGATTGTGTGACCCTATTCTTCTTCCTATCTGAAGGCACTAATGACATTCAGTCACTTCTATGTTATAAACATCCTGAGGGCAGAGACAGTGCAACATCCTTGAATTTCCCATGATGCATAACCCAATGCATGGACATTCTTTTTAGGAATGAATGAGTGGGAGCCAGGCACAGAGGCTCACGCCTGTAATCCCAGCTCTTTGGGAGTCCGAGACAAGTGAATCATCTGAGGTCAGGAGTTCAGGACTGGCCTGGACAACACGGTGAAACCCTGTCTCTACTAAAAATATAAAAAAATTAGCCAAGCGTGGTGGTGGGCACCTGTAATCCCAACTACTTAGGAGGCTGTGGCAGGAGAATTGATTGAATCCAGGAGATGGAGGTTGCAGTGAGCCAATAAGGTGCCACTGCTCTCCAGCCTGGGAAACAAGAGAATGAGACTTCATCTCAAAAAAAAAAAAAGAATGAATGAGTGAGTGATTGAGTGAATAAATATTTTCCTCACATGTCATTCAAATGTATATTTTTAATCAAGAGCACCTCAATTTTAAGATATATCTGAAATCCTGTACCCACAACTTGATAATAAAAAAACAAGAGAAACTGAACCTAGAATTATTTGGAGAATAAATGAAGTGTTTGTTTCTAAAACAAAATACCATTTTCATTAGAGAAAATAATATAATAGAAACAATGCAAAATTAAGCTTCTATTGAGAGACTGAGGCAGCAGAGCTTACTATGCACACAAATTAGTAGAGAGTATATAAAAACATCCAGACGCACATTCAGCAGCACAAACAGAATGTTATAATGCCACAAATTGATGCTTTGCCTTCTTAGGTAATGAGCCCAATCTTCAGATGGTTAATGGTGTCATTTTATTGCCAGCTCATTCATCTGCATTCACTTTAACTTTGCACTGCCAGAAAATGGACAAAATATCTCTTCATTTTGTTTATACAATTTCAGTCTTCAGAATATTTGTATTCTTCATCTGTCATGAGAAGAAATATTCCATGATTGCTACCTGGGATCTTTTAATTAACATATTATGTTATGGAATTTGTGAGATTGTTCCTAAACAGAGAAAAGGTGCTTTGCTCAGTACAATCTTGACGTGTTAGCATACTTCAAAGCATATTTTTAATGCTTTATTTGTATTTGTTATGTCAAGCTTCAAAGAAAAAAGTTTATTCCTTTTGTAAGAATAGCTATTCTGTAATATGTCTTTTTTAATATTGAAATATTCACCCGTGCAAAGATTTACATCTTCTCCAGTACATTCGATACATTCAACACATAGAATACATCTTTCTCTCTGTCTTTTGCAATGCTTGACCTTTTGCAATGCTTAATTATCTGTTTTCCACCCGGCATCTACTTCCCTCACCAACCCCGACTCAGTCTTTTCTCAGCTCTAAAAGCTTTCCTAGACTTTTGGAAGACCAAGTTTCACCTTTTCCCCTTTTTATGAAAGGAAACAAACCCAAAGTTCCATGAGAAAATAGCTTTTTTTTCCAACTATCCTAGAAATGTTAGGGTTATTGTGGTTTTTCTGTCTCTCTGGCCACAGGGAAATTACCTGATTACTTATTTTTAACATATAACTTAGTTTTTTCCAGAAAAGAATTGTATGTGACAAAGTCTTTGGATAATCCTCTAATACATTTTCCTTTTTAAAAGGGAATAAACACTTGTCCTTTGATAATATAACGCCTGAAAGTCAGGCATTCAAAGGATTTTCATTGTAAAGGTTTGGAGGACTTTGTGTCAAGGTTCATATTGCATCTGCTTTCTTCATATCCCTCATCCTGAGTTGACAGAATGTTTCAGCACATAAACAACTTTTATATTGAATGCTCACTCTGTTTTTCAATATTTCCTCTTCTGATGTCTTCCAGTTTTATAATAGCTTTTGGAATTACTTAGTAGTTATCTATACTCACTGTCTCCCCCTTTCCTTTGCTCCACTAATCCCTCAACTGGCTTGAGTCGCTTCTCTGCTGCTACCCCATACAACCAGTGCTAAGGTCACTAGTAAGCAGAAGAGCAGAAATTCCATAAGCCCTTACTTAGACTTCAGCAGACTTTGATACTATTGACAATTATTGTTACCGACCAAACTGGGTTCATTTGCCTACACACAATTGCAGCCAGACACTGAAGCACTGGATTTTGTAGGAAGGTTTATTGCAAGGCAGCCAAGCAAGGAGGCAGGAGTCCAGCTCAAATCAGTCTTCCTGTACCAGCCTTAAAGCTGTATATTTAAGAGAGAGATTCTGGGGGAGGGGCTTCAGGGTTGGTTAGTGACTGGTAGAAAGAAATGGGAAGTTTAGAATGTCCCTTACCATGCACAGTTGTCCTTTCGTGCTTTTTTATGAGTTGCCTGTGCAAATTCATGGGGAATTTGCATATGAAACATGATGTGAACATTCAGGCTGTGACATCAAAACATCACCCCTCAGGGGAGCAACTCTATTCTGTGCAGACTCCAGTCAGGCTCATTGGTTCCAGCCAATTGCAACCAATCAGCCAGTTTTGTTGCAAGCAGAGCAGATGATAACAAGCTGTTTCCTCATCTGTCTTCCTGCAAGACAAGCTCAAGAATTCTTGTTAATCCCGTGGGGCAAATTTTCACTATTAATATTGTCTTCTTTTGGCTTCCATGATACCTAGTTACTTTCTGCATCTTTGCTGTTGTCCCTTTGCCTACTTGCTCTCCTCAGTTAAATCCTGGAATTCCTCAAAATGCAAACCCAAAAATATTCGATGACTAGTAAGTGTCGTTATCACAGGACTCTTGATCTTAGTGCAATGTCTGATACTCACTTTTGTTCATTGCTACTGTTACTTTACTACATAATGAACACCTGAATTTTAGTGATCCTTTACTTCTAAGTTCTACTCAGTTTAACCAATATTTATTGGAGCTACATATATTTAATTACTTTTTTCACTGAATGGCACTGAATACCTCTGAATGGATTAAATTACCCCCTTTTCTGTCCTCAGTTTGAGGCTTGGGTTTAAAAAAAGAGTGCTGTTACTCCAATAGAAGATTTATATTCTGTATCATTAAAGAACAAGTTACCCCAAATTTTAGTGGCAAATAACATTTATTATCTCCCAATTTCTGTGGGTCAGGAATCCAGGTACAATGTAAGTTGGTCTTCTGTTTCTGGCTCTTCCAGAAAGCTACAGCTGTCTCAGGACTCAAGTCAGGAGGATCTACTTCCTAACTCACTCACACGGTTGTAGGCGGGATTCAAGCACATAGGGATTCTCGGACTAAGGCCTCAGCGCCTCACAAGCTGTTGGCTGAGGCCTTCCTTAGTTCCTTGTTACCCCATAGGGCGTCTCACAACATGCAGCTAGCTTCAACAGAATGAGCAAGTGAGAGGACAAGAAAGTGCTAGCAAGATGGAAGTCACAGACTTTTGCTACCTAATCACGGAAGTGACATCCCATCTTTTTGCCATCTTCTATTCATTACAATCAAATCACCAGATTCAGTTCATACACAAAAGGAGGTGTTTACACAAGGGTGTGAATACCATGAGGTAAGGACCATGAGGTAGGGTGGGCAGGGTGTGGGCGCACCTTACAAGTCTGCCAGATACAGTTTTAAATGATCTACTTTACAGTCTAGTTTCCATTGTCTACATTTGTAGTTAAAATGGAATAACCCATCAATAACTACAAGGAAAAGTCAACTTTTATTTTCTTGGGCCATCTTCCTGGGACTGTGATGTTCACAATCAGATGATTTAAGAGCCACCGTTGTGACCTAGAAATAGGAATTCCATTTGACCCAGCAATCCCATTACTGAATATATATCCAAAGGATTATAATTGTTCTATTATAAAAACACATGCATACGTATGTTCATTGCAGCACTGTTCACAATAGCAAAGACTTGGAACCAACCCAAATGCCCTTTGATGACAGACTGGACAGGGAAAATGTGGCACATATACACTATGGAATACTATGCAGCCATAAAAAAAGATGAGTTCATGTCCTTTGTAGGGACATGGATGAACCAGGAAACCATCATTCTCAGCAAACTGACACAAGAACAGAAAATCAAATACCACATGTTCTCATAGGTGGGTGTTGAACAATGAGAACATATGGACACAAGAGGGGCAGCATCACACGCTGAGGTCTGTTGGTGGCGACTAGGGGAGGGACAGCGGAGGGTAGGGAGTTGGGGAGGGATAACATGGGGAGAAATGCCAGATATAGGTGATGGGGATGGAGGCAGCAAACCACATTAGTATGTATTTACCTATGCAACAATCCTGCATGTTCTTCACATGTACCCCAGAATGTAAAGTGCAATAAAATATATCTTGAAAAATAATAAAAAATTTAAAAAGAGCCACCTTTGCTATTGCCACTCAAAAAAAGGCACATGTCTCTCGTCTGTAGAGTTAGGTATAATGTAGCATGAAATAAGATGATACAGAAATTAGGGACACTGGGATTTGCAAATTGTACATAATCACTTCATAACCAAAACGTCACTGATCTAAGTGATATACACAAATCAGTAATCCCATGAAACAGCACAGTATCTTAAAATGTAGTTATTCTTCATTGTTGCCTCATTACTGAAAAGAGGATTTTCCCATATATATTAGATCAGTGAGTTTACTAAACTCTATTGGACAAAACTTTAAGAATGTTAGCAAATAAAACAGGTTTTAAAAAACTAACATAGCTAGAAAGTTACAAGTGATCATTTAAGTTTTGGCCTAAACAGAGAAAATAGATTAAAGCAACATTTGATGCCCTCAAAATGTTGTGAGTAGAGATGGTAAAACTCAAACAGTTTTAAAGAAAAGGTAATATAAGTGGTGGAAACCGTGGCACACTGGAGAGCAGAAGTCTTGCCCCTCCCTACCCCAAAAACTATGGGTTTTTTCGTAAACACTTTGTTACGAAATAACAAATAAAGCATTGGGGGCCAGATTTGGTTATAGCTGTCACTTTACAACCCCTGCGTCATAGACAAAGAGAATTACTCTAGAAATAAGTCTTAATATGATGAAATCACAGATTATTTCATCCTTTGAAAGGAGTATTATGAATGTGACATTCTTTTAAAGAAATTACATCTGAATTTTAAGGACCTTGAAAGAATTAGCATCTTTAAGAGAACAGAGACATTCTATTAAGAGAATTTTGAGGACCTTAAAAGAACTAGTGTCTTTAAGAGAATGACTGTTCTCTTGAAGATGTTAGTTCTTTCATGGTCCTTAACATTCAGGCGTTTGTTAATTGTAGTCTTGATAGTTGACGCAGATGTGTGTAAGCTTTAGGGGAAAAGTGTACAACCAATGTTATTTCTTTAAATGTCTAGAAAGGAAGGTTCAGTCTTATTTCCCTGTCACTTAGAAAAATGATAAAAATTCGTACCTATTTCTTCTGCTATTTTTCTGAAGGGCAGTTACAGAATATAGCCTGCAGGCACAGATGATTTCATGTTACCTTTTGACAGGGCGACTTTTCATTCTCCCATTCCATCGCTGACTCTCCCATCTGCCCTAATTCTTTTCACTTGCATTTCTTTTGATTCTTTTTATTGCATGTCTTAAACTCACTACTACCCAAAGTTGGCCTACCACCCAGTGAATATTAGTTAAAGATACACAGTCAAAGAGAATCTCACACCCACATATGTGCATTATTAGCATGGAGGTCCTAACCTGAAGTAAATGTATGACGGGACCCAGTCTAACTGAGGGCATAGAATATTCTATTTTCTATAGATACACTCCATAGTAAGACAGACTGTGGTAGTCCCAGGGTCCTTGCAAGCTTCACTTGGTTCTGAAAATGTCTTGGGTTTTTTTTGTTGCTGTTTTGTTTTTTGGGGGGGAGGGGTACAAGATATGCTTACCTAGAACAGAGGTTGGCAAACTTTTTCTGTAAAAAGCCAGATCATAAATATTTTACACTCTGCAGCCCATATGTCCTGTATTGTGGTTACTCAACCCTGTTGCAGAGTGAATATAGTCATAGATGATTCAGAAATGAATGAGTGTGGCCATGTTCCAAATAACTTGAATTACAAAAACAAGCAATAGAGCAGGCTTAGACTGTAGGCCATAGTTTACTGACCCCTAACTTATCAATAAATATCCAACCACATCAAGAGCTTTTCTATACTTCTGAGAATCTTATAAACAGGGAAGAACTCAGATCAGGAATATAGCCTACTGTATCAGCCTAGTGAAAGTCCCCAGTTGGCCCACAAGCCTCCTGATATCATCCCAGAGAAATGTGTAAAATTAACAGGGATGGTTGTATGTCTCAGAAAGGAGTCAGCCTCTTTGGCCACCTTCATGGGACTATATACTATTCAGTGTTCAGCACTTACTGCAATCAATAAACAGGTGTTTACTGAATATGTTACACTCACAGATCTGACCCCAAAACTATGATTCTTACAGCGTTCTGTTTCCATGCTGGTGGAATACTCTCTTTACTTTCCTTATTTTTTTTCTAATATTGTTTCATTAGCTTCTTATGCTTAGTCTATTTTATACATTGATATCCCCTAAAATGAAGCCTTAATTCTCTCATCTTCTTCCTTCCCTTGCCCTCCTGAGGCACCTTCATCTGCCTGCATAGCTTCTGCTATCACCTTTATATGAGCAACCTGCAACCCTGGGCTTGGAGCTCTTTCTGCCTGCAGAAGGCCTATATCTGAACATAGCTGAAGTCCATTTCTTTAAAAAAAAAAAAAAAAAAAACCCAGCCTCTATCCTATTATATTTATCTTTTTATTCATTCATTCTGAAAATAACTGTGAGTGCCTACTATACACCAGGCATTTCCCTTAGCAATAGAGTTACAGTAATGAGTAATATAGGTGAAGCCCTTGCCCTCACAAAATGTGTATTCTAATGAGAAAAATTGATTTTTATATAGACATACCTTTTAAATGATATTTTATTATGTATATATGCTATATTGTATAACATTAACATGTTATATTCATATTAGACCATAACCTATTACATACAATATAATATATATTTGTCATAAAATATATATTATATATACTATAATGCATTTGTTGAATATTATATATTATATAATAATATATAATAGTAGATAGAATAATTATATATAATATGTTATATAATTATATACAATAGGCAAATGTCATTAAAAGACACATGGTGTCAGTTACACACTCAGGAGGAGCAGCTGACTTGCTGAAAGACTTTAAAACATCACCTTTTAAAAAAAGAAATGGTTGGTGCCATTGGATGAGGAAGGAAGAAACAGTGATTGGCGTTAAAGTCAAAACCTAAGTTATTTGGACTATATAAATGTTGAAGTTACAGCAAGTCATTCAGATCCTTTTTATTATTTCTTATAAGGCACACAATATAATCAGGGTAATGAACTCTAGCCACTATAACAAACAGCTCCACATCCTCAGCGGTTTAACACTGTTAAATTTACTTCTCATGCATGCTAATCCAGTGTGGGTCAGGCAGCTTTCCTCCAACCAGTAATTCAGGACCCTGGCTTCTTCCATCATGGACTCTTCCATCTTGGAGTTCTTTGTGGGCTGCCATAACAGCAGGGTAGAAAGGAACATAGATCACTTGGAATGTTCTGTTTCCAGGACTGGAAATGTATCACTTACTTTAAGCCACATTTGATTCACCAGGATTCAGGTTCATAGCCCTCATTAAACTGAAATGTAAGTCAAGAAATATTATCTTTCTTCCTAGGAAGAGGTGATTGAATTACCAAGAATCGATTCATTCTATACTAGAAACATCATCTCCTTTCTGTATCTTAACTGTCACCCTTCTTCCCAGGGATAACTCCTCTTCATTCCTTAATGCTTTAGCCTTGGAGAAATCTTAACATCTTCTCTCTGGGCTAGATAGATGATTTAACCCTTCTGTATTCCCATTACACTTCATAAAACCATCTGTTGACTAATTTGTCTCTCACTCAAGATTAGAATCTTGGCCATATTCATCTTCCTTTCCTAGGTATGGAGCACACAGAATGTAAACTTGGTAATGCTCAGTTATTATTTATTAGACTGAACTGAAGCTTCACTGATGGCATATGGTGCTTTTTCAATAAGTAAAATAATCTTTGTTTTCTTCTTTAATCTGGGTAGAGAGGAAGGAAAATGGGCAAGATGAAAGGTCATTCTCTAAGAGAAAGTGAAGACACCTCTTTAGAGCATAAACTCCAGGGAAATTATATTTTTATGTGATTAATCCAAGAAGCAGCATGAATGGTTGGGTCAGACTCTCCAAGTTTCAATCTTGGCTCCATTCTTTGCCTAATTGTCTGACCGTGGGCAAGTGTCTAAATGCAGATTAGAGGTCACTTCTGAATGGGTCAGGTCAGGATGCTCAAAGATATCTCCAAACTGAGTGCCTTTATTTTTATATGTTTTACAAAGGGATAAGGCATGTCCTTCATGCATGTAACAACCACAGCACTGATGGCCTGTGTTTCCTAGGATGAGACTCATGCTTCCTGTTTACAAGTGATGACCAGTAACTAGTCTGTTCTACAGGGTCACATCGAGAGAAGGAAGGGCCAATGTTCATGAAGCTCTTTGCACCCTTTGAAATGACAAAGCCCAGTATGTATAAAATGCAAAATACCAACAACTGTATGGGCTAGATAGATTTTTAAACAAATGGTGGGTATGAGAGCATACAACTCAAACTTACTTACCCATGCTCTGCTCCAAGTTTTTTGTGCAGTTTCACAAAGCAAGAGGGCTACTACATTCTTCCCACGCTAAAGAGGCAGAATTTTTTAATTTTTTTATAAAGAATTTATCTTGGAATTGTTTATTATGTAGACCACAGAGCTGAAATATCACTCTTATTCCTAATCTCCCTTTGATATTTACAGAGAAATAGGGAAGGAATTAGGCAGAAAAATAGGTTCTGATCTATTGCTAGCCCCAGCGGCTGTTATCCTTCAACTCTGAGAAGTTCACCCCCATTTAATAAAGAACAGTGACTCCCTTGGAGTTTTCCTGCCATCAGTAGTGAGAGAAATAGGCCTTAGATATCTGAGCACTTTCCCTTCCTTACATAATTAGTCAAAGAATAATCACAATTTAGAGCTGGAAGGGACCTGTAAATCTCCAGCTCACCTTCTCACTGGAGTCATTTCACAGATGAGGAAACTAAGTCCCATTCCTATTAACTGACTTGCCCCAAGGAAGATTGCTCCTTAGTAACTGAACTGGAACTAAATCCCAGATATCTGTGCTCATGACAGTTGCCTCCTGAGTGAATACTGTGCTGTATCAGAGACCCGAGGCTGTGAGTTGCTTGTGTGTTTGTGAAAGAAACTGAAAGGGACAGGAAATGAAAGAACCAATTGACTAAAAGCAAGAACAGGGATCATTTATAAAATTGGGCTTCCTTTTACATTTCAGGCTTGAAAGGCAGTTTTTGAGCCTCCATGGACCACTGAACTCCCTTCTCAAGGCTAGAGGGGAAGGGTTGCAGCAGGAATCCAAGAGTTCCAGAAATATAAGAAAAAGACAAACATAAAAAAGAAGAAAGGCAGATATAGGCCATGTGAGCTGCCCAGTAGCCTCCAGGGGTCATTCAATTCTTTATCCTTGAAGTAGCCTGAGAGAAGCTTCACTGATAGCATATGGTGCTGTTTTAATAAGTAAAATAATCTTAATTTATTTTCTTCTTTAATCTGGGTAGAGAGGAAGGAAAATGGGCAAGATGAAAGGTCATTCTCTAAGAGAAAGTGAAGACACCTCTTCAGAGCATAAACTCCAGGGAAATTATATTTTTATGGGATTAATCCAGGAAGCAGCATGAATGGTTGGGAACGTGGTCAGACTCTCTGAGTTTGAATCTTGGCTCCATTCTTTGTGATACAGCCTATTAATTGTATCTGAGAATTACTACTCCAGGCTTAAACAATAAACAAAATGTATCTCCTTTTATTTATTCATTCAGTAGATATTTATAAACCACCTACTGCATGCCAGGCACTGTTCTAGCTATTGAGAAACTGGTGTTAGGAAGCAAGACCTATAAGGTTACTGTCCTCATGCAGCTTACATTCTAGTGGGGGGACCCAGAAATAAAAGAAGTAAAACTGTAATTTCAGGTAATGGTAAATGCTGTGGAGAACTATTAAGCAAGAAATGGACAGAAAATTATGGGAGTTTGTGAATGCTATTTTAGGTGAATAAACTGGAATTCATACTGAGGCAGCTTAACTGAGGTTCTTAACCACCCCACAGTATTGTCTAAACACTGTACTTCAAAGCACCCTAAGGATACTAAGGAGATAATGAGATGAGTAGGCTAAATAATCCACTTAAGGCATCTTTAAGGAACTTGCAATCTTGCAGGGGCTCAAAGAATAACTCTCTTGAGCTTTTAGTTAAATCTAATTTAATCCTAGTTTAGCTACCTACAGTTTGTGTCACCTTGGGCAAGTTACTTAAATTCTCTAATCCCAGTGTCCTTATCTAGAAAAAAATAGATAATAGTGGAACCTATCACATCAGGTCATGGTGAGATATAAATACAAAAATGCATATGAAGTTTCTGACATTTAGAGGAACTCAGTTGATATTAGTTATGACCACTTGCATATGTTCAACAAATTCTCCCTAAATTAACAAAAGTCAATACGTTTTTGTTGTTGCTTTTGCCTGGGGCCAAGAAGTAACAGAAAAGAACTTAATTACTGACATAAGAGAGTCAGACTAAAAATGCCTGTGACTGCATTGCATAGTGAACATTCTACTCTCTGCTGGTGGATTTCTCACAAAGCAGATTATTCGTTTTCTAGATAAAAAACTGGCAACCCTTTCAAATTTGATTGTCATCTACTTAAACTGATCATTTTGATATGTATTTAGAGATTATTGTTTAGTCCATCAGAAGCTAGAAGAGAAGATGTTTAAAGTCATAATTCAGGCCTCCCTATTTAAGAGATTAAATGAATAAGCCTAATACAGAGAGGTCTTCCTGTCTGCATTTCTTAGAAGTAATGCAGTCAGTTCCCATCAATGAGTGGGAATGGGAGAGAAGTTGGAAGAGGAGGAGAAATGAAGAGTACCTTAAACAGCAAGGACTCGAT
Organism: Callithrix jacchus; assembly: GCF_049354715.1. NCBI lineage: Eukaryota > Metazoa > Chordata > Mammalia > Primates > Cebidae > Callithrix > Callithrix jacchus. The sequence goes on along the minus strand of NC_133510.1, from coordinate 102,163,726 downwards.
GTAAATATACATAGCATAGAATGGAATGGAAGTGAACTGAGAAGCTGAGCAGTCAGATCTCAACAGTGTAGTTCCATTAAGTTGCTAAAGGCATTGTAATTTCATAGAAAAGCAGAACTGTATGCATTTACACAGGAACTGTAAAACAGCATATCTGCCATTTTGAATAAGACATTATCACCTGCCTTTACCATACAGTTGAAATAAGTGCTAACTTAATCATTGAGTGGAATTTGACTATATTTCTTATTTTCAATCAATGGCATTCAAGTGAGATATTTCTGTTCAAGTTATGTCTGCAAATGAATTGAGCATTTACTTACGTCCCAAGACACAGTACAAGGAGAAAAATAAGATGAAATTATACAGTATCTGCCTTCAAGAAGATTTTAGCCTAGGAAAAGAAGTCACACCAATATGCAAGTGATCTTAATATGGTACAAGTCAGAACATGAAATGAGCTATAACAGGAGTAAAAACACAAGTTTTGTATGTTAAGTGAAAGGGAAGGAAGGTATCTTCTGTTCAGGGAATCAGGAGTAGGTTCCTGGAGAAGGAGACAGATGAATCAAAAAGCCATTCCTAGGTACCTTTAAAACTTCTCTGTTGTGGCTGGGCATGTTGGCTTGTGCCTGTAACCCTAGTGCTTTGGAAGGCCAAGGCACGAGTATCGCATGAGGGAAGGGCTTTAAGACCAGACTGGGCAATATAGTGAGGCCATGTCTCTCCAAAAAAATTAAAGAATTAGCCAGGCATGGTTGCACACACCTATAGTCCTAGCTACTCAGGAAGATTGCTTGAGCTCAGGAGTTAAAGAGCAGAGAGCTATGATCCCACCACTGTACTCTGCATAATGAGATCTGGGCAGCATAATGACATCCTGTCTCTAAGAAAAAAAAAATAATACAGAAGTCAAATTTTAAAAAGAAATCTTTGTTGTGGAAGTTTATGGTAACTCATGATACTCCAAGCAAAAAGTGACCCAAAGAATATGCTTAGCTAACAGGCAGATAGAGATGCTATTTTTTCCTATTTATAATAACCATCCTCTGCTTATTACAACTGAAATACAGCTAGTGCCATCAATCCAGCTATAAATTTCATTCATCACTTTGTCCTTTAAGCTATAATGAGTTAAATATTTCAAACTCAAACAAATACCTATAGTCAGCTTCAATGGAGTAGGCTAAACTAGTGACATAGTTACTATTCTTTCTTCCCAAGCTAAGCACTGTTTCATTCCATGGTATTCCTTTGTGGTTATTTGTGTGAGGGATGAGGAGGGGTGGCAGTAAATGGGATTTTGGACTTCACACCAGTAGTCCTTACACCTATCCTTTGGACCCACAGTGAACACTTTACCTATAGAATCCACATTCACCAAGATGTTCCTCAGCATGCCAGAAAAACATTGTGGGCCAAACCCCTGTGATAATAGCAATCACTTAAATAGAAAATTGCTTATGTGCCAGGCACTATTCTAAGTACTTCGGATTAACTCTAGATTAACACATTTAAATCTCAAAATTAAATCCTTATTTTACAGGTGAAGAAATTAAAGCACAAACAAGATAACTTGCCTAATGTCACACCACTAGTATGTGTCAGAGTCAGGACTGAAATTGGCCAGCCTGGCCCCAGAGCCGATGCCCTTAATTGCTTTCCTCTACTTCCTATCACAGGAATGCCCCATGTCTGTACTCTGTGGAATCACCCATCAATACACTCATCTTTGGGGAAAAAAATGACTGGCCATTTTCAGTATCTCACACAAGTCTATTGTCTTCTATTTTAGTAAATAGACATTCAGCTTTTTTTTCTTAAGTTACCAGATAACTACTCCTCTTATCAAAGGAAATTAGTACTCAAGAAACTGCCAGATTTCATGTTTTCAAGAGGAAACACATTTTAGCTTTACTTGTAGTTTCATGAATTCATGAAGGTGTAAGTGCTAAATGGATACACTTTAAATTATTTTTAAGGTTATAATTTATGAATCACAGAGTCCTGACAGGTTAAAAGCTTTTTCCTCGATGCATTATGTTAGTTTTAACCCTCAACCCCTTCTTTACTTAGAAGCTACTGCTTGCTGGCAAAGGCTTGTATTTACAATTTTCTAGATACTAAGAGGTAAATGTATTATAAGAAAGCTTTGAATGTGAAATGTTCCCCACAGATGTATATTTCAGTAAATGCAAAGAGATCCATTTCCCTGCCTGTCACCTCTGGGACTCAATTACATTATCATCCACTTTAGCCAGAACACTTTTCCAAGTGCCACATGATGTAGACATGAAGTGACAATTACCTTGTATCCCAAGTCCCAATAGGCTCAGAGGTAGGCGAAAGGAAGCTAGAGCAACTCCACAGACATCCAGTATCTGCAAAGACCCACACAACTATGCCCAGACATGAGAAAATTGCTCATTGTCCATCCATTCAATCAGACTGTCCCTTCATTTCAGCTCTATATAAGTCCAGATATGGGACTGGAAACATGGAGAAGACTGGGTTCGTGCCTCAAGGAGTCCTGCCTACAGTTTAGACAAAGATAGATAAGTCAAAAACTAGAATACCATGTGGAAAATGCTGCGAGAGGAAGAGTTAAATGCATGAGGATCAGGAAAGGCTTTCTGGACAGGTGGATGATTCTTGATCTGAATCTCAAAGAATGAACAGGGTTTTTTTGGCCAAATAGGACATTGAAGGAGTCACTTCAGACAGAGAATCGTAGGACTGTGCCTGCTAGGAGTAGGGACAATAAGGAGAAATGGATGTCTGTATTCATCCTCCCTTTCTTTCTCTCTCTCCGCCCCACCCCTCCCACCTGCATCCCCCACTTTGACAAACACATACACACATACAATCACTTACTTCCCCATATACTAACCCCAAGAGAAACTGTAGAAGAAACTTTCCCAAATGTCTTCAATCCACTCTAGTATTTTTTTCTAGAACTTAAAAAACTGGCACTTAACTTGTCTTTGTATACAGTTACATGCCATATAACAACATTAGGGTCAATGATAGACCACATATATAAGTGGTTCCATAAAATTATAATGGAGCTGAAAAATTTCCATCACCTGGTGATGTATGTTAAATTGCCTACAGTTCTTAGTATAATAATGTGCTGGACAAGTTTGTAGACTAGGAGCAATAGCCGAGGTGGGTAGCAGGTGATACGATCTAGGTTTACTTAAGTACACTGTATGACATTCGCACAATGAGAAAATCACCTAAGGACACATTCTGATGTATCCCTGTTGTTAAGTGACACAGAATTATATTTGTATCTATTTCAAATGTACACCCATGGAAATTACATACTCCCGGAAGGTAGAAACTTTATTCCCTTTTGCATTTATATAATATCTAGGATGATGTTGTATATATTGTTCTAGATATACAATATCTAGGATGATATTATATATATGATGCACTATAGTGCCTAAAAATTCTTGTTGAATTAAATAAATAATAAGTACTAAAACTATTGTAAGAGCAACTCTACTGGGGATTCCCATAAGTAGAGCTGAAGATTCTTAGTCACTCCATTGTCTGAGATAATTAGAAATTCTGGACTGACACACATACACACACACACACACACACACACACACACACACACACACCCCAGACTATGAGGCTGGAAACATTTTCCTAAAGATCAAGCTATTTTTGTTGTGACTGCTGTTCTCACTCCAATGGTAATGGAATAGTTCTTAGATTATCCCTTAACTATAAATATAAAAGGGGTTTTCAGGAACTCCAACCAGGGCTTCAAAATAGGATAACAGCAAAAATCATAGAGCAACACTTTTCTGCATATTCTAGACCTTACTGAAATTCCTCCTAATGATTTATTCATAGTGTCTCCTGTCACATGAACACTGATAACTAGACTACCACTGACCAGGTGACATCTGCCCTTTTTTGCGTGTCTTGCTGTAGCCTATCATGGTGATGTCTTCTGTCACTAAGGCTTGAGACAGTGCCACCAGGACCTACCAAAACTGCTCTCAGTCCTGTTAATACTCACTAAAGGTGCCAAATCTGCCACTAATGACTGCCAAGGGCTGCTTCAGAGCTGCAGATGCCCAATGTGTCAAAGGTACTGATGTCTGTGCCTCTGGCTGTGATACCTAGTGTCCTCCCATCAAGGGTACCTTAGCCCTGCCAACTGAGTGTTCTGCCAGTGCCACTGAAACCTGCCAATGTGGCCATCATTGCCAATTGCTGGTGCCCAATGTTGAGGGTACCAATATCTGCAATATGGCACCATCTCTTCTTGCTGAAAGAGTTGCTGGTGCCAATTCTGCTGACTCCTTTTGTTCTCAGGGTCCCAAAAATGTTTCATGATACAGCTCTTTAACTGAAACCTTTTCTTCTTAAGGGATGATCCACGGGAGACTGACCAGGGCACAGTCAGAGTGCCAGATTTTGCAATCCATTCAGAATAGCCCATTCTCTCTGATACTCATCTACTATCCCTTGAATCTCTGAGCAGAATCTTCCAGGCTCCTGGAATCCTCATTGAGCACAGACTGCTACAAGCCCATCCCTGCCAGTCATCCATACATTCCCACACACAATGGACGAATACAGTCCTCTTCAAGCTGAAACCCATGCCACACAGCTGCAACCATTAATCTGACAGATTCCTGATCCATGTTAGAGAAAATGGAAGATTTTGTTATGTGTTTCAGGAAATATTGCTGGTCTACTGTCAAGATACTCAGAATCTGACTACTTCTTGCTGCTTTTACTTTAGCACCTTGTCTAAGCCACTAGCCCCTTCCTTCTAGATTACTTCCACAGCCTCTTGGGACATTCTCAAAGCTAGTTGGAAAAGACCTCCCTATTTGCTTTTCTCATCACAGCAGTCAGAGTGATTCTGCTGAAATGTAAGCCAGATCATATCACAGCTCTGCTCAAATTCATACACTGACTCCCCATTTCCTCAGATGGAAAGCCAATCCTTGCCAGGTCTTGTAAGCCCTCATTTATCTGACTCCCTGTTTCCTCTCTTCTCTGTGCCCCCACACTGCTCCAACCCCATTGGTCTCCTTGTTATTTCTTGAATATATGCTGGGCGCTACTTCCTGAGGGCCTTTGCTATAGTTTTTCCCTCTACTTGAAGTCCTTACCCTCAACACAGCCAATCCACTGTCTTTATTTTTTTACTTTTTAATTTTATTTTATTTTATTTTTTTGAGACAGAGTTTTGCTCTCGTTACCCAAGCTGGAGTGCAATGGCGCGATCTCGGCTCACCGCAACCTCCGCCTTCTGGGTTCAGGCAATTCTCCTGTCTCAGCCTCCTGAGCAGCCGGGATTACAGGCACGCGCCACCGTGCCCAGCTAAATTTTTGTATTTTTAGTAAAGACGGGGTTTCACCATGTTGACCAGGATGGTCTTGATCTCTTGACCTCATGATTCACCCGCCTCAGCCTCCCAAAGTGCTGGGATTACAGGCGTGAGCCACCGCGCCCAGCCATGCTTTTTTATTTTTTTAGACAGAGTTTCACTTTGTCACCCAGGCTGGAGTGCAGTGGCATGGCCTAGACCCACAGCAACCTCTGCCTCCTGGGGTCAAGGAATTCTCGTGCCTCAACCTCCTGAGTAGCTGGTATTACAGGCACATACCACCATGTCTGGCTCATTTTTTGTATTTTAGTAGAGACAGGGTTTCACCATGTTGCCCAAGTTGGTCTCAAACTCCTGAGCTCAGGTAATCTGCCCGCCTCAGCCTCTCAAAGTGCTGGGATTACAGGCATGAGTCACTGCAGCCAGCCAGCCCACTGTCTTTAAATCTTTGTCCAAATAATCTCTTCTGAATGAAACTTCTTCTGACCATGCTACTTAATACTGCACCTGCCACACCATACGCACACTCCAGCATGACCAATCCCCCTACTGTAGTTTCTCTTTTTCACAGCACTTATCACCTTCTAACAGAATATATACTTTATTTATTATGCTTATTATCTGTCTTTCCCTCTTAGAAAGTAAACTTCACAAGGACTGGCACATCCAGAACAGTGCTTAGAACATAGAAGACATACGGTTAGTGTTTGTTGAGTAAATGAGTGGGTGGGTAGATGGATGGATGGATGGATGGGATAGATAGATGAATGGATGGATGGATTAACGAATGGATGGATGGATGGATAGATAGAGGGAATGGAATAGATGGTAGGTCCTCATTTTTGTAACTCCCTAAGTGAATGTGAATATACTCATATTTGATCACCATGTGAATGATATGTTTTGTACTGCTCTACACAGGTAGAACATAAGTTATTCATTTGTATACCACTAATTTTGGTTTTATGGTACATTTATTTGTTTGAAGTATTTCTGTGGATGATGTTATTATGCACATGCCCAGAGGCTCTGAGAAAGGACATGGTTTTTAAATATCAAATAAATAGAATTGACACTCAGGGCACTCATTATCTTCTGAAGATTCAAGTTTGGGGAAATTATTTTAGTTGAGCCTAAAAATATGCAAACAATATTCCTGATTAATAGTAGCATTTAAAGTTTCTGTTTGAAGGGCAAAGCAGTGTGCTGTGTAACCACCAAATAGCTGCATGAATGTCAGAAAACATGTACTGTCAGAGAAAAAGAGACCCCACGTCTTTTTTCTGAATATAGCTCACATCACTGGTAGAGCTTGGAAATGTGAATGCTAGTGAGCATTGTTCAGTGCCTTTTTCTGGTTGCAGTAAATCCTCTGTTCATCTTTAATTTGAACCCTTGCTTCATAAAAAAAAAACCTTTGCAACAGGGAAATAAAACAAATAGCATTGTTTAACAACGGACTCTAGGGTCAACATTACCTCAACAAGGATTTTAGAAATGAAAAGATGGTAAAAAAAACATTTTCTTTTATTAAATTTTAAAAAATACCTCTGTTACCCAAAGCTTCAGGGAGAGGTACAATAAAACCAATAAAATAATTCAACCCCAAGGACAATGTTATATGTGTACTGTGTCATGGCTCTCTTGGTCTTTTCATCTGCATCCCGCACAGATCCTACATAGCAGGTAGCAGTTCTAAAGTGCTGCTACACATACAGTTAATCTCTGCGGGCACGGATGAAGCTGAAAAGACTGGTGCCTGACTAGTAGCTCATGAACACTGCTTGAAATAAGACAGATTCTTTTGCAGTTGTTGCTGTACCAGTTGTCATTTTGCCCCAAGAATGCTTTATAGAACTTAGCTGTGTTGGCAACTTAACTCCTTTAACTTGTGATTTTCCCAGTGCCTGTGTCCAGAGGGGGTGCCGCCTATCACTAATGGCTAGAGACTGGGCCAGTCTAGTGCTTCTAGGCTATTCTGTGCTGTTGGAAGTTGATCACCTGTGTGTCTTGAAACCTTTTTTTTAATATAGTACTTCATTGCTGTCCATTGCTTCACTTCTATTTTACTCCATGATCTAAGACTTGTCAAAATTAGGGATACCTCAGGCCCTCTCTGGGCTAGACCTTAATTTTTTGCTCTTATTCACGAAATAGAAATCATAGACCATTAAGAGACAGTGTCTAGTCGAAAGCATTTTCCTTTCCCTTTATTTCCCAAAATTGTAATATCAAGTAATCTCCAGATACTACTACTTCACTGCTTCTGCCCTAGGCCTGCAGCTGGGAGTCTTCAATAACTGAACACTCAAGGAACCCCAAGTCAGTGAGGCTCAGTAGGTGGTGGGAAAAATAATAGAGGGGTTACCACTTTCTGCAGCTGTGAGTCCATAGTGACATCAGACACGATTCTCTTCTGAGGGTTTATGTTTCTCTTTATTCTTTTATAGAAATTGTATCCATAACAGAGTCTAATTGTAAAGAAAGGAGCTGCAAGCAGCAGACTTATTTGTACGTGTATCCCTCCCTGGCTACAGATGCACAACACAGAGAGTTTATCACTCCTTGCCTTCCAACAACAGTAACAGTATATTAATCCTTTTAATTCCCACAGAAGGAATGTAAGTATATGGAATAGCCAGGCTCTCAGACTCCATAAAGGGCATCTTCCTAAAGATCACCTAAAACACTTTGCAACCGAGATGACATGTGTGAAATCACTTGAGGCTCTTTAAAGTCCCACATCATTGTTAAGTGATGTTCTTATCATTAATAGTGCTCTCCATTTTGGAGATGTCTCTCCCAGCAAAGTTGCACTGCCATAGCACTCAGATGGTGATGGGTAGACTTTTTTCTGGGGCCCCATGGTCAGTAGATCAGACTTTCTCTTTGATCTTCAATCAGTCTTTTAAGAGCCACTGATGAAACAGCACAGTGATGTCTAAGCCCAGGTCTCACAGCCTGTAGGAGATTTGATCCTCACACTACTTGATAGACCTGCATTTGGACTTGGCAACACACTGTCTGCCAGCACTGCTTGTCCTGGTTTATTTTCAGGACTGCTGTTAGTCCAAGACTTGGGTAGCAGTAGGACAGAGCAGAAGAGTCTAGAACAAGGAGCCAGAATAGAGGGAAGTACCTGACAATATCAACTATCTGTATTATAAAAGCCATATCAGGGAGGAAGTCTGAGTGTAAAAAGTACATCCAGGTGGGAAAAGAGAAGCTTCCTAGGCACGTTTAAGTAGCTGAGCCTGGTACATTAGGGATATTGGCACTGGTGGGTCTATGTAAATGATAGGTTGCTGTGTTTGTATCCAAGAAGTGGATGAGACATGGGTAACAGCCTTGCCCACGTGAGGACCTTCACCGTAAGGTCACATGTACTTCACACACAGGCATCCAGCTCTCACCAAGTCTAAGCCAGACACTCGCACTCTTTTAACACAAAGAGCATTCACCCTGAGGTTAGCTACAACTATACTTGTCAGAGCTGTAATTTCCAAGAAAGGCGGGCAAAATGTCAAAGCAAAAGGCAAGGCCTGCACTGCAATCTCTACTATACCCTAGAACTTACTGTTTTATGACTCTGACTCTCCTCAATCCTGAGTCCTCATTTCTTACCCTTTTCCATGCATTTTCCTCTATGCTTTCTAAAATCTCATCTCCCCCTTTTCTTCCCATACAAACTTCCCAAAAGAATGATCTAGATTGCACTTCCTGATTCCTCATCTCTAACTCACACCCCAACCTAGGGCAGCTCAAATTCTGTGCTCTTCTCAATAAGATGTCTGGTGACCTATTTCCAATGACCTATTTGTGAGCCCACAAAGCCCTTCTCCTTCATCATTTTATGAGATTTCTCTGCAGCATCTCCTCACTGCTGCCCACACTCTCCTTGACACTCTTATGTACCCCATTTCTCTTCTTGTCTTGACCATTCCTTCTTTGGTCTCCTGAGTATTATTCTTATCTTTTCCTTATTCATTGAAAGTGTTGGTTCATTCTCAGGCCACTTCTCATATTACAAAATCACCTCTCCAGTCTTACCTGTGTATGATTTCAGCTCTTATGATAAAAATAACAAAGATTTATTGAATGCTTCTCTGTGCCAAGTACTGTGCTAAATTCTACTTGTGTGATTTCATGGAATACATATGGTAACCCTCAGCAGTAGACATTCTTTTAATCTTTCACATTGTTAATCAGAAAGTGGATGCTTAGGAAGTATGAGTGATTTACTCAAGGTCAGACAGCTAATAGGTGGAGTTACCAACACTTTCACCTGTACTGTGATGATCCCCAGGACCACGTGTCCCCCCATACTTCTCCTCCAAATTTAAAGTGCCATTCCCCAGCATCCTTAATTTCTCATGTCTCAAAATGTTTCATGTTATCCCAGCCTATTGTCGTTTCTCTTTCAGCTGGTAACACCACCATTTGCCCCAGATATCCAAGCTAGGAACTTGGGATTTCCCTGCATTTTCCCCCTCTTAATCCTTGCATAGTTGTTACAAGGGATGATGATGTCGTTGACAGAGAAATGTCAACAAACACAGTTAAAGGAAATGAAGCTTCTTTAACGATAACAGATGTGAAAACTTATGGCCCACAAAACAAGAGCCATTACAATGTAATGTCAAATGGAAATACAGGCTTCGTTTAATGTTCTACATGAAACTGCTCATTTTTAGTTATGTTTGTATTCAAGGAAAGACTGTTTTACTGAAATAGAGACATTCATAATATAGTGGTTTAAATAATGGAATATTAATTTCTCTCATACAATAGTCCTGAAATGAGCAGTGCAGGTTTACAAGGTGGCTCCGCTCTATGCAATTCCAGGAGGACCCAGGACCTTCTATTTGCTGCTCCATCATCCTCCAAAGCACTACTTCTCAAAGTGTGGTCCATGGACTGACAGCATTAGCATCACCAAGAAGCTTGTTAGAAATGCGGAATCTCTGATCCTCCCTCCAACCAATGGAGTTAGAATCATCTGGTAATAAGATTCCCTGCATGATTGCTGGGCACATTGAGGTCTGTGAAGCATTTCCCAAACTCCATGGCATTGTTTTGCCTGTGTAGGCAAAGCTGGCAGGCACTGATGTTCCAGCTTATAGGAAGATGAAAAAAAAAGAGGAATTTTTCTTAGAGGTGACCTGGAAGTTACGTGCAACACTTTCATTAGCATTCCATAGGTTCAACCATATTTTCACAGCAGCAACCAGAAAAGCAGCTCGTGTATCTTGTCTATAGTTGGGCAGGCATGAACCCAATTTAACCCCACTATGTGGAAGAAAAGAGGACAGCTTTAAGGGAACAACAAGTAGTCTCTGTCTCTTGTGTTTCTAACACTTTTGGGCATAAAAATGTCTGTCTAATTCATTATTGGCTTTTCTGGGTTCCTTATTCTCTTGTTCTAATTACCATGCCAATATCATAATTCTAGTTTAATAAGTTGTCCCATTGTGAACTATTTTTCTTTATTTAATCCCAAAGCTATTATAATGTATATAGCTTTTCTCTATCTTTTTGTTTTCTAACCCATTTTTATTGCCTTCCTCCTGCTAAACCTTCCATCTTGTGGCTCCGTCATCTCATGAGGTATTATCCTTGTCTGCACAGAAAAAGCTGGCTTCAGACAGAAAGAAAGAATGACAGAATGACAGGAGCTCGCTCTCTCTCTCTCTCTCTCTCTCCCCCTCCCTCTCTGTCTCTCTGTGTATGTGTGTGATGTGTATATATGTATATGTATATCTATCTATCTATCTATATAACTCCACATATAACAGATCCGTAATACTTCAAATAAAGCCAAAAAGTTAAGAGAGAATAAAACCTTAGTGGTCATGTAATCTTACAAAAGTCTTCTAGATTCATAATTTTCAAACATTTCTTTTTAAAGCAGAGAAAATCTTTCTTCCCCTTCTTACATAAAACACATTACTCTGGTTGAAGGTGATCAAGCAGTCTCAGAGCATGTGTTGTCCAGCTGCCCCATACCTGGCCCCCTTGCAACCCAGGAGTCCACAGAGCACTGTCCTGTGGTTTCTCTGCCTGCTATACCACCTGCGATGTTAACAGCGTACTCTCTCTGAGGCCAGGTATGCTCTAAAAAGCTCCTGGAGGAAAGTCATTTGAGTGGAACAAGAACAAGGAAAGAGTTTGGTTTTTTTAAAAAATGTTAATATATCTCAATTTTCCCAAGACTAAAGCCTCACTGCTATCTCCAATTTCTGTCTCAGCTTAAGTTTTTCCAGACTTTGGAATTTAACTAATTGAATCAAATCACCTTGTTGTGAGCCTCTGTGACCCACCACTCTGCCTCTCATATTATAGACTGAGCCTGACTTCCATTCATGCTTAGCAGCACTGCTGGCCTGGCAAGCCCCTGAAGCTGTCACTTCCCAGCTCTGTCTTGCCAGATGTTCCTGCTGAAAAAAGAGTTTCATCATTGCTAATTTGAGAATGCAGCCATGGTGCTCCTGTGGGTACTGCTGGAGCTACTTGAAAGAAATGTGAATGCCATGTGACCTTTAGTATACATGTCCTATCATATACATACATACATACATATATATATATGAATTTTAATATTGTCTTTGGACTTGTTTTTTCTTTCCTTGGTAAATAAATAGGATACTAATTTAAAATTAATTCACAAATCATGGAATTGTAAAATTTAGGAATTATAAAGCAGCTTGGAGATCCTTGTTCCAACACCTTCATTTTATAGCTGACACCACTGGAGCTTAGAGAGGTGAAGGGATTTGCCCATGGCTACACAGCTAATAGAATCAAGTATGCTTGCTATGGAAACAAAGTCCATTGCATTCTATAACACAATATATTATCTGGAATTGGTTCTTGATATATAGAGGTTTTAAATAGTTATGAGTGTTATTGTTAAGCAAAAAAAGATAACCTTAGTTTTCATAATGTGGAGTACAAAAACAAACCTCTCCCACAAATGAATACCAAACCACTGAAATGAATTTGTCATTTTATCTCCATGTATTCATTAAGTCACTTAATTTAACAAACATTTAGCAAATGCCTGCCATGTGTGAGATGCTCTGCTGGACACTTTAGGAACTTCAGAAATGATTAACACCTCATTTCTTCACCAAGGGGTACGCAGTCCAATGAAGAAGACAAATGTTCACTTCTCCATTACTGAAAGCAGACTTAATAATGCTGTAATAGAACTCTATGCAAAATACTACAGAAATCTGCAGAAGCTATTATTTTGGGGGGGAATAATGGTAACATTAGAGAAAGATTCACAAAGGAGTCAATGTTTAAATAGGACCTTTTAAGGATGGATAGAATTTCATTAGGAGAAAATGTAGAAATTGCATTCCTGGCAGAGAGAATGGCATAAGCAAAGGTGTGGAGGTATATTATGTATTCAGTAGATTATGCCCCAACAATCAAACTCATACAATAAAAAATTACTTAGTCTAGGGTTAATAAAGATGCAGCACATAGGGCAGGTGTGGTGGCTCATGCCTGTAATCCCAACATTTTGGGAGGCTGAAGTGGGTAGATTACTTGAGCTCAGGAGTTGGATACCAGCCTAGGCAACATGGTGAAACCCTGGTCTCAACCAAAATTACAAAAAAAAATTAGCCAGGTGTAGTGGTGCACACCTGTAGTCCCAGCTACTAGGGAGGCTGTGGTGGGAGGATTGTTTGAGCCTAAGAGGTGGAGGATGCAGTGAGCCAAGATTGCACCACTCCATTCCAGCCTGGGTGCCTGGGTGACAGAGTGAGACTGTCTTAAAAAAAAAAAAATAAAAAGCATGTAGAGTTTCTGCATGACAACGAGGTAGTTTGGGAAGGATACGGATATTTGCTTACTCAGCATCCATAATCTTTCTGAGTCTCATGAAGATGCATTTGCCAATAGATTCATGAATTAAAAGGCTGAGTTATGTTCTACAGGCATAGTGGGTAAACACCAAGGGTTTTTAAACAAGGAGTGATTCTATTCTGTTTTTCTCTGCATATCAAAATTTCAGTAGTTCACAGCAACAACAGAAAAAAATTTTTTTTCTTACTCATGGGTCTGCTGTGCTTCACCTAACATCAACTGGACTTTCCTGAGCTCTATCGAGCTAGGGTATATTCCAAGCTTTGGGTTAAATTTAGGTTTGCTCCACAAGTCTTCATCTTTCTCCTAGAACCAGGAGTTATGCAATTCCTTAGCTCTTGCTATTCTTATGAGAGAGCATATGAACGCTTAAAAGATTAGAAGAACACAGGAGCACAGAGACCTCATCTCTAATTGCCACACTGATACTTTACACATTCTATTGGCCAGCATCAATGAGATTGTGAAGTAACTGCAGCCACAGTGAGACACAGTGTCGATCCCTTGGCAAAGGACATAGGGGCATAATTCTAATACAGTAAGAGAACGAAGAATTGGAATAAACAATTCAATCGACTTGAGTGACCTTGTTAGATATGTTCCTAAAAAATAGCTGTCAGCTGAAGGTGAGAGGGGTAAAGATGTTAGCTGATGCAAACCTTTTCTTAAACAAGATAAAGAAGGAAGGAAATCGGCGAAGTAGGAAGAAAAGAGAGAGAAGAGATTTGATTGGAAGCTGAAAAGATTAGCAGCCAATGACAGAATATTACACAATTTCAAAAAATAAGCATGAGTCTAATTTGGGGTAATAGGGAGAAAAGAGAACTAACAGTTATTATTGAATAGCTATTATATTCAAATCACTGTGCTAGTCAATTTATATCCCCTATTTCATATAATCTTTACAACAACACTTGGAGTAGGTATTATTATGCATATTCTAAAAAAGAGAAAACAGGTTCAAAGAGTAACTTGCCAAAGATCAACCAACAAATACATAGCACTGCTGAGAATGTCATATTCCAAAGTCCATTTTGGAAGAAGAGAAGTAAATTGAGAGTCACCTTAGAAATCAAATTGATAGAACATGTTGGCCTAATTAGGTATGACAGTAAACAGAAAGAGGAAAGTAAGACAACTCCCAAGCTTCTACTTGGCAATGGAGTAAGAGTTGCCCATTAACTGAAATGAAAAGAAAAGAGAAAGCCTGTTTTTGAGCTGAAGGAGTTAAATTTGTTTTTTACTTCCGTTGGTGGCACCTATAGAACATTTATGTGAGATGTCCTACAATGGTTAGAAATTTTCATCTCAGAGCTCAAGAAGAGAAGCCAGTTCTGAAGAAATCACTCCAGAAGTAGGGACAAAAACATTCTAAGCATGGGAAGTTATATTAGCAAAGATATGACTGTGTCTTATACGGTTCATTTCAGGGAATGGCTAGCAATTTAATGTACTGTTTAGACATACACATGTCTAGTTACATTTATTTGCTACACAAAGCAGAGGAATGGGAGATTAGGCTGATCTCAGTTGGCCTTGAATGCTGGAATAGGACATTTGGACTTTTCTCAAGAAGAGCCATTACAGTGTACCCTTTTATACAAGGGTCCACTTAAGGGTCTGGTTTTTAGGAAGACTAATGTAGTAGCAAGGTACAAGATGGACCAAAGGTGGGAGGCCATGTAGAAGGCTATTGCATTAGTTTTTGTAAGCACTAACAAGAACCTAAACAGGGTAATGGCAGTAGGAACAGAAATAAAGGAACAGATGGGATCATTGCTTTGGAAGAAATGATTGTGCAGCACAGTAACTATTCTGCATATCATTAAATATGTGTCAAGTTAATTTCGTAACTGCATTTGGCTCTACTGGTTTCCTCTCTTCAGGTATGCAGAACCGTCATAATTTATTGGTCATCTGTTCACATATTTTAATTAAGAGCTATAATCTCCATGAGGCAGAGACTATGACTGTTTTGTTCTCTACTATTTCCACAACATTCATCAGAATAGGCATTGATTACATATTTATTTAATGAGTCGATGGATGAGTACTGCCCTGCACACCTTAGCATCCCCATTTCCAAGGTCTCTTCAGTTGTGCCCTCTACCCTGTTCCCTGTCTTTCATCCTCCCACCAAACATTTTTCTCCCTCCTGGGATAACTTGCCTTACAGGAGTAATCAGACTACTGAGCAGCCTGCATTCAATGCAATCCTGATATGATGGTGGTGGTTTTACTTTTTTTATTTTTCAGTCATTCAGCCAAGCTCAACTGACCCTCTCTTTGCTATTTATAAGCATCATCTCACACATATCCAATAACTTTCCAACCATTTAAGATATTGACGCCTCAGTTCCAATTCATTTGAAACCTCCAGTTTTATTTTCTTCACCACCTCCCTCCTCCCCCAAGTTTAGACTTTTCCCCAAGGGACTGGCACTTTTCTGATTCTAAATTTTCTGGCATTGGGACAAGAAAGGGGGGATTGGAGGAACAAGCAAACATCTTTATATTTACCTAGATTTTCTTTGTAGTCCTGTCGGGGGTTCCCTGAGTCTTTGGCTAACAGTGACCATCAACACCCTCTGTGTGGCAGATGGCCACTAATTACTTCTTCAATAGAGTGATGTGTGAGTGCTTGGGGGTAACCTGTGGGAACCCCACTGCACAGTTCTCTGGTATGAGACAACTAACTTTGACCCAAATCCAGTCAACAAGGCTCCCTAAGCTTGTCCCCAGTATCTGCTGCTGGGGTGGTCGACTCTATGGATGGGCTATCAGCAAGACCTCCGTACTAGGCAATTAACTTCAACCTTAGTGTCTCTCTCTTTCTTCCCTTTTTTCCATTTCTTTCTTATTTCATGTCAACTGGGGTAGTCAGGGAGATTCCTGGGGCTAGAGTGATTATTTAGGTTAACAGGGTCAGTTCAACCACCTTTTAACAAGGCCTGGAGAATGTACCCAGCCCCAATATTTTTGTTCTCTACAGAATATGAAGGTACTGAATACCTATGAGTGTCCTTTTGGGATCCTTGCCTCCAATTTTATACATACACAACATCTGGGTATTTGTGAATGCCACTAACATTCATTCTGCAAATGCTGAGATGTCATTTATATTTGTAGTACCACGTAATAAGCACAGAGTTAAGTGTTACATGAACAAAGATTTAATGAGAAGCTGAAATGAGTCCATGTAAAAGTGAAGTACAAAAGTCTGACCAGGTTCAAACTCTAATGCAAATAATAAGTTTCACTATAACTTTAAAATAGAGAACATTTAGGTCAAGTGCAGTGGCTCACGCCTGTAATCCCAGCACTTTGGGAGGCCAGGGTGGGCCAGTCACATGAGGTCAAGAGTTCAAGACCAGCCAGGCCAACATGGTGAAATTCTGTCTCTTAGTAGAGACAAATTCAGAAATTAAGCAGGCATGGTGGCACTCCCCTATAGTTCCAGGTACTCAAGAAGCTAAGGCACAAGAATTGCTTGAACCCGGGAGATGGAGGTTGAAGTGAGCTGAGATTGCACCACTGCACTCCAGCCTGGGCAACAGAGCAAGACTCCATCTCAAAAAAACAAAATAAAATAGAGAACATTTAAACTTTGAAATGGAAACTAGACTGGGGAGCAGAACAACAGGAAAGGAGGAAGAGTAACTTAAAAGTGAGGGAATAAGGAGAATCTCAAAAATGAGAGCCGTGCATAATGACAGAAAGCTTAACATGTTTAAGATTAAAATCTGAATCCCTGATGCCCAGACTAATCTTATCTCTGCTCGTAAATCAGAATCATATGTATTTCCATTAATATTTATCTGTTTGAAAAGGAAGAGGAAAATCTATGTTGTGTTGTGCCCAGCATTGCTGTTTCCATCATGAGTTTTACCAAAAGCGCCCATCAGGTTGATGAGGTGCCAGCTGTCCTTAATAACGGAAGTATTAGATATACGGTGAGGCATGCAAAGCAGCCCAAGTTTTAGAAGTGAGTCACTTCGAAAACCAAGAACCACAAATTCAGCTACAATTTCAAATAAAAGCTCAAGGACCAGAATAATTCATACAAAATTTTAAACCCAGAAGTTCCTCTTGCTTAAATTACTTTCACACTCCAATTTAAACTCAGAAACATTATGTTGCTGTCACATTTCTTTGTTCTCCTAAAGTATTTTTTTAAAATCTGTATATAGCTGACAAAAAATAGACGCCTGTCTGCCAGCAAGTTCTCTATTCATGTCTAACATACTGTAGAGTCGATGCAGAACACATGGTCTTAAAATACCCAAAGGCCTCTCCTTTACTGGTTCACGGCAGCAGTATGTTTCTCCAGCATGTTTGCTCTACCTCCAATACATGTCTTGCATAAGCATGAATTCCCTTTGAATGTTTAAGTCATGCTGTGTTTTCACATGCTTTGATGATGTGCATTTGAGAATTATCATCTACATGTTCAAAGTGCACTTCCTGGTGCCTTCGGCATTGAATTTAATACTATTCAACTAACATCATTTTGAATTCCACCCGACAGAATGCCAATAATGTCTAGGACAGAAGTTTGACATGTTTAGTTCTTCCAAATATAGAGATAATCTAGCAGCTAAATTGGAAATTTCTGGGTATATTTTGAAAACTAATTCAGCGTGAAAATTATTAATGATTTAGAATTGTGAAAATACATCAGAAAGTGTTTTCTTTTTCCTTATTTCCTTCTCAGAAAGATCTGTTCTTCTTATCAAGTAAATTTTCAAAGGGAAATCTGCCTTCTGTTGTTAGGACAAAAGTATACAGTTTAATCCTAATATAATTTTCTTCATTACAGATGAGACCCATTGGGCATGATGGCTACCATCCCACCTCTGTAGCTGAGTGGCTGGATTCTATTGAACTGGGTGACTACACCAAAGCCTTTCTAATTAATGGCTACACATCGATGGACCTGTTGAAAAAAATCTGGGAGGTTGAACTTATTAATGTAAGTTGGTCTCTTAGTCATACCTTAGCCATTCAACCCTTGATAAGTGAAATTTTATTTTTCTTGATTTATAACTGTTTGGATATCTAACAGGGATTTATAGATACACCTTCTGTTTGAGATGTCAATCTTTCTCAAGCTCCAGCCATTAACTTTTGAAGTTTTGATGTGGGGGAACTAAGAGGGAAGAGAGAACTCTCAGGGTGTTTTGCGTTATCCAAGAAAATCTTCCAAGCATTTTCATGTTTTCCTTTTTAGGAAATTTTTTTCAATTATAGGATATAGATATGATAATAAATACGTTCCTATTCTGATCTTTGTTCATATTCACTGTTAAAGATTTAAATTATCATTTTTTAGTTTTCCATTGCTATCATGTTTCCTTGTCTCCATTTCTTAGTCACATATACAAATCCCACGCTCCAAGAGACTGCTTTTATTCTTACTAAACAGGCTGCTGTGTTATCAAAATTTTATTTTCTGAAGCTAGTGTCTAATCTTATGTTGTCTCTGTTTTATTTATACACTTAGCATATACTTCCTATGAAAACTGGCCAACATATGTTGCCATATAGTCAAGCCCAAAGAGATCAACTAAATCTGCATAAATGATTTTGATACTCTTCTCATTGCATTTTTACTTTTGTTATTTTCTAGCATAAATGAAGGAATTAGATAAAAACATAACATGAAATGGTCATGCATTTTAATTATATTTGGCATTATAAACATTCCTTTTTAACAGTGACAATGAGAAATCACTTTTTTTTTGAAGGTTTTAGTTTTATAGTAAATTATTGAGTGAAAATGGCATTCCTGAACTAAAAGATAAAGTAAATAAGTTTCTGCTGGTTCAAAAGTGCTCTGTTCTACTCTTTATGTCACTTTCCCCCCGAAAGTCCAGGTTCTACACATTACATGCCATTGCTTATTTTAAATGATGGTTATTATTAGTAACTAATTATTCCTTGCTTTTAAAAGTCTTTCTGAAAAAAGAATGTCTTTTCTAGAACATCATACCGAAATTGTTCTTGAATCTAAAAGTCACATTAAATAGACAAATTAATGTGATTCCATTGCCATAAGCAACTTTTTCTTAACTTTTTGTTTCTTATGCCCTCACAAGAGCTATCATTATTTCAGAAGAAACTCATTGTGTAACAAAGCCTTGGGTTAGTTACATTCAGTGTGTGTGGCAGTGGAACTGACTGAAACCGTATTGCTTGTTGGTTGCATCAGGCTAAGATTTCAATTCTCTGTCAAGAACTTGACACTCATCACATGGCTACTCATAGATATTTGTTAAAGGGCTACCTTCTTCCATAGATCAACCAAACAAGCTTCCAACTTAAGTTGCATCTCAGTTAATGAATTAATGTAATAGCTTGAAAAAATATTCCTATGTAACATTTTCTGAATCACATTGCTATTCACTGAAGAATTAATATTTATAATAGGTAGCACATGAATCACTCACCTAGCTAGTATTAACAGTAATCTCCCATTGTAAAGAATGGATTTCAATAGGACTCTATTATGTGTTTTCATTGAAGCAAGGATCATTTACAACATCAGGCTCTATGTCTCTCAAAATCCAAATGCCTGAACTAGTGTTTAAGATGTAGGCTTGGGCACTCACTTTACCCAATGCTGGGGGTACCTGTGTTCCAGAGATCTTTGTTTAGTGACTGCAGCCAGACCTTGTAGACAGCTGCGTGACTATGGGGATGATGGCCCCATGCTCTACTGCCAGGGCTTAGGGACTGATCCACCGCCACCCGTAAGGCCAATCAGCTTTGAGTTGAGACAGAAAATTGGTCTTTTCCACCCATGTTGGCTCTTAATGGTTTTCTGACATCAATACAGGGAGAAGTGCCTGTCACAAGCATTGTATCAAATTTGAAAACATAGTCACTGTCTCTTAGACCTTGAGGCCAAAATCCTCTGGCCTGGAGCATGCCATCTGCATCTACCACTAACTCGATACATTTGCCTTAAAGTAAACTGATTGAATTTAATTTTCCTTGTGACAACTTTTATGGGCAAGTTCACACTCTTGATGGTGAGGTTGTATAAGTCATTTAGCTCAGCATATTAATTATGTCCATGTTAATTATGGTCAAAATTGATCTGAACCTTTAGATTTGGAAATCAGAAAACAAAATTTGTATGCCCAGTAGAATTGGGTAGTTTATGTGATGGTTCTCAGTTACTGGGTTTTAAAATGAGAAAAAGGAAAAATGTGTGCATGCCTTTTGGCTTACAAAGTATTGCATTACAAAGAATTATCTCAAATTCAAGATTTTTGTTTATCCCAACTAATGAGAGAGGTACCGAGATATGAGGTCGTCTTATATGATATATGGGTCAAATAATCCTATACTAAGAATGCACAATTTGTTGTTTTCTAGCCTGAAAGGGAATGTACCGTCACCTTGACTTAGAGCAAAGCCTTTTAGGGAAGTTCACATCCTGAATGAGTGGCTAGTTTTAAGGCAACCAGATTGCTCCAGTAATTGTTGTTCTACGTCAAGTGAAAAGAGAAGTGTAAATGTAGCCTGCTTTGATATTAAAGTCTGCTGGTGGAGGGGAACAGAATGGAGGATGAGGAGATAGACTGCAGATATGATTACAAATAACTTCAGCATCAGTGGTTGTCCTTTAAATACCTTTGGGTAGCAGTAAATAAGATCGCTAAGGTAGCAATACCCACGTGTGTCCCATGAAAATTATTTCACGTGCCAATGAAAATAATCAGGTATTATTTTTGTAAAAGCAAATTGATTAGAAGATCATTTGCTTCTTGCCTAATAGCTTCGGAAACTGTATTTACATTACAGTTTCATTTAGGACTGTCAGATTTTTTTTTCTTTCGATGATGTTGACTTAATTTCTAGCTTTCCTGGGAAATTTTATAATAATCTAACCACTTGAAGATGTGCTAAGAAATGTTCAAAGGAAACCTTCTAATTTGGCATTAATTCTTGAGTAATGTTATTTTATTTGCTTTAAATGCAGTAGAGCTATCATCCTATGAGTATCAGATTTAGACTCATTACCTACTTTGATGTTTTATTTCATGATCAGCATTATAAACTCACACTTCTATCTATACCACTCTCATTGCTAAAATTGCAATTAATTTTATTTCCTAATTTTTTTGCATTCTGTGTGTGTGTGCACGTACATATTGGATAAAGGTAAATGGTAACTTATGCTCATAACCAAGAAGAATAATTAGTAAATTTACAAATTGCAGGGGAGGAATGGGGAGGATGAATGCTTTAATTCCATTTTCAAACCAATTATTTTAAGTAAAAGGTTATGCTTTCACCATGGGACATAATAAATGAAAAATATTCATATTTCCACACCAGGGAGGCTATGTCAGTCAATACTTCAAATATTAACAACTTTAATCAAAGCCAAAGGCTTCAACTAAATGACTAGATGTGAGTATTCAAGTGTAGAGCAAACTTTATAAATCATCTACGGGTTTAAGCACTGCATTTATACCTATTTGCAGTACAGATGGCTCCTCGCAAGCTTCAGGACAGCTAGATACCACCTCTGAGCTTTAGACTTTTCCAGGCATATATCAGGTAAAGCCCCTGGCCTCTACCAACTCCACCCCCTGCATCTAAATTTCAAGCTGTTCCAGGGATTCTCTGGAAGCTTCCCTCACCTGGCCCAAGTTTTTAGAGACGCACCCTGACATATGTCCTCATATAGCATGAACAATCTCCCAAATAAATATACACTTTCCATTGATCTCTAGCCCTTTCATATATTTCCTGGAGGGCAGTGATAGGCCAGGTCTGACATTCTTATTTCTACTACCTTTCAGCATCTTTTGCATGTCCACACTTACTATACTACTCTCAACTTTGGAGCCTTGACCCAAACTGAGATTGAATTATACTACAATAAAATGCATTTAATCACTAAAACGCCATTGGAAGTAATACAGCTTTTCTTTTGCACGTAAAGTAAATTTACACTCTTGCAGTGCCTCCAGATCAATATTATGGAACAGGCATTATTAAAATGTTGATACCAGAAATAGTAAAACAGATACACACACACACACACACACACACACACACGCACAAAATAAACAAGGCAACAAGGCATTTTGGCCTGAAGAGACAGTTTTAAATACTCAGCAGCAAATTAACTTCAGAAAGAAATGAAACTCTCTGATTATAGCCATTTATGATCTATCTCTGTGCAGAAAGGAAAATTGTATTCTAATTACCCAGAAATTGCTACCTTAAAAATTTTTATTTTAGTGGACATCTGTTCATCCACCTCTCTCCTGATTAAAATTAAAACATTGCAAATTTTCTCTGAAGAAGGTACCTCCATCTCTTCCCTATTCCATGCCTGAACATATGGCCTGGATCCTCAGAGTCAACCTCAACATTCCAGCCCCTGCCTCCACCTCTATGGGCCACAAAGTATTCTTCATCATGACCAGCTACCAGTGCAAAATGAAAACATAGGGTCCCTTCTTCAAAAAGAATTAAAAATTTTAAGCCAGTAACATCAAAACATCAAAGCTAGCACAAGGCCCTTCTATGTGCAGGACTTTGCGTAACCACATAGGTCACACACCCTTGAAGGCAACCAAGCTCTTCATTCCTTTGTGTAGATCCATATTTCCATCTGGTATCATTTTCCTTCTTCCTGAAGGACTGTCTTTGGCATTATTCTATAGTGGGAGGCTGCTAGTGATGAATTTTCACAGCTTTTGTGTATCTGAAAAATACTTCATTGTTTTGCTGGGTATAGAATTTTAAGGTAACAGCACTTTAAAGATAACTTCTCTTCTGCATTATTTCTAACAAGAAACCTGCTGCCATTTTGTTGTTCCTCTGAACATAACAGGTCAGTTTCCCCCCACCCTGGCTATACTTAGGATGTTGTCTTTTTTGCTGGTTTTCAGCAATTTAATTATTACATACATAGGTATCATTTTTTCATGTTTTCTATATGTAAAGTTTTTTGAGCTTCTTAAATATGAGGCTTATCATTGTCATCAATTTTGGAAATTTTTTTTTTTTTTTGAGACGGAGTTTTGCTCTTGTTACCCAGGCTGGAGTGCAATGGCACGATCTCGGCTCACTGCAACCTCCGCCTCCTGGGTTCAGGCAATTCTCCTGCCTCAGCCTCCTGAGTAGCTGGGATTACAGGCACACACCACCATGCCCAGCTAATTTTTTGTATTTTTAGTAGAGACGGGGTTTCACCATGTTGACCAGGTTGGTCTCGATCTCTCGACCTCGTGATCCACCCGCCTCGGCCTCCCAAAGTGCTGGGATTACAGGCTTGAGCCACCGCGCCCGGCCGGAAATTTTTTAGTCATTATTTCTTAATTCTTTTTGGGAAAAAAATAATTTTTTTTGAGTATAGAATTTTAAAGTAACAGTACTTTAAAAGATGTCGATCCACTAGCCTCTCTTCTGCATTATTTATAACAAGAAACCTGATGCCATTTTGTTGTTCCTCTGTACATAATGGGTCGGTTTCCCCCAGCCCTGGCTATACTTAGGATGTTGTCTTACTCTGTTGCCCAGGCTGGAGTGCAGTGGCACAATCTCAGCTCACTGCAAACTCTGCCTCCCAGGTTCAAGCGACTCTCCTGTCTCAGCCTCTCAAGTAGCTGGGACTACAGGCATTTGCCACCACACCTGACTAATTTTTGTATTTTTAGTGGAGACAGGGTTTCACCATGTTGGCCAGGCTGGTGATCCACCTTCACCTCAAGTGATCCACCTGCCTCAGCCTCCCAAAGTGCTGGGATTATAGTCATGAGCCACCATATCTGGCTTCAAAATACTTTCTATTATTCACCTTCTTATTTCTCCTCTCATTTGGAAACCCCAAATACATCAGCATTATGTCATTTAAAGTTGGACTGCAGTCCACCAATGTCCTATTCATTTTTTTCAGTCTTTTTTCTCCCTTTGACACATTTGAATAATTGCTATTGCTATGTCTTTAAGTTCACTAATCTTTTCTTCTTAGTATAGCTAATCTGTCACTATTACTATGCAGTGTATTTTTCATCTCAGAGATTGTAGTTTTCATCTTCAAAAGTTAGACTTAGGTCTTTCTTATATTGTCTGTCTGTTAAACATGTTCAGCCTTTCCTCTAACTTGTAGAACATATGGAATACAGTTATACTCACTGGTTTAATATCTTTGTCTTCTAACTATAACACCTGTGTCAGTTTAAGTTTGGGTTTGATTTTTCTCCTTAATGTTTTTGCATGTCTGGTAATTTTTATTACATGTCAGACATTATGAATTTTACCTTGTTGGGTGCTGAATTTTTTTTTATTCCTACAAATATTTTTGGGTATTGCTCTGGGATACAGGGAAGTTGAATAGTCTTGGATATTTTAGGACTTGCTTTTAAAGTTTGTTAGGCAGGTCCAGAGTATTGTCTAGTCTATTGACAATACTTCCCCACCACTGGGCAACACCCTTCTGAGTACTTGACCAATGCCCTTTGAATTTCAGGGATTCCCAGTTTGAATAGTCGGCAAATCTCAGTGTTGCCAGTCCATTTTGAGCTTTAAGGACTATTCTCATTCATCTTTCAGCTAGTTTTTCTCTTGGTTTCATGCCATTTCCACACATTCATGTGCTGATCCAAACTCTCTCCTCTCTAATACTCTGGCTGGCAAACGCTAGCCACCCTAGTCTCCCTGGATTCTCTGCTTCATCTTTTCTATTTAAGGAACCTTGCAGACTCCTTCTTAATTCTTCCTCCCTGCTCCATGGCCTAGAAATTCTCTCAGGGCAATTGCAGGGCTCATTCTGTTTGTTTTTCATCTCTCAGGGATCACTGTCCTTCAATGCTTTGTGTTCATTGCCTCGAAAACCATTGTTTAGTATATTCATCTGGACTTTCAGTTGTTTCCATTGGAAAGGTAAATCTAGCCCCCATGATTCCATCTTGGCTAGCAGCAAAAGTTCATGCTACTTATGTTAATCCCTGTAGGTGAGGGTCGCATACCTAAGCAATTGAATTGAAATTCTTAGTGTTGGCACCTGAGTATCCAGAGGTCTTAAAAGCGCCTCAAGTGATTTTCATGTGCAGGCTGGTTTGCAAACTACTGCAACCGGTGGCTAGTGGGAGTCACTAAAGGATTTTAATCAGGGGAATGACCTGATCAGAAGCAGTAGGCAAGGACCAGCAGCTGACACACTTAAGAAGGAAGAGCTGGCTGTGAGAGAAGGAGGCGCTGACTCAGCCGATTCAGCTACACAGCTATGTCTAGCGGTGAATGTATTAGGTGGGACAGCAAAAAAAATATTTTTAATTTTTTTAAAAACCCTCCATAGAACCTGAGGGTATCACTGAGTTAGAAGTTCATAAATATAGTCAATTTTTGTAATTATAACCCATGTACCAAGAGGAGAGTAGATTACAGTCAGTTTTCAAAGGATCCAAGGGCAAATATAATACATTTCAGAAGTGCTTTTCAACAGTGGCTAAAGCTGCTTCCGTTTGACCCTTAAAAGGCTAAGCTTCCACTATTTGAAAATTTTACTTACTGTTTATAAAGCAAAGAGTAGGACATACAGTGTGTGTGTCAGAGTTTCAAATGTGCCTTCTCTTTTTCATCTTTAGCTTGGAATCAGGTCACTTTGAATCTTATATCCACCTCTCAGTATGTTGACTTTAGAAGAAGTCACTTACCCCCTCTGGGACTCAGTTTCTCATTTGTAAATAGAGGGTAATAAATAGCTGCCCTGCTTTCACAGCTTAGTTGCCATCTGCTTCTCTCAGCCAGAACTCACCCTGCGTGCATAGATAGCCCTGCTTGATGTGCTAACTCTAGTTCCAGGATCTACTGTTAAGGTGCTGTCCTCCCTCATTCCCATCTCCAATCCCTTTCACCTGCCCTGGACTCTCAGCCTCCCAGTATGCCCAGCAGATATCATTTTTCCCTACCAGCCTTGTCCAAATCCTCACTGCTTACTACTGCTCAAAATCTTTCCACTCCTGGATTTGGTGAATATGAGAGAGAGAGACTCTCTCGGCTTTGTGTAACAACTTTCAGGGTAAAGCTGAACATTTCTCCTCCTTTTTTTTTCTGGCTGTGCTCAGGTACAGAAATGCTGGTATCTTTTTTCTCCAGCTGCATGAGAATTGACCATCTATCCTTAGTATCAACCCTCAGCATCACAGATTGTTCTTGAAGCAGAGAACCTTAAGGCAGAGTAGTGGCTCAGCAGTTAGGAATGGCTTCATTCTGAATTTATCACCTGTAAATCTGAACCTTCTAGAATCGCTCCCAGTGCTTCATATATTATAATGAACTCAGTTACCTTTTTCCCTGTATTTTGCTCAGTTACCTTTTTTCCTATATCTTGCTAATTTAGCATGAAGATTTTTTTTCTTTAAAGAAGTCTTTTCTTGAAATATTTAGGGCAGAGGCTATTGCTAAAAAAAAAAAAAAAAAAAAAAGAAATCCAGCTATATTTCTGTTAAATTATGGTAAACTGCCTCTGTGCTTCTAAGAGCTTTGAGAGGGGAAATATTCTAGTAGATTATATAGTGTAGAAAATAAAAAGGCAAGGTACTTCATACTTGCAAATACATACATGAAATGCAAATAAACACTGTTCATGCCACTCTGGTGGAGAAATACTTTTGGTTTTAAGAGAAGGTCTCAGATAATACCGAAAGATAAACCTTTGCTGTCTTAGATGAAAGGAATGCCAGATAGGTTTTTTTTACCTAGAGAAAAACTAGGTAAGAATTTTGAAAACTAACATACATAGTGTGCCATGGCAGAGACTGATAATAAAGAATCAAAGTAAATTATAATGGTTAGCACTATCAGTAAGGTAGGCATATGAGATTCATATAAGCCATTATGTTGTATAAGCCATTACGGAAATAATTAGATGCTGGAGAAGAGAAATAATAATGAGGTAGGTGATTTTGTAGCCTAGGATTTATATCCGTTCTAAAGATGTTTTAGGGTGGCTTAGAGTTTTGGTTTAGCCATTTTAGTAAAAAAAAAAAAATGCATTATACTAAATTGGAAATCAGTGGTCTGCAATCTTTTTGAACCGAAGGAAAGAGCTATTACCTTGAATCTCAAAAAACACACAAATTCTTTACTTACAAGCCTTATACCTAGCACCCTGCTGCCATCTGGTGGTAGCATACCTAAAGTGCAGGGCAAGTTACTGAACCATAAAGCAATTTCCTAAACGCAGAAACTGCAAAACAGAAATTACTCACTGCCAGCTTTGTATTAATCCCTGCTTCTAGAATTAATCTATAAATGAGTCGGGAGAGTTTTATTTTTGTAGACATATTCAGTCAAACACTACATTCAAATACCGTATAACTAAAACTATTTAACCAAATGGGGAAAACCCTCTACTGTGTATTCCACCAATTTGATTAATTTGAAAAGCAGTGCCCTTTTAAAATGTGCATATATTCTCTAGAAGAGTATTTCTTTCCTTTTTATATGTTTTATGGAACAGCTACCATAAAAGTGAATATGATCTTTCTTTGAAAAATCTACTGCATAGAGTTGTGGGGGGAAATATAAGTATTTTACAGTCTTTACCCTCAAAAAAAATTTCCAGACTAATGAAGAAGACAGCCATCTACATGAGTGGTATGGAGAGAAATATTACGGGTAAACCTAGTACGAAAGGGGTATCTGTATCCCAAATGGGAACGCAAGAACTTCTCCTACTTAGTGGGTAAAAGCAGGCAGCAGAACAGGTAGAATGGAGACGCCAAAGAGTAAATGGCAGGATGCAGTGGCTAAAGCCACTTCTAAACCTTCCAAGGTTTAGAAGACTGGTTGTAGAATCTCTGCTTTTCTAAAAAGCACTTCAGTCAAGTCACTTAACCTTCTCTATGCTTCAGTCTCCTTGCCTCTGAAATTTGGATAATAACTTTGTATCTGTCTTCTATATATTGTTGTCAGGATTCAATAAGATAATCTAATAAAGCATTTTATACAATGCTTTGCAAACAGCATTCAATTATTTTGCTTAAAGGAGGCCAAATGGAGGGGCAGCTTCCAAGTTCCTAAGATTTATGGGAAGCATTATCAGTTATCCATTGCCCAAACAATGCTATGGAACAAGCTGTCTGAGAATGAAGTGCTTAAAGCAATAAGCATTTGTTTAGCTGAGCTTACAGTTTGTGGGTCAGCGATTTAGGCTGGGCTGGGCTGCAAATTTCTTCTGATGTCAGCTGCCTCCCTCACATCTGGCAGTTGGCTCCAATCCTCTGACATAAGAGAGTTGACTGACCTGAGATGGTCTCAGCTGAAACAGCTTAGACTCCCTGTGCCCCACCCTCTAGTTTGCCATCTCAGGCACATCTTTAAAACAAAGAAAGAAACAAACAAAAATGAGCAAGCACTTTTGTACACCTCTACTTACATCACATCTGCCAACACTTGGCCAAAGGAAGCTGTATGGAAAACCCCAAATCAGCTTGGGAGGGGAGGATATAGTTCACCTCTCAATAGGAACAACTGCTAAATCACATGGTAAATAGCTTGGAAGTAGGGAAGGGTGAAGAAATGGGATGTTTACTACAATCAATCCACCACGGAGGTTTTTGGGGTTTGTTTTATTTAGGTGTGTTTTTTGTTTATTTTGAGACAGGGTCTCACTTGTCACCCAGGCTAGAGTGCCGTGGTGCGATCACGGTTCACTGCATCCGCGACCTTCCAGGCTCAGGCAGTGCTCCCTCCTCAGCCTCCCAAGTAGCTGAGACTAGGTGCACACCACCACAGCTGACTAACTTATTTTTATTATTTGTAGAGATGGTGTTTCTTTATATTACTCAGGCTGGTTTTGAACTCCCGGGCTCAGGTGATCCTCCCGCATTGGCATCCCAAAGTGCTGGGATCACAGGCATGAGTCAACGTGCCTGGCCCACAAAGGTTTTAATTAGAGAAAAGAAGAGAAGTTTTTAGAATTATGGATAATCTTATTGTTTTAAGCCCACACTCAAAATATGTAAAATCAAAAGCACCTCAGAAAATCTAAGATGATTAGTGGGAGCTCACTGGGGGAATAAAAAGACCTGGATAGAGTACCATGCCAGGAGGCCTAAATGTATGGAAAGCTGGGGGACAGGAGCCCCAACCCATATTCTGTAACTAGAGAATAGTTACCTAGACGATAAACACACTGTGTGATCTTGGAATTGCTAGATGTATCAAAAGCTGGAAAATCATTTGTTGAGTTCATTGACCATCAAACAAAGTTATTTTAGAAAATTAAATTCTAAAGTATTTGTCTAATGAAGAATCATTTCATGCCTTGCTCACATATTTGTTGCACACCAACTCTTTGCTCAGAGTGGGTATGCAACCCATTGTTTTAAATTGAGGTTTTTTTTAGGTTAGTTGACTCCTCTAGATGAGCACAGGGAATAATAGTGATAATAACAATAATGGGAGTTTGTTTTAGTACCTCCTCCTTTATCTTCCCCTTCACTAAATGTCAATCTTGCTCAAGAATTTTTTTCTCGAACCTCCTTTCCCAGTGTTAGTTCTTGGACAGGTTTCAGCTAGCAGCTTCAAAGTAGACGGCTTCCAATCATAGGTCTTTTTTTTTTTCTTATTTTTTTATTGCATTTTAGGTTTTGGGGTACATGTGCAGAGCATGCAATACAGTTGCATAGGTACACACATGGCAGTGTGTTCTGTTTGCTTTCACCCCTTCACCCACATTTGGCGTTTCTCCCCAGGCTATCCCTCCCCACCTCCTCCTCCCACTGGCCCTCCCCTTTTCCCCCCAATAGACCCCAGTGTTTAGTACTCCCCTCCCTGTGTCCATGTGTTCTCATTTTTCATCACCCGCCTATGAGTGAGAATATGTGGTGTTTCATTTTTTGTTCTTGTGTCAGTTTGCTGAGGATGATGTTCTCCAGATTCATCCATGTCCCTACAAACGACACGAACTCATCATTTCTGATTGCTGCATAATATTCCATGGTGTATATGTGCCACATTTTCCCAATCCAGTCTATCATCAATGGGCATTTGGGTTGATTCCAGGTCTTTGCTATTGTAAACAGTGCTGCAATAAACATTCGTGTGCGTGTGTCCTTATAGTAGAATGATTTACAGTCCTTTGGGTATATACCCAGTAATGGGATTGCTGGGTCATATGGAATTTCTATTTCTAAGGCCTTGAGGAATCGCCACACTGTCTTCCACAATGGTTGGACTAATTTACACTCCCACCAACAGTGTAAAAGTGTTCCTTTTTCTCCACATCCTCTCCAGCATCTGTTGTGTCCAGATTTTTTAATGATCGCCATTCTAACTGGCGTGAGATGGTATC
The DNA here is from genome assembly GCF_049354715.1 of Callithrix jacchus. NCBI lineage: Eukaryota > Metazoa > Chordata > Mammalia > Primates > Cebidae > Callithrix > Callithrix jacchus. Next base: position 102,133,147 of record NC_133510.1, on the reverse strand, counting down.
TCAATGTGGTTTTGATTTGCATCTCTCTGATGACCAGTGACGATGAGCATTTTTTCATATGATTGTTGGCCTCATATATGTCTTCTTTCGTAAAGTGTCTGTTCATATCCTTTGCCCACTTTTGAATGGGCTTGTTTGTTTTTTTCTTGTAAATCTGTTTGAGTTCTTTGTAAATTCTGGATATCAGCCCTTTGTCAGATGGGTAAACTGCAAAAATTTTTTCCCATTCTGTTGGTTGTCTATTCACTCTAGTGACTGTTTCTTTTGCTGTGCAGAAGCTGTGGAGTTTGATTAGGTCCCATTTGTCTATTTTGGCTTTTGTTGCCAATGCTTTTGGTGTTTTGTTCATGAAGTCCTTGCCTACTCCTATGTCCTGGATAGTTTTGCCTAGATTTCCTTCTAGGGTTTTTATCGTGCCAGGTCTTATGTGTAAGTCTTTACAAGCATAGGTCTTTATCCCTGAGGTCCAGGCTCTCAACTCACAACATCATTTCAAATGTATTATTTGCGTTCTCTCGCTCAGTGAAGAAGAGGTGCTATGGAGTCATGGAGGAGACTGGGGACTTGGAGCTGGACTGCGGGGATTTGGGTCCTGGCTATGCCTTTGCAATCATGATTATTAACCTCCATCAGCCCCATCAGGGCATGGATTATTTTGTTCACTCCTGTATCTCCAGCTCCTAAAACAGGGTCTAGCACACTGGAGGTGGCAAATAAATATCTGTTGATTGACCTAAAGACACTTTTGTATGAGAGTGTTCTAAGTGCTGACATATATGTCATGTATATGTCATATACCCTGATGTAGTTCCTCTCACCTGAACCCTATGGGATGCACACTGTTGCCATTCCCATTTTACAGGTGAAGAAGTGTCTGAAGTAAATGGGTAGACTTTTGATGAGAAAAGCCACCAGTCCCTGTTATTTTATATTCACAGATATCTTGTGTCATGAAAGGCAGTACACGAGGCTGCTCTTGCAGCAGAGATACATTTAACAACCGAATGAACATCTGCAGTCTTTCCCTCATGTGCTCAGCCTTGCAGAGAAAGTTTCCAATAGTGTCTGTCAGAATGGCTGCCTTAGGTAGTTCCATTTCTTCTTCATGGCGGCCACTGAGAGAGAGCGAACAGAGACGGTACCTCTTTTACCACCTCCCGAATGCCAAAAATGGAATACTGCCTTCCCTTCAGAAATTGTACTAAAGAAGGAGAAAGGCCGACGGCCAGACCTACTTCATGCTTTGGTCCATGGAAGTCTGAGAGGCAGGGTGAGGTAGAAAGACTCACAATAAATAAGCAGACCCCAGCTAGCATCCTTTCTCCCACTGTTCCCCCAAAGAATAGAGAAACAGATAATACCACAGGCGTTTCTCCTTGTGATGGGCTGCAGCACGGATGAACAAGCTGCAATGCACATCCCACCCGGGAGAACTAAATCTATGAATCATTCTCACTTACTCTGAACAACTCTGATCTGATCATCAGCTGATGTAGAACTTCACCAAGAAGGGCAGGATTTGGTACTTTGAATGCAGAGAAAGGGAAAAGGAGGAGTTAGAACAAAGATTAAAACTACAGAGAAGTGCCAGAGAAAAAGCAGGGTTATGTGGGCTGCAGGCAGCAGAGTGGATAAGAGGCTGGACTCAGAGTCAGATGAGCCAGTTTCAATTTCTAGTTCCTTATTCCACCAGGGTAAGACACTTCACCTTTTCACAGCCCTTATATTTATCTGGGTTCACCCCTCCCTTCCACCAGACACCAAACTCCTTGAAAATCTGACTTTGGAGGGCTCAGCTCTATGTTCACACAGTGCCCTTCACAAAGCAGGTGCTTAAAAATAGCCACTGAATGAATTGCTGCCAGGGAAAAAATGGGAAAGAAAGACACAGAGGGAGGCGTGGGAGGCAAGGTCATCAGAGACAGACTTCAGTGACCTACTTGACTGTGGAGGGCCTCTTGGGTGATGCACACACCATCTCATTGCCATCCCTGGGTGCTGCCATCAGTTGGCATGTCGGATAAAATGCTTCAGTTGAAAGACAGTCTACACTCTATATCCATCTCTGTGAGGGCCCATTATGCCTAGAAAGTGTGCAGCTGGGAAGATGACATAGGAAGAAGTTGTGCAGTATTTATAGTGAACGAAAATATTTACCAAACACCTGCTATATTCCAGGCACTGTTCTAGTCTCTAGAAATGCATTGGAAATAGAACCAACAGAGCCCTTGCTCTCATGGAACTTAATTTCTAGAGATGGACAAGGACAAGAAACAGGTAACATATAAGGCTATAATATGGTATCAGCTAGTGGAACATGCTATAGGGAAACATAGAGCAGGGTAAGAGGATAGTCAGTGACCAGATCTTCAGGATGGTGATCAGGAAAGACTTCTCTGAGGATGCTTCATTTGGAAGGAGGTCTGAACCAAGTGTGGGAAGAAGCCGTACAGAGATCAGCATGTCAGGCTGAGGGAGCAGCAAGTGCAAGTGCCCTGCGGCAGGACCAGGCCTGTTTGAGGAACAGCAAGGAAGCCAGTGTGGCTGCAGTAGCATGAGCCAAGGACAAGGCTGGTAGAAAAGATGTGAAAGGACCAGGTATTGTGAGCCAAGGAGAGGGGTTGCATAGTAATCTCAGTGTGAGCGTGAGCATCAGAGGAGTGTTAAACAGGAGGGAGATATATTTGATTTATGCTTGAAAGGCTCACTTTGGCTGCTGTGGGAATGGGGATGGAGGTCATTGAAAACCCACCTGAGACATTTACCTAGTAGTCTGGGAAAGGGATGGTGGTGCCTTGTACTAAAGTGGTCATGGCGAAGGTGAGAATATCTGAGTCAGGATTTACAAGGAAGATAGAGGTGATGAAGGTGATATTGACTGGAGAGAAATCAAAGAAATTGTGGATAAGTGGAAATGTTTTGGGCCTGAGGTTTCTTGATATTGGGAATATTTGGGAGGGAAAATTTGGAGGGAGAAATCGACAGTTCCACTTGGGCATGGTAAATTGAGCTACCTAGTACACATTTCTAGAAAGCTCCAGAAGCAATGATACATAGGAGCATTTCAGCTCTTCTTTGCATTGAAAACAAATGATTCTACTGACAGTCATTATGATCCATGGCTGAGAAAAACCAATGTCTTGCCAAAGAATGTTTCTGCGCTCTGTACCCCATGTAAAGGCTATCTCTTCATGCAGAAGCTCTTGCGCTTTATAACCTGCTATTACAACAAGCAGCCACCTGGGGTTTGGGGAATAGAGGTGTGCCGTTTCTCTACTACCACATGCCAAGCAATGTGTCCTCAGCTATTGACCTGCTATTTGTCACAGAACTTGACTACATCTTTAAGACAGTATCCTTGTGTAGATATAGGCGAAAAATGATAGTACAGGCTTCACACACAATGATTGACAACTTGCCCACAGCAGAAATGTTAATGATTTCTTCCATTTCCAACTGGCTCCTCTGGCGAACAGCTTTTTCACACTGACCTGAGAGCACCTTAAAGGAAAAAAGCCTCGGGGTTTTTAGCCGTGATGTTCAAAATCAGACACTAAAACACAGTGACCTCCTTAAACTGAATTAGAAATAATTGCCTAAGCAGTTAGCTTATTTTTTATTAAGGCCATTTATTCCACAATCGTCTGCCTGTGTTCCATAGATGCTTTTGACAAAATTCAGTTTACTAACCAAGAGTATCAAGATGCCCAAAAATGTTTAGTTTGATTTACCTTGGCTTGAGACACAATGCTGAGTATAAGTTTTCAAGTGGACAGCTTTTGGGTAATATGTTAATAAACTGCAGAGACATTTTGAACATGATGGGATAAGTGAGGTCTAGTATTTGCATAGCCCTAGTCATCTAAAGTTAAAAACATCTCCTTTGTTCCATTCTATTTCATGGAATCTAGAAATACCATCCATGATAGGATATATCATTATGTTATGCATTCCTACAAAAGAAAAAATGCTGCCAATGAAACTGTGACACACTGCCTTATGGTGATTCTGTCCAACATATAAACCCGTCACAGCCTCACACAGATTGAACATTTCCTTAATTTAGAGGGCTTTGTCAATTGCTCCTGCCGTTGTTGAGTTCCTTGGCATGTAACATGTATTTTGCAGTAACAAAGCATAATAAGGCTTCATGCATTTGTGGATGTCTTCCTTCAGATCCATAATGCACATGGTTACTGCTTTTAAAGACAATATGTCATTGCAGTCTCTTCTCCAGTGAAGATACTTGCTTCACAAATATAATTATCCTCTCCCTACTGTATTTGTATCTTTCCAAGTACTGAGTTTCTACTAATGCCAAATTATAATGTAATCATTTTGAACACAGTTTAAATGCCAATTATGCTCAACACATGAACAGCTATGACCAAGCACGTGGGCATGGGCTATGACAACCATGTGATGGTAATTGTGAGGCACTGTGGACTGTAAGACGCATTATCATTTCACAGATGGTAATCTGTGAAATGATAAAATGAGGAAAAAGTGTGTGTTCTTGAATCAGTGAAATCACTGTATAAGCAAGGCATTGTGGGAGCACACAAATGAATAAAACTGTTTGGGTCTTGAGTTAATATTTTCCTTCTGCTTAAGGAAAAAAAATCCTCCCATTCTTTTTTATTTCCATAGACATAAGATGATACTGTGTTCATAGACCACGAGCGGCCTCTGATTCTGTCAGGAGATGGCAATATAAATGAAGTCACTTCAGGTATCTGACTTTTTCAGTCATGGTAGTTGTCAGGCGTTGACACCACTGACTTATGCTGCTGCAGTCCCTCATGTATCTCCTGCCTCAGAATCACTGTGCACACAGAGAAACTATCAAAATCACCCCCAGGGAATGGAGGGAGGTACAGGCCCTGTGTGATTGAAATACTCAAAGCAAAGCCAACTCCACAGTCGTTGCAGCTGGGAGGATGGGAGAGCTGCTGTCAGAGCCGATGGGCTGTCTGCATCCGGATGTGCCCTGCACAGCTCACCCAGGGGGACCCCAGTCCCTTTCAGACCAGAACACAAAGACCTAAAACCTCATCCTTCCTGAAGCCCAGCCATGGCCATGTGCTTATCATTAACCCCTGCTGCCTTTTCCACTTCGTCCAGACATGCCCTTGCTCTGATTCTAGCCTGGATATCATCTGATTCTTTGCTAACTCCAAGCATGTTTCTGCCTCAGGGCCATTACAGTTGCTCTTCCTTCTGCCTGGACCATTTTACATGCATCTCCATCCTTCTCTTTCGTTGGGGCCAAGAAGAAAGTTGCCCTTGGCCCTCTAAAGGTTTGCTGAAAAATCAACTCACATTCAAGTAGATTATTAAGAGAAAAGGCATACCTTTTTAGTATGTAAAATGGGAGCCTTCAGGATAAAGACCCCAAAACACAGGGGAGAATGTTCATTTATATACTTAGTTTCAAGAAAGTATGGACAGCTGTGCAGAAATATTATTGGATCAAAAAAACTTCTGATCTAATGCTAATAGCCTGAGTGAGGAAACCCAAGAAGGCCTGTCTGTCTAGATTCTTCTTGGCCCCTCTGAGCATGCATTCCTTCCTTCTGGGTGTGGGGCAAGACCCTCTCTGGAATGGGTGTCTTATGACCTATAGTCAAACGAGGTAAGTCAGATAATTTCTTTGTGGCCAGTTTTCACATAGAAAGGTGGAGGAAAAGTTAGAGTAATATTTTTAGATTTTATGGCTGGCTTTGGGGAAGATGAGGTCTGGTTTCGATGACCCATCCTGGGGAAGTGGGATTTTAGTTTCTATGGCTAGCCTTGGGAGAGAATAGGACTGAGAAACAGGAGGGCAGGAGAAGGTCAGAGAAAAAGTTTTACTTCTGAGGCCTTCATTTTGGAGTGTTGTTTTCTAAGCCCCAACATCTTCCACATGATCTCAGCTCAGGTGTCACCTCGCTGGGTCGAGGCCTTCTTCATCACCCAAACTGAGGTGGTATCTCCTGACCATCTATTTCTATCATGTTACCCTGAATGTATGTGTGTTTGTTATTTGTTTGTTTGTTTTCATAACCCTCATCTCCTCCAGTGTCCTTCACCCTGGAGAACACGTGCTCACCTCTGCATTCTCAACACCTGAAACACATAGATGTTCAAAAAGTATTTGATCACTGTATGAATGAATGTACTCTGCTCGATTCCTAGCTCATCAGTAGTTTTTAAATGCTTGGCTTAATACCATGTCCTCCTCCAGCTCCTCTCTGTCTTCCTATCTTTCATTGACAAGACGTTACATGCATATGACTCTGTGGCTCCTCAAATTAAAGTGCTTGTCAGGCACAGTGGCTCACACCTGTAATCCCAGCACTTTGAGAGGCCGAGGCAGGTGAATTGCTTGAGTTCAGGAGTTCAAGACCAGCCTGGGCAACATGGCAAAACCCCATCTCTCCAACAAATACAAAACTAGCTGAGTATGGTTGCAAATGCCTATGATACCAGCTACTCCATAGGCTGAGGTGGAAGGATCACTTAAGTCCAGGAGGTCAGGCTGCAAGTGAGTAATGATTGCGCCATTGCACTCCAGCCTGGGTAACAGAGCAAGACTATGTCTCAAAAAAAAAAAAAAAGTGCTCAATTGTATTTTTCTGAAAGCTTATCCACAGCTATAGCCTCCAAACCCTACTCTGTTATCTGCCCTGCTCCTCTCCTGCATGCAGGGCCTTCCTGAGAAACAGGGTTTTTCTCCACTGCTGTTGCTGCTTTATGTGACCACAGAGCTCCAGCTGGCCTATTTGTGACAGGGGTGTCTGTGAATGTCTGAATGCGAAGCCACACAGCAGTCTAGGGTGAGCTCTAACAAGTACCTGCTAATTGGCTGCCAGATCCTCTCCCAGCCCCGGTGTCATTCCCTTTCACACCTGCCAGTGTTGACTCAACACCCAAGGGTCTTTCCAAATAACCGGAAGCTGGAGGAATTTCCAGTCCTCAGCACTTCTCCAGGGCACAGGCAACTTTACTGCTCAAGCTTTTCCTGCTAAAGGAATCACTACAAGTCATGAATTTTTTTACAAGCATATATTGATTTCTACTCTGTGGAAGAGGGATCTAAGATAATTAAAAGGCTCCTGACTTTGTAAAGGGTATAATCAGATGATAGTCAGCCATAGGAGTCTGATTTTGCTATGATTACCAGCAATGTATGTGTGTGAGCTCACACATGCAACTGAGTGCAGGGTTGTTAAAGCAATAATGATACAAGTTACTTTTTGTTTTGGGGTTTTTTGTTTTTTTGTTTTTGATGCCGAGTCTCACTCTGTCACCCAGGCTGGAGTGCAGTGGCATGATCTCAGCTTACTGCAACCTCTGCCTCTCAGGTTCAAGTGATTCTCCTGCCTCAGCCTCCTGACTAGCTAGGGTTACAGACACACACCACCACGCCCAGCCAATTTTTTTGTGATACAAGTTACTTTTGTAAATTAATTTGAATTTTTAAATGTGATCAGCAGAGAAAGTCTCTATAAGCATTTGGCTCTACCACCCTGGAGTATAAATGGCGCATTACACAAAATATCATACACCATGACTACTAAATTATAAACCTGCATTTTTCTTATATGTCTTTACATGTACTGTGACTACTTACACATTTAAAAGTGCATAATGATTACTTAATTGAATAAATACTGTTGAATAAGGCAACTGCTAATAAGAGTCAAGATCAGTTCTTAATACTCACTATACATAAGAGTAACTTAGGAGACTTTTAAAAAGCATAGATGCACAGACTCATCCCCAGATTTTTGCATTCATTGGTTGAAATAGGTCCTAGGCATGCATTTTTTTAAAGGTTCACCAGGTGGTTATAATATATAACAGGGTTAAAAACCATTAACCTGGGTAGAAAGTGGTTCATGCCCTAAAACTAATAATCCAGTCTATGTTAAAGATTAAGGCATGGAAGTGGACATTTGTTAGTGGTCCCATTTAGGACCAGAGCCTTTCTGTCTTTTTGCTCTGTTCTCCTTAGTGCGATGGCACTTTGTCCTCAAGCTTTTGTGCTTTTCACCTCATGACCACAGAGTGGCTACAGCAGCTTCTGTCATCCCATCTGCATTTCCAGATGGAGGAAAGGAAAGGAAGCAATGATAGAGATGTGTGTTCCTTTTGTCAAGATGTCAAAAGTTCTTCCAGTATCTTTCCAGTAGACTCAGGTTTACACCTCATTGACCAGACCGTGTCACATGGCCACTGTTCGAATTCCAGGAGACTGGGAAAGTATGTCTTAGCTTTTTTCTATCTCTGTAGGAGAAAGCAAGCAAGAGAGAGGAAATTGGAATGGATTTTACTGGCTAACTGATAACATCTGTTACAGAGCTATAGAAGCCACTCAGAACAGTGAGTCCTCAGGAAAGATCTTTGCACTATTTATTAATAACATGCAATTAAATGACACATTCACCAACTTGGAATTCCTGATATACGATTTAGAACTAAGATGAAGTAACAAATTTCTTTAGTCATTTTGACTTGGAATATTTCCAGAAGGTGTAAGATAATTTCAAAACTTTCCTTATAACCCCATCAAATGTATAATTATTCAATTTATGTATCCTTGTAGAGATTATTAAGCATTTTAGGTTAATAGCACCAGAAAAAAAAGTAAAATCTTGAAATTCCTTTTAAAGGGTCAAAGCAGAAATGGAAAATGAAGAAGGAATAGTTCAATTTATGACTGATTTTGTTTTATCTTGTTCAACTGATTCTGTGCTCTCAGCCCTTCTTGCAGACAAATGGGTGAGCTAGGGTAGATGGATTCGGAAAGAGAGAAGTTAGAAGTTAGAGACATATTCATCTTGATTGCACTGTGGTCTCAAAATGGCCCTTCTTTGCGTATGTATAATTGTAAATCAGTGAGAGTGGTAAGATCTGATCAATCCAGTTCAATAATCATTTACATCTACTTACGGTGTGCCAAGCACTATGCTAGATGATGGAGAGGCAACTGCTGGGTAAGAATTTCCTTTGAAGAGTTCATATTCTAATCAAAAGCAAGTACACAGTTATAGTACAGTTCAATAAGCACCAAATTCAAGGCATACATAGGATCACATACAACAAGCACCTTAAAATGAGCCTAGGGGAGCAGAAAGACATCAGGTATATCTTACTGGAGGAGATACATGGTACAAAGGAGGTACTGTACTGCATGTGCTTTGTTGGGGGAAAAAACTATAGCTTTATTTGATGCTAAGATAGGAATTTAACTTTTTTTTCGTTAGATGAGGGCAGGGGTTGAGGGGGAAGCTGGAAGAAGGCAACGGGGTAGATAGAGGAGAAAGGGAAGGCAGTGGGCTGTTGACCTCCATGTGTAACTACAAAGATCCAGAAAAGGAACTCAGAACCAGGTTATGTAGAAGCATCAGTCACCCCCACCATCACCATGGTTATAACAGCACGTGGACCTATCTCCTCCTGCAACACAAGGCTGAAGCAGCCTCTGCCAGCCCCTGCGCTTGCTAGGGAGCAAAGGAAGCTGTCTGCACAGGGACTACAGGCATGCAGTTGATGTGGTGGTGCTCTTTGACATGTGCCCAGGAAGACCACCAATCACTCAATCTCAAAAATCAGAAGAAAGTCAGTCATTGTGAGACCCAGATTTTCAACCAGAGGGAAGCAAATACAAGGACTGGGAACAAATTACAGTTTCTTGACTGTTCACAAGGCAGGTGACCAGGATAAATTCCTTTTACTTTCCTGAAGCATTTTTAGTAGCGCTTTAGAGTTGACAAAGCTTTCACACATCCCAGATCACTGTTTGCTCATAGTCTGGTAAGGCAGGTGTTACCATTCCCATTTTACAGCAGAGGAGTAGGGGGTGCAGGAACTCACACACATTCCCACATTTAGAACATGGTGGAGCCAGAGTTCAAGCCCAGGTCTATTCACATCCAAATCTCTTTCCATAGAGACCTCAGTGTGCCTCGGTCAATCTTCTTTACATCATGTATAAAGCTGCCTTCTCCCAGAACTTCTGTTAAACATTAAGTACATTTTATGCTTCTGGGTTTCCTGCTACACATTGGAAGAATATATTTCTTATGCATTGTTAGTTTCCTCTGCAAGAGGCTTCCTTCACTCTATGTTTTATTGATCGACCTACTATCACTTTCCCCACTGCTTACCCTGACAAGTACTTCACTGTAGATTGTGCTGTTGAGGAGTACATGGGGAGAAAGAAAACAGTGTTCCAAAGCATGAGCAATTCACCTTTCCATGCAGGTAACCTCAGGTAAACCTCCATCCTGCACCAGCACAGACAACTTCTCTGGTGCGAACAAAGTTGAATTCTTTATTTAATATACAGCATGTGGCTCAAGGTGGGAAAAATGGAAAGAAGAGGTGGTTTTAATAGATATTTACCAGGTCAAGGATGGATCTCTGTTTTGTACAATCTGTACCTTGCTGGGAAAATGGGGATTTTCTTTTGCAATTCAGATAATCCCACCTCAAAAGAGAAGCAGCTGGAATCAGTACACAGCATCCTATTCTCATGTCATTTTTAGTATCATGACCTATTATTGGTTAAGCCAGCAAAATCTTATATTTATGTTTTATTAAAAAACAAATTATGCATCTTTGCAAGTAGGCTTGGTTCACTGAGCACAGAAAATTACTACAACACAGAAAATAACTACAGTTTAGCTTTTTCTCTGATTTCTTTATATTGTTTTGTGTCTGCTGCATGAAAACTTTTTATTAATGAACTTAGTTGCAATTAAGGGCAGCCATGGTCCCTTTTAAAGATAAAATACTATTTAGTATTCATTAAAGGAGTTATAAAAATCCCCTGGCTATACCTCTTCTAATTATTCCTTCTTCAGAAAACCATTGAAGTTTATGTTAAACAAGTACATAACATATACAAATAGCTGTCCTGACCATGAAGAGGGAGCCAGTTAGTCATTTCTGAGCTGCCTTGGGTAATGAGCAATTAGAGAATGTAGGTAAAAATCTGTACATTACTTACATTCTGTTATTCTTTTGTACAGATATGGTTATTGTCTTCTTCATCCAAGGACTTAATGAAGTAAAATAACCTTCATAGGTGACCATATTCAGAAATTCAGGAAAGGAATAGTTCAGTAGTAAAAGGCTTATAATTTCCAATTTTTTGACTAAATTTTCTCTCTAACCTGTGGTCTCATCACCTCTCTGACATCTGGATCCATAAACAGATCAAAGCCCAGAAGATGTCTCAGGACTTTTAAAACTGAAGCTAAGTGGGAATCAATGCATAATGTATGCATGCATTTAAAAACACACCATCCTTTGAAGCTACAGCAGGTGTTACAATGTCTCCCATTCCTTTACTCCCTAAAGCAACATCTTATTCTTCCCAATGAGCAAAAACAGTACTTGGATTATCAGTTACCCATGATCTTTGTCATTTCAAACAATAGAAAATATAATTTGGAGTTGAGAGAGTTATATTTGGCTTCCGCAATTGCAGGAGGAATAGAAAAGTATGAGGATATAATTAACAGTAACAAATGTTTATATAAATTTTGTTACGTGCAAATAATTCTTCTAATTGCTTTCTATTTATTATTTTTTAAATGTTTAATTCACTTATATAAGAATAATAATAACAAATGACATTGGACACAGTTCTATATTGTAAGTAACTTTTTGTATAAACATTTAATCTAGATTTTTCATCTTTGTTGCTTCTGAGAAAAAGGTTAACAATTTGTTCCTTGATTATTCTGCAAAATATTTGTGAAAGTTCATAGATCTTTGATATATGCATATTCTAGAGTAGCTGTGGCAATAATCATAACAACTGACATTTTTAAAGCACCTTGGAGTTTATACAGTAAAGTATATTTTCCATATAAGAAAATATGGAAATTTTCTTATATGGAAAATATACTTTACTAATACACTTTCAGGATGGCAGGACAAGTATTAATTTTCTGCTTTGCATATGGGGAAGCTGCAGGTCAGAGAAGTTAATAAATTGCCCAAGGTCATTGCAAGACATGCAGGCACAAGCCTGTCTGATGGCACAACCCTGAGCTCCTTGCACCATGCCACACACTCAGTCTAGCATCCTTCGGGGTGAGTCATGGTTCCTTAACATAAATTTCTCATCTGTGGAGCTGACAACCTCTTTAATTTAGTGGACTACTTCACTCTATTAAAGAAAGCAGTATAATATGCTGGAAGTTTCATGCAGTCCTCTGAGGAGCCATGAAACTGTTTATCAGGTCATTTGACATCACTAGTTTCTTCATCTGGAAAATGAAGGGTTTGTTTGGATAGCTAAGGAACTCTGACTCTGATCAGCACGTGGTAGGCCCTCAGATAACTGGTTAATAACTCAATAGCTAATGTCCAACTCAGTGAATTAGCCATTGTTTCTGGCCAAGATGTTTTTTACTGTGTGCTTCAATAAATCTATCAAGAGAAATCAATCATTGTGTGGAAACATTTGTCTTCAACATATTTCCAGTAACAAGACCCATGGGAAATTATATAAAATTCACATTTTAAACATCAGAAGGACCTTATGATGCCATTCTTTAAATATGCAGATTGTTTTGATTATTTGATATTAACATAGAAAAATCATACTCAGGAGAGTAAAACCTGAATTCTCTGTTTAAATAACTTTTTCTGGATCTCTATTATTAAAGCCAAATGAGAAAACCCAGATACACAAAGACTCAAACTTACAAACTTGTAAATTGGAGAGCACTCATTCACATTACAAAAAGGACTTTCTGCTTTACAAAAGGATTCATCCCAATTTTTTCTTTAACTACAGGCCTGATAGATTTATACAATACACATTTTCCTAGATGCTTTAGATTCACTGTTAGATCTTAGCTATTTTAAGTAGTCCTAGGGTGAGTACTTTTGTTATGCAAATTCATCCCTCTAATTGATCTCTTTTGTATATTTGTAATTTTCTTTCCTGTAAATCTGAATTTGCTAAAGCACCCTACCATTGGAAAACAGGTCTCTGCATTTAAGTTCTTGTTCGCAAATGCAATGGACTTCCTGTTCAAGTAACATGGCAGAGTAGTTAGCCCGAAAATGTCAACTAAAGACATCTGAAAAATCTAGAATTATTTTTAAGTTTTTTATGCATTTATAAACTAGAAGGAAAACAAATAGTTCTTCAGGGGACAGAGAATAATAGAGAACTGACACTCACTGCAGTAAAGCCCAGATTTGACTCCTGTCTACTCTTGCAAAGTACTCTCTTAGGTGATCTAGAGGCTGACGTGTTAACATCCACTGTGAGGCAGGAGACAAAGTCCTCTGTCCCTCCTCCTGTAGGGAGTTGGAGCAGAGATCACCAGAATCTGAACTCTAGAGAAACTCCACTCTAAATAACAGCATAAGTATGGAATAATATGCCCATTGGCATAGGGAAATAACTGGGTAAGTTGTCTTCTCAGCCTGTGCTCAGAGTGGTGAAATAGAGACTCTTATTGCAATCCAAGATGGCTAAATAGGAACAGCTCTGGAGTGCAGTTCCCAGTGAGAACACAGAGGGTGAGTGATCATCACATTTCCAAAAAAGTTTTTACTGCCCATAGACCAGGAGATTCCTGGGTGAAAAAGCACCATGAGTCTCTAACATGACTTTCAGCTGGCGCAGCAGATCTCCGCACAAAAACTCACACAAATCTGGGTGGCCATTTCAACTGGCACCTGGAACGCCTGGGAGACAGAGTTGCCCATTCAACTGAAAAAGAAAGGGGGCTGAAACAGGGAGCTAGGTGATCTGGCTTGGCGAGTCCCACCCCCACAAAAACCAGCAATCTGAAATGCTCTGGACTGAGAGTTTCACAGCAAGCACAGCTGGACCCAGGATGGTCCAGCTCTGGGGGGGGGGAAGGTATCTGCCATTACCAAGGCAGTCTGCCATTACAGAAACAGTCCACCATTACTGAGGCAGTTCTAACTCTACCTCTATAAACAAAACCGCAAGGAAGTTCAAACAGCAGCTGGGCAGAGCCCACAGCAGCTCAGCAACACCTCTGCTGGCAGGCTGTGACTAGACTACCTCCTCGTTCGGCAGGGCAGCTCTGAAAAAAGGCAGCAGGATGACAGGAACTTATAAATAAAGCCCCATGTTCCCAGGACAGAACACCTGGGAAAAAAAGGCAATTATGAGTTCCACTACAGCAGACTTCAGCGTACCTGCCCAGCAGCTCTGAACAGAACAACAGAGCTCACAGCTCAGCCCTTGAGCTCCTATAAGGGAAAAGAGCTCAAGGGCTCCTATAAGGGACAGGAGCTCAAGCTCTCAAGCAGCTCCCCAACCCCTGTATATCCAGAGACACCTCATAAAGGAGAGCTCAGGCTGACATCTGGCAGGTATCCTTCTGTTACAAAGATAACAGAAGAAGAAACTGGCAGCAACTCTTACTGTTCTGCAGCTGCCACAGGTGATCTCCAGGCAAGGAGGGTCTGGAGTGCACCTCCAGTAGTCCTACAGCAGAGGGGCCTGACTGTTAGAAGGAAAACTAAAAAACAGAAAGAAATAACTTCATCATCAACAAAAAAGAGGTCTACTCAGAGACTCCATCACAAAGTCACCAACATGAAGACTCCATGTAGATAAATCCACAAAGATGGGAAGAAACCAGTGCAAAATGGATGAAAAAACCCCAAACCAGAACACCTCTCCTCCTCCACAACTCCTCACCAGCAAAGGAACAAGGCTGGATGGATAATGAGTCTGATGAATTGACAGAAACAGGCTTCAGAAGTGGGTAATAACAAACTTCTCTGAGCTAAAAGAACATGTTCTAACCCAATGCAAAGAAACTAAGAACCTTGAAAAAGGGTTTGATGAAATGGTCATGAAAATAAACAGCTTAGAGAAGAATATAAATGAATTGATGGAGCTAAAAAACACACAAGAACTTCACGAAGCATACACAGTTTCAATAGCCGAATTGACCAAGCAGGAGAAAGGATATCAGACATTGAAGATCAACTCAATGAAATAAACTGAGAAGGCAACATTATAGAAAAAAGAGAGAAAAGAAATGAACAAAGCCTCCAAGAAATATGGGATTATGTGAAAAGACCTAATCTACGTTTGATAGGTGTACCTGAATGTGACAGAGACAATGAATCCCAGCTGGAAAACACTCTTCAGGATATTATCAGGAGAACTTCCCCAACCTAGCAAGCTAGGCCACCATTCAAGTCCAGGAAATACAGAGAACACCATAGAAATATTCCTCAAGAAGAGCAACCCCAAGGCACATAATCCTCAGATTACCAGGGTTGAAATGAAGCAAAAAATGCTAAGGGCAGCCAGAGAGAAAGGATGGGTTACCCACAAAGGAAAGCACATCAGACTCACAGCAGATCTCTCTGCAGAAACCCTCCAAGCCAGAAGAGAGTGGGGACCAATATTCAACATCCTTAAAGAAAAGAACTTTCAACCTAGAATTTCATATCCAGCCAAACTAAGCTTCATAAGCAAAGGAGAAATAAAATCCCTTATGAACAAGCAATTGCTCAGACATTTCATCACCACCAGGCCTGCCTTACAATAGCTCCTGAAAGAAGCACTAAACATAGTAAGAAACATCCAATACCAGCCACTCCAAAAACATATCAAATGGTAAAGAGCATCAACACAATAAGGAAACTGTATCAACTAATGGGCAAACAACCAGCTAGCATCAAAATGGCAGAATCAAATTCACACATAACAATATTAACCTTAAATATAAATGGGCTAAATACCCCAATCAAAAGACACAGACTGGCAAATTGGATAAAAAGTCAAAACCCATCGATGTTCTGTATCTCAAAACCCCATCTCACATGCAAGGACACACATAGGCTCAAATAAAGAGATGAAGGAAGATTTCCCAAGCAAATGGAGAGCAAAAAAAAGCAGGAGTTGCAATCCTAGTTTCTGATAAAATAGACTTTAAACCAATGAAGATCAAAAGAGACAAATAAGTACATTACATAATGGTAAAAGGATCAATGCAGCAAGAAGAGCTAACAATCCTAAATATATATGCACCCAATACAGGAACACCCAGATACATAAAGCAAGTTCTTAACTACCTACAAAGAGATTTAGACTACCACACAATAATAGTGGGAGACTTAAATACTCCACTGTTAATATTAGACAGATCAACGAGACAGAAAATTAACAAGGATATCCAGGACTTGAACTCAGATATGGACAAAGCAAACCTAATAGACATTTACAGAACTCTCCACCCCAAATCCACAAAATGTGCATTCTTCTCAGCACCACATCACACCTACTCTAAAATTGACCACATAATTGGAAGTAAATCACTCCTCAGCAAATGCAAAAAAAACGGAAATCATAACTAACAGTCTCTCAGACCACAGTGCAATCAAATTAGAACTCAGGATTAAGAAACTAACTCAGAACCACACAACTTCATGGAAATTGAACAACTGGCTCTTGAATGTTGTCTGAATAAGCAATGAAATGAAGGCAGAAATAAAGAAGTTCTTTGAAACAAGAACAAAGACCCAACATATCAGAATCTCTGGGACACATTTAAAGCAGTTTCTAGAGGGAAATTTATAGCAATAAATGCCCACATGAGAAGCGAGGAAAGATCGAAAATGGACACCCTATCATCAAAATTGAAAGAGCTAGAGGAGCAAGATCAAAAAACTCAAAGGCTAGCAGAAGACAAGGAATAACTAAGATCAGAGCAGAACTGAAGGAGATAGAAACACAAAAAAACCCTTCAAAAAATTAGAAAATCCAGGAGCTGGTTTTTGAAAAGATCAGTAAAATACACAGACCACTAGCCAGATTAATAAAAAAGAAAAGAGAGAATAATCAAATAGATGCAATAAAAAATGATAAAGGGGATATCACCACTGATTCCACAGAAAAACAAACTACCATCAGAGATTACTACAAACAACTCTATGCACATAAATTAGTAAACCTGGAAGAAATGGATAAATTCCTGGACACTTGCACCCTCCCAAGCCTAAACCAGGAGGAAGTCAAAACCCTGACTAGACCAATAACAAGGGCTAAAGTTGAGGCAGCAATTAATAGCCTACCAATGAAAAAAAAGCCCAGGTCCAGATGGGTTCACAGCCAAATTCTACCAGACATACAAAGAGGAGCTGGTACCACTTTGTCTGAAACTATTACAAATACAAAATGAGGGAATCCTTCCCAAATCATTTTATGAGACCAACATCATCCTGACACCAAAACCCAGCAGAGACTCAACAAAAAAAGAAAACTTCAGGCCAGTATCCATGCAAAAATGTGATGAACATAGGTGCAAAAATCTTCAATAAAATACTGGCAAACTGATTGCAACAGCACATCAAAAAGCTTATCCATCACAATCAAGTAGGCTTCATCCTGGGGGTGCAAGGCTGGTTCAACATATGCAAGTCTATAAACGTAATTCACCACATAAACAGAAGCAAAGACAAAAAACACATGATTATCTCAATTGATTCAGAGAAGGCCTTTGACAAAATTCAATAGCCCTTTATGCTAAAAACTCTCAATAAACTAGGTATCGGCAGGATGTATCTCAAAATAATAAAAGCTATTTATGACAAACCCACAGCCAATATACTGAATAGGCAAAAACTGGAAGCATTCCCTTTGAATTCTGTCACTAGACAAGGATGCTGTCTCTCACCACTCCTATTCAGTACAGTATTGGAAGTTCTAGCCAGAGCAATCAGGCAAGAAAAAGAAATAAACAGTATTCAGTTAGGAAAGGAGGAAGTCAAATTGTCTCTATTTGCAGATGACATGATTGTATATTTAGAAGACCCCATCATCTCAGCCTAAAATCTCCTGAAACTGTTAAGTAGCTTCAGCAAAGTCTCATGATACAAAATCTATGTGCAGAAATCACAAGCATTCCTATACACCAATAACAGACTTAAAGAGAGCCAAATCAAGAATGAACTGCCATTCACAATTGCTACAAAGAGAATAAAATATCTAGGAATACAACTAACAAAGGATGTAAAGGACCTCTTCAAGGAAAACTACAAACCACTGCTCAAGGAAATAAGAGAGGACACAAACAGATGGAAAAACATTCCATGTTCATGGTTAGGAAGAATCAATCTTGTGAAAAGGTCCATACTGCCCAAAGTAATTTATAGATTCAATGATATCCCCATCAAGCTACCCTCTTCATAGAACTGGAAAAAAACACCTTAAACTTCATATGAAACCAAAAGAGAGCCCGCCTAGCCAAGTCAATTCTAAGCAAAAAGAACAAAGCTGGAGGTGTCATGCTACCTTACTTCAAACTATATTATAAGGCTACAGTCATTAAAACAGCATGGTACTGGTACCAAAATAGAGATATAGACCAATGGAACAGAACAGAGGCCTCGGAGTCAATGCCACACATCTGCAACCATCTGATCTTTGACAAACCTGACAAAAACAAGCAATGGGGAAATAATTCCCTGTTTAATAAATGGTGTTGGGAAAACTGGCTAGCATGTGCAGAAAGCAGAAACTGGACCCCTTCCTGATACCTTACACTGAAATTAACTCCAAATGACTTATAATTAAGACTTAAATATAAAACCTAACATTGTAAAAACCCTAGAAGAAAACCTAGGCAAAACCATTCAGGACATAGGCATAGGCAAGGACTGTATGACTAAAACACCAAAAACATTGGAAACAAAAGCCAAAATAGACAAAAGGAATCTAATTGAACTCCAGAGCTTCTGCACAGCAAAAGAAACAATCATTAGAGTGAACTGGCAACCAACAGAATGGGAAAAATTTTTTGCAATCTACCCATCTGACAAGGGCTAATATCCAGAATCTACAAAGAACTAAAACAGATTTACAAGAAAAAAAAAAAAAAAAAAACCCATTCAAAAGTGGGCAAAGGATATGAACAGACACTTTTCAAAAGAAGACATATATGAGGCCAACAAACATATGAAAAAATGCTCATCATCACTGGTCATTAGAGAAATGCAAATCTAAAGCATGTTGAGTTACCATCTCGTGCCAATTAGAATGGCGATCATTAAAAAATCTGGAAACAACAGATGCTGGAGAGGATGTGAAGAAATAGGAACACTTTGGTGGGAGGGTAAATTAGTTCAATCATTGTGGAAGACAGTGTAGCGATTCCTCAAGGACCTAGAAATAGAAATTCCATTCAACACAGCAATCCCATTACTGGGTATATGCCCAAAGGATTATAAATCATCCTATCATAAAGACACATGTGCACATATGTTCATTGCGGCACTGTTTACAATAGCAAAGACCTGGAACCAACCCAAATGCCCATCAATGATAGACTGGACAAGGAAAATGTGGTACATATACACCATGGAATACTATGCAGCCATAAAAAACGATGAGTTCGTGTCCTTTGTAGGGACATGGATGAATCTGGAAACCATAATTCTCAGCAAACTGACACAAGAACAAAAAGTCAAACACTGTATGTTCTCACTCATAGGCAGGTGTTGAACAATGAGAACACGTGGACACAGGGAGGGGAGCATCACACACTGGGGTCTGTTGGTAGGGACTAAGGGAGGGACAGCAGGGAGTAGGGAGTTGGGGAGGGAATGCCAGATATAGGTGATGGGGATGGAGGCAGCAAACCACATTGCCATGTATGTACCTATGCAACAATCCTGCATGTTCTTTACATGTATCCCAGAACCTAAAGTGCAATTTTAAAAAATTATATATATATATATATATATATATATATATATATATATATATATTTATAAAAGAAATAGAGACTCTTTCTTGAGAACCCAGAACCACTGACAAGTCACTTATATTAAGCTTGGCTTATTGGTCTAGAAAGCTCCAAGATGAAAAATTTACATAAAAATTAATCCAAAGCTGGAGATGCCTCAGGGGTGGTAAAGAAATAAACACAAAATATCTCTGTAGCTACACACCTTCAACTAAACTAGTGTAATATGGCTTTATACTATGTCAACCTAGCTAAACTGGAATAACATTCTTAGAATTTATTTCTTTGTGTGTTTCTCAATTGGAGTAGGCCATAAAGCACATTGGTCTGAGAATTGAAGGGCACAAATGAAGTAGTCACCATTTTTACACTCTGAAAGTCAGCATATGCCACCAGGCATTGGCAATTTGACCTGTTGTTACTAATCTATTAACCCACCTTATTGGCACTGAGAAGAACCTAGACCCACAGTTCTCCAGCTTCCACGGGATTTCCTTCTTTGACTTCCTTCAGTCCTGGGCCAAGTATAGGTGCAACTCCAGGGTGAAGGGTTCAAACTTGTCTGCAGGTCACTAACATTATTAAAATTAGAGATCATGAGTGACAGAGTCAAATTCCAGTTTGTCCTGGTGGGCTCCATTTTGTCCTCTGGGGTTCCAGTCTGACCTTGTGGGTTCCAGTTTGTGCTTGCCCTCTCCTACTTCAAATCCAGCTCTCCTTCCTTATTGCCTTCCAGCTGATCTACAGTGATCCCAGGTCCAGTAATTACCACATGCAAAAGCAACAGCCTAGCATGGACTTCTTAACCAGTTCCCCAACTGTACAAGTCTAATTGCTTTAATAAATCCACTATTCTATTTCATTCTTCATGATCGGTTTTTCTGATCAACTCCTGACTGGTAAAAATGTGATTCTTTTAAATAAACTCAAAACAAATTATGAGTTTACAATCTAAAATTATAAAACACACGAAGAATTTCTGTCATGTCATTTTTTGAAGGGTCTTAGTATTCTCATTTTATTTCTTTTTCTGCACAATCATTTTCTCAATCTATTATCCTCAATCAAATAGAGCTTCTTATCATTTACATTTGAAGAGTATCATATTAGAGGCAGATGAAGAGAAAACATATGAACCATATTATGAGTTCTTTTAGGTGATGGCTAATCAGGTGCAGCACAGGGACACAGGAAAGCCATAAGAAAACAAAATTTATTATTCTCACAGGTCCTTGAGAGGGGCTCACCACATGCCATACAGAGTTACAGAGGAAGCACAAGGTTTTGGTCAGGTGGCGAAAGACCAGAAGTAAGAGGGAAGCCAAGACTAGAATTTTTTTAGTTTCCATGGTGCAGGAAGGATGGGGAGAGCAGGATAAACTTCTTAGAATTGCTTGGTTTGAAGAATTCCTGCAGGCTCTAAACTACAGAGGTAGTCCCTAATTGCCTGGTACATGGCCCTGGGATGATCAAGACACAATCATATTTTTCCCTGGGAGTGTACAGGCCACATAGAAGATACATGAGTTGGTTAATTTGCAAATCTAAGGTACACTCCTAACTGAGTCCTTTGCTATCTCTAAGGATTGGCTAGAGCCAGAAAGGGCAATCTCTTTACAGCTAGAAAGGGTTTTTTAAGATGTCAAAACATAATAATATACAGAAAATTTTAAAGATATAAAATATAAACTGGAAGGTCAGTTGAATGAAACTATCCCAAAGGCAGCAAAAGATGCAAAATATAAGAGGATAAGGCTCAAATATGTCTATCCAGTTATCAGTCAGTCTCATTCCTAGGAATACATCCCAGAGAAATTCTCAAAAGGGTCTATAAAACCATTTAATGGAATGTTTATTTCATCATTGTTTGTACAGCAGGAAGTTGGAAGTTCCCTGAGTTTCCAGCACTGAACAGTGAAATGCAATGTCAGCATATTATATATTAAGATGCAACAGTTAGAAGCAGTGAACCAGATAAATACGCAGCAACGTATATAGATCTTTAAAACAGAATGCTGAATATATAAAGTGAGAAATAAGTACTTTTTAAAATACATAATGCATGTTAATGGGTCTATATTTTAATTTACACAACCATTGTACTGTGCTGTTGCTTATTCTAACAAATACATTAGATTCCTATGCGAGAAGGGAAATGTAAATGAGAGCAAAGAGGAATAATTAAACAAACAACCAAGGGAGAAGTAGTACACCCACTGATAATAATAGTGTGCCATGAACTAAGAAATGATTACCTCAACTCTCAGCACTTCAAGTAAAAACAAAACAAAACAAATATATATATAAAATCTTTACATAATTAAATTAACCATATTTATATTAACCATATAATTAAACATATAATTATGTGGTTAATACCATATTTAACCAAATATGGTTAATATAACCATATTTATATTAACCATATAATTAAACATATAATTATATGGTTAAACAAAACAAAAATATATATAATCTTTACATAATTAAATTAACCATAATTATATTAACCATATAATTAAATATATAATTTATATAGAAATTTAACATACATATGATTTTTATTATATATAGACAATATACATATAAATACACATATGTATATATAATTTTATAACATATACACAGAATATGTGTAGTATTCATATACAGATATATATATGTGTGTATATGTGTGTGTATTCACAGAGAGAGGTATATAGATATGTCAAAAGAGACATAGAAGTAAGATTTAATCTATGTCTCATAAGAATTCCACATAGAGAATATTAAAAGAATGGGAGAAAAGTATACTTTAATTGATTTGACTAAAGTCAAGAATCCTAAACAGGATAAATAAAAGGAAACTCACAACTAGACATATTACACAGAGCATCCTTGGTGAAACACAGAGCATCAAAGACAAAGAGAATATCTAAAGAAGAAACAAAGACAAAGATATTACCTAAGAGAAGGAGGAAGAGGAGGAGGAGGAGGAGGAGAAGGAAGAACTTTCAATAGCAACAATACAAGTCAGAATAGAATTCAGTGTCTTCAAAGAATTTATACCCAGCTATCTAAAATTCAAGAATAAGAATGAAAAGGGGCATTGTCAGAAAAAGACTTTAAAACTTTGCTATTAGCTGAAGAACTGTGAAGAATGTAATTCAGAAATAAGAAAGCTGAACTGAAGGAAAAAGTGAGAAGAAAGAGACGGGAGTGAGTAAAGAAATGGGTAAATAAGTAAAACTAAATGAACATTGACTATATAAATTAGGAATAAAAATAATGACCAATAACAGTGATATAAAAGCAGTATAGCAAATATTGGTATATTGGCCAAATATTACATAAAATACTAGACAACAATAATATGTAAAAACAGAGGGGGATCCTCTGGAATGTATCATAGTTTAGCATTAAGAAAAATCTATTATGTAATTCATTACTAACAGATTAAAGGCCAATAGAATATGTATTACTATGTCAATAGAAGCATATGAACATTTGGCAAAATTCAATACAGATTTATAGTTAAATTTTCTTAGTAAACTAAGAATTTAAGGAAAATTTCTTAGTCTTATTCAATTTATATATGAAAAACCTACTTAAGGAATGGTCGCTTATGCCTGTACTCCCAGTGACTCAGGAGTCTCAGGCAGGAAGATCCCTTGAGCTCAGGAGTTTGAGGCTACAATGAGCTATGACTGCACCACTGCACTCCAGCCTGGACAACAGAGAGAGACCTCAACCTATAAAAAAGAAAAGAAAACCCCACTTAATAGAAACTTCAACGTACCCTTGTAACAAAACACAGATGGCCACTTTCAAAATTTTTTATTCAACATTGAACTAGAGTTCCTAGGTGGCACAGCAGGGAAATGAAAATAAAGAAACTAAATATAACAAAATGTCAACTCCTGGGAAATAAACAGTATAGAGGTTGTAGAGGAAGAAACAAAATAGTCATTATTCACAACTGATACATAGTATGCATTATTTAATGATAAAATTAGCTGCTAAGGCAGATAAACTTCAAATTTTCAGTGTCTTAACCCAATAGATTAATTTCCCATTCAATTTGTAGTCCAGTATGGGAATTCTCTGTGGGGAAGCCTTTCACATGATTCCTCATTATGTGTGACCCCCTTTAGGTCCTGAGTCCTCTCTAACCAGCTGGCAAAAGACAATGAAGGTTCATTTGTGGGAAGCTTTATGGAATAGATATAGCCATATTTCTGTTCACATTACATTTTCTAGAATTCAGTCACGTGGCAAAATAACACTGAGAGATGGGGAAACACACTGTAACTGTGTGCCTGGGAAGAAGACAATGGGTTTGGTAAGCATCTCTGTCTCTCCCATGTTGTCTATGTAGAGTTCAAAAGAATCTGTACATAAACCTCACATCTATTAGAAGACTTCAACAAAATTGGGCATTGAAGTTTGCATATTTGCATGGTATATGCACTGTCAGTTCACAGAAGAGAAAACTCAAATGATAAATAAATATATAAAAAGATGTTCCACATCACTAGTTATTAGAAAACTGTAAATTAAAACCACTATATGAGATTATTTCATACTCTTTAGCTTATGAAAAATGTAAAAGGTTGATAACACCAAGTTAGAATGTGCCAAAGCAGAAACTCTCATATATTACTTTTGACTGACACATATTTATTTTGATGCATCCACCTGTGCAATCCAAGCTACAGCTATTTTGTGTCTTCAAAGAAACTATACTCCATTATAGTCCACATTCGTTAGTTATAAAATATCACCCTTACTGGGCAATTTTGTTTTTCTCATTTCAAAGTTATTTCCCGAGGTGAAAGTCATGGTGCCTTATTTTTATATCTTATTGTGCTGCCTGTGATGTAACTGCACCTATACAGTATCATTCATTCGTCTTTCTTTTGAAATACCCTTTACAAGAAACTACTGATGCCTCTAAGCATCCCCTCAAATGAGAAACAACCCTTTAACGTTTCTAACCATCCCCAGAAAAATCCTCTTCAAGGTAAAAACTACTCTTCAAATTCCTATTATTCTGGAACTTAATTTTCTTACATTGCATAAAGAGTTTGAGCTCTATCCTCAAAGCAAATGTGTTACCAATTTCTAATGGCAATAAAACTTGCTAAAAGGATATTGATATTACATTTTTCAAAAAAAAACCCTCCCAAGTCAGTAAGTGTAAGGCATGCTACAATATTGTGTCAGAGGAAAAACATGGGCTTTGGAAATATAGACATGAAATGGAATTCTGGCTCTGACACTCACTAGTGTTAAGACTAGGCAAATTTCTTGCCATTTCTTACCTTTAGTTTTGACATCTGCAAAAACTGGGAAATTATATTACTCAGAGAGTTGTCATAAGAATTAAATACAGCATATGCAAAGTTTCTGGCATCATAGATATCATTAGATGTGAGCTCATGTCTCCTGCTCATATTCACTGAACATGCCACTGTTACATATGTTAAATCTTGTGTTTGTGTAGCTCTGACACTTAGCACTTGGTGACGATTTTTAGCTTACCATTCTCTCTTTCCCTGCACTTCTCTGTATTCTTATATTTTACCCAATGTTTTTCCAATCTCCAAAATTCAGATGAAAGAAACCATATTCTAATAAACCTGCTAATTGACCACAACAAGCCTTTCTACATGAGATGCTTTTATATCATTCTTTCATTCTTTTAGCAAACCAAGGACAGTTAATGTATGTTTTAATTCTTATGCCAAAAAAAGAACAATTAATTCTGCTTTAGGTAGAAAAATAATAAATTCAATACAAATTAACTTAAAATCACTAACAAATATACAATTTAATCATTGATTGTAGGAAAAATATTACAACTGCAACTGAGATTGACACTACAGTTTCATCAGGTTTTTAACTTAAACATTGTGTCCCTATTTTAATAAATCTCTTATGTTTGAGCAGTATTTTATCAATTGTAATATAATTAATCAGCCAAGGGTTCTGTCAGTGTTTCAAGTTTCTGACTAGATAAAATTAATAACAGATAAAATAATTTTATGTTAGTAAAACAATAGAGAAATAGGCCAGTCACAAAGTGACAAATATGATATGATTCCACTTGTATGAGGTACCTGGAGTAGTCAATCTATAGAGTCAGAAAGTAGAATGGTGACCGCCAGGGCAGGGAAAAATAGGAATTTGCTGTTTAATGGATAGAGTTTCAACTGGGAATAGTGAAAAGGTGCCAGAGATGGATGACAATGATGGTTGCATAACAACGTAGATATACTTAATGCCACAGAACTGTGTACTTAAAAGTAGTTTAAATGGGAGAGTTTATGTTATATATATTTTACCATCAAAAAAAAGATGTAGAAATGTACAAAGAGAAAATACATCTTTAAAACCACAATGAACATCAGGCATATTTGATTACTTCTGCAAAATAGTTTCCATTTGATTATTCTGAATTGTTTTTCTGCTTTCTCACAACAGTGTGACCCATAGTAACAAACGTTACTTTTTGAATATTGAACATTGCAACACTTTTAAGTAATTTTGGGCAAAATTTCTCAAGGTACAACTGAGCAACGGTCATTTGAATGTTTTAGTTTTATTCCTGAATTCTCAAAATATTTGTGAAGATTATTTTAATGTTAGAAAAATAGTCATTAATATAAAATTAATATATATAAAGTCCTTATAGAAACAGCTTAGTTTGGGAAAATATTTACAGTCACTATTTTCAATATAGTAGTTGTAAATGTCTTGATGTTGTAGCCAAACAACAAATCTGTTATTTTGCTTTATTACTGTGTATTTTTATTATATTTAAGTGCAGGATAATGTCAGGTTTAAAGTATCTCTTTGTCAGCTATTTCACCACATTTATTTCTTCAAAATACTTGCTTTGATAATTTGAATATCATTGAATTCTTCCAAACAATAGCTATAATGACTTGGCCACCAAATATCAGTCCCCTTAATGCCCTATATCCTCTTTTTAAATTGTTATACAGTTTTAACTGACTTACTTGGAGTTAGCTATGACTCTACATTACTAATTAATTTTATTAACTGCATGAGATGCATTTGAAATCATAAAACATCCTTATATTTTAAATATACATTACATAAATTTTGAATAGAGTTTACGGCTGTTCTAAAAAATGATCAAATGTTTGGAGAAGCCAGTGTTGAATAGAAAAGTCACAACCATCTCAAAGCTCTATGGACAATGAGAGCATAGGACCTCAGTGCAAAGATGCTAAGTGGTTTGTGAAGAGCACTTGTAACAAAACAGGCACAGCTGACATGTGACGAGTAATGTTGGCTTCACTATGATTACATTCAGGCAAGTTTTGTCAGCACTTTATTTACTAACAATATAGCACCATGTTGCCATATATAAAAATACCTTTTTTTTTTTTTTTTTGAGATGGACTCTTGCTCTTTCGCCCAGGCTAGACTTCATTGGTGTGATCTTGGCTCACTGCAACCTCTACCTCCCGGGTTCAAGTGATTCTCCTGCCTCAGCCTCCCGAGTAACTGAGATTACAGGCACTTTGCCACGATGTCCTGCTAATTTTTGTATTTTTAGTAGAGATGAGGTTTTGCCATGTTGGCCAGGCTGGTCTGAAACCCCTGACCTCAGGCGATTGGCCCACCTTGGCCTCCCAAAGTGCCGGGATTACAGGCATGAGCCACCATGCCCCGACTAAAGATACTCTTAGTTTAGCCATCAGTAAATGTGTTGTGTGAGTATAAGTGACACAGAGTCCATACTGAGTTCATTCAATCTGATCCAGAGCCCAAACCCAGTAATTCCAAAGGTAGTCCATAGAATATTAATGGCTATACTTTGTATGGACCTAAAACATCCTAACTGTAATTTGCTCTCCATGTTAAATATTCAATATTTTAAAACTTAGACTTTAGGGAGCTATCATCAAAATGTTATGGACTATTCTCTTGGCCAGACCATATTTGATTTTTATGTCTGGTTGAGGACCCTTCTTCATAAATGGTGCCTTCCAGGTGTCCCCACATGACAGAAGGCGCAAACAAGCTCCCTTGGGCCTCTTTTAGAAGGATACTGATTCTATTCACAAGGGCCCCACCCTCATGACCTCATTACCTCATGGCCCCACCTGTTCATGCCAACACATTTGAGATTAGAATTTAACACATGAATTTTGGAGAGACATGCAGACCATATCAAATCTTTAATATTGTGACAATCAAAATGAGTGACTGAGTCAAAAGTCTCCATCATCAAGGTTTATTGTGCCAACATGAGGGCACACCAAGGAAAAACATAAGTCACAGATGCATCTGTGGCTCTTTTTTCCAAAGAGGGTCTCAAGAGGTTTGGTATTTGTACATTTTCCTTAAAAAAGGTGGGGAGGGGACAGCATGAGAAAAGTGATTACATACTAGTGAGACTTTAGTGCCCAGTAAATCTACATTTTACATAAGGTAAGGTGAACATTGGAAGAAAAAGGGAATAAAGGAAGTAGGGAGGGGTGAAGGTCCAATATATCTCATCTTATCTCTGTTCTGCGGAAGATAGTAATTGACATTATCAGTTAAATTTTTTGGAAGGGGTGATTTCTGTTGAGATCTGAGGAAAGAAAGACAAATGGCAATTAGCAAGGGAGGGGGTATAATGAAGCTCTATCTCCCATCCCACCAAGGCCATGAACTCAGCTTCCAGGGTTTGTTTGGTAATCACCCAACACTGTATGCTGAACAGAAAAGATCAATTCACTGATACCAGGGCTTAGAAGTAGAGAAAGATTTTATTTGATACAAGCCTGGCTCACATGGGAGAACTGGAGTTACCATTCAAATCAGTCTACCTGAAGGCGTGGAGCTTTGGATTTTTATGGACAATTTGGTGAGCAGGGGACTAGGGAATGATTAGTTAGGAATGAAATCATACTGGTATGGAAAACAGTTGACCATAGATCTACAAACTTGATTTTCTTAAGATCTTACTATTTTCCTTCAACATCTGGCACAGTTCTTTTTTTTTTTTAACTTTTATTTTACACTCAGGGGTACAAGTACAAGTTTGTTACATAGGTAAATCTGTGTCATGGGGGTTATTGTACAGATTATTTCATCACTCAGGTATGAAGCCTAATACCCATTAAGTTATTTTTCCTGATCTTCTCCCTCCTCCCATCCTCTGCCCTCTGAAAGGCCCCAATGTGTGCTGTTCCGCTTTATGTGTCCATATGTTCTCATCATTTAGCTACCACTTATAAATGAGAACATGTGGTATTTGGTTTCCTGTGTTATTTTTCTAATGATAATGGCCTCCAGCTCCAACCATGTCCCTGTAAAGGACATAATTTCATTATTTATATGACTGCATAATATTCCATGGTATATATATACACACCACATTTTCTTTATCCAGTCTATTATTCGTGGGCATTTAGGTTGATTCCATGTCTTTGCTATTATGAATAGTGCTGCAGTGAACATACACATACACGTGTCTTTGTAATGGAATGATTTATATTCCTTTGGGTATATACTTATTGGATTGCTGGGCCAAATGATATTTCTGTCTTCAGGTCTTTGAGGGATGGCAACACTGTCTTCTGCAATGACTGAATCAATTTACACTCCCACCAACACTGTATAAATGTTCCTTTTTCTCCACAACCTCACCAGCATCTTTTATTTATTAACTTTATAGTAAGAGTCAGGCTGGGGTCACATGGCATCTTGTGGTTTTGATTTGCATTTCGCTAATGATCAGTAATGTTGAGCATTTTTCATATGATTGTTGACCACATGTATGTCTTCTTTTGAAAAGTATCTGTTCATGTTCTTTGCCTACTTTTTATGGGGTTGTTTGTTTCTTTCTTGTAAATTTGTTTAAGTTCTTTATAGATGCTGGATATTAGACCTTTGTCAGATGCATAGTTTGCAAAATTTTCTCCCATTATGTAGATAATCTGTTTACTGTGTTGATAGTTTCTTTTGTTGTGCATAAGCTCTTTAGCTTAATTAGATCCCCTTCGTCAATTTTTGCTTTTGTTGCAATTGCTTTGGACATCTTTGTCATTACATCTTTGTCCATGCCTGTGTCCTGAATGATATTGCCTAGGTTGTTTTCCAGGGTTTTTGCACTTTTTGATTTAACATTTAAGTATTTAATCCATCTTGAGCTAGTTCTTGTATATGGTATAAGGAAGGGATTCAGTTTCAATCTCCTCTGTATGCCTAGCTAGTTATCCCACCACCATTTATTGAATAGGGAATCGTTTCCCCATTGTTTGTTTCTGTCAGGTTTGTTGAAGATCACATAGTTGTAGGTGTGCAGTTTTATATCTTGATTCTCTATTCTGTTCCATTAGTCTATGTGTCTGTTTTTGTATCACTACCATGCCATTTTAGTTACTGTATCCCTGTAGTATAGTTTGAAATTGGATAGTATGATGTCTCCAGCTTTGTTGTTTTTGCTTAGTATTGCCTTGGCTATTCTGATTTTTTCTTTTTTTTGGTCCCATATGAATTTTAAAATAGTTTTATTCTAGTTCTGTGAATGTCAATGGTAGCTTGATAGGAGTAGCATTTAGTCTATAAATTTCTTTGGACAGTTTGGCTACTTTAACAATATTGATTCTTCTTTTCCATGAGTATGGATTGTTTTTTCCTTCATTTGTATCATCTCTGATTTCTTTGGGCAGTGATTTGTAATTCTGTAGTTCTCCCTATAGACATCTTTCACCATGCTATGTAGCTGTACTCCGAGGCATTTCATTTTCTTTGTGTGGCAATCATGAATGGGGGTTCATTCCTGATTTGGCTCTCAGCTTGACTGTTCTTGGTGTATAGGAATGCTAGTGATTTCTGCATATTGATTTTGTAGCCTGAGACTTTGCTGAAATTGTTTATCAGCTTAAGAAGCTTTTGGACTAAGACTATGGGGTTTTCTAGATATACGATCATGTCATCTGCAAACAAGGATAGTTTGACTTCCTCTCTTCCTATTTGGATACCTTTATTTATTCCTCTTGCCTGATTGCCCAGTCTAAAACTTCTAGTATTATGTTGAATAGGAGTGGTAAGAGAGGGCATCCTTGTCTCGTGGCACAGTTCTTAGGACATAGGAAATGCTCAATAAATGTGATAAACAGACTAATAAATTAAGGAATTATTGTTTATATGTACTCAGAATTAGAAAGCAAAATTTTGTGGCCAAAATCCTCTAATGGAATATGTCTGGGCACCCAGGATTAATGACTGTGTTATTGTTAGGCTTAGAGTTAGCCTAACGACTACCTTACTTCCTATAAGCCCCAGGATAGCTACTTTGGACTATTGAAAATTATCATTTCCCCTCCCCTTTCCTGAGCCAATATATGCTTTTTAGTTTGTTTGCACACTCATGCACTCCACAAGTATTTCATGTATTTCAAAGAGCACTCTTACCTGCTTTAAGTACATTTACACAAAGTTCTACCAGAAGAATTCATTAAGTTAAACTGCTTGGGAATGAGAGAAAAGACCTTTGTGGGGCTCATAGTGGTAGACATGATCTTCATAATCCTAGGACTGATACTATTCTTCTACTTAACAGAGTCTCAACATTCTGAAGTGAGTTCTTAAATTATAAAATGAATTTGTACAAGAGGCATCTTCTCAATTTTTTTTAAACCAATTGATGAATATCATAGTAAAACTAATATAGGCAAAATCAATGGTTCAAAAAATACAACCCAAGTGCAGGAAAATGAAATTCAATTTATATTGAATAAACTTGGGAAAAGAGTAGAATAAGAAACTTGACATCGATTTTGAGCTGTATCATAAACATATTATGGGAAATACCTAATTAAATCATGACTCTCTTGATAGATACAGTTTTATTTGCATTTTCATTAGCAAAGATAGAATTTTGTCTTTTGGGGGAACTCTTCGTGGCTGGGAGAATAGTACCTCTGTATCAAGAGACTTTTTTGGAGTAAAAGAAATGTCTAATTGAAAATATAAAGTCTTAGAAATTGTAGTAGCGAAACTATAACATCACACAGATTTCACATATGCTAGACTGAGACATTCCTGGAGTGGCCTAGTGAGAAAAGCATAGAGGCAGAAGAAGACCTCAGTTCAATCTGCCTTGACTGTTGATTCGCTTTATGTGTAAAGCTGCTTCCTCATTTCTTGCTTTTATTGTAAGATTCAAATGAAAAAGCTGCCTATTTCTTGCTTTTATTGTAAGATTCCAATGAAATAACATCTGGTTAGTTTTGCTTTTTAACACTTGTTTTAAAGTCTCAAGTTATTCCAAAATATTCAATATCTATTATTAGAGAACATTTTGAGCATAACACAGCAAACTTTGGGTTGCTTATGCACTCTTTATTATTATTATTTATATCTATGAGAAACACTAGGTAAGCACAGAAAATTGCATTCACCTGAACCCAGCCAGGTAGGGATGCAGAAAACAGACATGCACATACCTGAAACATGTCAGCTACCTCAGTCCACCACCCTCACCATGGGCCATACCCATCCACATTGGTGATACAACTTTCCCTTGATTTCAGATCACCTTCCTTCCACAACTTCACAAAAACTCACAAGCGGCAACACTCTGACTCCCACTTCCACAAGCAAACTTAAAGTCTTTGTCAAAGGAAAGTATTATGTTTTTTGCAGTATTTACCTATTTTTCCCCATTTGACATGTGTAAAACTGTGCTACCGCAATTTTATTAGATTTTATCTGTTTTGTGTTACCGACAGTTTTTGACTATTGTGCCCCAATCCTATTTTTCTTATAAGCCCTTTGCTTTTCTATTGCTTGATTGTGTAAAACACAATGAATTTTAGAAACATATATGTTGCATCATAGCAGGAATATCCATATGTGCAAGCACTTTGTAATTTCTAGCATGTTCTTGGTTATTGACAGTGCAATGAATAGTATCAATTATTTCAAGAGAAAGAAAAATAGCCTTTTCTTTATAGCTAGAGTTTCAGCTTTCCTACAGTTACAGGAAATAAGTTTTGAAACCATGGAATCAGTTGCTATATCCATAATCTTAGCACTCCTTCAATTAGCAAGTGTTTGAGTATCAGATGTCCAAAATAGCTATTCTGCAGTTATTTTAGTCACACTGGTTTTTCTTGTGAAAACCCCAAATCTTCCAACTCAAATACATTCTTTCACTTATGCAACCAATTTCTAGTCATTCGGGATCTGACTATTTGGTGTTTTCTTTTTAATGGCTGTATAACATATTACCACAAATTTAGCAGCTTCAAACAATATACATTTATTTCTCACAGTTTCTGTGGGTCAGTTTCCTCTATGAGTCTGCTTGGTCAAGGTATCTGGACTAAAAGTCTGTGAACTGCAGAGATAATAGGCTGCAGTCAGGGTGGGAGGTGAAGGTGAGTATTGAGTCAGGAAGGAAGAGTTATGTTTGCATTTTCTATGAGGATAACTATTGTAAACATTTGATGCTGGAGCCTGTAATCCCAGCTCTTTGAGAGGCCAAGGTGGGTGGATAACTTGAGGCCAGGAGTTCAAGACCAACCTGGGCAACATGGTGAAACCCTGCCTCTATTTAAAAAAAAAAAAAAAAAAAAGGCTCACATCTATATTCCTAGTGACTTGAGAGCCTGAAGTGGGAGGGTTGCCTGATCCCAGGAAGGCTAAGGCTGCAGTGAGCCATGATCGTACCACTACACTTCAGTCTGGGCAACAGAGTGAGACCCTGTCTCAAAAAACAATAATAATAATAATGCTAGAGTTGTTCTTAATCTGCCTATATCATTTGTTTATATTTTTATTTCCAAAGAGAACTGTGTAATATTGTGGGATATCATAGATAACTTTATCACTTTTTAGCTGTATTACCTTGAGCCAGATTCTCACCCCCTGAGACTCAGTTTTCTCACCTGCAAAGTAGGAGTATTATAATACCTATTTCATCAATATGTGAGGTTTAATAAGATTTTATGTTTACCATATCTGGGGCAGTATATGTTGGTCCTCACTCCTTCCCCAGTGGCTCCTAGGAGTAGGTAGGGGTCCTGACCTTTTAAGTCCCTTTGTGAAATTGAAAACACATCAATAACAACTAGCATTTACTCTTTGCCATGTGCTGTTCTAAGTATTTTATGCGTGTACTCCCTTAATCCTCACGACAACCCTTTGAGGCAGGGACCAATATTACTCCTGTTTTATAAATGAAGAAAGTAGCACAGAGTGCTCGAAGTTCCCAAGGCAGGAAGGGGCAGAGCCAAGTTGTTACCCTTTATGAACCTGGAAGTCTAGCTTTGGAATCCCCCATCATACTCCTCTGCCTCTCCCAAGAATGACAGAAAACATCAAATGATGGGCCAGGGCCCCAGTCCTAGTTGGCAATAGGCAAAGATCACTTCTGAGATACTCCCACCTCTCTTTGGTTTTCTCCACTCTCCTGACCCCTTTCTTAATGTCTCTCTTGCTATTACCTCCAACACCTTCTTTATCCTACACACATTCCCAATGAGCTTTGCTCTAATTGAAGTGGGACACTGTTATAGCTCCTGAGGCAATAGCTAATGAGGATTCTCATTTTAATTCACCCAAGTTTGTTTTTTTTTTTTTTTTTTTTTGCATAGATGACTCAACTCTTAACAAAGAAAAGTGATGTAATCCTTTAAGAGCCAGGGGGCTAATTACCTAATGGTGGAATAACATGGGGGAGGAAATTCTGATGGGAGATTTTCCATCACCCTTCAATTCCCTTCTCTTATTTGAAATTCTGCCTGGCTTCCCCAGCTTTCTGAATCCCAGGCCCACCATGCTTTATGGAGAGATAGAGTTATGCATTACTAGGAATTAGAAAAAGGAATAAGGATTCCTTACACATGAGATCATGGGCTAGAGAGCTACATAAAGTAGAAAATATTCCTTTCCTCTCCAAAACAGGGAGTTCAGTGGATAAAGGAGAGTTGCAGATGGATGCTGATTCTGCAGGGACCACAACTGAAGAAGGAAGTCTGAAGACATAGAATTGGGAGCTCAGCATCAGTTCCCCACAATGCCCCTCTTCTTTGAACTACAAACCCTTTTCATATATATCCAGTCCCTTCTCTCTGTTTGTTTGCTCTCTGTTAGTTCATGCTTACAAAGATTCCAGTATCAGAAATTGATTCTCCTGGAAGATTGTGTTCAAAACTTTTAAGACCCCAGTGAATGAGAACATTTAGATTTACTTAATTTTTCCTTTACTTCCGAGCGATCTAGAGGCCTAGACAAGTAAAGAGGCAGCTGTAGCCTGAGACTGCTGAACAAGTTGTCCCAACAGATTCTTTGCTTTGTTTTTCACATCAGCCTGAAGTAGACTCCGTAATTCCTCCATAAGGAATGACTGTTAGCATCAGTCTTGACTATGCCCTTCACCTGTTCTCAATGCATCTTCCTTGCCAAATGACTGAACTAATGGTGTGCCTAGCCCGTGCAGGCTCCAGCA
Source organism: Callithrix jacchus (assembly GCF_049354715.1). Classification (NCBI taxonomy): domain Eukaryota; kingdom Metazoa; phylum Chordata; class Mammalia; order Primates; family Cebidae; genus Callithrix; species Callithrix jacchus. Next base: position 102,097,921 of record NC_133510.1, on the reverse strand, counting down.
TCCTGTGTAATCCTTGGGGTCCAGATACTGGCAAGCATTTTTCTCCACCATCTTCCCTGAAGCTAACTCTCACCTGCAACCCTGCCACCCTAAACTTGAAAGCACCAGTGAGTTTCTGCTAGGGGTCATTTCACAAGCAGTCTTTCCCTTCTTCAATGATGAACACAGAGCAAGCTTGTCCTCCACTCATCCCATCTTCTCCTCCGTGAGATCTTGTACCATGTGAACAGTACCCTTCTCTAGTTTTTTAGATCTTTTTATTTTCTATTTTGGGGACATTTCCATAGCAATTTGTACGGAGGATGTTGTGAGTTCAGCATGTCTACCTAAATTACACTCTTGGACCGGTAATCAAGCATTCAGAACTGGAGAGCTCAGAGCAAAATAAAAGCAAGTTGAGCTCAGACTAAGAAAGTCCTGAGTGGCTGATTGCCATGTCAGCTGGGTTTTAAAAGACTTTTCTGGGCATGAAAAACACAGTCTATGATTGGAGCAGGTGGTAATACCACCAAAATTCTCAGGAAACTAAAATTGTTTCCTAACTTATAATATTCCAAATTCCTTTGTTCTAAGTCCTCTCATTGGCATTAAGGCAAAATTGATTTGCTAGCCTTTTTTATCCTTCATAATTTAGATTACATGGTTACTGTTTGGAAGAAGGAAAGGAAGGAAAGAAGGGAGCAAATGAAGGAATGAGAAAGGGATGGAGGAGAAAAGAAGAATAGAGGGGGAGGGAAACATCTTGAAGCTTTCTTATCCCCAAAGTTTCAATCAAAGTTTATCATTAAAATAGGGTATAAAAAATTGACTTTTCCTTTTGTCTGAGAACTGATACCAAGGGCCCAAAACTCGTGGGGAAAAGGTGCTAAGAATCTTATTACAAACAGAGCACCCACCAGATACCTTCTTCAGGACTAAGAAGTAGCAAAACTCTTCCTACTATATCAACACTCCTCCACGTGCCAGTAAGGCAGCCCGCCAGGCAAGAAAAATGCAAGCAGTCCAGTTATTACTAATGGAGGGCTAGGACAGCTGAAGGGGGCTGAATATGTTTGAGCCAGAATTACACCTCTCATAAGGGACTTCGAAGAGAAGTAACATGTCTGTCCTGTAAGATTCTCAACGATCACTAGGGTGTGCTAGAGAGACAGCAAAAGCAATAGAGAAAGCCAAGAGGCATTAACCCATCTCATCTCTCTCAGTCCCCAAACAGGAATTGGGTCTTATAGGACAAAGTATTCTAGAACATGAACATTCCCGCACCATTCTCCAAGGTGAAAGAGCTACCCCTAAGCACTCCCACAAGTAGCAAGTGTAGCCATCAATGGATCAGTGGCAAATCTTGAATTGGACATGCAGTTGCTTATGACATAAGGCTGGACTAGCCTGTAAGTGACTATGGTTCCTGTCCAAGACGTCATTGAGAGATGTCTAGAAGAGTTGGGAGATTCGACGTAGCCGGGTTGGAAGCAGTGACTAGAGATAAAAACGTGTTTCTAGCTTGCCCCTCACCATGATCAGATTCCTCAATAAACAGGTTATAGAAGAAGAAGGGCAAAAAAAGCTTTTGCTGTCTTCACAAAAAGTCCAACAGGCCTAGTGTTTACTTGAATCTTCACATCTGTTTCCATAGAGACCTCACTTCAGCCTACGTATTTTCCAACTCACTACATCTATGGTTTCTCAAGTTCTGTGGTACCAGATTAAACAATCTGATTCTTTCATAACTAGTTCCTGATCATCTTCCTTTAAAAATAGCTGGTGGGTAGGCAGACAGCTCCAGCTCCCACATCACATCCTTAAGGTGACTGCGGATTTTAAAATGGGACTTATCTGGAGAACAACAATAACAGCAGAGCAAAAGCAAGAGAAAGTTCCTGATTTTTCATGCTTTATTATATCTATTTTGGGTTTTAATTGTAGGACCTGTCAGTTTGTATAGTTTTCAGCAGAGTGGTTGAGAAGTGGCATATCTTATTTAATAGTTAAGAATTTATGTAGGCTCTGGGGTTAGCTTGCCTGATAGATGAACAGTTAAAGGTGAGAAGTTTTAACTCAGCAGCTTGTTTTTCTCATGTGGATAATGGGAAGGAGAATAATGGCATGTATCCTAAATGACAAAAGAGTATGTGAAATATGATATTAAAGTACTTAGAACAGTGTCTGGTACATAATAAGAGCACAGTGTTAGCTTTATTGTATCAACTAATATCATCATATTCATCATCACTATTGTTATCAGTCTATGGGCATATCTCAAAGCAGATTTGACATCCTTAGCCTTTGCTGGTTTCTAACGTTTCAGAGACAGTTTGGGGCTGAGCCCACACATAGCAGGATTTGCAACAAGAGGGAAAGGGTCTGTTTCTGATCTTGTGTCCCTGGCCTGTTGAATAGGACTGTTGCCATTTAACTTGCTTTATCCCATGACATTGTACCCAGCACAGTCCACATGAGAGGAGTCCCAGATACATGTTTACAGGAATAAGGAGGAAGAGGTAGTAAGTCTCTTGTGCATATTATTCTAATATGGGATCAAATCTTAATTAATATACTCAGGGGGGCTGTCTGCTTAAGCCATGAGTTCCTCACAAGTTCCTCACAAGGGACTGTGTCCCTATTGCTAGTGATGGATACTTGAAAATAATTGAGAATAAATGAATAAGTTAATTTCTCAAAGTACTGGTGCTATGTGATGGAGTAAGTTACAGCTAGACTAAACAAGTCTTCACTCGGCATAGCCTTAGGATAAGTTAAGGAAATAAAGCTTTGGTCAGAGCTCCATGCTTTTTGAAGGTCTGTGCTCTCATTTTCCCCACAGCCCCATGCAGTCTGTCTAAAAGTGTTTCTGAGCTAGAATATAACCCAAGGTATAGAATCTGACCTAGAAAACTACATGAACTTCTAATTTACAAGATCCTAGTTTATAAACCTCAACCATGATGCTTTGCTTGGAGGGGTTAGAAGAGATGGCAATTTCTCTCTACTTCTTCAGTCATTGGAAGAAGACTTCCATCATCATGGTTTATTCCAGCTGTCTATTTTTTCCCAGGAAGAGTTGCTATGCCAACCTTTCAGCCCTACTGAGTGGGCTCACTGCTCAGAATGCCATCAGCAAATTGAGTTCATCAGCATATGTTTTCAACTCACATCTGCTTTAAGTGGTGTATGTGTGTTCCATCTGTGTTAGGTTTTATTTTATGTGTCTTATCCTTATAGAGCCCAAGGGCAACTACATATTCCTAAACAGGAATAGTGAAGTCCATTCACTATTCAAATGGGGTCTTGGTTTCTGTTTGCTTACTATGTTTAGCAATCGAGAGGGAAACAGAAACATGTGAAAAGAGGATAGGGGAGGAAAATAGCTAGATCTGAGGCATTCATGTCAAGCTGTGATGTAAATAATGCTCAGAAATGCGGCCATCCAACTTGATCCTTTCATGGAGGCATCCACTTAGTAACCCCATGACTAAGCCTTTTATATGTGTCAAATTTCCATTGCTTTCTGTCCATGCTTTTAGGAAGGATTAGAATGCACCAAGCCTCTTCAGAGTAGGTTTGGGTGAGAGCAGCTGCATAGGAGCTGTTTGTGCAGGGCGATGCTGACACGCCAGCACTGCTGTCACACTGGGCCACAGCAACAGCCACGCTCTTCTAGGCGCACTGCAGTCCCAGTGCTGGACTGTGGAATGGAGCTCCCGCATTTGTTCCCTGTTTAATGAACAGCTAGCCCCGGGTGGGAAACTTTGGAGAGATGTGCCTGTTAGGAGCTGTCTGCCTCTCTTCAACAGAGTCCCCTTTTCATCTTCTCATTTGTTACGGCAAGGGACTTTTTATGAGAACAGGATATTTTGCTCCATGGGAAATCTGCTCTTTCTGCCTCTGCTTCTGCTCCCACCAGATGTTCCCCTCTGCTCCTTGCGAGGGCATAGGCAATTATTGAGTAATGCATCTTCACCCACATAATTCCTGGCAAATATTATAAAAGGCATGCAGTGACACTGGAGAAAAACCTTCACCCTGTCACTTCTATCTCTTTAGTTTTAAGGATGAGATGGCAATTTCTTTGTTAACAAACCGTGCTCCCCCACAATCATTCATTTATTCAATGAGCCAAAAAATGTTTATTTCATGTCTGCTTGATGCTGGCATGCCTGGACCACTCATGGTCAATGGCTCCGCTTTAGCCCTGCCTCCTTCCCCGCACCTCACCTTCCTCTCATCTCTCCACCTTTTCTCATTTTTCTCAAGCAGAAAAAAAGGAGTCATCTTATTGCTGCCTTGAGTTAAAGCCATACCCTTTGAGTTTGACCTACTCCACTTATTCAACTAAGACTTATTAAGAGCCTATCACATCAAAATACTAATAAAAATGGTAATTTATCCCTATCTAGTGCTTACTCTGTGCTCTTTACATATATTATCTCATTTAATCTTTGAAACAGCCCCATGAGAAAGATACTGCTATAATCCCTGTTTTTAAATGGGAACATTAAAACATAGTAAAGTGATTTGGTCAAAGTCACAAAACTGCTGCAGTTGGAATGTTTTTGCTGAAAAGGAACAGAAAGCCCTAGGTACTATGGCTGAAACAAATGGTCATTTATTTCTCTCATATAACAATCAGTTTGGAGGTCATTTGTTCCTAGTGTTCATTTCATGGCTCCACAGTGTTAGGGCTGGTTCCTCTGAGAATTGGCTGACCTTTTCTCTCATGAGCACAGAATGGCAGCTCTGTATCCAAGCATCAAATCCACATTTAAGTTAAGAAGAGAAAAGGTAGTGTTATCTGTCACCTGCATTTTTCCTTTTCAGCAGGAATTCAAAGCCTTTCCAGAATCCTTCACCAGCTTTCTACTTACCTCTCATTGGCCAAGTCTGTGTCATTTGACCATCGCTTAGCAGCAAGAGAGAGTGGGAAAGTAAAATTTAAGGTTTTTTCCTTGTACAAGCCTCTATAATGGAATGCAATGAGGCAAAACGGGGCTTGGATTGTTTGTTAGCCCAGCCAATTGGTGGTATATATGCCATCAGTAGTCAGTGGTTGCAGCAGATGGCAAACCAGGAGGCCTGCACATGCATGAAGCTCTAACCGGCAGGCTCTACCGCACAACAGTGGTGCTAGTTGTTCCACGGTAAGTAAAACAGACATGGTCCTGCCTTCATAGAGCCAGGAAGCAAATAGATGCACACATAAACATACCATTTCAAATTCCTATAAATGTTATAAGATACAATATCAAGTTTTAAAATATTAAAAATAACAGTATCTCATTATTATCTTCATGGACTCTGAGAAGTCTGGCAGCCAATCTTGAGAACAGATGCCCTATATATAGAAGCCCTTCATCCTAGTTCATGGATTGCAGGACTTATTATTGTGAAAATATCCATTCTACTGAAAGTGATCTACAGATTCAATGCAATTCCTATTAAAATCTCAATGGCATTTTTTATAGAAATAGGCAAAACAATTATAAAAGTCATTTGAAAATACAAAAGCCCCTGAATAGCCAAAATAATTTTGAGAAAGGAAAAAGCTAGAGGCACCACAGTTCATGGTTTCAAAATATATTACAGAGCAATCATAATTAAATCAGTTTGGTATTGGCATAAATACAGACTATAGACCAATGGAACAGAATCAGGAGCCCAGAAATAAACCCATGTATATCAGATCAATTGATCTTTGACAAGGGTGCCAAAAATACACAATGGGCAAAGGATGGTTTATTTCACAAATGGTGTTGAGAAAACTGGCTCTCCAAATGCAAAAGAATGAATTTGGATCCATATCTTACACTGTACACGAAAATCAATGCCAAGTGGATTAAAAACTTAAATATAAGACTTGAAACTGTGAAACTACTGGGAAGAAGCATAAGGGAAAATATTCATGACATTGATCTTGGCAAGGATTTCATAGATATGACACCAGGAGCACAGCGACAAAAGCAAAAGTACACAAATGAGACTACATCAAACTAAAAAGCTTCTGTGAGCAAAGGAAACAACAGAATGAAAAAACAACCCGCAGAATGGGAGAAAACATTTGCAAGCTATATAATGGAAAAGGGGTTCATTTCTTAAATATATAAGGAACTCTTAAAGCTCAATAGCAAAAATACTAATTAAACCCAATTAAATTAGGGCTCAAGACTTGAAAAGACATTTTCCCAAAGAAGACATATAAATGACCAACACGAATATGAAAAGATGCTCAGAATCACTAATCAGGAAACTGTAAATCAAAACCACAGTGAGATAACACCTCACACCTATCAGGATGTCCATGAAAAAGCCAGTGTTCTCATCATACACACAAAAAAAGAGATAAGTACATGAAGTGTTGGCTATGTTCATTAGCTTGATTGAATCATTTTACAGTGTATGCATATATCAAAATACCATGTTGTACACTAAATGTATATAATCCTTGACAACTATCCTTCAGGCTGGGGGAAGCTGGGGTATAACTGACAAAAAGCTCTGAGGAAAAGAGGCAAGTTGATGAGGTTATGGAGAAGTTGGAACCCTGCATACTGTTTGTGGGAATGCAAAAAGGTGCTGTTGCTATGGAAAATAGTATGGCAGTTCTTCAAAAAGTTAAGAACAGCACTGCTATATAATAAAATCAGTCCCACTTCTAGGTTTATATACAAAGGAAAGTAAATCATTATCTTGAAGAAATATTTGTATCCCTATGGTCATTGCAGCATTATTCATAATAGTCAAGGTATGGAAACAACCTACATGTCCATCACAGGTGAATGGATAAAGACAATATGTATGTATACACAGCTTGCCGCAGTGGCTCACACCTGTAATCCCAGCACTTCAGGAGGTGGTGGGCAGATCACGAGGTCAAGAGATCGAGATAATCCTTACCAATATGGTGAAACCCCATCTCTATGAAAAATACAAAAATTAGCTGGGCGTGGTGGCACATGCCTTAGTCCCAGCTACTCAGGAGGCTGAGGCAGGAGAATTGCTTGAACCTCAGAGGAGGAGGCTGCAATGAGCCAAGATCATGCCACTGCACTCCAGCCTGGGTGACAGCGAGACTCCATCTCAAAAAAAAAAGAAAAAAAGAAAGAAAATATGTACGTATACAATGAAAATCTTATTCAAGCTTAAAAGAAAAAAAAGAAAATCCTGTCATTTGCAACAACATGGATGAATCTGAAGAATATTATGCTAAAAGAAATAACCCAGATGAAGAAAGACAAATACTGTACGATTTTACTTATGTGTAAAATCTAAAAAAGTTGAACTCTTAGAAACAGAGAATAGAAAGTGGTTACCAGAGATCCAGAGATAAGAGAAATAGATGTTGACCAAAGGATGTAAACTTTTCATTATAAGATGAATTCAGTTCTAGGGATTCAATATTAGTATAGCATGATAATTGCAGTTAATAATACTGTACTGCATGCTTGAAGTTTGCTCAGAGAGTAGATCTTGTATATTCTCACCGCATACACACACATACAAATGGTAATTATGGGAGATGGCAGATATGTCAATTAACGTTTATGGTAATCATTTCACAATTTATATTAAATTACCACATAGTATTCATTAAATATATACAATTTTTATTTGTCAACTCTACCTTTAAAAAGCTGAAGAAAATTAAAAATATTGAAAACCTAGAACTCTCACATGATCCAACAATCCCACTTTTGGTTATTTATCCAAAATAATTGAAACTGGCACCGGGCATGGTGGCCCACACCTATGTTCCCAACACTTTATAAGGCTTAAACAGGAGGATCGCTTCAGTCTAGAAGTTTGAGAGAAGCCTGGGCAAGATAGTGAGAGTTTGTGTCTGCAAAAAATGAACAAAAATTAGCTGGGCATGGTGATCTGTAGTCCCAGATACTCAGGAGGCTGAGGTGGGAAGATCACTTGAGCCCAGGAGATCGAGGCAGCAGTGAACCAAGATGGCGCCACTGCACTTCAGCCTAGACAACAGAGCAAGATCCTGTCTCCAAAAAAAAAAAAAAAAAAAAAAAAAACACAAAAAACTGAAATCAGGATCTCAGAAATGTTAATATCCCACTGTTCACTGCAGCACTATTCACAAAAACCAAGATGAGGAAATAACCTAAGTGTTCACCAATGGATGAATACATCATTGGAATATATGAGAAAGAGACACACACACACAGTGGAATTTTAGTCAGCCTCAACCTTTAAAAGGAAGAAAATGTTGACATATATAATAGGAATGAACCTTGATGATGTTATGCTAAGTGAAATAAGCCAGTCACAGAAAGGCAAATACAGCATGACTGCACTTTGAAGAGGTATCTAGAATAGTCTATCTCACATAATAGACTGAGGGTAGAATGAATGGTGGTTACCAAGGACTGGGGTGTGGGGATGGCAGTTGCTAATCAACAGGCATGAAGTTTCAATTATGCAAGATGAATAAATTCTAGGGATCTTCTGTACAACCTTGTGCCTCCAGTTAACAATACCCTATTATGCACACAATTTTTAAGAGGGTAAAGCTCATGTTGTGTTCTTACCACAATAAAATTTTCTTTAAAAAAGAAGGCCCTGGCCAGGGACAGTGGCTTACACCTGTAATCCTAGCACTTTGGGAGGCTGAGGCAGAAGGATCACTTGAGTCCAAGAGTTCTAGACCAGCCTGGCCAATGTGGTGAAACCCCATCTCTACTAAACATACAAAAATTAGCCAGGCATGGTGGCGGGTGCCTGTAATCCCAGCTACTCAGGAGGCTGAGGTAAGAGAATTGCTTGAACTCAGAGGCAGAGATTGCAGTGAGCTGAGATTGTGCCACTGCACTCCAGCCTCGGTGACAGAGCAAGACTCCGTCTCCAAAACAAAAGAAAAAGGAAAAAAAAGAAGGCCCTTCACCTGACTTCTCTGAAGCCCTTCACTACTCTCCCCATCTCTGTAGTCCATTCTATTTATCACTATTGTTGTTGTTCATGTATATTATCTTTTTCTGCCTTTTCTGTTTTTGACCTTACTCTCCTCTGTTTCTCTTCTTCCTTTCTTCTTCTACCCACCCATTTCTCAGCATTTTACTGGACATTCCAACATAAGAGGAGGGATTGGGCTTTATTCTTGTGAACTGAGATTTTTCCTATCTTGGCACTTGTAAAGAGTTAGGAAGAGATCATCACTATCGTAAAATTTGTAGTGTGAGATTTCAAGCCCCAGAAAGTATCCATCCTGCCTCCTTCGCACTGTGGGAGGAGAGAATGAAACAAGAATTGTTAGGAGAAGCAGTTGTAGCCACTGCGTGTTTCTCCTAGTTATAGTCAACCCAAGCCATGCAGCCTTGGAGAACCCAGCCCAACTACATGCCCTTCACACGCAGTGCTGGCTGGAAAGCACCAACCTTGTAGCCAAACGCATCCTATCTGCTGAACAGTTAGTTTACCAGGAGACGATGACCAGCTCTTAGGTTAGAAGAGCAGAGACGTTTCCATTCCCCTTAGATCCTGACTTTTTTCTTTTGATGCCTAATAAGTCATGGATACAGGAGTTAACCTTTGACCTAGAATCAGGATTTACTAAAGTTTGGTATTTTATAGTCTTTTGCATTTTACCAAAGTATTCTTTCCCAGAATATTTGCTATTTCCATGACCCAAATCCCAATATAATATACATAACATCTGTCAACCAAGATGTGGAGACCCAGCTGGTTCAGTGATGAGAAACAGAATGGCCAGGGCACACTGTAACCACATAAGCTACATTGCTCCAAAAACAAAATTGATTAGAAACGCCAGTTTGTGTGCCCACAGATTTATAAAGGTCAAGCGGCTAGCGTGGCCCCTTGGCTGTGCTCTGCAGAGTTCCCTATTTTTGCTCACCGAAAGGCTGACTCTGCCGTGAATGCAGATGAATTGCTGCAGTTTACCTTGCTCGTTGACTTTCACAGGAAATTTAAAGCTCCAGTTGCACGGTTTATCTCCGCAGCCAAATGTTTAATTCTGCCTCTGCTTCTAGATGGCAGCAGTGTGCTAGTTGGGGAGTGTTTGGTGGGCAGGGACTTCCCTTCAAGGACTCGGGGAGTTTTGTCTGTTGAAGACTAACAATTACTATTTCTATTATGACCCACAAAGAGATTATAACCACTGATTTTAATTGAGGGCTTATCTCAGCAATTACAGTTTAGCAGTAGTAAAGTGTAGGGATCATGCAATAAATGAAAAAACCACTAGGTGGTTCTAGTGTTCTTCTAACCAGAAACAAGCAGCGCTAAATAGCTTACTCCATCACTTTGTGTCCCAAAAGGCAAAGCAAAATATAAAAACGAACATGATTTTTGTTATTTAACATTCAATCTGGATTATATGTGAATATATTAGTATATGTAGTGATTGATCAGAAAAGCTTCTCTAGAGTGTTGAGGATTTTTTTCTGCCTCTTTTTTACATGGACATATGAAGGCTACATTTCAATCCTTTATGCTTACTTTTATGGTTAATAAAACATTAATTTATGTACCTAAGCCCTTATAGCACCTAGGACACCATTTTCTCAACACTCATTTGTCAATGTCCCTCATATAAGACATGAACTTTCAAATAAAGAAAAGTATTGTCTTACTTGCAGCTTTTTTCCAACTTAAAGCAATGCAGTTCCCATTTATAAAATTCTCAGTCATAGGTTTCATTAATATTTTCAGTAACCTTATTTAAACATAACCCGAGTTTACATGTTCCTCTTAGAATCCTTATTAGAAAATGTCTTATGGTTTAGAATATAATACTAATAATATATAAGCAAACCTAACTTTTTAAATGTGCTTAAATCACCTTGACTCCAAAAATAATCTCAAAGTCTTAATCCCTTGTCATATTTCCCTTCAATTTCTCCAGTTCCAATGTCCTTCTGGTTTACAATTGCAATGATCATGAAGTGTCAGATGTCTTCCCCAAAAGCAGTCTGGGTAAATTCCCACAGTGCCAGACACAGTGCTGAATTCTCAGAACAGATGACAGTTGTTCCCTTCCTGCCACATTGGAAAAGTGGCACAAGGACACGTTATGCATGGAACACCAGACAAATATCCATTCACCCTTGAAAAGCTTCCAAACCAGAAGACAGGCCAAGGCAGTATTCATGAACATTATCAAGGGTAATGAAAATGACTGCTGGTTTTTATTCTAAGAGAAAAGAAACATGGCAAAATGCAAAATAAATGCAAACTCTAAAGAAACTTGAAATGAACCCTTTTTAACAAAGAAATTAGGAAAATCTTAATAATTATTATTTGATTACCTTGAAAACATTTAAGTGTCAGAAGACTGAACACAAATGTAGCTCTCTGGGATGGTAGAAATAATAAATACTAAGCACTTTCTAAGTGCTTGCTGGTTACTTACTATTCCAGTTAAATGTTTAAAAATTGTGAACACTGGGAAGGTTGTAATTTTTAATATTTAGTTTTATTTTTAATGACAAATTATAATTTTTGTTTTAACTCAAGCAACTCAGAAATATATGGAATACAACGTGAAAGAATCTCCTTGCCATGTTTCTACTGCCTTCTGCCTGCCCTACGCTGGTCCCCAGAGAAAGAAATAACCTTTAACCAATAGCTTGGTACATATCCTTTTAGGAATTTTATATGGCTGTTAGCCTACATGGTACACTTTTGGTATATTGACAGGTATATTTGGGCAAAATTTTAGAGTGTTTTGGCATACTTCTTTTTAATAAAAATCAGAATATACTGTCTATATTGTTCCAGTCCTTCCATTTACTCACTTAATTTTTAATAAACATCTATCCAATCAGTAAATCCGGTTAAAGCTATGACTAACATGCCCATCTGAAATAGTATGATAGGTAAACAAATACTGTCCAGCAACCAAACAGTAATTCCACAGTTATCTCAAGGCCTATACTTCAGTTATGATACACCGTGAAGAGTGTTCCTCATTCACATGGTAATTCTTAATACCCTCTTTCCAAACCAGTCTGGCTGGTAGAACTTTCTCTGAAGAGCTGGGGAGGGCAAGAAACTGAGTGGATAGATTCTTTTCAGTAGGGTAATGAGGGGAAGTACTGGGAACACTCAGACACTAATGTATTTTGTCCTGCCATATATATGACATTCAAAATTTAAATTCTGTACATGAAAAGCAAATCTTTTTATCTTCCCATGCTCAGAGACACTGAAAGTTCTTGTGTAGCTACTGATTCACACCCAGAGTCCCTTCATGATGATGACAGTGACTTGTGAATGTTTATTCCCTTTCCTCTTCAACTTAGAAACAGTTTGACCCCTTCAGGTCTTTCTTTTAAGCTTAATGTAGAGCTAATTTTCCCCTCCACTGAGTCAAAATTCTTCTGAATATTCTACCCCATGTCCCATGATTTGGGGACAAGAACTATTGCCAGCATCAAGCCTAGGAACTCTCTTTTCTTGATAGTAAAATTAGTTGTTTTACATGTTTAGCTAAGTATTTTAGTTGTTCTACATTGGAGGGTAAATCTTTCCCTCTTATTCCATCTTAGCCAGAAACTAGAGTTCACCCATTGAAAACCACTGGCCTACTGATCAAAAGTTCCAGAGCCTGAGAACCTGGGTTTCATTCCAGTTCTACTACTTAATAGCTGTATAACTTTGGACAAGTCATTTAGCATCCTTACACAGGGTTTCCTTTTTTTTTTTTTTTTTTTTTTTTTTTTTTTTTTTTAGTAGAGATGAGGTTTCACCATGTTGGCCAGGCTGGTCTTGAACTCCTGACCTCAGGCGATCCACCCATCTCAGCCTCCCAAAGTGCTGGGATTACAGGCATGAGCCACCATGCCTGGCCACATTTTTAAAACGTGGGCAATATTAAATAGTATTCCATACATTGCTTGTAATAATTAAATACGTTAATACAAGGAATATGTTTGAAACAGTCTGGCACATGGTAATATTCGATATAAGTTGGGTAGTAATACTATTATCAAAATAGTAAAGGTTATAGCATTATAAAAAGTATTAGCTAAATTAGGCTGGGCACAGTGGCTCATGTTTGTAATCCCAGAACTTTTGGGAGGCTGAGGAGAGTGGACCACCTGAGGTCAGAGTTTGAGACCAGCTTGGCCATTATGGTGAAACCCCATCTCTACTAAAATTACAAAAATTAGCCAAGCACAGTGGCACATGTAATTCCAGCTACTCAGGAGGCTGATGCTAGAGGAGAATTGCTTGAACCCAGGAGATTGAAGTTGCAGTGAGCTGAAATCATGCCACTGCATTCCAGCCTGGGTGACAGAGTAAGACTCCATCACCAAAAAAAAAAAAAAAAATTAGATAAATCAGACATTTTACTCAAGAAATATTTTTGAAACACAAAGCACATGTGCTGAGACATAATTTTCTTGGCCAAAATAGCACTTACTCTTTCATACACCTTCTTTAACTCATTCACTGAGAAAATTTAAACCAAGCTATACCTCAGTTACTGTCTTCTTCACAATTTATACAAGTGTATGGGCTGAATTTTACCTCCAATAATACATAACTTGAAGTCCTAATCTCCAGTACCTCAGAATGTGACTGTATTTGGAGATAGGATCTTTTAGGCAAAAGTAAGGTCATTAGGGTGGGCCCTAATTCAACATGACTTGTGTCCCTATAAGAAGAGAAAATTAGGACACAAACTTGCACAGAGGGGAGTCCACATGAAGACACGAGGAGAAGGCAGCCAACTGCAAACCAAAGAGAGAGGTTTCAGAAGCAGTCAACCCTGCCAACACCTTGACCTTAGGCTTCTAACCTCCAAAACTGTGAGAAAAGGAGCTTCTATTACTTAAGCTACACAATCTTTTTTTTTTTTTTTTGAGACAGAGTCTAGCTCTGTCACACAGGATGGAGTGCAGTGGCTGCAACCTGTGCCTCCCAGATTCAAGCAATTCTCCTGCCTCAGTCTTCCAAGTAGCTGGGATTACAGGTGTGCACACCACCACGCCCAGCTAATTTTTGTATTTTTAGTAGAGACAGGATTTCACCATGTTGGCCAGTATGGTCTCAATCTCCTGATCTCGTGATCTGCCCGTCTTGGCCACCTAAAGTGCTGGAATTACAGGCATGAGCCACAGCACCTGGCCCAACCACTCAATCTTGATGCTTTGTGATGGCAGCCCGAGCAAACTAAAACAAGTATCCCTAATAATTAGAACTTAATAAGTTCACAAATTATGAACTTCATGATCTGCTATCCATATGTTACAGGGGAAGTTTTTAAACCTCATGGAATCTCCATTATACATAAGTATGAGGAGAAAGAATAATTAGTAGTTATGCTTGTATCATAGGATGCTGTGGGAATTCACATATATATACATATAGATATGTATATCACATACATACACAAAGGTACTTTGAGAACAGGAACATTATATAAAAGAGAGTGTTTTAATTAATTGCAATATGATGGTTAATAAATTAGTTTTATATAAAAATTACTTCATTACTTTCAATGTAACTATAACTTACTTTGCCATTTCAAATCACATTCCTATGAATAGGACTGAAATGAATACACTAGACCTCCATTAGGAAGATTAAATATCATTTTGTATACAGTTGGTAATTTTCACAGGGCAAATTAATGAAACAAAATTAATGTTAATTAGATTTTAAACAGAGTTGAAAGTATTCTATAATTCACAGCTTTATCCTACACAATAATCATTATTTTTCTTTCAGCACTTAGCCAAAGAATTGATTCCTTAATTACCAAAATATATCATATATGAAGAATAAAATCTCTCCTGCAGTTCACTGTTTCTTGGAGTATCTTCGAAAGCCACTTGTGTTCATTTGTTGGTAAAGAAACAAAAACATCATTCCATTAAGTTCCAAGCAGTAAGAAAAGCCTTTGATGGCTGATAAATATATGAAAAGGAGAGTGTAAAGGAAATGCCATCAGCGTGGCCTATTAAGTAGAGGAACATTTCAAAAGAACCAACTATGGGCTGGGCACAGTGGCTCACGCCTGTAATCTCAGCACTTTGGGAGCCTGAGGTGGGTGGATCCCTTGAGACCAGATATTGGAGACTAGCCTGGCCACAATAGTGAAACCCCATCGCTACTAAAAATACAAAAACTTAGCCAGGCATGGTGGCAAGCACCTGTAATCCCACTACTCAGGAGGCTGAGGCATAAGAAACACTGGGAGGTGGAGGTTTCAGTGAGCTGAGATCATGCCACTGTACTCCAACCTGGGCAATAGAGTGAGACTCTGTCTCAAAAATAAATAAAAATACATAAGAAATTAAAATTTAAAAAAAATTTTTTTTAAAGAACCAACTATGAAAAAACAGCTTTTCTGCTACACAAATATGATTGGGTTCATTGATATTCAGAGAATTTGATGTTTTAAAGATATAAAGGAGAGGAACAGCCACTTTAAAATATTCTCTTATATACAAATAAATAGGCCAAAGACTTCAAAACAGGTCAAAGAGAGACATTCCCTCATAGCCTTTAAGCTCACAAAGATTTTGTAGATGAGGCGAAACTTCAGAAACTACTTGAGGGAAGAAGTGAAAAAGATGAGAACAAGACAGGCATCATAGATCCTTGCTCAGGGAGCTTTCCCTAGCAAAGAAAAACAGACCATAAGCAGGTTAGCAAGTAGATGATTTCAGGTTAGGAAAGAGTCATGAATAAAATTAAACAGGCTAATGGACTGGGGTAGGAGTAGGGCATTATATTAGTTTGGGTCACCAAAGAAGTTCTCTTTAAGGAGAGTGTATTAGTCCATTTTCACCCTGCTGTAAAGATACTACCTGAGACTGGGTAATTTATAAAGGAAGAGGTTTAGTTGACTCACAGTTTGCATGGCTGGGGAAGCCTCAGGAAACTTACAATTATGGCAGAAGGTGGAGAAAAAGCAGGTACCTGCTTCACAAGGAGGCAGCACAGAGAAGTGTGAGGAAGGAACATTCAAACACTTATAAAACCATCAGATCTCATGAGAACTTACTCACTATCACAAGAACAGCATGGGGGAAATCACCCCCATGATCAAATCACATCCCTTCCTTGACACATGGGGATTACAGGTTCCTCCCTGGACATGTGGAGATTAAAATTTGAGATGACATTATCATGGGAACACAGAGCCAAACCATACCAGAGGGCACAATGATCTGACTTCTAAGTAATAAAGGAGGCAGCCTTGCCAAGATTTAAAAAAAGAGTCCTCCAGGCAGAAGACACAACAAATGTAAAAGCCGTGAGACAGAAATGAGTGTGGGATTTTGAGCAGCATGAAGAAGGTTGGTGTGGCTAGAACTTGGTGAATGTCAGGAAGATAAGTTCAGAGAGGTGGGCAGGAACCCAGATGGTACAGGTAGGTCCTATCCATCAGTTTAAGACCATCTGTCCTATTACCTACCCCTGCCCCATTCTCCACAACCTCTGCAGAGTGATTTGTCTGTGCCATCCATCTGTCACTTCCTACACAGTGTCTTCTATTATTATCTTTTTACATATAAATATTCTATTTTCCCAGCCACATTTCCTAACAGCAAGACTGGATGTTCTTATCTATAGATCTCACAGTACTTTGTTTATAAGTGTTTTCTTAAGTTGTGTGTGTGTGTTGTGTGTGTATGTGAATATACAACATGTAGCCAGTAAAGACAAGTATTTGAGTTTAAGCTTTGGAATCAGACTGCCAAGAATCTAATATTGGCTTCTACTGTCTACTAGCTATATGACTTCAGCAAGTTAACATCCCAGTGACTTGGTTTCCTCATCAGTAAACGGGAGAACTAATTGTACCGGCTTCATACGGTAGTTGTGAACATTAGATAGGTTGCCAGAATGTGTAGCACTTAGAACAGTGCCTAAGCACAAAACTGTTAGTTACTATTATTATTAGATTGTTAACTGATGTTCAGGTGGTCTGCAAGACAGTCAAAATTAAACATTACATGGCTATATTTATCTTCAGAGATTCAGTGAAAGTACTCAATTTATACTAACACAGATTGCATACTAATAATTTTACATTTAAATATGTTACTATTAAGTAATACATAGAACATCCCTAATTGACTGGGGAAAAAAGAGCCATTATATATCTGAAATAAGACCTAACAAGATAAAAGTCCCCTTCTCTGTACCCTATATGCAAATAGTACATCTAAAGGACATATTCTAGCATTTTAAATGTATACCACATATGGCTATAGTTATCTTCATGGTATCTCCATTTAGTTTTCAACTAATACTATATTAGTTAAAGTTTTCTTACAGTTTTGCCTTTCAGTGTAATGCCTTCCATAATTTTGATCACAGTTTACATGTCAGTGTACATCCAGAGTCTAAGCTAGCATCCTTGGCATCGGTATTTACTCCTCTCTCTTCCTAAGGTCCCTCAATGATCCTGTCACCAGTCTCACTGACTCACTTTCAGAAAAGACTTTTTAATTTCTTCTATATAACTGATTCAAATATCTCGGTTCAGGTACAGATCTGGGTACCTCGCCTGCTGCCACTAGGACATGCCAACTAGACACCGTAATCTCAATTAGGGCATGCCATGCACATAGTGCAAGCAGGTGCACACCATAGTCCCAAACCCAGTATGTCACATTTGCAGCAGCTCAGCTCAGCCACCCTAGTGCTTACCTAATAGAAAGGCAAGATATCACCAAACAGTAGGCAACTCAGGTCTTCACTGTTTTAATTTGGAGTAAACAGTTCATGTCTTTGGCTTTAAAAGAGCTATCCTATTTTTTTCTTTCTCATGCCTCATTCCTCCAGAGCCCAGACTTTGTACTGGATCAAATTCCCTTCTTGGAAGTAATATTTTCCCACTCAGCACTTTATCTTTGGTTTCTTACTATTTTTTTTTTCTCTTTACCCTTCTGGCTCTTGCTGCTGTGCTTATCTCCAGCATCTCTTTTCTCCAGCCCCTACTACACCCTAATGCCAGGTTATTTATTTTTCTCTTTCGCTCTAAGAAAAAAAAAGTATTGACTCTTGAATTTTCCATCAGCCTTATTTATTTATTTATGGAAAGGTGATAAAATCCAGTGTAAATGTGTCTAAGTTAAAAACCATTTGTTGGGAAAAAATCAGTACTGTTTCTATACCCAAACAGCAAGCTATCTGAAGAGGAAATTAGGAAAATAATCCCAATTACAATAGCTACAAAAAATACATAGAAATAAATTTAAACACTAATGATCACTATAAAACACTGATGAAAGAAATTGAAGAAGACACAAATAGAAAGAGATCTCATGCACATGGATTGGAAGAATTAATATTGTTAAAATGTCCACAGTCTCCAAAGCAATCTACAGATTCAATGCAATCTCTACCAAAATACCAATGACATTCTTTCTTTCTTCTTTCTTTTTTTCTTTCTTTCCTCCTCCCTCCCTTCTTTTCTTTTCTGTCTTTCTTTCTTTTGAGATGGGGTTTTCCCCTCCCTCCCTCCCTCCCTCCCTCCCTTCCTTCCTTCCTTCCTTCTTTCCTTCTTTCTTTCTTCCAAGATGGGGTCTTGTTTTGTCACCTAGGCTGGAGTACAGTGGTAGAATCGTAGTTCACTGCTGTCTTGAACTCCCGAGCTCAAAGAATCCTCCTGACTCAGCCTCTGACCAGTCTGGATACAGCTGCATGCCACTGCACCGAGCTAATTTTTCAAAATTCTGGGTTCAAATAATCCTCCCACCTCAGCCTCCCAAAGTGCTGAGACTGCAGGAGTGAGCCACCATACCTGACTCATTCTTCACAGAAATAGAAAAACAATCCTAAAATTGATATGAAACCACAAAAAGTTATGAATAGATAAAGCAATCATGTTCAAAACAAACAAACAAATCTGGAGCCCTGATACTAGACTTCAAAATATACTACAAAGTGACAATAATCAAAACAGCCTGGTACTGCCATAAAAATAGACAGGTCAATCAGTGAAACAAAATAAAGTCCCCAGAAATAAATTAACACATTTACAGCCAGCTGATTTTTGACAAAAATGCCAAGAAGGGACACTGGGGAAACGACAGTATCTTCAAATAATGGTGTTGGGAAAACTGGATATCCAAATGCAGAAGAATGAAATTGGATCCTTATCTCACACCATATATGAAAATCAACTCAAAATGGATGAAGGGCACAAATGTTAGACCTGAAACTATGAAACTTCTAGAAGAAAACCTAAGAGAAAGCTTCATGACATTGGTCTAGACAATGACTTTTTTAACATGACCCCTAAAGCACAGGCAACAGAAACAAGATAGATAACTGGGATTACATCAAACTAAGAAGCAGCTGCACAGCAAAGGAAAAAATCAACAGAGTGAAGACAACCTACAGAATGGGAGAAAATATTTGCAAACAATATATCTGATAAGGAGTTAATTTATAAAGCTATAAGGAACTCAGTCAGCTCAATAGCAAAACAAAAATGAACAAAAAACACACCAAAACCCCAATTTAAAAATAGGCAAAGGATCTGAATTGACATTTCTCCAAAGAACACATACAAACGGCCAAGAAGTATATGAAAAGTTGGTATCAGCATCACTATCAAAGAAATTCAAATCAAAATCTTAAGAAGATATCACTTCATACTTGTTAGAATGGCTATTATCAGAAAAACTAAAGATAGGAAGTGTCAGTGATGATATGGGGGAAAGAGAACTCTTGTACGCTGTTGGAGGGAATGTAAATTAATACAGCCATTATGGAAAACAGTATGGAGGGTTCTCAAAAAAATTAAAAATATAAGTACCATATGATCTAACAATCCCACCACTGAGATGATCTCCAAAGAAAATAAAATCAGCATCTTAAAGAGATACGTATCTACAGTTTGGTGTCCATTGCAGCAGTATTCACAATCACCAAGATACGGAATCAACCTAAGTGTTCACCATGGATGAATGGATAAAAGAATGTTACATGTACACAATGGAGTACTACTGGCCCATAAAAAAGAAGGGATATCCTGTCATTTGCAACA
Source organism: Callithrix jacchus (assembly GCF_049354715.1). Classification (NCBI taxonomy): domain Eukaryota; kingdom Metazoa; phylum Chordata; class Mammalia; order Primates; family Cebidae; genus Callithrix; species Callithrix jacchus. The sequence continues at coordinate 102,077,934 of NC_133510.1, read as the reverse complement.
ACATGGATGAACCTGGAGGACATTATGTTAAGTGAACTAAGGAAGGCACAAAAAGACAAATACTGTGGCACAATCATAGCTCACTGAAGCCTTAACCTCCCAAGCACAAGCAATCCTCCCACCTCAGCCTCCGAGGTAGCTGTAACTATAGGCTTACACCACCATGCCCAGCTAATTTTTTAATTTTTTGCAGTGTTGGGGTCTCACTGTATTGCCCTAGCTGGTCTTAAACTCCTGGGCTCAAGAAATCCTCCTGACTCAGCCTCCTAAAGTGCTGGGATGACAGGCATGAGCCACCACATCCAGCCACAGAAAACCCTTTGAAATATAAGGGAATCAGTTAAAAAAACATCTGGGCTTTAAGAATGCTGTCAGTGAGGACTAAGAAAGAAATGATAAACATATTATTGGAAGCGGAGAAAGAGAGAGTTGTTATGTAGTGGCCAAAGTTGCATCTTGCAGTTATGTGGAAAGCAGCATTTATAAACAATGAGCTTTAATATATAGCTAAGGAGATTTCCAAGAAAAGTGTTAAAGCCACAGCCTGATTTCTTCCTGATGCTTATAGTAAATTGTGAGGGGAGAGAGATAAATTGAGGAAAGAACTTTAAAGCGAAAAGAAACCAGAGTAGATGGTTTTGAAAATTCGTCTCTCCAGATGGCAAAAGAATGCTGAAAGTCATAAATGGCTGCTAAAACAGTGGCATAAAGTCTGAGTGTATACTGTACAACTGTTTGTTGAAAACTCAGAAATATCAAAAGGCCAAAGTATTTGACCACACAGGATACCCTTCCAGGAGATTAAGGGTGTTGGTTTCTCATAGATCTTTTCAGTTAAACCAAAGGACCTTTGGGCTTAAGGATTCTGTCCTTCAACCATTTCAGTAGAAGCCAAAAATAGAGACAGGATTATCTCACAAAGACTTGTGGGTATGTCTTCTGTACGATGCAATGAATTACTGTGACATCCACAGGAGATCCAGAAAGTTCTTGAGAAAATTATATCAGCAGGAATACTACTAGCTGGACCCAAAGGGACAGACAGAATATCAAATGAAAGGAGACTCTTACGTCGGCTCAAATTTTACTGCAAGAAAGGGAGATAAAACTATTCATCTACTGTTTATGAAAAAAGAAAGTTGACTCAGAGGGTGAAACCAAAAGCAAAAAGCGAGGAGCTGAGCGCTAAGGGGAATTATTTCCAGGTCTTGAAACTTAGTGGAGTTTTCCCGGCTGGTTTTGCTCCACTGGACTTCAACACTGCTTTGGATTGCTGACTCCTTTTTATGTTCCATCTCGTTTCAATTATTCAGATGATGTACTGAGATTTTAGACTTTGAAGTGTTACATGTGTGCACCAGGAACTTATACAAGAATTTTCATGGTAATATAAAACCTAAATTTCAAAGTTCATCAACAGTAAAATAGATTAATTTTACAATGATATGAATTAACCTCAGGAATATAATGTGGTGTGAAAAAATGAAAAAGGATATATGCAAATGATGCCATTTTATTAGGTTTATGCATTCAAGAATATGCAAACCCTAACAATGTATGATTAAAGTGACAAGCACATGTGTTAAAAATTTTAAGAAAGCCAAAGGACGATAAAAACAAAATTCAAGAGAATAGTTATTTCTAAGAGGGAGAGAAGATAGTGGGGTCAGGAAGGGTATCCAGAAGACATTAGAGATAAAAATAAAGTTTTTTTCTTATGCCAATGGTAGGCACATGAATGATCATTGTAGTTTCACTTCTCTTACTCTTGCTACTCCAAAGATAGTCTGCAGAGGAGACACATTGGCCTCGCCTTAGATTTCTTTTTTTAATTTAAAACCATAGAAATAGGCCACACTCCAGACTCCTAAATGAGAATCTGCATCCTAATAAGATCTCAGGTGATTTGTTTGCACATTAAAGTTTCAGAAGCTCTACTTTTAAAGTTTACATATATTTTTAAAGTATTCTTCTGTATCGAATAAGTATTTAACAAAAATTATTTAAAGTATTGATTCACATTTGATCTCGCATTCTATTTACATCAGTGACTAGATCTTTGAAATACACAATTTCCTTTTCTTATAATTACCCATAGACTTTTCTATGAAATGATGACTACAACAACATACTCCATCTAGAGCTCAGCTTAATGTCCTTCATAAAGTACCCATTTAATTAATGGTTGATAACCAATGATTAATTGGCATTTCATATTAGATACTTTTTCCCTTGGGAAAATCTATTCAGTATCTCAGCAGACTAAAGTAGCCTCTTTTAACAAGATACAATAATATCAATCAACTTACATCATATCACATTTGACATTAACTGTGCAGGAGTTTTTTTTTGGAATTATGATTAGTCATTTAAGTTCTCATGGTTTCTGTAAGAATTACTTTATCTAAGGGTATCTAAAACAGATTTGGGAAATAGGCTTTGGACCATTAATGGAGTATCAAAATTTGTCCTTAACCTGACATTAAAAACTGAACAAAAGTCTGGGCATAGTGGCTCATGCCTGTCATCCCAGCACTTTGGGAGGCCAAGGCCAGTTGGTCACCTAAAGTCAGGAGTTCAAAACCAACCTGGCCAACATAGTAAAACCCCATCTCCACTAAAAAGACAAAAATTAGCCAGGAATGGAAGTGTGCGCCTTAGTCTCAGCTACTCGGGAGGCTGAGGCAGGAGAACCACTTGAACCCAGGAGGCAGAGGTTGCAGTAAGCCAAGATCATGCCACTGCATTCCTAGCCCAGGATTTCAAGGCTGCAGTGAGATAATTCCTGAGTAGCTGGGACCACAGGCACATGCCACCATGCCCAGGTAATTTTTTAAATTTTTAGTAGAGAAAGAGTCTCTCACTGTTCCTAGTCTGGTCTCAAACTCCTGAACTCAAGCTGTCCTCCCTCCTCAGCCTCCCAAAGTGCTGGGATTACAGACATGAGCCACCATGCCTGGCCTAAAAAAAAATTTTTTTAACTGAACAAAATATATAATACAGCTGTTTTCAAACATTTGATTGTAGGCAGCATAGGACTGTGATCTCTGAGAGGATGAAGACAAATAAAGTGATTTCTACAATTGTCCCAGGATTCTTCCTGGAGGCAATTTATGGTCCATAAGCAGAGGGAAGGGTAAACCAAAAGAGTTTAGATTTACTTCCCTGCTAGCTCAGAAGTCAGAGATCAGAGTTTGGAGAGGCTCAGGCGGGAAGCTGCAGGGCAAAAATCTAGAAATTTGGACTTTTGATCTAGATTTGTATTGGCATCCTGTCAAAACCAAAATTAATATTTTTTAAGGAAGTTGAAATCCAGATGACCTAGCATTTATAATCTTCAGAGTTCTATCAACAATTACTACACAAGATACAAGAAAATGTGACATATTATGAGGAAGAAAAAAAAACATTAAATACCAGTAGATTCAGAAATGACAGCGATAATGGAACTAGTATACAAGGATGTTAAAATACCTGTGTGCAAGTATTTAAAGGAAAACATGAAATAGGAGGAAAAATTGAAGATGTTTTTTAAAGCCCAACTGTGATTTCTAAAGATAAAAAATAGACTATCTGACATGAAAATGTGACTATTTGGACTAAAAGAAAAAAATTCATGAACTTGAAGACATAGTAATAGAATCATCCAAAATGAAGTATGCAGAAAAAAAGAATAGTGAATAATTAGCAGAGCCTAAGTGACCTGTGGAATAATATCAAGCAGTCTAACATATGTATATTTGGGAAAACATATGCAAACATTAAAAAATGAATGGGGGAGAATATTTCAAGAAATAATGGCCACCAAATTATGTAAATGTGATGTGAATATAAACCCACAAATCCAAAAATTCAACAAAATTCAAGCAAGATGAGTGTGTACTCACACATACCCACACACACAGCTTACACATAATTACATATTAACCAGAGTAATTAAATTGCTTAAAAATTCCTATAAGCATCCAGAGGAAAAAGACACTTCACAAAGTAAAAGAACACAAAGGAGTAAAGGTAAGAAATTCTTCAGCTTTCTTGTTATAAGCTATGAAAACCGGAAGATGATGAAACAACATCTCTAAAATTCTGAATGAAAAAGCTGCCCATATAGATCCTATATCCAGTAAGTATATCCTTCAAAAATAAAAGTGACATAAAACTTTTTAGTCAAAAAAAAATCTGAAATAATTCATTGCCAGCAGATCTTTACTTTAAGAAATGTTAAAGGAAGTTCTTCTGCTAGAAAGAAAATGATACCACATAAAAACTCAGGTCTACACAAAGAAATTATATCATGTAAATGTTAAATATATGGATAAATATAAAATACTTTTTCTCATTCAAGAAATTTATTTCAAAGATTTGGCTATTTAAAGCAAAAATAATACCAGTGTATTATGGTTTTTTTTGTCATATATAGAAGTAAAATTTATTATCACAATAGCAGGAAAAATACGGAAATAGAAGTATACCTATTGTAAGGATCACATTATACCTTAAGTGGTATATTATATAAGATAAAAAAGAGAATATCAGAAATAAAAACATGACTATATTAAGAGCACTTAGACACTGTAAAAGAAAAAGGAATATAGAAATTTATTTCTAATTTTATGTGAGTACTCTAAACTCACAGATCCAAAAGATTCAACAAACCTCAAGCAAGATAAGCATGCACATGCACACACACACACACACAGAGGTTACACATAATCGCATATTAACCAGAGCATAATCAAATTGCAAAAAAAAAAAAAAAAAGCAGGCTAAGACTGGAATCTGCGTAGCAGAGATCCTCTAAAAATAAACTACAATTTCATCCTTTAAGACTTGGGGCACCAGCTAAAATTAGGTAAATAAATTTAAAATGGGATATAACTAATAAACCAATAATGGAAATAAAATGGAATACTAAAACAAATAATTAATTCAAAAGAAGGCAGAAACTGAGGGAAAAAAAACAAGAATAGATGGGATAAATAGAAAACAAGTGTCAGGATAATAGATATAAATTCAACCATATCAAAACTGCATTAAATGTAATTTAAAAGACAAAGATTAGATTTAAAAATTTTAAAAGCAACACCCAACTATATGCTGTCTATGAAAGCATCTACTTTAAATGTAAAGACATAGATAGATTAAAAGAAACTGTACATTTCCTGGTATAGGAATTTACACTATAAATACTTGCTATCTCTCCCATATTATGTAATGTAAATATTAAGTAAATATCCCAAATTCCATAGTTTGATGAGCTCATCAATCACAACTTTATATTGAATATTATTGCATCCATATCATGCTTTAAATCATTATTCACCAAGTTCTTTCTTAAGCTATCAATGGCTATTGACTGTGAGTATAAAGTATAAATTGCTATTTCAGATGTTTACATTTTATTTTAGAAAACCAGAAGTTTCAGAGTCACATGAACACTTTATTTCTATACATTTTTTCCCTATTTTCTACTGACCTAGAATATTCCTCTCGAATGGTATCTCACTTTTCTCAAAGCAATGTTTTTTGTTCTGTGGCAACCATTTGTTGATATTAGACCTGACTTGACTAATCTGCTAATTATAGGCCAGTCCCATTTTTATTTGATTTTTAAGTGTTAAATCAGAGTTTGATGATCACCTCTTCTAGAATTCCCATTATAATATGTGGCATTTAAACACACTGAAAGTGAAGCTTGCATTTTCATGCTTATATATGAATGGATAAATGCCTTCAGTTTTTCACAACTAAATTTAAACGTTCTGGAATCTTTGCCTTTAGAATGTGCTAATCATATACCACAAAATGGCACTGACTTCTATAGAAAATAACTCAGCCAAGGATGCTGTGTTCCATCCTTGCAGTGAAATGCAAATTTCTTAAAAGATTGAACAAGGTATTTTCATCAAATAATTTAAGTTTTACATTTGGGGCACTGAAAGCACATAAAAATATTCTCTGAACTGCTGGAATTTTCAAGTATTTAGAGCTAATAATTTTTACTCACTTTAAACCTTAGCCTTTAGAATTTTATTGTATAACAGTGAATACATGCTATGAATAGCCAATGATGCTGTCTCTTTTGCTCACATTATTTATTTCTGTTATATTATTGCCAGCTAAATATGCTCATACATGCTGATGCATTTTCATTGATTGAGAAGTGTGGATATTTCCCTTCAATTTCTTTGTTTGCTTACTTCCAATCTAACCTTGTTTTGACTTTGGAGCCACTGTGTACGTGACATGAAAAGAAAATACTTTAGTTAGTCTAATAGCTAATTACTTCAAGGCAAAACAAAATAAATAAATGTTTAGAAAGCTTTTAAATCTTAATCTACAAATGAGCAACTGTTTTTCAATTAAGAACCTTTATCAATTCACCTTCTGCTATTGTTTATCAAAATGAATAAGACTTAGCAAGTGCCCTTTCCTGCTTCCATTTTGATAATAAATGTTTCCCTGAGCCATGTGTGTTTTTTATTACTGAAATTTTATGGCACTTACATAGAGCATGTTTTCCTTTCATTATCTGAAAATGCATCTCTGGGCCCTTCTTTATATGATTTTTTCACAGTAACCTCTCCTCTCCCAGCACCTGCAGTCGGGTAGTTATAAACAGTCAGGATCTTTGTAATTACAAAAGAAAAAGAGCACTAGGCAGGCTCTTCTTTAGGTCTCTTTTGTACATTCTCCTCTTTGACTCAGAAACCTCTGTGTAGACAAGTGCCTTACTATAAAAGTGAATGTCTTTCACTCGAAGGAGTAGCCTAGGTACCTCTTCTTGTTGCTTCTTCTGAAATTAGAAAAAAATCAAGGCGATTCTAGTAACTGCCTTCCCAAGGCCCTCTAACATGACTAGACTTGACTTAGCATTTCCAACCTCAGTAAAAACTTCTGGGGAGGGGTGGCCACCTGAATTCCTCCATGCCCTGTCTCAGTGTCCACCCTATCACCCCATCCCTTAGGCTGCAGCTTTAGGAATTAGTTCCTTAGCTGAAACTAAACAGCAGCCAATAGTGTAATAGGATCAACATTTTATTAACACGAGATGAATCTCAGGTACTTGGAGCATATCAAATGCCTTTCCTTCTCTTGTCTTATAAACACGATTATTTTTCACTTTAAGCACGTAAGAGCTGGCATATCTATATGCTTTTTAAAAATTTTATCCTTCATCTATTACTATAAAGAAGCAGTTGTCAAGTACATGCTTTGGAATTGGGGTAGATTACTCAGCATATGGTTTGGTGGATGAATGAGGCTGCCCTATCATTCAGCCCATGCCTTTGTTTACAAATCCTGGGTGATCTGGCCCCTGCCTGCACTCCCTGCTCCCTCAACCCAACCACACTGGCCTTCCTGCAAGTCTACAAGTCATACCCAGCTCTCTCTCACTGCAGGTGTGTGCTTATAAACAGTCTGAATATTTTTTCTCCAGGCATATGGCTGATTCCTTCACTTCATTCAGATGTCTGCTCCAAGGGCTCCTCCTCAGAGAGGCACCTGTGACCATTCTACATAAAATAACAAAAAACAAACAAAAATGCTTTCTGTGACTTTCCCTTCATAGCCCTTTTCACCGCATAAAAGTATATTACATATTTGTGTCTTTGTTTGTTAACTCTTTCCCCCACTAGAAATTAAGCTCCTGAGGGTAGAGACTTTATTCTGTACACCCTTATACCAGAGTTTGGCACATCATAGTCACTCGGAAAACATTTGGTGACTGCAAGACAGGAAGGCAGGAAGGCAAAAAAGAAGGAAGCGGGAGGGAAGAAAGGAACGCAAGCAAGAGGGTAGGAAGGCGGAAGTCAGAAAAAGGTGGGGAGGGAGGAAAGAAGGAAGAAAAAAGGAAAGAAGGAGGAAAAGGAAGAAGGAAGGAGGGAGGGAGAGAAAAAAGGAAGGCAGGGAGGGAGGAAGGAAGGAAAGAAGGAAGGAAGGAGGAAGGATGGGAGGGAGGAAGGAAAGAAGAAAGGAAGGAGGAAAGGGAGGAGGTGGGAAAAAGGAAAGGAAGGGAGGGAGGGAGGAAAGAAGAAGAGGAAGGAAAGAGGAAAGGGAAGAAGGTAGGAGGGAGGGAAGCAAGGAAGGAGGGAGGAAGAAGGAAGGAAGAAAAGAAGGAAGGAATGGAAAGGAGAGGGAAGAAAAAAGGAAGGAAAAAAGGAGGAAATAGAAGAAGAAAGGAGGGAGAGAGGAAAGGATGGGAGGAAGAGAAGGGAAGGAAGGAAGGATAGAAGGGAGGGAGGGAGAGAGGGAGGGAAGTAGGTAAGGAGACAAGAAGGCAGGAAGGTAGACAGAAAGGAAAATTATTGTCCTGGCTCAGGATGACTACTGGCTCATGCTCCTTGGCTTCCTGAGTTAATTCCACCTAAGATTAGTCTGCAAGGCCTACCTGGACTCATCTCATCCAATCCTCTTGGATTCTTAAGTATGGAGTCTTGTGAATTTACTCCATGTCTTATTTGCCATCCTCCAATCTTTACAGGGACACTACTTCACGATCTCTTAAAGAAAAGTTTACATTTTTATACTATTTATACAATTTCTCCTTCAATTCAACCATTCCAGAAGTTTCTACACTAGGTTTGGGCTTAGGAGGAAAGGTAAGAATAAAAATAACTAAATACCTATTAAATATTCATTGTGGGGCAAGCACTGATCTCAGCATTTTGCAAATATTAACTCATTTAATCAGCTCTATGAAATACTGTTATTTGTATTACATGTGAATAATTTGTAGTCCAGAGAGGTTGGGTTAACTATCCCCAATCATTCAGGGAGAATTTGAACATGGATAGTGTGCCTCTCTTTTTTTTTTTTTTATTGCATTTTAGGTTTTGGGGTACATGAGCAGAGCATGCAAGACAGTTGCGTAGGTACACACATGGCAGTGTGTTTTGCTTCCTTTCTCCCCTTCACCCACATTTGGCATTTCTCCCCAGGTTATCCCTCCCCACCTCCCCCTCCCACTGGCCCTCCCCTTTTCCCCCCAATAGATCCCAGTGTTTAGTACTCCCCTCCCTGTGTCCATGTGTTCTCATTTTTCATCACCCGCCTATGAGTGAGAATATGCAGTGTTTCATTTTCTGTTCTTGTGTCAGTTTGCTGAGGATGATGTTCTCCAGATTCATTCATGTCCCTACAAACGACACAAACTCATCATTTCTGATTGCTGCATAATATTCCATGGTGTATATGTGCCACATTTTTCCAATCCAGTCTATTATCAATGGGCATTTGGGTTGATCCCAGGTCTTTGCTATTGTAAACAGTGCTGCAATGAACATTCGTGTACACGTGTCCTTATAGTAGAACGATTTTCTTAACTGTTACTCATCCTCATCATGACACAACGCAAACAGCACTGAGCTGGATCTTGCAGACATTGATGCTTGTTCTTGCTCTGCCACTAGCTCTATGACCTAAGACAGGTTTCTTAACTTTTCTGAGTTGAGAACTCAGAGTTAAGGTGTATTCTGTTTACCAGCAAAACAAAAGATTGAATTACGTAAGCTACAAAGGCTCTGCAACTCTGACATTCTATATCGTAGTCCCCCTTACCCACAAGGGATGTGTTCTAAGACCCCTCTCCTTGCCTCTCCCCTAGTGGATGCCTGAAGCTATGGCTAGTACCAAACCTTATATGGACTGGTTTTTTTTCATGTGTGTGTGTATATATATATATATATATATATATATATATATATATATATACACACACACACACACACACACATATATATATACATACATTTTAAAGTGGCATTCTGGCTGCCAGAAGGATATCAAAACAAGTACTAAAGACAATTGATTAGAAATGGAAATCTAGACTTGGCAAAAAATGTCTTTAATTCTATATAATTAAATTCTATATCATTCTATATGTACATATATATGTATATATACACACACCTACATATCTCTATATATCTGTGGTATGTCTCTATAGATATATCTATGATAGATAGATACCTGTAATAAAGTTTAATTTATCAGCTACACACAGTAAGAGATTACCAACAATAACATATTAAAATAGAAAGTATAACAATAGACTCTAATAATAGTAAAACACAGGTTACTTGGACACGAGCATGGTAATACCTTGTGTCCACTGCTCCAGTCCATCTGATAACTAAGAAGGCTAAGGGCAGAAGCATGGATAAACTAGACAAAGGGATGACTCATGTCCCTGGAGGAATGGAGCAGGATGGCGTGAGATTTCATCACACAACTCAGAACTACGAGGATTTTAAAACTTAATAAACTGTTTATTTCTGGAATTGTTCATGTAATATTTTTAGACCGTGGTTGACTGCAGGTAACTGAAACTTCAGAAAGCAAAACCTCAGATAACGGAGGACCTGTAACTGGTTTATAGTGAGTTGCATTTACCTGCCCCAAGAAAGATACAGGTGGAAATACCTAAACTATAATCTTTGTGGGTGTTCTGCACTGCATATCATCTGCTGTGTGGCAGCATCATAGAATAAAGTTTAATTTTGTTATGTCTCAACTATGCAACTTGACCTTCTTGAGTCTGCTTTATTTTTATTTTTTGCATTTTGTTTAAACTAAACTGGATGTAATAATAGCCAGTTTAAAAGATCTTTGTACAGGATTTAGAGACAAAGTATATGAAAGTGGCTGGTGAAGATTAAGTACCCAATAAAAGTTAATTTCCCACTCACTTTTGCTCTATGGAGGTCTTGGGTATTTTACACAGATGTCCATGTTGCCAATCAAAAAGAGTGGGTGCCAAGAAATTTTGAGGTTTTTTTTTAAACTTTTATTTATAATCAGGCATTAGTTGTATCTCATAATTTTGCAACAGTGTTAGACACACAGCAGGTTTTCTCTGTTCTCTGTAGATGCTAAAAATGACCCAAACTTCACTAGTATCACCTAAGCAGGTCACAAGAGGTGTGTAGACTGCATTTTAGGAGCAGATAATATTGAAACACCCATATCAAGCAAAATACCAGTCTTCCTATTATATAGAATTGAAGACATTTCTTGCCAAGTCCAGATTTCCATTTCTAATAACATTGTCTTTGGTACTTGTTTTGATAACCTGCTGATAGCCAGAATGCCATTTTTAAAATGCCATGCTTTTACACAAATGCACAGCATGGTAAAGTGTAATAGAAAGTGGCGTCGGAAGCCATGAGTTTGTGTCTCATCTTCACCACTCACTAGCTGTGTGCAGCTGGACAATGTTCTCAACTTGGTAAGGTCTCTGAACCTTTGTTTCCATATCTGATAAATGAAGATAATGATACAGTCAACCTTACCATGGTGTTAAGAGTTAGATGATGTATGTGCCTGACACTGAGAAGCTACTTGAAAAGTGATCAAATCTGACTAATACAGATAAGATCTTTCATTCTCCAGCCCAGTAAATAAACATATCTCAAAACCATGAAAGGTTTAAGTTGAAAGCAACAAATGAGATTTTTCTTCCAATGTTAGCAAACCTAATTCCTGTCACTTGTCACTTGTCAGAACAATGCAGTGAAACAACTAATACCTGAACATATTATCTGTTCATAACTACTGTGAAATTTGTTGTTTTATTTGAGCCAGAATCTTGCTGTGTCACCCAGCTGGAGTGCAGTGGCGCAATCTCAGCTCTCTGCAACCTCTGCCTCCTGGGTTCAAGCAATTCTCCTGCCTCGGCCTCCCGAGTAGCTAGGATTACAGGTGCGCACCACCACGCCCAGCTAATTTTGTATTTTTAGTAGAGACTGGTTTCACCACGTTGGCCAGGCTGGTCCTGAACTCCTGACCGCAAGTGAACCACCTGCCTCAGCCTCCCAGGATTATCCTGGGATTACAGGTGTGAACCACCACACCTGGCCTCACTAGTGTGAAATTTCCAAAGAGAACCAGGCAAGGGTCCTCTCTATTAAGCCACTATTCACTCCTTTTCTGGAAATGGACGACAGCTGGATCTCCTGTGCTCCAAGATAGTTGGTTCTTCAGCCTTTTGTGGAGGCAGGGGGATGATTTTAAGTAACGTAGGACCCGGATTCCCTCTGGATCCTAGCAGAATGGGAGCCCTCTATATTTAAAAGCAGATGATCTGCCACCTCTTTCGACAAAGTGTAGAAGACATGCAGCCCTTCATTTGAATGTTAGGTGAGTCTAGTTATCCATACCATGTCATAAGCTCACTCTAGACAAAGGATATTCCAGAGAATCCCTTTAATCTATATATATACAAACTCACAACAGATTATACCCTCTTCCCCCAAGTTTTGGGGTTGGTGTTTTTAACCACAATAACAAACATAGCTTGAATTTGAACATTCCTTAATAGGTCAAAGAGGAATTTCTAGAATGGCTTTTTCTTTGTGGTGATCTGTCTCTTTTGTTACCACTTTAACAAATGACATTTTTTGTTGTTGCTTTAACAAATATTTACATCTGTCATTTTCACGTCAGTTATCTCATTTAATTAATGTAAGATGATAGACGTTAAGAGCCTGGGCTTTAGAGCCAAAAAGATTTGGGTTCAGATTGAAGTTTCACCACTATGTGTAGAGACTTGTCATTATCATCACCATGCCATAATAAGGAAACCGAAGATAAAAATATTTTAAAACTTGGCCAGGGTCACCCAGCCAGCAAGGGGCAGAGTTAGGGTTTCAACCCAAGTCGGCCTAAATTCCCTGTTTTTCAGGGAATTTTTTCCTAATTGGTCTTACAGCATAGAAACTTTTGTTATCCACTGTGGTTCTGAAATTTGGGGCTGGAAGAGGTCATGCTCCCCTTCAAAAATATTAATAATTTTGTAAACTTTCTCCCCATAAATCACATGTAATTTCAGAGGATTAACAGATCCTTTTCACACCCAACCTGTGGAGGCCCATAAGCTTTAAAAACTACTTTTACTGCTGAGCTGTGGCATTTGTCACAGCATCTAGAAGTGGTATGTCAATAATGGCTAATCTTTCAGGAAGTGGTAACAGATCATTAGTGACAGGTGGAAGGTAGTATATTCTAAGCCATTTCACATAAACTTACTGGGCATCTTCTTTGTGCCAGGCATCATTAGTCACTGAGGATGAGATGTTAAGATCTGGACATGCCTTTGCCCTACATAGCATACAGACTCAATTCTGATCCACATGAACTAGATGTTTTTCCAATCAGTAAAGAAAAGTTGACACACATTTAAAGGAGTGGAAGTTATTAGTTTATAATTTTGCTTAAGATTATTCCAAAAACAAAACTGACATCATTTCTATTTTCGTTCATTCAGGCAGTCATTGAACAGATATTGACTGAATGACTGCTATGTGCCAGGTACTATGCTAGGCCAAAGCAGCCTGATATTAGCAAGTCTGCATAGCCCTTTCTATGCTACCATTGCCAGATAAATGTCAAAGAGACAGGTAACAAATCTAACAGCATTCTAGAGAACAACAGCAAGGATAAGAAAGGTGTCATGGAAAAAAATATGGGCCAGAATAAAAAACATGAAAATATAATTAATGAAAAAAAATAAATGAAGTGGTTAAAGAACTATAGTGAAGAAGAAAAAAATGATGGAACTTGTATAAGGAAATGAAAAGTGTAAATACATACTGAGAAGAGTTGTTCCCAGTCTTGAAAGCAAAACTCCATTAGAGAAACAGGGGGCAGTAACTGAGCATAGCGGTAACTGAATAGAACTGAGTAATTTGTAGGCCCTAGGAAAATTTCAGAGACAGGAATGAGATTGAACAAAGGAGGAAATGTAAAGATTAAGATGGTCTGAACACCAATTTCAAATCTCTACTTATGTGTCTGTGAATGACTCATTGTTTCTCATTTTCTTTCCCAAAATCTCATCTTTGATAAATCCAGAAAAGCTGGCTATGAAGTTAGATAGAAGGAGCCTGGGTCATGGAGTAGCCTCAGTTTAATAACAGGTATAATGAGTAGGATTCCATTTCTCTGTTCAAGCCCACTGAAGAATTAGGAGTATGTTCTCTGTGCACAATAATTCCCAGAAATGCATTTTATAGCCTTTAGTCAAACAAAATTAGTAGCTAATTTGCAGCCCCAGAAGGTTTACTAGACACTTCCTCTTAAATGCAGTTTGTGTTTAAAATAATGATCCCATGTGGTATTTGTTTTCTGATAAAAAGAACTTAAAAGTAAGCCAAAAAAAAAGAGAGAGAGAGATTTTTTCTCTTTCACAAAATCAGTTGTCTGAGATTTGGTTAGGGATCTTACGTAATTCATATACAAGGGTTCATTTAGTTTACTGCGATTAGTGGTTTGCAAAGGTAGAATTTTTGCACAGCGTGTGTGTATGAGGAGGAAAAGACAAAATAAAAAACCACAAGAAAACTGCCACAGAATGTTTGGCCCACATTTGATCATTGAACTTCTCAGTTTTTCAGCTTAAATTTCTTCATGCCCATTTACCAGAATGTGGCACCATGAACCTGTGCAATGTTCTACTATACTGTTTGGCTGTGGCACCTGGCCATCTTCCCAGGCCTGTGCGGATCACTTTGACACTTCAGTTCATTTGGGTGGTTTCTGTCATTTCCTACTTGAAAAAACTGAGGCCCAGAGAAGCTAATGCCTTTCCTGAACTCCCATCCTAAATCAGCAACAGAGCCAGGCTGCATTTCACGAGCATATCCTTCCCCATCCAGGCGGCAGCTCCTCAGATTTTCAGCTTTGTTCCAGGTTTATTCACTACGACAGGAGAGTGTGGGTGCTGCCAGAGAATGATCTGGGGGCTGGATGTTACTGTGAGAAAACCAACGCATCATTAGAACATGTTCTTATGCAGTTCTCATCTTGTACTGAAAACTTAGTGCAGGGGACATATTCAATTATATTAACATATCTGTACTGTGCCCAAACACTGCTTTCATGAAATAAAAAGGGAAAGTAAAGCAAAGTTCAGTTTTAATCATTTTCTTTTATTTTTATTCTTAGGCTTTTTTTTTTTTTTTTTTTTTTTTTCCTGGTCTGGAAAGCTCTGACCCTCCTTCCCTCCCTCCTAGGCACAAGGGCCAGCTTCTGTCCTTTCTGGTGTTTGGACAAATTTCTATTATTAGTCTCTGCATTTTATTTAAAAATACTAAAACCCACTTGGAACCAAGAGGCCTATGTCATGTAATGGCACTTTGATTCCTTCCTAGAGATTTAAGAGAGATAAAAGTGGAGGGTTAGATGCCTTCCCCTCTCCCCCGAGCTGTATAGGAGTGAGCAATGTGCATTTTTTCATTGTTCTCTAAAGTACAAAAGGGAACCACAGTGGACTTCCACCCTGAGCCACTTTAACCTGCCTGCCTTCCTGACCTTCTTGATTTTTGGGGTGTGGGGGATCTAGTATGACTTATCTAGAGCAGCAGTTCTCCAACTTGAGCAAACATCAGAATTACCTGGAGGGTGATCGTTATGAGCGAGCTTCAGAATCACCTGGAGGGAGGAATCTTGTTAAGACACAGATTCCTGAGTCGTACCCTCAGAATTTCTGTTTCAGTAGATCTGGGGTGGTGGTGGGGGGCCTGATAATTTGCACTTTACAAATACCCAGGTGATGCTGGTCTGCGAATTACACTTTGAGAACTACTGGTCTAGAGCAGTAGTGGAGTTTTTTGTTGTTGTTTTTACCTTGGGCTACATTGGAATTATCTAGGGGAGTTTTTGGGGTTTTTTTGTTTGTTTGTTTGTTTGTTTTTTTAATGAAAGATCACTGCCAGATTCCAGCCCCACAGATACTCATTTAGTTGGTCTATGGGTAAGGGATGAACAGTGACATTTAAACCTCTTTCCACATGATCCTCCCAACTCTGCTCCAGACCCCATGAGATGTTGTTTAAGCATCAAGTTCCCATTTTTAATTAGCTACTCTTCTTGTGAAATATTGTCAGAATGTGGCTTCTACTGGTACTTCCCCTGCCTTCCACCATGAGCTCTCTTCCTATTTTCCCAAACATCCCCCTTTGAATAGCCTCCAGTGCCCACCCCAATCCCAGTCCATAGGGCACAGAGTGTGATAATGCCCTCCTCTCTGCCTTTCAGATAAGGCCTAACTACTAATATAGGAAAATAAATCAGTACTCTGGGTATATGCTGTTACCCAACCCCCAGCCTAGACAGGCTTCCAGGCATTTTGATAAAGGACTGTACAATTTAGGTGATCGATTTGGAACCTTCATTTCAACACTTAAAGGTGCTTCCATGGTTTTTGATGCAACTAACTCAGTTATTAGGGAACATCACACAGCTCAATACTTAATTAAATTTATGTAACCAAACAGACTCTTGTGACCTTTTCCTAGGTTCTTTCAATGATAAGATGACATAAAACCTCTTCTAACACAAAGAAAGTTCTAGTCTTTAAAATTCCCTGGCCGAAGGCCTTCAATGCCACATTTGGACATAAAAAAAAAAAGTCTTGAGGATTTTTCTTCTTTCCCTTTTTTGTATCTCATACTATGTGTACACAGCTCTCAGGAAAAAATAGTTTTTATTCTATTTTTAATATTATGATAGAAGCTTAAATATTAATTTCATATGTGTCACCTGAAGGGAAAACATTATCGTGAAGATAAGTAATAGTGTTCTCGTTGCCTTGTGATCATTACTATATCACAAATGCTGCTCAGACTAGATTGAAAAGTAATCAGTCATTTCAACTAGTATATCATATTCAGATCCAATTAAATTAATGGCATAAATGTGGCTTGCATCAGGCTTTTGCCCAAAAATAAAAATAATTGACATTTGCAATGAGCTAGGCACAATATTGGGTGCTTTACATACATTGCCTCAGTAAATTATTGCAACAAACATGAGTCTGGTACAAATTAGGAGACAAGTTTAGACAGTAAAACATATTTCCCAAGGTTATGAGGTAGAGTTAGGATTTGAACATAAGCAATCATGAGAATGGAAGTCCATGGAGCCAGGATCACGATTCTGCTCTTAGCACCTGGAACAGTGTCTGGCATTTGGCTCTCAATAAATATTATTTGAATGAATGAATCTGACTCCAGAGTCCAGGATTTTTTTTCATTTTTGTGAGTATGTAGTAGGTGTATATATTTCTGGGGCACATGAGATGTTTTGATACAGGCATGATAAAGGCATGCAATAATGCATAAATAGTCACATCAGGGCAAATAGGTTATTTATCACCTTAAGTATTTATCCTTTCTTTGTGTTACAAATGATTCAAGTATACTTTTAGTTATTTTTAAATGTACATTAAATTATTGTTGACTGTAGTTACCCTGTTGTGCTATCAAATACTAGATATTATACAGTCTAAATATCTAACAAAATTTTTGTACTTATTAACCAATCCCACTATCTCACCATCCCTTCCTTGCATGCTCAATACCCTTCCCAGCCTCTGGTAACCATCATTCTACTCTCCATCTTCATGTGTTCAATTGTTTTAATTTTTAGCTTTCACAGATAAGTGAGGACATGTGAAGTTTGTCTTTTTTGTGCCTAGTTTATTTCATTTAACATAATGACCCTCTGTTCCATTCATATTGTTGGAAATGACAAGATCTCATTCCTTTTTATGGCTGAATAGTACTCCATTACATATATGTACCATATTTTCTTTATCCATTCATCTGTTAGATTGCTTCCAAATCTTGGCCATTCTGAACAGTGCTGTAACAAATGTGGGAGTACAAAGATAAGATGTATCTTCAGTCTATTGATTTCCTTTCTTTTGGGCATATACCTAGCAGTGGGATTACTGGATCACATGATAATTCAATTTTAATTTTTTAAGGAACCTCCAAAGTGTTCTCCATAATGGTTGTACCAACTTACCTTCCCACCAACAATGTATTACAGTTCCCTTTTCTCTACATCCTTACCAGTACTTATTGCCTGTCTTTTGAATAAAAGCCTTTTTAACTTGGATGAAATATCTCATCACAGTTTTGGTTTGCATTTCTCTGATAATCAGTGTTATTGAGCTCTTTTTTATATGCCTGTTTACCATTTGTATGTCTTCTTTTGAGAAATGTCTATTCAGACCTTTCACCCAGTTTTTAATGGGATTATTAGATTTTTTTTTCCTGTAGAGTTGCTTGGGCTTCTTATACATTCTGGTTATTAATGGTTTGCAAATATTTTCTCCCATTATGTGAGCTGTCTCTTCACCTTATTGATTGTTTCTTTTACTATGCAGAAGCTTTTTTTTTTTTTTTTTTTTTTTAAATGGAATCTCACTCTGTCACCTGGCTGGAGTACAGTGGCACAATCTCAACTCACTGCAACCTCTGCCTCCCAGGTTCAAGCAATTCTCCTGCCTCGGCCTCCTGAGTAGGTGGGATTACAGGTGTGCACCACCATGCCCAGATAATTTTTGTATTTTTAGTAGAGACAGGGTTTCACCATGTTATCCAGGATGTTCTCAATCTCTTGACCTCATGATCCACCCACCTCGGCCTCCCAAAGTGCTGGGATTACAGACGTGAGCCACCACACCTAGCCAGAAGCTTTTAAATGTGATACCATCTTTCCATTTTTCCTTTTGTTGCCTGTGCTTGTGAGATATTACTCAAGAAATATCTTGCCTGGAGAGTTTTGCCAATGTTTGCTTTTAGTAATTTCATAGCTTGAGGTCTTAGATTTAAGTCTTGTCAACTCACAAAAACTTTATCTTTTTAAGAAAACCTTTTTTTTTTTTTTTTTTGCCACACTGAGTAACTCACCCCTGTAATCCCAGCACTTTGGCAGGCCGAGGAAGGTAGATCACTTGAGGCCAGGAGTTTGAGACCAGCCTAGTCAACATGGTGAAACCCCATCTCTACTAAAAATATAAACATTAGCCAGGCATATTGGCACACCTGTAATCCCAGTTACTTGGGAGAATAAAACATGAGAATTGCTTGAATCCAGGGGTTGGAGGTTGTCCTGAGACGAGATCATGCCACTGCACTCCACCCGAGGTGACAGAGCCAGACTCTGTCAAAAATAAGAACAACAAAAAAACACCTAACTTTTTGTTTCATTGATCTTTCATATTGTTTTCTCCATTTTAATTTTATTTATTTCTTCTCTGATCTTTATTTATTTTCTTCTACTAATTTTGGGTTTGGTTTGCTCTTGTTTCTCTAGTTCTTTAAGATGCATTGTTCCATTGTTTATTTGAAATGTTTCTTCTTTTTTGATGTAGGCATTTACAGGTATAGACTTCCCTTTAGTACCAGCTTCACTGTATCCCATAGGTTTTGGTATGTTGTGTCCATTGTCACCTGCTTCAAGAAATTTTTTAATTTCCTTCTTAATCTCTTCATTGACCCACTGGTCATTCAGGAACATATTGTTTAATTTTCATGTGTTTTTATATTTTCCAAAATTCTTCTTGTTACTGATTTATAGTTTTATTCCATTGTGGTCAGAGAAAAGATACTGATATAATTTCAACTTTATTGAATTTTTTAAGACTTGTTTTGTGGCCTAACATATAGTCTATCCTTGAGAATAACGCATGTGCTGAGAAGGAGAATGCGTACTCTGAGGCCATTGTATGAAATGTTCTGTAAATATCTATTAAGGACATTTGGTCCATATTGCAGATCACATCTGATATTTATTTGTTTATTTTCTCTCTGGATCATCTGTTCAATGCTGAAACTGTTGAAATCTCCAGCTATTATTGTATTCAGGTCTGTTTCTCTCTTTAGTTCTAGTAATATTTGCTTTATATACCTGAGTGCTCCAGCACTGAGTGAATATATTTTATATTACATAATATTACAGGTATAATATTAAGTTTTTATATAATACATATGTATATATGTAATATTATATAATATAAATATATATGTGGTATTATATAATATAAAATATATATGTATATATGTAATATTATATATGTTCACAATTATATATATTATATTATATCCTCTTGCCAAAGTGACCCCTTTGTCATCATATAAGGACCTTCTTCCTCTCTTCTTACAGTTTTTGTTTTGAAATCTATTCTGTCTGATATATGTAAAGCTATTCTTGTTTTTTGTTTGTTTGTTTACATTTACACAGAATATTTTTTTCCATCCCTTTATTTTCAGTCTACATGTGTCTTTATAAGTCAGGTGGGTTTCTTGTAGGCAACAGATTGTTGAATCTTGGTTTTTGTTTGTTTGTTTTTTTATCCATTCAGCTGCTCTTTGTCTTTTGATTGGAGAGTTTAGTTCATTTATATTCAATGTTATTATTGATAAGCAAGGACTTACTCCTACCATTTTAGTATTTGTTTCCTGATTGTTTTGTGGTTTTCTCTTCCTTCCTTCTTTCCTTCCTTTCTGTCTTCCTTTTAGTGAAAGTGATTTTCTCTGGTGGTATGTTTTAATGTCTTGCTTTTTATTTTTTGCATATTTTTTCTCTGTTTTATGATTTTTGATTTGAGGTGTTCATGAGGTTTGAAAATACTATCTTTTAACCCATTATTTTAATTGGATGACAACTTACTGCTGATTGAATAAACTAACAAACAAGCAAAGAGAAAAACTAATAAAAACTGTTCACTTTAACTTCATTCCCCCCATACTTTTTAACTTTTTGTTGTTTCTAATTATATCTTATTGTACTGTCTATGTCTTAGTAAGTGGCTGTAATTTTTTTTTTGATTAGTTGATCTTTTAGTCTTTCAAGATATGAATAGTTTATACACTACAATTACAGTGTTATAATATTCTGTGTTTTCTGTGTACATACTATTACCAGTGAGTTTTTTGTACCTTAGATGATTTCTTATTTCTCATTAATGTCCTTTTCTTTCAGATTGAAAAATCCCTTTAGCATTTTTTGTAGGACAAGTCTGATGTTGATGAAATCTCTCGGCTATTGTTTGTCCAGAAAAGTTATTTCACTTTCATGTTTGAAGGATATTTTTGCTGGATACACTATTCTAAGATAAAAGGATTTTTTTTTCCTTCAGCACATTAAATATGCCAGTTTCTCCTGGCCTGTAAGGTTTCCACTGAAAAGTCTTCTACCAGGCATATTAGAGCTCTATTTATGTTATTTGCTTCTCTTCTTGCTCCTTTTAGGAACCTTTCTTTATCCTTGATCTTTGGGAGTTTGATTATTAAATGTCTTCAGGTAGTCTTATTTAAATTAAATCTGCTTGGTGTTTTTACACTTGAATATTTACATCTTTCTTTAGTTTGGTAAGTTCTCTGTTATTATCCCTTTAAATAAACTTCCTGCCCCTATTTCTCTTTGTACTTTCTCTTTAGGGCCAATAACACTTGCCCTTTTGAGGCTATTTACTATATCTTGGAGGCAGTGTTCATTCTTATTCATTCTTTTTTTCTTTTGTCTCCTCTGTGTATTTTCAAATAGCCCATCAAAAAGCTCACTAAAAATTCTGCTAAGAGACTCTGATGTGTTCTTCAATATGTCAGTTGCATTTTTCAACTCCAGAATTTCTGCTTGATTCTTTTTTAATTATTCCAACCTCTTGGTTAAATGTATCTGATAGAATTCTAAATTCCTTCTCTATGTTATCTTGAATTTCATTGCAGTTCCTCAAAACAGTTACTTTGAATTCTTTGTCTGAAAGGTCACATATCTTTGTCTCTCCAGGATTGGTCCCTGGTGACTTACTTACTTTGTTTGGTAAGATTATTTTTTCCTGGATGGTCTTGATGCTTGTGTATGTTTGTCAGTGTCTGGGCATTGAAGAGCTAGATATTTATGGTCTTCTAAGTCTGGGCTTGTTTGTACCCATTCTTCGTGGGGAGC
Organism: Callithrix jacchus; assembly: GCF_049354715.1. NCBI lineage: Eukaryota > Metazoa > Chordata > Mammalia > Primates > Cebidae > Callithrix > Callithrix jacchus. Next base: position 102,056,193 of record NC_133510.1, on the reverse strand, counting down.
GCTTTCCAGGTATTCAAAGAGACTTTAGTGTTGTGATCTGTTTTTGGTCACTGCAGCCATATCTGCATTAGGCAGCAACCCAAGTCCATAACACTGTGCCTCTTGCAGACTCACAGAGGTACTTGGTGGTCTTGGATAAGATCTGGAAGAATTCTCTGGATTTCCAGACATGGGTTCTTATTCTATTCCCTTACTTTCTCCCAAACAAATGGAGTCTCTCTCTATCTCTGTGCTGAGCTGCCTAGAGCTGTGGGCGGGATCACACAAGCACCTTTGTGGCATTGCCCTTGGGACTGTGCTGGGTCAGACCTGAAGGCAGCACAGCATTGGGTCTCACCAGACACCTGTGGTAACCACTGCCTGGCTACTCCTTATGTTTGCTCATAGCCATAGGGCTCTAAAATCAGCAGGTGGCAAAGCCAGTCAGGCTTGTGTCCTTCCCTTCAGGGCAGAGAATTCCCCCAACCCTGGGTGGGTCCAGAGGTGCCATCCAGGAGCCAGGTCCTACAGTCAGAAACCTTAGAAATATACCTAGTGCCTTATTCGATTGTGACTGAGCTGGCACACATACCTCAAGACAAAGTTCTTCTACTCTTCCCTCACCTTTCCACAAGCAGAGTCTCTCCCTGTGGTCACCACTACCCCGGATCCATCGTGAGTACTTTCTGGGTACCACCAATGTTCACTCAAGGCACAAGAGCTCTTCATTCAGCTGGTGATGAACGCTGGCAGGCCTGGAACTCTCCCTGAAGGACAATGGGCTCCGTTCTGGCCCAAGGCAGGTCCAGAAATGCCATCTAAGAGCTAGGCCTGGAATCAGGGACCCCAAGAGCCTGCTTGGTACTCTACTCCACTGTGGCCAAGCTGGTACCTAAGCTGATTTTTGGTTCTTATGAAGGTGCTTTTTTGTATGCATAGTCGTTCACTTTGGTGTTCCTGTTGGGAGGACAATTGGTTGAGGATTTTATTCAGGTATCTTTCTTCACCTCATTCCAGAGCTCATGTTATTATCCATTAGGTACTTGGGCCCAAATGACTGGCCTTGGAGCAAATGTATAAGTCTTAGCTAAGGAGTTGTGGGCCTTAGAAAGAAGAGACACATGCTGACCCAGCCTCTACCAGATAACAAGCCAGACCACCCACCACTGGCTGGTCATGTATCTGAGGCATATACAGAAGTCCATGGCTCAGCTTCTAGAACAGAGATGGGACAGAGAAAGGGAAGGCCCTTGTAGGGTATAGTGGTAGTGAATCAAAATAATCAGAGTGGGATGCTGGATATGCCCGTATGCCAGCATTTAATTTGTCCATTGTACTTAGCCAGTAAAATTGCTAACATGTAGTAATGGAGACTGGCAACCCTGAAAACATTTACAGCAATAAAATTTTCATACATCAGATCAATGGAAATCCAATTTAAAGGTTCAGAATCAATACTTTTGTGTCAGTTCACTGTGTACCATCCCTTTCCATATTATTAAATGTGCAATTTTTATTATAAAGTATAACTACCAAAGTCACTAAGCTGTTATAATTATTAAACAAGGCACTTATAATCATCACCTAATAAAGCTTCATAATCAAGATAGTCTCCGTACGTGATATGATTTTAATTTATAAAATGCCATTGATACATTGAAATGCTGTAGCAAATTTAAATCGCATGTAGATATAACTATATTTGAAGTAATAACAGAGCAGACATCTCTTTAAATAAATTAAACACATAAGCAGTGGCTGTACTAGCTCTTTTGTGCAGCATATTTTGTCCTTTGAAATTAAAATGTTTATAGCTTATAAATATATTCAAATCATTTTATAACTCTAACAATCACTGATGAAACATTATTTTAAAGTATTAAGTACAATGCAAAAGGAAAATACTAATCTGGGGCCAGGCGCAGTGGCTCATGCCTGTAATCCCAGCACTTTGGGAGGCTGAGGCAGGCAAATCACAAGATCAAGAGATCGAGACCATCCTGGCCAACATGGTGAAACCCCATCTCTACTAAAAATTAAAAAAATTAGCTGGGCATGGTGGCGCATGCCTGTAGTCCCAGCTACTCAGGAGGCTGAGGCAGGAGAATCACTTGAACCCGGGAGGGAGAGGTTGCAGTGAGCCAAGATCGTGCCACTGTACTCCCACCTGGAAAACAGAGGAAGACTCTGTCTCAGTAATAATAATAATAATAATAACAATGATAATCTGGTTATGTTAAGGTATGTGTACTTGTCTGTGCATGTGTGTGTGTACATACGTGTAATCAAACACATGCTACCAGTCATCATGGAAGTTTCACCCTACTGTACCAATTCGGAGACTATGGTTTTTATCATAGCCAGAGTGACATGGAACTAGTCCATAAAATGCTTCAACAATGATAACTGGGTTGTTGACTGCCTATCACATTAGAGTGAGTATCAAATATCCATTTAGCCTCACTCTAAGATATATTGCTGTGTGCTGACTGTAAGTAAGTAGGAAGGAAGATAAACAGCAGATTTATTTCAGGCTTTTTGACTATAATAGTTGGTTTTAGTGCTGTTACATATTCATAATTTATAGCTATTCCCCAATGGAGCTTTCTAAAATCATCCAAATGTAAATATGTGTGTATATCCAGAAAGTGGTGAGGGAGAGGTGTAGAGACAGAGGAAGAAAAAGAGAGGAAAAAATAGAGATTGCAATTAAAGTGATTATAACAGGGATTTTTCAGCCTGAGCATAAAGCTCACTGGTATTCCAAAGAACCCCTTAGGTGATGAGAACAGAAAAATAAAGGTTTTTACTTCTGTCGCTCATCCTCATCACCCACCTCCCATCTACTTACAAGTACTGAATTTCCATGTATTTTCTACTCTACGGAGTGTGCCTACTCTCTAGGAGTTGCAACTGAGGGCAGACCAGGAAGTGTGGGCAGGTGTCTATAAAGGCAGTTTATTCCCTCTGCCATCTCTCTGTACAGTGGTAGCATTAAGGGATGGCTTTAAAAGGAATCTTTAACCCACATCTTTATCAGTCCCCCATCAAGCTACTATAAAACTATGTGTATTAATCTAAGTGAAAATTGTAAGTAAGTTTCCTAGCACCCCTACCAATCAGCTCACCACCGAAGCTTTACTATTTAAAAATCTTGGAGGCCAGATGTGGTGGCTCATGTGTAATCCCAACACTGGGAGGCCAATTTGGGTGGATCACAAGGTCTGGAGTTTGAGACCAGCCTGGCAAATATGGTGAAACCCCGCCTCTCCTAAAAATACATAAATTAGCCAGGGATAGTGGTGTGTGCCTGTAGTCCCAGCTACATAGGAGGCTGAGGCAGAAGAATTGCTGGAACCCAGAAGGCGGAGGTTGCAGTGAGCCGAGATCATACCATTGCACTCCAGCCTAGGCCACAGGGTGAGACCATCTCAAAAAACAACAACAACAACAAAACCTCCTGGAGCACCCACTGTATGTGCATCCAGTGCAATTGGGTTCACTCACTCTGCAGCAAGTTAACAATTGCTTATCCCACTTGTGAAGTCCAAAGAGCATGGGAAAAATCCAGGAAGTGGGAGCTTTTTTTTCACTTTTGGGATAAAGAAGGAAATCTCATGCATTGAGCTGTGATCTTCTAATATAAGATAAGACGATACTCTGAGCTGAACCTGGAACATATTTAGAGATATCCTCACTTCTAGAGCCATTAAGTTTTTTAATAATACCTTTTGAGGGAGGAAACAGTTTTAGAAAAGAAAAGGAGATAAAGAGCTTAATAGAAGTAATGATGTAAGCCGGTTCTTAACATGTGAGTTGGTATTCTCTAAGTGGCTGGTAGGAGAAGGAAGACATGGCAGTGAGGTGGAGGGAGGAGGAGATGGTGGTAAATTCAAGGCAGGGGGTTCAGAGAGCAGAGGCATGGAAACTGAGAAAATATAGTTCCATGAGGGCAGGAACCAGGTCTGTTCCATCTAGCATTGTATTCCCCACAGCTTAGCATAGTGCTTCTAACATATGAAACATCCTATTTATGTGTGAAAATTGAATGAATAAATTAGTAACTGCAGGTAGTATAATCTGGCCAATAAATAGGAGTGATGTTGGGCTGGGAGGACAATAAATCTGAGAGATAAGCAGGAGCTAGATCATGATGATCCTTGCAGGCCAAACTCGGATTTGGGGTTTTATAGACAGAAGAAAGCCTTTGGAAATTTTTTAAGCAGAAGAGTAACATGGCCACATTTACATTTTAGAAAATCACTCTGGGAGCTATGTGAAGGATCGATTGGAGACTGGGAAACCAGGTAGGAGAAGATTTACATATAATCCAGGTGGGAGACAATGAGAACATATAGATGGTTTGGAAGTGGGGTTGATAAGATTTGGTGACCAACAGACATGGAGATGAGGAAATGGAAGGAATGAGGTGTGACTCCCAGCTTACACGTCTGGCGGTGCCCACTCACCACAGTCACAAAGAGGGAGACCAGGCTGGGATAAAGAGAGTGAGTTCAATTTTAGACATGCCGAGTCTCTAGAGAACATTTAAGGGAAACGGCCAGCAAATTGTAGATCTCTAGGCTTGGAATTCAGACAGACCTGGGTCTTGGTCAAAAGAGTCTGATTTCCAATGTCACATCCCAAAATGCTTCACATTTTGAGGAAGCAGAGGAAAAGTTGATTTATGTTTAAGGGAGTTAAACAATTGATTAAGATCCTGCTTATTCATTCATTCCACAAATATTCAACTGCCTCCTCAATATCTCCACTTGTCTAACAGATATGTCAAACTCAACATTGCCAAAGCTAAGTTCCTAATCTTCCCTTAAAAAAGACTTCTCCACCACAGCCTTCCCCCATCTCACTTGATGGCAGCTGCATCATTCTAGTTGCTCAGGCCAAAAATCTTAAATGCCTGGATCCTGGATGCCTCTCTGTCTCTCATACTCCAAATTCAATCTTTCAGAAAATCCTTTTGGCTCTACTCTCGGAATATATGCAGAATCTAACCACTTCTCACCTCTTCCACAGCTGTGTCCCTGGTCTAAGCCACCACCATCTCCGGTCTGTATTATTGCAGTAGCCTTCTAATTGGTCTTCCCGCCACCACATTGTCCCCCTTCTGGCTTTTCCCAATATTGCAGTCAGAGAGATCCTATTAATACATGATATCTGACCTCATCTCTCCTGTCATTCTCCCCAAGCTCCTTCTACTTCGAACCCAAAAGACCTTTCTTACTCTTCCCTGTTCATGCCCACCTCATAGCCCTGTACTTGCTCTTCCACTCTGGGATGTTCTTCGCTCAGATAGCTATATAATTTACCTCCTTCAAGTCTTTTCTTAAATTACATGTTCTCAAAGGCGGTCTTCTCTGACTTTTTATTTAAAAGTATACTCCCCAGTTAAAAGCCCCCTTCTCTAATCTTTTTCTATGGAACTTATCATGCTCTAACTATACATTTCACTTATTGATTTTGTTTATCTTTTTTCACCACTGGAATGCAAGTTCCATAAAGAGAAGGACATTCATTTTAATGGGTGATTTATTCCCCACATATATGACAGCACTAGAATAGAATATTTTATTCTATAGATATAATATCTCAATATTAGATCTCAATCACTTAAATACTTGAAGAAGGGAAGGCAGGAATAAAGAAAAGGAAGGTGGGAAGGAGGGAGGGAGGAAAGAAACTGAAGCTTTATGTCCTCAGCATTATCAAATATATACAAAATTATATAATACACATCCTTGCCCCTCTTGTAGTCTGTTGACAGAATAAGACACATTTCCATGAAAAAAGTTAAGTAACAGTATGAGTGCATGCTGGAGTCATCTATAACTCTTGCAGTGTTTGAGTTTTTATGAACCTAGGCTAGTGAAAGAATACAATGACATTATCTGTTCTCATATTTATCTCTGGTTAACTAATGGACAATGTTGCCACAAAGCAGGCATTTCTCTACTAAGCTTGACAAAACTCATATGTTTTTCCAACACAAAATGCAATTGTGAAGTTACATGTACCATCAAGCTACATAAATACCACTTGATTCTACAGTCATTTACCTTAGCGCTCCTATTGATTTGGTGGTGTTTTCCATCCACAAGGGAGAAGCCCTAATGGCTCAATCACATCTTAAAGATGTCACCTCTTAGCAGTATCTCACTGGCAATATCTGAACCATAGCAGCTCATGCTCACTTTCTAGGAGTCTTGGGAGGGTTTTCCTTTTGCTATTTAAATAGCAAAAGAAAGAGGAGGACACTAAAAATCTATTTAATAAGCACCTACTTTACCATGAAATTGTATTTCAGAGATATTAAAGAAAAATAAAACAGGTTTGCAAACTTCAAGGATCTTGAGGAGTACAGATAAGTACATAAGTTGGTGTTCGGACTGAGTATTATCTAAGTATCTAAATGGGACAGACACGTGTTTCTCTATTTTCATGCATCACTTCAAGAATCTTGATAAAATGCAAATTTGAATTCAGCAGGTCTGAGGGCCAAGAACTTCAGAATATGGATTTAAATATTTAGGAATGGTCATATCAAAAAGGTGAGACATCAGCTGCACCTTGAAGATGAGAAATATCCAAAGGAGTAGCCTGAAAAAATAAAGAACTAAACCGAGGACCAAAGCCAGGCCACGGGAGATGCATTCCAGGACAGTGAACAGAAGAGTTCGAAAAAAAAATTACTAAGGCAAGTATTAGACCAGAAAGACGGAAAGATCAACTGGAGTCAGACTGTAGGAGGTTTTGTATGGCAGGCTGAAGATTATAGATTTCATCCTGTAATCAAATGAACACCAATGAAACTTAGGGAAGGGGAAGAAAAGGCCTAGATCACAATGTGGTGAGGAGAAGAGAAGGGAATGTGCATGAGGTGGAAGGCTCTAGAGAAAGAGGTAATCCTTGGCAAAAAAAAATATAAATAAAACCCTCTCGGTTCTAAAATGGATGTGATAGACATTTTGAAGGAAGAATCAATAAGACAAAGCCAATTAAAAAGTTGAAGATAACAGACCAGGCATAGTGGCTCATTTCTATAATTTCAGCACTTTGTGAGGCCAAGACAGGAGAATCACTTGAAGCTAGGAGTTCAAGACCACCCTAGGCAACATAAGACCCCATTTCTATGAAAATTAAAAAATTAGGCCTACTGTGGTGGCTCACACCTGCAGTCCCAGCACTTTGGGAGGCCAAGGAGGGTGGACCACTTGAGGTCAGGAGTTTAAGACCAGCCTGGCCCACATTGTGAAATCCCATCTCTACTACAAATACAAAAATTAGCTGGGTATGGTGGCAGGTGGCTCTAACCCCAGATACTCAGGAGGCTGAGGCAGGATAATCATTTGAACCCAGGAGGCAGAGGTTGCAGTGAGCTGAGATCACAGCATTATACTCCATGCTGGGCAACAGAGTGATACCTCATCTCAAAGAAAAAAAAATTAGTTGACTGTGGAGATGTATACCTGTAGTCCTAGCTACTTGGGAGGCTGAGGCAGGAGGATCACTTGAGCCCAGGAGTTTCAGACTACAGTTAGCCATTATCACATCACTTCATTCCAACATGGGCAACAGAATGAGAAGCACTCTCTTAAATAAATAAAGAAAAGGAAGTTAAAGATAACAATGATTTTGAACTTGGATGACTAGGAGAATGATGGTAGAAAAATGTAGATTGAGAAAGGAGTGAGTTTGGTCACAGAGCAGATGATGAGTTTGGATTTAGATATTTGGATTTTGAAGTGATAGCAGAACTCTATGTGGAAACTTCTGGTAAACCACAAGAGATGTGAGGTGGAGAGCAGGCAGGGGTCATCACCATAGACAAAGACATTAGGTAAGTCAGCAGAGTGATGATCATTGAAACCATGAGGCAGTTATCGATCACTGAGAGTCCTGGATACTGGAGAAGGTCACAGGCAGACAGGGCTGAGGACCAGACCTACAGATGTGTCCTTATTTAGGAAACAGAAAGAGAGGAGCCTTCAATGCCAAAATTGAATGTTGAAAAGACAAAATTTCCAATAGTGCAAAATTTCATTATCTGTACCACCGTCACTTAAACAAACTTTTTGACCCATAGGATTTGGCAATGTGTGAGCACATTTGTATTCCATTCTTAGTGCAATCAATGCTACACTCTGCTAATGTGGCTCCAGGAGGCCACAGTTCCAGTCCCAGTTTTTTCACCTGTCTGCTCTGTGGCCTTGAATGACCCACTTTAACCTCTCACCTCAGTAAAGTCACCAGCCAAAAGAGGGGGAGAAATACTACACTGCTACAACTCTCACAAAAATGTTACAATAAATGAAATCACATAAATAATTTTTAAAGTCCACATTTTAATGAAGCCATCAGATGATTTTTCTGATTTATCAAGAGTTGAATCTAGTTTATATGCAGTTCTTGTCCAACTGCCCAACTTAGATTACCAGGAGAAAAGCCAAACAGACTTATTTTTCTAAATTAAAATAGCCATATCCAGGTTTTTAAATGTATTCACCAGATTTTATTGAGGGCTTTTTGTATGCTAGGTATTGTGACAGGCAATTGACCAGATAGAGTTAAATCAACAAGGGTCCTATGATGAAAGGTCTTGGAATCTAATAAGAAAAAAAGAGAAACACAGGTCATGCATAATAAAGCAAAAATCAATATGTAACAAATGCCATAAGACCCGTATGAACCAAGTACAATTGATGTTCACAGAAGAGGAAATTTCTGGCTGATGGAGAGATGGGAGGAAGGACTTGAACAAGGGTACACAGTGACAGATGGAGAGGAGAGGGAGGGCATCCCCTGTAGGCCCAGAGGGGAGAGGGCACAGACAGGGCTTGGGCAATGACAAGGAGCACAGTTAGCTTAGAACATGGAACAATTAGGAGAGCAGCAGGAGGTAGTCAGATTGCAGAGGGCACAGATGCCAGGCTACTGAGTCAGGCTGTATTCTGTGGACAGCAGAGCACCAGGAGGGCAACAAAGGACCCAGACAAGCAAAGGACTTCACCTGGAGCTGTGCTGAAGATGGTTTAGCAAAGATATCAGCTTCTGGGAGAAAAGAGACATTGTAGAATATTGGTGACATGGATGAATTTTTTTAAGTTTCTCATTAAAATGGGGACAGCAGTTTTCTATGAAAACTGTCACAGGCATATTCTTCCAAAGGAAATTAATTTTAATAGAAACATAGAAGTGATCCCCTCTCTTTCCAAAGTTTCATGCTATGTCTCATAGTTAAATGTGAAGTTTCAAAGTCAAAGAGAAATGCACTGTCCACTAAAGCCAGGAAGACTGGCCAGGATAAAAAGCCATGAACCAGCTCCAAGAGGTCAGGGCAGAAAAAAGATGAATAGAACAGTTGGAGCAATTGTTCTAAACCCTCTGGAAACCACAGATTCCTTTGAGACTCTGCACATAGCACATATATATGTGAAATTTTGCATATAATTTCAGGGGGGGTTGTAGATCCCCTTAGCCCTATTCAATGAGGCCCAGAAACTCAAATCAAGAATCTCTAAGCTGGGAAAGAAATAAATAAGAGATATTTCAGAAGTACTAAGAGAAGGAACACAGAGAGAGCCTGACACAGTGACTCACATCTGTAATCCCAGCAATGCAGGAGGAACCCTTAAACCCAGGCGCTTAAGGCTGAAGTGAGCTATAATTGCACCACTGCACCCTAGCTTAGGCAAGAGAGCAAGACCCTGTTTATTAAAAACAATAACAAAATGACAGAAGTTGGGGTCACCTGCCCTAGATGTTTCCAGTGAGGCTTGCAGGAATTACCTGGGGGTTATTTTTGTTGGTAAAATCAGACTTTTTGGAGGCAGGGCTAAAAAATCTGGACTTGTTATTAACCAAGTTCATTTCAATGATGAGAAATAAAGTTTTGAAGCCATTAATCAGTTCCTTTCATTTATTATTATTATTAGGTTTTTGTTTTTTTTTTTTTTTGAGATGGAGTTTCACTCTGGTTGCCCAGGCTGGAGTTCAATGGCGCGATCTCAGCTCACTGCAACCTCTGCCTCCCGAGTTCAAGTGATTCTCCTGCCTCAGCCTCCCAAGTAGCTGGGCTTACAAGCATGCGCCACCATGCCCAGGACCACAGGGCAGATGGGACACTCTGCAGTTTCTTTCCTTCTTTATTTTCTTTGAGATAGTCTCACTCTGTCACCCAGGCTAGAGTGCAGTGGCACGATCTCAGCTCACTGCAACTTCTGCCTCCCAGGTTCAAGTCATTCTTTTGCCTCAGCTTCCTGAGTAACTGGGATTACAGGCAAGCACCACCATGCCTGGCGAATTTTTGTATTTTTGGTAGAGATGAGGTTTCACCATGTTGACCAGGCTGGTCTTGAACTCCTGACTTCAAGTGATCTGCCTGCCTTGGCCTCCCAAAGTGCTGGGGTCACAGGCATGAGCCACTGCACCCGACCACTCTGTTTCTTATGATTGCAATAGAGATCCTTCAATATGTCCTTATGTGGTTGAACTCTTAGGAGTTACTACTTGAACCTGACCTATTGTCTTAATGCATCTTTATTCACTTCTTTCACTTCATTCTTCATTCAGCATGACCATCATACCCTCTTGGAAGACAACCACTCCCTCTCTCAGTCTTTCAATTCAAACCTTTCCCACAATCCATGTAACTATAGGTTCTAATGTCATCGTCATAGCACCTCATTTTCATGGATTAATGCTAAGCCCAGTGTTCTAGAGGCCATCTCTTGAGACTCTTGCATACTGGAGTTCCTATTGGATGCCCTCCTCCAATTCAATGGGGACTCACTCAGAAAGCCCCACAGATCAGAAAATCAGCAGATCATTTTAGCTAACCCTTGACCTCCATACTATTTCCTGAGGTTAATTCTTCTACCATCTGTCTGCCTCTGCAGCAACAGCAGAAATAGCTAAAGACTAAAGAATTAGCAAGAAGAAGGCAGCCATTTAATGTATGCTTCTGATGTGCAGCATTCTTGTTTATTTCAGGAAGAGAGCTTTTGTAGACTCAAACTCATGTTTACCTGAAGACAACCTAAAGCAGTATCCTTTTCCCACCAATCTTTCGTTTTTCAATTCCTTCCTCCTCCAACTGCCTCCTCAGTCAGATTAAACCACTTTGGACCAATGAGGCTCAAAACAACCTCAAAGCGTCAAGATTTTAAAAATCAAAAAATTAAGCAAAATCTCTGGCATCCTGCCTCCCAGTTTTGAGCTTTCTTTCTTAATAGTTGGGCAATGCTGCTTAACTAAGTCCAGTTTGCTCAAAGCAAAAGGATAGAGGCAGCTGCACAGGCCTGAGGAAACTGCAGTTATAAGGCCCAGTCTTCACGGTTTCCCAAGCTCTTTGGGCTTCCAACTGCCTTAAAAGTAACTCATACTCATATCTCTCCCTTTGGAAGATATCCATTGTTCTGTTCCTGACTTGGAAGAAAGAGAAAAGATAGAAAGTCAAGCAGTTCTTACTATTAGGAAGTTACTACCTGTGTGCTCTTGAGCCTGTTGCTTAATCTCCCAAAAATCCCAGCGTGTGTGTGTGTGTGTGTGTGTGTGTGTGTGTGAGAGAGAGAGAGAGAGAGAGAGAGAGAGAGAGAGAGAGAGAGAGAGAGAGAGAGAACCTGTACAATTACAAGAGGCTGTAATTCTGTTTCTGATGAAGAGCTGAAGAATATCTCACACCAGTTGGGAAGTGACAGGCAGTAACTACCAGACAATCAGGATGATGCATCAGAGAGATTAGGTTATTGTACATATCAATGTGGTCCATGATACAAAGTATCTAGCCATGTCTGGCTCAGAAAATTGATTCAGTGTCACTTCCCTTCCCATTTCTAGCTCTTTTAGGTATGTTATTGGTTAATCAGTGTCAATTGCAAGGTGCTAGGACTTAAAAGACTCTGTCTCTGAATATATATCCATACTTGCTATTCCAGAGTACAACAGAACAATAAGAATGCAAATGATCATGAGCAACTTAGTTAATCACCCAAAAGCTTTAGTTACTTCATTCTTAAAATGATGGGTTTATGTGAATGACCTCTGAAGGTACCCCGCTCTTTCCTTCACTGGTTTTAGAATAGAGATAAACCAACCCTCTGAAGTTATTGCAATGCTGCAGCTGTATCTTAGGTTATAATCACAGAAAATAGCCCAGTAATTCAGTACAGAGGAGAAAGTATTTATGAATAAATGGCAGGAGTCCTAACGATTACAACCAGGTAGAAAGATACAGAGAAGACAGATAATGTTAAATTACAGCTGAAATGCAGGTGGGAATTACAGCAACAAAAGTAATACCAGCACAAGAGACTAACAGTAGGTTCTGCGTTATATGACAAAAATGTTCTTTCCAAGGGTTTTTTTAATAATTGCACTTTTGCTAGATTTGTAATTACAAACGTGAATAATCCTCAGCATATATCATTTCTAAAGATAGAGTCTGTAATTCTGTTCCTGATAAAGAGCTGAAGAATATCTCACACCGGTTAATAAGTGACAGACAGTAACTACCAGACAATTAGGATGATGCATCAGGAAAATTGGAGTCAAAATATCCCATGTACAGATGCTGAGTCCATCAACAAGGGAGTGATATCGTCATCCCGTCCAGCAGCAGAAGGCTATAGACACAGGGAAGCCACATCACACATCACACAAGGATAGAGAGCAATGGCATTGCTGCACAGGACAGAATGCTCATCACTTCGGTTCTACCTAACTCTTAAAGACCATGGAAAATAATTTTATTCTTAAAAGGCAGCCAAGAAAAATATTTTAAGTAGGGGAATGTGGCTGATGGAAAATGTAGCGCCCTCGATATCAAATTACTGGTTTTCATGTGAACTCTGTGTTTGGGTTGGACTTCTCCATAGTTTGTAACATTCATTAGTTGTAAATAGCTGATAAGCAAGTCAGGTAAATTTGAGAGTTCATGATTTAGGTTGCTTTCAGCTGGAGTCATCCTTTTCTCTTCGCTTTTCTCTCATATCCCCATGTACTCAGGAAATCCTCTTTGCTCTGCCTTCAGAATACATCCAGAATCCAAACCACTGCTCACCACCCTGGACCACTGGTGCAGCATCTCCAGCCTGATGCAGGACTGTGGCCTCCTAAGTCAGCTCCCTGCACCTTCCTTTACTGCTCCAAAGTCCTTTCCCAACACAGCAGCCAGAGTGATGGTTTTCACTCTGCTCAAAAGCCTTCCGTGGTTCCCCACTTGAATCAGAGTCAAATCCAAAATGCTTCTGCATTGGGCTAGAAGACCCACCAGGCTCCCTCTTAACCCTGCCCTCCCTCACTTCACTCTTACCACTCCTTTTCTTCTCACACTCCCAAGCAAGCTCCCAACTTAGGGAATTTGTGTTGGCAGTTTCCTCTGCCTAGAAAACTCTTCTCCAAATATCCACATATGCTCATTCACTCAAAAGTCTACTCAAACCACACTTGTGTGTGTGAGAGAGAGACAGGATCTTGCTGTCCAGGCTGGAGTGCAGTGACTGAATCATAGCTCACTGCAGCCTCCAACTCCTGCGCCCAAATAATCCTCCTGCCTCAGCCTCCTGAGTAGCTAGGACCAAAGCCACACGCCACCATGCCTGGATAATTTCTTTTTTTCTTTTTTCTTTTTTTAGTGGAGATAAGATATCGCTATGTTTCCCAGGCTGGTCTTGAACTCAAGACCAAGAAATCCTTCAGCCTCAGCCTCCCAAAGTGCTGGGATTCCAAGTGTGAGCCAATTCACATTTTTCAGTGAGAGGAAACCTTACCACCCTATTTAAAATTACAATCAGCTACTCCCATCTTTTCCCCAGCAGCACCTGTCACTCTCTAGCTCTTTTATCTTGGTCTTGTTGAGTTCCCTGATTTATTATTTGCTTTTTTAACTCTTCCTGCTGGAAGGCAGGAAACTTTTTTTGTTCTTTTAATCCACATTGCTTAAAGCAGTGCCTGGTACACAGCAGACATTTGTAATTATTTGTAGAATTAATGAGGAAGTATAACCAAAAAATACAGCTCCAACAGGATTAAACAAACAAACAAATAATGCATATTTTCCTGCATAACTGGAGAGGTGTGTGAGGGGGGGGGAAGGAGCTTCACCTCCCTGTGATTCTTCTAGGTCAGTTATGTCATCAGATCGATAACAAGATGCCTGTAGAAGTTCTACAGTCCGTCTGGGATGGGGAAAGATGCCTCTTTGAGTCTCTCGCTTAAGGATGAGGACACTTTACCTAGAAGCCCCATCAAACTTCTGCTAGCATCAAATCAACCCAAACTGAACCAGTCTTGGTTGCCAGGGGAGTGACGTGCAACAGTTTGCCTCACTGGTAATAGGGATGAGAAAGCCACAATTGGCTTGGCTACAAGATCGACTCCAACCACGGGGTCATTTATCAATAGGGTACAGAGAAGGTGGATAGAGAGGAGGCAGACCAGTGTCCATGCCTCAAACTTAGCCAGACAGGCAGACAGAAGGAATAGGGGAAAAGATTTGTACAAGAAGCTGTAAGACTGAAAATTTTGGAAGCATCTCCATTGATTTTGCTGGTGGCGAAGCACTGAATTCAGTAGCACATGAGCTTTATGATTTATTGGCCTTGCTTGAGAGCATTGGAAGTGTTGATGTGGATAGCACAGATGCCCAGCTTGAGTGTGGCAGTCTCACACCATCCCTGCTGATCCATATTCACACAGTAAATATATTGAGGAATGAATGCAAAACAAATTTGTTATTGATTCTGGTTTCACTCAAAATCAAATATAACAAATGTTTCAAACTCAGCAGTTTGTAAATGGGGAAAATGTAGCTAGAATATAAAATCCTGCTAGTTCTGTTAATTTTTTTTTTTTTTTTTTTTGAGACAGGCTCTGGCTCCATTGCCAGGTTGGAGTTCATTGACACAATCTCGGCTCACTGCAAACTCTGCCTTCCAGGCTCAGGCAGTCCTCCCACCTCAGCCTCCTGAGCAGCTGGGGAAACAGGTGCATACCACCACACCGGGCTAATTTTTGTATTTTTGTAGAGATGGAGTTTCACCATGTTGCCAAGGCTGGTCTTGAACTCCTGAGCTCAAGTGATCTACCCATCTTGATCTCCCAAAGTGCTGGGATTATAGTCAGGAGCCACCATGCCCAGCCCTTCTGTTACTTTTTATTTGTTTAATGCATGATGCAGGGTTGGATGGGGACGTATGGGACATGAAATCTGGAATCTGATATTTCTCATTCCGCTATGTCTTGCCTGCTACATAAATATACAGAAACCCTGCAGATCTCCAGTCACTGATCAGTCCTCCTGCTATCTTTGTGCTGTTGAAAAAAGCAGTGGGGGATAGAAAAGCCTTGTCTAATCAAATTAGAAAGGTAAACAAAATTTCTGAAAGAAGAATGATTAAGAAGAAAAGGTATTAGACATAATTTATATCCACAATTGCAAGGCAAACAGTGAACAGATTATAACAGGATCCCGTCTATTCATACTGTGAGCCGAACTTCGTGGAGATAACTCATGAGCAGTTAGATTCCTACACATAAACTCTCACACGACTGATACTGTGGAGATGTCTCTCTTAAATCCACATAGCAAAAGAAGTATTTGACTTTTTTATCTCTAAAAGTACTTCATTCCGTTGTTTAAGTCTTGGAATAGTTTTTCTTTTTTTCAGGGGTGGGCAGGGGGAAACAGACAGTAGACAGTTGAGATAGGGATGTGGTTTTTTGAAAACTGATCAATATAAATGACTGTATTTCCTAGATTATATGCACATATAATTGTGTGTACATTTATTCTGGTGGGCAGAGCAATTTCCCTGTGTTCTTCCATTTGCATTGCTCTAAAGGAATGCCTGAGGCTGGGTAAGTTAAAAGAAAAGAAATTTATTTTGGCTCATGGTTCTAAAGCTATACAGGAGACATAGGTCCAGCATCTGCTCCTGATGTGTGCCCCAGGAAGCTTTCAATCACGGCAGAAGGTGAAAAGGAGCCAGTGTGTCATGTGGCAAGAGAGATGACAAGCTCTTTTTTTTTTTTTTTTTTTTTTTTGAGGTGGAGTTTCACTCTTGTCACCCAGGCTGGCATGCAGTGGCATGATCTCAGCTCACTGTGACCTCTGCCTCCTGGGTTCAAGCAATTCTCCTGTCTCAACCTCCCGAATAGCTGGGATTACAGAAGCCTGCTACCACACCCAGCTAATTTTTGTATTTTTAGTAGAGATGGAGTTTCACCATGTTATCCAATATGGTCTCTAATTCCTGACCTCAGTTGATCCACCCGCCTCAGCCTCCCAAGGTGCTGGGATTACAGGTGTAAGCCACGGTGTCTGGCCCAGTCTCTTTTAAACAACCCCCTTTTGTGTGAACTAATAGATTGAGAACTCATTCATCACCAAGGGGATGTTGCTAATCCATTCACAAGGGATCCACCCCAATGATCCAACACCTCCCAGGAGGTCCTGCCTCCAACATAGGAGATAACATTTCAACATGAGATTTGGAGGAGTCAAACATCCAAACTACATCAGCCTTCAGAGATGTCTACATCCCACTCCCCAGAATTCGGGAATATGTTAGGGTAGTTAGCAAAGGTGGATTAAAGTTTCAGATGGAATTAAGGTTGCCAAACAGCTGACCTTGTGGGGCTTAATCACAAAAAGGTATTTGGAAGTGGAAGAGGGAATGAAAAGAGGGAACCAGAGAGATGGTAGCAAGAGAAGAACTCAGCCTGATGGTCTTGAAAATGGAGGAATGTGGGCACAAACCAATGAAAGCAGCCTCCCCCCACCGCCTGGCCACAGATGACACATGCAAGGAAATGGATTCTCTCCTAGAACCTCCAGAAAAGAACGTACCCTGCTAACACCTTGATCTTTGTCCAGTAATATCTGGGCAAATATCTGAGGGACAGAACTATAAGATAATAAATTTACATTGTTTTAAGCCATTAGGTTTGCAGCAATTTGTTATAATGGCCATAGAAAGTTAATACCATTATCATTTTAGAGCATCATACATTGCAAATACAAAGGTACTGAAATAGCCTTGCATTTGGAAGATCCTCAGATGCTAAAGGAAGTAGATTAAATGCTGAACAGGATCCAGTCCAATCCGCCTTATCAAACAGGAGCACATTTCAGGAATTGAGCTCTGCTATCTGTGTTTATGGACACTTCAAGAAATAGCAGTGTACTCCCCAGTAATCACAAGCCCAAAAATGGTTGAACAGGGTGTACAATTGTAAGAAGATAAAAGAAACAGAAATTGTATTTGCTTTTCATACATAGGCAGATTCTTATTTCTATGATCTCTTTGGCCTGAGTATAAGAAATCTTGTCCATTTTTTAAGACTGAAATTTTCTCATTTGAACTCTTGAGTATTCTTGTACTTGGCATTGTTTCTGACACCGACCTTCATATTTAAAGAGGAGCATTCTGACAGGAGTCACTCTCTGTTGGAGTATTTGAATTTTCTCATTTAAACTCTTCAATATTCTTGTATGAGGTTTGATGTTGTTTCTGACACTGACTTTCATATTTAAAGAGGATGACTCTGACAGGAGTCGCTACCTGTTGGCGTGTTTGATGCATGATAGTCCCGTTATATATTGAACAGATACAGATTTGACCCTCACTGTGTGCAAAGCAGTGTGCCAGACAATGTAATTTAGTAGTGAGCAAGCTACGTTCAGACCTTGTCTTCCTAGAGCTTCAAGTCTAGTTGGGAACACAGACATATACAGGTAATTACAACAGTGTGAGGAGTGCTAGAACAGAGAAGTACACTGTACTGAGGGAGACCCAACCTAGACTTGGCAAGAGGTGAAGGATGAGTAGCTGAAGCCAAGAATTTCCAGAGAAAGCCTTCCCCTTTGCACTGCTTTTGTCAAGTGGCTGACCTCTGCTTGCAGAGATAGGTTTTGTTCGTACTTATGTCTCTTTCTCCTGTTCAGCTTGAAGCCCTTGCTCAAAAAGTCAGCCTGTTCCTGACTGTAGAATAATATTTTGGCCATTAAAAAAGTCATATAAAAGAGAATTCAAAATAACTTTCTTTTTACTCCCCTGCCCCCATACCCATCTCACTCTCTTGCCCAGGTTGGAGTGCAGTGGCACAATCTCAGCTCACTGGAAACCTCTGCCTCCCGGGTTCAAGCAATTCTCCTGCCTCAGCCTCCCGAGTAGCTGGGATTATGGGCACATGCCGCCATGCCCAGCTAATTTTTGTATTTTGGGAAGAGGTGAGGTTTCATTATGTTGGCCAGGCTGGTCTCGAACTCCTGACCTTATGACCTGCCCACCTCAGCCTCCCAAAGTGCTGGGATTACAGGCATGAGCCACCATGCCCAGCTCAAGATATCTTTCAAAGTTATGGCTCAATACAATTTTGAAACTACCATACTGATAGTTTTGGCTGTTTATGTTTAAACTTACTGTGCCACAGCTGGCCAAAAAAATTGTTGCTAGCCTTTCTCTATATATATTCTGCCCACCACATCTTGCCATTTCCTAATAAAAAAAATTATTTTCCTAGTTATACAGTAATACAAGTTAATTTTAGAAATTTGGGAAGTTAAAGAAAAGGATACATTTTTAAATGTTTATGTCACCGTAGTCGCTACCACGAGGGGCAGATTTGCCCTGAGTTTTTTTTAAAGGCTCTACAGTCAATATTCATTAGTCAAAGATTTTATATTTACAAATTCCCCTACTTGCTAAAATTGAATTGTAACTGCCAATCAGTACTCACAGTGCATTTCACTTATTTATGGACATGCAAATGTCAGAGCAGCAAAAAAGCTGAGTTGGTCAATGCATACGTGCCCAGGTGATGATGTCAAACAAGGTGATGCCTAGCCTTCTTATTTCAGCTCCCACACTGTAAACAGGTATCTTTTTTAAGGTCTACTTAGTGCTATATTTTTTACATGTATATGCTTTTTGTTAGTGCTCTTGTGGTTTAAAATGTCCCCGAGCATAGAGCTGAAGCACTGTCTGGTGTCCAAGGCATAACAAGGCTGTGATTGTCTTGAGAAAATATGTGCGTTAGATCAGCTTCTTTCGGGCATAAGTGACAGTGCTGTTGGTTGTGATTTCAATGTTAAGTAATCAATAATATGTATTTAAATAAGATGTCTTGAAACAGAAACACATATAAAACAAGGTTATAAATTGATCAGTTGACAAAAATATTGTGGCCAGAGGCTTGCAGGAACCTAACTCTGTATCTCCCCTAGGTGCAATGACTCAGTATTTGCAATGCAGTGTTTGTAGTGACCTTGTAGACCATAACTACCATAAATAGTAAGAACTGTCAGTATTTTCTTCATATCAAAAAAGAAAAAGGAATCATAGCATATGTCAATTTTCATGTACTACTTTTTTCTCTTAACCTTACATTTTGAGCATTTTTCAATGTTATTAAATATTTTTGAGATATGCCTTTTAATGACATATTCAAACAAATAGATCTCCATGATTTGTTTCCCTCTTACTAGATATTAGGTTATTTCCAAGGATCATTCTTATACATATGTTCTTGTGTACCTCACTGATTCATTTGTTGCCTCACTCACTCATTCAACAAATATTTATTTAGCACTTTGTCCCAGGCCTCCTGCATAAGAATACAAAAATAAATAGTACAGATACCAATCTCTGCTCTCATGAAGCTTAACATCCACTGAGACAGATAATAAATATGTACACAAATAATTCACAGTAATAATAATAAGTGCTGGTAGAGACAAGTACAGGAAGCTACAAAAAGCCCATGGAAGGCCTGACCTTGATCAGGGAAGGGTTCTGAAGCAGCAGTTTCAGCCGAGCCCTGTAAGAACTCGGGAATGAAATGAAATGCACTTGATGCCTAGGATAGGGATAGAAGAGAGGGGTTTTCTTCTCTCTTCCTCCTCTCCCTCTTTGCCCCCCTCCCCATAGCACAGGCCAAATAGTGTATCAGTGGGCTGTGTCTTTCATGTGCCTGTGACCCAGGGTCAGGCTCCCATCTGTCTGCCTGCCCACAACCCACTACCACCTTTTACTCCCCTCTTGCCCGCCCCCCACAACACATAGAGAGCAAAGACATGGAGGAGAAAGAGGTGGTTAGAAGAGGCTCAGGGACACCTGCCTGGAGTGGGTCTTGCCAGTGGATCCCATGGGACCCAACAGGCAGAAGAGAGGGGTGAGATGTGCCTGCAGGCCTGCTCAGGGTGGGGCCTGAACTCAGCTGCAGGGTTTGGTTTATCACTGGCTGTGGCCACCACAGATACCTGTCAAAACTTCCTCCCTGTGCCCTTTTCCCAGTAGAGCAGCTCTCTACTCGCTCTCAAAATCATCTCTCACTGTTGTTTGAAAGACCAAATTCAGAGGACAAATGATTCTTTAGGGGCATCAGTGTGCAATGTGCGAACAAGTCAGTAGTAGTAAAGTCAAGGACCAGTTAAAAACATTTGTTGGCCTCTTTCCACATCTTAAGGGCAATGTTACTTTTAGAGGTCCAGGTGTCCACTTTGCCAGGGAATCTTTGAAGCCATTTTCTTTAAGAGTATTCCTCCAAGAAATACGTACACAGAGAGAATTTGTGACAATTTGAACATCAGGGAATTAGAATGTGCAAAGCTTAAATTATTGGGGGATTATTGAGGGGAATATCAGCCTGAAATCCATCAACCAGAATTTAGAAGAAGTGCAATTTGTACTTTCTGAAACGTTAGCACTCATTCTAACTGCTAACTAGCCATTGCCACTAGAGGTCCTGCCTGCCTGACTTCAAGGAAAACACAAGCCTCACAACTAGTCCCTGAGTGGTGTGATTTGTAACACATGGCACTTAAGTGCTTGGAAATATTTATTCTCTTAAAAAGATTAATCACAGTGACCGATGGCACACTATGCATCTGCTTAGCAAATTCTTTCTTAGCACAAAAGTAACTTCAGCTAATTTATAGGCTAAACCTTTATCAATTCCAGAGCAGCAATGCCCAAATTAGTATGCAATGCAAATAGGTGATTTCTATCAAGAAGGCCTCGATATCCACGACACAAATTAACAATGGCTCAGGTACCAGCTATTCACTGTGATTCTCTAGAAAATCCAGTGTTGACAACATATCCACTAATCCTAATAAGGTTTCTTAAAAACATCTTCATAGAAACTTCAAATTCCCTATACTTTAGGCTAAAATTAGCTGATGCTCACTCAGTTTTCACCCTGAGATGCAGTTCGAGTCTAATTTGGCACCTTACTCAGCTATCTGTAGCAGGCCCAGGTGAAGAAGGGAGAAAAAAAGGTGTTAGTTGCAAAGTCAGGATCTGACTTAATAAACTTTTGCCTTCTTGTTATCCTATATATTATCTTGTTAAAACTCAACATGACTTAGTACCATTAACCTCCACTGCCTTCTCACCAAGGCCTTTTCCATTTCATTGCAAATGGTAAGCACATTTTCACTTTGCCCAACCCCCATAGTTGATGAGTGACTTCCCAAGTTCATCCTCTGCTCAGCCTTTGTCAATGTCTTCAGCCATTCCTTCCAAGAAACTGTTCTGGTTTCTGCAACATGATCTATTCTTAGCCCATGCTGGCAAGTCTTAAACTCTCAAGTTTTTATCGAAGTGACTCAGTAATCTGGTCTCAATAAATAACTGCAATTTGTGTGTGTGTGTCTTCCCCAAGGACACATCTTAACCTTCTAAAGACAGGATACTAAAGAAGTTTCACAACTGCAGTTGCATTTTCAGGAAAAGCACTCTGCCTCAGGTTTTCCCAAGCACCTTTCTTTTTTTATCCATGATATTTGAAACAATGGTTCTCAGCCCTGACTGCACATGAAAATCATCTGGGGAGCTTTTAAAAACCACAGGTACCTGACCCATATACCATACCAATTGAATCAAAACTCTATGAGCAGAGCCTGGGCACTGATATTTTTGAAAACTCCCAGGGTTGAAAACCAGTGTCCACAAGTGTTAATTAGGATTGTTTTGTTTACGTCACTTGATCAAGATTTTTAATAAAGATATTCCACTGAAAACTATGAGAATTTAACATAGGTTAATAATAATGACTATTAACATTTGCTTGAAGATTTTAACATGGTATAGAACTCTCAGAGCTTATTTGCTATTTGCATAACTAATCGATATTTATGAAATACATACTAGGAACCATTCTAGGTTCTAGAACAAAAAAGATTTAAGAAGACATGGCAATTGCCCTTTAGAGATTGATATGGTTTGGTTCTGTGTCCTCATCCAAATCTCATCTCAAATTGTAGTACCCACGTGTCAAAGGAGGAACCTGGTGAGAGGTGATTGGATAATGGGGGCAGTTTCCCCATGCTGCTCTAGTGATAGTGAGGGAGTTCTCACAAGATCTAATGGCTTAAAATTGCCAGTTTCCCCTGCTCTTTCTCTCTCCTGCTGCCGTGTAAGATATACCTTGCCTCCCCTTCACCTTCCACCATGATTGTACATTTCCTGAGGCCTCCCCAGCCATGTGGAACTTTGAGTCTATTAAACCTCTTTTCTTCATAAATTACCCAGTTTCAGGTATCTTTATAGCAGTGTATATACAGGTATCTACAGACTAGTCAATGAAATCAAACAAGCATACTTCCACACAGCTTACAGGTGGCATGTGTACAGTACAGTGGAAGTCCAAGGAAGGAGTGATCTGGCATACCTGAGAAGTTCAGCAAAGGACTTATTCAGGAGATAACTCCTCTGCTGAGTCTTGAAAGATTAGCCTTTCAAGTGGAAGGTGGGGGACTGAGAGAGGTTTCAGGAGTCTCAGGCAGAAAGGGCAGTATAAGCAAAGACAGTGAAGCTATGAAAAATACTAGTATGTTCAGTTAATTAAGTCAAAGGAGAAGCAGTGGGGGAGGAAATGAAGCTAGAGGGTCCCCAGGGGACATAAATGCCATACTAATGAATTTGGACTTTATCCTGGAGGCCACCAGGCCCTCAACATTTTTATCATATATCTCTATTAATTTTTAAAAATAGCACATATCTCCAATATATGTTTGTTTATGGTCTACATAAATATAATGCTATGTTCATACATTATAAAACATGTGCTAAAAACAGAAATTTTAAAAGAGCAAAATTTAAAGCACCTGTAAATGTTCCTTGAGGTCATCCTCCTCTATCACAGTGAACCATCCTGCTCATCCCTAGACTATGCATCCTCCACTTTGAGACAACTACAGATAGGGAGAGTTGGAAAAGTGAGTTAATCTACTCTTCACAGAACTCTCATGAGGTAGATAGGGCCAATAGTAAGAAAACTAAGAGCTAACGATATGGCGTGACTCACTGGGTCACACAGCTAGTTAAAGCAGGGGAAGGACCAAGATCACAACTAAGGCCCCAGCCAGCATTTCACCTACAATCCCACATCATCTCCAGAGTTATGCTCCTTACTACAATTTCCTATGAAGTCAAAAGGACTTGAACAAGATATGATTTTGTGTTTAATTATGTAATCCTCACCTGAACATGAGAAAAATTCTGAGAAGATGACTATAAAACATTATTGGGGTTGGGTGCGGTGGCTCACACCTGTAATCCCAGCACTTTGGGAGGCTGAGGTGGGCGGATCATGAGGTCAAGAGATCAAGACCTTCTTGGCCAACATGGTGAAACCCCATCTCTACTAAAAAATACAAAAATTAGCTGGGCATGGTGATGCACACCTGTAATCGCAGCTACTTGGGAGGCTGAAGCAGGAGAATTGCTTGAATCTGGGAGGCGGAGGTTGCAGTGAGCCAAGATCCCGCCACTGCACTCCAGCCTGGTGCCTAGAGACAGAATGAGCCTCTGTGTCAAAACAACAACAACAACAAAAATTATTGGGATTAAATTGACTTAGGACCACTGTATTGAGATCTAGTAGGGGAGATGTGTATTTGAAACAAATGAAGAATAGAATAGCCTTAGTTAGCCGAGAGCTATTATGTACACACAAGAATGAATTGTTCATTTTTAAAGAAGGTGGTATGGCAGTATGGAGATAGCACTGGCTTTGGAGTCAGGGGACCTAGGTTTCAATTTTAATATCACCACCCACAGATCCCTCATATGCTTTGCATGAACTTTAGCAGTTTACTTAAGCATACTCATTAGTGAAATGGGGTTAGATAATTTTTACTCCATAAGACAGTACTAAACAAACTCTCAATAGAATAGCTGTTCTTTACTTTCCCTTTTCTTTTTTTTTTTTATTTTAATTTTTTTTTATTTTATTTTTTTTTTAATTTTTATTGGATTATAGGTTTTGGGGTACATGAGCAGAGCATGCAAGACAGTTGCGTAGGTACACACATGGCAGTGTGCTTTGCTTTTCTTCTCCCCTTCACCCACATTTGGCATTTCTCCCCAGGCTATCCCTCCCCACCTCCCCCTCCCACTGGCCCTCCCCTTTTCCCCCCAATAGACCCCAGTGTTTAGTACTCCCCTTTCTGTGTCCATGTGTTCTCATTTTTCATCACCCACCTATGAGTGAGAATATGCGGTGTTTCATTTTCTGTTCTTGTGTCAGTTTGCTGAGGATGATGTTCTCCAGATTCATCCATGTCCCTACAAACGACACAAACTCATCATTTCTGATTGCTGCATAATATTCCATGGTGTATATGTGCCACATTTTTCCAATCCAGTCTATTATCAATGGGCATTTGGGTTGATTCCAGGTCTTTGCTATTGTAAACAGTGCTGCAATGAACATTCGTGTACATGTGTCCTTATAGTAGAACGATTTATAGTCTTTTGGATATATACCCAGTAATGGGATTGCTGGGTCAAATGGAATTTCTATTTCTAAGGCCTTGAGGAATCGCCACGCTGTCTTCCACAATGGTTGAACTAATTTACACTCCCACCAACAGTGTAAAAGTGTTCCTTTTTCTCCACATCCTCTCCAGCATCTGTTGTCTCCAGATTTTTTAATGATCGCCATTCTAACTGGCGTGAGATGGTATCTCAATGTGGTTTTGATTTGCATCTCTCTGATGACCAGTGACGATGAGCATTTTTTCATATGATTGTTGGCCTCATATATGTCTTCTTTCGTAAAGTATCTGTTCATATCCTTTGCCCACTTTTGAATGGGCTTGTTTTTTTCCTGTAAATCTGTTTGAGTTCTTTGTAAATTCTGGATATCAGCCCTTTGTCAGATGGGTAGACTGCGAAAATTTTTTCCCGTTCTGTTGGTTGGCGATCCACTCTAGTGACTGTTTCTTTTGCCGTGCAGAAGCTGTGGAGTTTCATTAGGTCCCATTTGCCTATTTTGGCTTTTGTTGCCAATGCTCTTGGTGTTTTGTTCATGAAGTCCTTGCCTACTCCTATGTCCTGGATAGTTTTGCCTAGATTTCCTTCTAGGGTTTTTATGGTGCCAGGTCTTATGTTTAAGTCTTTAATCCATCTGGAGTTAATTTTAGTGTAAGGTGTCAGGAAGGGGTCCAGTTTCTGCTTTCTGCACATGGCTAGTCAGTTTTCCCAACACCATTTGTTAAACATGGAATCCTTGCCCCATTGCTTGTTTTTGTCAGGTTTATCAAAGATTGTATAGTTGTATGTATGTTGTGTTGCCTCCGGTGCCTCTGTTTTGTTCCATTGGTCTATATCTCTGTTTTGGTACCAGTACCATGCTGTTTTGATTACTGTAGCCTTGTAGTATAGTTTGAAATCCGGTAGTGTGATGCCCCCCGCTGTGTTCTTTTTGCTTAGAATTGACTTGGCTATGCGGGCTCTCTTTTGGTTCCATATGAAGTTCATGGTGGTTTTTTCCAGTTCTGTGAAGAAAGTCAATGGTAGCTTGATGGGGATAGCGTTGATTCTGTAAATTACTTTGGGCAGTATAGCCATTTTCACGATATTAATTCTTCCTAACCATGAACATGGAATGTTTCTCCATCTGTTTGTGTCCTCTCTGATTTCGTTGAGCAGTGGTTTGTAGTTCTCCTTGAAGAGGTCCCTTACGTTCCTTGTGAGTTGTATTCCAAGGTATTTTATTCTTTTTGTAGCAATTGCGAATGGCAGTTCGCTCTTGATTTGGCTTTCTTTAAGTCTGTTATTGGTGTAGACGAATGCTTGTGATTTTTGCACATTGATTTTATATCCTGAGACTTTGCTGAAGTTGTTTATCAGTTTCAGGAGTTTTTGGGCTGAGGCAATGGGGTCTTCTAGGTATACTATCATGTCATCTGCAAATAGAGACAATTTGGCTTCCACCTTTCCTATTTGAATACCCTTTATTTCTTTTTCTTGCCTGATTGCTCTGGCTAGAACTTCCAGTACTATATTGAATAGGAGTGGTGAGAGAGGGCATCCTTGTCTAGTGCCGGATTTCAAGGGGAATGCTTCCAGTTTTTGCCCATTCAGTATGATATTGGCTGTTGGTTTGTCATAAATAGCTTTTATTACTTTGAGATACGTTCCATCGATACCGAGTTTATTGAGGGTTTTTAGCATAAAGGGCTGTTGAATTTTGTCAAATGCCTTCTCTGCGTCAATTGAGATAATCATGTGGTTTTTGTTTTTGGTTCTGTTTATGTGGTGAATTACGTTGATAGACTTGCGTATGTTGAACCAGCCTTGCATCCCCGGGATGAATCCTACTTGATCATGATGAATAAGTTTTTTGATTTGCTGTTGCAATCGGCTTGCCAATATTTTATTCAAGATTTTTGCATCTATGTTCATCATGGATATTGGCCTGAAGTTTTCTTTTCTCGTTGGGTCTCTGCTCCCTTTTCTTTTTTATTTTTTCTTTGAGGAAGGCAGGAAGGGAGGGAAGGAGGAAGGGAGGGAGGAGGGAAGGGATGAAGGAAGGAAGGGAGAAAGGGGGGAGGGAGGGAGGGAGGGAAGGGAAGGAAGGAAATCAAGCAATGAGAGAGACATTGCCGACCTGGATCTAGAGGTTTACCAGTTGATTTCTTTTTTTTTTTCCTTTTCTTTTTTTTGAGAGAAGGAAAGAAAAAAAATGAGTAAAGGAGAGGAAGAAAGAGGAAGAGAAAAAGGGAGGGTGAATGGAAATATTGCTTTATTCTGAAAAAAAATGGGTATTAATAATGGCCAATGTTTCATTTAAACCTATGAGTAGGTGTGATGTGGTATTGAAAAGAATGTATATTTTGTGTATTTGAAGTGGAGAGCTCTATAAATATTTATTAAGTTTACTTGTTCCGGATCTGAGTTCAAGTCCTTGATATCCTTATTAATTTTCTGTCTCATTGAATCTAAGTCTCTATGTATCTGGGTGTTAGGATCGTTAGCTCTTGTTGTTGCATTGATCCTTTTACCACTATATCTTTGTTGCTTTAAAATCTATTTTCTCCGATGCGAGAATTGCAACTCCTGCTTTTTATTTATTTATTTATTTATTTTTGCTCTCCATTTGGTTGGCAAATCTTTCTCCATCCCTTTGTTTTGAGTCTTTGTGTATCCTTGCATGTGAAACAGGTCTGGATGTAACATACCGTTGGGTTTTGGCTGTGTCTTTTGATTGGGGATTTAGTCGATTTAAATTTAGGGTTACTGCCATTTGATGTTAACTGGCTGTTTTATCCATTTGTTGATATAAATTCTTCTTTATGTTGGTGCTCTTTACTTTGTGCTATATTTTTAGTAAGGCTAATACTGGTTGTTTCTTTCTGTGTGTAATGCTTCTTTCAGAAGCTCTTGTAAAGCAGGCCTGGTGGTAATAAAATCTCTGAGTACTTGCTTGTTCATAAAAGATTTTATTTTTCCTTCAGTTGTGAAGCTTAGTTTGGCTGGATATGAAATTCTGGGCTGAAGGTTCTGTTCTTTGAGGATGTTGAATATTGGCCCCCACTCTCTTCTGGCCTGTAGAGTTTCTGCTGAGAGATCTGCTGTAAGTCTGATAGGCTTGCCTTTGTGGGTAACCTGACCTTTCTCTCTGGCTGCCCTTAGTATTTTCTTCTTCATTTCAACCCTGGTGAATCTAACGATTATGTGCCTTGGGGTTGCTCTTTTTGAGGAATATCTTTTGGTGTTCTCTGTATTACCTGGGGTTGAATATTGACCTGCTTCGCTAGTTTAGGAAAATTTTCCTGAATAATATCCTGAAGGGTATTTTCCAGCTTGGATTCATTCTCTCTGTCGCATTCAGGTACACCTATCAAATGTAAATTTGGTCTTTTCACATAGTCCCACATTTCTTGGAGACTTTGCTCATTCCTTTTTATCCTTTTTTCTCTAATCTTGTCTTCTTGTTTTATTTCATAAAGTTGGACTTTGACCACTGATATCCTTTCTTCTGCTTGAACAATTCAAGTGTTTAAACCTGTGTATACTTCTCGGAGTTCCTGCATTGTATTCTTCAGTTCCATTAATTCACTAATATTCCTCTCTAAGTTGTCTATTCTCAATAGGATTTCATCAAACCTTTTTTCAAAGTTCTTAGTTTCTTTACGTTGGGCTACAACATGTTCTTTTAACTCACAGAAGTTTCTTATTATCCATTCCCTGAAGCATGATTCTGTTATTGGGATGCACTCTTTCTCCATCAAGCCTTGTTCCATTGTTGATGTGGAACTGTGATCATCTTTAGAGGGAGAGGCGTTCTGATTTTGAGTATTCTCAGCCTTTTTACTCTGGTTTCTTCCCATCATTGTAAATTTATCCTCCTGTCGTCTTTGATACTACCAACTTTCAGATTAGGTCTCTTTAGTGGACGTCCAAGTTGTTAGTTCCCAGGGCCAGAACAGTGGCATTAAGACTGATGGTGCTTTTCTGCCCAGGATTCTCCTGTCTGGCTTCCTTCTTGTGTCTGTAATAGGCGACTCTGCCTTCCCGGGGCTCCAAACCTCGATCAGAAGGGGAGCCAGTCTCATTTACCCTGCGCCGAGAGCTGCCGCGCCGAGGTGCTGTCACAGCTGCTGCACCGGCCTCAGGAGTCATGCTGGGGACCCGTGTGGGTCCTCCAAACCTCGGTCAGAAGGGGAGCCAGCCCTGTTTACTCTGCTCCGAGAGCTGCTGCGCCAAGGTGCTGGTGAAACCACTGCGCTGGCCACAAGAGTCGCGCTGGCGACCCGTGTGACTCCTCCACTAGGGATCTTCTGCTCCATCAGTGACCAGAATTTTTCTGAAAGTGTGGCATCCTCTAGTTTTCTGCGCTTTCACTGAGAGCTGCAATCCCAAGATGTTAGCAATCAGCCATCTTGGATCGTTCCTCTACTTTCCCTTTTCTAAACAAAATACCATAAATTGTGTTAATCATTAAAATTGAGCTGGACATTGCATATAATTTCATTGTTTTTGCATCACACAGAAGGCATTTTAGGAAATTTCATTAAATTATTATTGTAAATGAAAGAAATGCTTCTTGTTGGAAAAAGTGTTGACTAAACTAGCTTTTTTATACACAATAATAGCTACCATTTATTTAAGGCCACCTAAGTGCCTAGGGTTTTGTTAGTTAGTATACATATATTTTATTAAATTTTCACAACTCTATTTGCAGCAAGTTTCATTATGCTAATTCTGTAAATGAAGTTAATTGGTAGAGAACCCACAAATAGAATCCAGTACTTTTTGTTGAAAGTCTTCTCTATTACATTAGGTTAAAGGGTATGAATCTAAAACTTCATTCACAAACTTTCACAGAACACTAGCTTCTTGAGACATAAACATTCATTCAAGAGTCAAGACTATCATAAAAACCTCCCAACAAAGAAAAATCCCAGGACCAAATGACTTCACTAGTGAATTCTACCAAATATTTAAAGAAGAATTAATGTTGATCTTTCTCAAGCTCTTCCGAAAACTTGAAGAGGGAAGAATACTTCCAAATTTATTTTATGAGGCCAGCATTATACTGATACCAAAGCCAGATAAAGACACTACAAAAGAAGAGAAAATTGAAGACAATATCCCTGATAAGCAAAGATGCAGAAATCTTCAACAAACTACTAGCAAGCTGAATCTAAAAGCACATTAAAAGGATCATACACAGTAACCAAGTGGGATTTATCTGTAGAATTCAAGGATGGCTCAACATATAAAAATCAATTGGCACCACATTAACAGAACAAAAGATAAAAATTATATGATCATCTCAATAGATACAGAAAGATCATTTGACAAAATTCAACATCCTTTCATGATAAATACTCTCAACAAACTAGAAATAGAATTACCTCAACATATTATAATTAAGGTGAGATATAGATAGCCCATAGCTAATCTCATACTCAATGATGAAAAACTGAAAGCTTTTTCTCAAAGATTAGAATCAAGGCAAGAATGCCTTCTCTTGACACTTCTATTCAACAGAACACTGGGAATCCTAGCCAGAGCAGTTAGGCAAAAAAAAAAAAAAAAATAGTGCCCAAATTAAAAGAGAAGAAGTGAACTTGTCCACATTGTTAGCAGATGACATGATTTTATAAATTAGAAAACTCTAAAGACTCTATTTTTAAAAAAGAACTGTTCAAACTAAACAATGAATGAGTAAAGTTGCAGGATACAAAATCAATATATAAAAATTACTTACATTTCTGTACACTAACAGTGAACTATCTGGAAAAGGAAATTAGGAAACAATTCTATTTAAAATAGCACCAAAAAATAAAATATCTAAGAACAAACTCAACTACGAAGTTGAAAACAGACTGAACTCTACAAAATATAGTAAAAAGAAAAAAAACAAGACACAAATGAAACGATATCAAATGTTCTTGGATCAGAAGACCTAATATTATTAAAATGTTCATACTTCTCAAAGCAATCTACAGATTAAATGCAATTCCTGTCAAAGTTCCAATGGCATTTTTTCCATAAATAGACAAAATGCTAAAATTCATAGCCATATAAACCCTGAGAAAGAAGAAAAAAGCTGGAGGCCTCACAGATCCTTATTTCAATATATAGCACAAAGCCACAGTAATCAAAATGTTATGATACTGGCATGAAAACAGACATATAAGCCAATGGAACAGAATAAAGAGCCCAGAAATAAATCCATGCATATATGGTCAACTGATCATCATGAAAGGTGCTAAGAATATACAATAGGGAAAAGATAGTCTTTTCAACAAATGTTATTGGGAAGACTGGATGTGACATACAAAACAGTAAAACTGGACCCTTATCTTACACCATACACAAAAAATCAATTCAATATCGTTATTTTACATTTAACGATCTGAAACTATAAACCTGCTAGAAGAAAACATAGAGGAAAAACACTTGACGCTGGTCTTGGCCATGATTTTGTGGATACAACACAAAAGGCACAGGGAACAAAAACAAAATAAATAGGACCACATCAAAAGAAAAAGTTTATGCACAACAAAGGAAACAATCAACTGAGTGAAAAGGCAGCTTACTCAGTGGGAGAAAATATTTGCAAACCATATATCAGATACAAGGTTATTCTTCAAGCTATACAAGGAATTCCTACTATTCAATAAGAAAAAAAAAACCTAATAAGCTGATTTTTTAAATGGGCTAAGGACTTGAATAGACATTTCTCCAAAGAAGACATGCAAATGACCAACATGTATATGAGAAAATGCTTAACATCACTAATCATCAGGGAAATGCAAATCAAAGGCACTATTAGAGATCACCTTGCACCTGTGGAGATGAGCATTATTTTTTTTTTCAATTTTTGTATTATACTTTAAGTTCTGGTGTATATGTGCAGATCATGCAGGATTGTTACATAGGTATACACATGCCATGGTGGTTTGCTGCATCCATCCTCCCATCATCTACATTAGGTATTTCTCCTAATGTTATCTCTCCCCAATCCCCCCTACCCCCTGCTATCCCTCCCCTTGCCCCCCTCATCCCCCAACAGGCCCTGGTGTGTGATGTTCCCCTCCCCGTGTCCATGTGTTCTCATTGTTCAACACCCACTTATGAGTGAGAACATGCAATGTTCGGTCAGAATAAGTATTACATTTTTTTAAAGACACCAAATGTCAAGAATGTGGAGAAATTGAAACCCCTGCACACCGTTGGTGGGAATGTAAAATGGTGAAGCTGCTATAAAAAGCAGTATAGATGTTCCTTAAAAAAATAAATAAAAATATGACTACCACATGACCCAGCAATTTACTTCTGTGTATGTATCTCCCCACCAAAATTGAAATCAGGATCTAAAGAGATATTAGCACTCTTATATTCACAGCAGCGCTATTCACTATGGCCAAGACATAGAAACAACCTAAATATCCATCAACGAATGGATAAAGAAAATGTCATCTATGCATACACAGTTGCATACAATGGAATGCTATTCAGTCTTTAAAAAAAGGAAATTCTGCAATATGTGACAACATGGATGAGCCTTGAGGACATTATGCTAAGTAAAATAAGTCACAGAAATCCAAATACTATATGATTCTACTTGTCTAAGGCATTTAAAATTGTCAAATTCATAGAATCGAAGAGTGCAATTACGGTTTCTAGGGCTGGGGAGTGAAGAAATGGAGAATTACTAATCAACAGACATAAAGTTTCAGTCAAATGAGACGAATATGCTCTAGATGTCTACTGTTCAGCATTGTACTTAGAGTCAACAATAATGTACACTTAAAATGGTTTACAAAGGTAGATCTCATGTTAAGTGCTATTACAACAATAAAAATTTTTAAAAATCAAATAGTTTGGTATTTATTACAAATAAATACCCAAATAAATTTGGGTATTTAAAATTACAAATAATTTTAAAATAAAAACTAACTTTAAGGAGATTGGCAGTAGATAAAATAATCACATACACACAGAAACTCAGCCTGCCAGAGCTGCATTAAGAGGTTCCGAAAAGTACACTGGAATTATTAAAGATTCTATGAAACCCTGAAGGAGAAAAAATCAATTTATTCTTATTTAATCCAAGTTTCAAATTTATTTAACCATGCAGACCTTTCTGGTTTCCAGGAATACATATTAACATCACTCAGGAACAAGTATGCAATTAAAATTAGTTTGGCAAATGCTTATCTAAAGAAACCATAAGACTACTTCCATTTGATGTATTATTTGGTATTATCAAAAAGCCAAAGACAGATGAAATACTATTTTTCTAACCCTTTGTAAGATTTAGTAGGTACAGAGCAGGGAGGATTATATGGTTCTTGTCTACAGCAACAATTCCACACAGATAAGCTTTTGGTCTCCACCACTTGCCACTCCTCAGACTTGTTCCCTTCCACAAACACAAAACTTGTTTTGGAAAGACAAAACCAAAGGTATTATTAAGTGGTTCTGAGCATCCTGGAATTAAATGACGCCATTTAGTGGGAGCTTTTCAGAACACAAGGAATGACTGTACTGCAGTGCATTTCATACAACTCATGAGGGAAAACATCTCTTCTTGTACAAGTGACTATGACTAAAGAAAGCTTGTTCCTTGTGAAGAACACTCAGAGGCGGAGCTGCAGGGCTGTTTGGAAAGTGCTGCCTATAAGAGTAGGGAAGTTGCAAAAAGCTACACACGGAACCAGAAGGAGCTCATTGTGTTAGTCTGTGATTCCCCCCTGGTCTCCTGCCTGGTCTGGAGAACCACATCACAATGGGGAGACTGCAGAGAGAGAGGCCAGAGGCGGGTGTCATCATTGAAAGCTGAGAAGACAGAGGTTGGTAAATTAGTTACACCATTGAACTGAGCTCTGACAGGCAACCCCTGAGCAACACAATGTAGATTTAGAGAGTGTTAAGATCAAATACACAGGTGTGTTCCTTCCAAGGAATCTACAGAAGGCTCTGAGTTAGTGTAATCAAGGGCACCAATCT
This sequence comes from Callithrix jacchus, assembly GCF_049354715.1. Classification (NCBI taxonomy): domain Eukaryota; kingdom Metazoa; phylum Chordata; class Mammalia; order Primates; family Cebidae; genus Callithrix; species Callithrix jacchus. The sequence goes on along the minus strand of NC_133510.1, from coordinate 102,022,435 downwards.
CTCTCAGGAAAAAGTGACTCCTTAGGCTTTCCATTAAAAAATAGAGTTTTGGTTCATAATGTTGACAAAGCAATCAGAAAACAAGGAGGATAAACTTGAGGGGGTAAACACAGGGATGAAGGGCAGTATTAACTAAAAAGCAGCATTATCTGAGACAGCAGTGTTAACGGGTTTCCTTCCTATCACACACAAAAGCGTCTAGGAAATATTTGACAATATAACTTTGAGTTCTTTTTTTTTCTCTAGTGCAAAACAAAACATGCTTGTAACAGGACATCAATATAAAAACAGTAATACAGAGTGTGCTGTCTCTGGTTTAAATAGCCTGTCTTTGAAGTGTACGGAAATACTATTGGATGGAGATAGAATCTCCAACTATAATCCTAATAGAAAACAGGAGAAAGGAGTGTCTATTCAGTTGCCTTAATTGTATTTACCCAGAACTTCAGATCCAGTTATTTCACCTCTTCCTTATTCTCATCTTAAAAAGTCATTTTTCTTTTCATACTAAATAAATTTTCAGGCCATAAAAAACACTTTTCCCCTCTGGCCAGTGACCAGAAGGCCTCAAGTTTCTCTAATTTGAAGTTATACTTCAGTTATGTTTGAAATAGCCTGAGTTTGAAAGATATGGTTGATTGGGCTCTATATTTAAAGTATAGCAGGGCATATTAAACTTTACAGAGCATTCGTCAACAACTCAAGTCACCAGTGTCCGTGATGGACAGAATCAGGTTGATTTCACTTTCCAGGGTAGGAGAGTAGCCTAACAACTCTGATTATCCTCAGGCTATTGCTCCTGGTGCCTTAAAAGACATTGCGGAAATGTCATTTTCTGTCACCATCATTTTCTGCCAGAGCTACCAGCAGCATGGGAACTTATGAATTGTCCCAATAGGGGAGAAAATAAACAGGTGAAAACCATGAGTGGCCAGATTTATGCCACATTATTTTTATTGAGTTATAATTTACACACCATTAAATTTGCTCCTTTAATATGTACAATTCAGTAGTTTTAGTGTACTCACAGAACTGTGTGACCATCACAACCATGTAACTTTAGAACGTTCTCACCATGCCCAAAAGAAACCCCATACCCATGAGTAGTCACTACCCCCACCCCCCGACTTTCCCCAGCCCCTGCACTGGACATTTCGTATAAATGGAATCATACAATATGTGGTCTTTTTTTCATTAGGTTTTTTCAATAAGAGTGTTTTCATGGTTCATCCAGATTACAGTATGTATAAGTCCTTCATTTTATTAACAAATTGTTATTCCATTATATGGATACGCCACACTTATGTATCCATTCATCATTTAATGGACATTTGGGTTGTTTAGTCTTTGGGGCTATTTTTAATAATCCTGCTGGAAATATTTATGTACAAATTTTGTATCGACATATGTTTTCAATTCTCTTGGGTGTATACCTAGGAGTGGAATTGCTGGATCATATGGTAACTCTAAATTTAACTTTTTGAGGAACTGCTAACCCATTTTCCAAAGTGTCTGCACTGTTTTGCAATCCCACCAGTAGAGTATGAGAATTAAAATCTCTCCACATCTTTGCCAGCACTTGTTATGGTCTGTCTTTTTTGTTTCAGCCATCTTAGTAGGAATAAAGTAGTATTTCATTGTGGTTTTTATTTGCATTTCCCTGATGACTAGTGAGGCTTTGCAACTTTTCATCTGTTTATTGATCATTTGCATATATTTTGGGAGAAACATCTATTCAAATCCTTTGTGCATTTTAAAATTGGGTTACTTGTCTTTTGTTGTTGAACTAGAACAATTAATTATATACAAGTAATAGAAGACTCTTATCAGATATTTGATTTACAAATATTTTCTCCACTTTTGTGGATTGTGTTTTTACTGTCTTCATAGTATCATTTGAATCACAAAAAGGTTTTGATTTTGGTGAGGTTCATTATATATTTTTTTCTTTTGTCACTTGTGCTTTCGGTGTCATTTCTAAGAAGTAATGCCTGATCCAAGATTCTGAAGATTTTCTTTTATGTTTCCTTCTGAGTTTTGTAGTGTCGGCTCTTTCATTTAGGCCTATGATTCATTTTGAGTTAATTTTTATGATTCATGTGCGTTAAGGATCCAACTTCATTCCTTTGAATGTGGATATTCAGTTGTTCAGAACCTTTGCCTTTGTTGAAGAGCCTCTTTCCCCTCCATTGGATTACCTTGGCATTTTTTTTTTTTTTTTTTTTTTTTTTTTTGGAGACAAAATATCACCCTGTCGTCCAGGCTGGAGTGCAGTGGCATGATCTCAGCTGACTGCAACCTCTGCCTCCCCAGGTTCAAGTGATTCTCCTGCCTCAGCCTCCTGAGTAGCTGGGACTACAGGCACGTGCCACCTTGCCTAGCTAATTTTTTTGTATTTTTAGTAGAGATGGGGTTTCACCATGTGGGCCAGGATTGTCTCAATCTCTTGACTTCGTGATCTGCCCACCTTGGCCTCCCAAAGTACTGGGATTACAGGTGTGAGCCACCACGCCTGGCCCTACGTAGGCACTCTTGTTGAAAACCAGCTGACCCTGTAAAAGCTTACTACTGAATTTTCAATTACTTTCATTGATTTATATGTCTCTCCTTATACCAATACTGTTCTTATACTTTATACTGTCTTCATAACTGTAGCTTTGTATCAGGCTTTGAAATCAGGAAGTATGAGTTCTTCCATCTTTGTTCTTCTTATTCAAGACTTTTGTGGCTGTCGTGGGTCCTTTGCATTTCCAGGTGAATTTTGGATCAACTCATTAATTTCTACAAATAAAGCAGCTGAGATACTGATAGGTATTGCATTGAATCTGTAGATCAATTTAGGGGAGTATTGCCATCTTAATGTATTCAGTCTACTGATACATGAACACGAGTTGTCTTTTCGTTTATTTAGGTTTTCTTTAACTTCATGCAATGATATTTTGGTTTTTAGTGTGAAAGTATTGCATTTCTTTTTAAATCTATTACTAGGTATTTTCTTTTTGATACTATTTTATAAGAAATTTTTTTCTTAATTTCACTTCCAAATTGTTCATTGTAAATACATAAAAATACAACTAATGTTTGTATATTGATCTTGTATCAGGAAACCTTTCAAGCTGGATGCATTAATTTCTTTTTCTTGCCTAATTAACCTGGCTAGCACCCCCCCCAATACTATATTGAATAGAAGTGTCCAGAGTTGATGTCTTTGCCTTGGGAGAGGGAAAAACATCTGGTCTTTCACCATTAAGTATTATTTTAGCTTTACGGGCTGGGCTTCATCAGATTGAGGAAGTTCTCTGCTTTTTCCCTGGTTTTTTAAATGATTTTTATCTTAAAAGAGTGTTGGGCTCTGTTAAATGATATTCCTGCATCTATTGTGCTCATAACATAATTTTTGTCATTTTATATATTAATTTAATGTATTGCATTGATTTATGATTTTATGTATGTATGTTAAATACATCTTGCATTCCCAAGATGCATCCCACTTGGTCATGGTTGTAATTCTTTTAGGATGTTTGTGGATTCAGATTGCTGGTATTTTCTAGAGAATTTTTGCATCAGCATTCATAAGATATATTGATCTTTAATTTTCTTTTCCTGTGATGTCATTGTCTTATTTTGTTATCCGTTTATACGGGCCTCATAGAATCAGCTCAAAAGTGTTCCTTCCCTTTCTATTTTTTGGTAGAACTTAGGGAGATTGGTGTTAATTCTTTAAGTATTTGGTAGAATTCATTAATAAGGCCATTTGGCCTGGACTTTTCTTTGTGGGAAGTTTTATTTTTTAAATTACAAATCGAATCTCTATACTTGTTATATTAATATTTATTATTTTTTCTTGAATTGTTTGTGTTTTTTTAGGTGTTTGTTCAGTTCATCAAGATTATCTAATTTGTTGGCATACAGTCGTTCATGTATTTTCTTATAATCTTTTGTTTCATTTCTGCAAAGCTAATATCCCCTCTTATAGTCCTAGTTTTAATAATTTGAAATTTTGAGTCTTTTTTTCTTGGTTAATCTAGGTAAAGATTTGTTAATTTAACTTTCTTGATCTTTTCGAAGAATATCAAAGAATATACTTCTGGTTTTATTGATCTCCTCTATTGTTTTACTATTCTCTAAATTATTTATTTCTACTCTTGTTTTTATTATTTCCTTTCTTCTCCTTGCTTTGGGTTTAATTTGTTCTTCTTTTTCCACTGCCTTGAGGTGTGTTTTAGTTATTGATTTGAGGTTTTCTTGTTTTTAACATAGATATTTTCTAGTATGCTATTTTAATTTTTTTTGTTTCTCTTACTCTATATTTGAGTTACTTTCTTAGTGGTTGCCTTAGGGATTAAAATTAACATCTTGACTTAAAATAATAGAATTTGGATTAATACCAACTTACTTTCAATTATACGTAAAACTGATTCAATGTAGCTTCATTCCCTTTCTCCTCTTTTGTTTTCTTATTGTCATAGAAATTATATCTTTATGACATTTTGGGTTGGATGATAAATGAAAATAATTTTAATTTAAAAAAATCTTTATAAATTATAAGCCCATCAACATAGTTTATCATTATTGCTTTGTATGTGCCTTTCAAATTAGAAAAAAAAAAAGAGTTACAAGCAAAAATTTGTCTGTATTGTCTTTTATATTTACAAATGCAGTTACTTTTACTGGTACTTTTTATTTTTTCATGCAGATTTGAGTTACTGTCTAGAATCCTTTCATTTCCCCATGAAGGCTTCCCCTCACTATCTGCTGTGTAGCAAGATCTGCTAGTGACAAAATTTCCTCAGTTTACCTGAGAATGTCTTAATTTATCCTTTGTTTTTAACTGGTAGTTTTGCTGGATGTTAAATTCTTGGTTGACAATCTTTTCTTCTTAGCACTTTGAATAGGTCATTTCTTTTTCTTACAGACGTTATAGTTTCTGTTGAGAATTTGGCCATTAATGTTATTTGGGATCCCTTGGAGTCAATGAGTCACTTTTCTCTTGGTGTTCTCAAGATTTTCTTTTTGTCTTTAGCTATAGAAAGTTTGGCTATAATGTGGTAAACTGTGAATCTTGCTGAGTTTGCCCTACTTGGAGTTCATTGGGCTTCTTGCATGTGTGGATTAAGTTTTCATCAAGTTTGGGGAATTCCCAGCTGTTATTCAAATATTCTTCATCCCCTTCTTTTCTTCTCTCCTTCTAGGCCTCTCACTATGCATGTGTTGTTACATTTGATGGCATTCCACAGGTCTTTGATACTGTTTTTCTTTATTCTTTTTTCCTCTATTCTTCTATTCATTCATCTCAATTGGCCCTTATTCAAGGTTGCTTATTCTTTCTTCTGTTGAGCCCCACTGTATTTTATAACAACTACTGCACTGCTTAACTCCATAATTCCTATTTTGTACTTTTAAAATCATTTATGTCTCTTTGTTAACATTCTCTATTTGCCAAAACATTATTTTCATACTTTCCCTTAATTTTTTAGACATGTCTTCTATTGAACTTGAACATATTTATGATAAATGGTTTAAAGTCTTTGTCTAGGAAGTACAACATCCAGGGACAGTTTCTATTGACTTCCTTTTTTCCTGTGTATGGGCCATACTTTGCTTTTTATTTGCATGTCTCCTAAGTTCTTACTGAATGCTACATATTTTAAATAATATAATGTAGCAATTCTGGAACTCACATTACTTCCTCCTCTCTAGGGTTTGCTGTTGATGCCCTTTACTATTGCAGCTGCTGTTTATTTGTTTAGTGGCTTCCTGGACTAATTCTGTAAAGTCTGTGTCGTCTCTCACTGCAACCACAGAAGTTTGTGCTCAGTTAGCTTACCAACTACCTAACGATTGAACAGAATTCCTTAAATGCCTTGAGCCAATAAGTCTCCCAGTCATTGCCAAGGGACCATGTGTGTCTATTAAAGTGTGTCTTCAAGGCTCTAGCAGGCAGTTTATAACTCTGCCTTATCCTTCACATCCAGCTCGCACAGAACCTCAAAGTCAACTATAGGTGAGAGGTTAGGGCCTTGTCAGGTCTTTTCTGGGAATGTGCACAGCCCTGACCATGTGCATGGGCTTCTAGATTACTAGAAATATAGCAGAGCTTTTCAAAACCCCCTAAAGACATCTCATTATCCAATCTTTCCAGTGAAGATTTGGTCATTCTCTTTCTAGCTTCAATTAGTGTCACTGTTTCTGAAAGCTTTTTTGCTGACTATTTCAAAAAATTAGCAGGGGACAGGGCTATTCCCACCAAATGAGCTTTAAGTCAAGGCAAATAAATATGAACACTAAGAATGGAGCTTTCTTAAGGAACTTCCAGACAGGTTAAATAGTGACCACTCTCTGGGAGTGGGACTTTTGGGGGAGGTTTAAACCTGATCTGTTCCCTCCAGTGGCTGCTAGGCTGCTAGTTTTCACAGCTATCATGGCTGTTAAGACTGTTGATTTTCAAGGATACTGTGAAGCTGTGGAGAGGCAGATGGTAATAAGGCAAGTTAAAATGCCACAAAGCTCACTGTTTTTACTGAGATTCAGGCATTTAAAAAAATAAAAATAAATACTTATTGTATTATTGCAAACTTTGGGTTAATTTCCAAAGTTCTGAAAAAGTTGATTTTGACAAATTTTGCCAGTGGGAGAAGTCAGAACTGGCTACAAAAATTTGAGATTCATAAATCTACAGATGGGATTTGATGGATCACCTAGGGAATAGTGTAGTGAGGAGCTTTATCATTTATGAATAAAATATCAAGATTGTTACATTTTTAAGCATCATTTTTGTGTAGCCAGAGCATAGATTTTTAATTCTCCCTTCATATACGCCAATCTCATAATCAACATTTCCTGTTGCTTCATTTTAGACCAATTTGCTTCATACTTCATATTGTTACTATTAACAGTAATAGCCATTCAGTGCCTCCTCAAGGTAAGCAATGAACACAGAACTCTTTAAGAAATGTCCCCTTCCTGTTCTTATGCAGAAAGCTTATCAGCTGTGGAGTTCTACATTATGCCATTCTGCTGTAATTCATTATTCTTAACAAAGAAAGTGTCAGTTGCACCTAATAGAACCATATTTTGTGTGTTATAGGTCACTTTGGTTTGGAAAATTGTTAGGCAATCTTTTTTTTGTCTCCTTATCCCATCCGGACTCTGAATATTAAATTTTTTGGAGAAGGCTCAGCATTTGCATTAGCAAATAATGTACTTTGCCTTCTACTCATTGAGCTATGGAAATTAGTCTGCACCATTATTTGATAATCTGTTTCAAAATAATGTCTTAGTTTGGAGTGGAGTGGAAGGAATAATTTCTCTCTATGATGAAGACTATTTAGTGAATTTATTAAAAACCAAAAGAAGCCAGCCTTGATTCTAAATTGTCTTCCAAATGTACTTAACGCTTTCTTACAGAAGAAAATTTTCTTCTGACACCATAAGAGCATCTAAGAATTGGCAGAGGGATTGCCTGACCTCAAAATAAAGCTAACTGTATCAGTCCCACATTTATGGCCCTAATATGCTGTGCCTTTGGGTTGGTGGTATACAAAAAGAAGGTAAAATTGACCAAAGGGCAAGAAAACAAAAAAGAGAGACAGAGGGTGGCTTGGGGGAAGCTGTTTAGGTTTCCTAAAGTCAAATCCACAAAGGATACTTAGAGTTAGAATGTATTTCCAAGAGTAAATATAGCAGTTTAGCATAGAAGAAAATAGACGGGAAAAGAAATACAGTTTCATGAGGAAAAAATAAACTCTTAAAGCCTGTACTAACTACCTTATTAAACAGAGAAATAAATGACAATGAAAAAAAGTTGCTGTTCTTTTAGAGCCTGGAAGGCTTCTCTCTGGCAATGTGCAAAAAGTAGTGACTTGGGAAGAATATTGGTGCATTTAATCTTGCAATGATGTTGCAGGACTTTCTGTGAGGCTGGGGGCTTCACCCAATCTCACCACTGCAGTGGTGGCACATCTCTGCTTTAATCAGACCCCTGCCACCTCCTTTTCCTCCTGTCCTGAGAGAAGAATAGGAGAAATAGGAAGAGTCTAGGCATAAATAGAGGCGTCTAAGTCTGGGACTTACATGCCCAACCCTCCCCTTGTTTAGTGTTTGTTACTTGCTTACAGCCCAAGTGGGAATTGAACAAGAAGGCAAAACATAAACCTATTTTTAATGAATGCAGAAAGAAATTATTTCTTTGGTGTCCCCCAGAGGTACTAAGATCAAAAAAGGATGAGGAGAAGGGAGGCATTGGAGGACAATAAATGGCCCTGAGAAAAGTAGGAAAGAGGAAAAATGAGAAATGGCTATGACTTAGGGACTAAATGATAATTCTATCTGGCTCTACTTCCTTTTGATGCTGAAAAAAAGTCCTACCTTTCCCCAGTTGTCAAAGTTGTGTGGGGAGTTCTTTTTTTTTTTTGAATGCTGACTGGTGGTGGGAAACAGCAATGAAGTGATTAGCAACCAGCTGGTTTATCAGTTATCTAAAAAGTGGTTTCTACAGATTCACTCTACATTTGTAGTGTAGCTACTCCATTCAACGAGGATGGATTTTTTTTCCATTTGTGCAAGAATTGCAGAATGAAAGTCACCAGAAACTAAAACTTTAGGAAACTTTGGGTTCATCAGCTAAAAGTATTTTATAGCAGGCAAACCAAAGCCTCCCTTCACACATCAAGTACCCTATCTTTCGGTATTGAAGACCCCTGTCTTAGTCTGTTTTGTGTTGCTGTAACGGAATACCTGAGGCTGGGTAGTTTATAAAGAAAAGAGGTATATTTAGCTCTTGATCCTAGAAAAGCCCAAGCGTGGGCAGCTGTGTCTGGCGAGGGCCTCGTGCTGCTTCTACTGATGGTAGAAAGTGATGGAGCGCCAATGTGTGCAGAGATCACAGGGTGAGAGAGGAAGCAAGAGAGCAAAACCAAGAAAGTTAGACTCCTTTTACCAACCCACTCTCGCTCTCAAGGGCACTAACCCATTCCTGTGAGAGCTGGAACTCACTCACCCTAGCAGGAAGGCATTAATCTGTTCATGAGGGATGCACACCTCTATGACCCAGACACCTCTCACTAGGCCCTATCTTCCAACCCTGCCACACTGGGGATTAAATTTCACCATGGGCTTTGGTCAAAAAACCACATTCAAACCACAGCACCTCCCCTCCCCAGACTCCAAAGAACAGAACCCTCAGGCAATTAACTGTGATGCATAATTAGAACTGCCATGTTTTTCTGTGAATTTCTAAGAAAATTTCATTTTTACACAAAGGTCCACAAATAAATAAGAACTTACATGTGTATGCAATATTCATATTAAGACCTTAAGAGCCAGGCGCTGTGGCTCTCACCTGTAATCCCAGCACTTTGGCGGGCCAAGATGGGCTGATCACCTGAGGTCAGGAGTTCAAGACCAGCCTGGCCAACATGGTGAAACCCCATCTCTGCTAAAAATACAAAAATTAGCCAGGAGTGGTGGTGCACACCTGTAATTCCAGCTACTTGGGAGGCTGAAGCAGGAGAATCCCTTGAACCCAGGAGGAAGAGGTTGCAGTGAGCTGAGATCATGCCACTGCACTCCAGCCTGGGCAACAGAGCAAGACTCTGTCTGAAAAAAAAAAAATACAAAAAATAAATAAGACCTTAAGAAACAATTACATTAATTTAATTTCTTTTCTTACACAATGACACTTAGGTTTACCTTTTCTGGTGAAGTAATTAGAATCAACATAAATAGAGCAGGAATGAATGTGGTCAAAGGAAAGCCTACAATGAGTGTCACTTATGAACTAGGGTTCAAAAAACTCTCACTAAAAAGCATATAGCCTCTCTTATATTCAGAGTACCAGAGGAATGAAAGAATAAAAGGTTAGAGTCATAAAAAGAAACAAAGTATGTATATTCTAAAGTTGCACAAAGATACCTCTGGGGGTATGACATTGTTAAATATTAATATCACCAGCAAAGATTACAGAAAACTCTAAATAATGAAAAATACGGTTCACAAACAGAAATGCTACTTCAGGACAGATACGCTCACACTCAGCAATTGCAGAATAACTCTGATTGTGTGAAAGGAAAGAACTAACTGAATCGTAGTTTCCTTGTTGATATCTTGAAGTAATGAAAATGGCAAGAGTAGATCGCCCTCACACTTGCTTGAGGTTATAGGAGGAAACTATTTTTGTGCTGTAGATTTTTTTTAACGATCCATTCTGAAAGATATAGAATTTTGGTTCAGACTGTGGACTTTATTAAAATTTAGGACTATGCTTTCTGGAAGGACAATTTTATGCTATTAATAAACATGGAAAACCTCTTCAAATTAGCTCCTGTGGTTGCCATCTTTGTAGATGGATTTACATCTTCATTTACAATCACTTTCCCCAAAATGCTTTCCTCAGAGAACATATTTATTATACTCAAAGCACACCAAAGCAGGGAAACAGATCACAACAACAGGCCATCTGGGAACCTTTCTCGTCCATTCTTCACACCCTCTGCTCTTTATGCAGAGGATGGAAGACAGACATGGAAGTGGAGTGATGTTCCTTGTATAGCAAAATCGCCCATAAAGGGTCACATGTTTTCTTTAAAACCTTATTGGAGCATGGCAATAATTGGTGGGCCTACAGAAAACACACTGAAGGAATAATATAAGATTATAATATGATTATTAAGATTAATCCCAGGTAGAAACACAGTGGCAAAAGTAAAGAGGAAAATCATGGAATACATGCAAGGGATCTGAGATGATTCCTCTCACACAATGTGATAGAATATATACTGTAAGGCCTACTCCCTTAAATAACTGGAATTCTATTAGAGTATGAGCTTGTTGAGGGCAGGAACTGCTGCTTCATCACCTCTGCATTATGGGTGCATCCCTGACATATGGCGTATACTCTGACTTGTAGTAAGTGCTCCCTAGATGTTTTCTGAGTAAATGGGAAACATGAAGAGAGAGAAGAAGAAAAGAAAGAAGGAAGAAAGGAGAAAGAGAGGAAGGAGAAAGAGAATTTAAAAATGAAAGAAGACAGAGAAGAAAGGGTGGCAGGGAAAAGAATGACATACTTTTAATAAGACCTAGTAATTATGTTTTCTCTCCCTGTCATAGCCAAGTGAATTATATATATGTATGAATCTTGTTTGAAAATTGAAATTTGTATTAACTTGCTTTCATCCTTAGCTTTTACCAGCTGATGAAATTGCTTTCTAACTCTTGTGGAATTTAATTTGCTTCACTCTTAGTAAAATAGCAAATTTTCAGGTGTAATATATGCATTGAGATTGATGATTTAAAGATAAAACTTTGAGGAGATGTCATTGCAAGTCAACCAGCTACTTCTGGCTAGAAAAAGTTGATAGGGTACATGAACCAAGACTTATAAATTGTTCTGTGTGCTTAGTAATTTTTATGGTTTGGCTGTGTCCCCACCCAAATCTCATCTTGAATTCCCATGTGTTGTGGGAGGAACCCAGTGGGAGGTATTCCTATGATAGTGAGTAAGTGTCACAGAATCTGATGGCTTTACAAGGTGGAGTTTCCTTGCACAAGCTCTCTCTTGCCTGTTGCCAGTGTTTTTGGTGCCTCATATCTTCTATATATTCATAGCTTCTACTTACACATGGTCCTACCTGGCCCTACTCTACTGTACTTCACCTCTTCTTTTAGATAATCTCAGTTTCTGTTCCCACGACCAATTGCCTCATTCTCTCCCTGCTTCCAGCTGTAAACTCCTAAGAGAGAGAAAATCTCACTCCTCTAGCCTACTTACCTCCGTGAAGGGCCTGAGGGACCCTGGGGAGGTGCAGGGGTGGTATCACCCAGCCCACAACACAGCTGCCTACATAGAAAATAGCTCTTATGCAGGTTTATTCGCCAGTAGGTCCTCCTTCCTTCTCCCGGCCTGTTGCTGTGTGCCCTTCCACACAGTCAGGGAAGGGCTTCTCTGGCCTCCTCAGCTGTAATCTCCTGGGAGTAGAGGTCAGTGAAGAGACCTGGCAGCCAGTAGTGGGCCTCTCCTGGTGCCTGCAAGTCCAGCCACGCCAGCCCTTCCTTCAGCAGGTGTTCCAGCACTTGGCGCGCTCACTCGGTCTTCCATTTAAGACTCTTCCATTTAAGGCTTTGATCTCACTGACAGTCACGTAGCCATTTTTCTCTGCCAGCTGCAGCACCACTGTGTGATCCATATTGAGCTCAGCTGGAACAGACTGAATGAAGTAAGTGCCACCCACAGGGATGATGCAGAAGCCAGTCCCAAGTGCCTTTAGTTTCTTGATGGCCCTGATCAGGGCGTCTTGACTGACATCCTGGGCGAACTTGCCCCTTCCCTTCAACACCTGTTGATGTAGTTCCTCCAGAGTTCTTATGCAAGATGATACATGGTAGGTATCATCTTGGCCTGTATAACATAGTTCCACTGCCTGTATATATTCATATCAAAATAATATTGCAGTGAATATAAATGGCTTCTCTGCTTATTTTCGATACGCATTCTACCTAAAAGGGTAGGGACCATGATTTGTTTAATTTTGTAACCCCAACACCTATAAGTGTTTGTAGAAAAATTGAGTTGTCATAAGAATTAAAAGAAAGAATGAGGGTTGAGTACCTTGTGTGATGCCTGGCATGAGATGTCTGCAACACACATGTTCATTCTTTGCCTCCCTTCCTCCTCATTCCCCCGAATCCCATTTGTCCTTTGTTCATGCAGGATTTGTTTCACTAAGTGGTCCCCAGATAAGGGCTACTCACTAATCTCAGAGCTGTCAGGCATTTTTATTATCATGAGATTCATTAACTAGGGTAAATAATTTTTCATCCCGAATACTCAGAGTAGTTCAGCTGATACAAAATAAAAAGCAAAGCAAAAGCCTTCTCAACTTGTGGTCTTACCTTTTGTATTAATTGGACTGTTTTTGTTTTCTGTCTTCATGCAAATGGAAATTGAGCAAACCTGGAAAGAAGGGCTAAGGCACTGAAGGACCAGAGAATGATGTCCTCTCCACTAGGCTTTGACTGGGACTTGGATGCAATGAGATGTTGGGTTTATAGGGGCACCAGCTCTCTGGAGCATACAGTGGGAGGGGTGGGCCCTGACATTTCCTGAGGATAGCATAGGGTGGGGAATGAGCCCCTGGGATTCAGACTACCTGAGTCCTAAGACCCTGTCTTGCTATTCGCTAGCAGTGTGACATTAAGAAAGTTGCTTAGCCCCTCAATGTCTCTAACTGTAAAATGGTAATAATAATTGTTTGAGCCCAGGAGTTCTTGACCAGCCTGGGTGACTAAAATTTAAAAATTAGCTGGGCATGGTAGTGTACACCTGTAGTACCAGCTACTTGGGGGGCTAAGATGGGAGGATCGCTTGAGCCCAGGAGGTCGAGGCTGCAGTGATCTGTGATTGTGCCACTGCACTCCAGCCAGGGTGACAGTGAGATTCTGTCTCAAAAAAAAAAATAGTTGAATACTAGGGCTGTTGTAAGGGTTAAGTAAATTAGCATTTGCTAATACCTGATATATAAAAAGACATATAAAAATTTGCTCTTATTACTGGGAATCTGATGTGTACAGGCATAGTAGCAAAGATTTTTTTCTTAACCTTTGTAACAACACTAGAAAATAAGTGGTGGTGCTTCACTCTGCAATGAAGAAACTACACCAAGGGTCAGAGAGGTTAAGGGCATCTCTGCTATTCCAGCCAAGTGAGTTTCACTGGACCATGTTCAACCACTCTGCACTGATAAGGCTGCATCGGCCATTGATGACTTATGCTGTCAATATTTTGTTAAACATTTTGAATATCACCCCTGATGGCTGTCATCAGTTTCCCATGCCCAATGTCATACTGTAATTCCATTCTGAAAAGAAAACATTCTTCCCGACCTGTATGTTAAGCATCAACATGTTTGATCCCTTCCAGAACATTTTCATGTGAATGATGTTCGTTTACTCAGTAGCACTTTGCAATCATTTCTTCCTGTATGGAGCGTGTTGGATAGACTGCCGCCTCCACCACCTCCTTAAACGTGGCTGTCAGAATGGAGAGCAGCTCTTCACAGATGTGGAAGAGTGCTCAGCAGTAAGCTGATTTAATTGTGATGTTCTCTTGGATCAGCCCACTAAGGTATTTGTATATTCCACTGTGACATCATCATGACTGATCTTAGCCAATTGTCTGTTCTAAACTTTGGATTGCTCCCTGTGGCTCAGTAGCTCAGCAGTGAATCATTCTTTTTTCTTATGTATTATGATTATAAATTTTATTACCTCCTGAATAATAGAAGAGTCAAACACAGGGTTTTCCTCTGAGAGGAGATCAGAACACTTAGCAAACATACATCAATAATTGTCTGGCCATGACATATGCAGGATATGTGATGGTGGTGGGGGTGTTAAGTAGGAAGGCAGGATAAGCAAGACCTGAGAGATGGTGAAAGGCTCCAGAGATCCCCCTCAGCCTCAGCCCAGAGACAGACTGACTTGGCATCAAGATGTGGCGGCTGAGAGCTAGATGGGGTGGCAGGAAAGCGGGATTTGAGTCTTGGTTCTGTCCGTTCACCACTGTGTGTTTCTGGCAAGTTAATCAACTTCACTGGGCTTCAGTTTCTTCACTGAAAAAATTAATTCATTCATTTATTCAACCATACATTTTTCTTGAGAATATTTTCTTAGTTTTCTAGGACTGCAATGATAAATATCACAGCCAGATTGGCCCAAACAAAAATGTATCATCTCGGTGAGATGTGATGGCTCATGCCTGTAATCTGAGAACTGTAAGAGGCCAAGGCAGGTGGATCACTTGAGATCAGGAATTCAAGACCAGTCTGGCCAACATGGCAAAACCCCGTCTCTACTAAATATACAAAAATTTAGCTGGAATGGTGACACGTGCCTATAGTCCCAGCTTCTCAGGAGGCTGGGAATACACTTCTGCCTGAGCAACAAAGAAGACACTGTCTAAAAAAATTACTCTCTCACAGTTCTGAAGGCTAGAAATCTGAATTCGCATCTCAAAGATCTGCTCCAGATCTCTCTCCTTGGCTTGTAGATGGCCATCTTCTCCCCGTACGTCTTCACATCGTCTTCCCTCTATGGATATCTCCTTGTCTTCACATGCTATTCTTTCCCTAACAACACTAGTCATATTGGATTAGGGGTCCACTTTACTCCAGTGTGACCTCATCTTAACTAATTACATCTGTAATGACCTCATTCCCAAATAAGGTCACTGGAACTTACTGGGGGTAGTGGGGAAAACATAATTCAACCCATAACAAGTTCTCAGCCTTATTCTGATGCTGAGGATGTAGCAGTAAACAAAGAAGACAAACACACCTGTCCTCATTGAGCTTACATTCTAGTAGGAAGAAAAACAAAATAGGTAAGTAAAATATATAGTATATTAGAGGGTGACAAAAGTGCTCTAGAGAAAAATAAAGAAGAAAGGAGGGATGAAAAATCATCCTGGCTTAGGGCAGTCTATTTCAAATAGGGTGGTCAAGAAAAGCCAGTGAGGAGGTTCATTTGAGTAGTCATAAAGGAAATGAGGAAGCAACCCTTGCGGATACATGCAGATACCTGGGGGTGGGGAAGGGCAGAGTGGAGGTGTTCCAGGCAGAAGGAACAGCAAATGCAAACACCCCAAGGTAGGAGAATGCCTGGCGCGTTCACTCCAGAGTGAAGGGAGGCCAGTGGGGTGGAGGCAGGTCAATATGGGGGATTAGTGGTAGGAATAGGGGTCTGAGAAATAAAAGTAGGGATAGGAATAAGGAAGGAATAGGTTCCTAGAGACCACTGTGAAGATTTTATTTGGCTTTCACTCTGAAAGAACAAGGGAGGCACTGGAAAACTGGAGTACAAATGACTGCTGAGGACTTGTATATGGCATATGAAAGTGTGTTAGGTTGTTCTTGTATTGCTATAAAGAAATGCCTGAGCTGGATAATTTATTAAAAAAAAAAAAAAAGAGGTTTGATAGACTCATGGATCAGCAGGCTTTATAGGAAGCATGGTGCTGGCATGTGCTTCTCCTGAGGCCTCAGGAAGCTTACAATCATGGCTGAAGGTGGCAAGAAGCCAGCACGTCACTTGGCAATAGCAGGAGCGAGAGAGAGGAGGGAGGTGCCACACTTTCAATCAACCAGATCTCACAGCTCATTCATCACCCTCATCACCAAGGGGATTGTGCTAAGCCAACCATTAGGGATCCACATCCCATGATCCAAACACCTCCCACCAGATTGCACCTTCAACACTGGGGATTGCATTTCAACATGGAACTTGAAGGGGACAAATACCCAAACCATGTTACTTAGAAAAGAAGCAATGAGGGATAAGCCCACGGATTTTGGCCTGAGCAACTGGTGGCCCAGATATATTCCTAACTGAGATAAAGAAAACTGTTAAGAAGAGCTGGTTTGGGGTAGAAATTGGCAGTTTGTGGGAGGCTGAGGCAGGCAGATCACCTGAGGTCAGGAATTCAAGGCCAGCCTGGCCAACTAAAAGTACAAAAATTATCTGGGTGTGGTGGTGGCATCCGCCTTCAGCTTTGGCTACTCAGGAGGCTGAGGCAGGAGAAGCACTTTAACCCGGGAGGCGGAGGTTGTAGTTAGTCGTGATTGCACCACTGCACTCCAGCCTGGGCAACAGAGCAAGACTCTATCTCAAAAAAAAAAAAAGGAAGAAATTGGCAATTTGTTTTTAGACATATTAAGTTTGACAGGCCCACTAGACAATTGAGTGAGCTGGAGATGTACACTGAGGAAGTGTCAACATGTGGGCAGTATTTAAAGTCAAGCCTGTGCAAGATCCCCAAAGGAGTGAGAGTAGATCCAGAAGAGAAGCAGGCCACGAGTTGTACCTAGGAGCATCCAACATTTAGAGGTCAAGAGTATGAGGAGAAATCAGCAAAGAAGACAGAGAAGGAGAGACCAGAAAAGTGGGAGGAAAACCAGACAAGTATGGTCCTGAGCATCAAGGAGGAAGGGCTGAGATCCAAGCTAGGAACTGGATTTAGTGAGGTGGAAATCACTGGTACACGACTGGTACACTGGTACTTGGAAATCAATCTACACATCAGTAGGGGGTGGGAGAACATCTGACTGGAATGAGTTATGAGAAAGTTGGAGACCCTGCATATAGACTTGGGAACTTTACCGTCAAGGAAGACCAAAAAAATGGGTTAGACTAATTCAGACATTTCATACTCAAATACTTTGAAGGGTCAGGTGAATAATACAAATGAGTAAAGTATATGATAGGACATGATGTAGAAAGTGGAGAAATAAAAAGCACATGTCCTGCCTAAAGGTATTCTAGTAAAAATAGAAACAAATAATATATATCAAATAAAAAACAACTCTAGGTCATCAGTTTGCAATACCTGGACAAAATGATCTCCAAGGACACTTTCCATCTAAAGTTCTACAAATCTAGGTCATGAGGAAAAATTAAGTATGGGTCATATAATGTTGAGCCCCTGAGCTATAAATAGTCTTGCTTCTTTCTGAACTAAAGGTAAGCATTTGTCACGATTCTCCCAGGATTTGTGACAGAACCCCTTTTGTTCTTAATCTGCCAGTAAAAGCTAGAAGCCAGAGTTGCAAAATGAAGACTTCTTAGCACCAGTGTCCATCCATCAAACAGACAAATATTTAGTAAGCAACAGTTCTATATGCCAGATACTATGTTATTGAGACCATTCTTGCCTTCAAAACTTCAGAGTTCACAGACTCATGGGGGAGGCAGACAGGTAAACAAGACCCGTGGTGTGATGAGGGATCTAGCAGAGAGAAGCATGGTGTGAGCAGTGGAAGATTCACCTCCCCTAGGTTAGGGGAGGAGGATCAAGAAGACTACGGAGGAAAGATTAATGCTTTGGCTGAGTGTTGATGGATTAACTGGAGTTAGAGAGCATGGAAAGAGAGAAGGCTTACAAATGTGACTACAGCGCAGTGCAGCTACTTCTCTGGTAGCAAGTGCTTGGGATACTCATGGCAAAGTCTAGGGATCATTATGCCTAGAGTCAAGATGAAGAGCAGACACTCTGGAGCCAGGCTGCTGTGGTTCATAACCTCATCTCTACCACTTACCAGCGACCCTGAGTAGGTTTCTTAACAACTCTGCCTTTAAGTTTCTTTCTATCTAAAGTGGAGACTATAACGGTACCTATCTCAAAGGGTTCTGGTGAGAATTAAGTACATTTAATAAAGCATTTAGAATTGTGCCTGGTATGAAGCAAATCCTATGTGTTTGCTGTTATTATCAAGAAACCATTTCAGGAAGAGGTAACACATGGAAGAAGAACAGCCTTCCAGGCAGAGAACTAATTGAAAGATGCTAAGGGCAGAGAGAGTCCCACGGGCAAAGGCACCCAGTCAAGGCGTCTCTGAGGGATATGAAAGCATTTGATCGAGGAGAGACTAGATTTGAGGCTACACAGGTAGATAAGGTCATGATTATTTGCTTTTTTCTTCCTCTTCTAGTAATAAATGAATTAGGCAGGATGAGCTTGGGGGTTAGCTTTGACCAAACCACGGGGAGATCGTTTGTGGGGGTGCATACACAGGGGGGTTGCTTTGCCAGGGCAATAAAAGGACCAGCATGTGTGGTGGCTACAGAACATTAACTTCTGACCTTGTCTGTTTTTGCACACACGACTCTAGGAAGCGTTATGGAGAATTATCATTTGGCATGAATCCAGTGGCCCACTGACACTGAATCACCTGCTATGGTCTGTTTAAAAGACCACAGTCCCCACATTGATTATAGTCCAAGGTAATGCATTCATTTCTTAGAGCAAAAATAATCCAACTCATGCCCCTGCTCTCCCTAAGGGACCACTCACTATGTTTTTACTCAGTAAATATTTGGGAAAGATTTGTGCTTATAATCTCAACATAGAGATTAGTTTCTTGGGGCCATACAGTTTATATTACTGCCAGTACATCCAAACCTCCTCGAGGCTGTATAATGCTTTCTTTAGGTCCCTGAAGACTCTGGAATTAGCTCAGTTTCATCATCCTGACTCTTTGGTTCTACAAATGCAATGACAGCTGTTCCTCAGCGAGGCATAAATCCATTTTTTTAACCCCAGAGACAACAGTACACAATTTTATAGTAAGTAGCCAAGGAAACTTTGGTTAGGATCTTGTCACTAATATAAAATTTATCAGTAAGATATCACAGTTTAAAAAAAAATCTACCACAGGATTTCTACCTCCAGATGGTGGTGATGGGCTTGTCATTGAAATCCCGTAGCTCTTCCTCAATTCTCCATATGTTGACAGAGAGCCTGTGCAGACATCTCCATAAATGTTACCTCTGTGTTTTAAGACTTTTGCCAGTATCCTGCCTTGCCATTTTCTATGATTTTCAGATTTGGCTACATTAAAGACTATGATGCTTCTTTGTTATATCCGATCACTGGATCGTATATTGGCACTGCTTCATTGGAGATTATTGGATCCATGATCAAAAAACCACACTAAAGTCAAAAATATAGAACCAACTGACTGTAGAATGCTCCTTTTATGTCAGTGAAGACATTTGGAATGGTATTGGCTTCATTGATTGTTGATTCTATTTCACATGAAAACTAATTTTAAATGCACTATTTATAAGTTTCTACAGATTTACTAAAATTTGCGGGACTCTTTCCTCTGCTGATTTGCATATTAGTTTATAAGTCTCGTAATTTGCAGTGACACTATTTCTGATGTATTTCATCTCCATCTCCTAATTAAAGTAAGTTTTGCATTTTTTTTTCTGAACTTTTAACATGTTCTCTTTATTTTCCATTGAAGTTAATTCTGTTTCCTCTGCTCTTTTGGGAGCTTGATGATTAAATACATTTCAGGTGCCAAGAAGCTAAATATCTCCCTCCTTTGCAATTCTGTCCTATTTTCTTCCCTGGTTTATTATTTGTTATAAATATCACTATATCATCCTCAACGAAAGCAAACATTTATAGAATGTCCGCCTTATGGTGATGACATTACAGTCAGTAACATGAAGATACATAGACTGGGATGTGTACAGACACATATATACCTATATGCATGTATACTTGGGAGTCAAAGTTCACTTCCTTTGTGTTGTTAGTCTCCCTTGTCTTATTTAGAGCAAAACTATATTTCCTTTTGGCTTTCCTCCTTTTGAACTCTGAGTGCTTTTTTTTCTTTGTGGTTTGACTGATAGAACATTGCTCAAAAAGCCCAGATAGTCCCTGAGTCTATCAGGAAAAGAGTTAAAACCGTCCACCTTCCCAGCTAACTGTGGCCCACAGGCTGCTAATTAGCCTGATGGATCAGCACCTGGTCTGCTTATGAATGCTCAGAAGCCTATTGGCTGCTGGCAGCTGATTCCCGGCCCCCTGAGGTGTGGAGATGTATCAACCTGAGCAGAGAAAGCTGGCACTTGCTGAAAGGGGAGCCGTAGCCAATTATTCATGCGCTCCTTTGGTCTTGACTTGGCTGAAGGAAGAACCACGCTTTTAGACACATTTGAGGCAGCTTTTTCTTGCACAATGGATTGCATCTACCTGGCCAGCCGGTACACTTTCCCTTTTTGGTGTCATTGCAGTACAATGACTAATATCAGCATGACCCTACAGTTATCTAAGGGATAACGAGTTATGCTATATATATTTTTTTTTCTTATGCTCTTGTTCTCCTTTTCCATTTCTATTTTTTGTTCCCCAGGAATGCTTAAAGTCAATTCATCTTATCGGTCTGCTTTCAATGAGGTTTTAAAATATACATATGTGGATAATGCCTGGGTTATCTGATGCCAGAACTCTAGATATTCTGCTAAAGCATCACTGACCAGGAAGGCATTGTGTATGGAACATGGATTTCTACCTCTGTTTTTGCTGCTTACTAGCTTGTGACACCAGGAAAGATTCTTAGCCTCTCTGAGCCTCATATACCTCATCAGTACAATAGGGAGACTAATTTCGACATCAAAGCATCATTGAAATTACTATACAAAAGCATATTCATCTCCTTCATTTAATAGTTACTGCTCGCATTTATCAGCCCTCAATATTTGAGTGTTCGCTCTGTGCAGAACCTGATGGTGGGGCTTGTGGAAAAATAGAAACCAAATGGAATATACACAGCTGCTGTTATACCCTCCAGAAATGCATAGCCTGAACAGAGAGGGAGGTCATTCAGAGGAAGCATTCCAAGAATAGCATTAGAACCCTGCACCAGCTCTGCACTTATCTTCTGGCACAAGCTGTCTGTTTTCCCTTGTGTCAGCGTGGATGTGGATCTCAATGCCTCTTTGAGAACAGACACTAAGCCCCTCTCCTGGATTTATCTAATCACACGTAAAAGCATTAGTCAGCTACACAGCCTTTACTGAAGATTTCGTGAAGGTGGGTAGGTGGTGCTGTTTACAGCATAAACCGAACCAAACAATTTGTTTGGAGCCCCATTCAATATTTCCACTCTCTAAAGGACATACTGTCACTCCTTTTCTCTTCCCCCACAAATGCTTCACCCTCACCAACTCTTCTTTCTTTGACTCCTTCCTCTTGGGAACAATGACAAGGAACAAACGCTACTCCCTTTCATAACTGCAAAAGTTAAGCAAGCTTCTTGAGTTATTTGAATATGTCCATGGGGACTCTTCTCCTTGAGCAGCTTAACAAAACATTTCTTCCTAACAAATATAGAACCAGAGGAATACAGGTAGATAAAATTATCTCCATCTCTTAATACTCATGTCGTCTTATTTAATTCTTACAATATCCTTGCCAAGTAGGTGTTATGATACCAGTTTTCCAAATGAGGAAACTAAAACTCAGAGAAGTTAGGGAACTACCCCAGTGTATAAACCCTACATTGTATAGTTGTTGTGAAGATTAAATTGGATGATATATTGTTGAGAGCTTGCCCCAGTGCAAGTCACAGAGAAGGCAATGGCAGCCTCCCCAGCAGTAGAAACATAGCAGTAGCAAAACAGTGGAAGTAGACATAACAGTAGCAACATTCTTGTCCTATCTAGCTTGCATGGATATTATCATAAATGTCAACTACAGGGCTGGCTATGTATTTTGAAAGGCATGGTATAAAATGAAAATGTGAGGCCTGGGCAGGGACAGGGAAGTCAGTCTCCATTTCCTACAGGCCCACCACTCCAACCCACAACAGACAGGTGAATAGCCAAGGGATTGCAATCCCTAGGCCAGGATGTGCTTGGTACTTGGGTCAGAGATGGGTGAGAGACCTATGCAGAGTCACTATGTTGCCCACTGTATCACTGCTAATAAAGACATATCTGATACTTAGTAATTTATAAAGAAAAGGCGGTTTAATTGACTCATAGTTCCATGTGGCTGGGGAGGCCTCACAATCATAGATGAAGGCAAAGGAAGAGCAAAGGCACATCTTACATGGCAGCAGGCAAGAGAGAATGAGAGCCAAGCAAAAGTGGGAATCCCTTATGAAATAATCAGATCTTGTGAGACTGATTCACTTTCATGAGAACAGTATGGGGGAAACAGTATGATTCAATTATCTCCACTGGGTCCCTCCCACAACATGTGGGAATTATGGGAGCTACAATTCAAGATGAGATTTGGGTAAGGACACAGCCAAACCATATCACCCACCAAACAAGCCATATTGTTGCAGTTAGGGACAAGGATGGCCGCTGCATTGCCCACCCCCAAAAGCCGTGAGGTGGGTAACCCTCCATGCTGAGACTCCCCACCGCCACTAGGGGAGGAGAATGGGCAAATACTGACTCCAAGCCAGTCTCTTTCCTCCCCCTGCCAGTGCCACCTGATTGCCACACAGACAAAGGTCAGCAGTGATTGTGGAGTGAGGGGGCAGAGTGGGCAGGGCCCTGAGCAGCACCAGCATGAGGCAGGGAGCAGGCAGCCAAACACCCATCCCAGGATGAGAGGACAGCAGTGAGCAATAGTCCCATCAGACCTCACTTACAAAATACTAATTCCAAGTTAAAGTTATGTGGAATTACAAGACTGTGACTGCAGAGAATTAAACCAAGCATGGGGCCCATCTTTGCATATCCATCAATATAGCCCTGACCAACAATGAATATGCAAAGGAGAGTTGTTGGACAAAGGGTGAAAACTTACAGTTATGAATAAGTTCAGGAGACCTAATATACAGCATGCTAATGTATTATATACTTGAAATTCACAAAGAGAGCAGATCTTAAGTATTCTCAACACACACACACACACACACACACACACACACACACACACAGTAACTATGTGAGGGGATGGATATGTTCATTAGTTTGATTGTGGAAATTATTTCCCAATGTGTATATATATCAAAACAACACCTCATACACCTTGAATACATACAGGTATACATGTTTTACTTGTTAATTCTACCTCAACAAAACTGAAAAAATGAAAAAAATTCTTTAAAAAATGAATATGAAAGTGCTTCAAAAACTTTTAATGCTATATAATGTGTTGTCATTATAATCACCATTATGCAATAATATTAGGCCCCAGCATCTCTACTGGGCATTTAATTAATAGCCCCAGATTTGTAAGAGCAAAGGAGAGCTTTGATGCTTTTGTTTTTCAATCAGGGAGGAAAAATGATAGTTCCTTCAACCTATAGTGGCCATGCATCCTGAGTGACAGGGGGAAGCCAGTCTTCAGGAAAAACCCTGCCCTTCCTATGATTTTCCCTTGTAAAATACATGCCAAGGCAGAGACATGGACTCCTACTCAGATCAAAGTTGTGGAGCCTCCCTTTTAAGTGGAGAAACTCCTGCCCTGTGGCTTCCAGCGGCATCTGTTCCTTCCCCAGGAACATGGGGCTCTTGGTCACATGCCCTCCATTAACCCAGAACTTGAAAATCAGGGATATCCTGGTGCCTTGAATCACTTTAGGTCCTGTGGGTACCGGATTGCAGCCCCCACCCCTCATACCATACACAGATTTGATTCCACACATTCCAGTATAGCAGACCTGGAGGGGCACTTTTGTGTAGTAGTTATATGAGCATTCAGTGATTTGGAATAGAGCAGTTATTAAACAGCTTCTTGTTCTACATCATGGTGGGAGAAAGCAGTGGAGAGAAAGGAGAGAAAGGCAAATTAGAACATTCTCACCCTCCATACCCACTAGGGGCCCATTTAGAACAATGTAGTAATTTACTAAATGATAGCCTAATGGCCTGAAAGAGTTAATGTGGCTTTCCACATTATTTCTACCCAGTCATTTTCATCCTAAGGGAATAATGATTCATTCTATCCCAAGTCCCTACAAAATGTATAGATATCGTGGATTGAGTAAATTTTCACAACACTGGACTATAGATTCTATCCTAGTGTTCTCTAGAAAGAAAGTGGGCTAACCATTCTTTTATTCCTTTTTTAATTATTATTTTTTATCCCCTTGGCATTTGTGGCTAAAAAATGCCTGGGTCCTCTGTCTCATGTCCCTCCCTCCCTCCCTTCCTTCCTATGTTTTTGACAGGATCTCACTCTGTCTCCCAGGCTGGAGTGCAGTGGCATGATCTTGGCTCACTACAGCCTCAACTTCCTGGGCTCAAGTGATCCTCTTGCCTCACCCTCCTGAATAGCTGGGACTACAGGTCCCATCACCATGTCAGGCTAATTTTTTAAAATTTTTTGTAGCGATGGGGTCTCACTATGTTTTCCAGGCTGGCCTCAAACTTCTGAACTCAAGCAGTTCTCCCACCTCGGCCTCCTGAAGTGCTGGGATCACAGACAGGAGCCTTCACACCTAGCCCTGAGAGAGGACTAACTGTTCTTGCACCCCTGCCCTATCCTCATCAGAAACTCTAGGGCCCCTCTTCCCTTTTGCCTTGGAGTCTTTCTCTTGTGAGCCAATGAGGGTGAAAGCAGGCACTACCACAAGCATCAGGTTGGGTGCGTTCCTTTGCAGGAAAGAACGTTTCAGAGCAAAGCTGATATGTGTCACAAAGTCCCGCTTCGTAGTAGCTTGCCCAGGGTAGTAGCTGCAGTGTCATGGGTAAATACACAGATCTTCGAGTTAGGAATCTTTAGTTCCAGCTATGGTTCTACTTACTAGCTATATGGCCTTGAGCAAGTCAATGAACCTCTTAGGGACTCAGTTTCCTCATCTATAAAATAGGAACAATATTAGAAATACTAGCCTTCTGGGTTGTTAATCAAGATACCATGTGAATATATTTTGTCAACTTATAACTTGCATCTTATAACTGTTAATTATTTAAGGAGACATCATAGCATAATGAAGAAATTAGTGATCTCAGAGGCATACATACATCCTGGATTTAATTCTAATGCTGTTTGATCTTGGAAAATTACTTAACTTCTCAGACCTCCACAGTTTTGACACTTGAAAAAAAGTGGTATTAAAATAATAATAATAATCCTACATCAAAGAGCCTGGCACATAGTAGGCATACATAAAATATGTTTCTTCCCTTTCTACCTCTTTCCCATTCCCAGAAGCATATTCCACTGGAATGTACTTCTCTTTGGTTCTTGGACCTCACAGTCAGACTCCCATCCCCTGTGGCTCAGGCAAACTCTGCTGCATCTTCATGCTGAGTTCTCTGGATCCTCTCATCTGCCTCCTGGGGCACTGGCAGGATGAGAGAAGGGAGAAACCAGCCTTAAGGGCTGAACATAAATGTGTTATCCTGACTTGCACTCATGTGATTAAAGGTCTGTGCGAAAATTACAGGTCTTTCTAAAACTTTGCCTCTGCACATCCAATTCTGTTCGCGATTATTTCTTAACACTGAACCAAATTCAGTTAAAAATTTTTTTAAACTTATAGAGCTATCATGTGCCCTTGGAAATACCGACCCCCTTCACTTTATAGTAATGGGATAAACAGCAGAACTTTCATTTTTCCTATCCAAGTTGTTTCTGCCTGCTTTTCACCACCTGTCTATTGTCTGGAGGTCCTCCTAGCCTCTTTTTTCACTCTTGTCCTCGCCCTCCAATCAGTCACTTGTATGCTACATCTGTACATCACTGGATCCCTCCTCATCTTGTTTATCCCCATCCCCACAGCCCTTGCTTCAGCCCCTTGTCATTTCTCACTTGGATTTGTGAGGCAGCTTCTAAAATAATTGTTATATCGTAAGATTGTTTTGAGAATTAAATTACAATGTACATTTATAAGTACAACATAGCACATGGTCTCTGGCCTCTATTGGGTACAAAGTAAGTGGTAAGTACAAAGGTTTCAGAAACTTTCACTCAGTATAAGAAAAATTGTTGTAGTGATATAAGTCCCAGAGATGGATGGGTATCTTCAGTTGGTAATGAGCTCCCTATCAGGAGTCCAAGCCTTGTTTGAGTGACTCTTTTATTAGAAGTTGTAGAGAAGATTCAAACATCAGAGGGGAGGTTGAGATAAATTATACTTGGGTTCCCTGCTGAAGAAATCAGGGCACTTTACAATTACAATTGCTAAAACCCAACTCCAAGTGGCTGAAACAAAACAAAAAATGTATTGGCTCACATCAGAGATAAAGTCCAGAGGTTTCAGGCATGACTGGATCCAGAGTCTCAAAAGCTATCACTGGAATCCACTCCATATTTCTCTGCAATGGCTTCATTCTTGGGCAGACCCTCTCCACAGGATGGCCCTTGGCAGCTCCAGTCATTACACCTGACACTCTGGTAATATCAGGCTCATCATCAGAAGCCCTAGTGAGAAGAGTGCTCCTTTTTCCCAGTAGTTCCAATAGTCTTGGTTCTGACCATCTCTGAACAAACCACTGTGGCTGCATGATGGAATCTTCTGCTTGGCTAGTGGCTCATGGGTCCACTCCATGGCTAGCTCTTATTGATTATCTGGGATTT
Source organism: Callithrix jacchus (assembly GCF_049354715.1). NCBI lineage: Eukaryota > Metazoa > Chordata > Mammalia > Primates > Cebidae > Callithrix > Callithrix jacchus. The sequence continues at coordinate 101,995,605 of NC_133510.1, read as the reverse complement.
CATAGCTAAGTGTGGGAAAGTTGGGTCCCCAATTACAAATCAGACTATTGGTAACAGAAGTAGAGGTACTGAGTGTTGAGCAGGAAAAAATAATGGACATCAGCCATGATATTTTATCCTAAGATTCAATTATCCCAACCCCAAATTATGTTTTAATGTTTATTATGTCATTCTTTCTTCCTTTGTCCTTCTAGTACATTTCAGCATCCTTAATGTGCATTCCTAGAGAATTATCATAATAATATACATAATCACCATCAAATGATAGACTATTTTGTCCTCTAAAAATCCCGTAGAGAAAAAAATTAAACGTTTTTTATGAGTCTCCAATATAAAAAGTGACTGTCCTCTCCCAAGTGCATGGGCTTCTCCTCACTTACACAGCTGATAAGCACACTAGATGGTGCTGTGGGAATCAGCTTTGTTATTTAGTTCTGTTGATAAGCTGGAATAACCTCTTGATTCTGAAGGCTTATGAATTTGTATGAGGTTGAACTTAATTCTCTGGTTGAATAATTATTGTGCTCTGGGGACTGTGCTAGATTTTTATATGAGTGTACTTATTTCATCCTTAAACAATACCTTTAAAGAACACTTATCCCCATTTTACAGATGCAGAAACTGACCTGCAGTGAGGTTAAGCAAGTTGCTCAACTAGCAAATATGATAGAGCTGAATTTGAACTATGGTCTGAGTCCATGGACTTTTTCTATATATATATATTGAGATGGAGTTTCGCTCTTGTTACCCAGGCTGGAGTGCAATGGCGCAATCTCGGCTCAACACAACCTCCGCCTCCTGGGTTCAGGCAATTCTCCTGCCTCAGCCTCCCGAGTAGCTGGGATTACAGGCATCCGCTACCATACCCAGCTAATTCTTTGTATTTTTAGTAGAGACAGGGTTTCACCATGTTGACCAGGATGATCTCGATCTCTTGACCTCGTGATCCACCCGCCTCGGCCTCCCAAAGTGCTGGGATTACAGGCTTGAGCCACCGCGCCCGGCCGACTTTTTCTATATATTATGCTACCCCCTTGAATGCTCCAAGTATGAGTCTCTAATGTGCTTTAACCATATTTTCCTAAGTGAAAAATCAGACTTTATGGTCTGATTTATTTAAAAAATGTTGTCCTGTGAAATTTGGGATGTATAAGTATTTAGTAAAACAGACATCCAGATCAGGTTACTGGAGCCTTCTTCTTTCATTGCTAACCTTGAAAGTTGCTGTGAGTGTTGAGTGTGGCTGTTCTGTTGCCTAAAGGTGTTGAAAGGATGAGGTACTTACCAACTGTACTGTACAGATGAAACTGACTCTTGGGGGCCAGCTCTAAGCAAAGGCTGCAAGCAGAAGTCTTAGCTATGGCTCAGTGGAGCTATGTGTGGCTCAGGCCTTGAATAGAGTTAACATCCAAAAGAAGTTCCTAGGTTTTAATTCAGAAGACTGGGGCAGATGGGTCTCAGTGTTTACATTCATTCCCCCTGGACTCCAAGCCTGCTTGCCTTCAGGAAGAAGTATAAGTCCCTTCTGCTCACTCTGAGTTGTATTAGCTCGTAGTCAGATCTGTAAATATGTCCATGGCTAACAGGCAGTCTACTGTTGTTTTAAATTTGTGATCCAAACACAGGGATTTTCCTACAGCAAAGTATGATGAGGCAGTAAGAATAACAAAATTGGTAAGTGCTGGGAGTCAGCCTGTGTCTTACTTCTTAATGCCAAAAAAAGCCCTGAGTATAAGGAAGAGTCATGCTGCTTCTATGGTGGACATGCATCACCAATAGCCATACATGTCTGTTCACCACCTAGAGAGCCTTTCCTGATGCCGAACTCGTGGGACTCCTTGATTCCATTGAAAGAGAGAATTGGAGAGTCTGATTCCCACAGAGAGTCCCCACAGATGCTCTTTCTCTCTCTGACTTCTATTCCATGCCCTCTATTAACATATACTAACATTTATTCATTTATTTATTCTGCAAAATTTAAAACCCTGCTTTACATATTGGAAGGTAAAGTTCCACAATGTCATGATTATAAATTCATATGTATAGTGCTCCTGTCTCTACAGTAGCTTAGTTCTGAAGTATCTATCAGAAACTTGCTCACATGGTTGAAAAGATTTATTTGGGGTTGGGGTTTCCCAAAACATTTCCATCCTAGCTGTGTGGGCCATGTTTCATCCTACAGATAAAATGGGAAGTGTGGGCGCTGTCCAGAGTCCTGATCTCAGATTTTCTTGTTCACAATTCTACGTCAGTCTCATTGAAGATAATCTACCCAGGCCTTCCAACTACCAGTAGTCAGCTAATGCAGATTTGTATCCCTTGCCTCCATCTCTGTCCTTAGCTCCAGATTTATATGCTTTGCTTCTGCATATTTCCATTTGGAAAGCAACTAAAATTCAGCATATCCTAAGCTTTCTTTCACTCGTTCTGAAAGTATTTGCCTCATGCCTATTTGGAGACAAGAGCTGAGCACAAATAGAGGTTGACATAAACAACATCCTTGACCTCATGCAGTCTTATAGGGAGATTTATAATCAGTTGGCTAATTACTAAAAAATGATAAATGCAATATTAGTGGAAGCAAAGTTACTGTGAGAGCAAAAGAGAACTGCCTAGGCCAGTTAAGAGCAAAAGAAGTACAAAACTTTTCCTAGAAAAAGTCACATGTTAGTTGAAATCCATAAGGATAAATTGGAGTTACCCAGAGAGAGTTTCACAAGATTAGAGTCCATCTCTAATTCACTTTCCTATCCCTCAGCAACCAGCTCAACATGTGACATCACAGGTATTCAATAAATCTTTGCATAATGAGTAAAATTATTTTTATAGCAATAGCACTACCTTTATGAAAATTACTATTATGGTATAAAGGATCATGGGACAACTCTCTTTAGTGAATACACATGGACACACATGCAGACACACAATTTAAAACATTTATATTTGTAATATTCACTGTAAATTTTCAGAGATTTAATATAAAACCAAAAGACATGCGCGCTCTCTCTCTCTCTCTCTCTCTCTCTTTTCCTTTTTCATTACCTTTTAATCCTATTTATAGCTGAGACTACCTCCTTGAGGTTTGTTTACTCATCTGAGATATTTCCAGCCTTAAGTTTGGTAAGTTTGGCATTATAATTCTGAAGGACGGAGGCAGACTCTATTTAAGTAGGTTTGTGCTATGCCTGCTTTTTAGTGATATAAGTATTTTTTTCCTTGCCTAAAAATGCACAAAACAAATTCAACTATCTAAAATATAACATCATAGAATACTAAGATAAGCTAAGATCAAAATAAGAAGGAAATTTTACTTTAATACTTTTAAATATAAGAGTATTTCTTCCTCCAAGAATCTCAAGGCAGTTCTCTTAAGTATATAATTCCAATTCGCTTAAAATCAAGTCATAAATAAATTTTTATTACATAATGGAATTCCATGGTTGATCTGTGAAAACTGGCCTATCTAGTTTCAGGTGTTAAATCTGAATGGCTCTGTTGAGAAAAGAGTAACTGTCTTTTTGTTCATTATCTTCCTAACCCAGGAAACTGTCCTCATACTCAATTTGCATAATTCCCCTACGTAGCTCCAGATGGAATAATCAACCCTGTTGGCACTTTTCCCTTGCTTTCCTGGAAATTTTACTAAAACATTAAATCCCTTACTGGTTACTTATCATTGGAGACAATAGGTATCTATCTAGCCCTATTTTATTTCAGAGCTCTCAGTCATTTTTATCAGAGTGTATACCTCAGTGTTGTGAATGTGAGAGCTGTTCAATATGGGTTTATTTTTAAAATTAACTAATACTTTAGAGTGTTTATTATGTGGAAGATACTATAGTTAATACTTTACATGGTGTGTTAGTTGGGATTCAATCAAAAAGCAGAATCGGTAGGTGATATATACAAAAGGATTTATTGCAAGGAACTGGCTTACATGATTGTGAGGACTGGCTGGACAAGACTGAGCTAAGGCCAGCCATCAGGAAGGACAGGTGAGAACCCTTGTGAATGAGCTGAAACTGCTGTCCACAGGTGGAATTTCTTCTTCAAGGAAGCCGTTCTTGAGAACTTTCAACTAGTTGAATCAGATTATCTAGGGTAATATCCCTTAGTTAAAATCAGCTGACTATGGACTTCACGCCTACCAAATACCTTCACAGAAACACCTAGATTACTATTTGATTGAGTAACTGGAAATTTTAACCTAGCTAAATGATATTACCAAAGTGTGTTACTTAGGGAAAAGTAGTGTGGTGCTTAGTAAAAAGTACTACACATTGGTAATCTAATTTCCTTCAACCACAACTGTGTGAAGTAGCTTACATTATTATCACATTCATTTTACAAATTGGAGTGGCAAGGCTCAAAAAAGTAACTTACTCAAGATCACGAACAAGATTAACTTGAATATCCATGACTCGAACCCACAGGGCTTATTCCATTATATTACCACGAAACAAATAAATAAACTATTAAACTTCTATTCCTCTAAATCTTACAAAGGGCCTCTTATCAGTGTTTTACATCCCTCTTAGAAAAATTACCACTATCTTTGGATTTTTGAGGCTGGAATATTCAACATGGTCCCCTGGATAATTTTTTTAATACAAAGGAAAAATATAGGAAAGTGGGGAATCTTCAATATTAGACCTTTCTGATATAAAATGGCTGTTCTTAAATAAGCAGTTTATGTTGAGAGGGTTGCATTCTTGATGACCTGTAATGAAATTAATGCTTTGCTTTTCACTGGGTTACAGTGGTCAGAAATGGGTATCATAAAAGTTTTTTCTAAACTGTCTCGCTTTGCATGAAACAATATTATTTAATATAACTAGAATATTATAAGATTTAGATACACTCCACATAAATGAACATGAGCTACATATTACATGAGACTATACATTATCTGTTTTTCAAATCACATAAATTGGAGATTGTTTTTAAGCACACAAAATGAAATTGCTGAAAAAAAATGACTTTAACATTCAATATCCTGGTGCGTTACAGAATCATGGTGAATCTGTGGCAAGAATTTATGATTTTATGCCTCCTAGAGCAGGTAGGTTTTTAGGAAAGGGACTTAACCTCTCTAGGTAGCTATTTTCTTTGCTGTAAGAGTTTTAGGAAATGATTTACCTCCTTTATGCTGTTGTAGTACCTAAAACTATATAAAATTCAACAACCAATAGGGACTATTTTAGTGCCGTAGAGTAAAAAGTCATTTTCCTGTGAATAATTTAGGTTTTTACTCCATTCGATTATACTGATAAGATCTTTGTTTTAATATACAATACGGAGGATATCACCAAATTTTATTAGTGCCATGATGAGGTTCATTTCCAGACTGTAGTATTAATTTACTTATTTTGCAAAATTAACAGCTGTTCATTTTTATTTTTATTTTTATAGATGCAGGTTTGTTACATGGATATGTTGTATAATGGTGAGGTTGGGCTTCTAGTGTACCCATCCCCCAAATAATGAACAATATACCCAGTAAGAAGTTTTAAATTTCAATCCCCTCCCATCCGCCCTGCTTTTGGAGTCCGCAGTGTCTACTATTTCCCTCTGTATGTCCATTTGTACCCATGGTTTAGCTCCCATTTATAAATGAGAACATGTGGTACTGATTTTCTGGTTTTATTTCACTTAGGATAATGGCTTCAAGCTCCATCCATGCTGCTGCAAAAGACATGATTTCATTTTTTTTTTTATGGCTACATAGTATCCCATGATGTAGGTTTACATTTTCTTTACCCAAGGATTCACTGATTGACACAGGTTGATTCCATATCTTTGCTACTGTGAATAGTGCTACAATAAACATAGAAATTTAGGTGTCTTATTGATATAACAATTTATTTTCCTTTGAGTAGATACCCAGTGTTGGGATTGCTGGGTGGAATGGTGGTTCTAGTTTTAGTTCTTTGAGAAATCCCTATACTGTTTTCCACAGGGATTTTTGTGCTGATTTACATTCCCACCAACTGTGTATAATCAATTCCCTTTATTTTGGCAACCTCGCCAACATTTTTATTTTTTGACTTTTTAATAATAGTCGTTCTGACTAGTGCAAGACTATCTCATTGTGGTGTTAATTTGGATTTCTCTGATGATTAACAATGTTGAGCGGTTTTCATGTGTTTATTGGCCACTTGTATGTCTTCATTTGAGATATGTCTGTTCCGGTCCTTTGCCCAGTTTTTAATGGTTTTTTTTTTTCTTAATTTGTTTGGATTCCTTATAGATTATGGATATTTGTCCTTTTTCAGATGCATAGCTTGCAAATATTTTCTCCCATTCTGAAGGTTGTATTTTAACTCTGTTTATTATTTTGCTGTGCAGAAGCTCTTAATTAAGCCAGATTCCAGTATTTAGAGTATGAACTGATTTTGCTGAATGGGGCTTCAGTAACGGCCACCATAGACAGTGACTTCCCCTCCCAGCTCTCCCAAGAACATTTTCACTAGCCAAGTAGAAAAGCTGACAGAAAATGAGATTCCCATCATTCTCTAAAGGTGGCACAAACACAAAACATCCCAAATGACTCTAGAGTGCGGAGGACTGGACATGATGAAAAAATGATTTACACCTCCTTTCCAAATAGCCTGTAGTTCACTGCCAACAAATGACAGCTCTTTGAGACTGCCCAATATTGTTATAAGAGAACAATATCCACAAGAGAATGATGACCTGGGACATGTCATTCTTTGGTCATTTTCATGATTGGGAAACCAAGAAAAACCTACTTTACCAGATAATGGCACAAGGGTGGACAAAACAGAGGGCATTTAGAGTTTCCTGTTTAAGGAAAAGAAAGTTGTCCCAAAACCACTAGTTGCAGACCTCTCTGAGCCTTTTTTATCTGTAAAGTGAGGATAATATAATGAAAGCTTCTTCACAGTTGTGAATTAAATGAGATAATGCACAGATGTGTGGAAAATCGTAAGTGCTCAGTAAATGTTACCTATTATTTAATAATTGATTCACATTTCTATTTTAGAGCCTGAATGTTGCAGTTGGTCAAAATCTTTCTTTGCTTTGGTTTCAAGGCAATAAATGCCTAGTCTTAAAGTTTAGAAAGTGAATGTCTCCTGAACAGCAGGGTTATTAGTACGGTTGGAAGTTCATCATAATGTTATCCATTTCTTTAAGTACTTTCACTTAAAGTACCCCCGTTCCAACCTATTTATAGACCATTGGGGTGATGTTACCTTGTTTTAAGACACTGGTTCTTCTCTGTGAGAATCTGCAGTTCTTATCCCCAGAATAAGTGAGCAACTCACACTTAACGGATGGAACTTGGAAGGAAGCCTATGGGTTACCTGATATGCTCATTAAAATGTTGTATTAAGCAGCCTGTAAGCCACGAGTTATTTTTATTCATTTATGGCAAGGGGAAAGACTAGGATTTTTAAAAATAGGAGAAAAGCCTCGTCATTTAAGGTCGAATTTAATTGGCATAATTTTGAAAAGAAACCTTTGCCAAAGTAAATTTCTACAACTATTAGTAGTAGTACAGTGGGAACTTTGGTGAAAACCGGGGGCAGGGTGAGGGGTATTTGAACCTTATGAAAACCTCACCCATGACCCTCCAAGTCTACTGGGGGCCGATCATACCCGCTGTGAGAATAGCTAGAACGCAAATCCCACAGGCGAGCGCCACCCGTGCACACAGGTGGAGGACTGCCGAGGCGTCTCCTGTGAGGTAAACACGAAGCTCCTTGGTTAGTGTGAGGAAACCCGAGGTGGCCTCTGGGGGAGACGGAGCAGGACCTGCTTCTGCCCCTCGTCCTCCTCTCTCCAGCAGCGGCGACCGCAGTGACAGCGGTGGTGACGGCTACTGCTACTGCTCTGCCGCTGCCGCGCCGGTCACCTGGGCACCCGCAGAGTCGCGCGGCTGCTACCGCCCCGGCGGCCTCCCGGAGTGCGCGGAGGGGGCGGCGGAGGAACCAGATATCCATAGTAACCGAGGAAGCGAGGGGCGACGGGCGACGGGCGGGAGCGAGTGCCCGGGAGCTAGGAGGAGGCCCCCGCGCGCCGGCAGCCCCTACTGCTAGGCGCCCTGCAGCCCCCGCGCGCCGCGCCTGGGACCGCTTCGCTCTCGCAGTGAGGGTCCGCCCGAGCGGTAAGCCCTGCCCGGCGGCCGAGCCGACACCTCCCACCCGCCCGGCCGCCCACCCCGGGCAGCAGCCGCCGAACAATGGAGAGCACCGCCAGCAGCCCTGGAGACGGCACTCGGGGGAGGACGCGCCGCCGCCACCGCCGCCGCCGCCCGGGCTGGCGCGCGCCGCGTGGGGCCGGGCGCGTGCGAGGGCGCGCGGCGGGGGGTGAGGGGCACGCGCGGCGCGGGGGGCGGGGGTGGTGGGAGGCGCGCGCGCGGGCCCGGGGAGCTCGCGGGGAGAGCCCGGCGCTCGGCGCAGCGCGGCGCGGCCAGGCTTGGCGCCTCTCCCGCCCCTCCTCGGCGCGCTCGCCCTCGCCTCTCCGCTCGCATTTGCTGGGGGCGCCCAGAAAGATGCTCAGAGGCAACGGCTAGGGGAGCGGAGGTTCCAGCCACATGTCTGCGTCCTCGGGGGCCGGAGCCCGCCAGCCCTCGCGGATCTCGGCTCGCGGCCAGCCCGAGCGGCTCGGGTGAGTAACGGCACAGCTGCCCCCTCGCTCCGCGGCCCCCGCTCGTCGAGATGTGGCTCGAAGAAGTGGTGCCGCAGCCGGGGCAGAGGCAGAGGAAGCCGTGTCGGGCAAACCGGGAAGGCTGCGGAGACGCTTTGCCGGGGCAGGTGTTGCAGCCTCAGCTAGGGGTCTCCACGGTGGTAGGGAGGCTTTTTTTTTTTTTTTTTTCAAACCTGTTTTGGTTATCGATTTCCCCACCACCCCCGGGTTGGACGCATTTTCCATTTCCTTTCCTTGTCTTTGGGGTTCCAAGGAGTTTGAAGCGGTCAATTGCTGGGTGTCTCTCCAAATGGTTTGACTTTCACAGTGTATATTTTCCAAAGGTCGTTTGTCTTTAATATTAGAAAGCCATGCCAAGCCCGTGTAATTTCTAGGTGCGCTGTGCATCACCTTTAAGGAATAGCAGGAAGAATAGACGCTGGCAAGGTTGGTGTGGAGCGTGTTCCCTCTCTCTCCCCTCGTATTTCTTTCTACATTGATTAATTGGAGGGGAATGTGGGTATGGACTTTCCAACGCTAAGCCTTGGAGAGCAGGAGCAGAGCAGCAGAGACTACGATTTGTTGTCGCTTCGGTGAAGGTCGGATCAGTGTTTCCAGCGAAATTCCAATTTGCGTGCTTGTAACTTGGATGTGATTTTACTCCAGGTTACAACTTGCCAAAAGCCAAACGAGGTCCTGTATATATTGGGGTGCTGCCATCGCCCCTTTATTTGTTTATTTTTCCTCCAAGAAAACCAGCCGTTTATAAGCATAGTCCTTAAAACAAACGACCAGCTGAGGAAGGTTTCGCATTTTCAGAGACTGGCCAGGAAGGCGAGTCCTCGCTGCAGTTATCATTTCTCTTCTGAGTGACTGAGATGTGAGTTTGAGAAGACTCGAAATTCAGTCCCGGTGCTGCTTGTGTGCGCTGGGCACGTTGGATCAGTAGATTAGAGACACCGGGAACTTCGGAATTGCTTAATGATTCTTAAACGCTTGTAAGGATATTTGCTATGTAGACTCTTGCATCCGGGAAGGGAGAACTACAAGAAATAGTGTTGGAATGGCAACATGAAGAATTCAGGTACAACCTAAGACTTTTCTGAAGGTTTGCACGAGGTACTAAGAGAGTCTAGTTCTCTAATTTGGGGCAGATTCACGTTAAAGTTGAAAGTCAGAAGGAAGAGAGGAAAGATTAGAAAACCTCTCGGAGGTTTCTTCCCAACCTGTATTCCTTGCACTCCGCAGATGAGCTTGTGCAAGGGAATGCCGCTGCTATCTGGGTTATTCAAGTCCGTAATGTTGACGGCTCTGTGATAAAATAGGCTGTAATGAGTAGTGCTGGCATTATGCCACCGGAAAGCCTTCTTCAGAAGTGTTTCATTCTGTCGTTGTCTATCCCGAGTAGTGCTGGGTGTGTTAGCAGTGATTCTCTTGGACTCAGATGGCGAAGAAAGGAGTAACGAGTACAAATGAAATTAAAACAGAAGCATGCTGCCTGGGAGACTTAATGACAGCGTCATACAAAAACATTGTTACAAGTATTTTTTAAAACCCCTTCAGAATGCAGGGGAAAATATAACGTTGGGCAGGGGGGAAATAGTGAAGTATCGGTGCTCCTTGTTCAAGGCTGGAAACTTTGCCCTGCAGTTGCTAATTGCTAAACTTAATTTTACTGCATTGAAGTTACTTTGCTTGGTGCAGTTTGGCACCTTGAGTAGAAGCAATATTTTTTTCTTAAGCCGTGTCAGTAGAATGACAATAGATTCATGTGTCAGAAATGGGAGACACCCACCCATACTGTTATAGTTTCCCTAATGGAGACCAGAGGGACAGAACAGTGTTTTGCCTCTACCTGGAGATCAAATCTCCATTAAATGATTTTGAAATATAGATACAGCATGGTACTTTATTTAATTTGATATTTTGGGATACGTAGTTTTTAAAGATAAAACTGCCTAAGTGCATTTTGTCTGTCAGCAGTTTAAAGTGACAATCTCTGAACAGTTATTTACAACATAAAAGTTTCCAAGTTTAGCCAAATTTCTATACATGAATTGAATTCTGATACATTTCTTGTTTATTAATTTACTGCTTGTGACTACTTTTGGTCAGAAATATTTAAGGAATCTCTTTAAGATAGCAGTACTGTATTTGTTTAAAGTTACTCTACATATTCGAAATGGGTATAAATTGACAGTACATTGTGGGGTAAGGCACTCCTAATAATCATTTATGATGTTATTATTCTGTTCGAAATGTTGGCAGATGTTTTCCAGTTTGTTATCAAGCCATTCTCATTGCACCATTCATTGAATAAGCATTTTTGAGCACCGTGCATTTCAAAGTAGGTTTATCCTTTCTCTAAATGAAAGGCAGACATGTTGTCAAAATCTTTTATTGAAATAAATGCGGTGGCATTGACAGGTGCACTGACACATTCCGTAGAAACACCAGTTAGAGTTTTTTGATGCCCTCATTTCTGACCAGATGCTTGGCATCAACATATGCTACAGTAATATCCATCAAACTAATAAATGTCCTGAGAAAATGAATTAGAAGATCTGCTTGATTAAAGTTATTGATGATCATGAGTAAAACATTTGTATTTGTATGGGTATGTTTGGTTTTGCCACATTTTGGATTTTATAGTGGTAACTTAGACTTGATTAATATATTTACAAGTGCTGGCAATGAAACTATAACATCTTCCATGGACCACCAGTAATTAACAGAAGTGTGAAAAGACTCCAATTGGCTACCCATTTTTTTTCTCTGTGGACAATAACCAATAACAAACCGTAAGTGTTTGCTACTGAATTTAATAGCAGTATCTATCAATAAACTGAAAAGATTATATGCATATTTGAGTGAAATATTACATTGGTTAATGTCTTTACTCTTGTATGTATATTTGGTTTCCTTAAAATAATTGTTTTCAAAGTGCAGAATTGTCAATATATTTAGTAATTTGCCTGAGAAAGAACATTTGCATGAATGCATTTATCTTCCCACATTAACTGTCAATAATGCATTGTTCCAGAAATCTATTTTTATGTAGATGTAATTTTCATGCAAAAATTAACCTTTCTTATAATTCCAGTATGAAATGAAAACAGTTCCTGTTCATCTGATTTTCCCTCTACATGGAATTATGAGATGATTTTTTAGAATTCAAAAATATGATTAAGCTGAGTTCTTTTTAAAAAAACTTGTGAGAATATATTGGCTTGTTTAAATGAATATCCAAAATTAATTTTCTAAAAATCTTTATGTTTGGCCAATATTTCTTAATTCTGGTACTTACACAGCAGAGACGTACTGGCGGTTTTCTCATATGGAAATAGGAGGAAATGCAGAGAATATCGAAACAAAATTTGAATGGGCAGAAGCAAAAGTGCATGTTCTGATCTTCTCTGCAAAATTCTATAGCCTGTTTTTTTTTTTAGGTAAATCTCAAAACAGTTTTTCAGTAACTAACTTTAATGGATTCATCTCTTTAGTGTTTGGAATTAGTGTACTACACTGAAACTACTAACCTGGGAGGATAAGCCACAAGAACATTCTCTGGGAACACAAGGACTATGCTGAGATTTTCTTAGATACCCAGCTTTACCATATTCTAGCATCTCTGTCACTACAGACAGCAGTCTCTGAGACACACGGGAAGACTGAGTTGGACTCATCAGGTGCCCCCAAGGCTGCTTGGCCTTATGTTTGGAGAGTGCTTGATTCTGTAGCTCTAGTAACATTGAACTGGGCTGGGTTTTGTGGCCACTCTAAGAACAACACTCTTTCTTGGCAAGAGAACATTGTATTTTAAGAATATTTGAGCATTCAGTCATTTTCAAAGCATAGTTCAATTAGAATAATGTTTGTAACTGAGTTTTATTATCTGTTTTTGGTTTTAGTTAAGGCTTGGAAATGATTTGCATGTAGTTGTAACTGCAACAAGTGGTATGTTTTGTGTTGTGTGACTTTCATGAAAGTCTCATTTCCCTATGTTTAGATACCAAGACCATGTTGTGGTTATTTTTCTAGAAATATAAAATATAACTGTAAAAATAAGCCACTTCTCTTTATCTTCATGATTCATTTCTCCAGAAAAGACTTGCAGACCATATGCAGTATCTTGGCTCTTAATATATTTTTTTCTGTCTTAACTGTCAACAGTATGAAAATAATTGGTTCAAATTGTTTTCTTGCACTGTAGCTTTCCTTCAGAATGGAAGGTCTGGCATTGTCTCCTCAATATCTCCTATGGGTTGGTTGGTACTCCTGATGAATGATGCTATTTATTTCACGCTACAGAAAGATCATTCATAAAAACTCACTCCAAACCAAATTTGGGACAAAGCCTCAAATTAGATAATATATAGTCTCTTAAATTTCAACACTATTTACGAACTGGCCCGCCCTCCTTTTACCCACCCAGAACTACTCTAGACAGGAGCCAAGCCGTCTTGGAAGATAAAATTTCCTAGTAGCTAGCAGGAAGAAGTTATCCTCCCCATCTTCTTCTGATCCTTCATCACTAACTACTTCTTTCCTCTCATTTGCTGCTCTTAGCTAAGATATCTCTCCAATCACATTTCCTCTTTAATCCCTTTCCTTCTGAGTCCCCTCTCTTCCTAATACCTCTGGAAATTCGTTCTGTTTGTTCTTCTTTTACATTTTTGACACAAACAGTGACTCAAATGATGACAGATAAGTATTCACAGTGGTATGTCTGTTATCAAAGGAGCCAAAAGCTATACATTTTTGAGTGAAGTTATACCCAATAAAAAACTAGAAACTTCTACAACCCTTAAAAATGCTCTGAAGCTGAGTGTGGTGGCTCATGCCTATAATCCCAGCTCTTTAGGAGCCTGATGCAATTGGATCACTTGAGCCCAGGAGTTTGAAACCAGCCTGGGCAACATGGTGAAACCAGTCTGTACCAAAAAATGCAAAGATTAACCAGGCATAATGGTGGTTGCCTGTAATCCCAGCTACTCAGGAGGCAGGAGATCATGTGAGCCCAGGAAGTGGAGGTTACAATGAGCCGAGATTGTGCCATTGTATTCCAGCCTGGGTGACAAGAGTGAAACCCTGTCTTTAAAAAAAAAAAAAAAAAAAATGCTCTGACATCCCCTTCAGAACGTTCTCAAAAATCTCCAATATGAGAGAGAAATAATAGTCATAGTTCGTTCATATTTAGATCAGTTAAAATGTTTTTCAAATTTTTATTTTCCCAGTGATAATTAATCATGTTGATTTTCTAGCATTTTTGTTGCAGACACGCAGGATTTTTTTTTTTTTTTTTTTTTTTGAGACGGAGTTTCGCTCTTGTTACCCAGGCTGGAGTGCAATGGCGCAATCTCGGCTCACCGCAACCTCCGCCCCCTGGGTTCAGGCAATTCTCCTGCCTCAGCCTCCTGAGTAGCTGGGATTACAGGCACGTGCCACCGTGCCCAGCTAACTTTTTGTAATTTTTAGTAGAGACAGGGTTTCACCATGTTGACCAGGATGGTCTCGATCTGTTGACCTCGTGATCCACCCGCCTCAGCCTCCCAAAGTGCTGGGATTACAGGCTTGAGCCACCGCGCCCAGCCGACACGCAGGATTTTAACCCATTATGGGTCCAGTAGACTTTTGTGAGCTAGGCTTGATATTGAATTATTATTTGTACTGTGGCTCGTTTGGAAGACCATGCATTCTGAATTTTAAACAACTGGCTTAAAAGGCGTCTTTGCAAACACGAGGTTTTTTTAAGCTGAGAAACAATCTCTATTCATTGAGTGGAAAAATATTTATTAAGTGTCTGCTATCTTCTGGGCACATTCTTTGAGCAGGAGATATAATGATGAACAAGATAGACAAGGTCCTATTTTCTAGAACAGATGTTTAGTGGGAGAGGATTGATAAAAAGCAAGTAAATAAATGGAGAAGATCATTTCAGATGGTGATAAAGGCCACGGAGGCTGTGCAGCAGGATGAAGTGCTGGAGAGGGAAGCGGAGGGGGAAGGATGCTACTTTTAGAAAATTCGGAGGTCTCCCTGAGAATGTGGCCCTCCAACAGAGACCTGAATAGAAGGAACCAGCTATTCCAGCCCAGGGGAACAGTTCATGGAAGAGCTATCTGGGGGAACAAGTACAATGTGTTTGGGGGACAGAGAGCAGTCCAGCGTGACTGGATCCTGGTCAACTCAGGTCAGCCTTGCTGGTCACAGCAAAGAGTTTGGGTTTTATTCTAAAAACAATATGAAGCAACTGGAGAATGTAAAGCAGAGGTGTGATCGCTTTACATTTGAAGAGCACACACTGGCTGCTATGTAAAGACTTGGTAATACCAGGACTAGGATGGACACAGGTGGGACCACACAGAAGACTAGGAGAGTAGGCCAGGTGAGAAATAATAATGATTTGGCTGAAAAAAAAAAAAAAAGAAGAGATGTGGAATGATTCAGAATATCAAATTTTAGAAAACATTTTTGAAATTTAAAAAACACAGGAAAATACAAAGTAGAAAATAACAATTCCCTATAGTTCTCACCATCCAGAATAATGTCTGTTACCATCTTGGCATTTGAAGGGAAAAAAAATCATTGTATCATTTTAAAAATATTTGTTATATAATCACAATAAATAGTTCAGACAATGCACATAATATAAAGATTAAATTTTAAATCACCCTAAATGCCACTGTCCAGAAATAACCACCTTCAGTAGTAGACTTACATGATTTAAAGCTTCTTTCTCTGAATATGTGCAAAGGGATTGATACATGGCTGCACGGAATAGAAATACTTTATAACCCTGGAGTCATACTGCTGATACTATTTAAAAATAAAATAATTAACATTTACTTTATTGGTCGCTCATGCCCGTAATCCCAGCACTTTGGGAGGCTAAGACAGGTGAATAGCTTGAGACCAGGAGTTCAAGACCAACCTGGCCAACATGGCCAAACCCCGTCTCTACTAAAAATATTAAAAAATTAGCTGGATGTGGTGGCACACACCTATAATCCCAACTACTCAGGAGGCTGAGGCATGAGAATTGCTTGAACCCAGGAGACAGAGGTTTCAGTGAGCAAAGATTGTACCACTACACTCCAGTTTGGGAGACAGAGTAAGACTGTCTCAAAAAAAAAAAAGGTTTTATTGTATTTAACAGCAGAAAAAAATAAAGGTAAGGAAAGCTAAATAATTGCTGAACTTCCAATAATTGTCTCCTTACTATAGGAGTTATTATTTTCCCTTATGATTAAGATGTTTTCCCATATGGTTAAGAAAAAATGTTATGAAAGATGTTAAGAGGTTGAGCAGGAGTGGATCAAGATTTCTGTGGGAAAGTTATACAAGTTGGGGGCCCTTTTTAAGAAAATGGAGTATATTTTACAAATTTTACGAAAACGTGACAATGTGAATGCACTGCTGTGACCCCTTCCAGGGCATAGAGAAAAGTAAATCACCTGTGTAGATAAAAAACCTTGAAACTTAAGCTTCATTAGCATTAGAGTAAATCCACCTCAGAGTTAGAATCATTATATTTTTAAGCTGCATATTCCAATTTTAAACACATTAGATTGATTCCTTGCAATGAAATGTGATGCTTTTACCCATCCCCTCTCCTCAGCTAACAATTTTAACTAATTTATATTGCCTATGTTTATTATATTTACTTTCTATTCTGTAATCATAATTACTATGGTTATTTAATATAAATTCCTATGTTCAAATGGATCCATTGCCTCCCAGCCCTTTAGTATATCTTCTTCATTCTGAGTTCTTTAATTCATCACTGAATTGCCTAGATTTCATTGCCAATTGCATTTTGTTTCTTTTTTTTTTCAAGAAAGACTCATGGATTCTGCATTTCTAAGTTTTCTTTAAATATTGGAAAATGTCTTTGTTACTTTTGTGGTTGAACAATATATCATGCCTGAGCATCGTATTCTTATGTATTTGTTCCATTATAATTTTTTAGCCATTACTCCATTGTTTAATAGTTGAATGTCGCTGTGTAGTCTGAGGTCACCCTTTGTAGGTGATTTTATCTTTCTACCTTTATCCCAAGGAGTTCTTTCTTCATCCACATAGCTAAATTACATATCTAAGATATGTGGAGGTGTTTAATGGTCTGCTTAAGAATTTTCCACAATGCGATGTGTTCGTTAAACCCGATACTGTATCACATCTTTGAAAATACCTTCTATCCTGTTTACATTGTCACCTACTTCAGGAACATCAGTTATCCTTATTTTGGATCATCTTTTCATCTCTTCCATATCTATTAGTTTATCATTTGATGAAACTCTGTTGTCATTTTCATCTCCATTCATGGTATATCAATCCTTTCTTCTGTGTCATTAATTCAGCTTTCAAAAGTATCTGCCCTCTGTCTGATGTTCTGATTTGTTTATTGATTCTAAAATTGTGATCTTTAGTCCTTAATTTCCTTCCTTACGTCCACAGTATTTTTTCATATTCAGATTATTTCGTTATTCTGTCTTTAAACTTCAATTTTCATTGAGCTAGGAAGTTTGTGTAAGGGTTTCTTTCTGTTTATTTGAATAAAATTCTAGATTTAGTTCCTATATGCCGTGACACTTACATTTTATATTTTTTTCTTCACTTTGTTGCTCTCGCCCTCCCTCTTTCTCCTTCCTCTCTTTTCCCTCCTCTTTCCTCCCTCCCTTTAGAATGTTTGCATATCTGCCATGCTATTTCTTTTCATCTTTCTGGTGCCTGGGCAGCTTTCCCCAGACATAGTGTGAGTAACTTCTTAAATTTCTTCCCACCTTTTTGGAGACCAGTTTGCTTCCTCTTTGAGCTATGTTTTATTGCTTGGATATATCCACTTTCCTGTAACCTAAAGAAACTGCAGAGGGAGGTACACAGCTCAGCTCAGTTCAATTCAAGCTGTATGCAATCTTGATTAGATTTCCTGGGCCGTGTTTCCTTAGCATTTGTTCAATATCTCCATTATCAGCCTTTATTTTACCAAATTGGCAGGGTGGGCAAGGGGGTGGTAGAGGGAGAGATACCAAGGATAGCCTTTTTATAATTAAAGGGTTCCATAACAGCTAGTAGCTATCCTCAAGATAACCTGGGACTTGATGGGTTTCCCAAAATCGTGGACAGCCTTGGAGAGTTCACTTCTATTGAATCAGTCCTTTGATCTTTTTCTTTCATTGCACATGTTTCTATTACTCCTTAGTAGAGAAAGGAAGCATACAACGATATTCACTGAGTGTTCTTTTCTCTAAATTTAGAATTGTTAGCAAAAAGTCTCAGAATTTTGTTTACCTCTAAAGGGGTGAACACAGGGTTAAGAACCAAGCAAAGCTGCATTTCTTTATCCTGTTCCAGAATCTTCTGTGTCTTTTCTTGGCTGCCAGTTTTGAAGTTTATTATATTTGTTAATGTTCCTTTCCTTGAGTGGTTACTGTGGACCTTTTCACTAATGTTTACTCTTTTTTTCTCCTTTGGTTAGACATTGAGGAAGGGAAGTTCTGTGAAGCAGTGTAAATTTGCCATCTTACATCAGATTCTGAAATGTTTATTTTAGAGACAGAACCTAGAGGTCTTGCTAATGAATTAATGTAAAAGATGAGAGAAAGGGAGGAGTTATGAATGACTTCTAAATCTGGGGCCTGAGCAACTGAGTGTATAATGAACAGATTGGGCTACTAGTGAAAGAAGGAAGCAAGAGTTGTTTTTAGTATTTTGAGAAACTTGACATCCACGTGGAATTGTCAAGTCATTGGGTCTACTAGTCTGGAACCCAGGGGAAAGATCAGGATGCCAGATACACATCTGAGAGGCTCCCCAAATAGATAATGTCTAAAGCCACGTGCCTAGATGAAACCAGCGAGGGAGAGAGAATGTAAATACAGGGAAGCGTATGATGAATATATGCTAATCAACATGTACCTATGTATGAACTCTTTAGGCCCAAAGTAAACTTTTCTTAATCCAACAGATGTCTCATGTCTTTCAGAACAAACGTGTCAGGTTATGTGTATATAAATTTAATGGTATAAAAATAAAAATAACAGGTTAATGGTTAATATGAATTAGTGAAAATGTAGCTCAGAGAAAATATTTAAAGATGGGAAAGTTTATACATCTTGGTCTAGTAAAGTAGTTTCTTTGGGAGACCATTTTGACTTGCTTTTAGCTGTTAGCATATAAATGATATATGTTTGAAGGTGATACAGATTTGATTTTAAACAAATAGCCATAAATTATTAGTTATGAAGACTCAATTTCTTTCTGCTTTTAATGTGAATCTACGCATACCTCTTCATTTAATACACACCTTTATCATTAAAATACAGCTTTGGCTCTTCGAAGATGTAATGGTGCATCTTAAAACAGTGCTTTATTTTGAGGTAATGTGCTTAGTGAAAAGAACATTGTTCTGGAAATCAGAAAACAGATTTTAGATCCAATACTTCTAATAATAATTACACTAATAAAATAACAGTATCAAACACACATAATCCTTCTGGTGTGGAAAGCACTGTTCTATGCATTTTATATGTATTTACTTTTATAAGAAGTTACATTGTTGTGCAGCTTCCAACTACTTCATCTCTCTGAACTTTAAGCTCCTAATTTGCAAAGCCAATCTTCCATCTAGCTTTTCAGCACAATTTATCTTAAGTTGCAAAGTTTTACCAAGAGGCTTAGAAATCCTTTAATGATCTTAATTTACCAAAGCAAGTGGAAATTGACCCTTTTCTAGTCAGGGGAAGATGAAGCATTACAAAACAAAGGCAACCTGGCATCGGCGGTAAACTGTGGAGACTTGGGTCCTCTAGGATTTTATCCCAAACATTTATTCCCCTCATGCTTTTGCTCATGCTCTTTCAAATCCTGTCTTTCGTTCCAAGTCTTTAAGGTAAGTAACTACAGAAGTATTCTAGCCTTTCCCTGAACTCCCAGCATTTTTGTGCTTTGGGTTTTGGTATTTGCATACACATGTTATATTCTCTATGAGACTATAAGCTACTTGAGGGCAGGGACAATAGCCTTTGTAACATTGCTTCACTCTAAAGTGTCTTGCACATTAGAGACACATCATCATTTTTTAATTTCAGTTGTATATATCCACACAGAGAATATATAGCAAATGAAATTCAGCTTTTCTGTGTAATGAAATAATTTCACTCAAACTAAAAGCATAATGTTATATAAGAGACGTTGAAGCAGCAATCAAGACATGAGTCCATGCTCTGTTGCGTCCCATCTTGCGTGGCCTAAATTCAGTTCTCTGTCAGTCAAATGGCAATATTGATACATTATTTACTGGGTTATGGAGCTGTAAGCATTGAATGAAATAATATATTTGGAGTACTTATTTAAAAGAAAAACACAGCAACCACATGAAACATTTCTGTTCCTCTCAAGATTCGAGACACATGACCAATCATCTTCAATTCTCAGAAACCTTGGAGTTCATGAACTGCTGCCTCCTCCTAAAACCCACACCCCAACTCAAACAGATTTCTCCTCTCTCCTATTGATTTTGAATAAATCTGATTTATTTAACAGATTTACTACACTTTCTTATCAAATCAAGATGGGCTTAGTGGTAATGTAAGAATGATTTAGAAACAATGAAGACAATGTGATGGATTCTGAGTACTTCATTTCCAGCTTAGTTCTTGCTTAATTATGTTTCTTTATATTCCGTGCAATAATTTGAAGAGCTTTCTTGAATTATGTCTCTGTCTGCATTGTAAGTGAACATAAATAAAAGCATCATACACTAAATTAATACAGGAATGCCATGTCAGCTATGGGATTTGGATTCCTGTGGAGGCTTCATCAAGCACCGCTCTGTTCACAAAACAGTCTCTGTTGATGTGGTGAGTGGTTTCCTTACTCTCATGCGACCGTCGTCATGCAGGCTCTGACCAGTTAGCCTTCACACACCAGGAAGGATTGCTTTCAGATTGAGGCTTGATGACTGGCCACATGCTGAATTTTGGACCTCAGAAGTCAAATTTTATAATTTTGCTAATCCCCTATTCGTTTTTAAGAGAGATTTTATGCACAGTCTTAAAATCCAGATTTTTAACAAAATTGAAACAGAATCTGAAGCCAGATTCTTCCAGATGTTATAAATTTAATACATTAAGCTGTTATATGAAATGTAAAAAATAATTTTGGGATCCCTTGCAGTGAACTAATTACTCAGAACAGTTTTATTGTATTTAAAAAGTAAGCATCACCCTTTCAGTAAATAGTGAAGAAGATCTTGTTGAAATTCCTTTGTCTGTGAAAGAGTACAAATAAAAAATTAATAATAATAGTGGTCTTTTAAAAAAATAATAGAACATTGTTTGTGACCAGCTGAAATAATAGATCTAAATATTTACAGTTTTTATTACTGCATGGTATTTCAAAACCAAGGCCATAGGTGCATCTAAAATCATTAGCAGTTGTATCTTAATATACACCTTGGCTTCATTAAAATCTTAATATGGAGTTTTATGATCATTCTCTCTACCTAAATAATAAGGACTTTTTTTTTTTTTTGCAGTATGGCAGTTACTTGCCCAGTTGCTAGGTAACAAGGCAGAGATCTCTATAGCTTTATCTGAACATGCAGCAGATGATTTTTAGTGACAATTATTTATATCCAGTATATTACAGCATGCCACATTGGTAATGATTAGACAAACTGTTGATTTACTTACTGTGCATTCTTGAGAAAGTACACAGTAAATCACAAAGCTAGGTTTTTGTCTTTATATAAAGCAGTTATTAATCTTTGCTGCTAAGATGATCATTTTTCTAGCAAAGCAGCAATAGCGAGCTTGTTTATTTGATAATCCTTTCAACTGGCTGATCATAATCAAAAGCATCGCCATACCTTTCCAGCTAATTATACTGCACATCATCTGGAAATGGATGTTTTGTCCTCTATGGTGGCCACGTAAATGTTATAAAAGTTTGATTTTTTTGAAATTTGTTTTACTCTTTGACTTGTTTCTAACTAACATTGTTCGAGCACTGTAGCCCTATATCTCAAAGCAGCACTTGATTTAGAAGGCATTCTTGTTTTAAAACATTGACATAATTTATTGTGTTTTTGTTCGTTTGTTTTTTAGTTTTTTTCTTGTCTTCACGTACAGAACTGAAAAAAATCACAACATATCACAGTGTTGTGTAATCAGCAATGGTATCTTTCTTGTTAGAGATTTTTAAATAGAAGTTATTAAAGAAAACATCTACAGCTTTAAGTATTATAACAAGTGAATTACCATAGTAAGAAAAGGCAAAAATATCCCTTTCCACTGATTCTGAAGTTTCTCCATAATATTTGTCTTACATGAGATAGATTGATTTGCTTCAATGCTTCATATATGCCAGGAAACATGTGAAGTATATGCTTATTCCATATTCATTTACCTCCTGTTATTTATGCTGGTAAATTCAGATCATTATTAGATAGACTTTATGCATTAAATTATATTCATTTGTCACAGTCTTTTTAAAAGGAAAGATTAAATGGTGCTTCATACTGTAATAGGAAAAAGTATCTATTGAATATGGCACTATTGTGGTAGAATGGCTGTGATTAGTCTGCAATTAGAAATTATGGTACAATTTCCTTTATGACATAAGAAATATCACTATATATAATGTTAGCATTCAGGTTAGTCTTAAAATATTGAGTTTATAGGACAATAGCATAAGAAAATTCTTGGATAATATTTGTTCAGAAACTATTTTTCAATGACAGCAGAAAGAATACATTCTGTGGAATTAAAAAACACAGACTCAAAGATGAGTTATTACCTGTCTACAAGAGTGAAACCAAGATAACCCTGTCATTACAAGTCAGCATACCAGGAAGCCAATTTATGTAGAAAACAGTTTAATATGGAAAATTGCATTTTAATAATACCCACTAATTAAATGCCTAGGTCAATAAAATACAGCTCTTGCTTCCTGGAAAGCTATAAAAGCTACCTGGAATGATTGATTACTCTGAAGTTCTATGGTCTTGAGTAAATCACAGGCAAGGACTATGTTTTATTGACTGTGGACTGAAGGACTGAGCAATTTATAAGACAATTTAACAATAATTTATGTATACTACAGTGTTCAGTTATCAATGTGGCATTTAAATACCAAACATAAAATGGAAATTAGCTCTTTGGGGGTTTTCTCCACTTCCCATATTATTTGCAGTGATAGACATGTTTGCCTAACTTTTAGAAAATATGCTGCTATTCAAATCATTCATTATAAAATTTTTTTAAAAAGACTTTTCAAGCAGAAAATTAAAGCAATGGCTGTTTGCATTCAAAAATCCTTTTCTCTTTGGAGTTTACTGCAAGATTTGTGTGTGTGTGTGTGTGTGTGTGTGTGTCTGTCTGTCTGTCTCTCTCTCTCTCTCCCCCTCCCTCCCTCCATCCCTCCCTCCCTCCCTCCAGTAATTATGGGGCTCAGGGAGCAACTGTATTTATACAAAGCTTTTTAGGGACTTGCCCATCTTGTAAAGCTGGGTATATTTATGCATTCCAGTTAAGGTTGATTTATATTTTTATTCCTGATTGGCGTACTGTTACCAAAACCCAGTTCCATGTCGGCGCTACCTTCCTTTTTATCAGCACTCTTATTTTAGTTACTTGTTATTTGAACAGACTTTCATTCACAAGTGTCTTTTGTTGTTGTTGCTAAATTAGTTTAATTTTAATGATTTTTTTTTTCTCTTGATACCTGAGCCTGTCTCCTGTAGAGAAACTTGGTAATCCCAAATATCGGCTGTTATTATCTCACTTTTATTATTTACTAACTTAAAAAAGGGCTCTGTGGCCATGAGAGATAAAACTTTTCGGTTTGATTTTGTAGCTTTTGGAAGTTAGCACCCCAGTGGATATGAAGACTATGTTCTTTAGAGCATTGGTGATAGTTCTGTTTTATATCGTTAACATATGTTTTATACTTTTAATCATTACTTTTCCTACTGTGAAAAGGAAGTGAAAAACCAAATACTCTCAGTATTCCGCTCCCTTTTTGTTTTTTTCAGGTGTCATGGAAATCTTGGCTGATGGTGAGGGTAATATTTAATAATTTCAAAAGCAAATACTTCCGATTGGAAAAAAAAATGATTCTAATCATATGTGTGTATGTGTGTGTGTCCTATGCATGTTAATATGAAGATTCCAAGAGAATTTATCAATATCAGGGTGACTGAAAGCCCAAATATAATCATCTGTACTATGTAGTATTTTATTTAAACATTATCTTTGTGGCACTTTGTCTCATAAGACTTGCAGACGCTGTTAAAGAGTTTTCAGTGAAGGTTTCTCAAATGCCTCAAAAACGTAAGATGAACAGGAATTGATATTGGAGGAGAGGGAAAAAAACAAGAAGCAAGAGAAATGCATAAAGAAAAATGAGAAAGTACGAAACAAAAAGGTTAAATTTTTATAACATGCCAATGTTATAATAATACATGAGACAAGCTGCTGCATTTCTTCAGAGGAAAGTTGAGAATAAATTAGATATTGGGGTTGTTCAGCAGACCTTAAATTACATCCTCACTCTATGACTTATTAGCTGGGTGTGCTTTTGGAAAAATTACTAAAGCTTTCTAAGACTTATTTTGCTCATCCGTAGAATGGTGATGTCTACTTTGCACAGTTATTCTGAAGACTAAATGTTAGATAGGTACATAAATGGATAGCCCTCTGATTGGTGGTAGGTGCTCAATTAATGCTGGCTATTATTTTATGAAAGTTCCTATACTTATTTCAGACCAGCTTTCATCCTTAGTACACAAAGGTCAATACATCACCAAAGTTAGGACCATAACCGCGATACTTCCAAACCACATGGACCTGAAAAATTAAGTTTAACAACAAGAACTTAAAGCCTGAAGCAGCCCAGAGTGGCTAAATATGGCCTCACAGGTTGTCCTCTGCACGCCAGAAGGTGTCACTCACACAGACAGTATACAATATGATGCTGTGTTCATTAGAACTGCTTTGTTACAGTCTCTGCATTGAAAGAAGCTTTAAATTAAGGCATTGACATTTTTGTTTTGTTCTAAAACTACTTAGGTTTTGAAACCCGATTTGTATGCAAGGGGTGAAAGCAAATTGCTCCCTGATATGAGCCATTATCTCTCAAAGGGGCTCTCAGGCCAAGAGTAGATTTGGTTGAAGAATAAAATTATTGGTCGTATCAATTATGTCATTTTCATGCCTCCCATCTGTTTAATCAGTGTTGTTTCCGCAAAGTGATTACATTAAATACTTACTTTTAACAAAAGCCTCAGAAGTATGTGTGCTTCAGCTTTCCTTTCTCTCTTTTTGCTCTCCTGTCCTCCCATCTTCCCCACGTTTATTACCTATCTACCATGTGCTCTGATCCCTGTTAGGAATTGAACAAACAAGATGACAAACAAGACAGAGGCCCCGCCCTCAAAAAGCTCCCTCACTGGTAGGGGAGAAGCAGATCAACAGATGGGCAATAATAATAGATTTTGTCAGCCAGGCGCAGTGGCTCATACCTGTAATCCCAGCACTTTGGGAGGCCAGGGCGGGTGGATCATGAGGTCAGGAGATCGAGACCATCCTGGTTAACAAGGTGAAACCCTATCTCTAATAAAAATACAAAAAATTAGCCGGGTGTGGTGGCAGGCACCTGTAATTCCAGCTACTTGAGAGGCTGAGGCAGGAGAATGCTTGAATCCGGAGGCAGTGAGCTGAGATCACACCACTGCACTCAAGCTTGGTCAACAGAGTGAGACTCTGTCTCAAAAAAAAGAAAAAAATTGATTTTTGTTAACAACGATCCTGTATGACTTTTACAATGGGGCTTTTTTTTTTTTTTAAGACTGGGTCTCATTCTGTCACCCAGGCTGGAGCGCAGTGACACCATCTCGGCTCATTGCAACCTCTATCTGGTAATGGGGCCTTTTAAGTGTTCAAGAGTAGGACAAAATATCAGGCTAACCAGATTGAGGTTTTTTGTTTTTCATCTTTCATAAAATAACTTTTTTCTCCTTTTTACACAACTAGTACATCCTCATTAGAGGAAAAAAAATTAGAAAATGTAAAGAGAAAAAAGAATAATTTGCTATCCCTCTGCCAGATTACATTTTATTATGTATCTTTCCAGATTTTTATAGATTCCATTTTAATTAAACTTTTAGAGTATACTGTATATACTCAAACCATTTTGAAGAAGAAAATAAAAGAGTGGGCAGCAGACTCATTCCTCTAGTAAACTATAAGCTATTTAAAGGCAGGTACTGAGTCTTGCACATCCTTCATGTTTCCAGTGAGGCCTAGTATATTTATATTCAATAAATATAGATGGAATAAGTGGTGTTGAGAAGCAAAGGATAAATTTGTGATTAAATGGCTACATACTCATTTCTTCCCTTAAAAATTTAAGATTAAAAGAATTGTTGCCACATTAGCAGGTATGACAGTTGCTAGATTCTTCTTGAAGAAAATAGGGGTCACTGGGAAGACCCTTTGAAGGATGGTTTTCTACCCATAGCTTGAATTCTTTCAGAACTGGAATTCTTCCATCTCTTAAGCAACAAAAACAAAACTACATTCCCCCAGCCAAACACAATGAGACAGTAAACCTTGATCTTTACAAAAGAGATAATATTTCTTGTTCATGACTGTGTTAATGCATGCATGCTTGCCTTGTATACATCCTCTAAGGAAAAGGAAGAAAGCTAATTTGGATTTCTTGTGCCACTAGTTTTCCCTTAATGAGTAGTCAGTCTGCTGTATGTACTACCTGAGTAAAGGTTCAGGAAGTATTTCTTCAAGTTGATTTAAAATAAGCTTTAACTAATTTTTTTGTTATTATTTGTGGTAATGGAAGAGTCAAGCAGTTAATGTTGGCAGCAGTATGTTTGGAGAGATTTCTCATCTTATTAGAAGTTTTGGAAAATAGAATCAAGATGATACCTTGCCGCCTTCTTAAGACAGAATTTCCATTGACACTGCCCTGTCTCTGAGACCCCTCTTTACTTTACCTTTTTATTCACAGAAGGGACTCATTAAGCTGCAGGTAGACAACAATTCATTGTTCTTGTAGGTGCCTATCACTTAATTACATAATGTTTTTATGAGTCACTCAGACCCCGACTGACCCGTTAGATTGGCTGTGTTGCTGCTCTGGTTAATTACATGTCATCTAATTGTATAATTTAGCTATATATGCATAGTGACCTGAAGCCAAGTACTTTTCTGTATTGTACAATTACTCTAAATAAACTCACAGTGAAAATAGAATTTAAATACCTGGCATAAAATGCCACTACCGAAAGGTTGTTTTTGGCTTTTTACAGTGCTTTGATGCATTTTTAAACCAGTCTAAAAATGACATGTGATTTCTACCTGTACCTTAAGGCCATTAAATATAATCTTCTATAATTGCACTTGTCTTCAATTTGTGTAACTAAAAACTTTGGTATCCCTATAGTTATTAATTATGGAGGTCCTTCTGCACATTCTTGATCATTTTAGTCCATTCTGTTGATGCTTTCTATAGTCAAAAGAAACCCAAAGATAACCACTTTAGCCTTTTAGGCTTTGGATAAGTATTTTCTTTCATGTGAACTCAACAAATTCAACACATAAATTTGAGTTCTTGATCTGGGCCAGGCATGGTGTTAGAATCCCAGAATACAAAGATGTGTAAGGCCCATAATGTGGGAGAGGAGCAAGCATATAACAGACACCAGTGCACTTTGTGATCTGTTCAATTGCATGGTAGATTGCCAGGAACATTGGCAGCACTGAGGAGGCATGCTCAGCTCCACCTAGGGAGGTTGTGGGAGACTTCTCAGAGGAGGTCATACTTGAGATGACTTCAGGGATCATAGGGGGAAAACCTGAGAAGGGGTTGAGGGTAAAGGGCACTTCCAGCAGTTAGAGGAAACAGCACAGATGAAGGCCTCAGGGTGTCCTCCGTGTGGTGGCTGTGTGTAGTATGAGTGAGTGTGAGGAAGAGGAGAGACGTGAGACTGTGAGACATCAGCCTCCTAGCAATGGGAAGCCACTGAAGGACTTTAAGAAGAGGTATGGTGTGATTATATTTGTAGGTGGGAAGGGTCACTTTCGTTCAACCTGCAATCCTCATGCTCTGCTAAGTTGTACTTAAAGACCAGCCCCTTCTTTTTTTGTTATGGTTCCTGAAGGGTTTGATCTAAACTGTGGTATTTTGTAGGCCAGATGAATGAGGAAGATGACACTCAAGAGCCCCAGGCCAACAGGTTGTGCACCCAAGTTACGCCCCTGGCTTGTTACAGCAGTGTTTCAGTTCTGTCATCCTTTTAGAGGTTATTTCTACCTCCAGTGCGCTGCCCACAGACCAATGTACATTTGATCGCAAGCCCAGGCTTGCCTTGCCAGTGGATATAGTCCCTGAGTATATTGGTGGTCTGGTCTATTTATTCAGCATATACGTGAGGGCCTACTATGTGTCCCAGGCTAGCAACATAGAGGGTTGAAACAGCTCCTGTCTCCCCACCATTTATAGATAGAGAAATGCCGTGGTAAACTGAAGAAACAAGAGTAGAGAGAAAGAAACCAGGAAGCCTTCCTTCAAAATATGGCATCTGCATGGCATCCTGAAGGAGGAAGCAAGGAGGGGTAGACAGGCAGACAGACAACAGAGCTGCTGAGAACTGGAAGGGCTTCAGGCCAGAATGTGGAAAGGGAGGAGGGAGTTGGAAACAGAAGGAGCTAAAGAAATCAGAAGGAACCAGATCCTCAAGGGCTTGAACACCGTGTCTGGGCCTGTCAAAGGGCATGGGGAGCCACTGGAGGGTTTTAGCAGGGAGAATTTACATGGTCAGCTTTGCAGAAAGATTGTTCTGACAGCACAGAGAGCAGATGTGGTAATACGAAATTGGGCTCTGGCAGTAATGCTGGAAGGAAAGAATGGGACTGGAACCAAATTAGCATATATGGAATAGGGAGCAAGGATAGGTCCCAGAGAGAGGGAAGGAGGCAGAATTGCCTAAGGTTTGTGATTCAGTGGAGATGAATGAGAGGGCAGAGTCTAGAATGAAGAAGGGTGGTCTCTAGTCCTCATATGGTACAGTGTTTCGATAGATGCTGCTGTCGTTATATGAAGTTACACTTTTGTTTAAACTGTTTAAGTCATTTTATGGCTAAACTTGAAGAATAAAATGTATAATGATTCAATTCAAAGAGGAGTAAAATTAGCTTTTTGAACCTAAAATCGACTTTGGGGCAAAATATATGTGTCTTTGTTATGACATAGCGTAAGTTGTTAAGATCTCTTATTCTATGTCTGTATTGAGATTCAAGTTTATTGCAAGGAGCTTCCCCTGTGTACCTTTCATTGTTATTTCTCATTTTTCTCCTTTTATGTGTACATTTCTGCAAATATTTTTCCAAATATATTTACTTTTCTAAACAAATATATTTGTTAGCTTGCATTTTCTCTATATTCAGGTATTTTTAACCAGGTTTCTAGTCCTTTTGTCCAATAAATCTCCATGTTTCCTCTCTGTCCCTCTTATTCTTCCTTTTTTTACAGATTATTAAAATGAATGTTCTATCCACCCCAAACAGCAGGAGCCTTCATGTCACCTCTTAAACACCTTCCTCCCAACGAGATTGACTGTAATGTATTATTACCCTTCATTTATTATCTCTCCAGTTCATGTTCAAGCTAAAATCACTTAGTTTTGTGAAGGAAATTGTATGAGGCGTTCTTCCAAATGCCCTAATAAAATTCAAATATATCACATCTGCTCCACTCCCTTAAACTAGTAATCTTGTAATTCCATCAGAAAAGCAATCAAATTTGGTGTGCCGATTTTTTTTTTCTTCATAAAGCTTGGCTTCTTATTTCTTTTGGGTTTATTCCCTCTAGATGTTAACAGATTTTTATTGCTCTCACAATATTGCAAACTTGCCAAGTTAAAATTTTCAGGGTCACTTTCACTGTTTGAAAATCTGGGCCCTCTCTTTTCTTTCTTTTTTTTTTTTTTTTTTTTGCCTCATTTTGTGGTATCTAAATATTTGGCTTCTTATTGATTATGTGTGTCATAGATTAGCCAGATACATTATTTATAGAGGACAGTAGTCAAAGTGAGAAGAGGCAGACAAATGATGGCCCATTATCTGAAGCCATCTTTTCAGTGTTTCCAAGTCATCCTGACTCTATCATCCCCTTCTTACTTGCCAACAGGCCTCTGCTCCATTCCAGGGTTTTGTGACTTATAACATCCTTTCCCCTCACCCAGTGTATGTGAGCCATTAGCATTAACTCGGCTGCTTCTGCTGCCCTTTGGAAGAGAGCACACACATTTCATTTTTGTTTGTTTCCCATTTGCTGATGTTTCTGTTTTTATCTCTAGGACTATGGCTATCTTTTTTCAACTGTCAGTGGGATATTCTTTGAATCATTGGTTCTGGAGCTTCATGATGAAGGCATTGTTTTTAGGTTGGATGCTCCCAGCCTGTTTCACAGCAGTTGCCCCTTTGATTCCTCCCCTCAAGTGAGGATTTGCCCACCACATGGGGTGTAACCTTTTTAGGTCATGAAGGTCTCTTCTTCTATCTTTTCCATTTTCTCATCCTTGATTACTTTTTTTCCTGTTAATAAATTCATAAATAGACACTTTTCTTTTGTAGATTTCATTACTTTTATTTATTTATTTATTTATTTTGAGACGGAGTTTCGCTCTTGTTACCCAGGCTGGAGTGCAATGGCGCGATCTCAGCTCACCGCAACCTCCACCTCCTGGGTTCAGGCAATTCTCCTGCTTCAGCCTCCTGAGTAGCTGGGACTACAGGCATGCGCCACCATGCCCAGCTAATTTTTTTGTATTTTTAGTAGAGTCGGGGTTTCACCATGTTGACCAGGATGGTCTCGATCTCTTGACTTCGTGATCCACCCGCCTCAGCCTCCCAAAGTGCTGGGGTGTGAGCCACTGCGCCCAGATGATTTTATTACTTTTTAAAACTTTATATCACTTAATATATTTCTCTTTCTCAACAGACAAATTTGGCCATCCTTAAACTGTATTGGGGACTTATTTGCAGGCTTATTTGAGTAGGAATGAAGATCATTTTATTTCATTCATTCATTCAACAAACACTTAATGAGTAGGTCTTAGGTATCAAATGTATGACCACAAAGATAGGTCCTTCCTTTCAAAGCATTCACAAGATCATGGCATTGGAAGCAATTCTAACATGGCATGATATGTGCTGTACCAGAGGTGGATTTATGGGATGTAGCAGAGGCACCACCCTGAAGATATTAAGGCTCTGAAGAATAACCCAACTGTAGGTCTGGAGGATTCAGGATGAGTTTTCCAGGCAACAAGGGGGAAATGGCATTTCATAGGAAAGTATAGTCTTACAAGATGGATCCTTTCAACTTATCCTGAATCCTCCTTCCAGACCTTCTCATCTTTGTAGTACTGGCAAATCAAGAAAAACTAAAAGTTGGTATGAAGCACAGGCACACAGGCTGGAGGAAGAAAATAAGTGTTAAGTTTTTAAAGTGTATTAGTTTTGCTAGAGTTTCCATAACAAAGTTCCACAGTGATTAAAACAAAAGAAGTTTATTGTCTCACAGTTCTGGAGGCTGGAAGTCCAAGATAAAGGTATCAGCAAGGTTGCCTCTTCTGAGGCCTCTCTACTTGGTTTGCTGATGGCCACGTTTTCACTTTGCCCTCACAAGGATCAGCCCTCTGAAATGTCTGTGTTTTAATCTCAATAGGACACCAGTCTTATGGGATTAGGGCTCACCCTAATGCCCCATGTTAACTTAATTAACTCTTTCTTTACCTTTTTTCTTTTTTCTTTTTCCGAGACAGAGTCTCACTCTGTCACCCAGGCTAGAGTACAGTGGCACAATCTCAGCTCACTACAACCTCTGCCCCCAGGCTCAAGTGATTCTTCTGCCTTAGCATCCCAAGTAGCTGGGATTACAGGCACATGCCACCGTGCCCAGCTAATTTTTCTATTTTTACTAGATACAAGGTTTCACTATGTTGTCCAGGCTGGTCTCAAACTCCTGGCCTCAAGCAGTTTGCCTGCCTCAGCCTCCCAAAGTGCTGGGATTACAGGCATGAGCCACTGTACCCAGGCATTAAATGGCTCTTTTAAAGCCCTATCTGCAACTATAGTCTCATTCATAGGCACTGGAATTAGGGCTTCAACATATGAATTTGGGGAGATGCAATTCATCCTGTAAAAGTTTGTATTTAGTCTTTGGTAGTGTTTGAACTAATGGCATACCTGGACTCCAGAGTCACTTAACTAAAAGGATATATGATGAGCTCTTATCTGCTCAGCAAACTATTAAAACATTTTACATTTATACCAAATATTATTGTAAACATCCTAGATTTCCTGTGTTACTCTGTTTAGAATGAAAATGTTATAGAGCTCATAACTCATTATATACTAAAGTTTGTTCCTAAGGGCACAGGACATGTGACAGTGTACAGGCTTTCTCAGTACTACAGTAAAGCTACATCACATTATTGTCATTGTTAAAGTAATTAGATTTCATGTTGCTTAAATTCCAGTAATTTGTTCCTACTGTAGAGAGAAATTCACTTATCTTTATTTGGATGGATCATTTATCTACATTAGCTAGATGTAGATAAAGAATGTGTTTTTTTATTTAAAAAAACACACACACGCAGCTCCTCAAATGTATAACTGCTTTTGAATATCCTTTATGTAAAAATAATATTGTGTTAAATATGAAAGAATTTGAAATGTCTTATTTTCACACAGTAATAACTTTTCTAGTATGGTCTTTGGTACTCTGACCAGAAAAGTTGTGTAATGATCAGAAGATATCGATTCTAGTTTTCAACTGAGCCACTGATTTCTTTGTGATTTGTGCAAGGCATCTAATTTTTCTGAGCTTCCTCATTGGTCAAATGCAGATAACTATGTCTGTATCTATCAAGCTTATTTCATATTTTTTACTCTTGTGTACTTTTCTATTGTAGAAATTATATTATTGAATTATATGTAAGACAGTACTTAGACTAAATATCAGAATTTACTTTTAAATACCCATATAAATCATGCTTTATGAGGGAAGAGAGAAAATTGTGGATGATAGTATTTATGTGAGCAGAAAGTAATAATGTCTTGCCATAATGGGATTGATTTGAAAAAATAAGAATTTGAAATTCAAAAGGAGTAAGATGTAAGAAACCTTGCAGATCACTTACATTACATGAGGAAGAGGTTAAAATGTAGACCATTAAAGTCATTCTTAAGGAAAAATGAAAAAGACTTCTTTGAGGCAAATTTTAAAAAGGGGAAAAGACCTGACCTCAGTTCAAAGAGGTGGGAAGAAATTTTTATTAGATGAGAAAGGAAGAAATGAAATGGTGACACCTTCCCTGCCTCTACTCCAAGTCTGAATAATCAAAGCAATGATACGAGCCTGCACAGAATATATCTCCTCTTACAAAATCACCCATAAGGGACCTTCCTTGTTACTGTCAAGCAAAAGCATTTTGTAAGCACCATCAGAGCCTGGTACAGCATTAAGTGTAGCACAAAGAAGGTTTGTCATCCTGGGCCTGCCTTCTGGATGCTGACACAAATGCACAAGGGTGAGATGAATAATCAGACTGTGTGCTGGACAGAAGCTGACAGCCAAGTGTTTGCATTTGGTATACAAGCTTTGTTAGCAGGAAGTGAAATGTGGTTAGGGTGTCACCAAATCACTTCTAGTTAATTGGAGAAGATGGAGTGGATGGGGTGGAATAGCAGGGGTTCAGCCACGTTCCTGAGCATCTCCCAGCTGGACTCCCTGCTGCCCTAATATCTTCTCCCAGGCAGGCCTGAAAGCAGTGGCTTATTTAGATATCAAAGAAAAGAAAAGGGAGGGGAGGAAAAGGAAGTGAAGAACACATACTCCCCAGAGCTCTTCTCTTCAATTTGATTTCCGTCTATCTGGTGGAATAACTTCTGGGACCACCACATTTATTGGGTTGTGGGTCTTGATCTGCCTACCCCTTACTGCAGCATATAACAGCTGCTAGCAAGCCCTTCCACTGCTCTGGGAATGCATAGCTGACCAGAATCAACATTTACACAGTGATCCTGAAAGCACAGTAATAATCACAGCGTACATTTGTTTAAGCATCGTTCATACGCTGGGCTCTTCTGAGTGCTTTATATGTATTATATCATTGAATTCTCATTGAATCTTCCTAACAATTCCAGGAGCTGGATACATTTCCACCCTCCTGTCACAGTTAAAGAAACTGAAACACAGGCTCTGTCAAACCCGCTGATGGCCGAGCCAGAGCTGGGGTCCAGCACATCCCCTCTTAACTACTACACCCAAAATGAAAAAGTCAGGCAGATCTCAGCTATTGACCAGACTACTTTCTGGTTTTCAGGACGGTTTACCATATTCCATCATGTACTCATCATGTGAAACAAAGTTTTATTATCCCCATTGTACAGAACAAAGTGAGGCTCAAAGGAGTCAAATGACAGCGAGTGGTTGAATAATGAAATTATTAGAAAAGTTGTAATGGACGTGGTATCTTTGCGTTTTAAGACTTGAATCTCCCCTACAAGTATATATTGATAATCAGTACATTCAGAGACGTTTTTCATGTATTCATTATCTTTTTTAAGGGGACAATTAGTCATGTCATCAACCTTTGAAATAATTTGGGAAACACCTTGTCTACATGACTCAACATTAACATCTAAATGTTAATGTTTAGATAGATATACATGCACACACATACACACATGCATAGATATGTATATGTGTATATGTGCATGCATACACACACAATTTGTGCAATTTGTACCCTTTTTAGCTCAAAATGTGAGTATTGCAAAAATTCAATTAGAATGATGGCTACTGAAGACTGTTGTCACAATTCTGGAAGCCTCAAGGATTCCAGGATTATAGTTACTTTAGTTTTCACCAGGAATGAAGTACTGAAAGATAGGCCTCAGGCATATCTTTGGGTTGTAACTCCATCCAAGATCTCACAGTTCCTTTGTCACCCGGGTTGGCACAAGTCTTATCCAGACACAGGAGTTCTTGAACTCCCCAAAGAACTTCCTCCTTCCCAGCAGTGTTTTGACTCATGCCCAGTCCTTGTGGGGGAACATCTCACCCTTGAATGGGTGGAAGGTGGTGGTGGAGACAGGAACTTTATTCCAGGCCCTGGGTCTATTCACATCTCAATAAATATTTATTAAATACTAAGCATGCATCAAGCACCATGGAAGACACTGGAATATAATTAATGGTGAAAAAAAACAAACAAGGATTCCTGTCCTTGTGGAGCTGATGGTTTGAGTGTCTTTGGTGACATGTCTCAAGAGAAGGTGGGGGTGTGCAAGGGCTACTTGGCAAAAGAATGAGCTACTGTGGGACACATGGAGTGTTTTCAGGCTCCGGCATACATATCTTCACTTTTTCCCAATCATTTTGTGCCCTTGGATACACCTAACATCTCCAGATCCTTCCTGTTTTTTTTTTTATCTACAAAACAGTTATAAAATATATCTCCCAAAGGACTCTTGAGAAGATAAATGAGAACAGTACATCAAGCTCCTAACAGAATGCCTGAAACATAAAAGGTACTAAGTAAAGATTAGTTATCTGGCACAAAGTCCCCCACCGTACCCTTTATTTTAGGAACTGAGGAAAGGGCTCAGCTGGTGAGAGACTGAGGATAAATAGTAATCAATTAGAACAGCCCCCATTTGCTGAGCACTAATCAGGTACAGCCAGGTCTCATGCTAAGTGTGTTAGCAATGTCATTCCACTTTGTTGATTGACTTTTGGTGATTTTGACTCTACCTAGATTTTCTCTTCATTCCAAAAGATAATCAGCATATTCAGGGAAATTTGTTTTTCGTGTATTTAGTATTTTCTTTAAAGGGGGCCATTAGTCATGTCATCAGCCTTTGAGATGACTTGGGAAACACCTTGTCTACACAGCTAAACACTAATGTTGGAATGCTTCATGCTCATTTAAAGCTATTAGGGGTTTTTTTGTTTTTTAAAGCTTTCTTTCCTAACATGTGCATCCTGCAAAAGATTTTGAAACCGTGTCTCTGCAATATGCACCATCCATGGATTCTTCCACCTCCAGACAGCTGGATTCCTAGTCTGCAACATGAGGCAAGCTACTCCTGGGACGTTCCAAACAGCCCACACCTAACACCAGTGTTCCCGTTCCATGCGCAGCCCACACTTGGCACCTCTCCTCCAGCCCCCTCGGGCCCAGGGTGTGTTCTGCCTTGAATTACGGGTTTTATCTATTTGAGTCTAGACTTTTCTTCTTCTAGACTCAGCATCCAGAGCTGCTGAACCCTGTTTATTAATCAATCAATGCAGAATGTGTTTTCATCTGTGGTTTAATAGACAAACAGGAGACAATCAGATAGAGCTGTTTGGCATTGTGATGTTTAGATCACTCCTCTGCTAAGAGAGGGTGGGCTATCATTAATGAAACGTCTAAGTGGGATGCAGGGCAGCTTCTAATTGAGTGCTGCAGAGAATGCTTTACCTCCCATAAATGGCAGGAGCTTTAAGAAATATCCAGAAAGAAAATTGACTTATGTTCTAAAAGACATCATTTGCTTTAAGAAGTTTATGAAAGAAATGAAGATGACAGCTGCCTTTTTCCTACTGTTAGCTGCTGATTGCATTTGGTCATATTTCATTTTGATTCAGCTCTTTCCTGTCTGTAGAATATTACCATTACATTTTTATGCCATTTTAGATTTTCTCTTGTTGTCTTGCTTAGGAAATAGATTACATTCTTCTTGTCTCTGAAACCAAAGGGATTGTTCTGTTTGAAGATGGTCTCACACTGTCTGAGGTACAAAAGAGATCAGGTGCTAGGAGAGTCTTTCCTTGAGATGTGATTTCTTGCAATGGCTCTAAAGAGGGATCAGAGTAATCCAGTTGACCTGGAATGTCATCCTAACCCATAATGACTGGAGCAGCACAAATCATTACCTCTCTGGGTAGCTGCCACATGGTTACAGATTCTGCTTCTGTAAGAAATTCCTTTTTAGAGGAAGCTATGTACAGTTTCTGCATGTAGTTTTTCCTTATTTATTTATATAATCCTTACCTTTCCACATGGGACTTATTCATTCATTCATTCAACCAAAATTTATGTAGTATCTTCTTCTTATCAAGTAAGCTTCCGAGTGCTGGGATATTTTAAAAGCATGATCCTCACCGTTACTCAAAACCAACTAGGGGAGACCAAGAAATAAAGAGACTGTGCAGATACAGTATGAAATTGCTGCAGTAGAGATAGCCACAGCTCTTGTGGAAGCATAGTGGAGGGTACCTGAGCCAGAGAGAGGAAGGTCAGGAGGAACTTTCTGCAAGAAGCAATATTGTATGGGAAAAGGGAGATGAGACTGAGCTGACCAGGCCGTGCTTTCTAGCATGAGGAGGGTCGCGATATGTAGCAAAGGAGAGAGGTGTTTTACGAGGAGGAAGCAGTTCTCCAAAAGTACAGGGGCCAGACAGAACTTGGTGTATTTAGAGAATCTCATGTACAGACCTGTGGATAAGCCTCAAGGATGGGCAAGGTGATAGTGTGATATTGGAGCAGTGGGCTGGAGCCAGCTGGGACAGGGCTAAGCTCTCCCAATGTGTACATGACAACCTGTGGGCAGTGGGGAACCATGGAAGAATTATGATGAGATGACATCTGTGCTTTTGAAAGGTCATTCTAGCTGGGTATGGCAAATAGATGGGCATGCAGCAAGACCAGATAAAAGAAAACCACTTAGGAAATCAGTGGGTGAGAAGG
The DNA here is from genome assembly GCF_049354715.1 of Callithrix jacchus. Taxonomy (NCBI): domain Eukaryota; kingdom Metazoa; phylum Chordata; class Mammalia; order Primates; family Cebidae; genus Callithrix; species Callithrix jacchus. Next base: position 101,958,122 of record NC_133510.1, on the reverse strand, counting down.
CCCAGAGCCTAGATTGAGGTGTTAGTAGTGAGATGGATGGTCGGATATTCACAGGAGTGCTGTAACTGAAGAACATGGTGACTGCTCAAGCAACATGCCAGGGACATTCTTGCTTTAGGGCCTACTTCACTCAAAAAGGGCCTGCTTTAGTGCCCTGCTTTAGATCTGAACGTTTGTGTGCCCCCCAAAATTTATATGTTGAAATCCTAGCTCCCAAAGTGATTGTATTAGGAGGTGGGGCCTTTGGGAGGGGCTTGGTACCTTAACAAGAACAACAACAACCTGGAGACACCCTGAGGTTCCCCCAGCTTTTCTGCCACTTGCACGTGAGGTTACAGTGAGAAGATGGCCATCTATTAGGAAGCGTGCCCTCAGCAGATACCAAATCTGCCAGCACCTTGGACTTGGACTTCCCAGTCTCCAGAACTGTGAGAAATAAATGTATGTTGTTTCAAAGCTACCCAGCCAATGGCATTTTGTTATAGCAGCCCAAATGGATTATGACAGGTTCTTTATAATATTGCCTTGGCCCAAAGTGATTTGTCCCCAGATATCTGTGTGGATCTCTCTCTCATCTCAAGTCTTGGCTCCCGTGCACCTTCTCACTGAAGCCTATCCTGACCACCTTGTTTAACAATGCACACTCCACCTCCCCACCAACACACACCTGAATTCTTATTATCCATGCTCTATTTTTCCCTGTCTCATTTATTCACCTTCTAACATACTCTGTACATTTAATCTTATGTTCATGGTCTTTCTCCCCTACTAGAATATAAGCTCCATGAGGGCAGGAGTGTTTTTGTTTTGCTTTGTCCACTTTTATTTCCCAGGCTCTATAATAATGCCAGGAGTATAGTAGCTACTCAGCTGATGCTTGTTAAATAACTGGATGGGCATTGGGATTGAAGATGAAAGAAGAGGCATGGATGATGCCAAGGTTTCTTCCAGCTTGGGCAGATGAATGGGGAGGGTAGGGACCTAATTTATCACAATAAGGACTAGAGAAGAGGAGGAAGAAATGGGGAAATTATTGAGTTCTGCTTGAAACATGTGCCAGCTGGTAAGATGAAGAGTCTCAAGATAGAAATGGGAGACTGGAGGAATAGCAAGAAAGATTTGAGGTAGAGAGTAGGGGCTAAGGACCATTAAAAGGTGTTCAGAGGGGTCTGAGGGCGCAGCTGCACACAGTCAACCATCATGAATATATGCTGGCTCGTGGAAAGGCTTCTCTCCAGCAGAAAAACAGCACAGTGAGGTTAGAGAAGGCACATGATTTGATTTGAAGTTGAAGATTTACAAGGTGAGCAGAGGAAAGACAAAGGAGGTAGTATGTTGAAGATGTAAACAGCATCTTTGAGTTTATCCTGGCTAAGAAAAGCGGGATGTCATCAATGGGATAAATGGCAGGGAAGTAACAGAGAAACTAAGGGAATGGAGGTTAGGATAAGGCCAAACAGCATGCTTTCTGAGAGTCAGGGTGAGTGTTGGAGGGATGGAAGGAGGCAGGCAATTATCTTTCTGTCATCAGGCAACAGATTTTTATTGGACACAGTATTAGGGTTCTCCAGAGAAACAGAACCACTAGGATGTGAGTATACATACATAGAAAGGTCTATTTTATGGAATTGGCGCCCGCAGTTATGGAGGCTGGCAAGTCCAGAATCTGCAGTTCAGTCCCAAAGGCTGCCTGCTGGCAGAGTTCCCCCCAGCTTGTGGGAGGTCAGTCTTTTGTTCTACTCAGGCCTTCACCTGATTGGATGAGGCCCACCCACACTAGGAAGAGTAATCTACTTCACTCAAAATCTATCAGTGTAAACAGTAGTCTCATCCAAAACACCCTCAAAGAAATATCTGGAATAACATTCGATCATGTATCTAGGCACTATGATCTAGCTGAGTAGACACATTAACTATCGCATAGCACTGTAGGGTTACTACTGTGTAATTAGGATGTGATTAACAACAGTATATTTTATATTTCAGAATAGCTAGAGGAGAAGGCTTGAAATGTTCCCAACACAGAAAAATGATAAATGTTTAAGGTGATGGATATCCTGAACTTGATTGTTACAAATTCTATTCGTCTGTCATACATGTACCATAAGTATATACAAATACATATCAAACAAAATGGAAATTTAAAAAATGCAAAAAAAAAAATTAAGCATCACAGACACCTGTTGTGGGCCAGGTCTTACTAGGGGAAAAGTAAGGACAAGATAGTTCCTTCCTTCAACAAACAGTCTTGGAGAGAACACCAGCTGTTGTGGTTATTGAAGTGAATAACACTGAGGACGTGACAGTTAGCATGCTTCTAGGACACCTCCAGGAGTTTAAACTCGTGTTTATGTCTAAGGTGAATCTATTGCCTTGTATGCGTGTGTAAATAATACAAAATATTACAAGGTATTTGCCTGATCCAGTTACATCATCCACATTACAATCAACTTTCTATCAAGTTGACCATGGGGATAAACGTATTAATATATGTGGACTATTTCTCTACCTCTAGAATTTCTCTAGTCATATCTTTAGCATTTTGTTCATTACTGGCTAATGTATAAGTTTACTTCGGTTCCAGCTGGTTGTCAGTGATCTACACTCAATATGAGAAAACTGCATGATTTGTTTAATATCTATCAACTGATCTGACATAAAGAGTAACAGATTTTCTTTTTATATATAAGAATACCCTCCTCCCCACCAACATGGAACATATACAACCAACACACTATTCAATAAAAGGAGATGAACATATAATTTTCATGCACCCCATAAAGCAATTAAAAAATTGTTGCCATAATCAGATTAATCAGGGTCTCCACCTAACCAGGCACACAGCACAGAAGCCTCATTTGGGTCACATTCAGGGCTGTTTGAGTTTTGCAGCTGACAAGGAACATCAGTACTCTAATTTGCATAACCGGTGTCTACGGTTCATTGCCTGTGGAGAGCCAGTTAGCAGCAGAGGTCATAGAAGCTGAGGTCCAGCTGAGCTGCAGGAAAACCCCACTGTTTTCTTCTTCTCAGGTGACAGAGGCCAGAACCTCTTTATTAGTCATTGTGGTTAATAAACATTTACCATTAGGAGGAAGAGGTGAACCTTACTCACTGATTGTAAAAGCTTAATTATATAGGGCAAGACTAGAATTGCACGTGTCCCTGCAAATATCAGCAAATCATGTCTTTGTGATAAAGGTATTCCAAGCACAAATAAGTCAAGGACCTAAGAATTGGTGAAAACCCCCAGTGATGTGGATGGGTTTTAGACAGAGTACATGTTGTAAATGTGTCAGGAGACACGTAGAATGATCTGTTGGTTTTCATGCAGAGACTATATTGGACCTTTAAATGCAACTGTCTGTGGTAGAGATATTCCATTTTATACTGGGGCCAAGAAAATTCTTTGGAAAAATATCTCTATCAAAATGTTTGTTTTGCACCTCAAATTTCAGAACTCTAAATGTGCCCTGAATGTGTATAAATGTGTATAATATATAAAGCAATGTTGTCCCAAACAGTTTTTTATGGGGCACGGGGGTACAGAGGAGATGTGCATTATCAATTCGTACTTGAGAGTGAGAGCCTGTATTATTGGGTTTCAAATGAACCAGTTTTCAGAATGGCACACTGGCTTACGTGAATACATTTCCCCAATATTTAGAAGTCGGTCATTGCTAAGTTACGTTACTTAAGAGAAGGATTTTACCTCAAGTGTCTATTTGAATTTACTAATGAAATTTCATGTTCTCAGAGTGTGTTGTGGAGCTGAGACCCCACTACTCATGTAAAAAACAATTATATAAAATTATTTTTCAATTTTTTTCTAGGAATAATTGTTAACTACATCCAGTCACTGTGTAAGTACTTTGCATAGATCAGCTTATTTAATTCTCACTCAACCCTTTGAGAAAGGGATTATTACTGTTCCCATTTTATAGATGAGAAAACTGAAATGTAGGGAAGTGTAAATAACTCTCCCACAATACACTGCTGAGAAGTAGTAGGCTGGGTTCTGAACCCAGGATGACTGACCCCAGGGCCTGTACTCCTACCAATATCAAGGTCAAGTCATTAGTTTTATTTTAAGAAAAGTAAACTTTAATGTCAGTATAATCACACCAAAATCTTACTACACTGAGGGATGACAAACACAATTTAGAGGAAAAGCAAACTGACCCAAACACGTAGATTTAGAACTTGATATGGCAAATCTGTTGCTCTAAAATCATGACTGAATTTTTAAAAAGAAAGAAAAGGAGGTTTCTTTTAAACATATGGAAACAGGAAGGTCAGGATTTTTTTTTTTTTTTTTTCAAAAAAACTCATCTGTCATAAGAGGATGTCCACCCCAAAATGGCAGTGTTACTTTGGATCATTCCTTCAAAGTGTGAATGTCAAAAACTGTGATTTGTAGTGGGGGGAAAAAGCAGCATATCAGAGCTCAGAAGCCCCAGGATTCAGCGCCAACTTTTCTGTTAACTGTGGGTGACCTTGAACACATCTCTGTTTTCACAAACTTAAAAATCTTTTTCTTCTAGTAATCACCAGAGTTTGTGCCAGCTCTAATATGTTATGAATATCTTTAGGCTAGAAATGAGTACAGAACTTTTGCATGCTATCTTAGGATCAAAACTAATTAAATTCTTTTCTAAGATGATTATTGTGAGCTTTTTTTCCTGATGAAATCAACAGCTAGGCAAACATCATTTTTCTTCAAACATTGTTAATTGATCACATTAACTCCTCCATTCCAGGCAATCGATGGTCATTTACTGAATGAAGCTAGTGAAGTCTTCTGTTTCTCCCCAAGAAGGCACTGTCAAATCTCATCCACACAGTACAAGAGCCATCTGGAGCCATTAGAACAATAAGGGCAATCTATTAAATCAGCAACACCCTTCCTTCCTTCCTTTTTTTCTTTTTTTTCTCACAAGACAAGAAATCGCTTTTCTCTTTATATCAGAAACTGGAACTCCCAAGAAGCCCCTCTACCCTAGAAAATTGATATGAGAAATGGTAAAATCAAGACAGGGAGCCTGATCCACCTATATTAACAGAAATTAGTATACTATTTCATAATTTCCAACCGAGAGCCAGCTCTTAAGAGAATCTAGTATAGAAATTTGGGGTCCTTCCCACCTACCTAACTGTGGAGGGGAGAAAGGTCAGTAATGTTTGAGTCTTTCAGTTTGCCACAAATCTGTCAATAATCTTTATATAGTAACTTAAAACTATGGTCTTCTCATTGTCCCCTCAACTCTCAAAAACTAATTATATCAATGAAGAGGAAACGAGAGTAATTTTTGTTTCAGGGCTACTAGAGAAAAAACTGAGGAAGTCTTTTTCTTTTTTTAAATTTTAAGTTCCAGTATACTTGTGCCGGACGTGCAGGTTTGTTACAAAGATAAACGTGTGCCATGTTGGTTTTCTGCACCTGTCAACCCATCACCTAGTTATTAAGCCCCATATGCATTAGCAATTTATCCTGATGCTCTCCCTCCCCTCCCCCTGACAGACCCCCTGCCTGTGTCCATGGATGGAGCTGGAAGACATTATCCTCAGCAAACTAACACAGGAACAGAAAACCAAAGAACAACACAGAGTCTTTTTCAATGCACCGTTAATGGTGTGGCCCTCTGCTTCCTTTGACGAGCTTATAATGTCCGGCCCTTTTTTTATTTTTGCCTTCTAATTTTGTGCATATTTTAGATGAGGGCTGTAGTATGCTTGTCTATCAAGGTTTAATTAAGATATTAATATTCACTTAGTAAGCACAAGGCATGCTTGTGTCTCTAAGGAGCAGAGACAGACAACAAAGGGTCGAACTTACTGAACCAGAAGAATAGCACTTTTTCTTAAAACTCAGAGGTTCCAGTTGGAAGAGCTGACACAGGATAGCTTTCAGTATGCAATGCGAAATTTATGGTCCCTTTCAAATTTCTTTGTTCGTAAACTATACCTCAGCATATGTGTTCAGCATCCAGGTGTGAAACGATGTGTATTAGGATATTCAGGTCTTTGGAAACATATAGGTTTTTAAATCTCTAAGATTGCAGAATTTCATACATACATTAACAGAACAGGTTTTTAACATCATCTCAGAATGAGAGAAAACGTGAGTAGCCTGTGTGAAACATATGGTAAGAACTGTTCATTCCATTTGCATTTGTTTCTGGGAGCTGTACTTATGGCAGCTTATAAAATCAATTCAATTTAACTTCTGTTTGTCTGTGCAATAAAGTTTTTTTCTGTATAATAAAAAAAATATGAGCCCAAAATAGGGATGTGAAAATTTTTTCACAAGTCAAGACATCGGTATATTCACTCAAATAAAAGCAAGACTGAAAAGCCTCCCTCCCAAAAAGCCAAAATATTAGAGAGCTTTCCCATTTTGCTTACAATTATCTTAAGAAAAATATATAAATGTCAGTTATTTAGAGGACCACATAGGCCTATACTTATAACTCCTGGGCTGTATTGATTTAAACGTTTCATACATCATCTATTTGAATTTAATCAACTAAAATGCATAAAGGTAATTTATTTTTCCTGTTGTGACCATTGAATACATTGAGTCAACATCCAAATTATACTTTTCTGATAAAATTCTGAGTCTAACAAGTCTTTTCTGTTTGTTTTATTCATAGATTTACTTCTGATTCATTATTAATCACAGTTAATGTGTTCAATCACTATAAACTGTTCATAATGGCTTATTTGTGGCTCTTAGGTTTCCTTTAATTTCCCCACAGCGAATTACAGTGAAACTCATTTGTTGGCATCATTAAATAGTTAATTAACGCCCAGGTTTAAAATTGTTAGTCTTTTCTTATTTTTATAAAGGCCTGGAAAATCAAGATTTGCTGCTCTTGCCAGAAACCAGTGAGAATTTTCAAAATATTTCTCTTTGAAGACTTGGGCTCTGATACCATCACATATGTGAATGTTCTGCTGAAGTCATTTTTTTATAACTTGAACTCCCATTGCTGTCTATTCTTAGTTGTAGGGTCAGAAATCCTGGCATCATACCCAAAATCTCTTCTAGAACCTGGCACTTGTGAGATTTGGGAACCAAATTGGTTCACAAGAACAAGAATGTCTTCTACAAAGTGTATTCCATCAAACCAGACACAGCATTCCTTTAGCCAGTAGACAATCCAGAAAGAACAACTCTAAGAGAACCCAGAAGTCTTCTTAATGTAAATCAGTAATATAAGGTGATAATATATGTTCCTCTCTCATTCTACAGAAAACAAGTGGCTCACAAGATTTGCTTTCTCAAAGAAAACTGGGAAAAGTGCTAAGGTTGTGTTTAGTTAGATCTTCCAGAGTGTATACATTGGATATCACAGTTTCCAGCAGTGCAAGAGAAATGTTCCATCCCTGCTCCATGGCTCCTTACTGCCCATGGAGTGAGGGTCAGATTCCTTAGTAACACATAGTCTAGCCCCAACCTGTTCGTCCACACCTATCTCTCAAAGCTCTGCTAAAAGAATCCCCTCTTGAGACTGGGCATGGTGGCTCACGCCTGTAGTCTCAACACTTTGGGAGGCCAAGGCAAGTGGATCACTTGAGCCCAGGAATTCAAGACCAGCCTGGGCAACATGACAAAACCCCACCTTAAAAAAAAAAAAAATTCTAACAGCCAGGCTTGATAGAATGGGCCTGTGGTTCTAGCTACTTGGAGGCAGAGGTGGGAGAATGGCCAAGCCCAGGAGGTCAAGGCAACAGTGAGCCATGAGTTCACTAGTTCACTGAAGCCTGGCTGACAGAGCAAGATACTTTCTCAAAATTAAATGAATAAAGAAAAGAATCCTCTCTTACATTCATCTGATCAGCTTTTCCTCTGAACGTAACTTACCTTTCTCGTCTACTTTAAGATTTTTTTCGTTGAATCAAGAGCTTTCTTTTTTAGGGCTATAATCTAGAGCTGTCTTTTCAGTGAAATCATCCCATTTGCTTATGGAGAGCACCAGAGTACATAGGGTAGGTCCCAACTATGACCTGAAGATCCTGGGGATGAGGGTGGAGGAGGAGGTAGAAAGTACATGGAATTGTTAAAATCAGTACACAAACCTCTCTGTGCACCAAACATTATCAGGAACTTGAGCAAAACTAAAAGTATAACTATAGTTACATGAGCCAGCTATGAAATTTTTTAACATTAAGAAAGGAAAACATACCCAAAAAGATGAGACTACACCATTGTGTGTTACACAAAATATAACTACAAACTTCTTTGTCAAGCAGTTCATAAACATACTTTTCCTTCTGAACATTCATATTTTAGGGACCATTCATTTAACTTTCTGTGCTTAGAAAAGATATCTGATGTCTTTACATCTTCAACTAGCTTTAAAATACCTTGAGTTTAGAAGTTTTGAGTTTAGAAATGTCATTTTACTGATCTCCATAAATAGTTCTTGAAATACTCATTATTTAATGCTTCTTAATCCTCTACCCTGACCACCTTATTCATTCATTTATTCATATTTATTCAACCAATGACATTGCCTCCTGCTACACTAAGAGCATAAAGGTAACTAGGCATGTTCTGTGAGAACATACTATCTCTTCTTCTCTAGACTTATCCAAGATTCACCTACTCACAGGAACATGTGTCCCTCATTCTCTCCAAAGCCAATAACTCCATCTGTGCTCTGTAGGTCCCGTCCCACTTTCCTTCCTCAAGCTCAATCAATTCTCTCTAGACCCAAAGCCCCCTGAAAATTTTAACCACAATTACTGGCTGCCTAGGTTATTATGTCCCAGCAGTATCCAAGTAGCTGAGATTCTCCAGTCCTTGCTCATGCTATATCCCATTCCTCTCGTGCAGGCACATTGGCCTAGAATGCTTTTACAACTCCTCCTCCCTGTGAACAGCCTATGTCTCCTCTAGACCTACCTTAAAATATCCTCATCTCTTTGAAAATGTATTTGGTCTTCTTAGAATTAACTACTTCCTCCTCTGTGTTTCATAGCATGTTGTTTTTTCATATAAGATTCATCACAGCCTGTGTCTTGTGTACATGAGGGCTTCCCCTGTGATTGAGAACTCACTGTGTGCAGGGGTTATGTCTTAGGAATCATCGCATCTCCATTGTCTGGCTTGCTCACAGAGTTGATATGTTAACAAATGTTTGTGGAGTGATACTGCTTTCCCCCTCTCTCCAGGTATTAAGTAAACACCAGCAGTGTTTACTTAATGAAAGTGAACACTTATGTCACATTCTGTCATTTGTGTTCTCTAGTTCTTTTGATGATGTGCCTTCCTATTGATTCTTTAGACTTAGAGGAAGATTCTGCTTTAAAAACTGTTTGTGCTCTTCCTTTTTTGTCCCCAGTGTCAAGCATCTGTCCTCCTAAGGCTCCCAAAGGTTATTCAGTATCTTCCTGAGGCTGCTGTCCCCCATATCCCTATCTTATGGCACTCAACTTCTAGAAGAAAGAGATAAACACCACTCTCCTCACCATCACATTAAATAGCAAAACAGAAGAGAAGGGTAATACTTATTAGGGCTTCACCCAACTTATGCACACACACATGAAATCATCTCAGTTTGTTAACAAATCAGCCTACATATATATAATCAACAGAAGTTGGCATTATCTCCATTTCACAGATGAAGAAACTAAAGCTGAGAAGGATAAATTCTTTCTCTGAGATTCAGCCTGTACGTATTGGAGCTAGCATTCAAACCTATGTCCTCCTCAAATAAAAGCCAGTGCACTTTCTATTATTCATTACAAGGAATGGGTTCAAAAATAAGGGTAATGGGGTACCATTAGAGAGTGTATGGCTCATATATAGAGATATAATTTGTGGCAGACTATTCATAGCTACACTGCATAGACATCATAAAATGCAAATTAGTCACTAAACCATGATGTAGCAGGCCTCAGATATGTTCCTAGGCACTGATATATGCACCTCACAGAAGGGTGTTGTTCACTGAGGAATTATTTAATTTAAATTTGCAACCTCCTCTCTGAAACAATGGATACCCCATGATTCTGATAGGAAAATCAAGGATCAGAAAAGAGCAGACCAGAGAAAGTCAGAATACTCTAGTTCCAGAGCATGAACCTATCCTGGGCTTGAAAGCATAGGTCTGAGAAAGACAGTGCATCACCCTGTTTGTCTTGGGGAAGCACAGTTGATACTCTCTGTAGTTAAGGATCCCAAACAACAGACTAATTTGGAAGGGATGCCAAGTTCATATGACAGTACCAATAGTAAAAAAAAAAAAAAAAAAAAAAAGGAGAAGGACAACAAGGACATTTTGCAGTTCACAAACATTTGAAGACCTTGTTTAAAAAAAAAAAAAAATCACTGGCCAACAGCCAGTTTGAATTCTGCATTGTTATTTTCCCAGCTTTTCACACTGATTATGTATTTGTATAGTTCTAACTTTTAAGCCAGTGCAATCCTAAAAATCATATATGGGTAGAATTACGAAAAACAGTTTATTTTAGCCTGCATGTATTTTCTTCATTTATTGATAGTGTACTTACTGAGTACCTGCTGTATTCCAGGTACTCCATATAGTTTTGGTGAAGAACCAGAAGTGATCATTTTTAACATAAAATTAAATGTTTCAGAATATGCTTCTATTTTCAAAAAATAATGAATATGCACATTAGGCAGCAATAAATGACTGGGTAAATTTAAGGCACTGGAGTCCTTCAAGATCAGCAGATCAGCAAAATACACCACCAGAAGAACAGGTTTTGGCACTCTATGGCCACTGCATCTTTCAACTCTCTTGACAGCCATAGCCACGATACAGAATTTGAGTATCTTTGTCAGAATTGTCAAAGAAGATATTTACTGAAAAATAAGTATTTTGCAGGGAGAGAATTTGTAAGGAGATAGTTTCTTAAGAGATTTTTTAAAAACTTTATTTGGATTAAAATTGTCTGATGGGAAATGGGTGAAGTGTTGAATGACTGCCATTTCAGTTGACACTGAGAAAGTAAAACTACCTTTCCCCTAATTCTGCTTCTCAATGGAAAATGCACCCCATCTCTTGGAGGCTAGCTAGCATTTTTGCAATGCTGTCCTGGCTTTAGAAATACATGCCTGTCACCTAAAAGGTGTGTGAGAAATGTATAATAAATGACATTGCAAAAAGCAATTTAGAATGATATTCTCAACAGTTAGTCTAGGCTTTGGCTTCATGGTGAAGGGGGTGCAAGTGTTGGAATCTAACAGACGTGCATAACCTCCCTGAACTTGTTTCCTCATTTGTAAAATGGGAAGATGTTGCTTTCCATACAGGTTGTAAATTATGCATAAAGCCTGGCTCATAAACTAGTCCTATGTGACTTTTCAGTCATATTACTAAATATCATCTACTCATTTTAAGTCTAAGTCTCAAGGATTTATTTCAGTGATAGATACAGAGGAGAACAAATGCGGTTTCAGAACTTCCCATGCCCTAAAATATGTAAATTGTTCCATACAGTACCGTTTCCTGGAGTAGTTTCTATTCCCACCCATGGTTGGTTCCCATAGGAGTCGCACCACCCACTGAATGGTTCAAACACTTTCCTGGTCTACTTTAAGCAACTGTGAGTCCTTCTGTCTGCACAATTATTTTTATGTGCCATGCATATTTAACTAGGAGAATAAGGAACCTACTTCACGGTTGAGGAATAGTGATGCTTGTATTCTCCTTCGGGCTGTGCGTGGACCATCAACTCATGTGGTTGGTGTGTCTTGCTGGTGAGTCCAGAGGGGTGGCCTTAGTCCACAGATGAGCCAATCCACGGCTCCATCCCTGGTCCCAGATCATAATGAAGCCTGATTATGGAAAAACATCCCCCGAGTGCTGAGGGGCCCTTCTGCTTTCCTGTCACTTTCCCCACTACCTCAGTTTTGGGTCTGTTTGTTCATTAAAACAACAAATAGACCCTAAGCACCTACCACATGCTAGGACCATGCTAGATGCTGGGATGAGTAGAGTTGACATGCTTTCTGCCCTCATGGAGCCTACAGTCTAGTTAGAGAGGGAGGCACAGAAAAGCAAGCAAATATGTGGCTGTTAATTCTGAAAGGAACTACATGAGAAATAGAGTACGGTGATAGAGAGTAGCAGGGGGGCATCTGTTTAACAAGGACAGTCGCAGGAGGCCTCTCCCAGAGTGGCACCTAAGCTGAAATATGAGTGGGAAGGAGGAGCCAGACATTTCAAGAGTGAAGGGAAGAATGCAAACGCCATTAAGTTCTTGGAGTTACGTAAGTGAGCCCTTTCCTGCTGGGTGCCGTGGCTACCATGAGGATGTGGGATAGAGCCTCTGCTCAGCATGCTTATGTTGTGATGGGCCAAGAGACATCATCACACTCTCATGGGCTCTCGGTGGTGCTCAGAGGCTTTGCAGAACAAGGAGGAAGCACATATAATTCCTGCTCCCCAGTTAGGGGCCACTCCACAAAGTGCTTGCTGGAACTGTACAGACAACTGATAGGCATTTAAGTTTGTTTTTGAAAGAGGAGTGAAAGCAGTCAAGTTGTAAACTCAGCCTTTGGAAGGCAAAATTCATTATTTCCCCATACCTCAAACCCAGTTTTTCACGTTTTAGGAAGACTGACCCCTAAAGACAGAAAACCTCAACCTGCTCCCTGAACCATAGTTGGAAAGAGGCCATTGCCAGGCAAATGGTCCTAAGACAGTATCCAGCTTCTGTCATCTTTTACACTGTTCTAGAATTCTTTAACAAGAATCTGAACATATTTTTCTTCTCATTTTTGATACCACCTTGTTTTTATAGAATGCTTTATATTTTTCAAAAGATTTCTCACATCCTTTTGGATCCTCATAGGGACTCTGAATGAGGAAGACAGATTTGGAGTATTGATGAAGCAGAAAGTTAACAGAAGTTAGGCTTTGGTTCCTTTGCAAAGTACTCACTCTGCACCCCCGAGCCTTCTAAATATGGAATATATTATATTCCAAATATTCATTTTAATGGGGGAGGCAATATGATGGATGGAGGAGTGGGGGGAAGCACAGGCTTTGTGACAGAAAGATTTGTGTTTTTAACCGGGGCTCTGCCACCTTGCTAATGTGTCACCTTGAGCCCCAGTTTCCCCACCTGTAAACAAGGGATAACAATATCAAACTCATGGTCTATGGGGATTAAACGAGGCAAAAAGGAAAACACCCGGCTGAATGCCCATGTGAGGGTTCTTTGTCCTTCCTTGCCCACTTTTTCTCAACAGTCCAAGAGGCTGAACACAGCAGATGCATAGAAAGTAGTACTCCCAGAGCCTCATGTTCCCTGCCAACCATGTTCTTCCTCCTTTCTCCTTGATTTCAGAATTTGGCAACACCATCTTCTCAAGCCTAATTTCCAGTCATCCTTAAAAAATCCTCCCTCTCCTTTAACGCCTACATCTGGTACTCACCAACCCTGTTGTTTCTGCCGCCTAGAGATGTCTCAGATCTGCTCCCTCCTCCCACTGCCATTCATTTATTCATTCAGCAACTATTCATTGAGCACCCACTACAGGTAGACACTATGCCGGACCCTGGGAATTTAGTAATGAACAAGACGTAATTACTGAGCCTTATCCTATTTGAATTATATCCGTTTCTGGACTGGGGACAGTTCATTCTCAATGTTGACATCAAAATTATTGTTATAAACCAACTCTGCCCTCATCCATTCCCTTTTTTTTTTCTTTTTTGAAACGGAGTCTCACTGTGTCACCCAGTTTGGAGTGCAGTGACACAATCTCAGCTCACTGCAATCTCTGCCTCCCAGGTTCAAGTGTTTCTCCTGTCTCAGCCTTCCGAGTAGCTGGGGCTACAGGCATGCACCAACATGCCCAGCTAATTTTGTATTTTTCGTAGAGATGAGGTTTCACCATGTTGGCCAGGATGGTCTCCGTCTCTCGACCTCGTGATCAAGGGTTGCAGGCATGAGCAACCTTTCCCTTCTTTAAAACCTTGATTGGTTTCCTGTCAGCTTCAACAAAACAAAAACCACTTATTTTTACTGAGCATACACTATATACTGGACATTTTCCCAAGCATTTTGCATGTGTTTTCTAATTCATGTAAGTTGAAGACCAAATTCCTTTTGAAGACTCTTAACAATCTGGCTCTGACCCACCTTCGGAGCCCCCTGTCCTGCTACTCACACACGTGGTTCCCCCTTAGCAAAATTGGTAGGAACTAAGTAAAATTTTAAAACCATGAACAGACATGTCCTGTTCTTCTGTCCTTGCACACCTCTGAGACTGAACATGGTGTCTCCTCTGCATGGAATCACCTTCCTATAGTTCTTTACTTGTAAAACTCCTACTCATCCCTGAAGCCTATCTTCTGTTCCGTGAGGGCATCCTCAGCTCCCCAGGCAGAGATTGCCCAGAGGTAGGGACCTTTCCCACCACTCCAAACCTACTCCTCAAGAGCATCTGTCACTTCATCTTCCCCACTAGGCCCAGAGCTTCTCAAAGGAATAAGTATGTCCTGTGCATTTTTGTGTGCCCCTAACCAACTTGGCCATCACAGTCAACCCTCAATGTGTATTTGTTGAATGAATGAATGTGTACTACTGTGGGTTACCTCGTTTGTGGCTCACACCAGCTGCCAGTAGGGACTTAGAACTGCGGGATTGTAGCAATTCTGTCACAGATTCAGTGACCAACTTTTACAAAACGTGCTGTGGTTCTTTAATAAGTCCTCTTCCTTTAGTGTTTTGCACATTAGGTAATAAAAGTATTAGAACTCTGCCTAGTTAAAGCATTGTTCCTTTTTCCACATAAGATTAGGTCTTGGCTGGCCTGGGTGCTGTGAAGATGGGAGCATTGGCAGCCTGGGCAAAAAGAGTCAGAGAGAATTTTATTTTTTGTCTTAAAAATTGCCTCTGTGGTCTTCGTCAGTTACGTTGTTTGGAGAATAATATATAGGCCTCCAAGGAAGCCTTTTGCCCAAATTTTAATTCAAGATGAGACTGAACTCTTGGAAAACCAGTATGGGCTAAAGGCACTTATAATTTCTCATATTTGATATCCAGATTATCCATCTTACAAAAAGTCTCCAATTGTGGGATATATGACAATAGATCAGGAAGTATGGCAACAAGAAGCTCTTTTACTTCCTCAGACATAATTCAACAGAGACATAAAGAACAAAAGGCACGTTTTGATATTGATTTTTTTTTCATTTAATGAAGATAGAGTTTTAAATAGTATGTCATGTGGTTGTCTGTCTGTCTCTCTATTTGTGTTATTTGGAAGTCAGATAAATATTCTGCAGGCAGGAGAATTTAATCATCAAGTTAACAGAAGTAATCAGACAAAGCCCATTTATTATGTTGTCTTCATGATCAATTCAGATCCTCCAGCTTCCTCATAAATTGCTTGCCAGTCAGTCCAAATTAACCAAAGACATACATCTATTTGACCTTGTATATAGATAAGCAATTAGCCAGAAGGCCATTCCAAGGGATAAGTTCAAATTCAAAGTTTAAACACTCTTGAGTTTAAGCCCTTTTATATTAAAATGAATATCTTATAAAATCTTTCTCCCTGCAAAAATCCTCATAAATGGGAGCAGTGTTAGTCTTTTAAAATTAAGATGGTCTTTTTTACCTCTAAGTGACTAAAGATTTTGCAAATAGCAGTGCAAATGATTTTAAAATAGAAAAAAAATATTTGAAAAGTTACATTGTATTAAGTTCCTAGCTAGATGCAACATTTTTTTCTCTCAAATTCTTGATTTAAAATATTCAGGTTTTGGTTTGCTCAAATGCAGTCTTTTTTTAGGAAGCATAAAACAAGCCATACTTATGTAAGATTCAAGTGCTTCCTAAAACCACCATGTCAGTAATACTTGTTTTTGAAATGCTGTGTTTGGAAAGGTGGATTCTCTTTTCTCCCAGCCTCCTTAATTAGCATTCTTCAAATGCAACATTTCGCTAAGAGACACTACAGCTAAGGAGCTAAGGATGCTGCAAGGATTTTTACCTCTGCTCGTAATTTTCCCTCATGGAGGCTTCAACACTTTCTGTTCATGCTCATGAAATAGAAATAACATTTTTAATAAACCTTGATGTGAGTTAAGACTAAATAAAAACAAAGAAATGCTGGGGAAAACACTTTCATCTCAAAGAATTAAAATACGGGATTTCAACATTTGAGGCATTTGGCCTGAAATAATGTTAATAAATTTTTTTCAAAGTTGAGATTAGAAGAATTCTGTGGCAAACAATCACTTTTCTTGAGGGAGAACTTTGGCCTTTAAAAACTTCATGAAAAAATCACAAATCAAGTCAGGCATGGTGACTCATGTCGGCAATCCCACTATTTGGGGAGGCCAAGGTGGGCAGATCACTTAAAGTCTGGAGTTTGAGACCAGCCTGGCCAACATGGTGAAACCCTGTCTCTACTAAAAATACTGTAATTAATCTGGGCATGGTGACACATGCCTGTAATTCCAGCTACTCTGAAGGCTGAGGTAGGAGAATTGCTTGAACCTGGGAGGCAGAGGTTTCAGTGAGCTGAGATTGTGCCACTGGTACTCCAGCCTGGGCAACAGAGCGAGACTCCGTCTCAAGAAAAAAATCACAAATCACTTGAATCTTGTGAAATTTGAACCAGGATTTCAGGGATATTTAATTTAAGCATGAGTGGAAAAATCTTTGATCTTATCAGTAAGTTGAAGTAAGCGTGATAGTAACACTGTAGCATTTTCCTCCTTAATTACATATTTCATAGATATCAAGGGCCTACTATGTGAATAATATTATATTTATTAATTAATGACATACCATACACTATCAGCATTCTAGGGCAATATAAGAATAAATTACCAATTTTTATCATATGTTGTTATTCTATCCAGCTTAATTTGACAATTTTCTTGAAATGAAAAATTAATAATTCCTCACTGTGTGTGAATGGCATATGTTGCTAATGAGTTCAGTGACAATTGGAGATTAAACTCTGATTTCTAACAAACACTAAATCATTGTTTATTGCTTGGTTTTCATTAGAGACTTGTAAATTGTGATGAATTAGCAAGTGGGGATATTACTTTTCCATTTGATATTTCAGTATCTGTTTCTTAGAAAGCATTGCTCTTTTTTTCACTTTTTCATCTTGAGCTCATAATTTCAATCAACAAATTTGCAACCTGATACAAAATAAACATGTATTAAAAATTGACCCACCATATGATTCTTCAGTCTTGCTTCTGGGTATTTATCCAAAGGAATTTAAATCAGTGTCTTGGCCAGGCGCGGTGGCTCACGCCTATAATCCCCACACTTTGGGAGGTAAAGGTGGGCGGATCACCTGAGGGCAGGAGTTTGAGACCAGCCTGGCCAACATGGGGAAACCCCATTTCTACTAAAAATACAAAAATTAGCCGGGCATGGTGGCGCATGCCTGTAATTCCAGCCGCTCAGAAGGCTGAGGCAGGAGAATCACTTGAACCCGAGAAGCAGAGGTTGCAGTGAGCTAAGACCTTGCCACTGCACTCCAGCCTGGGTAACAGAGCAAGACACCATCTCAAAAAAAAAAAAAAGAAAAGAAAAACAAATTGGGATCTTAAGGAGATACCTGCATTCCCATGTTCATTGCAGCATTAGTCCCAATGTTCAAGACAAGTAATCTGTGTGTCCATTAGATGAATAAAGAAAATGTGGCACACACACACACACAGGAATATGATTTGGCCATAAAAAAGAAGGAAATCCTGCCATTTGCAAAAATATGGATGAACCTGAAGGATATTATTCTAAGTGACATAAGCCAAGCACAGAAACCAAATAATATATGATCTCACTTAAATGTGGGATCTAATATAGCCAAACCCATAAAAGCAGATAGTGGAATGGTGGTTACCAGGGGCTGGGGGCAGAAATGGAGAGGCGATGGCTAAACAGTACAAAGTTTTAGTTATGCAAGATAAATAAGTTCCAGAGATCTACACCATAGTTCCAGTAACTAACAATACTGTATTGTGTACTTACATTTTGCTGAAAGGGGAGATCTTATGTTAAGTATTCTTACCACACACAGGAAAAAATGATGATGATGATAATAAAAGGAGCTGGAGGAAAATTTGGGAGCTAATGGATATGCTTATGGTCTTGATGGTGGTGATGGTTTCATGGGTATGTACTTAGCCCCAAACTCATCAAGTTGTATACGTTAACTATGTACAACTCTTTTCATGTCAGTCATACTGGAATAAAGTGGTTTAAGAAAATAAAAACATAGACTTCATTTTTTTCATACAATGTACTAAGTAGATTTTTTTTATGCATCAGGATTAGTTTGATACTGTCATTCCAAAGTTCTGTTGCCATTAATTGTTCTGTTGCTATTATTTGTTCAAAAGTAGTATTTAACTTGGCTTGAAAGAGTAGACGAGTAGAGGTTCACTAGATAAAGAAGAGGAAAAGGAGACCTTCCAGAAAGAAAGCACAGCTCATGTGAGTGTCCACTGGCATGTTCACGTTTGGGCTTGAAGGAAGTGACCTACTTTATTGCAGAGTGTGTGCTCTGGCCCTCAAAGCATCCTCTACCTCCAGAATCATCAATTGTCTCTACATCTTTATAAAACAGTTTACAAAAGAGGTTCTCAGCTCATTCGCAGCACAGGTCCACCTGGTCACTCATCATACCTGTTCCTTTCCTTGCCAGGCTGGGATGACCAGCACCATCAACAGCTAATGATTCTCTATCTCCAGCTTTGTGAATCATGGCTGGCCTAGGCCAAGAGAAGGAAGGAGAGATTACAAAGAGTTTGCACATTCCCCTAAACAGATTCTTTTTTACAATAAAACCTTCATTAACTGGGACTTTTAGATAGCTAATGTTGTCAGCACTTGCTTTTAGTGCAAGAGACAATGACAACTACCTGCTCCCAAGATTTCCTTTATTTGAAAGAGCTAAATTTTCCGGGATACAGCTGGAGCCATTGTACATTCCTCAGCCATCTTTGCAGTAGCACTGTGGCCCAGTGAAAAACGGTCTTCACAGAGCATGACTCAGATGCAATGCAGTATTCCAAATATCCAGGAAAGAATTAAAGACTACAATAAACCACCCTTAGGCAGGAAAGGAAAAAACATACATATATGTATATATAAAAAAAGAATTATAATAAGGACTCCAACAATGGGAAAAAAGTATCTTTTTAACCATAAGCTAAACTAATTAACTAATTAAATAATTGAATTAATTGAAGATTTTGTACATTCTATATGCATATCATTGCACTAAGATTACTTATACCACCTCATTATCTAAAGATAAATGAGATTTTTATCATGTAAATACGAAACATTGAACCACTAATGCAGCCCTTGAAAATTACCTTAATTAAAAAAAAAGAAAGTTTTAATTATCTGGGAATCATTACTGACTGACAGAGATTTTTAGATTGCCCTCAAATTTTCCAATGCCTTTTCCAGGCTGGACTTTCTCTTCTCACATTAAGAATTTGGAAATAATCATGAGTGAGAGAAAAAAATTGACAGAATCATTTCTGCAGTCAATACGTGAACGGATAAACTTGAAAGGACTTTGAATAGACTGCAGAGTTCATATTATAATAATAAAGTACCAGTCGTTCATGTAAGCACACAGCCTTATATTTAATGAGTCTCTGGGGGAAAAATAACCACTTCTGAGCAGGCACTGTGCTAGCTACGTTCATTAAAATTGCCTCACTTGAGCCTCACAGCAACTCTGGGAAAGAAGTGGCAGCAAGATAGAATGAATCCAAAGTGCACGAATTTTGGAAGTCAGAACTGGATTCAGATCCTGACTCTGTCATCACTTCGACAAGTTCCTTGAATTCCTGAACCTCAATTAATTCCTTTTTTTTCCTTTTTTGTTTTTTAAATTTATTATGCTTTAAGTTCTGGGGTACATGTTTAGACTCTGCCAGTTTGTTACATAGGTATACATGTGCCATGGTGATTTGCTGCATCCATTGCCCCGTCATCCACATTAGGTATTTCTCCTAATGCTCTCCCTCCCCAATCCCTCCACCCCTTGTCATTCCTCCCCTAGCCCCCAAACCCCCAGGCTCCAGTGTGTGATGTTCCCCTCCCTGTGTCCGTGTGTTCTCATTGTTCAGCACCCACTTATGAGTGAGAACATGCGGCATTTGGTTTTCTGTTCTTGTGTCAGTTTGCTGAGAATGATGGTTTTCAGTTTCATACATGTCCCTACAAAGGACATGAACTCATCTGTTTTTATGGCTGCATAGTATTCCATGGTGTATATGTGCCACATTTTCTTTATCCAGCCTATCATTGATGGGCATTTGGGTTGGTTCCAAGTATTTGCTATTGTGAACAGTGCTGCAATAAACATATATGTGCATGTGTCTTTATAATAGAATGATTTATAATCCTTTGGGTATATACCCAGTAATGGGATTGCCGCGTCAAATGGTATTTCTATTTCTAGATTCTTGAGGAATCATCACACTGTCTTCCATAATGGTTGAATTCAATTAATTCATTTCTAAAAAAATTACAACCTTGTTAGGTTGAAATGGCAGGGTAAATGAGAGTATTTGTTTGGAAAAATTATTCTAAATGGGTTCATTCCCTTCCCATCAGACCTATACTTTTGCATTCTTTCTGCTAACCCCCTTCCTGTGTTTAACTAAAAATTCAGCTATTTCTTTGAACTGTGGCACAGTCGTACCTTTTCCATCTTGAACTTGCACAATTGATTTCTTTTGGATTCTTAATGTAAGACATATTTATCCCTGTTAAATTGCATCCTTTTGGTGTCAGCTTGGCCGTTTCACCCCGTTGAGAGAATGTTGAATTTTACATTGGCCTATTATTATATTAAATATTTTTCACAGTTTATGTCATTGAAAAATCTGATAAGTGTTCTTATGTCTACTTTGATGCCATTAATAAAAATATTGAATAGAGCAGAATCCAGGGGCAGA
Organism: Callithrix jacchus; assembly: GCF_049354715.1. Lineage (NCBI taxonomy): Eukaryota > Metazoa > Chordata > Mammalia > Primates > Cebidae > Callithrix > Callithrix jacchus. The sequence goes on along the minus strand of NC_133510.1, from coordinate 101,937,174 downwards.
GCCTGTGGCATTCAATCAGTGGTCCCCCAGCAGGTTGTGACCAAGCCATTTATCAAGGCTTTTGGCTGTAGATGCACAACCAGCTGTGAATCCACTTAATTTTTCTCTCATAGAACCCACCCTCTTACAGATAATGAAAGACTTCATCAAGTGCTTTATTGGATTAAAGACACTGTATCTATGACATTCTCCTGGTCTGTCAACCTCATGCTAATAACACTGTCAAAAAAAAGAAAGTTAATAAAGTTTTGCAAAAACTGATTTTCAGTGAGGCCACTGAAGTTTGAAGAGTGGCTGATGGGGCAGGGGTTGTTGCCAGGGAAAAGGTACATAGTTGGCTGCTGAGCTCCTTCTGGTCATGTTCCAGGGGAGGGCTCAGCCCTTCCAGTTCAAAAACTGGGCTTAATCAAAACACTGAATGAAGTTAGAATTTTATGAAGCTCATTTTATACCCGGCACTGTGCTGAGTGCATTGCGTATGTCTCATTTAATCCTAACACTTACACTAAGAAGTGAGTACTGTTTTTTAACTCCATCATTTTATACAAGTTAGGTGATGCTGAGAGGGGTTAAATAATTGACCAAAAGGCATATATAGTAAATGCCGGTACCAACACTCACACTCAGGTCACCCTGACACCAAGCCCCAGTCTTAATCACTATGCCCTCCTGAGCAGGTTCTGTGCCTCAGTGGTGTTGATGTAATTTGATTAAGGAGAGATGGATGTATCAAGATGTCCAGTCTGTTCATATATGTTGGGAAGGATTCTCTAACTGTGACCGATTTGCTCCTCTCCCCGATCCCCCATCTTTCAGCACTTCCTCTTCTCATATCTGGGTACTCAGAAAACCGATTCAGTGATTGCTACTTCCTGGTACATCTGGTATTGAAGGAAAGGGAATTTTGAGGGATATTTTATTTGGATCAGTACAAAACCTGGTAAAATAGCCTTTGCTTCCCACCCCACCGTGGCACACCTTTGTTTATCTGGGTTTCAGTATCACTGATTAAACTGTAGGCACATTGCCAGTCTATTCCATTGACTCTTCATAGGCCAGGAAGTCATTCTGATTTCAGTCACTTTGTTTGTCCTAGTCTGTTTTGTGTTGCTATAACAGAACATCTGAGACTGGGTGATATATAAAGAAGAAAAGGTTAATTTACTTCATGGTTCTGCAGGCTAGGAAGTTCAAGAAGCATGGTGCCAGCACCTGCTCAACTTTCCAGTGGGAATTTCTGGTGCCGTATCACAACATGGCAGAAGGTTAAAGGGGAAGCTGACGTGTGAAGAAGTAAAACCCACAGGGTGTCCTGGCTTCTTAACAACCCATTCTTGCAGGAACTAATTTATCCCTGTGAGAACTAATCCAGTCTTGCCAGAGCAAGAACTCACTCCTGAGAGAATGGCGCCAATTATTTCAAAAAGGATTCACCACCCTGTGACCCAGATACCTCCCATTAGGCCCCATCTGCCAACACTGCCACATTGGAGTATCAACCTGAGTTTTTCTCAAAAAAAACTCAAACCATAGCACTGTAGATGTGATTACTTTGGTGCTTAGAATGCAACGTTATTCTCTGGTTCTTGAGTGTCATCTCATGATTACCACCTGTTACCCATCCAGAGAAAGCCCATGTTGGCTCCTAGTGATCACTCTTTCAGACATCTATAAGCCATTTGCTGTAAGTACTTAGAAATCATAAACACTTTTACCAAAATGTTACAACTTGGAGGACTAAGACCCTCAAAAAGGTACCCACAGAGGGAAGTCAGTACTAATTTACCCTGTTGTACACTTATAACAAATAACATGCTACTCATTCATTAGCCTATAGCTAAGCAGTATTTGGCTCCTAGAACAAAGCTACCCTGCAGGTCACATTTTCCTTAAGACATCCTGTGTATGTGTTGCTCACTCTTCCGTCCAGCTGATAAGGGGTACATTCCAAGACAACAGAGGTCCTCTTCTCGAGCAGCCTGGATTACACCCTTCAGGAATGGCCTTATTTATACTATACTGCATACTGAATGCATTCTCCCAGCATTATTCTTTTGTAAAAAACAACTTTATTGCAATTTAATTACAGATTATGAAAATCAGCCATTTTAAGTATACAATCGGATAAATTTCAGTAAACCTATATAGCTGTCCAACCATCAATACAATCCCGTTTTAGAACATTTTCATCACCCCAAAAACTTCCTTTATACTCATTGCAGTCAATCCCTGCTCCTATTCCTACTCTAAACAACCACTGATAGGCTTTCTGTACATATAGTTTTATACTTTCTAGAAACTCATGTAAAGGGAATCCTGCAATATTCGATCATCTTGTGTGTGGCTTCTTTCACTTAGCATAATGTTTTTGAGGTCTGTTGATGCTATAGCACGTATCATCCAGTCCATTCCTTGGTATCAGTAGGCACTATTTTGTTGCATGAATATACCATATTTTACTTACCCATTCACCAGTGGATTGGATATTTGGATTGTTTCTAATTTTTAGCTATTATGAATAGTGTTGCTTAAACATTCATGTACAAATCTTTATGTGGGCATATGTATTCATTTTTAGCTAGGAGTTGCTAGCTAGAGTTAACTTACTGGGTTGTATGTTAGAAGACTGGGTCAAAATTTGAGAAACTGGCAGTTTCCCCAAAAGTGCTTATGTGATTTACAATCCTACCAGCAAGATGAGAGTTCCAGTTCCTCTACATCCTTTTCATCGTAGGTATGGTCATTCTTTTTTAATTTTAGCCATTCTTATGGGTATAGAGTGATTCTCGGCTCTACTCTGTGATGTGACTCTCCAGGAGATAAGGAAGGGAATAGAGGTGAGGGTGGGGACAAGGGAGGAAAAGGGATGATAAGAAATCTCTCACTGCTGTTATCCCTTTTTTTCCTCTTTTTGAATCTGTCCTTGGGACTCAACCTGTGCTTTCCTTATAATTCGTTTTTTAATCTTAACATCCTTTTTGCCTCTACACATAGCCAAAATATGGTAAATATCCAATTCTAAAGTGCAGTAGTAGCTGGCTAAGCTAAGTAAAATATGTGGATGCATTTTTAAAACTTTAATTTAGCTAGTTTTAGGTAGATTTTTACCTCCTCCCACATAAAACCCTTTTATCAGAGCTGCTGACAGAAACAGAATTGGCTAGGTTGAATTCACTGCCTCTTTCACTATTCTGTCTGCTGATGGAGGGTGTTATATGCCATTAAAGTAGCTAAACATCAAGAAGAGGGGCAGAGCAGCAACAGAGCAGAAAAGATCATTTATATTCCAAAAATGGAGTAACCAGTCCCTCACCTAGGATTGTCTCTTGTGACTCAATTTGTCATAGAGCTGCTTTTAAAAATATGGGTATATTCACCCATATTTGGGTATATTCATATATGTTGCATGTTTCCATTTATTTTATATGGACATATGTTCATGAATTTTGATAACCATAACTTCATTTATAATAGTAAGAGCATCAGTCCTATCATATAATTAATTGATCATAAATTTTATGATCTCAAAAATTGAAAGAAAATAAAGTTGGAAAATACCCTCCTTAGCAGTAAATATCCTGCCTGGTTAGCAAAATATAGCAAAACACCAGTCTCTCTACCTCTTAAGATGCAGAACATTTTTATGAATTCATAATACTCCAGGGAGGTTTGCAGTTATCAGATGCTATTAGCACATCTTCACATCTCCAAGAATAACTTCAGATGTGGGATATTGAACATACTTCCCATTTTCTTTTGTAACAAATTTTTCCTACTGTAATCCCAATGATCAGGTTACTGAGCAATGTAAACCAAATTTCTCCTATGAAAACCTAACTGGCTGCAAGCTTTACTTAAAAGTGACTTACAGGGAAATTAGTTGGAAACTGATTTATTGGTTTGTTTTGTGTGTTGTTTTAATCTTCTGAAGCAATGTTTATGTGAAAATTGAAAAATTAGTACCTTCATCAAGAGGTAATCCAGATAACTTTACTATTAAACCTAAGATTCTTATTCATTACAAAAGAAAGCCTTGTACCTCCAGAGCCCTTAGATGTTCAGAGGCTATTATACCATTAAGTTCTCTCTTTCCATGCAAAGATGATCTCATTTCCTCATAATTAGTATTTCCTGTTTAATGAGACAGACTATATTCAGAAAACACACATTTCTCCTTCCTCACTCTTTCTCACTATCCTTTGCTCTCTCTGGAGCTGTTTAACTTGGAACCTCTTTTTCCTTCCATAAGTTAGTACAGTTGTATTTCAGTGGCATCTGTCAAATAGTTATTTGCTGATTATTTACTAGCGGTTGATTTGGAAAGTAACAGCTCAAGGAAAAGGGAATTTGGAAACTGTAGACAGAGGGATTTTTTTTTTTATGAAATAACAGAGGTAAAGGGAAAGAGTTACAGATGGTGGGAGGTAAGGAAATTTTATATCACCCATGCCAAGACTGTGTATAGGAATTAAGGTGCCAAAGCTCAGAAATAATAGAAGACTCTTGAGAGTAGAAAGGGGATGAAATAAGACATCAGTGTTATTTTCCTTTCTTCTTTTTTCTTGTGGAGACATCTCCCCTTCTTGGTTTGTGTCCACCTTGAAAGGGGTTCGAGTTGAGATCTTAGGGATCACCTTTGAGTTGTACTCGTGGGCTAGCACAGAGGGACCCTGAGATGCGGTGATACTATGTCTGACTTTCCAGTGCCTGTAGTCTAGTTGATCAGTCAAGAAACATACACATAAAAAGCTAGCTGTACCCACTAGGATGTATCAAGTGTCAACAGCACAGGGCAGCCCACCGATACTAAAGAAATTCAGAGAGAGAAAGGCTGATGTAATCCAAAGTGAGCAAGCAAGGCTTTAGGTGGGTCTCAATTTCATCCTTGCCAGATTGTAATGAAAATCCAGGCAGAGACACTCTGGAATATGCACAAATGTGTATACATGGAGCAAAGAAATAATAGGAGAGAAGGTTGGAGAAGTGAAAGGCACGATTCTGGATCTTAAATCTATGGGTAGCCAGAGATATCCATATTAGTACATTTAAATAACAAAGATAATATCCAAATTAGTGTTGATAGGGTAAGAAAGTTTTAAGTTTCTGTTATACCTAAAAGAGAAAGATACCTTAGTGAGTACCTTAGTTCTGTGCTTTATAATTTCAAGAGAAGTTTCCTAAGTCTTTCTCATTCAATCCACAGAAACCATTTTAGGCTGGGAAGGCTGTGTAGACATATATATTTAGATGGATGGAAAATAGATAGATAGATAGATAGATAGATAGATAGATAGATAGATAGATGCATACATACACAAATATACACATATGTTCACATATTTTTAATATTTTTTCTACCACCTGGATTGAAAAGCCTGGAGGACTCGATATTTTTTCCTCTTTGTGGCTCACAAATTGCATAACATGGTATTTATATGTGAAAGGCATCCAAGAAATGTTTGTTGAATAAGACCGTTATTGTCCCCTTTATATCAAAACTCAAAGACATTAAAGACGAGTAAGAAAAGAACCAAATGTCATGACTTTCTGCTCCTAAGATCTTTCTGTTCACCACCCCATGCTAGACATGGATTATTGCCATTGAAGAAATAAGAGAAAACGTCATGGTCAAAAATTGTATGCAAGTTTAAGTGAGGATTTCTGAGATTGCAGGAAGTTGAGATGGAATTATACACAGGCACTTTTGTCTTGATGCTTTCTGGTGGAAAGTGTTTAGAAACTTATCGGGCAAGGGGGAAATCTTTGACAATCATTTGCAATTTTAGTTCTGCAGATGAGAACAAAGCAGATCAACTTCCATTCTTGGCATTTAGGAACACCAGAACTGCTCAAAACACTTGGCAGTTTTATTAGAAGAGGCTACTCTGAAACCAAGTGAGCTCTGTAGACTTGCGTAGGAGCTGTTCCCTCTAGTTGGCAAATACCTAGAAAGGAAAGGAAAAATAATCTACCCCCTAAAATGGAAGGGAGTTCTAAATGCAGGATGAAACTGTGTTTTCCTCCCTCCCTCAATAAAAATCTAGAAATAAAAAGGATGCAGTCTCATAGTGGTGAGAACTAGAATTGCTCCATGTGTACTCTCTGAAGAATTCCAGCTACATGTGCTATTTTACATCTGTCAGCTAAACTGATCTCAAAAACATAACCAATGCAAAATATGACACTGAGGAACATTATGTGGGTTTGTGATTTTCTTAGGAGGAGTTGGTCCAGCTGGAGATAAATGGATTGAGAATTCATGCAGAACATGGAGACACAGTTGCTACATGATTTTTCTGTGTGACTTGTGCATTCTTGCAGTCTTCTTTGGTGTTTTCCATGTCGTATCTATGTAACCAGAGCAGTGAGAATGGAAATTATAGAATGATAAAATTATTTAAGCATGTGGAATATTTGTTATCCAGAAAGAAACGCAAAGCAAAATTTTCAATGATGGGGGAATGGTTAATGAATTCTGACATACTTCTCTGAAACGATGTGGTAATATGGAGTTAAAATGTCTACTGAGAGTTGTGTATGTAGAAAAGTTCTTTAGCTTTAAAGAACTGGAAAAAAAGACAAAAACTATACTTATGACCACCACAAAACATAATCATGGGGGGAAAACAATGAAGAAATATATCTATTTAGATATAGCCTGTGGATTACTTGTTCATTTATTGTTTTTCTATATTTTATTAAGTATCTAAAATGGGAAAGTAGTATAGCTATTATATGCAGAATGTTATTTTTTTAAAAGCAGATAAACAAAAATGCTTCATTTACATCATGTTTAAATTAAGCATGTTAAATTTAATGTGATATAAATTTAGATATGTCTTATTTTATATCACATTAAATTTTAAAAGAAAAAAAGTCTAAGTATGTTGACTTTCAGCTTTGCTGTGAAATATATTTTGATGTAAGCTATTCCGTATGAGGGTCATGTCATGATATTGTCTGGCAGAATTCCCACAGCCATACCCAGGAACATAAACAGCAGTGAGATAAGATTATAGGATTGTCATTCAGCAAGCACAGTTATTCTCCTCTTGCCAGGATGCACAGTGGGGTTTCTGGAATTGTCTTGTTTAAGTGATACTGGAGAAAATTCCTGGAGGCAGCTACTACAGTGATGAATGGATTCTCACCTGTGGCAGACTTCTGTTGTTTCCACAATATTCCTTGCCTTTGACCCACATTCCTCTTATGATAATTGTGATAAAAACCCATTAAGAACACATGCAATGACTTTTTTTTTTTTTTGAGACGGAATTTCATTCTTTTTACCCAAGCTGGAGTACAGTGGTGTGATCTTGGCTCACTGCAATCTCTACCTCCCAGGTTCAAGCGATTCTCCTACCTCAGCTTCCCAAGTACCTGGGACTATAGGTGCGTGCCACCATGCCCAGGTATATATATATTTTTTGTATTTTTCGTAGAGAAGGGGTTTCACCAAGTTAGCCAGGATGGTCTCGATCTTCTGACCTCATGATCTGCCCACCTCAGCCTCCCAAAGTGCTGGGATTACAGGTGTGAGCCACCTCACCCAGCCAACTTTTCTTTCTTGTCTGTTAGAACTCAGCAGTTGGAACCACATTCTTATGCTCATGGGTATAATAATTTTTTCTTAATGGTGTGGTAACATAGTTAGTTGTGCCTAATCTCTCCAATATTGTAAGCTCTGTTCATGGACTTTCCCCTTTGAATCCTCCAAATAATTGGTAGTAGAAACTAAGTATAGTTTTTTGAGTTGAACTGATTGCTTCAATATCTTAGAATAACTAAATCTATAATACATTACCAATATTTTGTCTTTTATACCCATTATGTCCTTTGTACAGTTAACTTTCACCCAAGCAGTAAATGAAAACTCACAGAATTCTTCTCTACTACAGTAACCATTGGTCTTGGATTTTTTTTTTTTTTTAAACTGAAGTTTTCAGACTGGTATCAGCCATGATGCCTGGGGTTGCAGGAACCCCATCTTCTTACAAAGACAGTCTGCTATTAAGCTGTTCTCACTCAAAACAAACCCAACTGCCTTCAGATTTGACTTTCCCATAATGACTGCCTTTCTTTGGAATAGTTTCTCTGTTATTGTTTTGCCAGTTGGATTTCTTATTGTTAACTTGGGCATTTTGAAGCCAACTATCACTCTGTCTACCACTCCACAGTGAGCCAACTTGGACTGAATCTTGGGTGATGAGGGTTTCCTGTCCTTGGTCTATATATTATATGTATTTCACAGAGAATACTGTGAGGTATCTGCCCTTGTTGCCTGTGGCTTTAACAGCATTATAAGCCTTATTAAAAGCTGAGTTCTTTTTTTTTTTTTTTTTTTTGAGATGGAGTTTCGCTCTTGTTACCCAGGCTGGAGTGCAATGGCGCGATCTCGGCTCACCGCAACCTCCGCCTCCTGGGCTCAGGCAATTCTCCTGCCTCAGCCTCCTCAGTAGCTGGGACTACAGGCACACACCACCATGCCCAGCTAAATTTTTGTATTTTTAGTAGAGACGGGGTTTCACCTTGTTGACCAGGATGGTCTCGATCTCTTGACCTCGTGATCCACCCGCCTCAGCCTCCAAAGTGCTGGGATTACAAGCATGAGAAAAACTGGATTCTTTTAATGTTTTTAGATGCTCAAAACCCTATATAAATGCTTTAAACATAACTCAAAGTAAGAAGCAACATATTAAGAAGCCTCATGAGGACATAATCAATAGTGTAGCTAAGATCAAAAAGTATAGAGGTTAACAGCAAGAGGAGAAGAGCAAGGCAGATGGTGAAGGGAGGGTTAAGAATCAGGTGCACATCCTAGCCATGTGCCTCTTAGCAGTATGACCTTAGGCAAGTTAGTTGGCATTTTATAGTATCAGATCTTGCATCTCTAAAATGGGAATGATTTTAATATATGCTATTGTGAGGATTACTGGTGATATTAATATGCATGTATAACACTCTTGGTATGGTTTCTAGCACAACTAGAACATAAAACGATGGTATAGAAAATGTTCAATAAATGGAAGTTACCGTCAGTATCTTCAGTGATGGGGGCTTATTTCTAATAAACAGGAGAGTTATCTAGGTGATCTTGATAGTACTAACCACCCTGTGTTAATTTTTTCCGATCTATCCAGCCATCATCCATCCGTCCATCCATCCACCCACCCACCCTCCCATCCACACCCATCCACCCATCCACACCCATCCACCCACCCATTTGGGTAGCTCTGTGGAGGAGACAGCAATGAAGCTTCAGTGCAGAGGAGTGAAGCTTACCTCTCATTGAAGATTAAACATATGGATGGGAGAATAGCATATTCTTTTAAATTGGGTCTAGCATCATAGCTAGAAATCAGCCACATCCTACTAGGAAAAGTTAGTTCAGTGAGGGTTTTCCCAAAGTTAGCCACATCTCTTCATCCAAAGCACCAGTGTATTTGTTTAACATGACTGACTTTATGACAATGACCAAGTCCTTGTTCTTCCAGGCCAGGATTTCTATACACCCTCAGAGCGCATTTGCTAGAATAAGCATACTGTGAAAGTTGCTTCTTCTATGTGTCAGGTACTGTGCTGGTTATCCTCGTAATTTCACTCTTCATCTTTCCAACATTCTAAATTGTCATTAACTTGTTTACTTTATATGTGAGAAAACCTGAGATCAGAGGAGTCAGGTAACCTGCCCAAAATTGAGTTGTAGGAGAGTAAACCAAAAGCAATAGTGGAGATTGTATCAGCCCAATTGGACCACAGTTATTTGTTTTTTAGTGTTAGTTTTGTAAATAATAATAATAAAATGAATGTGTTTATTATAAAAGCATTTCTAGCAGTACTCGGGGAGGGGGCAAGGTAGTACCAATGGCATGAGGTCCAGCTACCTGCTGGGGAGAAGGGTGAAGATTTTATGGGTGGAATTGATATCCAATAGAAGCCTTTGGCAAAGTAATTGAGAATTAGAATAAAAGAGAATTAGAAAATGTACTGTGTTTAGACTTGCAAAATTTCTTTGAAAAGGTTATTATATTTTTTCTGAGATGGAGGAATTCTTTGATCTCGATGCTTAAAAAAAGAAACAATACAAGAATATAAGGGCATTTCTATGGATTGTATAAACAATCCTGCCTGCAAGTCATCAGCAGTAGGGCCACACTTACTTAGCATATTTATAAATCGCCTGAAAGAAATACATAGTGAAATTTCCCTATTTGCAAAAACCACTAAGCTCTTCCAGGTAGTGAAATGCCAAACTGGTTAATAAAAATGCGGAAAGCAAACACAGGGCTATGTGAGTGGGCAGAAGGATATCAGCTGGGCTTCTGCCTGGACAACTGTAAGATAAGGAATTTAGGGAAAAATAATTCAAATCATCCCTCCTAGATTAAAGGGCTTTGAACTATTAGCTATAACAAAATTAAGGGATTTTATAGTCAGTGTATACTTCCCTAGTTATTCCTACTGCAGCTTTCTAGCCAGAAATCAGGTGTGCTTAGGAAGGACATTTCAAAAGGCTATTGAAAGCAGAAAACAGTATACTGCATAAATGTAAAGCCATGGTTCACTTGTACCTGGAATATTGTGAGCTATTTTTTAACACACCTTAAGCAGCTGTAGTAGGGTAGGAGAAAGTCCAGAGAATGTCAGCTGAAAGGATGTATGGAAAAGAAGGTCTGCTTTATGAAAACAAACTTGCAAAGATTAGGATTCATCAGCCTGGGGAGATGAAGGTTTATAAAATCATAGGGATATGGTACATGGGGACATTCACCTTGGCTAACATATACCCTCCCCATCATCAACAGGCATGGGTCAGAGGGTGCCTGCAAAAGGAATAGGGCATAGTAAGAGTGTAAAATCTGTATCCGTTTAGGCCAAAAGGCCAATAAGCAAACTGACAAATAGGTAAATAAAAAGTCAAGGTAGATGAAATATACACAGACATAAAAAAGAATGAAATTATGTCCTTTGCAGCAATATGGATACAGCTGAAGGCCCTTAAGTTAATTAATGCAGAAACAGAAAACCAAATATTGCACGTTCTCACTTGTAAGTGCGAGCTAAACGTTGAGTACTCAATGGCGTAAAGATGGCAACAGTAAACACTGGGGACTACTAAAGAGGGGAGGGAGGAAGGAGACAAGAGCTGAAAAACTACCCATTGGGTATTATGCATACTACCTGGTGAGGGGATCATTCATACCCTAGACCTTAGCATCACACAGTGTACCTGTGCAACAAACCTGCATATACATCACCTTCATCTAAAAGTTGAAATAATTTTTTAAGAAAAATGCACTGGATGCAGTGGCTCACATCTATAATCCCAGCGCTTTGGGAGGCTGAAGCGAGTGGATCACGAGGTTAGGAGATCAAGACCATCCTGGTCAACATGGTAAAACCCCGTCTCTACTGAAAATACAAAAAATTCGTTGGGCATGGTGGCGCACACCTGTAATCCCAGCTACTTGGGAGGCTGAGGCAGGAGAATTGCCTGAACCCGGGAGGTGGAGATTGCAGTGAGCCGAGATCGCGCAGTTGCACTCCAGCCTGGGTAAACGAGTGAAACTCCGTCTCAAAAATAAATAAATAAATAAATATAAAAACAAAAAAATTCAAGGTAGCATGGCATGCATTTGGAATGCATGCCAAAGAAATGCTCACTCCACCTTCTATCTTAAAACTTGAGAAGAAAAAAATTTACACATGGGGTAATGACTTTGGAAACTAGTTACTCAACAAGATTATTATACCTTGGGACTACACATAGGTAGGGAAGAGGTAAACACATTTTTATAAATGGATAAATATACAATAGGTTGTTATAAGAAGTCAGTAATATTTGGAGATATCACCAGATTTTGTGCTGTATAGTTTGGAGTAAAAGATGCTTTGGAATCGGGCCAATCTGATTCAAATCCCAGAGCCACCACATGTTGGCTCTTGGATAAGTGACTTAACCACTCCAAACCACAGTTTCTTCATCTGTCAAGTGAGAACTCCTTCCAGACAGAGAAGTTGGTAAGATTGAAAACGGTGTGGCCTAGGTAAATCACCAGGAATGGGGCTGAGGATTGAGGCTCTGCAATTGTCATTTCCCTTTGAGAGCTCTTCTGCCACATGCTGTTTGCAGTATGGTCAGATTCAAAATACCATCCTGGGGAGGCTCTGAGTCTACCCCAACAGGCAATGCTTCTATCTAACCGTATCCTTACACAAGGTAACTCTAATTTTGCAACTGTCATCTCTGTTACCATTCATTATTTCATGTTCATTAATCCCTTATTTTTTTAGTCATCCTTTTGAGAAATAATAGTGATCAACATGTGCTAGTGCCCTGCTCGCAGGGGGCTTACCTGGAGATAATAGAACAAAACACAAACACTAAGCCTGTAAAGAAAGTGCTTTCAAAGCATGATAAAATGAGAAGCATCATGGAAAGCATGCCGGAGATTGAAGGCATGGAACCTTCAATAAGGAGGTGAGGGAAGACCTTTCTGAGGAGACAGCACTAGAACAGTGTCCAGAACCACGAGAAGTTACTGGTTATTTGAAGGAGGGGGAAAATTCCAGGCTGGTAGCTGATCAGGGGTAGAGGCCCCAAGACAAGAATGAATGTCAAGCTTCCAAGACCCAGAGGAGGCTGGCATGACTGCGTGTCCTGGATGGAGGGAAAGAGAGGGAAGCCTATCCCCATTGCCCCAAAGCCAAGTCCAGACTGAGATTTTATCCTGTGAGGTTTCGGCTGCTTATGAGGAGAGTGGGAATCTATTTTGGCAAGGTCTTAGGGCTGTTGTATTGGGAGTGGGACTGTCAGGCAGCATGAGTGGAAGGAGAACCGTCCTGCTTTCTCTTTCTGCCCCCATTACTTAACCACTCCAGGCTTTCCAGATGCTACTGCCATCTTTGTGGACTTCAGCAGTCACACTGATGTCATACCACATCTCATGGTGCAGGGGTAACTTTGCACAAATCTCTTTTTACTCCACATGTTTTAGGACATATAAAAATTATTTCTTCTCCAATGAAATATTTAACCCAAATATATGTTGTTTCAGGTTTTAAAAATCAATTTGATTGGCCACAGGAAACGCATTTTGGCATCTCTGGGAGACAGGCTGCACGACGATCCCCCACAGAAGCCCCCTCGGTCCATCACCCTCAGGGTAAGTGCCAAGCACATTCATTTGGTTCTCTGCCCTTATCTTAAGCATTATTTGTTTGAGACCAGCCTAGCCAACATGGTGAAATCCTGTCTCCACTAAAAACAGAAAAAATTAGCCAGGTGTGGTTATGCCTGTCTGTAGTCTCAGCTACTCCAGAGGCTGAGGCATGAACATCGCTTGACCTTGGGAGGCAGAGGGTTGCAGTGAGCAGAGATCGCGCCACTGCACTCCAACCTGAGCAGCAGAGTAAGAAAAACAATTATTTTGTGCAGTTTTATAGGTTTTTATAAACATACACTTTATACAACTGAAGCAATGGATCAGGAAGTGCAGGCTATTTTCTGTGTAGCTTACCTTATCTGTGTAAAAAACAATCTCCCTTTTGATTATGTTTGACGCAATCAAAACAACAAGATTTGTTTCTCTAGATTGGTAAAGTATATATTTTTGAGATTTAGATATCCATCTATAATGGAATTCACCACCTTTAAAGAACCATTCCCTCACCTCCCATACAATACCCCATCCACGCCAGGAGAGTGGAAATGAGTTTTCTGTCAGACTCCTCAAACCCACAGAAAGAAAATCGATCAAGGACCACAGTTAAGTAAAGATCAATTTAAAATTAACCTTAGGGTCTTCTGTTTTTCAAGAAGCAAAACTTGTCCAGCTTTACCCACTTCAAAACTTCAGAATAGAGAATCTAAAACCTTACTTAATAAATGTTATTTGTTTACTTCAACTACACTTTAGAATTATGAGGTAGGAAACTAGAGAGAACCTGTAGAAGGGAGAGAGAAATAAAGTGGAAGTGAAGGAAGGGAGGGAGGAAAGGGCAGAGAGAAATGAGAGATGATTTCTAGGCAAAATGGCAGCCGCAAGCAGTGGCCAGCAGTCACCGGGGTTCATGAGTCCTGTAAGAACTTTTCTAAAATGCATCTAAAAGCTCAGATCTCTCTCAAAGCTGCAGGGTGCCCACCCTGCTCTCTTTATTTTGTCCTGCACTTTATTGCTTCTGATTTCCCCTGTGAAGGGATGAACACAAGCACAGTGCCCGGACATAACCATCATGATGAATGCAGTGGCCTGCCTCCTATCAGTAAACTTCAGCAAACAGCGTAGCCACTGTCAGGATAGCAGAGGGTGGGGCAGGAGAGAAGCTGTTATGATTTTGAGTCTGATTCAGCTCTGGAGGAGAGGTAAATGCACAAGGATTTCAGGGAATGCAAGAGAATTGGCTCCAGGAGGACACAGCCTACCCTCCTGAGAGAGACTGGAGTGGGATGGGTAGTGGCTACATTAATGTTGGTTTAATTGATTACTGGGAGCATTTGGGTATACTGGGATATTTGGACGCTACTTGAGAGTTTTGGGAGTCATAAAAGTACAAATAGAAATGTCACCCCTTAGACAAGCCTCAAATAAATTGGAAATAAAAATACTATTCTTGTTTTGCCTTCATTTTGCTACATGGAAGAAGGGAAAAACATAAGCACCATCCATGTAGTCATCCTAAAATGACTCTTTAGAGGAGTGATTTCCTGATACTTACCCTGCTCTTTTTCCTTCCCCTTTGAACCTCTCATTCTGGCTCTCTCAAAGAGATTTAGGGGAACAAAAAAAGATCAAAGACAGAGATTCCCAAGAAAAAGTGTAGGACCTAAATCTGTCCAGAATATCTGGAGGAGAAGTGGTGTGGAGAAACACCATGATCCCAATCCTCATCTTACTCGCAAACAGTAGAGCTGAGCTGTCTATGCCCCCTATCTTCCTCCTGACCCGCTTCCCTCAGATGGAGTTGTCTTTGCCATGGAAAAGCATCCTCTGTCGTAGCATGCACTGCTCTGCAGTCTGTGCGTGTGACATGCTGTGTTGCCATACTGTGTCCTCTTCCTAACCCTGTTGTCAGACCATTCTTTGGATCAAAACCCATTGGGTCCCATTTTAGCTTTCTCATCATGGCATCTGCCATGGTGAGGATGCTCTGCCCACATGAGGGCCGGTTACTTCCCTGTAAACACATGCAGTAGTGTCAGAGGTGCCCAATATAGGTGTGCCTCCCTCCTGAGACCATCCACTGTGTTGCTTTAGGAAAACAGAACCTGACTCTTGATATTTCAGACACTTTACCTGAAATACTTAGGGGAAAACGTATTGACTAGTCATGTTGTTAATAAAATGGTGGAATGCCATTCATTCCTTGGCTGTTGACTCTAAAGCGACTCCCCACCCCCACAATTTGTCTTGTCAGTATTTCGCAATTTTGAAACCAAAGGTTAGCCACGGAACATGGTATTTATTTCATGATGTATTTCCATTCAGGAACCCAGTGGTAATCACACTCCTCCTCAGTTGTCTCCATCACTTAGCCAAAGCACTTACACCACTGGTGGCTCCCTAGACGTTCCTCACATTATCATGCAGGGCGATGCAAGGAGGAGAAGAAATGAAAACTACTTTGATGATATTCCCCGATCAAAACTGGAGAGGCAGATGGCTCAGGTAAGGTGTTATAAGCCTTTGTGATGTCTTTTTCATCCATATCAGGTAATGCCTTTTAATATTGAACAGTAGCTCACAAAATGGATGCTTACTGCCTGTGCCTAACTAGAATTTATACCATTTTATGCCCCGCCTTTCATTCCTTGCTCATCTGAACTAGATTGAGACAGAAATTTCTGGGAATGGAATGTGTACACAGTCCTCTTTATGCATTCCTGCTGAAGAAATTATATCTGATCTCATTGCACCCAGAAAGTCTTTGCCCTAAAGGGAATAATATTGTGTCAAAGTCAAATCATAATGAAAATGAATAATAAAAGTCTAGATTACAAAATGCAAATTGGTTGGATAACGAGGCAGAAGTTTCAGGGTAAGGATTAACCCCGTGTGATGTTAATTTCCTCCCAAGTCTATACATTCATACAGAAATGCTCTACTGGGACTAGTTGTAGTATCTCATTGTCACCTTGAATAGTTGAAAATGATGATGCTTTCTGACACAAATAATTGAAAAGAGAGATCTGTCACATTCAGACCTTTCCACGTTTTTGGTATGGATGTTGATGTCTAGCCTATCCTTGGATTGCTGCTTAGAAACTTGAGTCAGCCTTAACCAAAAAGTGGCGCTGTTCTTAATGCACATTCAGGTGGGCAGCTGGCTCCACGTTTCGCCCTGAGAGGCAAAACTATGGATTTGTTGCCAACTATTGGCAGAATCAACTCTTTTCATCCTCATTCTAGGTTCAGACTGATGTGCAGGAGTCTTCTCTTTGCCTCCCACACCTAAGATGGGAATCTTGAGGTGAAAATTTAACTGTAATTGCTTTGCCTTGGTTGTTAAATATCTTTCTCAACTGTTTAGTGAGATTTTATTTTTAAAGCCTCTGGTAAACATTCTATGCTGCAGCTCATGAAAGATAAATGTGAAGAGAATGTTCTGGAAACCACGGCTATTCTGCCTGCAAATGCCTTGGGGAGAGTAGCCCTGGGATACTGTGTCTTCTTTCAGCTCCTTTAATTTTGAATTGTTCTCTGGGTTCTTTGTGCAGGAAATGGCAATGTTGGGATTATGGAGAATCTTTTATTGAAAGGGGATGGAAAATATAGGAGAAACAAGAAAAGAATAATTTTCTCTTTCTCTGTTGCTAGGTATTGTCTTTTAATTTTTATTACTGTTTTCACTGATGTTCTTTTAAAGAGGGCATCTGAAAGCTTTTTTCCCCCCCAGACTTTTTATTTATTTCCTGTTACTTGTTATATTTTCAAATCACATAGGTGGTTAAATTTCTCTAATGACAGCATTTCAGATATGTAGTTTGTTTTAACCTTGAGCCATGTGCTCTTTATGTATTAATATGAACTGGGTCTTTTCTGAGCCTGTTTCTTCCCTGGGTAAGGGAGGATCGTTCTTTAATGAGCATTAGCTATTATTGACTTGTGTCAACCTCAGTATAACAGAATTACTTCTCTCAGCTGCTTGTATAATTTATGAAATTTCTCTGTATAGTGCAGTTCTTTTTTTAAAGAGGAGTTACCTTTCCACCTATGTATAAACACTCAGAGGTAACCTGGAGAGACTGCACCCTTACATTCTGCCTGAGGTTCACAAGCAGGGGCAGGAGTACCAAATAGCAAACATCTTTTAACGGGTCACTCCAATCAGAAATGCATCCCTTACAAGAATTGTCTTGCCTTGAGAAAATGGAATGGACTTTTATCTGGCCAGGTGAGAAAAGCCCAAAAGCAGAAAGCAGAGTGAGATAAGCAGGCTGAAGGGATGTGGTGAATTAGAGACCTGTAGATGCATGCATTCCCCTCACATGGGCTGCTAACAATGATCGAGTGACTGCTAGAGACACAGGCTCCATCAGCAACCAGGAGCTTATTAGCAGCTTTCTAAAAGCCTGCTGTTCAATACAGCACTTCTGCTGCAGGGAAAATAGGGATGACACCACAGGAATCTGATCAATAAGCAAAAGAGATTCTGGAACTTCAGCTCTTTAGGTGGTATTAATTGCAGTTTTGAGCATGATCCCTAGCTTGGCAAGGCCAAAATCTATAGAGCAATGAATGCATGCCTCTTAAAACTGGTGCTTTAACCTGTCAAACTATGAAATACTCTGTCATTTTGTTGTTGAATAATTCAGTTGATGTGACTTTCCCACCACTCAACCATTCAGTTGATGTTTGTTTTTTTCTTATTCTACCTTATTTTTGGTCATTTGCTGTAATACTTTTTGTAATTCATTTACTTTTTAGAAAACTTGTCATATCTCCCTAGACCATATTTTTTCCCCTCAAGTTACATGTTTAGGCAATCAAGTTGGATCTTCCTAAAGACTTGAATTAGCAATGAAAATTCTTGCAAGCAAGTAACTTGCAACCTGGAGCTCCCTCCTTCCAATCTGGAGCTCCATTCCTCCAGTTCTTTCCCAAGGGGTTCATCCAAGAAACTTATTGTAGCTTGGTTAATGCTTACCTAACCAGTTCGTTTCCCACTTAAATGCAAAGTTGAGCTTCAGGCTTTCTTTCCTGCCTACCAAAAGAAAGGAGACTTCAGTTCAGAGAAAATCACCAGGACAGATTTATGTTCTTAGAAACCCCTCTACTTCAAGTTAGCTGAGCCACTGCTAGAGTGATTTGGAATTCTAGCCCTAGGCCAGAAACCTTAAGTTCTTGGTGGCTGCAATAATTTATAGGAGTTTTGCCTTCTTGAGGTCTGCTTACCAGATGTTTGGAGGTGCTTTGCTTAACTTGGAAAACCAATGCTTAAAATTAAATTGAGATAAATTTAATGTCCATTTTACCTGTTAAATTTGTTAGCAGATACTTAAAATAAAACACTAGAATAGTGTTTGATTGCTAGTTTTTAATTTGAAACAATGTTTCTTGGGATACAGGGGATTTGCAAACATTGTGATCATTGTTTGCTATTATTCTAAAATAAGCAATATTCTGCCATCAAGTTATTTTAAATGAATATATGAGAAACAAAATTGAGTTCAGCACGAACTGAATGTAATGATATAAATACATCTGAAATATGGGTTTCCTATCATGCTGAAAACATAGTTCCTCTAGCTTGTAATTCTAAACTGGACTCATTAGCCCAAAAGTTCTGAAACACTCCACCATTTCCATACCCCTAATAAATAGATGTTGCATTTACATTTGTATAATTATACCTTAATATGCATAGTGCTTTTAAATTCTCAAAGTACTTCAACATCTGTTATCTCATTTTAGCACAAACAAGGTGTCCTGCACACTGTTAATGTGCATACAGCACATGGCCTATCAGCTTTTAATTCTGAGTTATGTGGAAATGAGACAGTAAATGGAAAATATATCAGAAGGAGGAAAATATTTTTAGTATTTAGGACCTAATTGCAATCTTCCAAAGTTTTCTTGAATGATATTTAGAAGTCTAAGTACCCTTAAAATAATGAGAGGGATGGAATCAGTTAGGGCCACATTCTCCAAACTCATGCAAAAGAAGAAAGAGTTTCTAAATCCCAAAAATTACAGCCATTTATAGAAGGCTTTCATTTATAGAAATACATATGAGAAAATTAAATAGTACTTGTATTTTCACAAAACAAAGACTTCTCAACAGTAAAAGAAATTCATATCTTTGCATAAACTTTAACTTAAATATTAGAATAGTGTTTAATGTAAAGTCTTTATGTTTTGAATGCTCTTGTCTAAATTTTCTTTAAAAAAGTATTATCTGGGCACTAAAAACACTTTTTCTAAATTATTAGAAAATCAATTCAGTTGCAAGCTTAATATTTCTCAATGTAAATAATATTAATAAGTACAACTAGATCAATTTCTTCCTTATTGAAAGCATTTTGTATATTATATTTTAGTTCTTCCAATGTTTGTTGTTTTGATATTACTAAAGAAAGGGAGGTAGAAGCTGAGCCATATGGAATCATTGCTGTGGCCAGGTCGTGCCTGGGATTGCACATGCAGTATCTTATTTAATCCTCACAAGAGCCTGTGTTCACATGAGGAAGCCAAGCAGGGTGAGTGCTTGGCATCACAGCTGGTAAATGGCAGAGCTGGGACTCAAGCCCTGGCCTGCCTAACCCTGTCCTTGTTCCTTTATAGTCCCTGATGCCCTGTACCTTCCTCTCTATTAAAATGGCAAAATATTTTTAAAACAGTTCAACAAATACTAATTTCCCATGTGCTGTAATAGATTCCGTTTATGTGGGCACAGCAAGCAGAAGATAAAATCACTAGCAGTTTAGTGGAAACTGATTGAATCAGCTCATGATTAACACCATGAAATCCTTAAATGCAAAACTACGCTGGTTATTTGTTGATCCTTCAGCAGAGACCCTGCACAGTGTGGCAGAACTCTACCCATCTCCCATGTGAAAAGCTTCATAGATAGGTGGTGGGTTAACCCCTGTATACCAATAAGTTCTTACTGGTGGTGTTTCTCCAAATAGTGGATGCTGTTTCCTTAGTGGCTTCTTCAGTTGGAATTCTGATTTGGTTTCTTTCTGGCTGTGTGACCTGGACCAAGTTATGTGGTGACTCTGAACTTGAGTTTTGTTTTGTTTTGTTTTTTGTCTTTAAAATGTGGATAATGTCTGCTGCTCAGGCCTGCATGTATCAGATAATTTATATGAAAGCATATTCTAAACTGTAAAGCACTGTATAGACAGATATGACTATGAGTTCAGATGCGTCACCTGTCGGTCCCTAATTCAAAGATCCCTGCTCATTGTAGGCCAATTGATGACAGAAAGTTGAAAGCAAGTGCTCAGGTGGTTGTAGCATTCTAGAAAGACCATCTTTTGTTCCAGTGTTACCCATACTTAGCATTATATTGAGAATGAAATTTTAATTTTTCTTTTTTATTATTTTAATTGTGTAAACACATCATCTGCCAAGGAGCATATATCAAGATACAAAGGGATCTGTGTAGAATGATCTGAAAGCCAGGGAAAGCAGAGGATGGATGCCGCCTTTCTCTGCCAGTTCACGTGACAAAAAATATCATATGGTAATAAGACGTTATTATTGTAACATCGTTAGATAAAGTATCAAGCGAAAGGTCTTTTTTCTTTAAACGAAAGTTGGAACTTTATTGAAATGCTTTGTGCACAGAACTGTTAACTAAAAAAGCATGGATATCCCAGAAAGCCATGAAGCAAACACTTTGCCATGTCTGGGAAAGAAGCAGGACAGTAGTTTCTCCTTTTATATACTTTCCTGAGAGAGTAGGCCTGTCATTCCTAGAAATTCTACCACTGCTCTGGCATTATTGGAATTTATGGGATCAGTTTTCAGAAAATAGCACAACTGTGTTGAACAGCATTTTAGAAAGTGGCTTTTTTGGCCAGGTGCAGTGGCTCATGCCAATAATCCAAGCACTTTGAGAGGCCAAGGTGGGCCGTTTGGGGAGGCTAAGGTGGGCAGATCACTTCAGGCCAGGAGTTTGAGACCAACCTGGCCAACATGGCAAAACCTCGTCCCTACTAAAGATGCAAAAGTTAGCTGGGCATGATGGAGGACGCCTGTAGTCCCAGCTGAGACAGGAGAATTGCTTGAACCCTGGAGGCAGAGGTTTCAGTGAGCTGAGATGGTGCCACTGCACTCCAGTCTGGGCGACAGAGGGAGACTCTGTCTCAAAGAAAAAAAAAAGTTTTTTTCCCCAAACTAAACAAGTTTTTCTATACTGTGTCACATCAGATTTTTTTTAATGTCTGTAAGTTAATGCCTAGTTTTTAATTTAGATTTTCATCACAGAGCCACTATTCAGAAAGCTTGTCCATGATTTCAGCATTCCCTTCTGTGACGGTCCAAAGACCAACTCTTAAGCACAGACAGATCATACGCAACCAAAAAAAGAAGGTCAGGAATGCACTCAGTAATCTCTTCCATCAGGAGCTTCCAGTTTGACAGCTTGTCAAGTTGACAAGCTGACACCCTAGCCTCAGAGATCATCTGGAATGTTGATGATATCTATGCCCTATTTCAAGCCACGAACTCTAGACCAGTAGCCAGCAAAAGCAGAAAACAGTGCTTCCATACTTGGAATTTAAACCTGATGTATTATACACCTTTTTTATTAATGTGGTCAGTTAATTTTCTTTTAGCAAATACACCCTACTCTATCTGAGACAACTTTGGAGCTAGAAATTCCAGTATGATTAGTGTCTTTTGGGCAACACTAATATTAATATGATTAGTGTCTTGTGTATACTTCAGTAATAAAAAATAAGAATTGGAAGAAGTGGCAGAATGACTCAGATGGATTCTTTTTTAGGCTTTGATACTCATCTTACAGGTCTGGATTATTTTCTTCCCTGTCAAATTCATGAAGAAGGCAAACTGGGCTGGGCATGGTGGCTCACGCCTGTAATCCTAGCACTTTGGGAGTCTGAGGTGGGCGGATCACGAGGTCAGGAGTTCAAGACCAGCCTGGCCAATACGGTGAAACCCCGTCTCTACTAAAAATACAAAAACAAAAAAAAATTAGTTGGGTGTGGTGGTGCACGCCTATAGTCCCAGCTACTGGGGAGGCTGAGGCAGAAGAATTGCTTGAACCCAGGAGGCGGGGGTTGTAATAAGCTGAGATCTCGCCACTGCGCTCCAGCCTGGGTGGCAGAGTGAGACTCTTGTCTCAAAAAAAAAAAAGAAAAAGAAGGTACATTAGCCAGAGTTGATTCTGATAGACTGCAGTCAGCCCTAAACACCTCCAATCATTTTGCTAGAGAAGATCTAATGTCTCCACCTTCCCTCCATGTGCTGGTGCTTAACCAAGGGTACTGTTTCCAATTAAAACCAGACCATGTATTTAAAGAAAAAGAATATCAATAGAAAATACTCTGTTTAAAAAAAAAAACAACTGAATAAAATATCTGATAATATATAAAAACCCTATTTCAGTGGAATTGTCCTTGTGATATTTAGTAGTGCCTTAGGCTTGTTGACATTGAACAGCTTGTTCACAAAGAGGCCCAACAGGTTAGTTTTCCATTTGTTAAATTTTCAGAATGTTTCTTATTACATGCAGACCAGTTCTTGGGTCCACAGGTCAGTTTTGGCAGTTATAATCTGCCCTTGCTAAATTTTCAAGGGTAGGAGAATGCTCTGATTCTTATTCTCCTTCTTCCCTTTCTTTTTCCAGTGGTAAATAATAAAAAGAAGGTTTTTAAACACCTAGTGGTAATAGGGCTGTTCATGCAGCCCTGTCTCAGTTAATTCTGTTTGTATAGGCCTAAAGTAATTTATCAGCAAGGACTCTTCCGGGTGCATGTTAGTAACAAGAAATCCAACTCAAGATGGCTTAAGCAGAAAAGGGCAGGAGTCCTGGATTCAGCTGCCATTTTGCTGCATTGTTCTCTGGCTCTCCATCTCTTGGCTCTGCTGTCCTCTGTGTTGGCTCTTTACCCAAATAGCCTTCCTCTACATGTGGAGAGTTTCAAGCCACATTGCTGTTGAACTTGAAGTTACAAGAAAGAGAAACTATCTTTCCAAGAGTATCAAAATAAAGGTCCCAGGCCTGGCATGGTGGCTTATGCCTATAATCTCAGCAATTTGGGAGGCTGAGGCCAGTGGATCACTTATGGCCAGAAGCTCAAGACCAGCTTGGGCAACATGGCAAAAGCCCGTCTCTACTGAAAATACAACGGCTAGCCGGTTGAACCCAGGAGACAGAGGTTGTAGTGAGCAGAGATTATACCACTGCACTCCAGCCTGGGAGACAGAGCAAGAGTTGGTCTCAAAAAAGAAAAAGTCCCAGTATTATGTTCCATCAGTTCAAGTCAGCCTAGTTTGGATCAAGTGTCCTTCCCTGAGCTAATCACAAAGGGGTGTGTGTGTGTGTGTGTGTGTGTGTGTGTGTGTGTGGAGAAAGAGAGAGGGAGAGAGATTAATTAGCAAGACAGAGGTCCCACACCAAGGGTGGTTTTAGCTCCATCTCCTATGGACATCCAGGCCACTGCTACCAGAAAAAAAAGCTGGTTTCTAAGCAGGCAGAAATGGCAGTAGTGGGCGCCTGAATAAATTCACTCTGACTTTCAAATTCTGAGACTGTCTGATGGAAAATTGCTATATCAGATGAGTATTGATTTCATTTTTTCATACCTAATTTGATGAGCTTTGTTAGAATGCCAGATTTGAAGAAATGAGATCAGGGTGAAAAATCCCATCTCTGATATCAATTACCTCTGTAACCTGCTCGTAGCTACAAAGAGCCTTAGTTTTCTCTTCCTAGAGTGAGGTTAATGCCCACCTCACATCATTGTTGTGAGGCACAAATAAAATGGTATTTTTCGAAGTATTTTACCAACTACGAAACTATATGTTTGGATTGTTTTAGAAATTATTGTTAATATTTTGAGATAACCTCTAGTTTTCTTCTACATTATGCTTTTTCAACTGCATCTGAGAGTAAATGCATTTTAAAGTAAATCTCATATTGAGCTACATTTTACAAAACTGTTTCTGTTTTCCAGCTTGTAAGCCCAAACTAATACCTCTCCATTGACTTGGAAATGGTAGCTTTTATGAATGCAAACACTGTTCAGGAAGCTCCTATTCATGTTATAACCTAGTTAACACTGGTGCTCTTTGGAAAAAGAATTACAGATGATATCCATACTTAAAAAACTTTTAAAAAATTAAAGGACATCTATGAGTTGGTATATTTCAAAATATTTAATGATATTTCATTTTTAAATGTTTGCTTCTTTTTTGGTAAAGTGTATGTTGACTATAGCGGGGCAGTGCCTAACTCTTCCATAGTCATGTTTTAATTCCTCTAAAATAAGCCATCTGTAAATACTCTTGACCAAATTATTTTATGTAAGGCTATAGGCATTATAAAACCCCAGGGTTCTACAATATATCAGATTGGACACAAATTGGGATGGCCTCCAGTTTTTTAGGGAAATACACTGCCTGGAACAATAGAACACAGCCTGTCTAGCTTAGACCTGGTGGTTGATCATCATCATCGTCAGAGCCAGCACTGATTAGTAAAATTGTGTAAAAAGGAAATTGAGGCAGGGAGCATTTATGTGGCTTGCCCACTGCCACAAAAATTGCAAAGTGTAGAACCAGGATTCCAATGCAGGCAGTCTGGTTTCACAGGCATCATGTGAACCACAGTGTTGATGAACCCCCCATATTGTCTCTGCAAACTGGGAACTAACAGACATGACACATTGTAGAAATTCCAAAGCCCCAAATGCTCCCAATGCAGTGTTTTGAGTTTCTTGAAAAATTCTATTAAGAATATCTAATACCTTATGTAAATGCAACTTCAGTAGACAATTAAACCTCTAAAGTAGCATGGATAAACATTGTATTTGAAGAAAATCCTTTGCTCCTGACATCCGATTTTTCATTCTTTACAAACCAGCGATAGTAAGCAATTGCTTCATGTGAATCACTGTGAAATGATGTGACCTCCTTTCTGTATGGGTCTCTATTTTAATGAGCTTTGAATGCAGGATCACAAAATTCGTGATAACTTGCTTTTGTCTGTATGCATGAATAGCTAGAAGATTCTTCTGTGCGATCAGAAGAATGCAGAACCAAGAATACAGATGACCAACTGTACTGTTAAAGAAAAGCAGAAACTTTTAGGATGAGAAGGGGCCAGAAAATGTATGTAGTCCCATCTCTTCATTGATGCAGGCACCCATTCTAATAGATCCTTATAGATAGTCAAAAGTTTCTGCCAAAACTTGTCACTGGAAAGCTGGCCCACTCTTTGTGAGGCAGCCCCATGATTGGAAAGGTTCTAGTTGATAAAACTTTTGCCTTATATTGAATTGAAATAAGCCTCCCTATAACTCCTACATAGTTCATGATATCATCTAAAACAGCAAAGAATACATCTGCTCCCTTTTGCTGGGAAGAGGTTTTTTTTTTAAGACCGAAGACAATTTACTACCTTCCCCTCACTATACTAAATGCCTCCAGCTCCTTGCCAACCTCATGTGATAAGGTTGAATGTGGGCCACACAGCATCCTGGTTCCCCAGCTCTGGGCAGATCAGCATTAACATATCATTCATTCTTTTTTTTTTTTTTTTTGAGACGGAGTTTCGTGCTTGTTACCCAGGCTGGAGTGCAATGGTGCGATCTCGGCTCACCGCAACCTCCGCCTCCTGGGTTCAGGCAATTCTCCTGCCTCAGCCTCCTGAGTAGCTGGGATTACAGGCACGCACCACCATGCCCAGCTAAAATTTTTGTATTTTTAGTAGAGACGGGGTTTCACCATGTTGACCAGGATGGTCTCGATCTTTGACCTCGTGATCCACCCGCCTCAGCCTCCCAGGGTGCTGGGATTACAGGCTTGAGCCTCCACACCCGACCCCAAGATAACCTGGCAGCAACCAGGAAGGGACATTCATTCATTCTTACTGAGTCTTTCTTCATGATAATTTCCCAGGCTTTATCAATAGCCATAAACTACACCTCTTTTCTCGGCAGCACTGGATTTACATTATCCTTTTCCAGATAAAGCAGTTTTATCAAGTTACTCATCCAATAATCCTAGTTTATCAAGACCTTTCTAAGACTTGGTTGTTACTTAGTGTATCAGTTATCCTTTTCAATTAGGTAATGTGCTGGTTTTAAGAAACTTTCCGTAAAGCAACAAACCTTTGAAGTCGTCCACCAATGTATTGAGTGAAGTGTTGAATAAAGTAGAACTGAAAAAAAAAAACTGTGTAGCTTTCTACTAGAGACCTCTGAGCTTGGCATCAGTCAAGAGGATCATTCAGCTGCACTTTGTTTTTTCATATTTTTCACAAGGATAAAATGAAGAAATGGTGGGTCTCGATAAACATCATTGAAGAAATGACTCTGCCCAATACATCTTTTCTATCAAAAGCAGGAAAGAAACATTCAACCTCCAGTTAATAAATGACTTTAAGTAAAGAAAGTGTCAACCTCGGTTTGCAAGAAAGAAACATATATATTTTAAAGAGATGTTACAAAGAACAACATTATTTTGCAAAATCTGGGTTTTTTTTCAGCCATTCATGTTATGATAAAAAGCTGAGCACTGCTTTTCTGAATTAGTTATTAATGTTCTGCTTTTTAGTGGTCCTGAGAAACGGTTGATAGCATACAGACCTTGAGGTAGTACAAGTAAATCAGCCCCTATTGCTGTAAACAGCATGATCCCAATTGACGTAAATTTCCTGCAACATCCCTAGAACATGGGGAGCTGTACAATGAAAGCTGGATTGTAGAGGCAGTGCTCATTTTTTTTTCTCTGCTCTATATTTTTCTTGTGAAGAGATTTTTATAAACAATTGTGTAATGCCATTTAGGGCTACAAATGTCATATTAGGGAACACAGGTTATATATTATCTCTACAAATGAATAACAGGAATATCATAGGCCTATAGTTCTGTCCTACTTTAGGAGCCAAGGATGACTTTTATGTGATATCAGTTCCAGAATTAGAGTTAAGGAAGGGAAGGAAAGAGGGAGGGAGGAAGGAAGGGAGGGAGGGAGAAAGTGGGGAGAGAGGAAAGGAGGGGAGGGAAGGAAGGGAGAAAGGGAAGGGAGGGAGGAAGAGAAGGAAGGAGGAAAGGGAGGGAAAAATAGAAGGGAAGCAGGAAGGAAGAAGGGAGGAAGGAAGGAAGGGAGACAGTGGGGAGAGAGGAAAGGAGGGGAGGGAAGAAGAGAAGGAAGGAGAAAAGGGAGGGAAGAATAGAAGGGAGGCAGGAAGGAAGAAGGGAGGGAGGAAGGGAGGAAAGGATAAAGTGGGAAGAAAGGAAAGGGAGGGAGGGAGGAAGAGAAGGACGGAGGAGAGGGAGGGAAGAATAGAAGGGAGGGAGGGAGGGAGGAAGAAGGGAGGGAGACTGGAGAGGAATGGGAAAGGGAAGGGAAGGAAAGGGAATGGAAGGAACGCCTTAAACTTGGGCAGACAGTGTTAGGATTTATATCATGCCAGTGGACTTAGATGGAACCAAATGTGTTGTTTACTTCCTCTCCTTCTTGGTAAGTTGATTAATGCTGACTCCAGCAATCATGGGGCACACATGCAGATGTTGTTAGAGAAACAACTGTTGGCCTGGCTTTTCCTTCCCAGCAGGTGATAACTAATCTGTCCAAAAATCTTCCCCATAGGCACAGGGGAAGGTCACGATCATGAAGTTTTGAAAGGACTGCTCTTCAGAAAGATGGAGAAATGGCAGGAAGCAGCATTTTCTTGACTCCAGCATTTCCTGCAAATGAAATAGTTCAGCTGAAACCTTTTATAAAAAGGGTCAGTGGGGTGCATGCATAACGTTCACACTTTAGAATTAGAAATAAATAGACACAGACAGGGAACTTGAGAAGCTGACAGTGTGGTTGAAGAGCAGAATCTAAATCACATGCAGTTGTTACAGGACTGAGTATGTATTTCAAAACTCACCCAAGAGGTGAGAAAGAGGACTGTTCCTCTGTCTCCAGTGGTGGGAAGGAAGAGGTAATTAGATGCCAGCCTGTGGCCTCTGGATAACTTAGGAGAAACAAAAGGCTCTAATTTTCTGTTTTTCCAGCCTGGGTTCAGTTATTGCCCACAGAAGAAGCACCTGTGGGGCTGTCACTGCTGAAAGAAAATAGACATACAAGGTGTTTGGTGCGGTACCTCTTGACTGAACTTGTTTGACCCCATCCTTTGACAGGTCTCATCTCATCCAAGTCTCTGCTTAAGGTTTGCTGGTTATGGACCAAAGCTTCCTTTGTTGAGATGCCCGTTTTTCTTCTGCCTTTGAAGCTGTTTTGTTTGCTCTTCAAGTTTGTTTTCATTTTCTTTTAGAAGCGCTATCATCTAAGAGAAGGAATATACTTCATTATTCCTTTAGCTTTCACTCTGAACCTTTCATATTTCTTGTTGGGTTCCTTCTGGTCAATTTCTGAATACCCTGAAGTGTTGAAAGTATTATGACAAACATAAGGGAGAAACAGAGGAAAAGCCTTTTTTTTTTTTCAGGGCTAGAACACAGCAGAAAATTTCATCTCTGGTAGAATATGACTAGAGGGCTGTGCTCATAAAAGTTTCTTTATTAGACTAGCTCTACAATATCAGCAGACTCCCAGAAGGTTTCCAGAGCCTAATAGGGGTTATTGAGTTGATGGAGCTGTCATCTACTCACTCTGTTCTGAGACCCACCATCAGCCTGTCAGTCCCAGTTTACTGCTGATTCTGACAATGGAAAAAGCAATTTTCATTCCATAAACGTTAATTAAAAGCAAAACTGATCCCTACTTATTTTGTGACCCATGCCTTGCACACAATAGATGACCAGTAACTACTTTTACATGACTGTCAGGGTGATAGGGAGATAGGTTCTTATGCATCACATATTTTCTACATTTTACATTTCTGCTGGAGGCCAGGTATGGTGCCTCACATCTATAATCCCAGTACTTTGGGAGGCCAAAGCGAGGGGAACCCATGAGTCCAGGAGTCCGAGACCAACCTGGGCAACATGGTGAAACCCCATCTCTACTAAAAATACAAAAATTAGCCAGGTGTGGTGGTGCATGCCTGTAATTCCAGCTACTTGGGAGGCTGAGGCACAAGAATCATTTGAACCTAGGAGGTAGAGGTTGCAGTGAGCCAAGATCGTGTCATTGCACTCCATCCTCGGTGACAAGAGTGAGACCCTGTCTCAAAAACTAACAAATAATTTCTGTTTGAAAGTATAATCCTTTTATAGAGTGGAAAGCACAGACTTGATTTGGATATAATATGCTGGGGTGCCTGAGGAAGGCTTCTATGAGAAAGTGACATTAGAATAGAACTTGACGGAAGCCAGGGAGCTAGTCCTATAGTAGCCAGAGGGAGAACATGTCAGGCAGAATGAGAAGCAAATGCAGAGGCTATGAGGCAAGAATGTGCTTTGCTGTCAAGAACCCAGGGAGCAAGAGGAAGACGGGTAGGAGAGGAGGGTAGGAGGGTAGAGCAGTGTGGCAACCAGAGAATGGAGAACCTTGAAAGTCATTGTTGGGACTTTGAATTATCTTCTGAGTTGAATGGAGCTGAATGGCATGACCTGGCTTTCATTTTAGATAAGTCATTTTGACTCTAGTGCTGAGAAGAGATAGTAAGGGGGCAAGAAAGACAGCAGTGAGACAAGTAAGAAGCCAATGGAATAAATCAAATGAGAAAAGGGAGTAGCTTGGAGCAAGTAGTGACAGGAAGGTGGGAAGATTTTAGAAGTAGATTCAATTGGTTTTGCTGCTGGATTGAATGTGAGATATGAGAGAAAGAAGAGCTCCAGCATTATGAACCTGAACAACTGGAAAGAAAGGGCTGCCATTTGCTGAAATAAGGAAGCTTACAGGGAGGTGAGTCATCAGGAGCTTGGACTCTGGCATTTAATTTAAGGTTGAGCTGACTAATAAATGCGAAAGGAGAAGCATCAAGCAGGCAGCTGAGTGTCCAAGTCTTGAATTTAGGGAAGAAGCCTGGGCTGGAGATACAAATCTGGGAGTCATAACTGGAAGAGGCCACCTAGTATGGCCAAAAAGGATGGGAAGATTGAGAACTAACACTCCAGGGATGCCCAGATTACAGGAAGCAGCAAAGGAGGCTAAGGAACGGAGGAGTGATCAAGGGTATCACATAGGTCAAGGAAAATGGAAAATGGTCTCAGTTCCAGTAGAGTGGGCTCAGATGAGGACAGGAAAAGAGAAAATGGAGACCACCTAGACGCTTCTCAGGGAGTTTTCCTTAAAGAAGAATAGAGTAATTCAGCAGGAAACTGAGGGTAACGTTGGGGCAAGGAAAGGAGTTTTTTTGCTTTTAATAGAAGATGTTAATAGCACTTTCTGAGAATGCTACAGGAAAGAGTACAAACCATGATAAAGGAGAGATAGTTTATTGTAAACTACTCGATTGCTACCAATTGAGCAAAAAGGAAGTCCACCTTTCAAAGGAAAACTTTGGAAATTGGTTATATTATTTTTATTTTGTAATTAGGTTGGAATACAGCTGTGTTGTTTTCTGAGCTGGAGTCATGATAACCTGAGGTACGAGATGATAGACATGCATTGCGTTTTAAGAAAACATTTCCAGAGCCAAGAGAGAGGTCTTAATTGAAGATAAAATTATACACCTTCAAATGTGTGTTGACTTCACTATCAAAGAAGTAAATATT
Organism: Callithrix jacchus; assembly: GCF_049354715.1. NCBI lineage: Eukaryota > Metazoa > Chordata > Mammalia > Primates > Cebidae > Callithrix > Callithrix jacchus. The sequence goes on along the minus strand of NC_133510.1, from coordinate 101,906,360 downwards.
ACATTATTGGTAATATCTCAGTTGTAAGTCTACTGTGTCTTTACTTACCTATATTTGTTTGGGTGTCATAGTAATTCAGGTTCAGAAAAACTAAATGAGCCTTTGCAATATATGTGAGAAAGATTTAGAGGAAATGGAAATGAAATGAAATTGCAAAGGGGCGATTAACATTCTTTCACAGAATTGTTTCTAAGGTCTATAAGCAGCCTTTGACATCTAGGTGCACAAATGAAAAATGTTCCTTCTCTCTTTAGCAAGTTGGCAGCCCTTTGCTGCCTTTATGAGGAAACATGAGGACTCCTCCAACAGGAAGTGTGCAGTTTCTGTTGCAATTAACCAGAAGTGTGTTGGCAGGGACATAGCTCACCAGAGGCAGAAGCGGCACCAATAGAGTAGAGCAGTTAAAAATGATAACGAATAACGGTAGTGACTAATGTTTGCATAGTGCTTTGCCATTTACCAAGGCCTTTTGAATGTGTTACATAATTCCATTCATTCGGTAAATATGTGTTTCTTCTGTTTTCTAAGCCCTAAACATTTAGCTATGAAAAAGTTTTCTTTCTCATGAAACTTAACATGAGCTGCTTTGTTAATTGCCCTTTTGCAATTTCATTTGCCTATTTTTCTCTCAGTCCCTCTCACATACATTGCAAAGGCTTATTTAGTTTTTCTGAACATGAATTACTATGAAACCCAAACAAATAGGGTTTCATAGTAATTTCAAAGTAAAGACACAGAAGACTTACAACTAAGATATCACCAATAATTTAATATTTACTTCTTTGATAGTGAAATCAACACACATTTGTTGCACAACTTGGTGAAATAAGTAGGTCAGGTACTATTCTTCTTCTTCTTTACAAATGAAGACGTTGTAAAGCTTAATCACGGCCAGGCACAGTGGCTCATGCCTGTAATTCCAGTACTTTGGGAGGCGGAGGCAGGTAAAACACCTGAGGTCAAGAGTTCAAGACCAGCCTGGCCAACATGAGGAAACCCTGTCTCTACTAAAAATACAAAAACCAGCCAGAAGTTTCGGCAGGTGCCTGTAATACCAGCTACTTAGGAGGTAGAGGCAGGAGAATCACTTGAATCCAGGAGGTGAGGTTGCAGTGAGCTGAGACCATGCCACTGCACTCCAGCCTGGGCAGCAGAGTGAGACTCCATCTCAAAACAAACAAACAAAAGTAGAGTTTAATTTGGCCAGGTGCAGTGGCTCATGCCTGTAATCCCAGCACTTTGGAAGGCCAAGGTGGGTGGATTGCTTGAGGCCAGGAGTTTGAAACCAGCCTGGCCAACATGGTAAAACCCCATCTCTATTAAAAATACAAAAATTATCTGGGTGTGGTGGTTCATGCCTATGATCCCAGCTATACAGGTTAAAGCATGAGAATCACTTGAACCCAGGAGGTAGTAGTTGCAGTGAGCCGAGATTGTGCCACTGCACTTCAGCCTGGGTGACAGAGTGAGACCCTGCCTCCAATGTCTCCAAAAAGGAAAAAAAAAAAAAAAAAAAAAACCTTAGATTTAAGACTGGGCACAGTGGCTCACAACTGTAATCCTAGCACTTTGGGAGGCCAAGATGGGCTGATTGCTTGATCCCAGGAGTTCAAGACCAGCCTGGGCAACATAGCAAGACCTTATCTCTACACATTTAGAAAAAAAAATTAACTGGGTGAAGTGGTGCATGCCTGTAGTCCCAACTCCTTGGGAGGCTGAGGCAAGAGAATCGCTTAAGAATGGGAGGTCGTCTGCGGTGAGCTATGGTCGCGCCACTGTACTCCAACCTGGGTGACAGAACAAGACTCTGTCTAAAAAAAAAAAAAAAATACAAACTTAAGTTACTACTTTTCTAGGAATTTGAGATCCAGATGAAATTTTATGACTGACATTATATTTCCTTCTCAAAACTTTTCAAAACTCAGTGCTTCAATACGTGTTGTACCCTGAAATGTTATTTTCACAAACACAGTTAATTTCTACTCTGGGAACTCATACATTTAAAAAATTCATTCCAGTGCTCAGTATAATAACTCTATGTATGTCTAGGAGAAGAGCCGTTTCATATTATGAATGCACCAGTTACAACAGGTTCACCTTAGGTTGCTTCTCTGTGAGCCTGACAAATTGTACTGCCAACAAAACTACTGGTATCTGGAATGCATCAGCTTTTTTAAAAAAAGTAATTTTCATCCCAGCACTTTGGGAATCTAAGGTGGGTGGATTACTTGAGGCCAGGAGTTTGAGACCAGCCTGGGCAACATGATGAAACCCCATATATACTAAAAATACAGAAATTAGCTGGGTATGGTGGCACATACCTGTAGTCCCAGCTACTCAGATAGCTGAGGCACAAGAATCACTGGAACCCAGGAAGCGGAGGTTGCAGTGAGCCAAGATTGCACCACTGCACTCCAGCCTGAGCAACAGAGCAAAGACTCTATATCAAAAAAATAATAATTTTCACAACTCAAACAGAATTAACTGCTTTTATTTTAAACTCTTTTCAATCCTGACTCTTTACCATTTGCACTGACACAGTGACAGTCATGCATAACCTAATGGTGGGGATATTTTCTGAGAAATGCATCGTTAGGTGATTTTGTCATGTAAACATTGTCGTGTGTATTTACCCGAAGTGAGATGGTGTCACCTGCTGCACAGCTAGGCTATATGGTCTAGCCTGTTGCTCCTACTAACCTGTGCAGCATTTCACTGTGTTGAATACTGTATGTGATTGTAACATAATAGTATTTGTGTATCTGAATATACCTAAATCTGGCTCTAGCTTGACTTCTTCCAGCCCCCACAAAAGGTACAGTGAAAATATGGTGTTGTAATCTTATGAGACCCCTGTAGCATATGCAGTTTGTGATTGACTGAAACCTCGTTATGTTGTGCATGACGGTATTAGAAATTATAGAGGTTTTACTTTCTCTAAATTAAAACATAGCTTACAAATATAAAATATTTACTATAACATCTAAAAATGCACATAACCCATATGTGAACTCTCAGTGTATATGACTAGGGGTAGGTTCTTTATTCTTCATTGAGAAAATTTTTGTATGTTTTTTTTTTAATGAAATAAGTGTGGTGTGGGGTTCTCTCCTCCCTTCTTAACTCTGGTAACTTTCTGTGACTAGTGGAAGATCTGTTTACTATTGGAATGTTTATTCCCAGGATGCTAAGTGGGAATTTTCCTGTACATACAAAGCACTTGCATGCCCTAAAGAGAAAATTGTCAATCCTGGAGCCAGACACCTAGTCCAGGGCTTACAAGGAGGCAGTGAATCCTGCTCTGCCCCAGTCAGCCACCTCTCCACATAAGCAGAATATTGGCTAGTTCTGGGGAAGGACAGATAATTGTGTGGGTCTTGTGGAAAGAACTAAGGCTTTTCCTCCCTTCCCATGAGAGAGGAGACAGAGTGCATTCCCATGCTCTCGAATCCCAATGAGAAGGGGTACAAGAGAAATATACATCTGGCTTGGGGATGCCTGCCAGGAGGGAAGACTGGTCTTGCTATCCATAACTGGACTTCTGGCAGGCAGGTCACATAGCACCTACTGAGCTGACACAGAGAGTCTTAGGGAGAGATGCCCTGGCAGAGACAGGGAGTGTTCATAGAGAAGCCAGCCCTTCTGCTGTTCTGTGTGACAAGGATGTGTCCATGTCCTGTGGACCACATGGATGAGCAGGAGGAGGCTGGGGTTATACCCTTCCCCTGGATCCCCTTCAGGGGAGTGCATGTGTCCTAGGAGGGCTAAGTGAGAATTGGAAGAAGTCAAGCTAGAGCCAGATTTCTGCCACCAGGAACTGTGCAGTGGGGGGACCTACCCTCTGCCCTGGAAGAGCCCTTCAGAGAACTCACACAGGGACACAGGAAAACCTAGGTTGGAGCAGCCGCTGTGCAGAGCACATGGGAGGCCATGTTAACATTAGCTGAAAACCAGTGCTGGCTGTCAAAGGAACAGCCAGACAAGAAAGCAGCCTCGTCCTTTTCCTGTTTTTTCCTCTCCAGCTAAACACATGAAGTAGGCAGAGCTTGGGGCAGGGAACATCTGAGATAGACCCTGACACCTGCCTTCCCCTCTCCTAGGAAAAGTCAAAGTACAGACTGAGCTTCTCTTACCCACCCCAGGCTTTTTAAGCCCCAAGACTGGCACACAATGAGGGAGGGAAAAGTTTGAATCAGATGTGAGTTTGGATTTCATACAAAATGGAGTCTTCATGATTCAAAGTGACCAGGAAGTTATGTAGTCTGGGCAAAATTTTAAATGGCCTGGTGCGCATCAGGCAGGCAGACTGGGCATGGCCCCTTTGGGAGTAAACAAAACAACCTAAAACAACTTTTCGGTATTTGGACCCCAGTACAGTTAAGACTGTTCCATGAACTGACTGCATTTGCATTTAGATATACTTGTGTTAATATATATATATATATCTATATATATATATGAATTTAGTAAAGGCGAGAAGGAGACTATTTCTTCTAGAGGGTTACAGCCTGCAAGGTAGTCATCCTGCAGGCTGGGAAGCACCTCCAGCCAAGACCCCAGAGATAGGCACTTTGAAGGAGAAGGGCTTAGGGGAGAAGATTTATGCTGAACCGGTTAGCTAAGCATGCATATTCAATGTGTTACAAGAGCTGTGAATATTCATGCAGGTGGTCCTGACACATGTGTATTGAACAAACATGCATGTAGCATGTGACCTGTGTTCACTTTGGGTTGGAAACTTAACATTTAGATGTATTACAGTTAGGTCCCATACATCAGAAGGGCCTTTCAGGACATGAAGGCACGGAAGTGTGCAATCTCTGTAGACCAGCCAGAACTAGTCCATGGTCAGTGATCTTATTTGGATAAAGCTACTGATCAGTCTCTTGTCCAGCTGTAGTTATGGCTGTTGGAGCAGGGGCTGAGAGCCAGTCAGCATCTGGTAGAGCTGCAAATTGTTTTGATATTGCTTCTCTTAAAGCCAGTGCCTGTTTAGCTGCTAGAGAAAAAGAAAAACCTTGTGGCAGTTGGAACGTAGTTTATTCTTTAGGTGTAGAGGTTTGTGACTTAACCTTTGCCTGGCATGGCCTCAGGTCCTGTTGATAATTTGGTATCTTATTGCCACAAAGAGACTGTCTGTCAGTCTTATGATTTCCATTTTAACATTAATTCTGTTCAGTTGTTGTGTCTAAGCCATAAAAGAGGGGGGGTATGATGAGGCTTGTCTGACCTCCTATCCCATCATGGTCAGAAACTCAATTTTAAGATTTTTTTCTGGGGTCCCCTTGGCCACAAGGGGATCCATTCAGTCAGTGAGGGGATTTAGGATTTTATTTTTAGTTTTCAATTCATTTCAGGGTCAGTAGAACCAAGTTCTATATAGCTGGAATGGCCCTCTGCCTTCTGGTGACATCAGTAGCAGGCTCACACTCCTTCTTAGCCATTCCAGCAGGCTGACACATTGCACCACTCACCTCTGTGACCTGAGCAAGCCATTTCACCTCTCTAAATATCTGTGTCTTCATCTATCAGATGGCAGGTGGTTTCTGGATGATTTTGCACTAGAAGCACTTCTAGCACTAGATTAACACTAGAAGTGTGTGAACATTGTAGAAGATGTGATTTATGTAAAGAATTAGCTCAGGACTGGGTGAGAGTGACAGTTAAGATGGTAATCCAGCTAAGGCATGGAGTTAGTACATTCATGTCAGATGCCACCTACTGGACACAAGCCAACAGAGGGGATGGGTCCAAAACTGAACTTGCTAGAAAGGTAAAAAGAGGAAGAACCCCCTATGGATGTATAAAATAGCATAAAGTTTAGAGAGGGAACTGAGGATAGCAGAGCTGGTTTATGTGAAAGGTGTTTGGAAGTGCCTTTGGTCAGACCCTGGGGAACTAACTTCCTTAACAGAGGGACATCTTCCTGATGGTCTGTGTCCATCTAGCCTCTGGTTAGCAGTAGAGATGGAAAACAAAGGTGTATGGGGTGTATGGAGGTGCTATTTTAACTAGAGAGAGGTGTTAAATTGCTAATGAGCATTTCTGGGGTAGGGAAATGTTTAGCTAGGGATAAGCTTTCTTTTCCATCGTTTGTTTGTTGATGATAATAGTTCTTTGCTGGGTGTGTTAACCATATTGTGGTTACGTGCTTGCCTTCTCCCTGCAGTGATATTTGTATGGACTGCTTGTGAATGCTAAAGATGCTCATGGGGCTTGCTGAATAAGTTTACACACTCTGCCATTTTCTATGATTTAATTTCACAGTGTCTTTTAGAATGATGAAATTCAGGAACAGAACTTGGGATGGGTCAAGCTAAGAGCTCAGTCAGTCTGTTTGAAGGTTTCTGCTGTAACTCCTGGGAGGAGATGCTGGTTAGTTTGCTGTTTGGTTCTGAGAAAACATTACTGCTTTATCTTATTAATGGTGTGTGGGAGAGGCAGAATTATGGAGCTGAATCATTAGACTCACAAATGCTGTTCCCAAGGGTTTCTGCTTAAGGAACAGAACTGAATTTCCCTAACCTCAGTCCTTCCCTGCCCCAGCCTCCTTCCTGCCACCTCCTTCACTCCTCTCAGTGCTGGGTAGCAAGCAGACACATCTTCCTTTGTTAACTACAAAGTTTTGCCTGTAAGAACTCTGGAGGCATAAATATCTTCTAGGTTTATCAAACAGAGCAGTGACTAAATCAGGAAAAGTCATTTTATTGTACTGTCTGCTCTTGGTCATTGAAGATAAGAAAATAAAAATGTTGGACCTGTGTTAAAGGTTTTTTCCTGTTTTTCTTGAAGTTGATGAAAATATCCTCTGAAAGTAGTGATGTGACGGGGGGAAGGTATTTCTGGTTTTCTGGCAGATATAAAATACAATTTGCTTTTTTCCAAGGTGTGAATTTATTGTTAATTGCCCTTGCATAAATGCATAAATGATTTTTCTCAGCCAATTCAAAATGTTTTAAAGCAAAAAGAATGACTTGGAAGTTCATTATTAAACCTTGAGCACCCTAAAACATTTTTTGAGGTTTTTTTAATGTGATTCTTTGCATTTTAATATTTTCCTCTTTTCCTTCCTGGGTGCTACCTTGGTAGCTGCCATGTTTTAAATATTGACAAGATAAGATAGTTTTCTGTTTATATCAGCAGTCGTCTGTCTGTGAAATATGGACGAATCAGAACGCAGGATTTCCTTTCTCAGCGATCCATCAGGTTCATAATGTAAGGTTACAAATAGTTCTTTTCTCCTCCTGAACTTGCGCTATGTACTGTGTTGCACAGTGTTGTCAACAGCTATAGGTACTGTGTCCTGGCAATGCAGAAAATTCATAATGTCTGGTGACTCCAAGACTCTTTGTCTATTATACTTCATTTACTGTGCCTTGTGATTAGTTGATGTGCAAACATTGTCCTAAAACAAGAAACATATTTGGTTTTAAAGTCTACGGTTAAAATATGTCCCATGTGAGTTTTGGCTTTCATTCCAGGCATCTGTGTTAACTTGCTTTTACAGGAAACAGAAAAGGGTAAATTGATATATATATATATACATACATGTATATATCAGTGTTATTCTTCCCTATTTTGTACTTCCTCATGTTCATGGACTATTCAACCCCTTGTGTCTAATGATTCTCAAAGATTCATGTGCTTTACTTGTGAGAAATTTCTGAGTATGATTTGCATGTTATTCTGTATACATTTTATGCAAATGTGGGGGGAGGTGAGCTGGGAGAGGCACGGTTACAGCTACGAAGTGGTTCTCAGCCTTTTTCCATTTGACAGTACTGAATTGATCTTTGCAAATTGTGTGAAATTGTGATCCATTTTACTCTGAGCTGCATAATTTTCAAATGTTCATATTTCACCTTTGCATACTTTAGAAAAAGTTTATTTCTATTTGGAAAATAAACATTCAAATGTTTGGGTTTTTATGTTCTGTATTTTAAAATACTGTTCTATTTTCACATCTTGTTGAATTTCTCCCATTGGATAGCCTGCTGTCTGAGAGGTTGAGACATTTGGTTGAGAATCACTGAGCAGAATTCTTGGGGCGGCATGTGAAGGGATGCCAGAGGCATTTTTGTGAGGCGCCTTTTGGGATGCTGCATCAGGCACATATGTCCTCCTATGCATGGGACCTCTGGCTTTTAAGGACTGTGGTGTCTATACATTACCTGGTACTGGTGTTCGCGTGACCCAGCAGTTCCTCCTGAACTCATAAATGCTAACCAGAGCTTTTATGCATTCAGAAGTAGCCATCTCTGCTCTTTTTCATCTAAAAGAACAAATTCAGTATAACTAACTGCATTTGATCAAACTAGCATTCTTCATTCTTGGAGATTTTTTGAAAGAATAAGTACCACAGCCTCTTTTCATGTGTGTGAATGTTTATAGGAAGCCTTTTCCTTACATTCACATTCAAATATATGTATGCATATTTATAAGCATAGAGCTGTGTATAGCATTCTTCAAAGCCTTAGAGATTACAGGAAGTAAATGTAATCACATATATTTTATGTATCTTTGGGTAGCCCATCTCTGAAATTTGTCAGAATTATTGAAAGCAAAACCTTACAACAGTAATTGTCCTTTGAAATCATTTTAGTTTTCATTAAGTGTTCTGAAGAAATTGAGAATAATGTTTGTTAATATTCAGATCTAAATTTACAAGCAGGTAGGTGGGAGCAGTCGTCATAGAAAAGATTTTAAAGGTTCTATTTTTAAAAATCAATTACATCCTAATTTTTAAAAAATTTAAAGCATAATACAAGGCTTGGAAAATGCCATACTTTTCTATTAATGTTAGAAAACTAAGTTGTAAGCATGGCTTTTAATTATCTACTGACATCCTTAGGAAACTTTTTTATCAAGAAGAAAATAACATAAAGGCCAGGTGCGGTGGCTTATGCCTGTAATCCCAGCACTTTGGGAGGCCAAGGCGGGCAGATCACTTGAGGCCAGGAGTTTGAGACCAGCCTGGCCAACATGGTGAAACCCTCTTTCTATTAAATATACAAAAGTTAGCCAGGTGTGGTGGCACATGGCTATAATCCCAGCCACTTGGGAGACTGAGGCAGGAGAATGGCTGGAACCTAGGAAGCGAAGGTTGCAGTGAGCCAAGATCTTGCCATTGCACTCCAGCCTGGGTGACAGAGTGAGACTCTGTCTTGAAAAAAGAAAAGAACAGAACAGAAGGGTTTTCCCTTTGTATTCTCAAAGCATATAGAATATGTAATATTCAGTTTCCCTTTTGGAGGAAGATAGCTACCTGGTATGACTTGTTTTAGAATTTGCAGTAGGTGTCCAGTGCATGTGAACTAAAAATTTGCAGCTATTTACCACCTGTCGAAGTAATGCAAACTTTAAAAGCTGCAATTTGGAATCTGCCATCCAGTAAAAATCTCTCTATAGACTTCTGTGAAGTTTTTTGTTTTTTAACTAAATTCCATTGATGCTTTTATGTTTTTCAGCTGATGGTATAAGAGAATGTTTACTTTAATTACATTATATTAGATATGGCCCAATTATAGTCCTTCAGACTCAGCCAGACTATGAATTTATAGTTGGCAGTTGCAAATACGTGCTAAACAGAATCAGTTCTCCATTTAAAATTCTAATCTCAAATTGTATTTCCTTTATGTTAGAGGTTTAGTTTTTATTTGAGTTTGAAGAAGAGAGCTAATGTACATTTTCCTCTGTTTAATTGATGTTCTTTAGTGTGCTTATAAAAAAAGAAAAGAAAAACTCGTAAGGCATACAGATAAAAAAATAATAATAAATGCCAATTAAATGAAGTTTTAAGCCATGAAAAAATTCTTGGAATATTAAGATCATTCAAATACATGGACCTAAAGGAAAGATTTTCTGTATTTTAAGTGCCAGAGAGATAGTCTGAAGACATTTATTAGGATAGGAGTACCTTGAATCATTTTAATTTCTCATTTATAATCACTTATGGAATCCTTCTAAAGACCACTGTGTCAATAATAGTTTAAAATATGACAGAATTCTACCCCAAACTTTTCCTACTTCATTTTGTTATTCTAATTAAACATTTTATTGTTAGCTTTGTTTAGATCTACTTTTCATTAAAGATAAGATTTGATTGTAAACCATTATTGAGAGAAAAGACTTCTTAGGTCTGTTAATATTTAATAAGCATTTTAAGTGGAAAATTACTAAATTTAAAAATAATTGCTTGAGGAGACATAAGTATTATCTAGACATGAATGTACTAGTCAACAAGACCTAACACTAGGCTTCAAAGTTCAAAATTATTTTATGTGTGAGGCAAAAATCTTTATTTCTTTTTTGAGCTCTTCTTCCATTCCATATAGTAACTACTCTACCTAATTCCTCCATAGCTCATTCCTGCTGTAATTCAGCCTCCAGGAGGGTTGAGACCTAAGGCACCCTTGTTCTCTGAACTCTTTTGTTCTTACTAGCAGTCAACCAGGTAAAGCTGAATCCCAGCCAAGGGCCAAGGTTATACCTGTCCTTTACAACTGTGTAATGTTAAGTTCAGTTGTTGGAATCCATCTGTTCCCATTAAATTAATTCCAAAAAGAAGAATTAACATCTATAAATTGAGTCCTCTGAATATTATTAGATCTAAGGTTAAAAAGGAAAAATAGGCAGGGGTGGGGAGAGAAGTTGATGAATTTCCAGGCAGAAAAGAAATTTATTTTCTTATAAATTCAATCTTAAGAACACTTTTTGCTCTATTTCAAAATGAATTTCTGGAAATAGCACTAAATATGATAAAATTCAGTGTCTTTCCAGAAAGCTAGATTCAGTCCCCATAGGGAATTTAACAATATTTGGACTGAAACAATGGTTGAAGACCACAAAGAAAATAAAATAAGGATTCTATTTATTTTCCTTATAAGTATCTCCACCTTAGCACCTAGGGAAGGTCCTATCAGGTCACGCTGAATTCAACGCAAGTAGTTGTGATTTTTGGACAAAGTGGAGTCATAGGAGAGCAGATGATGGCGCTGTCTAAACAGAGTTAAGTGAATGTTCCACTAATTTCTTCAAGTGGTTATCAAAGAAGGGATTTCAGTGACTTCCAGACTGAGAGTGGAATGTATGTGCTGGGGCTTGTTATTCCCACAATGGCTGCTACAACTTATGTGGATGATGTAAATATTTGAATCAGCATTTGGCTGAAGCTCTGGCTTTAAATGTATGGAACTCACATTAAAGTTTAATTATAAAAGTGTGTGAGTTAATTGAACAATTAGAGAATGAGTTTGCATATGATTTGCATGCTTAATGTACTAACCTGTGAAATGTTTCCATAACCCTAGCTTCCTGCAACTCATTCCCACCCCCAGCCCTATTCCCAGCCCTGGCCCTGCAACTTACAGCACCCCCAGCTCATGCCATCTTCAGACTTTTTTGAAAACTGCCTGTTGAACTTGGCCAAGGTCTACCTCTGCTGAACTCTAATAGGGCTCACATGAAGATCTGATGCTTGGTTTGAGTTGTCACATCAGCAGACACTGGATCAAAGGATCTTTGGAAGCCAACCAGCTCCTCCTTTTGTATCATTCCATGGAGTTGCATGCAAACTTCTGTTGTTTTGTTACCAGTGTCACCTGTGACTTAAATGTACAATACCTGTTTGCCATGTTGTTGTTGCTTTATCGAGGGAGCGGGAGAAGGAGGGAGAAGTTTAATGGGGAAGATTAGAGGATGATTTGCTAGATTTGGGTAAAGTTTTTGTTTAAGAACCCATAGCTGCATGTTTCCAGAGTTTGAAGCTATTATCACTTAAAGGTTATTACACTCAGCTTCAAAATGATATTGAAATCCATATATCCTATATTTTGAATTTTATACTAGTTTTTGAAAGTAAGTTACAGCCAGTTGAAATAAAAACCTGAGAGAGAATAAAGCGTCAGCCATTTGAGAAAGAAAAGAAAAAAATCAAAATAAGAAGCCGAAGAAAAACTTAATCTAATTTTAGAATTGTAGTCAGTTATCACTTTTACATACTAAAAATTCATATAAATATAAAAGAAAAACTTAAGAATGAGTCAGGGATGGATAATAAAACTGACAAAAATGCTAAAGTTAATATTGCAAGCAAAGTCTTAACAATACCAACAGGCAATATACATATAACAGAATTTCACATATGTCCCATAAATGTGTTCAAAAATCAAAAATACCAACAGGGAATAGGAAGATCAGGTGATGTAAAAGTGAATCAGCAAACAAAACAATACTGATGTGGAGAGTGACTGAGAACAGAGTAGGAGCGAGAGCTGAAGGAGTTCCAACTAGTCAGCACTAACTACAGTGAGAAGCCAAGGAAATAGCGTGATGCTAACTTTGCTCTTTCGCTACTCCTGCAATTCGAAGTGACCCATCTTGAGAAAAGCTTCAGGCACTCCACTGCTTAAAAAAAAAAAAAAAAAAAAAAAGGAAAAAGGCTATGCATTACTGAAGTCCTCTAGAAAGGACTTTTTATCGTTGGCAGCCACCTCATATGCCACCTAATGTAAGTCCAAACTGCACAAAGAAAATTGGAGAGTTAGTTCTCCTCCCCAAAATATGCCCCTCCCTACTTAACGCCATTCCTAGAGAATTGTGGTTCTTAATCTTTTGGAATTTCTAGATTATTTCAAAGAATTTAGTGAAAGCAGTGAACTTCCTTTCTCTCCCAGAACATACACCTGCATCCAAATTTTTGCATTCTTGTCCTAGACTCCTTAAAAATTCTCCTTAAGAAATCCCACAGTGTGTCAACACACTTGCTAGCACTTCTATGGATCTTGGTCTCTAACCAAGGTTTTATTTGGTTTTGGAGTTTATGAGACCTTTTTACACTCTTCCAAGTCCCAAGAAAAGTAATTTCTCATATATAGAAATTTCTCATATATAGCCAAATCTAGTTAGAAGAGAGTAACTAGAAATTTGCCTATTTCTTAGTTATGTCCATTTGAGAATGAAGAACTGAGTTTTGAAGAATCCAAATCTTTCACAGGAGAAAAAGAGTAAGAAACATCTCATGTGTAGTATGTAAATCAGAGTAGAGCCCAGAAAATACCTACCATCACTGGCCTTTGATTTTATAGATGCTCAAACTAAGCTATTACAGTGATGAAACAGTTTGAGGTTAACATCATGGAAAATGATAAATGAAATGATGGGAGGTCCTCCTGTTTTAGGTCTGTATTATATGATATACCATTATTTGGGAATGTGCTTGAATTTATGAATCAGAATCCTCAAAGTACATGTATATGTACATGTGACCAAACTTAGCATTTCACTGTTTAGTCTTCATTGGTACATTAGGTTTTCTGAGGAAAGTAGCTGAATACATCTGAGACAATCACAGTGTCATTAAATCAGTGGAACTGAATTCAGATGAGAGAAACTAGTTGTCCCCTATTAGTAAATTTTTCTTTTAAAATTTTGTTTAGCATCATGCTTACAGTTCCAGTTCTCCAGAGATCTAAAATTATTCAAAGTGGCTAGTACATGTCATATTTGGGAACTGAAATTTATAGAACTGTGTGTTCCGAATGTGAAAGCAATTGAAACTAAAAATTTCAGTCAGGTTTAAAAACAGATAGAAAATTCTTTCAAAGATTGTATGTCCTTTGCTGTTGGATGGAAAATTGTGAATTAGTAAATCATTTATGAATATCTTCATGTTTTATTTTAAAGTGACTTAGCTTAGGGTGTCATGCTAAAAATAGAATAATTCAATTCCACACCTCAAAAATTAACAGCCTTGAGAAATATGCTAATACACATAAAAATGTAATAACCAGTCAAAGTATTTATATTCACATATGACACCCAAATGCATTGGCACATTCACAGCACATGTGTGTAAGGTAAGCTCAGGGTAGTTATAGGGAATGAACTTTGCTGACTGCTCATATTGCCTCTAGAATAAATGTCATTTTCAGACAGGAGACTGGGGAGAACCTTCTATTACCTTGCGACCTCCAAATGAAGCCACAGCCTCCACTCCGGTACAGTACTGGCAGCATCACCCAGAAAAGCTTATCTTCCAGTCATGTGATTACAAAGCTTTTGTAAGTTACCCTCAATTCAATATTTGGGCCCAAGTGGAAATGGGGGTATGTTTTGGTTTGTTTGCATTTATATTGAAAATATGCCAAAATATCCATATCCATGACTGAAATTTTTCAAGTGTTTTTCTCTTCACTTTTTTCTTAAAGTAGCCTTCTATCCAAAGAGAAAGTCCAAATAACTAGAGCTTTAAAACATTTTTAGTCTTGTAAGTTTAAGGCCTATTGTGACTCTGTGTAGTTATATATTTTTAAATAAATGTGATAAAGCACAATCTTGAAATGAGTAAAATACGGCACATATATACATCTCTGCTCACTCACCAAACATTGGGTCTCAAAACATTGAGTCTACCACTTTATGTAAATACCAGATTATTTTCGCTGTCGTCAATAGGATTATACTATTTTGCTTTTATAGTTGTTGTTTTTTCAGAAGAGGGGAGCTAATTACACTTAGCTGAGAAATGTAGGTAGGAACAAGTAAATGTTCAAAAGATACCGTAGGTTTTGGGTCAGGTGGTGGTTGTCATGACGACAGCAGAAAAAAGCGGCTGAACCTTCAGCAGTGCATTGAAACTGGCTCTCTTAAAAAAAAATTTCAATAGGACAAACTTTTCCAATAGCTTAAAAGATAAGGATTTTACCAAAAGATAATGAATTTCACCTTCATTTGATTAAGGTGGATATTGCGGTTATCTTACAGCGGTTGGGCTTTTTCTTTTTTCATTTTCTGCTTTCTGCCCCTCTTTTACTGCTTACTTATATTGCAGCTTTGAATTTATTTCAGTGGTATTGCCCAAACCTGTAGAATTGAAATGGCTCCCTCCTCCAAAACTCAAATCCCAAGTCCCTGAGACTTTTTGAACATGCCTTTCTCCAAGGTCCTGACCACGCCTTCTGCTGTTGTGTCCTCTCACATCCTCTTCAAATCAGGGACTTCCCTGGTCCACAAGACAGGTTCCCATCCCCATCTCTGCACAGTATTAGGATATCTCCAGTCTTGTCAGGAAGTGTCCATCAAATATCTTCTAAAATAATTATTGTAATTCACTTTTTTAAACAACATATATAGTGCTCTTTGGGGGTTGGGGAAGAAGGGCATGGAGCGAGGGAAATGACAAAAGGAAAAGACCCTACTAAAGCTTCAAAAGGTTGAAGAGGAGTCAATTGATAGGCATATCAGACATTTTGTTTAAAACCATTTGCCCCCAGCCAGAAGCTAGAGAACGAGGGGCAATTTGTACCAGGATGATGTAGTATTGGATATAGTCTTCTAACAGCAAAGTGGTTGACAATTCTTGGCAGAAGACTTTGTCATTCTTCTACATCCATTCAGCCCTCCAGGTAGCACTTTGCACCAGGAACCCAACTCTTTTCCCCTGTGAAACAACTGAGAATGCCATTCTCCCTTCCCCCACCCTCAAATCTCGTTCTCAGGTGGATCAACCATAGGGCACACAGCTGTTGAATGAAAAAGGTCCAAAACCGCATCTCTGCCTAAGAGCCTCACATTAATTACCTATGCAGCAGAATAGGCCCAAATGGGGGACATGTTGCTTAGCTTCTCAGCTGTCTCATGCAACCCTGTAATTACAGAGATAGTAGTGTGATTTATTTTTGCAGACATTGCTGCCTCCAAAAAAAAAGGGGGGGAAACATTTTTAGATGCCCCATTTTGCAGTTAAATATGATTTGAAAGATGTCATCTTTAGAAGATGCTGTAGTTTCATTATAAGAGCAATTACAGCCCCCTGAACTTATGGTTAATTCTGCTGCATTTTCTCTATGAATGCATTTATTTGTTAGGGTTAGTTACTATCAGTTTTTTAAAGTTATACAACAACTTGCAGCCAGGAAACCTAGCCAGTAATACTTCCACAATTTGTTTTTAAAATGTTACTCATATTTATATTCTATTTCATAAATCATTGAATATTTTTTGTATTTTAGTATTTAGGTTCTATGCTGATAAAAGAGCTTAGGGGGACAGAGTCAACCCAAGATGCTTGTGCAAAAATGCGGGTAAGTCTGACAAACTTCTTTATTTCTAGTAGCTGAAATACTAAATACTGGGTATGGATACAAATTGCCACCTTTCAAATTACTATTTTCTTCATCTTCTGGTCTACTGAATCACACTGGTGTTACATAAAAAGGTGCTCTGGCTTTCTGCATGTTTATACTTGAACTCATTTCACTGTAGTTAATGTCTATTTGCTGTATTTGTACTGTTACATTTGTTCTTAATTATTTTTAAAGATTTAAAATTAATTGCATCATTCTCGAGATTAGGAGAAAATTATCTTTAATTTATTATAAGAAAAGGTTTTAAGTACTCGATAGTCTGAGAATATTTACTGAAAAGATCACCAATTAACTAAAATTATCAAAAGCAGAAGTATTAGCATATTTTATAAAGCTAATATTCTTGATGCAATTTCTTATTCAGTTTTTTTTTAATTTTAAGAAAAATATTCAACTTTGAGTACAATGAAATATTTAAGTGCAAATGTTAACCAAAATGGCAATTCCAGGCTGGGAGCAGTGGCTCATCCTGTAATCCCAACACTTTGGGAGGCCAAGGCGGGTGGATCACCTGAAGTCAGGAATTCAAGACCAGCCTGGCCAACAGGGCAAAACCCCTTCTCTACTAAAAATACAAAAATTAGCTGTGTGTGGTGACATGCACCATAATCTCAGCTACTCGAGAGCCTGAGGCAGGAGAATTGCTTGAACCCAGAGGCAGAGCTTGCAGTGAGCTGAGATTGTGCCATTGCACTCCAGCCTGGGTGACAAGAGTGAAACTCTGTCTCAAAAAAAAAAAAAAAAAAAGGGCAATTCCAAATGTCTGTGATTAGTGGCTGCTTGATTCCAAGAGTCTGTTTTAGCCAAAGCATCTCTATACTGTTTCTAGTAGCTGAAGTAGAGGAGAGTTACTGTTTTTCTTTTGTGTGTCCCTTGTTCTTGCTTCCTCCATAGCAGGTGTATAGAACATCTGATGATATCTGAGTAACTGTACAAATCCAGAATATCAGTCGTATTCAATATAGCATCTAACTAAAGTCAAATTTAAGCTCATTAGTAAGTGGAATCCTGACTTTTGTTATGACCAGTATACCTTTTCCTTTATTTTATATGAGGAGCTTTTGGTGGGAAATAATTTAAAAGCATATAATTACACTGAAACAGCTGTGAAGGTAACATGAAATATCCATCGTTTATCGAAAGCTAAATATGTGTGAATCTTGGTGAAATTGAGACTTAAGTATGTAATCACTAATTTAATATTCTGATCAATAGCAAAAAGGACTGAAATAGTTATCCTTCTATTTGATGTAAAGTTATATAATACTTAAATTGTCAGTACCTGTGAATTTTTAACATAGGTACTGTGTTTAGATTTAAAAAAAAAAAAAGCTTCTGTATCTGTCAGAAACTCTGAATTCTAGTTCTGTTACTGCTTATTTACCTTAGGAGTCACTTGTTGTTCATAAAAATAATATTATAGTTGCTAACATTTACTGAGTCATTACAGTATCCCCTAGTACAATTATTGTCCCCATTTTACAGATGAAGAAATGGAGGCTTACAGCAGTTGAATAGCTTGCTCAACATAACACAGAGAATAACTTTCCAATCTGAGACAGACCCTCTGGTCAGGTCTTTGTGACCAGAGCCCAGGATTTTAACAACTACATTCTTCTGCTTTTCCTGATCCTCTGTTTTCTTACTTAGAAAATGAGAACATTAGACTAGATACACTTTAGAGTTCTTTCTGGTTTTATAACTCTGAAAATATTGTATTCTAAGTATTTCTCTGGCCTGATTTGTGTCACCAGTGAACAATAAGAAAAAGGGAAAGTTTCATTTATCAGGCCTCATAATAATTTTAGAAATATTCATGAACATGGTTAATAAATTAATTTCACATCTCTGATTTAATACTGTTAACTAAATTACCTGAGTCCAGCTGCTCCAGTGTCATAATCACATCAATATTGCCTGGTGCATGCAGCATCATTTAAAATATACCAGATCTATAATTTGAATCTCAGTCAATTTCATGAAATTGAGTGAATCTGAAATTACATCCTGATAGCAATAGAAAAGCCATTTTAGTAGTCTAAATAGATAATAATTTAGTTAAATACTTGTCTGTTGCTTAAAATGAAACTTAGAAAAAACCATATAATTAGAAGCCATTCTTCTGTTTTGGGGTGCATTTTTCTGGTTTGCTGCCCTTGGTGCTTAAGTAGTTTACATGAAAATAGAAACTTTATTAGTTCTTGGACTATCATAAACTCTTATTTCCCATCTTGATTAAATAAGTCTCAGTTCTTGATAAAGTAGCTAAGGTTGTATTCACTACATTCACCAGAGTCTTTCAAAACCAGAAGCATAGGGTTGATCTGCTATCTGGAACTATTCTATTGTGAATTAGAAGTTTCACCAACTATAAATGATGTAGATCTCAACTTGCAGCTAATTTTCAGTTTGAACCCTGAGTTGCTGTTTTCTCTATTCTCAGCATGCTGGTGTTTCAGCCAAAAGTCCCAGTACAATCAAAACTCCCTGTGAAAAATACTTTAGGACATAGATGATATAAAAAATTGATTCGTGGTAATATTATTAGGCCAAAGTATTATAGATTAAGAGTTACCTGTTTAATATTTTTTAATTGAAAAAAAGATGTTTTCTGTTCAAAGTGTGCATTTTAGCCAAAATTAAAATGTCTCTCCTAGTAATAAGTAAATCAGTGTGGTTCCTGATTCTGAGAAATGCTTTCTTAAATGTACTTTGTTAACAAAAATGACTGAAATTCACTGTGTTCACAATACAGTGAAGGAAATCAACATGTGAATATTTAATTACCCCAAAGTGGTAGAATTATCACCATAGAAGCATTTTCAAGTTGCCATCTGCCCAAGGGATCATAATAGATGATCTTAAAAATGACATATAGACATGCCCTCCTAAAAGCAGGTTCTTAGGGCTAATAACAGGTAGCAGTTGAGAGCTGTACACCCTGACCTGCACAAGTGAATAATGTGCATTAGTTCATTCAGTTCATGAAGTAGGTATTGCCGTTGCTCCCACTTTACATATGGGAAAACAAAGACCAAGAGAATATGTTAAGTCACTTGCCCAAGATCACGCAGACAGCAAGTGACAGAGCCAGGATTTGAACCCAGGCAGTCCACTTCACTACCCACACTGAATCCAGAGACTGGACTGCTTCTCCAGTGTGCCAGTGGGACATTCATTGTCCTGGGATTTTTTTTTTTTTAATGGCTTTATTTTATGTGCAGATAATGAACAGATGTTATGCCCATAAATTCTACTTTCCAAAAACAGGAGCTTTTTAAAAGAAAACCACATAATAACTTTAAAAAGGCACTGGGATTCCTCTGTTTCTAAATCATAGCTTGGCTAGAAAAATAAAGTTTGTTCTACCAGGAATCACAAGTTAGAACTGAGTATTGTCCAAAGTGGAAATTCTAGAGTTAATGTCATTCCAGGCAAAGAGTGTTCCGTTCTCATCCCCAACATCCACAACTACTTATCAGGAGGGCTAAACCAGGTCAAAACAGCCCAGCGTAATTAAGCATAATTAGGCTTCACCAGAAAATGTCATTATGCTCTTCCAAGATACAAATAAAGCAAACAGGAAATACCAAAATAAAAATAAAAATTGTTAGTTCCTTGTTGCATCCCCCTTCTATAACATTAATAAAGGGAATAATATTTTATTTTACACATCACTAGCCATGAATTTTTGCCATTTTATTATACAAATGCTGCCTAGTGCCATTATCCAAGTGGCATAACCACTTTATGTCCATGATTCAGTTCTATAACTATAAGAATAATTTTTTTCTTTTCATCTTTTGTTTGTTTGTTTGAGACAGAGTCTTGCTCTGTCACCCAGGCTGGAGTGCAGTGGCACAAGCTTGGCTCACTGCAACCTCCGCATCCTGGGTTCAAGCGATTCTCCTCAGCCTCCAGTGTAGCTCGGATTACAGGCATGTACCACCACACCCAGCTAATTTTTGTATTTTTAGTAGAGACAGGGTTTCACCATGTTGGCCATGCTGCTCTCTAACTCCTGTCCTCAAATGATCCATTCTGCTTGGCTTCCGAAAGTGCTGGGATTACAAGATTGAGCCACTGCACCAGGCCATAAGTAGAATTTCCATGATTTACATAAGTACATCTATCATTGAAGAGGTAACACTGAGATGCAATCTAACATCCATAATATCTGATGTTTTGTAGATGGCAATGTAGGAAAGTATAACCACTTTTCATTTAAGTGAACTTATGTAAAAAATAAACTAATAATTTAGCACTTCCATGTCTCCAAAGGGCATTTTCAAATGTATATAAAAGAAACAGTTACAGATATTTTTAAGAAGCATCTTCCATGTTCACATCTTTTTGTAACAATTTTCTCTTCCAGCTGCTTCCCTTTGCCTGCAAGAGGGCTTCGGATAAGATGGATGTTTTTTGTGACTTCGCTGATATCCTGAACTTTCTATCGCTCTTATTTTTCTTCAATATGTTCATTATAAATTTAGCTTGGTGTTTCTGTTTTGATCTCTTAAACTCTCTTCATGGCATCAGTAGTTTTATTCCATAGCTCTCGCTGATATTTGATAGGTTCATTTCTACATTTTTCAAATTCAATTGAATTATCCACTGTAAGCTCTTTACCAGCTGCTTTCCGGAATGCTTTGACCCACCTAACTTTGCAAGGATTGCACTTCTTTTTAAGGTTTTTATGACATTTAGATTTACAAAATCTGAACACCTTGCAGTTGTTGCAGACGAACATGATGCTGTGGCTAGGGTGGATCGGCCCTGAACAGAAACAGCACTTCTCAATATGCATGTTGAACCCCATGAGTCCCCACCAACCAAACACCAAGCTTGAGAGGAAGGTTTTTTTTTTTGAGACAGAGTTTTGCTCTTGTCGAGTGCAATGGTGTAACCTCGGCTCACTACACCCTCCGCCTCCTGGGTTCTAAAACATGTTGGCCTCTTCCTCCAGATGTTTGAAAAATGAGTGAATTCATATATTCACATATTTGCCTTGGATTATTTCATTTGTCTTTCCCCAACTATAAAATTAGTGTCCTACCCATTTTCCTGCTTTTCTAAGCACACAATATATAAGGGAGTATTTAAAACCTTAAGCCAGACACTGTAGCATGCACCTGTAGTCCTAAGCTACTGTGGAGACTGAGACAGGAAGATCACTTTAGCCCAGCAGCTTGAGGACAGCGAGGGCAATGTAGTGATACCCTATCTCTTTAAAAAAATGAATGAACGAATAAGTAGGTAATTAAATCATCCATCCATTCATTCATATATTTAAACAACCCTAAGAATCCTATAATTTTATTTCCAGTTTTTAAAGGCCATTGCCAAAGAGGGAAAAATGAAGAAAGGAAATGTAGATAAGATGATATATGTAATTTTGCAACTTTATATTTTTTGGAGAAGTTCACTATTAAATCAGTTGAGAGTTACCTCTTTTAAATAATGTGTCCACGGAACTGGATTTTACAAAACCATAAGTATATTGCTTTGACTTTTCAGTAGGTTTGTTTGTTGTTGTTATTTTGATATGAATAACTTCCACTTCAAAGATTCCAAGACATACAATTTTTGGTGAAGGATTTGCTCTGGCCAGATGAGGGTCTGCAATTCAATTTTGCCTCCCTAGGCTTATACATACCCCATCCCCCAACCCTGAATTTTGCCCCAGGGCTTAATTTTCACTAATATGCAGTAATGCATCAATTCCCTAATTAAATATACAATTAGGAAACATCTGCTACTGTAAGAGGTAAGCCATTATATTCAATATAATACTCTCTGCAGTCTTACTTTCTCTAATCCCATAGTTTGTGGTTAATATTATTCACAGGTGTGTGTTCTCAAGGAAATTTCTCTTAAAAAGAAATAAAAATTGGATTATTTGCTGTTTTGCTATTGCATCCAGAATTTATAAATTCTGGATATTAATCCTTGTCATATGTATAGCTTGCAAATATTTTCTCCCATTCTGTAAGATGTCTCCTTTGCTGCTCTTGTTTCCTTTGCTGTGCAGAAGCCTTTTAGTTTGATGTAATCCCATGTGTCTATTTTTGCTTTTGTTGCCTGTGCTTTTGGAGTCATATCCAAAAAATTATTTCCCAGTCCAATGTCACAAGATGTTTCTCCAACGTTTTCGTCTAGTAGTTTCAGGTCTTATATTTAAGTCTTTAATCTGTTTTGAGTTGACAAATAATCTGCTTAAAAATGGGCAAATGACTAGAGTAGACATTTATCAAAAGAAGACATTCAGATGGCCAACAAGTATTTGAAAATATGCCCAATATCATTAGTCATTAGGGAAATGCAAAGCAAACCCACAGAGCAAATCATTATGGAAATGCAAAGCAAAACCACATGTTACTCCATTTAGAATGGCTGTTATCAAAAAGACAAAAGATAACAAATGTTGGTGAGAATGTGGAGAAAAGAGAACCCTTGTATATTGTTGGTGGGAATGTAAATTAGTAGAGCCATGATGGAAACAGTATGGAGGCTTCTCAAAAAATTAAAAATAGAACTACTATATGATCTAGCAATCCCGGTATTGGGTATATATCCAAAGGAAATGAAATCAATATGTTGATATCTACACTTTCATGTTTACTCTAGCACTATTCACAATAGCCAAGATGTAGAACCAAGCTAAGTTCTATTTAAAATTAAGTGTCCATCAACAGATGAATGGGTAAAGAAAATGTGGTATATATACAAGTAAAATATTGTTCAGGGAAAAAAATGAAATTCTGTTATTTGTGACACCATAGATGAACCTGGAAGACACTGTGTTAAGTAAAATAGGCCAGACACAGACAAATACTGCATGATCTCACTCATATGTGGAATCTAAAAGGTTGATCTCATACAAGTAGAGAATAGAACAGTGGTTACCAGAGCCAGGGAAGGGTAGATGAGGAGGAGAGGAATAGGGAGAGGATGCTCAAGGGAAAATAAGTTCTGGTGCCCAATTGCACAGTAGGGTGACTGCAGCCAACAATACTGTACTGTCTACTTCAAAATAGCTAGAAGAGGATTTTGAATATTCTGAAAACAAAAAAATGATAAATGTCTGAGATTCTAGGTATGAAATCCTACCCTGATTTGTCATTACACAATGTATACATATAGTGAAACATCACATTATACCCCATAAATATATAGTTAGGTGTCAGTTAATATTTTTTAAAATAATCCTTCCCAAAAAAGAAAAAAATGTCTGTTTTCAACTTAGATAAGGTAGAAATCTGCCTTCCTGGTATAAGAAAGGAAACATTTTAAGATTATTTTTAAGTCAGAAATAAACAAATCTGGTATATTTAGGTTTTGGAACTTTTATTTCCCGAAGGATTTAGATAGTTTCCCCATAGTTCTCATTGAATCTCTTCCTCTCAATTTTGTATGATTTTTAAACTTTCAATCCAGAATCACTTCTAAGGTGTGAATTTTCAAACACACAAATCTCCAAATAATAATCTGTGCCTTAGTTGAAGTATGAAGACTTTTCTTTTTTTTATGTGTTTTGGGAAACAATAGTGGGAATGGGTTAGACAGCTTTTTAAACGTTGGATTTTAAAATTAGATAGAAATACTAAATGTAAAAGTCTCTTTGCTCTTAGAAGAGACTCAAACTAAAACAGTTTTTCATTCCTCTGTCCTCATACAAATTCTTTCTGTGACAAATTGTCCTTTTCAGATATAACTTCAAGAATTACTTCTTAGGAACCAGGCTAGGAAAAAACTTTTGAAAAACTATTTTTTTAAAGTCTGTTGAACTGGGCACAGTGACATACTGTTGTACCAGCTACTTGGGAAGCTGAGTCAGGAGGATTGCTTGAACCCAGGAATTTGAGACTATACTATGCTATGATCACACCTGTGAACCGCCACTGCATCCTAGCTGGGGCAACATAGCCAGACCCCATCTTTAAAAAAAAAAAAAAGTATCTGTTGCCTAATTTTATGGAAGCATCAAATATTTTCTTTCACTTTCTCCCAAATACTGCATGAGTCACAGAGAATACAGCTTCTACGCCCATAAATGTGTGTTGTGTGTCTATTGAATAGCAATCCCCAAAAAGAAAAAGCCACATACGTAATTCCTTATTGTTGATCCTTGCTCACATGTGTGTTTCCCATTGTGAATACTTTCTTATGGGTCTACCCTAGAAGGCTAAAGAGCACCAATCATCTTATTTCATATTGTCTTCAAACCCCAATTCTCTTTACTATTTTTTATTGCTCTTGTTGCTAACTTTTCTCCCATAAAACACTCTCACTACTTCCATCACTGAAAGATTTCCTAGGCTGCTTCTGTCTTTAATTCCCACTTGTCTTAAACTCTTTCTAAACAAGAGCCTCATTGATTGAGTCTCTTGTCATTGGCCCAGATATATTGATCCACCGAATGTTCATTGTTGCATCCACCGTTTCCCTCCCATCATAAAAAGTAACCTGGAAAGTGTTCAGTTATGCACACAGATTTCAATTTTGCTTCTGCTCTCTTTTGCCAGTGCTTTGCTATGGAGAGGGACTTTCTAAGTGACACCATCCATCCTTAGAATAACAATAATAGCTGGCAAGGCAAGGTGGCTCACACCTGTAATCCCAGCACTTTAGGAGACCAAGGCAGGAGGATCTCTTGGGACCAGGAGTTTGAGACTAGCTTGGTCAACACAATAAGACCCCCATCTCTAGCAAAAGAAAATTGTTTTTAAACAGTAATAGCTAAAATCTATTGATGTTCACTACCTGCTAGGCACTGAATGATCCTGTGTAGTTCTCGCAACAACTCTAAAAAGTAGATGCTGTCATACCCGTTTACAGATGAGGTAACTAAGACACAGGGAGGTTCAGTACCTAGCAACGCAGCAAGGAAGGAATGGAACTACCCAGGAATCCAAACATGCCGTCCTGTGCTCTCATTCACTGACTACTGCTCCTTGCTCCCAGTGGAAGGAACTCCTCAGTGGGTCCCTTCATAAACTCAAGATGACTATACACACCCCCGGAAAACACAGAAGTTGCACTTATAAGCGATAGGTTCAATCAATGTGTTTTTTCACACATATGCAATTGGTGTTTTTAACTAAAATCATACATTTTTAAAAGTTTATTACAAAAGCAATACACGTTCATTACTATTCATTTCTAAAATAGAAATACAAGAGCAAGAAATGAAAACAACTGTGATTTTACCACCTAGAAGTGATAAATCCCTCCCTGTTAACATCTTATTCTTACGTAATCCTCCAGAACAATTATTTATGCATTTGTAGGCACTATTTTTCTAGTAAGAAGTGGAAATATCCCATACCCACTGTTTTATCATGTATTTTAAACACAATAATATATTATGAAATATATTTATTCCCATATATCTTCATCCCCAATATCGTTTGTGGTAGTTGATTACAGCATTCCAATCCATAATTGAACCAAACTTATTTAACCAATTCTCTTTGTTGGTCATCAAGTCATTTCCAATTTTTTTTCAAATGATAGCCAGTACTATGGGTAACACCCTTTACCTGTATCTTTTGAAATTGGTTTATTTCCTTAGAATGAGCCACCAAGGTTAGAATGGCTGGGTCAAAGGGTATACACACTGAAACTTTGGGTAACTATTCCCAAATTGCCTTCCAGAAAACTTATTCCAGATTACAATCCCAGAGGCAGTATACAAGCGTGTGTTCATGTTTGCCTGTCACGTCTCTCAAGAGCATGTGCTTCATTTGAGGGAAAAAAGGGGAACTTCTATTAAAAAAAAAACTACACATCTTCAGCATGATCCCTGATCTTACTAACTCTATCGTTGTTTTGGGGGAGTTTTTTTTTTGTTTGTTTGTTTGTTTTGAGTCTTACTCTGTCGCCCAGACTGGAGTACAGTTGTGTAATCTTGGCTCACTGCAATCACCACCTCCCAGGTTCAAGCGATTCTCCTGCCCTAGCCTCCTGGGTAGCTAAAACTACAGGTGCCCGCCACCACACCTGGCTAATTTTTTTTTCCCTTTTAGTAGAGACAGGGTTTCACCATGTTGGCCAGGCTAACCTCGAACTCCTGACCTTCAGTGATCTGCCTGTCTCAGCCTCCCAGAGTGCTGGGATTACGGGTGTGAGCCACTGCACCCAGCCAACATCTATTCTAGATGTAACTCTTGAATCTGTCTTTATGACCTGAACTTTTTATTTTATGTGAAGAATGTGTTATCCATTCACAGTCCCTGAGAAATCATGAAGAATTAAATAATTCTCATTAGTTGCTCTCAAGACCAAGAGCTGTAGCTAAATGCTAACTAAGGATTTTTGGAAATCACTTGTCAAGTTTTGATAAACTAGCTTCTTTCTGAATTAATGTAGGATGCAGTACAGCGAATGTACATGCATAGCAACAGAGAATGGTTCTGATAGTAACTTTCAATCAAACTGATCGACCGCATTTTTAGAGCAGTAGTTCTCAAAGTGTGGTCCCAGACATGCAGCATCAGCAGCATGTAGAAACGGAGGGGACTACTTTGTGCTGTGCCAGAATTGGGCCCCAGAGCATGTGAGTTACAGAGGTAGTACAACAGCCTTGTCGAATGCGGAAGGTGTGGTTTCAGTGGCTGCTTGCCGACTGTCTGTTCTTGTCACCTGGTCTTAGGTTCTCTGTTTCCCTAGCCTTTGTGCCAGAGCTCCTATGACCAAAAAAGTCCTTGCAAGGTCATTTAGCCTCATTAATGACAGATGAGAACCCAAACTATTTTTAAAGATGTCTAGGGGGAATACTTCCCAGCTGCCCTCAGTAAGAGGCCTTTTCTTCTTAATGCTTGTAATTTAAGCCTGTTTGCTGTGGCAGGAATAAAGACCTAAGCCTTGCCTCCTTGAGACTGAAAACTCTCAGGATTTTTTGGTGGGTGGTTTGTTTGTTTTCTTCCTTTTTCTAGAGATGGGGGTTTCACCATGTCAGTCAGGCTTGTCTCGAACTCCTGACCTCAGGTGATCTGCCCACCTCATAGGAATGTCTTGATAACCCTCTAATCACATTTGTGGTCCTCCTGCAAGCTTTGCAAGGCTTCCATGCTAGCTCTGGGTACCAGAGCTCTCTGAAAAGTTTACAGATCCCACAACCTAGCTAGCTTCACTGCCTACAGAATCACCACAATAATGCTTATTTTGTATGTGTTTTTTAATCATCTGAAAGTCACTTAGGGCTCCCAAACATAATTGCTTGATCCTATTTTAATTTACTTGCTGAAATGGAATACAATAATTAAGCTTTGACTCTAACTGAGGAAGATATTATATGGCAAAATTAATAGTTATGACTCAGGACTGAATATCTAACTAGAAAGCGTTCTCTGGATAGCCATGTATAGGTTAAAAATACACTGTAAGTTGGATGGCAACAGACCATCCAGAAATCCCTTCCCCAGCCTGTGCTTCAGATACACTAGGAGCGATCGGGGTATTGTAAGAATGAAGAGTTGATGGCATCCTCCCCACGTTTAGCCTCACTGTTTTCCCTGTCTCTGCTGGTGGTGGGGCACTAATGATTTTTACTCCGAATATTAACATCACTCCAGATTCAATGAGCATTACAGCTCACAACTGAAGTGCTCCCCATCATAAACTCCTCTGCTTTCATTCGCACTCGGAAAAGTCATGCTCTGAGATGAGAGATCATGTACTCTGAAAAGGAGAGCTTCATACTAATGCTTCTGCATTCAAAATAGAAAACCTACTTATTTTCAGAACATGCTTTAAGGCACCAATGATGATTTCTGACCTGATGCCAAGCAGTTCATAATTTAAAATTAAAAAGGAGAAGAAAAAAGATGGTTATTTCTTTCTCTTGGTGATTTCAGAATCTCTTCTTTTTAAAAATGCTCGAAAAGCATTCAATGACTTACTAAGAATGATATTTCAGGTGGCCACGTCCAGATAGAAAATTCTGATACCTGTTTCTGTTTAATGGTTATAGACAATATAAACTCAAGTGTTTAAAGAGAAGACTCCCTTTGAATTTAGGATTCAAATGTTGCATTTTATTTTAGGTTTCTGAAACGTTAACATCTCTATGTAACTAAATATCATTTCTCTTGGAATAACAAAAGGATGATCAACTTAATTTGGGAAATTGTGAATAAAATACATTGAACTATCACTATAATGCTTTTTGCAGGAGAGTAAGATGCTGTAAAAATTAAGATCATTTGGGGTCTTGCCCAGGAGTAATTAGCTGCTTAGGTACTCAGAAGTCTTAATTACAAACTAGTCTCTTCTGTAAAGCTGGCTCTGAAGGGGAGTAAATTTGAAAATGTTGAGAAACCTCAGAAATGCCACAAAGAGCATGGCATAGGGAAAAGCAACTAGAAACAAAAGAACAATAACATAAGGTTCGCCCTGAGCATCTTTCACTGGGGAGATGGGTCTGAAGTAGAGAGTTCTGTTTATACAAATTAATAAAGCTTGAATTTTTAACAGAAACATATGGGAGTATTAATTATACAGACATCCAGCAGAGCATGCAGATAGGTCATAGAAACCAATGTTGCCTGAGAGCACGTGCTCAGTAACTTGATGTTCAGAGTAGGCACCTTTGTCCCTGGGAAGGAGAAAAGAATGGTGATCACAACACCGAAGAGAAAATGGGGAAGGAAGGACTTTGCCTGTGATTGGACTGAAGTCCTGTGCTCACATTTTGATGACTGTAAAGCAAGCCTTCAGGAAATGAAGTGGGTGCTTATTAGACTCCTCAAAGACCCAATACCTTTGCCTTCTTTCTTTTTTTTTTTTTTTTTTTTTTTTTTTTGTTGAGATGGAGTCCCAGTCTGTCATGCAGGCTGGAGTGCAGTGATGCAATCTTAGCTCACTGCAACCTCTGCCTCCTGGGTTCAAGTGATTCTCCTGCCTCTGCTTCCTGAATAGCTGGGATTACAGGCACTCACCACCATGCCCGGCTAATTTTTGTATTTTTAATAGAGACGGGGTTTCACCATGTTGGCCAGGCTGGTCTCGAACTCCTGATGTCAGGTGATCTGCCCACCTCAGCCTCTTAAAGTGCTGGGATTATAGGCGTGAGCCACCGTGCCTGGCCTCTTTGCCTTCTTTTTATGCATTTTCATCTTTAGCTAAAATTGTGTGTGAAATAACCTCTCTGGAAGCTCTGTCAAAGTACACCATGAGAAAACCCCTTTAAAAGAGGATGGATTCTTATCTCTTGTAGGGAGTATAAATACCTTCAAGGAGGGCCTCTACCTGGAAGACTTCCCACCACCTTTGAACTCCGTGGCTGGTCAGGATCCATCAGCTTCTTCTCAAGCGACTCAGTGGAGAGAGCAGTGCAGTTTGGGCTCCAGATTGGAAAGCGTGGCCACCCCCAACACTGCCATTCAGAGAGGCCTGTGCACAGCCTGCAGCCCTGACACCACAGCACTGCCTTCAGTTAGGAGAGCAGAGATTCTTGGGACCCATGGATGGGAAAAAAAATGACTATCCTTTGTCTTTTCTTTTCTTGTTTTAACTTAGCTGAGCATCTGATGTGGAGTCTTTGTACCATGACAGGAACCACCACAGATGCCTTCATGTCACCTCAAGAACTTGTGTCCTGACCTGCCCATTGTTTCAGCTCTCTGCTTCCTTTCACTGGCATCCATTGCACAGCTCACTGTGTTCTCCTCTCCAGCTGCTGCCACCATTCTCCTGAAGCCACTCTTAAATCAGCAACAATTTTTTCTTGTCGCAAAAGCCAGGAATTCCATCCAGTAAGGCCAATGAAAGCAGCAGCTCCTGTGTGTGCCAGCCACTGTGGTAGGCACACTGTTTTAGGCCTTGTTAGTCCTCATTGCATCAGGCACTGCTCCTACCTTCTAAGACCACTCCTTGTCTTCTGTGATATGGGCGTTGTGGGCATATTCCAACTTCAATTCCAGTTCCTTCATTGGCTCTTGTTTCTGCCCCACCCCTTGGGATTGGATCTTCCCCTGTGGTGTGTCTTTCACCTTCTTCTTGTTCACTCCTTAAACCACCTTGTCTGCTCACATCTCCTTGGCCACCAATGTATATACATGGATTTACAGATCTGATTCTTATTTCTAATTGGACATCTCCACCTGCTTATCAAACTGAGCATGTCCAAAAGCATTTCCATTATGCTTATGCAAAAACACTTTCCCCTCCAGTGTTTCTTATCTTCTTGGTTTCTTCATCTTTGGGATCCTCCCATTCATCTATGAATCTCCCATCCATCTTTCATGGCAGATCAGTCAACGGACCCTCTCAATTCTTCCTCATCGACATTGTGGCTCCTCCTCCTATTCTCCAATGCCTCTGCTTCAACTCAGGTGCTTAGAGTCTCGCTCTCCTTCGGATTTGCACAATAGCTTCCTGCCTCCCTACATCCAGCCTCTAGCTCTTCCAGTCCCTCCTTCATAAACAACCACCAGAACAATCTTTCTGCACCACAGGTCTGATTGTGTTACTCTCTAGTGAAAAGCTTCCAATGGACCCTAACTTGGCAGAGTAAGCCACAACCTTCCAATCCTACTCTGCCATTCTCATCTCCACCAAACCCACCACCTTCTCATTTCTAAGCCTCTGTGCATGTATTAGTTCTGCTGCTATAACAGCCTCTTTTGGCCTCTTTGCCACTTAGAAAATGCTTATTCATCTGTTAAGAGTCAGCTCAATCACCCCTAGCAGGCAGTCAGTGTCTTTTTAATGAATGAATGAATGAAGACTGGTCCCATTCTGTCATGCAAAGTAGGGCTGATTCTCTTCACTATCCTGGAGGCATGTTGTTCATATTGCTCCTGTCACATTTGTCAACATGGTAATTGTAGCCGTTCTTCCTACCAGATCTAGCAGGCAGGTCCTTGTGTGGCCCCTCTTCTTCCCCCATGGCAGACATCATTCCCAGCCCACCTTTCCACTGAGCTCAGACACAGCTCTCAGAATCTTTCTTAACACAGTACTTTGAGCAGACTGGTGTTTGCACACAGTTTGAGGTCTGTGTAACATCCCTCAACTAGACTCTGAGCTTTTCCAGTAACAAGCACAGTGGGCTGCCTAAAGTAACAACTCAATTGCTGAATAAATAACAGATGGATTTTCTTCTTAATATTAGCTATATATTGCCTTGCATTACAGATAGATGTGTCCAGGAGAATGGATTCATGGCAAAAGATAAGTGAGGTGATTTACTGAAATCCACTGTGATGCTTTGCAGAAAATTTTTCACAAACACATTGAGTTATTCAAACTATCGCCTGGGCTGCCCCAGCCCTCTCTCTTTACAGAGTTCAGACACTGCTTTGCTTTAAAATCAGCACATTGCATGTGATCTCTTCTAGCCTGCCTTTAATGTGTCTTGCACATTTTTTTAAAAGTGGCTGGAAGAAGCATTAAAACGAGTTACTAACCTTATATTTTATTTTCATAGTCTCTCTTTTTTGCAATCACAAAGGAAAACTGATGCATCTGGGGAATTTTAAAACTGGTTAAAAAAGCACTTCAAGAGAGCTGCTTTTTCATGTACTGTATAAAACATCAAATATTAAATAACAATACTCTTAGTAATCCATTGTCTTTGAAACAGGTGTAAGTCTCAAAAAGATGTTGTGTCAACACAATCAGGAAACCCCTCTCACCGCTCAAACAGCCTCATCATTGAGTTCAATGAGTTTCACTCACACTATCCAATTAAAAGCCTTCTTGAATTCTAGTCGCATTCCAGAATTTAAACTATAAATGAAGAAATCAAGAAAGTTTCTATTTTTTCCTGATTCCCTTAACATACATAAGATGGCTAGTTGTTGAAAGTTCAAAGCGGAAGGTTCTTGTGTCAGTCCTAAGGCTATGCAGTACAGTGAACAGAGTGATGAGAAACAGAGCAAGAAAGGGGCCTGTGAAAGCCTGCAGCAGTTCTAAAATAACAGTGGCACTGCATCGTTGAGTAACTGTGAAGCCAATTCTTTTGTGGCATCTTTTATTTTTTAATGAATTTATATCATTGGTTAATTATTGAAATCGTTTCCTCTCTCTCACCTTTTATGTATTTTCTCTCCCATTATGTTCCCACCTGTCTTAACTGGAAAATCCACCAGGCTAACTGTCAGGTAGGTTCTTCTTGCTGTTTAGTGTGGTTATTAGTAGTATACATAGAGAGAAATGAAGTAAACAGACTGTTGGTGACTGGTGATGAATGATAAAGCTAAACAGAAAAGGCACATACTAAATTATAGAGAAACTTTCTGCAGATGCATAAAACTGTACAAGCTGCAGACTCTAAGTGCATTCAGCCAGTGTGAACATCTATCATAAGAACTTGGCCTAAGGGAATGTAGCAGCTCTAAATGATAAAGTAGATTACCTGGGCTGTCCAGGATTTTTGCTGTGGCTCAAAATCCAGACTGCTCCTGGAGGGCTTCATTGTTCTAGAGCATCATTACATCCTGTGTGGTCACAAGTGATTCTGCTGTAAATATAATATCAGCATTTATGGATTTGGTCCAGTTCAAGAACAATACATAGTAATGTATTTTACATCCCTATTTTAAGTATCTACTCCAAGCATTCTCTGTGCCTTAAAGAATGAAGGTGACTAGGAAAAGGGGGGTGCGTATATTTTGTTAATGTTGAATCCACCCTCGGAGTTAAAACTGACATGATTTAACTTTTGTGAAAGAATGGTCACTTGAAACGGCTTCATTTTCCCTTTAGTGTCAGGGAGAAGAAGTACTGCATCCACACAAAGTAGCGGAACAAGCTCTTTTTAGATCCTCAAGGGCAAGACGGATAACTTTATAAGCCCAAAGTATAACTAAGTCCAAGAGAGGAGAGGCAGACATTAAAATTAAAGTGTGTGTGGCATGTATCTGATGTGTGTGTGTGTTTTGTTTTTAATTTGAGCTCATATTTATCTTTCAGGAGAAAAAATTATGTGCTTCAGTTGCCACGCAACACAAACTGCTCTAACAGCTTTCTAATTTTAATTTCAGAAGTCTACGGAGCAAATGAAGAAGGTCCCTACTATTATTCTCTCTGTCTCATATAAAGGAGTCAAATTTATTGATGCAACAAATAAGGTAGGTACCTCACCTCTCTCTGGTTTAGACCCCAGATGCTCCTGAGTATATGATCTAAAATCCTTTGCTTCCTGTAATACACAGCATTCCCTGCTTTAATCATCCCTTTCCCCCAGCCTTCATGCTTTCTACTATACCTATAGATACACACTCGTGTACACACACACACACACATTCATATATACATTTGGAGGGAGGGCTTGACCTGGGGTTACTGTAAATATTGTGCTTTCACTTTTTTGTGATGATTTCTCTAGTGGACTGTGGCCACTTATTGTCTAGCATGTCCCTTTGGATTTGGAGAACATTGAAACAGAAAACAGAAATCACTTGTAGGTTGAAAAGTCAACAATGTCATCACTCCTCCGTCAGAGGAGATGTTACTAGAGAAAGGGCTAGAACATTTGTCTTTCTTTTTATCTAGAGATATATATATGTCTTTTCCGTTGATAATTTTCTGATTTTTAAATTTTGTAACTACATTTAATTCCCAGCCTCTGAGATGGGAGAGAGTTTCAGCTGTATTGTTTTCTTAAGAGACACGATCAGAAAAGCATCCCAGGCCGTGCTGTGGCTCCGCTGTGTTTTCTTCCTCACAGTGGGACTA
This sequence comes from Callithrix jacchus, assembly GCF_049354715.1. Lineage (NCBI taxonomy): Eukaryota > Metazoa > Chordata > Mammalia > Primates > Cebidae > Callithrix > Callithrix jacchus. Next base: position 101,872,530 of record NC_133510.1, on the reverse strand, counting down.
GTTTGTGGGCTGTGATGTCAAGTGTGGTCAGGAGGATTGCATTTTACAGAAAAAGCATTCCTTTCTTGACAAAGACAACAGTGTCCCTTGCTGATGAACTAGAAAGCTGGTTTTTCTCTGAACCTCTCACCCAGACCTCCCACCTAGACCCACTCCATTTTGGAGAAAGGGAACAGAAAATCAAAAAACAGGTAAACTTAAGAAACAATAACTTAGGGCCAAGGCAACTAGATTTAGGTACCAGGGGAAATCTCATAGTTGGTGGCTCTTTGGTGTCTGTATTAAACCCCAGCATCTGAATTGGAAGAGTCACAGGCGGTGACTCTGGTGTCTGTATTACCCCCCATCTGAATCAGTGACTCTTTGGTGTCTGTATTAAACTCAGCATCTGAATTGGTTTTCTGTAATGAAAGAGGTGGTTGTTTCACCCAAGTTAGATAAACCCAAGTTCCCCAAATCTACTTGAGAAAACAACCTCCCAATTATAGAAAAAGTTCCGAAACCCAGGCAAAAAGTGTACAACCCAACATCATTTTGCTGACCGATAATATCAGCATAATGGTGATTTCAACTGTGCAAAATATTGTTGATGGTTGTTGTTAGATAATAATTGTAGAGACTCAAGAACAATACCAATCGATTTGCTTTTTTATTTCTTGGAAGCATCTTTAGTTCCTGGTATATAAAATTACTTTCTCCTTAATAGTTGGTTTTAAAAGTTCTAACACTTTATGGAACATTTTATGGAATGACAAAGATATCATTGCTATTGTTATATCTAAATCTTAAGAAAGACTTTGGCACCTGGATTTTTTTTTCTAACTTGGAGCAACTGCCTCTATCATATTTATGCTTGAAAAATGTGAGTAGCAGTGTCTTTTCAGTGGATGAATTTGATACTCTCTGAGATGAACAACTATAGCAGACTTGGATTCTGACAGTTTCTAAACAAGTGGCATTTGCCCTGAGAAGTTCTTGCAGTCCTTAGGCGGTCATTTCATGATGCTGGGGGTATGGCTGGATGCAGCTGTATTCATAGCATCCCCTCTAACCTGCTCTCCACAGTCAGAAGAATGAAAGAGAGCTCTGCCAGTTCCATTGTATGTTGCTTATTGACACATCAAGGGACACAGCAGTGATGCTCTTTGCCTTGAGGAGATACATTTGCTTCAATTGCCAATAATTAGATGAGTTATCCATAAACCTCTGCTCACTGATGACTACTCTTGGAAGCAAAAGCACGGAAAGATATGCAAAAGATAATTCTATGTAAATAAAGATGCTAAGTAAAGAAGGTCAGCATATTTTTTCAAGTCCTTGCAGTGTGGTCCTCAACATATTTTCAGATTCTAGAGCAAAGGCAAAATGCCCATGTTGGTGGCAAGTGGAGCCAATCTGTGAATGTATGACAACATATGTCTGGCTTTCTCAGGAATTGGAAGATGTTAATTTCAACTGACTATACAGGGTCCACATCCCAGTGACCTGCAAGGTAGCGGATCTCCCCAATATGACAGTGTGTATGGGGAGAGAGGGTGACTCAGGGCAAAAGTCTAGCAGTTGCCATTTGGGGAGTCAAAGTAAAGAGATTGTGTTTAAAAGGATAGAAGAAAGAAATAGTGGAAGGCCATGTTGGTGGAGTTTGACCGGATAAGGCTGAGAAACACTACCACCAGCCAGGGCAGGAGGACCAGCTTTTGAAGGGTCAGAGAATCCACAGTTGAAGGATCATCCTCAAGTTGTAGTGTGAAATGAACCATGCCCAGATACCTAGATTCTAGCAGCGTTTATGAGGACAACTGCATATGCCACTTTGTTCTAGAGCAAAGAGCACAGCAGAAAAGGAGAAGATTAATTAAACCCCAGAGTCTTGCTTTCTGTTTTCACCAGGTATTTCCCCCACTGGGCACTGTTGTGTCAGTGAGCTGCTTTGATTTGAAGCAGAGGACTTGTAGTATACAAGCATATTTAAAGATCTCACCATTTCAGGTACTAGAGGCCACTAAGCCAGGAATAAGGCACAACCAAAAGATAACACCTGACTATTCTTTTTTTTTTTTTTTTTGAGACAGAGCCTCGCTCTGTCACCCAGGCTGGAGTAAAGTGGTGTGATCTCAGCTCACTGCAACCTCTATCTCCCACATTTAAGCAATTCTTGTGTCTCAGCCTCCTGAGTAGCTGGGATTACAGGTGTGTGCCACCACGCCTGGCTAATTTTTGTATTTTTAGTAGAGACAGGATATTGCCATATTGGCCAGGCTGGTCTCAAACTCTTGACCTCAGGTGATCCACCCTCCTCGGCCTCCCAAAGTGCTGGCATTACAGGCGTGAGACACCATGCCCAGCTTACTGATCATATTTTACCTTTTCGTTGTGCTTTATTCTTCAACAGTGCTCTCCAAACCTTGCATCTTTTACTCCTGCCCTGGTCAGAAACAGGAGGTTGTTTAATCTTCCCTGAGTAGCTGGAGACCTGCAGGACTCAGTCCTGTGGCTCAGGGCTGCCTTGCAGTCACACAGCCTGTTGGGCATGAAGAATGACTAAAACCTGACTTTCTTCTCCCTAATATAATGCTCTTTTCTGTTACTCTGCAGCTGCCTTCCACAAATTAGTTTAAAGTGCTATGGATAATTAATTGTGTGTTAATTACTCTTCTCCTCCTATTAGCCCCCATTAGACTTTGTGAAAGATGAACCCTCCGTGAAGCATTTCTTTCCTTTGATTCTAATAAATAAATGGCTTTGGCTGGATTCATGGGAAAGGGTTAGAGGCCTAGTTATAAACTCATAAATATATTGCCTAGTAACTTAGGAAATGAATTGAATCACTAACCCTGATTTAAGAAGGAGGAAGCGGAATGTGATCTTGAATTAAAAGTGGAACTCGCAATAGATTTAGCACTAAAGTGTTTTAGATAAATCACCTCAGCCTTCTGTTGATCAATAGCCCCGAGGTTGATCTAGCAGGGAATTCAGCCTGGAGGACGGCAGCTGTTTAGTAACAGACCCTTTTTCAGGTCGGGGGTGGGGGTCTTCTGAGAGGAGACACCGTTTCTACGTTCAGTGCTCAGCTGAGGAGCAGGCTGCATTTTGCCTTCCTGTGCTGACTCCCTCCTCAGTCTTCCCGTCTGGCTAAATTACAAGGATGCAGTGCAGGGTTTGTTTTTTGCTTTTATTGTTGTTTTGTTTTTTGAGTTTTTAAAAATTTTTTTGGAATGCCAGTTTTAAATAAGCCCTATACTATTTGGGGACACAAAATACTTTGGAACATTTGCCTAACAAGTGCCTGTTGTTTTGGGTTTGTTGTTGTTTTTAAGAGACAGGGTCTCCCTCTGTTGCCCAGGTTGGACTGCAGTGGTGCCATCACGGCTCACTGTAACCTCAAACTCCTGGGCTCAAGTGATCTCCCGACCTCAGCTTGCAGAGCAGCTGAGAGGCGTGCACCACAACGCCTGGCTAATTATTTTAATTTTTTTGTGGAGATGGGATCTTGCTGTATTGCCTAGGCTGGTCTTAAACTCCTGGCCTCAAGCAATACTTCTGCCTCAGCCTCCCAAAGCACTGGAATTACAGACATGAGCCACTGGGGTGGGCCTCCCATTTTTTTTTTTTTTTTTTTTTTTTTTAAGAGCAAATACTCCTAAGAAGCTTGGAGACAAATTATAGACCATGTTAAGCACATGTGCTGTTCTCAGCATCGCATGCCCCCCAGGGCATCTCCAGTTAGCTCTCAGTCTACACTGGCGGCCCCACCCTGGAGGGAACACTGCAGTCTCCTCACTCAGGAAAAGCCTGGCCTGATGAGGAGATGTAGGAGAAAGGCCCCACCTGGTGGGGCTCACACGGAAGGCAGTGGTGAGAGGCAGATTCCTAGGCTGCATCACCTCATCATCACACACCCTCTCAGAACCGCCGTATGAATTAGCTGGACCTGAGAATTCTATCCTACCTCTACCAGCAAGACACCTCTTCACCTGTTTCTCACCATAATGGAAAACAACAGACAAGCAAAACCATCTCTCCCTGTTGAAGGGTGCTACGCTGCCAGAATTTCTACCCCCAAAAAGAGGCAGGAAGAGCCCCTCCACAGTTCTTCTCCCAAGCCTTTTAAAGTTCTGGTCTTCTCAGAACGTGCTTAGAAATGGAGGCTGGTCAACATATGAGGAGTCCAGTCTTAAACTGAGGTGCATCACCTGTACCTCTTCATTACATCACTTTTCAATTTGTGGACGAGCCACTCATGATTGCATGACAGAAGGTGGAAGGATGTCTTCCTCTTTGGCTGCTTCTTTAAGGAGGAATTCTACCATCCAGTGTCCATACAGTCTACAGCTGTAATCCTTGACCTTGGATTCCTCCTGCATGTAGGGAACTGGCTTCACTATTCTGCACAGGTAGACGATGCAGAGTGATGGCAGTATTTCAGTAGTGACATTCCAGGTCCTTACCCCATTCTTGCACTGGCAGTATATCACAAAGGTCTGTTCAAAATCACCTGCCTTTATAGGCTATCAATACAAATTCAAGAGCATCTTATAAGTGCCAGTTAGGATGACCACAATGATTAGTTATTCCTACCTGAATATAGAATATTTTTACTAGCATGAGCTTTCCTTCTAGCTCAGACAATGGGAACAGAGAAGTAAAAGTTTCCACAGGCAGGGGAGGAGGCTGATTTTGGAACATGGAGCATCACAGAGGTCAGTCCTCACTGGGCAGCTAAAAGGCAGACAGTCATGGGCTCCTGAGGAATAGAAAAGAGCTGGGCTAGGCTGGGCATAGTGGCTCACACCTGTAATCCCAGCACTCTGGTAGGCTGAAGCAACTGGATTGCTTGAGCTCAAGAATTGGAGACCAACCTGGGAAACACAGTAAAGCTCTGTTTCTACCAAAACAAAATACAGAAAAGTAACCAGCCTTGTGGTGCACACCTGTAGTCCCAGCTGCTCAGGAAGCTGAGGTGGGAAGATTGCTTGAGCCTGGGAAGTTGCATTGAGCTGAGATTGTGCCACTGCACTCCAGCCTGAGCAACAGAGCAAGACCCTGTGTCAAAAAAAAAAAAAAGAAAAAGAAGAAGAGCTCTCTGGAAAGTTCAGGGGTCAGCAAGGACGGAGGAGAGAGCACTGAAGATATACTTTCCCTCCTTTGCAATTTTGCCACAGGCCACAATGCTGCCATGCATCATTGGAAATTGTCAAGAGTGTCATCCCACGAGTTGGTAAGATTCAGGGAATTGAGTGCAATAAAAATCACAGAGCACTTTTCATTTCCCAAGAAGTTGATCTACCTTGGGATCTTGCAAAAGATCTCAAGAACACAAAATGCCAACTTAGTGAAAGTTGAAGCATCTATTATTTCCTTTGACAGTGCCTCCTGGACAGGGGAGACCAAATCCATCCAGGCTTCCCAGGATATTGGCTGCCCCCAATCAGGCCGATGGCAGAGGCTCCCACACCATCTCACAATGCACCTTTATCTCATTTTAACATTCATTTTAAGACTCATTCATCCCTAATTCAGTTTTCTACTTGAAGGAATGCTATCTGGATGCCAGAAGAGGATCATGACCTTCTAGTTTGAAACCTATCTTGCAATAGAACATTATTTGTTTATGGGATTTCAATTGCAATTTGAATTATTTTTTGACAGCACTGCATGTAATGTCAACACACAAGGACACAGTGAAGAATGTCTTAATTTAATTTTCTTTTATAAGTTAATTCTGTAATTGCCTCCAAAACACTCAGCTTGGTAGAGTGAGGGACATGAAGTACTTGCTGGGGGTGCTGGCAGGGAAGGACATTTTCTAAGCATTTTTAGGCCTTGATGGGTGTACATGGAACACTATATTGCCAACAGGTTATTTAAGACAGTGCAATTAAAAAGTAATTAGAGAAACTAAAGCATTGAGGGTTGTAGGTCTGTGACAACTGCAAAAAACACAAATGGGATATTATAAGATAAATGATGGCACTATTATGTGAGTTTTTTTTCTTTTCTTTTTAAACATATCTATATATCAAAAGAAATTTCTAGCAGGGTTTGCAGCCAAGCTGCTTCATGGTTATTTTGTGCTTCAGGACAACGGTACTTAAACCTTTCTCCCACCGGGGAAGAAGGCACAAAGAGATGCTAGAGAGGAGAAAATACAATTCTTGTTAAGCCAGTAAGAGGGAGGTAGAGATGATGAAGGGCGTTGCAGTGCATTTCAAAGAGGCTGAGCCGCAGTCAGACAACCCCAAATTTCAGTCCCACCCCAGCACCTGCTCTGCATAAGGCACTTAAATTCTTTGAGTACCAGTTGCTTCACCTGTAAAATAATAATGGCAGCAGCACCACCTAATTATACACAGAAGATGCAGTTAGGAAAGGGTTGTTAATGTATCCGCAGGGCCCGGATCAAGCAAGGTATCCAAGGCCTGAATCTTGCAGTGTGCTGTTTCTCTTATCAGCCTCCAGCACCCTAGTTTCCATGGAGAAAGCACCTTGAGGCTTCCACCTGCCTGCTTCCTTCAGTACCTGCCCTTGCTCTGAGGGAGGAGGAACAGGACACGAGAACAATGTGCAAGCACAGTGGCAAGGGATTTGAAGAGCCTCGTTGAGTCAGATCTCTTCTCACACACAGGAAGCGACAGATGATCCCTTCCATTCAGAATTAGCAGAAAGCAGTGCTGCACAGCTACAAGTGGACATGGGGAATGGAAACAATCAAATACTTAGTAATTGCTGTTATTTTTAAGAGTAGAGGCTGGATGCAGTGTCTCATGCCTGTAATCCCAACATTTTGGGAGGCCGAGGAACTCGAATCACCTGAGGTTTCAGGAGTTCAAAATGAGCCTGGCCAACATGATATAAACCCCATCTCTACTAAAAATACAAAAATTAACCAGGCGTGAAGGCATGCACCTGTAGTCCCAGCTACTTGGGAGGCTGAGGCAGAAGAATTGCTTGAACCTGGGAGGGGGAGGCTGCAGTGAGCTGAGATTGTGCCACTGCACTCCAGCCTGGGAAACAAAGTGAGAGTCTTGTCTCAAAAAAAAAAAAAAAAAAAAAAAAGTGGCCGCCACCCGGACTGCTTCCATGCATAGCACCTGGTGAGAACTGCAGCTCCAGGATATGACTATGTTAGGTTGTTTTTAATTAAATGAAAATATTTCTTCCAGATCTGGCATTCATTTACCCACAAACAATACAGTGGACCACTCTGAGTGTTGCTGGTCTGAAACACTCTAAAAAGAAGGAAAGCAACTGCTTCCCAGGTTGCTTGTCTTTGTTATCAGATTTGCCGGTTCACAGAGGAAAACAGTGATCATTTATGCCATCTCTTCCAGAACATAATTGCTGAGCATGAAATTCGTAATATCTCCTGTGCTGCCCAGGACCCAGAAGACCTCTCAACATTTGCCTATATCACAAAAGATTTGAAATCCAATCACCACTACTGTCATGTGTTTACTGCCTTCGATGTGGTGAGTACTTCCCCTTTCAACAGATTAAAGACTTTCCAAAATAGTCCTGGACTGTATTGAAAGCCCAACTTATCAACATACTAGCTTGGCTTGTTTACCCAGTGTTAAGATACATACCAAGTGTATATGTTTGCTAGGGCTGCCATAACAAAGTACTACAGACTGAGTGCCTTAAACGGCAGAAATTCATTTTCTCACAGTTTCTGAGGCCGGAAGTGCAAGACCAGTGTGTCATCGGGTTGGGTTTCTCCTGAGGCCTCTCTCCCTGCCTTGCAGATGTCTGCTGATATGGCTTGGCGGTGTCCCTATCCAAATCTCACCTTGAATTGTAACTCCCATAATTCCCACCTGTCATGGGAGGTACCCGGTGGGAGGTAATTGAATCATGGGGGAGGGTCTTTCCTGTGCTATTCTCATGATAGTGAATACATGTCACAAGATCTGATGGTGTTATAAATGGGAGTTCCCCTGTACAAGCTGTCTCTTGCCTGCCACCATGTAAGACATGGCTTTGCTCCTCATTCACCTTCTGCTGTGATTGTGAGGCCTCCCCAGCCACGTGGAACTGTGAGTCAGTTAAATCCCTTTCTTTTATAAATTACCTAGTCTTGGGTACATCTTTATTAGCAGTGTGAGAACAGACTAATAAAGCTGCCCACTTGTATCCTTACGTTGCCTTTCCTCTGTGCTTAGATGTTGGGTCCAAATTTCCTCTTGTAGGGACACCAGTCATATTGGATTAGAACCTACCCTAATGTCCTCACTTTAACTGAATCACCACTTTCAGGGCACTGTCTTCAAATACAGCCACATTTTGAGGTACTGCGTGTTAAGGCTGGAACATAGGAATTTTGAGTGGGTCACAGTTCCACTCCTAACACCAAGTACCTTTTGGCAGACTAGGCTCTTTGGAGATTTTTCTGTATTTTCATTCTTCCATTCAACTTAGAACACCAACTCTACCTAGTATCTCTATTGCCATTACTCAACTACTAATTTCACTTTTCAGGCTTGAAAAATTCCTTTGTTTCTCTGGCGCCAAAATATAGTAAAGGTCTTACAGCTTCCTTGTCCCTCACTCTGTCTGTTGGTTTCTCTAGTAGCCATTTCTAAGTACTAGGGCATAATAGTTGTGTTTGCCTCATACAAATCTGCAGTTTTCTATATTGAATAGGAGTCAGATTAGATACCTACAGGTAATAATTGGGAACTCCAAGGTTTGGCCCACATTCTCATTCAGAAATTAGTCTTGGCCAGGCACAGTGGCTTGCAACTATAATCCCAGCACTTGGGAAGCCAAGGCTGGCAGATCACTTGAGCTCAGGAGTTGAAGACTAGCCTGAGGAACATGGTAAAACCCCATCTCTACAAAAATGCAGAAGAAAAATAGCTGGTTATGATAGCACATTCCTGCAGTCCCAGATACCTGAGAGACTAAGATGGAAGGATCACCCATGCCTGGGAGGTCAGATTTGCAGTGAGCTGTGATCACATCACTGCACTCCAGCCCAGGGGACAGAGTGAGACCCTGTCTCAATTTTTTAAAAAAAGAAGTTACTCTCAGCCAGACACAGTTCATGCCTAAAATTCCAGTACTTTGGGAGGCCAAGTTGAGAGGACCACTTGAGCTCAGGAGTTCAAGACCTGCCTGGGCAACATAGACTTTACTAAAAAAAAAAAAAAAAAAAAAAAAAAAAAAAAAGCCAGGCATGGTGGTGCACACCTGTAGTCCCATTTGCTTAGGAGGCTGATGAGAGAATCACTTGAGCCCACGAGATTGAGGCTTCATAGCTATGATCATACCACTGCACTCCAGCCTGGGCTACAGAGAGAAACCATGTCTCAAAAAAAAAAGTTAGTCTTGTAATGACATCCTTATGGAATTCCAGTTATAGCCATACTTGTCATTAAACCTAAAAGATAGCTCATATATTACAAACTTGGAAAATGATTAAAAGAAACAACAAGTGTTTCTTTAAGATTGATATGCCCTCAAGGTGGTACAGATTGCTTGAGGTTATCGCTGATAGAGTACATTAATAATTTATAATCAGAAGAATTTGAAAATGCCACTTTAGTTCGATGATTCTGCTCTGCTTACTGGGTTTGAAATATACATATTTAAAGAATCAGGAATTGCCGATAATATATTCATGAGAGGCCTGCTCCTAGTTCAGTGTCATGGGTAGAAGACTGCCTGAAGTAATGTTTTCCAGTTCTTGTGAACCCCCATAGGCCAAGGCCAACCGTAATCCAAAATCTATACCAGCCTAAGGTCTGTGAGTCAGGCAGCTCATGCTCAGAGCATTTATATCATGCTACATGTTCCTCACCCCTTTTGGTTTTTCAAGATTGAAAATGAGAAAGAATGCTCATGAGCCTTTAACAAAAATCCCTTCCATTTGGGGAGGCATGAGGAGAGTAATACAAAAGCAGTGTGTGGTAACAGTACAGACCACAAAGCCCAGCCCTGCAAGGCTACCCTGAATATCTCTGAAAGTGTTTGTTTGCATGGGATTAAAGTGTCGATTAAATCCATTTCATTCAGAGTTTACAAGGACATGCAGTGTTAGGTTTCTGGTGCCTTAAACATAACTTGCCATTCTTGTAAAATTTGATTGTTTCTTTATACAGTCAAATTTCATCCTATCACGTCTATTTTGGTTTGCATGAAACACCTTTCTCTATAGGTTGATGTCATAGAAAGACAGAATACCAAAGTTCATATCCCAAATCAGCTCTCTCTCTACTCCCTGGGCTGAGAGAAGTTGCTGGACTTTTCCGAGTCCCAATTTTCATAGCTAGAGAACAGAGACAACAGTTTGTACCTTGCAGGTTTTCACCAGGAGTGAAATGAAGGAACATATGTAGAGTGCTTCATAAATAACAGGTGTTCAGTGTTTGTTCCTTCACCTCCTTCTCTTCGCCTACTGACGTCAGTTAACAGCCTGACCCTTTTTCTGCTAAAAGACATAAGATAGATTTGTCAGATGTGTAATTTATCTTCCAAAATTTTCCTACTGCCATTATGAAAAAATTGAAAAAGTGGAAGCAATAAATAAACATTAAAATATAAACAGCAGAAAGAAAACGTTGACTCCACAGACCTTGCTGCCTCTAGACTGTGGCTACATTGAGCATCAACATGAATACTCTGATACTTCTCAGGATGAATTCCAGCCTTTTCCTAAGTATTGCAGCATTTCTTTCAGTAAAATTGGTTTTTAAGGTAATATATAATTTGCCTTCATAAGAGTATCTAAAGCATTTTTCCACATCAAACTAAAACTGGTATCTGTGGACTATCTGCCCCCTTGAGTTTATTAGCTGTATATATACATATATGTATGTATGTACATGTGACACCAGAATACTGAGGTGAAATGTTGGGGGAAGAAATAGTCAACTGTTTAGTTTTATGATGAACATCATATCCCTGATAAACTTGGAAAACATACAGAGAATCGCTTCAACATTTATCTTTTTATGCAGATGTTTGATTTAATGTAGACATTACTAGCTTAAGATTATCACATCAGCTCCAAATGACTTTCATCTTACACAGATCCTCCATTTTAATCCTCTCTAGGTGAACACAGTTTGTCAGACCTCAAAATTAGTAATAAAGGTCACCAGCCTTGACCTGGGACTTTGAGCAATTCTGCGATATAACAAGCTTCACTTGCACTAAAAAAAAGCTTCTTTGAGCATGGATTTTGTATCTTTATGTAGGGCAGTTCAATACTAGTCCAGTCTTTAAAATTCTTTTGATAGGAATCAATCCCCTGGACTGCCCTAAATGGGGGGGTGGGGGGGAGAATACCCTGTAATACCTGGTGGGTGTGTGTGTGTGTGTGTGTGTGTGTGCGCGCGCGTGCGTGCATTTTTAATTGTGAAGTTACTGCTTTTTTGACCTTAAAGACCTTTTATGGGTCACACGTTTTTATGTAATGTTATCACATATCACATGTTTTTATCTGATATCAAGAAAATTCAGTGATGTCTAGGAAGTTTTCCATTTATGGACAGTTAGATTTGAAGTTCAGAGCATTTTCTCATAGAAATTGTAGTCTGGGAAAGGAGGCCTGGAGCCCCCCACCCCACCATGGAAACTACGATGTGAGTCGAACATAGTTTGTGTGCTTTGGGACTCTGCAGGGCCTCGAATGTGCTCAGATGTGAGGAGGGAGTGGAGTGTGCAGGGATTCTCAAGTTTATTTGGCCATGGTAGCCTTTTTTGTCGGGGGGAGAGCACCTCACAGAGGTGGCCTTCTGCAGAACACAGTTTGGAAAATGTTACATTTGATGATATCTAAGCCCGTGTTTGTTGCTTGGAATCTACCATAAATTCAGCTTGTGATAGTTTCAGTTTTAAATGATGGGAGGATGAAAATAAAAAGACTAGAGCAAAACAGAATTAGGGTTTTCAAGAAGAAAAACCAGTATATACCACAGGCAAGCACCAAGCCTGCTCTGTATTCTGGAGTCTATACTCTCATTATTGTTGGAGCTGATTTCTAATCACATCCCTAACTTGCTAGGCCTGAAACACATCTCACCCACTGGAGAACAAAAGGTTCCCCAAACTCCACCTTCTGGGCAGTGAGAACTAGGGGAAGAGGGAACCGTAGGGATGAGTAGAAAAGAAGGATGTGTTATGAGAGTAGGAGTTGTGACAGTTAAAATGGACTCAGCTTTTCTCTCCTCCATTCTTATATCAAATGAGTGGAGAGAATTATACACAGATGGGATCGCAAGAGATGGAATGGGTATTTCAGTGGCACCAGATCCCAAGACCAAAGTGATCTTCCTCAGAAGGCCACTATAGGTGAGAGAGAAAAACAATCAAGGTAATTTCAAAACTCTTGTCATCTGTATTTTATTTGCTCAGTTATTCTAGCTTTCTCAGTAAAAGAGAGTTGACATAGGTCATCAAAGATTTTGATGCATTCTCTGCAGGAGTGTCAGATTTGTATCAAATATCTGAGAAGAGCCTCATTCAATAGTTTTAAATGTTAAAAGGTTTTCTTTCTTTCATTTTTTCTCTGTCTCCCTCCCTTTCTCTCTCCTCCCTCCTGCTTTCACACAGGCTGAAGTGTAGTGGTGCAATCTCAGCTCACTGAAACCTCCGCCTCCCAGGTTCAAGCAATTCTCCTGCCTCAGCCTTCCAGGCACCTGAGACTACAGGCACGTGCCAACACGCCCAGCTAATTTTTTGTATTTTCAGTAGAGAAAGGGTTTCACCAGTTGGTCTTGAACTCCTGACCTCATGATCCTCCCACCTTGGCCTCCCAAAGTGCTGGGATTACAGGCGTGAGCCACCATGCCTGGCCAAAAGGTTTTCTTTCTTTTTAATAGCATTAGAAGCCATGACTTTGCTGCCAGACCCTTGCTTATTCTCACGCCTCTGTAAAGAATGTGTTTGCAGTCTTTGATATTTTTAACCATGCTCATTTTTCGCTTGCAACTCCCAAATCCTGTGCTCCTGTGTATGCAGCACATAGCGAGGTTGAGGCAGCCTCAGGAGTGCATAGGGAATGCTGAAGGCATGGTGCAGGGTGGGCACGACATGTGGGAGATGGAGCTCCCTCTTCCCTGTGCTTTCTTGGCTGAACGTGAGCCATGCAAGGATCTAAGCTGGAGAAACAGAAGTGACAAAACACAGGAAAACATGGTCAGCCGACTGTGTGATCACCTTCTGTAGTACTCTCGCATCCATATGCACGAAGCCAGCCAAAGTGCAGGGCAAGAGAAACACTAGCATCCACCACGTGGTCATGATCAGTGACACCTACACCACTTCCAGCTTTGGCTCTGCTGTGGTTTTGCTTGTTGGTTTTCTCATCCATCTAATACAATTTAAATTCCTGGCTGGGCGCAGTGGCTCATGCCTGTGTAAACCCCAGAATTTTGGGAGGCTGAGGCAGGAGAATCACTTGAGTCCAGGAGTTCAAGACCAGCCTGGGCAACATAGAGCAACTCCATCTCAGAAAAAAAAAAAATAGCCAGGCATGGTGGCACACACCTGTTGGGCCAGCTACTAGGGAGGCTGAAGCTGAGGTGGAAGGATCACTTGGGCCTGGGAGGCATTGGGCCATGATTGCTCCACTGCACTCCAGCCTAGGCAACAGAGCAAGACCCTGTCTCAAAAAAAAAAGAGAAATTTAAATTCATAAGTTCTTAAATGCTGAGATAACTTCCATGGAGTAGTTTGAGGTCCCTGAAGAACAATATTTATGGCTTACGTTTCAGAGGTTGTCCCACAAAGTGAGAACTTAAAGATGCAAAAGAATTCTTGCTGTTGTTGACGTTAGTTCACCTCTGACTGAATTAATTTCATGGAAGCAGGTGATCTCTCATTCTGTTTCTCATTTTCTCCACCTGAAAACAGCCTTCAACCTATTTGACTGTGATACTGTGGAGAAAAAAAGGCAATATAAGAAAAATGTCACAGTGCATAGAGCCCTTAAAAATTGAACTCAAACACTTTCCCTGGTTACTCTTCTGCATACAAAGTGGCAACCTATAGGTAAAGTAGAAGCCATTGCCTGGCCCTGTCCAGCCAGCAAGTCAGTGGCAGGAGGGATGCAGCTCCTAAGAGTAGCAAATGGCCCTGATGGAATAAAAAAGACAGCATCCCAATCCCAATGGTCCTTCTGTGCTAATACCACCCCCTCCCAAAAAAGAATAGATAAATTAACGGGTGCTGGGTTTCACATATCCAGATGACCTCTCCATTGGCATAAATCACTGAGAATGAACCAGGCCACAAAGACAAAGGTGGCTGGATATTTAGAGATTAATAGTCTGTCTTTATTTCCTCTTCTCCCTATTTTGGGGGTGGGGGATAATGTTATCAGTGCCTTAAACTGATCCCATTTTTTGTAAAAAGTTAGAAAGCAGACATTCTGACATTGTTTTCACAGATTGCTTTGCAGCATTTATGCATGTATTTGTTGCACCCCTCACTTTTTAAATAACTGGCGGTCAGTGTCATGTTCAGGGGGTGGCCTTTAGAATCAGTCTGGTTTTTAATCCCAGATCTGCACTCTTAGCTTCATAGTTTGGGTGAGAATGCCATGGGCCAGGCAGTGGCTCACGCCTGTAATCCCAACATCTGGGAGGCCAAGGCAGAAAGGTCACCTGAGGTCAGGAATTCCAGACCAGCCTGGCCAACATGGTAAAACCCCATCTCTACTAAAATACAAAAATTAGCCAGGCATGATGGTACACACCTGTAATCTCAGCTACTCGGGAGGCTGAGGCAGGAGAATCAATCGAACCTGGGAGGCAGAGGTTACAGTGAGCCAAGATGGTGCCACTGCACTACAGCCTGGGTGATGGAGCAAGACTCTGAAAAAAAAAAAGCCTCTAATCTTCAGATTCCTAATCTGTAAAATAGAGAAATAGAGATTATAATTGGATACCTCCTATGGTGATTATAAGGATTAAACAAGGTGACACACAACCCATTTCCAGCACATGGTGTTTAATAACTCTTAGCTGCTGAGGTTGAGGAGAGTAGCAGAAGCAGTTAATAGTGATTCTTGTATTCGTGTCAAACCCAGCGTGACGAATTATATCCCAGTTTTTGGTTTACAACGTATCTGTCGCTGCGTTCTTCCATATCTGAGAAAAAAGTCAGATTCCATATAAAATGCATTGCTGTATTGACAGAGTGCCTGCCATGCAGCAGACACACATCCCTGCTCTCCACGAGCTTATGGTCCTGCAGGAGATGAAGGGACACAAGCAAATGGTTACAACAAAATCAGATCCATGCCACCCGGGCACTGCACCAGCAGCCAGCAGGATGGGCTCTCCAAGAGGAGGGGCACTCAGGCTGGAAGCTGAACGTTTAGTCTGTGTGAACACGTGGTCAGTTTGGAGGCATGACAACTAATTCAATTCAGAATAGTGAACTTGGAGTATCAGGTAAGCATTTGCAGTAAGTAAAGGAAAAGCCATTTATATTTGCTGTACTGACTAAATTAAGGAAATGGACAAATCCATTTGAGAAGGATTTAAACAAGGGTTCAAATTCAAAAGGTTTGAATCTGGTGAGTGACCCATGTCCAGTGCCTCACAAGTTAGTGAAGAGGCCAGGCGCGGTGGCTCATGCCTATAATCCCAGCAATTTGGGAGGCCAAGGCGGGTCAATCACTTGAGGTCAGGAGTTCGTGACCAGCCTGGCCAACATGGTGAAACCATGTCTCTACAAAAAATTAGCCAGGCATGGTGGCGGGCGCCTGTAATCCCAGCTACTTGGGAGGCTGAGGCAGGAGAATCTCTTGAACCCAGGAGGTGAAGGTTGCAGTGAGCCAAGATCACACCTCTACACTCCAACCTGGGTGACAGAGTGAGAGTTAGTGAAGAGTTCCCTACAGCTTCCACTGGAGCTTTTACTGTTGAGGAGCTGGAGAGAGGCTGAACTCTGGCAATTCTTTCTCCTGTGCAGGCCAGTCCCTCTGGATGGGCTGTGGTTCCATGAAGACCAGTGACCACTGTGTCAGGCTGCAGTGTGTGAAGTCCACAGAGAACCCAGAATGCTATTAATATAAGAAAGCAAGTCATGGTTTAGCAAAGCAGGGCCCAACCTCCCATACTTGGGGTGAGGCATAAAGTTAAACCTTGGCAGATACAGGGGAATGCTCTGGTTTTTGAAGAATGTGTAATGGCATGCGAAGACCAGCCAGGAGATAATATTGTGTGAAAAAGCAACTTTATGAGACTACACATAAAGTATGAATATGATTTTAGACTCATAAAGTATTCTAGTTTTTAAATTCATATTCATATAGGAAATGAAAGTATTTGGGTATATATACAAATATAAAAAGAAAATGCACCAAAATGTTCGCAGTAGCCATATCCCATCAGTGAAATTTCAGAGCTGAATTTTATTTCCTCCTTTATTCTTTGTATTTTCAAAATTTTCTACATGTGCCCCTGTTATAATTGGAGAGAAAAAGGAATCTTGTGGCTCTTTTAGTTAGCCAAAATTAGCCCTAAAGAAGCGACCTGCATTTTGGCCAGCTGATGTGTCATCCTGGCCCAGATAGACATCTTAGCAGAATTGCCAATATTTGTTTCTAAATGCTGAAGGCTACGACTGGGCACTTCATTTCTGTACAATCTGCAAAGACTAATTTCTGGCTGGTAATCAAGAGAACTAACTGTAGGCAGAGCTAAAGAGATGTCAATGAATTCTGTGAATATGCCCAGAATATTCTCGAAGTTATTTTTGCCTCAGGACGTGGGTGAAGCAAGTTGTAGACCAGGCTTACCCCAGGTCTTAAAGAAGAAGAAGAAGAAGTACATGCAAAATAAAGCCTAAAAAGAAATGTCACTTCTTTTTAGAGACCCCATTGAGAACCCAGATTGAAAAAAACCTTCCTGTGTCTTCAGGCCCCCTATGGCAGTATCTGCACTTGTCCGGCTTTTGTCCTTCAGGTCTGTCTGTGGGAGAGAAGAAAGACGGAAGGAATTGGCTCTGGCCATCCATATTCCACCCTTTTCTTAACCTTAAGGTGCAAGTTCCCTTATCTTAGGGACCTACCAGGCAGCTTCCTTTCTGTTTAGCCAACAAACATTTGTTGAGCACCTGACCTACTCTAAGCCCTAGAGATGCAAAGCCCAGTGAGACCAGAGCCCTCAAGGAGCTCAGTCACCTAGGGGAATCAGCCCTACAAAGAGAAAATCATAATAACATGCAGTA
Organism: Callithrix jacchus; assembly: GCF_049354715.1. Classification (NCBI taxonomy): domain Eukaryota; kingdom Metazoa; phylum Chordata; class Mammalia; order Primates; family Cebidae; genus Callithrix; species Callithrix jacchus. The sequence goes on along the minus strand of NC_133510.1, from coordinate 101,855,343 downwards.
AGTAGGGCTGTGCCCAAGGAATTGTGGGACCACAGAGGAGGGGCACCTAACTTGGCCAAGGTGGAAGGGGGACAGGAAAGAAGGGTTCTGGAGGTATGATCCCCAAGGCAAATCTTCAAGGATAAGCAGTAACTCACCAGGCAGAGGTGAGAGATAGGAAACATGTGTATTGCCAAGAAGAAAGGACGTTTTATAATAGATGAAATGCTTGACCATCTGGAATAGCATTTGGGGGTGATGGCTGGAATGAAGACATTTTCTGAGATGAAGGGCTGCCCCTTGGTGACTGCCTCTCTGAGCTCTAGCTGGTATGTTATGGAGCCCTGCAGTCTGGCCTCTGGGTAACATCCCGCTGTTTAGCACAGCATCAACTGTGCATGCATCTCTAAACTGAATCTGTAGTTAACTAAGTAAAAGATAGCCCCTTCTAATCAGAGAATCCTGGAACTCCCAGGATGGAAAGGGACCAACAGATGACCTGGACCATACTCACTTCTCAGTGGCAGTGATAGGTGCTGCAGGTAGGTGGCCCATGGTGGAGCTGGCCCATGCAGGTGATCCAGGGACTCTGTTTATAGCCTCTATTCACTGATTGATAGACACTTTACTAGCAGACCTCCCAAAGTACCTCATGACACCCGAGCTTTTCTGCCCTTGGCTCCCACATACGACACACCCCTTCCCTTGAAGGTATCTGCATCTGTGCCCTCTTCATGGTGTGGGTGAGCTTCTGCTGACCCCATCCTGGCCTGCAGCTCTCTGATGCTACGAAACAAATACATTTGTTCCTTCCATTCCAGTCATGACAATGTGACCATTGTTTTTCTAATGCTAATGCAAAGCACTGTGAGGCAGGTCAAAATGGTCCACTCAGAAAGAGCAGCCTCTGAGCCTCGGCCGGGAGGGCCTTTCCTCCCTGGACGGCCTCCCTCTCAGAGGCTTCCTTCCTCCTTTGTCACATTCACCAGATGAGATGAAGGTTTATGCCTGACATACCTTGTCAGCCATTTGGGCAGTAACGTGTTCAACAAAGTTAGCCCTGGGATAATATCTAAGTGTACAAATGGACGCTGTTTATACCATGCGTCGTTCCATGAAGGATTGAAGACGGCCTACATGAATAGGTATGGTAGCCTGAGAATACACAGGTATATACAAATCTGAATTAGGGAAAACAGAATAGAAGGAAGCTCCACATCAAGGAAAAAGTTTTAGCATCAATATACAGACCACAGAGTTCTGTAAAGGTATCAGAGCTGAGCTCTCTCTGGCTCAGAGCTTTTAGCTGTGAGCTCCCTGGAAGTCAAGGAAAAAGGAAATACAGTAATTTTATGCTCCATATTTCTTGGAAAGAAAAGTATACCCCTTCCTCTCAGAGAACAATATTTTAATAAGGCTTGAGTATGAAAGAACTTTCTGTCCTAGGCTCCCATGAGGGGATACTGTGTAATAAATGTCTTCACCGACATTTGTACAATGAATCTCCAGAACACAAGATGGTGTTCTAGCGGGTCCATCAATGAAACAGGCACAGAACACCAGCACATTCATGAAAGCAATGAAGGTGGGATAGCCCAGTGGCATGAAACACTGGCTTATCTGAAGTCAGATCCGCACTTGAATCCTGGCTCTGCCATTTCCTAACTGTATGAACTTGGCCAAGTTGTCAATTCCGCTGATCATTAGTTTCTCACATGTAAAATGAGAATGGTCATTCCTCCTCTACAAGGTGTTGTGAGGGGTAAACAATCCACAGAAGGCACTTAGCCTCGTCCCCAGGATGTAGTAGGCAGGACTGTATGTAGTTGCTGCTGCCACTGCTTTATCATCATTATGAGAAGAAATAAAATATGGTTCACGCTCATAGGCAGTTTGACTTGGTGCAGAGAACAAATTTTCACAGCTACAAGACTGGATTGACTGCATGTCCATAAGTTCATATCCACATAACATTTTTCACCTGGGCTTGGCAGAAATTGGACCACTAAAGGTTCAACTCCAGACTTGGGAGTAGAAGTATTAGGGTTTTTACAGCTTTAAGAAAGAGCTGGATACTTTAAAATTTAACTGAGAAGATGTTAGAATTGGCATCCAGTATGAAAACGGAAGAGCATAAACAAGATTCTTTGCCGAATGACTGGGCAGCTTCCGGGCACATGGAAGTGAGCCAGGACAGCACCTGCAGAGGTGGCCTAGATTTTGCTGGAAAACAGTTCCCAGCCCTCTCAAGCAGAGAATGAAAAGACCCTCAGAACCCCAAGGTGATGCAGAAAGAGTAAGATACATCCTGGGAAACATAGCGAAATCCCATCTCTAAAAATCATACAAAAATTAGCCAGGTGTGATGACATATACCTGTGGTCCCAGCTACTCCAGAGGCTGAGATGAGAGGATCACGCAAGCCCCGGAGGTCAAGGTTCAGTGAGCCATGATCGCGCCACTGCACTCCAGCCTAGGCAACAGAGCAAGACTCTGTCTCAAAAAAAGAAAAAAAGCAAGAATAAGATTATTTTGAACTCAAAAGACTTTGTCTTGTTTTCAGTTATCAAAATGGAAAGATTATGACTGTAAAAATTATTAATCCTCATTTAAAGTTCAAAACATGCAAAAAAAATAGAGACAAATCATTCAGTCTCAATATGCAATGATAACAGCTATTCACATTCTGATCCACATTGGTATTTTCTATACATGTATACAGATGCTAGCATGTTTATATGTATACATATATTTTTACATAGTCTTTTAACTCGTTATTTTTATTTTTTTTTTTTTAGACAGAGTCTCACTCTGTTGCCCAGGCTGGAGTGCAGTACAGTGACACAATCTCGGCTCACTGCAGCCTCCGCCTCCTGGGCTCAAGCAATTCTCTTCTGCCTCAGCCTCTCAAGTAGTTGGGATTACAGGTGCACACCACCGCACCCAGCTAATTTTTTGTATTTTAGTAGAGACAGGGTTTTACCATGTTGCCCAGAGTGGTCTTGAACTCCTGACTCAGGCAGTCTGCCCACTAGCAGATGAGATGGGACACCTTCCACTTTTCATTTTAAATGGATACCTACTATTCTTCTTAATCAGTTCTCTAATAATGAAAATTTAAACATTTTAATGAATATTTTTGCACATGTATCAGTGAACCCTTGAGCCTAAGAGATTTTCAAACTAAGAAACAGAAAAATCTTAGTGATATGCCAGTTAAAATAATTATCTTAGTGGCGAGAGCTTTTTATAGGGGACAGATTACCCACCATCTATGATGCAGTCGTTTTTCTCATACTAGATTGATGAATATACTGGGTACAGCCTCAGGGACAAGGATGCAGGAGGACAGTGAGAAAGATTTCTTTGTCTCTCCATGAGACTTAGTGGACTCTTTCACTTCCCGATGTCATTCAGTGAGCACTTCCTGGACATTGTCTAGAGGCGAGGCATGGGCCTGGCACTAGGGACACAGCCCTTAACACATGGAAGGGGCTCAGTAAATACCATGGTGATGTTAAATATCCATGACTGCCTTGAAGAAACCACAGTAAATATAAGCTGACCTGCACATCTTCAGTTTGCACAAGAAAGGCAAGTTTGCATCCCCTGATTGTATTAGGATTTATCTTTATGATACGATGGCTCCTTAAGCTCCTCGAATTTAGCAGTTCTTAATTCACAGATCAAAATCCCTGGCCAGGTGCAGTGGTTCATGCCTATAACCCCCACTTTGGGGGATCGAGGCAGGTGGATCAGTTGAGGCCAGGAGTTGAAGACCAGCCTGGCCAACACAGTGAAACCCTGTCCCAACCTATATATCTATAAATAGACAGACAGACAGACAGATAGATAGATAGATACATAGATAGATAGATAGATACATAGATAGATATGTATACACACACACACATACACACACACACATACATACACATATATATTTATACATACACACACCAAAATTTGCCAAGCGTGGTAGTACATGCCTATAATCCCAGCTACTCAGGAGGCTGAGGCAGCAGAATCACTTGAACCCGGGAGGTAGAGACCACACCACTGCACTCCAGAGACAGAGGAGAGAGAGAGAGAGAGAAGAAGAAAAGAAAGAGAAAGGAAAGAGAGAAAAGAAAGGAGGCGGGAGAGGGAAAGAGGGAGACAGGAAGGAAGATCCCTGGGGAAGAGGAAAAGGGAAGAGGAGACTTCCTGTGCTTCTTAGGAGGTTTTTCCCATTGGATTGGGACTCCCTGCCCTTCTTCCCAAATAGCCACTACTGAGGATGGGTGTTACCTTGTATCCCTTACATCATCCTCAGGGAAACCAATGATGAAGAATTCCTGTGTTGATGGTTCTTGTCGAGTTACGAAGGACACCTCCAGCCTGGAGGCTGCCTCTCAGCCAGACTGGGCATGAGACCCAGGCAAATGGGTCAGTAGGTGCCCTCACCACAGCCAAGATGGGTTAGTCACTTGGAAGCTCAATTGGCTCATGTTTTTTAAACATTTTTAAACAGATTACAGAATTTTTTTATTTTATCTTATGTATAGTTCTAAGGTGTAATGGTCAAGAAAAGCATGGCCTCTCAGAACATCTGGATTCGAATCTCAGTTTGGCTGAGTGCTGACTTCATGAACAAGTTATTTAACCTTTCTGAGCTTATCTCATGTGCAAAACAGAAGTAACAGACCTACAGCATACAGCTGTGGTTAGGATTACATTAGAGAGTCCACATCAAACACTTAGCACAGTGCATGGTACACAGTAAATAATAAACACTAACCGGTATTGCCACTTGGTTATATAATATTAGCAATTCTCAGAACAATCCAATTAGGTGGGTACTTCGTATGGTATTATCCCCATTTTAAGATGAGAAAACCAAGGCTCAGAGTACGCGGTTTTCAGTAATCATCCCTCACATCTGCACCACATGCATGCACACACACATGCACACGCACACATATGCAGCCTTCTTTCACTGGTCATCTGTGTAAGGTAGAAACTACTCCAGACCAATTGCCATAATAAATGTGGCTCAAAAGACTTATGCTAGAAAGACCAACATAAGTAAATTCCAGTGAGCTTACATGAGGCAGGAAGAGCCAAGGTCGGAGACAGGCCAGGTTACAGCATTTGAGAGACGTGAGGTAATAAAGCTAAGTGAGTTTGAATTTATGCCCAAGGAAGGTAGTCACTGGCGATGAGAGCATGAGTTTGCTGACTTCACTGCAGCACTGTGGTTTGAGCTAGCAGATGGGATGGGACACCTTAATGCTTGCTGTGATCAGCGAGCTTCCCCACAGCCAGGGCAGCCAGGCATGGGACAGAATGGCTCCAGGACTGGCCTCCTGGCTAAGCACCATTCACCACAGCTCCTGGGTTCATAGGTCATCTTCCTGCTGCCTGAATGAGGGTCCAGCCAGCCTTCTGCAGCATCACATGGTATTCCAGTTATCTATTGCTAATAAACCACCCCAAAATGTAAAACAACATCCATGTATTATGTTCACAGTTCTGCAAGTCAGGGATCCGGGCTGGGCATGGCAGTCCTCCTCAACAACATCTGGGGCCTCAGCCAGGGTGGCTTCAGTGGCTGGAGATGCTGGCAGCCGGCTGTAGCCATCTGTGTGGGCCTTGAATCTTCTCCATGTCCTGTCTGCTGGAGCTCCAATTTCTTTGAGACCCCTTCACTCCCAAATCTTGAGCCTGGGCTGGGCTGGCCTGGCTGAAACCGTTGTTCCTGGCCAGGCAGCCTCTCCTTGTGGCTAGCTCAGGCATCCTCATAATGTGATGATCTCAGGATGGTGAGGCTTTTTTTTCCATTTTTTTTAAGATGGCATCTCAGCTGGGCATGGTGGCTCATGCCTGTAATCCCAGCACTTTAGAAGGCCAAGGCAGATGGATCACCTGAAGTCAGGAGTTCGAGACCAGCCTGATCAACATGGTGAAATCCTGTCTCTACTGAAAATACAAAGAATTAGCCAGGTGTGGTGGTGGGCACCTGTAATCCCAGCTACTTGGGAGGCTGAGGCAGGAGAATCTCTTGAATTCAGGAGGCAGAGGTTGCAGTAAGCTGAGATCATGCCATTGCACTCCAGCCTGGACAACAAAAGTGAGACTACGTCTTAAAAAAAAAATGGAGTCTCTGTGGACCAGGCTGGAGTGCAGTGGTGCAATCTCGGTTCACTGCAACCTCTGCCTCCTGGGTTCAAGCGATTCTCCTGCCTCAGCCTCCTGAGTAGCTTGGATTACAGGTGCCCACCACCAACCCTAATTTTTTTTTTTTTTTTGTATTTTTAGTAGAGATGGGGTTTTAACCAGTGTTGGGCAGACTGGTCTTGAACTCCTGACCTCAAGTGATCCACCCACCTTGGCCTCTATATTAGTCTGTTCTTATACTGCTAATAAAGACATACCCAAGAGTGAGTAATTTATAGAGGAAAGAGGCTTAATGGACTCACAGTTCCACATGGCTGGGGAGGCCTCACAATCACTGCAGGAGGCAAAGGAGAAGCAAAGGTACATCTTACATGGCGGCAGGCAAGAGAGCGCATACAGGGAAATTTCCTTTTATAAAACCATCAGATCTCATGAGACTTATTCACTACACAAGAACAGCATGGGAAAGACCCGCCCCCATGATTCAGTTACCTCCCAATTGGGTCCCTCTCACAACACATGGGAATTATGGGAGCTAGAATTCAAAATGAGATTTGGGTGAGGATACAGCCAGACAATATCAGCCTCCCAGAGTGCCAAGATTACAGGTGTGAGTCACTGCATCAACCCAGGATGGTGAGACTTTTTACATGACTAATTCCCCAGAGTAATGTTCCTAGAGGCCCAGGAGGAAGCTGCAAGACTTCCTCCTCACAAGTTCCAGTACGTTGTTTCTGCCACATCCTATGGGTCAAGCAAGTCAGTAAAACCGGTCTAATTTCAAGGAGATTTGACTTCTCAACAGGGAAACACTATGGCATGCATGGAAGGGGAGAGTTGAGCTGGGTAGACACATGGGTTGGGCCAAAGCAGGGGATTTTGAGCACAGATACTGGTTCATGTCACAGTTCTGTAACTTTCTGTCTCTGATGTCTGGAAAGTTCTTTCACCTCTCTGAGGTGATTGCCTCATCTATAAAATGAGAATAATATGCTCCTGAACATGATTGTGGTAAGACTTAAATGGGACAAAGGTGGCTGGGCGCAGTGGCTCACATCCCAGCACTTTGGGAAGCCAAGGAGGCAGATCACCTGAAGTCAGGAGCACAAGACCAGCCTGACCAACATCGAGAAACTCCATCTCTACTAAAAATACAAAATTATCCAGGTGAAGTGGCTCATGCCTTTAATCCCAGCTACTCAGGAGGCTGAGGCAGGAGAATCACTTGATCCCGGGAGGCTGAGGTTGTGGTGAGCCAAGATTGCACCATTGCACTCCAGCCTGGGCAACAAGAGCAAAACTCCATCTCAAAAAAAAAAAAAAAAAGAAGAGGACAGAGACTCTAAGGCCAGGCAGGATGGCTCATGTCTGTAATCCCATGCTCTGGGAGGCTGAAGCCGGGGGATTGCTTGAGCCCAAGAGTTCAAGATCAGCCTGGGAAACATAGCAAGATCCTGTCTCTGCAAAAAGAAGAGACAAAGATAACACTTGGCACCTGCCTCACACCTATTAAGTTCTTCCTTAATGGTAACTAAAGTGAGTAAATAACTAGAAATGTTACGATTACTCCAGCTCATTCTTTGGATATTCATTCATTCATTCAGCAAGCAAGCATTTCTTCAGCACCTGCACTGACCTCCCCACAGTTGCAGGGATATGTTGAAGGCGGACATAGTTGGGCTTTCAGATTTTCTGTCACCATGAGCTCTTCAGTGCCAGCTAGTATCATTGAGGTTGGCAAGATAGGCTTCTCACCTAAGCCTTCTGATGTTACAGTTTAATTTTCAGCCTCATCCTGGTAGAGTCTCCTCATACATCATAGCAACTCTCCTGCTGTCTGAGATAGTAAGAATGTTAATATGAGAGGCAAATGAACCTACAAAACAAATGGGGGTTCTTTCCCCATTCACATCCATGTCCTCAGGTCCCATGGGATGAGCATCTGTGTCCCCAAAATGGCCCTGGTGTGTTCACGATGGGCAACACAGAACTTGGAAAGTGTGTCTCGGTGCCCCTGGGCCCTCCTGGCATCCAGCATCAGTACCACAAACAGGCTACAGACAAGAGAGGAAAGGTGACAGTTCTGTCACCAATTCCGTACTATACATAATTATAAAAGAAACTCAACAAAGCATTCTCAAATGAAACCAAAGCAAGATGTCAAGGAAAATGCAAGCGGAACCAGGAGAAGCCATTAGATGGAAAAACTTAATCCAACAGTCTGTTCTCTGTGTCTCATTTGAGCAGTTTCCTAATACCAGGAACTAATTAAAAATGTGAAAGGGCAGGACTTCTAACACATTATCTCCCAAAACCGTTAGGCTTCTCATAATCATGTGAAAAACCTCACTTGCTCAAATGAACGTCTTTTTACTTTCATTTGAAGATACTGGAGCTTTAAGTAGATCTCACTTTCAGGAACTCGTTTTTAGGTCAGTGATAAAGGAATTCATACTCATTAAGTTCCACTGTTCCAGCAGATAAAGACTACATGTTACAGAATCACTGAATCTCACACCTTCATCTCAGTCCATTTTCCCACCCGGAACATGAATATCTGCCATGTGTTGCCGACAGATGGAAATGAGCCATCTTCCACAGGAGCATGAACAAGACCAAGAGCCTGCGACTTCATTCTGAGAGTACAGAAGTCAGAAGCCCCGCCTGCCTTTCAGAGGGGACCCACGCGAACACTAAGAGGCAAAGCTGACGGTGACATGAGTGCCAAGTGTAGGCAGTGGAAAGAGTTTAGCCCTCTTTGTGCAGTGATGGTCAGAGCTGTCTCCCAGGCCTCCTCCACTATCATTTGCTGGTGCGTTACTAATTTACTAGGCTGACTCATCTCTGGAGGCAAACACAGGCTGTGTTCATTGCAGGGAAGTGCTCAGCTTGCTGTGCAAGGTGCAGTATCTCCAGCAGGCAGATATCTGTCTTGTAGGGTCAGTATTTCCTAACAACTTGCTTAAAAGGAAACAGACACATCCTCTCTCAAACCAACTCTCAAGCTTCGAGGCATTTTCCCCACTTGGTTCTGAGACCATCACAATTGATCTGGCATGGATCTGAAATCTGGTTAGTCTAGAAACCTTGGGCCTCTTCCCCATGGCTTCAGAAGGCACCATCCTGCATCGTCATCAAATGGGAACAATCACAAAAACGTCTCCCCAGTAGCAGTGTGGGAATTGGGCCCCCTAGAGCGCTTGATGAGGGTGGAGATGGGCAGGAACAGAGGGCCAGCCTTGTTGCAATATCAGCATCAGCAGAATGACATTTCTCTGATTTTTGAGAAACCATGAGCAGACATTCTAGAGACATTCATCAGAATGAAAAGTTGGGGCAGACTGTGCCTGCTCTCAGCTGCCGCAGTGACCTTCAGAACACTCTCTCTAACCAGTACACATATGCTTCTCCGATGCTCTGTGACCTCGGGGTGTGGTGGACACCCTGCCTGTTTTGGGTCAGACAATGTGGTGGTTTCTCAGAGAAGACCAGGCGGAGAGTTCATGGAAGAAAAGGCAGAAATCAAAGATATAGATTTGGAGAAGAGAAGAAAGCTAGAAATCGTCTTGAGAAAAGGACTGATTGAAGGTTGGAAGAAAAGAACTTTTCTCCCAGGCGCTGCTTGGCGTGGCATCTGGCCTGACAGAATCTCCTGTCTCTTGCTGATTTGATGATAAAATATAGAGTGGACCCACAGGGAGAGCAAAAGCCTCAAGAAATAGCTGGGGAACTGGCTCTGCAGGAGCACTGTTTGCTGCTCACTGCTGCGACTGTGAGCCGCCACAGCAGCATGACTAATGCCTCTCCTCTAGGCCTAAATTAGATTTTGATTGTGTTTCATAGATGTTCACGGAATCACAGATGTTTGAGGTAAAAAGACCCAAACTTCTCAGAAACACCTCCTGTGGAGTGTGTGGGTCATCCTCATAGGCAAGGCTGAAGCGCTCCCAGGACTCAGTGGAAATACCAGAAGTAACCCCTTCCCTTCCAAGGCCTCAGGGGCAAACCAGCTGCCTACAGGATTGCTCTGAATGGTGTGGACTCCTGGGACCAGTAGGCTGTGGGGTCTGCTCCTCCTGAGGCTAACCAGGGGGCTCTAAGTAAGTGTGCCCTATCAGTGTGTAAACCAAAAAGTAGCCGAGACAAGGTCTCAGTCAATTTATTTTGCCGAAGTGAAAGATGCACCCATGACACAGCCTCGGGAGGTCATGACATTATGTGCCCAAGGTAGTTGGGGCACAGCTTGGCTTTATACACTTTAAGTCAGTATGTGTAAGATGTATGTTGGTTTGGTCCGGAAAGGCAGGATAACTAGAAGGGGGAAGGGAGCTTCCAGGCCGTAGGTAGATAAGAGACAAACAGTTGGATTATTTTGAGTTTCTGATTAGCCTTTCACTGAATACACAATTTATAGGAATAGTCACTTATTCCTTAGTCTGGGTTAGTGAAACAACAGGGCAAAGGAAGCAATCAGATACGCATTTATCTCACATGAGCAGAGGGATGACTGAGTTCGGTCTTTCATCCACAGGAAATTTCCTTGTGGGCAAATTGTGAGGGAAGAATGTAGCTTTTTTTTTTTTTTTTTTTTTAATCTTTGTAGCTATCTTATTTAGGAATTGAATGCAAGGAAGCTTTGCCCAATGCAGTTCCCAGCTGAGTTTTTCGTTTGTCTTAGCGATTTGGGGGTCCCAAGATTTTCCTTTTCACAAGTGGCTAATGCCTGGTATAGACCCCAAGTTGGACCTGCAGTGTCCCATTCTTTGTAGATTTCCACTGAATCACTGCTGCCTCCATTGAAGTAGTTTAAGCTCCTCACTAGCTCATCTCCCTCAGTGTTCCTCAGCCATTCAACCCATTCTGATTTGTAGTGTGCCAGTACCAAATGCTTTCTCATTTTTCTTGCAGAATTTAGCCTACGAAATCATCTTAACCCTGGGACAGGCCTTTGAAGTCGCTTACCAGCTAGCACTACAAGCAAGAAAAGGGGGACACTCCTCCACACTTCCAGAAAGCTTTGAAAACAAACCCTCCAAACCCATCCCCAAGCCCCGCGTTAGCATTCGCAAGTCCGTGGTAAGTAGAAAGATACAGATGTTCTAAAAGCCTTGAACAGGAGGGAAAGGGGCTGCTAACCAGGCCCTTGCATGGTATGGGTGCCATTAGAATCCAGGGCCTCTTCTTGATCCTTTCTCTTGGCCTCCTCCCAGCATGTCTCCATCATTATCTCAGCCTGGTTCCTACCAAGTCTTGGGGACCATCTTCCTCAGCTTGCAGCCTACAGAGAAATCCACTTTCTTAGTCACCTGCAGCAACCCTATGAAGGGTCTCAGCAGCAGGTACTTGTTCTTGGTGAATCCTACCTAAAGGGTCAGGAAAGCTTGGGAGCAGTGTTCCTTGAGGCTTCAGCCAGCATCCCATCAGAGGACAAAGCCTCCTGCAAGTCCCTGGCCTCCAGAGAGGTGTGCAGAGATACACAGTGATGATATCCTCAGTCCCCAGCTAGAGGAAGCTGGATGCACAGGCTGCTCTGCTATATGCAAGGCCTGTGCCATGGCCCGGGTGCTTTGCCTGACACAGCTGAGGCTTCCTGCAGTGTGGTGACTGTTCAGAGGGTGCAGCCCCGCCTTCTCGGCATCTGCCTTCCTCCAGGAATTTCCTCCCCTTCCCTCCCACAGGCTCTGCAGACATCCTGTCCCATCAGGCTTGCATGACTTCAAAGCGGCCTCCTCTGGTAGTAGCAATATCCAAAAGCTGGAAGTTTCCCAGCCAGCCTCCCATCTGGTTTCTGCCCCGGCTGCCGTATTGCATCCTAGAAACCCTGGGACTCCCCCAGAATGCATTGCTCTCACGCCCCCAAATCCTTCCATCTGGAACTCTCTCTCCTCCTCCTCACCAGCCCCCACCTCCACTGTCATGGGGGAACAGCAGCATTTTTAACGTTTGCAGGGAGGCACCTCCCTTTGTGACCATGCAGTTCTTGTTTACAGTCTTCTTTTGGGGCCCTACCCCTGTCATTCTTCTTGGCAACATCAACATCCACAGGGATGACCCCTCCAGCATATGGTCTCACAGTTCCTTGTCAGTTTACGTTCATGATCTTTCCCTCCGGCCCCAGCCGTTCACTCCCATGCCCATCACACATTACTGATCATGCCCAGGAGCTGCACCTCCTCTGAAGTCTTTCTTCCACCACCACCCTCTGAGACCCTGACCCAACCCAACACACTAGCTCCCAGTTCTCTATCTCCAGCCCTGGGCATCTCCCAACTCCAGATTCATGTGGCCAACTTCTTTCACATTTCCACCTTGATGCTTCACAGACAGCTGAAACTTAGCATGTATAGAACACAATTCCTGATTTTCCCCTCAAACCTCTTCTCACTATCTTCCCCACCCCACAGCCACTTACCACGTTACTGAAGCCCAAAGTCTACAAATTAGCCTGGATTCCTGCCTTACCCTCACCTCTCTATCCAACCCATGAGCAGATCCCATCCATTGCACCCCTAAAATATATCTCAGTCCACTCTTCCCCACTTCCTCCATTTCTCTTCCAGTTGGGGCCACTTGGCCCCAGGCCTATGCAGTATAGCTCCTCGAGACTCCCCTCCCGACACAGCAGAAATCAGTCATAGCACCCTGTGCCCCAAGTACCCAGAATGCAGTTTCCCACCACGGTCCTCTTTGATGCTCAGGTCTTCCCGTTCCTTGACTATATAATGCTCACACCTAACCGAGGCCTTTAGGCCACCTGCTCCCCACACCTGGAATATCCTCCCCAGATTTCTGCATGGCTGACTCCATCTTATCATTCAGGTCTCGGCTACTTGAAGAGGCGGATGTCCTGACCATCCAGTCTGACATAGACCCTCAGTCATCTTCAAGCATGTCATCTACTTTTAATTCTGTATAGCACTTATTAATTGAGGGGCTTTTTTTAACTGAAGGCTTGTTTATTGTCTACCTCCCTCCACAAAAATGTAAGTTTCATGTGCACAGGGACCCTACCTGTCTTGCCACCACCAGAACCAGGCCCATAGCGGGTGCCCAGTGAATATCCGTGGATGAAGAAATCAGGGCCTGTGGATGGATTTCACACGTATATCTTTGAGACTGATTAGGCTGTTAAGTGTCCAGGAATTTGCAGAATGTTTTTGAGATTATCTCTTAGACTATTGTATTCATTCTCATGTGGGCTGAATAAATCTCTTCACAGCAGGTGCCTCTATCTGACCTCACCCCGGTCCCCATAGGCTTCTTCCAGAAGAGTACAAAGGGTTGGGTGCCATAAGAGCTTATAGAATATTCATTCAGATGCCTTCACTGGGAAATAGGAAAATACACAGTGAATAATACTTATATCATTTACCTGCTTCAAGGTCAATCCCCCTCGACAGGCATTAGTATTCTAGTTCCCTCAGCTCTGGGCATTTCTTGGTAAGAAATATTCAGTGACCCTAAGAACACGTGAGGTCCTTCCCACAGCCTTATGAAGAAATAGTCAAAGCATGGTAGAAGGCAGCTGCAGAGCTCATGGTGCCAGAGAAATGGGAGAGGGCTTCCCACAACCCCAGACTCTGAGCAGAGCAGGCAGCTAGGACAGGGCAGGCAGACCTGGACACCCCAAAGGAAGAGGCAGCTGTGGTGTAGATCTCACCCTGGGGTCGTTCCTGAGAGCAGACAGCCTGGTCCAACCCCAGGAGTGGCCTGTTGTATTTGTATGCACAGAGACACCCAGTCATCTTCAAGCATGTCATCTGTGTAGCATTTAATTCTGTGTAGCATTTATTAATATTAAAACCATTTTAGAACCCACCTGGCTTTGGCTCAAGGCTCAGCCTGACTGGGCCCCTGCTCACCTCCTCACCCTCAGTTGTCTGCCCTCCTGATTCCCAGCCTGTAAACTGACCCCAACCCCTCAACGACCATTTTCCCTTACCTCTGGGACTCTTTTTTATTGCTATGTGGTATTTTGACACATGTATGCAATGTGTAATGATCACGTTAGTAACTGAGATACCCATCTCAAACATTTTTGTGTTGAGAAATTACAATTCTATTTTTAAATATACAATAAATTATTGTTGACTATAGTCACCCTACTGTGCTATCAAATACTAGAACTTACTCCTTCTATTTAACTGTCTCTTTGTACCTATTAACCAATTTCTCTTCATCCCTACTCTCCCTTCTTCACTTTCCAACCTCCAGTAACCACCATTCTACTCTATCTCCATGAGAACCACTTTATATAGCTGCTTCCACATATGAGAACGTACAATGTTTGTCTCTCTGTGCCTAGCTTATTTCACTCAACATGATGATCTTCAGTTCACCCATGTTGCCACAAATGACAGGATCTCATTCTTTTTATGGCTGAAGAGTACTCCATTGTGTGATTATACCACACTTTCTTTACCCATTTGTCCATTGATGGACACTTAGTTTGATTCCATGTCTTGGCTGCTGTGAATAATTCTGCAATAAATATGGGAGTGCACATACCTCTTTCATATACTGATGTTTTTATATATATATATATATACACCCAGTAGTGGGATTGCTGGAATAGATGGTAGCTCTGTTTTTAGTTTCCTTGAGGAACCTCTGTGCTATTCTCCATAGTGGCTTTACTAATTTATATTCCCACTAATGGTGTAGACGTGTTTCCCTTTCTCTGCAGCCTCACCAGCATCCGTTATTTTTTGTCTTTTTGATAGTAGCCATTCCGATGGGGGTGAGATGGTGTCACGCTATGGTTGTCATTCACATGTCCCTGATGGTTAGTGATGTTGAACAGTTTTTCCTATACCTGTTGGCCATTGTATGTCATATTTTGAGAAATGTCTGTTCAGTTCTATTGCCTACTATTTAATCAGATTGGAGTTTTTTTTCCTATTGAATTATTCGAGTCCCTTATTTATTCCGGTTACTAATCCCTTGTCAGATGGATACTTTGCAAATATTTTCTCCCATTCTGTAGGTAGTCTGTTCGCTTTGTTATTTCCTTTGCTGTGCAGAAGCTTTTTCGCTTGATATAATTCCATTTGTCTATTTCTGCTTTTACTGCCTGTGCTTTTGAGATTTTACCCAAAATATCTTTGCCCAGACCACTGTCCTATAGTGTTTCCCCAGTGTTTCCTTCCAGTTCTTTCATTGTCTCAGATCTTCTGAGCCTTTAATCCATTTTGAGTTGATTTCTGTATATGGTGGAAGATGAGGCTCTGTTTCATTCTGTGTAAAGATTATTCTGCGACTTCCGCATGTACCATTTCATCTACTTCAAATGCCCCCTTCTCCTGTCTTCAGGCAAATACTTGCTGGTCCTTTGGCTGTCCGTTTAAATATTACCTGATTCTTTCAATACCATTTATTCAACAAGTATTTATTGTATGCCTACTATTTAGGGGGTTGCCAAGAGCTTTCCTGCGTTTTGGAGAAAATGGCAGGGAACAAAACAGAATCCTGTCTCCATGAGCATACATGGCAGTGGAGGATGAACAAATAAATATGAGGTGACACATGTGGCAATAAGTATTGTGAAGAATAAGGCAGAAGAGGAGAGCCAAAAAAAAGTTGGGGTGCTTTTTGTAGGAGCAAACAGGTAAGGCTTCTAGGAAGAGAGGTGGCAATGGAAGTGGCATTCGAGCAGAGATCTGAATGGCATTGGAGCATAAGGCATGCAGGTGTCTGAAGAAGGGAACGTGGGCAGAGCAGAAGAAGAGCTTAGAGGCCCTGGGCATGGGCTTGGTGGGCAGAAAGAGCAAGGAAGCTGTGTGGCTGGAGCACAAATGTCAGGTGGCCAGGGGTACTGGAGATCACAGTGAGGAGTTCAGGTTTTGTTCTGACTGTGATGGAAACCACTCAAGAGGGAGAGCTGGGTATTGGCATGGCCTGATTCACCTCCTCCAGGAAGGCCCCTAGCTCCCGAGGTGTGTGCCCATAGGGTGCCCCCTCTTCCCCTCGTGTCTCACCTCTCAGCACTGAAATCCGCCTCTGTCTGCTCCCCGTCTGTGTGCTCACAAGGGCAAGGGCAAGGGCCGTGCTTCATTCACCATCACCCTTCGGTGCCCCACGCAGAGTTGACATGCGGTAAATGTGTGTCCAAAGAGCGAGCCCGCGAGCCGCCCAGACCAGCATCGCCGTCCCCGGCCTGGGGCGCGGGGCCTCGCGTGGGTTCGCCGGCGGCGTCCGCGTGCATGCGCGCACCCGCGCGGCGACCGTATAACAGGCATCAGCCTTTCTGTTTTAAAGCAGATCGACCCATCTGAGCAAAAGACTCTGGCCAATCTGCCGTGGATTGTGGAGCCGGGCCAAGAAACCAAGAGGGGCATTAATACCAAGTATGAAACCACGATTTTCTGATACTCGCCATCCTCCTGTCCTCGCGGTGCCTTGCTCGCCACGCAGTCCGGGAGCAGGCTTTCCTTCGCGCCTCTGCGTCCACCCAGCCCAGGAGGAAGACTGCTCTGAGCGTGCGGCCTCGTTACGGGCGAAAGGCCACTGGCCATTCCTGGGGAAGTTCTTTCTGCACCAGTGACGGAAAACGCCAAGACTTTCCAGTCGCAACCCCTGAGAGGCGTGAGTTGAGATGGGTTTTCCCTGATGCTCCCGACTCCCCTCCCCACCACCTCCCAAGGTATTTCTCATGACTCCGCCCCAGTACTTGCTTTGCTTCATTTGGGGATAATACCTTTTCTTTAAAAAAAAAAAAAAAAAAAAAAAAGGAAAGGGGATCTCTAATACTGCCTAATAAAAGTATGTTTTCACTGTCAGCAGTTTTAAAAGTGAAATCAGAGCAGCACTACCCCTCCCACCTCCAAAGCATCTGTAAAGTCATTCTATCATTGAGTATCGTTTAATGCAAAAGGACAAAAACAAGTCCCATGATATGATTGCCAGGAGATTCTATTTCCCGATTTCTATATTTGTGGATTTTATATGTAATCAACTATGTCAGAGAAAGAAAACCTTTCAACCAAATGATTGGTTCAAAGGAAAGAATGATTCAAAACAGAGGAATTTATTATGCACAGCAAAATGTGTCTTGTATTAAATATTTTTATTAAAAGAATGTTTCATTAATGCATTGATAAGAAAACTAGGTTAGTTGTGAGGGATGTTTCTGGTTTCATTTCAAATAATTAAATTTCTACTGCTACTACCAAGAGGACTGGCTCAGTGGTGGCAAAATACTGGTGATGCTCCCTAGAGCAGGAGACCCGGAAGTGCTGAAACAGCCATCAGCCTGCCAAGATTGTTTTTTAAATCTTCACAGTGTTTTAAAGAACATGTTAAAAAAAAAAAAAAAAAAATCTAGTGCTCCTGCTGTCAAGATTTCTGTCATGGAAACCTTGTTTGAGAAAGGTGTTAATAAAATTCTATTGCAAAAATTTCTTTTTCTAGAAAAACAAATACAAAAAAAAAAAAAAGAAATTCCAAAGTAATAAATCTTTTCTTGAGACAAACAGAAAAAAAAGTTTGCTTACTATTTGATTAAATAAAATTTACTTACATTTCTTTAAGGTATTTTAATTTTTTAATGTCTCTGTGGAGTATTTGTATGATACCATAATGTATATTTATGTAGAATCAAATTATATAAACAGTATCAATATCATTATAGAAAAAAAATAACATTTTAATGTATATTGTTCTAACAATCACATTGTGAATCATTTTGAAATTCATTATAGCGATATTGATAAATTGTGGAATTGTCTTAATGTTTTTTTATTAACTGATATTATTTTAAACCTAACTGAGATGATCAGTTACATTCATCAGTTGGTGAGTTTTGAAGAATAACTAAATTTTATTTCAAACTGACAAATGTATATGGTTTTAGTTCAGTGTTGAAGAATTTTAATACAATATTAAATTACTTGAACTGAACAGTTCCTTGTATATATTTTGCCTATTCACTGTTGATATGTATGTAGCTAAATGAGAGTTAAATAACACTAAGCTATGGTACCAAGAGGCAATTGTATAGGAGAAAAGTCAATAGGAGCGTTGCCGAAACAGAAGCATATGTGTAAATAAGCTTGGGCTTCCAGTTATAAATTTTGTAATTTTTGTCATTATTTATATCCTATAAAAAAAAGCACACAAAAATAAAACAGAAGTTGTACAGCCCATGGTGCTTGGCATCGTTCTGTGAGCACCTTCCCCACTCCCATTAAGGAGCAGAACCAAAGGCCCAGGCTTCTCAGCATCTACAGCTAAAGGGACTCCTTTAATTGGCAAAATTGTTGAGACAAGTTGCACAGTTTTAAGTTCAACTAGGCTGAGAAAGATACACAGGACTCTGAAACTTCAATTTCAGTCCAAAGC
Organism: Callithrix jacchus; assembly: GCF_049354715.1. NCBI lineage: Eukaryota > Metazoa > Chordata > Mammalia > Primates > Cebidae > Callithrix > Callithrix jacchus. The sequence goes on along the minus strand of NC_133510.1, from coordinate 101,836,866 downwards.
CCCCGTTGCCTTCTTTTAAATATTAAAGCAGATTGAAAGGAGGAATTGTCAAAATAGGCATCTCTAAAGGAGAGAGGACCACCAAACTGGATCGCTTTTGTAGCGTGGCATCGATGGTATGTTTGGAAAAACATTATCTACATGGTAATCAGTACTTTCATTTTTTTCTAAACACACAGCAGCCCCATAGACCAGAGCAGAGCAGGGAAAATGAAGGATTTGTGGCTGATTTTCTTCAAGGGGAAATTTGACACATTGATAACTTCAATAAGCATGGTCAGGGGTTCATTGAATGCTAACATTACTCAAAAAAGGACTTGAATTCAATTACTCCATTTAATTGTTTCTCATTAAATTGTATTCTATGATAAATTTGAGTGAATGAACCCTATGAAAATTGTCCCTAGTTAGTTCATTAATAAGTCATAGAAATGATTTTTCTCAAGACACACAAGATTTTCTCAAGTTGTAATACTTGAGAATATTGCTGGTATAATGTTTAGCTAAGAGGGAGCAGAAGACAGGCTTGGATAAAGGAACACATGGCCAAACCCTCAAAAATCAATAAAAATTCACACCTGAATTCAAGGTAGCATCACTCCTAAGCTATTTCTGAAAAGGAATGAAAATCTGATAAGTGGTCTAGCCTCAAGAGAATTACAATGGCCGTGTTCAGGAAATCTGTAGGAAGAAGGCCTTTTTTCAAAAAAATCAAATTTCTAAGTTCTCTTTTTACATAGGCTAGTCATTATGTTTCCTAGAAAAGTTAAGCAACCTGAAGGTTCTAAACACATTTTTTGAAATAAAATTGGGTAACTAGCCTACACAGCCAGCACAGAGTCTACGTGCAGCAAGGCCTCATTGGCCCAGTCCTGGCTCCAGTCCTGTCTCCCCAGCAGCCACCCAGCCCCACATTTACTGCTGTCGGTGCCTCTAGGCAAATGAAGCCAAGCATCTGCCTACCCCAGCAACGGACTCCTGCTTCCCACAGAAACCAGTTCCAAAGCAGGCAGAGACAGTGCTTTGAACTTGCTCAGGCCTTTTGGCTGTCATCATATTGTGATTCCATTAGTAACTAGGAGATGGAACTTATTTTTGTGGCTGAAATAACCCTAAGACTTCGGTGCCATCCACTGGAATGCCAATTCCACTTAGCTGTTTCTGTCGTCAGCTCAAGTCAGTCTACTTAATGAGAACTCACTCTGTGCTTAATGTGGCATCATTTTCCTTAGAGTTGCTTCTGCAAAGATGATCATTCTACACCCAACATATTGCACTCAGTGTGCAACTCATCAAAAATCATAGCTACAGATTATTAAAAGTTTTTTTCTCTCCAAAACCCAAGAGACCTATGTTTGGGGGAAAAAGGAAAAAAAAAAAAGCTGCAACGGCATTTAACTTTCCAAGAGTAGTTAATGACCAGTGATGTGAAGACTCACACATCAGGCTAAACTAAGAGATCCTTCATTTGTCATCTCCAATGGGGTCCCCAGCGGAAGGTGGCGGCTGCAGCAGTGGAGGTTTTATCAGGGCTCCTAACTTCATTCAGATGGTGGAGGAGCGCGGGTATCAGATGACAGACTTCAGGAGTACAGACAAGCTAATGTACATGTTCCAAGCCCCGCTATTTAGGACATCTTGAAGTTCTATCTCATCACCACAGTAAGAACAAGCGGAGATGGAGTCAGATTTTACAACCAAAGTCAGCTCACAATGTGGTAATAAAAACCATTCAAAGCAATCCATATTCAATACCCTATTTAATTGTCCTCTGGATGTCTCAGGGCCTCAATCAAGTATCCCAACAGCTGCTCCCCAGGGAGCCTGCCTGCCTGCAGCCCTCCCTCTCCAGTGCCAGTAAGACATGTGGGAAGTCAAGAGGCCCCCAAGTAAGAGGCAGCATCAGCTGTTTTATGACATTTGAGAGGCGGATTTCTCTCCTCAAAAGTGCATGCTCAGTTTTCTGAGAGGAAAACAATCCCCATGTGCTATGTTAAGTCAGGGGAGACTGAGAAGAAAGGTACAAGTGGATTCAGGAATCCCATTTTGGCAGGCCATTTCTGGGGTGTGGGTTTGAGCAGGTTGCAAACTCACATGCCTTCCAAGCCATACAGGTGACATGAGTGAGTGGGGTGGCGACTGTGCCTCGTCTCAGGGGCAGCCACTGCTGAGTTCCAGCTGATTGTGGCCAGGCAGAAAGGAAGACCCTGGGTCCACAGATTTTCTGAGAAATCTGGATTTTTATGCAAAAATCATTGGGTTTTGAAGTGGCAGCAAACTCTATTTTAAAAAATAAGTGTGAGCCACACAGAACTCATCTGTGGGCTGGGTGTGGTCCATGCATCACTTGTTTGTGAACTCGTTGAGTAGCTTTATGACTTTCTGAGATTCCATGAAACTTCAGCAACCTCACAGCTAGATGCCCAGTTACTCATCAGGAGAACAGTGTTCGTGGCTGGGGTGAGTGGGTGGAGGAGGCAGAGATTCAGGGGTCGGTGACATTTGTTGAATTGCTGTTATTTACCAGGTTTGTTTTGGGGAGTATCATTTAGGGCTTGAACTCGGGACTAGTAGCAAAGACCAGCAATAACAATGTCTTAAATGAGGTCGGCGTTGAATTTTCCCTCATGTGACATGAACTTCAGAGATAGGCAGTATAGAACTGGAATTGTAGCTCTATGATATCATTGAAATCTCCCAATCCTTCTAATATTTCTACTCCACCATCCTTTGGAAGTGGCATCTAGCCTCAAGATTGCCTCATTATCACAAAATGGCTGTTGGAGCATCCTCCAGAATACACATATCCCTGGCATTAGAAAAGATGGTAAAGACCATAGGATGGAAGCATTGTTCAGCTAAATAAGGCAAACTTTTAAGAGCTTTCCTGGAAGCTCCACCCTATAACTTCGGCATACAGCTCATTGGCCACTCCTATGTAGGAGGATGGAAAATGTGGTTACAGTTGTTTTATATGAGCACACTGCAGCCCCCGACGATGCAGGGGTTGTCAGTGAGGGAAAGGGGGAGATTGGATATTGGGGTGGTCACTGGCAGTGTCTACCACAATGGGAATCATCACAGTAATATCTAAAAGGCAAATGCAAGCATACACAGGTGAGACACTTGAACAGAGAAAGCAGTGCCTGTAAGAGGGATTGGTGATCATCCTGGCAGAGTTGCTTTATAAATTAGCCACCACATTTGACCAGGAAAGATCCCCACAGCTGCATTAATATGCATACCAAACATCTTTGCTGCCAGGAAAGCTCCTGAGAATGTCACGGGCAGAGCAGGCACCAAGGGGCATGCTGCATCCGCAGACATCACAGCGCCATGGGCTGTGCAGAGGGAGGGGACTGGCAATGACTTGGTTGGGCATCAAGGGTGAGAGTAGAGGGCCCTGGCTCTCAACCTCCGCTGCACGCTGGAATCACCCAGGAAAATTTAAGGGCTCCATAGGAAGTGAATCCTTGAGATTAACCCATTTGCTGAAGTCACACCACTGGAATGTTAGTGCAGCCAGGGTTGAACTCACATCCACTTGATAGTCAAAGCCACGCAGATACCACCACACTCCCAAGCTACTGGCCCCAGCAACAAGCCCAGCGTCTTTTCTCCTCTCATTCCCAGTCCTCCTTACTACTTAATGGGTGTATGCATCACCCAAAGAGAATAAGGTTTAGGCTAGTTCAAAAGAAAGCAGGTGACAGCCTTCCTGCTAAGCAAGGTCTGTCTCCTAAAAGCCAATGGCCATAAGGAGGCGGTAGAGGAGAGTGCCTGGAGAAAGCTAGCTGCCATGGAGCAGAAGCAGCAAGGTCCCAATTTGTAAACCATGGAGATTTGGGCAGCACAGGAATGGGGGTTTGTAACTGAGACACAAGATAATTATTATGCTGCTTACTGAGACCCATATCAGACTCTTGACATTTTTCTAAGTCCCACAAAAGCCTTGTACATTAGGTTCCCTATTTGACAAATCAGGAAAGTGAGGCTCTGAGGGGCTACATCTTTTCAAATGAAAGGAAAAGGAGAAAGGGGAGACGAAATCAAGATGGCAGAAGAAAGCACACAGATCCACTAGCTCAGGGCTGCCACTAATTTGAAATAAATCCCTTAAAAGTTTCAAAGTAGAAACAGGCTCCTCCAAAGGGAAGGCAACAGTAGCTCCCCTACCTACGCTGCTCAATGCCTGAATCACCCGAGAATTGAGAGCAGGTTCAGCAGTGGCCAGGTGCTGGCAAATCCAACGCATTCTCCCACCTCTCCAGTCCATTGGCTTCTATCAGAATGTTCCTGCTGCTTTTTTTCAAAGAGCAATCTCTACAGGCACAGATAGAAATTAATCAGACTACCAAAAGTAGAAGCCCCTTGGGAGCAGACAGCATCTGGTGTCTTCTGAAAGCTGAGTAGTGATGCATCTGTCCTGATTCAAGTGAGTAATGAATGAAATGCAGAACTGAAGTGATGCTCTTGGACCCTCCAGCCCAGGGGCTTCAATGAGAAGGTATAGGGAGTGTTACCCAGTGGAGACAGAAGGCCATGGACCAGAAACCCAGCTCTACCACTTTGCTCTGGGGCCCCGGAAACCTAACCTCTCTGCATCTGTTTCCACACCTACGAAAGAGAGGTAACACCTTGCAGCACTGTCATGATTCAGTTAAATAATGTATGGAAAGTGCCCAGCCTGTGGGCTTGGCACATAAAAGGCCCTCAAAAAATAGTAGCCCCCTTCCTTCCTTCTAAAACACTTGGTATGTGTCCAGAGGTTAATTAACAGAGAGTAGGTGAAGGGCTTAGAATCACTGCTAATTGAAGGTGAATATAAGAACATCTCCAAAACCATCACAAAGCTAATGGATGACCTTCCCCAGCTAGTGAAACCCAAGCCCTATGACTCCCAGGCTGGTGTCATCTGCCACTAAACCAAGGAATATTCTACTTGAGACTGTAACTGACATGTGACTTACAAGCCTAGGGAGTCTTAGCCTTTCTATAAAGAATAGCAGATTTGGATTCTAGTCCTGGCTTTGTCACTGATTAGCTGCTGAGGTTTAGTTCTTCCTCTAAAAACTGAAGCTGCAGTCTGCAGATCCACTCAACTCCTATGAAGATAAGGGAGAGCTGGGCAGTGCCTGGAGTGAAGCGACAATAAACATTTGAATGAATGAAGGAGGCAAACATGTGCTCCTACTCCTCAGAACAGCCACCTCAGCACTGAGCAGGAGTCTCTACTCAGCTGCTCAGTGTTTTCTAGTTTGAACCCCCAGACCCAAACTCAGGCCTTGACCATCCTCTCTAATTACATATTCTAGCCCTGGGTGATTGAAATTAGAGGCAAATTTTTCTGTTCATTTCTATGTGATAAGTAGCATTCCCAGTACTGAGGGCCTGACCTCATAAATGAATTTACAATGAACACCAATGACTCGTTTTCCTGAATCATAATTGAAATGAAAATTTCCTAAGTTCTGGTCTCACATCATTTGACTCAGGTGCAAGTCATTGTTGTTGCCAAATGATTCAAAGGCCTGGTCTCTGCTGAGCCTCAAATGTGACCCCCTTCTTCCCCTCTCGTGTGAGCATATACAGTAATTCTTCTGTAGTTAAACTCATAGCCCAAGAGCAGCAGATTTTCTAATTCAGGCATTTTAATAACTGTTTAGTATATCCATGGTCCTAAGAAGAGGGGTTATGAGCAAGGAATGTGTTCCAGTGACAATCTTCAGAGACTAAGAATTATTAGAAAATCATTTTCTCCTTCACTAAAGGTCAGTGAGTAAATTATAATATAAAACGTTTGCTGAATAATAGACGGCCATACTTGCTGACTTAAACACTGCAGGGATATGTTTATTCATTTTATATAATTTGGCAGCAAACCTCTTTTATCCAAGTAAAGTTTTACTTTCCCCTAATGATATTTCACAGAAAACGGCCAAACTAAAATGGCAAGATAAAATGTTGGTGATATGCTTCATCTTCATTTGACAGCCTCATGATATCCTCATGGAAAGGGAGAACGGAGACTGTTATGAAGACATGGGCAAATTCAACCCATGGAACTCAGGGATTCATCCCACAACTGTTTACTGAGGCCCTCACTGCAATGTTAGGCTCATGTTAGACTCTACACTCCTGGCTTTCAAAGAGCTTACAATTTACTGGGGACCTCAATAAGCAAGCAATTCCAAGACAACAATAAAGGCCATGAGAGAAAAGAGAATGCTAGGAGAGGGCAGGGCAGACCTTCAGCCCTTGAGGGTCATCTCAAAGAATTTGTGAAACAGGGAGTTAGGGGGAAAAAGAAAACTGACGAGAGAAGGACAGCATAGAGAAACAGCTACAAAAGAGAACACCGAGCAGGTCCAGGGTTTAAACTGAAGTGCAAACACAAAGTTTAAACAGAGAAGTTTAAACGGATTCAGAAGAGTGCTCTGGAAAGCTCATGCTGAGGGCCACGACTGGAGGCAGAGACAGTAGCTGGGGCTGTTGCCAGGAAAAGAGGAGGGGGCTCAAATGGCATCACAGAATGTCTCCTGAGCACTGTTTTGGTGCAAGCAAAGAGATAAGTGCTTCACGAGTTTTATCTCATTAATTCTTTACAACAATCCAGAAGAACTGATCCTCATGTTTCAGATAAGACAACTGCTGATACTGTCTTGTTTTCTTATCCATTTTCCCCATAATCCCTCAACAACTGAAATGTATTTATTGCTTCCTCTGCTGCTTAAACCAGTGCTTGGCAGTAGATGCTCAGGCGTACAGGATAGATAGGTGGGTGGATAAACAACTGATCAAGGACTCAGGCCAAGATAACATTAAGTTAAGGGGCCCACACCTGCTGCATTCGCTATGCTTACCACACTAATTTGCAACTCTTAGTCTCTGCTGGTCCTTTTCAGTCTCCTGGGCTGATCCCTCATCCCTCTAATCTGCAGACTGCCCTGGACTTAGTCTTGGGGGCCCCCTGTCTCTTCTACCTACACCCACTTCACTGCTGATTTCATCTAGTCCTTTGATTTTAAATATCATCGGTTCACTGATGACTCTCAGATTTCTACTTCCAGCATGGCCCTTTCCCATGAACTGCAGAGCCTTGCATCCCACCTACACAGCATCAACACTTGGAATGTTTTAACAGGCATCTCAAACTTACCAGGTCTGCAAAGCTGCTTTCAGTGTCTTCTTCATCTCAGCTGACAGCAATTCTCTTCTTGCAGTTGCTCAGGCTAAAACCTTGCATCGTTCTTGTCTTGTCTCTCACAACCTTTATCCAATCTGTCAGCAAATCCTATTAACTCTTATCTTCAATATAAGTCCAGAATCCCAACTTGTCACAATCTCTGCTGCTGTCACCCTAGTCTGGCCCACCTTCATTTTGTCCGAATTACAAAAGCTTCTCATTGGTTCCCCTTTCAATTGATTCCCACTGCCTGGGTGATTCGTTAAAGCTTAAATCAGATCACTCCACTGCTCAAACCTCCTACTCTGGCTCCCAGAGTCAAAAGTAAAGTCCCTACTGTGGCCTAAGAGGCAGCCTCCAGTGCTACCCCAATTCCTCTCTGCCCACCTCTCCTGTCAGACCTCCCACACTCACCCTTCTCCAGCCACAAAGACCAGCTGGCTGCTCCCAGAATGCACCAACCCATCCCACTGGAGTCTGCGCCTGCTGTACCCTTGCTTCAGAATGGTTTCACGACAGCCCGCAGAGCTCACTTCCTCACATCTTTAAGATCTGTACAAGCAGCACCTGCTGAAAGAGCCAGTTCATCTAAAAGCGTAACCCCTTCCCCTCCACTTAATAACGCCAAATTCACTACAGATTTTACTTACTTTTTCTGCGTCTCCCAGGCCCCTACCTGCAGTAAGGCAAGAATTTTGTTTTGCTTACTCCTGTATTCCCAATACCTACAACAATGCCAGGCACATGGTACATCTCAATATTTATTAAACAAATGCATGAACAAACTAAGTGAATAAATAAATGAATTCTCTTTTTTACAGGATCTTCTCCATGCCAGCCATACCGGGCAGGAACCATCAGAGAGACACACTGAGGAGGCACTCAGAAAATTTTGATAGAATTGAATTTACATATAGCTGATAAAGCCTAGATAGAAAGACTGATGGATTTAGCTTGAATCTTTCACTTTAGTCGTCTAATCAACCGATAAATGACAAGCAAAGAGTGAAACAATCCAAAAATGTTTTTCAAAACAATTTTGTGAATTTTATTTTTACAAAAGTTTTTTAAATTCATATTTTAAAATGTATAACAAGGCAAAAAATCATATAAGCTGTATCACAAATACAAAAAGTTTCAAAACATACGAGACATATAATGTAAAAAAATTTTATATATATGAAGTCCATGTAATTTCTAACACAAAAAAAATCAGGAAGGGAAAATGCTTTAAAAATGCTCAACTGCAAACTACAAAACAATTATCTTCCTCTGGATTAACTGCATGAACTGCCATGAAATGTACACCTCCATCCTATTAGGTGTCTCTTTCCTCATGTTACTTTGACTTTCTTCCCATTTTTCTTTTAAGACAGGGTCTTGCTATGTCACCTGGGCTGGACTCAAACTCCAGGGTCCAAGCAATCCTCGTGCCTTAGCCTCCCAAGGAGCCGGGATTACAGGCACGAGCTACCGCACCCGGCTCTTAATTATTTTTTAAGACGGGGCCATTCAAGGCTTTTTAAAAGCTGGTGTATGTTGTTAATAACAGTCAGTGGCTTTTAATTCCAAAAGGTAATACTTTATACTCTGAGCTATACGTGAGATGAGCCCCTAAACAGTGTGCACAAATAAAGTTATGATTTGGATATTCTAAGGAGACATACCACTTACAGAAATTTCTTTTAATAAAGTTAAGGTTTTACTTTTCACATTTGCTTAAAATCACAGTAAGCCTGTAAACTAGCTCCTTTTTTTTTGTTTAAAAACAAAAAACCTCCTTAACAATGCAAAATATTGTATTCACTGTATTTATAGTGCCATCAAAGGCTAAATAGGAATATCTTATCTAAAATACATCTGAGTGGTCTATTCCCTTACCCTCTCTCCGAACAACCCCAGAGTTATACTAATATGCACCAACAATAAAAACAAGTTGTTTATCTACTGTTAACACTAGTAATCATTTGATTTAGTTTCAGTTACAGAAACAAAAAGAAATCTTTGAATTTTGATTATTTTTTTCTGAGAACGACATTTACTATTAATTTATCTCCATTGCCCTTAATAATATATTTCAGAGACAATGTTTCTTTAGATTTAAGCTTCAGCTAAAGTTCCTGATCAGGAGGTCAAAAATAGCTAGTTAGTGATGAGTTTTTTTTCCCCTGTCAAAAGCTATTTTTCCTGATTAACCTTGGAGATAAAAGAAGAGGAAGGAAATGGGGGGGGGGAGAGAGAGAGAGAGGAATAGGTTGATTGAAAGGTTAATCCTCTAGAGTTACTAGAAGAACACATAACTTCTAGAACTACACAGAAAACCAGAGAATTCTCTTGAAATTCACTGAGAATGGCATTAACAATGCCATTCATCTAAAAGTAAATGGAATCAGATGAAAATTGTTTTATTTCACATTTCTTAAAAAAATATTATTAAGGCTTATGATTAAAATTGACCCCAACTCAATGACTTAACATTTAGCAATGGAGAAACTGATTTTTAAAAAAGAAAAAAGTGAGGATTAGGCAAGATCAGATTCATTCAAGTAAGAAGTCTGGTACATAAGAAACCAGAGGGAACAGGACTAGGGCCCAACTCAGATACTGACAACTAGAGTCCAGATATGGCACAGGGCTGCCAGCAGCTACAGTGAGAAAAGGATAGACCAATAAAATCTATTCTCTCAAACATATAAGTTTTACTTCACAAAAAGAACAGCTGAAGTCCAGGCCAGTGGCTCACGCGTGTAATCCCTACACTTTGGGAGGCTAAGGCAGGAGGATTACTTGAGGCTAAGAGTTCAAGACCAGCCTAGGCAACATAGTGAGACCCTGTCTCTACAAAAAATTTAAAAATTAGCTGGGTGTGGTGGCTCATGCCTGTAATCTCAGCTACTTGGGAGGCTGAGGCAGGAGGACTGCTTGAACCCAGGAGTTTGAGGCTGCAATGAGGTATGATCATGCCGCTGCACTCCAGCCTGGGTGATACAGCAATACCCTGTCTCCATTAAAAAAGAAGCGGTCTGGCCAAGTGCGGTGGCTCACACCTGTAATCCCAGCACTCTGGGAGGCCAAGGTGGGCAGATCACAAGGTCAAGAGATCAAGAGCATCCTGGCCAACATGGTGAAACCCCAACTCTATTAAAAATACAAAAATTAGCTGGGCGTGGTGGCTTGCTCCTGTAGTCCCAGCTACTCAGGAGGCTGAGGCAAGAGAATCGCTTGAACCCAGGAAGCGGAGGTTGTAGTGAGCCGAGATCGCACCACTGCACTCCAGCCTGGTGACAGAGCGAGACTCTGTCTCAAAAAAAAAAAGGAAGGGGCCTACTAAATCCAAGACTCATTTATTGAGTCAATTAAAGGAAACGCTGCAGACTATGCACACAGACAAAACATTTTTAAAGCAAATTTAAAGAGTGCAAATAAACTCCAAAATTGTATTGGGAGAACAATACCCTCTTGGGGTAAGTGTGATTCAAAAATCAGGTCACTGCTACCCTGAGGCACAGCCTGTATAACAGTATTAAATACAGATATTAAAATACAGACTTCCTCCAAATTCTTCTCATTAATTATGTCCACCATTTTGAATGCATCCAGACAGAATTTTACCAACAGTATAACAAGGTATGTATTCACATTTTCATTTGCATCTTAAGTACAAACTGTTGATGATGATCATGAAAAACAAGATTAAAGGTATGTTCATTTGGGAAGAAGCTACATTAATATTATTCATCCAACCACAAACACTTTTGTAATGAATGCAATACTGCACAATTCAGAGCTTTACAAAAAGTTGATATCAGTTTCATTAGAATTTTTTTCCAATTTAAATTTTTAAAAAGTTCAACTTAAGTAGTGCTTAACTATTTTATTCTAAAGTCTGTAAAATATATAAAATACCAAGATTATCCACAGTCACATATGTTTTGAAGTCAGGGGACACATGTATTTTCTTAAGATTGGTTCCATTTGTGTAGAAGGTCTGTAAGGATTGCCCAGTGACAACGTTCCACCACTGTTCAGAGAAAAATAAAATTCTCATTAGATTGGTAATTACACTGTGTGACAATTTATAGTGCCAACAGATCCTTTGCTCTATCTCCTCCCCCCAACCAAATTCAAGCAAACAGAAGGAAAATGTCTCGGGTTTAATGCTGAATATACTGTTCAACCTGGTCAGCCTTTTCTTGATGAACACTTGTGATGGCCTCACTGCTCCACCTACAACTAACTCCAAGTGGGAGAAACATGCAGCCTGCTTCAGAGCTGCAGACAGAACGCTACAGAGTCCATTACAGCAGTGATTGGACTGAACTCTCTTGTCTGCATGTCCTTCTCAGGAGAACAGGCAGTAGGTTGCCCCTCGCTTCACTCAAATGCCCCTTTGCAGACACAGACTGGTATTCTGACAGAGACCCAAACTATTTGTAATATGGGCTACAGGAAAGAATGTTCTCTCTACTAAATCTTTCCTTTCTCCAGGTGTGATGCAAGAGTCCTTGACCAAGTTTCTTTATACAATAATCTACACTATTTACTAAACAAATATTGAACATCTCAAACACAGCCAGTGCTCTAGCCAAGTCCTTCCTTTCCTTCCCAATCATTGAATTTGCTAGTAGTATTTATGTTCATTTAACACATGGGAATCATAAAGCTTACCCATATATCTCACGGCTAAAATGGGGGCAAGAGACAACAAACAAACTTTTTTGAAAAGGCCTCAAGCACACCAAGATCCTGAATATTATGCACACAATGACAGTGTCACCCACCTTTGTGCCTGTGGCAGTGCCCAGCATTCTGCCTTTCCCACGTGAGTGGGTCAAGTATGCATGTTCACTAATAGTAATAATAAATGCAAAAAGTATACCCAATGGATTTGGTAAACCTCACTGAAGCAGCATGCACTAACTTGGGATTTCCCACAACTCACAGTTTGCTTTGTAAAATAACAATGTAATCAAGATTACAGAGAACACATTCCACCAACCTGAGAGAAGACACGTTTTCAGTCACAAAGGCCCTTAGAGATCACTTAGTTCCACTGCCTAAAAAATGTACGCCACCAAGAACGAACCCTAAACCATGGACTTTGGATGATAATGAGGTGTCAGTGGAGATCCATCAATTGTAATAAAGGCACATCTTTGGTGGGAGGATGTCATAATGGGAGAGGTTATGTATTTGTGGGGGGAAGGGTATATGGGAAATCTCTGAAATGAGCTAGGTATTAGCATCACATCAAGTTTACAGATAAGAAAATCAAGGCACAGAAGTTAAACAACCTGTGCAAGGTCACAAAGTTAATGAGTGCCAGAGCCAGGCTTTGAACTCAGGCATTCTATCTAAAGGCCAAGGCCCACTCTCCTGACCATTACACTCTGCTGCCACCAAGTCATGGCACACCACCATTTATCACCATGTATTCCATATTTTCAATCAGCTTTCCCCTTCATGTGCATGAATAAATGTGAATTTCTTGTCATTCAGTATGTACTCCATGGCATAATGCAGGCAAACAGCTAAATTATTTTTTCACTTATAAATAGGAATAATTTGGAAGTTAAGAACTTTTTAGCTTCTGGATACCTACTTTATCTTACTGGCAACTCAATTTATACAGCTTGGATTCTAAAGTAAACAGACTCAAAAGGCCTATTCTTTTGGACACTACAGCAGCTGTTCCTTTTTACTTTTAATTTGCTCTGTGCTTTTGGACAGTCTCATTAACATGCTGGGTAGATGCAGGCTGGGCTATATCATAATCAGTTGAATAAGCTAGTAATCAAACCAGAAGGCAAAGGCAGCCTGATTGTCATTTAAATATACAGACTAAATATATAGGCTAGAAGTTCTTTTACCCTTAAGACATAATCTGATAGTATGTAAACCTATTCTGCTGCTTTATTTCAAGGTTCCCCAAGAACTCTGCAAATATGGTCACTGATCTTTATAACATCTTATAAGCCAGACTCTCAATTATGTGATAGCATTCTGTGGAGGCCAGAGAATCAAATGATGTGGTCTCTAGAAACTTGGTATCAAAGCTAAGCAGTTAAATTTGTCAGCAGCTAATATAGCTGAAGACTCCCAGCTTCCAATACAGACAGCAATGACTCTCCTCTAAGCATCATCCTCAGAACAGACTCGGTTCTAGTTCTTTACACTAAAGGAGAACAATTGGTGATCATTTCTCAGGATCTCCTAATAACTGAATGAAGATGTAGGTTAATGCAAGATTTTGTAAACAGAATTGTGCTTTCAATGAAACCTTGTAAAGGGATACATACATCCTTTCTTTTTTAAAAAAAAATATTGATATATTACAGTTGTACATATTTTGGGGGTACATGTAATACAAGGTGTAATGATCAAATTAGGATAATTGGGATATCCATCACCTCAAACATTTATCTTTTCTTTGTGTTGGGAACATTACAGTTCTTCTAGCTATTTTAAAATATACAATAAATTTTTAACTATAATTTCCCTACTGTACTATCAAATACTAAAACTTACTCTTTTTGTCTATCTGTATTTTTGTACCTCTTAGTACATCCTTTCATAAAGCTAAACACTGCCCTCTAATTGATCTTTTTTATAAGCTAGATTTTTATGGCGGCAAAATTGCAGCCATGTGGGTCTCATATAACCAAAACGCCAGTCATTCAAATATTTCTGAACACTTATTCTGCATTAAATAATTAATGAGAATCATTTCCTACACCTGAATGTTTTCAGTAAGAAATAGTGGTATCATAAGATCTTATTAGGGATCAATTTTAAATGAAATAGCTCTCAGAATGTCCAAATGATCAGCCCAATATAGAAGAGTCCCCAACCCCCGGGCCATGGACCAGTACTAGTCCGTGGCCTTTTAGGAACCCAGCTGCAGGGCAGGAGGTGAGTGAACATTACCGCCTGAGCTTTGCCTCCTGACAGATCAGTGGCAGCATTAGATTCACATAGCAGCAGGAGTCCTACTGTGAACTGCACATGTGAGGGATCTAGCTTGCATACTCCTTACAAGACTCTAATGCCTGATGATCTGAGGTGAAACAGTTTAATCCTGAAACCATTCCCCACCCCCAACTGCCCACTACCACCCCATCTGTAGAAAAACTGTCTTCCAGGAAACTAGTCTCTAGTACCAAAAAGGTTGGAGACCACCAATATAGAGTATCATCTTCTATCACTTTTTCAAGTAAACCACTATTCAAACGACTCACTTCAAGCATTCCCCTCCAGGTGAAGCCTCTGCTAACTCTCTAAGGTTGGTATGTTCACTCCTCTCCTTTGCAATTCCACCTCACTCATGAAAGCAAGTCACAGACCCCTTCTAAACTCTAGGGATTTTATGTTTACCATCTGCTTCCCCAATAGACTATAAGCTACTGAAAGGCAGGAACCAAGCCATAAACATTGTGCCACACGGCTGTGGCCTTAGCAAACACTGGGCATTCTACAGTCTTATTGAGTGGATGGATAAAAGATGCCTCAAAAAAACACCAAAAATATGACCCTGAAGTGCCACAACACACTCAAATTGCAGCCTCAACTACTAGTAAGTTTTAAAAAGCGAATTTGCTAGAGAGAAGAGAGGCAGAGACCTGGGTCTGAGTCCTGGCTTTTCTATTTATTAATTATGCAACTTTATTTTTTTTATTTGTTTTGTTTTGTTTTTGAGATGGAGTCTTGCTTTGTTGCCCAGGCTGGAGTATAGTGGTGCAATCCCAGCTCACTGCAACCTCCAACCCTGGGGTTCAAGCAATTCTCATGTCTCAGCCTCCCAAGTAGCTGGAAAACCAGGCACCCACCACCAAACCCAGCTAATTTTTTGTATCTTTAGTAGAGACGAGGTTTCACCATGTTGGCCAGGCTGGTCCTGAACTCCTGACCTCAAGTGATCCACCCACCTCGTCCTCCCAAAGTGCTGCGATTACAGGTGTGAGCCACTGCACCCAGCACTAATTATGTAACTTTAGGAAAATTATAATCTCCATAGAAAATCATTTTCCTTATCTGTAAACCAAGAATGAAATTTAAGCCTCACAAAGCTGGCTAGGATGAGGGAAGTTAAGCTTATTTTGTAAACTATAAAGCAATATATTGCTGCTATTATTACTGAAGAAATTTCAAAAATATGTTTTTTTTTAAGGTTTTCAACCAACGTAGTTAATTGTGATTGACATGGAAAACAGAACTAAGTTAAACACCCAACTTGCTAGTCATTCTGATGCCCCAAGTTTAGTATGGGGCAGTATGAAAGCTCTCGACTGAAGGCATCCCTAACACTGTCACCAGAGCTTTTCCAAGATCTGAGGAAAGTAGTCTTGTGGAACTCAGTCTCGTCACTACAAAGTGGGGATAACAGTAACTGCCATTTTTTTCTTTCTTTCCCTTTTTTGTTATTTTTAAATGTTTTATCTGGTTCTTTTTTGTTTTCAGTATGTTTTTCTGTTTTGTTTTGTTTTGTTTTGTTTTTTTCAGTTACTAAACTCATTTTACTACTAGGTTTTTTGTTTTGTTTTGTTTTTGAGACAGGGTCTCACTCTGTTACCCAGGGCGGAGTGCAATAGCGCAATCATGGCTCATTGCAGTCTTGACCTCACAGGCCCGAGTGATCCTCCCGAGTAGCTGCCTTTTTACTCCGCTGGGTTGTAAGAGGCCCAACTAAGAAACAGGAAGTGAAAATAGCTTGGAAAATATGATATAGGCTATTATTTTCTTTCACAGTCCTTGGGGAACTCTTACCTTAAGATATCCTCCAGCAGAGATAAGCATTTTGCCATCTGGAGAAAAGCAAAGGTCAGTCACCCAGCCTCCATGGGTAGCAGCTCCTTCTTCTGAAAGCGGAGCACACAAATGAAGCAGCTCACCGTTTGAGACATTCCATATCTAGGTAAACATGATACACAATTCATTAACAGAGTTATACAGAAGCTTCTCTAGTTTTAAAACATATATATGACCATATATATGTATTCTAAAATTATTTTACTAGACTTTTATAAACAACCCTATCACAGATGCTAATATTTCCATTTATTTCCAGTGACATTTAATATATAAGCAGTGCTCTAATTCTTCAAATAAATGTACATCAGAATAAGAAAAAGAACAGAGGCATAAATGACAAAAGAAAATAAAATCATCATTTGCAAATGTCTCCCTAGAAAATCCAAGAGAATCAAATGGAAAAACTCATTAGAAAGAGTTCAGTAAGACAGTACATATACATACAAAAATCAGCAGCTTTCCAATATTCTGAATAATTAGGGAGAAAAAATTTTTTTAATGTACCAACAAATATTTGTAAAATAACACAATTTAAGAGAGACAATTTTTTTCTGCAGTGGTTGAAAACTGAAATGCCACCTCGTAACTGGTAAAGGAGCACTTTTATCCAAAGATGCAAACTCAGAGCAAAATGAACATTTCCAAAGCAGCCCTGCCACTTCAGCTGACACACATTTATGTGACTGGTAGAGAAGGTTGGTTACTTAGTCCTCAAGAAGAAGAATCTTAATTTCCCTGGAAAGCCCATCTGATAACACCTCTATTCCTGCAAACTGTATACTCTCCTAGTCTTCTGCACTATACCTATTCCTGGAGTTGTAAATCCTCCTTTGTAATGAAAGGGGGAAAACCCCCACCTTCCTCATATACACTGGTTACCAAAGCAACCATCCCAATGCCCAAACTTTTCCAATCAGCTCCCCATAGTTCTTCTGACACAACTAAGTCAATTGACTCCTTTTCCATAATTTCTAATCTTTCAGCATGTAATACTTTTCCATAGTGTACTATGTTTCCATAGATACAAAGAAAACAACATTCTATGCCTCCTAAAAAGTTGTTTTCTAAAAGTCAAAATTATATATTTTTAAAAAATGGTTTTCTAAATAAAATTGTCATGGTTTGCATGCATATCTTAAGCACCGCAGGGTAATAAAAATTGGCCTATCATGGAGACTCTGACTCAATAAGGAGCTCTCCGCTGCCCCCCAGTGACCGAAATGTGAACCTCTGCTCTGTTCAACCGGCAGGCAGTCCTCAGAGGACTGCAACAAACCACACTGGAGATGGCTATCTAATGGGTATAGTGCTAAAGAGATCTTTTCTTTCAGCACAGAAACTGCAGGATTTGCAATTCATTTATAATCCAGACCACAATTTACAAAATTATTTTCCTCAAATCCTGCTACCAAAAACAACCTTTGGTTCAAGTCCAAAAATTAAGATGAATCATTCTCAAGCTAATGGTGCAGAATGAACTGCAAATAACTAGAGCATTTGCCTTCTCACATATACAGGGAATGCTTCACTCTAACTCTAAAATAAATTCATTTCTGCAGTGGAGCGCAGCTGTGAATACAATGTGCACAAGAAACAAAAAGAATGCCTCATCCAACCACAACTTCAGGAACTAGGCTTCCCTGGCCCATGAACAAAGGTCCCCACTGTGAAGAGTACTAGCCCAAGCTACAAGAAGAGTAGTGCTCTCATGCCAGCAAACAGCCTACCCTGATTTCTCCATTGTCATCTCCCGTTGCCAGCAAGGTACTGTCCACAGAGAAGGCAGAGCAGCGCACACAACCATTATGGCCCCTCAATTCATGAAGTGGCGAAAGGAGATCAAAACTCCAGATCTGGAAGGCAATTAGGATTGTTTAGCAATGCTACATATGCTCAAAGTAACCATCTGCAAACCCTGCCTTGAGTGCTCTTCAGCCATAAATTCAATCACATGGAAGTTCTAATATTTGGTAATTCATAAACTTTCATGAGATGCCCAAGTTCCAGCATGCAATCTTCTTAATTTTTCTTAGTTTCCCTTTAATTACTCAGTTAAATTCAGCTCAAAGATCAATGTCACCTCTTCCCTACTTTAGACCTAGATGGAAGAAGACTGAATCAGCTAAGAGCAGTCTGTGGAGTGAAGCAGACCTCAGTGTGTGTCCTGGCTCCACTGTTAGCTAGATTCTTGTGACTAGGACAACTCATATAAGTTTCTATAGCTTCAGACTCTGCATCTGTAAAATGAGGACAATCTTACCTATGATGTGAAAATTAAATGAGATTATAAAGAGTGAAATTACTAGCATGTGACAATCTTTAAAGGTTAGTCACTATACTAGTCTACTATCTTGGCAGCCAAATGCTGGGGTTTTTTCCTTTCAATATTTTTTCTCATGGTTTTGTCAACCTCATTTAGCAAGCACATATTAAAAACTACCAAGTTCCAAGCACTGTGAGCTAAGAACTAGTGGTGCAAAAAGATAAACTAGCTACAGTCACTATCCTTGAAAAGTTTATAGTACAATCACAAAGGCAGGCTCATAAACAGTTAGTGAACAGTTGTATGAAGTAAATGTTCTAACAAATGAATAAAATGTAATAGAAACCCTGAAGGTAGAGAAGAAAATGCTTCAAAAGAGCTGCCATCAAATCTAAGTCTAGAAGGATGAGTCACAATGCTTCAAGGTAAAAGAGTAGAGGTTTATCAAACCAAAGTTAGCAGCATGCACAAAAAGATGAAGGTGGAAAGCAGGCTGGCATAGAGGAAACAATGTAGCAGAAAAAGACAGTGATAAGCTAAGTAGTTGGCCTACAAACCATCAGATAACAGGTGTTTCAACAAGGGACACAGGCAGTGGTATGGAAGATAAAGTAGAAGAGGTGCAGACCAGAGGCAGGATGCTGGGACAGTCCACCAGTGGAGGAGGAGGAAAGCATGCTCTTCAGGGCAGTGACAAGGAGGAGAAGACAAATCTATAGGGCACTAAAGAGTCATCAACAGAGCACAAAAGTCAAAATCAAAATAGAGTCCCTGACGATTCCAAGGTTTATAGTCTGGAAAGATTGGTAGGAGAAAAAAGGAGAGAAGGGAATACTCAAGGTCCCCAACCAAGCAGCATCATTCAGCAGAATGTGATTTTATACACAAGTCTATTATATTACATCAATTATGTTAAAATTTTACCATCAGTGTATAATTAAATGTAAATCCCTTTCAATGATTTTTATTGCCTACAATATGTAATAGAGGTTGCATTTGATTAGTTATAGACAAAAAATAATCCATAAGGGAGAAATCATTAGTCCTCAATGTATTTAATTTGACACCAACTAAATACCAATGGGTATCCTCCAAAAGATAACAAAACATGAGACAGACATGTAGCGAGCAACTGTTATGTCCTGTTGGATATATTATTTGGACTCATTATGCATAACCACTACCAAAGTTTTATGCAGGGTTTCAACTGATTGACCTACCTTTGCAGTCTTGTCAGCAGAGGTAGATGAAAACTTGGTAGCATCATGAGAAATGTCACAAGAAAGTACTGTACCCTGGTGACAGACAAAGTCTTTTTCTACTTTTCCAGTAAAAATATTCCATACCTTAAAAAAAAAAAAAAAGAACCTGGAGGTTGACACTTTTAAGAACATTTTAGTAAAAACCACAATCAGCTATATGACAAATCTATAAAACAAGAGTTTTAGTACACTGACTGTTCTGACCCCTTTATTTTAAATGTCTGCTAGTATAAATGCTCATTAAAACACAGCAGATGGGCCGGGCACAGTGGCTCATGCCTGTAATCCCAGCACTTTGGGAGGCCGAGGCAGGTGGATCACAAGGTCAGGAGTTCGAGACCAGCCTGACCAACATGGTGAAACCCCGTCTCTACTAAAAATACAAAAATTAGCTGGGCGTGGTGGCACACACCTGTAATCCCAGCTACTCAGGAAGCTGAGGAAGGAGAATTGCCTGAACCTGGGAAGCGGAGGTTGCAGTGAGCCAAGATCATGCCACTACACTCCAGCCTGGGCAACAGAGTGAGACTTCATCTCAAAACACACACACACACACACACACACACACACACACACACACACAGCAGATGTAAGTGACTGCAACAAACAGAAAACAAGCATGAGAAAAATTTAAAAATTTTAACGTAAGTAGTTAGCCTCCAGTGGCTTTTGGCTGTCTCAATATAATCATTGCAATATGAGAATACTTTCTAAAAAAAACAAACTTATGCTTCAAATTACCTTCACTGTTCCATCAAATGACCAAGAAAGCAGTCTTGAATTTTTCAAGAGTCTGAAGTCTTTCACTGGTTCCTGATGGGCTTGTAGAACTTCACATTTCTCCAGTTGCCAATTCCATACCTGAATATCAATGAAATAAGTCTGATATTATCCTCCCCGATCCTGTCTCATTGGAGGGGTGGAAAGAGTGTGCATTCTCTTGTCTAAATCTTTTATGAGGGAATCTGTGGGGATCACTCCCGTGTGAGGCCCCTGGGAAATGGGCCTTGCCATACAGTGAGCTTGAGCCCAGACACAGATCCCTGGTTGGGGGAGTTGAGCTGAGGGAAAGCAGGAACCAAGAGAGGGACTATGTTATTCTAAATAATTAACAGACATTACTTTATGGATATAAGGACTTGGGAGGCAATGTGTCCACTTTCGGCTTCTTATGGTTTATTGCTTGATTGTGTTCATTTTGGACCCTTGTTACCTTCATTGTAAAATATTAACTTAAGTATTTACACTTGGTAACTTACTTACCAACTTACTGGGTGTAACTGTAACTTACTTACCATAGCTTACAGGGCTTAACTGTAACTTACTTCCCATAGCTTACTGGGCGTGACTGTAACTTACTTACATTGATCTATTGGGCGTAACCTAATTACTGAAAGTAACCTACTTATTGGGCATAACCTACTTAATGGGATTAACTTACTTACTGGGCGTAACTTGCTTACTGTAACTTAAGTACATTGATCTGGTGTAAACAACTTTGACTTCAGAAAAGTATATAAGGAAACATATTGCAAAACTAAAATGGCTGCTTGGACACAGCCTAAGCCAGCCCTCCAGACTCCGCTTTTCTATTTTCTTTCACTTCCATGCACTCTCTCCCTCAGGCTGAACGAGACATCTACGTTGGCGGTCTTGGGGACTCGTGCAGGTCGGTAGTCCCCTGGCAGACGTGCCGGACCCCGACACTTTTACTCACATGGCATTTCAGTAAAACAGAGAAGAGACTATGGTGTCCATATTTTACAGACAGACAGAAGCTGGGGTTAAGTAAATTGACTAGGGGCAAAATAAAACACTTTTCCTCCTAAATAAAATTTGTTTTCTTCAGTTGCTTGGAGAACAGTTAATTATACCAGAAGATAGAAAAAAACCACAATATGCCAGTGAGCTCACCATCTGATTAAATTTTCCTAAGAAAATTATCCCAATTACATATTCACAGGTTTCTGAACCTACAGGCTGGGGAAGTCTGCAGATCCTGGTTCCACTGAAACTGGCCTGGGAAGGCCAGCTGATTAAAGCAGCTTCAAACCAGAACATGGAGTTTCCAAGCTTCAAAATCTCAGCTATCTCTCAATGTAATCCTCAAAATGAAGGAAGTGAGAAGGCATTGTTTTTCATGTGGAGCTTCAGGAGGAGCTCCTCAGACAAAAGGAAAGGGGTGGGGAGGGATTGAAATAAAATGAGTAGCACAAAAGAGGCATAAAAACATATCTGAGACACAGGTACACAGAAGTTTATTTTTATGCCATGTCTACATTAAAGACATCTCTTAATTACTAAATCAAAGCAACTGTATTTAGAGCTTTGTTAATACCTGACTTCAAATTAACTTATTTAACAAACGTTTATTTAGTACCTATATACAAAGCAAATATGAATCAAATAAGAATCTAGCATAAAGAAACCTAAGAGTTTAGCAAAGAAAATGAGAAATACAACAAGAAACCCAAAAAAGCCTATAATAGAAGATACAATGATAGAGATAAAAGTTCTGTGAAACTCAAAAAAAGCAATTCCTTAGAAAAAATTTGGTGGCAATAGCACATTCAAAGTAGGCTTGAGGAATGGGTTGAAAGTGTGATTCAGAAACTGAAAAGTGTTCTTCAAAGGGAATAAATGCTGGAGTTAAAGTATAAGAGTAGAAAAACGTGAAAAAGGACCTACTCATAATTCCATCCGACTAGAACACAGGAGATGCAGAAGAAACAGAAGAAAAAAAAGGCTGAGAAGGTAGCCAAAGGAAACAGCCCCATGGGCCTGATGAAGCTAAAAATCTGAGGTATGAGCAAACAGGCCAGCTCCAAAAGAATAAAATGATAAAGAAAAATCAGCCACCACTACAGGTATTCACATGAGTAACATTCTGGGTCTAGCTTTTTACTGGCCAATATTAAATAGCAAAAATATCTTTTTTTTTTTTTTTAAGAGACAAGGTTTCCTCCATGTTGGTCAGGCTGGTCTTGAACTACCAACCTCAGGTGATCCGCCCACCTCGGCCTCCTAAAGTGCTGGGATTACAGGCATGAGCCACTGCGCCCGGCCACAGCAGAAATATCTTTAATCAGACCGAGGCAAAATCGTAAAAGAAACATCTCTTATTCCCCCTTTTTGTTTTCACTTCTTTTTCTATCACATTTAGCAGTTGTCCTCCCCACCAACCCCTGCCTCTCAGATCTCTCCTCATCTTCTGCTTCAGAATGCTCATTCACAGAAGCAGGATATCAGAGACATAGGGTCTTGTATGCAAGCAAGAGAACTTTAGAAGATGCACTGGAAGTGAGAATAATTCAAAAGAGAATGAATTAGGAATTTTCATATTTTAAGAACTCAATGAGATATGCTGGGGGAAGCGGAAGAAATG
The DNA here is from genome assembly GCF_049354715.1 of Callithrix jacchus. Taxonomy (NCBI): domain Eukaryota; kingdom Metazoa; phylum Chordata; class Mammalia; order Primates; family Cebidae; genus Callithrix; species Callithrix jacchus. The sequence goes on along the minus strand of NC_133510.1, from coordinate 101,813,962 downwards.
GAGGCTTTTCTGGCTTCCCAAATCATACCAGAGAGGAAGGGCACCACATGTGACTAAGCATAAAAGACCCTAGTCCATTTCTACTAGGAACCTCCTGGCTCTCTCCTCCTCCTTTCTGGGCTTTACTGGACTGGAAGATCAATGGCCATACCGAACAGCTCCTCCTAGTTTACAGAAGCTGCTTATCCTAGCTCTGCTTGATTCAGTGTTCATGTCTAACTTAGTATCATACTTCTGCCTTCCACATCAAGAACTCAGACTTCATGAGCACATATAACGGAGAATTTGACAACCACCGAGGGCAGATTAAGAGTAGTATTTACAGCTTTTGTTACAGCAGGTTTCTGACTAGGCAATGATAAGTGATTTTTTTCGTTGTGGTTGGACTGAAATATACAGAATAACCTTAATATCACTAAACTCCCACCAGCATTAGTCAACTGTAAACGTTGAGTTTAGTGATGTCTCTATCATTGACTATAATTTTTGCAATGTATATATACTTGTAGAATTTTTTTAGCTATATGAATAAAATTTAAATTGTAGAAATGCTAAGGAAACTTTTCATACCATCAAGAATCAACATAGTCTTATATACTAGCTCAAGTAAGCATGGCTAATACTTGGCCTTTATTTACCTCAAGGTGAAAGATCAAAAACTACCAAGGTAGACCTCAGTTTTCCCAATCCTAAGGGCTATAATCAGGTGAGTTGATTTTTCAAATTTTGGCAATAACTTCAGCTCAGCAAAGATTTACAAAACCCTTACTGTATTCCAGACACGGGATACAAAGATGATTAAAACAAATCTCCATTTATCATTTACAAAAACTTTAAAAATTAAAAACAAAACCCAACCAGTCATTTCTTGAAAATATCTATAGAGAGTTGTGTTACATTTAAAACACTGTAAGTATTCTGAGTAGAACAGAAAAAGAGGAAGAAACACAACTACTTAACTTATATTTCTAAATATAATCTAACTCCTTTTCTAAAAATATTTCTAGAAATTATTTTTCCCTCTAGCTGAGAATACCTGAAATCATCAAGCTGGTCATAAAAATCTTATGTTTTTTTGATAGAAAGACTACATAGTATACAATGTCTCAAAAGAATTTCATCAGATGTAGTTTTTGGTTTTACCCATTCCAAAACATCTGGAGAGAAAGAAAGGTGACTATTACACTGAGTTTTACAGCCTAGAACACCAGTGTAATGGGAGCCTATAACAAATGAGTTTCTGTACCGAAGCCAAATTTCCTTCCAATCATACTCCTTCCTAGGACTCACACAGACATAACATTAAAAGATCTTTTTTACAAAAGAGTTTTTAACAACATAATTAAATATTGCCACCATAAGCAATACATATACTAAAAGGAATATAATAACTTCCATTGAGCACATTATCTCCTTCACTTCTAAAGCCACAAAGAATAAAATCCTAGAACAAGGATAGGGCGACAAAGGAAAGAGAAAGTCCAAATAACCGTGAGGGAAACAGATGGGGCAAAGAGATTTCCTAAGAACAAGGCTATATATATACTTGAGATGGGGATGCTCTGCTGCCCAGGCTGGAGTGCAATAGCATGATCACAGCTCACTCCAGCCAGGACCTCCTAAGCTCAAGTGATCCTCTGACCTCAGCCTCCTGAGTAGCTGGAATTATAGGCATCCACTATCACACCTGGCTAATTTATTTTATTTGTAGAGATGGGGTCTTGCTATGTTGCCCAGGCTGGTCTCTAACTCCTGGCCTCAAGCAATCCTCCCACCTCAAGCAATCCTCCCACCTCAGACTCCCGGAGTGTTGGGATTAAAGGTATGAGCCACCGTGTCCAGTAAGGCCATATTTTTTTTTTCTTTGAGATGGAGTCTTGCTCTGTTGCCAGGCTGGGGTGCAACGGCATGATCTTGGCTCACAGCAACCTCTACTTCCCAGGTTTAAGCAATTCCCCTGCCTCAGCCTCCCAAACAGCTAAAACTACAGGTGTGCCACCACACCCAGCTAATTTTTTGTATTTCAGTAGAGATGGGGTTTCACCATGTTGGCCAGGATGGTCTTTTTTTTTTTTTTTTTTTTTTTTTCAAAGATGGGGTTTCACCACGTTGGTCAGGCTGGTCTTGAACTCCCAACCTCAGGTGATCCACCCGCCTTGGCCTCCAGAGTGCTTGGATTACAGGCATGAGCCACCATGCCCGGCCATCCAGGATGGTCTTAATCTCCTGACCTTGTGATCCATCCACCTCAGCCTCCCAAAGTGCTGGGATTATAGGTGTGAGCCTCCTATTGCCTGGCCCAAGGCCATATATTTAATGCCTCATGAAAACAAGAGAAGAGCTGCAGAGTTGTGAAGCTAGAAATGCTGGACCTCCCCCTCCTCCAAAGAGGTTAGGAAAATTGATTTCATATAAAAAAGAAGGCTGGCTGTGGTGGCTCACGCCTGTAATCCCAGCACTTTGGGAGGCTAAGGAGAGCAGCTCATTTGAGATCAGATGTTCAAGACCAGCCTGGCCAACACGGTGAAACCCTGTCTCTACTAAAAATGCCAAAAAAAAACAAAAAACAGCTGCCTGTGGTGGCAGGCGCCTGTAATCCCAGCTACTCGGGAGGCTGAGGCAGGAGAATCACTTGAAAACTGGGAGGTGGAAGTTTCACTGAACCAAGATTGAACCACTGCACTCCGGCTTGGGCGATAGGGTGAAACTCAGACTCAAAAAAAAGAGAAGAAAAGAGTTGTTGCTGAATCTCAAAGTCACCATGAGAAAAAAGGGGAAAAGGCAGACAATATCCCTATAGACAATGACAGCAAACTAGAAAAAAGGATCCCTGAATTTAAGGGCACCAACACAACTGAGGGTAAAATTACAATTCTGAGAACAGAGAATCCAGGGAAGGTATACAAACTAAATGTTGAGATCCAACATCTATTAAATACTTCCTGTTCTCTTCCCCAACAGCTCTGAGAACCTGCCAGCCAGGTTCATCCTCCAGGCAAGAGACCAGAAAATTCCTCTCTAGGAATCTGAGGAGACCAAGACAAAAGACCTGAAGATACTAACAACAAAGTTTCCCCTTCCAGATCACCTTTTAGAGAAGTCAACACACACACAAAGCTTTCAGCTAATTGTTTAGTACCCATCTCTGGTAGCTAACCACCATTAATTAGAGAGCTGAGGAGGCCTTCAAAATAGGAGGTCAAAACAACCAAACAGAAAAAAGCAACTTGGAGGGAACAACAACTACACAGCAAAATAAAAATTTGGGGGGAAAAATTATATGTATGTGTGTGTGTGCGTATAATTTGTGTGTGTGTGTGTCTCTCAGAGAGGTAAAAGGAGATATTCTCCCTATAAAATAAGAACTTAATACATTAGAAATAGAATAGTAGACATGAAAAACTCAATAAAAAGGCTGGAAGGCAAAACTGAGGAAAACTTCCAGAAAATAGAGCACAGTATAGAAAGATGAAACGTTGAAAAAGAAAACTAGAGTATCAGTCCAGGAGATCTAACACCTGAATAATGGATGTCACAGAAAGAAAAAGCAAACTGGACCAAAAAGAAAAGAATCAAAAAAATAATCAAGTAAAATTCCATGAACTGAAAAACATAGGTTTCCAAATTTAGAAGGGAGACTGAATGTCCAAAATAATGAATAAAAACAAACACCAGAGCATATCATCAGGAAATTTCAAAATTCTGGGGACAAAATGAAAATCCTAAAATCTTCCAGAGAGAAAGATTAGGAAGCAAAATGGCTTCAGACTTCTCAACATGAACTTTGGAACTTGGAAGAAAATGGAGCAATGTCTTCAAAGTTTTAGTGTAAAATAATTTCCAACTACATCCAAAGATCAAATCTTCCTAAACTGTGTTAAGGCAAAAAAAACAAAAACAAAAAACCACATTCACAGTACTCTTAGAACACAGTGATCATAATAACAGGAGGGATCTAAACAAAATTTCATTATAACTGGGATAACATGGATTGATGAGTGTGTATGAATGCGCATGTACATACGCAGAAGGCAGGACAGGTAGGAGGAGGAAAAAAGGTATCTTCCTGTAGGGAATTCAGTAGATAATTCCTCAAATGGGAAAATCAAGGAGAGCACGATAAGCATGCCATACAGAGGCATGAAGGTAGTATCAAAAGAAACATCTAAAAGCTAAAGTGGTGCCTCTGGAAAAAGAAAAATGGGAGAAAGAATTTATTTTTAATAATAAGCCTTGTAATACTATTTGAATTTTAAAAGAATGTGCATTAGGACTTTAATAACAATCAAGTAAATTTTAAAAGAATATATAGTAAGTTTAGGCCTCCATATCCACAATTCTTTATTATGTCAAGCTATTTTCTTTCCACTGAATTTCATTCCTGTAGTAAACATTTTATTCTTAAAAGGAAAGAATAAAATGATTTCCTTTGGATTTTGTAAGGCCGGTTGCCTCGCCAGGAGCTCGGATACGCCCATCCCTCTCTATGCCTGAAAATTAAGTCACCAGAATCTGCACTCAACACACGACCACCTCTGCACTCCGCACCAGAATCTGCACTCTACACACACCCACTTCTGCACTCCGCATCAGAATCTGCACTCTGCACTAAACTCTGCACTTGGCACCAGTGCCCACTTCTGCACTCCGCACCAGAATCTGCACTCAACACTAAACTCTGCACTCGGCACCTAGCCTGCCATTGGAAAACCCCTCTGCACTCCACACCAGAATCTGCACTCAACACTAAACTCTGCACTCGGCACCTAGCCTGCCATTGGAAAACCCCGCCTACCTACCAATAGCAGCTCGCCCCGTCCACATCCTGTTTCTCCACAGTCAATCAAACACCTTCACTCCCTATAAAACCCCATGCCAGAGAGAAGTCAGGCACGACTTCCCTGGCCCCTTTCCCCGGGACCAGGGAACCTCGTCTTGGAGTTAAATAAATTGGCATTTAATTTTCTTATGCTGGCCTCAGTTTCCTCATTTTAAACTCGGCAATAAACCTCACAAGATAATAACCCTTACAAGTGGTGCTGAAACCCGGGAGGAGTTGTAAGACCCCTCCTGGGGGAAACTGCCTCCTCCACCCGAAGCTGGACCAGGGAACTGCTCCATCACAAGGTAAGACTTCTGTTACCCACAGCCTCTCCCACTGCCTGCCTCGTGGACTCCCTGCTCGTAACCATGGCTGCGTCAGGGACTCCTTCTCGTTTCTCACCGTGGGCCCGGGGCCCCAGCATCATCTCGAGGACCTGAGCGTAGAGGAGACATCCCTACACTCTTGTCTTCTCCCCGTGAGGGGTTTCTCAGGGTCAGGATTCTGAGGGAGACGTCCCCACCTTCCTGAACCCTCTCGTATTCTCGTGCATTCCCTGCTCGTAATTGTGGCTGCGTCAGGGACTCCTTCTTGTTTCTCGCTGTGGGCCTGGGGCCCCAGCCTCATCTTGAGGACCTGAGCGTAGAGGAGACGTCCCTATACTCTTGTCTTCTCCCCGTGAGGGATTATCCGGGGGTCAGGAATTTGAGGGAGACGTCCCTATATTCCTGAACTCTCTCCAGTGTTCAGTAGTGCAGTCCAGGACGCCTTCCAAACATCTCCACAGCAGCGGCCAAGGTTTAGGTATTCAGAAGCCCCGTTTGCAGACCTGGGCCCTGCCTAACAGCAGGACCAAATCCCCGGCTTACGGTACTAAAACATCTATCTCAAATCAGCCCTTTGGCTTATAAAGTCCCATTAATTAAGTAACTGTACTTTCAGTTTCTCTTCCTAATCCCGAGTGAGTGAGTGAGTGAGTGAGTGAGTGAGTGAGTTTATGTGTAGTCCCACGGCCTAACAGCTACAGGGCTTGTGTGGGCCTCAACCCACAGTTCCACAGGGACGTCATAAGGCATAACGGTGACTCACCTCAGGACTGAAAGTTCTGAGGTGACCAGGCCTGTGGGTTATATGAGTACACCTTAGCCAAGACGCCCTGGAACATCCCTTCGGGATATGGCCGTGAAGGCATCAGACTGGTCTCCCATCTGGGGGGCACCCACCCTTTGTCCATCAATCCTATATGTGGCTCTGTCTCAGACAGCCCTAGCCCTATCTCTTTTTATTTTCTTTCTCGTTATAATCATTGCAGCCTGTAAGTTCTCTCAGCCACCCACCCAAGGAAAGGAGTACTTCTGCCCGTGTTGGGTATAATACTTTCCATATTCCTTTCTTACCCCTAACTACCCCACAAGAAAGTGAACCATGGGCAATCAGGAGTCCCGCCCAGATCCTAAATCGCCATTAGGATGCCTAGTCCAAAATCTACCCAAACTGGGTCTTTCCATTAAAAAGAAAAGGCTGCTTTTCTCTCTACCGTGGCCTGGCCACAGTACCCTCTGGATAACCAGTCTAAGTGGCCTCCGGAAGGCACACTCGACTTCAATGTCCTGACAGATTTAAATAACTTTTGCCAAAAGAACGGTAAATGGTCAGAGGTCTCCTACGTACAGGCTTTCTGATATCTTCGCTTCTGCCTCGCCCTCTGCTCCTCCTGCACCACTGCCCAGGTCCTATTAGCCAAAACCCTGCCTTTGCCCTCAGCCTCTCCCAACTCTGCACTCTCCAAAAACCCAGAAGACCTGTCCTGCCCCGCCCACTTTACCAATCCCTCTCCTTATGCAAGGCCTCAACTCCCTCCTCCCTCTTCTCCTTCTCCTCCCCAAAGCCCTAATATGACTTCCCCTGTCAGTGCTTGCACTGGCTCTCACGACCCCACACTCCTCTGCCCTTTGTGTGAGGTAGCCGGAGCAGAAGGCGCTGTCCAAGTACATGTTCCCTTCTCTCTCTCTGATCTATCAGCCATTGAAAAAGGCCTAGGGTCATTCTCTACCAATCCTACTGTTTATACCAAAGAATTTCGTTACCTCACCCAGGTGTACGACCTCACATGGCATGACAGCTATGTGATCCTGTCCTTCACTCTTACTCCAGATAAGCGTGACTACATTCTTACAGTGGCCCGAGCACACGCTGATCAGGTACATCTCACAATCAAATGCCAGTAGGTGCAGCGGTGGTCCCCGAGGCCGACCCTCATTGGGACTATCAAACCGGCCGCCGCCGCCAAGACCAAATGCTACAGTGCCTCCTAGTGGGCATGCAAAGCGCAGCTCAAAAGGTAGTTAATTATGACAAGTTAAGGGAAATACCTCAAGGTCCTGATGAAAACCCAACTGCCTTCCTAGACCGACTAACTAATGCTATGATCCTTCATACCCGGCTGGATCTGGCCTCCTTAGCAGGGGCTACAGTCCTAGCCACCCACTTCATCTCCCAGTCAGCAGGTGATAAAAGGAGGAAACTTAAAAAAGCTGAGGAGGGCCCCCAAACTCCCATACAGGACCTGGTGAATATGGCATTTAAAGTTTTCAATGGCCGAGAGGAAAAGGCTGAGGCCACCCACCAGGCCCGTTTACAGCAATAGGTAGGCCTCCAAACCCGAGCTCTTGTAGCAGCCCTGAGGCCAGCAGCCCACCGAACATCCGGTGGAGGGGGGTCCATCAAAACCCTCCCAAAATTCTTCAAAGGCTCCGCCAGGGCCCTGTTTCAAATGTAGCCAGGAGGGACACTGGGCACGGCAATGCCCCTGTCCTCGTCCACCTCCTGGACCCTGCCCAAGCTGCAGACTGGACACTGGAAGGTTGACTGCCCATCCCAGGCTGCAGGCTCACCCCCCACACCTCTATGTGGAGGGCAGGCCGGTCCACAGAATGCAGTCCCTTCACTTGAACATCTCGGGCTTCTGGACGACTGAAGCAGCCCAGACTCGAGGACCCCCATCACCCTTGCCGAGCCCAGGGTAACACTGCAGGAAATGGGTAAGTCCATTTACTTTTTAATGAATACAGGGGCTACCTATTCTGCCTTCCTACTCAGGGCCTAGTATACTTTCCCAGGTTTCAGTCGTGGGAATTGACAGGAAGCCTTCCTGTCCTAATCAAACCCATCCCTTAGCCTGTATCCTTGATGGACACTCCTTCTCTCACTCCTTTCTAATCATACCCTCATGCCCAGTCCTACTTTTAGGACGAGATATTCTCCAGACTGTAGGGGCCACCCTCCAACCCACTGGCCCCCCACACTCAAGCCCTTCACCCACACACCTCCTACTGCCACTATTAACCGACACCATGCCCTGTCTTAATTTCTTGCCTCAACCCCCTATCCCTCCTGATGTAGTTAATCCCTTGGTATGGGATACCTCCAAGCCTGTGGTGGCCAGACATCACACACCAGTTAAAATTCTTCTCAAGGATCCTACCCACTTTCCCTCACATCCCCAGTTTCCTATCTCCAAAACCCACCGCCAAGGCCTAAGGCCTATAATCACCCGACTTCTGGCCCAGGGACTCCTTATCCCCATCAGTTTCCCTTGTAATACTCCTATCTTACCAGTCCAAAAGTCAACCGGCAACTACCTCCTAGTTCAGGACCTGTGCCTCATCAACGAGGTGGTGGTACCCCTCCACCCAGTGGTCCCCAACCCATATACCCTGTTATCCAACATTCCCTCCACTACCTCTCATTTGACGGTTCTTGACCTCAAGGACGCCTTCTTTACTATTCCCCTTCACCCAGAGTCTTACTTCCTCTTTGCCTTCACCTAGACCGATCCTGACACCAAACTGTCACAGCAGCTCACCTGGACGGTCCTGCCCCAGGGATTTAGAGACAGCCCCCATATTTTCAGACAAGCCTTGGCAGCTGACCTGAGCTCCTGCTCCCTCCAACCCAGTCTCCTTCTCCAGTATGTGGATGACCTATTACTTTGTAGCCCTTCCCTCTCCCTATCTCAATAGCATACTGCCACTCTCCTTAACTTTCCTGGATCCCAGGGGTGCCGGGTATCTCCCTCTAAAGCACAGTTGTCAGTCACCTCAGTAGTCTACTTAGGCATTCGCCTCACCCCCAAAACTAAAAGCCTAAAAACTGACCACTGGCAGGTACTTCTTTCACTGCAGCCCCTGGAGACTGCAGACCAGATTCTCTCCTTCTTAGGATTTGTAGGATTCTTCCATCACTGGGTACCTAACTTTGCTGCTCTAGCTAAACCTCTGTATGTGGCAGCTAAGGACACACCCACGGGACCCCTCTCTCATCCCAGAGTTGTAAAACAAGCTTTCAAAACCCTACAAACTGCTCTGTCCATGGCACCTCCACTTCAACTGCCAGACCCTAACCATCCCTTCCACTTGTTTACTGATGAGAAACAAGGTGTTGCAGTTGGAATCCTAACCCAACCCCTAGGTCCTGTATATCGTCCTGTAGTATACTTACCAAAACAACTTGATCCCACAGTCAGGGGATGGCAGCCTTGCCTACAGGCCCTGGGAGCGGTAACAGAACTTACCAAGGAATCCCTAAAATTTACCTTGGGCCAGCCCATTTCAGTGTTTTCTCATCGACTGACTGACCTTCTCTCTCACAAATCTCTCGCTCACCTAGGACCCTCTCACCTACAGGAGTTTCATCTACTCTTTATTGGAAATCCTTTAGTCAGCCTTCATCCCACTTCTCCACTCAACCCAGCTACTTTGCTTCCCCTTCCATCCCATTCCCCCTCCTCAGCCCATTCCTGCCCTGAACTAACAGATGCATTTGCTAAACCTCGGGAGGGCCTGTCTGACCTTCCCCTATCTAACGCAGAATGTAGATGGGAGTTCAATATTGACAGCCAAGGGGTGGCGAAAAGCAGCCTATGCAGTAGTTACAGACAGCCACCCCAGCAGTACGTGGCTAATATTTCGGTCCTATATCCACATTGTGCCAGTGGAAATAGACTTAACTCATTAAGCAACTCCAACCTGCAGAATGAGGCCACCTTAACTAACCAACTCAAGCCCTGAAGCAACACTCCCCAACCTTTCTCTTGGTTAATGCTAGTATGGCAAGGTGTTAACATGTTGAGCTTAACCGAAGCCAAAAACTTCACTAATTGCTTTTTATGTGCCTCCCTTAACAAACCCCCCTTAGCCGCAGTTCCCCTCCAGACCGGGTTCAACCTGTCACAATCACCCACAGGGCCTGACACCACTTTAACAGGTACCCTGCTGTTCAAAGTACATTCTATCTGCTATGGGACAGCCAGCAGTCCTAGCCTCAGGTGCAACACCACAGAAGAAGTAAAAATCTTCCCTTTACGCGCCTCCAGGAGGATACTTTTGGTGTAATGGAACCCTAACCAAAGTTATTGATGCCTCCCTCCCCTTCCCTGTGTGCCCGTCACACTAGTCCTGCAGTTAGAAGTGTACGGACAAGCCGAGTTCCTATCCCTCACCACACCATCCCCTAATCACCGGAGCAAAGGAGCGGTCTTCCTCCCGATAGTTGTTGGCCTCTCTTTAGCATCCTCTCTAGCAGCAGCTGGAATAGGGAGCAGTGCCATGGGCTACAGCGTCACTTCAGCCGCTTAACTGGAAGACAAGCTCCGTATGGCTACTGAAGCATCAGCCACCTCTTTAGCCTCCCTCCAGCGACAAATCACGTCGCTGGCTCAGGTAGCTCTCCAGAACTGATGGGCCCTAGACCTACTAACGGCAGAGAAAGGATGTATCTGTCTGTTTCTCCAGGAGCAGTGCTGCTATTACATCAGTGAAACAGGTATTGTGGAAGAAAATGTCAACACTCTCTATCACCTCCAAGAGAACCTCCACAAGAAGCAGAGCGCACCAGCCTTGTCTCTCAACTGGTGGCAATCCCCCATGCTTACCTGGCTAGCTCCCATTATCACCTCCGTTATTGTTGTGTGTCTTCTAATAATGCTAGCCCCTTTTTTCCTCAGGTTTTTACAGGCACGCATGAGGGAAATCTCCAGGGTGACCAAATGCTACTTCACCCCTATGTCTGACTCCCAACTGAGGCACCAACCAACTGACCCCTTCCCCTCACTCCACCCCTATTCAGCAGGAAGTAGCCAGAAAGAAGCGGCGTCCTATATCATCAAAAGGGTCAGAATGTAAGGCCGGTTGCCTCGCCAGGAGCTCGGACACGCCCATCCCTCTCCATGCCTGAAAATTATCACACCAGAATCTGCACTCAACACACGCCCACCTCTGCACTCCGCATCAGAATCTGCACTCCGCACTAAACTCTGCACTCAGCACCAACGCCCACTTCTGCACTCCACACCAGAATCTGCACTCAACACTAAACTGCACTCGGCACCTAGCCTGCCATTGGAAAACCCCGCCTACCTACCAATAGCAGCTCGCCCCGTCCACATCCTGTTTCTCCACAGTCAATCAAACACCTTCACTCCCTATAAAACCCCACGCCCGAGAGGAGTCAGGAACGACTTCCCTGGCCCCTTTCCCCGGGACCAGGGAACCTGGTCTGGGAGTTAAATAAATTGGCATTTAATTTTCTTGTGCTGGCCTCAGTTTCCTCATTTTAAACTCTGCAATAAACCTCATAAGACAATAATCCTTACAGATTTTACTACTGTAAATTAAAATAAAGAGAAATGTGACACAAAGTATGCTTACTGATACAAATCCAAATACCAAGGCTGGCAAGAAAATGCAAATGAGGCTGGCATAGTGGCTCACGCCTGTAATCCCAGCACTTTGGGAGGTGGAGGTGGGAGGATCACAACGTCAAGAAATCGAGATAATCCTGGCTAACATGGTGAAACCCTGTCTCTACTAAAAAATACAAAAAATTAGCTGGGCTTGGTGGCACAGGCCTATAGTCCCAGCTACTTGGGAGGTTGAGGCAGGAGGTGGCAGGCTGAGCTCACGCCACTGCACTCCAGCCTGGTGACGGAGCGAGACTGTGTCTCAAAAAAAAAAAAAGAAAATGCAAATGAACCCTTCATTTTCAAAATAACCTTCCCACAGAGGGTTCTAAGACAAACTCTCTGCCTCACCCATAGAAAAATATGAAACATCAATGGGTTTCATCTATGCCCATGTGCATAATCTGAATGTATGCCCAAAGTAATGTGTTTAAAATATACACCAGATTTTAGGCATAATCATAGTGCTTCTTTGCTAGAATCATCATTAAATATGTTAAGAGTTCATCCTCCCTCTCACCTGAATTGCAGAATCATCAGAACTTGAAATAAGAGTCTTCTCATCGGCTGTGAACTGGATGTGCCGTACAGTTTTCTTGTGCCGAATCCTGGACTGGAAGATTCTATTGTTTACAGGTTCTAAAATCTTCAAAGCAGAAAAACACAGAAAATTAATATGAAGAAACTAAGCAACACATAGGCATTATGCCCCAAAAATATTAAACTAAAATTACACTAGAGGGTACACAATTTCCATCTGGTGCTTTCAGCCTAACTGAAAACAAATGAATGTCACATATATATGCACACATGTATGCATACATGCAAACACACTACACCCTAAAATAAAACACTAACTGCAATCAACAGCCGGCAGTAGGAACTAGTGGTCCTTCTGAGTACTCAGCTACCCACTTCAATAAACAAGTGGCTATCTGGGCTCTCCCTCCAAAAAAAAAAAAAAAAAAATGATATTTAAGATGAATAAGAGAGAAGAAAGAAAATAAGTCCTGGATGAGAAGGCAAATTCTTCATAAAACAATATAAACAGGAAAGATAAAAGATGATGAGGGAGACAGGTAAAGGAAAAGAGGATATGAGAAGGTTGGCCCTATCATATCCTCACCATATATGACAGTTAGTGAAATGAGGATACTTAGGAGGGCCAAAGAGTAATAATACTCCAAATAAAACTAGTAACAAACTCAAAAGAAAATGACTATGTCAAAAAAGGATTTCAAATGAACTCATACCAAAAAACAAAACAAAAAGAAATACTTTTCGTTGACCAAATTAAAATGTACTCAAGAAAGCCTAAGGAAAATACAGATGATGCTAAAACAGGAGATTCCAGAAACTCAAACCTAACCCACATGTCTAGAAGAAAAGTCCCTTGAAAACAAAGGGGAATCATGTTAATGGGAACCTTCATAAATCAGCGGGATGGATGACCTCACAAACCCTATGAGGCCAGGGCAGGATAGCATAATAGTTGAGCACATAGCCTCAGAGATCTGGATTTGAATCCTAGCTCTGCCACTTACCGATTTTATGAAAATCGTGGAAATAAGAGTTTAGACATCTTTAAAATAAGAATAACAATACCTAACATCCAGGATGTTATAAGAATTCAATGACAGCAACTGGCACAGTAAACATTACCATTTACAAATAGTAAATGGTAGTTGCTATTATTTGATGATACAAGGCTGCACCATATGAAATGCCATTTTATAGGTAAATATTGGTAATTTCATATGGTTCATTATGTATTATTTATATTATTTGATGACTTTGAGGGAACTAACAACGTGGATGAAGCACGTACGTATGTTGCAAGTTTATTTTTAAACTATCTAACGGACTTATTTTAAGATATTTAAGTGGTAAAAATGAGAAGAATGTGGTGCTGACTTGCCATCAAGGTGAAGAGGAAAGGGAAACCAAGGACTCTTTAAGAATAAATAATAATACACAACAGTTTGAGAGCTGAGCCTGAGAGGGAAGTCTAAGGTTCATTTGTAAATGTATAATTATCCCTTGCTTAAGAAATACATATCTATGATGCACTTTCTCAGAATAGTACGTATCTTAACAAAGAGTAAATAAATTTTTCACAATAAAGAAGAGAAAACAAAGCCTAAACTCTCAATCCATGACACACGGGCCATGGCAAATATACAAGAGTGTTGAGATCACTATCTAAATGCTTCCTTCTTCACTTTATGTCTATGCATATAGTCTCCTCTCTGTGGGGCAATATGGACTGGAGAATATTTGTGTAATTCCTTATGAAAATGAATCCAAAGTAAAATAACTGTGGCCACGGCCATTATTAATTTTTAACCAATGTTAAAAAATAATTCCCAGATACCTGGTGAGAAAATGTGAGAGAAGAAATCAATGTTTTTGAAAAATCATTATAAAGCTAGAGAAAATGTGTTTTGTGATGAATTTCACTTGTGATAAAGACAATATTTTTATACAAAATAACTTTTATTATACTATATTTTTTGCCTTACAAAGTATTTCTATTTTTACTTATTTGGTCTTGTTAGATAAATTAAGGATTTCAGGTGGTGAACTGAGGTACTTATGCCACCAAAAGTAGAACAGCAAGGATTGGTGGAGTAGGCAAGCACAGGCAGCCCTGCACCAATATTCCTAATGAGTCTTATCAGTACCAAAATGGAACCAACTTATACCCTAAATAGCTGCGCTTCTAAGAAGAGGAGGAAAAAAAAATGTTCTTTGCATAGTCACTGAATCTTGATAGACTGTGTTTGATATATGTGGAGAACAGCAAAACAACTAGGTAGAATAAGGGACAGAAAAAGACAAAAAGTATGAGAAACAGTAATAAAGGAAATCTGAAAAATATACAGCCAACTGGGTAAGACAATTTTTAGTCTAACAGAACAATGATTAATCGATAATAGAAAGATTTGTTTAGTATAAAAGTGTACAATAGGCTGGGCATGGTTGCTCACACATGTAATCCCCACATTCTGGGTGGGGCCAAGATGGGCAGATCACTTGAGCCTGAGAGTTTAAGGTCAGTCTGGGCAACATGGTGAAACCTCCATCTCAACAAAAAAGGAAAAATTAGCTTGGTGTGGTAGTGCATACCTGAAGTCCCAGTTACTCAGGAGGCTGTGTTGGGAGGATCGCTTGAGCCTGGGAGGCAAAGGTTGCAGTAAGCCAAGATTGTGCCACTACACTGTAGCCTGGGCAACAATGTAAGATCCTGTCTTAAAAAAAAAAAAAAGTATCCAATCCTAACACTCTGGAAGGCTAAGGCAGGACAATCACTTAAACCCAGGAGTTTGAGACCAGCCTGGGCAACATAGGAGACCCCATATCTACAAAAAAATAAGAAATTAGTTGGGTGTGGTGGTGTACACCTATAGTCCTAGCTACTCAGGAGGCTTAGGTGGGAGAATCACTTAAGCTCCGAAAGTCAAGGCTGTCGTGAGCTGTGATTGTGTCACTGAACTCAGCCTGGGTGACAGAGCAAGACCCAATTTCAAAAAAAAATTATTAAATAAAAAGTAAAAAGTGCACAATACCAGACATATAATTAATTTTTATTAATTAATTCTACTGTGCATAAAGATTCTGAAGAATAGCACTGAATACCTCAATGGCTCCATTTTCGTCTCCAAATGCTATGTACTGAAGATGTGGACTTAAGCAACAGCAGCTAACTTGAGCTTCAGTCAGATAATCAATCTGACCTGTTTTTCCATTAATGAGCTAATGAAAAATGAGGCAAAATCAGTTATTAGGCTGTAAGAGCAGTTTTTGTTCTTTAGAACAAAGACTTCAATTGAAAAAAATAAAATAAAACACAGAAGATAACCAACAAGAGCTCTCAAGGGAACAACAAAGCCATATCCTAGTCACAGCAGCTGCATTTAGCACTTCACACTTTCATTTCATTCCACTTTGGTGGTTCAAATACATTTTCATAAAATAAAACAAGCATTAAAAGGTTTTAAAAGCAGCTGCTGTACCCACCGCCGGAGACACGTCTGTCTGATTTGTAATCCCACAGCTAGCTCCATACTTTTCCATTTCTTCACAAAGCCCATTTTTAATAGAGCTATCATTTATTAAAATACACTTTTCTGATATATTTCAAGGCTGTTGGTCAAACAAGACTAAGACAAATATAAAAAAACAAATCCAAATGAAAATGGGGCTTATATCCTCCAAATCACTCAGAAAACAGTGTAAACTAAGATTCCTTGGAGTGGGGGGAGTGAGGACACTGTAGAGGAACTTGCGCATAATTCGCGAGGTTGGAATTACAATGCTTAAACAAAGATTACCTAATTTCATAATCTGTACCAATGCTTAAATCCCATGAATTGTGATGCCTTATCATTCATCCAAAACATGTGACCTGAAAAAAATATATCTAAAGCATAAATCAATTGTCAAATACCTCTCTCTAACTTAGTGTCATAACCTAAAACTCTTGAATTATTTTTCAACATGAAATAAGCAGTCATTTGTTTCTGGTACAAAGATTACAGAGTCAATGAATAACAGGTGGCTTTTCCTTAACAGTATTCTACCTAGCACATTTTGATCTATTAGATATTTAAAGTGAAAACTGAACTATGATAAGCTGAACATCTTCCTTCTCTCAAAAATTAATTTCAAGAGCTCTTTTTAAATAGTAACTAAAAAAGTTATATTTACTTAAATAAAACTATTAAGTTTATCCTCTAAACTCTCCCACAACCACTGACACAGAATGATACCTTCTAGACAGATGACTTTTTTAAGTCTCACAGTTAGAACAGTCATTAAAGAAAGGTTGCACAAATTTAATATAGGAAATACATGCATGAGGACACTAAATTTGACAAGAAAACTGGAGTGGAAATATCCCAAGTGGAAGAAGCAGCTTTATAAAAAACAGTTAATGAGAAATTCACATTGAAGTCTACATCCCAATTCACCAAAGTACTATTCATTACAAGCTCCTAATCAACATATTGAGAACAACAGTAAAACTTGTAAATACAAAGCAAGTCATATTCAGAGGTGTTTTACAGCTTGATTTTGACACCCACAGTAAACAAGAAGTTATCACAAACCAGGTAATTTACTTTCAGATATCTACTCCTGAATTTGGATTCTACTTTGACCCTGTAACTAGCTCAGAGACTGTGAAGATAAAAAGGACCTTACAAACTGAGGCTCAAAGAGTTGATAGAATTTATATGACATCACAGAACTAGTTGATAAAGAAGTCTGAACTTGCACCTGTGTCACCTTAGTGAAAAGTCACTATTCTCTCCACTACACCAAGCTGAGCTCTACAGCTTTACAACTTACTGAGATTTGAGCTGGGAATGGCAGCTCTCGCCTATAATCTCAGCATTCTCATTCTAGGAGGCTGAGGCAGGAGGAGTGCTTAAGGCCAGGAGTTTGAGAGCACCTTGATCAACATAGCGAGATGCCCCCATCACTATAAAAAAAAAAATTTTTTTTAAATGACAACTTATTAAGCTCTGTCCTACCCTATGTCCGTCTGTCTCAATTGTTTGCTTCCTCTCATACCTTCCACATATGTGCTCTACTACTCTCATCTTCTCTATTCTGTTCTTCTCTCTCCTCTCTAGCTCAACATCACTATCTCATTTCATTCTCTAACACACATTCATGCTCCCTATTTTTCAATAAGCAAATCAAGAAAAATCAAATGAAAAGATGGAATAAGATTATGGTATCACTGCCAAAACCTTTACCTAGAAGTTAATAAAGCACTTCTAAAATCCATATGGAAAAAGTTAACTCAAGCTGCATTCGTGCTCTTAAAGAGCTAATGAAAGGTCTTAAACATATTATGAGAAAAGTTTCGTCTCTACTAAAAATAAAAAAAATAAATAAATAAATTTGGTTGGGCGTGGTGGCTCACACCTGTAATGCCAACTCTTTGAGATGCCAAGCTGGGTGGATCACTTGAGGTCAGGAGTTCAAGACCAACCAGGCCAACATGGCAAAAGCCTGTCTCTACAAAAATTAGCTGGGCATGGTAGCACACGCCTGTAGTCCCAGCTACTCGGGAGGCTGAGGCATGAGAATCTCTTGAACCCAGGAGGCAGAGCTTGCAGTGAGCCGAGATCATGCCACTGCACTCCAGGCTGGGCAACAGAGAAAGACTGTCTCAGAAGAAAAACAAAAAGAAAGAATATAGTTTATAGGATCATTAGCCCTCACAAATGAAAGGCTTTTTGTCTTTTCTCAATCCTATGTCTCTGAGGATCATTGGCCCTCATATGAAAGGGTTTCTAGCCTTCTCAATCCTATGTCTAAGGGAATCCTCAGGCCAAGGGAGAATGTCTCACTAGTTCACACAAAAGCCATGCCACTTCCCGCCCTTCTCAGCCACAAGTCACAGTCACATGCTGTCAGCTCCATATGCTGACACCTCCTTCAATGGCCCACATTCTGCTGTTCTACTTGGGCTGACCAACATATGGGCAGCCTCTTGTATTCGATCTTCCATGAGGCATCCGCTTTCTCTTACTGCCACTATCTACAATGCTATCACTACTTCCAGGACACCTCTATCAGTGCAATGATACTTTATTTAGTCCACCAGCACAGTGGTGCCAACCTGCTCTTGAACTCCAGTGCTCCTAAAGGCATCTGCTCTTAGGGCATCTGTTTGCCACCACTCTGAGCTCCTGAATACCATTCCTCTGCCAATGGTTCTTTGGGACTCCTTTTCTCTTCAGCTAGTTGCGAAACGCCTTCCTCTCATGTGTCCCACTCTTTGTTGGGAAGGAGAGGGAGAACAGGCTAGAGTAGTGCTGTTTGGATCCCTAAGCAATACAGTTCTTTCAATTTTACTATACAACACTTTCCTCCTCAAAGACCAAAATTAGCATTCAAAAAATATTTACTGAACAAATGTGCATGTAAATGAATGAGCAGGTATATTTCAGTATGTAAAGCCCAGCTCTTTTCACCTCAGTTCCAATGAATCAGACACCTTCCTCACCTAAAGTGACTTCTGTTCTTTCAAACACCCTGGAATCCTTCCCTTTTAAAAATGCTTCCATATGCTCATCCCCCTTGCACACTCCATCAGACATGTCTGAATCACTCTTGTAGACAACATGAGTTTATCCTCATGGTATTCTTAGACTCCATGCAAATCAAAGAATGTGATCACAGATATCAACAGAAGAGCAGTGACGTGAGGTATTATCTAATTAACTCTAAATATAAGCATATCTGAGCCTCGGTTAGGGACCTATATATATTTATTCAGTGCCTACTGAGCACCTGTTAATTATGTTTGATCCCAAATCCAAAAACAAGAAAAACTGTGAATAGAAAGTTCAACCAAAACAATTTTTCCAATTGTTTTCTAAAATATACTCACTTGCAGATGATGTTTTCTATGGTCAACTGCAAGGACCATCACTTCATTTTCTTGAAACACAACATCTACTTCTTGCTTGAACATTATAGGAGAGTTCTTACATACTTTCTTTGTCTCCCAGAGCTAATTAAGAGATATATAAATTATCATTCCATCTTTGAAATAACGTAAGTCTTCATCTTAAAGCAAGAGACAAACTATGTTTCACATAAAACACTTATGATGCTAGAAATGTTTCAATATTAGATTATAATCCAACAATCAATATTTATTAACACAATCTATAGTAAGATGCAACTAGTATTAGGAGTTATGGGCTCCAGAGCCAAAATTCCTCAGTATGAACTCTAGTTCTACCTAAAGTTGTAACTTCAGGCAGGTTGCTAACCCAGTGTTACTAAAAGATAAGGATCTCCTGCTGGTTCTCAAACTGTTTGAAACCAATCCACAAGATAAGAAATTTGGGCCAGGTGCAGTGGCTCACAGCTGTAATCCCAGCACTTTGGGAGGCCAAGGTAGGTGGATCATTGAAGTCAGGAGTTCAAGACCAGCCTGACCAACATGGCGAAACTCCATCTCTACTAAAAATACAAAAATTAGCCAGCCATGGTGGTATGCGCCTGTACCCAAGTACTCCAGGAGGCTGAGACAGGAGAATTGCTTGAACCCTGGAGACATAGTTTGCAGTGAGCTGAGATTGCACTACTACACTCCAGTCTGGGCAACAGGGCAAGACTCCATCTCAGAAAAAAAAAAAGTTTATACCAGAATGTAAATCATCTACATCACTAAACCCATTGTAACTGTGCTTAGTGATGCAGCTTATTTCATTTCAACAAGACTTTCTTGATGGAGAAAGCAGTGTGTTGATTTATATTCTGGCTTGAGCTCATTGAGACTGCCATGTTAAGTACCACTGACCTTTCTCAGCCTTTCTGTGCCTGTTTCCTCATCACAAAAGGGACTATTGTGAGAATTAGTAAATGTATATATAGATTTATATATATACACATACATTACTCTGCATAACATCTTGAATATAGTAAGTACGAAATGAATTTTAGCCATAATTCATATATAACGTTATAATTGGATGCTGTGGGGACCAGCCAGGGTTCCTGGCCTTAAAGAGCTTATAATGTAAGATGTGTCAATAATCAGAGGAGCAGTGGAGTATTGGAAATAAGGAGTAAATCATATATGAATTTAAATTCAAGTCAAAATTTGATAAGCACCACTAGAAAATGACACAGAATTAGATGGCACTAAAAGAGACAGACATTCTCCCCAAATCCAGGCTTAAGGGAACTTATAGGATGGTTAGGATTTCAACAAACAAAAATAAAGGTAATTAGGGCATTCCAAATATAAGAAACCACATAAGGAGAAGCACAGAAGCAAGGAACTAGAGGGTGTTTGGGAAAATGTGAGCAGTCCAGTGTTGGTTCCCTGTAGGAATAAACTGGAAGACAGACTGGAGCAGAATGAGGCCGTGCTGTGAAAAAGCTTAATGGCAGACACAGAAGTATATACTTACTTTGGTAGACAAGGGAGCCACTATTTATTTTTGAGCAAAAATGACATGACTGCATTATACATGAAAAAAGTATCTTAGAAGCTGCATGCAGAAAAGCAAGAAAGAAGACTTGTGGCAGAGACTAATACAACAGAGAAGTAACAGGTAACAAAGACCTGAACTTGGGCCGCAGGAATGGAAAGGTAGAGATAATGATAGAAAGTGGAAAGGTAGACTCTCTTAGAATTAGTAATTGGATATAGGAATTCAAGGTAAAGGAAAGAGTCAAAAATTATTCTGAGGAATCAAATGTAGTATTTTAAGTTAATCAAAATACAGTCTAATCATTGAACTTCCCACAGCACCTGGCCCATGGTAATCCTCAATGAACATGTAGTGAATGAAGGAGACTGTTACAGTCCATATAATAGCACTTTTCCAGGGTGACTATGAATATAGTAGTTTCCTATTTTGCTTACCTCAATGCTACCCATCAATTTCTTAGTTTGTAGGAGGTTTAGCTCACCATCAGTAAATGTTCAAAATGAAAATCTCAATATTTCTCACCCTGATTGTCTGGTCATCAGAAGATGTCAAAAATGATGATCCATCAGGAGAAAACATCACACCATGAACCCAACTTAAATGTCCTCTGCAGTCAGCCACCTTTGAACATGAGTCTATATTCCACAACTATAGAATAAACACAGCATACAGGAAATCACCTACACAAGCATTTTTAAGATAGCAAAAATATTGAAAATAGCAAGAATGAGCCAGTAATACCACGTAAATGAATACTGCTCAAAAGCACACTACCAAAACTACAAAATGTCCAGGAGGCTGAGGCAGGGGAATCGCTTGAACCCAGGAGGCAGAGGGTGCAGTGAGCCAAGACAGCGCCATTGCAGTCCAGCCTGGTGACAGAGTAAAACCCTGTCTCAAAAAAGAAAAAAAAAAACTACAAAATGTCTTATGCAGACGATTATTTACTACATCATTATTTTTTATAGCAAAATACTAGGAACCTAAATACCCATCAATAGGGAAACAACTGAATAAACTACATTAATCACATAATGAAATACCATGCAGCCATTAAAAAGAATGAGAAAAACACCTTGATGATTGTTTGGAAAACTCTGCCCCTACCGCAAAATCTCTCTTTCCCTCCCCCACAAAGAGGCTCCCTTATCTCTCACTTTACATACCGGCCCTAGCCCTCCCGCCGCCCAGCTTCCCGCCCAGCAGTTCAAACTGACCAACAGTTGCCCACCACCTCGGCTTTTGGCTTCCCCACCCCCCAGCCCTTCAGCCCCCTATAAAACAACCCTGCCCCTCTGAGCGGCGCGGCCATTCTCCTCTTCCTCCCGGCTGGTCCGCCCGGAGGCTCTTTCCTCTCAATAAAGCCTGAACTTAAGGAATTTCCTCTAGCCTGCGGTCCGGTTTTTTCCGAACAGCTCAGTCTTCCCGCAGAGGGTAGGTCGGACAAATGGTGCCGGAAACCCGGGACGGGAGCTGGGGCCGTTGGCCCGGCCACGGCCCCCCTCCCCGACCTACCCAACACTGGCCCTGCCACCTCCACGTTCCGATTAAGGTAAGCCAAGTTTTTCTTGCTTTGCCTTCCCCCGCTTCCCGTCTCCTCTTCCTACGGCATGGTGCAGTTGCTCCCTCTCCGGCGTTCCGCACGGACTCCTTGCCTAGTCTCGGCCGAGCCAAGGTAGTCTTCCATTCCCGCTCCAGGAGCCTTCCGAGGGACAGCCGCCAGACGGGGGACGCCCCTCTGACCGCTTCCCTTTCCGTACTTAATTGTACTCCGGGGAATTTGCAACGAACGGGGACGCCTTTTCGTTGCATCTGCCCATCCGCGCCGGAGAGTCTGTAGCTGCGCCTGCCATGGGAAATTCGGAGTCCAAAATACCTCTGAGCACCCCCCTTGGGTGCTTGCTGCGAATTTTACCAAATTGGGATATTCCCAAACCCTCAGAAAGAAAAAGCTTATCTTCCTGTCTCAGGTGGCTTGGCCCCAATACAAACTCGGTAACCAGTCACATTGGCCCCCGACTGGCACTTTTGATTTCAACACCCTCCGAGATCTCGACGATTTTTGTCGCCGCATGGGCAAGGAAAATGAAATTCCTTATGTCCAGGCTTTTTGGGACCTCCGTACCCACCCCGACCTATGTTCTTCCTGCTCCACCTACCAAATCCTCTTATCTCGAACCCCCCGTAAATCTTCCTCCACTACCTCTCCCCCTCCCTACTCCTCACCGGAGGATCTGCCTGAACATCTGTCCTCTCCTGCCAATCTCAGCAACCAGTCGCCATCAACGGCACGCCCTTCCCCCACTCCCTCTGCACCTCCTACCTCAGAGGCCATGCCTCGCTCTCCCTCTACTCCCTCCGAGCCCCCTCCCTCAGAGGCCGCACTTCCTCTTGCCTCTCCGGTGGCGGCCCACACCCGCTCCCACCAGCCAGCTATCCTGGCCCCACTCCGAGAAGTAGCAGGCGCAGAAGGTTTAATCAGGGTCCATGTTCCTTTCTCACTCCAAGACCTGTCCCAAATTGAGAAACGTTTAGGATCCTTCTCAGCCAACCCATCCACCTATATTAAAGAATTCCAATACCTCACTCAAACATAAGAAGCCCTAGTCCGGTACACTCGACTGGATCCAGCCTCCCAAAACGGGGCCACTGTATTAGCCTCCCACTTTATCTCCCAATCAGCACCCGACATAAGAAAGAAACTAAAGAAAGCAGAAGAGGGGCCAGAGACTCCCATCCAAGACCTGGTAAAAATGGCCTTTAAAGTATTCAATGCCAGGGAAGATGCGGCTGAGGCTGCCCGCCAAACTCGCATGAAGCAGAAGGCTGCTCTCCAGACCCAAGCCCTAGTGGCGGCTCTAAGGCCGGCAGGGAACCAGAAGCCCAAGGCCGAAACCCATGCCCCTCCAGGGGCATGTTTCAAATGTGGAAAGGAAGGACACTGGTCCCGAGCCTGTCCACAACCACGGCCACCAACTAAGCCTTGCCCTATCTGTCGGCTCCCGGGACATTGGAAGTCAGACTGCCCCAGCTTCCCCAGGGTGCCGGTTCCTCAAAACAGACACACTGGCGTTACGCAGCCGGCGGTCACCCTCAGTAGGGAGGAGCCTGCTTGCCAGGAGCCGACCTCCGAGGGAGCTCCGTTCCCCAGTCTACTAGGGCTGCTAGATGACTAGCGGGGCCCTGGCTTTCCGACTCCGGTTACCCTCGCCGAGCCTAGGGTCACAAGACATGGGGGCTACCTACTCCGCACTTCCTTCTTATTCTGGCCATCTCACCCCTTCCCAGGTCTTAGTCATGGGAATCGATGGGACCCCGAGTATCCCCTATCAAACCCCACCACTCATGTGCTCATATAACTCCACTCCCTTCACCCACTCCTTTTTAGTAATCCCCACCTGCCCAGTTCCCCTTCTGGGGTGAGACATCCTTTCAAAGCTGAAGGCCGTCATAACCTTCCCCACTGCCAGCCCACACAGCCTTTTTCTCCTAGCCCTCAATACTCTGCCTCAGAACTCCAGACCCTCCAGTCTACCCCCGGGGTACAGTTCAAGGATGACTGGGCCTTCAAGCATAACCTCCTCATCCTCCCTGAAAAGCAAAGGTACCAGATAATCCAAGACATCCATAATTCACTCCACATTGGGCCTAAAGCCTTATACCAGTTCCTCCACCCACTTTTTCACCCCCACCACCTCCTCAATACCATACAGGAAGTCCAGTCCTCATGTACTGTCTGCGTGAAAACTAATTCCCAGAGTTCCTGTCATCCCCGGCGCCAGCTTCATCAGCTACGCAGGTTCCTACCTGGCCAAGACTGGCAAATTGATTTCACCCATATGCCAAAGCACAAACAGTACCGGTATCTGCTAACCATTGTTGACACTTTTTCAGGCTGGATTGAAGCTTACCCCACAGCCTCTGAGTCTGCCGGGACAGTAGCCACTCATCTCATTCAAGACATCATCCCACGCTTTGGACTCCCAGCTACCATACAGTCAGACAACGGCCCAGCCTTTATCTCCAAAGTCACTAATGCCGTTTCTACCTCTCTAGGAATTCAGTAGAAGCTACATGCTGCCTACCATCCTCAGTCCTCTGGTAAGGTGGAACGGGCCAATGGCCTAATAAAGGAGCATCTGACTAAGCTCATGCTTGAGCTCCGCCAATCCTGGGTAACCTTAATTCCTATCACCCTCACCAGGGTAAGAGCAGGCCCCCGGGGCCCATCACAGCTTAGCCCATTTGAGCTGCTGTATGGTTGCCCCTTCCTACTTTCAACTCCCCCACCGCCAGAGACTACTCCTCTAGACAGCTACCTCCCCTACTTTACTCTCCTTCGCAGCCTTCTCCGAGAACACGCCAACGCTTCTCTTCCCCAACCCACCCAGCCATCTGAAAATACACAGAAAGTCCTCCCGGTAACCCTAGTCCCTCGACTCACTATATATTCCCCAGCCGAATTCCAGATGCTGCAAACTCCCCATCGCCGCACCCGACAAGCTGCCTTCCTACCCATTGCCGTTGGTGTCTCCCTTGCTGGTTCAGCACTTGCAGCAGGATTAGGAGGAGGGGCACTAGTCCACTCTCACCTGGCCATAGCCCGACTGACCTCACAACTCCAAGCGGCTATTAATGACTCTACTGAGTCTTTAGCATCACTCCAATGACAGATCACCTCAGTTGCCCAAGTTGCCTTGCAGAACCGAAGAGCCCTGGACCTGCTCACTGCTGAACGAGGAGGGACCTGTATCTTCCTACAAGAAGAGTGCTGTTACTACATCAATGAATCCGGCCTAGTAGAAACCCGAATCGAGAGCCTCCAGAAACTCAAAACTAACCTACAGAGTCAGAAGTTCTCGGCTGAAGCCACGGCGTGGTGGTCTTCCTCTATGTATACCCTCTTGTCCCCATTGCTTGGGCCCCTAGTAGCTGTTTGCCTAATCTTACTTATTGCTCCTTGCTTTCTACAGTTCCTATAGCGGCGCTTTCAAGAACTGACTCGAGTCACCATCCACCAGATGCTGCTCCAACCCTACCCTGAACGAGTGCAAGAAACAGACCTCTCCCCGAACATCCAGGCTCGTTAAGAAAAGAGACCTCTTCAGAACCCCCATCGACCCTTGTCAGCAGGAAGTAGCTAGAGAGACAACCGACGCCCCTGACCCCCTCTTTTTCTTTTCTTTAAGGAGTCGGGAATGTTTGGAAAACTCTGCCCCTACCGCAAAATCTCTCTCTCTTTCCCTCCCCCACAAAGAGGCTCCCTTATCTCTCACTTTACATACCGGCCCTAGCCCTCCCGCCGCCCAGCTTCCCGCCCAGCAGTTCAAACTGACCAACAGTTGCCCACCACCTCGGCTTTTGGCTTCCCCACCCCCCAGCCCTTCAGCCCCCTATAAAACAACCCTGCCCCTCTGAGCGGCGCGGCTATTCTCCTCTTCCTCCCGGCTGGTCCGCCCGGAGGCTCTTTCCTCTCAATAAAGCCTGAACTTAAGGAATTTCCTCTAGCCTGCGGTCCGGTTTTTTCCGAACGAGCTCAGTCTTCCCGCAGAGGGTAGGTCGGACAATGATGACAAATCTCCAGGTTATATTGTTATCAGGAAAAAAAGCAAAGTGCAAAGAGTATATATTATACAGTACTATCTTTTATATGAGATAGAAAAATATGTACCAGAACATATAGAAGGATACAGATACTGATATATATGCATATAGATACCTGCTTATACCTGCAAGAAATATTGGACAGTGAAGCCAAAAACAAAATAGTTACATATTGGGTCAAAGAAGGAGGGAAAGAAAGGTGAAGGGAAACGGATGAAAGCAAGACTTCTCTGAATATAACTCATTATAAAACTTTGACTTTAGAATCATGCAAATATTTTATCGCTTTAAAAAATCAATCCAAAAAATAATAGGATGAACATAAGCAGCTTCCATATTCAATTATTTTCCACTAACACTGTCATCTAACCTTCATTTCAACTGACTGTTGAAGAACCTACAATAAATGAACACAATAATTGTAACATGTACACATTTCTCTTGTTATTCATGCTTATTACCATGTCTACCAGCAGCCTGGTATTTTGTCCTGGGTTCTGCTATAAATTATTCTAATATAGTCAAGTCTAATGAAGTACCATATGTGACTGAGTTCCTCTCATTATACTTTAAATTACAGACCTACTTTATCATCTCAGAACTAGCATGGACAAAACAAGTACCTCATCATAGGCCCAGTGACTGGTTTTCATTCAGTGAGTTCTATGGTTATAAACTAATTATATGAAATTTTATCTGTCTTATCTCTACAGTCCAAGCTTGGACACCCAGAACTAAAGGCCAAAAATGAAAGTGGTTCCACAGCCAAAAATCTCTCTTGAGAAACTGGAAATTTCCTTTGAGAATCCTCCCCTCTCTTACCACTTTGTTCTCCCCATCTCTTTCCGATCATTTCTTTGTCACTCAGAGCCTCCAGAACTGAGTCCCTTCATTTCAAGAAGGAAGACACTGTTTCATTGTTTCCTACAGATTGCTAAGGATGGTAGAGAGTAAGGACTTTAGAAGTGGCATTAAAGGCTGAAAGAGGGGTTGCTACTTTACTGTTTCTAAAAATCCTAACCAACACTCCCATGTTTACCTTGAGGTTTAAACATGTAAGGTTTAAGATCTCCTAGCAGATCTGAACCCAATTAATCTCAGCACTTTGGGAGGCTGAGGCAGGTAGATCACTTGAGGTCAAGAGTTCAAGACCAGCCTGGTCAACATGGTGAAACCCCATCTACTAAAAATACCAAAAAAATTAGCCAGGCATGGGCCAGGCATGGTGGCTCACACCTGTAATCCCAGCACTTTGGGAGGCTGAGGCAGGCAGATCACGAGGTCAGGAGATTGAGACCATCCTGGTCAACATGGTGAAACCCCATTTCTACCAAAAATAGTTAGGCATGGTGGTAGGCACTTGTAGTCCCATCTACTCGGGAGGCTGAGGCAGGAGAATCACTTGAACCAGGGAGTCGGAGGTTGCAGTGAGCCGAGATCATGCCACTCACCACTAAACTCCAGACTGGTGACAGACCAAGACTCTGTCTCAAAAAATAAAAAAAAATTAGCCAGGCGTGCTGATGGGTACCTGTAATCCCAGCTACTTAGAAGGCTAAGGCAAGAGAATAGCTTGAACCCAGAAGGTGGAGGTTGCAGAGGTTGCAAAGCAAAACAAAACAAAACATTTCCAATTCAAAGCCTCTGCCCAAGAAAACAATGCCCACAGGACCCTACTTCTTCCTGCCATTTTAGACCAGGACTAGAACTTTTTCATACTCCCTGCCTCTGTGTACATGGGAAGGTTCTCAGCAGGGAACTTCTTCAGTATTACATGCATTGCTGCACTTAGAATTAGGAGAAGCCTATGGAGCTCATGCCCTCACTCTCACCTGTTCCTCCATGTTGAAGGGCTATAGCTTAGAAACTCACCCACAATACCTTCACAGTAATGGGCGAGGCTGGCAAACTCACTAAAATTTGCTAAATAAGCACAGAACACCAAAGAAGTGCTTATAGTAATCACAGCTCCCTTGATGAAGGGCCTGTAAACCAAGTGAACTTCCCTATTTTCCAGATAAAGGCCCAAACCCATCTTCGTGGAACTGTGATCTCAAGGGGTTTCAAACAACCTAGTGGTAAAAACCAACCTAAGGAATGAAAACTAAGAAAACTTGGAAAAACTAATCCATCTCTAGTCACAGTGATACACTTGTAATTCCAGCATTTTGGGAGGCCATGGAGGGAGTATTGTTTGAGACCAAGAGTTCAAGACAAGCCTGGGCAACATAGTGAGACCCCCATCTCTATTAAAAAACAAAAATAAAAAAGCACTAATCCATCCTTGAAGGAAAAAATATATATATACTACTTTATGAAAAAATTAATACAACAATTCACTAGGTGGAATTCTTCCAGGGCAAGCTAGGTATACACTCGGAACATCCTTTTATCTCTAGAAACCCAGACTTCACAGAATAAATTCAACTACTCACCTCTACACAGTACTGGGACAAAGCCACCACTGCCAAATGGTTTTGGGGGGAGAAGTCACAGTACTGGATGGTGCTGTGATGGCCCATGAGGATTTCTCCCAATAGGTCACTGGTATAAATGTCAAAAAGCTGTGAACATAAATAAAGATATCTATGAAGGTAAAATATTTTAAGATATAAGATATACTAATATGCTCCCATTTCAAATATAAAAGTTCTGAAAAAAAATGACAATTACTGATAACTGGCATAATTATTGGCAGTCATAAACAAAATATGGATCAGTATACATATACTTTAAATACACTGCTGATCTTAAAACATATTTTCTGTAAGGGAAAATTCATCATAGATGAGCTCTCAAGCTAGCCTAAAGAGAAATAAAAGCTTTGTGAATAAATGAATAGACTGGCCCAATTAACATACAGAGTAGTTCTCCAATTGCTTGTTTATTCAAAAGAGAAAATGAATACTCATAAATAAAGATGATCAAAATAATATAGCGCAGAAGTTTGCTCAAATGAAATTAGCTCATTCATTTCTATTTCTTGCTAGAACTACCAAATTGCTCCATTATAATTAAGGATTTTCCTGTTTTTGAACCCCAAAAAGCTACTTTCGAGTAATCCAAATTTCTTCAATTTTTTTTTTTTTTTTTTTTTTGAGACAGAGTCTTGCTCTGTTACCCAGGCTGTAGTGCAGTAGCACAATCTCAGCTCATGGCATCCTCCGCTGCCCAGGTTCAAGTGATTCCTCTGCCTCAGCCTCCTTAGTAACTGGGACTACAGGCATGCGCCACCTCTCATTAGAACAGACCTCTTAAAATCTTTTTAAAAAACTATCTTTTGCTCAACATCATTGGTAATTGGGAAAATGCAAATCAAATCTACAAGGAGAAACCACTTCAAACCTACTTGGATGGCTCTAATTTTAAAAATGAACAGTTAACAAATTTTATCAAGATATGGAGAAATTGGAACCCTCATACATTGCTAGTGGGAATATAAAATGGTGCAGCTGCTGTGGAAAAATCTAGTGGTTACTCAGAAAGCTAAATAAGGAATTACCATATGACCCAGCAATTCCAATCCTGGGTATAAATACAAGGCTCAAACAGATACTTGTACAGCATTATTCACAATTGCCAAAAGATAGAAACAAATCAAGTGTCCATCAACAAATGAATGGATAAACAAAATGTGATATATACATACAATGGAATATTATTCATTCATAAGAAGGAATATAGTTCTGATAAATGCTACAACATGAACCTTGAAAATATTTCCCTCATTGAAATGATTCAGACACAAAAGGACTGATATTATATGATTCCACGTATACGAAATACCTAGATTAGGCAAATTCACAGATTACATTAGAGGTTACCAAGGTCTAACCAGAGAGGGGAAACAGGACTTATTACTTCATGTTTACACAGTTTCTGTTTAGGGTAATGAAAAAGTTTTGGAAATATATAGTGGTGATGGTTACCCAGCATTGTGAATGTAATTAATGCCATTGAAATGTAGGTTTAAAAACAGTTAAAATGGCAAATTTTACATTATATGCATTTTACCACAATAAAAAAGTTTTAATCTTCAACTCTTGCAAATGCAGTGGTTTCTTTTTTGTTCTTACAGATTTTAAAAACTTAAGATAAAAAGAGATATTTTTTCCTCTTAGTTTCTTGCTAAAGGGGTACAAACCCAGAAGCAACTAACGTCCAAGGATTGCAGCACTAGATCAGTAACAATCATATGTATGATCCCTCAGTGAGTTTTTATATAACCATATTCTATATTTCAATTATGCTCTTTAAAAAGGTAATATCCCTTATTATTATTCAGTCTTCTGAAAT
Organism: Callithrix jacchus; assembly: GCF_049354715.1. Lineage (NCBI taxonomy): Eukaryota > Metazoa > Chordata > Mammalia > Primates > Cebidae > Callithrix > Callithrix jacchus. The sequence goes on along the minus strand of NC_133510.1, from coordinate 101,783,529 downwards.
TACTATTAGACCAGAATGTAACTGAGCCATAAATCAGAAGATCTGGCTCTCCTAAACACAATGTAACTCTGAACAAATTATTTGGCTCCTCTGAACCTCATTTGCCTCGTTATTATCATAGGGCTACTGTAACCCACTGCCTCTTGGATACTTACATCAAAAGAAATTATACTGAGAGTACTCTGAACATCACAGATATAAGCTACTATTAGATGTGGGAAAGAAAAGAAAGGTATTTTCTTATTTACTTTTTTTCATATTTTCCTCAATTACTTTATAAAAATCTCACAATCTTGTTCAGTTGTTGATGAGCATTTCTATCAAAGTCACCAAATCATAAAATTTTAGGTGTAAGAAAGTACTTTGAAAAATCTCCTAAACCAATGTAATCAAAATTGAAGGAAAAAAAGGAGTGATATAGAAAACATTCCATGTTTTAAATACATTTTAAATACATTTGAGGAACACTGGATTCAACAGCATAAATTGTACGATACAACTTCCTGGGGCCCCGAACATGTTAGTTCACAACGTGTGCCTCTAATATGGGAAAGCAATATAAAACATATTTCCCAAACTGTGTAACCATGGAGACTTTTCCTCACAAGGCCATTCTTATCTCATGGAGCACAGTTCCAAAGAACCATGACAGGTTAGGAAGACTGCCCAAAATCACACAGCTAGACTTTATTTTTATGAATAAACATTGTAAAATGCAAAAATAAACAGAAGTTTCAATTTTCTTTAAATCAGACTAAAGTTGGCTTTTTAAAAGTACTTACGAAGATTTTATTTTTCGCTGCCACCATTATCCTTGCACCATCAGCAGACCATGAACAACACTTCACTATCACTTCCATATCCTCTTGAAGGTCCTCTGAATTTAGGAAGAACTGTTTCACATTAATGCTTTTCCTCTCATTTGCTGATGTCACATCCCAAAGCTTCAAATTAAAGTAATAAAAAAGTAATAAAAAGTCTGTTATACTCTAAAATCACACCTCTAGAATTCTGAATTAAATGCCACATAAACTTACTCACGTCACCTGATGAATTATTTTTACCTATGCATGACTTTTTGTAAGGCTTTTAAATTAAGATATCCAGTTTCATTATCACGTTCTTAAAAAGAAAAAATTAGAAGCACTGCCCAAAATGCAAAACATAAAATTAAATAAAAAGAAAGAGTCTTGCATGGTGTGGAAGCTAAAGATTAGATGTTGACAGTAAGGACACAAGTGGAAGAAAGGTGGTGGTGAGATGAAGAGACTCACAACTTGCCACTGCTGCCCTCTGCTGTGCCAGAAATGAAGTGTGCTTCACAAAACTACCACATCCACCACAGGAAGACTACACAGGACCCAGTCCAAGTCAGGTCATCACCTAGCACAGCATTCAGAGACATAAGGAAGTCTCTGAAAACAGGGACAAGCAAGACTCCTTGTGTGCTTGGCAGGGCTAGATAGGGCTATAAAACTAACTGGATCCTGAGGAATGAGATACAAAATACTGTAAACTTCACTCGCTAGTAGGACCACTTGAATAGCACAAAAGATAAAAGCCTTTAAGAAGATCCACCTTCACTCCTTTGGGCTGTGAGCAGTGTCTCAGCCTCACAGAGTGATAATGACTGTCATGCCCAAACCAAAGGTTGGCCATGGAGAAGGATAAGGGTGGGGGGAGAAAGCTGCTCCTCAGGCTTTAAGTCAGCTTCCAAAGCACAACTCCCAGGTAAAACCTAATTTGTCTGTCCAGGTACATTTTCAAATCTCTCTTGAATAAAAAGAAGTATTATATATACTAGGAAACATGGCCAAAACCAAAACTTTTCTCCTTGCAACAACTGTAGATAATCTGGGTAATGCAAAAGAGACAGCAGGTATTAAAACAGCCTTCCCTGACACTAAAGAGAAAAAAAAAAAAAAAACATAAATGCCTAAAGCTTCAGTTACATCATCTAGAATATATGAGAAGCTAGTTTCCCTACTAATATGTAAATCAGACTGGGTACAGTGGCTCATACCTATAATCCCAGCATTTTGGGAAGCCAAGGTGGGAGGATCACTTGAGCCCAGGAGTCCAAGACCAGCCTGGGCAACATGGTAAGACCTCATCTGCTTTGTTTTTCTTTTTTTTTTTTTAATTTAAAAAAATTTTTAAAAACAAAATGAAAAGAAAAAGCAACTTGCCTGAATTTTAAAAAGAAAAAAAAGTAGCACAATCCAATTTGATTATACCTGCCTAAATTTCATGTTTCTGGCCCTGACTTCAGCTTCTATCCAAGCAGTGATGAAATCCCACATATTGAGAGACCACATAAACTAATACCAGCATTTCATTCTGAGCCAGTCACTGCACTATATCCAGGGTCCCTGTGCACTCCATGTCTTTGCATGCTTTAAATGGCAATTTTTAAATAGAACTCACATTTTAAAATAGTTCATTGACAGCAGGTACTGTTTTATAGGGTATCATGTTGATAAGCAGGCTTTTCAAGCGAGCCAGAAAAGCACATGCTTATCAACATGATACCCTATAAAACACTTAAAAAGTTTTAGAGCCATTTGCGGCAGAACATAATTTCACAGTTTTCATCCTCTCAAAAGGTAAAAGCTTTTAGGAGACCATGACCCTGAAATGTTGTTATCTAACATCACTTTGCAGGACCTCTACTTATTACCTGTCATTGTATCAGTGTGAAACGAGCCTATGATACTGACTTAATGGCACTGTGGGAAAGCCACCACAAACATGGGCAGTTCTCACCAAGAATGCAGTGGTGTCTGTCCCCTGCTGCGAGTGCTCTGTGCCCCACAACCACATTTTGATACTCACACATGAATAGAGAAATCAAAATCCTGTCCCTGTCAAATGAAGACTTTTTAAAAAGTGGCTTGGTTTGAAGAAGTCTTAGTTTGACTTGAAGTGACACAGCAAAAGTTTATCATCTTTAACATATTTATTAAACACTATGCTAGTCACTTTGAGACTATATAAATGAATCAGATACAGAGACTACCCTCAAGGAATTTACAGGACATTAAGGGAAGTAAGACAAGCACATAAATGACTCAAACACAAAATATATCTGGTGTCATTTGAGAGGAAAAGGTACAGCACAGTAGGAAGGCTGTATTCAAGCTGAGGGCTTGAGGGAACACTTTGTACAGGAGGTAGCCACCTCACTCTACTCCCTGAGATTAGCCTACCTTATTCCAACTTAAGACAGAATTTCAACATCAAAAAGACAGGGGAACACTCCAGGGCCTAAAGCCTATTTCAAGGGATCAGCATAAAGTAAAAAAATAGAAAACAAACACAATGAAAAAGAAGGACAAGCTCAATCTGGTTGTAGGATCAGGTGTGTGAACCCTTCCCCAGCAGAGTCCTTAACTGCTCTCAGAGCACCATCTTCATACTTAGCATTTTCATGGTTCATCTATTCACTTACGTTCTTCTCTACTTGATTCTGAACAGTCAGGCCAGAAAGTATACTTTTTTCTTTTTTAGTGTTTAAAATCCAAATTCCTAGTATAGTATCTGGCACACAGTACATATTCAATAAATACATTTTAAGTAAAAAGACTGATTACTCCCAGATGGATACAGTGGCTCACGCCTGTAAGCACCTTGGGAGGCTGAGGTGAGAGAATCACTTGAGCCCAGGAGTTCGAGACTAGCCTGGACAACATGGCAAAACCCCATCTCTAAAAACAAAGAAACAAAAAGAGAGATTACTCCCAAGTTTCAAGCACAGGCAAGTAGAGACAGTAGTGTTGCTGAAAGAAATAGGGTTCAGGGTTCAGGTGTTAAAGACGCAGAGAACACATACAGCTCTGCTATAGTTTAGAGATGGTTTATTTATCCCCACCCAAAGTCATGTTGAAATTTGATCCCCATTATGGCAGTGTTGAGAAGTGGGGCTTGGTGGGAGGTGTCTGGGTCATGGGGGTAGATCCCTCATAAATAGATGAATGTCTTCTAATGCCTTCCCACTGGGGTGAGTTCTCTGGGAATGGATTCTCAAGAGTGTGGGTTGTGGAAAACAGTCTGGCTTCCTAGATTTCACTATCTTCAATCTTCTCTTGCCATATAATCTCTTTGCACATGCCCACTTCCCTTCCCCTTTCCACCATGTGTGGAAGCAGCCTAAGGCCCTCATCAGGTGCAACTGTGCAACTGTGGAATTTTGAATCATGAGCCAAGTAAACCACTTTTCTTTATAAATTACCCAGTCTCAGTTATTGTGTTACAGCAAACAGAGAACAAAGACAATTTCCAAACTCTCCAAAAACTCAGGTAAACAATAGAAATGGGAATTTGTCTCTCTCGTCATAATTCACAAGGTGAAAGAAAATGGAGCAAGAGACAGCAGCAACAAAATTGTCAAAGTCTAGACAGCAGAAAGGCAAGTAATAGGCAGACTCCTAGAAATTAAATTCTGACCAGCAGTGGGGAAAACCAAGCAGCCCAATTACTCCACAGAACTCCAAAAAGACTCAGAAAGTGCTGGCACCCAGCACCTTCTGATAAAGGTGAAGCTAAGCCAAGAGGAATCTTAAAAAGTCCATTGAAATCTCCTCCTTCTACTCTGCAATCCAGGGAATCTATATCCCTACTCTGGCAGAATACAAGGCTATTCTATACCAACACAGTTGACAGAAGGGTCACCTGAAAACAAGGAAGTTAAGAGAAAGTCTATTTTCTCAATGTTGAGATCTCTGTCTAGATATCACCTCAGAACTGGCCAGTCATATCCTACAAATAGGAGATTAAAATTTTTTCTAGCCAGGCATGGTGGTACACACCTGTAGTCCCAGCTACTGAGGAGGCTAAGATGGGAGGATCACTTGAACCAAGGAGGTTGAGGCTACAGTGAGCTGCAATTACACCACTGCACTCCGGCACTCCAGCCTGTGTGACAGAGTAAGATCCTGTCTCAGAAAAAAAGGAGGGGAGGAGTGAGTGTGGTGGCTCATGCCTGTAATCCCAGCAGTTTGGGAGGCCAAGGCAAGCAGATCACCTGAGGTCCAGAGCTAAAGAATAGCCTAGTCAATACTGTGAAACCCTGTCTCTATTCAAAAATTAGCCAGGTGTGGTGGTGGGCACCTGTAATCCCAGTTACTCAGGAGGCTGAGGCAGGAGAACTGCTTGAGGCCAAAAGGCAGAGGTTGTAGTGAGCCAAGATCGTGCCACTGCACTCCAGCAAAAAGAATCCCTAGGTTGATGGCAGGAAGATCCCAGGATGGCAGCTGGACTCTGGGAATAGTATTACCATAACTGATCAGAATGGAGCAAGATAGAACCCTCCAAAAATGTCATTTCCAAGAAAAGCCTTATAAAATACCTGGTAAGTTTGAATCATTTAAGGAGCAAGTTAACAAGAAAGAGTTTGAAGATAAGCACATTAAAAAACTTAAGCAGGCCGGGAACGGTGGCTCACACCTGTAATCCCAGCACTTTGGGAGGCCGAGGCGGGTGGATCACCAGGTCAAGAGATCGAGACCATCCTGGTCAACATGGTGAAACCCCGTTTCTACTAAAAATACAAAAAATTAGCTGGGCATGGTGGCATGTGCCTGTAATCCCAGCTACTCAGGAGGCTGAGGCAGGAGAATTGCCTGAACCCAGGAGGCGGAGGTTGCGGTGAGCCAAGATCACGCCATTGCACTCCAGTTTGGGTAACAAGAGCGAAACTCCATCTCAAAAAAAAAACTTAAGCAAATGAAAAAACAAACTTATTACCCCCAGGAAAAACAGAAAGTGTTTAGTTACAACTAATTGTGATTAGTTACAATGATGTAAACCCTGAACACTGTTCCAATCAAAATCAATGTACAACAAACAGTTGGCCAGGCACAGTGGTTCATATCTGTAAGCCCAGAACTTTGGGAGGCAAAAGCCAAAGGATCACTTGAGGCCAGAAGCTTGAGACCAGCATGGACAACAAAGACCTTCTTTATGTTTAAGAAAAAAAAAACAGTAGCATTTCCGTACATCCATAAAATTCAAGCTGAGAGCCAAATCAAGAACACAATCACATTTACAACAGCCACCCATAAAAAATAAAATACCCAGGAATACATCTAACCAAGGAAGTGAAAGATCTCTACAAGGAGAACTACAAAATACCGCTGAAAGAAACCATACATGACACAAATAAATGGAAAAACATTCATGCTCATGCACTGGAAGAATCAATATCATTAACATGGCCATACTACCCAAAACAGTCTACAGGTCCAACACTGTATCAAACTACCAATGTTATTTATCACGGATCTAGAAAAAAAAATTCTAAAATTCATTTAGAATTAAAAAAAAAAAAAAGCATCCAAATAACCAAAGCAATCCTAAGCAAAAAGAATGAAGCCAGAGGCATCACATTACCGTACTTGAAACCATACTATGAGAATACAACAACCAAAACTGCATGGTACTGGTAGAAAAACAGACACATAGACCAATGGAGCAGGATAGAGAATCCAAAAATAAAGCTGCACACTCACAACTATCTGATCTTCAACTGAGTCAATAAAAATAAGCAATCAGGGAAAGACTCCCTCTTCAATAAATGGTGCTGGGATAACTGGCTGACCATTCACAAAAGAATGAAACTGCACCCTTATATTTCACCATATACAAAAATTAACCCAAGAGGGATTAGAGATTTAGATGTAAGACCTCAAGCTAAACCTAGCAAACATCATTCTGAATATGAACCTTGGCAAAGAATTCATGCCTAAGTCTTCAAAAGCAAATGCAACAGAATCAAAAATTGACAAGTGGGGCCTAATTAAATGAAAGAGCTTCTGGACAGAAAAAAAATTACCAACAGAGTAAACAGACACCTTATAGAATGGGAGAAAATATTCACAAACTATGCATCTGACCCAAAATCTGTAAGGAACTTAAACAATTCAACAAACAAAAACAACACGACTTAAAAGTGATCAATGGACATGAACAGACACTTCTTTACAAGCAGCCAACAAGCACATGAAAAAATGTTCCACATCACTAATCATCAGCAAAATGCAAATCAAAACCAGAGTGAGATATCACCATCTCACTCCAGTCAGAATGGTTATTATTAAAAAGTCAAAAAATGGCTAAGTATGGAGGCTCATGTCTGTAGTCCCAGTATTCTGGAAGCCTCAGGTGGGAGGATCACTTAAGCCCACAGTTTGAGAACAGCCTGGGCAACAGGGCACAACCCATCTCCATAAAATAAACAAATAAACAAAATATATATATGACCGTATACATGTATATATACTTATATATTTATGTATATTTGTATATGTTTATATATTTATATATATCATACATATATATGTGTGATAGATATAGATATAGATATAGATATAGAGTGTTTTTTTAGTCAAAAAATAAATGATGCCAGGGAGGTTGCAGAGAAAAGAGAACACTTATATACTGCTGGTAGGAATGTAAGTGTGTTCAGTGACTGTGTAAAGCAGTTTGGAGATTTTTCAAAGAACTTAAAATAGAACTGCCATTCAACCCAGCAATCCCATTACTGGGTATACACCCAAAGGAAAATAAATCATTCTACCAAAAAGACACATACACTTGTATATTCACTACAACATTATTCACAATAGCAAAGACATGGAATCAACCTAGGTGCCCATCAACAGAGGGTTAAATAAAAAAAATATGGTACATATACACCATGGGATACAACACAGCCATAAAAAATGAATAAAATCATGTTCTTTGTAGCAACATGGATGCAGTTGGAGGCCATTATCCAAAGCAAATTAATGCAGGAATAGAAAACCAAGTACCACATGTTCTTGCTTATAAGGAAGAGCTAAACATTGGGTGCACAAGGACATAAAAATAAGAACAATAAATGCCAGGGACTACTAGAGTTGGGGAGAGGGAAAATGAGGCACCTATTGGGTAGTATGCTACGTGGATGAAAGGACCAGTTGTATCCAAACCTCAGCAATAGCATCAAGCAATATACTCATGTAACAAAACTGCACATGTACCCACAAATCTAAATGGAAGTTGAAAATTTTTTTTAAATGATGAAACATAAAAAGTAGGTCATGTTTAACTCAGTTTGGAGCACAGTAACTCTGAGGCATGGTATGTTACTTAAGTGACAACAACTAGCAGACAGGAATGAAGGGCACAAGCACATAAATGAGAGCTGCAGATGACATATCTGAAAAGATGAGAGCTGAAGCCATGAGACTGAATGAACTGGGATGGAAGAGCGGTGATAGAGGTGGTAGCCAAGGTTAGATGCTGCAGGAACAGCTATATTTTAATGGTCAGGGTAAAGAGTTAACGAAGGGATCAGAGAGCTAAGAGGAGAAAGAATAAAACATTGATGTCAAATGAGAAGAGTTTAAAAAAAAAAAGAAAACCAGGTGGTCATTGGGGGTCTAACAAACAGTAATACAACAAAAATAGTAAGAATTAGATAAAGAAAAATATCAGATTTCACACTAATCCAGAGGGCCTTAGACAACAAAACAAAATTGAAACTGAAAATAAAACTGGATTTTTACATTCTTCAAGGAAATACAGGAAAGAAGAAACTAGAATAAAAAAGGGTTACGCAGTAAGTGGATAGTCGGGAAACAGAGGCAAGTAGAGATGACAAGCCCAGTCATGAAGGGAAAAAGAAAAACAGAATGACAATTTTCAAGAACAATACAATCAAGGAAGAATCAAAGGCTTTTCAGTTTTTGGTTTTATAAAGCTTGGAAAGGCCGAAGAACATTTGTAGACTATGGGAAATAATCCAAAAAAAGAAGAAAAATCTAAAGAAGGAACATAGAGAGGAAACAACTAATGAAGCAAGGTGCCAGGGAAAGAAGGAAAGGAAGACACACAAGGTACAGGTACAAGATTTTTTGGACACTGTTATGAGAAAAAACAGAGGGAGCAGAGGCTTTTTATGGCGATTTTTGAGGGGGCATACAATGGGGGACTCTTGGTGGACGGTTTTAATCCTTTGAATGCGTATAAGGTAAAATTATTGCCATAGAATAAAAGGGTTAGGGGCTTATGAACAGCAGAAAAGGACTAAAATAGGCAGTACAATGAAAAAGCAAAAAAGGGATGAACAGACTGTATACTCAGCAGCAAATAAGGCCGAGCTGGGCTGTACAACTTATATTTGTAGAACACATAAATGGCCTGGTTTTACAACTTTCTTGAACATTTGGCAACCTAATAATAATGGCAAAAATGCTAGGGATAATGTAGTCTTCCCAGAACTTGGAATTAGCAAAGAGGATAAGATACAAGAAAAACTTAAAACAGAAAATGCCTTCTAAGTCTTTCACTGGGTAAAAAACAAAAAATAATAGGCTGACAAAATGAAAAGAGGGCTGCCTAAACCCATCCACGGGCATTCTGAAAAACCTCCCATGACACAGATCATCTTAAAGGAAGAAGCAGACAGATACAGCATAGAAGCCAAAATCCATTTACCTGAATATTCTACCTAAGAATGCTCCCAGGACCCACTAACAGCTAGCTAAACTCTACCCAGTAGAATTTCACCCAGAAAGAGTTCCTAGATACCCTGGAGTAATTACACAAAAACAATGATCTTCTATCAGCAAAGCAATATCAAAGATTCAACCAGAGTGTCAAAATTAAGAGAGTTTACCTTTCTTAGGAGTTATCTACTAGCGTTACTAAATCTCCTTCTCTAGAGAATCTAACAAGCAAGATAGTGCCCAGGAGTGTTTAAGTATTTTCCTAGAAAAGGTGTATGTCAAGAAAATTTACTGAATACATGAGTACAATTCTGTACTATGAGTTACACAGAAAGATATAATACAACAAAAAGATGACAAGTTCCCTGCAGATCATAAACCTATATTCAACCTTATCAAAGAAATAGAAGACACATGAAAATGACTGAACAGTACAACACATTTATAAGTAGAAATAAGAAGACAAACCAAGCAGTTTCAACCTATAGATAGATAAATGTACTCAGAACCAGAGAGATGGATGCTATAAGAGAACACTTTCTGAAGAATGCTTTGCAGGCCAGGTGTGGTGGCTCATGTCTGTGATCCCAGCACTTTGGGAGACCAGGGTGGGAGGATCGCTTGAGCTTAGGAGTTTGAAACCAACCTGAGTAACATAGGGAGGCCCCATCTCCACAAAAATTAAACAAAATTAGCCAGGTGTGGTAGCACATGCCTGTAGTCCCAGCTACTCAGGAGGGTGAGGCAGGAGGATCACTTTAGTTAGCCCAGACCACTGCAATCCAGCCTGGATAACAAAGTAAGACCCTGTCTCTCTCTCTCTCTCTCACACACAAACACACACTCTCCACACACCCTCCCACAAAAGGCTTTGCATAAAGTTAAAGTTTTGAGGCACATTAAAAAATTTGGCAAGTGAATTGAAGGCAAAAAAACATCCCAAGAAAAGCTACAGGGGCACACATAGGAAACATCCCAACAAACACATACAGGGACAATAGGTAAAATAAAACACCAAAAGTTACCTTGCCCAGAACAGACAATTAAGGTCTAGGGGTTAGAAGAAATAAACTTGACAGGAATAGAGGTGGCAGAATGATGGAAGATGAAGAACCTTAGAAGTGATCCCAATGAGTCTGCATCAACTACAATTTACACTACAGCATAATTTATGTTGAAAATAGTGGCAGGGCTGGATGCAGTGGCTGACTCCTATAATCTCAGCACTTTGGGAGTCCAAGGTGGGCAGACTGCTGTAGCCCAGAAGTTTGAGACCAGCCTGAGAAACATGGGCAAAACCCCATCTCTACTAAAAATACAAAAAATTAGCTGGGCATGGTAGCAGGTATTTGCAGTCCCAGCTACTCAGGAGGCTGAGGTGGGAGGATCATCTAAGCCTGTGGGGTAAAGACTGTGGTGGGCCATGATCATGCCACTGCACTCCAGCCTAGGCAATAGAGTAAGACCCTGTTTCAAAAAAAAAAAAGGAAGGAAAGAAGGGGGGGGAGGGAAAAGAAAGGAGGGGGAAGGGGAAAGGGGAGAGGGAGGAGGGGCAGGGAGGGAAGGGGAAGGTAGAAGGGAGGGGAGGGGAGAAGGGAAGGGAAAGGAGGAAAGTAGAGGGTAGAGGAGGAGAGGGGAGGGAGGGTAGAATAGTGGTAGGCTAGGCTTGGTGGCTCATGCCTATAATCCCAACACTTTGGGACTGCTTGAGCCCAGGAGTTGGACAAAAGCATGGGCAACATAGCGAGACCATGTATCAAAAAAAAAAAAAAAAAAAAAAATTTTTAGCCAGATGTGATGACACATGCCTGTGGTTCCAGTTACTTAAGAGGCTGACATAGGAGGATTGCTTGAGACCAGGAAGTGAATGCTGCAGTGAGCCGTGACTGCACCACTGCACTCCAGCCTGGGTGAAAGAGTGAGACCCTGTCTCCAGAAAAAAGAAAAGAGTGGTAGAAGGTTATTCCAGTATCTCTTAACTTAGATCTCTTATCTTAGGATGTTGCTATCAGGCATGAGCAGACAACAGCCTGAACCAAAGCAACTACTACAGAACAAGAGAGAAAAATGTAGACCAAGAGACAACATCAAAGATGGGTTGATCTTAAGACCAAAGAAAGAAAGAACAGTCAATAAACAGGAGAGACAGTAGAGTCAGGAATAATAAAGTGTAATCAGGAATCTTTTTAGAGAAGGTGGGAATTTGAGGAAGAATTATTTCATTTTATTAGGGCTATAAATTTCAGAAGGCTGAATAAGCTCTTTTCCCTAACTCTTGCCTTTTTCCTCCCTTGTGGCTTCTCAAAAACAAGAAAGCAGTAACATAAAAGGCAGAATGAATAAATTATAAGTAAAAACAGGTCACAGCCTGGCTAACGTAGTGAAACCTTGTCTCTAGTAAAAATACAAAAATTAGCCGGGCTTGGTGGCAGGCACCTGTACTCCCAGCTACTCAGGAGGCTGAGGCACAAGAATCGCCTGAACCCAGGAGGCAGAGGTTGCAGTGAGCCGAGAGAGTGCCACTGCACTTCAGCCTGGGCAACAGAGTAAAACTCTGTCTCAAAAAAAAAAAAACACCAGATCCTTTACAAATCTGACCCATAGATTTTGCTATGGTTTAAATGTGTCTCCCAAAGTTCATGTGTAAGAAACTTAATTCCCAATGCTGTTGAGAGATGGGACCTTCAAAAGTGATTAGGTCATGAGGGCTCTACCCTCATGAATGGATTAATGCTATTATCTAGGTTCCTGATAAACGGGTAAGTTCAGCCCCCTCCCTCACTTTCTCCCTTTCTCTCTGCCGGTACCCTCTCCTCCAGAACTGTAAGAAATAAATCTCCATTCTTTATAAATTACCCACAGTTTATAGAAGCAAAAATAAATTATAGAAGCACAAAATAAACTAAAGCAGATCTCAAAATATTTAATGAATATATGCTTAAAACAAAATGTATGCTTAAAATTTAAGAATTCAAATTACAAGAATAAGAATTCTACAGAACTTTAAGCATTAGGTTGCACACCATTCATAAACAATCATTATGATAAGCAATTACAGTTACATTACATATGTTCCTGGAAGTTGAAAAAAGCAAGCTCTTCTAGAAATGTGAAAAAGCAGAAACCTATTTCTATAACCAAATCATAAGACTTTCCATAAAATACAACCTATTTTAATAGTGTACAAAAACATACCTTTAAGGTTCCATCGGCTGAGCAACTAGCCAAAAGCTTATCATCTGGTGAAAATCTGCAGTGACTGACTGAATTTATATGGCCAAACAGGGTATTTCGACATTGTTTTTGATTCAAATCCCAGAGCTATTTGTGAAAGAAAAAAGATAAACAACTAGTATTGAGTGGGGAAACATCAAAAATCATATGAAGTTCTTCCTTTTCTCTCATGTAAGCTTTTCGATTACAGAATGATGTTTAATTCACAGTAACACAAACTATCAAACACAAAAGTGTCACACACAAAGATGAATTTGTGATTAACAAGCAATGGAGGGGCCTTTAAATCAGCATGTAAATCTACTAAGAGCCTCAAAGGCTCAGCTAGGTCTTTAGGCGGAGTACTAAATAACTAACTAAACAATTACTACTTATTTTAATGAAGTGGTTTAGAATCATTATTTTACTCAGTTACAATAAGCCACAACAAGTAATATATAATATAAATTACCCCCATGTTTTTTAAATGTTAGGTTATCAAACCCTAAAAATGGCGGAGCAAGTGAAGTACCACCTCCAGGAAGCAATCAACTAAATCCAAAATGTGGCACATTTAGACAAATGACTAAATTGCTCTAATAAATCAATGGTAAAAGAAAGCAGGCAGAAAAGAAAAAGGGAACTTAATAGAATAAAAGAAACCTAAGAGGCAGAACAAATGCTACATGAAGTTTGCTTGGATACTGATTCCAATAAACATGACAGAAATGCATGTTTTGAGACTACGGAATAAGTGAACATGGACCAGGTATACTACAAAACTGTATTTTATTATATTAACGGAATAAGTGAACATGGACCAGGTATACTACAAAACTGTATTTTATTATATTAGGTGTGATAATAGTATGGTATGATAATAAACATAATATTCATATTTAAGATCTCTGAGATGCATGCTTAAGTATTTTGGGTGAAATGACATATTTCGGATTTGCTGTAAAATCCTCTATTCAGGCTGGGCATGGTGGCTCACTCCTATAATCCCAGTACTTTGGGAGGTTGAGGTGGGCGGATCACCTGAGGTCAGGAGTTTAAGACCAACACGGTGAAACCCAATCTCTGTTAAAAATACAAAAAATTAGCTGGGAGTGGTGATGCACACCTGTAATCCCAGCTACTTGGTAGGCTGAGGCATGAGAATTGCTTGAACCCAGGAGGCAGAGATTGCAATGAGCCAAGATTGCTCCACTGCACTCCAGTCTGGATGATAGAGGGAGACTCTATTCAAAAAAGGGGGAGAGTTTATAAAATAAGATTGACAAAATATTGATAATTGTTGGATCTAAAAGATGGATACCACAGGGTTTTATATTGTTTTCTCCCTTTGGGTAGGTTTGGAACATATAAAAAATGCAAATAAAAGGGATTATAGTCATCTCTGGTGATGTATGCTAATAAGATTAAACCTAGAAGATGAAATCAATTATTCCCAACTGTTAATTTTAATAAAAATTATTTGGAAATGATCAGTAAGTGAGATACATCCTATTCCTCATGAGCGCTTCTATTCTCAGCTCCTTTATCCCAGTCCTAGATAAACTTAATTCCTCAGATAAGGCAAATTACATGAAGGCAGCTCCAGAATTACATATTTTCACTGGCTTCTCTCTGCTCAAGAATCACAAGAAACGCATCTTAATAATCCTTATGGTAATAAAGGTAATATGGCACATCTTAAAGTAAACCTTGTAGTTAATTAAAACAGTTTACTAACCAATAACCCCCTCCCACATGGCAGAGGTTTTTTTCCTCTATTTAAAAGGAGGAAATACAGACTTCTTCAATCCACAAAATGCCAAAAGCAACATCAAAAATTAGTCATAAATAGTACAATAGTCTTGCTTTTTTTTTTAGTGACACATTTATTCAAATAGGGCCAAGTTTTACTGTTACTCTGTATTTTTGGTCCAATCCAGTATTTTCAAATTATGCTCTGCAGGGTCCTTGGGATTCTATAAACACAAATATGCCTAAAGAGCACTATGTGGTAGGGAGAGGTTAGAGATGAAAGGGAATGAGAGAGATTGAGAGAGGAGGGGAAGAGAGGAGGAGGGAGGAAAGAAGGGAGGAGGAGGAGGAGAAGAGAGGGAGGAGGAGAGAAAGAAAGTTCAAGAGAAAGGGAAATGGATAGAGAGGGAGAGAGAGGGAGGAGAGGTAAAGAAGGAGGAAGAGAGAGAAAGGAGAAATGTAGGTTCCATTCAGCCATAGCAACAAGCTTTAACTCTTATACACACTGAGGTTCTGTTTAATTTTTCTTCTTAAGAAAAATAAATAAAAGTTTAGCTTCCCGAACGGGGAGACAGAGAAGGCAATTTTCAGTAACTGTTTCAGTACTTTCTAAAGAAAATTTTTGTAATAATTTATTTAAAGTCAAAACATAGAGTCTATAAGGTTTGAAATCAAACCAAAAAACAATTCAAAAGAAGTTAGCAGATCTTTTCTGGGAACCCAGAAAGGGTAATCTAGCTATCTTCATCCACTTAAGAGGAAAAAAAGATACAATCAAATATTATCAAGCATATGTGGAATATTTTGGTTTTCATTTGTGTTATTTTTCCTACCAGCATGTTTTCTCCCTCCTCTCTATAACAGAACCTCTGTTTTGAATTAAGCTCCACTTATGATTCAAATAGAGCTGACCTCACTTATTTGTCCCACTTCCATATAACTAAACTTGTGACCCTTGGACAATCCAAGGATTCCATCCTACTGTCCACTGGGGTTACCCTAGCTATGAGCATCCAAGCAAAACTGAGCCAAACGAAGTCTTCTCTAAAATTACATCTACAGGTTCTAGGAAAGAGCACACTTCTCTTATTCTGTGATTCTGAGCTGCAAGGTAGCCACATTTCCTGCTACAAAAGGAGCATGCCTGAACCAACATAGAAGAAGGCAAGAGTCTGGAGATGGAAAGGCAGGTAGAGCCTGAGAACACAGTTTAACCATTTGGAGTCAGCCATACCTGAAGCCATGCTCCCTCTAGACTTTTCAGTTACAGGAACCAATGAAATATTTTTAAGTTTTTTTGTTGCTTTAGCTAATATATTACTGTAGTTTCTATCACTGCCACCAAAACGCCCTAATAGTAAGATATGTAAGAAAATCAAAGGAGATACTCTGATGTACCTATCAAATTTATCTACATAATTCTCAATATCCACACTTACTTTCAGGACGCAGTCACTTGACCCAGTGGCTAAGAGAAAATGATGACTACTGTTGGTGAAATGGCAGCAATTGACTTGCTCTGAGTGCTCATCATAGTTATGTACTAGTTCCCCGGTCATAGAATTCCAAATCTAAAGAGAATAGAGAAAAAAATTACAAATATCCACTATTTTCAAAGGGAGAACAGAGGGGCAAAGCAAATGAACATTCAAATGCTATCTTATCCTGTCATAGCAGATTTTCCTAGTTGGACAAGATGCTAATGAAATCTCCCCGCTTCCTAAAATATGACAATATTTTGCCTCAAATGTTTAAAAAATTATTTGCAAACATACATATATGTACCTATAGCATAACTGGAGTATCATGAGCACATGACATTTTCTTAAGGGCCAGATTTCACATGTTTATATGAATGACAACAGGCAGAGAAGTGCTTTAAAAAGGTCAGCATAATAGACTTCTGATCAGAAGGGTTGAACCCAAGAGCTGGCTCTACCACTTATTACTTGTGTCACAAATCCCTAACTTACCTGCATCTCAGTTTCCTCTTCTGTAAAATGGGGATATTTATACCTCTCCTACACAATTTAAAGTATCAAATGATATGATAAACATGACAAGTGTTCTATATACTTCAAGGTACCATATAAATAAGTAAAGGCAGACTGCTTAGTGAAAAAAAATAAAGGCTTTATAGTCTGAGAGAAACCTAGCTTTCAACCCCATTACTATTCTCGGTTAATGTAAGCTTGCATAAGAGACTTCATCTCTGAATCTATGTCCTCTTCTGTAAATGGGATCAACACTTACCTTGCAAGCTATAGCAGGAAATTGATAATGTAATATAAGAAAGTGTGTAGTATTAAAAAAAAAAAAAGTGTGTAGTATAAAGCCTCTTAGAGTATTTAGTTTTTCAGTAAAAAGTAATCATTATTCTAGTTACTATGTAAGACAACTAAGCAGTCTATGCCATATAACAACAAACAAAAGAGATAAATTATCTAATGAACCTTCACTAGGATTTTGATTTCTTAGAAGTACTAATGTCCTTTGGCATTTCCTTTGTACCTCATCAAAACACTGATTAGACTCCCCAGAGGTCCAGAGAGTTTATCTTATTTTAAAGTTCCTTAATGGGTATTTCTGCCTCTGGCTTAGAAAATAGAATCTCATTATTATTTCCTTTTACTCCACGTAGCTCTGACTTTGGAACTGCCCTCAGTGGCCACCTCCAAGTCTGACTTGAGTCAGAGTAGAGGCTACAGAGTGAATTAACTGTTGGTTAGAAAGCCACAAGTCCAGTCTAACAAGAGGTAGAATTTTCCAAGGTCTCAAATTTAGTCTGGACATTCCATAGCCCTCTTCAAGAAAACTTCGGGAAAACATCCAAGACAAATTTCTAGCCAGATCCAGTACTCCAGATTTAACCCCTCTGAAAGAGGCTTAAAGTAAGGTCTCTCTTCCATATATCAATGATAACCCACCCCTCCCCTACAAGCCTTCAGTTTCTCTTAAATTCTGTATTAGTATAAATGCTACTGCTAAAAGCCAAATTTAGAAACAAGAGAACAATTAACAAAGATAAAAATTATTCTCTGGGGGTGGGGGACACGGTGGCTAATGCCTGTCATCCCAGCATTTTGGGAGTTCAAGGCAGGCAGATCAGTTGAGGCCAGAAGTTCGATACCAGCCTGGCTAATATGGCAAAACTCTGTCTCTACTGAAACTACAAAAATTAGCCAGGCATGGTGTTGTAAACCTGTGATCTCAGCTATTTGAGAGGCTGAGGCATGAGGATCAACTGAATCCTGAAGGCAGAGATGGCAGTGAGCCAAGCCTGCGCCACTACACTCTAGTCAGGGTGTCAGAGCCAGACTCTGCCTCAAAATAAATAGTAAAAATTACTCTGATTATTTTTTTCTATTTATATTTTAGACCAATAACATAATTATTAGTTTGTTCATCCATCTGGTTTTGTACTGAATACATAACCCAGTTGATAAAGGTAAATTTTTGCATTTTAAAATTGTATCTTACAACAGGAATCCCTAAGTTTGTGCAGCAACACTCCTAATCGCAATACCACAACATACTCAAAGATTTCAATGGATATTTAACCCATGGACTCATCTATTAATGGCAGACAAACCCACTAATTTGTCATTGCTTTTCCCCACTGCCTGTTTAATCCTCAAGTTGATCAACCTGGGCATTTTTGCTGGTGTTTAAAAATAAAGAATTTTCAGGCCAGGCACAGTGGTTCACATATAATCCCAACACTTCCAAAGGCTGTGGCAGGAGATCACTTGAGCCCAGGAATTGGAGCTTACAGTGAGCTATGATCATGCCACTGTCTTCCAGCATGGGCAAAAGAGCAAAACCCTATCCCTTTAAAAAAAAATAAAGAATTTTCAGATAGTGTTAATTTACAATGGATCAAGTTAGTAGAACAACAGGAAAGAGTCCTTTAACCCTACTTACTTTGTTCCCCATGATTATGGAAAAATAAAATGAATTCTGTTATGATTATAACTCAAGAGGAAAATATTTTCCTACCTTCACTTTTTTATCCACTGAGCAGGTTGCTATAAATCTGTCATCTGTAGAGAATGCACAACAAAGCACTTCATCTTCATGAGCCTTGATTTCTAGAAGTTTCTCTCCTGTTTCAGCTTTGAACACCTGCCCAAGTAACAATAAAATCTTTTTATAATAAACCACTTAACTATAGGTCATCATTCAATAAAAATCTTTAAGAGAGTTTAATCATTATTTTGCAAAACATAAATAAACCTTGGCAAAGTTACTCCCAAAATCAGAATTTCTGTCAGAATGTGTATGCCTTAATGTAAACAGAGAACTATCCACTGTTAAATGTTTGTAAATATCAATGAAAATGTTATGGGATCTTTGGGGAGTTCTGGCTGGAAACCTCTATGGCCAGTGGCGCCTTTGCCCACGTTTTGCTTGGGCCCGCTGGTCTTGTTTCACCCACTTGGCCTGACAGGCTGCATTCAGCACACGCTACCAGCCTGGTTCCCAAGCCTGCCAAGGGCTTGTCAGGTGTGGAATGGCGAGGGGTGTGTGAGTAAGCGTAGGGTCCAGCCACTGCACACACTCAGACGTGGTGACTGCTGCAGCAAGGCAGCCAGCTCTAGGCGCCGGCACTGGTGCTCACTCTCTGTAAGGCTGCAGCTGGACCAGGCACACCACAAGCAGCTTACATGGATGGCATCAGGGAACACAGTGGTACCCGGAAGCTTGGAGATGCCAGGAACTGCAGGGCCCCAAAGAGGGAGACACAGCCCTAGCCCGAGGAGCTCCCAAGTCTGGGCTCCCCAAAGGGCCACAAGTCGCCATCATTTCTCTTCACTCCCAGTGTGGCAAGCAAGGGGCACGTCTCAGCCCTGTTTGTGTTACAGCTCTTTCAGTCTCACCATTCAGTGGTTCCCAAGTTCTTGTCCCACAACCAGGAAGAATGTGGTACGCAGACAGGTGAAGGGTGAGCACAACAAAGAGAAGCTTTATTGAGCAATAGAACAACTCAATAAAGCTGCAGGGGGCAGCTCCTTTCCACAGTTCAGGAAACCTGCAGGGAAGCAGCTCCTTTCCACAGCCAGGGTGTCCCAACAAGTATTCAGCTCCTAGCAGAAAGGGTAGTTTCTCTCTGCTAGGTAAGTCCTCCTGACAAATGTTCAGGTATCAGCAAAGAGGGTAGCTTCCCTCTGCAGTTGGTCCTCCCATCATCTGTACCACTCTCAGCAAAGAGGGGGCACTAGAGTAGGTTGCTCCTCTATGCCACTGGTCATCCCAGTGTCTGCTCAGCTCTGGCTGAGCCCGGGGCTTTTAAGAGCTTCAGAGGGGAGACAGTGCATGCCAACTGGTCCATGGGCAGCCATGGGCAAGCCAAGAAAAGGTACTACAAGTTTCCACTCCAGTCCACACTGGCAGCTCAGTGTGGGCTGGAGTGGAAACTTGTAGTACCTTTCTGGCCTGAAGGTAAGGCTCACACTTTCTGGCCTGAAGGTGGGGCTCTCCCTGGGGATCCACCCCCTTCCACCCAGGAACCTGTCTGCCTCCTGCTGCCATTCATGGCATCCAGGAGGTAGATGCCAAGGGGCGCCTGCAGGCTAGCACGAAGCTGCCCTCAGCAACACCTCAGCTTCCCTCCTATGCTCATCAGTGCCCGAAGTCCAGAGAGGGCCAAAGCAGCAGGGGGCTGGCATGTCAGCACTGCCCTAAGCATGTGCACATCTGGCTGGGCTACAACAGCACCCAGGCTCAATCCCAACTATGCTCTGAGATCAGAGTGGGTGCCAACAGCAGGGAGAAGTCAGGCAGCAGGAGCAGGCACTTCTAAGCCTGCAAAGGCAGATGGTCCTTCCAGGGCCCCCAAGAGTGCTGGGATTCCTGGATCTGCAGCCACAGCTCAGGCAGCTATGGCTGCGCCAGAGGAAGGGTGCCTGCCTGCTCTGTGGAGCCAGAGGCCCGGGCCTGCAGCTGTGATTTGGCGGCTGCAGCTACACCTAGGAGAGCAGGGCTCCAACCTGTTCTGTGAAACAGGATTCCCAGGTCCACAGCTGTGGCTTGGATGGCTGCAGCAGCACCCAGGAGCTCCTGCCCCAACTCAAAAGGGATGGGGCTCCTGCTCGTCCCAGTTCCCCGCTGAGTGTCTCTGCTGCAGCCAGAGCAATGGCAGCAGCCACTCCAGTCCACCGCTGCCATCAAAAAGAAGTATCAGAGCATAGCTTCAGTTCCTGAGACTATTTTGGCAAATTCTTAACAATCAAATAAAAAACGTTTCATTTAATATGCATTCTTTCTGGAGCTCAAAAGTCAAAATTAATAAAATTAGTAATAAAGTATATATAAAAATAAGATAGGGAGATCTTGCAAAGACTAAAAGTATTCTAAATACAAAAGTTTTAACTGATTTCATGTTCTCTTCAAATCAAAAGGTAGACCACAAATGTAAAGAAAACTCATTCATGTTTTCTGAAAACAAAAAGAATCTTAAATTATTTAAAACAATTTAGGAATTAGTCTAGTCCAGTTCCTATTTACAAGAAAGAAACCTATATGTAAGACTTTCATAAAATAGGTATTTTCTTGATCACCGTTTTTTAGTCACAGCCCCTATTACCTGTGCTATGAAGTCCTATGTCTTCTAACAATTATTTCCTCACTACCCTTAGCTAACCAATGGATGGCTGGGAACTGACTGGCAGAGTAAAGGGCACTTCCTTGCAACCTGTAAGTTTAGAATTAGAAAAGCACGTAATTGTATCATAGAGAAACCTTTACTAAAATGTTTGAGAGAGTTGGATTTCTCTGTTATTTCTAAGTTGCAATTTTCTTCAATTTTAGGATTTAATAAGCATATTCTAATCTACACAGAACTGGATACATGCCTCTTTCAATTTTTCTCAAGAGATATGTTTTACCTGTAAGGTTTTATCAGCTCCACAAGAAGCTATTCTCTGACCATCCTCAGAAAAGCAAGCATGGTAAACAGCATCTGTGTGGGGGCGGACAACTAAGCGGGAAAGATTCATGATGGTTTTTTTGTTTCTAAATACAGGAAAAAATGAAGAGAAATTCAATAAATGAGGGTAAAGGTAACTATTTTCCTTCAGTAATAAAATAAACAGTCTTAAAACATGGTTATGTTCCCCAAAATACAAAATTCTTAAAATCAAATTACTAACATGCAAATGACAGCATAGATCACCTAAAGAAAAAAATAACAAAAGTAGCATTTGTAAGAGAAACGCTATCCTTTATCAAGCAACCTCATATGTCACAAATGTCACTGAGTTGGAAGAAACCTAATTAATAAAATTACTCAATTCTAGTTAATCAACATATCACTTTCTATTTTCCTTTAATACATTAATAATAATACATGAGCAGATAAATCATTATGTAAGGATACCTTCAAAAAATCTCCATCTCTTTTTTAAGATAAAAATCACAGCAAAATGCTCATTTTCTAACTGAAGTATGATACTAAGCCATCATTATAATGATGGACTTTAAAACTGCTCTTCTCAGCTAGGCACTGTGGCTCACACCTGGAATCACAGCACTCAGGGTGGATCACCTGAAGTCAGGAGTTCAAGACCAGCCTGGCCAACATGGTGAAACGCCATCTCTACTAAAAATAAAAATTAGCTGGGCGTGGTGGCACATGCCTGTAATCGGGAGGCTGAGGCAGGAGAATCACTTGAACCTGGGAGTTGGATGTTGCAGCGAGCCGAGTTCAAGCCACTATACTACAACCTTGGGGACAGAGCAAGATTCTATCTCAAAAACAAACAAAAACAACAACAAAAAAAACAAACACTGCTTTTCTCAAACTGCAATTATTCAGACATACCAAAAAAATAAAGCAATGTCATATTCTTTGTATCTTAATCTAATCAATACCAACTATTCCACTAATATAGATACTATACTACTGCTCATAGTATTTAAAGTACAAAGGGGCCAGCCATGGTGGTTCACAATTGTAATCCCAAGACTTTGGGAGGACAAGGCAGACAGATCACTTAAGGCCAGGAGTTTGAGATGAGCCTGGCCAACATAGTGAAACCCCATCTCTACTAAAAATGCAAAAATTAGCAGGCATGGTGGCACATGCCTGTAATCCTAGCTACTTGGGAGGCTGAGACATGAGAATTGCTTGAACCCAGGAGGTGGATGTTGCAGTGAGCCAAGATCATATCACTGCACTCCAGCCTGGATGACTGACTGAGACTCTGTCTCAAAATAAATAAATAAACAATAAACTGTAAAGGAATGTCACATGTACTTAAAACAGGAAAAACAATTAATGCAGTATCAGAACTTCATATACATTACACCCCAGTCACTTTGAGTACAAGCAAATATGTCAAATAGTATTGTGCTTATTTTCAAAGTCAGGGGTTGGCAGTCAGACAAATCTAAAGTGCAACCTCATTTCTACTACTTATTAGGTGTGTAAATGAGCAAATTACTTAACCTAACAAGTTTTTATTTCTTCATATGTCAAATGGAAGTAATGATATCTATTCTAAACAGCGCCCAACACATAAAGGTGTCACTATTATTCTTCAAAAAACTTACACACACAAGACAGATCAAGTGATAAAAGTGAACACAAAGGTAAATCAGATTTAGATCCTGCCTACAAAGTATTATACTTTAGTATAAGTGATAAAACAAACAAGTACATTTTTTCCTCAGTATTGATGAGGGATTGGTTCTAGGACCCAATACAGATACCAAAATCCATGGATGCTCAAGTCTCTTATATAAAATGGTTAAGATTTGCATATAACCCATTACATCCTCCTGCATACCTTAAATCATCTCTAGATTACTCATAATACCTAGTACAATGTAAATGCTATGTAAACAGTTGTTATACCATTGTGTTTAGGAAATAAGAAAAAAGTCTGTACATGTTCAATACAAACATAACCCTATACTTTTTTGTTCCAATATTTTCAATCCATGGTTGGTTGAATCCATGGATGCAGAACCCATGGATACAAAGGGCCGACTGTATAAGAACTAGAGTGATGACAACTAGAAGAACAGATAAGTTCTAGCAACGTTAAGAGGATTAGATTTTAAAATGTTCTTTATGTCTGCTTGATGTATCTACTCAATTCCTCAAAGCTCAGAAAGTGACCTTCATAATAATAGACATATAGTAGATGGACCAAAAGTACTAGATAAAGAACAAATGAATAAGTGAACAAATAATTTCACTGAAAACAGAAACTCAATTTAAATTTAGGCTTATACAACCTAAACCTTTCTATAGTAAACACCAAAAAAGTTTCTAGTACTGAAATAAAGCATTCTTTGAATACAGCCTGGTCAAACACAGCTTAAAAATAAGCTATAAATAGCTAACCATTCTGAGAACATCACAAGGAGAAATGCAGTTGATGCAACAGGAGAAAAAGAAGAAAAAGTAAAAACTCAACAATTCATAAGAGAACAAGAACTAAGCCTATATCCTTTGATCAGACTGAGTATTAAGATTCAATTTCAGCCACTAACTAAAACATGAATTCATTCAATCTTCCACGAATTTCTACTGACTACCAACTATATGAACCAGAAAAAATGCTAAATGCTATTCTTAATAACAACTAATATTTATTGAGCACTTTCTATGAATTGGGTACATTCTAAGTAATATATGTATATGTTTATATACATACATACACTCATTTATTCCTCACAATAATGCTATAAAATACTGCCATTAGGCAAAAGAAGTTAAATAACTTTCCGCTTATAATACACAACTAATAAATAGCAGAGCTGGGATTCAAGCTCATGTTATTTTAACCTCCAAACTATTCTCTACTTCAGAACACATGGACTGCTTTGAGAGAAAACCAAGTAAACAGATAATCACTATAAAGTGTGATAAATGCTTTATATGGGTCATACAGTACACTTATATACAGATAGATCTAATCTAGCTTCAGTAAGTTAGGGGGCTGCTTCTCAGAGAGAGACAGAAAGAGGGAGAGAGAAAGACCTTCACTTACCAAGACAGTGTTAAGGAACAGTCAGCTCTGGAAAGTGGGAAGGTAGGACAAAAATGTCTAGTCTTTGACTTTTGGTCTTACATCCTATTAATATTGCTTTTTGTCTTAATCAGGAACACATATTATTTAAAATAAAACCGGTTGGGTATGGTGGCTCACTCCTGTAATCCAAGCACTTTGGGAGGCAAAAGGAGGATCAATTGCATCCAGGAATTTGAGATCAGCCTGGACAACACAGTGAGACCTTATTTCTACCAAAAAAAAAAAAATTAGCCAGGCATGGTAGCGTGCGCCTGTAGCCTCAGCTATTCAAGAGGTTGAAGCAGAAGGAATGCTTGAGCCCAAGAGGTCAAGGCTACAGGGAACAGTGATTATACCACCGCACTCAGCCTCAGTAACAAAGTGAGAGCCCGTCTCAAAAATAAATAAATAAATAAAACCAACAAAAATTAAATTTATATCTTAACTAAACAAAGTTCTTTTTAATTCTCTCAGATACCACCTCCTTTGTGGAACCTTCCCTTGAATCCCTTTTTTCCAAGTCAACTACTTACTCGTTCTATCTCTACTTATACATAATTCTGTCGTTAAACTCATCACATTATATTGTAATTATTTGCTTAAACTCCTTTCCTTGGGGAAAGATTTCACATCTAGTAACAGTGCTTAACACAGTACAGAGACTCAGATGCCAGTGCTTAGCACATTAGAGAAACTCAAATGCTTCTTGAACTACACTGAATCAAGAACATCACCTACAGCAGTCTGACTTATTTGGAAAGAGGGCCTAATGCCATAAAGATCACAGAAACCAGCTTGGACTTCAGTTTAGATATAAATTACACATACAAAAAGAGAACCATTCATATTTATTATTTCAAGCTATAAAGGAAGCATGGCATATGGAAAGAGTATGCAAAATAAAGCCAGACAGACCCAAGATGAGTTTTTTTTTTTCTTTTTGAGACGGAGTCACACTCTGTTGCCCAGGCTGGAGTGCAGTGGTGCAATCTCAGCTCAGTGCAGCCTCTGCCTCCCAGGTTCAAACAATTCCCCTGCCTTACCCTCCGGAGTAGCTAGGATTATAGGCATACACCACGTCCAGCTAATTTTTTGTATTTTTAGTAGAGATCAGGTTTCACCATGTTGGCCACGCTGGTCTTGAACTCCTGACCTAAGGTGATCAACTCACCTCGGCCTCCCAAAGTGCTGGGATTCAGGCGTGAGCCACCACGCCCGGCCACAAGACCCAACGTTAAAATCCCATTCAGCAAGTCACATGAACTAAGCCACGTCCAAATCTCTCTGTGTCTCAATTTTCTCATTTGTAAAATAGGGCAAGTACCATTTACCTTATAAAGTTGTTTCTAAGATTAAAGAGAATAACGTGATTATGTAGCATATAACAGGCAATAAAAAGATGGTATTAATAGTTATCCTTTCCTTTTTATAAGCTGACAAGATTAAGGTAAGAGCAAAAGAGCCTCCCTTAAGAGACAGAATAACCAGGGTTCAGTGGTCACTTAATAGGGACTATATGTACAAAGTGCAAATTACTTTACGGCCATTATCTCATTTAAATCTTCACAGAAGTCCAGGCGTGGTTGCTCACGCCTGTCATCCCAGCACTTTGGGAGATCATGCAGATCACTTGAGGTCAGGAGTTTGAGACCATCCCGGCCAACATGACAAAAACCCCATCTCTACTAAAAATACAAAAAACTAGACAGGTGTGGTGCTGGGCACCTATAATCCCAGTTACTTGGGAGGCTGAGGCAGGAAAATTGCTTGAATCCAGGAGGCAGAGGTTATAGTGAGCCAAGATCACACTTATGCACTCCAGCCTGGGCAACAGAGTGAGACTCTGTCTCAAAAATAAATAAATGGGTCAGGCACGGTGGCTCACAACTGTAATCCCAGCACTTTGGGAAGCTGAGGCAGGCAGATCACGAGGTCAGGAGATCGAGACCATCCTGGCTAACACGATGAAACCCCGTCTCTATTTTTTAAATGAATGAATGAATGAATCTTCACAGAAATAGCACTTATTTCAAAAGATTGTTATCTCCATTTTACATATGAGAGAATAACCTGTAACTTGTTCAAAGTCACAAAATTATTAGGTTTTAGAACTGAGGCTCAAACCCAGGTGTGTGCCTCCAAAGTCCATGCTCCTCACCACTAAAATTACTGTAGTCAAGCACTTGGTACTGATACTTAGGATTACTTGTCAAAATGCCTTATAGGCATCTATTTATATGGATTCTTTGAAAATACAATCGTTTTTCTCTTATGCTTACTTCTCTAGAACTTTTCAATAAGTAACAATGCTTATTAAAAGTTCCAGCCCTTTTGAAAGTAGTTAAATCTTCCTGGAGTGAACGTATTCACCACCCGAAAAATAATGACATAATTAGCACATGGCTCCCGTTGGTTTCTCTCCTAATCTACTTACATCCATTCCAGGTAAAGCGTTCCATTATCGACCTCCTGCTTGGCCTGCAGCTTAGCTTGCTGATAAACTTCTGAAGTTTCTGGCTCACAGAGACCCAGTTGTACAATATTAGGAAATGGCTGTCGTCCAAGAAGGTGTCCATTTAAAGATAAAAACTCCTGAAAATTCTCACTGACCGCACAATCCTACAAATAAACTGAAATCTCTTAGAAACACAATCAGAGCCACGATCTGACATTTTTCTGCTTCTGTGATCTTGCCACTTTAAACGCTTAAATGAAATATTCTTTATATGAACTAAAACTGAACAGCCAACCATTAGGTAACAAATATATAGTGATCTTCTTCTAACTTTTAAACATCGGGTAAAAATCTCATTATCAAACACATTTCTTAATATATTCTTTTTTAAAAAAAACCACTGAACATCTTACTTTCCTAGCTTTTAAACCTCAATCCTACCTACTTTCCCAGTAGGGTGGGAGGCAAATTAATTAGAATAACCAAAGATCAAAGTAGGGAAACTCTCTTCACCCCTTCTATGCTCTTCAACCCTTCTATTCTGCTCATCCCCATCATTAAATCAAGAATTAAATGTCAAAAAAAAATGAGATTCCTTTAAGCACAAATTTTTCATATTAATATATACCTTTTCATCTAGTATATGTCTGTATTCCACAAATTCATGAATCAGATGAGCAGGGCCTACAAGTTCTGTTTTTGCTTTAATCCAATCCAGGGAAAACATTAAAGCACAAAGTTCCTTTTAAAAAAAAGTAAGATCAGCAGCACTGTTAGAGATCAAAAAATTTTAGGTATAACATCATTATCCTAATACTACCAAGAGAAACCTAATAGATATCTAGAATTCAAATGATGCAAAGGAAGCTAGTGAAAAAGAACACATAAATAGTTCCAAAGAAACATAAAATGAGCCTCATACTGTAGCTCCAAATAAATTTCAGTTGAATTAAAAATTTAAATAGAAAATAGAAAACCTTTAAAAATATAGAGAATAAAAATAAATATTTTTGTAAGCTTGTAGTGAAGGAAATCTTTATAAACATGACGCCAAAGCAAAATGCCAAAAAAATAAAGTGCAGTTAACTACATTAAAAAGTGTATTTAACTACATAAAAATTCAAATCTTCAATACAGTAGAAAGCAATATAAATTAAACTCAAGACCAAAGAAGTTTATTTGGTGACAGAGTCTTGCTCTGTCACCCAGGCTGAAGTGCAGTGGTGCAATCTCAGTTCACTGCAACTTCCACCTCCCCGGTTCAAGCTATTCTCCTGCTTCAGCCTCCACAGTAGCTGGGACTACAGGAACACGCCACCGTGCCTGACTAATTTTTTGTATTTTTAAGTAGAGATGAGGTTTCACGGTATTAGTCAGGATGGTCTCGATCTCCTGACCTCATGATCCACCAGCCTCAGCCTCCCAAAGTGCTGGGATTACAGGCATGTAAATATATTTTGCTAGACAAAAAAAATAAACTACAACAATTTACCATGTATTATAACCAAGAAATAACATACCTGAGCATAGAAAATACATATGGTTTTCCAAATGTAAACATTCTAAATAGCTCCTTGGTAGTCATGACTTCAATCAAATATCATCTACCTGCTAACAATTCCCTATTTTCATCTTTCATCCATAATTCTCCCCAGAATTCCAGATTCATATACCTACCTGCCTATTCAATATGTCCAGCCAGATGTCTCAGTAGGTAATATCAGACTTAATATATCCAAAATGAGTTCTTAACCATCCCCATTCTCTGCAGGAAAAAATCTTGTTCTCCTACAGACCTTTATTTCAGTTCATGGCAACTCCATTCTTTCCACTGGAGTTGGAGTCATCTTTGATTCTTGGAGTCATCTTTGATTCTTCTCTTTATCTTATAATGCATACAAAATCCATCAGCAAATCATGATGATTCTACCCCCTATCTTCACTTTCTTTCCCCTCAAAGCTCTGTCCTTCTTCTGAGCACTTAACTACTCACTAAAATATGATAAATTTGTTTAATGTCTGCCTCCTCCTAGAACATAAACTCAATGAGAGCAGAAACTTTGTGCCTGTGCTTTATGCTCTTAAAGAAGAGCAACAGACATAACAGGCACTCAATAAATATTTAATGAATCAATGAATATACCTTTCCACTACCCATTTCCTCCCAAAGCTTATAAAACAAATCCATACTGCCCAAAAAGGAAAGCTGCTAGTATGAAGAGGTTTAATTCTGAGGTGGTTCATTTACTAGTTACTAATCACTACAGGTAAAAACAAAAATAATTATATAGGCTATAATCCTATTTTTACTAATAAAGAAAATTATACTAATAGGATAAAACATGTTTATGAACAGGACAGCAAAGCAAAATACCAAACAACGACGACAACCAAAGTGATAAATTTAACTACATAAAAATTCAAATCTTCAGCTGGCCACGGTGGCTCATGCCTATCTATGATCCTAACACTTTGGGAGGCTAAGGCGAGTGGATCACTTGGGCTCAGGTCAAACTCAGGAGTTTAAGACCAGCCTGGGCAACATGGTGAAACCCCATCTCCACCACAAATACAAAAATATTAGCTAGGCATGGTGGTGTGTGCCTGGTAGTCCCATGGGGGACTGAGGTGGGAATATCACTTGAGCCCAGGAGGTTGAGGTTGTAGTGCCACTGCACTCAAGCCTGAGTGACAAAGTGAGACCCTGTCTCAAAAAATAAAAATAAAATCTTCAATACAATGGAAAGCATATATATAAAGAAAATTCAAGACAAAAAATAAACCAGAAAACAGCACTTATTTGCAATATTTATGGAAAAAAATAAAGTCAGATAAAAGAATTTTTTAATGGGTCATGTTACCTTGTGCATCTTGGCACTGGCCATGTGGTAGGCCAGAAAGTTGTACCAATACATACAGTCTTCCTGATCTGGTAAAAGATTTGGCAGCTGGTAATATCTCTGAAACTGAGTGATCATCTTCTTATGTAGATCCTGCAACCCAAATGAAACATTTCAGAAGCCAGAAATAATTCTATAACCTAAGCGTCACAGTAACTTCAGCTTCCAAAGCTATTAAGAATGTACAAAGGCCAGGCTCAGTGGCTCACGCCTGAGGATCACTTGAGGTCAGGACTTCAAGACCAGCCTGGGAAACATAGGGAGATACCCCTATGTTTTATTTTTGACAAAAAAAAAAAAAAAAAAATCAGTCAGGTATGGTGGCATGTGCCTATGGACCCAGCTACTTGGGAAGTAGCTACTCAGGACCATTTGGGCCCAGGAGTGCATGCCAGCCTGGGCAACACGGTAAGACCCTGTCTCAAAAAAAGAATATACAGAGAATCTCCCCACAAGATAATGACTTTACAGTGGAGAAACCTGGCAGATACCACTTTAACCGAATTACCAACATTAACATCACCCATAATAAAACATATCAACACCAAGAGGCTGAGCACGGTGGCTCATAACTATAATCCCAGCACTTTGGGAGGCCAAGGCAGGTGGATCATTTGAGCCCAGGAGTTCAAGACCAGCTTGGGCAACATGGCAAAACCCTACCTCTACAAAAAAATTTTTAAAAACCACCAAGTACTCTCAGGATATGATGCCATGGAGAAAGATACAACCTCATTTCTGTGGTGGTCTTGTCAAATACGTATAACTTCTATCCAGTCAGGAGAAAACATCAGACAAAATCACATTTGGCTATACTGTACAAAATTACTAGCCAGTACTCTTCAAAAGTGACAAGGTCATGAAAGACAAAGACTGACGAATTTTCACAGATTTGAGGAGACTAAAAAAAATGACAAGTAGGGAAACAAGACAATCATGCAATATGGGATCCTAAATTAGCCTGGACCACAAAAAGGACGTGTAGGTTAGTGAACAGTGTTGTATTAATGTTAGTTTTCTGGCTTTAACAATTGTACTATGGTTACATAAAATGTTAACATCAGGGGAAGCTAGATGAAGGGCTTATGCATAGAAACTATCTACTATTTTGTAACTTTTCAATAAATCTAACATTATTTCAAAGTAAAAATATTTTTTTAAAGTGAACTAAGATGCAAGTACCTGAAGCTGGCTGCGATTCTTTTCTGTAAGAAAATCTACTTGAAGATCGTGTAAATAATAACGAAACGACTTTCCATTCCGATCACAGAATAAAAGAGACTTATTTACAAACTCCTGCAGTATGTCTTCAACTTCTTCAGTTTCCATGTCCCAGAGAATGCATAACACCTAGGAATCATTGTATTTAATATGCCGCACAAGTACAATGACCAGGACTACAGACAGGTGTTAACACACACACACAAAAAAAACTGCATCTTAAGGCCCTGAGTAAGAATGTCTTCATTTCCTAAAAAGAAATCCAACTACTCCTCAAAATAAAAAAGAGAAAGAAAAGTCAGATGCTTCTTCAGCTTCACTAGAACCACAGAAATAGGTTAACTCCTGAGTTCAACACAGGGCCCTTAATGGAGGCTAACAGCAGAGGGACTTCTATATCCAACACCCTACCACCTCAGTCCCCTGGGTCTTATCCTTCCAAGGTCCTCTGTAACAACATGCTCAGTACTATATCAAAGCTTACATGCAATAAATACCCAATGATGAGGACCGTTGATCCCATTACCTTTGTAGGCACCTTAACATCCTTGGGAAGGATGGAAAGATCTGTGTAATAATTTTTGATGTTTTCTCTGAGCATTTCAACACTTATAGACATGGCTTCATCTAGAGCCTCATAATCATAAGATGAAGATTTCCTTATTCTCTTGAACTGTTTATTCTGAAGTTGTCTGAGGTAGTACTCCCAGCGATTGGGAAAATCACGTAAAAGTGCACCAATTAAAGATACTACAAGGGGAGAGCCTAAAAAAAAAAAAAAATGAAGTCATTGTGCTAATACCGTCCTATTTTGTCACTACTAAGAATCAACTTACTCTTAAGGAACAATTTCTGCTGCATGTTATCAAAAGCCTCAAGTATTTATCACTCTTGACTTTACTTCTAGAATATTTATTCCAAAAAATATTAGAAATAAGAAAGATTTCAAGGAAGCAAAACACACTGCCATGTATGTACCTACGCAACTGTCTT
This sequence comes from Callithrix jacchus, assembly GCF_049354715.1. Lineage (NCBI taxonomy): Eukaryota > Metazoa > Chordata > Mammalia > Primates > Cebidae > Callithrix > Callithrix jacchus. Next base: position 101,751,482 of record NC_133510.1, on the reverse strand, counting down.
GCATGTTCTGCTCATGTACCCCAAAACCTAAAATGCAATAAAAAATAAAAAATAAATAAAATAAATAAATAAATAAATAAAAAGAAAGATTTCATTTAATAAATTCCTGATTAGCTTTATTAAGTCAAAATAATATAGATCAAATCTGGCTAAGACATCATTACAAAAAAAAGAAAAAGAAAGTCAGCCTGGGCAATATAATGAGAGCTTGTCTCTACTGAAAATAAAAATTAAAAAAATTGGCAAGGTGTGGTGGCATGTGCCTTGATTGCTTGAGCCCAGAGGTTGAGGCTGCAGTGAGCCATGATGCAGCCTGCACTCCAGCCTGGGCAACAGTGTGAGACCCTGTCTTAAAGAAAAAAAAAAGCATGATTTCATTTAAGCATATTCATCCCAGCATTATTTAGAATAGTGAAAAAATCTTAAACAATGTAAACAATGACAATAACAGAGAAGTGGTTGAATACATTAAGATACATCAATACTATGCCACTGGTAGAAATATTTTCAAAAAACTATTTAACAACATGAGAAAATGCTCAAGATACATAAAAAGGGGAAGATACAGCTGGGTGTGTCAGCATGCACCTGGAGTCCCAGCATTTTGGGAGGCTGAGGTGGGAGGACTGCTTGAGAGCAGAAGGTTGAGACCAGTCTGGGCAACATGGTGAGACCCAGTCCCTACAAAAAAATTTTTAAATGAGTCAGATATGGTAGCCGGCATCTGCAATCCCAGCTATTCAGAAGGCTAGGGCAGGAGGACTACTTAAGCCCAGACATTCAAGACTGCAGTGAGCTGTGGTCACTGCACTCCAGGCTGGGTGACAGAGCAAGACCCCAACTCTTTTAAAAAAAAAAAAGAGGGTAAGATCCAAAACTATGTATATGTAATCTCAGTTTTTTAAATCTTTGTTCTAAAAGTCTAGAAGCAGTATCTCATGATGTTAATAATTATCAGATTATAGATAATTTCTATTTTTTCTTTATAGTTTCACATGTTCAAAATGGACATGCATTACCCTTTGTAATAACAACAAAACAAGCATATTTTCTAAGTGTAATACTTCTTTAAAAATAAACAAAACTGACCAGGCATGGTGGTTCAAGCCTGTAATCCCAGCACTTTGGGAGGCAGAAGTGGGTGAATCATGAGGTCAGGAGTTCAAGACCAGCCTGGCCAAGATGGTGAAATCCTATCTCTATTAAAACTACAAAAATTAGCTGGGTGCAGTGGCAGGCACCTGTAATCCCAGCTACTCAGGAGACTGAGGCAGAAGAATCACTTGAATCCAGGCAGCAGAGGCTGCAGTGGGCCAAGATTACACCGCTGCACTCCAGTCTGGAAGACAAAGTGAGACTCCATCTCAAAAGTAAAAATAAATAAATAAAATAAACAAAAATGTATCTATTTGATGTCAGAATAAAAAATAAGGTGGCTGGGCATGGTAGTTCATGTCTGTAATCCTGGCACTTTGGGAGGCCAACGGGGCAATCACCTGAGGTCAGAAGTTCAAGATCAGCCTGACCAACATGGCAAAACCCTGTCTCTACTAAAAATACAAAAACTAGTCAGGCATGGTACATGCCTGTAATCCTAGCTACTCCGGAGGCTGATGCAGAAGAAATGCTTGAATTCGGGAGGCAGAAGTTGCAGTGAGACGAGATTGTACCACTGCACTCTAGCCTTCACGACAAACTGAGACTCCATCTCAAAAATTAATAAACAAATAGATAATTTCTAAGCATAACAACAAGGAAAGAAATCATCTTAAGAGTTAACAGATTTGACTATATAAAATTTTAAGCTTCTATATGTCAAAAAAATACAACAAATAAAAGGTACACAAAAAAACTGGGAAACAGGCTGAGCATGGTGACTCATTCCTGTAGTTCCAACACTTTGGGAGACTGAGGCAGGAGGATCATTTGAGGCAAGGACTTCAAGACCAGCCTGGGCAACATAGCAAGATCCTATATAGAAATTTTAAATTAAAAAATTGTTTTAACTGGGAAATAATACTTGTAAAAATATGACAAAAAGCTAATAGCTTCAATTTTTAGAGAGTATTTAGAAATAAGTTAAAAATACTTATGTCAAAAAAGGAAAGTGAGTCAAGGATAATTTATTAAAGTCTAGGATAATTTCTTTTTTCTTTATTTTTTTTTTCACATCAAATGGAAAGTGAGGATAATTTCTTTCCTTTTTTTTTTTTGAGACCAAGTTTCGCTCTTGTTACCCAGGCTGGAGTGCAATGGCATGATCTCGGCTCACCGCAACCTCCGCTTCCTGGGTTCAGGCAATTCTCCTGCCTCAGCCTCCTGAGTAGCTGGGATTACAGGCACGCGCCACCATGCCCAGCTAATTTTTTTTGTATTTTTAGTAGCGACGGGGTTTCACCATGTTGACCAGGATGGTCTCGATCTCTTGACCTCGTGATCCACCCGCCTCGGCCTCCCAAATTGCTGGGATTACAGGTTTGAGCCACCGTGCCCGGCCAATAATTTCTTAAAACATATTCAATAACAAGTAAAAAGTTTAACTTCACTAACAAAAAATGCAAATTAAGACACCAGTTTTTACTTACCAAATTAGAACACTATTTTTATAAAATCCCAAGCAAAAAACAAGTCTTACTATATTTTTAACTCTGACAGCAGAGGTCACATCTATATCTCACTTCTCTTGCTAATGTGGTCTCTAACCCACTGTGGGTAGACAGTAAATATTATTTTAATGAATAAATAAATACCATAATATCCGGTATCCATTTAAGGTATCAGAGAAAAACCTAAAATACTAAATCTCCCAGAAAAGTTTTTGTATGTTCATGTGCTAAATTATCATATTTATTAGCTTAATTTACAAAAGGGAAATTAATATCCCTATAACAAAATAACCATACCTTTACATTCTTTTATAATACTATGAGCTTGTTCTGGCAAATCTGCTTTCTTCATATTAACAAAAAGGGATAAAATTTCAAGTCCTTTTTCTTTTCCTAAGCTACTCTCCACAGGGATTACATATTTAGGACCTGCAAACAAAACCACAAGACAGAGTAAGTAATTTGGTATGCCACATATTTAAACGTAATTGAATTAAATATAAAGGTACTAAAAAGTAAATGAATAATCCTTACCCATTACTGAATCTGTTACACTCTTGTCTCTGGTTGTAAGAAGAATCTGACACTGATTGTCAAAAGCTTTCAATACCCAAGGGTCCCAAATATCGTCCAAGATCAACAGACAGCTAATTTAAAAAAATATGTTAATCACTAATGACGCTTATTTTAAGCTTCCTTTTAAAAAGATAATCTCACCAGTGTCTTTTAAAATCTACCAAATAAAATTTTTTTTAAACAAATAGATGGCTAGATCGAGGAAAATGGTTCTTTCTCTTTGCTACACTCTTTTCTCAATATACTGGTTCAAATAAGAAAAAACAAAATTAGAGATTCCCTTCTCCTCAAATCCTAAATTGGAACATGTTAAAATTATGGATCCTACCAAAAAAGGTTCAATCATCACTTAATGAGTGCCTAAAAAAATAAAAATAAGTGACCATTACTATCCAAGTAATGGGATTTTCCAACTCATGCTTTAAGCACCAAAACCAAACTAGAACTGAGCTCAAGTTAGCATTAGCATGAATCATACAATAATGATGATGTGATCACTTTTTTACCTATAAAACTAGCAATTTCATATGTTACAGCCTAACAGAATATTACCTTTCATTTGGTATACCAGTGGGTTTTTTAAAATCAATTCGTTTATTCATAATAACTAAGAACTTCTATGCCAATTCCTAAATGGGCTCTCCAAAAACTTTTCTAAACTCACTAAAACAGATGAGGGGAAAAAATATAACTAAAACCTGATAGCATAATTACACACTAGCATTTTTGTCTGAATGACACACTATTGCTGTACATTACCAAAAAAATACTCTAAGAACATACATAGGTTAAAAAACTGTGAAAGCATAAACCAAATGAGACTGAGAGATTTTTTTTTTTTAATGTCTGGCCTTATAAGCTAAGTCTGATATATCTGAAAGGTGGCTGAATTATTTTCCTAAACAGAAGTCACTTTTATTTTTACAAAAAAGGGAAAGTAGAACTAGGGAAAAGTTATTGAGCAATTAAAGAGGGAAGAGTTAGTGATCTCAAACCTATTTTCTCTATATAAATCAGTATCAAGAGAAGGAGAAAATGACACCATGATCTGGAGAAATAAGAGAGAAAAAAGACCATAATAATAAAATGAATATGCATCAGAATCACCTAGTAGGCTTTTCCCAAAAATACTCTTCTCACCCTATATTCTGATGTTAATATTCTTACCAATTTGAGAATCACTGTCATACTCAGTCATTGTTACATATGAAAGTAAACTATATCCTTGGGTGCATTAGGGCATTTTTTAAAAGTGCAGAGCCACTACTTAACTCTCATTCAATATACTGTAACATTTCCAAGGAATGCTTTATTCATCTTTGTACTTGCAGCACTTGGCCCAGATCCAGCACAACACTCAATGTTGGTTAAATGAACAAATGAAAGGGAGGCTGTTAGATGACAGGAATCAAATTGTTGATGGAATCCAAGGTTATACTCTTAACACAAGCAGCAAGTAAATTGCTATCTCCCTTTCAGCTAACAACTATGAAACAGTTGGTAACAATGCCTGGTGCATAATTATGATGGTAAGTATCTGCTGAATTAATTAACTGTTGACCAAATAAACAAACTCACTCCTGAAGTACATGAAAGTAGAAGAGTTACGTACATATTTCTAAAAACTAAGACAATCCAGGCCAGGCGCACTCATGCCTGTAACCTCAGCACTTTGGAAGGCCAAGGCGGGCGGATCATGAGGTCAGGAGATGGAGACCATCCTGACCAAGATAGTAAAACCCCATCTCTACTAAAATACAAAACAACTAGCAGGTCATGGTGGTGCACACCTATAGTCCCAGCTACTCGGGAGGCTGAGGCAGGAGAATCACTTGAACCTGGAAGATGAAAGTTGCAGTAAGCCAAGATTGTGTCGCTACACTCCAGCCTAGCAACAGAGCAAGACTCCACCTCAAAAAAAAAAAAAAAAAAATGATAATCCAATAGAAGGGCCCCATTAAAAATTCTTTTTTTTTTTTTTTAATTGAAACGGGGTCTTCCTCTGCCACCCAAGCGGGAATATACTGGCACAATCTTGGTTCACTGCAGTCTCAATCTCCCATGCTCAAGTGATCTTCCCACCTCAGCCTCCGGAGTATCTGGGGCCACAAGTGTGTACCAACCACACCAGACTAGTTTTATATTTTTTAGAAAGATGGGGTGTCATCAGGTTGCTCATGCTGGCTTCAAACTCCCGGGCTCAGGCAAACTACCCACCATCGCCTCCCAAAGTGCTGGGACTACAGGTATGAGCCTCCGCGCTTGGCCCCTTCCTGACATTTATTAGTTGCCTGCATTTATTCTCTCTTGTTTTATGTTAACCCATTAGAAATAATAGATTCAAAGCAAGAAGTCTACACTTTCGAGGCAGGTAGGTAGTGTCAAAAAAAAAAAGTCTGTACTTTCTAGCTAAGACCACTCACCAACTCACCTACTCAAGACATTTCCTGAGAGCCTACAATGGTACATATGAGATGATGTGGTAGGTAGGATGCAAAGAGAAAAAGCAATTTTAGGCCAAGTGGCAGCCACTTTTTTTTTCTTTTTAAATATAAGAGAGAAAAGCAGGAAAGCAATGGTTCTTTTTTTCTTTTGAGACGGAGTTTCACTTTTGTTCTCTAGGCTAGAATGCAATGGCATGATCTCAGCTCACTGTTACCTCTGCCTCCCAGGTTCAAGCGATTCTCCTGACTCAGCCTCCCAAGTAGCTGGGATTACAGACATGTGCCACCACACCTGGCTAATTTTGTATCTTTAGTAGAGATGGGGTTTTACCATGTTAAGTCAGGCTGGTCTGAAACTCCTAACCTTGGGTAATCCACCCACCTTGACCTGCCAAAGAGCTGGGATTACTGGCATGAGCCATGGCGCCTGGCCACATGGTTCTTTCTTATCCTCTCTACAGGACTGTAGGGAAAAGGCACAATGTTCTGAAGAGTTCAGCAGTTACATCTTATTGGGAATCCACACACCAACTAAATTTGACCATCTGTACCTTGGGTGTTTGCGAAGCATCAGAATGCGGAGACGGTCTTTAGCCTCTTCAATATTAAGTGGAAGCCTCTGGGAAAAACTCTCATCCTGATCCAATCGTGTGCAAAGATTCTGCAGTTTCATCAGAAGCCCAGATTTATCTTGTTTCCCAACTGAAACCCAATGCACTCCCCCTGGGAAACAATCTAGTGAGGAAAAGAATAATGAACTTAAGGCCTTTCAACAGAAGTCCTCCTTTAAATGGTTACACTATTAAGCATCAGATTTACTCCAATTTTTAACCCCATCACGTCTTCAACCTCTCTTGATTTAGAGTATAAATTTTACATGCAAGATATTGGTAAGCTTTATATACTGAATCTAAGAGAAGATGTGAAGAAATTGAAGTAAATCTGCATCTTATTGAGAAAATCTTACCAAGTAAAGTTTTACAATCATTGTCCTGTGTCGTCAGTGACCACTGCACAGCAGTTTCTCAGCCTTGCACTCCTGACTTTTGGGGCTAGCAATTCTTTGTTGTAAGGGACTGTCCCATGCATTATAGGATGTTTAACAGCCTCTTTGGCCTCTATCTCTGGATGCCAGCAGGATTCCCCTTCACCAGTAATGACAAACAAAAATGTCTCCAAACATTGTCAAATGTCTCCTAGGGGCTGTGAAATCACCCCTCTTTAAGAACTACTGATGTTCTGGAACATATAACTCACTCATTATGGTTTTCTTATACAGACTTAAAATAGGAAGTTACATTCAAGTCTGGCTCTACTGCTTACTAACTAAGCAATCCTTAGCAAATCATTTAACCTCATTCTCATTTGTTATACTGAAACAGGACTGTCTAGCCCACCTATTTCAGAGTTGCTGTGAAAAAATAATGATATAAAATATGTGAAATTGCTATGATAAGTATAAAGGATTAAAACAGGATGTTAAGTGTTATGGATCTCAGAGCAACTTACCAATATTAAGTTTCGAACGAGTAAGCACTAGAAATAGTCATTACTATTACCGCTATCATCATCATTAATTGAATCATAAAACATCTTGAAATATGTATTTTTATTTATGTATTATCAGGAGCCAAAATCTCACAGACTATACTTAATCACCTCCACATAAATATACATACATAAAAAAGAGGGGTCCCTATGTGTAAAATATGGTAAACGGTAGCATTAGATCATTCCAGTAGCATTAATCATAAAGATTCAGGTGTTCTTAAACATATCAAAAAAAGCAAAAACAGACTCAAACATAAATGAGTTAAATTACACCGAAGGGCAATATAATTATTGGTATTCACAAATAATTAAATACAAATATAAATCACTATTTTAAAAACTTAATCATCCAAAAGGGACACTTGTATATATCTACAAAGATCTATTTACAAGAAATATTTATTGGGCACTATTCTAAGAGTTCTATGTGTGTTCATTCATTTAATCCTATAGCACACCATCAAGAAAACACTATTATCTTCACTTTGAAAATGAGGAAACTAAAGAATAGAAAGGTTGAGTAATTTGCCCAAAGTTACACAGCTAATAAAGCAGAGCTGAGATTCAAACTTAAAGCATCAATGCTCAGCTTCTACACTATTCTGCATCCACAAGAATATTCACTGCAGGCCAGGCGCAGTGATTACACCTGTAATCTCAACACTTTGGGAGGCCGAAGCAGGTAGAGCACAAGGTCAGGAATTCAAGACCAGCATGGCCAAGATGGTGAAACCCCACCTCTACTAAAAATACAAAACTTAGCCAGGTATCGTGGAGGGTGCCTGTAATCCCAGCTACTCGGGAAGCAGAGGGAGAGAATTGCTTGAACCAAGGAGGTGGAGGTGGCAGTGAGCCGAGATCATGTCATTGCACTCCAGCCTGGGTGATAGAGCGAGACTTTGTCTCAAAACAAACAAAAAAACAAAGAATATTCACTGCAGCACTGTTTGCAATATGAAAAAGCTGGAAATAACTAACCCATTATAAGCTTCCAAAGTCTCAGGCAGGCCCAAATAAACCTTAGATATAAATGAAGTTTGGAGTACTAAATAGGACTTGACATTTTAATTATGGAAATGAGACTTCTTATTATTTGAAGTAATGTGGAGTCTTTGAACCTGCACAAGGTCAAGGAAAGGATCAGTCCCAGAAAAGAGGAAATAAGCAATGGTCTGGATGAAGCCTTGAAGAGCACATACCTATTCTATTTCCCAGCATAGAAAAAAAAAAGAATTGGATTTCACTCCAGATAAGGAGAAGACTAAAGAGCCAAGAGCATGTGCTAAGGAGCAACTGAATGACTGACAATAAAATGGAGTCTCAAGTCTAGGAGAGGACTGACAGTACGAATAGAGAGGATATTCTGGAATCAATGGATGAGAAGCCTTGGTAAGTCTATAGCAATAAACTTGAAGAATAAAATAGTTGGAGGTGGGTAAAGGGTAGAAGAGAATGCTTAACATCAAGATTTCAAAAGTGCTGTAGTTCTATGAATGGCAAGGATCAGGGTCCAGCCTGTAATCAGGGAAGAATATGGCAAAAGGGGAATTAAGAAATGGTCACAGGAGACAAAGAGGTTAAGGAACTAAGAGGCTAAGGTTTTGGATGACTCATCTACATAGGTATCAAAATCACTAAGAAAGGTAACAGACAAAAGGCATAAGAAGAAGGTGATAAGCTAAGGACTCCAATAATCAATGAATGAGAGGGTGATTATATCAAATAGAAAGGTTAGAGACATGAATCTCAAAGCATTCAGCTGGAGAAGGAAGTATAAATAGTCTGGATGAGGCAACAGAGGGCAAGATCAACACCCACCCATTTCCTGGTGCTGAAGTATGTGAGATATGAGGAAAAAAGTTGCCACATCACTTAAGAAGCTTATAGAGAAGGCAGTATCCTCAGGAAACTGCCCAGTTTCAGATAAGGCAAAAAGGTGAATATTCTAAGAAGCTGATAATATAGGAAAGAGTTTCCTGCTCACAGAGGAGGAGGTCTACGGTTATAGCAGAAAGACATAAGAATGAGACAATACCTGGATCAGAATTTGGCAACCTACTGAATAGACTGCATGAAAGTCTAAAATATAACAACTGGAGACAGATAACTCTACAGTAATTGAGGCAGAGACAGGGCTATGAAGCCTGGTTTGATTATCAGTGCCAAAGTCTTAGAAGAAGGTAGACAAGCCTTATTGCCTTACTTCTCAACTTTCCTGAGGTCCCCTCAGGCCTCCTTCAGTGTTCACAGTTACAAATCAGCAAGTTCCTGAAGCTTCACTTAAACTTAAAGCTGTGTTCTGTGTGTACATATTCATAAATGCAAGGAATAAAGTTTGGAAAAATTTACTCCAAATTGTTAACCAAGATCATCTCTAGGATAAGATTTAGAATTTAGAGCCAGGCGCAGTGGCTCCCAGAACTTTAGAAGGCCAAGGCAGATAGATTGCTCGAGCCAAGGAGTTCGAGACCAGCCTGGGCAACATGGTGAAACCATGTCTCTAAAAAAATACAAAAATAAGCCAGGCATGGTACTGTGTGCTTGTGGCCCAGCAACTCAGGAGGCTGAGGTGGGAGGATCACCTGAGCCTGGGAAGTTGAGACTGCAGTGAGCCAGGATCATGCCACTGCACTCCAACCTGGGTAAAAAAGGTGAGATTCTGTCTCAAAAATAAAAAATAAAAAAAGATCAAGAATTTAAGAGAAAGCAAAAAGGAGCAAGTAAGGAGAACTTTTACTTCTTTTTAAATGAAAATACTACTTTTTTTTCCTCCCCCCAAAAATACTACTTTTAAGACAGGTAAACATACAAAAACATATGTAAACTACCTGTTGCCTTAAGTTTCCTTTTTTTAAAATTTGTGCTGTCTACCAACATGGTGAAACCCTGTCTCTACTAAAAATACAAAAATCAGCCAGGTATCGTGGCGCACGCCTGTAGTCCCAGCGACTTGGGAGGCTGAGGCAAGGGGATAGTTTGAACCCAGGAGGTGAAGGTTGCAGTGAGCCGGGATCATTTCACCCCAGGCTAGGCATCAGAGTGAGACTCTGTCTCAAAATAAAATAAAATTTGTAAAAATCATCCCAGGATTAAAGGTAAAGAAAGCATCCTGATGTCACTACCTAGTAAATTATTTCACATTTTAATTTATATACCTATTACCTAGGGTCAAAGGCCTTTTTTCCCTTAATTTAAAACTAAAACTTTAGGGCATTTAAACACATGTAAGAGAAAACACTACCAGCTTAAAAAAGACAAATAGACCAAATGACCATCTGATATGCAAATCTCTAACCATCACATTCAGTTCAATAGTGAACCATAAACTCCACATTTCAGAAAGAATCGAAAAATCTTGACTATGGGCACAAGAGGGAGCAATTTAGCCTCATATGAGGCTGGCAATTCGTTCAGAGAAACTAATTCAGAGAAAAATTGCATTTATTAAGAAAAAACTCCACATGAGGCTTATTCTGGTAGCAATTAATAATCAAATAACACAAAGAAATATTGGAAAGGACAGAAACAGGTACACAGCATATGAAGAAAGCATCCATGATTAAAAACCAACATATGAATACAGTAATATAAATGTCACTGCTGTATTTAAAGATATGTTAATTATTACTATCTCCCTACAAATAAGAAAAAATTAAAGTGTTGAAATTTCAAAAGACAATTGGGTTACTTAACACTGTATAGACATAAATAGTTTAAAACTTTTTTTAATTTTTTTAAACAGAGTTTCGCTGTTGTTACCCAGACTGGAATGCAATGGCATGATCTCGGCTCACCGCAACCTCCACCTCCTAGGTTCAAGCAATTCTCCTGCCTCAGCCTCCTGAGTAGCTGGGACTACAGGCGCGCACCACCATGCCCAGCTAATTTTTGTATTTTTAGTAGAGACAGGGTTTCACCATGTTGACCAGGATGGTCTCGGTCTCTTGACCTTGTGATCCACCCACCTCAGCCTCCCACAGTGCTGAGATTATAGGTGTGAACCACCACGCCTGGCCTAAAACTTTTTTTTTTTTTTGAGACAGAATCTGACTCTGTCTCCCAGGCTGGCATGCAGTGGTGCGATCTTGGCTCACTGCAACTTCTGCCTCCCAGGTTCAAGTGATTCTCATGCTTCAGCCTACCAAGTAGCTAGGATTACGGGCATGCACCACCATGCCCAGCAAATTTTTGTATTTTGGTAGAGACAGGGTTTCACCATGTTGGCCAGACTGGTCTCGAACTCCTGACCTCAAATGATCTACCCACCTCAGTCTCCAAAAGTGCTGAGATTACAGGCATGTGCCACCACATCTAGCTAAAAGTTAAAAACTTAGTATTATTTTGAGGGAAGAGACCCCTCTTTCCTGTCTCTTGTCTCAAGGGAAGAGGGAGTAAAAAGACACAGCAGGCATGAGGTCAGTGGCAAGGTCGGCTGGAGCTGCTGACCAGGCCTTGAGGTTAAAGATTAAACACCCTGACCCTTAATCACACTCCTATCCATAGATCGCAGGCATAATATGGAGAAACACCCTCCACTGTGCTCCCTCAATCGTGCTCAAACCCACACCTGGTCACGTATCCCATGCCTACTTCATCGATCTTGACCCTCTCACATGTACTTTCTACAATTGTAAGCCTTTAAAAGGGGTAGGATTTTCTTTGTCCAGGAGCTCGGTTCTTGAGATGCAAGTCTGCCAATGCTCCCAGCCAAATAAAGCCACTTCCTTCTTTTTTTTTTTTTGAGACGGGGTTTCACCATGTTGGTCAGGCTGGTTTGAACTCCCAACCTCAGGTGATCCACCCACCTTGGCCTCCAAAGTGCTTGGATTACAGGCGTGAGCCACCACGCCCAGCAGCCACTTTCTTCTTGAAATCTGGTGTCCCTGAGGTTTCGTTTGGCTTGTTGTGCTACACTTTAATTTATACCATTCACCACACAAAGACAACATTTCCATAAGAACCATAATTTTAATCAAATTTAGAACTCTTAAATTATATGTACTTTTAAAAGAAAAGGTTTTGTAATACAATTAAATGTCAAAAATCCTGTATTTGAGAATGGAAGTGAACTCCAGAGACTAAAATTTATCTCTAGGAAAGTATCTACTCTTGAACTAGCAGACATACAAGGGTAGACTCCAGAGAATAAAGAGCTAAATATGAATAATAAGACTGTAATAGGACTACTTGAGCAAAATTCAGGAAACACAAATTAGAAGACAAAAAAAATTGATTAATTTGACTACATCAGAATTCTTTTCTACTGAGAACACCCAGGAAAAAGATTAATCAGATGGGAAATTAAAATAAGGTATTTAAAAGTCTAAAATCAACAAAGCGTAATTCCTAAACTATATAAGAAATTCCTGGCCCAGACATGGTGGCTCGCACCTGTAATCCCATCACTTTGGGAGGCCGAGGCAGGCAGATCACGAGGTCAAGAGATCGAGACCATCCTGGCCAACATGGTGAACACCAAAATTAGCTGGGCGTGGTGGCACAGGCCTGCAGTCCTAGCTACTCAGGAGGCTGAGGCAGGAGAAATCACTTGAACCCAGGAGATGGAAGTTGCAGTGAGCTGAGATCAAGCCTCTGCACTCCAGCCTAGTGACAGAGCAAGACTCTGTCTGAAGAAAAATACAAAACAAAACAAAAGGCTGGGCATGGTGGCTCCCACCTGTAATCCCAGCACTTTGGGAGGCTGAGAAGGGTCAATTATGAGGTCGGGAATTCGAGACTAGCCTGGCCAATATGGCGAAACCCCATCTCTACTAACAATACAAAAATTAGCCAGGCGTGGTGGTGCACACCTGTAGTCCCAGCTACTCAGGATGCTGAGGCAGAAGAATCACTTGAACCCAGGAGGCAGATATTGCAGTAAGCTGAGATCATGCCACTGCACTCTAGCCTAGGCGGCAGAGCGAGACTCCATCTCATCTAAAAAAATTAAAAAAAAAAAAGAAACTCCTAAAAAGCACAAAGAAAAAATATGGAAATCCCAATGGAAGAGAGACAAATAATATAAACAAAATCCATTAAAAAAAAATAAGTGGTGGGTTCTTCAACAAGATGGCCAAACAGGAACAGCTCTGGATTGCAATTCCCAGCAAAAACGCAGAGGGTGAGTGATCACCACAATTCCAAATAAATTTTTACTGCCCATCCTCCATTCCTGGGCAGAAAAGTACCACGAGTCTCCAACATGGCTGTTTCAGCCAGTGCAGCAGGTCTCTGCACAAAAACTCAGACAAATCTGGGCGTCGTTTCAACTGGTACCTGGAACTCCTGGGAGACAGAGTCGCCCGTTAAACTGAAAAAAAGGGGACTGAAACAGGAAGCCAGGTGATCTGGCTTAGCCAGTTCCACCCCCACAAAGACCAGCAATCTGAAACCCTCTGAACTGAGAGTTTCACAGCAAGCACAGATGGACCCAGTATGGTCCAGCTCTGTGGGGGGAAGGGCGTCTGCCATTATCAAAGCAGTCCACTATTACCGAGGCAGTCTGCAATTACCAAGGCAATCTGCCATTACCAAGGCAGTCTGCCATTACCAAGGCAGTCTGCCATTACTGAGGACTACTGCCACTACTGAGGCAGTTCTAACTATACCTCTATAAACAAAACTGCAAGGAAGTTCACACAGCAGCTGGGCAGAGCCCACAGCAGCTCAGCAACACCTCTACTGGCAGACTGTGACTAGGCTACCCCCTCGCTGGGCAGGGCATCCCTGAACAAAGGCAGCAGCACATCAGGAACTTATAAATAAAGCCCCACCTTCCCAGGATAGAGCACCTGGGGAAAAAAGGCAGTTATGAGTTCCGCTGCAGCAGATTTAAACGTACCTGCCCAGCAGCTCTGAATGGAACAACAGAGCTCAGAGCTCAGCACCTGAGCTCCTATAAGGGACAGACTGTCTCCTCAAGCAGCTCCCTGATCCCCAAATATCCAAAGAGATACCTCATAAAGGAGAGCTCAGGCTGACATCTGGCGGGTACCCTTCTGGGAAAAATATAATGGAAGAAGAAACTGGCAGGAATCCTTACTGTTTTGCAGCCACTGCAGGTGATCCCCAGGCAAGCAGGGTCTGGAGTGGACCTCCAGCAGTCCTACAGCAGAGGGGCCTGACTGATAGAAAGAAAACTAAAAACAGAAAGAAATAACTTCAACAACACCAAAAAGGATGTCCACTCAGAGACCGCATCCAAAAGTCACCAACTACAAAGACCACAGGTAGATAAGTCCACAAAGATGGAAAGAAACCAGTGCAAAAAGGATGAAAACACCCAAAACCAGAACACCACTCCTCCTCCAAGAGATCACAACTCCTCACTAGCAAGAAAACAAGGCTGGATGGAGAATGAGACTGATGAATTGACAGAAACAGGCTTCAGAAAGTGTGTAACAACAAACTTCTCTGAGCTAAAAGAACATGTTCCAACCCAATGCAAAGAAATTAAGAACCTTGCAAAAAGGTTTGATGAAATGCTAATGAGAATAAACAGCTTAAAGAGGAATATAAATGAATTGATGGAGCTGAAAAACACAATATGAGAACTTCGTGAAGCATACACAAGTTTCAACAGTGGAATTGACCAAGCAGAAGAAAGGATATCAGAGACTGAAACCAACTCAATGAAATAAAACGAGAAGGCAAGATTAGAGAAAAAGGTAAAAAGAAATGAACAAAGCCTCCAAGAAATAGGGGATTATGTTAAAAGACCTAATGTACACTTGATAGGTGTAGCTGAATGTGACAGAATGAATCCAAGCTGGAAAACACTCTTCAGGATATTATCCAGGAGAACTTCCCCAACCTAGCAAGACAGGCCAATATTCAAGTCCAGGAAATACAGAGACCACCACAAAGATATTCCTCAAGAAGAGCAACCCCAAGGCACATAATCGTCAGATTCACCAGGGTTGAAATGAAGGAAAAAATGCTAAGGGCAGCCAGAAAGGTCAGGTTACCCACAAAGGGAAACCCATCAGACTCACAGCAGATCTCTCAGCAGAAACCCTCCAAGCCAGAAGAGAGTGGGGCCAATATTCAACATCCTTAAAGAAAACAACTTTCAACTGAGAATTTCATATCCAACCAAACTAAGCTTCATAAGCGAAAGAGAAATAAAATCCTTTACGAGCAAGCAATTGCTCAAAGATTTCATCACCACCAGGCCTGCCTTACAAGAGCTCCTAAAAGAAGCACTAAACACAGAAAGGAAACACCAGTACCAGTCACTCCAAAAACGTACCAAATGGTAAAGAGCATCAACACAATGAGGAAACTGTATCAACTAATGGGTAAATCAACCAGCTAGCATCAAAACGGCAGGATCAAATTCACACATAACAATATTAACCTTAAATGTAAATGGGCTAAATGCCCCAATCAAAAGACAGAGACTGGCAAATTAGATAAAAAGTCAAAACCCATCAGTATGTTGTATCCAAAAAACCCACCTAACATGCAAGGATACACATAGGTTCAAAATTAAGGGATGAAGGAATATTTCCCAAGAAAATGGAGAGCAAAAAAAGGCAGGAGTTGCAATCCTAGTCTCTGATAAAATAGACTTTAAACCAACAAAGATCAAAAGAGGCATTACATAATGGTAAAAGAGTCAATGCAACAAGAAGAGCTAACAATCCTAAATATATACAAACCCAATACAGGAGCAGCCAGATACATAAAGCAAGTTCTTGACGACCTACAAAGAGACTTAGACTCCCACATGATAATAGTGGGAGACTTTAACACTTCACTGTCAATATTAGACAGATCAACAAGACAGAATATTAACAAAGATATCCAGGACTTGAACTCAGATCAGGACCAAGCAAACCTAATAGACATTTACAGAACTCTCCACCCCAAATCCACAAAATGTACATTCTTCTCAGCACCACATCATATCTACTCTAAAATTGACCACATAATTGGAAGTAAATCACTCCTCAGCAAATGCAAAAGAATGCAAATCATAACAAACAGTCTATCAGACCACAGTGCAATCAAATTAGAACTAACCGGATCTTGAATGTTGACTGGATAAACAATGAAATGAAGGCAGAAATAAAGATGTTCTTTGAAACCAACGAGAATGAAGACATAATGTACCAGAATCTCTGGGACACAAAATTTTTGTGTTTTTAGTAGAGATGGGGTTTCACCATCTTGGCCAGGCTGGTCTTGAACTCCTGACCTCGTGATCCACCTGCCTCAGCCTCCCCCAAAGTGCTGGGATTATAGGCATGAGCCACCGTGCCCAGCCACACCCAGTTAACTTTTTTTGTATTTTTAGTAGAGACGGGGTTTCACCATGTTGCCCAGGCTGGTCTTGAACACCTGACCTCAGGTGATCCATCCACCTCGGCTGGGATTACAAGCATGAGCCACTGCGCCTAAGCTACTAAAAAAAACTTATTAACTGCTAGAAATTGGTAACTGTCTTTCAATCACCCTAGAAGTGTTAATGCAAAGAGAACGCACTGATGAATGAGAGCGCACTGATGAATGGAGGCAGCCTAGAACTGGTGGAGCTATACAACTCTTCCTTATGAATACCCTGAGAACCTACCAGATTCACTAAGGTCAGTGGTATACCAGCCAACATGTCTTAAACCATCTTCTACTCAGTATGCCCTTCCCTACTCTAGTAACCACCCAATACTCTTCCACTTCCCTACTCTCCCATACCTACCTTTACCCCCTGGCAAACTTTTATTCTTCCTCCAAACTCCTGCTAAAATGTCATCTCATTCAGATAGCCTGCCCTATCCATAATCTCCCGAGAGTTAACATACCTTTCCTTTGTTCTAACTCTGTACCTTATACTTGCGTCTACCATTCCATTTATCACATATTGATATATCATAGTATTTTTACATGTCTATCTACCTTACTAGACTATGAAACAGACTAAGACACTTACGTTTTAAGAGGGAATGATCTCTAACAGCTTCTGCAGCTAATACAGACTTCCCACAGCCTGCCATTCCATATATGGTGACCCATCCTGGGTCACCATTCAATTTCGAGAGCTTCTGCTGAATTGCATTCACCAGTTTCTTCCTTGCGACAAAAACAACTGGTCTCTGTGGTACTCCACCTTCACACAGGACTGTCCTTACTAAAATCCAAAACAAAACAAGCACGAATGAATAGAACTTTGGAATGATCACTGAAGTAATACCATAAAAACCAGAGAGCAAAGCTGAGGCTTAGCCTGAAAATTTCCAAGAGAAGTAAGAAAATGTGGCTAGCGTATTAACTTCAATTTTCTGATTTCTCAGAACACAGAGAGCAAAGGCAAACACACATCCTTCAAGGTAACTAAAGAAAATGGAAGCCTCTATCTGTTATCTGCCTTTACTCACCCTACTATTTCCTGACTTTCAGTCTCTCTCATATTGAAGACTGGGAAGGAGAGTATAAAAGGAGAAACATTTATGGAATATCTTTCAAGAACATATATTTCTAAAGATTCTTATATTTTCATATAAATTCTTATAAGCGTATAAAACTGGAAAATAAACAAGGGCCTATAAATTGTCTTATTGTCTCTAAAAATTAGGGTAGACATATTATTATCTCAGCAGTATAGTTCACTGGGCAAGAAGAAAATGTGAGATTTAACATGGATGCAAATAAGAAATATCTAAATTGAAAACATCACTACAATTTTTCAACATATAGTTTTCAGTGAACTGGTCACACTGTTTTCAGGAAATTACATCTATAATATGACAAACCAGCAGCAATTTTGATAGCAAAGTTACAGAAGGTATAATGGATACAAACCATATGAAGTTATTCCAGTAACTGAATCTTTACCACTGGAAGAAGAGACAACAGGAATGCCATCATGGAGAAGGGCAGCAAGATCTTTATATCCTTCATGTAGTAGAGCATTGTAGAATGATATGTAGGAACCATTATCTTTTTTAAGTATCATTTTAATTAGCATAGCTGCTCTTTGCTGTTGAGTGGGCTAAAAAAAAAAATTAAGTAGTTTAGTATACAACGAGTATGTACACAACATAAATTAGTGGAGACCAGGGCAAGTTCTAAAAATTCTAAAAATGTTTAAGAAAGTGTGGACTACCTCAGAGAGCTTTACCTCATTTCTTACTTTTTCCTCTTCTAATATTGTTAAAAATCCATCACTAATCATGTGATCCATGATGTAGGATGTCTTGATATCCTTTTCCAGAGCTTCTCTATGTTGAAGCAAACAATTTCGAGCTTTTGCATCCATCCTCCCTCAAATCTTTTTCTCTTTGAGCTGTCAACCATGAGCTACAGCCAAAACACCAAAATATTTGTCAGGCCAAATAAATATATGAAAAGATACATAATCTCACTAGTAAACAAGAAGTGTAAAAAGAACAAAACTGATTGTTTTTTCTTGGCAAAAATTTTTAAATGGACAAAACCCAATGCTTGGAAAGGTATGAGAAAATGGGCATTCTTATGTACTAATTGGGGAAAGTAGAAAACAGAAGCAATTTTTCTAGAAGGCAGTATAAGATACAGAAGTGTTTAAAGTAAGTCTCCTCTCTAACCTAGAAATCCCACTTCTAAGAATTTACCTCAAGGAGACATTCACAAACATATGTAAAAATATCCATTAGGAGAATTAATGAGCTTCAGATTAGATGTGGTGACTCAAGCCTATAATCCCAGCACATTGGGAGGCTAGCGTTAAAAAATAAAAATAAAAAGGAATGAATGGAGGATGTTTCAGTATGAAAAATAAAGACGGACAACCTAAATGTCCATCATTCAGAATATGGATTTTAAAAATTAGGGTATGTATATAAAATGGAATATTATGCAACCATTCAAAATTATAAGACACGTATCTCTATGTATTGACATGGAAAGATGTTCGTAACACTGCTGCTGAAAAAACAGAAATATGATCCCACATATAACATAAAGCCTGTTGGTACCATATGCAAATATATAGATGTTTAGAAGTTTATTCATCAAAATGTTTGGGTTACTTCTGAGTAGCAAAATTTGGGATTTCTCCCACCCTGCCTTAATTTTTTTTTTTTTTGGTAGTAGAGACGGGGATTCACCATGTTGACCAGCCTGGTCTCAAACTGCTGACCTCAGGTGATCCACCAGCCACAGCCTCCCAAAGTGCTGGGATTACAGATGTGAGCCCCACCATGCCCAGCCTCTACTGTTAATTGTTTTTAACATACATTATCATTTTTTATAATAAAATACTTCCTTTTTAAATTAAGATTGTATAAAATAGTGATTACACTGAAGTCCTAACATTAAGAGACTTCTTGTTTTCTTTATCAAACATAAGACTGAATAGAGCATTGTTAGTATTGAGTATTAGTTCTCATTCAAGGAGGATGTCAGTTCTAGGTCTTCCTTGCTAAACATATTTCCCACAAAGCAACAGGAAATACTTTCAGATGTTGCTTCTCAAACCAAGAGGACATGAGGAAATAATAGCCTTTATAGCAAAATACTTGAAGTTTCTAGCAACTTTATTTCAAATGTAACACAAATTTTTCCATGGGCATAAAACCCAGTTCACAATATCTACAGGTTTTCAAAACACTAACAGAACTCTATCCAATGTATATAGTGAGTCTAAATGGGTTTATTAATTAATTCATTCAATACACCTTTGTGCCCCTCCCTATGTGTCAGGCACCAAGACTACAGAAAAAAATTGAGTCATTTCCCTGAAATAATTCACAGTCTAATCAGAGAAGAAAAAGGAGAATGTGAATATGGCCAAAGTACTAAACCAGAGCACAAGTAACTTAGAGCTCACAGAAAAGGGGCAATAATTATCAAACTTCAATGACTATTTTTGAAGTCACCAAATATAGCACTTGGAAAAATAGGGACGTAGGGCATTTGCCTGTGCTTGTCAAGGCTTACAAAATGCCCAGCTGTGGCACGAAACTGTTAAAAAGTTATTCACTGGAATCAAAACTCTCATTTTTTAAAATGTTAACGTTTTTGTCCTCTTAAACATAAAATGTTCCTCAATTTACAGTAATGAAATTCGATGTGAAAAAACAAGAATGAATGAATTTTTTAGGTTACGTCCAATAGCTAAGCAAATAGACACTGGCTTTCTGGAACTAATTTCCAATTTCACCTAGTCCTGTTAAACTAAAATATACAAACCTTAAACACGTTTTAAAACTGCACAAATTAAAATAACTGAACAAAGTCTCAAAGGGTCCCAACTTTTGTAACCCACAACAAAATGGAAAGCAAAACTCTTCATAAATGTAAAATAGAAAGCATACTATACGTTTATCCTCAAAAACCTCAAGTTTACTACTTCCTCTTTAGATAAGTTCTCTTCCTGGTACAGGACAAGGATGGTTATCAAATATTCCATGTCCTCCAATTCCTAGTCCCTGAAATCAGCTACCGAGCCTCCAAAGAACCTGGCTCAGGGAGAAAAGCGAGGAGGTCAACTTACCCAAAGCCTTAGCGCCTAGGACTTACTGGGAAGGGCGGCAGTTCGGGGACAAGACTAGGAGACTCCAGGCCTATGCGGGGGAAACAGCAAAAGGGGTTTTCCTCCGGGAATCGGGAGTGCGGGGCTCTGGCTAGTCACATATCCTGCGCCCCGGGGCAGGTCCGGTCCTCACAGGCGCCTCACCTGGATCTCCACAGCCCCGGGGCGCGCGAAGACACCCAGGGACCTCCGAAGGGTGGCGAGGTGGGCGTCCACCCAAGCTGCAGCCAGACCCCACAGTCCCGGGGCGCCGCGGTGAGGCCCGGCCCGCGGGCCGCCCCCCGATGGACCCCACTCCTAGACACAAAGGGATGAGGGGTTCCCGGCCTTTGGCGCCCTTCCCACGGCGGCAACTGCACCCCGAGGGAGCCCGGCGCTACTCCGGACGCCGCCGCGGCACCTCAAGTCTTCGCGGGTCGCCGACTGCCCAGACTCCACACCTCCGGTTCTATCCCTTTTGCCCAGGGATAGAACAGACTCTTCCCCTCTTCGCTTCTGTACAACAGAGCAGCCAAAATCCGCTGGGTACGCCCAGCCCGGACAGCGCGCGCCCGCTTATGCAAATAAACACACTAAGCCACAAAGGGCGGCCACGGCTGCCGCCGCGCACTCCCGCCGCTGCTCCTGCCCGCGCGCGTAGGGGAAGTGCCCGCCTACCGCGCGGAGAGGGCGTAACGAAGGGACAGGGACTGGCCGCTTTCTCGCAAGGGCAGAATTCGGGCCGCGGCGGCGCGCTTGACGTGGCGCGCGCGACCCCGCCCCTCCTCCTCTAGTCCCGTCAGCCTGCGCGCGCCCGGGAGTTTGAATTTCCTCGGATTTGGAGCAATAGCGCGGTGGAAGGCGCTGCGGGGTGAGGTCGCCGCCAATCTCGACTAGGGGAACTAGGGAGCAGGTAGCTGAAAAACTCAGTGAATCAGAATCAAGGAGGATGGCGGGGAAAGAGAAGAGGCTGGGCTCTGGGCGGTGCCAAGTCTATGAGGGGGCGCGGTCACCGCCCAGGATTCCCGCAGAAGCCAAGGCGGCCACGTACTGCTTCCCCGGTGAAGTAGCCGCCCGGGGCTTGTCGTTGTAGGGCCTCCAGACATGTCTGAGGTGAAGAGCCGGAAGAAGTCGGGGCCCAAGGGAGCCCCTGCTGCGGAGCCCGGGAAGCGGAGCGAGGATGGGAAGAGCCCCGAGGCCCCAGGCGGCGGAGGCGGGGGCTGGGCGGATCCCCGGACTGGCCTGAGTCTGCTGTCGCTGGGGACGTGCCTGGGCCTAGCCTGGTAAGTGGACGCGAGGCTCCCCTGGCCGGTATCCTGTGAGCCTGCTGCTGCTTGGGCTCCCACCCGGCTTCGCATCCCGATGGAGGTGATCCAACCCCCCAGACCTAGGCCTTCTGTGCCTCTGTCTCTACCCCAAAGGAAGGAAACAGCCCAGCCTTGTTTTTCCCTTTCGCGCGTTTCTTGTATCTCAATTTCTCCCGTACTGGTAGCATGCCCATATCGCTCAGACGGAGTTGAGGCTATGGTTTGGGAACGAGCCGTTTGTTAAGAACTGCAGATTCGGCCACACTCTCTGAAGTGTCAGATACATGTCAGAAGCTTTCATGTTATAAACCGTTATTTCCTGTCCACTGTGCCCCACTCCGGGACACATCTGCCCCACTCTACTTGCCCCATAAATGCCTAATGGAAATATTTGCAACCTTAAAACAGAACATTATGTTGGGAAACAGATCATTATGTTGGGAGACCGAGGCAGGTGGATCACTGGAGGTCAGGGGTTCGAGACTAGCCTGGTCAACATGATGAAACCCCGTCTCTACCAAAAATACGAATGATTAGCCGGGCGTGGTGGTGGGCCCCTGTAGTCCCGGTTACTCCGGAGGCTGAGGCAGGAGAATCCCTTCAACCCGGGAGGCAGAGGCTGCAGTGAGCCAAGATCGCACCACTGCATTACAGCTTGGGTGACCGAGAGAGACTCCGACTCAGTCTCAAAACACAAACAACAACAAAAAAACAGATCGTTATGATAACAGCAGAGTTTGGAGGAGTCCTCATATGTTGTTCACCGTGCATGCATTATGAATTTAAGGTATTTTACTAAGTTAGTTACAGATTGAACTTCGATATGGTAAAGCTACAAAAACATAGCACTCGTGTTCACTTTAAACAGTTGCAGTTTTTAAACCAGGTAAATGGCGATATATTGGTGTCATTAGGAAAAACGAATATGAGAAATAACCTTACAACCAACTTATGAATTTTATTTTCTGAATTTTTTTGTGGGGGGAGGGAATAGCCCATTTCATTTTAATAAGACTAGCACCTTAATAGAATTTTTCTCCATTTTTCATTTATTTGTAAAGTTATTTAGTAAGACTGTTGTCAGTCTTCCAGAGTGATCGAATTTTAGAAGAGATCCTGGACGTCTAGAACATTTTTTAAGCTAGTACATATGGAATTATACTTTACTGGTGACTCTTCTCAAATTGTGTATTTTTCAGAGTTAAAAGATTTGTTATGACCAAGCTCCGTGGCTCACACCAGTTATCCCAGCACTTTGGGAGGCCAAGGTGGGCGGATCATGAAGTCAGGAGTTCGAGACCAGCCTGGCCAACATAATGAAATCCCATCTCTACTAAAAATACAAAAATTAGCTAGGCATGGTGGCACACACCTGTAATCCCAGCTATTCAGGAGGCTGAGGCAGGAGAATCACTCTGTCCGGGGAGGTAGAGGTTACAGTGAGCTAAGATTGCGCCATTACATTCAGCCTGGGCCACAGAGCCAGACTCTGTCTCAAAAAAAAATTTCTTTTAAATTTTGTTACAATAAAGTAATTAAATGCCCTCTTCAAAAATGACAGAATTGTCAGCTGGCCGTGGCGGCTCATGCCTATAATCCCAGCACTTTGGGACGCCAAGGCAGGCAGATCACCTAAGGTCAGTAGTCGTAGACCAGGCTGGCCAACATAGCAAAAAACCCCGCGTCTACTAAAAATACAAAAAAGCCGGGCATGGTGGCACACTCTTGTAATCACATCTACTTAGGAGGCTGAGGCAGAAGAATCTCTTGAACCCAGGAGGCAGAGCTTGCAGTGAGCCAAAATCATGACACTGTTCTCCAGCCTGCACGATGGAGCAAAACTCCGTCTCAGGAAAAAAAAAAAAAGATAGCATTGTTTATTTTACTAATACGGAATATGTTAATTTTGATCTGAAAGGAATAAATGTACTGAATTTACTGTTTTAAATAAACTGCTCTTATGCCTTAAAAAGGGTAACCTTCTTTAAATAAATTTAAAAAAAAAACAAAAAAAAACCTTTTTGGGCCAGATGTGGTGGCTCACGCCTGTAATCCTAGCACTTTGGGAGGCCGAGGTGGGCTAATCACTTGAGGTCAGGAATTTAAGACCAGCCTGGCCAACATGGTGAAACCCCATCTCTACCAAAAATACAAAAATTAGCTTGACCTGGTGGCGCACACCTGTAATCCCAGCTACTCGGGAGGTTGAGGCAGGAGAATCACTTGAACCCAGGTGGTGGAGGTTGCAGTGAGCCAAGATCTGCCACTGCACTCTAGCCTGGGTGACAGAGCAAGACTTGCCTAAATAAATAAATAACCTTTTTTGTATTGGGAAAGTGAGTTACTATCCTGGTTAGCTTTAATAGAAAACTAAACTTTATGGGAATAAAACATCAGCAATTTGCTGTTAGTGATTCTTTACTGCCTGCAGACAATAAAGACCAAAATGTATTACATTCATTAGGAAGATTTCATTTGCGCTATGTGTTTGCAAAATGATAAAACATTGCTATATCAAAAATAATTTTGGGGGCCAGGCGCAGTGGTTCATGCCTATAATCCCAACACTTTGGGAGACTGAGGCAGGAGAATCACTTGAGGCCAGGAGTTCAAAACCAGCCTGGGAAACATAACCGTGTCTACAAAAAAAATTTCTGACAGCCAAGTGTGGTGGCATTCACGCGCCTGTAGTCCCAGCTACTTGGGAGGCTGAGGTGGAAAGATAGCTTGAGCCTGGGAAGTCGAGGCTGCAGTGACCAATGATTACACCACTGTGCTCCAGCCTGAGAGACAGAGAAAGACCTTATGTCTCTAAAATATATGAATTATATGTATTTTTTATGGGCAGATTCTACTATGATTATTTAAATAGTTGACAGTTGCTTTTGTGAAATCTTTTGCTGCAAAAATTGAAGCATATGTACTTTGGTTACTGTTTATAGCAAAATGTTTATTCATAGTAAATTTGGGAATAAAAATTTATCGCCATAAGACATTTGTAAATATTTTCCAAATAAAAAGCAAGTATTTGACATCTTAAAATACTTAAAAGCTCACTAGAATTTTAACAAAGCCATTGAGATCTTTACCACTAAAACACATAATTCAGCATCTAAAAGTCAGGCCATCAAATCTTATAAAATGTTTTCTGTACTGACACAGCCCTGGTGGTTAAAATACAAGTGCATATGTGTGTCTCTCTGTGTACTCTTAAACACTTATCTATCCTCTCACTCTTCATCTGATTAAGTTGAAGGAAAAAAATCTGAGCCCTTTCACTGACCAAGGAGGATTTCAAGGAATTGCACCATATCATTGTCTTCAGACCATTTTCTATTTGGAAAGAAAAGAGAAATAATACGTAAGAAACTTAAAAGTATGTTGCTTTAATATTTTCTCCCTGCTAAATAAAGGCCTGATAGGCCAGGTGCAGCGGTGCCTGCCACCTGTAATCTGAGCACTTTGGGAGGCCAAGGTGAGCAGATCACTTGAGCTCAGGAGTACAAGACCAGCCTGGGCAATGTGGTGGAACCCTGTCTCTACGAAAAGTACAAAAAAAATAGCATGCCTATAGTCCCAGCTACTTGGGGGGGCTGAGGTGGGAGGATCACTTGAGCCCTGGAGTTTGAGGTCTCGGTGAGCTATGATTGAGCCACTGCACTCAGCCTGGGTGACAAAGTGAGACCCTGTGTCAAGAAAAAAAAAAAAGGCGTGATATATCCTATGGAAAATTTTCAGATAAAAGCATTGAGATTCTGCTTTCAGAAAGTTACAAAGTTGTGAAATTACTAAACAAGACACAAAACCTGTCACACATGCTTATTTAATTACACAGAAATTTAATCAGCTGGAAATTCCATTGTGAAAATTGTGTTTCTCATGTATATTTCAACAGATTTTTTTCATTGCTTTTATAAAAGTTTTTTTTATAGTATCTGTTATGTACAAAAAGTCAAAAGCTCTTTAAACAAGTCATATAACTGGTATTTTTTTTGTTTTCCAATGTAATTTTCTCTATAAATCCTACTGTAAAACCTTGGCTAACTCCATTTCTAGTTCTAGTTTTCTTTCTGTTAGTAGAGTTTTATCTAAAAGACAAACATATACTTTGAATGCCCTGCTTTTAAAAATGGAATATGGTCAAGGTTTTCTTGAAACCTAGGTATTGTTCTAAAAATGAGGCTATAGATGGTATGAAACATAGGGCTAAGTGAATACTGACCCTAATAGTGGCCCTGGAACTTATTTCCTTGCAGAAGGTCTATAACAACAGCTTCCTTTGGTTATTTCCCTCTTTTTCATTAAGCTGAAATACAGCCAGAGGAAATCCTGAATTTATAAGTCCTCATTCAGCTGTTTGCCACCACGTAGCCTTCCTAAAGGAACTATACAGAGGCAACACACACCAATAATTACCACCATGCACTGTAGGGAAATGTAAACCATTCGTTACCACAGGACCCTAGATAGATCTGTATGAGATCTCTATAGACTGCAATGGCTTATTGCAGGATTCTTTTTGTAAGGCCTACACTAAAAGTAGCCTGGGGTCCCTTTCTCCTGTATCTAACTTCCACAAGGCTATATGACATGATATGATATGATATGATAGTGAGAAGAGGCCCAAAAACAAGTTATTTTTTTTTACTGATTTATAAGTGGTGTAATCTATGTAATCTATTCCATCCTTCATTTGCCATAAACACAACCCAGTTTATACTTAGTGTTCCAAGGCGGACAGGCCTGGGGCTTCTATCAAGTGCAAGTGGGCGGGAACCCTGCTCCTTTATACAATCACAGGCATGTAGGAAGGACAGAAGAGTACCTGCACAAAGTAGTGCAAAAGAAAGGTAGCCAGTCTTGTTGGCGGGCGTCTAATCCCAGCTACCTGGGAGGCTGAGGCAGGAGAATCACTTGAACCTGGGAGGCATAGGTTGCAGTGAGCCGAGATCATACCACTGCTCTTCAGCCTGGGCAACAGAGTATGACTCTATCACCAAAAAAAGAAAAGAAAGGGGTCATGGTACTTAAAGGAAATAGCTGATGTACTATGCTCTATTTTTCCAGGAGCTTTTATGAATAGCAATAACTATTTAGTGTTTACAACAACTCAGCCAGGTGTGGTGACTAACACTTATAATCCCAGCACTTTGGCAGGCCAAGGTGAGAGGAACGCTTGACCCCAGGGAGTTTGAGCTGCAGTGAACTATGATTGCGTCACTGTAGACCTCTTCCTCTTCAGCTGCCTTAAAAAAGAAAAAAGAAAACAGCCAGATCTCATTTCTTAAAAAAAATTTTTTTTTTAATTAGCCAGTGGTAGTAGTGTACTTGTGGTCCTAGCTACTCGAGAGATTGAGGTGGGAGAATCACTTGAGCCCAGGAGTTCAAGGCTGCAGGGAGGTATGATCAGGCCACTGCACTCCAGCCTGGGAAACAGAATGAGACCCTATTGAAAAACAAACTATAACCCTACAAAGTATTGACTGGGTGCTATGGCTCACATCTATAATCCCAACACTTTGGGAAGACAAGGCAGGAGGATTACTTGTCCTGGGGTTCAAGACAAGACTGGGCAACATAGGAAGACCCCCATCTCTATAAAAAATTTAAAAAGTAGCCAGGCATTATGACACATGCCTGTATTCCCAGCTACTGAGGAGGCTGAGGTGGGAGGATGGATTGGAGCTGGGAGGCTGCAGTGAGCCGTGATCACACCACTGCACTCCACCCTGGGAAATAGAGCGAGATCTTGTCAAAAAAATAAAATTAGACCTGGCACAGTGGCTCATGCCTGTAATCCCAGCACTTTGGGAGGCCCAGGTGGGCAGATCACGAGGTCAGGAGTTGGAGACCAGCCTGACTAACATGGTAAAATCCCATCTCTACCAAAAATACAAAAATTAGCTGGGCGTGGTGGCACACGCCTATGGCCTCCAGCTACTTGGGAGGTTGAGGCAAGAGAATTGCTTGAACCCTGGAGGCAGAGGTTGCAGTGATCTGAGATCATGCCACTGCACTCTAGCCTGGGTGACAGAGCGAGACTCCAACTCAAAAAAATGAAAACAAATAACAAAATAAGGTATTATTATCCTCACTTCACAGATGACAAAACATCAAAGTTATTTAACTTGCCCAAAGTGGTTATACAGCTTAGTAAATGGCAAAGCTGAAGTATTCCAGTCACCTACCTAACCAGTATGATTCGTGGCCTCCATTTGATATTAATCCCCAAAGAAAGGCCAAGAGCCTAGAAATAGAAATCCCCAAGTCCAGAATTACTTACAGTTCTTTTCTTCCTTCTACTAGAAGGTATACCCTTTAGCAGAACCTAATTGCCTGTTTTTTACCCTCATCTAAATGGCAAGACTGGGAATTGCTCTTCTTAAAATAATGCCTCTGACTGGGTGGGGGACTAGGGGAGGGATACCATTAGAAATACCTAATGTAGATGATGGGTTGATGAGTGCAGTAAACCACCATGGCACATGTATATGTATGTAACAAACCTGCACATTCTGCACATGTACCCCAGAACTTGAAATACAATTAAGAAAAATATATATGCCCCAACTCATAAAAAGGAAATGAAGCACCTTACACACTGACATGAATGCCAGTTTGAAAGCTTAGTTTTTCAGAACTGAAGCAGCCTTCTCAGCATATTTTCTTGACTTTTGAAAATCAGTCATGTAGGCCTGGTGCAATGGCTTACACCTGTAATCACTTGAACCCAGGCGGTGGAGGTTGCAATAAGCCGAGATCACACCACTGCACTCCAGCCTGGGTGGCAGAGTAAGACCCTATCTCAAAAAAAAAAAAAGCCAATCATCTTCTTCATTAATGTTAAATGAAGAATTAATATTTATAAAGTACTTAGAATAGTGTCTGGCACATGTAAGTGAAAAATGAAATCTATTTTAACTCAGCACTGCACAGACCACTTTTCATCACTAGTGCTAAGTCAGCTTTGTACTTTTTTTTTAATATGCACTGTTCATATGTAGCAAGGATGAATTTTTTTTTTTTTTTTTTTTTGAGAGGGAGTCTCTCTCTGTCACCAGATTGGAGTGCAGTGGCACGATCTTGGCTCACTGCAACCTCCAATTCCCAGGTTCAAGCGGTTCTCCTACCTCAGCCTCCCAAGTAGCTGGGATTATAGGCACGTACCACCATGCCCAGCTAATTTCTGTATTTTTTTTTTTTAGTGGGGGGGGTTCACCATGTTGGCCAGGATGGTCTCAATCTCCTGATCTTGTGATCTACCTTCCAGGTTGGTCTTGATCTCCTGACCTTGTGATCTACCTGCCTCCGCCTCCCAAAGTGATGAGATTACAGGCATGAGCTACCATGCCCGGCCGAATTTTTTAATTTTATTTTAGTAAGAGGCTAACCATCCAAAAAAACCTACTAATTATCATCAGAGATGATATTTCCACTAACATGACGCAGGTTTTGTTTAAAGCTTGAATTTGAAAAGTCCTGAGTAAGTTCTTTAATGTATTTTTTGTAGTGAATCAACTTTCATACAAAAGTCTCTTTTATGATAATGATTTCATTCTGAATAAACTTGCTACTCTATAGTATAGATCTATGGTGGGGTATTGAATAATAAAATTAGTCCCTGAAATTAACTGTATTTCTTTTTTTTCTTCCTCTTTTTTTTTGTTGGGGGAGGGCAGGAAGGATCAGGAAGGTGTGGGGAAGGCAACTCTATTTTTTTAGGGTGGTCTCTTTCTTAATAGGGTCTCTATCTGCTGGTCTCAGATATCCTATACTCTGGAAGGAAAAAAAAAAAAAACTCTTAGCCAGAAATGAAACAGCCAATGAAAAAATAATTATGTTCACCCTTCCATCTTTGAGATTTAGGATAATAGTGTTTTCTAATAACCAGAAGCTTTAAAGCTTCCTATTAATTTAAACACAGGAGAAAAGTCGATCTGTGTTAATAATGTAACCTGGGATGCCATATGATAGAAAGTAACCACCATCATCAAAAGAAATTTGTTTCCTCCGATATTGTAAACATTTGTCTAGTTTAGCTTTGGACAGTTTTGTAGCTACAGTTAGCCTAATGATGCCATTTATTAATTCAAAGCGTTACCGCTTTTGGAAGGATGCACAAAGCTCGGATAACTGCACTTAGAAAAGTCTTTCACCTCTCCATTAAGCCTTGGGATCTTTAAATGATTGCCTTTCAGTGGAAATTAATTTCACGAAACATGGTCAATCAGTATGGTTCTAAGTTTGACTGTGCACTTATATTACCTGGGAGGCTGTTGAGCTTCCAACATCCAAGCCACATCTCAAACCAATTAAATTAGAATCTTCGTGAGACTCAGACATCAGATTTGTTAAAGTTGCCAGGCGATTAAAAAATATAGCAAAGCTTTTGAATCACTTGTCTGTGGACTGTGATTTAGGGAGATACTTCTCATAGTTCTGCTGCATTGCTTTTTGAAGACTCAATATGCAAAGAATTTTAACTGTTTTTCTCTGAGCTTGAAGAATTGAGTTAAAGTAGACAAAATGGTATTAGATCCAAGGCAATTCTTTTGTGCTAGCTATTTCAAATCCTGTATAAATAGATGTTGATTTGTTGTTTTAAAGATTGAGGTAGCTTTTTATGCTTCCACCAGTGATGAAGAATAAACTCCAATTTTAGAATGACATCTCAAGTACACCTATACAAGTCATGTCGTTGAGTACAACTAATTGTACAGTTTATACACTTTGCACTGATCGTGATCTATTGCCACTTTGACAATGGCTCTTTTTTATTTTTATACCTCTTTCACACACCCTGCTATTTTGCAACATCTAATTACTATCACTTCTCTCTTCCTCTCCACTGCTTTTCATCAGTGTACTCTTCTTCATTTGTTTTAAAATACTCTTTTATAGATAAGTCTTGTTTCTCCTACATTTCAGCATAAAAACACCTATTTTCTAGATATTACCCAAATATGGCCTTGTGAAAAACAGTAGCGATCAAAGACCTTTTTTTTTTTTTTTTTTTTTACTGATTGACCATGTTTTGTGAAATTAATTTCCACTGAAAGGCAATCATTTAAAGATCCCAAGGCTTAATGGAGAGGTGAAAGACTTTTCTAAATGCAGTTATCCGAGCTTTGTGCATCCTTGCAAAAGTGGTAATGCTTTGAATTCATAAATGAATTTCACCATTATGGCCAGGCTGGTCTTGAACTCTTGACCTCAGGTGATCCACCCACCTCGGCTTCCCAAAGTTCTAGAATTACAGGCATGAGCCACCGCACCGGGCTGAGATCAAAGATCTTACTCTAAATTGTTCACTGTGTCGTCCTCTAAAATATTTCTTGTGCATGCATCTATTACAGATATCACACCATCTTATTCCATGGGCTGTGAACTGTGAAAAACGGCAGTGCTTTACCCATCTTTGCATGAGTTAAACCAGTACCTACCACATAAAAATATGTCAAAATAAACTGATAAAAGCTGTATTTAGGCCGGGCATGTTGACCTACACTTGTAATCCCAGCGCTTTTGGAGGCTGAGGTGGGAGGATCACTTGAGGCCAGGAATTCAAGACCACCTTGGGGCCGGGCACGGTGGCTCATGCCTCTAATCCTAGTACTTTAGGAGGCTGAGGCAGGCGGATCACTTGAGGTCAGAAGTTTAAAACCAGCCAACATAGTGAAAACCCATTTCTACTAAAAATATTTAAAAAACTAGCCAGGCGTGGTGGCAGTCTCCTGTAATCCCAGCTACTTGGGAGACTGCGGAGGAGAGCTGCTTCAACCCAAGAAGCAGAGGTTGCAGTGACCCGATGATCATGCCACTGCACTCCAGCCTAGGCAACAAGAGCAAAACTCCGTCTCAAAAAAAAAAAGCTAAAGACCACCTTGGGCAACATAGCGATATGGTGTCTCTACAAAGAAAAAATAAATTAACCAGCTTTCAGTCCTAGCTACTTGGGAGGTTAGAGTAGGAGGATCACTTGAGCCCAGGAGTTCAAGGCTGCAGGGAGCTATGATGTGACACTGCACTCCAACCTGGGTGACAGAGTGAGACCCTGTCTGTGAAAAAGAAAAAAAAATACAACTACCCATACCAGAATTTATGTTGTTCTTAACAGAAGTAGGTATAATTATCCTTTGAAATTCAGATTTAAATGGATATGAATTGCAGAGTAGTGATTTTTCTTTTCTTTTCCAGGTTTGTATTTCAGCAGTCAGAACAATTTGCAAAGGTGGAAAACCAGTATCAGTTACTGAAATTAGAAGCCAATGAATTCCAAGGACTTCAAAGTAAAATCAGTTTAATTTCGGAAAAGGTAGTTATTAATTGGCTTATCTGGGATGTTTTTCCCATTTTACTTCCCCACTGTCATTTCCTTATCCCAGCTCAAACTTCTTTCTTCCTGCCTTTTAGACTATTACTATTTTAACTCTCACTGATCTTCCTACCTCTTGCCATTCTCCCTCTGATCCATTTTGACTCAGATTGCAATTTGAAGGACAAGGATTTTTTAATATGACAATTTCTAGTGTTGAAAAAGACCAATTTGTTCATATTGGCATGATGTTAATTTTCTACTTATGTGCCAGGTATCTAGAGCATTGAAAATATGGTTGATCATGTCTATGGCATACTATCCTGAATGCACTCGGTCTCATCTGAAAATATGGTTGATCTTTGGACATAAAATTAGAACATGAATAGCACTTATTGGGAAAAGATCTATTTTTTCCCTTATTTTCTACTTTTTAAGGATATATGTATATGCATTTAAGAATGGCTAGCCTAAGCCAGGAGCAGTGGCTCGTGCCTGTAATCCAGTACTGTGGGAAGCCGAGACAGGCGTATCACTTGAGGTCAGGAGTTAAGATACAAGCCTAGCCAACATGCTTACTCTAGTAGTAGTGTGTAGCCTAATTTAGAGAACAAGCAACTGGAAGTAGATATTAAATATTGCTTTTTCTAAAATACTGTCCTTCATCACTGAAGTCTAGGTTGGATCTCCACCTAAATGCTTCCATAGCTCTTCCCCTGTCATAGTGCATAAACATTTGTCTTTCTCATCAATTAAACTAAGCTGCTTAGGGGCAGAAGTGTATCTTGCTCAGTATTATGTCTTCATCATAATGCTGTAAGCACATGATAAATTAATGGTCATTTCTAGGCTTTTCTGTAGTCTCTAAAGCTGTTATCTAAGTGTAGACTAAAAGAGGTCTATGACTTGGCCTTCTGTATTCCAGATACAGATCAGGAGGTGTCAGGGGCTTAGCATAATTTAAAAATACTTAAAACACTACCATTCCATTTGACTTGTCTCACTAAACTGTTTTTTAATTGTTTTTGCCTTTGTATCTGTAAGACCTGATTCTAGTACCTTCTCTGCAAGAGGTTGGTGGAAATTTTTTTTGGGGGGCAGAAGTCCTTCCAGAACTGTAGGATTTAGTAAAGATATAAAATTTTATATAATGTTGCAGTTTCTAAAAAGCCAAATAACAATAAGAATGACATCAAAGTTACCATTGGAGTTAAAAAGAGGAAATTGTGATCTATTTCAGGTCCTTTAACATTATTTTTCTCTTGAATATGCTTCTATAGAAATGCTCAAATACCTAGGATTATATGTTCAGGTGTATTTTTTTTTAACGTAGTGCTGGCCAGGCGTGGTGTAATCCTAGTACTTTAGGAGGCCAAGGCAGGCGGATCACTTGAGGTCAAGGATTCAAGACCAGCCTGGCCAACATGGTGAAACCCCGTCTCTACAAAAAATACAAAAATTAGCCAGGATGGTGGCACGTACCTGTAATCCCCTACTCAGGAGACTGAGGCAGGAGAATCCTTTGAACCTGAGAGGCAGAGGTTGCAGTGAGCTGAGATGGCTTCACTATACTCCAGCCTGGGTGATAGAGCAAGACTCCATCTCAAAAATAAAATATAAAAAAAGACACAGGGCTAACCTTTCTGAAAACTATTAACGTAATAAATGTCTTTGTCAGTATGATTCTGATGTAATTGGACATTTTAGACATCTTCAGAATTTTAACTTGGCATGTGTTATACTCCTGTGTCTTAAAGTGTGTTTCTCTAATATGAAAATTATTAAGAAGCCTTGGAAATTGTTTTGTGTTATAAATGCAGCTTGAGACTACCGAAAGCATCCTGCAGGAAGCTACGTCATCCATGTCTTTGATGACCCAGTTTGAGCAGGAAGTATCCAACCTCCAAGATATCATGCATGACATTCAAAATAATGAAGAGGTGCTTACTCAAAGGATACAAAGCCTAAATGAGAAATTTCAGAATATTACGGATTTCTGGAAGAGAAGCCTAGAAGAAATGAATGCTAATACAGACATTTTCAAATCAGAAGCAAAGCATACACATTCTCAAGTAACTGTCCAAATTAACTCGGCTGAGCAGGAAATAAAATTGCTCACTGAACGGCTAAAAGATTTGGAAGACAGCACACTAAGAAATATTAGAACAGTAAAAAGACAAGAAGAAGAAGATCTCCTGCGAGTAGAGGAGCAGCTAGGCTCTGATACAAAGACAGTTGAAAAGTTAGAAGAGGAACAGCATGCCCTCTTTGCCAGAGATGAAGATCTGACTAATAAACTTTCCGACTATGAACCCAAAGTTGAAGAATGCAAGACACATTTGCCAACAATTGAAAGTGCTATTCACTCAGTTCTCAGAGTCTCTCGGGATCTGATAGGAACAGAAAAGAAAATGGAAGACTTGACTATGCAGATGTTTAATATGGAAGATGATATGCTGAAAGCAGTGTCTGAAATAATGGAGATGCAGAAAATCCTTGAAGGAATTCAGTATGATAATAGCATATTAAAGATGCAAAATGAACTGGATGTTCTAAAAGAAAGAGTTCACGATTTTATAGCATACTCAAGTACAGGAGAAAAGGGAACTTTAAAAGAATATAATCTAGAAAATAAAGGAATTGGTGGTGATTTTTAAATTCATGACATTTATTCTGATGAACCATATCATTATACATGAATTGATTAGTTCCATGATTTTGAGTTATTTTGATATGCCTCATCTTATCCTACATTATTGGAAAATAAACAAGATGTCCACACAAATGGATTATCCACATAATTGAAGCTTATCTTTTTAAGCACTAAAATTTATTTCATTGTAACCATTTTAAATAGAAATAGTTCTTTACAAATATTTCTCTACTTTTAAAACAAGATACTTATTATTTTTAATGTTTTTTAAAGAATTAGTGGACATCATTATTAATTTTGCCTATTATATTGGACCCATATATATTGATGTCTCCAGGGGGCTAATGGGGAGCATTTACTGCTTCACTAAATGGCCCCAATTTGCCGTTTTTCAAACCTATGTCTCATACCTTTTCTACCACCTTATCTTGCTGTCAGGTTAGTTGGTAATCTGCCTGCCTCAGCCAGTTCTTCACTTTCTTATGTAATTCACTACAGGTTAAGAATCCGGACAACCAAGTTCATAGGAGTTTTGTGTAAAATAAAAGATAACATGCCTGAGGGAGAGCCTGGTGCCTTTGCTATGAATTAATATGCACTTTCTGAAACTATGAAGCCTGGGAAACATTTTAGTTTTTGTTAAGGTTCTAAACTGTGTTACACATACTTCTAAGACTTTTAAAATCAGAGTAAGTATGTTCTTACATAAGGTCTTTCTTATGAATTATGTGTATATAAATCTTTGAAATATCTTTATATACCTGGGTTTTAAGTTCTAACTGTGTTAGACATGAGTTGCTAGATCCATGATCTCTAGATAATCTACTTAAAATAAAAATAAATAAGCCTGTGGCCTGTTTTAAGGAGGGAAAAGTAACTTAACTGTTAGAATTAGATACACTAATAACTATGGTAGTTAAAAGCAAGTCATTTTAAAGATTTCCCAAAACACACCACTAAATTTGTTTACAAATTGATTCTATCTTATTTGAAATTATATAATGTAGCCAACTGCATATGAAAGTTTGTTCTTTTTTGTTTTTGTCAATAACCTTACCAGTTTTGTAATGCAGTTTCAATGAAATTAAACACACAAAGAACTTGAAAGCAGTCAGTTACAAAAAGGTAGTTGTGGTCAAGTAGTTTTAATATGTAAATATGCAAGTTTTTGGAGAACCTCCAAACTCGGTCTGCATTGGAGTTAGGAGGGCCGGTGGTAGACAGTCGCGAGTCATAAAAATAAGCCTGAAGAGTTATATTATTAAGGGGCACAGCATTAATTTTTGCGGTCTTAACATTATACTTACTGACTTCTGAATGTCTCTTATTTGTGTGCACTGACAAAACTCTTATGTGTTTACTTTTATTTTCATACTAATAAAACAGATGGTAAAGTTAGCTGGAACTTTGTTGTTTTAACCTCCAACCTGTCAAGGCAGATGTGACCTCTTACACTCTTCATGTTTAAATATTTTTTCTCACCTATCACCACATTTAATGAACTTACATATTTAAAATTATGAACTTATATATACCCTGGTAATGGTTACTGAAAGTAAATGGAAACAGGGTGGCCCACTGCTCTATAATGGCACAAGGGAAAGAAAAACTGCACTTTTATAAATACAACATGAGAAAACTATTAAAGTATATATGTGTGTGTGTGTGTATAGATATAGATATATACTGTATTTAGGAAGAGGTTTTCCTATTAAGAAATTTTTATGGCAGGGCACGGTGGCTCATGCCTGTAATTCCAGCACTTTGGGAGGCCGAGGCGGGTGGATCACGAGGTCAAGAGATCGAGACCATCCTGGTCAACATGGTGAAACTCTGCCTCTACTAAAAATACAAAAAATTAGCTGGGCATGGCATGTGCCTGTAATCCCAGCTACTCAGGAAGCTGAGGCAGAAGAATTGCCTGAACCCAGGAGGCGGAGGTTGCGGTGAGCTGAGATTGCACCACTGCACTCCAGCCTGGGCAACAAGAACGAAACTCTGACTCAAAAAAAAAAAAATTTTTTTTATTAGAGAGATTCAGATGTACTTAATTTGTCTTTCACTGTTTCTTCCATTCATTTATTTAACCAGTGCTTAAAATTTCAGAAAACTTTCCTGTGTATCAAATATTAAATTACATTGTTAGTCTTTTCTTTAGGGAAAATTATCAATATCCTAAAACACATTTTTGTATCTTTGTAACTGATAATAAATTTTATATCAATTTCTTATAAAGTGGCCAGGCACAGTGCCTCATACCTATAATCTCGACATTTTTGGAGACTGAGGCAAAATGGCTTGACCCCAGGAGTTTGAGACAGCCTGGGTAACACAGTAAGACCTCATCTCTATGAAAAAAAAAATGTGTAAGGAGGATTGGGGCCAGGCACAATGGCTTACTCCTGTAATTCCAATACTTTGGGAAGCTGAGGTAGGAGGATCGCTTGAGCTCAGGAGTTCAAGACCAGCCTGGACAACATGGCAAGACCTCATGTCTACTAAAAGTCAGAAAAAAGCACATGCCTATAGTTCTAGCTATGAAGGAGGCTGAGCCCAGGTGTTCAAGGTTGCAGTGACCTGCACGACTGTGTTCCAGCATGGGTAACAGAGCAAGACCCTATCTCAAAAGCGTAAGAGTACTGGATTGACTGGGCATGGTTGCTCACACCTGTAATCCTAGCACTTTGGGAGGCCAAGGTGGACAGATCACCTGAGGTCAGGAGTTCAAGAGCAGCCTGACCAATATTGTGAAACCCCATCTCTGCTAAAAATACAAAAATTAGCTGGGCATGGTGGTGGGCACCTGTAATCCCAGCTACTTGGGAGGCTGAGGCAGGAGAATTGCTTGAACCAGGAAGGCCTCCGCCTTGCAGTGAGCGGAAATCACCCCATTGCACTACAACCTTGGCAGCGAGTAAAACTCCATCTCAAAACAAAAAAGAGTACTGGATCAAGAGTACTGGATCCATTTTTTTTTTTTTGAGACGGAGTTTCGCTCCTGTTACCCAGGCTGCAGTGCAATGGCACAATCTCAGCTCACTGCAACCTCCGCCTCCTGGGTTCAAGCAATTCTCCTGCCTCAGCCTCCCGAGTAGCTGGGACTACAGGCACACGCCACCATGCCCAGCTAATTTTTGTATTTTTTGTAGAGACAGGGTTTCACCATGTTGACCAGGATGGTCTCAATCTCTTGACCTTGTGATCCACCCGCCTCAGCCTCCCAAAGTGCTGGGATTATAGGCGTGAGCCACCGTGCCCGGCCGGGATCAATTTTTTTAATGTAACATTAATAAATCACTTTTACAATACAAGCATCTGTTTTTAAACTTTTGAACATGCAATTTTAAAATATAGTAATATTGCCTTAAATTTTGCTTAATGATTGGAAACTATTAACTAAGTGTATTTTACAACTAAAAATGTTGATTTATTAGCCTGTATTGCTTCATTGAAAAACCCATAAGATGCAAAATTAGTATTACAATTTTTTTTTTTTTTTTTTGAGATGAAGTCTTGCTCTGTTACCCAGGCTGGAGTGCAATAACATGATCTCAGCTCACTGCAACCTCTGCCTCCCAGGTTCAAGCAATTGTCCTGCCTCAGCCTCCCAAGTAATTGGGATTACAGGCACACACTGCCACGACCAGCTAATTTTTTGGTATTTTAGTAGAGACGGGGTTTCATTTCATTGTGTTGCCCAGGCTGGTCTCAAACTCCTGAGCTCAGGCAATCCACCCGCCTCTGTCTCCCAAAGTGCTGGGATTATAGGCGTGAGCCATCTCACCAGCCAGTAGTACTGTTTTTTTTTTATCTCAACCTAATTGTAGACCTTTGTATGAATTTATAATTCTGCTCAAACTTTGATATGATATCATTACACAATAATGATGCTGAAAATTTACCAAACTCAGTAAGAAAAAAACCCCATTCCTTATAGACTTATTTCATATTTGCACAGTTGACAAAAGCTCTGCAAATTTTCCTAGCATCTGGTCATTTCAATTTATAAGCTACTGATTAATTAATTTTGAGACAGGATCTCACTCTGTCACCCAAGCTGGAGTGTGGTGGTGCGATCACAGTTCACTGCAACTTCAGCGTCCTAGGCCCAAGTGATCCTCCCATCTCAGCTCCTCAGATTGCTGGGACTACAGGTGCACACCACCATGCCCAGCTAATTTTATATTTTTGTAGAAATGGAGTCTCATTATGTTGCCCAAGCTGGTCTCAAACTCCTGGGCTGAAGCAGTTCTCCCACCTCGACCTCCCAAAGTGCTGGGATTAGAGGCATAAGCCACCACACCCAGTCTATAAACTATTAATTTAATACAAATCAAAATATTCCACCCAGCTTTACACAGCAGGAGAGGAGAAAACTAACATTTTAGCACCTGTTAAAATGATATACCTACATGTATGTCAAGCATTTCTAGGAAATTTACATTCGTCATCTTTTTTTTTTTTTTCTAAGTTGGAGCCGAGCTCTGTCACCCAGGCTGGAGTGCAACAGTATGAACTTCAGCTCACTGCAACCTCTGCCTCCCAGGTTCAAGCAATTCTCCTGACTCAGCCTCTCAAGTAGCTAGGATTACAGGCGCCCGCCACCAGGCCTGGCTAATTTTTGTATTTTTAGTAGAGATGGAGTTTCACCATACTAGCCAGACTGGTCTCTTGGCCAGGCTGGTCTCGAACCCTTGACCTCGTGATTTGCCTGCCTTGGACTCCCAAAGTGCTGGTATTACACACATGAGCCACCTAGCCCAGCCCATCATCATCATTTTAACAGCTCTATATGTTTATTACCTACATTGTGCCAGTCATTATCACCAATTCTTACTACACCTTTGCTAGCTGTTAGACCCATTTACAAATAAGGAAATGGAGACTTAAGAATATTAGGGACCTTGCAGTCACACTGTAGACCTAGGTCTGTTCAATTCCAGAGGCCAAGGACCTCTCACTACACCATGGGGCCCACTACTATTCAACCAGGGAAGAAAAATCACAACGAATCTGCTGTTAGTAAAACTATCTTGTTAACTCAAAAGAAATAATTCAGTCAAATGTGTTCTCTACCATGTTGCCATTAAACTAGACTCTTAAGTCCCTCAAAAGCTATAGCTGTGCTCTAAAATTGTTTGGCCCTTGAGCATAAGAAGGAATCAACAGGCCAGGCACGGTGGTTCACGTCTGTAATCGCAACACTTCGGGAGGCTGAGGCAGGCAGATCACCTGAGGTCGGGAGTTTGAGACCAGCCTGACCAACATGGAGAAACCCTGTCTCTACTAAAAATACAAAATTAACCAGGCATGGTGGCGCATACCTGTAATCCCAGCTACTTGGGAGGCTAAGACAGGTCGCTTGAACCCAGGAGGCAGAGGCTGCCGTGAGCCGAGATCGCGTCATTGCACCACAACCTGGGAAATGAGTGAAACTCTATGTCAAAAAAAAGGAATCAATAAATGAATAAATGTTGAAGAAGAGGAGAAAGCAATGCTAAAGAGTCCTAAGCTGGACTCCTCTAATCTATTCATAGGTTTTGCCACTGCATGTTCTGGGCACTTTATTTTAGGGCTTAGTTTTAAATAGTAAAGGGTCTCATTATTATATACCAATAATCTCTAAGATCCCTTCTGGCTTTAAGTGGTTTTGTTTACTTATTTACTCTTTTCTTAAATATTAAAAAAACAGTAGAGATGAGGGGGGGTCTCTCTATGTTGCCCAGGCTGGTCTCAAACTCCTGACCCCAACAGATCCTCCTTCCTTGGCCTCCCAAAGTGCTGGGATAACAGGTGTGAGCCACTGTGCCTGATCCAAATGGTTTTAAATTATACAGATCAATAAAATTTCCAGGTCCTTTAATAGAATTTAAAGATCCTGGCCGGGTGCAGTGGCTGAAGCATGTAATTGCAACACTTTGGGAGGCCAAGATAGATGGATCATGAGGTCAGGACCGTCCTGGCCAGCATAGTGAAACTCCGTCTCTACTGAAAATACAAAAATTAGATGGGTATGGTGGCAGCCGCCTGTAACCCCAGCTACTCAGGAGGCTGAGGCAGGAAAATCACTTGAACTCGGGAGGCAGAGGTTACAGTGAGCCGACATACCACCACTGCACTCCAGCCTGGCCACTGAGTGAGAGACTTTGTCTCAAAAAAAAAAAAAAAAAAAAAAAAAAACTCCTCTAACAAGTTTTTGGAAAGAAGATTGGAACCAGAAATCAGTCTTGAACCATGTTGCTGCGCTTGTAGATCCAGACAATACTTAACATTACAGGGCAGCATCTAAGCCTAGTACCTTGAATACACTATAGAATTTAATAAATATTCAGGCCAGGTGCGGTGGCTCATGCCTGTAATCCCAGCACTTTGGGAGGTTGAGGTGGGTGGATCACTTGGGGTCAGGGGTTCACAACATGGTGAAACCCGGTTTCTACTAAAAAAAAGAAAAGAAAAATTAGCTGGGTGTGGTGATGCATGTTTGTAACCCCAGCTACTTGGGAGGCTGAGACCAGAGAATTGCTTGAACTCAGGCAACAGAGGTTGCAGTGAGCCAACATTGCACCACTGCACTCCAGCCTATGCAATAGAGCAAGACTCCATCTCAAAAAATAATAATACTAAAATAAATATTCAAATCACTTATGGACCTTTTTTTTTTTGGTCTGAGAAAGAGTCTGGTTCTTTCACCCATACTGGAGTGGCATGATCTCAGCTCACTGCATCCTCTGCCTCCCAGGCTCAAGTTACCCTCTCATCTTAGCCTGGCTATTTTTGTATATTTTGTAGAGACAGGGTTTTACCACACTGTCAAAGCTGGTCTTGAACTCCTGAGCTCAAGTGATCCACGCACCTCACCTCACAAAGTGCTGGAATTACAGGCGTGAGCCACCATCCCCAGCCTTCACTAATGTGCTCTTT
Organism: Callithrix jacchus; assembly: GCF_049354715.1. Classification (NCBI taxonomy): domain Eukaryota; kingdom Metazoa; phylum Chordata; class Mammalia; order Primates; family Cebidae; genus Callithrix; species Callithrix jacchus. The sequence goes on along the minus strand of NC_133510.1, from coordinate 101,709,617 downwards.
TCAGCTACTGATAGCCTCTTAACTCATCTATCCATCCTAGGCAAATAGGTTAACCAAACCTATTAGCCAGGTGTGGTGGCGCATGCCTATAGTCGCAGCTACTCAGGAGACTGAGGTAGGAGAATTGCTTGGAGGCGGAGGTTGCAGTGAGCTGAGATCGCACCACTGCACTCTAGCCTAGTGACAGAGCTAGACTGCGTCTCAAAAAAAGAAAAATAGACTAATGGAACAGAATAAAGAGCCCAGAAATACATCTGCAAGTATATGTTCAAATGATTCTCAACTAAGGTGCCAAAAACACACAATGGGGAAAGGACATCCCTTTAATAATTCTGTTGAGAATACTGGATATCCTATGCAGAAGAATGAAACTGGACTCTTATGCCATACCATATACAAAAATCAGTTCAAAATGAGTTAAAGACTTATATGTAGTACCAGAAAATGAAAACTACTAGAAGAAAACATGAGGAAAAAGCTTCCTGAAATTAGTCTTGGCAAAGATTTTTTTGGATAGAATCCCAAAAGCACAAGCAACAAAAGCAAAAATAGGTAAATAGGAATGCATCAAACTAAAAATCTTCTGTACAGAAAAGGAAACAATCAACAGAGTGAAAAGACAACTTATAGAATGGGAGAAAATACTCATGAACCATAAATATGAGAATGGCTTAATATACAAAATATATAAGGAACTCAAGCAACTCAATACGAAGAAAACAAATAACCCAATTAAACAATAGGCTATGGACATGAATAGACATTTCTCAAAAGAAGACATAGTAATAGCCAACAGGTATATGAAAAAATGCTCGACATCACTAATTATCAGGGAAAGGAAAAATTAAAACACAATGAGATATCAATTCACACCTATTAGAATATATACTATAAAAAAGCCAAAAGATAACAAGTGTTGGTGAGAATGTGGAGAAAAGGGAACCATTGTACACTGTGGGTGGCAATGTATAGCTATAATGGAGAACAGTATGGAGGTTTCTAAAAAAAAAAAGTCAGGAAGAATAATCACATGATCCAGCAATCCCACTTCTGGATATATATCCAAAAGAAATGAATCAATATGTCAAGGAGTTATCTGTACTCCCACATTCATTGCAGCATTAGTCCCAGTAGCCAAGCTATGTAGAATCATTCTAAGTGTCAATCAGCAGATGAATGGATAAGTAACACAGGCACACACAATAGAATGCTGTTCTGCCTTTAAAAAGAGGGAAATCTTGTTATTTGTGACTACATGGATAAACCTAAAGGATATTATGCTAAGTGAAATGAACCAGGCACAGAAAGACAAATACTACATGATCTCAATTTTGCATGCAATCTGAAAGAGTCAGACTTATAGAAGTACAGAGTAGAATGGTGGTTACAAGGGACTGGAGGGGACAGTTAGGGCAATAGAGAGATGTTGATCAAAGAATGCAAAGTTTCAGTTCAACAGGATGAATAGGTCAGGCGCAGTGGCTCACACTTGTAACCCCAGCACTTTGGGAGGCCCAGGCAGGCAGATTACAAGGTCAGGAGTTCAAGACCAGCCTGGTCAACATAGTGAAACCCTGTCTCTACTAACAATACAAAAATTAGCCAGGCATGGTGGCATGTGCTTGTAGTCCCAACTACTCCAGAGGCTGAGGTGGGAGAATCGCTTGAACCCAGGAGGCAGAGGTTTCAGTGAGCTGAGACTGCACTATTGCACTCCAGCCTGGGTGACAGAGTGAGACTCCATCTCAAAAAACAAAAAAAAAAGAGAGAATGAATAAGTTCTGGAGAGCTATTGTATAGCATGATGACTATAGATAATAATGCTATATACTGGAAAATTGCTAAGAGACCGGGTGCAATGGCTCACACCTGATAATCTTAGCACTTTGGGAGGCCAAGACTGGTGAATCACATGAGATCAAGAGCTTCAGACCACCCTGGCCAACATGGTGAAAACCTGTATCCACTAAAACTACAAAAATTAGCCAGGTGTGGTGGTGCACGAATGTGATACCATGTATTCAGGAGACTGCGGCAGGAGAATCACTTGAACCCAGGAGGTAGAGGTTGCAGTCAGCCGACATGGGGCCATTACATTCCAGCCTGGGTGACAAAGTGAGTGAGACTTCCATCTCCAAAAAAAAAAAAAAGAGAAAGAATTTCTAGGAGAGTAGATCTTAAATATTCTTACTACAAAAAATATAATATGTGAGGTGATGAATATGTTCATTAGCTTGATTTAATCATTTCACAATATGTGTGTATATATGTATATCAAAACATTACATTGTACACAATAAATATATACATTTTAATTTGTCAATTATACCTTATTAAAGCTGAAATAAGAAGTTTTGTTACCTTGTCTCACCCCGCAAAGCTCCATTGGAAGAAACTTTTTTTCCTCTTCTCCAGCAACTGAAAAAACACATCACTGGTCTCATGTAGCTCATTTTATTACTGTACAGAGGACCAATTGTGAAAATAATATAACATAAATAATGTTAATTTCCAGTAACATTTCACAACATTTTCTCAAATGTTTTCCTTCTGATTCATTAGTAATTCACTTACATTGTTCTAAAGTCTCTTACTTTTGAAGCCATCTTTTACCATATGCTTTCCAGAAGAACTGTAAAATTGTAATTAAAAAGTAACATAAGGCAGGGCATGGTGGTTCACGCCTGTAAACCCAGATGTGGATTTGGGAGGCTGAGGCATGCAGATCACCAGAGGTCAGGAGTTTGAGACCAGTCTGTCCAAGATGGTGAAGCCCTGTCACTATTAAAAATACAAAAAAAAAAAAAAAATTAGCTGGGCATGGTGGTGCACACCTGTAGTACCAGCTACTCAGGAGAATACCTTCTGAGGCAGGAGAATCACTGGAACTCGGGAGGTGGAGGTTGCAGTGAGCTGAGGTCATGCTACTGCACTCCATCCTGGGTGACAGAGCAAACCTTCATCTCAAAAAAAAAGCCACAAAATTTAAGAAGAAATTTAAATGCTAAGCTTCTAATACATTTAATCATTGTGATATTGTATTTTCTTATAGTGGCAGAAATCTGAAGCTATCATGGAACAACTGAAGTCTTTTCAAATAATTGCTCATCTAAAGCATCTACAGGAAGAAATTAATGAGGTAAAAATTTGGTTCAACGGGATAACTGAAAAACAGGATATACTGAACAACAATCTGACAATGCTTTCTCAAGACATTGCAAAAGTAGAACAAAGTACAACTTCCATGGCAAAAGATGTTGGTCTCAAGATTACAACTGTAAAAACAGATATGCGACGGATTTCAGGTTTAGTAACTGATGTAATATCATTGACAGATTCTGTGCAAGAACTAGAAACTAAAATAGAAAAAGTAGAAACAAGTACAGTAAAAAATATTGGTGATCTTCTTTCAAGTAGTATTGATCGAACAGCAACGCTCCGAAAGGTAGCATCTGAAAATTCACAAAGAATTAACTCTGTTAAGCAGACACTAACTGAGCTAAAGAGTGACTTCGACAAACATACAGATAGATTTCTAAGCTTAGAAAGTGACAGAGCCAAAGTTCTGAAGACAGTGACTTTTGCAAATGATCTAAAACCAAAGGTATATAATCTAAAGAAGGACTTTGCTCGTTTAGAACCATTAGTTAATGATTTAACACTACGCATTGGGAGATTGGTTACTGACTTACTACAAAGAGGGAAAGAAATTGCTTTCTTAAATGAAAAAATATCTAATTTAACAATAGTCCAAGCTGAGATTAAGGATATTAAAGATGAAATTGCACACATTTCAGATATGAATTAGTTCGACATTATGGTTTGATGGTTCCCATGGAAAAAAGAAAAAAATAATAAAAATAAAAAAGAATTAGTTTGACATTATTGAGATTAGACTAAGGTAATTTTTTTAATGGGACCTCTCTTGTTATGAGAAGACTGGTAATCATAAATAATGATATTTTGGAGTAAAAGTCATTTTGTATTTAATCCTATTTTGTACAGCAAAAATAAAATTTTTAAACAGGTTGATTTTCCAAAATAAATATGCTAAAACCTATTTTTGCAAATTTATATAGCAAGAACTTTATCCATCCTTCTGACATGCATATTGTTATACACAGACACACATACACATGAGGAGAGGCAGAATCTGCTGATAGCACTGGGAAATCTCAAAGGGGCAGAATCTGAATCCCCTCCCCTAGGTAGCCCAGCCTGTGTGGTTGGGGACCTAACTGAAGAACTACCCCTCAGGGGACAGGGCTGCAACATTCATTATCCAATTAGAGGAAGAGAAACTAAAAAGGTCACAGCCCGCGAGCTGCAGGGAAATAAAAAGTACATCTTTCTGGGTCTTTCATGGCTTTAGGAAACAGGGAAAGGAACAATAGTGTCTTGGTCTGTTTGGCCTGTTACTTAACAGAATATAGCAAGAAATTTAGATAGCCTATAAATAACAAATTTATTTCTCACTATTCTAGAGGTTGGAAAGTCTGAGATCAGGGCGCTGGAAGATTTGGTGTCTGCTGTGGGCCCACCTCCCGGTTCATAGATAGCACTTTCTAGCTGTGTTCTCACATAGTAGAAAGGGCAAGCAGCTCTCTGGGGCCTCTTTTATAGGGGCGCTAATCCTGTTCATGAAGACTCCTACTTTATGACCTAATCACCTCCCAAATGTCTCACCTTGGATTTCAACCTATGAATTTTGGGGAGACACATTCAGGTCATAGCAAGTAGGTTACTTAAAAGGGGTTGGAAAGTGGCTTCTAGAGCAAGGTTTGTTGGGGAGGAGATGGATTGAAGGGGGCTTGTCAAGCCTCAGACAGAGACTCTGCCTCAAATCAACACAACTCGTGTGATGATGATGTGACCAGAAGTAGCCAAAGCAACTAGAGAAGGAGGCTCTAAGCCAGGCGCGGTGGCTCACCCCTGTAACCCAGCATTTTGGGAAGCCAAGCAAGGGAGGGTGGATCATCCGAGGTCAGGGGTTTGAGACCAGCCTGACCAACATGGTGAAACTCCATCTCTATTAAAAATACAGAAATTAGCCAGGCAAGGTGGTGGATGCCCATAATCCCAGCTTCTTGGGAGGCTGAGGCAGGAGAATTGCTTGAGCCCATGAGGCGGAGGTTGCAGTGAGTAGAGATCACTCCATTACACGCCAGCCTGGGAGACTAGGAGACTGGGAGACAGAGCAAGACTTCATCTTAAAAAAAAAAAAAAAAAAGGAGGCTCTAACAGCATTGGCAATTCCAATGACATAAAACTTTAGAAAATGCAAAGTAATATCAAGTGACAGAAGTAGATCAATGGTTGCCTGTTGTGTTAGGATTCTCGAGAGAAACAAAGCCAATAGTATGGATGGATAGATAGATGATTGATAGGTAGGTAGGTAGGTAGGTAGGTGGGTGGGTGGGTGGGTGGGTGGATGGATGGATGGATGGATGGATGGATAGATAGATAGATAGATAGATAGATAGATAGATAGATATAGTTAAATAGATTTATTCTAGGAATTGTCTCGCATGATTATGGAGGCCAAGAAGTCCCACAATCTTTCATCTGCAAATTGGAAAACTAGGAAAGTCAGTGGTTTAATTCAGAGTGAGTCTGAAGGCCTGACAACCAAGGGAACCGATGGCCTAAGTCCTAGTACAAGACCAAAGGCCCAAACCCAGGAGCAAATGATGTCTGAGGGCAGGAAAAGATGGATGTCCCAGCTCAAACAGTAGCAAATTCACCTTTCTGCCTTTTTGTTCTATCCAGGTCCTCAATGGATAGGATGATGCTCACCCACATTAATGAGAGTGATCTTATTTACTTAGTCTGCCAAGTCAGATGCTAAGCTCTTCTGGAAACACTGTCACAGACACACCCAGAAATAATGTTTTACCAGCTATCTGGTCATCCTTTAGCCCAGGCAGATTGAAACATAAAATTATCCATCAGACCTAGGGATAGAGATGGAGACCAGTGTAGATTACAAAGAGCCACAAGGAAACTTTAAGGAGTGAAGGATGTTTATTATCTTCATTGTGATAGATATACATCAAACTCATCAAATTGTACACTTTTTTAAAAATGTTTTTTTATTTACTTTTTTTAGAGATGGGTTCTTGCTGTGTTGCCCAGGCTGGAGTGCAGTGGCTATTCACAGGCGCAATCCCACTACTGATCAGCACAGGAGTTTTGACCTGCTCCATTTCCGATTTGGGCTGGTTCACCCCTCCTTAGGCAATCTGGTGGTCCCCTACTCCTGGGAGGTCACCATATTGATGCCAAACTTAGTGTGGACACCCGATCAGCATAGCACACTACAGCCCAGAATTCCTGGGCTCAAGCGATCCTCCCACCTCAGCCTCCCAAATAGCTGGGACTAGAGGCATGTGCCACCGTGCCTGGCCAAATTGTATGCTTTTGAAATATTTATTTATTTTTATTTGTTGAGGGAGGTTCCCACTCTGACACCCAGGCTGGAGTGTGGTGGTATGATCGTGGCTCACGGCAGCCTCAATCTCCTGGACTCAAATGGTCCTTCCACCTCAGCCTCCTGAGTAGCTGGGACTACAGTTGCAAGCCACCATGCCTGGCTAATTTCTTTTTTAGGCTTTTTTGTTTGTTTGGTTTTGGTTTTTGGTAGAGATGGGATCTCCCTATGTTTCCCAGGCTGGACTTAAACTGCTGGGCTCAAGTGATTCTTCTGCTTTGGCCTCTCGAAGTTCTAGCATTACAGTACATACTTGAAATATTTGTGTTTAGATATGTAATCACTCATTAATAAAGTTTTTTAAGTATGATATAATAACGTAAAGTAAACCTACACAGCATTATCCCCAGTTTCAAATGCCTAGCATGAAGGGTATTCAGATACACAGAGCTAGTCACCTCAAAAATAAGAGTTTATGAATTCTGTGTGCTTGTTCTTATTGTTGTTGTTATTTTGAGACAGGGTCTCATTTTGTCGCCTAAGCTGGAGTGCAGTGGCATGATCATGGCTCACTGTAGCCTCTTATCTCCTGACCTGAAGTAATCCTCCCACTCAGCCCCCTCAGTAGCTAGGACTACATGAATTCATCACCAACCCCAACTAATTTTTTGATTTTTTTTTTTTTTTTTTTTGTAGAGATGAAGTCTGCCTATACTTCCCAGGGTGGTCTCAAACTCCTGAGCTCAAGCAGTCCTCCTGTGTTGGCTTCCCGAAGTGCTGGGATCACAGGCATGAGCCACTGTGCCTGGCGAATTTATGAATTCTTATACCAGAGTGGCTCATCATCAACCCTTGGGCTTTTTGCCAAGAAAAAGTTAACTATATACTCTTGATTCATCTTCTCCAAGCTATTGACCAGGAAATATTTAACATGTTCTTTCTTATTTGAAAAATTGATAGCCAGGCACAGTGGCTCACACCTGTAATCCCAGCATTTTGGGAGGCCGAGGCAGACAGATCACTTGAGCTCAGGAGTTTGACACCAGCCTGGCCAACGTGGTGAACCCTCATCTCTACAAAAAATACAAGAAAAATTAGCCAGTATAGTGTGCACCCGTAGTCCCAGTTAATGGGGAGGCTGAGGTGGGAGAATCGCTTGAGCCAGGGAGGTAGAGTCTGCAGTGAGCCATGATCTGCACTTCAGTGTGGGTGACAGTGAGACCCTGTCTCAAAAGAAAAGAAAATTTGAGTCATCATTATCAAAAACTTGTGTATTAGTCAGGATTCTCCAGAGAAACAGAAGCAACAGGATGTGGAGACAGATAGAGGGAGAGAGGTTTCTTTTAAAGAATTGGTTCACATGGGTTATAAAGGATGGCAAGTGCAAAATCTCCAAGGTGGGCCATTAGGCTGGATCCTCAGGGAAGAGCTGGTGTTGCAGTTCAAGTTTGAAGGCAGAATTCCTTCTTGCTTGGTGAAAGTTGGCGGGGAGGGAGGTCACTCTTTTGTTCTATTCAGGCCTTTAACTTTTTTTTTTTTTTGAGACGGGGATCTCACCATGTTGGCCAGGTTGGTCTCAAACTTCTCACCTAAAGTGATCCTCCCACCTCAGCCTGTCAAAGTGCTGGGATTACAGGCATGAGCTACCATGCCCGGCCCACCTTTAACTGATTGGACGTGGATTGCCACTCACATTATGGAGGGCAATCTGCTTTACTCGAGGTCCACTGATTAGATGTTAATCTGTTCAAAAAACACCCTTACGGGAACATCCAGTATAATGTTAAACCAAATATCTGGACATCATGGCCCAGAAAATTGATGCATAAAATTAACTGTCACACCTTATCATTGTCTTACTCTTTTAAAGAGGGCTATGGGATATAGCTTACTTGTAAAATAGTTTTCTCACCTATGGCCTGTCTCAGTTCCACCTCAGTCTAGTATTCAGACACTGAGGTTATAGGTACATCTAGAACAGGTTGAACAATATTCCGTATCCTGCTACTCATGTCCACTCAAGGGCCCATGATTCTCGTTCTGCCTCTGGATAAATGGCAGATAGTTTTACCCTCAGTTGTTTGATTCATTTGTTCAAAAACATTTATGAATACGTGTGGAACAGCAGGGTAGGTGCTTCAGTGGATACACAGTGGGTAACTAGTAGCTATCATCAAGTGTTCCCTGATCTCACAGAACTGACAGCCATAATGGGAGTTAGTTAGGGCTGTGGTTTTAAGAATCAGCTCATGAAAGAAAAAGAGGTGGGGTGCGATGGCTCCTATCTGTAATCCCAGCATTTTGGGAAGCCAAGGTGAGGGGATCTGTTGAGTTCAGGAGTTCAAGACCAGCCTAACCAACATGGCAAAACCCTGTCTCTACTAAAAATACAAAAATTAGCCGGGCATGGTGGCAGGCCCCTGTAATCCCAGCTACTCAGGAGGCTGAGGCAGGAGAATTGCTTGAAGTTGGGAGGCGGAGGTTGGTTGCAGTGAGCCAAAATTGCTCCATTGCACTCCAGCCTGAGTGACAGAGCAAGACTGTGTCAAAGGAAGGGAGGGAGGGAGGGAGGGAGGGAGGGAGGGAGGGAGGGAAGGAAGGAAGGAAGGAAGGAAGGAAGGAAGGAAGGAAGGAAGGAAGGAAGGAAGGAAGGAAGGAAGGAATAGAAAGGAGAAAAGAAAAAAAGGAGGCTATCTCACCAGCATCCCCCAAAAGAATCATGGTATAATGAGTTCTCTTGGGATCTGGAATGGAAGGCCAGTGTCAGTAGAGGCACTTTCTCAGGGGCCATGTGATCTTGGGAGTTATTTGCTGCTTCTCCATAGACCCACCTCACTCTGCCAACTTGCTCTCTCTGTTTTCACATGATTTCCTTATGCAACCGGCTTGTCCAAGGACATCCTGGTCATTCCCCAGCCTCTCTGTGGCTTCTTTCTGTATTGTGGCTTTTCACCTTTAATTGTAAAATGCTTTGTCTCTAGTTACCCAATTCTAAAACCCGAAGACAGAAAACCAGTCCAGCATATTCTCAAGCAGTGCTGTGAAACATCAATTACTGGGTAGACCATAGACTCTCTGTCCTTGAATCAGAAAGCCACTTGGATTAACCCTGGAACAATTAGATGAGGGCAGCAGGGTGGGTGTGAGGCAGAAAGAGGGAATAAAAGAGTATGGAACATGGTCATTTAAATGATATAGGATCAAAGAAGTTAAATTCCAATGGAAGGAGGCAAGGGCGGCACTTCCCTGGCAGTGATGCTGCTCTCTAGTTTGTCCTGTCGCTGCCTAAATTCTAGATCTGACATCAATCATCTAATCTAAAGCATTGCATTTTATTATCTACAAATTAGCAAAAATGATACCTTCCTTGTAGTTAGGAAGATTAAAGGAGATAACATATGTAAAACATCTAACACACTACCAGGCTATACTAGTGCTGAGTAAATAGTAGCTATCACTGCTCAGTCTAAAACTCTCTAGTTTCTGGACTTGCTTAGATAATTAAGAGTAGTTTGATGGGTCAAGAAATCAGACAAAGCAATGTTCAGATCTATCCCTGTCACTTCTTTGCTGTGTGACCTTGGGCAAGCTACTTAATCACTCTGCCTGTTTCTTCATCCATTAAATGAGAGTAATATCCACTTTGAAGGCTTATACTAATCATAGCACAATGCCTGAACATTAAAAGGTAATCCATGAGATATTACCATTATTATAAATATTATTTGAATTGCTTTGTTCTAATTACAAAACTACTGTTGCTTATGCAGAAAATGTGGAAAATACAAATACTTAAAAGGAAAAGGCATAAGGTGGGATGCGGTGGCTCATGCCTGTAATCCCAGAGCATTGGGAGACCAAGGCAGGCAGATCACGAGGTCAGGAGTTCAAGACAAGCCTGACCAACATGGTGAAACCCTATCTCCACTAAAAATACAAAAATTAGCCAGGCATGGTGGCGTGTGCATGTAATCCCAGCTACTGAGGAGGCGGAGGCAGAAGAATCGCTAGAACCTGGGAGGCGGAGGTTGCAGTGAGCCGAGATCATGCCACTGCACTCCAGCCTGGGCAAGAGACCGAGACTCCCATATCAAAAAAAAAAAAAATTCGAAAAAGCATAAATCATCTCTAACCAATCAACCAAACCAAACAAAGATAACTTTTTTAAAAAATCAGGTATTAGAGACTCCATCTGCCCTGATGTGATTATTACCCATTGTATGTCTGTATCAAAATATCTGATGTACAACATAAATTATATACCTATTTACTCATAAAAAAATTAAATGAAAAATAAAAATAAAAAATCAGGTTTGACAATTTCCAAAAAACTTTTTAAAAGTCTGCATATAAGAAGGAGCATTCCCCAGTCAGAAGCCAGCTGACTTCTTCATTGCAATTTTTAATACTAATTAGTATTTTAAAATACCTAAAATAGGCCAGGTGCAGTGGCTCACACCTGTAATCCCAGCACTTTGGGAGGCCAAGGCAGGTGGATCACTTGAACCCAGGAGTTTGAGACCAGACTGGGCAACATGGCGAAACCCTATCTCTACTAAAAATACAAAAAATTAGCTGATCGTGGTGGTGCATGCCTGTAATCCCAGTTACTTAGAATACTGAGGCACAGGAATCAATAGCCTGAACCCCGGAGGCGGAGGTAGCAGTGAGCCAAGATTGTCCACTGCAGTTTAGCATGGGTGACAGAGCGAGACTTGGTCTCAACAACAACAAAAACCCAAAATAGAAATTTTAAAAGGATGAGATAAAAACAATTATTATATAGGTATTCTAATATTTTCTTCTTCCCACACTCCACTTTGGAGACATGCCAGTCAACATAAGCTCTATGTAACATAGTATAGAACTATTCTTTGTAGTGTAAACGCAGGAAGAGCACCACTCTAGTACATTCTGATGTGGTGTTTGGTATTCATAATGATAATACCCAAATGAAGCATAAACTATGTCCCATGTTATCATTTTAATAAGAAACTAATTCATTTGAGAAAAACTTACATGAAAAATATTTTAAAAGAAAATTTTCAGCATTTAATAGTATAAATTCAGCTATTCGGTCATGAGGAATGATTTTCATAACCAGTAGAGCAGGTTTTCCTTATTTTTTTTTTCCTCCAGTAATGGCTACAAGCAAAGAGTGGGTTTTCAAATAACATTTTGTTCAAAGTTGTTTCATTGTAATGATGAGAAAATCGATTAGGTTGGGCCCGCCGTCTGCGTGGAGTTTGCATGTTCTCCCTGTGACTGAGTTTTCTCCAGGTACTCAGATTTCCTCCCACATGGCAGAGATGTACACTTCAGGTGAACTGGTGTGTCTGCCTGGACCCAGTATGAGTGTGTGTGTGTCTGTGTGTGTGTGTGTGTGTGTGTGTGTGTGCCCTAAAATGAATGGCGTCCTGTCCAGCATGGGTTTGGGTTACCACACTGTGTCCTGAGTGCCTGAGACAGGCTCCAGCCACCAGCCTCCCTGAACTGGAATAAACAGGTAATAATTAGCTTATCTTTTTTATTATTTATTTATTTTTTTTGAAATGGAGTCTCGCTCTGTCACCCAGGCTGAAGTGCAGTGGCACCATCTCAGCTTACTGCAATTTCCGCCTCCTGGGTTCAAGCCTCTTGCCTCAGCCTCCCGAGTAGCTGGGACTACAGGCACCTGATACCACACCAGGCCAATTTTTGTATTTTTAGTAGAGATGGGGTTTCGCCATTTTGGCCAGGTTGGTCTCGAACTCTTGACCTCAGGTGATCCACCTGCCTTGGCCTCCCAAAGTACTGGGATTACAGGCATGAGCCACCACACCCAACCTTATTAATCTTCTTTAAATGCATGTATAGTTCATATTTATCTAATGTTTAATATTAGAATTGTTTTAGGTTATTAGTTTGTTTTTTTTTTTAATTTTTGTGACCAGAAATACGTTATAGGAACTTAACTTTTTTTTTTTTGGAACTTAACTCTTATTTACATCAACTAGCCTGTGGTAAAAATGGTTTCATTATTTGTGGTTTCCCTTAAAGTAACAGTTTTCAATAACCTATTTTTTTTCCCAGTAATGACTATAACCTATTAACATCAAGTAAAATAACATTTTACCATCAAACTTATCCATGAGTAAAAGTCGGGTATATCATATTTTCAGATGTTAATGCTACTTTGAGATTTAGCAGCTTTAACCTTGGCTAATATAGCCCTCCAGTGTTATGATCATGGGTCTTGGAATAATTATATTGCCTGTCACAAGAATTATTTTCCATTTTCAAATCTTACAATACACTGTATTCCGCAAAGCAGGCTGGCTGATTTGAACATCAAATTATTATTATTCACAGTATTGGGTAGGAATTACATCTTGTGTAAGAGACACATCCCCAAGGATCTTTAATTCAGTAGAGCAAGACTTTATTAAGTGACTGTTGCATACGTGCACTTCAAAGTCTATAAAAACACACATGAAAACTTTGGAATAGTTGCTGTCTAGGAAACTTGTCAGGTCACACCTTAATAACCAGGAGATTCATAAACTTATCAGTGGTGAGGTTAACATCTCATGCACTTCTATGAACACCTCTGAGAATGTGAAGTCAGGGCTGGCTTGTAAAAGACAAATGATTCCACAGATAATGTTTGAACTTTTATTTTTTAATTTTTACAAGATGCCAATAGTAGCAGGCTTATTAAGGTACATTATTCTTTGATATTTCAGGAAGGCACAGTGTTCAACTGTGAACTACAGAGTCGTGTAAGTTTAAAATCAAAGTTTGTTTCTCAACCATGTAATATCCAGGATTTTTTACAATTACTTTGAGATTTTACATCAGTAATGCAATGAAAATTGCAATATGATTATACATTTTTTTTTTTTTTTTGAGACAGGTTATCACTCTGTCACCCAGGCTGGAGTGCAGGGCTGTGATTGTAGCTCATTGTAGCCGCAAACTCCTGGGCTCAGGTGATCCTCCTTCAGCTTCCTGAGTAGCTGAGATTACAGGCAGGTGCCACGTTGCCTGGCAAATCTACTTTTTGTAGAGACAGGGGTCTCACTTTGTTGCCCAAGCTGGTCTCCAACTCCTGGGCTTAAGTGATCCCCCGACCTGGGCCTCCCAAAGTGCTGGGATTACAGGTATGAGCCACTGTGCCCAACCTGATATACAATTTCTTTCTGAGACAGAGTGTCACTCTGTTGCCCAGGCTAGAATACAGTGGTGTGATCTCAGCCCACTGCAACCTCCACCTCCCAGGTTCAAATGATTCTCCTGCCTCAGCCTCCTGAGTAGCTGGAATTACAGGCATGCACCACCACACCTGGCTAATTTTTGTATTTTTAGTAGAGATAGGGTTCGTCATATTGGCCAGGCTGGTCTCAAACGCCTGACCTCAAACGATCTGCCCGCCTCAGCCTCCCAGAGTGCTGGGATTTCAGACATGAGCCATTGCACCTGGCCTGACATACAATTTCTTATGCCAATGTATAACTCCTAATTTAGCAGTGACTGCTATGCACTTCATTAACATTATGGACATTTGTATCCCAAAAATCATATAGAAATGTTACTTTTTCTTTGAGACAGGGTTTCACTCTGTTGCCCAGGCTGGAGTGTAATGGGGTAAACATGGCTCATTGGAGCCTCAACCTCCCGGGCTCACGCAATCCTCCTGCCTCAGCCTCCCAAATAGTTGAGACTGCAGGCATGTGTCATCACACCCCCACCCCCTAATTTTTATATTTTTTTGTCTATGTTGTCCAGGCTGGCCTCAAACTCCTAGGTTCAAGGCATCCTCCTACCTCAGCCTTCTAAAGTGTTAGAATTACGGGAGTGAGCCACTGTGCCCAGCCAAAAATATTAAACTCACTTTATAGTATGGTTTCAGAACAAGGAACAAATAAAATTAAAAATTAAAAAATAAAATATGGTTGGCCAAGTGTGGTGGCTCAGCCCTGTAATCCCAGCCTTTGGGAGGACAAGGCAGAAGGCTCGCTTGAGCTTAGGCATTCAAGACCAGTCTTGGCAACATAGCAAGACCTCATCTCTGCTAAAAATAAAAAATATTAGCCAGACATGGTGGTTCACACTTGCAGTCTCATTTATTCAAGAGGCTGAAGTGGGAGGATCACTTGAGCCTGGGAGATCGAGGCTGCAGTAAGCTATCATCGTGCCACTGCACTCCAGTCTGGGCAACAGAGTGAGACCTTATCTAAAAAATAAAGTAAGTATGGTCAAAACAGGCCAGACAAGGCACTACCTGCAATCCCAGCCACTTTGGGAGGCTGGTGCAGGAAAGCTGCTTGAGGCCAGGAATCAAGACCAGCCTAAGCAACACAGCAGGACCTATCTGAAAAAACAGGAACAAGTAGTGGCACATCCCAATCATGTCAGCTAACTGGAAAGGCTGAGGCAGGAGGATCACCTGAGCCCAGGAGTTCAAGGCTGCACTCCAGCCTGGGCAACAGAGCAAGAACCCTGTTGTCTAGAGAAAAAAAAGTCAAAACATTTCATAAAACCTCCACACAATGGAAGTTAAGCTGTTACTCTTCAATTTCATTGCACCTATCAGAAGGCATAATTTCATATCAGGATTCCTTGACGTTTTAGCCACTCTGAAACTATTTGATCCTGCAAAGTTACTCTGCAATGCTATCTTGTCCCTGAATCTCAACATAATTCAACTATCAATTTCACATATTCTTATTCCACTGGGTTCTGCTTTATAAAATTGACAGTAGACATTTCATTAAAAAATAAAATGTAAAATAAAAAATAGAATGTAAAAAGAACCCCAATACATATATTAAAATTTCCTTACTAGAATCTTTTAGTATAATTTAAAAACCTGAAATGAAAATTCACCTCTTTAAGTGGGCCTTACTTGGATTTTGAGGATGAAGTGGCTCTCTCAGAAATAGCTTTGAACTGTAATTCTAGTAACTACAGATGGCAAGCACTCTCCATAGCTTGAACACAGCATATTTTATATCAATGCCCACACAAAAAACCTCTATTTCTTAGGAAATAAAACTTGAATCCTGATTGGCAGAACTGCCTCAGTGAGGGCTGGCTGAACTGCATACCCAAAATGTTTTACATCTATGGTACACTTTCATGCTGGCTGCACCAATGCATTTCCACTTGCCCCTCTTATAATTTGACTGGCATTCCTCTCAACAAGAGGTGGAGACTGTGTTCCTTTTTTCATGAATCTGGGATTGGGTCTCTGAGACTTAACACTGTTGCAACCAAGAGTATGGTAAAAGTGATATTATGTGACATTAAGTCCTAAAAAGCCAACTATGCCAAGTTCTATTGGAGCCCTGAAATACCACCTAAGTCCAGCTGTCCTGAAGCCACCGTGCTAGAGACCTTGGGGAAAGATATCACTAACAGGGAGATGCACAAAGAGCATTCTTCCAGCTCAGAAGTGAAAACTTTCTTGAGACTCAGAACCAGAAGTGATACTCCCGAGTTCCTGACTCACAGAAAATGTATCTTACACCATTAATCTTTGGATGCTTTGCTAACACAGCAATAACTCACGTACAGTTGATACTGCTAAGCACCACAGCCACCACTTGGTTGGGTTCAGAAGACACCCCACTCTACCTTTTTAAAGTTTAGTCCAAATTTGTACCTACAACTCTTCCTTTTTTCCTGCAGCACAGGTAAAATAAGGTTGGATCTTTAAACAAGTTCAGGCAATGATGATGTAAAGAAGCTAACACAACTAGCTGCCCTGGCTTCTAAACTGAGTTCACTGACCTTACTGAGTTTGTAGAAACATTTCTCTCCTGATTAGAATCTCTGAAAAAGGTTTCTTCCCCAGGCCATCTGTATGTTTTATGCAGGGATTGTTAACCCCACCTACTATTACACCCAAGGACTTTAGGTAGTGTTTGAAAAACAGCTTGTTATATAATACTAAGCTTTTTCCCCCCCCCCAGTGGTGGGCTGTTATTACAAGATTGAGCTTTCATACTTCCTAACCAAACTTATGGGGAATCTAAACACAAAAACTAATTTACTTTCTAGGAGCTCTTTAAAAATGGGTTTAAGACTAATCAAATCTCTTATCTGAGACAGAATGCTTTTTTCTCCAGTGGCATTCATCTAGTTCAGCTGTCAAGCGTACTTTTCTTGAATATACCAGACTGAACATAGGGTTAAAAAGTCAGATGTGTGTGAAGAGAATTAGGGTACCTGAAATAGTTTTCAGCTGTCAATCACTTTGGTCCTTTACTATCATTCTAAGAATCGGCCTACCTTGGGTTACTTTGTATTACAAATGAGGATTAGCAAACTCATCAACATAAAAAAAAGTGTAGTACATGCTGCAAAAATGTAAGTATATACTGACATTAACTTGCCAAAATAACCACAAATGATTATACATATTTAACTATAATTAAATCAAGTTTTTAGAAATTTAAAGTCTGCTTCCCTAAAAATACAGGAACTTTGTTGTGTGATAAAACTTGAGACATATGACAATTTATGAACAGCAACTGATATATTCAACCAACAATGGCCTGTTTTGTATTTTTCCCTTAGCTTATACTTCATTCTTTCCAACTATTTTAAAGCTAAATCTTTTTTTAAAAAGTTTTTAAAATAAGTCACAGGCAAATCATGAAGAGTTGGGTTTATTTTAACAGTAAATTTGAAACTCTTGCCTTAAGCAAGAGTATTACAGTAATTATATCAGGAATAGACAATAGACAATTTCCTACACTGTCAAATATATAAAAGTTCCTTTGCACTTTCTTCAACACTGATCAACAAGCAGATTCAGTCCACATTTGCTTTGATCTATCTACTGAGTTAACCCAAGCTTCTTCTTCAGAGACTCTGGCATCTCAGGTGGAGGAGGGCGAGGGAGCCTGAAGTAGACCTTCACGGAGTCATAGATAAACCACTGTAATGCAGTCAGAGTACCAATCATGATGATACGGGCAAACAGTCCCTTCCATACACCTGGTTCAAACAGGAAACACAAATGAAAAAATGGAACATATCCAAAACTGCTGTTCTTTCTTTCAAGAAAAAAAACATCATCCTACCTTTAAATCCAAGTCTCTTGAGGACCTGAGAAGCACTGCTACCTTTTTCTTTATTCAACACAGATACCACAGAATCAGCAGGGTGAGAAACAATTGCACAAAAGACTCCAGCTAGAAAAAAGATCCCATACAGTGCCAGTTAAAAATAAAAATTCACATAGCCAATAATAATTTTTCTGACTTTAAAATAGTTTTTTTTAGTTCTAGAATAAAAATCCCACTCAGGGTGAAATGGGTACAGTTATCAAGCCATCTACCTTATGTAAAACAGAACAATCTTTTTTTTTTTTTCCAGATTTTAGTCAATACTTTCTGTATAAAATTCGGAATAAACTAAACCAAGCTGGACGCGGCAGCTCATGCTTATCATCCCAGCACTCTGGGAGGCTGAGGCAGGTGGACCACGAGGTCAGGAGTTCCAGCCAGCCTGGCCATACAGTGAAACCCCATCTCTACTAAAAATACAAAAATTAGCCAGGTATGGTGGCGCATACCGGTAGTCCCAGCTGCTCGGGAGGCTGAGGCAGGAGAATCACTTGAACCCGGGAGGCAGAGGTTGCAGTGAGCAGAGATCACACCACTGTACTCCAGCCTGGGCAACAGAGTGAGACCCCATCTCAAAAAATAAAAAAAAAAGAAAAAAGCTGTACTGAAAAATGGAACTTGTCATGTCAAAACAAAAAAAGAAAAAAATACATTCCCAAGCCTAATAATGACATCCCATAAAACAACCCTTTTAGAAACTAGTTAGCAAGTATTTATGAATCCTAAAAAGCATATAAAATGTTACAGGAAGATAAAACTGCTTTATAGGCCGGGAGCGATGGCTCACGCCTGTAATCCCAGAACTTTGGGAGGCCAAGGCACGCAGGATCACCTAAGGCCAGGAGTTCGAGACCAGCCTGGTCAACATGGTGAAACCCCACCTCTACTAAAATACAAAAATCAACCGGGTGTGGCAGTGCATGCCTGTAGTCCCAGCTACTCAGGAGGCTGAAGCAGGTGAATGGCTTGAACCTGGGAGGCGGAGGTTGCAGTGAGCTAAGATCATGCCACTGCACTCCAGCTTTGGCAACAGAGCAAGACTATGCCTCAAAAAAACAAAAACAAAAAAAACCTGCTTTGTAACCTTTGGAATATTTTTCTCTCTCAAAAAAGGCCAATAATGGAAATTATTATTAATCAGTAATTTCAGTTAAGTGTGTTCTAAGTAATTCATTCATACCTATGTAACCTGCTACAAATGTTACAACCAGCTGCTCTGGCTTTGAACATTCACTGCGGGGCTTGGGAACCACAAACTTGTACAGTGCTTCAACAGTACGTTCAAAGCAGGCAAACTTCATCATGGTGTATGGTATCTGTCTCATCCAGAGAGGAGCAACCCCCTTGTAGAATCTAGGAAATCAAGAGACTTGTTTTACCCAGTTGCATATACTCATCTATCAGAGATTTTCATTATTAACAAAAGTGTCCGCACACAAGTCGAGTCCTGATAGTAAAAAATGGCAGCATAAGTGCATGTCATTTCTATCAGAACCTTAGACTAACATGCAGGTATATTTCTCTCACATGCCAATGACTCAAGCACCTTTGACTACACAACCAAAAAAAGTTGCTGGATGTTTCTTTAACTGGAACCACAAGAAACAGTAGGTTTACAAGTAGAACTCAGTTCAAGATTCATCCACAAAGGTGGATCTAAGGAAGCATGTTGTGGTCTGACTACACAGAAATTCTTAACTGTGAATAGATCACAAGGATTCTAACAAGCCCTCCCTAAAAGTTAATAGTAAAGGTTTAGGCCAAATATCGAGTCATTTGTAGACTGACAAATGATCCTTACTTTAGGAAAAAAAAAAACCTCAGTCTGGGGCTCAAACCATGTATTAATTTATCTCTAACTCTCAAGTTTATGTTCTATATACAGGTAAATAAACATTAAATATTATAATAGTCCTTTTCAAAAGCCTGGTAGGTTTAATGCTAAAAAATTAAGTTCACAGCCAGGCATAGTGGCTCACACCTATAATCCCAGTACTTTGGGAGGCCCAGGCAGGAGAATTGCTTGAACCCGGGAGGCAGAGGTGCGGTGATTCAAGATTGTACCGTTGCACTCCAGCCTGGGCAAGAAGAGCAAAATTGTGTCTCAAAAAAAAAAAAAAAAAAAAAAAGTTCACTGAAAATAAGTACTTCTATAGTATAAATTTGTGTTTACTTACGCTTTTAGACCTTCTTCCTTATACATTTTGGGAGCTGCATCCCTCAAAGTGTTGGCATAACCTGGCTGGGTTTGAATTCGAACCTTAGCAGCTTCCATAGGAGCCAGGGCAATGTCAGCAAAGAACTCAGCACTGGCAGAGGCAGCCAAATATAGTGATGTGCGCCAGAGATAAGTATTCTCCTAAAATCCAAAACACAAGGAAGGATGTGAATTGCTGTTGTGTTGGTTTTCAATTGAAGTGACAGTTCTAGAAAACTAAACTCAGACATTTTATAAAGTAACACATGATGATATGGAATATATATGTGGTCTCATAACCTCATTAACCAAACGTGTCTGGTGAACAATGTGAACGTTGAAAAAATAAATGTAGCTGGGCACAGTGGCTCACACCTGTAATCTGGCACTCTGGGAGGCTGAGGCAGGCAGATCACCTGAGGTCAGGAGTTCAAGACCAGCCTGACCAGTATGGTGAAACCCCATCTTTAAAAATAAAAAATAAAGTATCTAGATACCATGAATTAGCCCTGGAACCACACAAAGGAGTCCCAAGAGCCCTTCTCTAAAAAGTTCAAAATCCAACTAACTTAGAAAACAAGATAGTATATGAAAAAGAGAACTGTAATTTAATGAAATACATTTTATTTCTCAACCTGTCTCTGCTAAAACAGGCTTATGATTTAAGACATGCTGCTCACTCTGTAAGACCATTTTCTTCAATGCTAAAATAAGGCAGGACAGAAAATCCAAGAACCTTTTCGGTCTTAAACACTCAGAACGTTCAATTTCAAAGTTAATTACATACCTCTCCAAGCATGTTGCTATACAAGACTTTAAAGACTTCATAAAAGCCAAACTTGCAGAGCCCTTGCAGGGAATAGCCAATGAAAGTCGGAGCCCATCCTTTGGCCAAACCACGAACACCATCCTCCTTAAGTGTGACTGAGAATCCGTTAAATATGCCCTTGTACTTTTGGGGGTCCACCTTTATTTAAAACAAGAAAAAAAAAAATTAAATGCACCAAACAGCTAACATAAAAACCTAACATGAAAATCTGATCTCATGATGATTTTTGTTTGGGTTCTATAATAAACTTCAGCAACTACACAAAAGGTAAATACAGTAGCCCCCCCTTATCCAAGGGTTCATTTTCTGTGTCTTCAGTTACCCAAGGTCAACTGACATCTGAAAATATTCAGATATTTTGAGTGAGGAACTACATTCATGTAACTATTACAGTTTATGCTTATTAACTGTTAATTAGTTATTGTTAGTATTTTACTGTGCCTATTTATAAATTAGACTTTATTAAAGATGTGTATGTATAGTAACAAAGTAGACATTGGGTGTGCTACTGAGGTTTTACACATTCACAGGGAATTTTGGAACACAGCCTGTGTGGATAAGGGGGAGGACTACTGTACAAGTTCACTGCATTATCAGCTGATTATATGTGATTACTTTTTAGTAGAGACGGGGTTTCACCATGTTGCCCAGGTTGGTTTCCAACTCCTAAGCTCAGGCAATCCGCCCACCTCAGCCTCTCAAAGTGCTGGGATTACAGGTGTGAGCCACTGAGCCCGGCCTCTATGATTACTTTTATAAATAGAAACTTTTGGCCGGGAGTGGCCACGCCTGTAATCTCAGCACTTTGGATCACCTGAGGTCAGGAGTTCAAGACAAGCCTGGCCAACATGGTGAAACCCTGTCTTAAAAAAGTAAGTAAATAAAACTTCAAAAATTAATAAATAAATAAATAATAAGGCTGGGCACGGTGGCTCATGCCTGTAATCCTAGCAGTTTGGGAGGCCGAGGTGGGTGGATCACCTGAGGTCAGGAGTTCAAGACCAGCCTGGCCTTCATGGTGAAACCCCATCTTAAAAAAATTAATAGAAACTTTTGTCCACTAAGGTCTAGCTTTCTGTGTCAAATCTAAGTCTTGCAGTGACAGTTAAGTAGGTAAAAAATTTCAACAAAAATACATAATAAAACTGATTCTTAAGACATTGCTTACTACTCAACTCCTACTTTTTTGGGTTTTCTTTTTTGCCTTACTCTGTCACCCCAGCTGGAGTGCTGTGGTGTGATCTCAGCCCACTGCAACCTCCGCCTCCTGGATTCAAGCGATTCTCCTGCTTCAGCCTCCCAATTAGCTGGGATTAAAGGCACCTACCACCACACCTGACTAATTTTTGTATTTTTAGTAATGACAGGGTTTCACCATGTTGGCTAGATTGATCTCAAACTCCTGACCTCAAATGGCCTGCCCACTTCAGCCACCCAAAGTGCTGGCATTCCAGGCGTGGGCGACTATGCCTGGCCCACTTCCCACTACTTTTTAAAAGCTACCAGCTAGATAACAGATATATCAGTATTCCTAGTGTATGCCTAGTTCTTTCTTTTTTTTTTGAAATGGAGTCTCACTCTGTCACCAGGCTGGAGTGCAGTGGTGCAATCTTGGCTCACCGCAACCTCTGCCTCCTGGATTCAAGTGATTCTCCTGCCTCAGCCTCCAGAGTAGCTGGGACTACAGGTGCCTGCCACCACATCTGCCTAGTTTCTTGTATTTTAGTAGAGACAGGGTTTCACCATGTTGGCCAGGATGGTCCCCATCTCCTGACC
This sequence comes from Callithrix jacchus, assembly GCF_049354715.1. NCBI lineage: Eukaryota > Metazoa > Chordata > Mammalia > Primates > Cebidae > Callithrix > Callithrix jacchus. Next base: position 101,687,268 of record NC_133510.1, on the reverse strand, counting down.
TTGTGATCCACCTGCCTCAGTCTCCCAAAGTGCTGGGATTGCAGGCATGAGGCTAGTTTTTTAAGTAGCTTATAGCATAAAGTTTTATGAACATTAAACAAACTAAATACAAGTTTAAAAGTTTAAAAAAAAGCACATAAACTAAATTCACTTCAAGAGATATTCATAAGATGTTTTAGCAAAGGTACAGTTCATATCCTATATATTAACTACTGGCGGGGAAAAGCTTATTTCACTATTTCTGCCAGTACTATACTGGCAGAAGGTGGTATACATCACCTTCCTCTCTCTCCTAATATTTCAAATTCCTTTCTCTTTTAGGTAAGTAGACTTCTAATCCTGTTTGGAACAAGTAAATTTTTGTCTTATTATTTTTGTTTCAATAATCTTAATTAAAAGATGTGCAAATTATTTAAAATTTTTATGTAAATATACAAGAGGCTAATCAGACAAAATTTTCATATTAAGATATTAAGAGAATTTTAAAGCAATCTACATGTGCTCTTTGCCTTGGTCTTATTAGTAGATAAAGGACATCATTACTTCACATAATACACAGACTTGTTTACCCATTCCAACACACAGCTGATTATTCAGGGTACTAGTAAGCTTGAAGAACTCTGGCCAGAAGTGAAGAGCTGCAGCAAAGAGCCATTTAAAGCCAGAGTCTAAGAGTGAATAATTTACTCACACAAAAATGTACTGGATTTAAAACACTAATTAAAATGAAGACCACAAATTTAAAAAAACTCTAGTTTGGTTTCTCACTGAAGTTTCTAGCAGTTGTGATGTCTTCAAATTCTCATTTGTGAAGTGCTTTAAGATTTAATTGAAGTCACATGAAAGATACTTTCAATGTTATCTCAATACAAACCTGCATACGGCATTTCACTAAATCCAGGGGAACGACAGCAGTGTGTGTCAGACCACAACTTAAGACCCCACCAAAGCCACACAGTGCATAATACTTCGCGGAGCCAAATTCACAACTGTACTCTGTAGTAAGAGAAGACACACCATGCATTTTAATATAAAACTCATGTTACTGGTCATAAACTTACCTCCTGGACAGTTAGGTTTCCACACAGCTTGTTAGTAGATGACTATATCTTACAACTTAACAGTCAGTCATGCTTCAATATGCTCTAGTCCAGCATGCAAAACAAACCTGCATTCTGCATTTAACCAGATCTAGAGGAACCAATGCTGTATGTGTTGTGCCACAGCTAATAATTCCTCCAAGTCCACAAAGGATAAAGAATCTGCCAGATCCATAGTCACAGCTATACTGCTCTGTTTGATTGGAAAAAAAAAAATCAAGTAAGTATTTCTTCAGAGACGACTAAGGCCACTGGAAGGAAAGAAAACTGTTTTCCGGTGAAATATTGTTATCACAGCTGAGTAGCTTTGGCCACAATTAAGTGGCTTAAAAAAAATTCACTGCCAAAACCAGATTATTTAAAAATTATGGGGGTTCTGTATCTGATACCTTAATAACTTGTATTCTGCCATATTAATTTTGGAAAAAAGGATTAGGCATTAAGGGCTTTTACAATTAAAGTCAAACTTTGAATTATTAGCCACTAGTAAGAGCACACTTCAGAGTACAAATGAAACTCAGAAAGTAATGAAACTCGACATGTAAAAGGCTTGCAAACAACCTCAAAGTTTATCCTAGCCACTAACCAATACTATTCCCACTTACAAACTCCTATAACATAAAAAAACAGGTACATATAAATTCCTGCAGTCAAATACATTTAACTCACAAAGTTAGCTTTAACTTTTAAACTGAAAGACAGAATGATAGTGTAAGTAAGGACTTTTAATCCATACTAAAGACATAACAGAAGCACATGAATGATTTAAAGAAAAAAAAAAATCTTTGGGTTTTACAGGCACAGGGTAGGTAACACTCTCAGGACTCCTACAATTCGGTTTTCGGTTCCTCTGTATGCACATACTTCACTAGGATTTAAAACACAGTTAAGTTAAAGCCCAGGCCAACCACCAAAAATCCCAAGAGATAATCACACCAAAAGGATGCCCATCAATCATCTCCTTTCTATTGCCTATGTAGGGCTGTAAGCTGCTTCCTCAGTTATCTCATATGCAATTAAGCGCAAAAATGACTGACCTGGAGTCGACGAATATAAAACTTAGGAAAGGATGATATTTAAGAAAACTAAGGCCAAATCAAAGGACAGGAAATAGTAGAACTATGGGTGGTTAGGAGTTTGGGAAGGAGACTATCCAGTACTTGGTCGGCTGACCAAACAGGCTCACGACAGAGAAGATAAGGAGCTAGTCACGGCCTCTCTTCCCTCAGGGACATGGAGGTCACGAAGGGACACTGAGCCTCAGCCCTTCCACGCCCTTGAGGGAGGGCCAAGGATCGGACACCCGCCTAGGGTGGACAAGGCCGATATCCCAGGGCAAGTAACTGGGCGCCGTACTACGGTGGACGGGGCTGGACTCGTCCTTCCCTGTCCTCCAAGCCGGGTCCAGGCCTCCAAGGCTGGGCGGACCACGAGTACACCACGCGACTGTATTGGGCAGGGTCTGATCTCACCTTCCACGGCAGCGGCTGCCAGGTTGCGAGGGCGGCGGGGCTGGCCTGTGGGCCCCGGAGGGCTGCTGCGGAGGTCCGCGAAGCCATCGTGCACCAGCTGCATGTGAGGCGCGTTGAAGGGGTTCGCCCGCGCTAAGTGCGCCACGGACGAGAACATCTTTCTGGGAAGACGGAGCGGCAGTTAGAGGATAGGCAAGGCGCCAGTTAATGTTACCGGTACCCTCGGACTCCAACCGCGGCCTTTTCCTTCCCGCCTCCGCGCCCTTGAAGAGGTCACGGAGGCCTTCGAAGGCGGCTGCTCCCTGCTGGGCCCACCGCCAAAGCAGCGGCCCCACAGGGGCTCTAGGCTCGGCTCCCCACACCCGCCACAGGGGAAAGCCCGGCCACACTCACTCCCTAAGATGGCGATCACCCAACCACTCCCTGGGAAAGGTTGCTGCTCACAGAGGCCGAACGTCCTCCCGGCCCTAAGATGTGTGCCCTTCGCGCGTCGTCAGCGTGACGCACAAGTCCGTCACTGCAAGTACGCGTCACCCATTGGTGGAGAAGAGCTACGAGCCCGTATCGTCATCGCGTTCTCCTAGCAACCTTATTCCCGCCCCTGCCACCCCAGCTCTTCCGGCCCGGTTTCTGCGGCGGAGGATTTGTTCTGCGCAGGCGCGCGTTCCGGGTAGTTTTTTTTTTTTTTTTTTTTTTTTTTTTTTGATAGGGGTTAGGCACGGGCTCTCTTGCCCTACTCGCTTTGTCCCTTCACCTTCAGGTGTCTCTCGTTGACCCCAGGCATCAGTTATCTAAAGTGAATCACATTATCTAGTAGTCACTTAAAAAAAAACAAAACAAAATACGAATACTTGATGATATATTTCGGTGTTGGTGTTAGAACATCACTGCAGTATTTTGGATCACAATTTCTGCCATTACAGTACTTTTTATAAGAAGTTCCATCCATTGACATTAAATAGGTATGTCTGCATTTTTCATCAGACTTCTGGAGAATATTTTAAAAGGAAATGTGCAGTAAGAAGTCTTAAGACAGCTTGCCGCTTTACCACTATAGTCTAGAACACGTTGAAATAGAACACGTTGAAACATTCAACACCTGAGGTGTTACAGGGATGAACTACTGAAAGTGACTGATGGTAGATGGTGCTGTGTGTGCTTAATACATTTAGGAAGGCTTCATTAAATTCAGCTCAACAGGGAGGGGCGTAGTTTAGTTGCAGAGAGTTTAACAGGGGTTCAAACCGTTAGACTTTGGTTCTTATATTTTCCCAGCTCTTGGCAAAGTAACCTTGGGAATTTACTTCATCTCTGTGAACCTGTTCCTTAGATGTAAGATTGGGGTGGGACTGGACTCATAGGTTCACACTGGTAGTCACACATGGCCTTACACTTAGTTTAATGCTCTGATGTCATTTTGAATTTTATTATTATTATTATTATTATTTTTTGAGATGGAGTCTTGCTTTGTGCAAGGGCGCCATCTCAGCTCACTGCAACATCCACCTCCCAGGATCAAGCGATTCTCCTGTCTCAGCCTCCAGAGTAGCTGGGACTACCACCGTGCACCACTACGCCCGGATAATATTTGTAGTTTTAGTAAAGACGGGGTTTTGTCATGTTGGCCAGTCTGGTGTCGAACTCCTGACCTCAGGTGATCCACCCGCCTTGGCCTCCCAGTGTGCTGGGATTACAGGCATTAGCCACCATGCCCAGATTGACATTCTTAATAAATATATGAACAAGGGGCTACACATTTTTTATTTTGCACTGAACCCTGCAAATTAAGTGGCTGGTTCTGGACTGGAGTAATACTTATCTTGCAGTCTATGAGAACTCAATGAGATAACATCTATAAGTCTAAAGAAGATGTTCTCTTTAAAAAAAAATTAGCTCTAGGTGGGGCACGGTGGCTCACACCTGTAATCCTAGCACTTTGGGAGGCCAAGGCAGGCGATCACGAGGTCAGGCGTTCAAGACCGGCCTGGCCAATATGGTGAAACCCCATCTCTACTAAAATTACACACACAAAAAAATTAGCTGGGCGTGGTGAGGTGTCCCTGTAGTACCAGCTACTCGGGAGGCTGAGGCAGAAGAATCACTTGAATCCAGGAGGTGGAGGTTGTAGTGATCTCAGATCATACCACTGCACTCCAGCCTGGGTGACAGAGCGAGACTCTGTCTCAAAAAAAAAAAAATTAGCTCTGAGGCTGCAGCTTCATGGCAGTCTCTTAGCAAGCCTACCCCAGACCCAGCCCTCTGGCCCAACTAACGTCCCAGAGTCCCAGGAAGAATTCCAGAGTGGAGGGCACAGGACGGGAAGTCGTGATAGATAAAGTTAAGAAAGTAGGCCAGGCGTGGTGGCTTCTGCCTGTAATCTCAGCACTTTGGGAGGCTGAGGCAGGGGAATCATGAGGTCAACAGATTGTGACCATCCTGACCAACATGGTGAAATCCCATCTGTACTAAAAATACAAAATTAGCTGGGCGGGTGGCGCACACCTGTTGTCCCAGCTACTCGAGAGGCTGAGGCAGAAGAATCGATTGAACCTGAGAGGCAGAGGTTGCAGTGAGCCAAGATCAAGCCATTGCACTCCAGCCTGGACGACAAGAGTGAAACTCCATCTCAAAAAAGAAAAAAAACAAAAAACAAAAAAAAAGTTTAAAAAAGTACACTAGCACCTGATTGTCCAGGGCCTCAAATACCAGACTGAGGAGTCTGATCTTATATAGACAAAGGCAGTCATGGAAGGGTCTGGTCTTTCTCTCTTTTCTCGTTAATTCAACTTTATGTTACTAACTCTAATTTAAAAATCCTTTGTCATGAAAAAAACAAATATTATATAAAAATATATAACTGTAGAGTATCTTTCTATTCCCTTCCCCCAGCACCAGATAATACTGTGTCCCCTTGCTGCACAATTTTTCAGCTGGAACAGCTGATACCCTTCACCATGGGGCTGCATATGCTTGTGGCTCAGAACTCAGAGAAGTTGATCTAGAAGATCCAGTGGTAGCTGAAGGAGCTGCAGGCCAAGCTTCTACCCCATGTAGGAGCTGGGGACCTTCAGAATGTAATGACTGTTGCTCCACTTTTGCCTTCCAAATTGCATGGATTTCTCTTATAGCTAACCTTAACCGAAAACTATACAGGGAAAAGAATCTAGGAAATGTGGTTCTAGCCTAGCTAAATTGACACAATAAAAAAGCACCACAGAGCTTTGCAGACACCACTGCCGCCAGGAGCCATGGTCAACCCCACCGTGTTCTCCGACATCGAGCCCTTGGGCCGTATCTCTTTGTGCTCTCACTGCAGTTCCCTTTGGGTTGTTTTCCTTGTTCCCTTCCATGACTAGCTGGACTGCAGAGTCAAGTTTATGATTATGAAATTAAAACTAAGAGGTGGGCGGATCACGATATCAAGAGATCGAGACCATCCTAGCCATGATGAAACCCCATCTCTACTAAAAATACAAAAATTAGCCAGGTGTGGTGGCACGCGCCTGTAGTCCCAGCTACTCCGGAGGCTGAAGTGGAAGAATCGCTTGAACCCAGGAGGCAGAGGTTGCAGTGAGCCGACATTGCGCCACTTCACTCTGGCCTGGTGACAGAGCAAGACTCCGTCTCAAAAAAAAAAGAATTAAAACTACGTAACAACAGCAAAAAAAGCACCACAAGGCCGGGCACGGTGGCTCACGCCTGTAATCCCAGCACTTTGGGAGGCCAAGGCAGGTGGATCACGAGGTCAAGAGATCGAGACCATCCTGGTCAACATGGTGAAACCCCGTCTCTACTAAAAGTACAAAAATTAGCTGGGCATGGTGGTGCGTGCCTGTAATCCCAGCTACTCAGGAGGCTGAGGCAGGAGAATTGCCTGAACCCAGGAGGCGGAGGTTGCGGTGAGCCGAGATCGTGCCATTGCACTCCAGCCTGGGTAACAAGAGCGAAACTCCGTCTCAAAAAAAAAAAGCACCACAGTCTGTTGTCAACATGGCATCAATGAACACCTCTTGTAATGATATTTAACTTCCAGATAAAAACTAAAGAGCAAAGTCAGGCCTAACCTAACATGATGCAGCTGTCCTTTAGACAATTGTGAACATGCTATTTCTCCCCAGAAAAGGATACAAAATCCTTTTGTCCCTCTTTGGGTGATGTTACCACAGCAGGTATGGACTAAGACAAGGGGCTTGGCCTCCTTAATATTCAAGAGGCTCTGGGCCTCTGACATGACACAAGTAGGGAAATTTCCTGAAAGACCGTTAACTCTCCACTGTGGAGATTCAAATCAGACTTCTGTTCACCAGATCAGGAGTCTTTTCACTTACACATAACTAACTTATTAGGCTGTTCATTTATTTTAGTTCTAAGGACACCATGATCCATCAGGCAATGCCAAAGATCTCTGCAGATCAAACCATTCTGACTGTTGCTTCTGTTGTCCATTATAGTAACCATGCCTGGACTGGTCTTTGGTAAGTAAAGATCACCCTCTATCCTAGAAGCCCACCGAATTTAGGGAGCCCCAGTTTAATGATGGCAATTCTCATCATCATTCCTGGTCTACAGTGAATGGCTACTACATAGAATGCTGGGGTTTTTCCTATGAATGTATTTCTCATGCCCTTGATAAAGGATTGTCCTCTGGACTCTTGAGAAAATTAGGAGGTAAATGAGAATATCTTAAAATAATAAATCTATTCCAGCATTGTAATCTTTCTAAACTTTTGGACACTATTAAAGAAAACAATGATTCTGACACTTGTTCAGATTTGGCAGATTTTATTCAGAACTATTATGATAGATGTAGGAAGAGCTGCAATAGGGTTTTGCAGTGGGTGAGAGAGATTGGGCTCCACTACAAATGCAACAAAAATAAGTGGGAGTTTATAGCCAAGGAGCAGGATGCGGGGAGAGTGCCAAGGTATAGAAAATTACTAAAAGGGTACGATAACTTGTGCTAAACAAATCTAATAAGATTCTTGCAGAAGGCAAACCAGAGTGATCAGATATCACCTTGGGGAAAGTGGAAGATGAAGAATTTGATCAAATATGGAGGGTGATCAGATATCAAGGGTGGGGGATTCTTGCTATGACTGGGCTTTTGGTGGGCATGCCCCAAGATGGGGCCTAGTCAAAAAAGGTTTCAGAGAAGCCTGACTAAAGTTAGATCAAGGAGAGTCTTTGTCAATACCTTCCTATCTGGTATATCAAGGAAGTCTGACTTTTTAATTCCATTTAGTATAGGCCACCATTGAATTTAAATTTCAGTCAGACCGTTAGAGTCAGTCCCAGTCATTTGAATGAAAACAATGCATTGAGACACTCTGCGTACTGTACCCATATTAATAAATTTGGCTTGATCTACTGTTATATTTCTTCTATTCTATTTTAGTTTTTGCTGCCTATCAGATTACCCCAAAATGATATGAAGGCGATCTGGCTGTGACATCTGTCACCCCATCGACAGTCAGGGTTGCTTCAGCTGATCTGGTTGCTTAAGCTCATGTCTCCTTCTTCCCTCACTGCTCCTTGTGCGTCCCTCCCAAAGCCGTGCACTGGGTCAAAGAAGATGACCTTTTCCCGATAGAGGAGGACTATTCTTCAGTCAAAGGTATATAAGTAGCTATGCTCCCCTGCTAGAACCTCCAAACAAGCTCTCAAATTACCCCAAAACTTATGGGCATACAACAAACACTTATCAGCTCACATTTTCTGAGGGTCAGGAAAGTGGGTGTGGCTTAGTTGGGTGGTCCTGGCTCAGGATCACTCATGAGGTTTTAGTCAAACCATCAGGTGGGACTGGGGTCTTTAGAGAATAGACCAGGGCTGCGGGATTGGCTTCCAAGCTCTCTGACTTGGCTATTGGCAGAAAACTTCAGTTCCTGGACAAGTGCTCCTCACCACAGAGCTGCTCATGACATTGCTTCCTCAGAGTCTGTAAATCAAGAAAGAAGGAGAGCAACCAAGGCAGAAGCTGCAGTGTCCTTTTTAACCGAATCTCAGAAGTGACACACCATCACTTCTACTGTATTTTATTGGTCACACAAACCAATCCAGATACAGTGTGGGAAAAGAGGTGGGTATTGGTGGGGCCGTCCTAGAGGCTGACTACGACACACCCCACCCAACATTCTCAGTCTCCATCCCCACGTATGTTTCTATTAATAGAAATCTCACACACCTTTTTGTTTTTGATTTTGTTTTTTTTTTGAGACAGAGTCATGCTCCATCACCCAGGCTGGAGTGCAGTGGAGAGATCTCAGCTCACTGCAACCTCCGCCTCCCGGGTTCAAGTGATTCTCCTGCCTCAGCCTTCCTAGTAGCTGGGGTTACAGGTGCACATTACCACGCCTGGCTAATTACTGTATTTTTAGCAGAGACAGGCTTTCTCCATATCGGCCTGCTAGTCTTGAACTACTGACCTCAGGTGATCAGACTGCCTCGGTCTCCCAAAGTGCTGGTATTACAGGTGTGAACCACCATGCCTGGCACACTCTTTTTATCTTACCCTCTAGGGCCTTCTTCTGTAATGGAGTCTAGAAATAATGAGAGGTGATAACAGTAGTTTTGAGAAGAATCAGCAGATCCCATGAGGCAACCATCTCAGGTGAAGGCTTTATAAGTATCACAGGGATGAGGAAACTAACCTCCTCGGACAGTAGAGGAAGGGCTTCTTTTACTGGCAAAGGAGGCTCAACAGAATGTAGGAGTTCTGACTGGGCATGGTGGCTCATGCCTGTAATCCCAGAACTTTGGGAAGCCGAGGCAGGTGGGTCTCTCAAGTCCAGGAATTAAAGACCCACCTGGAAAACATGGGGAAACCCTGCCTCTACCAAAAAAAAAAAAAAAATTAGCCAGGCATGAGCCTGTAGTCCCAGCTACTCAAGAGGCTGAGGCAGGAAGATCACTTGAGCCTGGGAAGCAGAGGTAGCAGTGAGCCAAGATCACGCCACTGTACTCCAGTTTGGGTGACAGAGACCCTGTCTCAAAAAAGAAAAAAAAAAAAGAATACAGGGGTTCATGATCCTAGTGTCATCATAATTTGTCCAGGTGTCACTATTCCAAAATTTTGGGTCTCACCTCTGCTCAAAAAATTGCCCTAACTTTAACTTGAAACACTATGAGATTGGGATTTCAATTTGCTTTGTAATTCAGAATTAGATTTTGAGTTTGATTTTTAGAAAGTACAACATTGCAGATACAGTAAAGCAATCAAGGCTTTCTGGTCCTTTATCTGATGTTTAACTGAGAAGTTAAAGCCCTAAGCTTATCAGTTTTTTTCCCCCAGTTATCCAACATAATTAGACTAATCCAACCAACCCAAAGAATTCACTTGGTCACCCAACACCTTGCCTTCTTTAGGCACTGGATTACAGGTAATAATTTAAGAAATTGTTTTTGCTAATGCATGCCATAGACAACACTGTTGCCTTTATCACTGACTAAAGCTTGTATTATTCCCTTCCTGTATTTGCAAGGCTATACTCTCTAAAAGTCAAACTCAACATATGAGTTACAATGCAAAATGAATTTCCAATCTCATAGGGTCTCCTTTTAAAATTAGGGCGTTTTTTGGAGGGAAGGTAACATTCCAAATTTTGGAATAGGGTCACATGGCAAGGTTATGATGACATCAGGATCATGAATCCCTAAATTCTGTTGAGAATCCTTTGGCAGTAAAAACACCCCTTCCAGACCGGTTGTGGTTGCTCACGCCTGGAATCCCAGCACCTTGGGAGGCCAAGGCTGGAGGATCATGAGGTCAGGAGCTTGAGACTCGCCTGGCCAAAATGGTGAAACCCCATCTCTACTAAAAATACAAAAATTAGCTGGTCATTAGCCAGGCGCAGTGGCTCACGCCTGTAATCCCAGCACTTTGGGAGGCTGAGGCGGGTGGATCACCTGAGATTAGGAGTTCGAGACCAGCCTGACCAATATGGTGAAACCCCTTCTTAAAAAAAAAAATTAGCTGGGCATGGTGGCAGGTGCCTGTAATCGCAGCTATTTGGGAGGCTGAGGCAGGAGAATCATTTGAACCAAGGAGGCAGAGGCTGCAGTGAGCCAAGATCACACCATTGCACTCTAGACTGGGTGACAGTGCAAGACTCCCGTCTCCAAAAAAAAAAAAAAACAACCCAAAGAAAACAAACAAAAAAAAACCCACCCTTATTTCTTTTTTTTATGTTTTATTTTTTTAAAGACAGTGGCGTGACCTCAGCTCACTAAAACCTCTGCCTCTTGGGTTCAAGCCATTCTCCTGCCTCAGCCCCTCAAGTAGCAGAAATTACAGGTGTGTGCCACCACACCCAGCTAATTTTTGTAGAGATGGGGTTCTGCCATGTTGGCCACGCTGGTCTCAGATTAACTCCTGGCCTCTAGTGATTTGCCCTTCTTGGCCTCCCAAAGTGCTGGCGTTATAGGTGTGAGCCACTACAGCTGGCCAGCCCTTCCTTCTTTGAGGTTAGTCTCTTCTTTGTTAAATCTGTAACGGCCTCCCCTGAGGTAGTTGTCTTGCAAGGTGTTTAAATATAATGAGATCAGAGAACCAATCCAGATAACCCAGAACAAATTCAACGAACCCATTCCTAAAGCTTTGTTCTCCTGGAATTGTGTCCAATACCACTGTCTGTTTCAAGGTGACTTGAAACATTATCCTGTTTCAAAGTATGAGCATTGTAAGTCATGTGGAATAAGAAACTTTTTTTAGGGGTTAGGTCTCATGAAATTGTGAGTGTGGGAAAAGGTCTATGTAGGAGTCTAATATCTTTGTGTCTGGTATTGGTCTTGAAATTTTCATAAATCAGTACTGCTTACCATTAGGAAGAAAAGCTACGCATGACGTGAACGTGGGCAGGAACAAGCTGGAACCCACGAAGAGAATCTGGATCCCATGGAGATAAACTAGACTGGCATCTGTCTCTTACCACGTACACCTCAATGAGGCAGATGCCTGCAAGAGCCTGGTGCAGGTGCTTATAGGAGCCATGCGCTGCACCTGTGCCTCACCCAGACATGCAGAAACTGAAGATCCAGGAGGAGCTGCAAGAATTCTAGACTCAGCTACTGCCCCACACAAGGGTGAGCAGCAGATGAGCAACAGTGTGCATGAGATGTGCCTAGTGGCCTGGACTGACCTTCAGACTGCAATGGCTGCTGCTTCACTTCTGCCTTCCTATCTTCACAGATTTCCCTGTGGCCAATCCTAATCCAGAACCATATTTGAGAGATTAAAGTCAAGGTTGTTAGAATTTGAGATGTTAGGACATTCAAGTGAAACTCTGCCAACAGACATGTGTAAACTTAGAGCTACAGATCAAGGATGAACTTGTAGGTTTAAAGATCATTCCTAACATGGAGTATAACAAGAAAATCCTTAAATAATTCCTGGTACAGCTTTAGCAAATTATGCAAGGCAGACCAAAGCCCCTCATGATAACCCTTTTCATATCTACTCTGAGAGAAAAAAGAGTAATATCCACTAACACTTTCATTTATTGTTTTTATTATTATTATTATTACTAGGAATCTTGTTTGTTTGTTTTTAGACTGAGATTCACTCTGTCATCCAGTTTGGAGTGCAGTGGGTCAATCTCGGCTCACTACAACCTCTGCCTCCTGGTTTCAAGGGATTCTCCTGCCTCAGCCTCCCAAGTAGCTGGGATTACAAGTGTGGGCTACTATACCCAGCTGATTTTTTGTATTTTTAGTAGAGATGGGGTTTTACCATATTGGCCAGGCTGGTCTTGAATTCCTGAACTCAAGTGATGTGCCTGCCTTGGCCTCCAAAAATGCTGGGATTACAGGTGTGAGTGACTGCGTTCAGCCGCCTTTTGTTTGATTTTTTCTTTCTTTTTTTTTTTTTGAGATGGAATTTTGCTCTTTCACCCAGGCTAAAGTGAAGGCAACCTCTGCCTCTCGGGTTCATGTGATTCTCCTGCCTCAGTCTCCCAACTACCTGGGATCATAGGCGCCCACCACCACACCAGGCTAAATTTTGTATTTTTAGAAGAGACAAGGTTTTGTCGTGTTGCCCAGGCTGGTCTTGAACTCCTGAACTCAGGTGATCCGCCTGCCTCAGCCTCCCAAAGTGCTAGATTACAGGCATGAGCCACTGAGGCCGGCCTTGATTTTTATTTTTTTAAATGGGGCCATAATTTCCATTCTGGACAGTGTTAGAAAGACACAACACCCCTATTCTTTTTCTGAAGGGTATCCTAAGTTCAGCCTTGAGAGCAGCCCCAGCTCTGGGGCTGAGGTTCAGACTCTTGAATTCATCCATGTTTGTGCAGGGGGCTGAAAGCAATGAAAGTTATTCTTGCATATTCAGAGACCTTTTTTTTGCTTTTTTTTTTTTGGCTTTGTTTTGAGACAGAGTTTTACTCCCGTTGCCCAGGATGGAGTGCAATGGTGTATCTCAGTTCACTGCAACCTCCGCCTCCTGAGTTCAAGCGATTCTCCTGCCTCAGCCTCCTGAATAGCTGGGATTACAGACATCCACCACCGTGGCTATTTTTTTTCTATTTTTACTAGAGACAGGGTTTTACCATGTTGGACAGGTTGGTCTTGAAATCCTGACCTCAGGTAATCCACCAGCCTTGGTCTCCCAAAGTGGCGGGATTATAGGCATGAGCCACAGCACCCAGCAGACGTTGTATTTTATAGGAAATAATAGGCATGTGAATTCATTTGCTCAGTTTCTTCCTTCTTGATATCTTAAAATATTCCATCATTGCAGTCATAAAATAGTTTTTGTCCTCTAGTGGGGAAGCATATCTAGATATGACAGACCTTAAGATAGTCTCTACAGAAGGTAGATGCATATGTGGCAACTTTAGTCACTCAGTGGCTACAGTCCATAAACCCAAGAGACACTTCGAGTGAGGCCTGGCCATCACAAGTAAAGGTTCCCAAATCTAGTTTCTCCTTTTTTTTTCTTTCAAAGAGATGGGGTCTTGCTATGTTGCCCTGGCTGAAGTGCAGTAGCTCTTCACAGGTGTGATCCCACTACTGATCAGCATGGGAGTTTTGACCTGCTTCATTTCCGACCTGGGCTGGTTCACCCCTCCTTAGGCAACCTGGTGGTCCCCTGCTCCCAGGAGGTCACCATACTGATGCTGAACTTAGTGCAGACACCCGACCAGCATAGTGCGCTACAACCCAGAACTCCCGGACTCCAGCAATTCTCCAGCCTCGGCCTTCCAAGTAGCAGGGACTACAGGCACACACCGCTGTGCCCCGCGCCAAATCTGGTTTCTCATTAAAGCGCCTGGCAAGATACAGACGTTTTTTTTTTTTGAGATAGAGTTTCACTCTTGTTACCCAGGCTGGAGTGCAATGGCACGATCTCGGCTCACCGCAACCTCCTCCTCCTGGGTTCAGGCAATTCTCCTGCCTCAGCCTCTCGAATAGCTGGGATTACAGGCGCGCGCCACCATGCCCAGCTAATTTTTTTTTTTGTATTTTTAGTAGAGACGGGGTTTCACCATGTTGACAAGGATGGTCTCGATCTCTTGACCTCGTGATCCACCCGCCTCGGCCTCCCAAAGTGCTGGGATTACAGGCATGAGCCACCGGGCCCGGCCGACACAGATGGTTTTTGGCTTCAAAAGATTCTATTTTACTGAGGCTGATGAAGTGTCCTGGAATCTGCCATTTTTAAAAGATCCCCAGGCAAAGCCAGACGTAGTGGCTTACGCCTGTAATCTCAGCTCTTTGGGAGGCTGAGGCAGGTGGATCACCTGAGGTCAGGTCAACATGGTAAAACCCTGTCTTCACTAAAAATACAAAACTTAGCCAGTCATGGTGATACGTGCCAGTAATCCCAGCTACTTGGGAGGCTGAAGCCGAAGAATTGCTTGAACCTGGGAGGCAGAGGTTGCAGTGAGCTGAGATCACATCATTGCACTCTAGCCTTGGCGACAAAAGCAAGATTCCATACTCCATCTCAGAAAAATAAAAATGAAAGATCCCCAGCCAAAAGATCCTAGATCTTATAATCAACCATGTTTTGAAACCAACAATCTAAGGGATTCCAAGATAGGCAGGAGTGACGTAGCCTGTTGAATGAGTTTGAGAGAGGTGTCCTCCTGTAAAACGAGACAGCAGTTTAAATTTCCCAGTTTGCCATAAATATAAAAAGTGCTCAGTTAAAAAAAAATAAAAAAAAGAAAAGAATCAGCTGGGCATAGTGGTTCACACTTGTAAACCCAGCGTTTTGGAAGGCCAAGGCCAGCAAATCACTTGAGGTCAAGAGTTTGAGACCAGCCTGGCCAACATGGTGAAACCCCGTCTCTACCAAAAAATATGAAAAATAAATAAATAAATAAATAAATAAGCAAGCCAGGCATGGTGCTGTGTTTGTTATCCCAACTACTCAGGAGGCTGAGGACGGAGATTCACTTGAGTCCAGGAGGTGGAGGGTAGAGTGAGCCAAGATCTCACTAATGCACTCCTGCCTGGGTGACAGTGAGACTCCATCTTAAAAAAAGAAAAGAAAAGAAATATCTGGCTGGGAGCAGTGTCTCATGCCTGTAATCCCAGCACTCTGGGAGGCCAAGGCGGGTGGATCACCTAAGATCAGGAGTTCAAGACCAACCTGGCCAACATGGTAAAACCCTGTCTCTACTAAAAATACAAAAATTTGCCGGGTGTGGTGGCACATGCCTGTAATCCCAGCTACTTGAGCCTGGGAAACGGAGGTGGGAGAATCTCTTGAGCCCGGGAAACGGAGGTTGCAGTGAGCTAAGACCACACCACTGCACTCCAGCCTGGGCAACAAAAGTGAAACTCAGTCTACAAAAGAAAAGAAATATCACTGAAAAAAGCAAATCAGAAACAAGGCAAGGTAATGCCACATATCTTGAAAAATTTGATGAAAAGTTTGGGAATTTGCTTTATGACAATGGTTCCAGAGTAATTATAAAAGAAGTCAGAAACATGGTTTGACTATTAAGATGTTTACTGGGTAGGGCGCAGTGGCTCATGCCTGTAATCCCAGCACTTTGGGAGGCTGAGGCAGGCGGATCATCTGAGGTCAAGAGTTTGAGACCAGGCTGACCAACATGGAGAAACCCCATCTCTACTAAAACTACAAAATTAGCTGGGTGTGGTGGTGCATGCCTGTAATCCCAGTAACTCAGGTGGCTGAGGCAGGAGAATCACTTGAACCTGGGAGGCGGAGGTTGTGGTGAGCCGAGATTGTTCCATTGCACTCCAGTCTGGGTAACAAGAGCGAAACTCCATCTAAAAAAAAAAGATGTTTATTGTAGCATGATTATTAAAATATGTAAATATGTCTACGAAAAATAGAAGCAAGACAGTCTTTAGATTTCAATACTTAAAAACCCAGTATATGGCTGGGTGTGGTGGCTCACGCTGGTAATCCCGCACTTTGGGAGGCAGAGGTGGGTGGATCGCCTGAGGTGGGGAGTTCCAGACCAGCCTGATCAACATGGAGAAATTACATCTCAATACAAAAAAATTAAAAAATACAAAAAAAAAATTAGCTGGGCGTGGTGGCTCATGTGTGTAATCCCAGCTACTTGGGAGGCTGAGGCAGGAGAATCGCTTGAACCTCGGAGTTGTAGGTTGCGGTGAGCTGAGATCAGGCCATTGCACACCAGCCTGAGCAACAGGCTGAGCGAAACTCCGTCTCAAAAAATAAAAAATAAAAAAATAAAAAAAATCCCAGTGTATTAGCCAGGTTAACCTGGGCTATCTATTTAAAATTATTTAATATTTATTGAACATCTAGTTTAGAGTACTGTGAATATTTTCAAAGTTCTCTTTGACCTCTCATATTTTACATGCTCTTCCCAGGAATCTCCTTTACTCCCATAGGATCAGCTTTCATCCTTTATGGGAAAAGTCTCAGTCTTTTATTTTTCATATTTTCTGGTTTCATTTACTTATATATTTTTATTTTGAAGTAATTTCAGTGCTACAGAAGAGATGCAAGAATAGTACAAAGAATTTCTGTAACCCTCCACCCAGGTTCTCTGATGTTAACGTTTTACTATATTTGCTTTATAATTCTCTATCTCTGTGTTTCCCTCTCTCTCTTCTCTCTTTCTGTCTTCCATCTACATACATATTCATAACAAATATATACACACACATATACACACATAGAGAGACACACATATATACCTATATATAGATATGCAGATTATATGTACACATATAAAAAATGTATACCCAAACACACACACACACACACACACACACACACACACACACATTTTTCCTGAACCATTTGAGAGTTAAGTTAAATACATGATGCTGCATAACCCTTAAATACTTTCCTAAAGGACCAAGCGCAGATCAACATCAAGATTAACATGGATATAATGCAACCAAGTCCTCCAAAGCTCTCAATAATGTCCTTTGTTGCAAAAACAAATCAAAACAAGACAAAATTACTTTTTCCAAAGTTTAGTCTACTATCCAGTCCAGGAACACACGTAGTGTTGATTTTCATGTCCCTTTACCCTTCTTCAGTCTGAAGCAGTTCTTCTAATCTTTCTTTGCCACTCACGACTTTGGCATTTTTTAAAAGTATGGGACATTTATTTGGGAGAATGTTTCTCAGTTTGAGTTTCTCTGATGTTTTCCCTTGATCAGATTTAGGTTATGCATTAGAATAGCATAGAAGGGATGCTTTGTTCTTCTTGGCATATCATGTCATGAAGTACATGATATTGATTTGTCCTTTTACTGGTGAGGTGAACATTGATCATTTGATCAAGGGGTTGGCGGCTAGGTTTCTTCAATGTAAAGTTACTATTTTTCCGTGTTATTTATAAGCAATTTACAGGGAGATACTGTGAGACCATGTAAGAATTCTGTTCAGCACACTTTCACCCACTAAGTTTTACATCCATCAATGATTCTTGCCTGAATCAGCTAGTACTGTGATGATTGGCAGGTGGTAATTTTTTAGCTCCATCAATCCTTCACATTTAGAAGTTGGTACTCCACCATAAGGAAATGTCTTTCTTTCTCCACATTTATTTAGTTCATTCTTCTTTTATTTTTTATTTTACTTTATTTATTTATTTAATTTATTTTTTTGAGATGGAGTTTCACTCTTGTTACCCAGGCTGGAGTGAAATGGTGCGATCTCGGCTCACCACAACCTCCGCCTCCTGGGTTTGGGCAATTCTCCTGCCTCAGCCTCCCGAGTAGCTGGGACTACAGGCGTGCGCCACCATGCCCAGCTAATTTTTGTATTTTTAGTGGAGACGGGGGTCTCACCATGTTGACCGGGATGGTCTTGATCTCTTGACCTCTTGATCCACCCACCTTGGTCTCCCAAAGTGCTGGGATTACAGGCGTGAGCCACCGCGCCCGGCTCATTCTTCATTTATTTTTATCAGTATTGATTAATTAATCTCAATTTAATTGAAGCGCTATAATCAAACACTAACATTATTTATTTTGATGCTCACATTGTTCGATATTTGGCCAGTGGGCACCCCTTTAATCTGATCCTTTATTTTTTTGACAAATGTTTTGTTTCGTTTTGTAGACAGATTCTTGCTCTGTTGCCCAGGTTGAGTGCAGTGGTGTGATCATAGCTCACTGGGGCAGCCTCGAACTCCTGGGCTCAAGCAATCCTCCTGCCTTGGCCTCCCAAAGCACTGGGATTACTGGCATGAGCTGTTGCATCTGGCCCTCATCACTTTTTAACTACTTCCTTACTTTCTGGCACAGCAAGATGTTCCTAGGTAAGCTTATACTTTTTGCTACTCCCCTCAGCCTTGGAATCAACCATTTCTCCAAAGTGCTCTTGTTTCTTTTAGAGGAGAACAGCATCTATAAACCAAGATCTGGGAGCAAAATATGCTCATTGCTTTTGCAAAGCTGTTGCCTCTGGGCTCTTTCAGGGGATATATACAAATAAAAAAAAATACAGTATTATACAATTCTTTACAAAGCATTTACATTGTAGTACATATTATAAGTGATCTAGAGATGATTAAAGTATACCAGAGGATGTGCGTAGGTTACATGCAAATGCTATATTATTTTATGTAAGGCTTTTCTTGAGCATATGCAAATTTTGGTATCTGTAGAGCAGGAAGGTAGTGGGGTCAGTCCTGGAACCAGTCCCCACTGATATGAAAGACTACTGTATATGCCTCAGGCTTCCAAGTAGCTGGGATTACGGGCACCTGCTACCACTCCTGGCTAATTTTTGTATTTTTAGTAGAGACAAGGTTTCACCATGTTGGCCAAGCTGGTCTCGAACTCTGGACCTCAGGTTATCCACCTGCCTCAGCCTCCCAAAGTGCTGGGATTACAAGTTTGAGTCGCCTCACCCAGCCTCATCCATTTATTTCTGTCTATGCATCTCTATCATGCATCTCATCTATCTACCTACCTATCTCTCTCTCATTCATTGGACTATATCTCTGTCATCCACTTATCTCTATCCATCTCTGTCATTCACCTCTGTCTATCTGATCTATCTAGCTATCTCTACCATCCACCAATCTTTATCTATCTTTATCTGTCATTCATTTATTTCTATCTCTATCCATCTCTATCATTTCTATCTCTCTAACATTTCTTTTTAAAAAAATTTAATTTAATTTTTTTTTTTTTTGAAAGACAGGGTTTCACCATGTTGGTGAGGCTGGTCTCGAACTCCTGAATTTGTGATCCACCCACCTCAGCCTCCCAAAGTGCTGGGATTATAGGAATGAGCCACCACGCCTGGCTAACATTTCTTTTAAAAACCATGAGTTCCAGCCGGGCACCATAGCTCACGCCTATAATCCCAGCACTTTGGGAGGCCGAGGCGGGTGGATCACGAGGTCAAGAGATTGAGACCATCCTGGTCAACATGGTGTAACCCCGTCTCTACTAAAAATACAAAAATTAGCTGGGCATGGTGGTGCGCACCTGTAGTCCCAGCTACTTGGGAGGCTGAGGCAGGAGAATTGCAGATACAGGAGGCGGAGGTTACGATGAGCCGAGATTGCGCCATTGCACTCCAGTCTGGGTAACAACAGCGAAACTCCATCTCAAAAACAAACAAACAAACAAAAAAACAAACAAACAAAACCCATGAGTTCTGGCCCAGGTGCAGTGGCTCATCCCTGTGATCCTAGCACTTTGGGAGCCCAAGGCAGGTGGATCACTTGCGGTCAGGAGTTCAAGACCAGCCTGGCCAACATGGTGAAATCCCAACTCTACTAAAAATACAAAAATTAGCTGTGTGTGGTGGCACATGCCTGTAATCCCAGCTTCTAGGGATGCTTATGCAGAATTGCTTGAACCCTGGAGGCAGAGGTTGCAGTGAGCTGAGATCATGCCATTGTACTCCAGCCTGGGTGACAGAGTGAGACTCCATCTAAAAAAAAAAACGATAACAAGACATGAATTCACACTGATCTCTGATCTCTCCAGTTTCAAATCACAACACCACAGGATTCATTCCAGTCAATTTTTCTTTCCACATTTGTAATCTCATTCTCTGACAGAGATAAACCTGGCTATCATTATCTTCAATATGTTTACTTACTTGCCTATTACCCCTATATGTAACCAACTTCCTAACCCTCCTGGCTGCCTCTTTGGTACCAACCTTATAGGTCCACTGGCCCTGCCTGCCTGAAGAGAAGGAAAGAAAAAAACAATAAAAATGTTTTTTAAAGACAAGAAAAAGGAACAAGGAGGAAGAGAAAGAGGAAGGGTAAGTCAATATGTCTATCTTGAATGAATTCATTAACCTCAAATCTTAACAATGTAACACAATAAATAGTGCAATAATACTTCTTGCTCCTGTAAGGTCTGGTGCTGATCAGGTGGTTTTCCAGAGAACTTTCCCCCAAGTGGTGACTCAGGGATTCAGACTGCTTTCATTTCATGGTTCTGCCATCTCACCACATGACCTCCCCAGGTTCAGCTAAAGGGGAAGAGGTGGAACAAGAGGACACATCTGCACTCAACTGCCTCGGAGTGAAAGTGACACATCACTTCCGTTTATGTTCCTTTGACAAGAGTTAATCCCATGACACCATCCAGGTGCACAGGACTGAGAAAATATGAAGGAGCACAAGGATTTTCAGACAGCACTGACAGTCTCCTCTACACCCAGCAGATACATTGGAATAGATTCTGTTTGTATCTAGATTACATAAGCTATGTGTAGCTTCTGGGTGGACATTCCTGGAAGGTAGCAATGAGCTTGACCAGGAAACAATGAGCACAACGATTATATCCAACTTTCAGTTATAAGGTGGTAAAAGCAACAGTCATCCATAAAACGTGCTTTTGGTTTTGGATTAGTTGAGTTAAAGCCATTTTTTTTCTAGCAGTAGTTATCAGGATTGTGTCTACCACAGCCACACCTAGTCCAAATGCTAGCATGCTTTTTTCCTGGTGGCCCTAGTAAGTATCTGGATGATTGGGAAGAGTTCATTCAGAAACTACACTATAAAATACAGCCCTGTGCTTCCTCCTCTAATTATAACTGCTTTTAAATTTTCAAATAACTTCAAAATTACAGAAAAGATATAAGAATCGTACAAATAACTCATGTATACCTCTTCATCTAGATTTACCAGTTTTTAATATTTCGTCACAATTGCTTAATGGTTTCTTTTTTCCCATCTATCTCTATGTCTGGCTCTCTATCTATCTACTTACCTACTATCCCTCTACCCATCCATCTATCCATATAATTTGAACCATTTGAGAGTAAACTGCAGAGTATACTGTTTAGCCCCTAAATACTTCAGGTGCATTTCTTTTTTTCCCAGACAGTCTTTCTCTGTCACTCAGGCTGGAGTGCAGTGGTGCCATCCCGGCTCACTACAACCTCCACCTTCGAGGTTTAAGTGATTCTTGTGCTTCAGCCTCCTGAGTAGCTGGGACTATAGGCGTGTGCCACCACACCTGGCTAATTTTTGTATTTTTAGTAGAGATGGGGTTTTGCATGGATGGGGTCAGGCTGGTCTCAAACTGCTGGCCTCAAGTGATCTGTCTGACTCAACCTCCCAAAGCCTGGGATTACAGACATAAGCCACTGCACCCATCCTCAGACTGCATTTCTTAAGAACAAGGATATTCTCTTACCCAAGCACAGTATAATTATCAAAATCAGGAAATTTAACACTGATAATGTAACCTATAATCCACATTCAAACTTTGCTAATTGTCCCAATAGCATCCTTTATTTATAACAATGCCTTTTTTCTGGTCCATATCTAATCCGGGATGACATATTACATTTAGTAGGCATGCCTCTTTAGTTCCCTTTGCTCTGTAAGTTTCTCAGCCTTTCTTTGTCTTTCATGATGGCATTGACTTTTTTTTCTTTTTTTGAGATGGTTTGACTCTGTCGTCCAGGCTGGACTGTGGTGGCAGCACCGTCTTGGCTCACCGTAACCTCTATTTCCCCAGCTCAAGTGATCCTATAATCTCAGCCTCCCAAGTAGCTGGGATTACAGGTGCCATCCACTACACCTGGCTAATTTTTGTATTTTTAGTAGAGATGAAGTTTCACCGTGTTGGCCAGGCTGGTGTCAAACTCCTGAGCTTAAAGTGACCTGCCCACATGGGCCTTCCAAAGTGTTGGGATTACAGGTGTGAGCCATGGTGCCTGGCCAGATGTTTTATTTTTTTCCTCACCTGGCTAATTTTTTTTTAAACTATACGTTAAGTTCTGGGATACATGTGCAGAACATGCAGGTTTGTTATGTAGGTATAAACGTGCCATGGTGGTTTGCTGCACCCATCAACCCATCATCTACATTAGGTATTTCTCCTAATATTAACCCTCCCCTGGCTCCCCACCTCCCATAGGCCTTGGTGTGTGATGTTCCCCTCCCTGTATTGATGTGTTCTCATTGTTCAACTCCTACTTATGAGTGAGAACATGAGGTGTTTGGTTTTCTGTTCTTCTGTTTGCTGAAAATGAGGGTTTCCAGTTTCATTCATGTCCCTGCAAAAGACAGGAACTCATCCTTTTTTATGGCTACATAGCATTCCATGGTGTGTTTGTGCCTCAGTTTCTTCATTCAGTCTATCATTAATGGGCATTTGGGTTGGTTCCAAGTCTTTGCTATTGTGAATAGTGCTGCAATAAACGTGTGCATGTGTCTTTATAGTACAATGATTAATAATCCTTTGGGTATATACCCAGTAATGGGATTTCTGGGTCAAATGGTATTTCTGGTTCTATATCCTTGAGAAATCACCCCACTGTCTTCCACAATGGTTGAACTAATGTACACTCCCATCAACAGTGTGAAAGCATTCCTATTTCTCCACATCCTCTCCAGGGTCTGTTTTTTCTTGACTTTTTAATGATCACCAAAATCTACAAGGAACTTAAATAAATTTACAAGAAAAAAACAAACAACACCATCAAAAAGTGGGCAAAGAATATGAATAGACGCTTCTCAACAGAAGACATATATGTGGCCAAGGAACATATGAAAAAAAGCTCATCACTGGTCATTAGAGTAATGCAAATCAAAACCACAATGAGATACCATCTCACACCAGTTAGAATGGCCTGACATTTTTTAGGAGTACAGACCAGTGATTTGTGTACTATTTCCCTTCATTGAGAGTTGTCTGAAGTTTTCTTGTGATTCGATTCAGAGTGTGCATTTAGGGAAGGGATACTATGTGAGTGATGTGTTCTGCTCAGTGCACCACTCAGGAAACACTTGGTGATTTTTACCAAAGTGAGGTTAACTTTGATCATTTGGTTCAAGGTGATGTCTGTCAAATTTCTTCATTGTAAAGTTATTATTTTTCCCTTTGTAATTCATCAGCAATTTATAAAGAGATACTTTTGAGACTATGTAAATATCCTGTTTCTCAAAAATCACATACCCACTTAATTTCACATCTATTGATGATTCTTGCCTGAATCAACAATTACCATGATGGTTATAAAATAATGATTTTCTAAATCCTTGTTTCAGAACAGGTGCGGTGGCTCACACCTGTAGTCTCAGCACTTTGGGAGGCTGAGGTGGATGGATCATCTGAGGTCAGGAGTTTGAGACCAGCCTGGCCAATATGGTGAAACCCCATCTCTACCAAAAACACAAAAATTAGCCGGGCACCACACCGTGGTGGCACATGCCTGTATCAGAGCTACTCAGGAGGCTGAGGCAAAAGAATCACTTGAATTCAGGAGGCAGAGGTTTCAGTGAGCTGAGATTATGCCACACTGCACTCCAGCCTGGGTGACAGAGTGAGACTTTGAATCAAAAACAAAAACAACAACAACAACAAATAAATCCTTGTTTCTTCTGCATTTTTTTTAGCTGGCCATTCTATTATAAGAATGAGCTGAGATCGATCCAAGATGGCCGACCACTAACAGCTCAGGATTGTAGCTCCCAGTGAAAGCCCAGAGAACGAGACGACGCCACTTTTAGACGAATTTTCGTCACTCACCGATCAGCCGATTCCCAGTGGAGGAGCCCCACGGGTCGCCAGCGCGACTCTTGTGGCCGCCGCAGCGGTTTTGCCGGCGTCTCGGCGCAGCAGCTCTTCATGTAGAGCCAACGGGACTGCTTCCCCTACTGACCGGGGTTTGGAGCTCCGGGAAGTCAGAGCCGCTTGTTGCGGACTCGAGGGATGCCAGACCAGAGATTCCCGGGCAGAAGAGCACCATCAGTCTTATCGCTGCTATTTAGGCTGCCACAGTGGGTTGCTCGGATCCCAGCACTGGGAATCAATAAGTCGGACGTCGACTCAGAAAACTAATTAGAAAGGCGGTTCATCTACAATGAAGGGAAAAAAACAGCCTAAGAAGGCCGAGTATACTCAAAATCAGAACCCATCAGCAACAGAACAAGCCCTGATGGAAAAGGACTCATCAGCAGCAGAACAAGCCCTGATGGAAAAGGACTCATCAGTAACGGAACAAGCCCTGATGGAAAAGGACTGTGTTCCATTATCTGAAGTAGGCTTTAAAAGGTGGATGATAAGAAACTTCTGGGAGTTAAAGGAACTTGTTCTAACCCAATGTAAAGAAACTAAGAACTTGGAAAAAAGGTTAGATGAAATGTTGAAAAGAATAGACAATATAGAGAGGAATACAAATGAACTTATGGAGTTGAAAAATACAACACGAGAACTTAGTGAAACATGTACAAGCTTAAACAGCCGAATGGATCAAGCAGAAGAAAGGGTATCAGAGGTCGAAGATCAACTTAATGAAACAACACAACAAGACAAGAATAGAGAAAAAAGAATAAAAAGGAATGAGCAAAGTCTCCAAGCAATATGGGACTATGTGAAAAGACCTAATATACGCTTGATTGGTGTACCTGAATGTGACGGAGAGAATGAATTCAAGCTGGAAAATACTCTCCAGGACATTATCCAGGAAAATTTTCCTAAT
Organism: Callithrix jacchus; assembly: GCF_049354715.1. Lineage (NCBI taxonomy): Eukaryota > Metazoa > Chordata > Mammalia > Primates > Cebidae > Callithrix > Callithrix jacchus. Next base: position 101,662,312 of record NC_133510.1, on the reverse strand, counting down.
TTAGCAAAGCAGGACACTATTCAACCCCAGGCAATACAGAGAACACCACAAAGATATTCCTCAAGAAGACCAACCCCAAGGCACATAATCGTTAGATTCACCAAGATCGAAACTAAGGAGAAAATATTAAGGGCAGCCAGAGAGAAAGATCAAGTTACCCATAAAGGTAAGCCTATTAGGCTTACAGCAGATCTCTCAATGGAAACCCTACAAGCTAGAAGAGAGTGGGGGCCAATATTCAATATACTTAATCAACAACTTTCAGCCCAGAATTTCATATCCTGCCAATTTAAGCTTTACATTTGAAGGAAAAATAAAATTTTTTAGGAACAAGCAAGTACTCAGAGATTTTATTACCACCAGGCCTGCTTTACAAGAACTTCTAAAAGAAGCACTATACACAGAAAGGAACAACCAGTATGACCCTTTCTAAAAATACACCAAAAAGTAAAGAGCATTAACATAAAGAAGAATTTTTATCAATGAAAGGACAAAATAGCCAGTTAATATCAAACGGCAGCAACCCTAAATTTAAATCGACCAAATCTCCCAATCAAAAGATACAGACAAAATCTAACGGTATATCCAAAGATATACATAGACTCAAAATAAAGGGTTGGAAAAAAAAAAACGTACCAACCAAATGGAGAGCAAAAATAAATAAATAAGCAGGAGTTGCAATTTTCACATTTGACAAAATAGATTTCAAAGCTACAAGGATACAAGGATAAAAGGATTAATGTAATAATAAGAGATCTTAACACCCAGATACATAAGACCCATAATGAGATTTAGATTCAACGAGACAGAAAATTGATAACGATATCCGGGACTGGAACTAAGATCCAGAACAAATAAACTCAATAGGGCTCTCCATTTTAAACACACAAAATATACATTATCCACAAAATCTAACGATATATCTAAAGATATACAAAGACTCAAAACAAGGGGATGGAAAAAAGCTCACCAACCAAATGGAGAGCAAAAATAAATAAATAAAAAGCAGGAGTTGCAATTCTCACACTTAATAAAATAGATTTCAAAGCTACAAGGATGCAAGGGTAAAAGGATTAATACAACAATAAGAGATCTTAACACCCAGATACATAAGACACATAATGAGATTTAGATTCAACGAGACAACAAATTGATAAGATATCCAGGACTTGAACTCAGAACCAGAACAAATAAACACAACAGAGGTCTCCATTTTAAACACATAAAATATGCATTAACCACTTTAAACACTCAAAATATTGATCGGCCATTATTGAAACCCATTTTAGGAATGAAGTAATATTCCTTTTTCCCTCTTTTTCTTTTTTTCCCCTTCTTTTTCTCTTTTTCCCTCAAAAAAAAAAAAAAATCGTTAAACATCATAAAAAAAAAAAAAAAAAAGAAGCCTGACTTTCTAGACCGATAAGGACAGGACTTGAATGTAAGTGGCACAGAGTCAAATGCCTATTTCATGATACTTCTTGTGTTAACATGCAGAGGAGTTCAAAGAAAAAATTATTGCACTGAAATCCTCTATTATGTTGCTTTCACCATTTGTTTAATGAACGAAATGAAGCCACCCCAGGTTTCTGGTTTTAGCTGGGCCACTTAACTTACTACTGCATTCTTACGAAACTCACACCCCTCTGGGTCTCAGTTTCTCTGTATTTCCTCTGTCAAACACATGGGGCATCATGAGAGTCTCATGGATGTGAAAGGGTCACAGTTTGTGAAATGCCATTATACACATGGCAATGAGAATTTCAACAAGTTCTCAGGGTGTGTTCATGGAAGCAGCCACTATCTTCCCAATGCTGGTGAAGCCAGTGTTTCTAAGAACCAGAAACAGCATTTTTCAAGTGTTTCTTTTTTCTTTCTTCTTTTTTTCTTTAAGACAAAGTCTCATTTTGTCATCCAGGCTGGGGTGCAGTGGCATGATCACGGCTCACAGCAGCTTCGACCTCTCAGGCTCAGGTGATCTTCCCACCTCAGCCTCCCAAGTAGCTAGGACTATGGGCACATGCCACGATGCCTGGCTAATTTTTAAATTTTTTTTTGTAGAGATGGGGTTTTGCCATGTTGCCTAGGCTGGTCTCAAACTCCTGGGCTCAAGTGATCCTCCCACCTTGGCCTCTCAAAGTGCTGGGATTGTAGGTGTGAGCCACTGCACCTGGCCATTTTCAAGTTTTTCAAGTTTAGTTTTAATGAGACATACTGAGTGCTCTTGCTTTTAAAAAATGAAATTTGAGGCCAGGCATGGTGGCTCATGCCTATAATCCCAGCTACTCGGGAGGCTAGGACAGGAGACTCACTTGAACCCAGGTGGCAGAGGTTGTAGTGAGCCGGGATTGCACCATTTCACTCCAGCCTAGGCAACAGAGAAAAGAAAAAAAAAAAAAAAAAAAAAAATGAGCTGGCTGGGCACGGCGGTCATGCCTATAATCCCAGCACTTTGGGAGGCCAAGGTGGGCAGATCACCTGAGGTCGGGAGCTTGAGACCAGCCTGGCCAACATGGTGAAATTCTGTCTCTACTAAAAATACAAAAATTAGCTAGCTGTGGGTGGCGGACACCTGTAATCCTAGCTACTTGGGAGGCTGAGGTAGGAGAATGGCTTGAAACTGGGAAGCAGAGGTTGCAGTGCGCAGAGACTGAACTCCAGCCTGGGCGACAGAGTGAGAATCCATCTCAAAAAAAAGGAGATTTCACTGGGAACAGTAGCTCACATCTACTATAATCCCAGCACTTTGGGAGGCCGAGGCAGGCAGATCACTTAAGCCAGGAGTTTGAGACCAGCCTGGCCAACATGGCAAAACCCCATCTCTACTAAAAATACAAAAATTAGCCAGTTGTGGTGGGGCACCTTTGTAATCACAGCTACTTGGGAGGCTTAGGTGGGGAGGATCACTTGAACTTGGGAGGCAGAGGTTGTAGCAAGCCAAGATTACACCATTGCATTCCAGCCTTGGTAACAGAGCAAGACTCTGTCTCAAAAAAAAAAAAAAAAAAAAAAAAAAAGAGCTTTCTTTTTTCTTCATTCATTCATTTGTTATCAGTTTAGATATGGACTGTGGAATCTAGATTATAACACATTACTAGTTAGGTGTCTTGTTGGCTTTATTTTTATTTTTTGACACAGGGTCTTACCCGGGCTGGAGTACAGTGGCACAGACTCGCAGAATCATAGCTCACTGCACCCTTGAACTCCTGGGCTCAAGCGAACCTCCCATCTCAGCCTCCCAAATAGCTGGGAGCATGCCACAACACCTAGCTTATTTTTGTATTGTTTTTTGTAGAGATAGGGTTTCACCATGTTGCCCAGGCTAGTCTTCAACTTCTAGGTTCAAGTGATCTGGCCTCCTTGGCTCCCAAAGTGCTAGGACTACAGGTGTGAGCCACAGAGCCCAGCCTACTATTGTTTTGATGTTGGAATTATCCCAGCTGGGAGTCCCTGCCAGCTGGCTCCTGTGTCCTTTTAATATGTCCCATCACTTTTTGAGCATATCTTTACTTTCTTTTAAAAAATATTTATATTTGTATTTTTAATTTTAATTTTTAAAATATTTAAAAATTTTTAATACAGATCAAGAGTCTTGCTATGTTGTCCAGGCTGGTCTTAAACTCCTAGGCTCAAGGGATCCTCCTGCCTCAGCCTCTCAAAGTGCTGCGATTACAGGTGTGAGCCATGGCTCCCAGCCTTCCTTACTTTCTGATGCAGGATATTTCTGGCTCATGTGTGCTTTTCATGTTCTAACCCTGGCATCAGTCATTACAAAAAGCCCTGGTACCTTTTATAGGGTGATGGTATTTAGGAACCTGGGCACTCCTTAATCCTTTCTTCAGGAATAATTCACCTTATTCAATCTATTTATTTCAGGCATTCTGAACTGCAGGGTTGAATTTGGTCCCATTTACTCAGGCTGAGAAAGCATTTAGTTCCTTTACATTAGTCATAAGATCATAAATTCTACAAGAATCTGGTTTGCTCATCAGTGGACTCTCTGCCCCTAGGGTGCCAGCCATGTACATCTAAAGCATAACATAAATATTTTCTGAATGAGTGAATGCTACCAAGCCTACTTTGGAGAAACCTACTTGAGATATTGTTCCAATTCTAAGTTCAAGGGTCACTATAGAGCAGTTACTTTTTTTTTGAGATGGAGTTTCATTCTTGCTGCCCACACTGGAGTGCAATGGCACGATCTTGGCTCGCTGCAACCTCTGCCTCCCAGGTTCAAGCAATTCTCCCGCCTCAGCCTTCTGAGTAGCTGAAATTACAGGCACCTGCCACGACGTCCACCTAATTTTTGTATTTTTTTAGTAGAGATGGGGTTTCACCATGTTGTTCAGGCTGGTCTCAAACTCTTGACCTCAGGTGATCCACCTGCCTCGGCCTCCCAAAGTGCTGGGATTACAGATGTGAGCCACTGTGTCCAGCCCAGAGCAGTTACATTCTTTGCACTCACCATGTTACAGAGTCATAGCCTAAAATAGACTTATCTGTCCTACAGTTCACTTTAGTATTTATATTGTTTTAGAAGCCTGTAGAAGCCAACAGCTTAGTCTACAAAAATTGTTTTACATAAGCCTTTTTTCTTTTTCTTTCTTCTTCTGTTTTTTTGACACAGAGTTTTGGTCTTGTTGCCCAGGCTGGAGTGCAATGGCATGATCCCGGCTCACCGCAACATGTGCCTCCCAGGTTCAAGTAATTCTCTTACCTCAGCCTCTCAAGTAGGCAGGCGCCTGCCACCACAGCTGGCTAATTTTGTATTTTTAGTAGAGACGGGGTTTCTCCGTGTTGGTCTGGCTGGTCTCGAACTCCTGATCTCAGGTGATCCGCCCACCTCAGCCTCCCAAAGTGCTGGGATTATAAGCGTGAGCCACCACACCCAGCTCAGAGCCTTTTTGTAAGATGCCTTGTTTTCAAGATTTTCTAAACAATTAAGAAGCAATTTTAGGCCAAGTGCCATGGCTTATGTCTGTAATCCCAGCACTTTGGGAGGCTGAGGCGGGCAGATCACTTGAGGTCAGAAGTTTGAGACCAGCCTGGTCAACATGGTGAAACTCATCTCTAGTAAAAATTCAAAAATTAGCCGGGCATGGTGGCACATGCCTGTAATCCCAGCTGCTCAGGAGGATAAGGCAGGAGAATTGCTTGAACCCGGGAGGTAGAGGTTGCAGTGAGCCAAGATCATGCCACTGCACTCCAGCATGGGCAACAAGAGCAAAATTCTGTTCCAAAAACAAAACAAAAATTAGCTGGGCATGTTGGTGCGTGCCTGTAGTCCCAGCTACTCAGGAGGCTGAGGCAGAAGAATAGCTTGAACCCAGGAGGTGGAGGTTGCAGTGAGCTGAGATCACACCACTGTACTCCAGGCTGGGTGACACAGTGAGACTTTATCTCAAAAAAAAAAGCAATGTTAGTAACTGTGGTTACTTTAACTGCAACTGAACTAACCTATAAAATCTGAGGCATGTGACATATACATAGATTTTCATCTACGGTTCCTGGCTCATAACTCCCATAGCCCCTGTCACAATAAAGATAATCTCTCTGATCTTCTCCTGTCCTTCCTTCACCTGCCCATGGGAGAACTCTAATCTAATCATTTCAGAGAGGATCCTGTCCTATAACCTGGAGGACGGAATGTTACATAGAGTGGCCAAGAATTTTGCTGAACCAGCACTTTGGGAGGCCGAGGCGGATGGATCAGTTGAGCTCTGGAGTTCCAGACCAGCCTGGTCAACATGGTGAAACCCCATCTCTACAAAAAATACAAAAATTAGCCGGGTGTAGGGGTGTGCGCCTGTAATCCCAGCTACTCAGCAAGCTGAAGCAGGAGAATTGCTTGAACCTGGGAGGTTGAGGTTGCAGTGAGCCACGATGGCACCATTGCACTCCAGCCTGGGAAATGGGAGTGAGACCCTGTCTCTCTCTCTCTCTCTTTTTTTTTAATAGAGATGGGGTTTCACCATGTTGGTCAAGCTAGTCATGAACCCCTGACCTCAGGTGATCCACCCACCTTGGCCTCCCAAAGTGCTGGGATTATAGGTGTGAGCCACCACGCCCAGCCTCACCTGTCTCAAAAAAAATAATCTTTCTGGGTTTAGGGCATACCCGTTTTGTCCAATCGCATGGTAGTTCTTGCTTCAATCATGTCTATCCAATGAAATCCCCCCCAAAATTCCCAAGAGGGCAGGGTTTGAGAGCTTCTGGACAGGTGAACATGTGGAGGGAGGTTCCTGGGGAGTGCTGTGCTTGGGGAGAGCATGGAAGCCCTACACCCCTTTCCCCATAGCTTGCCCTATGCATCTCTTCATCTGTATTCTTTGTAATATCCTTTATAAAAAACCAGCAAATCTAAATGTTTCCTTGAGTTCAGTGAGCCACACATGCAAATTTTTTTTTTTTTTTGAGTCTTGCTCTGTTGCCCAGGTTGCAGTGCAGTGGCACGGTCTCGGCTTGCTGCAACTTCTGCCTCCCAGGTTCAAGCGATTCTCCCGCCTCAGCCTCCTGAGTAGCTAGAATTACAGGCAAGCTACTTTTTTTTTTTTTTTAAAGTAGAGACAGGGGTTTCACCATGTTGGTCAGGCTGGTCTTGAACTCCTGACCTCGTGATCTGCCTGCTTCGGCCTCCCAAAGTGCTCGGATTACAGGTATGAGCCACCACACCCAGCCTTCACACATGCAAATTAATTGAACCCAAAGAGTGGATTCTGGGAACCCCAACTTGAAGCCAGTTGGACAGAAGTTCCAGAGGCCCAGACTTGCTAGGGTGTCTGAAGTGGTGGGCAGGTGTGGAGACGGAGCCCTCAACCTGTGGGATGTGGCGCTATCTCCAGGTAGATGAGGTTGGAATTGAATTAGAGGACATTTAGCTGGTGTCTGCTGCAGAACTGATTGCTTGTTTCTTAATGGGGAGAAATCGTCCACATTTGGTCGTTAAAGTCTTCTGTGTTGATTATTGTGTTGAGTGAGAGAATAGGAAAAACACAATTATAATTCTTCCAAGCAAGGTATTAATTCAAAATACACTGTATATAGTTAAGTAGAGCATTTTATGCTGTTTTCCTTGATGAAACTGGGACTATAATAGTTCTATCAGGAAAAAAAGAAACCACACCATTTTTCTAACAGAATGTTGCCTATGGGAATAGGTTAAACTGGCACTGAGAAGTTTAAAGTCACCAAGATTGAGTCCACACAGAGAGTAACTGCAGAAAGAACTACCATCCCTAGTGCTGGAGGCACAGAGGGAAGAGGTTGGCGTTATTAGAATTTAGCAGCGGGCAGTTCCCTGTGGAACTAGGACCCAAACCTCTTGAGAAGGCCCTGCCTGGCTGGAGCTTGCCGCCAAAGAACTCAATGAGGCTGATTCTGGAAATGCTAGAAAAAGCTGGGTATGCTAGCTGAAATGTGCTGTTATCATTTTTGCTCATATCAGGTTGTCTAGAGTAAAAAAACCCAAACATACAGGCTGTATCACAAAACTCTTCTAGTCGTTTAGCAGCTGGGCTAGTTCAAGACACCACAATTTCAACGTTCTCCCTTCTATTAAGATCTAATGGCATAGGCCGGGCGCCGTGGCTCACACCTGTAATTCCAGGCTCCACACTTTGGGAGGCTGAGGAGGGTGGATCATTTGAGGTCAGGAGTTCAAGATCACCCTGGTCTTGAACAACATGACCCTGTCTCTACTAAAAATACAAAATTAGCCCGGTATGGTGGCGCAAGCCTGTAATCCCAGCTACTTGGGAGGTTGAGGCTGGTAAATCGCTTGAACCCGGGAGGCAGAGGTTGCAGTGAGCTGAGATCAAGCCATTACACACAGAACTCAAGGAAACATTTACTTACATTTACTGGGCAACAAGAGTGAAACTTCACTTCAAAAGAAAAAATAAAGTTAATCGTGGTGGTGTGTGCCTGTAATTCCAGCTACTCTGGAGGCTGAGGCAGGAGAATCCCTTGAACTCGGGAGGCAGAGGCTGTGGTGAGCTGAGATTGCTCCAGATTGCCCTCCAACCTGGGTGACAGAGTGAGACCATGTCTCAAAAGAAAAAAAAAAGAGTGAGATCTAGGGCCAAGTGTGGTGGCTCACGCCTGTAATCTCAGGACTTTGGGAGGCTGAGGGAGGCTGATCACTTGAGGTTGGGAGTTCGAGACCAGCCCGACCAACATGGAGAAACCCTGTTTCTACTAAAAATACAAAAAAATTAGCTGGACATGGTGGCGCGTGCCTGTAATCCCAGCTACTCAGGAGGCTGAGGCAGGAGAATTGCCTGAACCCAGGAGGCGGAGGTTGCGGTGAGCCGAGATCGCGCCATTGTACTCCAGCCTGGGTAACAAGAGCAAAACTCCGTCTCAAAAAAAAAAAAAAAAAAAAGAAACAAAAGAAAAGCTGGGTACAGACCAACTGTTGCTGCCAGAGTGAAGGGAGGAAGATGTGAAGGGTTGGGACAGGAGCAGCAGCCAAGTCCCATCTTCCTCCTGCCGTCCAATCTCCTTTAGTACCCCTGCTGGTGAGCCTAAAATAGTGTTTTGCATTGTCTCAGCCCAATTGTCAGAAAGTATACAGGAGTGGGTCTGGAGCTGAGAAACATACCTCCCAAGTGTGCGCTACCATGCATGGCCAAAATATTTATTTTTTTAAAAAAAGGAAACAAAAAATTATTACTCTGACATTTCTGGATATTCCAAGATTCACAATATCCCAATTAGTACTCCAAATGGCTCCTGCTCTTATGAAAGAGTTATGTTGACAGTAGAAAATGATCCTGGCCAGGCACGGTGGCTCAAACCTGTAATCCCAGCTCTTTGGGAGGCTGAGGCGGGCAGATCATGAGGTCAAGAGTTCGAGACCAACCTGACCAACATGGTGAAACCCTGTCTCTACTAAAAATACAAAAATCAGCTGGGCGTGGTGGTGGGTGCCTGTAATACCAGCTTCTCAGAAGGCTGAAGTAAAAGAATCGCTTGAACCTGGGAGGCAGAGGTTGCAGTGAGCTGAGGTCACACCACTGCACTCTAGCCTGGGCAATAGAGTGAGACTCTATCTCCAAAAAAAAAAAAAAAAAAAAAAAAAATATATATATATATATATATACCTTGACAATCAAGTTATATTATAGTGAAAATAGAAAGCTAAAATTAAGTCTGCTTATTTCCTATTTATTGATTTTCTATTACTCCACTGTCATGTTCATTTTGTTGTCAATATGTGAACATAATGATTAAAGTATAATAGTATTTCTGAGCCAGCATGCAATGAGACCAAAACTGGCCGGGTGCGGTGGCTCACACCTGTAATCTCAACACTTTTGAAGTCAAAGGCTGGTGGATCACCTGAGGTCAGGAATTTGAGACCAGCCTGGCCAACATGGTGAAATCCTGTCTCTACTAAAAATACAAAAATTAGTCAGGAATGGTGGCGGGCGCCTGTAGTCCCAGTTACTCGGAGGAGTAGCTGAGGTAGGAAAATTCCTTGAACCTGGGAGGCAGAGGTTGCAGTGAGCCGAGACCACTCCATTGCACTCTAGCCTGGGCAATAAGAGCAAAACTTCGTCTCAAACAAACAAATAGCAATTCACAATTTTTTTTATACATGGTTTCACTCTGTTGTCTAGGCTAGAGTACAGTGACACAATCACAGGTCACTGCAGCCTCCACTTCCCAGGCTCCGGTGATCCTCCCACCTCAGCCTCCCAAGTAGTTGGGACCACAGATGCCTAACACCATGCCCAGCTAATTTTTGTTTTTTCGGTTGAGATAGCATTTGCCATGTTGCCCAAGTTGGTCTAAAACTCCTGAGCTCAAGCGATCCGCCCACCTCAGCTTCCTAAAGTGCTGGAATCACAGGCACAAGCCACTGCGCCCAGCCAGCAACTCACATTTTAATAACAAATAACAGACTATTTGACAGAGCTCTCCCATAGTAGAACTATCACAATCTACACTGAGCTTCACAGCGACATCTAGTGTACTCTTTTTGTAAAACCATTTAAACTCAATGGCTGGAATACCAGCTTGTGGCTGTATGACTAGGCATTATTTTTAAAATCCTGATGTAAATGGCCTAACCAAAATCTGCTTATTAATTCTTCTTGTACAACATGGTTGGGGCTCTCACTGTCCTTATTTTAGCTGGATTAGTATTTAGTACAACACTTGACACTGCAGTCTAAAAATAGTTCCTTTGGGTTGCTATTATTTGTATTTTTTTAGTAGAGATGGGGTTTCACCATGTTGGCCAGTCTGGTCTCGAACTCCTGACTTCAGATGATCTTCCTATCTTGGCCTCCCAAAGTGCTGGGATTACAGGCATGAGCCATCATGCCCAGCCAATCAAACTTTTTTTTTTTTTTGAGACGGAGTTTCGCTCTTGTTACCCAGGCTGGAGTACAATGGCGCGATCTCGGCTCACCGCAACCTCCGCCTCCTGGGTTCAGGCAATTCTCCTGCCTCAGCTTCCTGAGTAGCTGGGATTATAGGCATGCGACTCCATGCCCAGCTAATTTTTTGTATTTTTAGTAGAGACGGGGTTTCACCATGTTGACCAGGATGGTCTCGATCTATTAACCTCGTGATCCACCCGCCTCGGCCTCCCAAAGTGCTGGGATTACAGGCTTGAGCCACCGTGCCCGGCCTCCAAACTTTTTTTAATAGTTAAATGTTTATCAATTGAGGACCTTCCCTTTCAGTGTTATATTGCAAAAGTTTGTTTTGTTTTAAAATAATGAACAGTGTTGAATTTTATTGAATAGTTTATCTGCATCTTTTGAGATACTTACCATTGAAATTGTAAGGAGCAACATGTTTAAAAATACACAGGATTGGCTGGGCGTGGTGGCTTATGCCTGTAATCCCAGCACTTTGGGAGGCTGAGGCAGGCAGATCACCAGGTCAGTAGATGGAGACCATCCTGGCCAACATGGTGAAACCCAGTCTCTAGTAAAAATACAAAAATTAGCTGGGCATGGTGGCAGGCTCCTGTAATCCCAGCTACTTGGGAGGGTGGAGAATGGTTTGAACCTGGGAGGCAGAGGTTGTAGTGAGCTGATATTGCGCCATTGCACTCCAGCCTGAAAGATAGAGGGAGATTCTGCCTCAAAAAAAAAAAAAGAAAGAAAGAAGAAAAGAAAAACAACCCGCAGGATTATAAGAGTCATGGTTTTGGGGACACAATAAAAATAACTCAAAAAAACAGATAAAGTTTGAAAATATTGTATACTATTTATAACTAGAACAAAGTTTCCACAATTAACAAAAAATAACTGAGGATATTTACATAACATCTTCTATGCTTGCCCTGTTCATTTTACTTGTGATATACATTTAAAATTCATAGATTCAGACACAAATAACTTCAGAACTTGTTCATCTTTCAAAACTGAAATTCTAAAATTAGGTACAGTGGTTCACACCTGTAATCCTGGAGTTTTGGAAGGCCGAGGTGGGAGGATAACTTGAGCTCAGGAGTTTCAGATCAGGAGTTTCAGACCAGTCTGGGAAATACAGCGAGACCACCCCCTACCGCACCATCTCTACAAAAAAATACAAAAAGTAGCCTGGATGGTGGTGCATGCTTATAGTCTCAGCTACTAGGGAGGTTGACGTGGGTGGATGGCTTCAGCCCAAGGGTTTGAGGCTGCAGTAAGCTATGATCATGCCATTGAACTCCAGCCTGGGTTGCAGAGTAAAACACCATCAAAACAAAAAACAAAATCTTTAAATTCTATACGCATTTAACAGTAACTTCCCATTTTTCCTGTTCCCCCAGGAACCACCAGTCTACTTTCTGTCTACATGTACTTTTGATACCTCAAATTAAATGGAATCATATAGTATTTGACTTTGTGGCTGGCTTATTTCCTTTAGCATAATGTACTCAAGATTCATCCATGTTATAGCACATGACACAATTTCCTTCCTTTTCAAGGCTGAATAATATCCCGTATTTTCTTTACTTAGTGGACATTTGGGTTGCTTCCACCTCTTGGCTATTGTGAATAATGTTGCTATGAGAATAGATGTGCAACCAACCCAAATGCCCATCAATCAATGAGTGGATAAAAAAACTGTATGTATGTATATGTAGGTGTGTATATATATGTATATGTGTATATATATGAAACTAAGCCAGAAAAAGGAAAGGAAGAAAGGAAAAAAGGAAGGCAGGAAGGAAGGAAAGAAAGAAGGAAGGAAAGAAGAGATGTATAAATATCTCTGTCAGATTCTGATTTCAATTTTTTTCTTTTCCTTTTTCTTTTTTTAAATTTTTTTAAAGACGGGGTTTCACCATCTTGGCCAGGCTGGTCTTGAACTCCTGACCTCAGGTGATCTGCCTGCCTTGGTCTCCCAAAGTGCTGGGATTACAGGAGTGAGGCACCACACCTGGCCTGATTTCAGTTCTTTTGTATATACACCCAGAAGTGTGTTTGCTGGATCATATGACAATTCTACTTTAAATTTTTTTTTAGGAACCTCCATACTGTTTTCTGTAACAGCTATTCCATTTTACATTCCCACCAGCAGTGCATAAAGGTTCCAATTTCTCACATCCTTGCCAATACTTATTATTTTCTATTTTTTCAATAGTCCTAATACGTATGAGGTGATATTGCATTGTAGTTTTGATTCCCATTTCTCTAATGATTAATGATGTTGGGCATCTTTTCATACGCTTATTGGCCCTTTGTCTATTTTCCTTGGAGAAATGTTTACTTAAGTCTTTGGCCTATTTTTAAATTAGGTTGTTTGGATTTTTTGTTGTTGAATTGCAGGAGTTCTTTATATATTCTGGACATGTTTCTCCCATTCCATAGGTTGTCTTTTGATGCTCAGATGTTTTTAAGTTTGATGTAGCTCTATTGCCTATTTCAGCTTTTTTTTTTGAGACAGAGTTTTGCTCTGTTGCCCAGGCTGGAGTGCAATGGCATGCTCTTCCCTCACCACAACCTCTGCCTCCTGGGTTCAAGTGATTCTCCTGCCTCAGCCTCCAGAGTAGTTGGGATTACAGGTGCGTAACACCATGCCTGGCTAATTTTTTGTCTTTTTAGTAGAGACATGGTTTCAGCCATGTTGGCCAGGCTGGTCTTGAACTTCCGACCTTGGGAGGCCCACCTCAGCCTCCCAAACTGCTGGGATTACAGGAGTGAGCCACTGTGCCCAGCCTATTTTAGCTTTTGTTAACTATGTTTTTGGTGTCATATGAAAAAAATCATTGCCAAATTCAATGTCATGAAGCTTTCTGTTTTCTTCTAAGAGTTTTATTGTTTTAGGTGTTATGGTTAGGTCCTTAATCTTTTTTTTTTTTTTTTTTGAGACAGGGTCTTGCTCTGTCATGGAGGCTGGAATGCAGCCTTGACCTCCCAGATGTGATCACTTGATTCTCCCACCTCAACATCTTGAGTAACTGTGACTACAGACATGTGCCACCAGGCCTGGCTAATTTTATTTTTTGTAGAGATGGGGTTTCACTATGTTGCCCAAACTGGTCTTGAACTCTTGGGCTCAAAAGATCCTTCTGCCTCGGCCTCCCAGAGCACTGGAGTTACAGGTATGAGCCATCTTGCCTGGCCTCCTTAATCTATTTTGAGTTAAATTTTGTACATGGTGTAAGAAAACGATCTACCTTCATTCTCTTACATATGGATGTCCAATTTCTCAGCATCATTAGTTGAAGAGACTGTTCTTTCCCCATGAGCAGTCTTGGCACACTTAATGAAAATTATTTGACCATATATGCTAGGGATTATTTCTGGATTCTGTATTTTATTCCATTAGTCAATATGTCTGTCTTTATACCAGTACCACACTGCTTTGATTGCTATAGCTTTGTGATATGCTTTAAAATCAGAAAGTGTGTCCAGGCACGGTGGTTTATGCCTGTAATCCCAGCACTTTGGGAGGCCAAGACAGGTAGATTACCTGAGGTCAGAAGTTTGAGACTGGCCTGACCAACATGGTGAAAACCCATCTGTACTAAAAATACAAAAACTAGCTGGGCATGGTGGTGGGTGTCTGCAATCCCAGCCAATCAAGAGGCTGAGGCAGGAAAATCATTTGAACCTGGGAGGCAGAGGTGCAGTGAACTGAGATTACATCATTGCACTCCAGCCTGGGCAACAGTGAGGCTATGTCTCAAAAAAAAAAAAAAAAAAATTAGCTGGGCATGGTGGCACATGCCTGTAGTCCCATATCAGGAGGCTGAGATGGGAGAATCACTTGAACCTGGGAGGCAGAGGTTGCAGTGAGCTGAGATCACACCACTGCACTCTAGTTTGGGAGACAGAGAAAGACAGTCTCAAAAATTAAAAAAAATAAGAAAGTGTGAGACCTCCAACTTTGTTCTTTTTTTTTTTTTAGACTGAATCTGGCTCTGTCACCCAGGCTGGAGTGCAGTGGTGCGATGCAGGCTCACTGCAACCTCCGCCTCCCGGGTTCATGCCTCCCAAATAGCTGGGACTACAGGCATGTGCCACCGCGCCTGGCTAATTTTTTATATTTTTAATGGAGACAGGGTTTCATCATGTTAGCCAGGATGGTCTCTATCTCCTGACCTCGTAATCCACCGGCCTAGGCCTCCCAAAGTGCTGGGATTATAGGCGTGCACCACTGCGCCCAGCCTGTTCTTTTTCAAGATTGTTTTTGCTATTCAGGTAAGACACCACTCACCTTCATTTTTGTTTGTTTGTTTTGGAGACAGTGTCTCAGACTGGAGTGCAGTGATGCAATCTCGGCTCACTGCTCCTCTGCCTCCTGGGTTCAAATAATTTTTCTGCCTCAGCCTCCCAAGTAGCTGGGACTACTGGTGTGTGCCACCATGCCTGGCTAATTTAGTATACAATTTCATGACCATGAAGCAACACTTATTTCACCACCACCGTGCTCAAGAAGCACAACACTATACCCAGTTACTCCCTTCCTTCCACATCCTTTCCTGATCACAATTCCCTCCTTTTCACAGGTTGTCAGCATTCTGATTTTTTTGGTAATTCTTTTCTTTATACTTTTAACACTTAAGTACGCATCCTCAAACACTATAATTTTACCTATTTTCAACTTGAATTTAAATCATATAATGTACTATTTTTAACTTGCATATATTACTGAACATCGTGAAATTCATCCATGCTGTGTAGCAGCAATTCACACATTGCATATATCATATTATTCATATATATATATATATATATATATCCATTTTACTGCTGATGGGAAGTTTTATTAAATGTCTGGCTTTTGATAACTATGAACAGTACTGCTATAAACTTTCTTTTTTTTTAATTGCATTTTAGGTTTTGGGGTACATGCAAAGAACATGCAAGATTGTTGTGTAGGTACCCATGTAGCAGTGTGATTTGCTGCCTTCCTCCCCTTCACCTATATCTGGCATTTCTTCCCCTGCTATCTATCCCCAACTCCCCACCCCGCGCTGTCCCACCCTATTCCCCCCAACAGACCCCAGTGTGTAGTGCTTCCCTCCTTGTGTCCTTGTGTTCCTTTACATGTGTTCTTGTCTGCAGGTGTGTTTGCCTAGAGGCTGGGGTGGTGGCTCCCAACACTTTGGGAGGCTGAGGTGGGCAGATCACTTGAGTCCAGGAATTCGAGACTAGCCTGGCCAACACAGCAAAACCCCATCTCTACTAAAAATATAAAAAATTAGCCAGGTGTGGTGGTGGCGAGCCTGTAGTCCCAGCTATTCAAGAGGCTGAGGCAGAAGAATCGTTTGAACCTGGAAGGTGGAGGTTGCAATGAGCTGAAATGGCACCACTGCACTCATCTGGGTGAAAAAGCAAAACTGTCTCAAAAAGAAAAAAATAAAAGTTTACCTAGGGTGTCTACCTAGGCATGGTATTACTCAATTGTTGCATACAGCTATGCTCAACATATATGTCGAACCGCTTTTCAGAGTTGTTCCAATTTATACTTCCACCACTGTACCTGGGTATCCCCATTATTCCACATGCTTTTTTTTTTTGTTGGTTTGTTTTTTGAGACAAGTTCTCACTCTGTGGCCCAGGCTGGAGTGCAGTGGCACAATCTCAGCTCACTGCAACCTCTGCCTCCTGGGTTCAAGCAATTCTCCAGCCTCAGCCTCCCAAGAAGCTGAGACTGTAGATACCCGCCAAAACGTCCGGCTGAATTTTTGCTATTGTTAGTAGAGACAGGGTTTCAGCATGTTGGCCAGGCTGGTCTCAAACTCCTGACCTCAAATGATCCACTCACCTCAGCCGCCCAAAGTGCTGGGATTACGGGCATGCCCGGCCCCACATGCTCTTTGGCTATTGCATGATTTAAATTTTAGTGGGCTGATGTGTGTAATGGTTGAACATTTAGGCATCTGGTTTTGTGAAATTTTTCAGTCTTGGATCACTTTTCTATTAGCTTTTTTTTTTTTAAATCAGTTCGTAGAAGTTCTTTATATAGTCTGGATATGAGTGCTTTGTCAGACCCATGTATAGCCAAGTATCTTCTCCCACTCTTTGGTTTGCCTTTCCACTCTTTTAGTGATGTCTTTTGGTGAACGGAAGGTTTTTTTTTTTTTTTTTTTTGGTGATGGAGTCTTGCTCTGTTGGCAGGCTGCAGTATAGTGGCCTCATCTCAGCTCACTGTAACCTCCGCCTCCCTGGTTCAAGCGATTCTCCTGCCTCAGCCTCCCAAGTAGCTGGGACTACAGGCAACCGCCACCACGGCTAACTAATTTTTTGTATTTTTAGTAGAGACAGATTTTCTCCATGTTGACCAGGATGGTCTCCATCTCTTGATCTTGTAATCTGCCCACCTCGGCTTCTCAAAGTGCTAAGATTACAGGCATGAACCACTGTGCCTGGTCCAGAAGTTTTAAATTTTACTATATATGGTCCCATGTATAAATTATTTTGATTAGTTACTTTTCAAAAACATTTAATAAAGTTTTACCTAATCAAAGTTTATGAAGATACTCTTCTCCTATGCTGTCTTCTAAAATATTTATTGCTTTACCTTTCCAATTTTAAGGCTAATACATCTGACACTAACTTTTCTTTTCCCAAAGCCTGTAATCCCAGCGCCCTGCCAATTTTTATATTCTGAATGCAAGTTCTTTGGCAGATCTACATAATGCAAATATTCTCTGTGTATAGAGATATGTGGTTATGTTGAATTTGCATTATCATTTGGTTCAAAATACTTTCCCTAGTGATTTCTTTGATCCATGGATTTAATGATGTTAATTTCCAAATATTTGAGGATTTTCCAAATATATGTTTTTGACTTTTAATTCTATTCTGATGAGAAAGTACGTAGTTTGTGTTTCAGTTCTGAGACTTTGAGACATTACTTAAATTATATCCTTATGAATGCTCCAATGTGCCCTTGAAACCAATGTGTTTTCTGCTGTCATTGGATGTAGCATTCTATAAATGTCAACTAGGTCAAATCAGTTGAAAGTATTGTTAATGTCTTTTATAACCTTGCTGAATTTTTGTCATACCAGTTACTGAAAGAAGAGTGTTGACATCTCCAACTGGACTTCAGTATTTGTCTATGTCTCCTTTTGATTCTGTCATGATTTGCTTCATGTATTGGGAAGTTTTGTTATTGGGTGCATACACATTTAGGATTTTGTCTTCTAAATAAGCTGACCCTTTATGAAAGTCTTTGTAAAAATCTACAGTAATACTACTTTTCCTAAAGCCTACTTTATTTGATATTAATGTATCATAAACTTTCTTAAAACACGAGATTGTTTCTGCAATCTTTTTTTTTTTTTTTTTGAGAGAAAGTCTGGTCACCTAGGCTGGAGTGCAATGGCACCATTTCGGCTATTGCAACCTCTCCTGGGTTCAAGCGATTCTCTTGCCTCAGTCTCCTGAGTAGCTGAGATTACAGGTGACTGCCATCACACATCGCTAATTTTTAAAAATTTTTAGTAGAGATGGGGTTTCGCCATGTTGGCCAGGCTGATCTCGAACTCCTGACCTCAGGTGATCCACCCAACTCAGCCTCCCAAAGTGCTGGGATTACAGGTGTGAGCCACCATGCTCAGCCATGATTAATTTTTAAGCTCATCAGCTATCGTTAGCGTCAGTGGAATTAATGTGTAGCCCAAGACAATTCTTGTACAAGTGTGGCCCAGGGAAGTCAAAGATTGGACAATCCTGCTTTGGACCACTTATAATACAATGATATACAGACAATTCCTAACTTAAGATAGTTCGAGACTGGGCACTGTGGCTCACGCCTGTTAATATCAGCACTTTGGGAGGCCAAGGCAAGCTGATCATGAGGTCAGAAGGTTGCAACCATCCTGGCCAGCATGGTGAAACTCCGTCTCTACTAAAAATACAAAAATTTAGCTGGGTGTGATTGCGTGAGCCTGAAGTCCCAGCTACTTGGGAGGCTGAGGCAGAATTGCTTAAACCCAAGAGGCGGAGATTGCGCCACTGCACTCCATCCTGGATTACAGAGTGAGACTCTGTCTCAAAAAAACAAGCAAACAAAAAAACCCAACACAATCTTTACCCATAAATTTACCATCTCTGGCATGCTTCATTCTTTGTGTAGTTCCAGTTTTAAATCTAGTATTCTTTTCCACTGGTACATTTTTGCTTTGTTTTTGAAATGGATGCTCTGTTGCCCAGGCTGGAGTGCACTGGTGTGATCTTGGCTCACTGCAACCTCTACCTTCTTGGTTCAATCAATTCTCCTGCCTCAGCCTCTGGAGTAGCTGGGACTACAGGCATGCACCACCACACCTGGCTTATTTTTTGTAGTTTTGGTAGAGACAGGGTTTCACCATGGTCGCTAGGCTGGTCTCAAACTTGACCTTGTGATCCGCCCGCCTTGGCCTCCCAAAGTGGGGGATTACAAGCGTGAGCCATGGAGCCTGGCCTCCACTGGTAGTTTTATCTGAAGATACGTTTACTTTGAAGAATATTTTTGCTGGTTATCTACACTGGTATTTCATCACTTTAAAGATGTTTCATTGGCTGGGTGTAGTGGCTCACACCTGTAATCCTGGCACTTTGGGAGGCCAAGGTGGGTGGATTCCTTGAGCTCAGGAGTTTGAGACCAGTCTGGGCAACATGGTGAAACCTCGTCTCTACCAAAATAGAAAAAATTAGCCGGGCGTGGTGACATGTGCCTGTAGTCCCAGCTACTTGGAAGGCTGAGGCAGAAGAATTGCAAGAACCCAGGAGGCAGAGGTTGCAGTGAGCCAGGATGCCACCACTGCACTGCACTCCAGCCTGGGTGACAGAGCCAGACTCCATCTCAAAAAAGATGTTTCATTACTCTCTGGCTTGCACTGTTACTGAGTAGTAGTAACTAACTGCTAGTTACCTACGTCTTGTGTACGGTTTTCTCTAGGTGCTTAGTTTTGCAAAACTTAAATTTCTAGCCATTTCTTACACTTTCTCTCCTCCCCTTGTATTACCATCTATGAAAGACTGCTAGAGAGTGCCCCACAGTTTACTGAGGCTTTGTTCAGGTTCTTTTCAGCCTTTTCCTCTCTCTGCTTCAGTTTGGGTAATTTTTTTTTAAGATAGTCTTCTCTTGAGTAGCTGGGACTACAGGCATGTACCACCACACCTGTATTTTTCCTACAAAAAATATAGAAAGAGAGTCTTGTTATGTTAACCAGGCTGGTTTAGTATTCTGGGCTTAAGTGATTACCTTGCCTTGGCTTCCCAAGAGCTGGGAATACAGGCTTAAGCCACCACACCTAGCCAAGACACAAAATTTCTAACACCGTCCAAGAATCTCTCATACCCAGTTAACAGCCATTCCTCCTCAAACGTATCTACTATTTTGACTTCTATAGCCACAGACTATTTTTGCTTTTCTACATTAGGAATTTTGAATGGAATAATGCACTACTTTATCCCAGGCTTGCTCCATCAACATTACGTCTGCTGGGTCCATCCATGACATGCCATGTACAGATGCTCCTCAACTTATGATGAGGTGTATGTCCCAATAAATTCATCATAAGTTGGAAATGCATTTATAACTGCTAAAGGCTTATATCCCATTCCTCCAAAAAGAAAGAAAACGTATTCACAAGACCAATGTGTTAATTTCTGGACAATAAAGTCATTAGTGGTCTATTGTCAGGACTGAATTTTTATAATCAGCTTTAATTTATTCCAAATAAGCACAGTTTTAGTTCTTTGACTATAAGATCATTTTTAGTTTCTCTCAATAAACAATTAATAGCAATATTTAAATTGCTACCTGGTTAGTAGTTAATGGAATAGTCAATATGTTTTAATTTTATTATTTTTGAGACGGAGTTTTGCTCTTGTCATCCAGACTACATTGCAATGGCATGATCTTGGCTCACTGCAATCTCCGCCTCCCAGGTTCAAGAGATTCTCCTGCCTCAGTCTCCTAAGTAGCTGAGGCTGCAGGCATGCACCACTACACCCGGCTAATTTTGTATTCTTGGTAGAGACAAGGTTTCACCATGTTGGCCAGGCTGACCTCAGGTGATCTGCCTACCTCAGTCTCCCAAAGTGCTGGGATTACAGGCATGAGCCACCATGCCCAGCATCAAATGCTTTTAAAAAGCAATTTTCCAAAGAATGCCTCAACCTAAGTCCAAAAAAAATTCTAAAACTGCACCCATGCACCATTAACTACATATTGTACTTCTCACAGAGGAAGCATCAAATGCCTTTTGCAGTAAGTGGCAAAATTTGGTAACCAATAAATTTCAATCCATTTAAAAGCACCGTAAATATAGTATAAAGGTTGTCAGTTCAACTAATGATTCCATAATCAGGAGAGCTTAACAGAATACATAGAGTCCCCTTGCACTCAAACCCTGTCTGCTCCTCTACTTTTCAACCAAATCTTTGGTGAAAAGGATATGTGAATTCTGAAAAGCTCTCAGTGACCATCAACTGAAGGTGACAGGCTGACCATAGGCTTACAGCCTCTTTCTACTGAGACTTGAATACTGACAATTAAAAAAGTGTTTAACACAGATGACAAAGGTAGAGTGAGACAGCAAAAGATACTTCAAAAAAGCTGTTTGGAAGATTAAAAAAAGAGAGAGATTAGGTCTGGCATGGTGGCTCATGCTTGTAATCCTAGCACTTTGGGAGGATCAACTGAGATCAGGAGTTCAAGACCAGCCTGACCAACATGGTGAAACCCCGTCTCTACTAAAATACAAACATTAGCTGGGCGTGGTGGTGCAGCTGTAGTCCCAGCTACTCAGGAGGCTGAAATAAGAGCCTCGTTTGAATCCAGGAGGAAGAGGTTGCAGTGAGCCAAGATGGCGCCAAAGATGGCGCCACTGCACTCCAGCCTGGGCAACAGAGCAAGACTGTCCAAAAAGAAAAAGAAAAAAAGATTAAGAAACATAAAATGAATTAGCAAAATTAAAGAAGGCTTAAATTTATTATTTATTTGCTATTTTTTTTGAGATGGAGTCACTCTTTTGCCCAGGCTGGAGTGCAGTGGCATGATCTCAGCTGCTATCTCTGCCTCCCAGATTCAGGTGATTCTTCTGCCTCAGCCTCCTGAGTAGCTGTGACTGCAGGCACCCACCACCAAACTGGCTAATAAAATTGTCTTGCTATGTTGGCAAGGCTGGTCTCCAACTCCTGACCTGAGGTGATCCATCTGCCTTAGCTAATTTTGTATTCTTGGTAGAGACAAGGTTTCACCATGTTGGCCAGGCTGACCTCAGGTGATCCACCTACCTCAGACTCCCAAAGTGCTAGGATTACAGGCATGAGCCACCACACCTGGGCAGAAAG
Source organism: Callithrix jacchus (assembly GCF_049354715.1). NCBI lineage: Eukaryota > Metazoa > Chordata > Mammalia > Primates > Cebidae > Callithrix > Callithrix jacchus. The sequence goes on along the minus strand of NC_133510.1, from coordinate 101,640,560 downwards.
TTTAAATTTAAGTAGCCACAGAGAAAGATTAAGTGAGACCTTGCCTCAAAGAAAACAAAAACCTAGGAGTGAGCTACTTTACCCAAAAGAACCCTTTAGCGGTTCAAAACTTAAGAGATACCACCAAAGTTGCGAAAGGAGCAGGGCTGAACACAGAAAAACTGGTTTAAAGCATGTAAACAGAGAACTGGTCTTTAAGGTTCCCTCTGCGATATTATATGCAACCAGACCCATCACTTCTCAGCTGTGTGCAAACATGAAATTTCTTAACATCTCTAACCATCAATTTTCTCATTTGTAATGAAATTAAGAAAATGCCTACTCCATAGGACTATCATGAGGCTGGAGTGAAACAATACATATTAAACACACAGAAGAGTCCCTAGCACATGGTAAGTATGCAATAAAACTTACCGTTGTTTTAAGCCTTTGATGCGATTTGCTTTCTAATTAATTATGGTGTCTATACTACCTTGACAAACACTCTAAGTAAAATCACCTCTGCGGACATATGAATGATGGAGACAGAATGGCACTTTCATCTTGTGAGCACAGCTCCATGATGTATCACAGTGACACTGGCTTAATCTCAAAGCAAGACTAACAATCATAAGGGTCATAGGTAAATATAGTAAAACTTGTAGAAAAAAGGAACTAGACCGACAAGTAGCAATCACTATACCGTAGAGTGGGAGAGTGCCGTGGAGAGCTTCCTAATGTCACTCTGCGAGTATAATAGCTATGCATTGCTTACCTTTAAACAAATGAGGACCTGATTATGATTAGAAGTAAAATGTATGAACAGACTGAAATAAGAAAACCAAGTAATCCATAAGTCCCACATAAAAATTGTTATCTAGAAATCATAGTTTGTGCTATCTGAAAATCATTTGTTGCAACGACAAAATTAGAGGTTAATTACTTTTTTATTATTGAATTATATTGTAAAGTCTACATCTACAATTTAATCAGAAAGAAATGCTTTGCATTTACATCAAGGACACATTTATTCTAATGGAATAAAACAGACACACACAAAAGACCAAGTACATGTTTTTAAAATATGACTACATGTTTTACCTGGTCCTATTTTTGCTATTTGGACCATACTTTAAAGTGAATTGATCTTACATACATGTTAAGTCTGATTTATCTCCCCACATTTTTAAACACTAAATGAAGCTTCTCACAATTTCTAATCATAAACAAAAGACTGAAAACAATATGGGAAACAAAGTTTAAAAACAAAGAAAAGTTGAGTAAAAGGTGCCCCCTCTATGGCTCATCTCAAAGAAACACTTTTACTCAGAGAGGCAAACATTTCTGATATAGGAGTAAGCTTCCCACTCACTCTGTAGGACTTGTTCACTCTGCAGAAAGACCTCCAAGTCTTTCTGGTCTTAATTGCAAAGTATGTGAAAATGTGTACAAACTATATAAAAGTTAAATATCAGAACAGGGCTAACTGAAACCAAAATTGTGTGCTGGTCTAAATATACATTTTCAGCTTCTTCCTTTTTAAAGAGTATCTTTATTTCAGATGATATTTAAAAATAACTTACATTTTTAGTGTGCTTTATGGCCAATGACTGTAAAGTTGAAACTCAAATGAGTCAGTTTAAAATGTTTACGTCTTATTTAATTCTATTGAAATTTTCATCACCTACTACTTTACGTAACCAGGTAATTCATGAGGTAAATTTCAGCTTAAAAAAAAAATCAACCACAAAGAACCATTTCAAGAGTACACAAATCATAATGCCAGCTGGGCACAGTGGCTCATGCCTATAATCACAGCACTCTGGGAGGCCAAGGCGGATGGATCAATTGAGGTCAGGAGTTCAAGACCAGCCTGGCCAACATGGTAAAACCCCATCTTTACTAAAACTACAAAAATTAGCCAGGCATGGTGGCAGGCAGCTGTAATCCCAGCTACTCGGAGGCTGAGGCAGAACTGCTTAAACCCAAGAGGCAGAGGTTGGAGTGAGCTGTAATTGTGCCACTGCACTCTAGCCTGGGTGACAAATGTGAGACTTTGTCTCAAAAAATAAAAATAAAATTTAAAAATTTAAAAACAAAAAAAATCATAATGCCCACCTCTTATTCAGAGTATACAACTTTATTAACTACTGCGTATGATGTAAAATAAAAGCAAGTACTTTTTTGAGACAGTGTCTCGCTCTGTTGCCAGACTGGAGTGCAGTATCGTGATCTTGGCTCACTGCAACCTCCACCTCCTAGGTTTGAGCGATTCCCCTGCCTCAGCCTCCCAAGTAGCTGGGACTACAGGCGCACGCCACCACGCCCAGCTAATTTTTTTGTATTTTTAGTAGAGACAGGATTTCACCATTTATGGCCAGGATGGTCTCAATCTCCTGATCTCATGATCTTTCCGTAGGGGCCTCCCAACATGCTGGGATTACAGGCGTGAGCCACCATGCCCGGCCCTTTCTGTACTTTCTAATCAAATTATGCTGGGAAATACAGGGCAAAAAAAACTTGGCAAAATTTCCTTTTGGTAACTAGACAATGCAATAATGAATCTAAGTGAAACGTAAGACCAGTGTTTACAATTTCTAACTTCTAAACATACATACACTTATCCAAAACATATTTTGGTTGCAAACTGGATTGACTGATTATAGCCTTATAGCTAGCTAACAGCTTTTTAAAACATAAATAGCTAGCTAACAATTCTCTAAAATATGTGTATGTTACACTAAATGATCTCTGCTAAAAATCAATTGTATATAAATGGGTCTACTGAAGTAGGACTTTCATGATACTGTAAGTCTTAAAAAGTATGATAGGGCTGCAACAATATTATTACTATTAATAAAGGTTACAGAAGACATTATTGCTGTACTTTTCCTCATAAACACCATCAAACTTTGTTGCAGTTACACAAAGTACAACCAAGTTACTTTTCCTCTTACTGAATTTCATTGTCTCACGTTTGTAGTTTTTATTCAGCAGAGAATTCATAAAATCTTTTCTGTAAGAATTCTAAGTATTTAAATGTGTTGCTTCACATTATACTACCATGTTTTGCCCTTCTTGTTTCCCAAATACACAAAAAACAGACATTTTTAAAAAATGAAATAATATGCTCACATTAAAAAAATAAAGCCTACAAAAAGTTCCAGAGCTAAAAAAGATTATTCATATGGCACAAAGTGATCTCCTACTAGTCCAAAGTTCAAAAACATTTTAATGAAGTCCATTTATATATATTTTGTTTGCTTTTCAATGGAATACTACATTTACTGAGGCAAAATCACATTATTTTTAGTTCTTGGAGTCATCAAGTGTACACAAATGTTTTTCAACACAGTTATTAAAAATAGGAGACCAAGTTGACTGTGCCAAAGAGATACCATTCAGTTGGATTTTGTAGCGTTAACAGAAAGAAAATTAGAGAAGGGATTTACTTGGTTGGTTTCCATAGCTTGATAGACCAAAAACAAAAAAACTACCACAACAACAAACAGCAAAATTTTTATCCATACGGGAATGGAGCGTCCCTTTTTTGTCTTTTCTGACTTGACATCTGCCAAGGGAACATACTTAGGAACATATTTAGATGAAAAAGACTCCTCCATCCTGAAATCACTGAGTTCTAATGGCCGGCCTGCAGCCCCTTTGATTGGTCTGCGGCAACTAGCACTGTTGGGAGTGAAAGGAGGAAGAGAAAAATAATTTTAGATAAAGACATGATTTAGAGAAATAACATAAAATGTCATTGCCACTCCTAATTCCAAGCACATTCTCTGACATAACAGAAAATCGATATATATATAAAGCAGTGAGGTCAGTCAGCCTATTTAAAACTTCTCAACATTTTCTATTTTAAAAGTTAGATGGGCCAGGCATGGTGGCTCATGCCTGTAATCACAGCACTTTGAGAGGCTGAGGAGGGCGGGTCACCTGAGGTGAGGAGTTCAAGACCAGCCTGGCCAACACAGTGAAACCCTGTCTCTACAGAAATTAGCCAGGCTGACTGGCGGGTGCCTGTAATCCCAGCTACTCAGGAGGCTGAGGCAGGAGAATTCCTTGAACCTGGGAGGCAGAGATTATAATGAGCCGAGATTGCACGCCTGCACTCCAGTGTGGGCAATAGAGCAAAACTCCGTCTCAAAAAAAAAAAAGTTAAATGCATTCTTTATCAGAAAATAATATTCAAAACATTGATAGTCACTAAACCTGCCTTCTTAAAGGCTCTTCAAAGCTAATGTTTAGGAGTAAAGAGGAAAAACAAAACATAGTTTTGGTTGTGTTTCTTTCAGTTAAAATTTAAGATATACAGGCCAGGCACGGTGACTCAGGCCTATGATCCCAGCATTTTGGGAGGCCAAGGCAGATCATGAGGTCAGGAGTTCGAGACCAGCCTGGCCAACATGGTGAAACCCCATCTCTACTAAAAATATAAAAATTAGCTGGCTGTGGTGGCACGCACCTGTAGTCCCAGCTACTCAGGAGCTGAGGCAGGAGAACTGCTTGAACCCAAGAGGTGGAGGTTTCAGTGAGCCAAGATCATGCCACTGCACTCCAGCCTGGGTAACAGAGTAAGACTTCATCCCCAAAACAAAACAAAAACAAAGACAAAAACAAAACATATATATATATATATATGCATATAATATGTATTAAATATATATACACAAATACAGCCTTTTCAATTAGAAAAGAGAAATTTGGGGGGAAAAGTATCTCTTACTAGATTTTGTTTAGATTTTAAAATATAAATTAAGTAGTAAGTAAATGATTTACTTAAAATCCTTTTACCAAAGTTAATTTTGAAACTCATTCAACTTTCAAGGGTATTTACTGGTGGGCTTAGGGCAATTAAACTGTTCCCCCAAAAAACAGTTCATTCACTTATTTATTTAAGAGTCAGGGAGTAGATGGAGTCTCATTATGTTGCCCAGACTGGTCTCAAACTCCTGGGCTCAAGCAATCCACCTGCCTCAGTCTCTTGAGTAGCTGGGACTATAGGCATGCACTATTGTACCAGAGTCCAAAAGAACAGCTTAATTCTGGGCACAGAGGTACATTAACTTTGTGATGAAGAATTAAAAATAAAGATTCCCTACTAGAATACACCAGTATTCGTGTCAATGTATCTGAATACCTAATTCCTGTTGGTGTAGATGCTTCATAGGGGAACATTTCCTTAAGAATATCCCTTTCTACTCTTCTTTCCTCTGTTTTTTCTCCCACCTAATAAGAAACAAACAAACAATCACAAGTTAAAATTTAGTGTAAACGCAAAATAATTAAAACATAATTTTAAATAAAAGTTTTAGAGAACAAATACCCTTAAACTCTATCATTTGGCAGATTTTAAAACTGCCATTTCTAAAGTATTATCTAGGTATTCACATGTTTCCAAGGCTCTCTTCAAGTTTCTTTAATATAAAGATACCTTATCTATGTAGTTATCAGGGTGAAAAACTGCCACACATTCAAATAATTGGGGGAAAAAAATTCAGTAACCTAACACGGCAGTGTTAATTCCCTCATTGATTTTCTATGTTTTTCACTATTAAGAGTATATTGTTTCTTCATTTAAGAATTCTATAATAAAAGATAAAATTCAGAAGATACTCAATTAACATGAACCTTTAGCAAATTTTGTTTTTAAACTATAGAGTCAATGCAATATGCCCAAATTTAAAGAATACAGAATAATGTTTGGCTTGTTTTGCTATGTTTACCTTTATGTCCAGAACAAAATAATAAATGTTTCAGCTCCTTTTGTAAGGATTCATCCAAATTAATATGCACCATGCAGTTAGTACTTTCAAGCTTAATTATACAGAAGTTAATCCATTCCAGCACCACATAAAGTAACCTTAAAGTCTCTTATTTGACCCGTCAACAAAATAAAGTGTAGCCACCCTCACAGCCCAGCAGCACTTTCAAACTTGCATTCATGACAAACAGAACATATTTGTAAGCAGCACACAAATGACCACTCCCTTGAAAACTGGAGCTTAAAACGAATATAGTAGCAAGAGGAGAGTATTAGCATGTCATAATATATTAGTTATTTCTGTTTTCAATAATAAAAGTGTCCTTAAAATAATAATATATGCATATTTACACACACCACCCAATAAAGAAAGCTCTGCTCCCTCCCACTCCAAAAAAAAAAAAAAAGAAAACAAATATAAATAAATATTTCCTCTTTGAAAGATCAATGATATCATCGATCTAAATGATATTCATTTACTTCAGCTCTTGTCAATGGTTTCTTTGGTGCTCTTCTGGATATGTCTGAGAATTCAGTGATTGGCAGAATAGGAGATGCATGCTTGAAATTTCCAGTCAACCTATTGACAACCTGCCAAGATTCAAATTATTCAGACTCAGAATTATCCAAACATAACACAGACACTTAAAAAGATATTTTATCTCTGTAATATTAGAAATTTTCCCTTAGTAAAGATTTAAGCAACAGCAGCTACAAACACAACTCTGTGCTTCATATACAAAGCTCATTCTTCAAATATTTTAACAAAAATTATTCTTATACTTTCTTGTACATGAATCAGATTTCTGTACATAAATTGGATATTATAGAAAAATTCTAAAATTCAGAACTATATGGGAAAAATCAGTTTAAAACTAAAAAAAAAAAAAAAAAATGTAAATTTGAGATTTGCCAAAATTTACCACCTCCCCATTTCCAATTAAAGGGCAATTTACAAAGAAAACCACTTGTATAGTTTATGAAACATATTTACTAAGGATTCGTTGCTTGAAGCCATTATAGTTTCAGCTATGGGAGTACTCTCTGAAATTACTGCACCATCTATACGAAAATGTTCTGAAGTTTCCACCTGTTAGTTTGAAAACAAAACGAAAACAATAAATATAAAATAATACTAAAACCCTACCAATCTGAAAACCCAATTCTAAGGAATAAGCCTTGCATCACCCTTTTCCTTGGAGTTCTTCTTGACCCTCTTGTAGATTCCCTAGTTAATGCCTGCAGAGGTCCGCCTTTTGAAGATCCACTTGTCCATTCAGTCTCAGTTATTCCAGCTTGAGAATAGCTCTATTCAAGCATCAACACATTAAAAAGTCATATTCTAACATCAAATACTGTAATAAAGGCCATAATGGCACACTGAGAAGCCATAAAATAAAAGCCTCCAAATGCTGGCATTTACAAACAATGCTATGCCCTCAAAATATTCCTAAATTAATTGAACTAATATTTAGGCATCAGAAAACACTTAAGTGGTAAAATACACTAAAGAATCCATCTATAATAGCTCACAAATTATAAAAATGATGGGAAAAAACACACATCTATCATCACCAGTTCCTTTTTGACTTTTTGTTTCAGAAAACCCTTAAACGTGGGAAAATACACTAAAGAATCCACCTATATTAGCTCATAAATTATCATAAAAATGATGGGAAAAAAAGTACATCAACTATCACTGGTTCCCTTTTTGACTCATTGTTTGCTATTTGGCTCTAGAATTGGAGCTGCTACATCTGTCTAAACAAAAAGCAGACTGATCATGACTTAGAAGAAAGTCATCTATTATAAGTTAATTTCCTTTTAAAACAAAAATACAAACTTTTATAATTGTTGTTATAAGGCTCCAGGTTCGTTCCCCGGCATCTCCACCAAAAAAAAAAAACAAACTTTTATAATTGTTAGCATACACTAAACGTTATTTTCATATGGTCAGAATCATTTTAGTAGAATGAGTTTAAATTATAATCCCACATATAGCTTATTTGCATTAAAGAATTCACAGGTGTCAAACTTTTCTTGGAAATAGATAAAAAATTAGGCAGCCACAAAACTCCTGTGGTCACTCTTATAATGAATATGCAAGCCTACTGTCACTTTCAAATCTCAATGCTATCCATATGTCATTACAGAAAGATAGAAAGTAATAGCTGTTACCTTTCAATCCCAGATTAATTTCTTTTTTCTTTGAGACAGAGTTTCGCTCTTTTGCCCAGGCTGGAGTGCAGTGGTGTGATCCCGGCTCACAGCCACCTCTGGTTTCAAGAGATTCTCCTGTCTCAGCCTCCCAAGGCGCTGGCATTACAGGCGCCTGCCACCATGCCTGGCTAATTTTTGTATTTTTAGTAGAGATGGAGTTTCACCATGTTGGCCAGGCTGCTCTTGAACTCCTGACCTCGTGATCCGCTCACCTTGGTCTCCTAAAGTGCTGGGATTACAGGTGTGAGCCGCCTCGCACAGCCAATCCCAGAATAATTTCTTTCACTGATCATTCCTCATTTTAAAAAAATCCAGCAGTTCTTACATACTAATTTAAAACCCATTAAGACCAGTTCTTAAATTGTAATGTGCCTATCAATCATTTGAAGCTTTTGTTAAAATGCAGATTCTGATTCCATAGCTCTTGGGTAGTGTCTGAAATTCCAAACTCCTAGTAGCAAGGTTTTCAGTTTTGAACCCACTATTACCAGATGATTCTTTTAAATTATTTTAACTAGAGAACATCCATCAATGATTAGTATTATAGAATGTGTCTCTGTTGTCACTTCTGTTTTCAAGCTAATATTTAACCTAGATTACTAACGGATAATTTTATGTCCAAGTCAGTGTCTATGAAATTTAAAGAAACATTTTTTTAAAAACTTTAATCCTGTTATAATAGTGGTCATCCAACAAATATGCCTAAATGGCTGGAAGTAATGTTACCAAAAACAAAAAATACTACGCAAGTTACAGACATAGTCTCATAAGTCATGGTTTTGTATTTATCTATATTTGGAATTGACATTGTAAGAGTTTTGAGGACAGGTGTGGTGGCTCATGCCTGTAATCCCAGCACTTTGGGAGGCTGAGATGGGCAGATCACCTGAGGTCAGGAGTTCGAGACCAGCCTGACTAACATGGAGAAATCCCTTCTCTATTAAAAATACAAAATGATCTGGGAGTGGTGGCGCATGCCTGTAATTCCAGCTACTCGAGAGGCTGAGGCAGAAGAGTAGCTTGAACCTGGGAGGCAGAGGCTGTGGTGACCCGAGATCGTGCCATTGTACTCTAGCCTGGGAAAGTAAGAGCAAAATTCCGTCTCAAAAAAAAAAAAAAAAAGAGAGAGAGAGGAGTTTTCAGTCACAATCAGAATCTCTGGATTCCTTATCAATTAGGAAATATTTGTTGAATGCAAATTACTCCCAAAGAGAAATCTGTAAACAAATTACAGACATACATAGAGTAAGTGCTTTTTGTTTTTTTTGAGACACTCTTGCTCTGACACTCAGGCTAGGGCACAGTGGCACAATCTCAGCTCACTATAACCTCCAAACTCCAAGTTCAAGCGATTCTCCCACCTCAGCCTCCTGAGTAGCTGGAAGTACAGGCACTAGCCATCACGCCTGGTTGATTTTTTGTATTTTTAGTAGAGATGGGGTTTCACCATGTTGGCCAGGCTTGTCTTGAATTCCTGACCTTAGGTGATACACCCACTCCTCAGCCTCTCAAAGTGCTGGGATTGAGGGTGTGAGCCACTGCACCTGGCCAAAGTAAATGCTTTTTAATAGTCCAATTTCTAAATATTTGAAAGAATAGTTTTATAATTTGAGATTCTCAATCCTGTGGCACAGTATCATCAAGGAAAGCTTTAAAAAAAAAAAAATCAAATGCCCCTAACCCTACCATAACCAATTAAATCAGAATCTCTTCTAGAAGGGCCTGGGCATAGATAATTTCTAAAGCTCCTGAGATAATTAAAATCTACCTTAATCTAAATAACCCACTATCAATTTAAGTAAAACATGACCAACATGGTTATTCATACTAAATTTAAACAACAACAACAAAAAAACAGTCTCATATTCCTCCATTAAAGAACAGTACTTTCAGATACTGCTCATGGGAATGAGAAATGCTTCAACTCATATGTAGAGGAGTGTAATGGTGAAATTACCTAGCAATTTTACTTGTAGACATCCCCAAGATAAATTGGCAAAAAATATGCAATGACACATGTAAAATGCTGCTCATGGTTCTTCCTGGCATTATTCATAACAAGACAGCTGAAAAAAACTCAAATATTCACCAAATGGAGAGTGGTTAAATTACAGTACATCCATAAAATGCAACACATAAAATGCAGTTGTGCAAAGCAATAAGGAAGATGGCTATATTCTGACATGGAGTAATATCTAGGATATGTGTTTAGGTTAAAAACAGAAAAATAAAGGTACAAAGCAGGCTGCCTTTTATGTAAGGGGAAAGCATATATAAATCTATATAGTTACTTATATTTTCAAAAACAAAAATAGAAACCAAAACTTAATAAAAATGGTTATCTACAGATGGAAGGGGAAAGGATAGAAGCCAGAATTCTGACTCTACCTTACTTTGCCTACATAGAACTACATATATACAATTAAAAATTAATAAAAGAAAATACAATCCTAATATTACAGAACAAAAAACCTAACTATATATTAAGTTGGTGGCCGTATGACACAAAGAAAAAAATCCTTTCAAGTGAATTTAAGCACAGTAGTTTGACTTTACATTCTAGTGGGCTATGTCCAGACAAGGAAAACAAAATCCCAGATTGCATTTAACAGCCTTATTGTTAGTAGCAATACTGTATTATTTAGAAACACATATATGTTGTGATACTTACATAAGTAAAAATATCATTTGAAGAACCAAGATATTCAGCATAAGAGAAAAAGATACAAGTATAACACCCAAAATTAGCCTGTATCTGTAAATTTGAAATATCCCCGTGAATTAATGATTTACCAAGTACTACCTACAAAAAGACCCGGAAACAATGACAACCAGTAGTAACGAACAGGACAACACACAAACTGTTGCCTCCATATAGTATTTTCTATGAAAAGGATCAGGGTTCCTTGGAAACATGGCTGATTCCAGGTATGATACAGGAAGTATACAAGAGCCTGGGACATCTTAGTGTTCAAGAAAACAAGAAACTATCAAAGATAAATGGGGGAGGGAATTAAAAAATACAGGAACCAACTTAGTAATTCCTAATGGCTAGAGATGGCACAATGTGAACATGAAAAAAGAATAATGACGACAACTGATCATAAATTCAATACATAAAAAAACTAGAGTAATCAAAAAAAAAGAATTGGCCAGGCACAGTGGCTCATGCCTGTAACCCCAGCACTTTGGGAGGCCAAGGTGAGAGTATCACTTGAGCCCAGGAGTTTCAGACCAGTCTTGCCAACACAGCAAAACCTTCTCTCTACAAAAAATACAACAGTTAGCTAGGTATGGTGGTGTGCGCCTACGGTCCTAGCTACTTGGAAGACTGAGGCAAGAAGATCCCTTGGGCTCAAGGTTGAGGATATAGATCATGCCACTGCACTCTAGCCTGGGCAAGAGCATCTGACACACAAAATTTTTTTTATTGATCACCTTTTGAAGTGACATCAATAATTAATTTAAAAACTGACAAAAGGGAAAAGCATTTCTCCTAGTTCTCTTGTATGAATTTATTTCAAGGAAACTATGAAGTTCATAAGGAAAAATTCTTCATAGAGGAATTTCAGTAAAAGAATGAGAAAAATAAACATTTTTTTGATTAAGAGAGACTCCATCTCAAAAAAAAAAAAAGTAACGAAAGCTTACTTTTACTTACAAAATAGACCTAGGAAATAATCATCAATGGCTGTTAGAACCACTAAATGAAAGGGCAATGTGGAACTTTACAATGGATGGATTAGGCTTTCAACATCTAAACCAATTCTAATTTTGGCATAATCAAAAAGACGCTCTATACCTCCTGAAACGATGTAATAGGAGGGCCACAGCATCATTTATTAAGTATTCTTGTGAAAGCAACTGAACGCGGATCTGAACAACCCTCTGGATCTGTGCCATCCAACATGTTAGGCACTAGCCACATGTGGCCATTTAAATAAAAATTTAAAAAGTTTCTCAGCCACACTAGCCACCATTCAAGTAGTCAACAGCTAGTGGCTACTGTAACGGATAGCACAGATACAAAACATTTCTATCACAGAAAGGTCTACTGCATAGCTCACTACAGGTCTAACCCACTCTACAGAAATGAAGCGCAGAGAAAATCAAATTAAATGACATAAAGAAGCAACGTGCCAAATCCAGAATGTTGGGAAATTCTCTAACGACCTAGTTTTAACAACCTAGTTTCTTCACCAAATAAATGGAGGGAAGAGAAACAGTTACAGTGGTAAGAGTTACAGATTTGATTAAAATTAGATTAAAACAACTAAAAATCAAACATGATATGTGGCTCCTGTTTGGATCCTGATTTGAACAACATAATCATAAATGACACATTTATGAAACTAGAGAAATTTGAACACGAATTAGATATGAATAAACTAATTTTATTAGGTGTGATATTGACATTGTTACTGGAACAGCACTTTCAGAGATATATGCTAAAATACTGACTTTTTAATATGTGAACCAATATGTCAGAGATTACTTCAATATATTCCAAAAAAAAGCAAAACAAAAAAATCAAAAGCAATTTAAGACAGGGCACGGTGGCTCATGCTTATAATCTTAGCACTCTGGGAAGCCAAGGCATGGATCACTTGAGGTTAGGAGTTCTTGAGATCAACTTGGCCAGCGTGGTGAAACCCCATCTCTAATAAAAATACAAAAAAACTAGCCAGGTGTGGTGGTGCATGCCTGCAATCTCAATTGAGTAGGACGCTGAGGTAAGAGAATTGGTTGAACCTGGGAGGCAGAGGTTTCAAGTGAGCCAAGATCGCACCATTGTACTCTAGCCTGGGCAACAGAGGGAGATTCCATCTCAAAAAAAAAAAGTAATGAAAGCTGGAGGGTGTAAGATGATGAAACAAAACTGACGAAACACTGATAACTGACAACTGTAGCACAGCTGTAACTGGAAGGTCATTAACTCTTCCCTCCACTCTTCTACATGTTTTAAATTTTCTGCATTAAAGCCACTGTCTAATTCTGCCTGTCATCTAAACCAACACTCCTTTGACTATTTTGCCCCTCAGTTTAGATTCCCCCAGCTCAATTATCCCTTAGACCATCTTTATTTTATTTATTTATTTACTTTTTTTTTGAGACGGCGTTTCGCTCGTTACCCAGGCTGGAGTGCAATGGCGCGATCGCGGCTCATTGTAACCTCCGCCTCCTGGGTTCAGGCAATTCTCCTGCCTCAGCCTCCTGAGCAGCTGGAATTACAGGCACGCATCACCATGCCCAGCTAATTTTTTGTATTTTTAGTAGAGATGGGGTTTCACCATTTTGACCAGGATGGTCTCGATCTGTTGACCCCGTGATCCACCCGCCTCGGCCTCCCAAAGTGCTGGGATTACCGGCTTGAGTCACCACGCCCGGCTATTTATTCTTGAGATGGAGTTTCGCTTGTCACACAGACTGGAGTACTGTGGGGCTATCTCGGCTCACTGTAAAATCTACCTCCTAGGTTCAAGCAATCCTCCTGCCTCAGCCTCCCAAGTAGCTGGATTACAGGCCCCTGCCATGTTGGGCAGGCTGGTCTTGAACTCCTGACCTCAGGTGATCCACCCACCTGGCCTAGACCATCTTTAATACCTAGACCATCTTTAACACCATGCCCCCTCCCCTTCTTTTAACCTATTATATGATCAGTCACATACTCTTGCTAGCACCATATCATCTTGCCTTCAAACTTTGGACCAAAATTTTCCATGCTTCTCTGTTTCAGTGTCCTTCACCAGATTTTCCTAAGTTCTCTTGTTCTGTTATTTCCTTATTCTTCAACATGCTCCTGAAGCTCTTTGTTAGGAACTACTACATAAAAGGGCAGTAAAATGTGTATTCCAGTATTTGGTTCTATGTTAAACAAAATCTTCATTCATTCAATGCTCTGTACATTCTTGTCACTAAACTCATTTCCAAAAAATCGTTCTGAAATTCAACTTATCAACTAAAGCAAATGAAGGGAAAGATTTGGCTTAAGGAGTCAAGAATAATTCCTCTAAGGATTTGATTTTAAAATGGCAAACAGGCCAGGTGTGGTGGCTCACACCTGTAATCCAAGCACTCTGGGAAGCTGAGGTGGGTGGATCACCTGAGGTCAGGAGTTCAAGACCAGCCTGGCCAACATGGTGACCATTTCTACTAAAAATACAAAGATCAGCTGGGGGTGGTGGCATGTGTCTGTAATCCCAGCTACTGGGGAGGCTAAGACAGGAGAATCACTTGCTGAGGGAAAGGGGAGGATGTGGTGGACGGAGGTTGCAGTAAGCAGGGATCACACCACTGTACTACAGCCTGGGCGACAAGAGCAAAACTCTGTCTCAGAAAGTGAAAAAAAAAAAAGACAAACAGGAGATGGAAAGGATAAATAACCAACTAGGCAGATCTTTGTGCTAGATATAGTAGGGGTAAATTACTCTAGGAATAGCTGTCTTATAAAGCATTAGCCAAATTAACGCTGGGTTAGTCAACAATTGGTTCTCTGTTCATTTACACCTATGCTTATTTTTCCCTTAAGTTTCTCAAATTTTAGTTCTGAAAAACTGAATTGCCTCTCCCACAATAAAAAAGGCAAATTTTCATCTGAAATTAGGAAAGAAAACTGTGGTCTTAGGACCTGACTAGCTTCAGAGTTTAGGGAAGAATCACAGAAGACAAGACAGGCACATAAAATCAAAGTGAGAAATCTAGAGACAAAGACACAAATATAATACCTTTCCATTGCCTTTTAAAGAAACTGTGTCAAAAGTACCTAGATATTTCCACCTTTTAAAATATTTCTTCAAGATGCAGTATAAATGCCTTTGAACTACGCTTAGCACAGACTCACAGATGAGACATATATTAAAAACTTGCTTTTGCTGTAATCAAAGGCTACACTACTGACCAAACTCACAAAGTTGGGATTTCTAATATCATTTAACAACAAAATTAAGTTTATTTAGTGTGCTGGAATCTGGGTGTCAACCCTTAAAGGCTAAAAATTAGTGTTGTCAGATTATTTATACTTGTACATGGTGATCATAAAACTAAAGATACCTGGTTGTGCTCAACTCTTCTTTGCTTGAGTGTTACTGGAGTCTTTGCTCTGCCCTTTAGTGGTTCTCTCTTCTCAA
Organism: Callithrix jacchus; assembly: GCF_049354715.1. Taxonomy (NCBI): domain Eukaryota; kingdom Metazoa; phylum Chordata; class Mammalia; order Primates; family Cebidae; genus Callithrix; species Callithrix jacchus. The sequence goes on along the minus strand of NC_133510.1, from coordinate 101,625,458 downwards.
GCTTGAGCTCTATTTTAGAGTCTGGAAATAACATTGGAGAAACCATTACTCTCTGGAAACACAATAAATGATAATGTATTCCTAATATTAATCTGGAACCCTGGTTTTAGGCACATTAAAAGGTAAAAAACAAGTCTACTGGTAATACCTCACTAGTCAAAATTGTCTAACTGCAATATGTCTTGAAAACTTTTCCATGATTTATCCCATTTTTTGCTTATCTCCCTCTTTCATCTGACCATTTCTTCCTATTTCTCCTTTCCTTTATCTGGGACTAATAGTTTTGAACATGAAGTGAATTCAAAATGCTCCCACAAAATCTTTTCACTAAAAACAATTTAGATGTGGAAACAGGCCATTTAAAACACAGAGTTGTTACCATTGTTTTGTTCATACAGTATACTACTATTGTACAGCAAAGGTTGGCTTACTAAATTATAATTTGGAACATGGAAGGGAAATTTTAAAAATGAAACAGAAAAAAACCTCATATAGCACCAAGCTTTTCTAATAAATAACTGCCGTAACATTAGTAAGTACAGTATAAAAGGTTTTTAGATCTAGTTACAAAAAACCTAGACACAACTGAGGTAAAGGAATCTTGTTCACAGAAAAGTATAAACAATCATAAATCACTTCTCATCCCATTCCATAGAACAAAAATAACATTTCTTAGAAGAAAATATAGTTTGACTTGTCACCATGATAGTTACTAGCCTAACAATCCAGGAATATGATCTATCAAATCTTTTTGTTTGGTACAACCCCCAGCAATATAAAGTCCATTTTATGCTTTGTTAACTCAGAATCTAAGAATTAGAAACCACAAAGTAAAAAGACCCATTAGTAGTGGAATAGAAACGGATTAAACAAATACGTTTAATCAAGTTACAGATTAAATTCCTCTTATAAATTTAGATTCCAACAGTCAATAAAAACATGGTTTTTCTTCCTCAAACGGAAGAAAAACCATATAATAATCAGAATATTTTCAATTATACTACCGAAATGTCAAAGTCAGTTTTAATGATGAAATGGAAAAGGGGTGTTCATATGCAAATGTTCAACTTGATGCAACTCCAAGAATAAAGCACACATAACAACATGTTTCTGGAGACCACACAACACTGTTCAAATTTAACAACTTTATTGAATTTGCAGAAGCATTCTACAGTATTACATTAAAAAAAATCACATAGCACTCAGTAGGTACATGTATACATGTACATTTCAGAAGACAACAAATAAAATTACTCTCACAAAGCTGCAAAGATAGACACGTATAATCTAAGAATGTGGTAATGGCCAGAGGGAGTACCCAAGAGACCGTATTTTGTTACACTTAGGGCTACCATTTTCCACAATACTTCTATAGTTAGACTATTATCTTACAATCAGAGAAATGAAAAGATAATACACTGCTTTATACAGATACACAGATACTGGAATATAGTATAATTTCTTATGGCTTAAAAATATTAAATTTGCTTTTAGATTCTGTATTGTTAAACTTAACTTTCCACAAAATACAATATATCGTGAAAGCAAAGTATTATTAGTATTTTTTTTTAAAGCCCCATTATCTGACAAAATAGATGGTGAACATGCACTATCCCAGGATATCTACTATTATCCAAAGAAGTGTTTCTCAAAGTGTGGTCCATGAATTGGTTGCTACCAGTCAATGAAAAGATAACTGACCTAAAAAGTATCTCTAGATTTAAATTCTTCTGCATGCTTATCTTGCCTGTGGATTAGTAACAGTTGTGGACTGGCATTTTGAGTTGCATTGATCTAGACTACTATGAATGATGTTGCACACATGAGTAAATAAACAAAATATGAGCAAAAATATAGGTAAGTTTTAGAAAGTGAAAAGATACTGAGATAAAAGTATCAAAAACAAAATCACTGTTCTGAATGTGTAAATGTTTAATTCTGTCCTAGGTATAAAGCAGAATACATATTATGCTATTAAACAGTAAAGACTCCTTATAGCCTAATTAGAATTCTCTTTTTTTGGCGAATTATAAAAGTGTAAGTAAAACAGGAAATAGAAAACCACTTAGAGACTAATATGTGATCTAGAAAGCTTTAAATCGTTTGTACCAGCCTTCCTATCTATCCAAATCTGTAAAAAAGAAAAGTAGTTCTATACAGGAAATTACTTTTATATTGTAATTTAATGGGTAGAAGCTTAACATTTTGCAATTAGCCTGGTCTGGAAACTAAAATAACCTTAACAGAAAAGAAAATGTTGGCATAAAGTACCCGAAATTCATAGAAAAGCTTCTGGGTTCCCCATATCAAAGATCAGATGTCTTTTTGTCTTAATTTTATTAGTGCTTATTTCCACGTTTTTTAATTACTTTGTATACTTCTCCCCCGAATAATGTTCCACCTTTAAAGGGAGTAGCAGCCAGCTTATTCTTAGAAGCTAAATTAATTTTGCAATCCTTAAGCCAGAGGTATCGACGACCTACAGTGGAATTTCCCATGGTATGGGCAGCCATCTTCACCTCATCAAATGCAGCTTCGCAAATATATGAGGCTGCATCATATGTTTTGCTCAGAATCCCAAGGGCTTGGTGTGTATCTGAGCTAAGAATCTGTGCAGCTTGACTAATGTCTGCCTGCACAGCCTTAGCTACAAAGGCCGTGTGGGTAGCAATCTGCAATGCTGATGCTGCAGCTTCATATGCTCTACAGAGTGCTAAGTCGAGCTGTTTGTCACAAGACTCAGTGGAGGCTGCTTGAATACCTGCTGGTGGAGTGGCTTCAGAAATAAACTCTAGGATTTCATCATCTACTTTTGGAACTGATAATATCCGTGTTGCCTCCCTAGATGAAACTGGATATTTGCATGCCAGTGAAGGCAGCTGCCTATCAACTTGCTGCCATTCTTCTTCGATTACTTTTAAAATAGATTCATGGAAGGGAAAAGAGAGTTCTGAGGCATCTATTTTATCATGCTGTGATTGCTTACACATGTCTAGACCTAAGGTAGTGAGTGAATGAGAGATAACAGTTTTGGCAGAAGAAGACATCAGTTCAGATCCAGGTATATTCTGAAATCCCACAAAGGAACCTGAATCCCTTTCATCTACTGACTTCTCACTCAGTCTAGGGACTTTTCGTGGAGGAGACTGGAATTCAGTTTCTTGAAACTTAGACTGATCAATTATCTTCTGTATGTTTTCTACATCCAGTTGGGGTATAGATTTAGAAGTCCCAGGCAAACTACCTACCCCACCCTGGACCAACAGAGAATTGACATAATCTCTGATTGCCTGAGCAAGTGGTGGAGAAATTAGTTGTGAGCTCTCAGACTCTTCTAGTGCTTTCCTTTTACTGGAGAGAATCAACTGATCTGAAATATGGGACCTCTCAGAACATAATGGTTGAATTCCACTTTTCTGTCTACCGCAAATATTTTCTACTATGTCTTTATAGTAAGCAGTGGTCGTTTCTTTAATCAGTGAAGGAGAAGCTGCAGCAGAGACCAACATGGCAGTGTGTTCAGGCTGAGAAGATGATGAAGAACTTTGCTCTAAACACCTATCATGGCTAGACTTGGATGAAATGATCAAATTCCCTTCAGAGGCTAACTTCTGCAACTGTCCCCTGCCAGGCAAGTTTGTGGCAACAAGAGGCTCCCTAGGTAGGTCTCGCTTAGAAGTATGTACTTTCTTAGCTGCCTGTAGTTCAGTACTGCCCAAAGGAGGACGGGTGGAGATTTCAGGAAAAGAAATACCCTGAAAAAATCCACCACCAGAGGGAGTAGTTCCAAGTTCAGAAAAAGGAACAAAATCCCTAGTGGACTTCACTTTCTTGTGTTCTTTCTTCTTTCCTGTAGAGGCAAAAGAGGCAGGAAGTTTAAGCATTACCTGTGTTTGAGCTCATTTTATTTTTTGCCTCTTTGCTAAAAATAGTGCTGTCAAAGGAAAAGACTATAATTTCATATTCTGAATAACTAATCTGGCAGATTTGCCCTGATAGACAATGCTTATGGAGATATAAACAATTTGGGTCAAATAATCACAAGACATGAATTAAAAGTTTACAAAAATCAAGTTGTACTTATAATTTTTTTTTTGAGACAGTTTTACTCTTGTTGCCCAGGCTGGACTGCAGTGGTGCAATGTTGGCTCACTGCAACTTCCAACTCCTGGATTCAAGCTATTCTCCTGCCTCAGCCTCCCAAGTAGCTGGGATTACAGGCATGCGCCCAGATGCCTGGCTAATTTTTGTATTTTTAGAGGAGACGGTGTTTCACCATGTTGGCCAGGTTGGTCTCAAACTCCTGAACTCAGTTAATCCACTGGTCTCTGCCTCCCAAAGTGCTGGGATTACAGGAATGAGCCACCACACCCGGCCCTAAAGGACACTTCTTTAATGTACTAAAAAAATATTTAAACAGAATGATCAAATTTTAAGCTACCATAGTCTACTAAGAATATGGTCAAAATATTTGCTTTAAAGTTGCCTTGAGGTCAGACTAACAAAAACACTACATAATTTCAATGCCTATCAATAGAGACCATAGAAAATATGCCATATTTAAATGCTACCACTATGTATTAATTATGAGGAACAAACAAATAGAGATGTAATTAATAGGATTTTAAAAATACCGAGTAAGGGAAAGCAAGTGATAAGATTTAGCATATTGTTTATATCAATTTTTATTCTTAAAGTACTAAATAATAGCATGTATTAGATAAATGTGTACGTAAAAAATAAACTGGAAAGATAGGCATCTAATTGATAACAGTAGTTACACTTCTGTGGAGGCAACTGGTACAGGTAAGTACAAGAAACTTTGCCTTTACTTGTAATACTTTATTCTCTCAGAAAAATGGGGAAAAAAAAGAAAAATGAGATTTGAAGCAAAAAAGATAAGCTAACTGGCAATTTGAGGTGATGGAAAATTAGAAATTTGTACTATGTTGTTTCTTAGATTTCTCAATAAAAAGTATTTAAATCAAATTACTAACAAAATTATCCTAATGACATTAATAAAAATTGTATATCTTGTCAATATTGTTTTAAATTTTACCTTCTTCATGGTCACTGCATTTTGTGTGAAAAAATTACATACATTTGATCAAATCATTTAAAATTTTACCTTCTTCATTGTCACTATATCTGTCAGAATCATTACTTCCATTCTGCCTTGTACTTTCTGCTGAAGAAGAAACTGTTGGCAGAGGAGTAGAAGATCTTGATTCTGTTCCTTGTTCCCTCAGTTTCAAAAGCTTCTTCTCATATAGCTTCCTGGTTGTTCCTGAGTTAAAGCAGAACTTGCTTTAGTACTTGTATTGTCTCATTTAGGGTGCAGCTCGGACAATATCTTCAGCAACATTTTAAGTTTATTTTCACCTTTTCCTTTTCTAAACTCAAATTCTTAAAAACACTATATAATGTGGCCAGACACAGTGACTCATGACTGTAATCCTGGCACTCTGGAGGCTGACGCAGGTGTGTATCACTTGAGGTCAGGAGTTTGAGACCAGCCTGTCCAACATGGTGAAACTGCATCTCTACTAAAAATGCAAAAATTAGCCAGGTGGCGTGGCACACATCTGTAATCCCAGCTACTTGGGAGGCTGAGACAGGAGAATTACTTGAACCTAGAGGTAGAAGGAGCAGTGAGCCAAGATCGCACCACTGAACTCCAGCCCAGACGAGGGAGTGAGACACTGTCTCAAAAGGAAAAAAAAAAAGGCTGAAAAGGCTGGGCCCCGTGGATTACCTGAGGCCAGAAGTTCGAGACTAGCCTGACCAAAGCGGTGAAACCCCGTCTCTACTAATAATACAGAAAATTAGCCAAGCCTGGTGGTGGGCACCTGTAATCCCAGCTACTCAGCAGGCTGAGGCAGGAGAACTGCTCCAGGAGGCAGAGGTTGCAGTGAGCGGAGACTGCAGCACTGCATTACAGCCTGGGCAACAAGAGTGAAACTCCATCTCCAAAAAAAAAAAAAGAATAAATAAACACGTACCCACAACTATATAATGAACTCTTTTCTACAACAGGTGTTTTTCTGAGAAACGACATTTCTTTTAATAGCATGCAATACATAGTAGATGAACACAGGCCTTACTGTAGATGACCTACTAAAGAGCCATATATAGCTATTTTTGACTAAAGTCTTAAACTTGTGTATTTTCTCCATTACTGTGTAATAGTACTCACCAACGTAGCAAGATAACATATAAGGAGATTGTACATCTATGAAGAATAACTATGATTAAACTTCCATAACTCTAAGATATCAATATGCCTGTAATTAGCCATTCAGTTATAGGGAAAAGTTCTATAAATCACATTTAAATATACAACTTTGCAGTTAAAATGACCTTTCATGGAAAACACATATCAGAAAGCAAAATTGATCATAAATTCCAACAGCAATGACAGTTTAAAACCAAAATAGATTTTATTTTGTTTTACACTAGCTGTGAGTCTTTCTTTAACTTCTGAAGGATGAGCAAAATAACAATGAGTATTGTTTTTAGAAGTAATATGTGTCCAGAAATGTAATATAAGTAGCCTTAAGATGAACAGGTGATACACCAACATGTAATTTAATGTATGCTGATATTATAAACACACATTTTTCAGTCTCCCTTCTGAAATTTTTTTTTTCTGACAGGGTCTAGCTGTTTCCCAAGCTGCAGTGCAGTGATGCAATCATAGCTAATTACAACCTTGAACTTGTGGGCTTAAGCAATCCTCCCACCTCTGCCTCCTGAGTAGCTGGGACTACAAGTATGCACCACCATGCCTGGCTAATTTTTTTTTTTTTGATAGAGACGAGGATTCACTATGTTGCCCAGGCTGCTCTTCAACTCCTGAGCTCAAGCAATTCCACTGCCTTGGCCTCTCAAGGAGCTGGGACTATAGGCATGACCTACCATGCCCAGGCCCTTTTAGAATTTTAAATTAAAAAATGTTAAGAGTTTGATGGATATCCATTGATAACTAACTGTACACAAATAGGCTTACTATTATGTGGAAGCAGTGTATACATTAAAACAAAATATTCTAAATCTTTATTTGCAACTACACCTATAGCAAAACCTACCAAATCTCTAGTGTTCACAATTTTATGTAACTTTAAGACTATCAAGAGCAGATGCAGTAGCTCATGCCAAAAACACCTAGGATTTAGGAAGGCCTAGGTGGGAGGACTGCTTGAGCCTAGGAGTTCAAGACCAGCCTGGGCAATATGGTGACAAAAAATACATTCCTACAAAAAATACAAAAATTATTTACGTGTAGTGGCACATGCCTGTGTTCCCAACTACTTGGGAGGCTGAGGTGGGATTACTTGAGCCCAGCAGGTTGAGGCTGCATCAAGTTGTGACTATGCCACTGCAGTCTAGAGTGAGCAACAGAGCAAGACCTTGTTTCCAAAAAAGAAAAGAAAAAATATCAAAACAGACCAGACATGGTGGCATATGCCTGTAATTCCAACACTTTGGGAGGCTGAGGCGGGCGGATCATGAGGTCAGGAGTTCAAGACCAGCCCGGCCAGCATGGTGAAACCACGTCTCTACTAAAAATACAAAAAATTAGCTGGGCATGGCGGCACATGCCTGTGATCTCAGCTACTTGGGAGGCTGAGGCAGGAGACTTGCTTGAACCCAGGAGGCAGAGGTTGCAGTGAACTGAGATCGTGTCATTGCACTCCAGCCTGGGTGAGAAGAGCAAACTGTCTCAGAGAGGAAAAAAAAAAAGATACTAAGGCTAGGAATTTAATAACGGCATTAACAAGTCAGTCATCTTTTTTTTTTTTTTTTGAGAAAGTGGGTCTTGCTTCACTTCTGTGGCTGGAGTACAATAGCCATCATGGCTCACTGCAACCTTGACAACCCCCCACCCCTGGCCCCGGGGTGGGGGGCTCAAGCAATCCTCCTGCCTCAGCCTCCTGAGTAGCTGGGACAACAGAATTGTGGCACCACACACTGCTAATTTAAAAATTTTCTGTAGAGATGAGGTCTTCCTATGTTGCTCATGCTGGTCTTGAAACCCTGGGCACAAGCAATCCTCCCATCTCGGCCTCCCAAAGTGTTGGGATTACAGGTGTGATCTACTGCGCCGAGCCACTAACTCATTTATTCGCACAAAGTTGGCCAGCTATGTTACCTCAGATTTTCCTCAACTGTCATATAAGACCCATGTCTCAGCAGAAGTATGATATCAGCATCATATAAAACAATCTCAACAGCTGGGCACAGTGGCTCACACCTGTAATTCCAGCACTTTGGGAGGCTGAGATGGGTGGATCACCTGAGGTCGGGAGTTCAAGACAAGCCTGCCCAACATGGAGAAACCTCGTCTCTACTAAAAATACAAAATTAGGTGGGTGTGATGGTGCATGCCTAAAATCCCAGCGACTTGAGAGGCTGAGGCAGAAGAACTGCTAGAACCCAGGAGGTTGCCATAAGCCGAGATCATGCCACTGCACTCCAGTCTGGGCAACTGAAGTGAAACTCTGTTTCAAACAAAAAACAACAAAATCTTAACAACAGAAGTAATTCTGGAGATTATCCAACTCAATCCTCTCATTTTATTTCACTCATTTAAAGAAACACAGGTGGCCAGGTGTGGTGGCTCATGCCTGTAATCCCAGCACTTTGGGAGGCCTTGGCCAGTGGATCACCTGAGGTCAAGAGTTTGAGACCAGCGTGACCAATATGGTGAAACTGTCTCTACTAAAAATACAAAAGCAATTAGCCAGACGTGGTGGCATGCGCATTTAGTCCCAGCTACTTGGGAGGCAGAGACAGGAGAATCGCTTGAACCTAGGAGGCGGAGGCTGCAGTGAGCAGAGATCACGCCACTGCACTCCAGCCTGGGAGACAAAGCAAGACTATGTCAAAAACAGAAAAAAAAAAAAAAAAAAATATATATATATATAAAAATATAGATAGATAGATAGGTTCTGCTAATACAAATGATTAATGACAAACCAGTCCTTAGAACCTAAAGAAACTGCTAAGTGAAAGGAGAAAATAATTTGGGGTCTCACTTCAGAGAAAAGACACTGTATTTGAAATTTTATCAACTTACCCACAATAGGACCAGGATTCACTCCGTATTTCACAAGCTGATCCAAAAGGTCTTCATTAGTTAGCTCTGTTACATCTAGATCATCTTTATCATCCTGTCTGGGTTTATCAGTTTTCTTTGTGGCTTTCTGTAAACAAAGTTCAGTAATCATTTCCACATGAATTAAAAATCGTCCACGTATTAGATAACAACACTGGATAACAAACATACAATTCACCACCAAGTTGGTTTATAGTAATATTAGGCCTTGGCAATTTAATTAAATTAAGAGCAATTCATTATTGGAAAATATTTTCTAAGTTGAACTGTAATCATACAAACCTAATAGACAAGCAAGTAACTTAAATTTTAAAGACATTATTGTTAAAAGTAGTCCATTTGGATTACTTATCTAAAAGAGGTAGTAATGACATCAAAAATCTAAAAGAGCAAATAAAAGTAAAACTAACTGACTTTAGATAACATTTTCTTTTCAATAACTATTTTTTCCTTGTTTCCTTTTTTTTTTTGGAGATAGTCTCCCTCTGTCGCCCAGGCTGGAGTGCAGTGGCACCATCTCAGCTCACTGCAACCCTCACCTCTCACCTCTGTCTCCCAAATAGCTGAGACCACAGGTGCACACCACCAACCCTGGCTGCTGCTTTTTTTTTTTTTTTGTAGAGATGAGTATTCTGCCATGTTGCCTAGGCTGGTCTTGAACTCCTAGACTCAAGTGATCACCCCACCTAGGCCTTCCAAAGTGCTAGGATTACAGGTGTAAGCCATCGCACACAGCTTAAGTAACCAAAAATTATATTTCATTTCTTAAAGCATATAACTCTGATGGCAAGGGATAACAACTAGCTACTAAAATGTTACAAGGAGTTTCACTACATTTGTGAATTCAACCAATCACAGATCAAAAATACTCGGGGGTGGGCGTGGGGGGATGACAATACAACAATAAAAATACAAATAAAAAATACAGTATAACAACTATTTACATAGCACTTACATTGTATTTGGCATTATAAGTAATCTACAGATGATCTGAAGTATATGGGAGGATGTGTGTCATCCCCACTTTATATTAAGGGACTTACTGAAGCATCCCCAGAGTTTGATAACCATGGCCGGGTCCTGTAACCAATCTCCACCCCCAGGATAGGAGAGAGGACTGTAAACATAGTTATTTTAGTAGCTAGTTTATGACCAGGAAGAAATCTGACAGACTTCATGGTTACATTATCATCTGTGACAGTTTAGTCACCAGACTCACTTCTGTACCATCAGTTTACTAAAAATAATCAAAATAACATGAAACAAACTTTGAGAGAAATTTTTAAAGTTTTAAAATTAATTTATACAACGGCAGTATTTACTGGGAAAACTAAATTTCCAAGGTTGAACAAGTAAAAAGGAAGCAAAAGTATGGATACCTTTTAAGGCTGTGGCAAACAACCTGACAAATGGGTCAGTGCCCTCAGCAAAAACAGAGTACTGAACAAAAAATGGCTGTTAAAAGAATTACAACATCAAAGAGAATTGTATGAAAAAGGCTAAAATTCTCAAGTTGTATGGAATGCTCACTTTCCAGTAATATTAGTGGGGGGAAAATCAGGCATTATTTGGCTATGTACTATAATCCCTGTTTTTAACAAATAAAAATACTCTGATCTAAAACTGTCAGCCTCAAATCTTTTTTTTTTTTTTTTGAGACTATGTCTCATTCTTGTCCAGGCTGGAGTGCCGTGGCACAAATCTTGGCTCACTGAAACCTCTCCATCCCGGGTTCAGGCAATTCCCCTGCCTCAGCCTCCAGAGTAGCTGGGATTACAAGTGTGCACCACACGCCCAGCTAATTTTTGTATTTTTAGTAGTGATGGGGTTTCAGCATGTTGGCCAGGATGGTCTCTAACTCTGGACCTCAAATTATATGCCTGCCTCAGCCTCTCAAATGACTAGGATTACAGGCGTGAGCCACCGCACCCGGCCTGAAATACTTCAAATAAAGCAAGCTATGAGAAATTCTTTTTTTAAAAGCTGTTAATTGCTAATCATTCTATAATCAGAAGCCAAAAAACCCTCACCAAAAAGATAGTTGCTCATAAGAATAATTATGTTAACTCAAGAAAAATCTTTAATAAAAAGATGGCTATGGAGAGTTACAGTGAGGGTACTTTCAGCAGGCTTTTAATTCACCTAACATTGCACTAACCTAGAACTGCCAGGCTCAAATCTGGAAGCAACCCACACCATAATATCCAAATAGTTGCCTATAATCTAAAAGTTCTAAGACTTACTTCTTTCAAGAAAAGATTTAATCAAACAAACTCAATCCTTTGTTACTGACTTAGTCGAACTTTCCAAAAAGTACAGTCCGGTAGTATAGAGAAACTAAATAATGCTTAAAATAAAAGTAAAATATGAAAAAACAATCAATCAAGTTCAAATTATTTGTACATAATCCACGCTACCACAGAATGTTCAAATTTACTATCAACAAAACATCCAGGAAATTCCAACTTTTCATACGTGCCCGAGAGATTTCCAAGAAATCTCTCGGAGATGGGCGAGGTGGCTCATGCCTATAATCTCAGCACTTTGGGAGGCCAAGGCAGGCGGATCACTTGTGGTCAGGAGTTTGAGACCAGGTTGGCCAACATGGTGAAACCCTGTCTCTATTAAAAATACAAAAATTACCTAGGTGTGGTGATGCATACCTATAATCCCAGCTACTTAGGAGGTTGAGACAGGAGAATCACTGGAACCCAGGAGGTAGAAGTTGCAGTGAGCCAAGGCGATAGAGCGAGACTCCATCTCAAAAAATATCTTATGTCTTTTTTAAAAAATTTTTTTATAAAGGCAGAGTCTTGCTTTGTCACGCAGGCTGGATGGAGTGCAGTGGTGCCATCTTGACTCATCGTAACCTTCTGCCTCCCGCGTTCAAGCATTTCTCCTGCCTCAGCCTCCCAAGTAGCTGGGATTACAGGTGCACACCACCATGCCTGGTAAAGTTTTGTATTTTTAGTAGAGACAGGGTTTCATCATGTTGGCCAGGCTGGTCTCGAATTCCTGACCTCAGGTGATCCACCTGCCTCGGCAAATGGGTTTCATCATGTTGGCCAGGCTGGTCTCGAATTCCTGACCTCAGGTGATCCACCTGCCAGCCCAAAGTGCTGGGATTACAGGTGTGAGCCTCTGTGCCTGGCCAAATATGTGATTTTTAATCTGTCAGGAAAAAATTCCAGAAAAGTAATGTCATTTTATAAATCTCTAATTTAATAAGGATAAAAACACCTGTAATCCCAGCACTCTGGGAGGCTGAGGTGAGCAGATCATGAGGTCAGGAGTTCGAGACCAGCCTTGCCAATATGGTAAAATCCCCTCTCTACCAAAAAAAAAAAAAAACAAAAATTAGCTGGACATAGTGGCATGAGCCTGTAGTCCCAAGTACTCAGGAGGCTGAGGCAGAAGAATTGCTTGAACCCGGGAAGCAGAGGTTGCAGTGAGCTGAGATCATGCTACTGCACTCCAGCCTGGGTGACAGAGACTCCATCTCAACAAACAAACACCACACACATACCCATACACCCCAAGAGTTCTTTGATACCACCCATGAGCTACTCTAACTCCTTTAATCTCTACCTCTAGTATCAAAGATGCTGGACTGTAACAGTATTGTAACAGATTCTATTGAGCACTTATTATATACTAAGTTGTGTTCCAGGTATATTAACTTACAGAATCCTAAAATACTCTATGGAATAAGATACTAATATCCCCACCTGACAATTTAGAAAACTGAGGTTCAAGCATGCGCTTCACTAACTCAGGATATCTGCATGCTATAATATACACATTACTTTCATATATCCATGTTATTGGCTTCCCAAAATTATATTTTAGTAACTTTGCACTGTATTGACCTGACATTAAAGACAAAAATTCAGAAATCATTTGTTGTAATAGGTATTAATTACTGAGCACTAGACACTTCACATATGCAACTGCATGTAATCCTCAATCTGACTAAGTAGGTATTGCTATTAGATTATTTCTCCATTACAGGTGAAAATGGAAGATCTTAGATTAAGACACTGTTCAGGGTCATATGAATAAATGGCAGATCTGGAATTTGAATGTATTAACTCTATGATTCACAAGTCTGCACACTTAACATTTTATTGTAACAGTCATGGTCAATTTGTGATTTAATTAACATTTCTTATTGGCAGCCTACTTTTTATTGTTCTTTTCCAAGTCTTCAAATATTTCCTACTGAGAATTCATAATGTGGCCAGGAGCAGTAGCTCACACCTACAATCCCAACGCTTTGGGAGGCCCAAGTGGGTGGATCCCTTGAAGCCAGGAGTTCAAGATGAGCCTGGTCTTGAATTATAAATAAAATTCTAAAAATATTTGGGAGGCCGAGGCAGGCAGATCACCTTAGGTCAGGAGTTTAAGGCCAGCCTGACCAACATGAAGAAACCTCGTCTCTAATAAAAATACAAAAAAAAAAAAAAAAAAAAAATTAGCCGGCTGTGATGGTGTGGACCTGTAATCCCAGCTATAAATCCAAAAATTGGCCAGGCATGGTGGCACTCACCTGTAATCCCAGCTACTCAGGAGACTGAGGCAGGAAAATCGCTTGAACCTGGAAGGTGGAAGGTTGCAGTGAGCCGGTATCATACCACCACTGAACTCCAGCCTGGGTGACAGAGCTCAACTCCATCTCAAAAAAAAAAAAAAACACCCAAAACCCGGGCCGGGCGTGGTGGCTCATGTCTGTAATCCCAGCACTTTGGGAGGCCGAGACCATCCTGGTCAACATGGTGAAACCCCCGTCTCTACTAAAAATACAAAAAATTAGCCGGGCATGGTGGTGCGTGCCTGTAGTCCCAGCTACTCGGGAGGCTGAGGCAGGAGAACTGCCTGAACCCAGGAGGCAGAGGTTGCAGTGAGCCAAGATCGCGCCATTGCACTCCAGCCTGGGTAACAAGAGTGAAACTCCATCTCAAAAAAAAAAACAAAAAAACACCAAAAACAAAAAAAAAAAAACCCCACCCAAACACACACTCATAATTCACCAGAACAGATCATTCAAGAATATTATGCTCCACCAGATTCAAACAGCTGTGCCTTCATGCTCTGCCCCTTAGAACAAAAAAGCAAACTGCCAACTCTGTAAATGTGTATTTTTGTGTCCACAAATCTAACACCTAAAAATACTGGTACCTAGATGCATAAAATAAAAAGCTTAGAAATAAGAAAACGAAATCAAAGCAAAACTTTTAACGTGCAAAGTTTTCTCATGTTATACTGAGTGAACTCAAGAGTCTATGATAGAGGCTGAAATGAAACAATTTCTTTTGTAATTAAAAATATTCCTCATAAACCCATGATTAAATAGAAGGTGTATGTTATGCAAATATTTAATCTTGGCCAAATCCACACTGATGTTTGATTTGTCTTAAAATGTTAAAAATCTGCCTTATCTGCAACTCTCAAACATAATTTGGCTTTCTCCTATATTATAAACATCTTTTTTTCTATTTTGCCATCCCATTATGCAGATTATAAAGATTCTTTAAGAAATATGACTTGGTATTATTTTTATATGGGGCTAAAATGACCAAAACATAAAACATAGTATATATAAGAGGAATCTGACATGAAGAATATATATATATATATATATATATTTTTTTTTTTTTTTTTGAGATGGAGTCTTGCTAAGCTGCCCAGGCTGGAGTGCAGTGGGGTAGTCTTCGCTCACTGCAACCACCATCTCCAGGGTTCGAGCGATTCCCCCATCTCAGTCTCCCAAGTAGCTGGGATTACAGGCACCTGCCATTGTGCCCAGGCTGGTCTTGAACCCCTGACCTCAGGTGATCTGTCCACCTTAGCCTCCCAAAGTACTAGGATTAGCCACCACACCCAGGTGAAGAATAATTTTATACATAAATTATCACAAATGTCCTAAGATTCTTTGTAAATTCAAAATTATTTTTTCCTATGCCTGATAAAAACATTGACCAGATTCGTAATTATAACTCACTTATACTTAATGTACTTTAAAACAGAAAATGATGCTACTGACTACAAATATTTTTTCTTTTGTTGGCTCTAATATTAAGCCCAGTCAAGGGTAGACATCTGAGTTTTTTTTTTTTGAGACGGAGTTTCACTCTTGTTGCTTAGGTGTGCAATGGCACAATCTCAGCTCACCGCAACCTCTGCCTCCAGGGTTCAAGTGATTCATCTGCCTCAGGCCTCCCAAGTAGCTGGGATTACAAGCACTTGGCCACCATGCCCAGCTAAATTTTTGTATTTTTAGTAGAGACGAGGTTTCATTATGTTGGCCAGGTTGGTCTTGAACTCCCGACCTCAAGTGATCCACCGGCCTAGGCCTCACAAAGTGTAGGGATTATAGGATTGAGGCACCTTGACCAGCCACCTCTGAGTTTTAAATACTTCAGGGAGCCGGGTGAGGTAGCTCACGCCTATAATCCCAGCACTGTGGGAGGCTGAGGCAGGCAGATCACCTGAGGTTAGGAGTTTGAGACGAGCCTGACCAACATGGTAAAAACCCAGCTCTACTAAAAACACAAAAATTAGCTGGGCGTGATGGCTCACGCCTGTAATCCCAGCTACTTGGGAGGCCGAGACAGGAGAATCATTTGAACCCAGGAGGCAGAGGTTGCAGTGAGCCAAGATCACGCCACTGCACTCCAACTGGAGGGACAGAGATCCGGTCTCAACACAAAACATTCTTTGTAAATCAGTCAGAGAAAAATTAAAACTAAACAAAAAAACCCCCAAAACAACAACAAAAATTACTTCCTTTTATTCACAACTTATTTACAGGGTGCTTACCAACTTCAATTAACATATGAATTGGATATATGAGTAAATAAACACAATTCATTTTTTAAAATCCCCAAAGTTAAATCCAGTAGTCAAGAACACATGGTAGGAACTCAAAATTGCTGGATAATCTGAATTTAAAAATTTTTACATTTAGTCTTCTTACCCCCCAAAGAACACTAGATAGATCGGGAAGTAAATCTTTTACCAAGTGGCTGATAGAAAAACATGAAAACTGAGACGGTTGTTGCCTTGTAAAAGTAATCGTCCCTAAAATAAATAGGAACCAAGGCTGAGGCAGGATTGCTTGACGCCAAGAGTTGTAGACCAGCCTGGACAACACAGAAAGCCCCGTCTTAAAAAAAAAAAAAAAAAAAAAGAAAGAAAGAAAGAAAAAAAAGATCAGTAGCACATGCCCCATGGCCCTTGCTACTCAGGGAAGCTTAGGCAGGAGGATCTCCTGAGCCCAGGAATTTGGGGCTGCAGTGAGCTATCACACCCCTGCACTCCCGCCTGGGAGGCAGAGCGAGAGATCCTGCCTAAAAATAAGCAAATAACCAGCAATTCTATTATAAGCATAGAACAAAAAACTTCACGTTTTAAGACATTTGCACAGAGGACCAACACAGGGTTTTAGAGAAGAACTAGGTTTTTTCTCAACTGTGCGGATTTTTTCAACCAAATTATTACTGAAAGAGTTTTTTTTTGAGACAAGAGTCTCACTGTCGCCGAGGCTGTAGTGCAGTGGAGCGATCTCGGCTCACCACAACCTCCGCCTCCCGGGTTCAAGGATTCTCCTGCCTCACCTTCCCAAGTTACCGGGATTACAGGCACGAGTCCAAGCCTGGGTAATTTTTGTATTTGTGGTATAGATAGGGTTTCACCATGTTGGTCAGGCTCGTCTCGAACTGCTGACCTCGTAACCCACCCGCCTCGGCCTTCCACCAAAGTGCTGGGATTACAGGTGTGAGCCACGGCGCCCGGCCTTTACTGAAAGGGTTTAAATACTTTCTTTTTCAGAGCAGGGCGACATAATGGGTAAGCGGGTACGCTTTATTTCAAAAGTAAGTTTATTTATTATTAATAAAAGTAGCTTCCCATAAAACAAGATATCAGAAACAGTAAGGTGTGATTGGTCTTTTATTCGTCCAACATATATTTGGCACTACCATTTGAGACACGGTACTCAAGACGTTAAAACTTTCAACTTCTCTAAAGCCCAGGCTAAGATTTTCAATTAAATTTACATGTGTCTATTACATTTGTCTTTTATTTCCGCCTGAGTAGCCAAGAAAACACATTAGACAGGTTCTTTAAAAACCAAAGTGTTGCAAACTTTGAAGGAAGGAGTAATTTTGGTTTACACTAGTGATCAATAACAACTTCAAACACCACATTCACTGTCTTACAAGGCTTAAGTTACACCCATTACTAGGTTTAGCTTCATCCTATTACGATGTGAAGCCCTGTAACTCGGCAGGCATAAGCAAACCCACAAAAAGCATTTTAAAATCCACAGAACAAAAAGCACACTACTCTCAAACAAAACACGCTTTGCTAGAGCCGATTTGAGATTTAACTGGGATCAGACATTCCAAATTGCAATATCGATACACCAGAATGTCATGAAATAAAATTTTCCTGAATCCTAAGTCTTTCCTTTCCTCAAGCAAAATTTACCAATACGGGGGAAAACTCAATCCAAACTGTGAGTGATTTTTAATTTACTTAGATTTTTAAATATTTATGATAGGTGCTTAAAAATGTAGTTTAAAATGCTTATTTTAATTTGGCGTGAAGTTGTCCCGCCAAAAGATGGCCTGTTGCAAGGAAAGATTAAGACAAACTAGAAAACATAAACGGTTCAAAAAGCCCTCCATACGCAAAAGTATAAAAAGGCGGGAATTTTCTCATTTCAAATTTTGGTTAGAAATTAGTGTGTCATCAGTTGCCCTCCAGGGAGCGCTCTGAGACTCTGTTGCGAGTCATTTCAGTTAATAAAGCGGGAAAATGCTCGAACTTAACCTATCGCATTTTGGGGCCACCCCTCGTGAGCTTTCGAAAGGGCACGTAAGTCCTCGTCTAAACGCCCGCTGCCGGCGGCTGGTGGTCGACGGACGCGACATCGCCAGCGCGGGGACCCCACCACCCGCGTGCAAAACAACCGCCGCCAACGCAACTCCACACCTCCCAGACCACAGGTCAAAGAACGCGAATGCCGCGGCCCCAACTTCTGACTTCTCCGCTCCGGCGCCTGCAGCCAAGCGCGGAAGGGGCGGCGCGAGGGGACGCAGGGACAGCACCGCACCTGGGAGGCCCGAAGGGACGCTCGGGAGGGAGGGGCTGCGGCGGGCGGCGAGCGCGCGCGGCAACCACCAAACGCTCGCCTTTGTGGCCCCATCCCCACGTCCTTACCCTGCCAACGGCGGCCCGGCTCCGGCCCGCGGCGCCGGCCCCAGAGCCGAGGACCGGGGTGGGCTCGCGCTCCTCGTCACTGGAGAAGTCCGGGGACCCCTTGCTGTTGGCGCCGGCGGCGAGCGGCGGCCGGTTGCGCGCCGTCAGGTGCTGCAGGTAGAGCTGGACGTACACGTCTTTGCGCTGCTCCCCGGCCGGCAGCGTCACATTGTTGGCAACCAACTCACTCTTCAACTTCTCTTTCGTCAGGACCGAGGGGTCTTCCAGGAACTCCGGCATCTCGGGGATCTGCGAAGCCCCCTCCCCGCAGTCTTCGCCGCCGCCGCTCAAGCTGGCGCGCTTGCTCCTGGTCGGGGGCCGCGGTGTTGCCTCCGAGCCTCACGGCTCCTGCCCGGGAGGAACGCCGCGGAGAGGAGCAAAAACTCACGGACACAAGGCCAAGCCAGACCCGGACACAAAAGCCCCCGGAGCCGAACTAGGGACCAAGTGCGGCCAAGCTGGAAGCCCGCACCAACCCCAGCCCACACACTACAGGCAGGAGGCGAGCAGCCTGCTTCGCCCACGCCCCAAGAACGCGCGCCGCCATTGGCAGGCGACGGGAGGAAGCGCGGCGCTGATTGGCGGGAGGGCTCGCGCGGGTTCCATTAGCCGCCGCGCTGAGCGAGAGGAGGTAGAAACGCAGTTTAAAAGGCGCTGGGGCGGGAGCCGAGGCACCCGGCCCGCTTCTGTTTTCATTTTCTCCACCCTTCGCCTTAGACGCCGATAAGGGGACAGATCGTACTGCTTTTGTGCGCCGTTTCCTCTCCTTCCGCCAGCTTGAGAAGCAGCTTTCCTCTCTGGGGTCGATCGCCTACGAACGGGCCGAATTCTACGCCAGCTGTGAGGACCCTTGGCTGGGCCTTTCTTTCTGCCGGGACACTGAAGCACCGAAGAGTACCCACAGCCTTGCCTTCCCCAAACGCTAAGAAAAGAAGCGAGGCTTGTCTGTAGGCACTCATATGCCTTGATTTGATTTACTTTGGGAGGGGGAGGGCAGGGAGTTACGCACTCCTCTCTCGACTCGCGAACGCTTCTTTTGTTCCAGAAACCCAGGAGAAGCCAGACCTCTACCATCCGGCACTTTAGATTGCCCTTGAATTTGTGACGTAATTGTACTATACCATTCACTTCTTGGTCTTACAGTTGGGGCATGTCTAAATTGTTTAATTTGAACAGTGCGTTGAGACTCAAGACAAATTCACGCATGCAATTTTGTTGAAAGCCATCTCTGGCTGTGGATCCCATCACCCGTAAGAATCTTAAAACAACAAAACGAAGCAGAACCTTTGGGAACCTTCTCTGGTCAATTAAAAATAACTGAGATGGTACAAAACCCTAAAGGAAGCCTAGTGACCTATCATTAGGACTAGAACCCTAATCAAACCCATATTACTGATCTGAGTTAAAACCTGATAGAATCTAACAAATTTACTACAATTAAAATCTTTTCCTGGAAATTTGTATCACTCATGACAAATACTTGTATTTCTGATAAATATGTATGTTTAAAGAAGCTTTCGTTCTGGAAAGGAAAGCCTGGTGCGGTGGCTCACGCTTGTAATCCCAGGAGGCTGAGGCAGGCAGATCACAAGGTCAGGAGCTCGAGACCAGCCTGACCAGCATGGTGAAACCCCTTCTCTACTCAAAATACAAAAATTAGACGGGCACGGTGGCGCGTGCCTGTAATCCCAGCTACTCATGAGGCAGGAGAATCGCTTGAACCCAGGAAGCGAAGGTGTCAGCCGAGATTGAGCCACTACATTCCAGTTTGGGCAGTAGAGTGAGACTCCGTCTCAAAAACTAAAACGAAATAAAGGAAAGGAGACCTTGGGTTTAGGGTATCCTAATCATTTCCCCAGAATCTGAGCTCCAAACTATGTTTTAGAAACTGGTTAAATTTTTTTTTAATGTTTAGTTGCTTTCTACACTGTTAAGTTAGAATACATTTAAAACAAATGCCTTCACTAAAAATGTTTCCTAGGATTTAAGCTCATTTGTTCAAATTGAGGAGACATTATTTCTTTTAGTGATAATTATTTAATTCCTCTATAAAAAATCTCAGTATTCTCTGAGTATTATTAAGCAATGGTATTAAACTTAGTAATGCAAATTAAAAATCAGGTTTTTTTTCCTCATTAAACTTTTTCAATGGGTCTCAAAATTCTGTGACAAATTTTTGGTCAAGTCGTTTCCATTAAAAAGTACTGAAAAAAATTAGGGTTTTTTTTTTTGAGACGGAGTCTAGTTCTGTTGCGCAGGCTGGAGTGCAGTGGCACGATCTCAGCTTACTGCAACCCCCACCTCCCAGGTTCAAGTAATTCTCCTGTCTTAACCTCCCCAGTAGCTGGAATTACAGGTGCCCACCACCAAGCCCAGCTAATTTTTGTATTTTTAGTAAAAACAGGGTTTCACTGTGTTGGCCAGGCTGGTCTCAATCTCCTGATCACAAGTGATCCACCCACCTCGGCCTCCCAATGTAACGGGATTACAAGTGGGAGCCACAGCGCCTGGCCTAAAATTGGGTTTTAATTAGCAAGTTGTTAGGTAGATTTTTATGATCCCTTGTAAAAGTTGTTTGGTTTTTTTGCCCCCTCAGCTTCCCTGGACACAGGCAAATGTTTTTATCTTCAGAAGGGAAACTGAGCTTAGAGGCAAAGGACCACGATTTTGCAATGACTGGTAAGCCAGCACATCTAATGCATGTGGGACTGTCCCAATCTGCAATGGGCCTACCACAGTTCAATTATTTCTTCCAGTATAATCTCACATTATAATGGGTGGAGCAACAAAGTCCTGAGCTTCATCTCTGCAGGGTCTGTTGGTGAGTCTGTTCTACCCTATTTGAATTAACAAATTACCTTGTTAAATTGTTAGCTTGTTAGTGGAAGATTTGGTTCTAGCTTGACTGTACTATTGGTTTTTAAGAAGTAGGTTTTGCTGTTCCGACTGAAAAGGGTCAGAGTCACCAGGGCTAGATTTTATCTGACAAAGGTGGAATACATAGCAGGTTCTCCAGGCTCGGACAGTTGCCCTATGGTATGACAGTACCTGGGCAGCCAGGTCCCTTAAGTGGATCCTCAGAGGAGGAGGCATCACTGATATTTCAAGATAATATTCTTCTACCTAAGTTTTATGTGTGTAGAGTACAATATCAGAGTCTCAAAGCCCCCTGGGAATGCAACATTGGAACTCTATTCATAGGAATTTTCCCCAGAAATTTTCCAGATAGTTTAATCCTTAGAGACAATAACTCATCTTTTTTTCCCCCACAAGCAAAAAAACAAGCCAAAAATCCCTCACCAAACTGTTGAGTCTAAAAGTTGTTTTGAATACACAATATCATGTCCTACAGGCCAACATTCAAGATATAATTCACAAAGAACTGCATTCTAGATGCCTGAAATTAATGTTCCCTGAGCAAAAACATTTTCATTATCTTTCTTCTTCTTATCCCTGGACATAAGCTATAGGTGGTTACTTGCAGATTTACTGCTGTAGAGCTCCAGAAGTTGAGGTTACATTTATCATATTTTGTGTACCCTGAGGCTAAGAGGTTGGGCCACTGAGTTGGGTGGTCTCTTTCGTCCTAATTACTACTTCCAAACTACTTCTGTTCTTTTCTCCTTCAGAAATATTTGAAGTTCATATATTCTGATTAAATCACCTTCTACTATCTTTACTGCCATCATCCACGAGCCTACTGGCCACTTCCCAGAAATTATAGAGCTGCTTGCCCTAGGTTTTCCTCACTGTCCCTCTTGTCTACATTCTATCTGAATTCAACATCCTTGTAGGTGACCCATGCAACACCAACGCTTGGCCTCTTAGACCTCTGACCTCTTCCATCTCCAACAATTTGTTCCTCTATTCGGTCTTAACCATTTCTGCGTCAGACTCTGAACCTTGTCATCAGTTGAAATCTCAATTTCAGGCTTCCCAGTTGTCAATCACTAGCCTTTTTTCCCAGCTAATTTTTTGTACTCTCATTTACCTAATTAAGACCTCCACTCTATTAACCCCCACACTTTAAAAAACTCAACTCTTCTGCCTTTGTCATCATATAATCATTTTGCAACTCACCTGCCTTAAATTCCCTAATCAGTGCTTGTCATAACAAACATTTTCTTATTTTTTTCTCCCAATCAATACATATTTGTAAAATACATTTTCAAATCTCTAATCTCAGTGTCTCACTGTCTCCTTCTTTGCTTGAAAGAATATCAACCTTGCGTAGACTAAACCATGCTCCAGATGATCTTCCTCATTGCTTGCATCCAAACAGCAAAAGCTGCTGGAGAAAAGTCAGTCAGTCATATAACAGTCTAGCTGGTTTTAATTCATGAGCTCAGTCCTCTCAGGAGCACTCAACACTGGCTGGCAATGCTATTCCAGTCTCTGGATTAACCATTCATACGTTCACTTCTCAAATTTCTCACATCCTTTTTCCTCACCTCTCATTTTTAGCTGGTGACCTTGCCTCAACTTCAGAAAATAAAAACCATCTGTGGGGAATGCTTCAACGTCAGACTTTCAAATCTTCATTCATTTTCTCTTGCATTTTTCTTTTCAGTGGAAAGATGTGTCTTGTCAGAAGCAAATTCCACCACTCTGGCTCTCACCTTCCTTAAGATATTGACTCTTTTCGTCATCTCCTTTCTTATGCATCACTAGTCTCTATTGGACATTCTGACCAAAGTCAGAATATCAAGACTTCTAAAAACTCTCATTTCCTTGTGAAATTTTCTGAATTAAAAAAGTCTTTATTAATTTAGAGACAGGGTCTCACTCTGTCACCAAGGCTGCTGTGCACTGATGAGGTTATGGCTCACTGCAGCCTCAACCTCCCAGGCTCAAGAGATCCTTCTATCTCAGCCTCCCTAGTAGCTGGAACTACAGGTGGGCACCATGCTAGCTAATTTGGGTATATTTTGTAGAGATGGAGTTTAATGGTTTTGCCCAGGCTGGTCTTGAACTCCTAGCTTCAAGCAATCCACCCGCCTCAGCCTCCCCAAATGCTGGGATTACAGGCATGAGCCACCATGCCCAGCCTTTTGTGTTGCACTGATCAAGTATTTTTAAAGTTATCTTTTTTTTGAGACGGAGTTTCGCTCTTGTTACCCAGGCTGGAGTGCAATGGCACTATCTCGGCTCACCGCAACCTCCACCTCCTGGGTTCAGGCAATTCTCCCTCAGCCTCCTAAGCAGCTGGGATTACAGGCACGCGCCACCGTGCCCAGCTAATTTTTTGTATTTTTAGTAGCGATGGAGTTTCACCATGTTGACCAGGATGGTCTTGATCTCTTGACCTCGTGATCCACCCACCTCGGCCTCCCAAAGTGCTGGGATTACAGGTGTGAGCCACTGCGCCTGGCCAAGTTACCTTTTATGTTTAAACAAGTATTAACATTTTTAAAAATCCTTAAAATACCACAGAATTGATGCCCACAAACCTTGAGAAATAGTGAAAAGATATTTCTCTGTGAAGCTAAAACTTGAAAAAAAATTGATGCATTTAAAAAATTTATTTATAGGTGGGTGGATCATGAGGTCAACAGATCGAGACCATCCTGGTCAACATGGTGAAACCCTGTCTCTACTAAAAATACAAAAAATTAGCTGGGCATGGTGGCGCTTGTCTGTAATCCCAGCTACTCGGGAGGCTGAGACAGGAGAATTGCCTGAACCCAGGAGGCAGAGGTTGCGGTGAGCCAAGATCACGCCATTGCACTCCAGCCTGGGTAACAAGAGCGACTCCGTCTCAAAAAATAATAATAAATAAAAATAAATAAATTAATTAATTTTTAAAAATTTTATTTATTTTAGAGATGGGGTTTCACCATGTTGCCCAGGTTGGTCTTGAACTCCTGAGCTCAGGCAATCCGCCCACCTTGGCCTCCCAAAATGCTAGGATTACAGGCGTGAGCCACCAAGCCTGGCCTCAACTTTTTTTTTTTTTTTTTTGAGATGGAGACTCACTTTGTTGCTCAGACCACAGTGTAATGGTACCATCTGGGTTCACTGCCACCTCTGCCTCCCAGGTTCAAGTGATTTTCCTGCCTCAGCTTCCTGAGTAGCTGGGATTATAGGTGTGTGCCACTACACCTGGCTAATTTTTTAATATTTTAGTAGAGACGGGGTTTCACCATGTTGGCCAGGCTGGTCTCGAACTCCTGACCTCAGGTGATCCACCTGCCTCGACCTCCCAAAGTGCTGGGATTGCAGGCTTGAGTCACCACGCCTGGCCAGGAACACTTTTATGGAAGTTTGTGGATATGTGTATATTTTTTAAAAATATCCAAAGAAGCCGGGTACAGCCTTGGGGCTGCTCTGCCTATAGAGTAGCCATTCTTTATTCCTTTACGTAATAAATTCGCTTTCACTTTATGGATGTAACTTGAATTCTTTCTTGTGTGAGATTCAAGAACCCTCTTTTGCAGTCTATCAGGACCCTGGTAACACTGAGATTTGTTTTTCTTTCACAGGTCTTAAGCAATTAAAATAATTTCAGAGGGGAAAGCTAGGCTATTAAACAGGTGAAATAAATGCTCAGAGCATTCTGTAATAGTGGAAAGTCCTCTTGGAAGAATAAATGAACAGACATTTCTTAGTGAAGTAGAACAAATCTACAGAGCTGTTCTAGACATGTCCATGTTTCAGTTCCCAAGTACTGACAATTAATAGCTCTTTGTTTCCACCTTTACTATAAAACTCTTCCCATGTATCATCCTATATCATGATGTGTAGAAGATTAAGTTAAAAAGTGTTGGATCTGCAGTCACTTCAAAGTTACAGCAAATCATCAGATGGAGCATTCTAAAAAACTACATATGCCAGCATTGGGAAAGAATCTGGGAGCTGGGAAGTGATAGTTTTAGAGCCATAACAGTATTAATAACGACATGTGTAACAGCTTAGAAAACATTTTGATGTATGTTATCTTATTTGATCCTTTTAACCTGTGGAGTAAGTAGGACCTCTAGTCTTGCCTTGCTTTATAGGCTAGAGGTTCTCAACCTTCAGCTTGCATCAAAATGGCCTGGAAGGTTTGTTGCTGTGCCTCACACTCCATGTTCTGAGTCTGTAGGTCTGAGATGAGGCCTGAAAATTTTCGTTTCTAACTTATTCCCAGGTTGCTGGTCCAGGAACAGTTTTTAGCCATTTTTTAGTATTTGTGAAGCTGGTTGGATTGTCTCAGTCATGAATTATAGTTCTGCATTGCCCTCAGAATAAAATCTAAATTAGTTGTAATGGCACACAGGTCCTGTATGCTGACTCCTATTTACTTCTCCAACTTTATATCTCTTCCTCTCCAGCCATTCTATAGAACTAGTAGTTCTTCACGAAAGCTCTATTCGTTTGCTAGGGCTGCCGTAATAAAAGTAAACAGATATTTATTTTCTCAGAGATCTTGAGGCTAGAAGTCCAAGATCAAGAGGCCAGCAGGGTTGGTTTCTTCCCAGACCTTGGCTTTTGGATGGCCGCTCTCTTGCTGTGTCCTCACATGGCCTTTCCTCTGTGTGCACACATCCTTGATGTCTGTGTGTCTAAATTTCCTCTTATAAGTATGACACCAGTTAGATTGGATTAGGACCCACCCTAATGGGCTCAGTTTTCCTTAATCATGTCTTATGGTCATTCTGAGGTACTAGGAGTGAGGGCTTCAACATATGAATGTTGGGGAGATGAAATTCAGCTCATAACAGAAGCCATTTCTTCCCTCTGGCACCATTTGCATATACTGCATATCATATATCTTAGCTTGGATCAAGCATTTTAACTCATTTGGACAAAACCCTATTTTTGTGATGTAGATGGAGCAGGTTGTATCACCTTGTTACAGCCTGATAAAACCCGATGTGGAGTTAATGTCCACTGTTTTAGCTCCCCCATACCACTCTGTTTATGCTACTTTCATGGTTCTTACCATGTTTCTTAGCAAGTAGCATGAACTTACCGCAACACATTATGGCATTTGGTGGCTTAACGTATCTGTCTCCTGATGCTCAAAAAAAACCCATTTTTACTCAGCGTATCCTCATCCTCAGTGCTTAGCACAGTATCAGGCTCATTGGAGTTGGCAGTCATAAATATCCATTGAAATGGATGATTAATTTTTAATTTTTTTTTTGAGATGGAGTCTCGCTTTGTCACTTAGGCTGGAGTGTAGTGGTGTGATCTTGGCTCACTGCAACCTCCACCATCTCCTGGGCTCAAGCAATTCTCCTGCCTCAGCCTCTGGAGCAGCTGGGACTACAGGCTTGCGCCACTACACCTAGCTAATTTTTGTATTTTTAGTAGAGACAGGGTTTCATCGTATTGGTCAGGGTAGTCTTGAACTCCTGATCTTGTGATCTCCCCACCTCGGCCTTCCAAAGTGGTAGGATTATAGGGCTGAGTCACCGCGCCTGACCTGATGATCTAATTTTAATCCAAACAAGACAGGGAAGAACAAACCATGTCATGTGCAAATATAATTTCCAGGTATACTGCTACATTAGGTTGAATCAAAAGAAATTAGTGTTTGATGTTTACAAAATACTAAGCAGAAAACCTCAGAATTTTTACAAAACATGACGTCAAAATCTAAAACTATTAATTTCTCATATTCTTGTTCATTTTTTGTTCAACAAATATTTGACACTGACGTGTAGGGCACTATTTAGTACTAAGAGTCCTGGAGCTTACAAAGGTGAGTGGGTGAGCTCTGCTCCCTGCTATTAAAGAGATTAATAGTCAAAAGTGGGCCAGGTGCAAAAATCTACGTCTCAAAAAAAAAAAAAAAAATGTTAAAAGTGGTAACTACTCATTACTTGCATGAATCGGTGAGAACATAAAAAGTGCTCAATCCAACAGCTTTTCGCACATTCTTTGTTTTCTTTTTCTTTTTCCCAAGAGGAAGTCTTGCTCTGTCACCCAGGCTAGAGTGCAGTGGTGCGATCTTGACTCACTGCAACCTCTACCACCCGAGTTCAAGCAATTCTTCTGCCTCAGCCTCTCGGGTAGCTGGGATTATAGGTGTGCACCACCATGCCCAGCTAATTTTTGTACTTTCAGTAGAAACAGGTTTCACCATGTTGGCCAGGCTGGTCTCAAACTCCTGACTTTGTGATCCTCCCACCTCGGCCTTCCAAAGTGTTGGGATTTGTGAGAGATGGTAAAGTTCTTCAAAGTTTTTATCTTAGACTACATTATAAGGAGTAATAATCTCTTGCTCTATGGCCATTATCCGCTATTAGCATAAACATATACCCATGTATATATATTCTCTAAATCAGCTATGTCTTAAGTCAGCTACCTTGACTCGCTCTGGCATGTCTGAACAGAACTGGGCAAGCTCCAAACCCTGGTGCATGCCATTCCTTATTTGGAAACCCTCCTGACCTTCTTCTAACTAGCTTCCTCTTCTTCCTTGTCGTTTTTTCTCCTTATCTATTCAGGAAATTTCCAAGTTTTTAGCCAATCGGGTCAAGCATAGAATGTGAGGTCCCTTCCGGCCAATGGAAACTGCACACAGCAGTAGGGCGATTGCGCCAGGTTGTGAAAGTTATAAATGTCCCTGTCTCCTTGTTCCGTTGTGCTCTTCTGGCCAGGTTGTGAAAGTTATAAATGTCCCTGTCCCCTTGTTCAGTTGTGCTCTCCTGGCAAGACTGCTGGCGAGTTGCCCCCTTCCTGCAGGAAGTAAACTAACCTTGCTGAGTGATCCATTGTCTTGGTGTGGATTTTTCCCAACCTTATAAATCCATTTCTAACAGGATTACAGATGGAAGCCACTGCGCCCAATAGTCGCACATTCTTTCAACCGTTTGTTTCCACCTTTATTATAAAGCATTTATAAAGAGGGATCCGGAGTCACTCACCTGGTTCAGAATCTTGAGTGACCCTTGGCAGGTTACTAACCCTGTGTGCCACAGCCACATTTGTAAAGTGGGATAATAGTTACACATTGTGAGGTTGTTCACAGTGTTGGCACGGTAAGGGCTAAAACACTTGATTAGTAAATAATTCAAAATTAGAACTTGTATGCTATTGTACTCACTTTCGAAAGGCAAGCAGCCTAAAACTGTTTGGAAAAACAGCTTGTACAGTATATTGCACACTTCATGTGATGACCAGTGGACTGATATGCCCACTAATGCACAGCAGTAATAATTCACCTCTTTACACATTATGCATGTTAAGCGACCAAAAAAACCCTCACTTTAAAAAGCCAAATGATACAAACATCAGCCTTGAGGCTCTTCAATATAGAGTAAACCGTATCTTCTTGCAAACAAAAGATTACTACCAAAACACCTGAAAGAGGAAAACTTAATTGTAATAGTCAAGGAAATTGGCGGGAATATACCGCAGCTTCTAGAATTCAGTAGTTTAAAATATGGAGGAAAAAACAAAAACCCTTGACCCCGACGTGATTCGAACACGCAGCCTTCTGATCTGGAGTCAGACGCGCTACCGTTGCGCCACGAGGTCCTGCTGGGCTGTGGCTCGCGTAGTTTCTTAGGACACCGATTAGTGGCGTTTCTTCCAAGAATACCCAGCTTTCTCTTCATTCACTCTCTGCCCCTCCACCCCAGTATCTGTTGGACCAGGAGACCGATTCCTTAAGCGTCCATACTTTGCTGACTGATAGTACTCTACCAAGGCTGGGACGTAACCAGCAGAGGCGAGACAACGGGGCTTCCCATTTAGTCTCCAGGATCCAAGGAAATTGGCTCTTCCTCTTCTTTACCAAATGATTTCCGTTATACCCGCCCTGCCCCCGCCCTGTTGGGCGCGAGACTCCGCCTTCTCTCCCCTCAGCCAACGGGTTGGGCGCGCTGAGTTCGCGACCTTTAGTTGTAATCTGGCGGGGCGCCACTGCGCAGCCGCAGGCCTTTGCCAGCTGGAGGCTGGAGGCAAGGACAGAAGCTCTTAGAGCGTTTTCTTTTTCCCTTTCCTCAATTCCTGCAAACAATATAAGGAGTTTTCTTTCAGGAGAGGTCTTCATTTTGCGGTGAGCGTTAAGCTTAAAAGTCACCATTTTGAAAAGAGATGGTTGTGAACTTACAAGAGCTGGTTTAACACATTATGTTTGTTTAACAGGAACATCCTGTCAGAAAACAATAACGTTGGACAAAACGCCAACTGTCTCCCCGTCGGGGAATTGAACCCCGGTCTCCCGCGTGACAGGCGGGGATACTAACCACTATACTAACGAGGAGTCGTAAGCACCGCTCCTCTCAGACAATTCTTCAAGGAGTAATAAGGTCTCCAGCCTCGGTCAGCCTCGCCTGCTGCTGGGAAAGTACTAAAGCCCTGTTTCTTGGAGAGGCTGATAGGTTTACTATGACCCCTGGGCGCCTTAGGCTTTTGATGTTGGTGGGAAGAGTGAACGGTTTGGAATATGTGAAGCAAACGCACTTCCCATGTTAGTGCTAGGGAAGTGTGTGAAAATAGTTTTTCTCAGGGCTCTTGAGCTTTCTAAATGATTTAGGTTGCCGGTCTGAGGGTTTGTTTTTTTTTTTTTGACCAGGAGTATGTGAATTGCGGCGGAACTTCCCCCTTACAAATTTATACTTTCATTCTGAAGTTCAAGTTCAAGGTTAGCATATGGCTGCCAGATGTCTGGAACAGTTAGGATTGCCGCGGTCTCCGTGCCTCTTCAAACAATTCATAAGCATTTTTTGTTTTGTTTTTTTTTTTTTGAGAGGGAGTCTTGCTCTGTCGCCCAGGCTGGAGTGCAGTGGCACGATCTTGGCTCACTGCAACCTCCGCCTCCTAGGCTCAAGTGATTCTTCCGCCTCAGCCTCCCGAGTAGTTGGGATTACAGGCGTTTACCACCGGGTCCCGCTAATTTTTGTGTTTTAGTAGAGAGAGGGTTTCACCATGTTAGCCAGATTAGTCTCGAACTCCTGACCTCTGGTAATCCACCCGCCTCTTTGGCCTCTCAAAGTGCTGAGATTACAGGCATGAGTCACCGTGCCAGACCAATTCACGCACTTTTGTAACCGAAGGCGCTCAAATGAAATGTTATCAGCCAACTTCTGTTTTACTCTCTGTAGGTGGCTACCATTTACCTGGAAGTGACAAACGAAGTACGTAAATGGCTAAATAATAACACGTTTAAATAATTCAAATCTAGGATTGCCACTGATTAAACACAGGGTTAGGAAAGGGCACTCATCGGATAATTAATGTCATCCTAAGCCCTTTCATAGACAGGATAAACCCTCTTCTCAGGAATACTAAAAAAGCCTCACATATAAACTTTTGTTTTTTTTTTGAGATGGATTTTCGCCCTTGTTCCCCAGGTTGAAGTGTAGTGGTGCGATCTTGGCTCACTGCCACCTCCGCTCCACGGGTTCAAGCGATTCTCCTGTCTCAGCCTCCCGAGTAGCTGGGATAACAGGCGCCGGTCACCACATCTGGCTAATTTTTTGTATTTTTAGTAGAGATGGGGTTTCACCATGTTGGCCAGGCTGGTCTCCAACTCCAGACCTCAGGTTATCCATTCACCTCGGCCTCCCAAAGTGCTGGGATTGCAGGCGTGAGCCACTGAACCCTGTCGTCTACTTTTGACTTTTCTCTAAAGGAGTGTGTTTATAGGTACAGATAAACTGACACGATTGAAAGCGTTTCATTATGGAACTTAAACCTAACACGTCTCATCTCCGACCCAACCAATCAGTACTCCCGACTCACTGACCCCTGCCCACCAAATTATCCTTAAAGATAATAAAATAAAAATGAAATACCCTCATATGTGCCTTAAGGAATCCCTTGTTTCTAGTGTGCTTACGAACTAATGTATTATCGATAATAAATTATAAGGTATTTTTCATCTGATGGAAAGGATAATTTTTTAATGCAGATATTAAACAAATGGCAATTTCTGAGGCTTGTTTGGCTGTCTTTCTTTCTTTTTTGCTCTTTTTATTCTTGTTATTATTTGAGACAGAGTCTTGCTTTGTCCCCCTGGCTGGAGTGCAGTGGCTGGACCTCCATTCACTGCAAACTGGGTTCAAGCGATTTTCCTGCCTCAGCCTCCTGAGAAGCTGGGCTTACAGGCTTGAGCCACCATGCCCAACTAATTTTAGTAGAGACAGGGGTTTCACCATGTTGGCCAGGCTGATCTTGAACCCTTGACCTCAAGTGATCCACTCGCCTCAGCCTCCCAAAGAGTTGGGATTACATGTGTGAGCGGCTGTGCTCGGCCCTTTTTCACTCTTATTTATTTCTTTTCTTTTTTTTTTTGCGTGCTTGTGACCGAGTTTTGGAGTTTCGCTCCTGTTGCACAGGCTGGAGTGCAATGGCGTGATCTCGGCTTACTGCAATTTCTCCATTCTGGGTTCAAATGATTTTCCTTCCTCAACCTCCCATGTGACAGGGATTACAGGCATGTGCCACCACAACCAGCTAATTTTGTCTTTTTAGTAGAGACGGGGTTTCACCATGTTGGTCAGGCTGGTTTTGAACTCCTTATCTCAGGTGATCCACCTGCCTTGGCCTCCCAAAGTACTGAGATTACAGGCATAAGCCACTGCGCCCAGCCCCTTTTTCACTCTTAATTACACCAAAAGCCTCAAAACAAACTCTCAGTGTGCAGGGGCCTCCTTCCACTTTGTCCCTCCAAAAACTTTTGCCAGGGCCAAAGGGCACTGTGATTGCCATGACTATGTCCTTGACCTGGTAAGATCGAAGGGACTTCCCCAAATCTCTCACTTCCTAGAGTATGGGGCAGTGAACTCAGGTCTCCTGAGTCACCTGTTTGCCCCCTGTTCTGCATTGTGGGAGAAAAGTCTTCATCTTTTCCTTTGGAAGAGACATCCTGTCCATTGAAGCTCTCATAAAGCTATGCCAGTGCTCACACACATGTTGTTACTGCTCCTTTTTCATCCCTGGTGAAAGTAAGAGGCAGCCTGAGTCAGCAAGATCAGGGATCCTGGAACGCAGCACCTGCTGTCCATCTTCCGAAAATGGAAAGGAAAAGAGAGGGCAATTAACCTGAACAGGGTGAGGGAGCTCAGAGATTCCTCCCTGTCAGCACTGGGCAAAAATAAAGGTTAAAATCTGATCGGCAGTACAGAGGTCACAGAACTCTCTTTGGGAATAAATGGCATGATGGCAATAGGTGTTACCGAGTTTCAAATCCTGCTCTTCCCAAAGAACTATGTTGCATACCTCAGCTTGCTAAATGATTCACATTCATTTTATTTTCTCAACAGCCTGTTTGCTTATTTATTTATTTATGAGATGGAGTCTCACTCTGTCGCCCAGGCTGTGATCTCGGCTCACTGCAACCTCTGCCTCCCGGGTCAACGGGACGAGTGTTTTTACTCCTATTTTACAAGTGGACCAAGGGAATCTTCTGCAAGACCACACAGAAAGGCCAGGAATCACCCAAGCTCTGACTGCAAAAACTGCAATTTTCACCCTGCTGCACAGTTCCATATACATGTATGTTAACAAATAAGTACATACTATGGAGAGAAAAACTTTATAACTAGTATCAACCTACATGTCACCCTTGTTCCCATATTAATATTTGCTCATCTTTAATTACTTGGTAGATCCTGTAGTTATTCATTAACTTATTGAAACTACAATGTGCCAGACATTGTTTTAGATGCATGGGGAGGTTTTCATAAATAAATCTTGTTCTTTTGGATCTTTTATCCTAACAGAAAAAATACAGATAGTAAACAATGAATACAATAAATTGACACAGATATTATACATAAGTATGTTAGACAGTTATAAGAGCAGAAATAAAAATAGCAGAGTAAGGGGATTTGGAGAGTGGCAAGTTAAATAGGTCAAGGTAAACCTCATGAGAGGGAGTTTCCCTCTGTCTCCCAGGCTGGAGTGCAGTGGTGAGAACTTGGCTCACTGCTACCTTACCCTCCCTGGTTGAAGTGATTCTTGTGCCGCAGCCTCCTAAGTCGCTGTGATCATGGATGTGTGTGCCACCATACCTGGCTAATTTTTGTATTTTTGGTAGAGACAGGGTTTCGCCATGTTGGCCAGGCTGGTATCGAACTCCTGGCCTCAAGTAATCCACCTGCCTCGGCCTCTCAACGTGCTGTGATTACAGGCATGATCCACTGCACCTGGCCAAAGGTCTAATTTGAGCCTACTTGAAGGAATTAAGAGATGTAGTCATGTAGCTGTCTGGGAGGGCTGAGGGCCTTAGAGGTCACAGTAAAGACTTTGGCTTTTATTATTAGGGAAATGGGGACCCACTTCAGGGTTGTTGGTTTTTTTTTAACATTAAAAAAATTGATACATATTTATGGAGTGTATGTGATATTTTAATACATACGTACAATGTGTAATGATTAAATCAGGGTATTCAGCACACCCATCACCTCGAACATTTCTCATTTCTTCATGTTGGGAATATTTCAAATCCTCTCTTGTAGCTATTTTGTCATATACAACAAATTACTGTTAACTGTAGTCACCCTACTATGCCATTCAACACTAGAATTTATTCTTTCTTTCTTTCTTTTTTTTTTTGATATGGAGCCTCATTTTGTTGCCCAGGCTGGAGCACAGTGGCACCATCTTGGCTCACTGCAACCTCCGCCTCCTGGGTTCAAGCAGTTCTTCTGCCTCAGCCCTCCAGTTCCTGGGATTACAGGCATGCACCACCACGCCTGGCTAATTTTGTATTTTTAGTAGAGACGGGGTTTTGCCGTGTTGGCCAGACTGGGCTCAAACTGACCTCAGGTGATCCACTTGCTTTGGCCTTCCAAAGTGCTGAGATTACAGGCATGAATCATAGCACCTGGCCTAGAATTTATTATTTCTATCTGATTGTATGTTTATACCCATTAACTAACCTGTCTTCATCTTCCTCACCTTGCTCTTTCCCAGCCTCTGATAAGTATCATTCTATTCTACCTTCATGAGAACTGCAGGGTTTTGAAGAGAGTAGTGTATGGTCTGATTTATGTTTTAAAGCGTCTTTGTTTGGACAACATAGCAAGACCCCATCTCTACTAAAAATTAAGAAAATTAACTGAGTGTTGTGGCTCACATTTACAGTTCTAGCTACTTGAGAGGCTGAGGTGGGAGGCTCACTTGAGCCCAGGAGTTTGAGGCTGCAGTGAGCTATGATCATATCATTGCATTGAAGTCTGGGCAACAGAGTGAAACTCTGTCTCAAGAAAAAAAAAAAAGGATCAGAACAGGCGCAGTGGCTCACGCCTGTAATCCTAGCACTTTGGGAGACTTAGGAGGGCAGATTGCCTGAGGTTGGGAGTTCAAGGCCAGCCTGACCAACATGGAGAAACCCCATTGCTACTAAAAATACAAAATTAGCTGGTCATGGTGGTTCATGCCTGTAATCCCAGCTACTCTGGCGGCTGAGGCAGCAGAATTGCTTGAACCCAAGAGACAGAGGTTGTGGTGAGCCGAGATCATGCTACTGTACTCCAGCCTGGGCAATAAGAGCAAAATTTGGTCTCAAAAAAAAAAAGAGAGAAAAAAAAGAAAAGGGTCTTGGATTGAGAGTAGATTGTAGGAGGGCAAGAGCAGAAGCAAGAACTATAAAGTCTATTGCAATAATCCATATAGGGGATGTTGGTGGGTGGTTCGGGCTACAGTGAAAGTGATGGAGAAGATGAGAGGTATTTTGTTTGTTTGTTTGTTTGTTTATTTATTTATTTATGAGATGGAGTCTCCCTCTATTGCCCAAGCTGGAGTGCAGTGGCGTGATCTCAGCTCACTGCAACCTCTGCCTCCTGGATTCGAGTGATTCTCCTGCGTCAGCCTTCGGAGTATGTAGGACTACAGGCATGTGCTACCACACCTGGCTAATTTTTGTATTTTTAGTAGAGATGGGGTTTCACCATGTGGGCCAGGTCGAACTCCTGACCTTGTGATCCACCACCTTGGCCTCCCAAAGTTCTGGGATTATAGGCGTGAGCCACTGTGCCTGGCCATTTATTTATTTCTTTAAGACAGGATCTCACTTTGCCACCAGGCTGGAGTGTAGTGATGCAATCAGGGCTCACTGCAGCCTCAACCTCCCGTGCTCAAGAGATTCTCCCACCTCAGCCTCCTGAGTAGTTGAGACCACAGGCATATGCCTTCATGCCTGGCTAATTTTTGTATTTTTTGTAGAGACAGTTTCACAATGTTGCTCAGGCTGGTCTCGAACTTCTGGGCCCAAGGGGTCCTCCTACCTTGGCCTCCCAAAGTGCCAGTATTACAGGCCTGAACCACTGTGCCTGGCCCCAAGTGCTGATGTATTTTGAAGGTTGAGCCAATAGAATTTCTTGGTAGAGTAAATGTGTGGTATGAGTTAAAAAGAGGAGTCAAAGTCGCCTCCAAAATTTTTGGCTGGCCTGAGCAACTGGAAGGCTGGAGCTGCCATTACTGAGGTTGAGAAGAGTAATGCACAGCTTCAGAGGGCACCATTCATATTGACAGTCATGTGAAGGGCACAACTGGGAAGAAGTTGTTAAAAGAAAAACTTCAGCTGAATTAAATATAAAGGAGTTTGGCCAGGTGCGGTGGTTCATTCCTGTAATTCCAGCACTTTGGGAGGCTGAGGCGGGAGGATCAGGAGTTTGAGAGCAGCCTGGCCAACAAGGTGAAGCCCCATCTCTACTAAAAATACAAAAATTAGCTGGGCGTGGTGGCACATGCCTATAACCCCAGCAACTTGTAAGCTGAGGCAGGAGAATTGCTTGAACCCAGGAGGCGAGGTTGCAGTTACTGCACTACAGCCTGGGCAAACAGAGCAAGACTCCATCTAAATAAAATAAAAAAAAATAAATATAAATAAGGGCCAGGTGTGGTGGCTCACATCTGCAATCCCAGCACTTTGGGAGGCCAAGGTGGACAGATCATGAGATCAGGAGTTTGAAACTAGTGTGACCAACATGGTGAAATGCTGTCTCTACTAAAAATATAAAAATTAGCCAGGCGTGGTGGCAGGCACCTGTAATCTCTGCTACTCAGGAGGCTGAGGCAGGAGAATCACTTGAACCCTGGAGGTGGAGGTTACAGCGAGCCAAGATCGCACCATTGCACTCCAGCCTGGGCAACAGAGCGGGACTCTGTCTCAAAACAAACAAACCCAAAAATAAATATAAATAAATAATTTTAAAAAAAGTAAAGTAGTTTATCTGAGCAATAAACTATTTGCGAATTGGGCATCCTTCAGAATCACAGCAGATTCAGAGAGACTGCAGGGATGCCTGGAAGTCAGAACAAATTTACAGGCAAAAAGGGGAGTGGGGTACAGAAATTGGAAGTGAGGTACAGAAATAGCTGGATTGGTTACAGTTTGGCGTTTGCCTATTTGAACACAGTTTGAACACTCAGTTTATGAGTGGTTGAAGTATGGCTGCTGTGATTGGCTAAGACCCAGCTATTGTTGCAGGCGCATATTCCTAAATTAGGTTTTCAATCTTGTCTACCCATTAAGTTAGGTTACAGTTGTCCACAAGGACTCAAATATGAAAGTACGGTGTCCTTCTCTAGCTATATTTAGTTCGCTTGAACAGAGGCAAGGTACCATCCATTGACCGTGCTGTGGATGGCACTCCTTGGAATTGTGCACCATGGCAGCCTTGCATGTGGAGTAGTGACCCTGGTGGGAGTGGGCGGATGATCTGCATTTCAGTTTTGGATGTGTTAAGGGTGAGACATCAAAGAGTCAGTTGAATGGTTGAGTACTCATTGTGTAGGTTCTGGAAATACAATGATGAACAAAGACCCTGATCACCAGGAACTTTCATTTTAGTGGAGGAGACACATATCACTAGTAAAAGAATAACAACAACAAAAAAAGTAAAATTACAGGCTGGGTGCAGTGGCTCACGCCTGTAATCCTAGCACTTTGGGAGGCCAAGGTGGGTGGATTTCCTGAGCTCAGGAGTTCGAGACCAGCCTGGGCAACACAGTGAAACCTTGTCTCTACTAAAATACAAAGAATTAGTAGGGTGGCATACCCCTGTAGTCACAGCTACTTGAGAGATTGAGGCAGGAGAGTTGCTTGAATCCGGGAGGTGAGGTTGCAGTGAGCTGAGATTGTGCTATTGCACTCCAGCCTGGGTGACAGGTGGTGGTGTTGGAGGAGGGCTCCCCATGTTCCCCAGGTTGGTCTTGAATTCCTGAGCTCAAGCTCAGCACCTGCCTTGGCCTCTCAAAGTGCTGGGATTACAGGTGTGAGCCACCAGGCTCCGCCCCTCTCCTGATTTCTTCAAGGTTGGATAAGCAACTTATTTTCCACTTGGTGGTGTGGAACTCCAGCATGAGTGACTTTTATTTTGGTTTATCTGTTGGGCCTAGTGTAGGAGCTCAGTTC
Organism: Callithrix jacchus; assembly: GCF_049354715.1. Lineage (NCBI taxonomy): Eukaryota > Metazoa > Chordata > Mammalia > Primates > Cebidae > Callithrix > Callithrix jacchus. The sequence continues at coordinate 101,587,773 of NC_133510.1, read as the reverse complement.
AAACCAATGACTTACTATAAATTTTATTTAATACTATTTAATCCTTATTTAAATCCTATGAGTTTGCTATAATAATTTTCTCCTTTTTACAATGAGGAAACTGAGGCACTGGATGATGAGGGCTACAGAGGTAGAAAGTGATGGACATGTGTGCAAAATACTATGGGATTACAGAGAAGGGAAGACTGGTGTGGTCAAAGACCTATTTTTAGCTGGACCTCCAAAGAATAATGATGAACTTAGAAGAAGAATGGGGGAAATATTTTCTAGCACTTAGGGAACAGAGAAACATTAATACAAATGCTCAGAGCATGTGGCAATTGGGAAATGTGGCAATGTGGGACAGAGTATATGGTGGAGGGACAGCTGCTTAGGGGACCGGAGTAGCAGGAAGCAGGAAATGTCTTCACCTTTCATTATAATGCACAACTGGGGAGAATTAAACATCACAGACTTTGAGGAACTGGTGGGAACCTTACCGATCTTCTTGATCCTTTCATTATACAGATAAGGAAACTCAGGCCAGACAGCTCCAGTGATTTAACTAAATTCCTGTGGCGGAGAACATCACCTTTATCTGTTGCTGTAAATTAAGGAATCTGTGGGCTTAGTGATTAGGTGTCCCTCAGAGGTTTCCAGGGCCTCAGATCTTGCCATCAATTTCCTTAGGGTTATCTGTTCCTGAACTGGCCTAGGCTTCTTTCAGGGAACTGGCCTACCATCATTGGCCCCAAGCCAACAGGAGATCAGTGACCCTCCCTGTTCCTGACTTTTTTCCTGCCTTGCTGAACACCTGCTGACCTATCTGGGTTAATAGCTTTGCTAATCTTGTTGGCCTTAAGGCAAGCACTAGCCCTTGTATCAGGAACAAGGGGGCCTGGTGACCCACACTCTCCTCTGGCCCTTTGGCGTTCAGTCCTCAGGCTACTACGGGAAAGGACAAATTCTTCAGCCTGTTTGGAGTGGGATGGAATAGTTTCTACTTCCTTTTTTTTTTTTTTTTTTTTAGAACTGTCTCACTCTGTTGCCTAGGCTGAAGTGCAGTGGTGTGATCTCGGCTCACTGCAACTGGCGCCTCCCAAGTTCAAGCAATTTTCATGCCTCAGCCTCCCCAGTAGCTGGGACTACAGGTGCGGGCCATCATGCCCAGCTAATTTTTGTATTTTTAATAAAGACAGAGTTTCACCACTTTGGCTAGGCTGGTCTCAAATTCCTGACCTTGTGATCCGCCTTGGAACCTCAAAGTTCTGGGATTACAGGCGTGAGCCACTTCATCCAACCTTTTCTTTAGTCTTTACCTGTTTTCTAAACACAAAGCAACAGAAAAACTTCTGCTTCAAATGCATGACTCAGGTCTGGAATTCAAGTTGCTGCTATCTTAGGAAAAAAGCTGCCTATAGTGTTTTTGAAATTTCCTATTCTCCTGCCTCTGATTAACTCATGTGATCAGCAAAGTTTTATCATCAGAGATTATCAATAAAATGAAGTTAGTGATCCAGTAATAAGAAGAGAACCAGCACAAGCTAGTACTCAGAATTACATCTTTTTTCTATGCATTTGTAAGTATTGAACATGTCTGGTGGCTCACAGGTGTAATCCCAGCACTTTGGGAGGCAGAGGCAGGCAGATCACTTGAGGTTAGGAATTCAAGACCAGCCTGGCCAACATGGTGAAACCCCATCTCTACTAAAAATACAAAAATTACCGGGTCATAGTGGCACGTGCCTATAATCCTAGCTACTTGGGAGACTGAGGTAGGAGAATCGCATGAACCCGGGAGGTGGAGGTTGCAGTGAGCTGAGGTCGCATCATTACACTCCAGCTTGGCAACAGAGTGAGACTCTGTCTTGGAAAAAAAAAAAAATCTGGAAAGAAGTAGCTGAAAATATTAAAAGTAGTTATATCTAGGTAAGAGTGTGTTGATCTCTGTCCTTTTTGCTTTTCCATCTTTTCTAAATATTCTATGTTCAAATATTATTCTTGAACTCAGAAAAGGAAATAATATTTTCTTTAAAGTTACTAATATTAGGCAAAGCAAATAGCTCTACTGTACATTTGTGATAGTCCTCGTAGCCTATTACATGTTAGTTTGGCTTTCCTTGTTAACCAAAGATTTCATTATTTTGCAGCTTAAATCGTTTATTTCTAGTTTTTTAAGGTGGGGAGGAGGTGAGGAGGGTGAAGAAGCAAATTCAACTTCAGTAAAACAGGGCGTGCAGCCTTTTCCCCTGAGTCCCTTTGTTTCAGGGCCCCTGGGTTCCGGGTCTTTTGTTGTTCTCTGCATGGACTTTGTATTCGAGATTTAAAGAAAAACAAGTGCTGGCCCTCCTTGCTCCCTCTGGTGTCCCAATGAGGTATAACCGGACAAACCCCACAAAGATCACAGCCATTTTCACACAGCGCTCTCCCGACACAGTGATGCCTGGAGACGGGAATGTCTGGAATCTTAGAGGAAGGAATCGTACACCGACAAGCACGGCAGGCTTAGTCTTTGAAACTTAATCAGAGCCTGTAAGAATGGATACTTTTTTTAAAAAAAATTAAAAGCAGTATCTGGGCTGCAAGAATTTTAAAAAAACCTAATAGTAAATAAGTCAGTTCTCAAAGCATTTGATACAGCTTTCTGGGTTCTCAAACTAAGAAAATGTTACTACATATGTTGTTTTATAAACACAGCATAAACCAGTACATTGTTATTTGCTTTTAAAATTTCTTTTAGAGACAGGGTCTTGCTCTGTCACCCAGGCAGGAGAGCAGTGGTGCAATCTTAGCTCAATGCAGCTTCGAATTCCTGGCCTCAGGTGATCCTCTCTGCTTCCGCCTCCCAAAGGGCTGGGATTACAGGTGTGAGCCACTGTGCCTGGCCTAGGACTTTGGGTTAATTGCAAATAAATTAGGTGAAAGAGGTCTGGTTACCTAGGCTTCAGCTTGACTGAGGATAGTGATTTCTTTAACTGTAAGCTTTACCATGTAAACCAAAAATAAAATTCTAAGCTCCCCAACCAACTGAATGAATGCTTCCTTGTCCAAGGGCATTCCAAAGTTACCCGAAACACTAGTTCATGCTGTGATGAGACCAGGTGGTCAGACAAGCCTCATTATATTCTCCTCCCTTTGGGATTCACATACATCTGACCAGCATTAACATTAAATCAGAGACCTTAAGTCTGACAAAGCAGGCTTTTTGTAGCAGTAAGACACCAACATGACAGATAGTAGGCCCTGAAGTAAATTGAAGTATTTTACCCATATATATATATAATATATATATATACATTTATAATTATATAATTAAATGCATATATATATTTGACACATTTTGAAATGGGCCTGCAAAGGTGTCTCTTGTGGGGAGAATCTGCTTTCAGTAGAGAATCGCCTTCCCTTTCCAGATCTTTTTCCTTAACCAGGAGAGAATTAACTAAGAGTCTTGCACCTTTAAAAGGTAAAAAATGAAATTTTTACAATCTGGCCTGGTGCAGTGGCTTACGCATGAAATCCCAGCACTATTGGATGCTGAGGCAGGTGGGTTACTTGAGCCCAGGAAGTCGAGACAAGGCTGGACAACATGGTGAAACTCTGTCTCTACTAAAAATACAAAAATTGGGCTGGGCGCGGTAGCTTACACCTGTAATCCCAGCACTTTGGGAGGCCGAGGTGGGTGGATCATGAGGTCAAGAGATTGAGACTATCCTGGTCAACATGATGAAACCCTGTCTCTACTAAAAATACAAAAAATTAGTTGGGCATGGTGGTACGTGCCTGTAATCCCAGCTACTCAGGAGGCTGAGGCAGGAGAATTGCCCGAACCCAGGAGGTGGAGGTTGTGGTGAGCCAAGATTGCGCCATAGCCCTCCAGCCTGAGTAACGAGCGAAACTCCATCTCAAAAAAAAAAAAAAAAAAAACAAAAATTACCTGGGCATAGTGGTGCATGCACTTGTAATCCCAGCTACTCCAGAGGCTGAGAGGTAGGAGGATGACTTGAGCCTGGGAGGTGGAGGCTGCAGTGAGCTGAGACTGCAGCATTGCACTCCAGCCTGGGTGATGGAGTGAGACTCAGAAATATTTACAATCTGTTTTCTCTGAAGCCTGCTACCTGGAGGTTTTATCTGCATAATAAGAACCTTGGTTTTTGAGGCTGGGCATGGTGGCTTACACCTGTAATCCCAGCAATTTGGTAGGCTGAGTGGGGTGGATCACTAGGTAGGGAGTTCAAGACCAGCCTGACCAATATGGTGAAAACTCATCTCTACTAAAAATACAAAAATTAGCCTGGCATGGTGGTGCGTACCTGTAGTCCTAGCTACTTGGGAGGCTGAGGCAGGAGAATCACTTGAACAGTAGGCAGAAGTTGCAGTGAGCTGAGATTGTGCCACTGCACTCCAGTCTGGGTGACTCTGTCTCAAAAAAAAAAAAAAAAGAACCTTGGTCCCCATCTGTATAGAAGGGATGCACTCCCTTCTGTAGATATCAAACTCTTTCAAACTAACTGCCAGTCAGAAAATCTTTGAATCCACCCATCACCTGGAAGCACCCCATCCGCCTTCACTCAGTATGGAGTTGTCCTGCCTTTCTGGAGTGAATGAATGTATATCTTACACGAATTGATTTATGTCTTATGTCTCTCTAAAATGTAAAATAAAAAGCTGTAGCCTGACCACTTTGGACACATGTTCTCAGGATCTCCTGGGGCCGTGTCACTGGTCATGGTCACTCATATTTGTCTCAGAATAAGTCTTTTCAAATATTTTACAGAGTTTAACTCTTTTCTTCATTGACAATCAATATGTGAGAGTTGATACTGAAGGCTCCTTTTGTCTATAATATACTTTATTGTATCGCCTTTTTCACCAAGCTGTTTTGTTTGGTTTTTATAGAGATGAGATCTCACTTTGTTCCACAGTCTGGTCTCTTGGGCTTAAGAGATCCTCCCTCCTCAGCCTTCTAAAATGCTGGAATTACATGTGTGAGCCCCGGCCCTCAAACTGTGCCTTTTTTTTTTTTTTTTTGAGCTGAAGTCACTCTGTCAACCAAGCTGGAGCATAGCGGCATGATCTTGGCTCACTGCAAACTCTACCTCCTGGGTTCAAGCAATTCTCCCTACCTCAGTCTTCTGAGCAGCTGAGCAGCTGGACATGGTCTGCCACCATGCCTGGCTAATTTTTGTTTTGTTTTGTATTTTTAGTAGAGACAGGGTTTTGTCATGTTGGGCAGGCTGGTCTCGAACTCCTGAGCTTAAGTGATCTGCCTGTCTCAGTTTCCCAAAGTGTTGGGATTACAGGCATGAGCCACCATACCTGGCCAAACTGTGCTTTTTAAAATAATATTTCCACTAAAAAATGTAGATGTAAAATATTTTTGGTTTAAATATTTGATTGATAAGATCTCAGGTATTAGGCCAGGCATGGTCTGGCCTGAGGTCCTGAGGTCAGGCATTCGAGACCAGCCTGGTCAACATGGTGAAACCCCATCTCTACTAAAAATATAAAAATTAGCCAGGCATGGTGGCATGTGCCTGTAATCCCAGCTACTTGGGAGGCTGAGGCAGGAGAATAACTTGAACCTGGGAGCGGAGATTGTAGTAAGCTGATATTGTGCCAAGGAACTCCAGCCTGGGTGACAGAGCAAGACTCTGTCTAAAAAAAAATCCCCCCAAAACGATAAAACCCCCCAAAAATCAATGAAACAAACAAAATCTCAGGCATTACAGTTTTATTTGAATAAGCAATTCATGCACACAGAACAAAGTTCAAAAATTACCAGAAGGTATACAGAGGAAAGTCTCTCTTCCTTTTTTTTTTTTTTTGAGACAAGTCTCTTTCTGTCGCCCAGGATGGAGTACAATGGAATGATCCTGGCTTGTTGCAACCTCTGCTTCCCGAGTTCAAGTGATTCTTCTGCCTCAGCCTATGGAGTAGCTGGGATTACAGGCATGCCACCACTCTTGGGTAAGTTTTGTATTTTTTAGTAAAGATGTAGTTTCACCAGGTTGGCCAGGCTGGTCTTGAACTCTTGGCCTCAAATGATCTGCCTGCCTTAGCCTCCCAAATTGCTGGAATTACAGGTGTGAGCCACCGTGCCCGGCTTGTCTCTCATTTCTAATTAATAACATTCTCTTGAGTGATTTCGGGTTGATCTGGCAGCTCAACAAGGCCATCAGAGGCTTTGGGTACTCTGTTCTTATTCTGGGTCTTTCTTCTCTGCTACCTTTAGCAAAGGGACGTTTCTTTTTCACGATTTGTCACTTCACGTGAGTCATCTACAAGATAGCTGCTGCAGCCATCATGACCACTTTCAAAGCTAGAACATGAAGGAAGAGGCAGCTCCAGCACATTTGCCTTTTTTTTTTTTTTGAGATGGAGTTTTGTTCTTGTCACGCAGGCTGGAGTGCAATGGTGGGATCTCGGCTCACCACAACCTCTGCCTCCTCGATTCAAGCAATTCTCCTGACTCAGCCTCCTGAGTAGCTGGGATTACAGGCATGTGCCACCACCCTCAGCTAATTTTTGTATTTTTAGTAGAGACAGGGTTTCACCCTGTTGGTCAGGATGGTCTCAAACTCCCAACCTCAGGTGATCTGCCCTCCTTGGCGTCCCAAAGTGTTAGGATTACAGGCATGAGCCACCACTCCCGGCCTACACACTTTCCTTCTGAATGTCCCTTTTAACTGGGAGAAAGCCTTCCTAGAGAAATCCTGGTGGTTGCTTTCCTGTTTCGTTAACCACCATTGGGTCACACAGAGGCTGGGAAAGTGACTCTCAGGCAAAAGGGAATGGATAGTGATTCTACTATCAGTTTTTTTGTTTTTGTATTCTAGTGTTCTCTGCTGGGTGTAAGAATGAAAATTTGTTAGTGTAACACCATTTCTCCTCAATTCAACAATGATGTTTTCATCTTTTTTGTTTCAGGAGATACATCCAGAAAACTGCATTGCAATTTCAAATCCAAGTTGGACAAGTTTTTTTTTTTTTTACACAGACATCACCATGTTAGAAAAGTTGGAAAAGTTTTGAAACCATTCTGATCCTATCCTTCTTGTCTTCCAATTCCTTCCAAGGCATCTTATTATTTATTTGTTTCTAATTTTCCCATTATTAAAGAGGTTGAATATCTTTTTTCCAGAGCTAGTTTGGGTTCTGATTTTCTTCACTTTCCTGATGGAGTTATTTTAGAATTGAAGGGCATCATAGCAACTGAGGCAGTATTGACATCATCAATATTTTAGGATTACAGGTAACCATATTTCCCAGTTGACTTGAGACAGTGCCAGTTTATACCTCTTGTCGTGTGTGTGTGTGTGTGTGTGTGTGTGTGTGTGTGTTTTCTGAGACAGAATCTCGCTCTGTTGCCCAGCTGGAGTGCAGTGGCATGATCTCGGCTCACTGCAACCTCTACCTCCCGGGCTCATGTGATTCTCTTGCCTCAGCCTCCCGAGTAGCTGGTATTACAGGCAAGCGCCACCACGCCTGATAAATTTTTGTATTTTTAGTAGAGACAGGGTTTCATTATGTTGGCCAGTCTGGTGTCGAACTCTTGACCTCAAGTGATCCTCCTGCCTTGGCCTCCCAAAGTGACGGGATTATAGGTGTGAGCCACTGCACCTGGCCCTAGTATATTTTATAATAGGATTGCATTCAATCTTGAAAGTGTCTGATTTTGATGAAAAGTCATTTATTAGGCTGGGCACCTGTAATCCCAGCTACTCAGGAGGCTGAGGAAGGAGAATCACTGAACCCAGGAGGCAGAGGTTGCAGTGAGCCAAGATCAGGCCACTGTATTCCAGCTTGTGCAACAGAGCAAGACTTGGTCTCACCAGAAAAAAAAAAAGGTCATTTATTATCTGAAATACACATCAAAATACCACTATTGGCATTTTGCTACGGTGTCTCCACCAGTGGGAGCAGGATCATCATAAAGGGTGGGGTTTGTTCTGCCTCCTTCTCTGTTGTATCCCCAGAGCCCAGAACAGTACCCAGAACCCAGTAAGTGCTTAATAAGTATGAATACATCTGTGCATAAATTCATTTCTTGGGACTTGGCACATTGCCACTTGAACAAATGGATTCTATTAACAAGGAATATGAAGCAATGATTTTGGGGTACACAACTCATGGTGCCTGCCAAAACATGCGTTTTAGATTTTGATAGATACCGTCAAGTTATTCTCCACAGGGGCTGAGCCGGTTTACACTCCCACCAGCAATATGTGAGAGCATCTGTTTCTCTAACCTTCAACCACATGGTGTTATCAAAATTTTTATCTGTGCCAATCTGGTAGTTTAAATTTGCATTTCCCTTATTATGAAAAGATAGAGCATACTTTCGTATGTTTAAAAGCCGTCTGAAATTTCTAAGAACTGTCTGTTCATATCCTCTGCCCATTTTTTTTTTTCCCAGTGAATTACTGGTCTTTTATCAATCTGTAAAAATACAAATAGTTGTTCCAAGGTTTTCATGTCTTTGCATTTGTTTATGGTGTTGTTGTAAACACAATTTAAAACATGAATTTTTATTTAGCTTCTTTCCTTTCATTGCATCTATATTTTGCATCAAGCTTAGACTTTCCCAGATTGTAAAATAATTCTCCCATATTTTCTTGTCTTACTTTCAAGTTTTCAGTTTTTTCTTATGTAACTCTTTATCTATCTGAAATTTATTTTGGTGTAAGTTTTGAGATGTGAATAAAATCTAATATTGTTTATTGAATAGCTCATCTGTTCCCCACTGGTGGAAACTCTGAAAGGTTCCTCATATTCAGAGACTATTTCCTATGAAACTTTTAACACTCTGCAAATTCTAAGGAAAGAAACTCAAGGGCAAAGCAGTCAGGATGTAATTTTAATTTGTGGTTTCATGTCTTCCACTTCCTCAATTTATAATAGTACTATCTTTTATTAAGCATTTATATATTAAGCATAATGCCACAGAAGATTGTATAAAAATATGGACAATTTGTAGAACAATGGTAAAATGAATACCTCTGTACTTATTATCCAGATGAACACATAAAACTTTGCCAGTGACTTGAAAATCTTCTGTGCACGCTACTTTATCGTTTTCTTCTTCCTCCCCAAGAGGTAACCACTGTTCTAATTTTTTGATAATTATTTCTTGCTTTACTTTATAGTTTTACTACCTATATGTATCCTTAAATACTATATTGTTTATTTGTTTATTTCTTATCTTTGATGAGACCAAAAAATATCTCTGTTGTTGTGTTTTGAGACAGGGTCTTGATCTGTTGCTCAGGCTGGAGTATAGTGGCACAGTCACAGCTTACTGCAGTCTTGACCTCCCAGGCTTCAGCAATCCTCCCGCTTCAGCTCCCCAGTCAGCTGGGACTATAGGCATGCACCATCATGAATGGCTAATTTTTGTATTTTTTTTTTTTTGGTAGAGACAGGGTTTTGCCATGTTGCCCAGGTTAGTCTTGAACTCCTGGACTCAAATGATCTGCCTGCCTCAGCCTCCCAAAGTGCTAGGATTACAGGCATGAGCCATGACACCTGGCCTCTTTATTTTCTTGGGATGGAATTTCACTCTTGTTGCCCAAGCTGGAGTGCAATGGCGTGATCTCGGCTCAAAAATATTGCTTATTTTTGACAACTGAGTGGCAAGCCCAACCACTGCAACAGGCTCTCAAAAGATAAGCTCTGGGTCAAGTGCAGTGGCAGCGTTCCTGAGAGAATGCAAGAGCTCCTTTAGGAAGTCTGTGGTCAGGGTCAAGAGTGAGTTCTGGGAAACAGGATATATCAGAGCTGTGACATCTGCCAGGGCTGTAGTTTGGGTTAGGTAATGAATATCTGCAGAAACATAGTTAAGAAGTGGGAGGCTCTCTATCTGCAGCTCCCAAGCTCTCCATGGTTTCTCACCTACTTTCAAGAAGAAATCAAAGAAAATCCCTTCTAGGGGGTATAGGGTAAGGCAAATTTCCTCAGTTCATGCAGACAGCATGTCATGGTGGGTATGTTAGTTTTCTATTGCCACATTATAAATTATCAGCAATACAGCAGCTTAAAACAACACACATTTATTGTCTCATGGTTTCTTTCTTTTTTTTTTTTTGAGAGGGAGTTTCGCTCTTATTGCCCAGGCTGGAGTGTTATGGCATGATCTTAGCTCACCGCAACCTCTGCCTCCTGAGTTCAAGCGATTCTCCTGCCTCAGCCTCTCAAGTAGCTGGGACTACAGGTGTGTGCCACCATGCCCAGCTAATTTTTTGTATTTTTGGTAGAGACAGGGTTTCACCATATTGGTCAGGCTGTTCTTGAACTCCTGACCTCGTGATCCACCTGCCTCAGCCTCCCGAAGTGCTGGGATTACAGGCATGAGCCACTGTGCCCAGTTTCTTCTTCTTTTTTTTTTTTTTTTATTTGAGATGGAGTTTTGATCTGGTTGCCCAGGCTGGAGTGCAATTGTGCAGTCTCAGCTCACTACAACCTCTAGCTCCTGTGTTTGAGTGACTCTCCTGCCTTGGCCTCCTGAGTAGCTGGGACTACAGGTGCCCACTACCACGCCCAGCTATTTTTTTGTATTTTTAGTAGAGATGGGGTTTCACTATGTTGGCCAGGCTGGTCTCGAAACCCTGACCTCAGGTGAGCCACCTGCCTCAGTTTCCCAAAGTGCTGGGATTACAGGCATGAGCCACAGTGACTGACATGTCTTACAGTTTCTACAGGTCAGGAGTCTGGCACATTTTAGCTGGTTCCTCTGTTCAAGGTCTCATTAGACTGATATCAAGACATTGGTTGGCTGGCCCCTCCTCTGGAGGCTGGAATAGGGAACGATTCATTTCCAAGGTAGCTCAGGTTGTTAGCAGAGTTCATTTCCTTGCAGATGTAGCACTGAAGCCTCCACTTTCTTTTTTCTTTCTCCTCCTCCTTCTTCTTCCTCTTCTTTCCTCCTCCTGGTTTTCTTTTTCTCCCTCACCCTCTCCTTCTCCTCCTCCTCCTCTTCTTGTTCTTGTCCTTCTTCCTCTTCCTCTTCTTTTAAATGGAGTCTTTGTCTATTGCCCAGGCTGGAGTACAATGGCACAGTCTAGGTTCACTGCAACCTCTGCCTCCTGGATTCAAGCAATTCTCCTGGCTTAGCCTCCCAAGTAGCTGGGATTATAGGCATTCACCACCGTGCCTGGCTAGTTTTTGTATTTTCAGTAGAGATGGGGTTTCACCATGTTGACCAGGCTGGTCTTGAATTCCTGACCTCAAGTGATCTTCCTGCCTTGGCTTCCCAAAAAGTGCTGGGATTACAGGTATGAGCCACTGCTCCTGGCTTTCATTTTCTTTCTGGCTGTCAGTGGGGACTGCTGCCAGCTCCTAGAGGCTGCTCTCAGGTGGGCTCCTCTACTCAGCAATGGAGACTCTCCCTTATGATGAGTCTCCCTTATGTTGAGTTTCCCTTGGCTTAGAATCTCTCTGGCTTTCTCTTCTTCTACCAGCCAGAGAAAATGCTTTTAAATGTTTGTAAAGGTCTCATGTGATTAAGTCAAGTCAACTAGGATAATCCTCTGTCTTAAAGTCAACTGATTAATCACGTTAATGACATCTGCAAATTTTTTGTCATGCAAGGTGACATAAACCTAATCATAACTAGGGGTGGTGGAGATTATAGAGACCATTTTAGAATTCTGCCTGTCACAGTGAGGAGGGCAGAAACTTAAATGGTACATAGTCAGGATATGCCAAGCACAGACAAAATCTAGGTCAGACTCACCAGGCCTCAAAAAGATGGTCAAATGGCAAAGAGTATCTTGGAGATGGCTCCTTTGATGTCTGCATTTTCTGTCACATTGCTCTAATCTGATTGACTGTCCTCTGCATCTGACAGACAGCCATCATTCTAGGACCTCTTTTTATCATCCTCCTGAGGATCCTTTTTATTTCTCTCGTGTTGAATTGCTTCTTACCTGCATCCCATTTCTTCCTCTTTACTCTTAATTCGTAATCTTTTGCTTTTCTCTTATTCTGGTGGAGCCAATCTTCTTGAAACTTCTTGAGAATCGGTACACAGAAGTTAAATTTTTTCAGACTTTTTATGTCTAAAAAAACTTTTTTTTTGTTTGAGATGGAGTCTCACTCTGCCACCCAGGCTGGAGTGCAGTGGTGCAATCTTGGCTTACTGCAACCTTCGCCTCCTGGGTTCAAGTGATTCTCCTGCCTCAGCCTCCCGAGTAGCTGGGATTACAGGTATGTCCCACCATGCCCAGCTAATTTTTGTATTTTCACTAGAGATGGAGTTTCACCATGTTGGCCAGACTGGTCTCAAACTCCTGACCTCAGATGATCTGCCTACCAAAGTGCTGGGATTACAGGTGTGGGCCACTGCACCCAGCCATAAAAACCTTTATATTTTTATTTTTAGAGATAGGGTCTTGCTCTGTCACCCAGGATGGGATGCAGTGACATGATCATAGTTCATGGTAACCTTGAGCTCAAGGAATCCTCCTGCCTCAGCCTCCCAAGCAGCTAGGATGACAGGTGTGAGCCACTATGCCTGGATTTTATTTTATGTTTATACTTGATTGATAGCTTAGCTGACAATATAATTCTAGTTGGAAGTTGTTAGCCCTCAAAATTTTGAAGGCATCACTTCACTTTCATTGTGCTGGATTGTCTGTTGTCCAGCTGTGCATCCCCATTATCCCTTCTAGAGTCCGCTCTGTATTAAAGAAGAGGAACTTGTAGTTACATGTGCCAGAATCCTTTCCTTCATTTGATTCCAAGTTGGAGTTTGCCAATGAGATGCACTTGCATGAGAAGGAAATAGAAAAGAAGAAACCATTATTCGACAGAGGCAGTTGAAGGCAGACACATGGGCTGAAGGCCAGCTCTTGAGAGTTTCCTGTTTTGGTGCTGTGAGAAGCTGGGATTGAAGGCAATGGCTTACCTTAGATTGCTGAGATTTTTCCATGGCTTGCAGTAAAGTTCTGAGAATTACTTTCTTCTATTGGCTGCTCTCCTGACTGTCACATCCTCAACACTTAGTTCTTTTTTTTTTTGGAGATGGGGTTTTGCTCTGTCACCCAGGCTGCAGCACAACCTCAGCTCACTGCAACTTCCACTCCCAGGTTGAAATGGAGATTACCACCATGCCTGGCTGATTTTTGTACTTTTAACAGAGACAAGGTTTCGCTATGTTGTCCAGGCTGGTTTTGAACTCCTGGCCTTAAGTGATCCACCTGCCTCGGCCTCCCAAAGTGCTGGGATTATAGGTGTGAGCCATCATACCCAGCCTCAACACTTAGTTCTATGGACCTTTGATTTCCTCTGTTAGTGCTCTTCCTATTTCTGTACCAAGAGTGTCTTCTGTTCTCCTGGTCAAATCCTAACTAATTTGTTGTATTGGTCCATTTTCATATTTCTATGAAGAAATACCTGAGATTGGGTAATTTATAAAGAAAAAGAGGTTTAATGGACTCACAGTTCCAAATGGCTGGGGAGACCTCACAGTCATTGTGGAAGGCAAAGGAGGAGTAAAGACACATTTTACATGGTGGCTGGCAAGAGAGGGTGTGCAGGGAAACTGCCCTTTATAAAACCATCAGATTGACTGAGATTTATTCATTATTGTGAGAACAGCATGGGAAAAACCCATCCCCATGATTCAATTACTTCCCACCAGGTCCCTCCCATGACACATGAGAATAATGGGAACTGCAATTAAAGATGAGATCTGGTTGGGGACACAAACAAATCATATCAGTTGTCTTGCTCTCAGCATCACTGTTGAGGTATCTGAAGTGATATTGATTCCTGATATTTTATGTGTTTACCCTTTTGTACCTCTCAGGGGGTTGATAGAATCATCTCTTTGTTCCTTAGTGTTTTGAAATTCCACAATGATGTTTTGTGAGTGGTTCTGTCTTTGTCCATGGTGTATGGCTCCCAGAGAGGGCTTTCTTTTCTTTTTTTTTTTTTTTTTGAGACAGAGTTTTGCTCTTGTTGCCCAGGCTGGAGTGCAATAGCACGATCTCACCTCACTGCAACCTCTGCCACCCAGGCTCAAGTGATTCACCTGCTTCAACCTCCTGAGTAGCTAGGACTACAGGCCTGTGCTGCCATGTCTGGCTAATTTTGTATTTTTAATAGAGACAGGGTTTCTTCATGTTAGTCAGGCTGGTCTCAAACTCCAGACCTCAGGTGATCCACCTGCCTTGGCCTCCCAAAATGCTGGAATTACAGGTGTGAGCCACCATGCCTGGCCAAGAGGCCTTTCAATCTGGTGACTCATGCCTTGTAGTTCTAAGACATTTTTCTAGATTGACTATTTTCTTCTACTTATTTTTTCTGTTTTGCCTTTCTGGAACCACTGTATTTGGATATTGGACTTCCTGGGCTAGTCTTTTTCCTTTTTTTTTTGAAATGGAGTATTGCTCTGTCGCCAGACTGGAATGCTTGATCTTGGCTTGGTGTGATCTTGGTTTACTGCAACCTTCGACTACCCGGTTCAAGTGATTCTCCTGCCTCAGCCTCCTGAGTAGCTGGGATCATAAGCATGTGCCACCATACCCAGCTAATTTTTTTGTATTTTTTTTTTTTTCTTTTTTGAGAAGGAGTCTTGCTCTGTTGCCCAGGCTGGAGTGCAGTGGTATGGTCTCGGCTCACTGCAACCTCTGCCTCCCAAGTTCAAGTGATTCTCCTGCCTCAGCCTCCTGAGTAGCTGGGGCTACAGGCATGCACTACCACACAAGGCTACTGTTTGTGTTTTTAGTAGAGACGGGGTTTCACCTTTTTGGCCAGGCTGGTCTTGTACTCCTGACCTCAGGCGATCCACTCCCAAAGTGCTGGGATTACAGGTGTGAGCCACTGCGCCAAGCCTGTATTTTTTTTTTTTTTTTTTTTTTTAGTAGAGATGGGGGTTTCATCATCTTGGCCAGGCTGGTCTTGCAGTCCTGACCTAGTGATCCACTGCCTTGTCCTCCCAAAGTACTGGGATTACAGGCATGAGCCACTGCACCTGACCTGGGCTAGTTTTTAAAAAAATTTTAATTGCTATTTCCTATAGCTTTGTCTTTTTGCTCTACTTTTGGAAGATTTCTATAAATTTATCTTCCATTCCTTATTTTGAGCTTTTAATTATGTTAGCATCTTTTAAAGTATCCAGTGGTCATTCTTACGCTCAGATGATAGGATTTAGTTCTTGTTTTATGGAAACAAAATATTTTCATTTTGAGACTATCAGGGAGTCTTTCCGAAGTTTTCTTCTACAGCTTCTGTTTTCTTCAAGTTGCTTTGCTTTTTCCCCTTCTGTTCGGATTCCAGTGTCATTTCTAGGGGATTTTCTGAGATGACTAGAAATCCTTGGTTATCTGTTCCTAAAGACAATTTGCTGTTCTGAGTGTGGGTAGAGCCTTCCACTTTGGGGGCCTCACTGTAGATGTCCTGATTATCCACCATCCCCATATCTGTATTTTTTGGTCTTCCCCTTTCACTTGGTTAGATTACTTAGAAAGTATTCCAATTACCTGCCTGGAGGATTAAGGCCTCATTGTCAATGTTTTGAGATAAGAGGGTGAGGGTCTCAGCCTTCAGTGAACACATAGCTACTTGATACTTACTTAATACTCTTAATTTCACTACAGTATCCATGACCTTAACTATCCTCAAGTCTAGAGAACTTTATTTTGCTGTTTTCAGGAAATAAATCATCAGTATTTTCTGGTGTGGGAGAGGGTTAACTGGTGTATCTATACAGAATGAGGAAAGAGGAAAGGTATTAACTGCTGTCTCCTTATTTATTATCTTCTTCCACTCCCTGTGCTGCCGATTCCTAAGACCTTTGATAATTCTGAAGTGTTAATTAGGTTGGCTCTCAGCTTTCTTCACTGCCAGTTTAGAATTCAACTTTCTTGGGTCTGTCATCAGTTACCCCTCATCTGCTTTTCAATTTCCAACAGTTCTTGCTGTTGCCTCCTCTCTTGTTCTCAAGATTTTGTGGGTTTATGTTTTTTTTTCTTAATTCTTCGTGGTTACAAAATGCCTGCTGCAACTGCAAACATCACATCTGTGCACAATGTCTAAAATAGGAAGAAGAGAGTACAGACACTCTTCTTCATCATTTGTCTTGTTTAGCAGGAGTATAAATTGTCTTAAAGTTATTGGGTAAATTTGAGTGATTGGGAAAATTTGTATACCTACCTCATGCCCACCCTAAATCACAGCAAGAGGAAAGGGAAACCATCAAGATTAATCAGCCTGAGCTGGGGGAAGAGCATATTTCTGCCTATGCCTGCAAAAATTGAAGCTCTTTGACCAAGAAGTAAGAGGAAATGGCTGTCAAGAAGGGAACCAACTCTGTCTGGCATGTTCCTCATGTAAGGATACCGCATGTAACATTGCAGACTGTTGATCAGTTGACAACCAGTAGGCAAAATCAGATTTTAAAAAGTGTTCTAAATGCCTCACAGTTGCGTAATGTCATTTAAGCCATCAGTAGGAGAGACAATGAGGATGGTATTTTAAGAGAATGAAATATCTGATGGGAATTAGCCAAAGTTTCAGAGTTTGGCCTTAGGAATAAAGTGAAGACAAAAGAATAAGAATTTGATTAAATTCACAGTTAGAACCAGATATATTACATTAATATTAATAGCAAAAGAAGCAAAGAAAGAAAATATATCCAAAGGGTAAAAAGTGTATTTGAAGTGTTTTAGGATTTCTACTCACGAAAGAAATGCTTCTCAGCTAGGGGAAAAGTCAGCGGACCTCTCTATGTAGCTGACAAAGTTAGCTAGTCCTGCTGCTTTTGATGAATTATTAGAAGACTCACCCACTTAGAACAAACTGTGTACATTTAAAACAAATCATTAATAATGAAATTGATAGTAGCTTGTGAGAAAGAGAACAAACAGGTATCTGTACTTCGGCTTGAAATATTTGTTCCTGAGTTTTGAAGAGACTGCACCAGTCAGGTTCTTTGTCCTATGCAGCAAAACTTTAGCTAGTTAAAGCAGAAATATAATTTACTGAGGTCTAACTTAGAGCTCACAGAAACTCTGGGAGGGCCAGAGTTAGGCTTGGTAGCTTGACAGTCAGAAACAAATGACTTGGTGGATACGGCAAAGATTTCATTATGATATCTATCACTGAAGACCCCCTTAGAGCACCCTCCACTGCTGTCTGCTGTGAAGACCTTTGTGGGAATGGCACCTCCACTGGAGCCCTCCCTGGAAGCATGGGTTCTGTGCACTGCCTGTTTTCTCGTAACTGTTCTTCTGCAAATTGAATCTTCATATGGGCGTATCTGGTTAGTAAAGCCTGTGCCGAAAGTCAGCATGCCAGCTGCAAGAAGGGCCGAGAAGTCTGCTTTCTTGTTTCCACCTATGAGGGTGGGACTTATAATGCAGATAATTCTCCAGACATAGGAATTCTGAGCAAAAGATGCTTATATGGTTTGGCTTCATGTCCTCACCCAAATCTCATGTTGAATTGTAATTTCCAATGTTGGGGAAGGGACCTGTTGGGAGGTGATTGGATCATGGGGGCAGGTTTCCCCCTTGCTTTTCTCCTTATAGTGGGTGAGTTCTCACAAGATCTGATGGTTTAAAGGTGTGTAGCACTTTCCCCTTTTCTCTCTCTCTCTCCTTCTCTACTCTGCCATGATTGTAAGTCTCCTGAGGCCTCCCAGTCACGCTTCCATACAGCCTGTGGAACTGTGAGCCAGTTAAACCTCTTTTGTTCATAAATTACCCAGTCTCAGTTCTTTTTTTTTTTTTGAGAGAAGGTCTCACTCTGTCATCCAGGCTGGTGTGCAGTAGTGTAATCTTGGCACACTGCAGTCTCTACCTCCAGGGCTCAAATGATCCTCTTGCCTCAGCCTCTTGAGTAATTGGGACTCCAGGCATGCACCACCATGCCCGGCTAATTTTTTTATTTTTTGTAGAGACAGGGTTGCGCTATATTGCTCAGGCTGGTGTTGAATGCCTGGGCGCAAGTGATCCTCTCACCTTGGCCTCTTAAAGTGCATGTGGGTAGTGGGTGATCAGGTAGTTCTTTATAGCAGTGTGAGAATGGAATGGACTAATACAGTATCTATGAGTAGAACACATGTCAAATTGAATAACAGACAGGCTTAAGAGCATGGAGTCAGGTACACCTTAGTTCAAGTTTAGCCCCACAGCTTCCCACCTGAGTCATTCTGGGTAACTTCTCTACCTTTGTAAGCCTGCTTCATCATTTGTAAAATATGTAGGATGATAGTGGCTACATCACAGGGGTGCTATTAAGATTAAATGAGAGAGACCAGGCCTGGTGGCTAACATCTGTAATCCCAGCACTTTGGGAGACCAAGGCAGGTGGATCCCTTGAGTCCAGGAGTTCAAGAGCCGTCTGGGCAACATGGTGTGACCCTGTATCTACAAAAAATAAAAAAATTAGCCGGGTGTGGTGGCATGCACCTGTAGTCCCAGCTACTCAGGAGGCTGAGGCAGGAGGATCACTTGAGCCCATGAATTTGAGGCTTCAGTGAGGAATGGTTGCACCACTGCACTCCAGCCTGGGGGACAGAGAGAGATCCTGTGCAAAAAAAAAGATTAAATAAGATGAAGCACAAAGCATTTAACCTATACCTGGTGCATGGTTAGTAAGTCACTGATTACAAGCTTATATCACTATTATCATTTGCTTTGTTGGTATTGTTACTGGTGTTGACGTAGGACAATCGAAGCTGATGATATAAAATTTAACTATTACAGTTAAATTTTTAAATTGTCTAAATGCTTAGACAATTGCTGTAGCAGGAATTACAGTTTGGGAATTAAATTCAGAGCTTCCTTTTCTGGTTTAAAAAAGCCAAGAAGGATTAGTACTAATATTCTGATAATTTATCAATGTCTCTGACATACTTGCCATCTTTCTACATCTTCCTCCTGCTTTATCTGTTTTCCATTACAAGACAGAATGTGGGTTGGGCGCAGTGGCTCACGCCTGTAATCCCAGCACTTTGGGAGGCCAAGGCGGGTGGATCACAAGACCATCCTGGTCAACATGGTGAAACCCCGTCTCTACTAAAAATACAAAAAAAAAAATAGCTGGGCATGGTGGTGTGTGCCTGTAGTCCCAGCTACTTGGGAGGCTGAGGTGGGAGAATTTCCTGAACCCAGGAGGCGGAGGTTGCGGTGAGCCGAGATTGCGCCATTGCACTCCAGCCTGGGTAACAAGAGCAAAACTCCGTCTCAGAAAAAAAAAAAAAAGACAGAATGCCAGATAGGTGAACGTATGTTCTGGGCTGGGTGTAGTGACTCATGCCTGTAATCCTAGCACTTTGAGATGCCAAAGCAGGAGGAGTTCTTCAGCTCAGGAGTTCGAGTCTGCAGTGAGCTATAATCACACCATTGTACTACAGTGTGGGCAACAGAGTGAGACCCTGTCTCTAATAAAAAAAGAAAAAGAAGTCACAATGTTGTCACTTTTGTCACCATCTGTTGCTATAAGGGAGTCACTAAAACCAAACCAAATTTGAGGGAAGGTGACTTAGACTCCACTTCTTGAGAGGAGCATGACAAGGTCACATTGCAGAAGAGCATATGGGATAGAAGATATTGTTGAGGCTTCTTTGGAAAATGCAATCTCCCATAACCTGGTAGGGTGAGGGTGATTGAGCCTATTTCAGCCTGGCATTGAAAGCTTAGTATGTTATTAAATGAGAAAGGCAGATTATAGAACAGCATGTGTGGTATGATTCCATTTTTGCTTACAAATATGCAAAGCCATATGTGTATGTGTGTGCATGAGTGTGTGTGTGCATGTGAGTAGTGGGTATGATGTATCAAGAACACAAAATGGGTGTGTGCATTAGTCCATTTTCACAATACTATAAAGAACTACCTCAGACTGGGTAATTTATATAGGAAAGAGTTTTAGTTGATTTACAGTTCTGCGTGGCTGGAAAGGCCTCAGGAGACTTACAATTATGGTGGAAGGCAAAGGGGAAGTAAGGCATGTCTTACATGGCAGCAGGACAGAGAGAGCAAGTGGGGAACTGCCAAACACTTTTAAAGCCATGAGGTCTCGTGAGAACTCACTCACTATCATGAGAGCAGAATGGGGGAAACTGACCCCATGATCAAATCACTTCCCACCAGGCCCCTCCCCTGACACATGAGGATTACAATTCGACATGAGATTTGGATGGGGACACAGAACCAAACCATCTCACTGTGCTAGAAATGTAACTTAATTATTTTCTAAAACTCACCAATTTGTGATTTTTCTTTCTTTCTTTCTTTTTTTGAGATGAAGTCTCTGTTACCCAAGCTGGAGTGCAGTGGCATGATCTTGGCTCACTGCAACCTCTGCCTCCCACTTTAAGTGATTCTCTTGCTTTAGCCTCCTGAGTAGCTGGGATTACAGGAGCGCCCCACCACACTTGGCTAACTTTTGTATTTTTACTAGCTTTTGTATTTTACCATGTTGGTCAGGCTGGTCTTGAACTCCTGGCCTCAAGTGATCTGCCTACCTTGGCCTCCCAAAGTGCTGGGATTATAGACCTGAGCCACTGGCCTCAAGTGATCTGCCTACCTCGGCCTCCCAAAGTGCTGGGATTACAGACCTGAGCCACTGCACCCAGCCTCAATTTATGATTTCTTTCCCTGTTTTTCTACCTCCAGAGCCCATCCCCTGCCCATTCTTTCTGATGCAGAAAATGATACTTAGTTGTTTCCAGAAAATCACAATTGACTTAAGTGGCTTCTCAGTCACTTAAAGTTCTGACACTTTAGAATTGTTTCTTCTCTGGGGTGGGGAAGTGAGGGGAATTGGTGAGGGGTAGGGCAACACATAATCTTAGAAACCAAAACAGTTAACATTTTTTTTTTTTGAGATGGAGTTTCGCACTTGTTATTCAAGCTGGAGTGCAATGGCATTTTCTTGGCTCACTGCAACCTCTGCCTCCCAGGTTCAAGTGACTTTCCTGTGGCAGCCTCCAGAGTAGCTGGGATTACAGGCATGTGCTGCCATGCCTGGCTAATTTTTGTATATTTAGTAGAGACAGGGTTTCACCATGTTGGCCAGTCTGGTCTCAAACTCCTGACCTCAGGTGATCTGCCTGCCTCAGCCTCCCAAGGTGCTTGGATTACAGGTGTGAGCCACCCCACCTGGCCTAGTTAACATTTTATATATCAGCTTGCTACATATGCATAGGAATGCTACAAATGTACATTCTGAATGATAAGAAAATACGCGATTTTTTCCCCCCATTTCTTTTTGTCTGTATTTCTTTTATACTATAAAGACATATATTATATATATATAATATATATACACTATATTATATAATATTTGTGTGCTGTTTACTTATAGGAATAATTTTTCGATCCGTGTAATCAGGGTTGATCAATATTTTTTAATATCAAATAATCCCAGAATATAAATCTAATTACTATAATACAATAGCATTTGATTAAACATTAGTATATTATTGCCAATGTGAAATTTAAGAAGTATACTTCAAAGAATACAGTTATAAACCAGTTGAACCTCTTTGATTAATTTTATCAGAAAAGGATATCATTGGAGGAAGAGTAAACGCTGGTATAGTGTAGGGGCAGCTCCTAGTTTAGGTTAGCTTAGGTTGGTAGGTTTTAACTCACCTAGTGGGTCATTCCTAGGACAGAAGAATCCTAGGCTCTTGGCCTGGAGCTGTTGGTTTGCTGTAGGGTAAAAATTTGGATCCTAGTCAGATTACAAATTTGGTTGAGGCTCATATAGTCCCTAAGGGAGGGGAAATGGAGGTGCTATTTTTCTTGGCAGTTTCTGCAGTTGCTTTAGCCTGGAGTGTGCTGCTGCCGCCAGGAAGACATGCCTGTCTAGTGTAATCCACAAGAGAGAATGCTTGGCATTCCTGGACAATGAAGCACAGAGAGAAAATGAAGATTCCCTAAATGGTGCCAATCTCCTTGAAAATAAATCAGAATCAGCCTGGGCAAAATGATGATACCCCATCTCTACAAAAACTATAAAAATTAGCTGGGCATGGTGGCATGTGCCTGGAATCCCAGCTACTCAGGAGGCTGAAGTGTGAGGATCACTTGAGCCTGGGAGGCAGAGGCTACAATCAGCCAAGATTGCACCATTGCACCACTGCACTTCAGCCTGGGTGACAGAGTCAGACTCTGGCAAAAAAAAAAAAAAAGAAAAAAAAAGAAAAATAAATCAGATTATTAGGAGAGCCCTGGGAGAGGAGGATATGGAAGTGTGTGTGTGTGTGTGTGTGTGTGTGTGTGTGTGGTGTGTAGTTTTAATTTTGCATTTTAAAACAGATTGAAAATATGATGGGAAATCATAGGGAAGCTTATGTAAAGGGAGGATCAGAGGAAGCTTCCAAGATGCTGAAATCTGTATAATATCAGGATTTAAGCCACAGAGATAATCTAGGAATGAACTTTTTAGATAGAAAAAAAGATGATAGGCCAGGTGCAGTGGCTCATGCCTGTAATCCCAATACTTTGGGAAGCCGAGGCAGGTGGATCATTTGAGGTCAAGAGTTTGAGACCAGTCTGGCCAACATGATGAAACCCCATCTCTACTAAAAATACAAAAATTAGCCAGGCATGGTGGCACACACTTATAATCCCAGCTACTTGGGAGGCTGAGGCAGGAGAATTGCTAGAACCCAGAAGGCGGAGGTTGCAGTGAGCATTGCAACACTGCACTCCAGCCTGGGTGACAGAGCAAGACTCAGTTTCAAAAAAAAGAAAAAAGGTAATGTGTTTTTCTTGAATAGATCTGTTGATTTGTTGATTCAATTTTGTTTGTTTTTATTTTTTGAGATGGAGTCTCGCTCTGTTACCTAGGCTGGAATGCAGTGGTGTGATCTCAGTTCACTGCAACCGCCACCTCCTGGGTTCAAGCAGTTACCTGCCTCAGCTTCCTGAATAGCTGGGATTACAGGCACACACCACCATGCCCAGCCAATATTTGTATTTTTAGTAGAGATGGGGTTTCAGCATCTTGGCTAGGTTGGTCTTGAACTTCTGATCTCATGATCCACCTGCCTTGGCCTCCCGAAGTGATGGGATTACAGGTGTGAGCCACTGTGCCCAGCCTTTTTTTCTGTTTTCTGTTTTTCTTTTTTTCTAGGAACTCAAGACCTGCCTGTGTAAACAAAATCTAAATAGCATTTTGATTTCTAAAGGCTATGTTCATTGTTTCTAAAGTTATCTTTTTTTTGAGACAGAGTCTCACTCTGTCACCCAGACTGGAGTGCAGTGGCACCGTCTCAGCTCACTGCAACCTCTGCCTCCCGGGTTCAAGTAATTATTCTGCTTCTGCCTATTGAGTAGCTGAGATTACAGATGTGCACCACCACACCTGGCTAACTTTTGTATTTTTAGTAGAGATGTGGTTTCGCCATATTGATCAGGCTGGTCTTGAACGCCTGACCTTGCAATCCACCTGCCTCAGCCTCCCAAAGTGCTGGGATTACAGGCATGAGCCACTGTGCCTGGTCTGTTTCTAAAGTTTTAGTAAAGAGGAAGGTGAAAAAATTTTATTATTATAAGTATCAATTACAAGAAATAATATTAGAACAAAGTTTAAGATTTTTCCCACTTCAAATTCCTGGAAATGTAAACACAAAATCTTTCAGTTTTTCTTGTTGAAGTAAAGTGTTCTGAATAAATCTACTGATTTTATATAGAGTTCTATAGCTTTGATACTATAAAATGAAATGAATGGTCTGAGATTGAAATAATTCAATTATTTTTAATATTTCTGCAATTCTTAAGTGTGTGGCCTTATTGGGAACATAAAGTTGAATAAGACAATTGCCTAGTGTCTGTATTTACAGTGTGGGTCCCTGATGGAAAATTTCATTGAGGTTTCTCTTTCTTTCTTTTTCTTTACTTTTCTTTTCTCTTCTTTTTTTGGAGACGAGGTCTCAATATGTTGCCCAGACTGGAGTGCAGTGGCTTGATCATAGCTCACTGTAGCGTCCACCTCCTTGGCCCAAGCAATTCTCCCACCTCAGCCACCCCGGTAGCTGGGATTACAGGCATGCACCACCACGCCTGGCTATTTTTTTCTGTAGAGATGTGTTTCACTCGTTGCCCAGGCTGGTCTTGAACTCCTGGCTCAAGAAATCCACCCTCCTCCACCTCCCAAAGTGCTGGGATTACAGGTGTGAGCCACTGTGCCTAGCCCCAACTCACAGTTTGTTTGCTTTTTTTTTTCCCCTGCGATGGAATTTTGCTCTGTCACCCAGGCTGGAGTACAGTGGCGCGATCTCGGCTCACTGCAACCTCCACCTCCTGGGTTCAAGCAATTTTCCTGCCATGCCCTCCTAAGTAGCTGAAATTATAGGTACCCATCACCACGCCCGGCTAATTTTTGTATTTTTAGTAGAGATGAGGTTTCAGTATATTGGCCAGGCTGGTCTTGAACTCCTGACCTCAGGTGATCTGCCTACCTCATCCTCCCAAAGTGCTGCAATTACAGGCGTGAGCCACTGTGCCTGGCCCAACTCATAGTTTTTAATTGCTGTGAATACTCCATTGTATGCATCATTAGGAGGAGAGTTTTTTAAGAAGGCAAGAGAATTTGACAAATGTGGCAGAGATGGTCAATAAGAAGGAGTACACATTGGGAGATTTCGTAGTATGGAGGCCAGTGGCAATGTTTGGTGGAGCAGGTTCTTGGGGTCGTGGGGGTAGAAGCCAATTGCACCGAGCAGAGGCCTGTTTGGGAGGAGAGCAAGTAGGACATTGAGCGCACTCAGCCTGTGAGGGAAGCTGGACCACGCGGGGAAGGAGCAAGTGATGCAGAATCAAGGAAGAGCTTGGAATTTTTAAGCTTTTGTTATCTGAATAATCCATGTTCAATGCAGAAAAATTAGTAGATTCAGATGAGCAGAAAGAAAATAATGACATGGGAAGTGTATTCATTTCTTAGGCTACTGTAACAAATTACCACAAACTGAGTGCCTTGAAACAACATAAATGTTTCAGTTTCTGTTCACATTGTTGTGAAGGCTAGAAGTCTGAAGTCAGAGTGTTAACACGGCTGTGCTCTCTCTGAAGGCCCTATTCGAGTACCCTTCCTTGCCTCTCCCTAGTTTCTTGTGGTTGCTGGCAATTGTTGGTGTTCCTTGGCTTGTAGCTACAATTCCTCCAATCTCTGTCTCTATCATCACAGGATGTTCTTCCTGTGTGTGTCCTCTGGGTCTCTGTTTTCTCTTATAATGACACCAGTCAATGAGGACTCACCCTAATAGGATCTCATCTTTCTTTCTTTCTTTCTTTTTAGATGGAGACTCGTTCTGTCACCCAGGCTGGAGTACAGTGGCATGATCTTGGCTCATTGCAACCTCCACCTCCTGGGTTCAAGCGATTCTCCTGCCTCAGCCTCCCAACTAGTTGGGGTTACAGGCACGTGCCGCCATACCTGGCTAATTTTTGTATTTTTAGTAGAGATGGGGTTTCACCATGTTGGCCAGCCTGGTCCTAAACTCCTGATCTCAGATAATCTGCCCACCCCGGCTTCCCACAGTGCTGGGATTACAGGTGTGAGCCACAGTGCCCTGCCAGGACCTCATCTTAATTTAACTAATTATATCGGCAAAGACCCTCTTTCCAAATATGGTCACATTCTGAGGTTTCAGGTAGACATGAATTATTGGGGAAGACTGGCCTAGTATATTCTTTTTTTTTTTTTGACACAGGGTCTCGCTCTGTCACCCAGGCTGAGGAGTGCAGTGGTGCCATCTCGGCTCACCATAATCTCACCTTTAAGGCTCAAGCTATCCTCTCACCTCAGCCTCCTAAGTAGCTGGGATCACTAGTGCCTGCCACCATGCCAGGCTAATTTATTTATATTTTTGGTAGAGACAGGATTTTGTCATGTTGCCGAGGCTGGTCTCAAACTTGTGGGTTTAAGCAATCTGCTCACCTTGGCCTCCCAAAGTGCTGGGATTACAGGCATGAGCCACTGCACCTGGCTAGTATATTATTTTCCTCTCTCCCCTCCTTCCTTTCTCTCTCTGTTCCTCTCTGTCTCTCAAAAAATGAGGGGAAGCCTGAGCATGTTTATAGATTGAGTGAGAGTTAGGAGAAAAGAAGAGATTGGAGATAAATCTCAGATACTTGGTAGATCAGAGTCTCAGCAGAGAATGGAGAGGTAGGTTGGAGAGCACTGGGGAAGGAGATGAGCTTGGGGCCTGCTTGGGTCCCACAGACTTGCCTGGTCTCTGACTCCCAGCCTGATGCAGAATCACTCTCCTCAACAGCTCCGTGCTTAGCTCCCTAGCCTTTCACGGGTCAGCTGTAGCAAAGGCTGTGATGGGAGGGAAGTGGAACACGCCACAAATGGGATCAGATGCAGGGCTCTGGGAGAGAGTTGACTGGAAGGGTGCATGCATCCTACCCTCCACCTCCTCTCTGGGACTTCAGGAAAATGTAATGATCACAATGGTGTTTTTATGTTTTCCTGTGATGCTGGTTATCTTTTATCACCCACTCAAGTTTTGCCTGCATCTTATAAACTGGAAAATCCCAAGAAACTCCTAAGTTCTGTATAGTTCTGTAGCAGATAGTAGGCTCTGTCAGTTCTCAACACTTAAACTTAGAAGCAAATCTAGTTAGTATGTTTTTATTTGCTTGTGAATAAGCCACATGTTTAATCAAGTGTATCAGATATGGCAATTTTATTTTATTATATTTTATTTTAATTTTTATTTTTTTTTGAACCAGAGTCTCACTCTGTTGCCCAGGCTGAGCCTGTTGGCTCACTGCAACATGCGATCTTGGCTCACTGCAACCTCCAACTCCCAGATAAGCGATTCTCCTGCGTCAGCCTTCCAAGTAGCTGGGATTACAGGCGCGCTCCACTATGCCTAGCTAACTTTTGTATTTTTAGTAGAGATGGTATTTCACCATGTTGGCCAGGCTGATCTTGAACTCTTGACCTCAGGTGATCCACCTACCTTGGCCTCCCAAAGTGTTGTGATTACAGGTGTGAGACACTGCGCCCAGCCAGATATGGCAATTTTAAATGCAGCCCAAATTATAATATATTTTATGCTGTTAACCTTTAGAATTACATATATCTCAATAATTCTACAAATTTTTGTTAACTTTGTGGTTCTAAGTCCACACTTTAAAAACCAATAGGTGTATATTCATTGAAGGGGTAGATCTGAAAGACTATGGAAAAGTCATTTCTATATTTTATTCTTATTATCATTTTTTCAAATGGAGTTTCACTCTTGTTGCCCAGGCTGTAGTGCAATGGCATGATGTCAGCTCATCGCAACCTCCGCCTCTTGAGTTCAAGTGATCTCCTGCCTCGGCCTCCTGAGTAGCTGGGATTACAGGCATGCACCACCGTGCCCAGCTAATTTTGTATTTTTAGTAGAGACAGAGTTTCTCCATGTTGGTTAGGCTGGTCTAGAACTCCCGACCTAAGGTGATCTGCCCACCTTGGCCTCCCAAAGTGCTGGAATTATAGGCATGAGCCACTGCGCCTGGCCTTATTTTATTTTTTGAGACAGGGTCTCATTCTGTTGCCCAGGCAGGAGTATAGTGGTGCAATCTCAGCTCATGTAACCTCTACTTCTGGGCTCAAGTGATCCTCCTGCCTCAGCCTCTCCAGTAGTTGAAACTACAGGTATGTGCCACCATGCCAATTTTTGTATTTCTTGTAGAGATGGGGTTTCACCATGTTGTCCAGGCTGCTCTTAATCTCCTGGGCTCAAGCCATCTGCCTGCCTCAGCCTCCTAAAGTGTTGGGATTACATGTGAGCCACTGTGCCCTGCCAAGAAGTCTTTTCTAGAGTAGAAAATCATCCCTATTACAATTCTGTGTAGACTTTCGTATGTGGTGCTTCGTAGTTAGCCCCTGTGTATTGGTTCATCTTTTAGGCATTAAGTACCAGGAAACTTAACTCAAGCTTATACATATATATGCTTTTGAACTCAAACTTATTTAATTTATTAGAGTGTTTGTTGGCATATGTCACTGCAAAGTCTAGGAGTTTGATCTAGGAGCTCAGTGATGTCATCCAGACCTTAGTTTATATTTTCAATTCTGTCTTCTACGGCACCAGCTTTATCCAAAGGCTACCTACCTTCATGGGTGCAAGATGGCTGTCAAGAGCTCTTAGGTCTACATACTTCTTCCATGTAGAGAAAATTATACTTTCTTCTCCAACTATCAAAGGAAATGCTGGGCTTCACTCTGATTATATGAGTTTAGGTCATGTGCTCAGCAATTGCTGCCATCTGTGAAATGCCACATGATTGGCTCAGGTCATTAAGGGCCTGGAGCAGCTAAAATGGTATGAATTCCACCCATGGCTAAACACAGAGAGGCAGTTCCTTCAAGGAAACTCTGGGATACTTCTAGAAAGGGGAGAAAATGGGGAATGAATTTTATATGGTCAACCCTATAATTGTCCACTACATTTGCTTCTTTATCCTCTGCTAATCATGATTTCTTAGCTTCTCCTGCAACTGGAACCTCTTGAACTTGATTTATAATCCCCATACCCTGTCCCATTCCCTACTAACTCTTCTCATTCTATTCACATAGAAGTCTGTTCTTCTCATTAAATAGAAGTATCAGGTTGCGCCTGATGGCTCACACCTATAATCCTAGCACTTTGGAGGTAGGCAGATCACCTGAGGTCAGGAGTTCTAGACCAGCCTGACCAACATGGAAAACCCCATCTCTACTGAAAATACAAAATTATCTGGGTGTAGTGGTGCATGCCTGTAATCCCAGCTACTCAGGAGGCTGAGGCAGAATAATTGCTTTAACCCAGGAGGCGGAGGCTGTGGTAAGCCGAGATCGTGCCATTGTACTCCAGCCTGAGCAACAAAAGCAAAACTCCATTTCAAAAAAAAAAAAGTATAATTCCTTAGAAAGATGGATGAAAACTTCCCTGGAAACTATTCTTCCCTGCCCAAAGCCATAAGCCCAGGACAAAAAGCCCCTCCTAGAATGCTGACAGCAAGGACCAGAGAAACAATATGATCTGAGGGTTAGAGCATCCCAGAAACATTGTAAGTTTAAAAACAACACTGGCCATGGAAATTGATTCATCATCATGGCTCTAGTTTAGCACATATAGGTGCTTAGGTGTATAGGAAGACCAGCATGATAGGCCTAATGATCCTGGGCAGGTAGTCAAGGGTAAAGATTCTTAGATGATGAGAGGCCTAGGACCTCTAATCTCTAACATACATTCTTGAGCAGGGATGTGATGTACCCTACAGAGGAAACATTGGTTCCTGTAGCTAATGGCGCAGGGAGACCAAGGTCAGGGCAGATGCATGCAGGACCTTGAAGGCAAGAGAGTTAAAAAAGAAAATCCCTGTCTAAGAAGAGCATCTCCCACTCAGTGCAGTAAGCTTCAGACGTTCATCAGATGTTCAGCAAGTTCTGATTAGGGACTGCTGGCCTTGGAGCTATAATGAGGAACAAGTTGTCCCTGCTCACACAGAAACTACAGTAGGTGGGGGCATATATTAGTTCAGTTTCTTTTGGCTTTAGGAAGCAGAAATGACCTTGCAAGCTTGTTGGAAGAATATTAGAAGTTCTTAGAGAATTTGCAGAAGACAGCTCAGGGCCCCTTACTAGCCAGAGGTTAATAACATCCTCTGAAGTGTGCTATTATTTGTCTGAAGGAGTGTCTGTGTCCAATCTTTGTATGACTCAGTCCCAGATTGCTATGGGGAGACTCTCGCCCAGCTCAAGTAAGTCATCTGTGGCTCAGGATTCAGGGTTATGAAGTATACACATGGTTGTCGCAATCCTACTTGTGTATTGAGTGCATCCCCACTTCCTTCCCTCTAAGTTGAAGGGCAGAATGCATGAACCTGAAAGCCACTGTCATCTGGACAGAGAGGTAGGCAAGCACCCAGCAATTACAGCTCAGTCATCAGTGCTGTGCTAGGAGAAGCATGGAGTTATGTGAGAATACAACAATCAAGACCCATTTGGAGGCAAGATTTAGAAACCCAACTACTACTTCTTCTTCCTCTTCTCCTCCTCCTTGTTCTCGTTCTTGTTGTTCTTGTCCTTCTTCTTGTTCTTCTTTCTTTTTTGAGACAGAGTCTCACTCTGTTGCCCAGGCTAGAGTACACTGGCACGATCTTGGCTCACTGCAACATCTGCCTCCCAGGTTCAAGTGATTCTCCTGCCTCAGCCTCCCAAGTAGCTGGGACTACATGTGCCCGCCACCATGCCTAGCTATTTTTTTTTTTTTGTATTTTTAGTAAAGACAGGGTTCCACCATGTTAGCCAGGATGATCTCGATCTCCTGACCTCATGATCCGCCTGCCTTGGCCTCCCAAAGTGATAGGATTACAGGCGTGAGCCACCATGCCCGGTCATTATTATTATTTTTTAGGGGTTGCTGCAAGTTTTTTTTTTTCCATCCAGCTTTTAAGTTCAGGGGTACATATGTAGGATGTGCAGGTTTGTTACATAGGCAAGTGTCTGCCATGGTTGTTCGCTACACAGATCATCCCATCACCTACTTCTTAAGCTCCAGCATCCATTAGCTATTCTTCCTGATGGTTTCCCTCCTCCCTCCCTCCCTCCCTCTAAAAACCTAACTTAAAGCAACTTAGGCAAAATAGGGAACTTACTTGGAGGCTCACACTGAGAAGGATGAGTGGCAGGTGGTATCAAGGTTATTGGAAGAGGTGATTTGAGTGCTGCTAAGTCTTCTTTTCTCAGTCTCTTAATTCTCCTTCTCTCTCTGTGTTATCAACTTCTTTCTCCTAGAAAAGCTTTCTTTATGTAGCAAGAAATGTGGCCACTGGTGATTCCTGAGTCTCACCATCTCCTGGCCTCACCACCAGAGAATAAATAAATCTTTGCTCAGCTTCAGTTACAGAAATCCTAGGGAATGGCAATGATTGATTGGCTTTAGATACAAGTCCATCCCTACATCAATGAAGTGTACCTAGAGAGGTAGAATAGTGTAAAACCATATGCCACACTGAAGCTGAGTAATGATTAAATGATAAACCAAAATGATTGACATCAAGTACTTTAGGTTAATAGTCCTGTAGTAGTTATCTGTTGTTGCATAATTAATTACCCCCAAACTTAGTGGCTTAAAATAACAGTAAATATTTATGATTTCACATAGTCTCTGTGGTTTGAAATTTAGGACTGACTTAGCTGGGTGGGTCTGCCTCAGGGTCTTTCATGAGATTGCAGTCAAGGTGTTGGCTGGGGCTGGAGTCATCTGAAGGCTTGACCGGGGCTGGTGGATCCAGTTCCAAGATGGCACACACGAGTGAGCTCATTCCATTCCTCTCTATGTGGGTCTCTCCACAGGCAGCTTGAGTGTCCTCATAACATGGTGGCTGCCTTCTCTCAGGGTGAACAAGCCAAGAGAGTGCAAGGTGAAAGCTACAACAACCTTAATGGCCTAGCCTCAAAAATTACACTCTCTCATTTCTCCAGTATTATTTTTATTACACAAGTCAGCCCTCTCAAATGTGAGAGAGGTCACACAAGGATATGAATCCTAGGCTGTGAGAATCATTGGGGTTCATCTTGGAGGCTATCTACCACATTCCCCAAAACTTATCCTGTAGAATTGGGATGTTAAAATTTTTTATATAAAGAAGGGCTTTGCAGTCAGTCAGTATTAGAGCGGATATGTTAAAGCCAGTTAAACGATTTCTTTCCTGTAGTCATTCTATACAGCTTTTAGTACTCTGATTTTTTTTTTTTTTTGAGATTGAGTCACTTTCTCACCCAGGCTGGACTACAGGTGTGCACTGCCACGTCTTGGTAATTTTTGTCTTTTTGGTAGAGATGGGGTTTTACCATGTTGTCCAGGCTGGTCTTAAATTCCTGGCCTCAAGCAATCAACCTGCCTTGGCCTCACAAAATGCTGGGATTACAGGTGTGTGCCACTGAGCCCAGCCATTACAGCTTCTTTCTCATTCTCCAGCTTTTCTTCCAGTGGACCTTTTTCTCCTCCCCCATCTCTCCTTCCTTCCCTCTGGAAGCATATCAGACTGCTGTCTATCTCCAGTTAAAAATGTAAGCTTCTGGCCAGGTGTGTTGTCTCATACCTATAATGCCAGCACTTTAGGAGGCCAAGGTAGGAGAATTACTTGAGTCCAGGAGTTTGAGATCACCCTGGGCCACATAGTGAGAGCCCTATCTCTACAAAAAAATAAAAAATTATCTGGGCATGGTGGTGCATTCTTGTAGTCCCAGCTACTCAGGAGACTGAGGTGGGAGGATCACTTGAGCCCAGAAGGTTGAGGCTGCAGTGAGTCATAATCATGCTATCTCTCTCCAGTATGAGTGACAGAATGAGACCTTGTTTCCAAAAAGAAAAAAAAAAGAAGCTTCTGGTAAAGCAATACACTTTCATCTGGAGTTGGTCATTCTTGACCCTCCAAAGCCTTCTTGTTCATTTGGTCAGTGCACATCACAAAAACGTAGGAGTGATTAAAAAGTAAAGAAAGGACTCATCATCTCATGAAATGGGTAGTCAGTTTCTGAGGAAGTTCTGCAAGAGAAATTTTGCAAAGCTCTCTGTATTGGCCATGGTGTTGGGTGATATTGAGTCATAAAGTAACGAATACTATTTGAAGGCCAATAATCATTCACACATGAAAGTTTGGGCTGCTTCTTTAAGATATGTTTGTGTGGGGGAAACAAGGTACAGGTTAGTAACATCTTGTACTTTGGGTTTTTGCCAACAAATATGAGACCTTCCAGTTTTAGGACTTAACCCATCTCTCATCTGTGTGACTTTGTTGTTGTTCCTTTTGTGTAGGTTGTTTGTCATGGCAACAACTCGGTTTCTTTAAAGTGTTTTATCACATTTCTGTGAGCTGGTTATACCATCTTGAATTATTTAAATCAGAGTAAACACTGAGGTTGTGTGTATGTGAAAGAGTCTACACCATATGTGTTTATGGAAATGTGCTTATTGAGATGTCGTTTCCAAGCACAGCATCTGCTCTTGTGCATCTTTTATATTATTTTGCATAGAGCCTATGCAATAATTGATTTCCACCATCTGATAGTTTTCCTTTTAAGACAGTTTCTGTTCTTATGTTCTTGAGAAATGATAATGTTTAATATTTGGGAAGGAGAAAGCATCTAAATTAAAAATAAGAATGATCAATAAAAATGTCTTTAATTTCCATTATGCAGTGCATGCTGTTTAGAAAGAGCTGAAGTCTGTGAATTTAGAAGAATAAGGTTTTCTGAATCTGATCTCAAATGGAAAAACCCAAGTTGACTCAACCTGTGATTCACACAGAGGTCAAGGTCTCATAAAGACTGCTGAAAATAAAATCCTTCTCTTCGTCCTTTTTCTATGGACTGATCATTTGGGCTTTGTGTTCCTATAAATGTACTCTGAGTTCCTGTTTACAGTGTTCCTAGGAATCCTGCCTTGCTGCACAAGATGGAGTTTTACAATGTCCAGTGTTACCTAATGGCTTCTTCTTCTTTTTTTTTCTGAGATGGAGTCTTGCCCCATCGCCCAGGCTGGAGTGCAATGATGCGATCTCAGCTCACTGCAACCTCCACCTCCTGGGTTCAAGCAATTCTCCTCCCTCAGCCTCCCGAGTAGTTGGGATTACAGGTGTGCACCACAATGCCTGGCTAATTTTTTGTATCAACTTCGTGATTTACCAAAAATATACTGGTTCAAATGCAGTAAAACTCTGCAACCATCTTGACTGTAAAATCTGCTGCTTTTAAAACTGGAGAGGGACTCAAGCACCTTGAAATGTCATGTTCACTAACATCTCTCTAGCGTGGTTTGCAAATCACTGGCAGGATGCAAGATGGTTTTAGGTAGTGAGTGGATAAGCTTTCAAATGATTTAATCATCATTTACTTACTCTACTGGGTTGAATAATCTCCCTCTCAAAATTTCTATCCAATCAGAACCGCAGAACATGAACTTATTTGGAAATAGGGGCTTTGCGGATGTAGTTAAACAAGGATCTTGATCTCTGGTATCTTTATAAAAGAAAGAAGAGGGATATTTGGACACAAAGACACACAGAGAGAAAAAGGTCATGTAAATATCAAGATGGAGATTGGAATGATATCTACAAGTTGAGAATACCAAGAAGCCAGGAAAAAGGCATCAGACAATTTTTCCCTGAGAACCTCCAGAAAATCAACACCTTAATTTTGGACTTCTGGCCCCTGAACTGTGAGAGAATACATTTCTGTTGTTTTAAGCCACTTGGTTTGTAATGATTTGTTATGGTAGCCTTATTTATTTATGTATGTATGTATGCATATATGTATGTATGAGACATGGTCTCACTCTGTCACCTGGGCTGTGGCAAGATCACAGCTCACCTCAGCCTCAACCTTCCAGGCTCAAGAAATCCTCCAACCTTAGTCTCCTAAGTAGCTGGGACTACGGTCATGAACCACCATGCCCAGCCAATTAAAAGAAGTTTTTTTTTTAATAGAGACGTGGTCTCTCTATGTTGCTCAGGCTAGTCTTGAATTCCTGGGCTCAAGTGATCCTCCTGCCTCAGTCTCCCAAATTGCTGGGATTACAGGCATGAGCTATTGTGCCTGGCCATTTAAAAAGGTGTTACACAAAATATACATGATGATGTTATAAATCCTGTGATTTCTCAGCTGTTACTGTTTAGACTAAGAGTCTCTGAATTTATTTAGGCAGCAAAAAGTGCATTGATTAAAAAAGTAAGTAAATAATATCATAGGAGGTAGGGAGATATTGCAAACATGCTGTGGGTGATTCATGGATGGATAAGCAGTTTGGGAAATCATTGTTGTTTGCAGCCTGTGGCTCCTTCAACTTGTAGTGGCATGGTGGGAGAACTAGGTCAACAGTTATCTGCGTCTCTAATCAACTCCTTGACTTCAGGTAAAATATGAATGGCCTTGAGAAGCCCCATCTTCCTCAGCAGTAAAAATGGGAACAGTAATAAATATCTCACAGACTTATGTGGGGATTGAGTTCCTTTTCCTTCAGCTTTGAAATATCAAAAGCTTAGTTATCTGAACCAACTCTGCTGAGTGTGGGGATGGGGGTGGGCTCCTGGCAGCTGGGTTGACATACAGAAGAACATTTTGTAATCATTGCCCTCAAATATGGGTTGCCAGTGATAAATATACAGGGCTGAGCAATATGGGAAGTGAATTGTGGTAAAATGGTAGGAACTGATGCAAAGAACCTCTGATGAATCACAGCTGAAGTTAACTGTGTATTATTTCTGGGTCTTATTATGCATTTAATGAGTTACAATGGCCTTCATTTCTCCCTCTTTAAAATATGGTCATGTCAGAGTTCATGAAAGTGAGGGAAAGAACTTTAGATGCAATCTGATTTCTATCTTAGATGTAGGAAAACCTTCACAGGATTTATTTTTGTAAATTCAATGCTAATCTCTAGAAACACTCTAGGATGGTGTACTAAGGAGATGACATGTGAGCACTTGGAAGAGAATATTTTGATCATTAGGAGTTGCAAGGATTTGCCAGGATTTAGAACTACTTTGACCAGTCTAAGCACTTGGCTGGAACCAGCAAGGTGAAATGGAGAGGGAGTAATAGAGCTAAAATCGATTGTATCCTAGCAAATGGGGAGGCACTGTGTTAAATGTTATCTCATTGTGATAAGCACTAAAACTCCTGAATGTAGATATTGCTATTAGAATTCTTTTCTTTTCTTTTTTCTTTTTTGAGATGGAGTTTGGTTCTGTCGCCTAGGCTGGAGGGCAGTGGCGCAATCTCAGCTCACTGCAACATCCGCCCCTTGGGTTCAAGCAATTCTCCTGTCTCGGCCTCCTGAGTAGCTGGGATTACAGGCATCTGCCACCACACCTGGCTAAGTTTTGTATTTTTAGTAGAGACTGGTTTCACCATGTTGGCCAGGCTGGTCTTGAACTCCTAAACTCAGGTGATCCACCCACCTAGGCTTCTCAAGGTGCTAGGATTACAGGTGTGAGCCACCACACCTGGCCAATATTGCTATTAAAATTCTTACTTTACAGATGGGGACCCTGACTTGATGAAGTTAAGTAACGTCCCAGATTTTGTAAATAAAGATTAAATAACTCAACAAGATTATTGAATAAGGCAGTCTGTCCCTAGAGCTGGCACTCTTTTCTCTCTCTCTCTCTTTTTTTTTTTTTGAGACAAGTCTCGCTCTGTTACCCATCTGGAGTGCAGTGGCATGATCATGGCTCACTGCAGCCTTGACCTCTCAGGATCAAGCAGATCCTCCCACCTCAGCCTCCCAAGTAGCTGGGAGCTGGGACTACAGGTGCACGCCATCACACCTGGCAAATTTAAATTTTTTTTGTAGAGACAGAGTCTCCCTATGCTGCCCAGGCTGCTCTTGAACACCTGGGCTCAAGTGGTGCTCCTGCCTCAGCTTCCCAAAGTTCTGGGATTACAGGTGTGAGCTACTTAGTCCAGCCTGGAGCTTTTTTTTTTTTTTAAAGACAGAGTTTTGCCCAGTCAGGAGTGCAATGGTGTGATCTTGGCTCACAACCTCCGCCTCCCGGGTTCACGCAATCCTCTTGCTTCAGCCTCCCAAGTAGCTGGGACTTAGCTGGGATTACATGGTAGCCATGCGCCACCATGCCTGGCTAATGTTTTGTATTTTTAGTAGAGATTGGGTTGTTCCATGTTGGTCAGACTGGTCTCAAACTCCTGACCTCAGGTGATCTGCCTGCTTCAGCCTCCCAAAGTGCTGGGATTACAGGCATGAGCCACCGTGCTTGGCTATTATTTATTTATTTTTTTTGTGGTAGAGTCTGGCTCTGTCCCCCAGGCTGGACAAAGGTTGTAGTGACACGATCTTGGCTGACTGCAACCTCCGATTCCCAGGTTCAAGCAATTCTCCCTGCCTCAGCCTCCCTAGTAGCTGGGATTACAGGCACACACCACCACACCTGGCTAATTTTTGTATTTTTTAAGTAGAGATGGGGTTTTGCCAGGTTGGCCAGGCTGGTCTTGAATTCCTGACCTAGAGCGACCTGCCTGCCTTGGCCCCCCAAAGTGCTTGGATTACAGGCATGAGCCACTGTGCCTAGCTGGCCTTTTGTTCTTTACCTCTGTATTGTGCTATGTGAAAGCTTAAAACATGTAGAGACCTGGAGCAGTGGCTCACACCTGTAATCCCAGAATTTGGGAAGGCCAAGGCAGGTGGACTGCTTGAGCCCAGGGATTTGAGACTGGACTGGGCAACATGGCAAAACCGTCTTTACCCAAAAAACTCCCAAAACCAGACAACAAAACAAAAATTAGCCAGGTATTGTGGCATACTGCTGTGGTCCTAGCTACTCGGAGGCTGTGGTGGTAGGATCACTTGAGCCTGGGGGGACGACGAGGCTGTAGTGAGTCCTGATCATGTCAGATCAGTAATAGAGAAAGACTCTGTCTTAAAAAAAAAATGTAGGTCTTTGGTGTTAGGCAGGTCTTATTACAATTTTGGCTGGCTCTGTGCCCAACCTGGAGCTTTTTTGTTTTTTTTTTTTTAAAGATGGAGTCTTGCTCTTTCCCCAAGGCTGGAGTACAGTGGCACAATCTCAGCTAACTGCAGCCTCCACATCCTGGGTTCAAGCAATTCTCCTTGCCTTGGCCTCCCTAGTAGCTGTGATTACAGGTGCCTACCACCACACCCAGCTAATTTTTTTGTATTTTTAGTAGAGATGGGGTTTTACCATGTTGGCCAGGCTGATCTCAAACTCCTAACCTCAGGTGATCTACCTCCTTCAGCTTCCCAAAGTGCTGGGATTACAGGTGTGAGCCACCGCGCCGGGCCTGAATGATACCTTTCAACAGGTATACTGACAAAATGGAAATGACTATGATGATGAGGGAGGTCGGAAATGATCTCAAGAGAGTAACAGCTGAAAATGTTTTGGTTCGATGAAGGCAGAGAGGTAGATGTCTTAGGAAAGCCTGTCCAGATAAGCTGACAGTACCCTGAGTCCTCTCTGTTCCCAGTCTTACAGGTCCAAGGATTTCACTTTATTAGTTAATTAGTATTCAGAGTTGATCAATCTATACTCTCTTGGCAACCGGCTCACTCTAACCAAACTTATAAGAGACTGTTGCATATACCAGAATGCCAATTAATTAACTCAAAATTAGGAACATAAGCACCAAACAGATTTTATACATATATTTTCTGATCAGAGCATCTTATTTTTCTAGGAGTTTTATCTTCTGTCAGAAAATAAATATAAAAACCGTGGGTCAGGTGTGGTGTCAGATGCCTATAATCCCAGCTACTTGGGAGTCTGAGGCAGAAGAATTGCTTGAACTCAGGAGGTGGAGGTTGCAGTGAGCTGAGATGGTGCCACTGCACTCTGGCCTGGGCAACAAGAGTGAAACTCTGTCTCCCCCTCTCCAAAAAAACCCTCAAAACAATAATAAAATGAAATGAGGTATAACATTTTGTTATTTCAGTTGCAAATATTTTATGTAATAATTCCCTTACTTTTGGACTTTATGTACCTTCTGTCACACATGGATGCATTTGGTTCTCTGTTTTGTTAAGATAGCTTCCTTCCTCCAAGATTTTAAATATATTTTCCCATTTTTTCTGTCCTTCCTCTTGGGGTCTGCTGTTTCACCCTTTATTGTTAGAAATCCCATGTATGGTGTGGTGAAGCTCATGAAGATTATGGGACAGCTCTCAGATAAATTTTACTATACAGACTGTTTCTTTTTTGGAGCAATCATCTCTGCCACTGACCCAGTGACTATGCTAGTGATATGTAATGAATTGCATGCAGACATGGATCTTTATGCACTTCTGTTTGGAGAGAGTCCTAAATGACACTTGCCATTGTACTTTCCTCATCTCCTGTTGCCTACCAGCCAGCGGGACTGAACACTCATGCCTTTGATGCTGCTGCCTTTTTAATGTCAGTTGATATTTTTCTCGGTATATTTAGTGGCTTTTTTATCATGGGAGCTGTGACTGATGTTGTGACTGCTTTAGTGACCAAGTTTACCAAACTGGACTGCTTCCTCCTGCTGGAGCCAGCCCTCTTTTTCCTCATGTCCTTGAGCATATTTCTCTTGACAGAAGCCTGTGGATTTACAGGCGTTGTAGTTGTCCTTTTCTGTGGAATCACACAAACTCTTTACACCTACAACAATCTGTCAGTGGAATCAAGAAGTCGAACCAAACAGCTCTTTGAGGTGTTACATTTCCTGGCTGAGACATCTTCTCCTACATGGGCCTGGCACTGTTTACCTTCTAGAAGCATGTTTTCAGCCCCATTTTCATCATTGGAGCTTTTGTTGCCATCTGACTGGGCAGAGCCGCCCATATCTACCCGTTCTCCTTTTTCCTCAACTTGGGCAGAAGGCATACAATTGGCTGGAATTTTCAACACATGATGATGTTTTCTGGCCTCAGGGGAGCAATGGCATTTGCATTGGCCATCCGTGACAAGGCATCCTATGCTTGCCAGATGATGTTGGCCACCACGCTTCTCATCGTGTTCTTCACTATCTGGATCATCGGAGGAGGCACGACACCCATGTTGTCATGGCTTAATCTCAGAGTTGGCATTGAGGAGCCCTCCAAAGAGGACTACAGTGAACACCACTGGCAGTACTTCAGAGTTGGTGTTGACCCTGATCAAGATCCACCACCCAACAATGACAGCTTTCAAGTCGTAGAAGGGGACGGCCCTGATTTTGCCAGAGGAAACTGGACAAAACAGGAGAGCACATGGATATTCAGGCGGTGGTACAGCTTTGATCACAATAACCTGAAGCCCATCCTCACACACAGCGGTCCCCCGCTAACCACCACTCTCCCCACCTGGTGTGGTTTGCTAGCTCAGTGTCTGACCAGTTCCCAGATGTATGATAACCAAGAGCCACTGAGAGAGGGAGACTCCAATTTTATCTCACATTGACCTACGGGAACAGCACAGTGACTGCAAATGGCTCCTAGGTTTCCACACTGCCTCCATGAGTCTTGAGGGCAGGCAGAGAATGAAGAGCAGCTGGGAGGAAGTGCTGGAGCGAGACCTGGGAATGAGAGACCAGAAGGTTTCGAGCTGGGGCACTCGCCTAGTGTTTCCTCTGGAAGATAAGGTTTGACTTTCCCCCCAAACCCTGGCAGGATGGGGTAGGCTCCCAATGGGGTGAGGATGGCTTCAAGCCCCAGTATTGCTTGAGGTGGGGCAATGACTAGAGTGAACGACTCTTCTATTTTATTGGGGTCTGAAGCTATCGTAACACTTAAAATTTAACTCATGATGCAGATGGTGAGGCAAAAGTGTCTCTAAATTCAGACAGATGTAGACGTATTTTTACTTTTTTCACATAATAGTATGCTGTTTCAGAGTTAAACAAAAAAATAGCATGCTTTGATAGTCTCTTAATTTATTCACCTGCAGCATCTGAATGAGGCAGGGCAGGTGCTGGGTGGGGGGGCTTCCTCCCACGAGAGGTTGCATCTCACTACACAGTGGTGCATGTCTAGCTGACCATAGAAATATCAAGCTAGGGGAGAACAGGCTGGAAGAAATATTGAGAAGGAAGGCAATTGAGATTGGACCCCTATGGATTATGGGAAACTGTTGTTAAATGAAACAGAAAACATGAAAAAGCAGTATGAGTGGAGGGGCTGGCAACGAAGGCTATGTGACTGCAACCACCTATCAGGATTCCTGACTTTTATGCTTCTTCTGGACTGAAGATTTGAAAATATATTCATGAACTTTCAACACTGTACAAAAATTATAGTTCCTTCTCTGGAGATGTCCATAAAGAAGTAGTTAGGACATGTTTAAAACCAAAGGCAAATAGTGTTACACTGTTATTTTTTAGTTAATCTGAAGATAGGAGGTATTTAGAGACTGATGACAGTATCACTTCTTTTGAGGGCTACCATATAAGCATTCAGCTTTTGAGGTCTATTATATAAGCTGACAGCCTAGGAAATAATCAGTAGGACTGAGGTATCTACTGTGGGTTTAGAAATAACACCAAATTTTGTGGGATGCTATTATCTGGGGAAGAGAAGGCAGCAAGAAACCTACAAGGCAACAGGCTAGAAATCTCAATGGGAAAAATTAGCTGCAAAGAAATACGAGATAGTAGTCTCAAGACTGGGTAGAATTCTGAACTTTGAACTGATGAATGCATGAGATTTCAGTGGCCACATGAAAAATCAGAGGGGAGTCAAGGGAATGTTAAGCACTTTCAACCCACTAGAAAGTTCTGTCTTCTATCAGTTTAAGAATCCAAGTATCTTTATGCCATTGAGTGCCACGCAGAGAAGGGTCATTTTTCTTGTATCTGGGGAGGCTGTTGCACCAGCTTAATATGTGGGTGTGATGTGAAAGTTAGGTTTTCAGTTTGGGTTCTTTCTGGATGAGCTGTTCTGCCCGCCCACACCCGTAGTGCTGAAATACTGAAAGACCTCTCGGGAAAAGTTTGTTTCTCCTCATGTCTCTGTGCTTCAGTGTTAGCATTTTTTTGGCAACTCAATGTCTAAAAAATGCTTTTAATAACGTGAGTTTTCTTGTTATGGCAGAAAAAATAGTGTCCCAGTCTAGTCCGCCCATAATGAAATCAGCCATATAATCTTCTGAATTTGCATGTTTAATAATTTTTAAATAGGACATTGCTTCACAACTTTTTTTTGTTTTTGTTTTTTTGAGACAGAGTTTCGCTCTTGTTACCCAGGCTGGAGTGCAATGGCGCGATCTCGGCTCACCGCAACCTCCGCCCCCTGGGTTCAGGCAATTCTCCTGCCTCAGCCTCCTGAGTAGCTGAGATTACAGGCACACGCCACTGTGCCCAGCTAATTTTTTGTAATTTTAAGTAGAGACGGGGTTTCACCATGTTGACCAGGTTGGTCTCGATCTGCCGACCTCGTGATCCACCCGCCTCGGCCTCCCAAAGTGCTGGGATTACAGGCTTGAGCCACCGCGCCCGGCCAACTTTTTTTTTTTTTGAGACAGAGTCTCACTCTTTAGCCCAGGCTGGAGTGCAGCAGTGTGATCTCAGCTCACTGCAACTCTGCCCCACTCCAGGTTCAAGTGATTCTCCTGCCTCAGCCTCCCAAATAGCTGGAATTACAGGCACCTGCCACCATGCTTGGCTAATTTTGTATTTTTAGTAGAGATGGGGTTTTGCCACGTTGGCCAGGCTGGGCTTGAATTCCTGACTTCAGGTGATACGGCTGCAGTGGCCTCCCAAAATGCTAGGATTACAGGCATGAGCCACCGTGCCTGGCCTGCTTCACAGCTTTGTGTTTGGATCGATAATTTGTGCAAGTCAAGAAAATATATATTTAGTTAAGTTGAGCCATATGAATTTGCTGATAGTTGACCATTGTGTAAAAGCAGGAGTGGCAACTTCATATGATTCAATAAAATGAAACCGAGGCCAGGCACAGTGAGTTACATCTATAATCCCAACACTTTGGGAGGCCAAGACAGCAGGATCGCTTGAGTTCAAGAGTTCGAGACCAGACTGGACAACATGGCAAAACCCTGTCTCTACAAAAATATAAAAATGAGACCAGCATGGTGGCATACTGTAGCTCTAGCTATTTGGGAGACTGAGATGGGGGGATCGCTTGAGCCCAAGAGGCAGAGGTTGCCATGAGCCAAGATCATGCCACTGCAAACCAGTCTGGGGAATAGAGTGAGAACCTGTCTCAAAAAAAACCCAAAAAACCAAAGAACAATTGAATGATTTTTATTGTCCTCTTTCCTTTTTATCTATAATAAAGTCCGTTTTGATTTTATGGTAAAAAAAATACAACTGGAATTTATTTTTATGTATGGTATGAGAAAGGGATATGTTTTCTTTTTTATTTTGAGACAGAGTTTTGCTCTGTTGCCAAGGCTGAAGTGCTGTGGTTCCATCTTGGCTCATTGCCACCTCTACCTCCTTTGTTCAAGTGATTCTCCTATCTCAGCCTCTCAGGCTGTTCTTGAACTCCTGAACTCAGGTGATCTCCCTACATTGGCCTCCCAAAGTGCTAGTAGCTGGGATTACCGGCACTGGCTACCAAGGTTGGCTAATTTTTGTATTTTTAGTAGAGATGGGGTTTCACCATGTTGGCCAGGCTGGTCTCAAACTCCTGACTTCAGGTGATCCACCTTCCTTGGCTTCCCAGAGTGGTGGGATCACAGGCATGAGCCACTGCACACAGCATCAGAAAGGGATTTAACTTACTTTTTTTCTTCCAAATAGATAGCTCCTTGTTCCAACACTATCTATTAGTCTGTCATTTCCCAAGTGATTTTGAATGTCTCCTTTAACATATACTAAGTTAACACATACACACACAAAAGGACACATAAATATATATGTGTATGTGTGTATATATTTTTTTCTGGGCTTTTTATTCTGTTCTATTGATCTATTGGTCTATTTTTCTCAGTACTGTATTATTTCAATTATTGTGACTTTACAACGTATTTGCCATCTGGTAAAGCTTCTTTCTACTGAATCAACGTTTTTGGCACATCTCATAGATGAACTTTAAAATTAACTTGCCTATTCTATAAAATATCCTGTTGGAATTTTGATAAAAATTATATCACATTTATTATTTAATTTGGGTCATAATGTCCGTATACTATTGAGTCTTTTCATCTAGAAATATCTTTTATGGTCTTAATTAAAATTACATGGTTATCCTCAATGCCTTTCTTTTCCTTTTTTTGAGACAGAGTCTCACTCTGTCCCCCAGGCTGGAGTGCAGTGGCAAAATTTCTGCTCACTAAAGGCTCAACTTCCTGGACACAGGTGATCCTCCCACTTCAGCCTCCCAAGTAGCTGGGACTATAGGCATGTGCC
The DNA here is from genome assembly GCF_049354715.1 of Callithrix jacchus. Taxonomy (NCBI): domain Eukaryota; kingdom Metazoa; phylum Chordata; class Mammalia; order Primates; family Cebidae; genus Callithrix; species Callithrix jacchus. Next base: position 101,543,994 of record NC_133510.1, on the reverse strand, counting down.
ATCACACCTGGCTGATTTTTTGTAGAGACTGGGTTTCACTATGTTGTTGAGGCTGTTCTTCAACTCCTGGACTTGGGTGAACTGCCCGCATCAGCCTCCCAAAGTGCTAGGGTTACAGGCATAAGCTTCCATGCCTGGCAACAGCTTTCATATTTTTAAGGTATTTTCCTAGGTAACTCAAGGTCTATTGGAATTGAATATACCTTTCTTTTCTATTACACATTTAAGTAGATTTTGTCTGATTTTATAAAAGCTGTAGATTTTTATATGTTAATCTTGTTTCTACCTTTCTGAAAGTTTTAATTAGCCCGTATAGATTATATGTGATTCATTGGATTTTCTAGGTATAAATCTACCTTGCCAATATTCATACTTATTTCTTTTTTTCTGGTCTTTTTTCATGGCCTAGTAACTCTAAGACAATGTTTACTATTGATGATAAAAGTAGACATCATTATGTGTTGTTTCTGAGTTCTATGGAGATGTGGTCTAATGTTTTGATCTTCAGAATGAATATTTGGAGATTGGCAAAATGATTATTGTTGAAAATGAGTGACAGGTCTATAGCCTCCATTAATCGATTTTCTCTATGCTTGTGTATGTTTGAAAACTTCCATAAGAAAAAAGTTAAATTCTAGGAAGGGTCAAATTAAAAAAAAAGAATAAGACTTGTTTTAGGTTTTTGGTAGAAACCCCTTTTCAGGCTGAGTGTGGTGATTACACCTGTAATCCCAGCACTTCGGGAGGCCGAGGTGGGCAGATCACCTGAGGTCAGGAGTTCGAGACTAGCTTGGCCAACATGGTGAAACCCCATCTCTACTAAAAATACAAAAATTAGCTGGGTGTGGTGGTGTGCACCTGTAATCCAGCTACTAGTGAGGCTGAGGCAGGAGAATCGCTTGTACCCAGGAGGCAGAGGTTGCAGTGAGTTGAAATCATGCCAAATCATGCCAAGATGAAGAGCAAGACGGTGTTTCAAAAAAAAAAAAACAAAAAAACAAAAACAAACAAACCAAAAAAACTTTTCAAATTAAGAAAGTATCTTTTCCAGGGCTGGGCATGGTGGTTCATGCCTGTAATTACAGCATTTTGAGAGGCTGAGGTGGAAGGATCACCTGAGGTCAGGAGATTGAGACCAGCTTGGCCAACATGGTGAAACCTTGACTCTACTAAAAATATAAAAATTAGTTGGCCATGGTGGTGGATACCTGTAATCCAGCTACTTGGGAAGCTGATGCAGGAGAATTACTTGCATCTGGGAGGTGGAGGTTGCGGTGAGCTGAAATCACGCTGTTGTACTGTAGCCTGGGTAACAGAGTGAAACTCTAGGTCAAAAAAAAAAAAAAAAAAGAAAAGAAAAGATCTTTTTTTAGTTTATTGTAAATTATTTTGTTGGAAATATATATCATCAGAAAAATCTTTTTTGAAAGAAAAGGTATCACAGGAGCCATTCATTTCAGATGACCAAGGAAAATTAATATGAGTCTTTCAATATTAAAAATTACCAAGTATTTCGATTTGCTTCTCTGTCTTTCTTTTCATTAACTGAGAGCTTACGATAAGAGGAGAGGTGCCTCTAGGGCCTAGCCTATTGCTGAAAACACAGAAGGGAATAAATACATTATGTATTGTTAGAGGATTTTTTGGGGAGAGAGAGGTAAGGTAGGTAACTGTTGTACCACACAGATCTTCCCTCCAGGACTGAAGGACTTACCCCTCCAGCTGCTGGGATTATAGTTGGCTGACACTCTCCAGCAGCTGGCACTTTCCAGGAACTGCCCTGTGGCAAAAGAGAACCACCTTACTCAAAGTTCTACTCTCCTCCCAGGGGCAGCTGCATCCAATGACTGGCCTATGTGGAGGTATAAATCTACCTTGCCAATATTCATACTTACTTACATAATTTACAATACTCATACTTAAAGATCCTGTGCCCTTACCCAACTCAGGATAGGCTAAAAGAACTAGCGCAGCTTCAGAGCTCCCTGTGGGGTGGCTGAAGCCTTAGCATTTCCAGATAAAATAAATACACAATGCTCAGTTACATTTGAATTTCAGGTAAACTACAAGTAATTTTTTGGTATTTGTAGGTTGTAAAGATTGCATGGGACATAGTGCTATTATTATTATTGCCATTTATCTAATATTCCTTTTTTTTTTTTTTTTTTTAAGGAATCTTGCTCTGTCACCAGGCTGTGGTGCAGTGGTGTGATCTTGGCTCACTGCAACCTCCGCCTCCTGGGTTCAAGTGATTCTTGTGCCTCAGCCTCCTGAGTAGCTGGGATTACAGGCACACACCACCATACCCAGCTAATTTTTGTGTTTTTAGTAGAGACAGCATTTCACCATGTTGGTCAGAATGGTCTTGATCTCCTGACCTCTTGATCCACCTGCCTTGGCCTCCCAAAGTGCTGAGATTGCAGGCATGAACCACTGTGCCTGGCCTTTTTTTTTTTTTTTTGAGACAGGGTGTCACCCTGTCTCCCAGGCTGGAGTGCAGTGGCACAATCACAGCTCACTGCACCCTTGACCTCCCAGGGCTCAAGTGATCTTCCCACTTCAACCTCATGTGAAGCTAGGACTACAGGCACATGCCACCGTGCCTCACTAATTTTTGTATTTTCTGTGTAGATGAAGTTTAATCATGTTGCCCAGGCTGGTATCAAACTCCTGGACTTAAGTTTATCTGCCCACCTTGGCCTCCCAAAGTGCTGGGATTATAGGCATGAGCCACTTTGCTGGGCCTAAAATTCAGATTTAAGTGAGCATCCTGTATATTTATTTGCTAAATCTGGCAGTCCTGTGAGGCTTTGTTGTGTTTGCATTGCAGCCTACTCTATTCCTCTGTGCTGTGGTCTCAATTGTGTCCCCTCAAAATTCACTGATGGAAGTCCTAACCCCCAATGTGAAGGTGTTTGGAAATAGGTGTCTTTGAGAAGGTAATTAGGTTTAGATGGGGTTGTGAGGGTGGGGCTCTAATGATGGGATTAATATCTTTATAAAAAAGAGAAGGAGAGAGTAGTAATATCCTTTTTTTTTTTTTTTTTTTGAGATAGAGTCTCACTCTGTTACCCAGGCTGTATTGCACACTTAAGTTCAGTATGCAGTGGTGCCAACTCAGCTCACTGCAACCACTGCTTCCTGGGTTCAAGTGATTCTCCCACCTTAGCCTCTTGAGTAGCTGGGATTACAGGCATAAACCACCATGACTGATTTATTTTTGTATTTTCAGTAGAGACGGGGTTTCACTGTGTTGGCCATGCTGGTCTCAAACTCCTGATCTCAGGTGATCCCTCTGCCTTGGCCTTCCAAAGTGCTGGGATCACAGGCGTGAGCCACTGTGCCTGGCCTGAGAGCGATATTCTTTCTCTACCATGTGAGGATCTAGTGAGAAGCTGGCCTCTGCAATACAGGAAGGGGACCCTCATCAGGTGTTAAGTTGGTTAGAACCTCGATCATGGACTTCTCAGCCTCCAGAACTGTGAGAAATAAATGTCTGTTCTTTAAGCCACTATGGTTCTTTGTTATGACAACATGAGTGAGCAGACTAAGACACTGTAATCCTGCTTCCTTCCATGATCCCACAGGTGTCGATTCTGCGAACAATTCCCAATCAACTTCCTTTTTGTGAAAATATGAAGCCAGGGAAAGAGGTCTCCCATTAACCACTGATTCATATAGGATCAAAGCAGCTCTGGTCATATGATCAGTGCAAATCATCATGGATAAACCTAGTGCAAAATAGGCCAAGGCCTTTACAAAGATGGATTCTGTCTCCTTTGCCTCTTTTCTCACTCTCTAAGTGAAGGGTTTCTTCTGGATTTGTGCTCGTCTTTCTTCTTGTTGTGATATATGTGATCTGCTTGGTCAGATGTCTGGCCCTTAATGCTTTGTGGACATGACCTTCAAGTCAACATTTTGCCTTGACTCTCTCCTGAGCTCCAGTTCTGTGTTTCCAGCAGTCTTTTATTCTATACCTTGCTTTTCTGAAAGTACCCTACATACTGTATGTCCTTGTCTTACACTCTTGCTTGACTATGAACAAATTCTCATTCAAGTTGCCAAGCAATGAGGGAGTATGTCGTGAAATGCGTGTGCCTGGGAACTTGGTGAAAGTGGACATCAAACCTTTAAGAAGAGCAGGAACTGGGGAATGGAGCAGGACCCAAATGGCCTCTATTTTAAATTCTAAAAGTACCTGTTTCTTGAGTGTTTACTATGTGCCAAGTAAAGAGGGAATCCCAAAACACCCAGTTATGGGACCTCAGTTCTACTCTAGTGCTGAACTGTTGGCGAGGCTCACTTTCTGCATGTCTGCTTCCTCATGTCTTAGCTGCTAGCTTAGGGCTTCTCACAGCTGCTGCATCTTCATTTTACATATGCTTAAGGTTCTTAAGTTCATGACCCTTCTCTGTCACCCAGGCTGGAGTGCAGTGGTATGGTCTTGGGTCACTGCAACCTCCACCTCCCAAGTTCAAGCAATTCTCTTGCCTCAGACTCCTGAGTATTTAGGACTACAGGTACGCATCACCATCCCCCCGGCTAATTTTTTTTTTTTTTAAGTAAGGACAGGGTTTCAGCATGTTGGCCAGGCTGGTCTTGACCCTGACCTCAAGTGATCACCCTTCTTGATTACAGGTGTGAACCACTGTGCGGGGCCCAGATTGACTTTCTTAAGTTTCACCTCTGTTTATGGCACACCACTGCTCAAATAACTTCAGTAGCTTTCTGCTGATAAAGTCTGAATGTCTTTGCTTGACATTCAAGGCCCATCATCATGCAGGCCTACTGGATACTTTCGATATATTCTTCATTAGATTTCTTTTTGAGTCTTGTACTTCTCAAAGTGTAGTCCTCAGGATGCCCAACCTAGATTTACCTGAGTGCTTTTGAAAGTGCAGGTTTCTCCTGAGATCGTCCCTAGAAACAATGAATATTACATCTGTGGGTGGGCCTAGGAATCCATGTGGTAAACAGGAATGCCAGGAGATTCTTCTACATACTGAACTTCAAGAGTGTGCAATACAGTGAGGAAATGGAGAGTCCTCATTCTTGTAATACTCCTAAAGGAGAAATCAGGAATATTTTTTTTCTGGGATAATGAAGGAATTAGGCTCTTCTGGCTGCCTCTTTGTCATGGAAAGCGGCCAGTGGCTCTGATTCCTTAAGGCAGTGATTTTCAGGCTATGCTCAGAGGAGCACTCAAGAGACCCCCAAAGGAGGCAAGGGGGAGGCTGAGTGGATGGACTTCACAACTCACAGTTCTTTCCTTTCACTAAAAGAACTCCACTTTCATCTGTTTTATAGTTTGAGGTTCTAAGATTATATTTGAAAGAAGTATTCTGCTTTAAGGTTTCCTAAAGGTCTCTGTTGTGGTTTAAATCACAGTTTTTCTCTGACTTCCAACTTTCAAATCATTTGAGAAGCAAATGCAGCATTTATTCCATGCAGATGGATATTTTAAATCAGCTTTATTATTGATAAAGCCCAACTAGGAATTAGAGCCTGGACCTATGGCAGCAACTGGGTTTCTTAACAACATCCCTCCAAGCCTAGACCTTGGTACAACTCACATCAGGGAGTAAGTAGTGCCTTTCCCAGCTATTCCCCAGCTTTTTGTTCCTTTATTCATCCTTAGGGTTTTCCATGTCCAGTATGGCGATTTCCCTCGGTGGAGGAGACCATCAGTTTCTCCAGATATTCCCACTTCTGCCTTCCTAAGAACACGCTCCTAATAAGAGGAACTCAGCTCCTCTGAGTGTCCTCCTGTGACCACAGGTGGGAGGTTTATCTTCTGATAATGGAAGGATCTGAAATGGGATGGAAAAGGAACATGAATTAAATTATCAGCAAGGCTGTTCTGCATTCTTGGCTGAAAATAAATTGCTATGCTGTTTCTCATTTCAATTTATGCCTAGCTGTGTTAGCCAGTGTAGAATATCAGAGCCCAGACGATGACATAAAAATACTTTAAGTAATATAACATCAACAATATAAAAACATCCTACTTTAAAACAATAAACATTTGAAGCTTTCCCATTACTAAATTTCTGGGAAGAAATCAAAGTCTAATAATTAAACTTTCTTTTATCAATTACAGTGCAAAGAAATGACAGCTCTTATCAGTTTGTCACTCTGCTCAGTCTCAGAAGGTCTTACTCAGACCCAGGGTAGAGTCAAGTTCTTCAGCATTGTCAGCTTTGGCTGTCTTCCACTGGAATGAATGTCTTTTTCTGTGAGAATTACCAGTTCTGTGCAAACTAAATAGTTCCTGCTTTGCTCTTTCATGGCACATGGAAGGATCTCACTTCACTCCTGCCTTGACATGTGACTCATAGTGGCCAATGAAATTGCACTTGCATTCTTATTGCAGCATTATTCACAATATCAAATATATAAAATTAACTTAAGTGTCTATATACAGATCAATGCATTAAAAATGTAGTATGGGCCAGGCATGGTGGTTCATGTCTGTAATCCCAGCACTTTGTGAGGCTGAGACAGGGGAATCACTTGAGGTCAGGAGTTCGAGACCAGCCTGGCCAACATGGTAAAACCCTGTCTCCACTAAAAATACAACAATTAGCCGGGTGTGGTTGTGAGTGCCTATAATTCCAGCTACTCGGGAGACTGAGGCAGGAGAATCATTTGAGCATGGAAGGTGGAGGTTGCAGTGAGCCGAGATTGCGCCACTGCACTCCAGCCTGGGTGACAGAGGGAGACTCTGTCTCAAAATAAAATAAAAAAAAAAATGTAGTATGTATACAAAATGACACACTAATCAGCCATAAAAAATAACATCATTTGGGGCAACATGGATGGAACTGGAGGACATTATCTTAAGTGCAATAAGTCATGCACAAAAAGACAAATTTGCATGTTCTCACTTATATGCAGGAGCTAAAACATTTGAACACATGAAGGTAGAAAGTAGAAAAATCGATAACTGAGACTGAGACGGATGAGTGAGGAGGAGGAGAGAGGATGAAGACAAGTGAGTTAAAGGGTACAATATACAGAAAGATAAATTAATATTTGCTAGCAGAGCAGGATGACTGTATTTAACAAAAATGCATTGTACTTGGGTGATGGACACCCTGAACACACTGAATATGCATCATATACCTGTAACACAATTTCACATGTGCCCCATTAATTTACACACACACACATGCACACACACACACACATTGTATGTTACTTCCTCATGGAAAATTTATTAGCCATGTGTACTTTACTGTGTTCTGTACTCTGCCTGGCACTCCTGGAAGTACTGGGATGCAATGGAACTTCCATCATTTGGGGCCCTTGATTTGCTGTGATAAGCGAAACACCCCTGCTGATCTGCAAAACACATGTAGTGTGGAATGAGAAACAAATTGTTCTTTTTTTCAGACAGAATGTTGCTCTGTTGCCCAGCCTGGTATGCAGTGAGTACAATCTTGGCTCATTGCAACCTCTGCCTACCGGGTTTAAGTGATGCTTGTGCCTCAGCTACCCAAGTAGCTGGGATTACAGGTGTACACCACCAGGCCCAGCTAATTTTTATATTTTTAGTAGAGAAAGGGTTTCGCCACGTTGGTCAGGCTAGTCTTGAACTCTTGACCTCAAGTGACCTGCCTGCCTTAGCCTCCCAAAGTGCTGGGATTACAGGTGTGACTGTGCCTGGCCCAAATTGTTGTTGTTGTCAAAATGTAGTTTTGATGTAATAATATAATTTGTCTTGACTGATAGACTCTCTTAGGAATACTGAAATTGAGTTAATTCCACCTAAAGTCTTTCAAAAGCCCCACTTTTTAAAGATTCTAAAATACTGATAGTCCACATCTAAATATGAGGAGCCCTTCTTTTTAAAATTATTATTTTTTTTTTGAGACAGAGTCTGGCCCTGTCACCTAGGCTGGAGTGCAGTGGTGCAATCAAGGCTCACTACGGTCTTGATCTTCTGGGCTCGAATGATCCTCCCACCTCAGCTTATTTGAGTAGCTGGGACTATAAGCCTATGCCACTATAACCAGCTGAGTTTTTAATTTTTCAGAGACGAGGTCTCACAATGTATCCCTAGCTGGTCTCAAACCCCTGAGCTCAAGCAATTCTTCCACCTTGGCCTCCCCAAATGCTGGTATTACAGGTGTGAGCCACCATGCCCAGATGATTGTTATTATTTGAGACAGAGTTTCACTCTTGTTGCCCAGGCTGGAGTGCAATGGCTGGATCTTGGCTCACTACAATCTCCTCCTCCCAGGTTCAAGTGATTCTCCTACAAAGAAAAATTGGCACTGAGATAGAGGATCTCTTAGCAAAGCAATATTTACTTCCTGCAGGAAGGGTAACCTTGCCAGCCAAACGAACAAAGGAAAAGCAGACATATTTATCCCTTATGCATTTGGGGTTGTCCTTACTGCTGCGTCTGATCTCTGTTGAATGGAGCCAAACCACACAATCCAAACGAAAACCTGATTGGCTAATAATTTAAAACTTTTCTAAACAGGTAAAAGCAGTGGAGAAGTCTGAATAAGGAAGGGGCATAGGCTGCGAGCTGGGACATGCCTGTGAGCATGTTCGGCACAGATATCTTGGTTAAGGTACAAGGACATAGAATGTACTATGTGCCTATAAGCATGTCTAACAGCTACATAGGATAGGGCTTAACAAAGAGTTATTAGCAAAATGCAAGAAGGCTTTGAGGAAAGTCTTTAAAACTATATATTTTTAAAGATAGAGTCTCACTCTGTCGCCAGGCTGAAGTGCAGTGGTCCAATCTCAGCTCACTGCAAGCTCTGCCTCCTGGGTTCAAATGATTCTCCTGCTTCAGCCTCCTGAGTAGCTGGGATTATAGGCGTGTGCCACCAGGCCCAGCTAATTTTTGTATTTTTAGTAGAGACGGGTTTCACCATGTTGGCCAGGATGGTCTTGATCTCTTGACCTTGTGATCCGCCTGCCTCAGCCTCCCAAAGCCCTGGAATTACAGGTGTGAGCCACTGCACCTGTCCCAAACTATTATTTTTATTTATTTTTTATTATACTTTAAGTTCTGGGGTACATGTGCAGAATGTTCAGGTTTGTTACATAGGTATACACGTGCCGTGGTGGTTTGCTGTATCCATGCCCCACCCCGTCATCTACATTAGGTATTTCTCCTAATGTTATCCCTCCCAATCCCCCAACCCTTGCTATCCCTCCCCTAGTCCCCTCATCCCCCGACACACCCTGGTGTGTGATGTTCCCCTCCCTATGTCTGTGTGTTCTCATTGTTCAACACCCACTTATAAGTGAGATCATGCAGTATTTGGTTTTCTGTTCTTGTGTCAGTTTGCTGAGAATGATGGTTTCCAGCATCATCCATGTCCCTGCAAAGGACATGAAGTCATCCTTTTTTATGGCTGCATGGTATTCCATGGTGTATATGTGCCACATTTTCTTTATCCAGCCTATCATTGATGGGCATTTGGATTGGTTCCAAGTCTTTACTATTGTGAACAGTGCCGCAATAAACATGTGTGTATGTGTCTTTATGATAGAATGATTTATAATCCTTTGGGTATATACCCAGTAATGGGATTGTTGGGTCAAATTGTATTTCTATTTCTAGACCCTTAAAGAATTGCCACACTGTCTTCCATAATGGTTGAACTAATTTATACTCCCACAAACAGTGTAAAAGCGTTCCTATTTCTTCACATCCTCTCCAGCATCTATTGTCTCCTGGTTTTTTAATGATCGCCATTCTAACTGGTGTGAGATGGTATCACAATGTAGTTGTGATTTGCATTTCTCTAATGACCAGTGATGACTTAACACTTATGAAACTTTGAAGAGGACTTTTCTACTTTCCATACTCAGCTTCCTGAGTAGCTGTGATTACAGATGCCCGACACCATGCCTTGCTAATTTTTTTATTTTTATTTTTAGCAGAGAGGGGGTTTCACTATGTTGGCCAGGCTGGTCTCGAACTCCTGACCTTAAGTAATCCACCTGCCTCGGCCTCCCAAAATGCTGGGATTACAGGCATGAGCCACTTTGCCCGGCCAGATGGTTATTATTTTAATTAAGTGCCCATCGTCTAAAGTAGCCAGGTACTTCTATTTCTTGTGGTCGAGACTTCAGGTCACCTTGGAGCAGACCTTGTTTGCGTGGGGCAGTTTCCAGCCTGGACTCTAGTTACAGGGCGAAAAACTATGATCATTGATTTAGCTTGGCAAAAATCTATACCTGGAGGTATTCCAACCCCCTTGTTTCATATAGTTTGAAGGTTGCTAACAAGTTGGGCAAATTGGCCAATAAATCTTAAGGAGGATGGTAGTCAAGACAGAAACCTTTTTCTTTGGGATTCAAAGCAAAGGACTGTTACTCATGACCTTAGAAAGGCATCATGGAAGACAACTGATCGAAGGAGCCAGACACCCTCAGGAAAACCTCTTAAAAGAGAGGGAGTTTGGATTGTTGGCCTAGGCTCCACATGATGGCCCAGGTTGTTATATGGAGAAGACTCTATGGTTGATGTTGGATCACTTGACAGGAAGGGCATATATTTACATGTTCTTCTTGGGTGTCTCCCTTTCATCTTCAAAGGCAAGTAAGCAGGACTGACCTCTCTGTCTGAAAAAGCACCCCTGAGTTTCTCAGCCTACTCAGAGGTGCAGGAAGTGAAGAACAACATTCTGGCTATAGGTGGGATAGGAGGGTGAAGTTAATTTGAATGTTAAAAAAAATACAGTTTCATTTTATACCCCAGGCTGCTGGTTATGTATGTAAAATATGTATGCATGGCGGAAAGGGCGGAATGGTGCTAGGCAAAATACACAAAGGTGAAAAAGATACAAAAACAGTAGAGTCGAGATGGTTAGATTTTGTTCAGTTTTTTCTTTCATGTGGCCATGTCTTTAAAAAGATGATAAAGCCCGGCGTCGTGGCTCACACCTATAATCTCTGCACTATGGTAGGCTAAGGTCAGTAGATCACTTGAGGTCAGGAGTTGGAGACCAGCCTGGCCATGATGAAATTCTGTCTCTACTAAAAATACAAAAATTAGTCGGGCATGGCAACCACACCTGTAATCCCAGCTACTAGGGAGGCTGAGACAAAAGAATCATTTGAACCCGGGAGGCAGAGGTCTGCCACTGCACTCCATCCTGGGTGACAGAGTGCGACTCTCTCTACAAAAAAAAAAAAAAAAAAGATAAAATGTCTTCAGGAGTGGTGGCTCACGCCTGCCATCCCAGCACTTTGGGAGGCTGATGTGGGCGGATCACTTGAGCTCAGGAGTTTGAGACCAGCCTGGGCAACATGGTGAAACCCTGTCTCTATTAAAATAAACAAAAACCAAAAATTAGCTGGTTATGGTAGCGGGCACCTGTTCCCAGCTACTCAGGAGGCTGTGGTGGGAGGATTGCTTGAGCCTGGGAGACAATGAGCCAAGATTGTACCACTGTACTCCAGCTTCGGCGACAGAGAGACCCAGTCTCAAACAAACAAAAAACAGATAACATGTTAATGCATATTTGCACAACAATTAACTTTCCATTAAACATAAATCCTCAAGAATTGTTTCACTGTTCATTGTATTCTGTCATCGTTATCATTTGACAGAACGTTTCCCATATTTTAAATTCTTTGCACAGTCGTTTTTCTTAGCATCCTTGTTTCCTCTTCATCCCTGTGTGTATTTTTAAAGCTTTCTCTTCACAATGGCAAATACAGCAGCTGGTTCCAACTCCTGTTTAGATACCAGTTGGAGGCCTTTGTTGAATGAAAGAAGATCCATTAAAAGAAGAAGTAATTATGCATCTTGTTTATTTTGTAGCAGCCAATTACCTTAAGTCTTACGGCCTCACGATGTCTAATTGATCAGCATTCTCTGATTTTAAAAGGTTTGTGTTTTTAAAGTTTACAACTCCGTTATTTGAACTTGGCATACATTTTCTTGTAGAAACTACTATAAAATGGTGTTTAAGACTCCTAGACCAGCCCACCAAAGCCCATAATACAGCAGAAATGTTTTACTGTCATTAGAAATAATTAGAAACATTTCCAGTGATGGTCTTACAAGAGGAATACATTTAAAGAATAGAAATATCAACTGAGAAAAGGGTGTAAAAACAGATGAATGTTGATGCTTGAGGAAAAGCAAGCACTTGGACAATGAGAAGGGAGATGGCCACATTTGCTTTTTGCTGAGCAGACTGGTCATGATTAAGATCTTTTAATTGGTGGTGGTGAGTTTGGTCTCAATTCAAAAATGGCATGAGAAGCCAGGCATGGTGGTTCACGCCTATAATCCCAGCCCTTTCGGAGGCCGAGGCAAGCAGATCAGGGGCAAAGATGGTGAAAACCCATCTCTACTAAAAATATAAAAATTAGTTGAGTGTGGTGGTGCATACCTGTAGTTCCAGCTACTTGGGAAGCTGAGGCAGGGGAATTGCTTGAACCTTGGAGGTTGCAGTGAGCCAGGATCACACCACTACATTCTGGCAATAGAGCAAGACTCTGTCTCAAAAAAACAAAACAAAACAAAAATGTCATGAAGAGAATGATTGAGAGAAAAAGATTTTCTGAAATGAGGTAACCACCCAGAGGCTGGGAGAAGATGAGGAGAAGAGGCAATACTGATAGGCAGTTTCTTGCAAAGAAGAGCTTTTGAGAGATAAAATTAGCTGAGTGAAAAATGAGAAGAGGCTGGAGAAGGGAGAAGGGAGAGGGGAGGGTCCCTGGATGCAGGACGTGCTGAGCTGGGATGTGACTGGTGAGGGAGGAAACATGGTGCCTGTGGGACAGGAACCCCCATGGGCTGCTGGCTTTCTGTGCCTTCAGCCACGTCAGTGTTTTCTCTGTCATTCTCCTGTATCGCAGGTTCCTGAGGGCACTTCAGGTTTTCTCAGGTGAGGAGTTGGGGGTTGATGGGAGAGAAGAGCTTGGAATATTTCTTTGAGAAAATTAGGAGAAATATTGTATTGCTGCATCAATAGTTGTATTGTTGAGAGAGAGAGAGAGAGAGAGAGCGAGAGCGTGTGTGTGTGTATGCATGTGTGTGAGAGACAGAGAAAGAAACATCTTCCCACAGAGAATTATACTGCCCTTCCTGGGAGGTAATAATACCTTCAGTGTGGCTGGTACCAGGAGACCCAACTGTGCAGTTAGAATGAAGTAGGGAGCATGGTGCATTATGGGAAATTAAGACAACTAGTTTATTCTCATTCAAAATATTTTTGTTTTTGTTTTGCTTGAAAAAAAAATAGAAGTTGTAAATAGAAGTCTAAATAAAACGCAACTCCAGGAAAGAATGAAATCTCACAATGGTGCAATCATTGCTTAATAATTTCTTGCCTGCCTCCAAATGGACCAATTACAGAAGGATTGGTGGAGATTCAATTTACAACATGTTGTGACAGAGAAGGAGGGGTTAAGAAATCCTTCCACCTCATTGCCACATATCTGGTGTGCTTACAATAACTAGAGATTTTCTGGGATGTCCTCAATTCAAATCTGTTATGTTGACTCATGTACATTCCTACTTGTCAGATTGCAGCTCCCAAGTTCTGTTCTGAAGGTAGAGTTGGCATAGGAATTTAGTAGCAGATTCCTAGCTGGTGCTCTCAACCCTACTCCTCTCTTCTGTTAGAAGATATTATCTATTAGATATTATCATTTATTTTTGTTTAAACAAAACAAAATGCTTATATGTGCTGATGCTTAGAGAAACTGTAAGTTACAGAAACTTTGATGGTTCTCTATTATACATCGCAACGAGCTCAGACTTTCTTTTTCTAGGATTAGAGTCTGTTCTACTTAGGTCACTTTCTTTCTCCTGCTTCCTGGACACCTACCTTTTGTACCAGTCAAATAGCTCCGTTCTCTTTTCCCTGCAACTGCCCTATTCATTCCTATCTGCGATGCCTTTGCTTCCTTTCTATATCTAAGCTTCCCTCCTGGGACGCTTTCCTTCTTGCTTTACTTATTAGAACTAAGCTCACTTGTCAAATCTTAGCTTGAGTCTGACATCAAGCAAACAAAGCACAGTACATAGAGAATAGAATATCTTCATTCTTAAAGGGTCCTAGAGGAGCCACCACAAGTGTGACCAGGATATTGAATGTACTGGCCTTGGGTGCTGTGTTAGTCTGAATTCCCCAGAGAAACAGATCAAGGAGTTCTATAAAGAGACTTCCTATAAAGAATTAGTTCACATGATTATAGAGGCAGAGAAGTCCCAAGATCTGCAGTCAGCAAGCCGGAGACCAGGAGAGATGGTGGTGTATTTCCAGTCCAAGTCTGAAGACCTGAGAACCAGGAGCGCTGATAGTCTAAGTTCTAGTCTGAGTCCAAGTCCAAAGGCAGGAGAAGACTGACTTTGCAGCTTGAAGACAGGCAGAGAACTACTTTTTTTTTTCTCTCAATCTTTTATTCTATTCAGGTCTTCCACAGATTGGTTGAGGCCTACCCAAAGCAATCTGCTTTACTACCCTACTAATTCAGTTTTTTTTTTCAGATGACAGTTTTACTCTGTCAGGCAGGGGTATGATTTGTCTCACCACAACCTCTGCTTCCAGAGTAACTGGGATTACAGGTGCAGTACTATTCCTGGCTAATTTTTGTAAATTTGGTAGAGACAGGGTTTCACCATGTTGGCCAGGCTGGTATTGAATTCCTGACCTCAGCTGATCTGCCCGCCTCTATCTCCCAAAGTGCTGGGATTACAGGTGTGAACCACCACCCGCAGCCTAATTCAAATGTTAATTTTACCTAGAAACACCCTCACAGACATACCAGAAATAATGTTTAACCAAGTATCTGGGCACTCCATGGCCCAATCATGTTGACACACAATTAACCATCACATTGACTGAGTGTGGTGACTCACACCTATAATCCCTTTGTGAGGATGAGGCTGATGTATTACCTGAGGTCAGGAATTCAAGAACAGCCTGGCCGACATGATGAAACTCATTTCTCCTAAAAATACAAAGTTAGTCGGGTGTGGTGGTGCATGCCTTTAATCCCAGCTACTTGGGAGGCTGAGGCAGGAGAATCACTTGAACCTGGGAGGCAGAAGTTGCAGTGAGCTGAGATTGTGCCATTGCATTCAAGCCTGGGTGGCAAGAGCAAAACTCCACTCAACAAACAAACAAACAAAAAACAAATTAGCCATCACAGGTGCTATTCCAGGAGGAAACCATTGTATTCTTTGTCACTATGGCCTTCAAATAAAGTCCTCAAATAAACTTTATTGCAACATCCTAGATGGTGCCTCAGGCAGAGCCCTTTGTTTTTCCTTACATTAGGGATCAGAACAGTTTCAGCTATTACAGATTTCAGCCTGATCTAAATAAAAACTTTAATCATATCTCTAATTAAAACCTCTCCTCCCTTGTTCTCCTAGAGGCTTGCAGTAGGAAAGGAGGAGGTAAGATCTGCCTTTTTCTTCCACTCTCCACCTCTTGTCTCACTTGCTAGATGCTCTGGGGTTAGCCAGGTAAGAAGAGCTAGAAGTTGAGAGCTATTTTTTTTCAACCTAGCCAGTCCTAATCTCCAAAAACCTCCTGTGTAGCAAACATCCAAATAACGATAATTTTTCAGTAAAGGGCTTTTGTGGGTTCTTTGGAGACTCTCTGTTGGAGTCCTCTGATATTGCAAAATTTCCAGATATGGTGAGGTCCTCTCTTGTTGCCCTCTTATGACATACCCTCATCCCTATTCCAGCAGTTTACAGCATGTCACCTCTTTCTGGCTGGACACCGGTCAGCAGCCTTCTTGGTTGGGGTCTTTGCAGCATCCGCTCTGCATTTTGCTTTACTAAGCTCTGGAAGTGCGACGCCCTCTCTTTCTTCTCCATAATAGACAGCACGAGCCAGCCTCACCTCCTTGGGCTTTTCTAGGGGAAAATCAGGCACCAGTCTCTGTACTTCCCAAACTTGAGGGAACACAGGTCAATCCTCCGTAGTTGGCAGAATAAGAATGTCTCACAGATGTCCACACCCTGATCTCTGGAACCTGTGAATATGTTACCTTACCTGACAAAAGGGGCTTTGAAGATGTGATTGAGGTTATGGACCTTGAGTGGGGAAGATTATCCTGGATTATCCATGTGGCCCCAGCCTAGTTAACTTACCACAGGAGTCCTGAAAAGTTGAGAACTTTTAAGTTCTTATGTCATATATCTCTACCTTTTTTCTGTAGTCATATCTGTCTCCTCGTTTTCTTGTTGGCTGTAGCTGAGGGCCATTATCAGCTTCTAGAGGTCATTCACTGATAGAGAGAGGGATATGACTACAGAAAAAGGGTAGAGACATATGACATAAGAAGGACGATCCCCACCATTGCTGACTTGAAGATGGAGGGAGACAGCTACCGGCCAAGTCAGTGAATGACCCCTAGAAGCCAACAAGAAAACGTGTATCTTGGCCAGGTGTGGTGGCTCATGCCTATAATCCCAGTACTTTGGGAGGCCAAGGCGGGTGGATCCCTTGAGGTCAGAAGTTCAAGACTAGCCTGGCTAACATGGTGAAACCGTGTCTCAACTAAAAATACAAAAATTAGCTAGGCGAGGTGGTGGGTGCCTGTAATCCCAGCTACTTGGGAGGCTGAGTCAGGAGAATCACTTGAACCCGGGAGGTGAAGGTTGCAATAAGCTGAGATCATGCCACTGCATTCCAGTCTGGGAAACAGAGTGAGACTCTGTCTTAAAAAAAAAAAAAGAGAGAGAGAGAGAAAACATGTATTTCAATCCCACAACTGCAAGTAACTGAATTTTGCCAACAACCTAACTGAACAGGAGGCAGATTATTCCACAGAGCTTCCAGAAGTCAACTCAGTTTGCTGACACCTTGTTTTAGCTTGAGATTCCTACTAGTGATTTCTGTTCTACAGACTGTAAGATAATACATTTGTGTTGTTTTAAGCAACTACATTTTTGGCAACTTTTTAGTGGCAGCAATAGAAAACTAATGTACTCTCAGATTTTTCTCCCTGGGTCTACCAGTTCTGCCTTTTAGTAAGCAGGCAAGTAAGAGGATGGGGAGATGGCGTCCTTCCTTTGGCAGGGACTGTCTGCTTCCATTCTCTACCACTGCTGCTTTGGCAACTCCTCCTGCATGGTTTGGGAAGGCAACAGAATGTTTTTCTTTTCTTTTTTCTTTTTTTTTTTTTTTGAGACAGAGTCTCATTCTTGTCACCCAGGCTGGAGTGCAGTGGTGTGATTTTGGCTCACTGCAACCTCTGCCTCCCAGGTTCAAGTGATCCTCCTGCCTCAGCCTCCTGAATAGCTGGGATTACAGTCATGCACCACCATGCCAGCTAATTTTTATATTTTTAGTAGAGACGGGTTTCACCATATTGGTTAGGCTGATCTCAAACTCCTGACCTCAGGTGATCCACCCGCCTTAGCCTCCCAAAGTGCTGGGAATGTAATTGTGCTTACAGGTATGAGCCATTGTGCCTGGCCAGCAGCACGTTTTTCTATACCATGGATTGACAACTCTATTGTCCTCACTCTTTCTTATATATAGGCTCTGGGTGAGAGGTGGATTTCTTGATGTGTCCAGCTCTTACTCTCTTTTTTCTTTCTTTTTTTTTTTTTTTTTTAAATCTTTGTGTCCAGCTCTTACTCTCTTGGTCACAATGTAGAGGCAGGAAAAGTCTCGTTTAGCATTGTTGGACACGTTTCATAAAACTTTGTCCCTTGTTCTGTGTTTCAGTGCAAGCACATATAGACCATTTTTAAGCATTTCCGTTACTCACCAGCTACCTAAATTCCCTCAGCCTAGATGAGATCTGCTTGATGGAAATCTTCTTACTGATTGTCCTCTGCATTTTGATGAACACACATCTGATGTTGGGCTATGCCCTGTTGGTCCTATTCCCTGTCTGAAATTAATTTTATTTAATCTAAATGGAAACTTTAATCACATCTCTAATTAAAAGCCTCTCCTCCCTTGTTCTCCCAGAGGCTTGAGGTAAGATCTGCCTTTTTCTTCCACTCACCACCTCTTGTCTCACTTGCTAGATGCTCTAGGGTTAAATATATATGTGTGTGCGTGTGTGTGTGTGTGTGTGTGTGTATATATTTAACCCAACCAGTTCTACTCTGCAAAAACCTCCTGTGTAGCAAACATTCAACTGACCAAGTCAGTTCCTTTAGCACATGGCCAGCAGGGTATCATGGCTTACACCTGAGCCTTCCAGAGCACAAACAGAGCCTCAGGTTTGCAAGCATAGAAGGCACCCTAAAGATAGCTGTTTCACTGCTTCTCTTCTCCCACTCTTTGAACTTGAATCCTCCCTCCTCATTGGTCATTCAGGATACACACATGGCAGGTCTGCGGGGGATCTCACTACTTAAAAAAATAATATATGTATAAGTGAGTTATTTTTTTAAAATTTTCCATAAGTTATTGGAATACAAATGATATTTGGTTACAGGAGTAAGATCTTTTTTTGAGATGGAGTTTCACTCTTGTTGCCCAGGGCGTAGTACAATGGTATAGTCTTGGCTCACTGCAACCTCTGCCTCCTGGGTTCAAGTGATTCTCCTGCCTCAGCCTCCCAAGTCGCTGGGATTACAGGCATCTACCACCACCCTGGGCTAATTTTTGTATTTTTAGTGGAGATGGAGTTTCACCATGTTGGCCAGGCTGGTCTCAAACTCCTGACCTCAGGTGATCTGCCTGCCTTGGCCTCCTGAGGTGCTGGGATTACAGGTGCGAGCCACTGCACCCAGCCATGAATAAGTTCTGTAGTGGTAATTTGTGTGATTTTGGTGCATCCATGACCTCAGCAGTATACATTGCACCATACTGGTAGTCTTTTATCTGTCACCCCCTCCCAGTCTTTCCCCCAAGTCAAAGTCCATTGTATTATTCTTATGCTTTTGCATCCTCATAGCTAGGCTCCCACATACCGGTGAGAACATATAGTATTTGGTTTTCCTTTCCTGAGTTACTTCACTTAGAATAATAGTCTCCAATCTCATCCAGGTTACTGCAAATGCTGTTAATGCATTCCTTTTTATGGCTGCATAGTATTCCATGATATATATACTTCAGTTTCTTTATCCACTCATTGACTGATGGGCATTAAGGGTGGTTCCATGATTTTGCAATTGTAAATTGCACTGCTGTAAACATGTGTGTGCAAGTATCTTTTTAAAATAATGACTTCTTTTCTGGTGGCACCTTATTCCATTTGGAGATTTTCTCTGAATTCTTTTGAGGGCAGGGAACAAATCTTAACCATTGCCTGAACATCAGCTCCAACTCTGAGCCTGAAGCCTCGCAGGAACTCAGTGAATGAATGAGTGAATGACTGAACATTTTCGAGTCCCAAACTGGCTTCCCTGTGGTTTCCATAAGGTAGTCCTAGGGTGATTCCAAATGATTTAAATCCCCTCTTTACAGCATGACCTTTATAAAAAACTATCTAGTCCTAAGTAAGTCTTTCCTTCTCATTTGATGTCTTTTCAAACCTGGGAATGATATTCCACACATCAGTTACAACCTTGTCTGTTTTAGTTATATAATCACCTCCTAAGGAATGTTCAGCTTTCTGGAAGGCATTCAGCTTGAGATTGGGCTGGAAGTGATTGTGTAACTCTTGCAAAAGCCTGTGGTTTGAATCTTTCCAAATGTCTTATCTCAGCAGACCAGAAGCAGTATTCTGCCAATAGTCACAGCTTCTCTGTTTCCCATTGTGTCATCTGCAGACAGCCCTGACAAGGGCTGTGAATTCGTATGGAAGGTGTCATGGTGTGTTTTAAATGTAACAGAATATCAAATGGGACTTTTCACAGTGTCTTGAAATTTCATCTGAATCCCCAAAGCTGAGAGCAAAAGGTGACAATTATGCTCAGATTTCTGAATAGGATATTAGCACAGACATATCCATGCAGAAATTATGAAAAAACAGCAAAACTGGTATGGTGATTATCAACCTCAGTCATATTCTCCAGCTGAAAAGGAGGAAGGGGATTAGAGAGTGTCTTTGGGGTAGGGACAGGGTCATGGCATTTCCTGTTCTCTTTCTCTGGGGAAACTCTTGAGAGAGTTCAGGCTGCTGTGGTGTCCTGGGATTGGAGTAGAGTGGAGTAGGAGAGATTATGAAGGAGCAGGTTTGTGTCTTCTGGCATTTAGGGATATAAATTAATGGAAACTAGGGTTTGGTTCCTGCCTGGTGAATATTGGATGTAGGAGGTTGGTCGAAACAGACAGGGAATCCTAAATGAGAGGGTTGTAGTGGAACCTGTTTATACTGCCAGAATTTGTAATGGTGAGGGCATGGGTTTCCTAGGAGCTACAATGGAAAACAGCTGTTTTGAATCAGAAGGGTTGCCTATGGAGTGAAGAGACCCCAACAATGAGCTGTTACATGCTATACTTCTGAGCAGGAGCTGAGGAATTTGCAATAAACTTCAGGGAGAAGGCTGGCCATGGTGGCTTACCCCAGTAATCCCAGCACTTTGGGAGGCCAGGGTGGGTGGATCACTTGAAGTCAGGAGTTCAAGATTAGCCTGGCCAACATGACGAAACCTGAATTTCTACTAAAAATACAAAAATTAGCTGGTGTGATGGTGCATGTCTGTAATCCCAGCTATTTGGAAGGCTGAGGCAGGAGAATCCCTTGAATCTGGGAGGAGGAGGTTGCAGTGAGCTGTGTGCCACTGCAGTCCAGCCTGGGCAACAGAAGGAGACTCTGTTTAAAAAAAAAAAAGAAAAAAGAAACTTTTGGGAGAAGTGGGAGAGTGCACTGACTTTGAAGGGAGTTTTTCTTTTTTCTTTTACTTTATTTATGTATATATTTTATTGCACTTTAGGTTCTGGGGTACATGTGAAGAACCTGCAGGATTGTTGCATAGGTACATACATGGCAATGTGGTTTGCTGCCTCCATCCCCATCACCTATATCTGGCATTTCTCCCCAGGTTATCCCTCCCCAACTTTTTACCTCCTGTCCCTCCCTTAGTCCCCCCCAACAGACCCCAGTGTGTGATGCTCCAAAGGGAGTTTTTCAACCAGGCGGTCCCCACAGATGCTTCCCATTGGAGAGAGCCAGCATGTGGTCTCCTCCTACCCCAAGGCCATGGCATACTGCATTACAAGAGCATCCGCCACAAAGACATATTTGCCCTTCTTCCCTTAATCCCCCTGCTCCCTGCCTGGACTCTGGAGAATCCAGACACAGCAGAGTGAGAGGGAGGCATGTGAAGGAGATGGAGGAAGAGCAGACAGTTCCCCCTTCTCATGCTGTGGGTCACCACACCAGGCTGAGACTGCAGTGAGTACACGATTGAAGTTTTAAAATTTTTTTTTTCAGGGCTAGGGTCTTATTCAATTGCCCAAATTGGAATGCAGTGACCTGATCATAGCTCACTGTACCTCAAACTCCTGGACTTGAGAGATCCTTCTGCCTCAGCCTCCTGAGTGGCTAGGACTACAAGAATGCACCACATACCTGGGTAATTTTTAAATTTTTTGTAGTGACAGGGTCTTGCTATGTTGCCCAGGCTGGTCTTGGGCTCCTGGCCGTAAGCAGTCCCCCTGCCTTGGCCTCCCAATGCGCTGGGATTACACACGTGAGCCACCAGGTCTGGCCTGAAGCTAATAGAAATGTTTAATGAGTTTTCATTCTTGAAAGTCATTTCAAACTCTATGAAATAAGCCTGAGATATTGCCCAGAGGTGGGGAAGGATGCTGTGACAGAGCATGTTCTGAGGGGGCCATCAGAGAATCATGAAACTGTTTTCTGTTGGTACACTATTGAGCTTAGCTCATTTGTTAAACTTAATAAGTAGACAATAACTTTAGGTGAATTCCAGAGAGGCTAGTCCTGAGGAATAGATGGGCAACAGACTATTCTCTAGAACATTGGTATTATAGACTTCTTTTTTAGTTTTTGATACTGTTATTTAATTTTTGTTAAGTAATAATAACCTTTATTGACAGATTACTATGTGCCGGCACTCTGACAAAGCGCATTGCAATGTTCTTTCATTTAAATTTTTTTCTTTTTTAGATACAGGGTCTCACTATGTTACCCAGGCTGGAGTGCAGTGGCTATTCACAGGCGCAATTCTAGTACTGATCAGCACTGGAGTTTTAACCTGTTCCGTGGACCTAGGCCGGTTGACCCCTCCTTAGGCAACCTGGTGGTCCCCCACTCCCAGGGGGTCATCGTATTAATGCCAAACTTAGTGCGGACACCTGATTGGCATAGCACACTACAGTCCAGAACTCCTGGACTCAAGTGATCCTCCCACCTCAGCCTCCCGAGTAGCTGGGGCTACAGGTATGCGCCACTGCACCTGGCTCTTTCATTTAGTTTTAACAATTCTGCAATATAGGCATTATATCATTTTACAAAAATAAAAAAATTGTATGTCAGAGAAGTTAACCAACTTGTGCAATATAATAATGCTAATGAATAGCAGAGATAGGGTTTAAAAAGTTTTCACTCCAAATAATTTTTCAGTTACAGAAAAGTTGCAAAAATACTGCAGTGAATCCCCATATATTCTTCCTAATGCTAACTTTGTACATAACCATAGTATAACTATTAAAACTAGGAAAGTAACATTGATACAATTTTAAAAAAAAATTTAAGATGGAGTCTCATTCTGTCACCAGGCTGGAGTGCAGTGGTGTGATCTTGGCTCACTATAACCTCCACCTCCTGGGTTCAAGTGATTCTCCTGCCTCAGCCTCCCAAGTAGCTGGGACTGCAGGCACGCGCCACCATGTCCAGCTAATTTTTGTATTTTTAGTAGAGACAGGGTTTCACCAAGTTGGCCAGGATGGTCTCGATCTCTTCACCTTGTGATCCATCCATCTTGGTCTCCCAAAATGTTGGGATTACGGGCCTGAGCCACCGCATCTCGCCCCTAATGAATGTTCTTTTTGTGGTCAGAATTCAACCCTTGGTCCCACATTACATTTAGTTGTCATGTTTTCATAGTGTCCTCCTAAATCTTTTTTTGCATCATTAAATTTTAAGATTGGGAAGGACATTAAAGGTCTTCTAGATAAATCATCCTGTGGCTTCTCAAATACCCTCTATTAAAATCCCTGCTGTTGAATGAAGACAACACCAATGGTGGTCTGTCCTAAATGGGGCCACTTCTATTAGAAGGTCCACATTTGCTTTCTTAAGCTTGCACTTACTGGCTCTGGTTCTTACCTTATACTTGCCATTTAGAACAAGGCCAGTTTCTCTTCTATGTGATAGCTTTCAAATATATGAAGACCATTATGTCCCTACTCCCACTGGAACCCCACCCTCCACTCCTGCCACCAAATCATTTCTCCTTTATGATAGGCATCTTTAATTCCATCAACTGTTCCCTGTATGTTATGGGTTTAAGTCCTTCTGCTTAAAACCATAGGCTTTGCCCTAAAATAGCTTCAAACTAGTTTGGGCCATTGTACCCTGAACTAGCTCTAGTTGTACACATAGATGTAGATGTGGGTCTGTCTACAGCTGACCCTTGAACAATGTGGGGGTTAGGGTTGCTGACCCCAGAGAGTTGAAAAATTTTTAATTACCTTTCACTCCCCCAAAACTTAACTATGAATAGCCCAGTGTTTACCAGAAGCCTTATTGATGACATGAACAGTTGATTCACACATATTTTGTATGTTATATATATATTACATACTGCATTCTTACAATAAAGTAAGATAGAGAAAAGAAAATGTTATTAAACTCATAAGGGCTGGGGGTGATGGCTCATGCCTGTAATCTCAGCACTTTGGGAGGCTGAAGTGGGCGGATTGCTTGAGGTCAGGAGTTCAAGATCAGCTTGGCCAACATGGTGAAACCCTGTTTCTTCTAAGAATACCAAAATGAGCTGGGTGTGGTGACACAAGAGAGTGAGATTCTGTCTCAAAAAAAAAAAAACAAAAAAGGGAACTCATAAGGAAGAGAAAGTATATTTACTATTCATCAAGTGGAAGTAGATAATTATAAAAATCTTCATTCTTGTCATTTTCACATTGAGAAGGCTGAGGAGGAGGAAAGAGAGGAAAGGCTGGTCTTGCTGTCTCAGGGATGACTGAGGCAGGAGAAAATCTCTAGCCTTGCTCTAGCCTTCCCTCCCTATAAATAAGACTTAATGAGATATGCAATTGTAAAATTGCCCCTGCTTTTTGACACTGCAAAATCTAGAGAGAATAAAAAAAATTCAGATCCTATAGGAAGTCCTTTTTGTCATTCTCATACAGACATTCCCCATGGTTCCCAATAGCCTGCATTCTCTCCCACTGCAACTGGTAATAAATCCAACTTGTTCAACGAGCTACAGGTTGTGTGCAGTGTACAAGCATTCCCTTCTTCCTCTGTCTTCTCACCAACACTTGTTGTCTTTCATCTTTTTGATAATAGCCATTCTAAAATGTGGTATCTCATTGAAGTTTTAATTTGCATTTTCCTAATTAAATTAGTGTGATGTTGAGCAATTTTTTGTGAACCTGTTAGCTGTTTTTAAGTTTTTGTTTGAGAAATGTCTGTTTAGGTCTTTTGCCCATTTTTAAATTGGGTTATTGTTTTTTTTTGCTATTGAATTATTTGAGTTCTTTATATATATTGGATGTTAACTCCTTATCAGATGTATGATTTGTAAATATTTTCTCTCACTCTATGAGTTGTCTCTTCATTTTATTGTTTCCTTTGCTGTGCAGAAGCTTTTTAATTTTGTGCAACCTCATTTATCTATTTTTACTTTTGTTACCTGTGCTTTTGGCATCATATCCAAAAAATCATTGCCCAGACAGATATCATGGAGATTTTTCCATTTTCTTGTAGTAGTTTTACAGTTTCAGGTTTTATATATAAGCTTATTTAATTTTGAGTTGATTTTTATATTTAGTGTGAGGTAAGATTCCAATTTTATTCTTCTGCATGCGGGTATCTAGTTTTTCTTACACCATTTATTGAAGAGACTGTCCTTTTCCCATTGTGTGTTCTTGGCAACTCTGTTAAAAATCAATTGACTATGAAGTGTGGGGTTTATTTCTGGGCTTTCTATTCTGTTCCATTGTTTGATGTATTTTTTTAAATATCAGTTCCATGCTGTTTTAATTACAATTACTTTATAATATATTTTAAAATCAGGGAGTGGGATGCCTCTAGATTTGTTCTTTTTGTCCCATATTCTTTTTTCTGTTCATAGTCTTTTGTGATTCCATATGGACTTAAAGGATTGTTTCTGTTCTATTTCTGTGAAAATGTAATGGAATTTTGATAGGGATTGTGCTAAATCTCTAGAATGCTTTGGGAAATGTGAACATTTTAATATTAATTCTTCCAATCTGTGAACGTGAAGTATTTTTCAATTTACTCATTTTTGTTTCAGTTTTTTTTCATCAGTGTTTTGTAGTTTTCAGCTTATAGGTCTTTCACCTCCTTGGTTAAATTTACATCCAAGTATTGTATTTTTTCTGTTGCTATTGTAAATGGTAATGTTTTCTTAGTTTAATTTTTGGATAGTTTGTTATTAGTGTATAGGAACACTACTGATTTTTGTGTGTTGAGTTTGTATCTTACAACTTCATTAAATTCATTTATCAGTTCTAACAGCTTTTTTGATGGCATCGTTGGAGTTTTCTATAGATAAGATTATGTCACCAGCAAACAGATACAATTTCACTTTTCCTTTTCTATTAGAATGCCTTTTATTTCTTTTTCTTGCTTAATTTCTCTGGCTAGGACTTCCAGTACAATATTGATAAGAGGTGTTAAAAATGGGCATCCTTTTTTTGTCCCTGATCTTGGAGGAAAAAGCTTTCAATTTTTCACTGTTTTTTATTTTATTTTACTTTATTTTTTAAATTTCCTAACCACTAAGTATAATGTTAGCTATGGGTTCTCCCATATGGTCTTTATTGATTTGAGGTACATTTTCTCTATACCTAATCTGCTGAGAGTTTTTTTTTTTATCATAAAAGAGTGTTGCAATTTGCCAGATGCCTTTTTTTTACATCTATTAAAATGATTATATGTTTTATAGCCTTTATTTTGTTAATATGGATTATCACATTTATTAATTTGAATATGTTTCATCATCCTTGCTTCCCAGGGTTAAATCCCATTTGTCATGGTGAATGATTCTTACAATGTGTTGTTGAATTTGGTTTGCTAGTATTTTGTTGAGAATTTTTGCAACTATGTTCATCAGGAATATTGGCCTGTAATTTTTCTTTTTTGTAGTGCACTTGTTTGGCTTTAATTTCAATAATATGTTTTATTTAACCCATTATATCTAAAATATTACAATTTTCCAAATGTAGTCAATATGAAAGTATTGTTGAGATATATCACTTTCTTTTTAAGTTTCATACTAAACCATATCTCATTTGAGACTAGGCACATTTCAAGTTGACCCTTGAACAATATGGAGCTAGAGGTGCTGACCCCCCCACATAGTTGAATATTCATGTATAACTTTTGACTATCCCACAACCTAACTACTAATAGCATGCTATTGACCAGAAGCCTTACTGCTAACATACTGGTGATTCACACATATTCTGTATGTTATATGTATTATATATCATAATTCTTACAATAAAATAAGCTAGAGAAAAGAAAATGTTATTAAAAATTATAAGGAAGATAAATTATATGTATTGTTCTTAGGTGGAAATAGATCATCATAAAGGTCTTCATCCTCATTGTCTTCATGTTGAGGAGGCCAATGAGTAGGAGAAAGAGGAGGGGTTGGTCTTGCTGTCTCAGGTGGCAGAAGCAGAAGAAAATCCATGTATAGATGGACCTGCACAGTTTAAACCTGTGTTCAAGGGTCAGTTACATTTGGCTTCTGTATTGGACAGCACAGTTCTAGGATTTATTGCTTTAGTTCTCCTGCTGATTTAGCAAATAATAGGCTGGGCACAGTGGCTCATGCCTGTAATCCCAGAACTTTGGAAGACTGAGGCAGGAGAATCACTTGAGGTCAGGAGTTTGAGATCAGCCTGGCCAATATGGTGAAACCCTGTCTCTACTAAAAATACAAAAAATTAGCTGGGCATTGTGGCATGTGCCTGTAATCCCTCCTACTCAGGAGGCTGAGGCAGGAGAATCACTCAAACTCAGGAGGTGGAGGTTGCAGTGAGCTGAGATTGTGCCACTGTACTCCAGTCTGGGCAACAGAGCAAGACCCTGTCTCAATACATAAATAACTAAATAAGTAAAAATAATAATTTTGGGCTGGGTGTGATGGCTCACTCCTGTAATCCTAGCACTTTGGGAAGCTAAGTCAGGAGGATCACTTGAGGCCAGAAGTTTGAGACCAGGCTGGGCAACACAGGCTCAAACTTGTAATCCCAGCACTTTGGGAGGCTGAGGCAGGCGGATTACCTGAGATCAGGAGTTTGAGAGCAGCCTGGCTAACACAGTGAAACCCCGTCTCTACTAAAAATACAAAAATTAGCTGGGTGTGTTGGCAGGCACCTGTAATCCCAGCTACTTGGGAGGCTGAGGCAGGAGAATTGCTTGAACCTGGGAGGTGGACGTTGCAGTGAGCTGAGATCGTGCCACTGCACTCCAGCCTGGGCAACAGAGCAAGACTCCATCTCAGAAAAAAAAAATACACACGCACACACACACACGCACACACACACACACACGTATATATAAAATTTTATAATAATGTGGCATTATTATATGTGATATAATAATAAATGCTTGAACATGGGAGTGGGTAA
This sequence comes from Callithrix jacchus, assembly GCF_049354715.1. Classification (NCBI taxonomy): domain Eukaryota; kingdom Metazoa; phylum Chordata; class Mammalia; order Primates; family Cebidae; genus Callithrix; species Callithrix jacchus. The sequence continues at coordinate 101,516,311 of NC_133510.1, read as the reverse complement.
AGGGAAGTAAATACTGAAAAATTAACATAAACATTTTGAACAAAAACTACATACACTTAGAAATGAGAAAAAGGAAAGAGAAGCAACAATTAAAAAAATTTATTGTTTATAGTAGAAATTTAAAACCACAATTATAGAGTGTTTAGAAAACATAGAAGATGAGAACATTGTAAGGGATGAGGCTAAAGGTGTGCTCAGAATTATTATTATTTTTCTTTTTTTCTGACATGGATTCTCACTGTGTTACCCAGGCTGGAGTGCAGTAGTACGATCTCTGTTCACTGCAACCTCTACCTCCTGGGTTCAAGTGATTCTCCTGCCTCAATCTCCTGAGTAGCTGGGATTACAAGCCCGTGCCACCACAAGTGGCTAATTTTTATATTTTTAGTAGAGATGGCGTTTCACCATGTTGCTCTTGAACTCCTGACCTCAAGTGATCTCCCCACCTCGGCCTCCTGAAATGCTGGGATTACAGGTGTGAGCCACTGCGCCCAGCTGGAATTCATTATTTAACAAGCAAGCATTCAACCTGAGAAAAACACACTGAACCAACTTAAGGAGAGCAGTAATAAGAATGAAGTGTTAAATAAACTTAACAGAAATAACTGAAAACAGAAACACTGCAGAATTGATATTAATGCAAGAGATGACCCTGAGAAACCAATGTCTTTAAGAAAATCCTGGGAAAAATAGAAGAGAAATAACAAAAAATTAAAAATAAGGTAAAGTTTTAGACATAGAAAAGGTTAAACTTTTATATAAAAAAGTTCTTCTCTGTGAGAATTATTGAAATGTATATGAGTGAGTAATAGGAAGCCTGGGATTTTAAAAAAAATCACCCTGCTCCACTTAAAAAAGTAATAGGGAAATAGGCAAAGGAGTATTGGTGAAAATGTTGATTACTTTTGAGGCTGGTCATGGGTGCTTGAGTGTTCATTATACTGCTCTAACCACTTACATGTATGCTTAAGCATTTCTGCTATGGTTTGAATATGGTTTGTTGTCACCAAAACTCATGTTGAAATTTGATCCCTGGGGTGGCAGTGTGTGGAGGTGGGCCTATTGGAAAGTGTTTGATTCATGGAGTGGGTCCTTTGTGAGTGGCTTGGTGTCTTTTTCAAGGTAGTGAGTGAATTCTCATGCATATAAAAGTGATTAGTTTTTAGTTTTCACTGGAATGGATTAGTTCCCAAGAGAGTGGGTTGTTTACAATTTGTGCTTTTTTTTTTTTTTAAAATCTCTGTTTCACAACCTGTAAGCCTCATACATTATTTATTTATTTATTTATTTATTTATTTATTTATTTTTGAGACGGAGTTTCACTCTTGTTACCCAGGCTGGAGTGCAATGGCGCGATCTCGGCTCACCGCAACCTCCGCCTCCTGGGTTCAGGCAATTCTCCTGCCTCAGCCTCCCGAGTAGCTGGGATTACAGGCACATGCCACCATGCCCAGCTAATTTTTTTTTTTTTGTATTTTTAGTAGAGATGGGGTTTCACCATGTTGACCAGGATGGTCTCGATCTCTTGACCTTGTGATCCACCTGCCTCGGCCTCCCAAAGTGCTGGGATTATAGGCGTGAGCCATCATGCCCGGCCTGAGAGTGGGTTGTTATAAAGCTAGGATGTCCCTGAAGTTTTGTCTCTTCCCACACGTTTGCTTCCCGTTTGACCTTCTTTATGAGGCCACACTGAAAGCCTTTCCAGAAGTTATGCCCTTGAACTTTCCAGCCTGTGGAACCATGAGCAAAAGAAACCTCTTTTGTTTTGTGAGACGGAGTCTTGTTGTTGCCCAGGCTGTAGTGCAGAGGTGTGATCTCGGCTTACTGCAACCTCTGCCTCCTGGGTTGAAGCGATTCTCCTGCCTCAGTCTCCTGAGTAGCTGAGACTACAGGCAACTGACACCATACCTGGCTAATTTTGGTATTATTAGTAGAGATGGGGTTTCACCATGTTGGTCAGGCTGATCTTGATCTCCTGACATCATGATCTACCTCCTTGGCCTCCCAAAGTGCTGGGATTACAGGTGTGAGCCACCTTGCCCTGCAATAAACCTCTTTTTCAAGTATTTTGTTATAGCAACACAAACAGACTAAGACAATTTCCATAATAAAAAGTTAAACAATTTAGAAGAGAATGTTATGCTTGACTTACTGCTAATACATTTGAAAATCTCCCCAATGAAGTAGATGGTTTTCTGAGAAAACATATTAATAAAATTGACTAGAGAAGTGACAATCTGAATAGAACAACAACCCTAAAAGAAATTATAAAAGAATTACCTCACAAAGAGATTCCAAGATCTGATTATTTTGTTTCTTCAAGAAACATATACATCTTATGCTCTGTTAACTACATAGAAATAAGTGATGCCATCAAATTCCTTCTGTACGGTTAGCACAGCCTCACCATTTGGACCTGATATATAAACAACAAAAATATCAAACAATAGAACAACTTTATGTGCAAATACATATGAGAAATTTGTAATTGAAAAAATGAGAAAATTAAACTCAATTATATTTAGTTGATCAATTTCTACTTAACTGATTCACCAGATTAAAAAAAGTTCATTATGTTTTCTATGAAACATTGACATCTGTCCACAGAAGGATGAATCCTTATGGCTAATTTGCCCTGGTGTTCCCTGGCAGTTCAGTTCCCATAGTAGCAGATTTCCAAACAAGTTTATGTCAATTGTACTTGTTAATATATTTATGGAATCTAATTAAATATTTATGTAAACTGATGAAATAGCATGGAAAAAGAATTTGTTCCTATGAAAACTGAATTGAAAGTATCAGATGAACTCAATTCAAATGATCATTAAAAATTAAATTAGGTGAGAATGAGACAATTGTAACAGTTGGGAAGAAGTCACAAAACTCTAGAATTCTGTCCTTGAAGAGCAATTTGAAATTATTATTTTTTTGAAGAAATTAAATGGGAAATAATGCATTAGGGGTTTGATTTAGGTAAGAAAGATGATACAGAATTCGAATTCTTCCTTTAGCCTCTGAAGTAGCTAGGACTACAGGTGCACACTACCATGCCTGGCTAATTTTTCATTTTTTTTTTTGTAGAGATGGGATCTTACTATGTGGCCCAGGCTTGTCTTGAATTTCTAGCCTCAAGCAATTCTCTCACTTCAGCCTCCCAAAATGCTGGCATTACAAGTGTTAGCCACCAGACCTGGCCTAATGAAAGCTTCAATTAGACTTTGAAAAAATCTGTGCTTTAGAGATATTGTTGAATATGCTGTAGATGAATAAAAAAACACAACAAAACCCAAAAGCCAAATCTTACTCAAACTAGCTTAATAATAAAGGATACTTCCTGGCATGTATAAGGATGATATTAAAAGTATTTAATATCAACCAGTACAGCATAGGTATTAACCAATTAGAATAGGCATCTGATTAAAAAGAATGATGTGAATATAAATCATTACATGCACGCGTGTGTCTATTGCTGCACTATTCACAGTAGCAAAGACATGGAATCAATCCAAATGCCCATCAATGATAGACTGGATAAAGAAAATGTGGTACATGTACACCATGGAATACTCTGCAACCATAAAAAGAAGGAGAGTGTCCTTTGCAGGAACATGGACGAGGCTGGAAGCCATTATCCTCAGCAAACTAATGCAGGACTAGCAAACCAAATACTGCATGTTCTCACTTCTAAGTGGGAGCTGAACAATGAGAACACATGGACACAGGGAGGGGAACAACACACATTGGGGCCTGTTGCGGGAAGGCAAAGGGTAGGAGGAGAGCATTGAGAAAAACAGCTAATGCATGCCAGGCTTAATACCTAGGGGCTGGGTTGACAGGTGCAGCAAACCACCATGACACACATTTACCTGTGTAACAAACCTGCACATCCTGCACATGTACCCTGGAATTAAAAAAAAAAATGATGTCACCCATGTCCAACCAGGAAGGCTATTCCAGTGTGTACTGCTCAGCATATCTTCTTGGGTTTAGTTTCATAAACCCAAGGAGATATCCAGAAGTAGGCTACCCTCAAGTGAGGCTCGATCTGGTGCCTCAATATTACACCAAAAACTATTTGTTTTCTTCCCTGTTTTCTTTGCTATGACTTTCATCCTAAACTGAATCCCCAGGTTGGCTGCCAGTGGCTTCTGAGGTTGTGTGTTTCAATATTTTTATTTAGCAAGAAGTAGGGATTGTCTCTTTGTGTCAGCATTTATAGCAAGAATCTTGAGATTTCCCCTGATTAGAATGATTTGGGTCACATGCCCACCCTTGTACCAGCCATGTTGGTGAGGGCCATGACTCGGTGCTGATTGGCTTGGTCAAGTTCTATGTCCCACCTGGAGTTGGGGGTCTAGTCAGCTTTTCCTCTACTACTTAGATCCCCAAACAAGCATTAGGATACTACAGGGAAGGGGTGAGTGTGGATACTGAGGAAATAATCAACAAATATCCTCTATATTAATGCAAAATGTGTTATCAATAGATCTAATAAGAAAAACTACATGACGATTTTATTGGATTAAAAGACATTCTACATAATAATTATTTTACAAATTAAATAGTAAAATATTAATATCCCCAAAGAAAAGTGGACAAAGTGCATACATTGATCATTGAAAGAATACAACTGGCCAATAAGCATGTAAAAAAGCACAAATAAGTTAGTAATCAAAGAAATGAAAATAAAAATAATTATTTGTGCTTTTTGCTTAATCAAACGGCTAAGTTTTATGATGGGGATATAATCATCCCACATAACCCAGTGAGCTCATTTGGCTGGCCAAAGGGTAATTAGGACTCAGTGTCTTGCCCTTCTCCCACTTGGAGGGGCAGTGCCCAAGCTTGGCTTCTCATGTAACTGGTGCTTTCATTCCCTGCCGAGGGCGTGTAAGCAATGGGTGAAACATCCTACAGGATCCAGAGTCGCCAGGTGCTGGGAGGCTGGCATTCTAAATAACTCTCATAAATAAAACAACCCTAAACCAGACTGCTTGGGATACTAAGGCTGTTCTCACATGCTTATCATATGAGAAAGAAGAGCCATCCAACATCCCTGGCATGCTTCTTTATAGATTAAGGGAGTCACTGCGGAGGGCTTTTGTCAAGCTGACTCTGGCCTTGAAAATTTTTTTTTTTTTAATTAAGCTGATTCCGTAGCTCATAGCATGTGATAGTAGGTTTCACCCATTCCTAGGGAACATTGTACGCAAAAGAAATATTTAAAAAATGATACACTGGGCTGGATGCAGTGGCTCATGCCTGTAATCCCAGCAGTTTGGGAGGCCGAGGTGGGTGGATCACCTGAGGTTGGGAGTTTGAGACCAGCCTAACCAACATGGAGAAACCCTATCTCTACTAAATATACAAAATTAGCTGGGTGTGGTGGCACATGCCTATAATCCAAGCTACTCCATTTGAGGCAGGAGAATTGCTTGAACCTGGGAGGTGGAGGTTGCAGTGATCTGAGATCGCGCCATTGCACTCCAGCCTGGGCAACAAGATAAAAAAAAAAAAAAAAAAAGGAAAAAAAAAGATATACTGGGCCAGGCACTGTAGCTCATGCCTGTAATCCCAGCACTTTGGGAGGCTGAGGCAGGCAGATCACCTGAGGTCAGGAATTCAAGACCAGCCTGGCCAACATGGTAAAACCTTGTTTCTACTAAAAATTCAAAAATTATCCAGACATGGTGGCGGGTGCCTGCATTCCCAGCTACTTGGGAGGCTGAGGCAGAAAAATTGATTGAACCCAGGTGGCCGAGGTTGCAGTGAATTGGGATCGTGCCACTACCCTTCAGCCTGGGCGACAGAGCAAGTCTCCATCTCAAAAAAAAAATAAATAAATAAAAGATATACTGAATGATGATGAGGTACAGGTGTTGGATAGTCTCATCTTGTCTGTTAGCCTAAAACTAGTTGCAACCTTTTGCAGAAGCAATTTATAGTATGTGTAATGGGCCTTCAGCATATCACTTTAAAAGAAATACTTATTAAATAGTAGATTGATCACTATGGTCTATAATGTCATCAAGATTCCAGGGAAACTCAACAAAAGTACATAAACTACAGAAAATATTTTGGCTTTAAGATTAGAGTAAAAAATGTGTAATTTTCTATTTCCTTCCACTGGAGACTCTAGAAATTAGATGCCCACGTTGTTATTGGTAATCTAGGTTAAAAATCTAGTGAATAACAAAAAATCTGATTTTAATCATGTGAAGGGAAAAAGAGATTCTTAGAAAATAGGATTCACCTGTGCTTCACCCCATCTTAGCAACATTATTATTTTACCCTCACAAGGGTTAATATGTTTTCTGGGAACTGACCATATTCTTTATAAGTAATCCACAAAAGACTGAGACAAAGAAGGTTTGGAAATCTCTTTCTGTGTATTGCCATTTTTAATGGCAACCTTTAAAATATACCTCTGGGCCCTCTGGCTTCAAGGACTTAAAACTGTAACTTAAACATACAATATAATGTGGTTCTGAACAGTGACGCCATCTGGTGGCTACCTGGAATGTTTCTAATTCCCTCTGGCCTTGAAAGTCAAGTTGCTGCACAGTCGTGAGAACCTGCGGTATTTCCTGAACTAAATCTTCTGGAATGACTCCAAGATTTAACTGCCAAATCCAAATTCCATTATATGTGAGGTGGGTAGTGTTGCAGAAGGATTTCATGCTATGTGGTCAGTCCATGTCCAGCCTGTCACCTGTTCACAGACAGGCTTGTCTATAAATTGTCTTGTTGTAGTGGAAAGTCTTAAAATGAAAGATTCTGCTGGAAACATATAACATGGAATTCTACGAACCGAAGCAGGGTCAAATTGCAAGGGCAATACACAGAAAAATATTTCTGAAACTTTTTTGTCTCTGTCTTTTGTGGATTACATGTAAAGAATATGGTTAGTTTCCAGAGAACTTATTAACCCCTGTGTGGGTAAAAGAATAATGTTGTTAAGATGTGGTGAAGCACAGGTGAGTCCTATTTTCTAAGAATCTTTTTTACCCTGAACAAAGCCCTAGACAGAGACGATAATGTACTTCAGTTGTGTAATTATGACTTGAGTTGTGATAAGCAAATGTATCTTTGCTTAACAAAGATATGTAAGTACTTGGAATATTGCTTTGACAGTTTTATCTCTTCATACTGCAAATTCACAACTCCTACTTGACTCTATCAATTAACTTTATCAATGTAACCTCTTTTCAATCATTCTTAAATGTGAGATGTAATTTTCCTGTTTAATTTTCAACTTTTCTCTCTCTCTCTTTTTTTTTTGAGACAGGGTCTCACTCTGTTACAGGTTGGAGTGCCATGGCATGATCACGGCTCACTGCAGCCCTGGTCTCCTGGACTCAAGCAGTTCTACCTCAGCCTCTTGAATAGCTGGGACCACAGGTGAGTGCCACCACAACTGGCTAATTTTTTAATCATTTGTGGGAGCAGGGTCTTACTATATTGCGCAGGCTGGTCTCCATCTCCTGGGCTAAAGTAATCCTCCTGCCTCAGCCTCTCCATCATATTCAGGGTAAGGTTCCAGCCCCAGTTGAGGGCTGAGGGATGTGGGTCGATGTGGGGCAGGGAGCTGGAAGAACACTCAAGAGACAGCAGGTAGATGAGACATGGCTTTATTCAGCAGCCCCTCACAGGGTCAGTGTTACATTTATACCCTACACAGACAATAGTGGCTGAGAGCCAGGTAGGGAGTTTCTCTATGCTGTGTCTATATGGCTATGTTTTTTTTTTTTTTTTGAGACTGAGTCTTGCTCTATTGCCCAGGTTAGAGTTCAATGACTCGATCTCAGCTCACTGCAACCTCTACCTCCTGCGTTCAAGAGATTCTCATGCCTCAGCCTCCTGAGTAGCTGAGATGACAGGCTCCCACCACCACACCTGGCTAATTTTTGTATTTTTAGTAGAGAGAGAGTTTCACCATGTTGGCCAGGCTGTTCTCAAACTCTTGACCTCAAGTGATCTGCCCACCTCGGCTTCCCAAAGTGCTAGGATTACAGGCATGAGCCACCGTGCCCGGCATGGCTGTGATTATATGAGACATGGGACTGTGTGTGTGCGTGCCCCAATCCTGCTGAGTCATCTAGTCTGTTGACCTCGGCCTATGCCTGCTGCCCTATGCCATGTTCCTTACACTCCACCCCCTAGGGTGAGTGAATCCTCTTGGTGGGGACTGGTGTACATGCAGCAGCACCCTGGACCCATAGGCCACAGACTATACAGAGAGCAACAACCTACCACAAATATCCTACTTATGCTAGTTATGATTATGAGTAGGCCAGAGCCCAAAAGATGCCCACCATCTCTACAGGGGTTATCAGTAAGTTGCTCAATTGGCTTAATGTCCTATGACACCTCTTGTAAAGCCACCATTACATTCCAATGGTTTTCAGGGACAAATGTACATTGTGTCCCTACAAGGGCACAGGTGCCACCTATGTCCTTGCATGTTTAAAGCTATATCTAAGGTTATCTGGTTTTGCAGCTCCACCTTCCTGATCTTGTCAACTTCATCAGTTAACAAAAGGAGAGCAACTTGGATGTAATTCAGGGCCTCAGCTCTGCAAAGGCTATAACCTGCTTTTCCATAGTAATGACACCTGCTCCAGGAATAGTTATTGCTAAGGGACAAAACCGCCAGGGGGCACCCCGCACTCAGAAAAAGTGGGAACGCAGTGCCTCCCAACTATGTGGGTGACTAGGCAATGTGGGAAGCACAATGGCAGGCACATAAGGCCACCCCCGGGTACAATGTCCAGGCCAGTTGGCTGGCAGATATGGCCATTCTGTGTTTCCATAGTCCCATAAACTCCCAGGGGGCACAAAGTCCATGAGGCCTGGCCTTGGTAAGGTTGCTTGTTCCTCCACACCCTTGGTGTGGTGACATATGTTTGCAAACAGTGAGTTTACCCCAGTGCTGCTCTATACAGCATGGTACCTGCAGTGGGGCACCACGTGTTCTCCCATTAGCCAGCCCCCTCCATCATAGACACTATGAGTCAGCCAGGGGGCAGGCTGGCCATGGGTTTTGCGACACCCCCTATCCAAAGCCCGCTGTCCTGCATCCCACGCATTGCCTGTGGGACCCCCACGTCTCTAGCCATGTCCAGCTCTTCACAGAAGCTGGATGCAGGTGTCAGGGCAAGCTGTCCGCAGCTGCTGCTGGGAAGGGTGGTGCAGATCTAACAGTTGGAGACATTGGTCACCAGGCGTGGGCCAAGTCCACGATGCTGTTGGAGCATGCCAACCTACCACTAGAATGACAAAACGGCTATAGGAACTAACAGGGCAAATCACGTCCCTCAGGCACAATACAGGTTAACTTTTCTTCTCTAGATAATGATACAGCTGCCAAGGGCTTTTGCCCTGGGTGATGATACCACACCTTGTCAGCTCCCCATGGTTCTTTTGGGTCTTGTACCTATGCCAACGTCACAGGAGAGCTCATAACAGGCCACAGAGACAGCACAGATATCCCCCGGAGGATGGTCCGTTCCCTGGGTGTTCCCTTATGATGCTCAATCGTGAAGGCCACACATTAAATACCCAAAGGGTATAACATGTAAGTCATATTGCAGGCCCTCCTCCCAGAGGGCTATGATAGCCAACCAATCAGCAAGGAGGGGCTTGGAGGGTTCATGGCCAACACCAGGTTTTCTGTTCCCTTGTATTCAGGAGCATTGGGGCAGGCAACAATATATTACCATTTGTCCCCATACCTGGTTGGAGGAGGTCATCCTTTGTGTGTATCTGTAGCTGGATGGGGGCCGCAGCCCAGTGTAACAGTGCCTCCACCAGGGCTGGGCCATCTTTCTGTGGTCACTCATTCAAAATTTGAAGCACCAGATCCAACCTGGAACTCCAGCCCCACACAGATGGGAGTGTAACATGCAACCATAACCTGTTCCTCAAGAGTCCATTATATCACTCAACCATGGCAGCAGCTTGTGGGTTATAAGGAACATGAAACTCCCATTGTATGTCCATCTGTAGTGCCCACTGTTGTACCTGCTGTCCAGTGAAATGTGTTCCCATAATACTTTCAGTGGCCAGGGGATGGCCGTACAAGGCATGTAAGTGTTGCAGGGCTTGGATGCTGTGTTGCTGGTTGGCCACCCTGTAAGCGTAGGCGAACAACAAGCCAGAGGCTGTGTCTACAGCCGTCAGTGCATATGTGTAACCCCGCGATCCTGGCAGTGGCCCAGTGTAATCTACTTGCCATCTGGTTAAGGGCATCTGCTCTACTGTCACTTGCATGTTACACTGGACGGCTGTTTCCATCTGGGGTATGCCAGGGCACACGCCAGGCACTTCCGGCAGGCCTCCAAAATGTCCTTCGAAGGCAAAGACAGACCCCAGCACCTACTGACCTGTTGCATCAGTTCATTCCCTGCATGTCCCAGTTTCCTATGTAGCCACAAATCTACATCTTGTGTAGGTGCTGACTCTAACCATCGGAACTTGGCTAAGGCATCTGACTCATCATTACAGGGGGTGGCCAGAGGCACGTGACCTGATGCATGATTGATAGTTACATCTTTCTGATGACCTATTTCCCAGAGGTCTTGCCACATCATTTGGCCCCAAATGGGCCAATGGCCTCCAAGCCAATTCAGCAGACCCCCCATGGGGTCAGTGTTACACTTATCCTCTACACAAACAATAGTAGCTGAGAGTCAGGTGGGGAGCTTCTCTGTGCTGTGTCTACATGGCTGTGGTTGTATGAGACACGGGACTGTGCGCATGTGCCCCAATCCCACTGAGTCTTCTAGGCGGTTGACCTCGGCCTGTGCCTGCTGCCCTATGCCTGCTTGGCTGCAGCACAGCCATGCTCCTTACACTCAAGTGCTGGAATTACATGCATCAGCTACCATGCCGGCTTCAATTTCAATTACTTTTCTGTGTTTTCTCCTCCAAATCAAAATCTAAAATTTCCCTCTAGACTAGAGAAACAAAACCCCCAAATCCTATTTTGAGCGAAGTGTTTTTCCCCTCCTTTCAATCCCTTAAATTTTCTTAGACTATCCTTTTGGATTGGAATACTGCTTGAATAAGCGTGTGAAATATGAAACAAACGCTGACCTGTTCTTCAGCAACTTTGAGCTTGTGCAGGGCACAGATCAAAGGAATCGGAAGAAAAACAAAGACCAAAGAGAATTGGAATGCATAGTGAATCTGCCTGAAAAATGTATCACAGACTTTAGACATTGCACTGTAATATTAACAGCAACGCTCGTCTGGCGATTTCCAGTTTCTAAAGTGCTTTTATGTCCATTACCTCAAGACCACCCTAAAGAGAAGGGCAGGACAGGCATTGCTCTGTTTTTACGAAGGAGAGCTTAGGAGAGACTGAACGCTTAGCATGCAGCAACTCACCCTGTCAACATGGGAACTAGTATTTAAACCTGGCTCTGCTGGCCCCAAATCCTAGCCTTTTCCTGCCTTACTACAAACTCCACTTGCTTGGGTTACCCTGGAAAGGCGCCCTGCGTCCACACTCCGCTTCGAGTAGCACTCAAGGCTGTTGACTTGCATTCCTGGGCCGCCTGCAGGCCCACACCCCCTGTATCTGCTTACTATAAATGCTTTCTTCACGGAGGAACTCCAGACAGGGAAGTATTTTGGTACTGGTCTGAATTAAATACCAAAGCCTTACTTGTAATTTCTGCTTAGTCTGTGACATGCAAAGGATTCCAAAGGGTGACAAGTGTGAGTCCATTTGGCATTCCTTCTTGGGGCACTGGGGAAGGAGATGGCAAGTCGAGGGAAGTTAGAGTTATCCAGCCCCAACGAAGCCCAGCTGCCAGGGCTTAAGCTGAAATGATAGTCAGAGGAAGAGCTAGCAGAGAGCTCTGAATCAGATCTCAGTGGTCCCACCTCAAATGGGATTTTCTTGTTGGTCTGGCAAGAGCCGTTGCTGGATTTAAAGTGAAATTGAGCCATGGACCTTGGGGTCCACTGAATCTTCTAGGCGGTTGACCTCGGCCTGTGCCTGCTGCCCTATGCCTGCTTGGCTGCAGCACAGGATATTACAGCACAGGATATTACAAATGACAGCTGCTTGTCTCAATAGCAACATCTGGTCAAGAGGCCTGATCCATGGCCCCTGGTATGTGAAGAATGGGGATGCTTTGACATCCAGGTTTGAGGATCTGAGGAAGGTTGTTTTAGAGCAGAGCAGAGAGACTCAGAGGGTTGGTTCTCATGCATTACTAGACTTGTGATTTTGAATCAGGCAGTGGCTTCTCTAAGCCTCAGTTTGTTAATCTGGAAACAGGAGAGTAATAGTACTTGCCTCTCAGGTTTTTTTTTTTCCCTTTTGTCAGAAGCGTTTTATAAGCTACCAAGGGCTCTAGAAATGTAGTTTTTTACAATTGTTATTACTTACAGGTCTGAATTTCCTGCAGGAAAAGAGGATAAAGAAGTATAAGAAATAACGGGAGCTTTGCACAGTGGCAGTATTGTAGCCCATGAGGTTTATCTGAGGCCCCATTATCGCTAGTTGAAAACTTTTCCCAGTACCCTGCCATGATGATTTAAAATATAGTTGGCAGGAGCAATTTTTGCAGTCTGTTTTGAAACTGAACTGAAAAAAAGAAAAAAACCCAGCAGGAAATAATGGGAGGAACTGAAGAAAAGAAAAAGGAGCAGAGATAACATCCTTTAAGTTAAAATTTTAAGTGTTTTTAGGCACCTGGAACCATGCTAAGAGCTATAAAAATAAGGTTCAGAGATATCACTGTGGATTCAAGGGCTTTGCATGAAATGGTGTAAAGCTGATATGGAATGGGGTAGATAGAGATGGGAGCTGGGAGGACAGGAGTAATACCGACGGAGCATTTGTGATGTCCAAGGCATTGCTGAAGATGCCATTATCTCAGTAAGCCTTTGCATCGAGTATGCACCAGCCTCATTTTAAGGAGGAGGAAATCAAGACTCAGAGACATTGAGTAACTTGCTCAAGGCCACATGGCTAGTAAATGATAGAGCTGGGACTTGTCTACCTGTAAAGCACATCTTCATATGCAAATGAGTCAATAAAGAAAAGTACAAAGTGGCTAATTTATAGGACGTGTTATTAAAAAGGTGAAGGCTGAGAGAGAAAAAGGCAGTCCAGGCAGCTCGGTGATCAACTTCAGTCCTGTTTGCCTGGGACTTTCCCCATGTTCGAGTGAAAAGTCCTGTATCCTGAGAAGCCCCTCAGTCCCTGGCGATCTGGGCTGGTTGGTCTCCCTACAGCTGAGAGCCAGCTGCTGGCTTCTTTGCTACCAGTTGGGTCATGCTGTGGCCTTGGTGAACACAGGCAGAATACTGTATCAGATGAGGACTTTCAAGGATGTGGAGCAAGACAAAAACAAGACAACTCTGTAATTTTGCCTGAACAGAGATAAGAACAGACGCTGTACAACTGCAAAAATGAACAATTTTTGGATTTTCTCCTGGCTACTGGGAGTGACTATTACTTTTTCAATCACAACTCCACTTCTGTCTTCCTACCCAGTAAATAAAAATGAAGTTAATCATTAGAGTTCCCTGTGTTCTGAGAGCTTCCATCCCGTGCAGATACCCCACTTCCTTGAGTACTCCCTGAAATCAGCTAACACATAGATTCAGCTGAAATCAGCTAATACTCCCATAACAAGCCCTTTGTAACAGCCTCTTTCTGAGATACTTCATGGATTCTTATGGTATGAGCTGTTCTCACCATCAAGAGCAAACCCAATTCTGTTTGACATCAGATGTGTTCCTGGAGGGTCTTTGACTTGAGGGCATTGATGGGGCTTACACAAGGGCAGTGTGTGAAGAGGGGCCACCCCTAACTTGTATGGTTATCATTTTCTGTTTCTGGGCTAGCTAGACCAGATGCTTCTTTAAAGCAGAATCTTGTATTAAAAATAGCATTTTTTGAGGGTTCTCACTTGCCAGGCACTGTACTAGGCTCTCTCCATAGACTGGCCCATTTAATGCTCATCTGCACTTTGAAAGTAGGTGCAATTATTCTTCTCATTTCATGGATGCAGAAGAGGAGTCTGTATGAAATTATAGAAATTGCTCAGTTAGTAAGTGGCACAGCCAGGATGATTCTAGAAACCTGCTGACACCCACCAAACATTCAGTGTTTGGGGGATAAATCAGTGGCCAACATGTCTTCAAAGGAGTCACAGATGGTCCTGGACTAATAATAAGACTAAGTCCTCCTACTCTGGTTCAGGCATAGTTTTGAACATTTGACATGTATTCACTCACTTGACCCTCACAACAACTCCATGCAGTCAGTATTATTACTCCCAATTTACAGATAAGAAAAACTAAGACCTCAGGGGTATATAAAACATTTATTTAGCACTTACAATAAATAAAATGCTTTCCTGTTTTCTTTTTCTTTCTTCACAACAGCCCTATGAAGTATTGTATTTGATATAATTTATGATGCTGTCAATCATAAGAAACACCATTATTTTATGTGCCATCCAGAAGAAAATCCTGCTAATTACATTTATAAGAAGTCCTTGCCAGGCGTGGTGGCTCACGCTTGTAATCCCAGCACTTTGGGATGCTGAGGTGGGGGGGGGGGATCACCTGGGGTCATGAGTTCGAGACAAGCCTGACCAACATGGTGAAACTCCATCTCTACTAAAAATACAAAATTACCTGGGCGTGGTGGCACATGCTTGTAATCCCAGATAGTCGGGAGGCTGAGGCAGGAAAATCGCTTAAACCTGGGAGGTGGAGGCTGCAGTAAGCTGAGATGGCACCATTGCATTCCAGCCTGGACAACAAGAGAAAACCCCTGTCTCAAAAAAAAAAAAAAAAAGCAGTCCTTGAATTGTATACAGTTTTCAGAGACATTAAAACCAGAGGAAGAATGCATTTTAGAACTGATGAAATGGAATAGATATTACTTATCCCCATTGTACAGAGGCAGAACCTGAGACTCTGAAATGAGTGCATTTCTCAAAGTCACAAAATTGGCAAAAAAGGGACTTGGATCTAGGTCCATAAGATAGGCTTCTTCTTCAGGGTTATTCTAAATGTTATGGGTATCTTTGATCTCTGCTTTTAAAGGAGGGCTTACTGAGTTTGTCTGGCTCATTGGCACCCCTGAGGCAGAACACTCTTTGGGCAAGAGAGTACTACTTGTGCTGTTCAAATTACATCTTGTGGGTGGCCAACTACCTCATCTGAATGCAGGGTGAGTTTTTCCTCTTTGCTGGCCCTGTCACCTTGTGGGAATCCTCACCTTAGCCCCAGTCCCTACATGACACATAAGCTAGCAGTCCCTTTGCTTGTGTTCTCATGCTGTTTGGGACCTGTTTGCAAGGCCTGCCATGCTCTCCCCCAGAACAGCCTCAATTATGTAGATAATAAACTATTTCATGTTCTTTTGGTATATGTGTGGCAATATCAGTCTTGACATCTGGACCAAATTTTGAGTGGGGGGGTCCTTCCTGCTTTTACAGAGTGGTTACAACTGGTCCCTAAGAAAAACTCAATGGAAGGCCATATCATTTAAAAGCCATTTAAAATTCTTTTAACAGGGAAAATATTAATCATGACTTCCTAGCTATTTTTTAAAACGAAGAGTGATCTTGGCTCACTGCAACCTCTGCCTCCTGGGTTCAAGCAATTCTCCTGCCTCAGCCTCCCACGTAGCTGGGGTTACAGGCATGCACCACCATGCCCGACTAATTTTGTATTTTTAGTAGAGATGGGATTTCTCCATGTTGGTCAGACTGGTCTTGAACTCCTGACCTCAGGTGATCCACCTGCCTTGGCCTCCTAAAGTGCTGGGATTATAGGCGTGAGCCACTGTGCCCCGCAAGGGACTGCTTATAAATGTAAGTTTTTTTTCTTGATGGCACATAAAATAATGCTGTTTCTTATGATTGATGGCATCTTAGATTATATCAAATACAATGCTTTATAGGGCTGTTGTGAAGAAAGAAAGCTGTCATCTTCCATGTTTAATTGAAAGTCTATGGACACCTCTCAATGGTGCGTCACTGTGCTTTCTTCACAAGATCCAAAGGAGAGCTGGTGGGAAGGGACGGCGGTGAGTGGCTCAGCCATCCTTCACAGGCCAGCACATGTGAGGATAAAGGCCAGAAAGGAAAAGACCTTCCATATTGTCAGTCAGAAGAGGCAAGGCTAACAGAACCTGGATGGCTTTAAAAGGTCCTTCTAGAGTGAACGAGAGATGGACTATATAAATCAGACAGAAAAAGGAAAAAATACAAAAAAGATTAATTAGAGGGAGAGAGAGAGATTTTGAAATTGGAGGGGAAAATAGGGAAATTAGCAAGAAAAAGAACAAAAAACTATAATGAATTGGCAGAGAGGTGTGTCACATTGAGAAATGGGAAGATTAATAAAAAGAAAAGTAATTAGACAAAAAGAGTTTGGTAACCAAGATAAACAATGATGTGAGGAAAGGTATTTCATATAGTAGAGGCTTTTAATTGAGAACCACAAAATTTTACCACATGAATGTTAAAATACACCCACTTCTGGGAGGTGGTACAACTAGGATAAGCTAGTTGCTGCTTGGACACGATTCACACAGTAATTACAAGGTCTAACAACACTGTTCCCAAGACTGAATCATTAATCACAATTTCCGATGATGTTGAAACCGTAATGAGAAAACCCATACCAATGCTTTCTAGGTCAATTTCAAGCTCTGTTATAAGAGGTATGGAGAGAAATCGATGGCATATTATTTTCCTGATTCTGAGTCGACATTTCAAACAGCACAGCGTGAAAATATAAAGACAGTGCCCTTTTAAAGGTCAATAGTGATTTCCATTACAATCCCTGATTTATCATTCAGCCCAGAAGATTTATTCTGGGTTGGGATGTAACCTAAGAGTTGCTCTACTCAAGGGAAAAGCAAAGTAGAAAAAAACCCACAACACTACGTAGTAGTTTTAAGGGCCTTTCCCCCTTTACTCTTTCCCCTTCAAGTTCAAAAGGAAGGCACCTGAAAAGACCAAATCTTCAAACATTTACGTTTCAGTTTTTCTATCTGTTTTTTCCAAGTGATAAAATTCTTTTTAACCCCTCCATAGACGCTCTGTGTCCTGCTTGTAGGCTGGGAGATCTGGGGAAAATGCCTCTCCTTCTGGCATTTTGAAGAAGTATTTTTGAAGAATGCTAAGGGTCTCTTCCTCGCTCTTCTGTCTTCATCTCTCTTGCTTTGCCAGCCAGAGAGATCTGCTGTCAGAGAATTCCTCAGGATCTTTGTCCATCCAGGAAAAGAACAACTTGAGTATTTAAGAAAGGGCTATTCTGTGCAGTCCCTACTGACTAAGGCAAGGTTCTTACTACCCTCACCTGGAGCTCAGTGGCTTGGTTGTGGTTTGGGCCAAATCAGGGAGCAAGCTGGCTTGGATGCTCTAGAGCAAGCCATGCAAAGATAGATCAATGAAAGTGATAGAAGGTCGGGCGTGGTGGCTCACACCTCCCTTGGGAGGCTGAGGTGGGCGGATCATGAGGTCAAGAGATGGAGACCATCCTGGTCAACATGGTGTAACATTGTCTCTACTAAAAATACAAAAATTAGCTGGGCGTGGTGGTGCGCACCTGTAGTCTCAGCTACTTGGGAGGCTGAGGCAGGAGAATTGCTTGAGCCACAGGGGGCAGAGGCTGCAGTGAGCCGACACCGTGCCACTGCATTTCAGCCTGGTGACAGAGTGAGACTCCAGTCCCCCAGCAGAAAG
This sequence comes from Callithrix jacchus, assembly GCF_049354715.1. NCBI lineage: Eukaryota > Metazoa > Chordata > Mammalia > Primates > Cebidae > Callithrix > Callithrix jacchus. Next base: position 101,498,576 of record NC_133510.1, on the reverse strand, counting down.
AAAGAAGGAAATAAAGGAAGGAAGGAAGGAAGGAAGAAAGAAAGAAACAAAGAAAGAAAGAAAGAAAGAGAGAGAGATAGAAAGTATTATTTCATAGATTTTTTTCATAGTTACATTACTGGCCAGTAGTATTGCGGGTTCTAATACTGATGAAAAAAGGCTAAATTATTTAGGCTGCCTGAGCCTCTGTTTATTTTGTTGACATGAGAGTGATGCTATCTCCTGTAATCATTAACATTGGCCTGGTGGGCCAAATTCAGGCCGTCAACAGACAGCATCTGAAAACAGGTGTATCTGAAGTCAAGGCAAGCTGGCGTAAAGGAGGGGAAACTCCAGTCCTGATGTTTTATTTCATGCGAGAGACTGGAGCCCCATTAGTTTACTGGCCTCTTGGTTTCCTCCCTCACTCCGCCTGTGGGAGGTGAAGTGCTGCCTTTGATCAGCGAGCATGGACTCACAAACTGTGCATTTGAGACCCACACCTTGCTGTCTGTGTTCTTGGGATGAGCTGTCCAGGAAACTTGCATTCTCCTCTGCTCTCCTATGCCATAATTTTTAAGGAAAATATTAGCTCCTCCACCCTCAGATAGAGACTGCTGAGATTTGGGGTAGAGTTTATACGATTCTGAGATTGAGTATGATGGGGTCACTTATCAAGTTTTTTGATTTCAGCTTGATTGTTAATAAAGGTAAAATTTTGATCCTCTGACTACAGCTCCTTTGCTTTAATACTCAACTGGTTTGGAAGGGAGAAGAGAGTGCTATTCATTGTGCCTCTTTAGGCTCCCCCAAAAGGCTGAAATTCTGACTTTCCTTAATCATCTTGGAAATTTAATACAAGTAGTTGATGGCCTGGAGAGATTCTATAAGACACTTTGTTCCATACTTGGTGGCTTCCCTCATTTCCTGAATATTTTTATTTTTTCAAAATAAGGTCTGGCTCTATCACCCAGGCTGGAGTGTAGTGGGGTGATCTTGGCTCACTGCAACCTACACTTCCCAGGCTCAAGCAATCCTCCCATCTCAGCCTTCTGAGTAGCTGGGATTGCAGGCACATACCACCACACCCAGCTAATTTTTGTGTGTTTTTTTTTTGTAGAGACGGAGTTTTACCATGTTGCCTAGACTGGTCTTAAGCTCCTGAGCTCAAGCGGTTCACCCACCTCTTCCTCCCAAAATGCTGGGATTACAGGTGTGAGCCACTGTGCCTGGCCCTGAACAAATGTTTTTTGGACGCCTACTATGTATCTCGGGAGCTGTGCCTCAGCCATGAGTAAGACAGACAAAATAAAGAACTACTAGTGGAGAAAACCAGAAACAGTAAGAGGAAATTGTTATAAATTGTGATTATTCCTATGATGGAAATAAGCAAGAGAAGTGAAGAATAAGAGGAAGAGGGTGACTTTAGCTATAATGAATTTCATTAAAAGAAGTTCTCATCTTTGCACATTCTACCGTTAATCAAAATTGTTCATGACACTTGAATGAATACAAAACCAATAGTTAATAAACATAGTGATTCCTTGATATATACTATTACAATTTTTAGTCTCTCCATAATTAGCATATTTTTACTAGATATTTTATGCATCATCATACATTCATTTATTCAGTCAATGCCTATTTTATGCCAGGACATTTGCTAGGGGCTAAGGATATAGAGATGAATAAGACCTTCTTGCCACCCCAAGGAACAAACTATTTAGGAGAACCAGTGACATAAATAATTAATTATAATATGATGAGATAAGCTGTCATGAAACACAGAGTAAGGAGTGATTAACTTGAGATAGAGAAGTTGGAGAATTTCAGGCAGAGGGGAATCAGCTTCAAAAAGCAATGAAAAGCATGACTTTTCAGTGGAGCAAGAGTAGGGTGTGCTAAGGAGAGAGTATGGCCAGGGTGCCAAGATTCTGGAAAACTAGAGCATTTTCAGCATTCTGCGGAAACATAAGCCCAATTCACCTTTTGCTTTGAACTTGTCTTCAAATTGAAACTTAATAATTCTTTTCATTTTAAAGGCAAACAAACCAAATCTCAAATGGGTGATGTGCCTCGTCCAGGTCACATGGTTGATAAGGAAAACAGCCGGGTTAGAATGACCACGAACATAAAATGATCTTACTGGTATTGCTATTAGAGTATATAGAAAGTCAAGGCTTAGCTAGATTTTAAAAAATTTATTCCACAAAGTACATGTGCTTGTTTTGTGCAAAATTTCTGCAGAATCTTCAGAGAAGTACACCAAATTCCATGGTTGTGGAGTTATCTGTGCTTTCTAATAAAATTTTAATGTTGGAAGGGATTCTTAGTTACAACATGGCAGGCAGGTTGGGTGCAGTGGCTCATGCCTGTAATCCCAACACTTCGGGAGGCCGAGGCAGGTGGATTGCCTGAGCTCAGGAGTTTGAGACAAGCCTGGGCAGCATGGTAAAACCCTATCTTTAAAAAAAAAAAACGAATAAAAATAAATTAAAAAAACCCCCAAAAACATGGCAGGCAAAATTTAATTGTTAAAAAGAGTGAGATTGAAAAACAAGGAAAAAAGTCAGTGTCTTGGTCCATTTTCAGTTGCTATAACAGAATGCCACAGACTAGGTAATTTTAAAGAAAAGTTTATTTAGTTCACAGTCCTGGAGGCTGGGAAGTCCAAAAGCATGGTGCTGGCCTCTGGTGAAAGCCTTCTTGCTGTGTCATAACATGGCAGAGGGCATCACATGGTGAAAGGGCAAGAGGATGCCAGCTCAGATCTCTTTTCCTCTTTTTATAAAGCCACCAGTCCCATCACGGGGGTCCTACCCTGATGACCATGTCTAATACTAATTACTTCTGAAAGATCCCTTCTCCAAATGCCATCAACATATGAATTTGAGGATTAAGTTTCCAACAAATGAAATTGGGGAGACACAGGCAAACCATAGCAGTCAGCTTAATGATTATTTCATTTGGCCTGAGTGAAAAGAATTTCTTGCTTAAACTTTTGTTGGGTAGAGTAAAAAGATATTTTTAAAAATATCCAGGGCTGTCTTTGGTGAATAGGTCTTAGTATGTATTTAAGAAGATAATTAGAGAAAAGGAGGGGTTTAAAAGTGACTTATGCACTATTTCTGCTAATTATTTTTAATAAGGAGGGATTCTGATGCAGAGTACTATTTTTTCTCCCTTTGCATGTCTAAAGCAGAAGCAGTGCTGTATGTGTGCTGAGGCATATCAAAGCCTGGCTGAAACTTCCTTAGCAGGTCTGGTAGTTTGATGTTAGTTCAAAGGAAACCTCCAGTCCCAAAGACTTTTAAATTTCTTTCTGCAAAATAAATTAAATGCTAAAAAGCCAATATAAACCCCTCTGTGCCTCTGTATGTGAATGACATAAGAAAGTTGTTTCTCTCCAAAGTTTTCTTTGGAAATGCATGTTTTTCTTGTGCATAGCATGTATTTACCTGATGTTCAAAATATAATGCAATCTTGGAAAGATGAACCAAGAGAATGGGGCTGCTGCAGTAGGTGGCTCAGCTCACAGTTTTGTGCTTGGCTCAGAGTGGGGCACTGTGGGAGGCTGAATGAATGTATGGTTGAATGAATGTATGCTATGCCATACTTTATTCTTTGAAGTTTTCTTGTTTCTTAAATTACATTTTAATTTTTTTTTTTTAAATTACAGATGGAGCCTACCTATGTTTCCCAGACTTGTCTTGAACTTCTGGGGCTCAAGTGATCCTCCTGTGTCAGCCTCCCAAAGTGCTGGGGTTGTAGGTATGAGTTGAAGTTTTCCTTTCTTTCTTTTTTGAGATGGGGTCTCACTCCATCACCTAGGCTGGAGTGCAGTGGCCCGATCTCACCTCACTACAACCTCCACCTCCTGGGCTCAAGAGGAGGTGGAGGTTGCTTTTCTTGCTTCACTCTCCTGAGTAGCTGGGATTACAGGAGCACACCACCATGCCCGGCTAATTTTTGTATTATTGGTAGATGGGGTTTCACCATGTTGATCAGGCTGGTTTTGAACTCCTGACCTCAAGGGATCTGCCCACCTCAGCCTCTCAAGGTGCTGAGATTACAGGCATAAGCCACCTTGCCTGGCCACACATTGAAGTGTTCTAAAGCACACCTGTAAGCATGTCATCCCCTTCCCCAGGTGAGTAAAGAAAAACATTATACATTTGACCTATAGGTTCTGCAGGGTCTGACCCCTTCCTCACTTTCCAGCTCCACCTGATACCATCTTCATTCTTCTGTTTCTTCACCTTCCTCCTACCCAGGATCTCTGCATGACCATTCCCTTTCTCATGGAGTTGACTTTCTGACCCCTTTGCATTGCATAACTGCTATTAATCATTTAGATCTCAGCTATCATCGCTAGTTTATACAAGTCTTTTCTTATTTCCCTGTAAAGTTCAAACCTTCTACTACATGCTCCCAGACCGCCGTGCACCTCCTTTGTGGTGTCATTACCATTGCTGTAGTTACGTATTTATTTGTGTGATCAGTTAATTCATATCCGTATCCCCACTAGACACTAGTCTTTATGGGCCATGAGACTGTTTTTTTTTGCTCACTGTTATGTCTCCTGTGTCAAACACAGATGCATTATGGGTGTTTAATAGATATTTCTTGCCCAAATGAGCAAATGAATAACAAAGCCAGTGGATTTCAGAAGAAGTTGGGTAGAAGCGGTGTGGCATAGTGGAAAGATCACTGGCCTGATGTCAAGAGCCCAGAGCACTACACTTACTGAGTCAATAAACCAAGTATTAATTTGACTTCCTATGAGTTATGCACAGTGAATACCCGGGTTGATGAGAAGACTAAGATGTCATCTTTGCCCTTGAGGATTTCATTGTCTGCTTAGGGAAATAGACACACAAATGGGTCCTTAAAATACATTGTGGTGGGTACCAGGATGAAAATATCAAAGTCATGGGGTGTGTGTGTGTGTGTGTGTATGTGTGTACGCATAAACAATAGCATTGACTTTGGCTTGGGTAATTAGGTCAGGCATCATAGAGGAGACCCCTTTCACTTTGGTCTTTAAGGACAATAGGAGTTTGCTTTTTGACTCTGGGAAAATAATTCATCCTCACTCATTCCACAAATAATTTTGAGAATCAATCAATAGGGATTATCATTTAATTTTCTGAAGACTCAGCTTTTTCATCTGTAAAACTGGCAATGATACATTTTTTTTTGAAATAGCATCTCTTTCTGTTGCTCACACTGGAGTCCAATGGTGTCATGATGACTCATTTCAGCCTTGACCTTCCAGGCTCAAGCAGATTCTCCTACCTCAGTCTCCTGAGTCACCGGGACTACAGCAAAAGCCACCATGCTCAGCAAATTTTTAATTTTTTTTTGTAGAGATAAGGTATTTGTATGTTGCCCAGACTGATCTTGAACTTCTGGGCTCAAGCAATCCTCCCATCTTGGCTTCCCAAAGTGCTTGGATTACAGGCGTGAGCCACTGTGCCACCAGGCAATGATGGAGTTTTCCCTGCCTACTTTGTAGGGCTTGTGGTGGTTTGGTATTAGAAGTCATCATCATCCTTTCCAGCCTCCACAGGGTTCCTTCCAGAACCACAGAAACTGGAAAGGTAGGCACTTCATTTCCAAGACTCTCTTGCAGCTAGGGTTACGAACATGCTTTAGGTTTCTCCTAGTTCCAATGACTCATCATATGAAAGATGGATATTAGGTGGAAACCATCTTCTTGTTGCTTTGCCACCCAAACAGGCTGGTGAGCCTGGTCACAGAGGCATTTCCCCCTGCAGCAATGTTCCAGTGCTTACTGCCTAGTTCTGAGGTGCTCAGAGGCATTTGCAGCACCAATGACTTCCTGACCCTTGTTTTGCAAGCTCATGGTATGTCCTTGAACTCAATAGTTCCAGGGGTGGCCTCCCCACTGCCCCTTGTAACTGATTCTGACAAAGTGGGGTCCAGTTCAGCAGTGTTGTCTAGGTGGTCATTCTTGGAGGCCCAGTCTAGAACCCATCCTCCTATCACTGCAACAATTTTGTAAGAGTTTAATTTTTTGGATTCAAAATTTTCTGATTAAAATAATAAGAGTGCTGTTTTCAGTCTCCTTTTACTGAAGTCTAACTCATAAAAGGCTAGTGTGCTGTACCGGTGAGGCAATACGTTTAAAAGCACTGTTCGTGGCTGGGCGCGGTGGCTCAAGCCTGTAATCCCAGCACTTTGGGAGGCCGAGGCGGGTGGATCACGAGGTCAGGAGATGGAGACCATCCTGGTCAACACGGTGAAACCCCGTCTCTACTAAAAAATATACAAAAAATTAGCTGGGCATGGTGGCGCGTGCCTGTAGTCCCAGCTACTCAGGAGGCTGAGGCAGGAGAATTGCCTGAACCCAGGAGGCGGAGGTTGCCGTGAGCCGAGATCGCTCCATTGCACTCCAGCCTGGGTAACGAGCGAAACTCCATCTCAGAAAGAAATAAAAAAAAGCACTGTTCGTTCATAATTTATTCAACAGATACTTTTTGAATATCTACTATGACCAGACACTGAGCTCGGTGCTTGGAGATACAACAGTGAATAAGAGAATACGGTCCTTGACTCATGGAGCTCATACTCTAGGGGAGGAAGCAAACAGGAAATAAGTGAAAAACACTTAAGATAATTACAGATGGTGACAAATGTTATGAAGAAGATGTAAAAGGTGTTGAGCTAGAGGATACAAGGCAGTGGGAGGAGGAGAATTCAGAGCAGTGGAAAAGATGTCTCTGAAGAGGTGACAAGTAAAGAAGCAGTTTGTGTGTGTGTGCGAATTCATGTGTATAGCCAGGGTAGCAAGAATACGCCAAGCAGAGTGAACAGCATATGTAAAGGCTCAAGGCTATTGTATAAACAGTGATATTGCTGGCTTGAAGGTGAAAACTTCCTAAACTGGGTGGGTAAGCTCAAGACGACGTTGTAAAGCCTGTGGTTTACTGTTGGTATTTCCTGTTGGCCCTTTCAGCTCATTCTATCACCCAAACAGCTCCTTCCACAACACTTCTGGAAACTTCTGCTGCCCATTCAATAAACTCATTCACTCAACACATATTTATGGTGCAATTGCCATGTCTCAGAGTGGTGATGTGTGTTGAGAATAGGTATGTACCTAACTAAGACATGGTCCTTGCCCTTGAAGAGCTTACAGGCTCCATCTGGGCCTGCCAATCTCCAGGTTTTAGACACTTTACTTCCTTTCTGTCCTTATTAAAATGACTAATCCTGTGGCCTCACCTTCAGAACTCACCTGAACCTGCTAGCCAGGTTTCTAAAAATACACAAGCAATTTAATTTCACTCTCATAGTCCTCTTAGCATATGGCGGTTGTCAAATGAATATGGCATGCAGAAGGGAATGCAATTGTAAGCCCAGGAAAAGGCTTGGCAGGGGGACCTGATTTTGGTGAATTTATCAGAGTTCAAGATTTTGTCCTCAGCCTTATAGGCTCAGAGACCTGATTGGCCAAGGGTACCTGAGAGTGGATTCATCTTTCTGGGATGGGCACACATGATACCGAGTCCACAGAGTCATCAGTGAAACCAGAAAGACTCTTCTTAATCTCCATCAACAACTATTACGTCAAGAGAACTGGCCACTGGACTCTAAGCCTGTCCTGACCCAGAACATTCTTTCCCTAAAGGCATGCTACAGGGGAAGGCATAGAAGACATTGCTTGGTAAATTTGGAATGAGTACCAGGGTGTGAGTACTGTGCTTAATGACATGGTTTCTGCTTTGTGCTCTTCCTCACCAGAAAAATACTTGTTCTAAGGCTCCTTGGGCGGTGCCCAAGTCTGCCTGAGTGGCTCCCCTTTTCCATACTCCTGGGGCCAGTCAATCCCACTTCTGATTCACAGTTTTCTGAATGTGTCAACAAAAGGATGCACTTATATGCTATCCTTGCCATCATTCCCCTCTTGTGCACATGGCAGACATTACTAATTGATTGTGGCTCTCTTTCCTGCTAGACTCAGAAGAAGCCTCAAAAATCCTTCTCTATGCAGCACTCCAGGGTCATTTGATTGGAATTGGCATGTTGAATGCAAAGACTTCTCTCCCTGGATCATAAGTTAAGTTTGGTTAGAGGCTATGCTTGCTTATTATGACTTACACACCAATGTTCCATTTTATTCCCAGAGGGTAACTCCAAATTCTTGGTAGGAAGTGTGGCCTCATGACTACTTCATGTACCACTTCCGTGAGATATTTACTGTTTTACTAGGACCCTCAATGCCTTCATTTATTCATTTCGTTAATATCTACGGGGAGCTAGTCAGTGCCAGGTTCTGGGTCTTACTGATGAACTCTGCCTTCCTGAGGCTTAGAGTTGAGAGGCCAGACCTTGGAATGGTTAAGATAGAAACCGTAAGCAGATAGAAGAAGAAGACAGAAACTTGAAGAAGATAGAAAGTTGAAACTTGAAGGACTGCAGAGTCCATGCTGGGTTCCAACGTTTCCCCAGTGGCAGGCACCTGTTTTCCTGCTTGTCCTTTGAAACTCTGGCATCCAAACTCATTATAGATGAGTTCCTTTCAGATCAGAAATTTTATTTTCTCCTTTGACTTGTGTCCCCACGGGGCACTTCTTATTTACAAAATTATACAATTGTGCCTGAATTTGGTTCCTGGAACACAAGGCTTTTAACAAAGTGATGATCACGTGTCCCCTTGCCTTCCAAAGACAACCACAGAAGCAAAGGTATTTAAATAGTCTCCTAATATCCCAATAAATATCTGTTATAATGTATTATAATAAGGAGAGGAAACAATAAGCCCACTCCAGAAGTCAAAAAGTAGTAGACAAACAAACAAAATCCCTTAGGAGGGAGTGAGTAACCTAGAAGAAGCAGAGTCTGTTGGAAGGGGAGGACCAGCTGAGTGGCTTAAAAAAGAGCAGGCAAGCAAGCTTTGCTGCTGAGCCTCCTTTGCCTGCCTTCTCCCTGCGGATGAAACAATATGTTAGGCTAGAAAGTTACTGCACAGGCGGCTCTGTCTGCCATCCGCTCTGATTTCCCACTGTGCAGTTCCTGCTTTCTTTGCTGAGCTCTAATTTGGGGAGGGGCCAGCACTTCTCCTGTGTCCTGTGGTGTTCTTCTGTTGACAGGTGACATGGGGCTCAGATACTTGCAGCTGGGGGCCTCTCTACCAGTTTCCTCCTCTCCCTTCCTTCCAGAAAAGTTTCTTCCTGAAAATGATGGGTATTTAGAAGTGGCCTACTTTCATGCCTAAGGAGGGAGAGAGAGAGAGAGAGACAGAGAGAGAGAGAGAAGAGAGGAGAGAATGGAAGTAAAGGAAAAGTGGCAGAAAGAGGCATTATAACAGAACGTTAAGGACTTGGGTCAAGGGGTCCGACCTGGGTTCAAATTCTGACTTTGCTATTTACTAGCTTTGAGTTGCTGGACACGCTCTTTAACCTCCCCAAGCTTCGGTCTCTTCCTCTATCAAATGGAGATAATTATTGGTCACAAGGAGTTGTAAATGAGATGAGAGCAAAGAGCCTGGGAGGCAGCAAGGACTCAGAAATGGTGTCTGTAACAATCATGATGTCACACTGGTCCTGTTGCTATTGATAATGATGATGCTGGCAACCACCTCTGGGGACTTTGGTTTTGTTACATATGAGTGTCTTGGACCAGGCAGTCCATGGAATCCCTTCTGGCACTGCCATTCTGACAGTCCACACTTTCATGTTGAAGAGGAACAACACATGATCAGTTTAAAATAAAAGACAAGCGTGATTAACATTTGAATAGTACATCGGGGTTGCAAGTCACTTTTATATACATTTTCATTAGAACCTCATAGCAATTCAGTGACTAGGGGTAATGACTCCAATTTATAGACAAGGAAACTGAGAGCCAGAAAAGTCAAGTGATCCACACAAGGTCATGAGGTTAGAAAATGGCAGAATCAAGACTCATCTGTCCAACACGACACCAGAGTGCATTTAAGGTTCCCTGTACCGGCATTCACATCTGTACTGCTGTGTTTCTCCTCATCACCTTTCCTCTGCCTAGAGCATTCTACCCATCAAAATGTCCCTTCCCAGATTCTGTCCGTGCCTCTTCTAGGCTTTGAGAGCATGTGCCATGTGCATGCTGCTGTCACTGCATTTCATCCCCCTTGGCTGTCTCCTTCACTGCATGGGGCAGCCCTGTAAGACAAAATCCAGTTTTTATTTAGCTTTCCATTCCTAGTTCCTGTCACTTCATCTGACATGTAGTAGGTTCTCCACAAATTTTCAACCAGTGAAATGTGTATAAATGATGCGCATTGTTCATCAGCCTGGCTGGGCAAAGAGATATATTTGATGTGGTATAAAAATATTGGGAAATCAATCCATTTTGAAATGGCCTACATGAATCATCATTAAAAAAAATAAGACCTCAGTCATTGAAACTTGTATAACGTTTTTTTTGAAAGCCATTAAAAATAATCCTCCTTCTTGGAAATTTTGGTTGGTCACTGTTTTCAAGGTGGCATTCAGAACAAAATTACATCCGAAGGGTTAAATTAGATGAATATCATTCAATCCAGGTAGACCACAGACAGAGACCAGCACAAAATGATGTGTTGTGAGTGATGCGTTCGATGGAGAACTTACTTCTTTAAGGTCTGTTTTTATTTCTTTCTCATCCTGGGCTTGTGGATCATTTATTTTATCCCCCGAAGGTTCAATCTGATGGTTGTTTTAGAGTACTCTGATAAGATTTTAAATGTCACAGCTCGTGTAGGAGGAGGTGATTCAAGGTTAATGAGAACCCAGACCACACAGTGTAAATCCAGCCTTTGGATTGACAGCTATGGGTGACAGAGACTGAAGATGCCTATGCACAAATAATGGATGCAGTTTGACCTTTACCTGTGGAAGCAAATGAGCTGACTCATTCTGAGCTAGATAGAACTCTGCTGGGATTAAAGTTTCAGGAAGATCAGCTGGTGATTAAGTTGTGATGGTCAGAGCCAAAGAATCTGAGAGCCAGAAGGGACCTTGAAGGATCTCTTGTGTATATACATATGTGGGTGCATGTATGTATTATATGTGCATATACATATGTGTATTTGTGTGTATATATGTCTGTATGTATGTGTGTATGTGTGCGTATGTCCATCTCATTCCCTCTATGCTTAAGACCTTGAAGCAAGAAGGATTTGCAGAGATACACTCAAGGGATTTGCGAATCCCATGAAAGCGTGTGCAAAATGTAGTGTGCATATATATAATTTTCACCATCTTCTCAAAATAGATCCCCCTATGGTAGATTCTTTCTTCCCCATTCTTTATTTACTGTTGAGGAGAAGGGTTCTTATTTTATTCCCCAGAAGCATAGAGCATGGGAACATTCCCTCCTTCACTCTCTCAGCAACCCGGCTCGCTCCTCCAGGAGCCATGTCTCTGGTTGGGGAAGGCACTGAGAGTGCGCTTCTAAGTGCCTGCTTGGCTCCTCTCCAGCTGCATGGGCGTGGGATCTGTGCGGCTGCACAGGGCACTGTCTTCACAAGGGCCTCAGGCTTGGTTTAATGCCCTGCTATTGCCCTTTTGAAATTACGAACAACTTTTGAACAAGGATTCCCATGTGTTCATTTGACACTGGTCCTTGAAAATTGTGCAGCCAGTCCTGCCTGAGAGGGCACATTGTCATCTGCTTTCCAATAGGGGGACAGCTCTGCCCTTGCAAAGGGAGGCGTGAAGATTTGGAGGAGTAAATTTCAATTTACAAGGGATGTTTTAGGAGCCCATTTAGCTACAGAACCAAGGTTTGCTCTCCCCCAGCTCCATTGGCATCGGGGGCGTTTGAGAGGCAGTGCTACGTGGTGGTTGTAAAGTGTGGGACACGGCTGGGTACAAATCCCAGTTCTGCCACCTACTACGTATGTGACCTTGGCCAATGATTTAACTTAACATGCTTCAGTTTCCTATCCTGTAAAGCTTGGGTAACACTATTAAATGACTTAACATATCTAAGTGCTATGTTCCTAGAACATAGTGTTACTAATAATAACTATTATAATTTTATCACCAGGACTCCTGTACCTTACTCCTCACTTGATGTGGAATTCAGAAGAGCAGAAGAGAGTGACTTACGGGGCTCTCTAAAACCTCAACAGACCCTACCTATAACTTGAAAAAGATTAAGAACAGTTGTTAGTTGTTGTTGTTTTTGAGAGGAAGTCTCGCCCTGTCATCCAGGATGGAGTGCAGTGGCATGATCTCAGCTCACTGCAGCCTCTGCCTCTTGGGTTCCAGCGATTCTCCTGCCTCAGCCTCAAGCACCACCATGCCCAGCTACACTGTTAGGTTTTTGAAGAAGAGTCTGTCCCTGCCCTCAGGAAGCTTGTACATTCATAACCTAAAAACTGACACTCTGGGGTAATGGGGATAAGAACTTTATGAGTTAAAAACTAATCCTCTAGGCTCAGCCAGTGACAAATGAACCCCTCTCATTAAAAGAAGACTCTATCCTGTCTTTGTAACATCCTCCAAGGGTACATGGATGGTATTCTCCTTCCCTAGACAATAGCTGCAAGCATGTGTCTGAGAGGATGATGTATTTATAAGAGATTTGGTTTTCAACCCAATAAATCAGGCCCAGTGCAGTGTCCAGGCAGAGCTGTGAGCCTGTGACTGGTTTAATAGTTGTCTAGAATCATCTTGATTGTTCTCTGAACTCTGAAGGGGGATGATTATTCTTTCATGGCATTTTTTGGCCTCAGGATGCTTATGGGCTAGTGAGGCAACCAAGATGTAGGCAGGGATTAAGCAGGGTATGCAAGGGGGTGGGGGACGCGGGCAGGAGAGGGGTGCTTTGGCCAACAGGGAGAGCTTCACAGGGGAGTTGAACTCTCTTAAAGTAAGAGTAAAGTTTCCATGGTAGATGTAAGCATGCCGTGTGTGTGTGTGTGTGTGTGTGTGTGTGTGTGTGATGAATCTTTTAAGAAAAGAGGAATTTAAAAGTATTAATACTCAGCTATAGTTCTCATGGTGGTGATTGCTTTCACTTCGGACTCATCGGCGCTGTAAATAAAAATTTTAATTCAAATACTCTTCCCAAAAAAGACTCCCCTGCCCTTCTTTTCTCCCTAGAATGCCTTTATTTTCTTTAGAACCATCCTCACTTGTGATCCATATCCGATTTAACAAAATTTCTCCCCCGGAGTTTATCTCTGGTGAATAGTTTTCTAGAGGACCATGAAGGGATAAGGATCTGAGAGGCCTCAAATGGCTTTGAAGTGCTCTGAGTGTAGATGCCAGGGGGGGATGTGGGAAGGAAGGAAGGATGACTCAGCAGAGAGAGGCCCAGTGTGCGAAGGAGCAACACCAACAGCTGAGCCCTCAACAGGAGGCCACTCACAACTTCCAAGGCAAGCTTTCGGCTTCTGCGGGGTGGACTTTGTGAAAAGACAAAGAAGAAATGCTTCAGAATAAGTCCCAGGTTAGGACTCACAACATCTCTGCTGACACCCTGCGTCTATGAGTAAAACTAGTGAGCGGCCCTACTGTTCTGAACCTGCAGAGGTTTGCATACCCTGCTTAATCCCTGCCTACATCTTGGTTGCCTCACTAGCCCATAAGCATCCTGAGGCCAAAAAATGCCGTGAAAGAATAATCATCCCCCTTTGGAGTTCAGAGAACAATCAAGATGATTCTAGACAACTATTAAGCCAGTCACAGGCTCACAGCTCTGCCTGGACACTGCACTGGGCCTGATTTATTGGGTTGAAAACCAAATCTCTTATAAATACATCATCCTCTCAGACACATGCCTGCAGCTATTGTCTAGGGAAGGAGAATACCATCCATGTACCATTGGAGGATGTTACAAAGACAGGATAGTCTTCTTTTAATGAGAGGGGTTCATCTGTCACTGGCTGAGCCTAGAGGGTTTAGTTTTTAACTCTTATAAAGTTCTTATCTCCATTACCGCAGAGTGTCAGTTTTTAGGTTATGAATGTACAAGCTTCCTGAGGGCAGGGACAGATTTTTCTTCAAAAATCTAACAGTGTAGCAGGGCATGGTGGCACATGCTACTTGGGAGGCTGAGGCAAGAGAATCACTTGAACCCAGGAGGCGGAGGCTGCAATGAGCCAAGATCACTCCACTGCACCCCAGCCCGGGTGACAGAGGGAGACTCCGTCTCAAAGCAAACAAATAAAACACAAAACAAACAAACAAACTAGCAGGGTTCTTAATCTTTTTCAAGACATAGATCTGTTGAGGTTTTAGAGAGCCCCATAAGTCACTCCCTGTCTTCACCTTCTGAATTCCAAATCAACTGAGGTATGAAGGTGGCCTCAGCTAGTGAGGAGACCTCAGTTTTGTCCCTGTGCTGCTGTGGACTTTGCCCATGACGTAGGGCAAGTCCTCTAGTTTCTTGAGTCTCAGTTTCCACATCTGTGAAGTGGTGCCCCTGTCTCACAGCAATCCCAAATTAGATGCTTATAAATTGTCAAGAACTTTGGGTATTATTTTCCCACTTACTATAGATTTAGTCCATACCATGTAGCATGTTTGGAAGCTACCTGACAACACAAAGAAACTAGACCAAATTAAACAAAAAGCAAAAGAAAAACTGGGGGAGCTCTTTGAAGCCAAATAAAAACCTGGGAGAGCTTGCTGGGCACGGTGGCTCACACCTGTAATCCCAGCTCTTTGGGAGGCCAAGGCAGGCAGATCACCTGAGGTTAGGAGTTTGCCACTGGCCTGGCCAACATGGTGAAACCCCATCTCTACTAAAAATGTAAAATTAGCTGGGCATGGTGGTACACGTCTTTAGTTCCAGGTGCCTGGGAGGCTGAGGCAGGAGAATCTCTGGAACCCAGGAGGTGGAAGTTGCAGTGAGCTGAGATTGCACTCTAGCCTGAGTGACGGAGTGAGCCTCTGTCTCAAAAACAAACAACAAAAAAACTCTCCCCAAAATTTGGAGAGCTTGTAACTGTGGTCACCCCTACAGCCATAAAGCCTCAGGAAAATGGCAGAGCTCTGTTTAGGAGACCCCAGGCCTGTGTCAAAACAAAGAAGAAATGGATTCTGTTGAAATTATATATCAGTGCTATAGTAAGGATGCCTGCCTCTCTTTCTTCCTTCTTCCCTTCCATATCTTATCTGTTATATGATGGGCATGGTGCTGAGCAACGTGGGAGTTCACAACCCAAAGTGGGGAGAGGTCTTTAAACCTGCCACCATGACACAAGGCGGAAGTAGCTGGAATGGGAGTCAAGCGTTCTAGGTGCAGCTGGACACCAAGGAACGGGTTCCCAAGACTGCCGGCGGCAGCTGAGGAATTGTTCCTTTCGTCTCAGCCGGTTTATTAAGGTTTGAGTTCATATTTTGTGTGCACGTGTTTGTTTATTTCTGTATTTATTTTTGAGACGGAGTCTTGCTGTGTTGTTCAGGCTGGAGTGCAGTGGCGCAATCTCAGCTCACTGCAACCTCCGCCTGCTGGGTTCAAGCCATTCTCCTGCCTCAGCCTCTCGAGCAGCTGGGATTACAGGCGTGTACCACCCTGCCCAGCTAATTTTTGTATTTTTAGTAGAGACAGGGTTTCACCATGTTGGCCAGGCTGGTCTCAAACTTCTGATCTCATGTGATCTTCCTGCCTTGGCCTCCCAAAGTGCTGGGATTATAGGCATGAGCCACCGTGCCCAGCCTGTATTTGTTTAGTCAGTGTTTATTTGTAAAGTGTTCGAAATGGCTTTATACTGTAGACCTGGTGGACCACATCTGACCATTGTTTAGCTAGAGCATAAACAGACACCTGACTTTTTGAGATCTTTTCCAACAAAACTCTCTCCTTGGTGCAAGGTGCAGGGAGGATGCTTCTCTTTGACCTAAAGGATACAGTGCTTCCATGGGTTTAGGAATAGCTCATCAAACCCTGGTTTTGCTCCAACATACCCTTGTCCATTTTATGCTAACTCAATTCACTTCACTTTACTCCAACTCAATTATATATATATATTTTTGAGATGGAGTCTGGCTCTGTCGCCCAGGCTGTAGTGCAGTGGTACAATCTCGGCTCAATGCAACCCCCACCTCCCGGGTTCAAGATATTTTCCTGCCTCAGCCTCCCGAGTAGCTGGGACTACAGGTGGCTGCCACTACACTCAGCTAATTTTTTGTATTTGTAGTAGAGACCAGGTTTCACCATGTTGGCCAGGCTGGTCTTGAACTCCTGACCTCGGTGATCCTCCCGCCTCGCCCTCCCAAAGTGTTGGTGTTACAGGCGTGAACCACCACGCCTGGCCCAGTTATATTTAATTCAACTCAATTTGGTTCAGAATAGTTCCGAGCATTTGCAAGGCGCTTCAGGTCCGAGGACAACCAAAGCGGTTTCCTGGTCTTGACATTCTGCACTGTGGCCACTGGGTGGCAGTGTGTCACACGGAATGTTCATTCCGCGGGGCTGCTGAGTGGCTCCTCCCCCAGGCCCAAGGCTCAGAGATTGTTGCCTCTTACTTGGATTTGTTTAATGTACACTTCCAAATTGAATCGACAGCTGGTATTATAGCCGTGCGTGTGCAGTATATGTGCTTAATTATACTGTGGAATTAAATTCAAAAGGGTGAGAATGTGGTTACATGCGCATGTTTCTAAAGCTGGTTTGAGTTCGCAACTTCTGCCTGGGGCTCAGTCAGATATGAGGCAAGCAGAGAGGAAGCGGAGGGAAGCCTCAGACCCAGCGGCAGGTGGCATCAGAAGGAAACGGTGCAAATGTGGCTTCCTGGGCCACTGACGGCCGCAGCCCTGAGGTTCCCTTCCCTGCCTGCCTGCTGCCTGAGGGCTGTTCTGGAACGATTAGATTTTTATTTGCTTTTTTCCAGTATTATGGGCACAAAATGGTATCTAAATGTGATTTCGATTTTGTGTTTCCATTTTATATGTAAGGCTGAACATCTTCCACAAGTTCATTGGCCATTCCTTGTGGAGTGCATGAGGATCTCGTTTTTTATCTGCTCAGATTTCAGTGTACCCATTGTTAGATTTTTTTTTAAACAAATGTTCTCACCTAACAAATCCTGTCCATGATATTTTTCATACCAGCTAAGATACTTTTGGTTTCAAGTTACAAAACCCTCAACTAACAATAGCTTAAATGACAAAGACCACCAGGCTTGGTGGCTCATGCCTTTAATCCCAGAACTTTGAGAGGCCAAGGCAGGAGGATCACCTGAGGTCAGGAGTTTGAGACCAGCCTGGCCAACATGGTGGAAACCTGTTTCTACTAAAAATACAAAAAAATTAGCCGGGTGTGGTCATGGGCGCCTGTGATCCCAGCTACTCAGGAGGCTGGGGTGGGAGAATCGCTTAAACCTGGGAGGTGGGGGTTGCGGTGAGCTGAGATCCTGCCACTGCATTCCAGGCTGAGCCACAAAGCAAGACTCTATCTCAAAAACAAAAACAAAACAAATAAACCCCCAAGACTCCTAAACAACAACAACAACAACAACAGAAGCATCTCACACAGTAAGAATCATGGCTTAGGTGGTTCCGGGGTAGGTTTAGAGGTGGATGTAGACCTGATGTCCCTGTCTTTTTTCCCCCCATCCTCAGTATCTTGGCCATATCTCTTCTGGTGGTCCCAAGACCCCTCCTCCACTTCCTGGGAGCGTGTTCTTGTTCTACATAAGCAGGAAGCAGGAAGGAGGATGGCAGGAGCGGAAACTCAGCCTTTGAACCTTCTGTTGTGCTTTCACTAGGGATCAAATTCTTTCTTAGAATCCTCCTGAAGCCTTGCCCTATATCTCATAAGCCAGAATTGGTCACATGCCTTTATTAGATGAATTGTTGGCAACCACAACAATCTACCTCATGGGCTGTATTGCACACCTAAGCTGGACGTTGCTGATGGAATGAGGCATTATAGATCCAGAGAGAAGGAAGGTGTATTAGATTTTAATTTATAATAACCCATCCAAGACCCAGGGCCTTAGACTGACAGATCCCAGTACAAAGGTCAACATCTTGGAGGATTTCTAAAATTAGATTCTTGTTTACTCGTAAAATGAAGCTGTGTTCCCCCCTCTGGGGCTGCATGAGGTTAAGGGGCTCTCAAAAGGTGGCAGAAAAAGCATTACTTGGAGATTTCACATTTCTGCATAGGAATTTACTAGGCTCTGATGTGTGTGTTTTAAAATTAAAACTGAGTCTTAGTTTAAGGTTTAGGCCAATCTCAGTTCATCTGTGGGAGCTGAGCAGATTGCAGCCCAAACAAAATCCAGTGGCATGGACAAAGCGGGAAATGGCTGTGGGCAGGCAGCCATCTGAGCCTCCCTCTCCCCAAATCAAAGATGATTCTGTGTAACTGTTTCCCGTATGGCCTGCTTCACAGCTCTCTCCCTGGGACTTCCCTCCACCACTCTTCTTTGGCGGGTCACTTTTCTGAAAACCATGTCTTCCTCTTTTTGTTTTCTCTCTCTCCTTCTGCAAAAGCCCAATCCTTCAGTAACTTCCTAAGAGTAATGCATAGGAGATACAAGCTGAACCTTGTCTGTGTGAGAATGTCAATATGTCAATATTCCATCTTCATATTGGACTCATCATTTAGTTGGAATAGAATGCTAGGCTTCAAATAATCTTTTTTTTTTTTTGAGATAGTGTTACTCTGTCACCCAGGCTAGAGAGCAGTGGCATGATCTTGGCTCACTGCAGCCTCTGCTTCCTGAGTTCCAGTGATTCTCCTGCCTCAGCCTTCCAAGCAGCTGGGACCACAGGCATGCACCAACACACCTGACTAATTTTTGTATTTTATTTTATTTTTTTGAGACGGAGTCTTGCTCTGTCCCCCAGGGTAGAGAACAGTGCTGTGATCCCGGCTCACTGTAACCTCCACCTCCCCGTTCAAGCCATTCTCTTGCCTCAGCCTCCCGAGTAGCTGGGGTTACAGGCACGCCCCCTCATGCCCGGCCTAATTTTTGTATTTTTAGTTGAGAGAGGATTTTGCCCTATTGGCCTTACTGGTCTTGAACCCCTGAACTCAAGTGATCCACCTGCATTGGCCTCCCAAAGTGCTGGGATTACAGGTATGAGCCACTGCGCCCAGCCCAAGTAATCTCTCTGAATTTTGGAGGCATTGCTCCATTATTTTCTTATTTCCAAAGCCTAGAAGTCCACAGTCATTCAGATTCCAGATCCTTTGATGAAAACCCCACTTCCATTCTCAAAAGCTCTTCAGTTCTCTTTGTCTCTGGCCTTCCGGAATCCACAGGGCTGTACTGTGGTGTTGAGCCCTCATGGAGCTCTCTCAGGCAGAGAATGCTACCTACTGCCCTGGGAAGTGGGCTTGTTTCATGCCTTGAAATAGTTTCCTTCCCTCCATGTTTCTCTGTGCCAAATTCCTGGAACTTTTGTTGGTTGCATGGTAGGTAGACTTCCTGGATTAACCCCTTAGCACTCATCATTTGTTGGCCAAGTTTTTTTTTTTTTAATCTCTTGGTTTTACTTTTTGTGAGATTTTTGGCTTGATTGTCTAAACTCAAGTTGTTTATTTGCCTTTATGGTCTTACTAAGAACTCAGTTCTGTTCTTTAATAGACTCCCTTTTGCAGCATCATATTTTGTGTATGAAGTATGGCCTTGAGGATTTATGTTTTTTGAGATTTTCTTCTGTTTCTTAAATTTTCTGTTGTCTCTAGCTCCCTTTCGTTTTGCTTTGTTTTTAGTATGTTTTCCTGTCCTAAGAAAAAGGAAAGCATACTAAAAACAAAGCGAAACAAAAGGAACCTAGAGACACTGGCCTGTCCACATTCATGAAGCAGGCACCCAAAGGTCGGTTAGAGGCTCTGAATGTTTGGACTGGGTGGGCTGACAGGAGGGCCGTGTGTAGGATGATTGGGGTGTAGGCTAACCTGATGAAACGCTCCAACATGTCAAAGCATGTTGGCCTTTACTCTAGACCATTTCCAATCTGGTCTTGAAACTACCTCACAGTGGATCTCTGTAGCATCAAGTTTTTGCCTTGTTAATTTATTCATATTCTTTAAGACACCAAACTTCCTTAGGCCTCAGTTTCCTTGTCTATAATCAGATGGAATTGGGCTAGGTGACCTCAAATGACTCTTTCTACTTGACGGTTTTATAATATGATTCAAGGCAGAGATTAGTTAAGAGATGGAAGCATATTAGAGGGAATCAACTATGCTAAAATATAAAAATCCTTTGAAGCTGTCAGGAGATAGGCTTCTAGAATCTAATAAAAATTTTGACTCATTGGAGACCTGACTCAGTAGGAGATAATTAGAAATAAACTTGGGAGGGAGGATTCAAGGAGGGCTAATATTTGTGGCAGTGTCTTAATTAATTTTGCCTATGCCCTCGGGATGCTGAAGTCACCAGGTTTTGCAGTCCACCTCGTGAGCTGTATTGCACACCTAAGCTGGACGTTGCTGATGGAATGAGGCATTACAGATCCAGAGAGAAGGAAGGTGTATTAGATTTTAATTTATAATAACCCATCCAAGACCCAGGGTCTTAGACTGACAGATCGCAATACAAAGGTCAACATCTTGGAGGATTTCTAAAATTAGATTCCTGTTTACTCGTAAAATGAAGCTGTGTTCCCCTCTCTGGGGCTGCATGAGGTTAAGGGGCCTCTCAAAAGGTGGCAGAAAAAGCATTACTTGGAGATTTCACATTTCTGCATAGAAATTTACTAGGCTCTGATGTGTGTTTAAAAATTAAAACTAAGTCTTAGTTTAAACTCTATTTGCTTACTCAGACTGTCAGTTCCTGCAAAATTGGTGCTTGTGTCCCTCCTTTTAATGTATCATTCACACAGTACGTGTAGTTTGTGTTTATTACATATTCCAGTCAATGAATATATTGAGATCCAAACATGCCCTAGAAAACCGCTTCCTTTTTATCTACCTCTAACTCACGATGAAAATCTATAGGTCACCCTTCAAGTTCAGCATGTTCTAAGCAGGCTGTGAATCAGAACTGGGGCTAGTTTAAAAGATGAAGGTACATTCAGCTCCACTTGACAGAATTCCAATGTCACAAAATTCCTCAAGGAGTATAACATCTTGGCCAATATTCCTCACCTCAGCAGCGTGACGTGTCTTGCAGTCACCTCAGTATCATATTGCCCTAGTAGAAATATAGCTAACCTGTCATATGGTATTTACAGAGTGCAGGAGAGAGTGATGATGGGGAAGACATTTAGGGGAGATTTCCTGGATTTACGATATTGATTTTTGTTCTTTGTATGTGGAAGAAATTAACATCCTTCCTCCTGGAAATATGTTCTCTGTAATGAGCCTAGTTAACTTCATGAAATACAACTTCCCAGGTTAGTGTTTGCCAAGGAGGAGGACTGTGTTGAATTCAGAGAGGGGCTGGTTTCACTCCAGCAAGGAGTTCTATTACATTGCAGTCAAGGGAGGGGAAAGCTTAGGCTGTCTTTGGTCCTGGCAACATCGATAAAAGTCAAGTCTTTGTTGGGGAAACGTGTTAAATAAATCATTAGGGAGAGCCAGGCATCGTGGCTCGTGCCTGTAATCCCAGCACTTTGTGAGGACAAGGGGGACGGATCACCCGAGGTTAGGAGTTCATGACCATCCTGGCCAACATGGTGAAACCCTGTCTCTACTAAAAATACAAAAATTAGCTGGGCGTGGTGGTTCGTGCCTGTAGTCCCAGCTACTTGGGAGGTTGAGGCAGAAGAACTGCTTGAACCTGGGAGTTGGCAGTTGCAGTGAGCTGAGGTTGAGCCACTGTACTCCAGCCTTGGTGATAGAGTGAGACTCTGTTTAAAAAGAAAAAAAGAAAAGAAAAAAGAAATAATTGGAGAGCAGGGAGGATTTGCATTACAGCACAGACTGAGGGGCTGCTTTTTATGTTTGTGTTTAATAGAACAGTTCATCATTATCTATTTAACAGAACTTTACTAAGGGCTAGACACTGTCTTCATCATTCAGGTGTGAGGAGTTGCCTTTAGGGAGCTTAGAAACTAGAAGAGGAAAGCAACCAAACCATCCTCTTAGCAGCTGACTGTGGAGGCTTGAACTCAGGACGTTCAGAATCTCCCAGAAGATTTATAAAATGGGAAACTGAGTTTTGGAAAAGCCTAAATCTCTATATCACCTTTAGTTCTCCGGTGCACAGCACAGTATTTGGCTTCCACTTTGAAATCAGTCCTTCTAAAAATATGCCTTTCATCATTTTCCCCATTCTTAGGCATCTACAGTAACTTCCTATGTTGCCTGCTGCACTCAAGATCAAAAGCCTATGCCTGAGTTTTAAGTCTGCTCGTAATTTAGCTTATTTCCTTTCTGGCCACATTGGTATGGCCCCCTGGGGTGCAGATTTTGCTTCTGAGATTGCTCTCATCAGCTGGTACCCTCTCATAGAGTCTTGAGATCGCTAAACCGTTGGTAGATTGCTGCTGTCCCAGGAACACTGCTACCATCTGTCCACAACCCGGCAACTAAACAGGGGTTGATGGCTGGGAACCAGGAAGCACCAGCCTCATCACTGCTCTGCTCCATCTGAGCCCCAGCCAGGCAGCTGGTGAAACACTTTGTGTGCACCGTGCATAGACCCAGGGAATGCACTCTGAACTCTTTCTACCTTCCCTGCTTGCTCTTGTTCTTCTTTGCTTGTTTAGGCACTTTCCGTTTTTCAAGATCGAATGCAGCAAGCGTTATTTATGCACTTAAGGATGATTTGTTGAGGGCCTACAAAATGGGCACAGTGGTACAAAACAGACATCGCCAGACCCGCGTGGAGCCTAGAGTTCAGATTGAGGAAAGAAGTTACGTCAAACAATCATGTAAATCAGCAAATGCCCTGGGGGAGTGGAAGGAGAGTGTTAGGGCAGTGGGGTCTGTGGGAACTCGAACCTTGGTGTCTGGCTGGGTCTTTGCACCTGGGCCCTGGACCTGCTCTGGGGATGGGAACGGGGAGGTCAGAGCAGCTTTCCATGTAGTCCCGGCCTTTGGGCTGAGGTCTCAGTAGATGTTAATGAGGATATAAGAGACGAGGGAGTGTCATTCAGCAGGAGTGGCATGTATAAAGTCTCTTGGGTAAGAGAAGTATTGTGCATTTCAGGAATTGACAATAGCCAGTGTGGTGGCCTAAAAGTCCCATTTCTCCCGTGGACTTTTCTAGAACTCCTCAGAATTATATCTTTATTGCCTCTTATTGATTCATTCATAAAGAGATTGATGGCTTCAACAAGCAGTAATTTGGGACCTATTGTGTACTGTGCCAGGCACGGAGAATACAAGCCTGCTACAAGTGCCCATGGTAGCTTTTCCTTTCTCTTTATGTTCAGTCCACTTTTTTTCTCTTTTTGAGATGGAGTCTCACTCTTTTGCCCAGGCTGGAGTGGAGTGGTGTCAGCCCACTTTTATTTTACTATTTTTTTAGAAATGGGGTCTCACTCTGTCACCCAGGCTGGAGTGCAGTGTCGCAGTTACAGCTCATTGCAGCCGCAGCCTCAGCCTCCCAGGCTCAAGTGATCATCCTGCCTCAGCTCCTGAGTAGCTGGGACTGCAGGTGCACATGCCCATACCCAGCTAAATTTTGTATTTTTTGTAGACATGAGGTTTCACCATGTTGCCCAGGCTAGTCTCAAACTCCTGGGCTCAAGTAATCCTCCTGCCTTGGCCTCCCAAAGTGCTGGGATTTCAGGCATGAGCCATTGCACTTGGCATCAGCCCACTTTTAAATATTGTCTATTGCATATTACTCCTTCCTTGTACCCGTCAGAGGCCATAAGTTACGTTCTGAAGGGACTGTGTTCTAGAGTATCCTAGAGTCTGGGACAGAGCCTGGCACAGAGAAGGTGTTCAACATATGTTTGTTGAATGAATACTTGTTTGAATTAAAGCCTGATGAGACATGGTTGTGACCTCAAAGATCTTACATCTAGCCATGGCTTAGCATTCTACTTTGCATTTTTCTTTAATTGCTTCATGTGCAAGTCTCTCCCACCAGACTGTAAGCTCTCAGAGGGCAGGACCAGTCAATTAGGAATTGGCCGTGCCGCATTAGTCTAAGACTATGAGGAGAGGATATGATTTGAGTTAGAATCTAGCTGATGGACAGAAGTTTGCAAAATAGAATCCATCTTGATAAAATGAAGTCTTTTGAAACTTCTAGGAAAAATCATTTTGAGAGTTAATAGTAATAATAATAATTGTAGTAAAGTTTAACTCAATTCTCTCAGCACTGTGGTGCTGCTTCTGTGAATTCCTGGCTTTACAGTACAGGGTTCCGTGTCTGTCGGGATTGAGGAAGGCATTTAGCCTGCCAGGTAAGCACCATCTGTATTTAATTTTTTGACATTTGAGAAGCGCTGCACATAGACCCAATCTCCGTCCACTTCCCGTCTCAGCTTCCTGGGTCACTGCCTGAACTCTCACATAGAAAGGTGACACGGAAAGCTGGGGAGGTGTTATTATTACCTCTATCACATGGCTTATTGCCTCCATTAAAGAAAAATGGGTGTGAGATGGGATCCTTCAGCCAGGGATCTGAGGAGGCTAGCCTCAGGCCCAGGGGAGGGGCAGGGGTCAGTTTTTACCACAGTGAGCCTGACGCAGGGAGTTCTTAGAGGGAAAACTCGTTAGCCACAGAATGAAATTCTATCTGGGGCTTTGCAGCTCTGTAGTAACCCCTCCAGTGACCTCACCCGGATGCAGAAGTCCGCTGATGCAGCTGGCCAGTTTGGACTCCTCTTCTCTGTGGTAGGCGATTGCTTTGGGGAAGAGAAGAGGGCGAGGTGCATGGGAAGAAATGATACGGTGCCAATTACTGCACCTGTCAGTGTTCAACAACAGATACAATTAATTTGGAAACCCAAACAGTCTGCAGAAAACCGAACACAATTATCTAAGAAATTAAGTTATACCGTTGCCATGACCTTTAATCAATCATCCAACCGTTAATGTTAATTTTGTGATCTAAAAATCATAGTTCTATTTGCATTTTAATGGCTGCTAAATGAGTGTCATCAGGAAGAAATAATGGCAGGGTGGCCTTTTGCTACGAATTCTTCCTTCCTAATGGTGATGCACAAAGCGAGGAAACGGGTGTTTGGAAAAGGTTTTGTTTCACCTCCCAGCAGATGTATGGAGCTGCCCTTCTCAAATGAAAAAACAAGCAATTCCCCACAAATACCACCACCTGTTGTTATAAATAAATCCAAGCTGTAAAATGGAACCAAAGCTTAATGGCAAAATCATTATGTGCCTCCAACCCCCTCCTGTCAATCCTTCATAATAGCCTCTTAACAACTTGTTCCTCAGTCATGTACCTTTTTAAGCTTTCGACCGGCCATCAGGTCCCAGCCCTAACCAAGAGAAATGGCCTGTGGATTTGTGGCTAAAAATAAAAAGTTACCAACCTCGGGGAGAATGATCACACACGTCTATTTGCACGGTTGAAACGGCTAGAAACTGGCGACGTGCCACTCTACACTTAGGGTTCCCTTTAATTCTTAATCCAGACATCCAGTGGCTTATTTTACAGCTAATGAACCTAACCTTCAGGTGGGAGCATCAAATCCTAATTAAATCAGGGCATCATGAGGTTATTGGCAGGCTGGTTATAATTCGGCAGAATCTTGCTTCTGTGAGTAGGGATGGGAAAATCATAAAACATTCGAGTTGGAATGTTGTATCCTTTAATTATCCTTTTACTCAACTGCAGACCCTATTTCCCTATTCTCTTTATCACTCCATCTATAAATATTGATTGTTTAGCAGGCCTGGGATATTAATACTTATTAAAAATATTGCATTCCTCACCTGAAACTCAGCTTCTTTCCTTAAATCTCCTGGGAGAAGACCTGTATGAATTATTTCTTCTGAAGAAAGAGGTCTTAACATTATAAATTGGTGGGGGTAGGGGGGAAGCTTTAAAAATAAAGAGCTTCAGAGATTTTTCTGAGCACAGGACACTGAAATAAGGAAGGGAGGGGAAAATATTAGAGATGGATGCTAACTTATTTTTTTCCTGCAAAGGAAAATTGGGGGAACAAAAGTAATGTTCCTGCAAAGATTGCAAAACTCCATTTTATAAAAGATTTATTAGCAATGACAGAGGGAGATTGCTGAGTGGGATCCTGATAAATGCCTCGGCTTTTTTTCCCTGCTTTAAAATTATGGGTTCTGTCCATAAAGTACTGATTAATTCATATTCATTCAATGACATACCCTTTTCTTCCTCCCCCAAGCAAAGATTGTAAGCATTTTACTTCAACAAATACAGTACTCTGGGTGGGATGCATACTAATTCATTTAGCACTGGAACTCGTACCACAATTTATGCAGCTAATCACAGCAAAGCAGGAAAGAATCTTTTCTTTTACTGTGACAAGACCTGCCTACCTTTCAGCATTTTTCCCCTAAGATATTATTAATCTCGAAACTTTACAAAATTGAAGACCTACCTAAGACCCTTTAAAACAGAGTAGTGTCATATGTAGCAACCCCCCAAGAGAGAAATTTCTTTGCTTTTCTAAAAGACTGACTGCAGCAATTGGGAGTCCTTTCTTGTTTAAAAAAATCCAGATAAGTAACTGGTATGTGTTCTAAATTTTCAGATTTAAAAAATACAGTATTCATTTTGGAATACCAGAAGGTTCCAGAAGAGAAAAAAGGGCAAAGGACCTCGAGGGAGGACAGTAGATGTTGGGCCACACATCAGGAACCAGTGGTGGCCATTAGCTCAGGTTTACCAGGAGAAACACAAGGGTAGTGCAGTGAAATGGCCAGATCTCCCTTCTTCATAAGGTTACCTTCATGCAGTCAGTCAGCAAGCATTTTTCAAATTTTTTTTTTCTTGAGACAGAGTCTTGCTCTGTTGCCCAGGCTGGAGTGCAGTGTCGATATCTCTGCTCACTGCAACCTCTACCCCCTGGGTTCAAGTGATTCTCCTGCCTCAGCCTCCCGATTAGCTGGGATTACAGGCACACATCACCACACCTGGCTAATTTTTGTATTTTTTAGTAGAGATGGTGTTTCATCATGTTGGCCAGGCTGGTCTTGAATTCCTGACCTACCCCACTAAGCTCCTAAAGTGCTGGAATTACAGGCGTGAGCCACCGCGCCTGGCCACATTTTTCAATGTTAATAAATTTTTAAAATGAGAACAAAAATACATTTAACATATGGGAAAGTACAGGGAATTACCAGCAAAAGGATCATTTTACCAGCTATTACTGTGCTAGACACAAATCTGGATTAGTAAGAAATTTTCCACAAAAAAGGATCTCTTTAATTCTGGTTGGGGAAATAGGGGAGTGTAAACTCTATGAGGGCAGGTACCATGTCTGTCTGATACTGACATGGCCCTGTCCTTGGAATATGGTAATAAATGCTCATTATATATTTGTTGAGGAAATGAAGTTCTAAATAAATATTTAACAGAAGTGTATGTCAAAATTTGATTTTGGAAAGCTTTAATTTGAAAGGCCTAAAAATATTGAAACAACTTCATTTGTCTGGGTTACTACCTGAAGCTTGTTGCCTTGTGCCAAAGAAATCAAAGACATGGACACACATTGAGTGAGGTTAAGAGCAGGGTTAATAGGCGAAAGAAAGAGAAAAGAGAATAACAGCTCTCTCTCTGCAGAGACAGGGGCATCTGAGTGGGTCTTCTGGCTTTGTTGTGAAATGCACAGAGTTCTTTATTTTATTTTTTTAAATTGCATTTTAGGTTTTGGGGTACATGTGAAGAACATGCAAGATAGATGCATAGGTACACACGTGGCAGTGTGATTCACTGCCTTCCTCCCCTTCACCTATATCTGGCATTTCTCCCCATGCTATCTCTCCCCAACTCCCCACCCCCCACTGTCCCTCCTCTATTCCCCTCAACAGACCCCAGTGTGTAGTGCTCACCTCCCTGTGCCCATGTATTCTCATTGTTCAACACCCACCTATGAGTGAGAACATGCGGTATTTCATTTTCTGTTCTTGTGTCAGTTTGCTGATAATGATGTTCACCAGGTTCATCATGTCCCTACAAAGGACACAGACTCATCTTTTTTGATTGCTGCATAATATTCCATGGTGTATATGTGCCACATTTTCCCTGTCCAGTCTATCATCGTTAGGCATTTGGGTTGATTCCAGATCTTTGCTATTGTAAACAGTGCTGCAATGAACATTCGTGTGCACGTGTCCTTATAGTAGAACGATTTATAATCCTTTGGATATATACCCAGTAATGGGATTGCTGGGTCAAATGGAATTTCTATTTCTAGGTCGTTGAGGAATCACCACACTGTCTTCCACAATGGTTGAATTAATTTACACTCCCACCAGCAGTGTAAAAGTGTTCCTTTTTCTCCACATCCTCTCCAGCATCTGTTGTCCCCAGATTTTTTAATGATTGCCATTCTGATTGGTGTGAGATGGTATCTCAATGTAGTTTTGATTTGCATTTCTCTAATGACCAGTGATGATGAGCATTTTTTCATATGTTTGTTGGCCTCATGTATGTCTTCTTTTGTAAAGTGTCTGTTCATATGCTTTGCCCACTTTTGAATGGGCTTGTTTTTTTTTTTTCTTGTAAATCTGTTTTAGTTCTCTGTAGATTCTGGATATTAGCCCTTTGTCAGATGGGTAAACTGCAAAAATTTTTTCCCATTCTGTTGGTTGCCAATTCACTCTAATGACTGTTTCTTTTGCCGTGCAGAAGCTGTGGAGTTTGATTAGGTCCCATTTGTCTATTTTTGCTTTTGTTGCCAATGCTTTTGGTGTTTTGTTCATGAAGTCCTTGCCTACTCCTATGTCCTGAATGCCTAGATTTTCTTCTAGGGTTTTTATGGTGCCAGGTCTTATGTTTAAGTCTTTAATCCATCTGGAGTTAATTTTAGTGTAAGGTATCAGGAAGGGTCCAGTTTCTGCTTTCTGCACATGGCTAGCCAGTTTTCCCAAGACCATTTATTAAACAGGGTATCCTTTTCCCATTGCTTGTTTTTGTCAGGTTTATCCAAGATTGTATGGTTGTAGATATGTTGTGTTGCCTCTGATGCCTCTGTTCTGTTCCATTGGTCTGTATCTCAGTTTTGGTACCAGTACCATGCTGTTTTGATTACTGAAGCCTTGTAGTATAGTTTGAAGTCCGGTAGTATGATGACTCCTGCTGTATTCTTTTTACTTAGAATTGACTTGGCTATGCGGGCTCTCTTTTGGTTTCATATGAAGTTTAAGGTGGTTTTTTCCAGTTCTGTGAAGAACATCATTGGTAGCTTGATAGGGATAGTGTTGAATCTGTAAATTACTTTGGGCAGTATGGCCATTTTCATGATATTGATTCTTCCTAACCATGAACATGGAATGTTTCTCCATTTGTTTGTGTCCTCTCTTATTTCATTGAGCAGTGGTTTGTAGTTCTCCTTGAAGAGGTCCTTAACGCTCCTTGTTAGTTGTATTCCTAGGTATTTTATTCTCTTTGTAGCAATTGTTAATGGCAGTTCATTCTTGATTTGGCTCTCTTTAACTCTGTTATTGGTGTATAGGAATGCTTGTGGTTTTTGCAGATTGATTTTGTATCTTGAGACTTTGCTGAAGTTGCTTATCAGTTCAGGAGATTTTGGGCTGAGACGATGGTGTCTTCTAGATATACTATCATGTCGTCTGCAAATAGAGACAATTTGGCTTCCACCTTTCCTATTTGAATACCCTTTATTTCTTTTTCTTGCCTGATTGCTCTGGCTAAAACTTCCAGTACTATATTGAATAGGAGTGGTGAGAGAGGGCATCTAAAAACCCTCAATAAACTCGGTATTGACAGAACGTATCTCAAAATAATAAAAGCTATTTACGACAAACCAACAGCCAATATCATACTGAATGGGCAAAAACTGGATGCACAGAGTTTTATAGACAAGCTTGAGGTGGTGGTGTCTGATTAACATAGGGCCCAAAGATGGTTGGACCAGGTGTGCCATTTATATAGCCTTTGAAGAAGCTGGCTGCCCTACCCTAGTCTTTTATTACGGAGGTGGGTTCTCTACCTGGCCGGCGCCATGTTGTCTGTTCCTTACTGTACATGTGGTTGTCAAAGAAAAGGGAAGGTAGAGCTGCCATGCTGAACATGCCCGGCCCCCAGGTAGCCTTTTCCTATAGGCATGGCTGCCAGTTTTTACCTTTTCATGCTTTTAGCTGCTTATCTACGCTTGCAGCTTGATTTTTCAGGCTGCTTTTTGTTGGAAAAGAAATGATTTTAGGGCTGCTTTTTATTAAAAGGAAACCTTACTGAGAACTCTCTTACCTTCCCTATCTGCCTAAATAATTTCTTTTTACCTCTTTTATCAGTACTGTCATGAATAGCTATCTAGACTTTTGAGCAATTTCTAAGTGGTTTTGTTAAAGGTCTAGTTTAAATAGGTAGAGAATGGCTAGACATCAAGTTGTGGCAGAGGTGGGACATGCAATGGTGGAAGATCCCTTCCATCAAGAATAACACTGACCTATTGAAAGCTTCTGTGTGCCAATTATGGAACTAAATTGAATTTATCTCTTTCAATCTTCACAACATCTCTGAGAGATATGAGTTTTTATTGTTATTTTATAGTTTGGCTCAGAAAGCACAAGTAATTGATCAAGATCATACAGCTAGCAGGTGGCAGAACTGGGGCTCAAGTGCTCCTTGTGTGACTGCAGACCTTGGGCTCCTACATACCGTGCTTTACTGTCTGGAGGTTAGGTCAGCCAAAGATGGGAGCCAAATGTAGCATATTCAGAACTGGCACCTAGGGATGTGAGTTTAGAAGATCCCTCTAAAGGAATGTCCAGGGGAAGAACATGTAGGATTCCTGAACCTTTTAATCCAGGGTCTACTAGGGATCCAAGATCTGAAAACTGTTGAGATGAGAGTCCCACAACTTTGCAGTGGCTTAGTTCCAATCAAACTGGCACTGAGCACTGGGAAAGCCAGGAAAAAGTAGTCAGGAAACTGGTGACAGGTGTTGAGAGACAGGAAAGCTAGCATGGTGGCTGGGGCATAGAACTCTGCTTTCAGTGACTGGGAAGGTTGGGAAGGTTGAGGCTTTACAGTGAAAAACGCAACATGTAAGTCATGGGGCTCACCCCCTGCTAGAAGCAGAATTAATCATGATGGACTCAGTATGTCTCCCTGTTGACAGAGAGGTCAACCTATTTGTCTTAACTGGGGATAAAATTAGTACCAGAGCCTGGAACTGAACCTAAAGGGAATCAAGTTGACTCAGTTACCAGGGTTGGAAGGTATGATTCAGTGAGGGGTAGTCTATCTCATGTTTGTCTGACCTGAGGAAATAGTCATATTAAATTCATTTTTGCTAAAGTTAATTGAAATGTTGCCTATTTTAATCTTATTTATTTATTTTTTGGAATGGAGTCTTGCTCTGTAGCCCAGGCTGGAGTGCAGTGGTGCAATCTCGGCTTGCTGCAAACTCTGCCTCCCAGGTCCCAGTTAAAGCAATTCTCTTGCCTCAGCCGCCTGAGTAGCTGGGATTACTGGCATATGTCACCATGCCCAGCTAATTTTTTGTATTTTTAATAGAGACGGGGTTTCACCATGTTGGCCAGGGTTGTCTTGAACTACTGACCTCGTGACCCACCCGCCTCGGCCTCCCAAAGTGCTGGGATTCCAGGTTTGAGCCACCGCACTGGCCTAATTGTTCTCCTTTAATAGCAATGATTGCTTATGTTTATTGTGCATCTAATATGGGCTGGCAGCAATGCATAGCACTTTACTTGCGTCTCATTTAATCCTCTCAAAGATACAGGGTGATAGGCATTGTTATCATCATCTCCATCTTATAAACAAGTGAAATGAAGGCTTGGAAGAAGGGTTAAGTCATTTGTGTAAGGCCACATATCTAGGAAGTGTGGAGGTCTTGAGTTAATTTTTGTATAAGGCGTAAGGAAGGGGTGAGTATAGCAGGAGGTCTCTGGGGCCAGCATCTCCTCTGATGAACCAGGTGTATATATTTTGTTTAAAAAATAAAAAATATTTTAATTGACAAATTGCATATATGTATGGTGTACAACATGATGTTTTGGCATAAACACTGTGGAGTGGCTATACCAAGCTAACTAGCTTATTTATTGTCTCACATACTTAATTAAAAATTATAGGGGGTCCAAAGTGGCTCCCGCTGGAGGTCATGGCGCTTGCGAAGGCGAGGTCATCAGTTCAAAGCTAACCTGAGCAACCTCATAAGCTCAAACTGATTGGTTAAAGAAAAAAAAAAATTATTTTATTTTCAGTTCTGCGGTACATGTGCAGGATGTGCAGGTTTGTCACTTAGGTGCACATGTGCCATGGTGATTTGCTGCACCTGTCAATCCATCACTTAAGTGTTAAGCCCAGCATGAATTAGTTATTTTTCCTGATCCTCTCCCTCTCTCCACATCCCCTACCCACTGGCCCCATCGTATGTTGTTCCCCTCCCTGTGTCCATGTGTTCTCATTGTTCAGCTCCTGCTTACGAGTGAGGACATGTGGTGTTTTTCTCTTTCTGTGTTAGTTTGCTGAGGATAATGGCTTCCAGCTTCATTCATGTTCCTACAAAGGACACAGTCTCACTGCTTCTTATAGCTGCATAGTATTCCATGGTGTATATGTACCCCATTTTTAAAATCCAGTCTATCATTGATGGGCATTTGGGTTGATTACATTTCTTTGCTATTGTGAATAGTGCTGTAGTGAACTTATGCATGCATGTATCTTTATAAAAGAATGATTTATATTCCTTTGGGTATATACCCAGTAATGGAATTGCTGGGTAAAATGATATTTCTGATTCCAGGTCTTTGAGAAATTGCCACACTGTCTTCCACAGTGGTTGAACTAATTTAGATTTTTACCAACAGTGTAAAAGCGTTCCCATCTCTCTGCAGCCTTGCCAGCATCTGTTGTTTCTTGACTTTTTAATAATCACCATTCTGATTGGCGTGAGATGGTAAATTATGGTTTTGATTTGCATTCCTCTAATGATCAGTGATGCTGAGCTTTTTCTCATATGTTTGTTGGCTGCATTTATGTCTTCTTTTGAGAAGTGTCTGTTAATGTCCTTTGTCCACTTTTAATGTTTTTTTTTTCTTGTAAATTTGTTTAAGTTCATTGTAGACTCTGGATGTTAGACATTTGTCAGGTTAGGATGGATACAATGCAAAATTTTTCTCTCATTCTATAGGTTGTCTGTTCACTCTGATGATAGTTTCTTTTGCTGTGCAGTAGCTATTTAGTTTAATTAGATTTTATTTGTCAATTTTTGCTTTTGTTGCAATTGCTTTTGATGTTTTCATCATGAATCTTTGCTCGTGCCTATATCCTGTATTACCTAGATTTTCTTCTGGGTTTTTTATAGTTCTGGGTTTTAAATTTAAGTCTTTAATCCGCCTCTTGTTAATTTTTGTATAAGTTGTAAGGAAGGGGTCCAGTTTCAATTTTCTGCATATGGCTAGACAGTTATCCCAGCATCATTTATTAAATCAGGACTCCTTTCCCCATTGCTTGTTTTTGTTAAGTTTTTCAAGATTATATGCCTGTAGATATGTGGTCATAATTTTGAGTTCTCTATTCTGTTCCATTGGTCTATGTGTCTGTTTTTGTATCAGTACTGTGCTGTTTTGGTTACTGTAGCCTTGTAGTATAGTTTGAAGTCAGGTAGCATAATGCCTCCAGCTTTGTTCTTATTTATTTATTTATTTATTTGAGATGGAGTTTCGCTCTTGTCACCCAGGCTGGAGTGCAATGGCGTGATCTCGGCTCACCGCAACCCCCACCTCCTGGGTCCAGGCAATTCTCCTGCCTCAGCCTCCTGAGTAGCTGGTATCACAGGCACGCGCCACCATGCCCAGCTAATTTTTTGTATTTTTAGTAGAGATGGTGTTTCACCATGTTGACCAGGATGGTCTTGATCTCTTGACCTCGTGATCCACTTGCCTCGGCCTCCCAAAGTGCTGGGATTATAGGCTTGAGCCACCACGCCCAGCCACATTATTAAGTAATTATTAATGTTCTTTTCATAAGAGCTGGATGCAGAAATAACCATTTTATAATTCCTCAAACAATTCAGAATATCTTAGAATGCCTGTGGAGATGTACCACATGTATAATCTTACAATGGTAATTGATTAAGAGGATTCATCAGCTCAATACAATGTGTCTAATTGAAAACCTATTCCCGTACACCCTCAATTATTTTTGCAACTTTTGCCCTATTTATAAAGCTCAAGCCCTGGGATCAAAGCAAAACAACAACAAAACTTCACAGATATAAAGAGAAAATTTTAGGCTTTTGCTGTAGTTGAGGGCACATGCTTAGTCAAATGCTCCAGTTAACCAAGAGCACAAGGTTCCCACATTCTCAAGCTATTTTGTCAGATAAAATACAGGATACCCAGATAATTTACATTTTTGAAAAGCAGTGAATCCTTTTTTAGAATGAGTATGCCCAAGCATGAAATGCATTTTTATTTGCTATCTGGCAATGCTGCCACCAAGGCATAGGAACCAGGGGCTGCACTAGAAGAACATTGAGGTACCAAACATATTTGCTTGTAATTCTGCTGCTGCCTGTTATTCTGCTGTCCTGACTAAGTGGCATTGCCCCTCTGAGTCTCAGTTCCCTCACAGGCGAAGTGAGAAGCGTTGGACTGGTTGAGTCCTGAGGATCTTTTCTTCTTAGATTCTGGTAGTCTGTAGAAGTCTGGACTGGGTGTGGAGATGATTGCTTATGGTCCCAGCTGCTGGGGAGTCTGAGGTGGGAAGATTTGCTTCAGCCCAGGAGTTTGAGGCTAGCCTGGACAACATAGGGAGACCCACATCTCTGCCAGAACAGCTCAACTGTTGTTATGACTGCTCATCTAATTCTCCTACGCTGGCAGTCTTTAACCCTGGCGGGATGTACAAACGACATGGAGCTTTGTAATGCTCTGCCATCCTCTTTTTGCCTAGAATTGTCTTGGCTATACAGGCTCTTTTTTGGTTCCATATGAATTTTAAAAAAGTTTTTTCTAATTCTGTAAAGAATGTCAATGGTAGTTTTATAGGAATAGCATTGAATCTACAAATTACTTTGGGCGGTATGGCCATTTTCATGATATTTATACTTTCTATCCATGAGCATGGAATGTTTTTCCATTTGTTTGTGTTCTGATTTCCTTGAGTAGTCATTTGTAGTTCTCCTTGAAGAGGTCCTTTACTTCCCTTGTTAGCTGCATTCCTGGGTATTTCATTCTCTTTATAGCAGTTGTGAATAGGAGTTCATTCATGATTTCGCTTTCTGCTTGTCTGTTGTTGCTGTATAAGAATGCTTGTTATTTTTGCACATTGACTTTGTATCCTAAGACTTTGCTAAAGTTGCTTATCAGCTTAAGAAGTTTTTGGGTTGAGACAATGGGGGTTTTCTAGATATAGGATCATGTCATCTGAAAACAAAGACAATTTGACTTTCTCTTTTCCTATCTGAATACCCTTTATTTCTTTCTCTTGCCTGATTTCCCTGGCCAGACCTTCCAATACCATGTTAAATAAGAGTGGCGAGAGAGGGCATCCTTGTCTTCCTCTGGTTTTCAAGGGCAATGCTTCCAGCCTTTGCCTATTCAGTATGATGTTGGCTGTGGGTTTCACATACTTATTTTTTCATAGTGAGAACACTTAAAATCTACTCTTTTAGCAATTTTCATTGATAAAACATGTTGTTATTAACTATAATTACCATGACATACAACAGATCTCCTGAACTTATGCTCCCTGAAATTTTGTGTCTGTTGGTCTCCCTGACACTTTGTGGGTGGTTGGGATCTCACCCTTAGTGGAGGCAGTTTTTCTGGCATGCATCCTACCTGGCAGGCTAAGGTTCAATAAGCTCAAACTTCCTTTCTTTCTTTTTTTTTTTTTGAGACAGAATTTCGCTCTTGTCACCCAAGCTGGAATATAATGGTGCACCAGTCTTGGCTCACTGCAACCTCTGCATCCTGGGTTCAAGTGATTCTCCTGCCTCAGCCTCCTGAGTAGCTGAGATTACAGGTGCCCGCCACCATGCCTGGCTAATTTTTGTATTTTTAGTAAAGTCGGGGTTTCACCATGTTGGCCAGGCTGGTCTTGAACTCCTGACCTCAGGCAATCCACCTGCCCTCAGCCTCCCAAAGTGCTGAGATTACAGGCATGAGCCACTGCACCCAGCCAGCTCAAACTTTCCATAAGAGAAGGTGTGAATCCTCCTGAGGGTTCAGATGCAGAAGCTCTTGCCCAGTGCTGGTTCACCAGTGGTAGCTTCAGGGAAGGCCCAATTGTCTTTCAGTATCAACAACATCATCCCAACTTCTTTTCTCAAATTTTTGGGCTTTGCCCTTTATAAATGCACCAATCCTCTTAAAAACTGCGTATATTTCCTTCCATTCCTTTCTCTAGGGCAGATGGGGAAATAACGGGGGTAGGGGGCAGGTAAAACTCAAAGAATATGAAGGTATTTCAGTACCATTTAAAGAAAAAAGCTGGGATCTGAAGGTAGCTGACTTGAGTTCATCTCTTGGCCCAATCAATTATCTTTGTGACCTTGAACAGGCTGTGAAACCTCTTTCAGTCTCTTCATCTGCAAAATGGGGTAATTATATCCATCTTCACAGATTCCTACCATTCATTCACTTATGTCTTTTCACCAGAGAAAGACCAAATTAATATCACAATAGATACAGTCTACCACGAAATTCAGTTGTCTAGTCCTTGGGGGCAGAGGGCTGAAAAATGGGCAGAGGGCTGAAAAATGGGCAGAGCAGGCTAATAGTTTCCAAGATAGAATGCACACCAAATGCTATACTATCCTCTGCTCCAAAAAGCAGATGTGGGTTTTCTGTCTTATTTGTTGTGATGGGTTTGTTTATTGGAGTTTCCCTTTTAGAACTGTCTAGAACTTTTCCAATTTAAGTGATTCTGAAATGACATTTCCAAAACTAACCTAAGACTTTTCTCTGGTGTCCCTAGCTTCACCTCACATCCCCATAAAAGCACACCCAGGCTTCATTACATTTACCAAGATAGACCCAAATAAATCCTACTGTAGATAAACAGCCCACAAAATTAACCATGGATGAGCAGACTGGCTCTAAATGCAGTCTTTAAAGGGCATGGTCTTTAAGGGGAGAAACCAACCAGGGAATGGATTTGGAGATAATTTGTGTCTTGCAGGTGTGGCCTGATAAGGCACAAAAAAACTCAACTTTATGATTGTAGAAAGGCAATATTTCCATCCTCAGTGTAGCCTACATGAGCAGTCATTTATCAGAGCAAGATAAATTGTGCCAGTTATTTGTCAGGAGTGAAAACTAATAGGTATAACAATAATATAGTCAAATTTGTCAAGTATTTGTTATATATATATTATCTCTTGAGTCTTTAAAGCTACTGCATGTGATAGGTGTTACTATTCCTATTTCATGAGTGAAGAAATGAACACTCATGAGATTTACTGATTTATTTCAGTTTCCACAGCTAGGAGTTGGAGTAGTGGTTCTTAGCCTGAAGGGACATTTGGCAATGTCTGAAGAAAATTTGGCTGCCACAGCTGGTGGTGGGGTGGGAGCGGGGAGGAGATACTGGTGGAACCTAGTGGGCAAAGGCCAGGAATGCTGCTAGAATCTGCTATATCAAAGGATTATGTGGCCTTGATAGTGATGAGGATAAGAAACCCTGAGTTGGGGAAGTGGCAACAAACTCGGTTTTTTGATTCCTGGTTTAATGCTTATTTCTCTACAAGGTTTACAAAACAATGGTATAGCAGGACTGCTGTCAGTGGTTGTAAGTTTCTCCAGGCTGATGTTGCTCTGGCAGTACATGTTGGTTTCAGCTGGCATCACTTTGATGGGTTGTTGGGTCCACTCCCATGGACCTTCAGAACAGGTTGTAGGCTACTATGAATATCACCTCTGGGGGTCTCATGACTAAAACTGGCAGTATCTGATCTTTAGGTAGTTAGAGGAAGAATCTCCTTACGATGGAGCCAAAAGGATATGTTGTGGAGACAAATGAACTGGAAATTAAGAAAAAAAAATCTCATTTTGCCCACCCATGCAGATAATAATTATCCATATATACAGTGCTTTATCATTTTCAAATCACGTTCATATTCCTTCAGCAAATATTTGTTGAGGAGAAAAAAAGTGCCAGTTTCTGTTCCAGTTCTGAGCATTTAGGAATGGTGGAGACAAAGTACCTGACTTTTTGTATGAGACACAGAAGATATGGACAATAAAACAAGTAAGTGTCAAGATACCAGGGAAGGCAAGCACTTCAGAAAACAATAAAGCAGAGGAAGGAAACTAGGAGTGTGCTGTTGCCATTCCACATAGGTGGGCAGGAAAAGTCTAACAGGAAAGACAGTATTTTTGCAGAGCCATGAGAACAGGAGTCAGGGAATCACCTGGATATCGGGGGAAAGAACAGCAAAAGCTCTGGGATTGTTGTGTGTTTGGGCACCAGTTTAAGGAACAGCAAGGAGGCAAGTGTGGTTGAAGTGAAGTTGGCAAGGGGGCAAGTGGGAGGAGAGGGGCCACAGAGATAGCAGCAGATGGACCTCAAAACCACTGGGGGACTTTGGGTTTAACTCTTTTTGAGATGGGGAGCTATGGAAGAGTTGTGAGCAGTGGAATGACATGATCAACCATAGGGCCATGATTGCGCACAGCAGATCAGTCTGGCTGCTGTGTTGAGAGCAAACTAGAGAAGCCTAGGTTTATAGTCAGCAAACCAGTTCCAAGGCTACTGTGCTAATCCAAAGAGGAAACAATGGTGGTTGAAACCAGAGATGTAGCATTGGAGGTGGGTATATTTTGATGGTTGAGCCAACAGGATTTGCAGTGTATGTGGAGTTTGAGATAAAGAGAAGGGAAAGAGATGTTGCCTAGGATTTTGGCCTGAGCAGCTTTCCCATTTGAGATGGTAAGTCTGTAGGAGAAGCAGATTTGAGGTGCAACATCAGGAATTCTGTCTGAATGTTTTAGTGTAAGGTGCCTGTTAGACATTAGTGGCAACGTTGGGTTATATTGCATGGCATATGACATATCCAGTGTTATCGCGTATCTCTCTTTGGTTAAAGGCAAGCATTTAATTAACATGACCATTGCTACAACATGATGGAACTGGGTAAAATAATACTTTATCTGATTCCAACACCAATGTCCCTCTACTGATGGAGAATTTTAGATACGAGTCGGTATATGGAAAGAAATCTTCAAATACCATCAGTTCCTAATGACTGTCTTTAAACCATGCGTCTCTGTGACCTTCCCTAAAAAGCAAGGGATGGTCACATTGGGACAGAGGCACAGATTACATTCAAATAAAACAACTTCATTCCTAAAGACTCCTAAAAACTTGGCATATGATTAGCCAAGTTCCACACTGAACCCTTTATGTTTTACACACGTGGATCATTTGGTTTTCAGCGGCTCTCTTGCAAACAGCATGCAGTTGAATTTTGAATTTAGCTCTCATCTAAGAACGTGTGTCTTCTAAAGAGGAGCGTAGAACCCCTTCACACTGATTGTGATTGTGGAATGTCAGTTCTTACTGCTATCCTATTTTATATCTTTCTTTGTGTAAGCCTCCTGGATGTTTCCCCCTTTTTCTTTTATAATCTTGAGTCACATTTTCAAGTTTCTTTTGGTCTTTTTCCTCCAGTGAACCTATTCTATTGTTTTCTAACTAGTAGCTACCTTTAACTGAAAACAAATATTGAGTCTACATTTCCTAATTCACATGAAGAATAAAACAGCATCTGTTGCTCCTTCCCTTGTGAGATGAGATAATTTAACCTCCTTTACATTCTTCTGGCTGCTGAACCATTTCAAGGTTTTGGCTTAAGAAATCACAGACTCAGAGCATGTGAGGCTCTCATTTTGCAAGAGAAGGAAACTGAGGCCCAGAGAGGCAAAAAGATTTACTTCTTCTGAAAAGCTCCAGCTTCTGAAGAGAAAAATTGGAAACCTAGACCCAGACACAGGGCATCTAGTCTACCCCTCACTGTCAGCTCGGACAACATTCAAACAGCCCTTAAAAATCCCAGACAGATGAGAAAATATGCTAGATTTAGAGGCTTAAAGACAATAGATTTCTCAATTCATTGTAAAAGTTTAAAAGCTTTCCAGGAAATTCTTCCGTCTCTATAATAAAAATTTTCTTTAGCCTACATTCTCTTCATCTTTCTGTTCATGATGGAAAGCCTTTTGCTTAATAATATCCCCTCAAATATTTGAAGACTATTCTTAAGTCTCCCCATAGACTCCTTTTCTTGAGAATAAATAATCTAAATTCCTTTAAACTTTTCTCGTAAATTCTTCTTCCCATTCTTTTATTAATCTTTATCACTTTCTATGAGCATTCCTTAAATTTTCTATCTTGTGAAGCCAGGAGAGGACAAAGAACTGTGATACTGATTATGTAGCTCACACCAAACAGTGAGTTCTTTGAAGGTGGGGGCCACTTCCTAGTCAACTTTGTATTCCTAGATCAGAGGTCGGCATTTTTTTTTTCCTGAAGAGAGCCAGAGAGTAAATATTTTAGGCTTTGCAGGCAGAGAGGCAATGTATTCTTTGAGCGACTATTCTCTCCAAAAGGCTAATACTCTGTTTTATATTATATATTAAACATATACAATCATTCTTAGCTCAAGGGCTGTGTAAAATAGTATGGCCGGTGGGCTGCTATAGATTACTGAGCCTTGCCTTAGATTTTAGCACAATACATGGAGCATAGAAGGCATTTGATAAAGGTTGCTGAATAAAAGAATGTATGCATCTATGAAGATATTTCCATAGTTTGCCTTTTATTTGTTAACACTTCTACGATATTGCTGACCCAATGAACTTGTCCACTAAGATCTCCAGATCTTCTTTTGTCATATATATATAACCAGAGCTTTTGCATGCTGTTTGTATGTGGGTAGTTTTATTGTTCTTCTCTTAATTTAAGCTGCGGTAGGGGCTCTCTATTAACGCTCATTTGTTGGTGACTTTGAATCTCACCTGTAATTTAGTGAGGCTGTTTTGAATTTTTGTTTTTCCAGTGCGTTCAGCAGCTGCCCTAGTTAGAAGTCATCTGTCAACTTAAGTAAGCCCAGGCAATTGATAAAACCAAAATGATGGACCCAGTTTAACTCCTCAACTGGGGCTCCCAGCTCTGTTTTCATTCTTATGGCTCCTACCTGCCTTGCAGGGGTGGGGGAACTCATTTCTACTTATTGTTCTGGAATAGATTGGAAGGAATCAGACAGGCTCACAGAGAAGGCTGTCACTAACGACAAAAGAAAAAAAATCCTTCCTTTCTTTCTCCTTAGTCTTTGGGCCTGTAGAGAACACTCGTCACAGCCCGAGGTAGAGCTCTGTGTTAGAATTTCCATTCTGAGCTAAATTTGGATGACACAGTCTTGAGCAGCACAAATCCATAGCCTCAGGAAGATGGAGCTACTTTACAGAATGCCTGGAGGCTGACCCCGAGACTGAGCACATCCTCCTGCCACCCTCTCTGTCTCTACCCGTTTCAGTTGAATTAATTCTTAGCTGTACAGAGGCCTTTCAGATCAGAGTCCCCTGTTTATCTGCAATGATCTTATGTAGGTATCTGTTATCTCTCTCCACTAGGGTCCAGTCAAGAAGAAGCCATGTCTCTTCATTCCTTTGCATCCTGCCTTGGTACACAGAGGAGTGATTAGAGTTAGCCAGATGTGATGTCAGGGCTGATGGGAAACAAGGCAGGGAACACTTCTTTTCCTCCAAGCTCCCAACTAGCTATTAGGTGGTTACAACTTACAATCTGAGAGAACTGGGAAAAGCTTTACCCTGGTTCCCTAGAGGTGAAATATGTTACCTATAGCCCATTATATCCACTTTCGCTCCTCTCTGCTCCCCTCCCCTCTGGGTTGCTGAAATTGCTGTGATTGCTACCATTTAAAATGGAAAGCTGCA
The DNA here is from genome assembly GCF_049354715.1 of Callithrix jacchus. NCBI lineage: Eukaryota > Metazoa > Chordata > Mammalia > Primates > Cebidae > Callithrix > Callithrix jacchus. Next base: position 101,456,672 of record NC_133510.1, on the reverse strand, counting down.
TTTATTTACAATGACTTCCTTCTTAACCAGGTCGCGGAGGTTGCAGAATAGCTAACCTAGTGGTGGATTAATCTTTAACATTTCTTTCAAATGTGGAAGGAAAGAAAATGATGACAATTTTAAGGCTCTATTAGGTGGAAATGATCTATGAGGGATGGCAGACAGCTGAAGGTCACAAATCAGGCACTGCCTCTGGCTCAGTGATTCAGAAGAAGAGTGGAATGGGAAGTGTGTTCCTGAGTTTTATGAGACTCCAAGTTTAGGAATTTATCAACGTGTGCCTGGGATTTGCTGTAATGAGCCTCTTCACTCCTCCCATAAAACAAACCAGTGTCTGATTAAAGCTGGCTGGCTTTCTTTGGATACAGAAATGAATTCGTTTAGAATTTTGGGGGAAAAATTGTGTCTTTGTCTGGCTTAACCGAAAAATAGCTTCATTAGTATATGGGGATCATGCTTATTAAAGAATAATGTCAATGCCATTGAATTTGTATAGTTTCTATCATTACTGTTTGGAGAGCCTCTTTCAAGATGTTTTCAATTCGATACTTTCTGTTTTCCTATTTTTGTCAGAGATTTTTCTTTACCTGGTGTAGAGTCAGGATGGACTCGGCTATGCTACAGTAGCAAAAATTCTTTGAAATCTCACTATCCAAAGACAACAAAGGTTTATTTCATTCTTATACATGTCCATCACATTCCGCATGGCTACGATCCGTGATGTTTTCTCTCAGGGACCCCACCACCAAGAGCAGGGGTTGGCAAACTTTTTCTGTAAAGGATTAGACAGTACAGTGCACAGCTTTGACAGCCATGTGGTTTCTGTTGCAGCTGCTTAACTCTGCCATTGGAGCATGGAAGCAGCTGCAATGTGTAAAGAGATGGACATAGCTGTGTTTCAATAAAACTTTATTTATAAAAACTGATAGAGGACTGAATTTGGTCTGCAGGGACTGTAGTTTTCCCACCTTGCAGTGGTGAAGGGAAGGAAATGTGATGAATCTTGCATGGCTTCTTTAAGGCTTAACTTTCACGTCATCACATTTTATTGGCCATAGCAAGCCACAAGGCCACACCTGACTTCACGGAGGTACAAAAAGTGCAGTCCTTATTTGTGCCCAGAAGGAGGAGAACCAGAAGCATTGGTGGACAGCACCATTGATGACACATTCCTTTCCTATTCTTTTTAGAAAAGTCTGCTATTTCTAGATTAGCACTTCTTCAAAAAGCATCCATTAACTGCAGTCTATATGTTTTACAACTGCTGTGATCAGAACTAAACAAATCTAGGAGATGAACAGGATCAAATTTTCAGGAGTCATTCTAAATAGTAAGTATGTGACTTTTTTTGGACAGAGTCTCACTCTGTTGTCTAGGCAGGGGTGCAGTGGTGCGATCTTGGCTCACTGCAACCTCTGCTTCCTGGGTTCTAAGCAATTCTCCCATCTCAGCCTCTGGAGTAGCTGGAATTACATGTGCGCTCCACCATGTCTGGCTAATTTTTGTATTTTTAGTAGAGACAGGTTTCACCAAGTTGGCCAGGCTGGTCTCGAACTCCTGACCTTAGGTGATCTACCCGCTTCAGCCTCCCAAAGTGCTGGGATTACAGGTGTGAGCCACCGTGTTTGGCCATGACATTTCTTTTCTTCAGACCACTAAGGTTCTGTTTGGGTCCCTGAACTGATCTGGTGAGATTAGTTTCATCTGTCCAATTCATTCTCAGGTGTTTAAATTTCTGGTTAGATTTCTGCATCTGGACAGTGACCATATCCTCCCTTGCCTGTTTTTTTTTTTTTTTTCCTTTATGAATCAGGGATGTCTTGCAGTCTCTCATCCTTCGTTAGGATAGGACTGAGTCTGGGTCTTGCAGACCACCTTGGGCATGGGCAAACTCTTTCTGTATCCCAGGGGAGACAGCAGTTCCCACCCATGTGCCTCTGGAGCCTTCCCTTCTTTTAGCATCCATTTCGTTATCTCCAGGTTTTGCCTATTAGGAAAGGAAATTTCATTTCATCCAGGAGAGGGCACTATGCACCAATTCTAGAATACTCAGTTCCTTCCAGTGGCGGCACAAATTATGGGATTAATGAAACCCATATTCAAACCCTGAAACTATAGCACCTATCATAAAACACAAACCAAAATGCCACATTAAGAATGTACTCTATAAAAACAGGAAAAAAATGCAATTTATTAGCGACTTGTACATTTCAGAAGGTACAAACTGCTTTGTTAAATCAAGCAAACATTTTTAGTGGGTGCTCCTCTTCTTTTCTTACAAACTCAGTCTCTAACCGAAGCCTGCCCTACTGTTGGCACTTACATGACGTCCTTAGAACCTTGGGGGTCAAGGCTGAAAGTTTGGTCCTGTTGAAAACAGAATAATTTGCTTCTTTCAGGCATCTTCTTCCATTAGGGAGTGAATAATATGCCAGATAAACTTCATGCAAAATGCAGGCAGAAAATGAAATATAGTAATTCCCTATGTGCTAAAATGAAAGATGCCAGTGTTTTATAATATGGAGAAAGTTTGAATGAGTAACTTGGTGATTATACACTTTTTGTCCCATTATCTCAGTCCATTTGTACTTAAGCATCATCTCTCTGTGGTGCATTCTTAAGAGAACCATCCAGACTCCCCCCGCCGCCCCCTTTTTTGCTGCAACTTCCTACTTAGCTGCTAAGCTTTCTACTTGAATCTTGACTATCACTATCACATTACTGAGCCCTCTCTGCTTCAATTTTCTTGTGTGTAGAACAGGTGTAATTATAGTGCCTATCTCTGAGGATGTCATGAGATGTTTGTTTATTATCATGCATTCTTTGTTGTCTCTTCTCCAAAGTTTGCAGACTGTTTTTACCTCTCCTGTACTTCTTTCTTTCACAATGCTGCCATGTAAGTGTCTTTGGAGTAAATTTACTCTCAGGCAGATTAGTTATCAATCAAACACAAGATATTAAATATTGAAAGGCAATGGTATCCTTCTCTTGGGGTAAGGCATATACAGCCTTTTCCCAATTAGTCTTTTTATTATTACACAGGATACCCTATATAGTCTTTGTGGCCTATGAAATCTCCCCAGTGGATTTTCCCTGAAATGCTATCCCTTGGCATTTTACCCCCTTTATCCGGTTAGGTTCCTGGATTAAATCAGGTAAAAAAAAAGCTATTAGTAAGAGTACATTAATAGCAGATGACATTAATTTGCTACTTTCCATTTTCTAGGCACTATGCTAAGCACTTTATGTATATTATTTTATTTAATCCTCATCAAACTCTTATGCAGTATCTCAGTTTCACAGATGAGGAAACTGAGGGTGAAAGAAGTCTAGCAACTTGGCAGAAATCACACAACCAAAAAGTGGCAGGTGAAGCTGGTCCTGCTCATGGTACATTGACTTCAGTGCTACACTAGATTTTCCTAAAATGTGTTTCCCTTGTGAGAAACTGAATATGAAAAAACAGAACTCTGTCCTACAGTCTGTAGCAAACAGACTCAGAAACTAATCTGTTATTTTTAGTAACTAGCCCAGGAAGTCAGCCTGCTATCTCTAAATCAGCTTGCAGAAAGCCAGACCACTATCTCTAGAAACTGGTTCAGGAAGCCAAACAATAACGCCTGTAACGATTGGCCCCAAACTGGCAAGCTTGATTAACAACTGACAGTATCTCTAAATTTTGCCCTTGTTTCCAATTTAGAAATAACCAGAGTGAGCCAAATTATGTACCATACCCAACAGGTAGGATGCCCCACTTCTAGTTAGGCTGCCTCCAGCTTCCCCAGGCCAAGAAGCCTCCAATCAGGGCACACCTGAAGCTTTCCCTTTTCTCCACGATGAAGCTTTCCCACTCCCCTGCCTTTGAGTATTTGCCAAATGCAAGTGACAGTGGCTGGCTCCCTTGCTCTATAATAAGCTCTGAATGAATAAGGAGCCTTTGCTCATTCTCGTTTGGTTGCTTTTCATTTGTTACCATGGTGGTCACTATGTATTATCTTTGGGCTATGCTGAATCTTTTTCATGTCCCACATCAATCTACCTATTATGCTGATTCACGTGGTTTCATGTTGGACTAGTCAATTTTTTTTTGTATTTGGGTTGACATTTCAACTGCAGATAATTCTTAGTCTCTCTGTCTAAAATTGCTTATAGAACAAACTTAAATCACTATGACTTCATCAACTGATGAATTGTGTTTCTATAGCTTTTGCTACTTCTGTTCCAATTTGCTATTACAGTCACCTGTCCACTGCTTCTCTCAAATGTCCACTTTGATCCAATGTCTACTTTGGTCATTAGATAATGCCTTCACCTCTGCTGCTAGAGAGAGGATTTTTAGACATCTGACAGACATTTTTAAGAAAGAAAGCAATTTTAGTCCTGAGCACTGCAGATCTTCCACACTGCTCAGAAACCTTCTGTACTGTGGCTGCTTCCTTTGTCACGTGACTAAAACCTATTCCTTCTGTCCTGTCCCAGCTGTTAAAAACAGTCCAGCTGCTGTTCACTCTGGGATTTTCATGTCCAACTAGTTCATGTGTCTTCAAATACCATGGGTTGAAAAATGAACTTAGTGTAAATCTGTGCAGGTTGCATCTCAGCCAGAAAGCGTGGATTTAGTCCTAAATTGTATTATTTGTCAGGGTAGTAAGTCTTCACTCTGGGTTGTGCAAGCGCTGGTTCTATAGCCTGGACCACTTCATGGACACTTATTGTGTGTCAGGAATTGTATTAGAGAATAAGGAAACAAAGATATATGAGACACTGCTTCCTAGGTAGACAGAGACAGGCCATACACATAACAGGCTGTAACACAAGGACTTACACTCTGAGCATGACGTTAGCTACTTTTCTTGTTGGCACCACCACCAACTGGGTCTTATCCAGTCCTAGCACCTGTTACAGTGCAGTGCAGTTGAAGGCATTTTTCTAGTTAGCCCACTGAACTGTGATCCCTTGAGAACAGGGACCGACTCCTGCATACCAGCTGTGTTGCCTACAATCTAGATAGTACCGAATGGAATTTCTATTTCTAAGGCCTTGAGGAATCGCCACACTGTCTTCCACAATGGTTGAACTAATTTACACTCCCACCAACAGGGTGAAGGGGAGAAGAAAAGCAAAGCACACTGCCATGTGTGTACCTACGCAACTGTCTTGCATGCTATGCTCATGTATCCCAAAACCTAAAATCCAATCAAAAATTAAAAACAAAACAAAACAAAAAAAAACCAATCTAGATAGTACCTAATTTATAGTAGGCAGGTTGACAATATGAGCTATTTGGTCAAAAAGAAGTTCAAGTCACAGCTCTTTTACATATTAATTATGAGAACTAGGGCAAGTTAGCTTTTCTAAGATCCTGTGTTTTCATCTCTAAAATGGGGACAATAATAATTACTGCACTCCACTCTACCTCATAGATCATTTCTATATCATTGGCACATATTACACACTCAATATCTTCTGCTATAATTGTGAATTCAATTACCTTGAAATTCCAGTGATACAGATGACACATACTTAGGATTGAGAGGAAGGAAGGATTGCTAAATCACATCCTGAAAATTGGGTGTTATTCTAGGGTGGAAGCCAAATGAATCTATTCCAATGCTATATGGCATGAGCACAAGCAATAATGTTATGCAGTCCTTCTGAATGCACGTGGTAAAGTAAAAGCTCTTGCTAATGATGGGGGCATGAAGAACATGAGTTTGTCACTTAAAATAGGAATGGAAACATTTGAGCACACCCATTCCACATGGAGAACACTGGCAAGTCATCCATCCACAGATGCAAGGCAGAATCCTAATTTATTTACTGGTGCTTCAGAAGAAAGACCTTGGTTATGGGGAGTGTTGAAAAAAGAAGTTGATGGAGTCTAAGGAAGAGAAGAATTTAGTTAAGTACATTTTATAGGAGAGAAAACTGGGAGGGGCTCCAAGCTTGAATGCTCCCATTTCACATATCAATGCTGTGAATCTCAATTTCCCCAAATGAGGCTAATGCTATGTGAGAATTGAATGGGGTAACAAATGCGAATGTACTAATGCAATGCCTAATATTTCTTGAATACTAGAAATAGTCTAATATTAATTTTGGTTTTTATTCTTTTGGTGATAGAAATAGTAACACTGGGAATTGTGCATATATAAGGTGGGAAATGAATATATAAAAAAATCATCATTATTTTATTCAGAAACAGTGTGGCTGAGTCTGCTAATTTTTCTCCAAAATCATTCTCCTTTTCTTCTGTTGTAATAGAATCCTTCATTTTAGATGCGCCATGGCTGCTTGGAATAACAACTACATTTCCCAGTTTTGTTTTTTGAAGCTAGATGTAACCGTAAACAATGGGCTATAAGAGGAAATAGTGTATGCAACCTATCAGATGTTTCTTTGAAGAAAAATCATGTACTCTCTTCCTTCCCTTTCCTTCTCTGCTGACTGGAATGTGGATGTGATGCCTGGAATTGCGTGGAGCAGGCATCTGGACCCCAAGGTGAAGGCCTTGTTTAAGGATGGAGGAGCACGATATGGAGCTGCCGGCACTGGATATTCAATGCTTACTGGGGGGAGAACATACATCTGTCTTTCCAAAGCCAAGTGGTCTTTAGTCACTTATACCAAAACCTGATCCTAATCAGTATTTCATCATTGATACAGTCATGGAAAGACATGGTTTTAAAAGGACTTCAACATTTTAAGACACAAAGTCAAGGCCCAATAGGAATGTGGGTTTCTTTTAATAACCTATTTTTAAAATTACCATCCGATCAAAATAAGGAAAGGAAATAAGCACTTCTATTCTATTGGGTTTCAATATGAAGGCTGGCCAAGTCAAAGCTTTGATTTCACATTATTTACCTATGAAAGAGACTTAGATACTGTCAGCATTACACAGGTTTCTGTATTCTAAACTTTTGCATCAATTTGGCCATTGCAGTCTGAAATTGCCAAGGATCCTAAGAGGGTAGTAGAATAATGAGACTTCTCTTTGGAATGGATTTTGGAATGATGTGTGGTAGTGCAAAAATCATATCTATGGATGATATTTGTACTAATGCATTTTAAAAATCAGGGCTGTACTTACAGCATAATCATGTCACTCAGCATTTACACCTTGTTGCTGATTATTTGGTAATTTTTAATAATTTGATAATATTAAAAAGTAACTGGTTCTAAAAACGATTTTCTCTCCAATTTCTGAAATAATAACTTCATGTTTACCTGCTGTCCATAGTGCAGATGCTGCCGGCTCACCCTCTAGGGAACAGGTCAATTTTAGTTGTATTAATTAGGTTTCACGAGTTGTTAGTTAACTTGGAGGCTAAGGTCAGTTGGAATTATTTTGTCACCAGTCTTCCTTTCCTGCGTATCTCTTGGTCATCCATTAATAAGGAGACCCATCCCACTTTCTCTGCAAAGGGTTCCCCTGTATTCTGGCCAGAAGTACTTTTGAACAGATTTCAACAGATATAGTCAACTACTCAACTTGTCCTTCAATTTAACATTTTATATTTTAAAAAGTGCACATCAATGGCTTTATTTTTCTTAATTATAGCTAACTCAGTGTCTTGCATGTAGTAGACACTTAATAAATGCTTGTTAATTTTTCACCCAGGGGCAGGGTTGGCTGAGCATGGGTGTTGGGGCAAAGTGGGCCTGGCTGTGGTCTCATCTTAAGTATAATGTTGGTTCTAAGGAAGGGTGAGTTTTTGAACTCTAAACAGCTAACTTATTAAAAATGCCACTTGCAAATCACTCTCAGTGAGGTAAGTGATAACAGCTTGACTAGTAAATGCTAGTGATTTTTAAAAATGTTAACTGAAGAGGATTAATCATACTTCTGAGTTAATGGTAAATTAGCATCGCCGTTACGTGCACAGTTTCTTTTATTTGTCTATTTATTCTTTTTTGTCACTTCCCCATTCCCTGTGAACAGTCATCTAATATTTTTAATATTCCTCTTTTCATTGTGTGTGTACAAAATATAATAATAATAAACACTTATATAGAACTTACTTTGTCCCAGGCTCTAAGTTCTTTATGTGTAATCATTCATTTAATTCTCATAACAACCTTATGAATTACTTACCTTTATTATCCCTATTTAATTGATGAAGGAACTGAGGCATAGGAAGGTTAAGTAACTTGCCTAAGGTCACACAGCTAGTAAGCAACGAAGTTGGAATTTAAACCTAGGCACTTGAGCCCTGAAGTCCAGGCTCTTAATCATCAACCACACTGCTGGAATGTATCCTGTGCTTTATGTGTATGTATTTTTAACTCTGGTAAATGATATTGTATAAATAACATTTTTATAAATCTTGCTTTGTTTCTTACTTTTCCACTCAGCACTTTGCCTTTAAGAAGCACCCATGTCACTACGTCCACTTGTGATCTGTTGAGCTGATTGCTGTACCCCAGGGTGAACATCCATCACATTTTCCCTCTCCACTCTCCCCGGGATGATACTCCAATTTCCTGCCTCCACAAATAATGCTGCCCTGAACATCCTCCCTCAGGACTTGTGGGAGAATCTCTCTGGGATCGAAGCCATGGTTTTTCTTCATGAACTAAATGTGTGCCTTTTATGAAACAGGAGGCTGGTAAATGTCGAACCATTTTTTTAAAGTGGCTTATGCCATGGTGGTCATGTTTCAGGCACTGTTCCAGATGTTGGATCATCTCAAAGTGAAACAAAGATATTCATTTACATGAAATCAGAATCCTGTTATTTACTAAATAATCACTTTGTTCATGTTTGTTTATGCACTCATGTGCTAGTATTGGAAGGCTGACAAGGCATAGCTAAGGCATCCTTGCTCCCAGCACAATAAGATGATCTGGGCTTGGATTTGGGGTGACGTTGGTGCAGAGGTCAGATCCGTTGCTTGCACCTGTGTGAACAGGTTCAAGTTCCTTAAATCCTCCAAGGCTCAATTTTCTCATGTATAAAGTGGGAATCATTGTTTGTTGTGAATATTCAATGAGATGGTGTATGTAGAGAGCCTAACACGGAGCCTGGCATGAAATAAGCACCCACAAAAGTGGGATAATTCCTGTCCTTGGAATGCTCCCAGAAGAGTGGAGGAGCTAGATGCAGATCCAAATATTCACAGTGCAGTGTGTAAGGTGGGGGTGCAACGTGGGTAAAGTGCATGGGAGCACAGGAGAAAGATAATGAATATTACTAGTTGCCATTGATTTCATGCCTACCTTGTTCTAGATATTGTCTATAAATTATTTTATTTTTTTCTGGCCCCCTAAGGTGGATTCTCTATTTCTATATAACAGAACTAGGAATCAATCCTTAGTGACAACTTCCATTCAAATTCACTTATCCAGTTGGTGTGCAGAAAACCTGAATCCTGTCTAGCTGATTCCAAAGTCTGTGTTTGTTTCAATGACACTGAAGAGGAGCTGGCATTTGGTCTGGATCATGAAGCATGAGCAGGCATTTTCTAGGTAGAGAGAATATGCAAACATTTTTCTTGGCACCTTGACTTTGGGGTCTCTCCAAAGAACTGGATTTTTTATTTATTCATTATCATCACACACGTTTACCCAGAACTTACTGTGGCTGGATGGTAGAAGTGCAAGGACTAACAGAGAAGGTCTCTGTCTTCCAGGGGTTTATAATCTCTTCACAGATTGATGACATACACATACACCCCCTGTAACCAGATGGATAGTGGGACGAGGTTGCATAAGTTACATGACAGGGAAATGCTACTGGTATTGAAAGAGTTTAGAGGAGGGAGCGATCACTGAGGGCTCAGTGGTCATGGTGAGGACTGAGAAGCAGGTGGGACTGCAGCTGGGGATTGAAACAGAAGGAGATGGGGTTGGAGACTTGAAGCAGGCACAGCAGTGTCATATGTAATGTAAGAATTGCATCCAAAAGGGGGGCACATTAATATCAATATATGGGAAGTCACATTTTACACTTAAAATTCCTTGAAGTCAACAAGAAAGTATAAGCTCTTATATCAATTCTGTGATGTGCATGCGGCTTCTATCTTCAAGTTCAGCATGGTCACTCTCCCCTGCAGAGTTAGTACAGGATGCTACTTTTTTGGACTACATAGCCCCTTCTAGCCTTCACATTTCTATAGCTGGTCTGTGTTTGGGATGGTGCTGAACAAAAATAGCATCGCTTTAGTCACTGGAGTCAAATCTGCAGGGCAAGATGTTTGTACTACCAGATACGGGAGGCAACTGAAGGCTGGTGGAAGAGCCAGGAAGGTGGGGCTTCACCTCTGTGGACTGTACCTCAGCATCGCTGAGCTCTCAGTTTGCTGAGGACAAGCCAAAGTGAGCTTGAGGCTGGAGGAGTGATCACATCTACATTCAGATGCCCCTAGCTATGCTGATCTCAAAGCCATGGCAAGTATTGAAGAGCGAGGATGAGGTGCTCGTGTTCAGTTAGAGAACAGTCAGCAGCAGAATAAACATTACTCACAAGGAGACACTGTATGTTTGTCTCATGGGCCAAACAGTGGAATGGAGGGATGACTGGAGTAGTAGGAAGATTGCATAAGGCTGAATTCTAATCAGCTAAAGTTTTTAAAGATGTGACATTAGTTTAAAAGTATAGAGATAGGAACTCACACGAGTCTGTCTGGGTTTGTTGGGAGAAGAGGATTTGCAGAAAAAAAGGTGTATTTGAAAGAGACCTGGTGGTGATAAGTAGGATAGGATTTTGGGCTCAGTCCTCTAGGTTGACAGATGTCTTTGCATATGCCTAACCAGGGGATTCTCTTCTTAGGGAGATTAAATATGACAATTATGTGTATGCTAGTTTGGAGGGGGTGCTCAAAACTAGATCCTGGGACCCTAGTTGGAGGTTGATATGATTTGCATCATCCCTTATGTTTGGAAGTGGAGCCTGCTGGGAGGTGACTGGACCATGGAGACAGTCCTCATGAATGGTTTAGCACCATCCCCTCCGTGCTGTTCTCGTGATAGTGAGTTCTCATGAGATCTGGGTGTTTAAAAGTGTGTGGCACCTCTTCCCACCCTCTCTCTTCCTCCTGCTCTGGCCATGTAAATTACTGGCTCTTTCTTTGCCATCTGTTATAATTGGAAGCCTCCTGAGGTGTCCCCCAAAGTAGATGCTGCCAGTTCTGTGGAACTGTGAGCCTATGAAACCTCTTTTCTTATAAATTATGCAGTCTCAGGTATTTCTTTATAGCAATGTGAGAATCAACTAATACAGTAGTGGTGGCAAAAGTCTGTTGAGAGGCAATGAAAGCCTGGAAATGCTGATGGAAATGAAGGGGAGTGAGAACAAAGAGAGGTGTTATGAAGAGCCAGTGGGCTTCACAAGACTGAAAGACACTGGGAAGCATGACATCAACATCACACCAACTCTGATGGAAATGCAGACTTCCCTCTCTCTCTTTCCCTAGTCTACGTAATTGGCATCTTTTATCAAGGTTGAAGGGACTCATTAATATACTTCTGGTTCTCCTCTGAGTTAAAAATCAATTGAGAAAAAAATGTAGAACTTAGATGAAGGCAAAATATGGGATTTTTTGCTGCTAGCAGTGGACTGGAGAACATAACTTTGGACCATTGCCACACAGGTTTTCTAGCATTTTTCCTTAAGTTTCCCACCATGGGGAGAGTCTGGGTCAGTGACTGATCTGGCCAGCTGTGGGGTCCCCCAATGGTGTGGATGGAGAGGTTGCACATGAAAGAGACATGTGATATAACACATCTGGGAAATAAATGTGGATTCCTCCCACTCATCCAAGCAGATGTCTGGATTCTCCACATTTGGGAAGTAAGCAAGGGGCGGGAAGGGTCAGGAGTTTTACCCTATGAGAAGGACACAGAAACATGCAGAAATGCAAGGAGAAGGAAATGAACTTACCTTCACATTGCTGGACATGATTAAAGGTGAGAATAGAATTGGAAATGAAATTTGTGGGCTAGACTACCCACAGGGGCATTTAAGGAACAGGGTTTGTTCTTTTGGAGGGTAAAAGCTAAATTGCTCACCAGCAATCCTGGTAGGAAACAGAGGATTGGTGACTGGTATTGAAGGAGTGGCCTTACGAGGGTGTCCGGCTTAAGCACCAGTGACTCCACCATGGGGACTCCACGCCCTGCACTCAGTCTTGGTTGGTTATAGCCTGGATGCTTCAACCTGGTGGGTTGAGAAAACAATCTTTGTTTGTTTGTTTTGTTTTGTTGAGACAGAGTTTTGCTCTTGTTGCCCAGGCTGGAGTGCAATGGTGCGATACCGGCTCACCGCAACCTCTGCCTGTGAGGTTCAAGCGATTCTCCTGCCTCAGCCTTCTGAGTAGCTGGGACTACAGGCATGCGCCACCATGCTCGGCTAATTTTGTACTTTTAGTAGAGACCATGTTGGTCAGGCTGGTCTCAAACTCCTGACCTCAGGTGATCCACCTGCCTTGACCTCCCAAAGTGCTGGGATTATAGGCACGAGCCACTGTGCCTGGCTGAAAAAACAATCTTTGGAGTCAAAAAGCAAATCATTTTTTTTCTCTTTTGTTTCATTTTGTTTTTCCTGCCTTGATCCATGAAGTAGGAATTTCCACCTTATGGAAGAATGGAAGGCTTGGAAGAAAGCCCCTGTTCTTTTTTCCTGTCTCTACCCTGGCTGGGAAGAAGGTCATGGGGTGTGGAGTTCAGCCCCTCTGGGTCTCCTTTTCTCAGCAACCTATCCTCAGTGCTTGTCCCCTCCCTGCCCCTCTGTCTCTTAGACTCAGCAGGGCTGCTCTGCTCTTTGGAGCTGGGATAGGCCTGGCCTCCTGGTTGGCAAGTCAGTTCTGGTCACGGGTCGAGGCAGCCTTTTTGGAAATATAGCTAATCATTTTAGCTCTGTAGATCTGAGTCTATCTCCTCAGTGGGTTCAGAGCCCATAAGGGAGGAGGTGTGACTAAAGAGCATTATCCCTTAAATTCTATCAATTTTGTTGAGGAGAAATCCTAATTTTGAGATTCTTTGGAATTTTGTTTTCTTACCCCACCCTTTCTTTTTCAAATACATTTACCGAATGGAATGACCACTATGCGTTTGGCACTTAGGTTGAGTGTTTTGTCTCTTCTCTTAAATAGCTTTGATTGGCCCTAATGCAATGTTTAGGCAGTATCTAGCCACAGGCAGCTCAAATGGACACATGTACCACAAATATATAAGACACTTATAGAACACACTTGAATCCCAGGGCCTTTGAAGAACTCTATAGATCATAGGAATATATGGACATATGAGTGTGTGTTCATGCATAAACCCACCACATGCACACACTACCACATGCATGCATACCCACCACACATACAGACCATGCACACCCCCACCACATGCACGAACACGCATGCTATATACTTATACAGCATACACAGACAACACACACAGCCACACGCAAACACACACACTCTACCATATGCATGTATCCCTATAAACCATACATGTATGAATGCATGCATGCTTGTAACCATGCGTATATGTATGTATGCATTCATACATACAAACCATGCATACCCCCATCTTGTACACAAACACACACGCCATATATACTCATACACTACACACAGACAACACACACAAACACACATGCATCATACATGCACTGCTGCATCACACACACCCCAACACACCTAGACACCACGCATACACACATACCACATGTAAACTACACATGTACAGACCATTCACACAAACACCTTTACTCCATCTTACACACATGTGCACATTCACATACCACAAGTGCATGGGTGTAACCCCAGGGCCTCTGCAGAGAGAGCTGTGGAAAACTCCAAGACATATTATCTCTCCCACTCTCTCTCAGTCTCTCTCCATCCCTCTCCTTTTCTCTCTTAATCCTGGGTTGTATATACGTAAGACTATCCAAAGCAGGCACACACACAGAAACAGAGAAAACCTCTGGACTCATGGAAAAAAAACCACCAACAATCTGGGCAGCTCAGGCTTTGTGCATAACACCCTGCTTCTGGGACCCCTCCCCTCCTACAGGAACACACTCTGACAAAGCAGCACCTGCTTCTGAGCCAAGCGTCTTTCTTTCCTTTTGCCTTTGATTAGGTCTCACAGTAAATGGCACACCAAGGGGCGCGGCATTACGGTGTCATTAAAGTGACTATTTCATGAGTGAGTGTTGCCTGAACCGAGATGCTTCTGATGTTTTTATTTTCATCAAATCTTTGAGGCCAGCAGATGGGAAAAATTATTGTGGCCGGAGCTTAAGGAGGTAGGTTTCACCAGAGAGGCAGGCTGGTCAGGCTACAGTGAGCCCTGACCCAATTTCCTTAAGAAAAGGGAAAGGAGTCAAAGTGCTCAATGTGTAATCAATAAACAGGGCACATAGGATAAAACCCCACCCCCACCCCCCCACACTACACATGCATAATACCTCAGTTCTTTTTAAAGCCAAAAATGGTGCAAATACAGTTTGCTCTAAAGGAACCCTTTGAATGTGTATCATTTAGTGAATTTGGAGCTTTCCATACCAACTGCGTTTGCTAAAAATGGTCACTGCCCATAGATGAGACATCATACTCCTGTTAATGTCATTAGCAAGCAGAACAGCAGTGCCTACAAAGCTCAGGGCAGCGAAATAGTACTCGGGGAACCACACAATGCCGAATAAATGTGAGGTGATTGACTATTTTCATCACTACCTCTGCAGCAGGGTGGAGATCATTTTTAAGGGGCTGCCTTGTGCCTGTGGGGAGCAGGACCATCAGACAACCCTGTTGCAGTTTCCATTGTCCTCAAAGACACATCTTCTCCAGGAACAAAGCTCTGGGTCACATCGTTTGTCCTGAAGAAACTCCTGATAAATTTTGCTTTTTAAAGAAGTCTCTTTTCTTTGATTAGCAGTAATGAAAGCTCTCCTTTCAAAATATATGCCCTTACACATTAAAAGCCTGAGATGAAAAATTCTTTGTCATTTGCAAAGAATAGTGTCTCTTTGTGGCTTGTTATCTGTTGAACTGGATGCTATGAAGTCTGTCTGAGAGGTCTGATAGCAGCTAGAATATTTTGCCTCGTGTGGCAGACACGTTTGAAAGCATAATTACGGGGTGTGGGTTGGTGTGACCAGCACCTTCTCCCAGCCAGACCAGATAGTCGATGGGTTTTGTGTATTCAGGAAACTTTCCCTTCTTTTATCCTGTTTGAATGGAAATGGGGCCCACATCAGGCGATAAGCCATTCCTGTAATGGATTCTAGAAACTTCTGTTCTTGTCATCTGGTCTGGATTTACAGACAACTCTCTTCTGTTTTTCAACTTTCTAAAATAGAAATGATGGTTGGCTGTAGCCATAAAAATGGTGGCATAGCTTTAGACAGGGATCAGTCTCCAAATGCTTTGAAGTGAATAAGGATGCCTTTCTGATTAGGATAAATTGTATCATACTGGAATTCTCAAAAAGCTTTCAAATCGTAGTAAATGTTGTTTTAACAAACAAAACCTAAGTAGTTGAGAGAAAATGATCTTGATTCAAAAATTTATTTGATTTAAGAATTGCAATTCTAAGCGAGGAATTGAGGAGCTATTGTTTTTATTTTTATTTTATTTATTTATTTATTTTATTTAGAGAGAGAAAAAGGAGAAGGAGAGAGAAAGAAACAGCTTATTCTCACACTGAGTGAGAGAATCCAGAAAGATGGAATCCAGGAGAGGAAAGCAGCTTCCACACTGATTGGAAGGGAATAGAGAGAGATGGAGTTTAGGAGGGGAAGACAGGCTTCCATGAGAGAGTGTGGAAGGGGACTCCAGAGGGAAAATCCAGGAGAGAGAAAGACGACTTCCATGAAGGGAGTGTTCGTGGAAGGGGATCCAAACATGGAGTCCCGGAGCTACTGTTTAATGGGGACAAAGTTTCAGTTTTGCATGAAGAAAAGAGTTGTGGAAATGGGTGGTGGGGATGGGTACACAATGAGACGATGATGTCTTCAGTGCTGCTGGACTGGGCACTTAAAGAGGTTAAGATGGTGAGTTTGATGTTATGGATATTTCACCAAAATTGAAAAAATAAATAAAAAATTATAATTCCTCCATAAGTACTGGCGACAGAAAAAATGCAATTGTGTGTGTGTGTACTGCATTCAAAGTTTTGCCCTCTAAATGTCTGCTTCTTTTATCTTACAGGAACAATTTGATTAGACTCTCTAAAACTGACTTATTAACGTTGCTGTGTGGATAAGGCACTGCATATAAGCTTATGCGGTTGCTAATGTGATCTTTTGTTTGAACCTGATGTAAACTATGATGCTCTAACCAAATCTTTGGAGATTTAATTATGCAGGAAAATATTCTTAACCTCTCCCATTCTAAGCCAGCGTGTTTGCTACTCATTTATCTTTAAAAACAAAACCTTTGCCTTGCCTTATCTTTCTTTTGCTGCTTTAGTCCGTTACAGTTATATGTCATGAGACCATCTCTCCTCATGAAACACTTTAGCCTACACTCTTTATGTGTTGACTTTTTCAAAGATAACATCATTTTGTCAGTCCAGAGGCCATTGGTGGTAGGGAAAGAATAGTATATGAGGAGCAGGGAGACCTGGATTTGGGTTCTAGCTTTGCAAATTACTAGTGTATTCCTTGGAGTCTACGTTTTCTCATCCATAAAGTGAATGCAATAATTATTAGATTGGTGCAAAAGTTATTGCTGTTTTTGCCATTACTTTCAGTGGCAAAAACCGCAACTACATTTGCACTGACCTAATACCTTACCTTTCTCTGTGTTGAGAAGTTCAAAAAAGAAAATAATGAGAGCTACTATTGATTGAGCACCTACTATGTGTTAAGCACTATTCTAAGTAATTTATGGGATCAATTAATTTAACCTTCCCAATAACATGGTGGAGCTATTATTTCTATTTTACAGATGAGGAAACTGAAGCACAGAGAAGTATAGAAACTGACTAAGGTCACAGAGCTGGTCAGTGGTAGAGGTTGAGTTTGAACCCAGGCAGTCTGATAGGTGAGGGTTTTCTTAGTCATAATATCATCTTGCCTCTGTATAGATGTGAAAATGCAATGCAAACTACTTTAAAGCATTATGTAAAATAGAATGAGTAAAGAGTTGAATTTTCTAAATTTATTTCCATGGAGAATGTTCCAAATGCTGGTTCTGTATTATCAGATCACCTCATCAATACTCCCTTTCACTGAGAGGCCCTAGTTTACCAAGGATGTAAATGATCTGGGAGATCTTCATAGCATTAACCATTCTTGCTGTATGAATAATTATCTGTGTAATTATGTGTTTAATATTTGTGCTTCTATACTGTACACTCCATGAGGACAAGAACAATGGATAGCCTGTGACCCATGATCTTTCCAACAAGTAGCACAATGCTTAGCACATAATAAGTGTTTAGTAATAACAAGATCTAATGTTCACAAAGAGCTTATCATATTTCCGACACCAAGTGCTTTACACAGATCAACTCATTTAAAACTCACAACAACCTCATGAGAAGGGTACTATGATTACCTTTTTTATTTTACAGATAAAGAAACTGAGGCTCAGAGCACTTACGTAATACATGTGGTAGTAAACAGTGGAGTCTGAATGAAACCCAGCTATCTGACTCCAGAGCCTTTACCCCATTTCAGTTTCTAATATCTGAGAACAGTGCAAACCTGAATCCTTCCTCATGTGGACTTGGAAGCAGAAATGGAACACTGTTGTAACATCCCCCACCACGGTCCCCCAAGTATGTGTTTGTGGCTCTCCAGACAGGTGTCGAGTGTTGGGCAGTTGGGGTGAAGAGATTGCAGGCTGGGAGGCTGGTGACCTTTCTTACGATGTGGTGAGACAATTGTAAACTGTTGCCTGCAACAGCCTTGGAAGTGAGACCGTGTGTCTCCTAAGCCTCTATCTCTAGGGGAAGTGGTTGAAAAAGATCAGAACAATGATGTGTGTTGGCTGCTGCTTCTTGACATTTTAACACACTTCTATGAGAAGGAATCTGGCTAGTTTGTAAGCAAAGATGAAAGGTGATTGAGCTGTGCAAAGGCAGGCTCTATTGCCTCTGTCCATGGCCTCCAGCCTAAACTGATGAGGATCTGATAATGTGGGGTCTTTTGAGACTAAAAAGCCCAATTTCTTATTTGCTGTGCCAAACAGGAGGACAGATGCAGTCCCAGCTCTTCCCAGGAGCCTCCCATTTCTTTCACTGCTCTTGGACAATTGGTATGTGGAATGGTTCAGCTATATTAGTGCTGAGGTTTGGAAAATTATAATCACAGCTCCCATGTGCCTGCTACTGGAAGAAGTGGTTGACCTGCTTTATCTCATTTATTTTTTCACAACGACCTCTGAAGTATACTTTAAAAAATATTTATTTATTCGAATTTTTAAAATTGACAAATAATAACTATACATACATATTCATGGGGAAACATAGTGAGGTTTTGATACATATAAAGTATCATAATCAGATCAGGATAATCAGCAGATCTATCATCTCAAACACTGATCATTCCTTTGTTGAGGGAACATTCAATATCTTCTAGCTACTTGAAACTGTTTACTATTGCTAACTATAGTCATCGAGGTAAGTATTCTTACCCCTCCACGTGAGATATTGAGGGAAATCCCGAGGGAGTAAATAGCTAGCCCTGAGTTATGCTACTCTAAATGGTGGAGCTGGGATTTGAACCCAGGTCCTGCTGGTTCCCAAATCGGGGCTTCTCCCCGCTATCCTGGAATTGAGTTGTCCCGCCCACAGTGAAGCAGTGGTAAGGTGGAGATGTGTTGTCATCAAAGCAACGTCTTGGCGGCCCTGCCCTGAGAGTCCATCCCTCCTGGCACCCGTTTTAGAAGGACTCTGAGGTGAGATGCTGGTTGGTGTTGGAATGTTGACGGTGGCTCTTGTTGCTGAGGCCCCTCGCTGCACTGACAGCCGCGGAAGCACAGGCGCGTTGAGGTTCTTAGCCAGTGCCAAACCCTCACGCTGAGCACGGCAAGACTCTGAAGCGGGGATTCGCCAGGAGGGCTAAAGAATATTTTGTTTCCTCAGGAAAAAAAAATCATTTTTATTGACACCTAGGAAAGAAACATTCCATTTTTATTTATAATTAAGGCATTTATCTTCCATTTGGATGACTGCGGTGGAAGAAAAATTAGACTGGAAGTTAGGCCGGCCAGATCGGGACAGGTGAACTGCAACAAAGGAAATCAGCCTAGTTCCACAGTCACGCCATCAGCAGGCACCAGTCATCCCAGGGGCAAATCCACACCTGTTTGCAGCTGGCATTTCTTATACTCTCAGCAACCATGTGTTAGGGTCTGTTCTAAGCAGGTCTCTTGGATTATCTCATTCATCTTCACAACACCGTAAAAAGGTTGCTGTTGCTACGCATTTTAGAGACACAGAAGCTGAGACACAGAGGGTTTAAGTGTCTTACTCAAAGCTGCACAGCTAGGAAGTGGTAAAGTCAGAACACGCACCTGGGCAGTACTGCTCCAGGACTTAAACACTTAGCCATAGTTATGAACACTTTATGCTAGAACATACACCTCGGTGATACTGCCCCGGGACTTAAACTCTTAGCCTTATGCTACAAGGTGTTTATGCAGTTCCTCATCGGGACAGAATTCCTCAGCTCTTAACCATCAGCGAGCAATCCTTGTGCATTTATTACTGTCAGATCTTTTGATGCAATATTCCTTGTTACTCCATAACAATACTAATAGATAGATAGTTTTATGACTTCCCATTTTGGAGATGAGCAAACTAAGGCCCAGAGAAGTTAAAAGCATTGTCTAAATGCCAGAGCACACATCTTTTGAACTTCCAGTCTGCTTTTAAAGCATAGCATCTGCCTCTGTTTTTCATACACAGACCAGTGCCTGAAAAATATTAATAACACAACATTTTAAATCTATGCATTGATTCATGCAGAATCGAGAACTTCTAATTTTAGTTTGCTGAAGAAATTTGCTGCCTCAGAATATTTACATTTACGACTTTACTTCTCTAGAAACAATAAAATAGCCTCTTTATTTTTTATTTTATTTTATTTTTAGCTTATTTTGTAGGCTAGCGAGAATAACCTCTTGATGTAGGTAATTAACAGAACCATAAAACATTCACGCAAATGGCATCCACAGAAACAAGGTAAAATGAAGAGCTGTCATTTGTGCCAACCCCATCTGAAACTCATTTCCAAACATTTAACCAACAGGAGATAAGGGAGAGATGTGTGGCTGTTGGTTGCAGGATCATTTAGCTAACAGCAGTGTGCTTCCAAATTAAAGCTTCCAGTTAGAAATGTTAAATGTATGTGTCTCTGTGTGTGTGTGCTCACACATGTGAGTGCCTGAGTAACTCTCTGGCTGTATGAGCAAGTTGCATTAATTATCTGGAAGAGAGTTTCCAACTCTTTTAAAAGAAGGCAGCCTGTCCCCAGGCTATAAGAATATCACCCATCAGAGACTTCCATGTTGTAAAGAATACTTACAGACCTGTGATTTGGGGCATTCGCCCAGTCTCTCTGGGCCTTAGTTTCTTAGGTTGTAGAATGGATGCCTGCAAACTTGTGATGGAGATATCCAAGTAAACAGATTCAGGATGACAGTGTAATTTTAGTTGTGTTCCCAGAACACTGACCAGAATGACCAAAATGAAACCGACAATACCAGTGTCATTGAGGATGTGAAGTGAAAGTCTCTTAATCTGTTTGTGGGACTATAACAAAGTATCAGAGATGGGTGGCTTAGAAACAACAGAAGTGTGTTTCTCACTGTTCTGGAGGCTGGAAGTCCAAGAGCAAGCTGCCAGCAGATTTGCTGTCTGGTGAGGTCCAGCTCCCTGGTTGTAGATGGCCATCTTCTCACTATGTTCTCATGGAATGGGTGAGGGGAGCTCTCTGGGGTCTTTAATCCTATTTGGAAGGTGACCTATCACCTCCCAAAGGCTCCACCTTCTGGTACCATCACATTGGGAATTAGGTTTCAACCTGTGAATTCTGAGGGGATGTAAACCTTGTCCATAGCAAAAGGGAACTCTGGTGGGCATGTAAATTGGTACAGATGCTTTGAGAAGCTGTTTGGTATTGCCTACTAAAGCCAAACGAACACATACCTAATGACCTGATGACTTCCACTACCTGGCTTATCCCAAAGAAATGGGCATTTGTATCCATCGAAAAGATAAGCACAAGAACAGTTACAGTAACACATAGCCCCCAGATGGAGACAAGATGAATATATCCATCTACCACAGTTTGAAAAATATAGCATGGTATTATATTCACATAATGGAATACTGTACAGCAATGAGAAAAAATGAGCTCTCACATCACAGATGAATCATAGGAGCTGAAGAAGCCAGGCATAAAAGAATATGAACTATTTGAGTGTGTTTGTAGAAAGCTCAAGAATATGCGAAACTAAGCTCTGTGTTAGCGGCTAGGATAATAGTGACCATCAAAAAGGCTGAGGTGGGAGGATCACCTGAGGTCAGAAGTGTGAGACCAGCCTCGTCAACACGACGAAACCCCATCTCTACTAAAAACACAAAAAGTTAGCCTTACTTGGTGGTGGGTACCTGTAATCCTAGCTATTCGGGAGGCTGAGGCAGGAGAATCATTTGAACCTGGGAGATGGAGGTTGCAGTGAGCTGAGATCGCACCGTTGCATTCCAGCCTGGGCAACAAGAGTGAAACTCTGTCTCAAAAAAACCCAAAACCCAAAAACCAAACAACAACAACAACAACAACAACAACAACAAAACCCCTTAATACTGTGGGTGGGGATTTTTCCCTGGGAGTGAAATGTGGAGGCTTCTGGGATTCTGGGTGATGTTTTGTTTCTTGACCTAGGTGCTGGCTACATAGATGTGTTTACTATGTGAGAATTCATTGAGATACACCCTTATGTTTTGCACCCAATTGTATGTATGGCATGCTTTAATATAGAAAGAAAAATAAGCATTCACAGAGTAATATATGATTACCAAAGGGAAACATTTAATTTAGAACTGAGATAACTGAGGAGGGCTTCCTGTAGGAGGTAGCTCTTCATCTTTATCCTTTACCCTCCCTATCCCTTACCTTTATCATTTTACCTTTACCATACATCTTTTGTCCTTTACCACAACGACATTGGAATCTGTCTCAGTGTGAAATTATTTCCACTGAGCTGGCTTTCAATTTTTATTTTGTATGTGAGTATCAGTTTTAAAACTAAAGATGAAAAGCCTGTGCCTTCCTTAGCTAGTTTCATCTGTTTATTTATCACATGCACATTAGAATAATCTTGTTAAAGTATATAAAACAAAACACCCCCTCCTCAAATTGAATTTTTTTTCTTTTTGAGATGGAGTTTTGCTCTTGTTGCCCAGGCTGGAGTGCAGTGGCCGGATCTCGGTTCACTGCAACCTCCACCTTCTGGGTTCAAGTGGTTCTCCTGCCTCAGCCTCCTGAGTAGCTGGGATTACAGGTACCCACCACCACGCCTGGCTAATTTTTTGATTTTTAGTAGAGACAGGGTTTCACCATGTTGGCCAGGCTGGTCTCGAACTCTTGATTTCAGGTGACCCACCTGCCTTGGCCTATCAAATGGCTGAAATTACAGGCACGAGCCACCGTACCCAGCCTCAATTTGGAATTTTAATTGAGAATTATGTAAATAATAGAAATGAAACTAGTTGCGTAGGAAATATTCTGACAATATTTAGTTTCATCAAACCAAAACAAAATGGATACCCTCGCTTCTCATCCCATTTTAAATCACATTCTCTCTTCTAAAGCAATTTCTTGAGAAATGCTACTTTGTTCCTGGGACTATCTCAGACTGATCCATTGCCTCTCACCACTGTGAAGGCACAACACCATGGCAGGAAACAAAAATTTTTTTGATCACTGATATGATCAGGAGAAATGGAAAAAATCAAGACACGAGACATCTTAAGTTGAGGAGAAAAATTTTCCTAGGGGAACAACAGTTGGTCTAAGAAAAAGTCGGCCCCCATGAGAATGATGGGGTGCACCATCTTTTTGCATATTTCCAGGGAAGACAGACAAAAGAGAGTTCAAAATGAGGGAAAGGTGACTTCCTTCATTCTGCACCATCTGCCTGCCTGTCTTTCTATCTCTAGATTTATGCAGTCATTTCTGCCCTAAGTTTGAAGATAGGAAGTGGTGTGGGAGGACTGAGCTCCAATATATCAGTCTCAATATGTGGCCATCAGGATGATCCTCAAGTAGCTTAATCCATGAGATCAGATGGATTTTCAACAGGTAAATCTACTTTGAGAATCACATCAGAGGCACGAATGGAGGCAGTGTAAGTAGGGGCAGTGATTAATCAACGCTTTTGTGTCTAGTGGCCAGTTCCCATCTTAAAAATTGTAATTATTTCCCATGTAAGGAGCTCTGTACAATAGACAAAGCGATTCCTTAACCATGATCTCATTTCATTGCCCCCTGCTCTCAACACCCTAATTCCTGGCCCACAAACCGGTGAAGTGGAGAGTCAGTCAGGACAGGGCTTATTGCGTTATTCTGCCAACAGGGAAACAAACTCAGAGAGGTTGAATGACTCGTCCAGATTCCATGGGTAGTAAATGGCAGAGCAGGCACCAGAACCCAGGTGTATCTGAGTCAAAAGTCCATGCCCTGTCTTCTGCATTGCAGGGCATGTCTGGGTAAGTCTCTTAATTCAAGACTTCAGTGTTCTGCTGTGGAGAACATGACTTGAAAGTGATCACTCTTGTTTGTGTTAGTACCAAAGGCAGCATTAAAAACCATTTGATATATAGTCAATTTTAGTTCAAAGTCTGAAATTAAAACTGCAAAGTAATTTCCTCTCCCAGTTTTAGGGGCAGTTTCTTACTGTGACTAATATTAGTGGGCTTTCAATATTATCACTGAAGTGGGGAGTCTTGCAAATCAAGCAGTGACTCATTGTAAATGAGTGAGAGACTAAATAATGCTGCGATGTGTCATAGTTGTCAGAGGGCTCAGGAAGTCTAGACTTTTAAAGGGGTTTGTTTTCCCAATAGACTGAGCTCATCTTCTCTGGGTGATATAATGTGCATCAGGTGCCAGGAAGTTTGAACCCTGGGGAGGTAAAGCCACTTGCTTACTCTATTACCTTGTCCTCAAGAAGAGGAATCAGGAAGCTACAGCCGCCACCCTTGTGTTTATAAAGTTTTTTTAGACACGCTCATTTATCTACTATTGTCTATGGCTGCTTCTCCCTACAATGGCCAAATTGACAGTTGCTGCAAAGACTGTATGGCCTGGAAAGCTAAAAATATTGATTATCTGACCCTTTACAGCCCCAAATTGCCAACCACTGCACAAGACTGGTAAACACAGTCACTAAAATGCCTGCTTTAAGAAAGGATGCTATGTACATCAACTTTTGTGAAGAATTGGCATGCAGCAAATTATCACAAAACGGGGCAGCATAGAAGAAGTTAGGCAGATTAAAACCTTGGTACAGACTCAGGGGTTTTGATTTCTCCAGGTTTTTTTTTTTTTTTTTTTTTTCCTTGTGGGAGATTCTGTTCTTGGCAGGGCTCTTTCTAAGGGTCTGTTTGGGCTTCAAGCTGCTCAATATGATTCCTCTCAATATGTTTGGGAACAATCTATCCTACACTCTGGAAAAGGTTATTAGTAGTTTACCTTAATTACCAGAGTCATCTGCCAAGAAAGAAAATGAATATTTGCGAGTTGCAGCTTTTATGCATATGGAAATTTCCAGAGTCATTAAAATTGTCTCCCCTTCCTTTCTTACTTGGCTGAAGTGAGTGACAGAATGAGATTTGAATTTTGTAATTGATTTATAAAGCTGGACTCAGGATGAGATAAACACCCTTTCATATGGGAAGCTGATCTCCAGAGGCGGACACCTCTGTCTAAATGTGGCCGTATGGGGTTCTTGAAGAAGGCAGAGACCATATCATGTTATTTTTTCTGCTTTGTGAAAATGTGCTCATCATCCAAAAAGCCTCAGGCCAAATGTATCCAAACATTTATTGCAATGAAGAAAGAGGTGATAACTAAATACAAGAAGGAGAATAGTGGTCTGAAGGCTCATACAGGGATGTTGGAATTTAAATTTGAGCTCTGGCATGAATGCCCCTTCGTCCAGGCAGGAGAATTATCTCCCTTTACTTGAAGGGCAATTTAGCTGTCAGCATTTCCTTCTCACACTTCACTGTCCCTTTTCTATTTGACTTGTTAATTTTTTGCTATGAGTAAACCATAGTTCTTTTTTCATAATTCATCTTTGTAGAGTTTAACTGTTTGGCTTTGCTTATATCTCATGGATTCTTTGTTGCTTTGATTGCTCTTTTTTCCAAGCTCAATGAAACCACTTAAGACAAACATGGAGACTCAAATGAGAAATCAGAACCAAAGGCAGTTCACCTCTCCCAACCCTGTCCTGCATAGACAGTTGCAAAACACTTCAAAAATCTGAGTCATGGAAGAGGCAGCAGAAAAAAAAATGTAGTGAGTGAAATACATTTGAGATGCAAGTGCCAAATGACCAGAGCACAGTGTGATAAGCCCTGAACCCTGTCTTCAGAAGCTTTATTGAAGGAAGAAACTTTTTTCTAAAAAAGCAGACCCAAACCTGTAGCTAAATGATGCTGCTAAATGAGCTGACGACAGTAGTAATTTTTCAAAGGAAAGCCTGAACCCAGTGTTCAAACACAGGAGGAAGAACTGTCACTCCATCGGCAGTGGGGGAATGAGTGAAGGGGCGGAGAAGCAGCCTGAGAACCGAATTCTGCAAACATTATTAACTTATAAAATACCCACAGAGTGTGAGTGCATAACAAATAGAAACAGAGAGGCGTGAATGACTGAACATCCTGTCTAGGTATGCAGGGGAAAAAACCGTGTTTCCTTACACTTACAGACTCAGACAAAACGAGCCTGCAGGGGAATATCAAATAGGGCTGGAAGGAAATTTGGTAAAAAATATTTGGAATTTGTAGAGCCTCTTGAGTATACAGAGGCTTAGAAGAATGTCCTCATCAGACCAGGCCTAATTTAGCGTTGCCTGAAATAGTCCTAGGTTCTGCCTTTGGTAAGCTCCATGATGTGACGAGGCTCCTCCACCCTCATCACTGCTCTGGGGAATAATCGTTTGGGTCTCAAGTGTCTGCTTCTTACTGCTGCCCCTTGTACTTTCATCTCTGTATTCCCTGTTCTTCCAGGACTGCACCTGGGATATATTTGATGGCTGAAATCTGTGTTTTGAATGAATGAATGATAAAATTCTTTGGTAGGAAATAACAGGCAGTAAGCACAGTATCAACCAGACAGAGGTAGGTTCGAGTTCTGGTTGTTACCACTTACAAATTCTGGTTGTGTAATCTTTGGCAAGTTAATTATGTTCCCTGGACTTTGGTTTTCCAATCTGTATTAATGACAGCAGTCTCAGAGTGTTGTGAGGATTAAGTGGAAGAATGTTTGTGATATGCTTGATACAGTGTCTGGGCATAAATAGTATGCTGGATAATAAGGCACTTTACCTCCCAGAGTATTTGCAATTTAACAGAGTAACTTAGGGGAAAATAGTCCTGCTGTTGGAGTTGAAGGTAGCAAGATAAGAAGACAAGGAGAGCTGGATTGTGGAGCTCACATAGGGTCAAGGCAAGCAGTTTGGGAATCAGTCTAAGAAGAGTTTGGAGACTTGCCATGTAGCATTGGATGAGTCTGAACTTGGAATAAGCTACACAGAATCAAGGAGGATGACTCTGGCCTGGTCCTTTAAGCTAAGGAGGCCTTGGTTTCTTCATCAAAAAATGAAGGTGTTAGACTACTAGGTGGTCTCTAACATTCCATGGTTCTAGGACAAACTGAAATCAAGATAGATTTTAAAGGGCATGTAAATAAATCTAGATCAATGACGGGACTACAGTTGGAGTTCTGAACAGTGCTATCGTGCTGGAGGCTAAGGGCATTTAATTCCTCATGCATTCTTCATGTAATTAACTTTAGTGTTTGAGAGAAGATGAAGAATGAGGGAGGAATATTTTTCTCTTAACTGACTTGCTGCTTTTGAAGACACGTGTTACTATGAGATTGATGGGAAATGTATTGCCTCTGTCCTTGTGGTGCTCAGGCTCAGAAATTCACTAGAATTCTGTCTTGAGAAAGACAATGCTCCATGCTTTGTATACTGTCATACACAGGAAGTAATATTATCATTAAAAAAATTATCATCTTGAATTTTTGATGGTGCTCTGCTTGTTTGCAGTTTTATTATTCATAGGTGTTAGCTCTGTAATTACAAATGGTGTTGTTGGGATTTTGGAGCAGATTCTGACATCAAATTTGGTTTGTCAATAGATGGGATGAGCATGTCAAGGAAATAGAGGATGATGACAATGGATAAAATCTCATTTGGTTTCTACAGCTAATAATCTTGTTCAGAGTACAAGATTATTTGAATACTGTAAATGATTTCTACATTAAAAGCACATTCCAGTCCACTCAAAACTTAAATAAACAGAGCAGAGGCACACAGTTCTACTAATCCACCAATGTCACAAATCTAATAATTTTAGCAGCTCAAGGAAAACAGAGATTGTTGTAAAACCTCACATCTGAATGTGTTATTGCCTCTAACAATTATTTGTCATTTATCTGACACTATAGGTGTAAACTCCACATTACAGTAGTCAAAGGTTTTGCATAAAACAAAACAAAGCCTTTCTTCATGGCTTACACTCTGAAGGTGTGCAAGAAACTCATGAGAATGTGTTAAAAAAATCAATGAGAGGTGTGGGACTAATATACCTGGAGCCGGCCTTGGAAAGCACATGCATTTTTTTTTTTTATAAAGGAAAACCAGGAATGTATACATACAAACTATGGAAACTTTTCTAAGATGAAGTATGTTTAAGAAAAATCTGGAATCTTCTTTGGCCATCAATTATTCATGATACAAAATGGTCCTCGACCTCTATCCATTCCTATATCTTTCCTTCCAGCATTTAGAATGCTTTGGAAGAATAATGGAAGGCACACATTTTAATCTCTGATTTATCTGTGGAAACATTAGGCTTTCAGGCATATTTCTTAGTAAGTTAGTGATAGTTTCCTGAAATCTTACTTTCAGCACTGTAGGTTTAAAAATACTGCTTATTTTATATGTAATAGAACTTGTTCAGGAAGTCAAACAGAAATGAGACTTGGTCAGGAAGAGTTCATGCTGTTTACATGGTCTCTCCTCTAGGCACCAACATTTTCAGCACAATTGTAAACTGGATCTGACCAGTCTTAGCAACACCAGTAGAAATGGCAGCCTTATTTCTGGAATTCCTCTCTTACATGGAGTAGTTCTTTTAATGTGGAATTCTAGAAGATCACCAGACCTCTGTGTCACATGATATACCCATGTAACAAACCTACACGTGGATCCCCTGAATTGAAAATAAAAGTTGAAATTATAAAATATAAAAGATCATGAATGTTTGAGAATGGCTGCATCTACACCAAGGAAAGGATGGTATCATTTACATAACACTAAGCTGCAACAAATTATACTGATCAAAGCATAACACCAGAGTCTAAAACTGGTATCTCCTACCTCTCTGCTAGACTAAGATATTAATATAATATAATATAATTAATCTGCCTACGGGAAACATCTGGCCCTGTTTGGATCCCTTCCTTCTGTTGGCATCTTGGTTCTGTGTTGTCAGTTTTTGGACCCCATGCTGGCCTGTGTTGCACATGTCCGAGGCTGATGTACCATGTTCAGATTGGTCAGTCTTCAGCCTATACATGTTTAATAATTATATTAAAAGCATGGGACCATCATCAGCTGTCTTTCTGGAACACTAGCTATATCCCTATTTTTACGAGTTACTGCATGAATATACGTAGTGTTGGAACTTTGGATACAGGTAATTCAAATTCTGTAAATATGTCTGCCTTTGTGGCTGTCTGAGGATGGGAGAAAACAACCTCCCTGCTGACACCTATCTCATACTGGCTTATCTATTGTGCTGGAGTCATTGACTCTAAATGTCTTAATATCAGACATTCATAGTATACATATTTGCTTTTTTTTTGAGATGGAGTCTCACTCTGTTGCCCAGGCTTGAGTACAGTGTATGATCTCTGCTCACTGCAACCTCTGCCTCCTGGGTTCAAGTGATTCTTGTTTCAGCTTCCTGAGTAGATGGAATTACAGATGCCCACCACCACACCTGACTAATTTTTGTATTTTTAGTAGAGACGGGGTTTCACCATGTTGGCCAGGCTGGTCTTGAACTCCTGACCTCAGGTGATCCACCTGCCTTGGCCTCCCAAAGTGTTGGGATTACAGGCATGAGTCATAGCACCCAGCCTGCATATTTGCTTTTTGATTTTTTTCCAGTAAAGCAGCGTCGTAGCAGAAATTCCATCAATCCTGTATGTTACTCACTGCAATAGATAGTGAATAAGTCTCGTGAGATCTGATGGATTTATTAGGGGTTTCTGTTTTTGCTTCTTCCTCATTTTTCTCTTGCCACTGCCATATAAGAGGTGCCTTTTGCCTCCTGCCATGATTCTGAGGCCTCCCCAGCCATGTGGAACTGTAAGTCCGATTAAATCGCTTTTTTCCCCCAGTCTTGGCTATGTCTTTATCAGCAGCATGAAAACGAACTAATACAGCAGGAAAGCCAGTGGCAGAGTTCTAGCCCAAACCTGAAGGCCAGAGAACCAGGGGAACCAATGGTGTAAACCTCCATCTGAACCAGAAGGCCTAACAATTGAGTGTACCTATGTCTGAGGACAGGAGGCGATGGATGTCCCAGCTCAAGCAGAGAGTGAGTTCGCCTTTCCTCTGCTTTTTTGTTCTATCCAGGCCTTGAATGGGTTGAATAATGCCCATCTAAATTAGTGAGGGAGATCTTCTTCACTCAGTTACTAGTTTAAATGTTAATCTCTCCTGGGAAAACTCTCACCGATATACTGTGAAATAATGTTTTACCAGCTATCTGGGCATTTTTTAGTGCAATTAAGCTGATGCATCAAATTAGCCATCATAGCCATCTATTATTAAACAAACAAACAAAAAAAGGATTACACTGTGTATTTGGGGCCAAATTATAGATTTTTGCAGGTCAGTGCCTTTCTTCTGGCTTCCAGAAATGACATGTTTGATTCTGCTTTTGGCTAAAGGCCTTGGAAACAAGATGGGATAATGTCTGAACCCAATTATGTTGTTCAGACAAACAAGGTTAATCCGAAATTGTTAGAAGGGCTACTAAAGTATGTCCATCAAAGATCTGGTTGCAGGGAAGGACTTAGATTAATCCCACAGACCGCTCTGAGGATCGTTTGCATAGGGCAAGAATATTGAAAATCTCTTTACCCCGACTGGCTTTCAGGGAAAGGTTTCTGGTTCACTTTGAAATGTACGTATTTAAACATTCCATCTCAGACTTGCAGTTGTGATGAACTGTGATCTCCCATCAGCTAGTCTTTTGAATTTGAAAGTACTGCTAGCTTTTTTTTTTCTTTTGCTTATTAGGCCCTTTTCATGGTTGAACTAATAAACAGAAATTAAATAGCAAACAACCAACCAAAGAGAGGGAGAGATGAAGTAATAAAGAAAATGGTACCTGTTCAGTTATGGTAAGCAGATTATTATTAATCAAAAACATCACAAGCTCCCGATGGCAAGGAGAATTTTTGCAGCACTCTGTGTTTAATACTTTTTTAGTGACAATTTAAAGAGAAATTGGCATGAAGATAAAGGCAGAGTTTGAAGCACAGCTGTCAGTAACTGAAGCTTCTGCAGACACCTTAGCAAAAATGAAGATGATGCACAGACAGCTTTGCTTCAAAAGCACAGTAGGGCTGAGTGTGGTGGCTCATGCTTGTAATTCCAGCACTCTGGGAGGCCAAGGTGGAAGGATCGCTTGACCCCAGGAATTTGAGACCACCCTGGGCAATATGGCAAAATCCCATTGCTTCAAAAAAAATTAAAAAACAAAACCAAAAAAGGGCGCCATGGTTTAGACTTCACTCATGTTTATGTGAATAAATCCTACATGAATTTATACCTTTTGAATTCTACACATTTAATACCTGAGAGGTGGACTTTAGATTTTGTGTCGAAAATCAAAGCAGAAGCTAGAACATGAAGAAAAAACCCTGGCATTTATTTTTCAGGGATCTTGACACACAGGATTATGAGTAGACATGAAATTATCGACCCAGCTGTAGACAGCAACTGTCTGCAGCTGAGAAATAACCTGGCGGAAGAAGTTTCATCAGTCACTTGGAGGGAGTGACACAGTCAGAATCTCAGTCTTGATTTTGGAATAATGAAAACAGACACGTGTACCTTCGGGTTCCCTAAAATAAAAGTGGAAGATGAACATTTGCATCTTCCCCACCCACACCCCAGTCGCAGCTCCCCCAGTCCAATATGCAAACCACTGAACTCCCACAGCAGGAACCCAGGACAGCACTTGAGAGCTGCTAGCCAACTGGTTAACAGCAAGAATTCTGGAGTAGTGGATCTAACTGGGTTTGAATCCTGGCTCAAGCACCTGTTAGCTCTGGCAAAGATATTTAACCTTTTTTGGTACCTTATTTTCCTCATTTTAAAAATGGGCTTAAAACCCCCCAAAACTAGCTCATAGAGTTGTTGTCAGGGTTAAATGAGCGAAAATACATAATAAAGTGCTTACGACAGTGTGTGGTGTACATTAAATGCATTGCTAGTATTGGGAGACTGTGATCCAAGTTTTGTGCTAGAATGCCCCAGAGAGAAAAGGGACCAGTGGGACACTTATGGTTGCAACGAGAAAAACCCAAACCCAGATTTGCCTACATGACAGAGGGAATGTATTAGCTCATGTATTTGAAAAGTTGGAAGAGAGAGTGGATTTGGGAAAAGAAAGACTTGATCCAGTGCATCAATGAATGAATGAATCAGGCTTTTTTGTTGTTGATGTTTTCACTCTTTCTTCCATCCATTGTGATGCCAGGTTGATCCCAAGGCTGGCCTCCCTCTGGATCCCAGGGTGGCTGTTAGTAGCCACCAGATGCTATACTTCCTCTTTCACATCTGGTGAGATGTTATCTTTGTCTTAGCAGTTCTAGGAAAAAATGCTGAGAGTGTCAAAGAGACACTGCAGTAGGGTAGAGAGATTGAACTCAACTCCATTGAAAAAAGAAAGTGGGAGAATTTTTAAGCTGAGGGGCTCTGGGGAAGGAGGAAGGGAGGAATAGGGGCTGGGAAGACAACATTGTCTGTTACAGAAGATTTTTGTGTGTGACCTTTGGTAGCAGTCACTGAGGATTTTGACTTAGTTCTGAGAGAGAAGGAAGGATCATGACAGTGAGGATGTAAGTGAATTCCTGAAAAATATTTTCCCTTGACCAAATCCACTAAGACCAAGCCTTCACTTTAGGTGAGCTTCACATCTGCAGAGTAACTTATGGAGCAGGTTACCCTCCTGGGAAAATGTTGACTTGCCTCCTTTATTCTTTGAATATTCTTTGAATGTCAACTAAAAGATCACATATCAGAGGTAGGAAACTGGATGGAAAGATCTGGAAGTGAAGATCTCGGCAAAGAACTTGGGAGATTTGAGAAACAGAATCATGAGCAGTAAGAGACCCAGGTTGGAATCAACTCTTTCATGTAGCAGCAGGATTCTGGACAAGTCACTAACTCACTCTGAGCCTCATTTCCTCATTTGTAGAGTGGAACTAGTAACTATATCTCCTCAAAAGGATTGTTATAAAGATTAATTGAGATAATGTATGAATACTTGGTTGCACAGAAAAGATGCTTAAACATCTGAACTATTGTTATTACTATTGTTGTTACTGTTATTCTACAGGCAGCAAATATAATAGAGGCCTTGAGATTTGAAAGGGCAAGAAGATGTTCTGACCTTCCCAAGATGGTGAATAAGACAGGATAGAGTGAGCCTGGGGTTAGGACTTAGAGATTATTTAGAATTTCCATATTTTCTTCTACTGAATTAGAATTTGTTACATTGTATTTTATGAGACAAATCTCTTATTTCCCCCACATTCTGACTTGAGTAATTCCACTTAAGTAGGAATTATTTAGGAATCTATTCTATGAAAATAATCATAGATTTGCACAGAGACTTAGTAACAAGGGTTTCCATGGAGCATTTTGTTTGAAGGGAATGAGAGAAAATTGGAAATTGCTTAAAAACCCAACAGTCCAGGATTGATGAAATCAGACATTATTATAAGACATGTCAGTCAGCATGCTTTTTGCTACAAATAAGACAATTCTTCCTTCCTCCTTATCCTTTAAATTAGGTAATTAGGTGATACAATATTTATTACCTAAAAAACAAACACAGAGTTAGAACTGGCTCCAGATGTGGAATTTCAAAGTCTATCTCAGTTTCTTGGTGCTTCTTGTTTGGACTTTGATGTGTTGGCTTTATTCATAGGTGGGTAGCAAGATGGCTGCAGCATTTCCAGCATCATGTCAAGACAAAACAACCTCCAGGGAAAAAGAGCCACTCCTCCTTCTTAGAAGCTCCAGCTGTTCCTCCCCTCTTGTGAATAATAGACGAAGTGAAAAAAAGCAGATTATAAAAATATAGGGCAAATTTCCCCACTTTTTTCCCAAGAAATATTTGCCAATTTTGTTTGTTTTGCTTCCAGATGAACTTTAGAATTAGCTTATCAATTTTTATAAAATACCCCATTAAGCTTTGATTGGGTTATTTTGGGATTTATCAGTTCATCTGGGAAGAAATGGACCCAACAGTTATTCTAATTGAGAATTAGAATTAGAAACAGACCCAACAGCTATTCTAATTGAGAATTAGTGATAGCATTGTTTGTACTATTGGAAAATAGGAAATAACTTCTTATCAATAGGAAATGGATGAATAAAACATAATATAGCCATACAACAGAATATCATACAGCAGTTAAAAAGAATGAGCTGGCAGCATAGGGTAGTACTAAAAGGTTTGATACCATTGATGTAAATTACAAAAAAAAAAAAGAACACACAGTACAATACTCTCTGCTGTTCACAAGTACATGCATATGTATGTGAAAACTATAGAAAGTCATTGGAAATATTCATCAAATTTATGATAATGACTGCCTCTAGGGAGCATGGAATAAGAATGAAGAAAAGGAGACCTTAACTGTATCTACAGTGTTTTATTTCTTTCATTTAAAAAATATTTGAAACATGGTATGCTGTGAGGGCAGAGAACTGGATTTTGGGGCAACAGCAGTGAAGGGGAAGAGTTTTACTTTAAAGCCCGTCATACATTTTATAATATGAATCATGTGAATTGTCTCACTGACTCAACATAAAACCATAAAAAGACTCTAAAATGCAACAATGATCTATTCTCAGTTGTACTTTTATTCTCTATATTTTTATATTAAAAAAAAGAAAAAACTAAATCAGGTGCGGTGGCTCACACCTGTAATCCCAGCACTTTGGGAGGCTGAGGCAGGCGAATCACTTGAGGTCAGGAGTTTGAGACCAGCCTGGCCAACATAGTGAAACTCCGTCTCTAGTAATAATACAAAAATGAGCTGGGCATGATGGCACATGACTCTAGTCCCAGCTCCTTGGGAGGTTGTAGTTCCAGCTACTTGGGAGGTTAAGGCAGAAGAATGGCTTGAACCCGGGAGGCAGAGGTTGCAGTGAGCCGAGATCATACCACTGCACTCCAGCCTAGGTGAGAGAGTGAGACTCCATCTTAAAAAAAAAAAAAAAGAGAAAAAACTAGTAATCTGCACCCAGGTAGTGGTGCAGGTGGTGCCATTGGTGGCAGCTGGAGGTAGCTAAAGAAAAGATGGAGGTGTCCAGGGTTGGTGGAGGTTGTCAGTGCTACAACTCCAGTGTGATATGTGCTCTTATTACTCTCTGTGTGAGCTTTACATGAATGTGTCCAATGTCAGATTCTGATAAGAGAAATCAAACAAATATAATTAAGGATAAATGCATAAGTCCTGGTGGACAGGAATGGAATGAGTTGCTCTTAACTTTTTTCTTCATCCCAGCTCCTCCACAGGCTTGTCTACCAGTTTCTCCCAGTCTAGACTGGTTTCCTATTGTCCTCAATCCAGACTTTTGTGCAAGAATTTGGAACTTGAGAAGAATGGACATGCCTCAGAAGAATGTTTTGCACTCTACAGTGTTCCTTGAGTAGTGATGCTGTGTGCTCTGATCTCATGAGTTTCCTCCCCATACACCATCAACATTTTTTCAAGACCACTTCCATACTATATGATGGGATGGAAGCCAGGTCTTTCTTTACCTGTCCTTTGTTCTCTTAGCTTCCCATCCCATCCTCTTCCAAGAAAGAACCAGACACACTAGGTGGTTTCTCAGGAGAAAACAAGCTAGAAGCCTAGAAGAACACCTATTTGCCTGAGATCAAGTGACAGACAGGAGTGACAACAGCTTGTTCCTAGAGGCCTATGAAGAAAGAGGCCACTGAGGCACCAGGCTGGTAGGGATGGGAGGTATAAATGAGAGAGAGAGAAAGGGATCTTTTGGGGAAGTAGAAAGAGGCAGTCCTGGGAGTTTTAGTGAAGTGCTGTGGATACTCTTTAATATTTGAAAGAGACAAGAAAGAAGATTAAAAACTCCTGGGCTCTGCTTCTTTAGACACAAGACTCCTCTGAAGCTGTAGTATAGAGACTTATATGCATATGATTATAATGGGCTGACTCTACAGGGCATGCAGTGGTCCTGGGGCTTTCTGTGGGATTCATTTAATCACAAATATAATTCCACAGCCCTGGAAGTCGGAGAGCCAGGGTTTCAGCTGTATGTCTGTGTAGGTCTGCCATGTGAGCTACTGCCTCTTCCTTTCTTCAGAAGATGCCATTTCAAGAAAATCATGGGAGCAGAAAATAGGAAAGCACAAACACAGGTAAAACAAGTAGCTATGTCCACTGTGCATGGAGATGGCAGATCTGTTAGTAGACAGGATGAAGAGAAAAGGTGAGAAAAAAAGCCACATTGCTGATGTGAAAAAGAAGAAAGTGGGTCTCTCAGCTCTTCCCTCCTTGTTTTTGCCCCTTTCCTAATACCAAGCAATGTATTTTTTGGGACCACATTCATCCCACCATACTTTAGAAGGATACTGTTGCCGTGTTCGAAGACCACTTGAAAAAATAATTGTTGTTATTCTGCTATACTTACTAAGGACAACAAAAGTATTTACATGCTAGGGATAGCATGCTAGAAAAATTGCTAAACAAATAGTATTTTTTTCTTCCATAAAATCGGAGTTGCAAAGAGCAATATATTAGGCATTTTCTTTGCCAAAGAACTTTAGCTATGATTTTCTGCTTCTTTAAAATTCATATTAATGATTGTAGAGACAAGGTTTCTAAGGGAAAGACTCTTTGCAACATCTTCTATGTATACCCTGGGTGTTTCTGTGTTGAATTTACTTAAGATTTAGGCTCTACAGTTTGATCTCAATCATGTAAAAATATATAGCAGGAAGGCTCCTGGGACAAACACTGAAGTGTTTATTATTAACTTTCTCTGGGCATTGACATTCTGGATGATTTTATTTTTTCATACTTCTTTCTATTTTCCATATATTTTACAATCTGTATTCATAGCTTCAAAAATAAAATAGTTGCTGTGAATAATCACTCTATGTAAGTATTTTATATATCACATGATCACAAGGATATAAAAAATTTATGAAGCAAGGAGAGTACAAGTAGAAAATGCCAAAATATTAACATTCTTATGGAGCTAGAATTCTTCTTTATTTTATAATTATTCTAAATGAACATGAACTACTTTCATAATAGAAAAAACATTATTTTAAGAAGGAATTTATTAAACTTGAACCAAAGAAATGGCAAAAGGGTCAAGCCACTTAGCATTTTCTCTCTCACAGTGGCATTCTGGAATTTTTTTGAAAGGACATGTTTTCCCCTGATATCAGTCTCTGGAGGTTGAAGGACATACCCTACACACCTCTCGCTTCCTTTAATAACTGATTTGAATGTATTATCCTCATATATTTAGAAATTCTCTTCAATCTCACTGTGATTCAGGTTAAAGCCAAAAATGCACTTGTGCCTGACTTAATAAGTCTTATGGAAAGTGTAGCTGAATTAATGTCTAATTCCCTGTTACTGGGGAAATCCAGCAGGAATACTGGTCGTATGCATATACCCTGGGAGAGCGCCAGGAAAGCTAGTCTTGACTAAATTGGGGAGGGGTCAGTGTTCTCAGGGGTCTGGAGGCTGACCACGATTAGAGGAAGCTCAGAGTGAAACTGCAGACTGTATCTGAGAAGGAAGCCAAGTTTAATATCTGAAAAACAGTGTTAATGTCAGCTCCAAGGGAGAGGCAGAAATCAGAAAAGATGGTAAGAAGGAAGAGATAAATTAGGATTTGGGGTGACAAAAAGATGCAGAAATTTGGTCAGGTAGACCTTGTCTGAAATTCCAGTTCGGCCACCTACCTAGCTTGGGCAGGTCACTTAACCTCTTTGATCCTCTGTTTCTTTGTATTTAAAATAGGTGTGACCCAGATATCATCCGAGGTCATCTTCTTCTTTGACCTTAACTAAGACTGGCTTTTGGGTGAAGTCTGTGCCCTCTTCTACCAGTCAGGAGTAGGACTGATTGTGATTTATTGAGACTCAAATGTATTAGCTTGAAAAA
The DNA here is from genome assembly GCF_049354715.1 of Callithrix jacchus. NCBI lineage: Eukaryota > Metazoa > Chordata > Mammalia > Primates > Cebidae > Callithrix > Callithrix jacchus. The sequence goes on along the minus strand of NC_133510.1, from coordinate 101,419,003 downwards.
GAGTTTTATTCTCTCCCCCAGCAAAGTCTGGCAATGGGCAGTCCAGAGCTTGCATGGTGGGCTGTAGCCGTCTGGGATTTAGGCTGCTCCCAGCTTTTCTTCCACCATCTCTAGAGTGAGGCTCCTGATCTCATCATTGCAAATGGAGTCTCAGCCATCAACCCATGCTTCAAGCAGCAGACAGAAAGAGAAGAGGAAGGTGAAAAGAGGAAAAGGGTGTACCCAATCTGTCTTTTATAGAAGTGGCCTATAAACAAGGCAGTCCCATCCATAAGAGGCCTGGCTGTTAAAGAGATCCCTTTATTGATCTACAGTGGAATAAAAATATCCAGCTTAGAGTGTGATATATATAGGTCTGGCACAAAAGCAATTAGCAGGTAATCAAGATTTAAAAAATAGCAGTAAGTGTATTATCGTTAAAGTTACATTAATATAGTAATGAGAAACTATAACTATTTTTGTGAAATTCAAAACAGGCCGAGAGTCATCACTGAATTGCCATGGATGCGCTCCGTTGGGTGCTGGTTGGGTGATATGACAGGTGCGTTAGTGAGATCAAAAGTGCAGGTTCACACCTGGCAAATGTGACTGTTCATAACTCCCTGTTCTTAGTCTTATTTCGTCCTTTAAGTGACTAAAATGTCATTCTTGTGTGAATTTCTTTTATATACAAATAATAATTGCTGAGATCTACTGAGGGCTAAATCCAGGACGGGGACAAAACTAAGCATGTTATCTCACTGAATTCTCAAATTCTAATGGACTTAGCATAGTGAGGCTGTTGAAGACCAGAATATGTCACTTCAAAATATGAAGAATGATTGCACCGAAGACAATTAAGAAGAAGCAGATGCAGGAACGCCTTCAACTTTCCCTTTACTTGCCTAAGAGCAGGACTTAGATTTACGAAGACGAAAGGTATTTCACCTCCCTCTCTACCAGGAAGAACAAAGCTTAACCACTGAAGGCAGCTTTAGCCCCTCATCAGCCTAACGATGGCACCAGAGGAATCCATTTCAACAAGCTTTATTAACTTACCTTTATCTGCCTGTTATTTGCTTTCCCCCAAGTTGTTGTCCCCAGAGACTCAAAGTCCTTTTCTTTGGTTTGTCCCTTCTCTAAAACTTTACTGTTCTTTGCTGAAGATACTGTATCAGCTGGAATTAAAAACCAACACCTCTTTGAGAACTATTCATTTTCTGGTATCTCCTATGTCTATATGAAATATACCAGTTAACTTGTTTTTCTCTTGCTAATCTGTCTTTGGTATTATGGGTCCATTCAAAGTAACAACCCATGGGGGTTATTATATTTTCTCTATAGTCAGTTCATGTTCCATGCATGGAATTGAGTGTTAGAGAGAGGAAGTCAATTTTTTTTTTTAAGATCACATGACTAGTAGGACTTAGAGATCAAAACCAAATCTTCACGCCTTTAGCATGAAGATGATGCTATATGCCCCCTAAGAATCCTTGTCATTGTTCTCAATAAGGATTATATCTGTGTGGGTCCAAAGACACCCCTCAAAACCAGTGTTCCCAAATGTGAACGTGAGCTTAGTTAGCTTTGTAAAGTTTAGCCTCTCCCAAGTGTTGGACGCATTGAGCCCCACAGGTAGGTTCTTGCTGCAGATACCTAGTTCAACAATGGCTTTTACACTTTGCCCATTAGTTCCAGTTTCACTTGCCAGTGGTTTCAAAGACTCTTCTACTGCTGTTATCTACTTCATATACATTGTTTCTTTCTAGCGTGTCAATTAGGTCTTGCATATTCTATGCATTTAACACAATTTCCCCCAATGCCTCAACTTACATTTTTCAAAGGACATTTGGGAGATGGAAATCTCTTCAATGTATTTTTCTGTAAGGACAATTTTTTTACAATCTCCTCTTTATTTTTCAAGGTCTTTTTCTTCCTCTTAATAAATCACTGATTCCTTAGCTGATGTCATTTCTTCACTAAATATAAAACCAACAAAAAAACAAAAACAGCAACAAAATCCCATGAAAATGTGACTAGCAAATAAATGTAATAGAAAACTAGCAAATAAACATGCAAATGTATTCAATCTACCTTGTAATCAGATAAATGCTAGTTTTAAAAATATAAGGAGGCACTTTACTTGCTTATTGTGTCAATAAAAATTATTTATAATTGATAATATCAAATATTTAGAAAATTGTGGTCAAATTGGTATTCTTTACTCCTGTGAAAATGATTTAGCTTCTAGAAAACAACATCTCACTATGTAGAAAGTGCCACAGAAATGTTCGTAAGTGTTGATCTAATAGTCCCATAGCTAGCAATGTTTCACAAGTAACTAATATGAAAGGGAAAACTCATATACACAGACATGTTCCTCTTAGTATTATTTATTTTAAAAGCCAAAAACTAAATATCTGCTTGTAAGAGAATGTCTAAATAAACGTGATGTCTTTAATTCTGGAGTATTATAGTCATTATATATGTGCAGTTATATGCTTATGATTAAATATTTATAGAAAGGAAACTAGTGTGTAGGCATACCATAATTATAATGATATGTAAAAATTAGAATAAATTTTTAAAGAAATTGATTTAGAAAATACTCATTACAAAGGCTTATCACAAGCAAATTTCCATTAGTAGCTGTTAAACTGGGTGCTAAATGAAGTAATTTTGTGAAGTATAGCTTGTTGTTTTTGTTGCTTATGACCCTTCTTTAGCCATTAGTATCACTCCCTGGAATTAGAGGTAAAGAATTGGAGCCTATCTGCACAGAAATATGGCCATTGTCTGGAAGACACCAAATCTGAAGGACACTAAATACATGGCTGTGGCCGATCTTAGACCCCATCCAAGTTCTAAATTTTCACTGTCACCAAAAGTTTGCACAGGTGATACGTTGTTGCACTGAAGGAATGTGATGCTTTTGCTAAACCAAATCTTCAGAGTCAGGCAGCAGGGGTAAAACTCCATGTACACACTTTTCAGAACTTAGTGTGACTTTCATGGAATAACCATGTAGAATTGGCTTAAAGGAAAGAATCTTCTTGCTCAAAGTCTCATCAAACACGCATCATCCCTTTGTGTCTCGACATCCAGCAGAGCCACCCATTGAGGCTCTTGGCTTTTACACTTCTAGATGATACTTGCAAATTCAAATTCTCCTAATTCGAAAATTTTTCTGCCATTGTCTCCCACTCTAGAATTTATTTCAAAGTGTTGACCTAAAGAAAGAGGCTCAGGCACAAAATATTAAAGATTTTACTTGAGCCAGAATGAGGACAGCCACCCAGGAAACACTTCCAACTTGTCTTGGGACATGCTCCGTCGGCTTTTGTTACAAGCAGGGTTTATTTTTATTTTATTATTTAAAAAATTTATTGACTTAATTACTTTAAGTTCTGGGGTACATGTACAGATCGTGCAGGTTTGTTACATAGATATACATGTGCCATGGTGGTGGTTTGCTGCATCCATCGCCCTGTCATCTACATTAGGCATTTCTCCAGGGTTTTAAAGGCAAAAGGGAGCAAGGAGTGGGCAGAGACAAAGTAGTTTGACAGGCATTCCACTGGTTTTCAGAAATAACCCTAACTAGTGATTGGCTATACATTGTTGAACTATAGGGTATGAGCTATGGTGTCCATTGCATGGGATTGTTGGATTAATTTATGGCTACTTGGTGTCAGTCTGTCTAGAGCCCACATAGCAAGGAGCTTCAGGAGGTGATTACTTAGCTCAGGGAAGTGAGAAGTGCCTGAAGTCACATTTCAATTCCTCCCTGGTCCTGATCATTTAAGAGGGGTCTCACATTCCTCAGAAAAAGCATTTCTTTTTTTTTTCTCAAGAGGAAACATAGAGGTACTTGAATGGCAATTTGATTGGCAACATTCTGAAAACTGTAATTGGCCGAAATCAGATAAAATATACACAAAAGACATGTGGCCAGGGGTATTTTAAAAATGATTCGAATTGATACCAAACATTTATTTTCCATTTCAGTTCCAAATTGTAAAAGTGTGATAGGGAACATATCCATTTAGGGGAAAAACTCTTGAGACATCTTGTAAAATGTATGCATGGAAGAAAAAAATTGAATATGTTAAAACAATCGAGTTATAGTTGTGAGTTTGAAACATTTTATTTTAATTTTTAAAACTTTCAGAACTATATATTTCTGTTTTTTTTTTTTTTTTTTTTTTTTTTTTTTTTTTCAGTATCACTCTGTTACCCAGGCTGGAGTACAGTGGCACAATCGCAGCTCACTCCTACCCCACCTCCTAGGTTCAAGGGATTCTGTAATCCCAAATACATGGGATTATAGGATTACAGGTGCATCCACCACTCCTGGCAAATTTTTTGTATTTTTATATAGGGGTTTTGCCATGTTGGCCAGACTGGTTTTGAACTCCTGGCCTCAAGTGGTCCACTGGCCTCAGCCTCCCAAATTTCTGGGATTACAGGTGTAAGCCACAAAGCCTAGCCTGAACTATGTATTATTTCTACTGAATAAAAATGAAAATAATTCAAGTTGATCCTTAAGAAAGCCAAATACCTCCTATTTGTATTATCCTCAGTAATAAAAAATCTATAAAAATGCATAACATCTTTGAAAAAATCAAAGATTTTTCAATGTATGAAGATTTTTTATTACTGAGGATAATACAAAATTGGTTCTATACATTTAGAATGCCAAGCTTAAAAGCATTTCTCAAAACTATTTTGGAAGAAGGCAGTATCAAAAGAGTAAATGTATAGGCTTTAATGGGACAAATGCATGGATTTAACCACATTCTATGCATTTGTTTCAAAAGAAATTATATTTTTTATAGGCTCATCTTATGCACTGAATTATCTAATTTTCTTTTAAAAGAAAGAGTGTTTTGGTTAACTACTGTTAGAACAATGCTGCATGAGATCTTAGCAATATACATCAGTAAGCATCTAATTAGCTGATGGATGTGTAGGTTGGGCATCTGTTGGCTCATCTGGGCCGGGCTCAGCTGGATATCTCTGCTTCAAGTTGCAGAAACTGGGGTGGCTCTGCTTCTGTAGGTCTAGGCTAAATCAGCTCCACATATCTCTCATTCTCCCTAGTGCAGCCATCTAGTGGGACAAATTCTTCTCATGGTGATACAACAGAGCAAGAAGACAAATAGACATATTCAAATTTAGACTTTGAACTGTTGGTGCTTTCCTCCAGCCACTGATGAAAGCAAGCCACATTGTAGAGCCCAACATTAAAGCCAGGAAATACATTCTGCTCATGAGGAGGTCATGGCAAAGAAGGGGTAAAGAACTGGAACTGATGATTCAATCCACCTCAAGAGGGTGAAAAGATGTCATAAAGCTAGAAAATGGTCCAATGGCAAATTGGGTACCCAGATTGGAGAGGGTGATTGTGACATTGTGATTTAATAAGAAATACGTATCTATTTGGTCTCTGCCCCTGGTTCCTGGTACACAGCTTCTAAAACCCTTGAAATCTCTGTGGTGATGAGTGTCTTGAGGTGACTGGTGGCTGGGGTCCGCCAATAGCTTCAGGATGGGGCAGGTCACCAGAAAGACATGGCATGAGTAGGGGGTTGGAAGCTTCAACTCATCCCTCTCCACCCCCTGGAAGAAGAAAGGGGCTGAAGGCTGAGTTAATGCCAGTGATATAATCAACCATACCTATGTAATGAAGTCTTCATAAAACACAAAGGACAGGGTTCAGGGAGTTTTCAGGTTGCCGAAGACTTGGAGGTGTCTGGTGGGGGCTGTGCCCGGGGAGGTGTGGAAGCTTCTTTCCCCTTTCCTCATACCTTTTCCTGTGCATCTCTTCCATCTGGCTATTCATCTGTATCCTTCATAATATCCTTTATAATAAATGGGACTGAAAACATAAGCAAAGTGTTTCCCTGAGTCCTGTGAGTCTCTCTAGCAAATTAATTGAACATGAAGAGGGGGTTGTGGGAACCCAGGTTTATAGCTGGTTAGTTAGAAGCACATGTCACAATCTGGGGCTTGCAATTGGCATCTGAAGTGGGGTGGGGGGGAGTCTTGTGGGACTGTGGCCTTAAAATGAAGAGTCTGGTGCTATCTCCAGGTAGATAGTAGAAGAATTAAGTTATGGGATATCCAGTTGGTGTCTGCTGGAGAATTGCTTGGTTTGTGGTAAACCCAACACACACCTGGTCACAGAGCCTTATGATATGGTTTGGCTTTGTGTCCCCACCCAAATCTCATCTCCAATTATCATCTCCACGTGTCGAGGGAGGGAGGTGATTGGATCATGGGGGTAGTTCCCCCAGGCTGTTCTTGGGATAGGGAGTGAATTCTCACGAGATCTGATAGTTTAAAAATGACAGTTTTTTCCCCTTGCACTCTTATACTCCCTTCTGTTGCGTTGTGAAGAAGGTCCCTGCTTCCCCTTCACCTTCCGCCATGATTGTGTTTCCTGAGGCTTCCTAGCCATCCATGCTTCCAGTCAAGCCTGCAGAACTGTGAATTGATTAAACTTCTTTTCCTTGTTAATTACTCAGTCTCAGGTAGTATTCTTCATAGCAGTGTGAGAACATATTTATACACCTTCTGTGCTGTATTGAGTGAGCACATGAGCATAGGAAAAACCAATCTCTTGCAGTGATATTTGGAGCAGTGGTCATTCTGCTGGCCTTTTCTTCAGCTGACTGATTGTCCTGACTCTTTTCCTCTCCTTGGTCAGCTTGGGAACATATGGGCCCCAACTTACAGAAAATAGAGTGGTTGTCTTATAATGAGTCCTTCCATTTGACCAAAGCAGTACAAGTTTTTTGAATGCTGTTGCAAGTAAAAATTTTAGAAAAAGAAATATAGATTTTCTTTTTCTAGTCCAAAAGAAGACCAGCCTGTGCCAGGCTAAGAGTGTTTGAAGGATCTTGGTTGCCCAAACGGAAACACACACAGTTGTCTGCTATCAGATCAATGCTAGCAGAGAGAAGAGTGTTTGTGCCCCACAGCAAGGGAATATGAACAAAAGAACTTCATTGGCTTTCTCCATCACCTAATTTGACATTGATTTCCAATTTTAAAAAAGGAGCCCAAAGTTAATCCCTATGGAGTCAAATCTGACAATAGAACAGCTACTACCTCAGTGCAGATGGCAATTTTTCTTAGCGGACTTATGAAAAAAGAAGGGGATCTTTTCTCTCTAAATAAAAACTGCTCATTTAAGACCTTTTCTGTTTTTTCTTTTGAGACAGAGTTTTCACTCTTGTTGCCCAGGCTAGAGTGCAATGGTGCAATCTCGGCTCACCGCAACCTCTGCCTCCTGGGTTCAAGTGATTCTCCTGTCTCAGCCTCCCCAGTAGCTGTAATTACCAGCATGTGCCACCACACCCAGCTAATTTTGTATTTTTAGTGAAGACAGGGTTTCTCTATATTGGTCAGGCTGGTTTTGAACTCCCAACAGCAGGTGATCCGCCTGCCTTGGCCTCCCAAAGTGTTGGGATTACAGGCGTGAGCCACCGCGCCTAGCTATTTAAGATCTTTTCTCCTCAAGAGCGTCTACTCTACTCAAGAAGCTACTAGCATCTTGATTGTTGAAAATTCTAGATTAAAAGCAAATTACATGAATACAAAAAGAAAGTAAACTTCTCTAGATGATAAGACAGATGTACCTTAGCCAGATATCATAAATCTTCTCACTCTAAGAGAATAAAATTTCAAGTTCTGGTCATGGTGCTGACTGACTCAGTGGCTTTGAGAAGTATTTTAGAATCTTTTAGCCTCAGTTTACTTTTCTGTAAAGTGAGAGAGGCTGGCTGCAGATGTTACTATGTGGTTGGCTTCCTTTGTGGGAGAGCAGGTGCTCATGATAGACCAGGGGCTGGTCTTCCATTTTGCAAGTAGAGAAATTTTGGAAACAAACACAAACTAAATCAAATGCATGTAGTAGCAGGGTTTCGAAGGTGGTCTCTAGAGTCAGACCATTTGATGGGAATACAGGCTCTATCATAGTTGTGTGACCTTGGACCAGTTACACAAACCCTCTGTGCTTCAGTTTATACATGTATTATATGTGTAAAAATACTACCTACCTAGTAGGGATGTTACCTAATGTATGCAAAATGGTTAACCCAAGGTTGGTTTATGATAGGTGCTCAAGAATTTTTTTTTTTTTTCGAGATGGAACCTTGCTCTGTCATCCAGGCTGGAGTGCAGTGGTGCTATCTCAGCTCATTGCAACCTCCACCTCCTGGGTTCAAGTAATTCTCCTGCCTCAGCCTCCCAAGCAGCTGGGATTACAGGTGTGTGCTACCATGCCCAGCTAATTTTTGCATTTTTAGTAGAGATGGGGCTGTTGGCCAGGCTGGTCTCGAACTTGTAAACTTAAGCAATCCACCTTCCTGGGCCTGCCAAAGTGCTGGGATTACAGGTGTGAGCCACTATGCCCGGCTGATGCTCAAGGAAGGTCAGTGCACATTCAACTACTTAGCTGGCAGCTCCCTTCCTCTTTTTTAAAATCATGTTAATTTTGTTCATGTTTCCACCCCTCCTCCATGCAGCACTTGAGCCTCAAGAGAGGCTAATTGACGCACGCGCACACACACACACACACACACACACACACACCCCTATTTTTTTCTGGACCACCCCTCTAGTGGGTGTGAGGAGGGGTTGAGAATGTTTTCTAGTAAGTTCTCAGGTGATGCTGATGTTGCTGGTTTAGGAACCATGCAGAGAATCTCTGGTTTCATCCAGTCATGATGTCAGACCCCCTGCCTTGCATGGTTGGTCTAGGAAGACAGCAGAAAAAGCTTACCAGGAGCTTCTAGGGAAGGAGCTTTTTATAGTTAAGAGAGTGATGAGATTCAGGACATGCTATTCTGAAAAATGGCACCTTGGCATTTCAGAAAACAGCAAAAGCAGGAAGGTCTCTCTCTCTCTCTTACCTTCTCTCCCGCTTCTTCCCTGCTGACCTTCCCCTGAAGGTAGGCCAGAAAATCCTCATTTCAGATAAAGGACTTCTCTCCCTATACCCAAAGAAAAGAAATGTCATCCTCTCCAAAGACACAGAGACACCAAGAAGAATCTGAACAAATAGTTTTGCTGAGTTCTTCCAGTTTATTACCATTGGATCATACCCTTCTGTTCCCCAGTCATCCTTCTGCAGCCTAACTGTCCATAAAAATACAGTCTTCCCTGTTTCTTTGGGTCTTCACTTCTGCAGGCTCCTGTGTAGCCTACAATTTATATTAAATAAATTTGTATGCTTTTCTCTTGTTAATCTTTTTTTATTTTTTGTTATAGGTGCCTTTAAACTGCCTTTGCAAAATTATGACGATGGGAAATCTAACATAACCGACTCTATCTTGCTTCTAATTTCACAAGCTGACAGTTTTTGCTCATTCCTATATGTAGGCTAACCTAACTTTGGAAGAAATTTAGTTTATTAACTTTAGAGCAAGGATGATAATAGCCCCTGACAGAAAAAAAAAAATGTCTGGAAGTGAGTGGCTGTAGTTTCCATGGTTGTTTTTCTTTTTCTTTCTTTCTTTTTTTTTTTAATTAAACATGTAGTATTGGTTTGTGTCTTTAAAAATTTATGTAAATGGCAAGCCCATATATACAGATCATCGTACAGAGCATCTTGTACTTTGTTTTTATCCATCAACATTTTCTCAGGTTTTAGTTTTTTTGTGGAGGGGCTTCAAGATGGCTGAGTAGAGGCATCTCTTACTTGCCTCTTCTAAGAAGAACCGAAATAGTGAGCATATAATCACACTTCAAATAGATCGTCTAAGAGAGAACACTGGAATTCGACAGAGAAGTGACAGGAAACACCTAAAGCAGGGAAGGAGAGGGAAGCGAGGAATCCTGTTTGGCCAAGATCAGCTGGGAGCTGGGAGAGACTCCCCAATATGGGGACAAGGTAAATGAGAGATCCCTGGTGGTCCACATTCCCACCATGAACCCCCCTGCAATTCTACCACGGGAGAGCCTCTCGACACAGTGGCCCCAAAAGTAACATGGTGGCTCCCTGGAAACCGTGGCAAGGCACTGCATTAGAGACAGAGCTTATCCTGGGTCCCACACACTGCTAAGTAGTGGTCGGATGGTGCCATGTTAAAAGGTCAGCCCCCACTGGACTGTGTTTTGCCTGGCAACTGGGATGAGGCAGTAATCTAGCACCAACCCACCCTCCCTGGCCCCCTGCAGAGGGGCAGCTGTGCATTCTTATCTGCCCCAAGGGCAAATTCCACTGCCCATAACTGCTGTGGCTGCAGACTGCAATTGGTTGAGGCACAGGGGAAAGTCCTTGCTCCCTGGCTGCCAGAGCACAGTGTCCAGTGGCCTGGGGATTAGCCAGCCCTCTCCACCACCAGTGGGACCTGAGCACTCCTCCTGGGGTCTGAAGTTGGGACCACTCAACCTGCTGCTACCACCATAACTGCCACTGATCTGCATGTGCCACATGTGGGTCTGGGGACTGGCCTGCTTGGCCTGTCACAGCCACTGCCAACACCAGTGTGGACCACTTGGGTCCCCAAGCTACTGACATCACCCATGCCACACACACTTCCCAGGAGCTTGGGAACCTGCTTCCATGCCTGGCCCACTGCTACCATTCCTGGGAACAAGCCAACCGGAAGCCCAAGAATCAGCCTACCTGGACCTGCTAACAGCAGTATGTATGCTGCCCAGGGTCCCAAGTACAGGCATGCTCAGCCCACTGCTGCCACTGCTGGGGCCTGAAGACTGGCCTACCTAGTGTCCCAGTCCCCAGGGAAACTTCATCACAGTCTCCACTAGCAACTGCATCCTGTCATCTTGGAAATCACAGACACCACCGATGCTGTTTATAGCCAAAGAAATTCTACAAAGACTAATCATCAGGGAAATGCAAATCAAAATCACAGTAAGATATCATCTTACCCTAGTTAGAATGGCTATCATTAAAAAGACAAAAAAATACCCCTGAAGTTGGCAAGAATGTGGAGAAAAGGGAACACTTATACACTGTTGGTGGGAATGTAAATTAGTGCAACCACTGTGGAAAACAGTTTGAGATTCCTCAAACAACTAAAAATAATCATCAGGGAAATGTAAATCAAAACCACAATGAGATACCATCTCATACCAGTAAGAATGGCTATTATTAAAAAGTCAAAAAACAACAGATGCTGGTGAGGCTGTGGAGAAAAGGGAACACATACACTCTTGGTGGGAATGTAAATTAGTTCAGCCACTTAGATAGCAGTTCAGAGATTTCTCAAAGAACTTAAAACAGAACTAACGTTTGCATTCCCATTACTTGGTATATATCTGAATTAGTTTGTTCTTACATTGCTATAAGGAAATACCTGAAACTGGGTAATTTATAAAGAAAAGAGGCTTAATTGGCTCACAGTTCCAATGGCTTGGGAGGCCTCAGGAAACTTACAATTATGGCACCTCTTCACAGGACGGGAGGAGAGAGAATGAGTGCTGAGAAAAGGGAGAAGCCCTTTATAAAACCATCACATCTTCTGAGAACGCACTCACTATCAAGAGAACACTATGGGTGAAACTGCCCTCATGATTTATTTACTTCCACCTGGTCCTGCCCTTGACATGTGGGAATTGTTACAATTCAAGGTGAGATTTGGGTAGGGACACAGAGCCAAACCATATTAATAATGAAAAGAAAAAAAATCATTTTACCAAAAAACACATACTATGTCCCTTGCACACTAGTCACAATAGCACATGGAATTAACCTAGGTGCCCATCAATGGTGGATTGGGTAAAGAAAATGCGGTATACGTATACATACTACAAAGCCATAAAAAAGAAAAAATTATGCCCTTTACAGCAACATGGATTCAGCTGGAGGCCATTATCTTAAGTGAAATAACACAGAAACAGAAAACCAAATACTGCATATTCTCATTTACAAGTAGGAGCTAAATATTAGGTACTCAGGGACATAAAATGGCAACAGTAGAAACTGGGGACTACTAGAAAGACAAAGAGGCAGGGGGCAAGGGTTGAAAAACTTTCTATTTGGTACTATACTCAGCACCTGGGTGACAGAATCATTGGTACCCAAGCCTCAGCATCATACAGTATACCCAGGTAACACACCTGTGCATGTATCCATTTACTCTGAAGGAAAAATTAAAACCCTGAAAATAAAACTGCCATATGATCCAGTCATCCTAATACTAGGTATTTATCAAAGAAAAAGAAAAAGAAATCAATATATTGAAGAGCTATCTACACTCTTATGTTTATTGCAGCACTATTCACAATAGCCAAAATACGGAATCAACTTAACTGCATACCCATGGATGAATGGATAAGGAAAATGTGGTATAAACACACAGTAAAATATTATTCAGCCATGAAAAAGAATGGAATCCTGTCATTTGCATCAACAAATGAATGGCTGGATGGAACTGGAGACCATTAGGTTAGGTGAAATAAGCCAGGCACAGAAAGGTGGGAAGGGTGTATGTGTGGGTGTTGAGGGGGGTTGGAGAAAGGTTGGTTAATAGGTAGGTACAAAGATACAATTAGATAGAAGAAATACATTCTGAAGGTTGATAGCAAAGTAGGGCAACTGTAGTCAACAATAACGTATTTTTCAAAATAGCTAGAAGAATGAACCTGAAATGTACCCAACACACATAGAAATGATACATACTTGGGTGATGGATACCCTAAGTACCCTGACTTGATCATTCCACGTTCATGCATGCAACAAAATTTCGCATGTACCCCCAAATATGTTTGAGCATAACATAGACAAAACCCCAAGTGATTTAGTTTATTGTAGTAGCTTAAAGTGTTTCATTTTATGAGCAGACCACATTTTCTTATCCATCCTGATAAGCATGTAACTGCTCTAGGGTAGCTACCCAAAATTGGAACTGCTCCTCTGATAGTGGTATGCATCAGCTCAGCAGCTTGCTAGGTAGAGCAGAATTGCTCCCCAAAGGGCTACAGCAATTCGTCCTCTTACTAGGCACATTGAATTTCCATTTCTCACATCCTTGCCAATACTTTGTATTAATACACTTATTATTTTTAAAAGGTTTTACGAAAGACATTGTGAAAAAATAGACCATACCTCCATTAATTTTTAAGGCTTTTTTTTTTTTTTTTTGTCATAAACCAAGTCACAATACGTAAACCCAAGTCTGTTTCTGGGCTCTCTATTCTGTTCCAGTTGTTCCCTTGCTCTATGATAGGACTTTAAAATGAATCCTGACATCTCTGAGTGTAAGTTTTCCTTCTTCAAAATTGTCTTGGTTTTTTTTTTGCCCTTTCTTATTCTATAGGAATTTCAGCATCAGCTTGACTAACTCTGTGAAAAACCCAGGAGGATTTGACTGCAATGCATTGACTTGGCTGATTAATTTGAAGAGAATTGCCAACTTAAAAATACTGAGTCTTTCTTACCCATGAACATGCTGCATTTTTCCATTTTTTTTCAGATTTAAAAAAATTTATATCCTTCAGTAAAATTTTATGCTGTTTTCATAATGCTAATACATATCTTTTGCTAGCTATGTTCCTATGTACCTTATATTTTTGTTGCTACTGTGACTGATAATAGTTTTTAAATTACATTTTCTAATTGGATGTTGCAGGTGTATAGAGATGTTATTGATTTTTGTATATGACTTTATATCCAATAAGTGCTTACTGCTTTTAATGGTTTATATATTCTCATAGATTTTTCTACATGAACAATACTATTATCTGTGAATAATGACAGTGTTGATTCTTCCTGTCCAATCTTTACATCTCTTTTTTCCTCCCTCTGGTCTTTGCTTTAGCCAACACATCCAGGAAAGTGCTGAATACAAGCGGTGTGTTAATGGACATAGTTATTCTTTAAAATGCAATGTTTTAAACATTTTACTACTTAGCATGATATTTGCCAAAGGTTTTTGGTAAATACCTTTATCAAGTAAAGAAAGTTCCCCTGAGTACTGGTATCTAAGAGTTTTTATAATAAATGGATATTGAATTTCACCTATTCTTCTGAATTTTTGGGATTATCATATAGGTTTTTTTTCTTTTATCAATTAGGATTGTGTATTACCTTTATTGATTTTCTAATATTAAATCATCTCTTCATTCCTGGGATAGGCCTTAGTAAGTCATGGGGTATCTATTTTTAAATGCCTCAGTGCATTTATTTGCTAATAAATTATTTACATCTTTTATCTTTTACTGTCTATGTTGATAAGTGAACTTGGCCTGTAATTTTCTCTTTTTATATGATCATTCTCCAGTTTTGGGCACTAAGTTCATTAACTTTATATGATAAACCAAGGAGTTTTTCCTTTCTATATGCTTAGTAACAGTTTATGCTTAGAATAAGTTAGGAAACACTACTCCTTAAAGGTTTGAAATATACTTATACAATCATTTCAGCTCTTATTTGGGGGTGAGGAAGAGCATAGGTTGTTAATTACTGGATTTAATTTTTTAAATAATCATGTGTATTCAGGTTTTTATATTTCTTATGAGAAAATTTTGGCAATTAAAATTTCTAAAAATGTATGCCTCTCTGGGTTTCAAATTTATTGGCATTAAGTTGTTCATAGTATTCTTAAGGTGCTTAAAATTTCTAATATGTCTGTAATTACGTGTCTTTTCTCATGTCTAATGTGGATACTTTGTACGTTAGCTCTTTTTCTTATTCAGTCTTACTAGAGGATTAGCTTGTTTCCAGTCAGTACAAAGATTTAGCCTTTTGCTCCATTGATCATCTTTTATTTTTATTTTTTATTATGTGTTGAATTTCTACCCTTAACTGTTTTATTGCCTTTCTCATACTCCTTTGAGTTTACTGTTTTCCCTTTTCTAATTTTTTGAATCCAATGAAGTTCATGACTTTTTAAAAATTTTCTAAGACTAAATGTATTCAATATCCTCATGAAAGTTGTGATTTTAAGTATCCAATAGTATAAAAAGTACAAAACAGACCTGTGGATTTTGAATATATTGATACAAAGTGCATGACTACATGCAGTACATCCTACAGGTAAAGGGAGGTAGAAGGGGAGAAAGAAGACTGTGGCTGAGGCCTAGTAATAAATAAATAAATACAGATGCAGAGATGATTCACACTATGGAATATCCTACCACCAGTACTGCAGCCAAAATAGACAAACTTTTATTTCACAGTAACTCTGGGGGCAGGATAATAATGGCTGGACTCTTGTAATTCACCTCAAAGACTGTGGGAGAGCCAACCCACGTCACTATGTAGTCTGTGCATGTGGTGACTTGTGACATGTAGTTTTTTCCAAAAGGAGGAAATATAAAATATGTCTAGATTAACAATAAAACTATGCGGTTCCTATAAGAGGTGGCACATTCCTTATTGTTATACTATCCAATTAAAAAAATCCTGTTTAAAAAATAAGCAGTGAGTTATGTTACTTGAAGGCAGCAAATGCTTCTTCCTCATTATGAAAAGTCTAAACTGGTGACTTTTTTTCCTGAACATTTAGAAAAGAGGCAGTGAGAGTACTTTGGTTTGGGTTCAAGTGAGAGGCTTTTGATGAGCATTTTAGAATTGAAGAACCCTAAGTTCAGGCTAACTCAATGTTCAGAAAGCCTGACTAAAAGAAGCCAAACCAAAACCAGTCCACTTATCATTAACATCACGCCTCTTTTCTTCTAGTAAATTTTACTTAAAATACAGAGAGGAAAAAAAACCTAATGGGCTAAAACAAGTCAAACACCCACTCTTCACAGACAAAACCTTCGCAAAGGTCAGCTGAAGTAATCCAGACCTAAAACTGACTTGTGCACATTTTCAATGAAGTCATCTAGCAGTCGTGTAACACAAACAAAAGTCAATTATTTATGCACTTGGCAATTCCTCTTAGAAATGTGCCCCAAGAAGGATTAGCCTTTGTTTTGGGCCATCCTGAGGATTACACGTTTGATTTTTGCAATAGTTTATCTTTTTGGCTTGTTTGTTTAATTGAGGCAGAGTCTCGCTCTGTTGCTTAGGCTGGAGTGCTGTGGCACGATCTTGGCTCACTGCAACCTCTGTCTCCTAGGCTCAAGCGATTCTCCTGCTTTAGCCTCCTCAGTAGCTGGGATTACTGGCATGTACCATGATGGCCACGTAATTTTTGTATTTTTATTAGAGATGGGGTTTCACCATGTTGGCCAGGCTGGT
The DNA here is from genome assembly GCF_049354715.1 of Callithrix jacchus. Taxonomy (NCBI): domain Eukaryota; kingdom Metazoa; phylum Chordata; class Mammalia; order Primates; family Cebidae; genus Callithrix; species Callithrix jacchus. Next base: position 101,402,859 of record NC_133510.1, on the reverse strand, counting down.
CTTGAACTCCTGACCTCCAGTGATCCACCCGCCATGGATTTCCAAAGTTCTGAGACTACAAGCGTGAGCCACCACACCCTGCCTCTGATAGTTTAACATTTTTAATAGAATGTGTTCTCTGTTATGTGGTAATGCTTTGGTACTGTTCACATAGGGTCTTGCCTATCCTAAAGACTTGCCATTTCTCCAAGAGGAGCACTGATTCTGCTTTAGAAGTTTCATAAAAATTAAAATATTTATCAAATATTAATATGAAGAGAGGTGGCACAGGATGCAACATATACTGTCATCTTTTTGCATGTTTAGAAATTATTTTTTCCTTTAAGCTGTTTACAACGGAAAGCACAGTTTGTCCTGCTTAATAATCAGTAGTACAGGTTTGAATCATTGGAACCTTGGCAAGGTCTTAATATTTCAAAATGATTAACAACAATCTCTAGGGTCAAGTCCATGTTAAGTGAGTTATGACAAATTATTATGAGGGAAAACAAGTGTAGCCAGCCACCTTAAAAAATGCCCCAACCACTGCTTCTCAATATAGAAAGACTCAAACTACATACTGTTTAGCATATGCCAAATCCCATCTCTGTCCCCTGAAATTCCCCTAGTTTCATTCATTAGAAGGGTATTAAAAAAAGACTTTTAGCAGCATTTGGATTTCTTGTGAAATATCCAGCATCTTAAAAATCATATACAATATTTTTTTTCTTAAGCTAGACACCAGTTTCAGAATCTGTGGGACTGGGGGGAAAATAACCCATTCAAAAATATTCTAGAAGTTGTTTTCTGGCAGAGTAGTAGGTATCTAATTAAAAATAGGAGGGACAGTTAGTTGCTTTGTGGTCTTTTCCGTTTTTGTTCCGTGTTTCTACTCCTGAGTGAGAAGGGCAGAGGCTATGGCCCCTGCCCCTTTGGTTTCTCAGTAGTTGCTTTCATATTCCTGCAGCAAGGCTTGAACAGATGTGTGTTGATGAGGACTTCCCCAAAATGGTCTTTATAAATAATCCACAACGTATCTTCTGTGTTTTTCAGTCCCTGAGATCTAAAAAGAAAAACAGCTGGTGTTCTGGTAGAACCAGAAGCCATCTCCATAACTGAGCCACAGTCTGACTGGTCGCTCTAACAGGGAGGCACTTGAGGTGGTACGGTGAGCATCCTCACTGGGACCTTTACCTTCCTTCTGCAGTTCATCGGTCACGTTGCTTTTTATCTTGTTCTCAGATACAGTTTTCACTCTCATTGGTTTCAATGTAGTCTTTAGACTGGGTCTAGCCCTGCATCTGCCACATGATTCCAGGGTTTTTTTGATCCTGCTAGCAGTGCCTTCCATCTTTCCACAAGTGGGAGATAGGCATACTATTCTACCTTTCTAGGTTCTCCCTTCCTTTTTTGCATGCATAGTTGACCTAAAAAGTCTAAATGTAGTCAGTATCTTTATTCTTTACATAAAAAAAGCTGTAGATATTTCCTTTGATATTATCGTATGGTATTTAATTCCATCTTTAAAAACACACATGCACAAGATCAGTCAACACTTTTGGCATTGTTTTATACAGTCAGTGCTTCACCTATTTCTTCACTTTCTTTACTTTCATTTCTTCATTGTAGATTTATTTCCTTCTTCCTAAGAAACATCCTTTAGTATCTGTGTATGGTAACTTTTTTCAATATCAGTCATTGTTAATCTGAAATGTCTTAGTTTGCTCTCATTAGTTTAGAAAATTAAGTTATAAATAAGATATAATAAAATACACACCATTCAGTTCAATATGTTCTGACAAACCACCATCAAAGCAAGATTTCCATCATCCTAAAAAATTCCCTTGTGTCTCCTCCCATCAATTTCCTGCCCTGCTCCATTCCAGAGACAGCCACTCTTCTGTTTTCTATCACTATTAGATTAGTTTTGTCTCTTATGGAACTTCATATATGTGTATGCATATATGTATGTATGTGCTCTTGGATTTGACTTCTTTTGCTTGCAATGTTTTTGTAATTCAGCCATGTGTTGTGTGTTTAGTACTTAATTAAAGAAAATTGTGAAAAAAAAGAAAATTGTATTTCATTATGTGACTATAACATTTGTTTATTCTTCCTTCTGTTGACAGTGGACAGTGGATTCTTCTACAGATCAACTTTTTCCCTAGCCAGGTGGGTCTGTTGTTTGAGAATTTAAACAACCATTTAGGAAGCCAAACTCCATTCTCTTTCCCCATCTAATTAATATTAGCTATTCACTTCCTAAACTCTCATTCTTCTCTTCTCTTTCAAATTTCTTACCTTTCCCTGGATTAAATATACAAATGCTACCCCCAGTTTCTTCAGTTTTTTTTTTTTGTCCAGTATCTCAAAATCCAAGACTTTTACTGAGGTCACAATTGCTTCCAAATTATTCAGCCGTGGTTAGGACGGGTAGGAGCATGAGATAACTGTTAATGGGATTCCTTATGTAAAACAATCAGTTATAACATTTATGAAGAATTTACTATGTGGTAGATGCTTAGTGAAGTACTTTACCTAGATGATCTCATTTAATCCTCCACAGAATTCTGGGATTACTCCCACTTTACAGATAAGGACACTGAAGCTTAGTTAAGCTTAGGAGATGACACCATCAGGTGAATCATGAGTTTGAATTTGAACTCAGCCTCTCTCTATACCTTGCATTCTTAAACATTGTTTTGCATTGCTGGACAGAAACTATACTTTTAGCTTATTGAGGCACTGTCATGCATTTTACCGGGATAATTTTTTAGGATATTTTTCTTTCTGGAGCCAAGGTACTTACTAGCTATCTGCAGATCTTTCTTTCTGTTTCGTGGCCATGGGATATTGTGCTTTCTCCAGGATGTGTGGCTCACATTCTGGGGAGAGACTCATTTCTATGTGAATTTCTTTTGTTCAGAGATCTTTAACCTTTCCTTTCTCCTTAGTGGTAACCAGCTTTCCAGTGAACCAGAAGGAGACCAGAGGGATGAATTAAATCTGCCTCTACAGGCAGGCCAAAGTGCTGTTCTCCTGGCTTCTGGAAGACCTTTGGGTTATTTAGTGGTTATTTTCACAACCCAGCTGGGCATTCAGTGAGAGAGCCTCTTGGATTAATTAAGCAGTGGTAATTAACTGAGTTTCGGGCCTCAGTGGAGTGGCTGTAGGTGGTAATTTCCCAGTTACTACGACGACAGCTTTAAATCTCTCAGACAATCTTACACATTTGTTTTTGAACCTTAGAAGTAGCACAGCAGATTTCCCAGAGAAATTTGGAGTCCTGCTTATGTGAATAAAGATAATAAATATAGATGAGGTAGATAGGCCAATTGGCTACTTGTAATTCAAGCTTCCTCAGATTGTCCATGAACTCATGATATAAGGAAGAAATCCCTAAAGCATAGTGAATGGAGATGAAATATGTTGAGGTTTGGTTTCTAGATCAAATGTGAAATGGAAGGAAAATGCAGTTGTTGAAATAATTCAGGTCAATTGCATATTAGAGAGAGACTAAGCACCACAACAAAAATAACCAAGAAGAATGGGAAAGGTAAGAAATATGAGACTCTGGTTTTGAGCCATACACGATGAAGGGCAATAAAGTACAATTAAGTTCAGATGGAAAGGGTATAGGCCAGGAATATTCGTCTTTGTTTGGAGAGCCATACCCCTGAATCACTAATGAACAATTTGGAAGATAACACCAGAGTTTGATTTATGCTCGCAAAGAATGACTTAGTTTTCTGACTAAGGAACCAGCAACAATAGAAAGCCTCTAGGTAGAATTCGAGAATGTTCTCCTGTCCAAACTCCAGATCGGTGGCAAACAGAGAAATGGAACAATGCACGTTTTGGTTTTATAATACCCATGGGAGATCTCTTCCCTTTTTGTAATCTTGAAGAAAACCCTTGACTGTGTCAAGGGGCAATCATCATGAAGTGTAGGGTGGATACACACTCGTATATAGAGGTGACCTACCCACTGGCTTCATGGTCTGCTGAATGCCAAGTACTTACTACCTAGAAAGTTATTTCTCTTCAGCAGCCATGACTGAGGGGAGAGAGAGAAGGAGAAGTATCCTTTTGGGTTAGGAGACAAGGCAAACTCCCCTGTTCCCTTCTGGGTCTGGGATAGAATGTGGGGAGAAGGGAATGTTCTTTAGCTACTTATTTTCTTTCAAACCTGATTTTCTTTCAGACTTTAGGGTGTGGGTCAGTGTAAAAGGCCCTGGAAGTTACTCAGAGTCCAGCCTTAACATTGGGCATCACAACTTATACCCCTGAAGGGTTGGATGATGCCTTCATTAAAGGGGGCGGGATACAACTCCCCTTTTAGGTCCTATAGGATACTGAGTATACAACTCCACCTTTTAGGTCCTATAGGCTGTCCCAAGGGGAGTGCAAAGTTTTGACTGCCGGGGAAGTGTGCTAATAAGGGCTTTCTAGAGAGACAGAACCAGTGGTGTACACACACATGTTCACACACACATGCTCTCACACACACACACACACACACACATTCTGTAGAAGGATGCTTCAGCCAACAACAGGGTGTGTATTGATGGTGGTCCTATTACCGATTTATTGTGAAGCTGAAAAATTCCTATCGCCTAATGATACTGTAGCCATTATAATGTCAGAGCACGATGCGTTACCCACATGTTTGTGGTGTTGCTTGTGTAAAGAAACTACTGAATTGTCAGTCATATAAAAGTATAGCGCTTATTGTCAGGTACATAATGCTTGATAACGATAATAAAATGACTATGTTACTGATTTATGTACTTATTACAGTATAATTTTTATTGTTATTTTAGAGTACTCCTTCTACTTATATAACGTAAAAGTTAACTGTAAAACAGCCTCAGGCAAGCACTTCAGGAGGTGTTTCAGGAGAAGGCATTTTTATCACAGGAGATGACAGCTCCATGTGTGTTATTGCCCCAAAGGCCTTCCAGTGGAATGAGATTTGGAGGTGGAAGAGAAAGGATGATCCTGACCTTGTGCAGGCCTGAGCAAATGTATGTATTTGTGTCTTAGTTTTCAACAAAAAAAAGTAAAGAAAAAATGAAAATAAGAAAGCATACGGAATGAAGATACAAAAAATGTTGTATGTATATGTTTGTGTTTTAAGCTAAGTGTTACTGTGAAAGAGTCAAAAGGTTAAAAAAGGTTTATAAAGTAAAAAAGTTACAGTAAGCTAGTGTTAGTTTACTACTGAAGAAGGAAAAATTAAAAACATAAATGTAGTGTTGGCTAAGTGTTCAATGTTTCTGAAGTCTACAGTGGTATGCAGCAATGTCCCAGGCCTTCACATTCAATCACCACTCACTGACTCACCAGAGCAACTTCCAGTTCTGCAGGCTCCGTTCATGGTAAGTGCCCTAGACAAGTATGCAATTCAAAACAATCTTTATACCCAATTTTTACTATATCTTTTTCTATGTTTAGATATACAAATAGCAATCACTGTGTTGCAGTGACTACAGAAGTCAGTACAGTCACATGCTGTACAGGTTTGTAGCCTACCATGTAGCCTCAGAAAGGAGTAGGCTAGACCAACCTAGATTTATGTAAATATAGTACTCTGTGATTTTCACAGGACAAAATCGCCTAGTAAAACACTTCTTATAATGTATTCCTGTCAATAAATGACACATGATTGTCTATCTATCTATCTATCTATCTATCTATCTATCTATCTATCTATCATCTATCCATCTATCTGTCATCTATCTATCATCTATCTATCTGAGAGACTGAGAGAGAGAGAGAAAAATAGAGAGGGAGATTTGTGTTAAGGAATTGGCTCATCTAACTGTGGGACTGTTCACTATGAAATCTGTAGGGCAAGCCAGTAGGCTGGACATTCCAGCAAGTGTCAGTGTTGACTATTGCAATCTTAAGGTCATGTGGAGGCAGAATTCCTTCCTCTTTGGAGGAACCTCAGTCTTTTTCTTAATGCCTTGAACTGATTGGATCAAGACTGCCCACATTGTGGTGAGAAACCTGCTTTACTCAAAAAGGACTGATTTAAATGTTAATCGCCTATGAATAATACTGTGTTAGTCCATTCTTGTGTTACTATAAGGAAATATCTGAGGCTGGGTATAATTTATAAGAAAAGAAGGTTAATCTTGGCTTATTATTATGCAGTCTGTATATGAAGAATGGTGCTGGCATCTGCTTTGGGTAGGGGCCTCAGGAAGCTTCCAATCATGGTGGAAGGTGAAGAGAAGCCAGTGTATCACAAGGCAAGAGAGGGAGCAAGGGCTGGGGGAGGTGCCACACTCTTTTAAACAACCAGATGTTTCATGAACTACTGGAGTGAGAACTCACTCATCACCAAGGGGATGGTGCTGAGCCATTCATGAGGGATCCACCCCCAGGATCCAAACGCCTCCCACCAGGGCATTACATTTCAACCTGTGATTTGGAGGGGACAAACAACTAGGTACCGTGACAACTTGACACATACAATTAACCATAGCTGAAGGGAAGGAGAAAGGATGCTTCCTCTCACACTCCACCTCTTTTCCCTCCTTCTCTCCAGCTGCTGGGCCACATCTGACCCCTCAGTGGAGGCAGTGGTAGGTCACAGGTGTTCATGTTCAAAGCTGGGCACTGGTGGTTGCATAAAGGAATGAGACCAGAAACTGTAGCAGCATAACAGGGAGCCATCCACACACAATGAGGAAAAGAAGAGGGTCTCCTACACACACACCCACCATAAAGGGGGCTTGAAATCAGAGCAGGGGTGGGTGGGTGGAAGTGGAGCGAGATGAAGTTCCAGAAATACAACTTGGTAGGCCTCTCAGAGATCTGGGCTTTTATTTTCTTTTTGGAGGGCCTGGCCCCAGGAGACCCAGATCTTGTGGAAGCCTGGAGGATTTTTGTAAGACTTCTTTAAGGTGCTATAATTAAGAGCTTTGGACATATCCATGGGCGAAGCGTTAATACCACTCCAGAACCTTAGCCTCCTTACTCAGCTGCGATATACTGAAACAGAATTCTGAGCCGCAACAATGGGATCAACTGATTTTGTTGTTAAGTAGCTTCTAAGAGCATTTTGAAGTCTCAAAAATGCCACTGAGGAAAAGCTCTTCTAATCCTCCTCTCTTTCCAGCTGCCCCTCTCTGTTGGCTGCAGAAATAGATTAACATTTGTTAGACCTCCATTGTAAGCAGTCAAGCAAGCAATCGGGCATTTTATCTTTGGTATTTGATTGAAAGTAGAAGGTATTTTTCATTTATATTTTTGCCTGAAGGGAAAGGGGAAGCAGATAAAAAGAAGAAAAGGCATTGCTGTGATGTACTTCTCTTGAATATAAAAGTTGTAATCTAATGTCGTACTCTAGCTCTTTTTAATTCAATGAATATTCCTCCATTATCTGACAAAACAGCCAGTGCTGGGATATGCTTACCTGACATGTAGAAAAACATTGCAGAGGTAATAAAATTGTGTCAAACATCTCCTAAAGTGTTTATAAATTTGTTGCCATGCTTTATTTTTACCTTCAATAAAAAATTGGGTTCATATGTTTGTTATTTTGGCATCTACTTTGAAAGTAAACAAGTTACAAGTCAAAAATTACAAGAGATTACAATTAACTCATTCCAGGTTAAAGATAAAGATGCAAATCTTCATTCTTCCAGTTATTTCAATACTGCAGGTAACAAATAGCAAAGACGTTATGTGGAAGCATGATACTAAAATAAATAGACGTTGTGTGTGTGTGCACGAGTAACTTCTTTCTAGGAAACTCATGTATACTGAGTGCAAACTGCAGTATTGGATGTACTGAACTGTAGTAATAATACCTCTATTTATTTGGAGCCTTAGATTTTGTAAGTACACTTCTACACTTTGCTCATTTAGGGTAATTTTTTCCAGTTGAGAAATCCTCTTAGCCCTTGAGTTTTCAGAGATGGAGAAAACCTTCCTTGTGTACCCTGAGGATTAAATTTTAGACCATGGAAATGAGATGGAAAATGAAAATCAAAGAATTGACTGTCAAATTTTTTTTATTACAGTATTTTTTTTTCTTCAGACAATTTAATGAAAGAAGTCAGAAAAACATTTTCCTTACATAGTTTCCATAGTTTCATTTTTGACATTAACCAGTGGGTATGGGAGGAGTTTAGAGGACACTGGTCAGGTTTGCCGGAGGCAGTGATTGAGAGGAGGCTGTTAATATTTGACTGAAGTAAAGAGAAATATGTAAGATTATCTAGATTCTAATTAACTGTGCCAGTCAATGCCAAGTAAGGTTTTTAAGACAAAATGGGAGAGAAGCTGTAAAGGTAGATTGTCGAGGGTTCTGGGAATGACCAGAAAACTGATAACCAAATGTTTCTGTGTTCTGCCTTCTGGCTCCTCCTAGAGTTAAAATAAGAAGAATTTGCAGGAACTCTGAAAGGAAAACATATTTATATAGGTTTGTTTATCATGTATGCATAATATGTGTATATAAATACACATACATATTAAACATAAAAAGTTGTTATTATAAAAGCAATCCATGTTTATTACGGTAAAATTAGGAAATACAACTTAATAAAAACAAAATAAAATTTCTAAATCCATCCACCTGGAAATAATTTAATTTTTTCCTTCATATCTGTGTATCATATACATAACAGGTAAAAATGAATCAGTATTTTGAAGCTGGTGGTGTGATTTATTTTAGGGAGACGATAAGTTTTGTTTCAGATAACTCTATGATGGGCTTGCCAGGAATGAAAGAGGAAGCCCAAGGATTGGGCTTTGTGGAGAACATTACTGTGCTGACCATATTCAGTTTTTTTCCTTCTGGATCCCGTTGCAGTTAGGCAAAGCCATGCAAGTAGTTATGGCCAATGAGCTGTGAATAAAGTGGCGTGTGTGTGTGTGTGTGTGTGTGTGTGTGTATGTGCTGTTTCTAAAACAGACATCAGGGAGCGAGAGTTCTGTGTGTTTCCTTTTTGCTGGTCTGCTGGAGTCAATATGTGTATCTCTTCTCAACTCAGCATTCAATGACTTTTTGTTGGTAGGTTGAAGCTGGCCATGATGGGAATATTTTTTCATGATGTTTAGTCATCACCATGATGATCATCAAAACATAACGATGTTTAGCCAAATCTTTGTGCATGTCTTTTGTTTATTTCTCAAGGTAGCTTCCTAGAAGTAAGAATTTGGGATAAAAGGTCTAAAAAGTTTTAAAGTTTTGCTATATTTCATTCAATTGCTCAGCAGAAAGGAGATTTCGTTTTATCTAGTTCACAGCAAAGACCTATTTTTAACATATTCAGTTTGATAAAAAAGCAATACTGTGAAAATGTTTTACGATTTGTCAGAAGCTTACTGAAAGGTTAGTTCTATGTAGATTCAACATATAGAATAGAAAGGTTTAATTATTTTTAATAGATTTTGGGCTCATCAGGGAAGACTCCTGTGCACAATTATCTTTTCAAAATTGATACCCTCTTATATCTATACCTTCTCATCTTCCACACCCTTCCCTTCACTACTCACTTTCATAGGATGGCTTCATATGCTTGGGATCCGAATCTAGCAAAGATTAAGGGAGGGGAAAGAAGAAAGAGTAGATGTAGGAAAAGAAGCATATATTGCGCTTGTGTCTATATGCTAAAACTCTTAAACTAAAAAAAATTATTTTGAATTATTTTACCTTATTTAAAAGCATATTCTCTTTTTTCTTTGTCCCTAGTAATAGCTCCATGATGAGAGCTTGGATAAGTCCAAACATTTGGCAATGGACAAGCACACAGGGGTACCACCATTATGTGTCCCTGTAAAGATTGAGTTAGCATGGTACCCTAAGCCCTCCAAAGTTCTGTCCCTGCCTACAGAGCACTCTAGAGTTCTCACCAACTGAACTGTTTGCAGTTTCCCAATGCATGGTTTTTCTCTTATGTCTTGACCTTGGTGGTATGTGTTTCCCTCTGCCTAGAACCTCCTTCCCCCTCTTTGTTCATTTTAGAGATCACCTTTTACTAGAAGCTCTGGCTCCTCGTTTGAATGAGCAGATGCTTCTGTCATGTGCTTTCACTATGCTTGATGCTCATGACACAGTATTGTTCTGTCTGGTTTACTTATTTGTCTTCCTTACATTAGATGGAGCTGCTACAGCATGAAGACTATATTTGGCTCACTCTATTTGTTTAGCAGAGTAGCGATATTAGTGAGCTATCAGCAAATCCAGATGAATGCACAATTAAAAAATAAAAAACACCGAAATTCTGTGAGTTTTTGAATTTGTTGTATAAATTCCAATCAATGAAAAAACATTTTCTAAGACTCTACTTTGTGCCTGTAACTTTACTAAGGGCTCTGTAAAGATGCATACATTTAAGACATAATTCTTAAGAAGTTTCCTGTCAGCTGAGGGATTTACAATCTGATTTTGATGGTAATCCAGTATCCTGAACAACTGAACAATTGAAGGAGAGGAAGTAGGAAATGTTTGAAGGGTTTATTATTTTCTGTAAATCTGGCAGCCTAATAAAGGACAGAGAAATACAAAAGCTTTTAATCTAAAGTTGAAGGTAAAGGAAGAGTGACCACTTAAAAATGTAATTTCACACACCTCCAAGATGACTAACATGAGGTTATTGTGGGATCCGTCCTTGGGAAGATATTTTGGCTTCTACACTGTCATAAAATTAGAATTTAACTTTTCCTACAAAATCTTTTATCAGTTCTGGTTTTGTTTTCTGTGTGTGCCAAATTCAATAGAAGCTGTCTTAAGTGGTTTTCTCCTTATTAAACAGTTTTCTAAAATCCATAATTCAGTGAGACAGTAAGTAGTTGCCTTTATTTCTGTGTAATTCAGCTCTGCAAAGCCAACTGTGAATTCAGTGGGGGCATTCTTGCGCTAGCCACTTTTTGTTATCAGCTACACCACATGAAAGAAGATTGTATTTCCCTGCTAATGGAAGAAACTGAAGGGGAGAATAAATACCCTCAGTATTTTAAAACACTGGTTTGAATTGCAGCTTGAGATCTAAAGGTAAAGAGTAGTACATGTTCTGGAATAGATACATCACTTCCTTGTGTGAGACAACTGTGGGGATTTCATTTTCCTTTTGCATTAAATGAAATGACCCTTTCTATTTATGTACCGAGCCCGAACATTCACATCTTAAAGAATCATTCCTCAGCACTCTATTATCCTTTTATCTTCTCATCTCTCAAATTTTAAGTACATAAGGACATAAGCCTGAACTTTAATTTCGGCATCTCCAAATATTTTGCTAGAAAGCTCTTTTGTTTCAAGAGAGACCTTAGGATAAAAAGAGATTTTTTATTTCAGAAGCGTCTTCCAATTGCAATATCTTCCATGTGGCTTCTCCAAAGACATTTAGTCCAAAATGTACAATTGTGATCTGAAGCAGGGATAAAACAAATCACAGAGACAATATGATTTTCCATGAAGTTTTTATGTTTTTGACACTCTTTGAGTGTTAGTCGGTAAATGAATTCTGCTAACAGGGCAGTAAAAAACATCTCACAAGTGATTTTATTTCAAGAGACCCTTTTCCCCCTGCTTATGTTTGATCCAGAATACCTTTTTTCTTGACAAATAGACTATATATACTTGATACATATAGGCTATACTTATTGGAAAAACCAAAACAAAGATTGTAAAGCCATCCCAGCAAAATCTACTTTACTCCATGTTCATGCTTTGAAAAAGTTGATGCAGGCCAAACCCCATTAAAGTGAGCAAGAAATTTGAGTTATGATATTTGTCAAAACAGATTTGACATATCTCTTTAATTAACCAATCTGATATCAATAGAATTATCTCTTTTGCTTCAATTGATAGAAAATTAGTTGCAAATGCTTTTCAGCATTTTGGGTGTGTTCCCCGGGGCTAACCACACTCTTCAGATGTTTTCTTTTAATAGCCTTCAAAAATCTCATTTTCAAGTTACATGGCAAATTCAGATACCACCTACATAAGTACCATGAGAAATGCTCCAAGAAGCAGCATCCAGTTAAGCTCATTTTCTACATTTCTGCTTTGGATAAGCTGAGAAGCTGATGATATGAAAGAAATGACCACGATAACTTGACTTCTTATGACAGACTCATAACTAATCACAGTTTTGCTAGGGGAAATGGTTCAGTGTCTTAAGATCTCAAATTTAACTTTTGAAAGGTGGCTTGATGCAGTGGGGTTAGCTAGAGCTGGAATCCAATTTTAGTCTTGATGTTAGATGTGCTACCTTGGGTGATTTAAGTAAACTCTCTAAGTCTTGGCTTCTTCATCTGCAGAATGGGTATATAACAATATCTACAATACAGAGTTGTCATGAGATTAATTTTGATGACTTACAGAGAGCATCAAACCCCATAGCTGGCACATGAACAATCAATGTGAGCTTCCCCTCTTACCAACTCTTCCCTTACCTTGTCCTTCTTGGTTAAACTAGAAATGTAAATGTTTTCCAAAATGTAGAATGAGGATCTTGAGATTTGAAGGACTTCCTGTCTCAAAATGCGTGCCTGGAATATTCCTGGAATTTTCTTACTTTAGAACTTAATTTGTGAGAGGAGAGTTAAAGCTCTATATCGGATAGTCCTCTGCTCAAAATGCTAAAATGTTAGCTGGAATACTATGTTAATAAATGTTAATGAATGTTAGATGGGAACATTCACTAGCTGCCCAGGCTTACTCAGTACAGTCCTAGTTTTGTCTCTATCTGATTATTAATAGCAATGTTTTCACTCTCAAAAGTGTCCTGATTTGGCTGACAAATTATGTGATCACCTGTGTTCCATGACAAGAGATTCTTTATTGTTAACTTTATTGCTGTATTTATGGCATCTAGCACGGTTCATGGTTGATGCACACCATCTATTTGTTGTATAAATGATGCTATATCTGTTTTATTAATAGTTAATAAAATAGTTCTGAATATACCTATAAAATTGGGACATATTACTTACGGAAAATTTGGAAACTTCCAAAAAGTAACAGAAGAAGATAAAAGTTGCAACATAATTGCTAACATCATGAACTAGATTGCCTTATTATGTAATGTTTTTGGAAACAGAGGACAGTATCTTAAGAATATTTGTGGTAAGGAGAGGCTGGAATGTCAAATGTGTTGGTCAAATTGTCTGCCATGCTCATAGCCTCTTCTGAATGGACAGCCCTAAATTGCTGTGTTTTGTACTATGTGACCCTGCTCTACTGGCAGGAGCTGGTTGTATAAGGGGTGAGCTTTGATCTAAGAATAGTCAAATCAGAGACTGGCCAGCGGCCCATGACCTGGTGCAAAGGGCTGAGCAGGGCTGATCATATTCCCTTTTTTGAAGCTGAACTTGAAAATACAGTTAGCAGTGGGATCTGAAATAGAAGGAATCTATAACGAGAAGCTATGAGAAAAGGCAGGGCCATGAGGGGGTCACAACAGGCTGAAGTTATGAAAAAATAAAAATTATGAGAGAGCAGAATCTTTGAAGTAGAGGAAAACTACACAGAATGGGGGGCGGGGGGAAGAATAAACCAATTGGTATAGAGAGGCAGCACAGAGACAGACAGAGAACATTATTAGAAAGAGACTGTGAAGGCTCTGAGCAAGACAAGGAGATAAAGAGCGGCTTGTCCTTAACCTGCCTTGGTTCCCAGACATCTCTCTGGTCTTGAATCCAGTTCAGGAGTCTCTTTATAACTCACTCTTTCTTAGGGTAGATGTTTCCCTCTCTATTCCTTGAGCTGTCCATAGTCTTAGTGCTGACAGTTTGCCTTCTTTCCAGTTTTTCTCCTGGAGCGAGTCTCTTGACCTTTGCAATCCAAAGTATCTGGAACAACTGGCCAATTACAACAATGAGGTGTATGCCAACTGTGGGGGATCATGCAGGCTTAGGACTTCCTGGTTAGATTATAAGGATGTAGGAGATCTCAGAGATCCTGACTGAAGGAATAATCACGAGATCTCTCAAAAATCTGAAAGCTGTTAGACAGCTAATCTACCCATTTCCTTTTCCTCTTGGATCACATGGTGTCTCATCTTTGCCACTCTCTGCGTATCTTCTTTGTTCTTTTTTTTTTTTTTGAGACCGTGTTTCCCTCTTATTGCCCAGGCTAGAGTACAATGGAGTGATCTGTGCTCACTGCAACCTCCACCTCCTGGGTTTAAGCAATTCTCCTGCCTCAGCCTCCTGAGTAGCTGGGATTACTGGCATGTGCCACCACACCCAGCTAATTTTGTATTTTTAGTAGAGACAGGGTTTCACCATGTTGGTCAGGCTGGTCTTGAACTCCTGACCTCAGGTGATCCACCCACCTTGGCCTCCCAAAGTGCTGGGATTACAGGCACGAGCCACTGCACCCCAGCATCTTCTTTGTTCTTTCCCACACCAGCTACTTTCAAAAGCTCTTAGTTTCTGCTCCTTCATGACTCTGGATTGCATGTGACTTTGAGTTGCTGTGGTGCCAAATGGCTTTAGAGATCTAGTGTCCGGCACTATCTGACTAGCTGCAAATATAAAATGGTATAGCTTTTATATTAAATTCTCAAGAGAGAGTATACCAGATGCATCTCCAGTCAGCTAATGAATTTGTTGTGTTTGAGTCAGATGTTCTTCTGATCCAATGATCTGTGGCAAAGGTATGTAACTCACATGATCACCCTGCTCCCTCAGCTGGGGCTATGGATATTGATTCTCCAATTAGCAGAGAAGGGGAAGGGGAAATTGAGCAACATAGATATTACACCTTGGTGTCACCCTGCCATTTAATCCTGATCTTTATTCCTAGTGGAAACTCAGCAGCTAAACTGCTCATCAAGTTTCAGACCTTAGCTGTGTCATGACTCCTAATATCGAGAGGTCCTTTCTTCTACCATTGCCCTGGCTCACCTTGCAGATATTGCCCACACTCTATCCCTGGAGCTGTCCACAGTCGTAGTGCTGACAGTTTGCCTTCTTCCCAGTTTTGTCCCTGGGGCCAGCCTGTGAACCTACACTTCAGGTTGCCAATCTTTATCCTTCCTCAGAACTGGCAGTGCTGTAGATGCTCACTCTGAAAGTGCAGAGAAAAGGCTGTGCTCCACATAGACTGGAATAAAGAAATAGGTGAAAAAATTACACAGTCTTGAATACTGACAGATTCAGCACTCTTTGCCTGAGGGCGCCAATTGTGTAAATTCTTCCCACAGCAATGTGACAATCTCTTAGCAGCTCTGAGCTTCTCTAGTTTCAGTTTAACAGCAACAGGGCAGCAGACCACAGGGGAACTCATTTCATCCCATAGAGTGTGTTCACCAAAGCTACCTCGGCTTAGCTGTCTGTCTGAATCAGCATATCCTGATGAAGGGCAATTTGGCCTTCTTTCCAAATGTCTCAGTGGGAGTGACAACAGAGATGTGAGGGCTTGCAGCCTTTGGGAATTGTCCACTTGACCAGCTGAGGCTCTGGGCTACACTCTGTCCACAGAGGCCCCTGTCATTTGTTGCAACTGCTCTTCCAGGTCCGGATCTTGTTCATTGCTTCTCAGGGAGGGAGAACCTCATGTTCATCACCTCTGTGATGCTTTACACTTGCATTCTATGCCATTTTCATCTGACACCACAGATTCTGTGGCTGTCGTCCTCTCCAGACTGTGTGGTCAGAATAGATTATATCTGACAAGTTGAGAGCCCCATAGAGGCATCTCCATGAAGGAGGAAAAAAAAACCAAAAATCGAAGGCTTATCTTTCTCAGTGTGGGTGTGGGCTCTATTTTGCTTAGAGACAAAAGAAAAGCATTGAACTTGAAGAGAGGAAAAATGTGGGGTGTGTGTACATGAATATGTGTTTTTCATTGCTTTGTCCCAAGTGGCTGTGCACTTGGTCTGCTTCTTCTTTTTTTTCTGTACTTGGTCTTTTGAACAAATTGTTGACTTGCATACTTTCCCATTCCTCAAGTAGTATTAGAAAATAACTAGCAACAACAGGAATTCTATAATGTGTTTTTGAAGCCAGATCTTCTTAGTACATGGGCTACTGCATGCAAGTAAGTCAGACACTTTGTGAAACTGTGTAACTCTTTCAGGCAGCACAGGGACCATTTAGTAAATTAGTCCCTGAAATGGTACTCAGAGAAGTTGTTAGCTAGGGTGAAATTACTGAAATTGTTCCCTGGTGACCTGAAAGAACCAGTGAGTTCTTAAAGTATTCTTAGAGAGTTTACTACATGCAAAACAAATATGACTCCCCTAATATGAATTCTACAGCATGTATTGTGTAGGGGTAAGAGGCAGGCAAGCTTCTTGGTCACATAAGGGGCTTTTGATTCTGAAGCATTGCAGCAGCAATGATGATTCTAATGATGAAGTTCTAAGAGGTATTTCCTTCTACAGAGCTTAGTGAGAACCATTATTTATTTTTTTAGACTGACACTTCCTCTGTCACCCAGGCTGGAGTGCAGTGGCACAATCTTTGCTCATGACAACTTTTGCCTCCTGGGTTCAAGTGATTCTCCTGCCTCAGCCTCCTGAGTACCTGGGACTACAGGTGCACACCACCGCTCCTGGCTAATTTTTTGTATTTTAGCAGAGACGGGGTTTCACCATATTGGCCAGGCTGGTCTCAAACTTCTGACCTCAAGGGATCTGCCCACCTTGGCCTCCCAAAGTGCTGGGATTACAGGTGTGAGCCACTGCACCCAGCCTAGTGAGGAATAATTGAGATTACCTATAAGTGAGCCAAACAGAGTCCTGTTCAGCAAAAGCTGAAATAGAGTATGAACAGTAGACACCAAATCTTCTTCTAAAAAAGAAGGTTCCTTTATTAGAAAGTAATTCTCTAAACCACCACTTGGAGAATTAGTATAAAGATTTTATTTCTAGGTTTGTGCAAAGGTAGCTAGAAAATCATTAGCGAGCTATGACAATAACTCATAATTTTTTTATTCCTCTATTGCAGAAATTAAGTATTTATCTGGAGAAGAGACTGCTAGATACCTACTCAATATCGACTATCCTATTTTTTTTCTTGTATAGATTTTATTGAAGTATTTTGCTTACCTAAAATATACTAGATTTCTCGGCCTTCCTGGAAGATGAGTGGTACAAATGACTAAATCCTAGCCAATGAGATGCAAACAGAAGTTATTGGGTGTGTCTTCTGGTAACGATCCTTAAAAACAGGCAATGACTCAGCTGACATGCTCCTTTTGTTCCCTGTCTTTTCCCTTCTTCTACCAGGAATGAAAAAAATGCTGGTTGGAGTTCTAGTAGCCACTTTGTATGTATGAGGCCGCCTTGAGGAAAGAAGTCACAACTTAAAGGTGGCAGAGAAGAGGGTTGGAAAGTTTACGATCAGGTCACAGAGCCCCCGTACCACATCTAGTGTGTTTAAGCCCTGTTTTCAGGTCTCTGCTCTTCACAATTGAGGAGTTTTCCAACTGATATAATATGCAGGGCTGGAATCCCACATGTTTTACTCTTAAATAGAAGTTATTCTGTTCACACAACAGGAACATCAGTAGGGAATAAGATTCTAAAATCCAGCCAGCCCATCCATATGGATGGGCACCATATGGCCTTTCTTTGCTGCCAAGGCCAGTCTAACAGATACAGGGAAGAATGTCAAGTGCAAAGTCAATAATGACATTCTAGAATGCATGAAATGGAGACAACCTGAATAACCTTGAGATACTATAGAGGTATTGATTCTGAAGTGTTTAAAAGAAAAACACTTTGTAGTGTGTACTGACCATATTTTATGAAGTCCATAAAGCAACTCTTTTGTCTTCAAACCATCATATTGGTCAGCTGTTTTAATCACTGTTACCTGCATTATTCATCAGATCAACTATGTAGGAGATCACTTCAGTTACATTATGTTCATTTTTATCCTTAATCCATGTTGATGTTACAGGTACATACTTAGAGGTCCAGGGAACTTAGTATATTCTCTCTCTATTTTCTATCTTCCAACATAAAATCCACCCCAACATGTATACCTGCACATTTGCCCGCATTTTCTGCTTCCAGAAGATCCATATTGCATCATAATGGCCTCCACTTGCTTGATATACAAGGCATTGCACTCTCTGAGTTGGGTATTGTTAACCTTGTCTCACAGATGAAGAAACTGGGGTTCTGATAACTTTCAAAATTTACCGAAGATTACAGTAGAGCTGAGCTGGGATCAAAATCCAGAACTGTGTAACCCAAATCCATTGTTTTAACCACTCTTTATTCATTCAACAAGTATTTGTTGAACATTCATTATGTGCTAGGTAATATTTCAGGTCTTAGGGATGAAAAAGTGAAGATAAATTACAAACACTCCCTGCTCTCCTGAGGATGAAGTTTCTTTCTCTCTTTAGACATTAGGCTTGTGACTATAGTCTTAGCTACTTGAAGCCGAAAGCAGGAGGATGGCTTGAGGCCAGGAGTTCAAGGCTTCAGTGAGCTATGATTGCACCACCGCACTCCAGCCTGGTTGACAGAGTAAGACCCCATCTCTAAATAATAATAGTAATAATAATCATTTAGTGGGGAAGATAGACAATAAACAGTTATGTGCTGTAAGTGAATTATGTGTGATAAGTAAGAAGATGATGGAGCAGGGTAAAATATAGCCAGCACATGGTGGGGACAGCCAGGAATAAGGTTGTGGTATTCAGTAGGAGGTTGGGGAAGGCCTCTCTGATGAGTTAGCACTTGAGCAAAATTTTGAAGGATGTGATATGTGAGCCATGTGGATATTTGTTGAGAGGAGAGCATTCAAGTCCAAAGAAATAGTTGGTGCAAAGGCCCTGGGCTGAGAGCACACTAGCATGTTTGAGAAGCAGTAAGGAGGTTGGAGTGGAGTGAGGGGGTGCAGATAGTAACTGGAAAGGAAATTTGAGAGGGAACAGAGGCCAGATGATATAGGGTCTCGCAGACAAACGTGACGACTTTAGTTTTTGCTTTGAGAGAAATAGGGGCCATTTGAACTGAGAAGTGGTGTGATCTGACCTATGTTTCAGAGGACCACTCTGGCCAATGTGTGGAGAGTAGACTGAAGGGAGGTATAGATGCAGGGAGTCCAGTGAGGACTGAATACAGTTAAGCTGCAATATTTTTTCTGCTTCACAGGTGATTAGAGAACACTGTCACAAGAGGGACTTCTGTCCTTGTCCCTTTAACTTTTTGATTAAGGGAATAAATAACAGAGTGGTAAGGGTAATAGCAGACAATGGCTTCAGCACATAGAAGTGGGTCAGGACTGGAGGGAAGGGGTGGTGGTGGAGGAGCAGAAGTCTCAGCTGTCTCCTCCATTCTTCTTTTCTGTCCTAGGGTAATGAGCAGGCAGAGGCAGGCACTGTCGGGATGGACATCTTCAGAAAGCCTATAAAAGAAACTTTTATGGGACCAAAGTTTTGAGCATTTATTTTTCTTCATTAATTCAGTAAATATTTATGCAGCCATTGTATAACTTAAATTAGCGGGGGAAACTGACAATAATCATAAAACATGATAAATATGCAAATTATACAATGTGTTAGGATACAACCTGAGTTGTAGAAAAATGTAAGGCAAAGTAGGTAGGAGTTCCCAGGGCGGGGAAAGGGTAGGTTGCCGTATTAATGGTGTGGACAGGGTAGGCTTCATTGAGAAAATATTCTGGTTTGGTGGCCAACAGGCCTTTACAATTTCATGCAGTGATTAACTAGAGTCACTGTGCCATCACTTCTTTTATATTGTGCCACCCGCTGGTAAGGAAGATAAGTCGGCTGTCATCTCTTCCTTTCCTACTGAGTGGAGAGGGCTGCTACTGCTGAGCTCATTTCATGTTCTTCACTGCCAGAGTCTCGATCCTGTTGACTCCTTAGAGCCTTGAAGGGAGATCAAGATTAGCTCCTTCTCACAAAATGTGAGCAACTCCTGCTTGAGCTGAGTTGGTTTTCCAGGGAAATTGCTACTTCTTGTCATTTATATATATTGTTTCAGTATCATTGTAGGGACCCCTGAGATTGGGTTATCATAGCCTGGGTCTATATGGCACAATATGGGTAACAGAAACATTCACCAATTAATTTTTTTCTTCTTGCTTTCCCCCCTCTGTTTATAAATTCCCAATAATGGAGCATTTGATCACATTGTCAGACAGTTCTTTAAATTTGGTCTCAAGGTGATGAAGAATAACGAGACATTCAGTATGATGGCTGAATCAGCTATGTGATGGTCTTTACTGTCTAACTAGTCATTTTCTGTTTAAATGAAGTGATTTGATAATTTTGAACAAATGTAATGATGGCGTCAACTTTGGTAGTAGGGATGAAAAAGTGGCCCAATTACATTATAGGTTTTGGGGTACACGTGAAGAACATGCAAGACTGTTGCATAGGTACAAGAATTACCTAATGTAAGCATTATCTAGAAGACTAATTCAGCACTTTTCAAAGTGTATTCCATGGCACAACAATCTTATAAGGTGTTCTCAGAAGAAAAAAGAATTCAGCGGTCAAATAAGTTTTGGAAGGGCTGCATGCTGCAGCTCTGTCCTGGAGATTCGTAATGCACATTGGTTTCTTAATAGCTTTGAGAACTTTTCAATAAATGAAGTTTTATTTAATTCAATGTTTCCCAAGTATATTTGATTATCTATTTGTCATATAAATATCAATTGAATCCTATGGGACTACCAGTTTACAGAATGTGCTCTGGGAAAAGCTGGTGTGGATGAAGTTATTTAGAAAAATAAGCAGAATTGCTTATTAATGGGATTCAACCAAGGTTTACTGAATGAATGAACATAGAAGTTTCATTCAATGCTGAGTTGAATGTTAATGTTGGAATGTGTAACTTGAGAGTGAGTTGCACTTTTGAGCTTATTGTCGTCCCTGGTGTTTATTATGTTGTCCCTGATGTTTATTACAGTGCTAAAAGTTTCTACATAGTTTTCTGAATCTGAACATTAGGAATCTCAAATTGATTTAATTTTGAACTTGTTATATAGTCATAAAATAGACAGGGTATCAATAGTCATCAACTTTATAAAGCTACGTAAGGCAGGGCCCTATTGGCATTTAAACAAACCAAAGATATGGCTTCTAATTTGTGACCTTGCTCTAATCATCCTAAGTAACTGCTATGATAAAATTTATTTCTTCAAATAGAAACACAAGAGATCAGGCTTAAATACTGATAATTTGTTCTAGAATTAGGGGGTTTCTTACTATTGCCTGCAACATGAAAATATTTTTGAGACTTAAGATGAATTAATACTGTTAGTTTTCTAAGCTCTTCCAAGATTTTGAAGTACAAATCATAAGGATGCCTGAGATGGCAAGGATTGTGGCAGTGCTAAATCGTCAAAATTAGTTTAAACTTCACTTTTTTAACTTCTGCCTCTTAAGCCAATTTTCCATTGCTTATGCAAAATAAAATTAAAATATATACTTTTGCTGAAATGCTCCTTAGAAGATTTCTCTGGAAAATTTCTTTTTCATAAATGATTATATCTTTTTTTTTTTTTGAGACGGAGTTTCGCTCTTGTTACCCAGGCTGGAGTGCAATGGCTCGATCTCGGCTCACCGCAACCTCCACCTCCTGGGTCGAGGCAATTCTCCTGCCTCAGCCTCCCAAGTAGCTGGGATTACAGGCACGCGCCACTGTGCCCAGCTAATTTTTTTGTATTTTTAGTAGAGACGGGGTTTCACCATGTTGACCAGGATGGTCTACGAACTCTTGACCTCGTGATCCACCCTCCTTGGCCTCCCAAAGTGCTGGGATTACAGGCGTGAGCCACCGCGCCCGGCCTATGATTATATCTTTAAAGCCAGGGGACCTCTATTTCCTCTCATTCCTTATTGAGTAGGAAGTTAGGGGACAATTGAGTCTTTGAAATCTTGAAGTGAAAATTTACTTTTTAGTAGAGGGTAACATTTTTTATTCTTTGTCACATTGTCTAATGTTTCAAGTCAATAAGTTTGACTTATCTCAACAATGTTTTTCTTTTTCTTTTTTTTTTTAAATTACATTTTAGGTTTTGGGGTACATGTGAAGAACATGCAAGACTGTTGCATAGGTACACACATGGCAGTGTGATTTGCTGCCCTCCTCCCCTTCACCTATATCTGGCATTTCTCCCCTTAAATGAGAATCACTTTTTCTTTTCAACAAAGAAATAGAACAAATTTTGTCCTGGAAAACAAGTGGTATATTGGAGTGGTTCCGTCTTAAGCTTTATGAAAAATGTTGGCATGCTCACTATAGTGTGTTCTGATGCTTCTCCTTGTGATTCCTTCCCTGTGGGAGGTGATACATGTCTTTCCTGTTGAGCTTAGGCTTGGCCCATGTGACTTGCTTTGGCCAATTAAACAAGAACAGATTGATGTGTGACACTTTCAACATAAGCTTATAGAGCCATCTCATGGTTTGCCATATGCTTTTTTCCCTCCCTGCTATGGAAATCTGTTTTGTCTGAATTAGAGGTTGTTCCATCATTCTACATCTTGGAGTGGAACTGATGGGTAGCAGATCCACAGCCAACCAGCAATTGATACTTTTGCAAGGAAGATAAAAACTCTTGTTGTTAAGAGGTTCAGATTATTTGTTCTTGCTTATAACTCATTCTATCTTGACTAATACAGTCACTCTCATTGGAAAATTTCTAACTTTCCTTTTTAAACAGCTTGATATTAAAGCAAAGAATTCAAACTATCATCTGTCAGTTAATAAATATTAAGTGAATAGAAGAAATTGTCAACAAATTGATACAAAGCTAACTTTCAACATCAACAAGCAATAAAATCTTTAACCACTGTAACGTAGTTAATAACTGCTATCTAGTTTTAAATAATGAAGCAAATAAAAATAGAGACTCCACTGCAACTCTGCTGTTTAATGGACCGATTACAATGATTCTTGAATGTGAACATGGTATTTTTAATCTAAACCTTTTCTATTCAGACCTTAATAACTGTTTTTGTGAGTTGCAATTTAGTCTCTCAAAAGCACCAAAAAAAAAAAAAGAGTAAAATTAAATTTTTAGTAACTTGAGTCTACATACAAATGATTCTTTGAGGCAGTGGTAGTTAATGCAATAAGCCCCTAGAATATCATTTTACAGATGCACATATTTTTCTCAGGTGAGAATAGACTTCCTTGGTGTTAGGGCAGTGCTGATTCTGACAAATTATTTAATTCATAAATAACAATCAATAATTATTATTTCTGTAGATTTTCCCCCTGGAAAAGTGAAAGGAGCACTTGAGAAATGTTTTAGGTGAATATGAGAGATGCCATTCTTGAGGGCTTTTAAGACTTGCGATTCTTAGGGCAAATATATGTATACATATTTTGAATTTGTAAAGTACATAAAAATACTGAGATTATTTTATTTTGATGAAGAATTTTAGAGTTTGGTTCACTGATAAAAACAAATATTAATCTTGGAAACCAAATAGCACAATTAATTCTGTTTGAACTGGCTCACAAACAGGTAAGGAGGAAACAGGTTAACTTTCCTCATTTCTCATAAGCAATTCTCTTTCTATTTCTTGAAAAATGCTAATCTGTTCCAATGGGAAGAAAAGAAGTATTTGAAAAATGCCTTTCAAGGATTGACATTAATCTTGTTTGAGAAGAGTATGATTTTATTGTCAGAAGCTATAGAAAAAATAAATGTTAAGTATATTTCCCCATTTATAACCTGACTTGGTTTATTTCACTGCTATAGTTTTCCTGAAAAAAGCAAGAAACTTAGACTGCTTTAATTTTACTCTGAAAAAGATGCCATCTTCTATATATTGTTGTTCTTATGTTTTAGCTCTCCTGTGATTAGATTACCTTTCAAAATTAATTACTGTGGCTATTGTTATTTTATGGAGCCTATATTGATTCAGATTTGCAAATAAAAATGGATTTTTCCCCCATCATTGCTTCTTGTATCCCACTCCATCTTGCTTTTTTGCTTTTTGCTCAAGTTCAGTTTTCAGTGTTTCTTTCATAGTGTAGTAGGGCTGGGGGCTTGTCTATAAACAGCAAACTCCCTTATTCTTTGTATGCCTAAAAATGTCTTCTTTTACTCTCAGTTTTTAAATATTAGTTTCACAGGGTAGAGAATTCTAGGTTGACAGTTATTTTACTGAACACATTTAAAATATTTTTGCTTTGTCTTCTGACAGATGTTTCTGCTGATTACAAGTCTGCTGATGGTCTGGTTGTAGTTTATTTGTAGGTCAGTTCTCATAGGTAGCTTTAAAAATTGTCTTTACTCTTGTTTCTCTACAGCTTCAATATGAGGCATATTTTTAAAAAAGTTCTGCTAGGAACTCACCATGCCCTTTAAAATCTAATGACTTATGCCTTTATTCATTTCAGGAAACATTTCACTGTTACCTCTTTGAATATAGTCTCTTTCTAAAGACATCATTTCTCTTTCTGAAACTCTATTATATGTATGCTAAAGGTTCTAATTCTATCCTTGTGTTTCTTAACTATTTTCTTCCCCAAATTTTTGGTGATTGCCTTATCTCTTTACCTTCCAAATCATTAATTTTCTTTTCTGTTATGTCTAGTGTATAGTTTAAACCATAATTGATTATTTAAACGACTATGGTTTTTTTTGTCTTAATCTGATTGAGCTGCTATAACACAATATCACAACTGGATAGCTTCTAAATAACAGAAATGTATTTCTTGCAGTTCTGAAGACTGAAATGTCTAAGATCAAGCAGGAGGCAGATTTAGTGACTGATAAGGACTCAATGCCTGGGTCAAACACTGCTACGTTTTTGCTGTGTCCCCATATGGCAGAAGGGGCAAGGGAGCTTTCTCAGATTTGTTTTATAAGGAAGTAATCCAATTCATGGGAGGCAGAGCCCTCATGACCTAATCATTTCCCAAAGACTCTACCTCCTAATACTATCACCTTGGAGGTTGGGATTTCAACAATGGGTTTTTGGGAGAACATAAATATTCAGTCCGTAGCAGTCTTCATTTCTAAAAATTTTGTTTTGTTTAGATTTTTCTTTCTCAAGTCTGCCTGTTCTTTTTCCAAAGCACCTAGATCTTGTCTTATTAATACTTTTCCTTCATTTATTTTGTGGGACATTATTAATGTACTTATTTTCAACAGTTCATTTTAGATTATGCAATTATCTTGATTATTCACAGCTGTGAATTCCCCCTTTATCATGCTTGCTTTCTCAGAGCTTTGGGTTTCCCTATGTGTTTTATAATTTTGGATTATGAGCTCATCTTCAGTTGGGAAGCCTTGTTTGCCTTGAGTTGAAGAGGCACCTATATTAGGTACTGTTGCCTAAGTCTTTGCTAGGGCTCTGTGTTTTGCCATGGGCTCTGAATCTGTTTTAATGTTAGTTTCTTGGCTACAAACATTCTCATGCCACTTAAGTAATGTGAATTCAGGTCACACATTCAATACTTTTAGTTTAGAAAAATGTGAAAATAAGCCATAGAGTTGCTATTAAGAGTGTTTGGCACTAATGAGAACCTTAAAATTTCTATCTGGAAGGTAGGTAGAGCCCATTAAAGAATCTGTCTTAAAGTTGTATCTGCCGTTTGTATAGCAAATATAGTACTTTTACTAAATTTGCATGTTTATTTGGAATAGCTTGGAGATAGGATGATGGAAATATGATACAGTCTTTAAATTGTAGTTAACAGTAATAACAGTAATTTTACTTAGAATATGTGCTTATTTGCAGTATTCTGAGAAGTGTTGACAGAAATAATGGTGGGTGAAAATCATCTCAAGCCTCCTCTTGTGATTGAAGCTAAATATATAGTCTGGAATAATATATAAAGGCACTGATCAACCACAGTGCCTCTCTGAAGAGGTGGGGGAAGGGAACTCTTGATAAACATATCTTTTAAAACCTATGCATCTGTATTAAATTTAAAAAGTGTTAAATAACATTTAGATTTATTTTGAATTACATGACAGTTGACCTAATCACGTGTGGGGTTTTGGACTAGTTAAGGTTTCAGAAAATAAGCTAAAGTCAATCAAAACATTTAGGTTTCTCAATTTAATTTGATATGACCCTGAGCATTTGCCTCATATAAAACCAAGAAGAGGAAATTTAAATTAAAAATGAAAGAAGATCTTTATTAACTTGGACAGAAAGAGCTTTGATTATAGTCTTCCTTTCTCCATCAGTGAGATGTCTGACAGTGAACCTTAGGGACTCCAGAGCAGTAACAAATTAAGAGAGGAATACTGCTGTTCCTGTGACAGTGTTTGGAGAGTATAAAACAATACTAGGTCTGGGAGGACTTTGTCTTGAATGAAAGGCCTGAAACTTAAGGAGGTTAAAAATGAAGGAACAATGGGATATCCATGTTGTTGGTTTAATAATTAGCACATGAAAAAAAAAATAAGTAGCCTGTCTTGAGTTTGAGACCGAGGAGGCACAATATTTGGTCCCACTCCTAAGTTTTTGGAAATAAGATAGAATAAGTTCTTTTCCTTTTTTTTTTGGTGGAAAGGATATATTACTAGAAGAGGGATAGGGAGTAAGGGCAGCATCTCACTTTGGTTTTATGTATGTCCAAGGTCTTTGGAATAGACTGCATGATTTCCAGGTCTACTCTGTCAGTTCCTCGAGGTGGGTGATGGTAAGAAGTTGCTTAAACTCTCTATGCTCATTTTCCCTATGTGCGAAATTGGAAAATTTGAGTTGGTATAGGAAGCAAATAGTCTTTGTAGAGTGTTGTGCTGCCTTATAGGAGTCTATGGTGTTCTTAAGGGAAACTGGTGCTGAAAAATAGGGATTTTAAGTTATAAGAGGTTATCAGGAATGATTCCCTTACATATAATTGAAATACCTTCTATATGTTTACGTGAATTTATCTAGGGGGTTGAGGAAGTGACAGGAGCCATAGCTTTCTTTAGATTTTCAAAATTATTCAAAATCCCCAAAAGGGATTTGTCTTAAAATTTCTGCGAGGGGACAGGACAGTCCTAATTTGTGTACTATATGAAAGACTACAAAATATATTGGCATTAATGTAGTTCTCATTTCAATAAGGTAAGTATTGGAGCACACTGGAACATCAGTGCAGGTGGAGAAGAGGTATGTTCCCATGGCAACAAGAGTCCTTACAAAAAGGTTCAGAAATACACATAGAAATGTGGGACCACACTTGAATTAATCTTTAGGAACTTCTGAATTTGTTGGGTTGATTTG
The DNA here is from genome assembly GCF_049354715.1 of Callithrix jacchus. Classification (NCBI taxonomy): domain Eukaryota; kingdom Metazoa; phylum Chordata; class Mammalia; order Primates; family Cebidae; genus Callithrix; species Callithrix jacchus. The sequence goes on along the minus strand of NC_133510.1, from coordinate 101,375,726 downwards.
ATTGTAGTTGTGGTCCTCCTAATTCTGTAGGTATTTAGAGGTTGAATCAACAAAAGAACTATTGCATCTTATTTCTACTTTGATTTTGCTATAACTCCATGTCCCTGGTCAAGACATTTAATTATCTACTCCTATATATCTTTGACTGAATCAAGTGATTCTCGATGACTTATTAGCTTTGATGTATCACAAAGACTTGTGGTTGGATTCAGAAGTGTAATGATCATTTAGGTTATACTGATCTGTTACGATTTGCCGCTTGCTTTTCATTTGTTATTTGAAAAAATTCAAAATTAATGAGGGACATTCTCTGGGTAACGCTTACATTTTCCACTCAGACTTGAAATGTCAGCTGAGATTTAGAGATTACTTAGAAAAGGTAGTAAAGTACCTTTGAGTGGACCAGCAGAATTCTAGTGCAATGCAAACACATGTTCCAGATGGAGGAGTCAGTGGTCTTAGTTGAGGTAGTTTCATCCTCATCTCCTTAGCCAGGTATGCTGCTCTCTGCTTCCTGGCATAGACTCTGTGCAACTGTCAGAATGACCTCTTTACATTCTTCTGCCAAAGTGTGCCTATTTCTACCTCTGATTTGCTCACACTGCATTGTTTTACTTCATGGAGTGGCTCTTAATATTTATCTCCTTATTCTGCCCATTTTAAAAGTTTCTCCTTAGAAAGTTTTCACAGACTAATTCTGCCTCTAGTGATCCCTCACTTATTACATATATAATCCTTCATCTTGTCTTCTTCTTTGAATTACAAGCAACTCAAGGATGGGATAGTGGCAGAGACTGACTAACTGTTCAAATCCATTCCTCTTTTTGGGCATATAGTTAGACCATGTCCTCAGCTTGCTTTGCCGTGCAATTAGATGAGACCATGAGACTGAGTTCTATAGTACTACTTTCAGAAGTGAGAAACACTAGTTTCAGGTCTGACATTAAAATATCCTACACATGGTCCTCCATGTTCTTTTCCCATATGCTGCCTGAATATAGAGGCTTGAGGGTTTTAGGGGAGGGTGGATCTGCAAGATGGAAAAGGCTTGGGTCTCTGAAGTATTATATGAAAATATTCCATCAACTGGGAATAACTACATTATACTGTTAGAGGATAAGCAACCAACTTACCAACTTAGCATGTATTAAGCCACCAGGGTCCTGGGGCTTCTCTGGTAGCAGCTAGTGTTACTCTAACAAATATAGAGGTAAATTATATTATATTTGTTTCTTTCACTGTGCCCAGAATAATGTAGACAGAGGTTCCGTCAATGCTGGCTGCCTCCTCCAAAATGACAATGGAGGCTGCCTCCTCCAAAATGACTTCCAAAATGAACATCACATTCCAGAGCAAAGAGAAGTAGAATGATGTTCTGCTCAGATCTGGAGAGTGGGAAGCAGGATGAAGAAGAGATGTTGGGAGTGGATGGCCCAGTGTGAATGTACACAGGGTAGATAAGGCACATACATTTGGTCTTCTACCCTGGTCAATGGCATCAAATAAACAAACAGTATTGTTATTGATTATTATATTAAGCAAATATCAGGAAAGATATTGATATTGATTATTACATTAGATAAATGTGCAGAGTGGTGGTGTTATTGATTTTTATATGCCACAAATATGAGGATGGACAAAACTCACACCTCAGCCAACTCTTAAAATGACTTAAGGTTTTGAGCACAATTCTGGGACAGGGATTTATTTTATGATGAATGTTTTAGAATATCTGAGAACCTTTCTCATTGAATTCCCATTAAGAAGAAAAGCAATTAGGGACCCATATGCATCTGTCTATAAAACAGCGTTGGAGCTGGCAGCATCATTGTCAGCAACAAAGACCCATGGGATCTATCAAATACCAAATGTTGAACAGAGCCCCTTTAAGATATGGGGCCAATTAAAGAAATCAAACTGAGAGATGGAACACATTTGCAGAAAGCAGGAAAATTTTAGTTATGCGTAAAATGTAAACAAGGTGATATAGTTTGGCTGTGTCACCACCCAAAATCTCATCTTGAATTGTAATCCCCATAATCCTCACATGTCAAGGGAGAGACCAAGTGGAGGTAACCAAATCATGGGGGCGGTTCCCCATGCTGTTCTCGTGATAGTGAGTGAGTTCTCACGAGAGCTGATAGTTTTATGTGTTTGGCAGTTCCTCCTGTGTTCATTCTCCCTCCTGTGGTTTTGTGAAGAGGGTGCCTTGCTTCCCTTTTCTTTCTGCCATGATTGTAAGTTTCCTGAGGCCTCCCCAGCCATGCAAAACTATGAGTCAATTAAACCTCTTTCCTTTCTAAATTACCCAGTCTCAGGCAGTTCTTTATAGCAGTGTGAGAACAGACTGATACACAAGATTATCTATGATAAGATTATCTATGATAAGAGTTTTTGTCATAGATGAAAACTTATCTATGATAGGTTTTTGTAACTTTGAGGTGGAGAAATGGTAGCTACATAGGATAGGCTAAGTAATCCCTCATTTATATGTGCTGTGGGTAAAGGGCAAAAAAATTAAGTTATTATTCAGTTTGTGACTGTGAGACAGGAATACATGATTGTTACCAAAGCTTGCTTTTTGAAAAATTCAAGTAATAACAAAATTCTTGATTTTAACCCACATATTCTTCAATGTTAGATTAAAACAACCTAGAGAAGGACTGATAACAAGATAAGAAAAGGGTTCAAAACAGTATTTGTGGGAAGACATTTCCCCCTGGTGGGTAGGATGAAGGAAGAGTTAGAGATGAAGAGGCCACAAAGAGGTGGAATCCCCAGGTACACATTCAGAAGAATCTGAGAAATGTGTTCTGCAGGGAAGGAAACACAAAAGAAAGTTTATATACACAACATATGCAAGCGGTAAAGACACTATTGAGGCTGCTGCTGTTGTCTTGCCTAGAAAACATCCCCCCTTTGATTGACACTTGTCATTCAGGTCTCAGATTAGATCTTTGCTGACTGCTCCATGTAATGTTGCTCCATCAGCCATTGTCTTCACATTGTGATAGTGAATTTTTCTTCATAGAATTTACTGTGTTTAAAGTTTTCTGAGTCATTCATGTGTCTGCAGTCCATATTCCATGGCACAGAGATCTCATCTGGCTTGCTCATCACCGTACTCTGAGGACCCAGACTTGGACCTGGCACAGAGGAGGCATTCAGTGAACATCTTCATCAATTCAGGCTGCTGTAGCAAGTAATTATAGACTGGGTTGCTTAAACAACAGGTCTTTGTTTCTCACAGTTCTGGAAGTTGGGAAGTTCAAGGTCAAGGTGCTGGAAGGTTTGGTGTCTGCTGAGGGCCACTTCCTGGTTCAGAGATGGCTGTCTTTTCACTATATTCTCACATGATGGAAAGATGGTGAGCTAGCTCTCTGGAATCCCTTTTATAAGTGCACTAATCCCAATTATGAGGGCTCCACCCTAGTGACCAAATGACCTCCACAGGCCCCATCTTTGATACCTTCACATTGGGAGTTAGGATTCCAACATATAAATTTTGGGGAAACACAAATATTTAATTCATTTAAACACATATCTATGGAATGAATGAACCAGATACCTGTCCTTTGTATTATAAAAGTTGCCTTTGAATCAAAATCAGGTGAAGGAGAAGCTTAAGAAATACCTAAAAACTTTCTGTGACTAAGGGAAGGGCCTGAAGCACGTATTATTTAGTTATCTTGCTTCAAATGCAAAAACACAGAAGAGACATGTAACATGTTGACAACATGTTACAAACAACAGCCACGGTCTTCTGACTCTGAAATTCTTGATTATTTTGCTGCCCATTTTATACATTTCTCTCTTCAATGTTTGGAAGGAGTAATATTTAGGAGAAAAACAAGTTGTTTGGCCACTTGGATAAAGCCATTGGCCACCTCAGCAAATCCTCTGCTTTGGCTGTGGGCACTCTGACCCGAGTAAGTAGCAGGTGGTGAATTAATGGTGTGATTTGCATTTTTGAGTGTATGTGTGCGTGCAGAATCTTGCTTATACTGGTCGAGAGCTCTTTATATTAAAATGTGTTTATATTTAAAGAAATAAAAAAGGAATTATTGGCCTGCTTTTGTCATGGTTGTACTATAATCCACCATGAGAAATCATAATATAATTTCATTTTTCCCTTGGTTTAATGCTGTTAAAGGAACCAGCTCTAAGTCTGAGGAAACAAATCTACTTTTAAGTATACCTGCATGCAAATGGGCTGTGGAGGTGGTTTATCCTTCTACATAATAAGTAGAGAGTTCTCTTTTTCAGTGGAATAGATGTGTAGATTAATAAACCCTGGCTAGGCACATGGATACATGGAATCAATGTAAGCCTGGTTAGAGATGACAAAGAGCTTCACGCTCGAGTGCTTTGCAGCCTAATTCAATAAAACAAAATGAAAGGCAAATGCTTGAGGAGTTGAAGAGAGGATCTTTATGAAAATATTAAAACCTCTGTACAAAGAAAGTCTCATTCTTTTTTGAGCTTGCTCCCAATATTGCAATGTAATATATGGGCCTCTTTTGGGGGGGAAAAAATTAAAGGTGCTTTGTGATTTTTTAACAAAGCAACAAAAAGGAACCATTTTGAGTGTAGAAGCCTACACTTTGGTCTTTAACTGGAAAGGAAAATGCTGAGATGAAACTGAATTTTTTTCCCCCCATCAATTTGCAAAACTAAAGTATGAATCTAAACTGAAATAGCGACAGCGTGAAAAGCTATTCACGGGTCTGCAGCCATCTCTGATTCTATCAATTTGTTTTCCAGGCTTTGTTGTGATTCCGTGTTTCTCATGGATCTCTAGAGACAGCTTCCGGCTTGAGGAGAGAATATCAATAGCCTGCATGTTCCTCTAGGAGGCTTCCCTGTGACAGTCACGATGCTTCCACAGATCACATCTTCTCATTCTTTAATGATGGTGGTAAAACAACAAAAATTCTTCATTTTGGGAAACATGAAAATCAACAAAGCAATAATGCCTGAGTGAGAATATAATTTTGCTTCCTCTTTGTGCAATAAGCTCAAAGGCAAAAAGTAAGAATCAATTGGTCTCTTTTCTGGGATTTCATAAATCCATAATTACATCACATGCATTTAAAATGAAGCAAGGAGTTTAATAGATTTGGACAGAACTTGCACACTACAATGAAATAAGTACTGGACTTTCTAACTCAGGCCTGGTTTCTGGCTGAGCCCCATCAGGTGACAAGTAGGTCACCTCTGATAAAATCTGTAATTCCCCTGAACTCTGTTTCATATCTATAAAATGGAAATAAAAATATCTGCTGTTTTGACCTCACAGGGCTGATGAAATATAACATGACATGTATGCGAGTATCTAGAAAATGTGAGAAGCATGTGTGAATACAACATGCTCTCCAATTATTAGAGGAGATACACTTTAATATGCACACCATTCTCTAGGAACTCTGTCCTGTCCAGAAAATCTTAATATGGTTGTTTTTAAGGGAAGAATTGCTGCTTTCAGTGGTACATTTTGTATTTTAAAATATGTGTGTTCATATATATGTTAACATTTATATTTTTCTGCTTTTTTCCCTCTTCTCCCTCTTCCCAACCCCATTAATTCTTCTTCTGTATTATCCTTGAACATTCAATTCAGTGTTATCTCCTGTAAGAAACTTCCCCCATGCCCAAGGCTGGATTGGTCCGTACTACCGTGCTTTTAAAAAAATCTTTATCTACAATTACATTTTTGATGTATCTTATGTTTATTTTCCTGTCTCCTTTGCTAGATTGTGAGTATCTTGAGAGTGGACTTTGTTTCTTTTTTTTTTTTTGAGACGGAGTTTCACTCTTGTTACCCAGGCTGGAGTGCAAAGGCGCGATCTCCGCTCACTGCAACCTCTGCCTCCTGGGTTCAGGCAATTCTCCTGTCTCAGCCTCCTGAGTAGCTGGGATTACAGGCACACGCCACCATGCCCAGCTAATTTTTTGTATTTTTAGTAGAGACGGGGTTTCACCATGTTGACCAGGATGTCATGATCTACCCGCCTCGGCCTCCCAAAGTGCTCGGATTACAGGCAGAATCCCACCGTGCCTGGCCTGTTTCTTAATCGTGTTTGAATTCCCCAGGCCTAGACACTGTTGGCCACATTGTAGGCACTCAGAAAATTTTGTTGCATTATTAATGGCTGTTCTTATAAAAAAATGTAAAAGTGTAAAGGTTTCTATTCCTATGTGAGGGGCCAGGGACTGGTTAGATTTATCTGTTGCTATAAGGAACTGGGGTTTTCTTTAGAAATTGTGGTAGACAGAATGGTTTCCCCAAGATGACTTTATACTGGAATCTGAGACTCTGTTATGTAACATGACAAAAGGAACTTTACAGGTGTATTTAAGGTTACAGATCTTAAAATAGACAGATCATCCTGGATTATCTGGTTGGGCACAACCTAATCACATAAGCCCTCAGAAACGGATACTTTTCTCTGGCAGAAGCAGAAGAGATGGGGCAACAGAAGCAGTGAGGTTCAAAGTGTGAGAAGGACTTGATGTGTTGTTGCCGGCCATGCGAAGAAATGGGCTGTGTATAAAGACTGGAGAGGGACCTCAAGGAGCTGAGAGAGGTTCCTGGCTGATAGTTAGTAAGGAAGCAGGAACCTCAGCCCTACATTCGCCAGGAACCAAATTCTACCAACAATGTGAACAGGCTTGAAAGCAGATTCTTCCCCTGAGGCTCTAGATAAGACTTCAGCCTTAGGAGACCAGTACCCAAAAAAGCCGTCTAGTCTACCTGGACTTCTATCTACAGAATAGTGAGATAATACATTTGGGTTGTTATATGCCATTAAGTTTATGGTAATTGGTTATGACAGCAATAGAATACAAATACAGAAATTAATTTACTAGTTCCAAAAGACCAGGTTTTAGAAACTTATCATAAAGATGGGATAGGTTGGGTGCAGTGACTCACGCCTGTAATTCCAGCACTTTGGGAGACCAAGGGGCAGATTGCTTGAGCCCAGGCATTCGAGACAACCCTGGCTAACATGATGAAACCTTGTCTCTACTAAAAATACAAAAATTAGCCAGGTGGGTGACGTGTGCCTGTAATCCTCACTACTCGGAAGGCTGAGGCACAAAAATTGCTTGAACCCAGGAGGCAGAGGTTGCAGTGAGCTGAGATCATGTCACTACTCCAGCCTGGGCAACAGAACAACACTCTGTCTCAAAACAAAACAAAAAAAGGTGGACTAGTCTGGGTCTGCAACAGACTATGAAAATCCCCAGAGGGAATGCCACTGAAAAGTTACACAGGTTGGATTCTCTGGGATGGTGACAGTGGCAGTGGTGGAATTAGGGGATTGGCTGGAGCTGCCATCCTAAGTCAGGGTGGGCAATGCATGGACCACCCCCTCCCCCCCAGGAATTGGTTTAATTTCTTCCTGATTTGAAGCTGAGTACAAGTTAGAATTGGCAGGGCAGGGCCGGGCAGAGCAGAAGTTGCAGAAAGAAATCACAAGAGTTAGTTTGGAAATTGTGTTTCCCCAGAATTTTGAAGATATTTCTCCCTGGTCTGCCAACTTCTAGAGTTCCTCTTGAGAAGTCCAACATCATTCTGATGGTAAATCCCCTGCTGTGCTCATGTCTCCCTCCGCTGCCTTAGTGTGGAAGCTTCTCTGGTTAGCTGTTTCCAACCTGCTGCCAAAGCGGAGAATGAACAATCTCTTTGCCTAGTTGAATTGGGCAGGGGACCTAGGGGACTTCCCAGCTCCTCAGCCTGACTTTTAATCAATCTTCTAGGTCTTCATCCCGATCTCTCACCCCTTCAGATGTACTTGGAGTCATCAATTCCTATGTCTTTCTGGAGTTCGGAGGTACAAGCAGACTTTCTTGCCAGTGGCTTTGCCTTCTGGAGGCAGTTCCCAGATGGTTGTTTGCTAAGTCTGTGACAGCCACTTGTCCACCCCTCTCTGGTCTCACATCTACTCTCCTCTTCCGTTCTTATATGTTTGGAGGATTTATACCATTCATATCCCTTTACTGATAATCTAGTTTCATTTGAGGAGGAAATGAAATCATCCTATGTCTCCAATTAGCCATGTTAACCACAAGGCCACTGGCCTCATTTCTTTGTCCATGAAATGAGGGGTTATGGTGGGTAAACTTAAAGGCATTTTCCTCCACTGAAAGTCTTTGCTCCTGTGTATGGTTTAGATTTAATGTAATTCCCAGCTGATCACAGCTAGATTCTCTATCACTTATCTCACTCTCAGAAGAGCAGAGATCATTTTTGCTTTTGTTGTTTTGAATCTCTTTGAGTGAGAGACCTGCGGTGTAGCAAATTATATCTTGTGTACAAATTAGAGTAAACTGAAAAACACAGGTGACTTGTTCCCTTCAGCATCACAAAGACCTTTTCAATACACCTGATTGATTGTAAAGGGAACTCTGGGAGCAGATGTGAGCTACCGGGACTCTGCTAATGGTAATTTGGGTGCTGTCATATTTATCACGCTGTGCTATTTGGCAAGCAAGTAGGAAGCCTTTAAACTTTTTGCTCTTTCTGAAAAAATAAAAATTCAGAAAGAAGATGATACCAAAATTTCAATCAGAAAGAAGTTTCCTTTCTATGGGGAATAACAAAGAATGTTCTGATAAGTCAATAAAAATCCTGCTTTGGTTCAATTAGTTTAGGTTGGAGTCTTTGATTCATGAAGTCTGGTGGAAATGGATTGCCTTCCCGGTTGGAACTCCACTATGTGGCTTGGCACTTTATACTTGTAGCATCAGTGCCTGTCCCTGTTTGTTGTAGTCACTGCTGTTAATGACTAGCTCTTATGTGTTTTCTTTTAATATCCAGAAGAAGAACTTCCAAAAGATAATGACTTTTTCTAAGATAGTGTGTTATGTAATATTTGAAATAAAAAACAACTTAGAATTTGGTATAATCCATTGTATATGGTTTTTGTTTGTATCAGTGCCATTGGTATAGGGGATGGGTATAGAGTCCTCTGAAAAGTTTCAATTAAAACAGAAATTCTAAATAGTCAAAGTAAAGGAGACAGACATGGACAATCTTTAACTCTCTTAAAACTCTCAATTATTTTGCTTGCAGAACATTATTAAAGGCTTGTAGAAAAAGAGATGAACGCGTCAATATTTGACACATTTAGGTTATTCAGTGACTCACTCTGTATGCTTATTTATATTGATACATAATAGATGTACATATTTTTGGGATACATGTGATAATTTGATACATTTACATAAGCAAATAAGGGTAAATGGATATATATTATCTTAAATATTTACCTTTTCTTTATGCTAGGAACATTCAAATTATCCTCCTCAGCTCTTTTGAAATGTACAATCGATTAATGTTAACTATAGTCACTAGCTGTGACTAGTGACATACTGATCTGTTGAACACTAGATCCCATTTCTTCTGTATAACTGTAGATCTGTAACCATTAATCAAACTCTTTTTTTTTTTTTTTGAGATGGAGTCTCGCTCTGTCATCCAGGCTGGACTGCGCAATCTTGGCTTACTGCAACCTCCACCTCCCGGGTTCAAGTGATTCTCCTGCCTCAGCCTCCCGAGTAGCTGGGACTATAGGTGCAAGCCACTACGCACAGCTAATTTTTTGTATTTTTAGTAGAGATGGGGTTTTGCAGTGTTATCAAACTCTTTTTATATCTTCCTCCCCACTACCCTTCCTGGCTTGTGGTAACCACCAATCTCTTCTCTATCTTCATGAGATCTACTTTTTTTAGCTGGCATATATGAATGAGAATGTGGGATATTTATCTTTCTGTACTTTGCCTGTTTCACTTAACATAATGACCTCTAGTTCCACTCATGTTGCTACAAATGACAGGATTTCACTCATTTTTATGGCTGAATAATATTCCATTGCATATATATATCATACTTTGTTTTTTTTTTAGATGGAGTCTTGCTCTGTCGCCCTGCCTGGAGTGCAGTGGTATGATCTCAACTCACTGCAACCTTCACCTACTGGGTTCAAGTGATTCTCCTGCCTCAGCCTCCCGAGTAGCTGGGATTAAAGGTGCCTGCCACAACACCTGGCTAATTTGTGTATTTTCAGTAGTGACAGGGTTTTGCCATGTTGCTCAGGCTGGTCTTGAACTCCTGACCTTAGGTGGTCCACCCAACACGGCCTCCCAAAGTGCTGGGAGAACAGGTGTAAACCACCACACCTGGCTACATCACGTTTTCTTTATCCTTCACTCGTTGATGGACACTTAGGTTGATTTCATATTTTGGCCAAAATGAATAGTGTTGCAAAAACATGAGAGTGCAGACACTCTTCAATATACTGATTTCCTTTCTTTTGCATATATATCCAGAGGTGGAATTGCTGGATCATATGGTAACACAATTTTTACTTCTTTGAGGAAGCTCCGTATTATTTTCCATAGTGGCTCTATTAGTTTACATTCCCACCAACACTGTACTAGGGTTCCCCTTTCTCCGCATCCTTCCCAGCATCTGTTTATCCTGTCTTTTTGATAAAAGTCTTTCTAACTTGGGTAAGATGATATCTTATTGTGGTTTTGAGATGCATTTCTCTGATGATTAGTGATGTTGAACTTTTTTTTCCATATACCTGTTGGCTGTTGATTGTCTTCTTTTGAGAAATGTGTATTCAGATCTTTTGCCCATTTTAAAATCAGATTTTTTTTTCCTGTTGAGTTTGAGTTTCTTATATATTTTGGTGATTGATACCTTGTCATATGGATAGTTTGCAAATATTTTGTCCTTTCTGTACGTTATCTCTAGGTTTGTTGTATATTTTGGAGTCAGGTAGTAGGATGCCTACAGCTTTGTTCTTTTTGCTCAGGATTCCTTTGGCATTTTGGAGTCTTATGTGGTTTCATAATAACTTAAGGGTTTTTCTTCTATTTCTGTGAAGAATGTTATTAGTATTTTGATAGAAATTGCATTGACTATAAATTGTTTTAGGTGGTATTGTCATTTTTAACAATATTAATTCCTCTAATCCATGAGCATGGAATATTCTTGAATTTTTTTGTGTGTCCTTTTGAATTTCTTTCAGTGTTTTCATCACTGTTTCATAGTTTTCCTTGAATAGGATTTTTATATCTTTGGTTACATTGATCCCTAGGTATTTAATATTCTTTGTAGCTATTGTAAATGTGATTGCTTTCTTGATTTCCTTTTAAATTGTTCGCTACTGGTGTATATAGATGTTACTGATTTTTGTATGTTGATTTTGCTAAGTCAAAACTCTCCTGTATTTGCCATTTCTAACTTCTTTTGTGTGGGGGTTTTAGGTTTGTCTAAAAATAAGATCATGTTGTCTGTGTACAAGACTTAATTTGACTTCTTCCTTTCCAATGTGAATGCCTATTGTTTCTTTCCCTTGCCTAATTGCTCCGGCCAGGACTTCCAGTATTATGTTGAATAAAAGTGGTGAAAATAAGCATACTTGCCTTGCTCCAGACCTTAGAGAAAAGGCTTTCAAATTTTTCCTATTCATTATGATGTTGGCTGTGGCTTTGTCATATATGACCCTTATTATTTTGGAGTATGTCTTCTATACCCAGTTTGTTGATTTTTTTAATCATAAAGGGATGTTGAATTTTATCAAGTGCTTTATCAGCATCTATTAAAATGATTATATGGTTTTTGTTCTTGATTCTGTTAAAGTGATATATTATGTTTATTGATTTGCCTATATGGAATGGTACGAACTCCACATAATCATGGTGAATGATCTTTTAAATATGTTGTTGAATTTGGTTTGCTAACATTTTGTTGGGGATTTTTACATTTATGTCCACCAATTATATTGGCCAGTAGTTTATTTTGTGTGTGTGTGTGTTTGTGTGTGTGTGTGTCCTTGTCTGGTTTTGGTATCAGAGCCTCATAGAATGAGTTTAGAAGTATTTCCTCTTCTTCAATTTTTTGAAGAGTTTTGCAAGAGTTGGTATTCTTTCTTTTTTCAGGTGAAGTTAATTTTAATAGACACTCATTTAACCCAATATATGCAAAATATTATCATTTATTTTATTTTTTCTTTAATTTTTAAGTTCAGAGGTACATGTGCAGGATGTGCAGATTTGTCACGTAGGTAAATGTGTGGCATGATGGCTTGATACTCATTATTTTTTAAATTTTTAGTAGAATTCAGCGGTGAAGCTATCAGATCCTGGCTTTTGTTTGATGGGATCCTGGCTTTTCTTTGTGGCTTCAATCTTGTTACTCATTATTGGTTTGCTGAGATTTTTCTATTTCTTCATAGCAAGTTTGGTAGCTTGTATCTGTCTAGAAATGTATCCATTTCTTACAGGGTTTCACATTGGCTGCCATTTAACTGTAATTATTTCTAATGATTTTTTGTATTTCTATGGTCTCAGTTATTACATCTCTTTTTTGTTTCTGATTTCTTTGTCTTTTCCCTTTTTTTCTTAGTCTAGCTAATAGTTTTTCAGTTTTGTCATTTCAAAAAACCAAGTTTTGTGTTTTTGATCTGCCTTTTTTAGCCTCAATTTTATTTATTTCTGCTCTGATTTTTATTATTTATCTCCTTCTGCTAATTTTGGGTTTGTTTTGTTTTTGGTTTTGAGGTCCTTGAAGTGTATTATTAGGTTTTTAAATTTGAAGTCTTTCAACTTTTTTAATACAGGTGTTTATTGCTATAAACTTCCCCCTTAGTACTTCTTTTTCTGTGGTCCATAGATTTTGGTTTGGCATATTTACATTTTCATTTATTTCAAGAAATTTTAACATTTTCTTCTTAATTTCTTAATTGACCAATTGTCATTCTGGAACATGTTGTTTAATTTCCATGTGTTTGTGTAGTTTTTGAGGTTCCTTTTGTTATTGTTGCTAGTTTCATTCCATCGTGATCAGAAAAGATACTTTATATGATTTCTACTCTTTTGAAATTGTTGAAGCTTATTTTGTGGCCTAAAATATGGTCTATTCTGGAGAATATTCCATGTGCTGATGAAAGGAATGTGTGTTTTGTAGCAATTGGGTGAAATGTTCTGTAAATGTTAGGACTGTTTGGTTTAGTGTGTAGTTTAATTTCATTGTTTGTTGACTTTTCTGTCTAGATGATCCGTCCATTATTGAGAGTGGGGTTTTGAAGTCCCCTACTATTATTTTATTGCAGGCTGTACCTCGCTTTAGATCCATTAATGTTTGTTTTATATACTTGAGAATTCTGGTGTTTGGTGCATAGATATTTACAATTGTTATAGCCTTTTGCTCTATTGACCCCTTAATTATTATATAGTGACTTTCTTTGTCTCTTTTTACAGCCCTTGATTTGTAGTCTGTTTCATCGGATAGAACTGTAGCTACTCCCACCTTTTTTTTTTTTTTTGGTTTCTACTTGCATGGAATATTTTTTCTGTCCTTTCATTTTCAGTCTATGTGTGTCTTTATGGGTGAGGTGGCTTTCTTGTAGGCAGCATATAGTTGGGTCTTGTTTCTTTATCCATTCAGCCACTCTGTATCTTTAAGTTGGAGAATTTAGTACATTTTGATTCAGTGTTATTATTGACAAGTAGGGACTTACTGCACCATTTTATTGCTTGTTTTCTGGTTGTTTTGTGAGTCTTCTCTTTTCCTTTCTTACTGTCCTCCTTTGTGGTTTATTTCTCTGGTAATATGTTTTAATTTGTTATTCTTATTTTTAGTGTATTTATTATAAGTTTTTGCATTGTGGTTACTGTGAGGCTTACAAAAAAATCTTAAAGATACAAGAAGTTATTTTAAAGAGATAGCAATTTATTTTACATTATAAAAAGAGAATAAAAACAAAGAAAAAAGTAAAAACACCCCTAAAACCACTACACTCTAACACCACCTTTTCACATTTTGAGTTCTGGTTGTGTCAATTTACATACTATTATATTGTGTATCCCCTGACAGGTTGTTACAGCTATTATTGTTTTTGATAAATTTGTCTTTTAAGTTTTATACTAGAGTTATAAGTGGATTGCATACCACTATTAAAGTATTAAAGTATTCTGGGGTTTTCTCTGTCCTGAATTTTACCTGTGAGTTTTATAACTTCAAATTGTTTTGCACATTAGTGGATTTTTCTTTCAAATTGAAGAATTGCTTTTAGCATTTCTTGTAAGACAGGTCTGGTGGTGAATTATCTTGACTTTTGTTTGTCTGGGAAAGACTATCCTTCGCACCTGAAGGATAGCTTCATTGAATAAAGTATTCTTTGATGGTGTTTTTGCTTTCAGTATTTTGAAAATGTTGTTTCAGTCCCTCCTAGTGTGTATGGTTTCCACTGAGAAGTCTCTTGCCAGATGAATGGGAGTTCCTTTATGTGTTTTTTGATACCTTTTCTTGCTGCTTTTAGTATCCTCTCTTTGTTCTTGACATTTGAGAGTGTGATTATTACATACTTTGGAGTAGTCTTATTTGGGTTGACTCTGGAGATCTCTGGACTTCTTGAATCTGGATACTTGTATATTTCTCAAGTTTTATAAAGTTTTCTGTTGTTATTTCCTCAAATAATCTGTCTAGCCCTTTGTTTTGCTCTATTCTCTATTGAACACCAATAATTCTTAGATTGGGTCTTTCGAGGTTATTTTTAAATCTTGTAGGCAATCCTTTTCCTTTTCATTCTTTTTTTCCCCTGAAAGTGCAGTATCAAATTTCTTGTCTTCAAGTTCACTGATTCTTTCCTTTTCTTGATTCATTCTGCTATTGTGAACCTCCAGTGAATTTTTCAGGTCAGGGATTGTATTTCTCAGTTCCAAGATTTCCGTTTGATTTTTAAAATTATTTAAATCTCTTTGTTAAATTTTTCTGATAAATTTCTGAATTGATTTTCTGTATTATATTGGAGATCACTGAGTTTCCTTAAAACTGCTATTTTGAATTCCTTATCAGAGAGCTCACATATCACCATCTTGTTAGGATCTGTCACTGGTTCCTTGCTTTGTCCATTTGGTGAAGTCATGGTTTCCTGTTATTTCTTGTGGATGTCTATATTTTTGTATGAAAGAATTAGTTTTTTTAATAGTTTTCTCTGTCTGGCTTGTTTTGCTTTTTATTAGTTATGTTTGCTTACAGATTCTTTGTAATTTGCTTGTTGAATTTCTTATACATGTTTTTCTGTGAGGCCACTGCTTTCTTTTTGTTACTAGATGGTGCCTAAAGCTCAGGTTTGTCTTGGCTCTAGCAGATAATTAGAGTGCTGCCTGTTCAGAATGTGGAATGTTCCCAAAAAAGCATATCTTGGCAGTATGGAAAGGCTGGCTAAGAGTTCATTGTCAGGGGTCCTATGGAACATACTTCCTACAACATGGTGCTGCTGAACAGCCATTCTGCTCTGGTGTCTCCTTGGCTGAGTTATAGAGCAGAGTTTTTGAGTCCAGAGATGGTGGTCCAGTTTCGCCTATTTTTCACTGCCTGTCCTCAAGGATATGTCTCCCTTCAGGTAGTCACAATGCTTCCTGTGGGTTAAGGCATAGACAGGTCTTCTGCCAAAGAGCCCAGGATGGTGGAGAAGCTGGTTGTCCACCTCTGTCTTACTTTTTTTAGAGTAGAAACCATGTCAAAGGACATTTTCTATGTGTTTGGTGGGGAGCAGATTGGAGGAGGGGGTGAAGGATATGAGAATCTGATTTTCTTTCTGTCTGCTCAGTGTTGTTGTAAACTTCTCTGTGGTCCCAGGAATGGACTCATTCTTATATTTGAGTTCTGGAATATTACTGGTGATAATCTCAGTGCTGCATATTTGGTTTTGGTTTTCTGTGGGGGGTGAGGGTAAGGATCGAAGCCCGTTTGTGTGTACACCACCATTCTGGAATTGGAAGTCGCTATACTGTGTCTCAATGGCTCACTCATTTACTTGGAATCAGTACTGTATTCAAAGCAATTCTTATCACATTTGGAATGAGATTTTTGATGAGATCATAATTATGGTATTATGCTTCAACCCGGAAGGCAAAGGTTGTAGTGAGCCAAAATCGTGCCACTGCACTCCAGCCTGGGTGACAGAGGGAGATTCTGTCTCAAAAAAAAAAAAAGACAAAAAGAACCTGGGTATTGAAAACATTGCCAACTTCTGATGATTTGATTAACCCTGGAATAACTTAATGTTTAGACTTTGTGTTTTGCATGATAATAAATTTCCTTATCATTTAACCCATTTTGAGTTGTTTCATCAGTTACTCATAGCTGACATAATCCTAACCAATACAAAAGAACTGCAAATATTAAAGAACACACAGAATGTAAGCATTGAAAGGGATGTTAATATATTATTCAAAAAGCACTTATTTGTTGAGAAAGATAGCACTGTGCTAGATGGTTGGGATAGCAGAGAACAAGACAGACACTGTCCCTGATCTTTTGGAACATAACGTCTGGTGGGTCTGAGAAAGTATTTGGTCTAATCTTATTGCACAGATAGAGATAGCTTTTATCTCTCTCAGTGTTGGTATAATTCCTTTAGTCCCTTATTATAGGAGGCGGATTCTATTAAAGGAAAGACTCTAAGTTTGCCATTCTTTTTGCTTTTGAACCTACTGCTAGCTCTTTTGCTCATCTGGTTACTTGAAAGTGTTGGCTATTCAAGGTTGGACCTGGAACTGAGTTTAGACATAAGGGTTGTATAGTGCAAAATTTCTGTGCAAAATAGGGTGAGAGGAATGTGAAATGACTTGGACTCTCTCCCTCTCTCTCTCTCCCTCTCTCTCTGTCCCTCTCTCTCTCCCTCTCTCTCTCTGTGTGTGTGTGTGTGTGTGTGTGTGTGTGTGTGCATGCGTGTGTGTGAAAAAGAGAGAAAGAGCAAGGTGGTCAAAGACTGAGTGCTAGACTAGAAAGACCAGTGAGAAATCCCCTATGTGATGATGACCAAAGGAATTCCAAGATGAGACATGACTGATAAGTAATTTTAAGTATTTGCTGTATCATGCAGAAATGTAACTTTTTGGCAATGGCCTAGAAAAGTTTTGCAGAAATGTGAAAATTTTGTTACACATCACAAGCTTTTTTCCCCTTTTGCTTGAGTGAGGAGTCAGGAAGATAAAGGATTGACCTCAAGGCATGGAGCACAAAACAAGCATTCAGCAGAGGCAGGAAATGGGAGAGAATTCAGCAGAGGCAGGAAAGCATGCCCCATTCCCCTATCTGCCTCTGCAGAAATTTTGCAGAAGAGAGGGCTCTGGCCTTTTCACTAGATACAGAATGGTATTTGATCATTTTAATTGACATTTTAAGGGGACATCTGGATTAGAGTCATACTCTGCTGGTGGCTGCAGCACTCCTCATAATAGTAATGACTCAATTATTGGTTCATTGCCTTCCCATCTAGACAGTAAGCTCTTTGATGGCAGGGCCCATGTCTGTTTTCATGATAAAGTTCATATTGGGTAGCATTTAAAAATAAGTATTCAATTAATTTTTATTAAATAGTTCCTTCTGGCAGGGAAAGACTGTCATTCAAATAGTCACAGTATTTCCCTTCCTCTGCTTGTGGAGGAGAAACAATCTGTACCCCTCTGACCTCTCCTAGGGAGGGGGCCTTGCCAGGTGGGTTCCAGGGCCAATTGTGTATGATTGTGGCTGATGAAGAGACTTGGAGAAGTTGAGAGAGATCACCCAGGTTTATATGGAAAATATCAGAGAGCTATAGGCAAGAGAAAAGTAATAGAGACAGACATGGGGATGAGAGGCAGAGAAAAAAATCTTGTGTGAGTTAAGTTTGAGAGATCTGGAGAGCATATGAGGGAGAGGAGAGGCTTTAGGGGCAGTTGCAGTGTGTATGGATGCACATACACATGCACAAATAAGCTATTAATGTAGAGAGAAAGTGGCAGGAGGAATGGTTTCAACAAGTTTTGCTGTGTGTTTTGAGTAGGATCTCTTTGGGTAAGTTTCAATAGATTTCAATAAAGATATAAATTGCTACTTGACTATTTTTGACTGTATTTCTTTGAATGAGGCTGACTTCTAGACAAGAAAAGGCCAGCCCAGCTTTACGTGGGTTACAACCATGTGTAGCAGACTGAGTTTCACACTGGTGTGTTCCATGACTTAGTGAAAACAGCAAATAATTCTTGCACATAACTGAAATAATAATCATCTAAGATTGGGTGCCATCCAATCTTATAGCATGTAACTATAGAATGAATTAAGACTAAAATGAAGTACATTCTTAGGTTTTGTTATTTTCTTTCATAGATTTAAAGAGTGTGTTGAAACATGCATTGTGGAAAGGGACATTCCATTTTGAACTATTCCAGAAATATGCATAGGAACCATTTAGATGGATCTTATTGTCCATTTGAGTTAATCTGTGGGAAGCAAGGCACTCCCTATTGCTATCCAGATCCTTCCAAGAATTTTAAGATATTCAAATTCGAATTTCCTTCTTCAAGTCCCAGAGGCTCTCAGGAAAGTCGCCCATGAGGCTAGAGTCAAAGTTATGCCTCCCTGCTGGGGCTCGGTCAAACAAACACATCCCTTCTTGTTGGTAATGCATCTCTGTATCAGCTGAATTAACTGTATTTAAATTAAATGGAATCTCAGGTGAAAGGTTTTATTTCAGAGGCAACTTTCATTTTGGTGGCAGGGAGAGAAGGTGCTGCTATCATCTGGTGATAGGACGGAGGCTTCAGAAAGAAGTAGGGGAGAGTTTTGCACACGTTAGATGGCTCAGTGGTGAATTCAGGGTGTCACTGTTGTGTTCTTAAAGAGGCTATGCCAGAGGATTTTGGAGACCCAGATGCTTCATTGCTTCATTCAGTGAACTGCAAATCGTAAGTACCTCTGAGACATCGGGTTGTCTAGTCCTACTCCTTACCCATTCCATTTTCACTTCCCTTATTCCTGCCCTCCTAGGAGGCTAACATGGAATGTTGTTTGTGGCCATGTGGAGGTAGGAGAAGAGTGTATCTCTTTGATTTTGCTTTTGGAGGCATTAATAAAATATTAAGCCTGTACAGAAGTACACACTCTGCCATTGGTATGAATGCTCAATGGCCCAACAGGAGGTGTGACCCCTTGGGAGGCTTCCAGACCTTGCTTTCCTCACTGGGGTGACCAAGGTGCTGGGTGTTCAGAAGAGCGGCTGTGGCCTCCAGGGACTGTGTCAAGTTACTCAGGGAGACAACTGAGTTGGACCCCTTGCTGTCTGGGAGAAGTTCAGTCTTTGAACTAGCTAGGCCCTGTTCTGCGATGTCCTCATGCTCCTAAAAGAAAAGAAATAAAGAGCTTTGTGATTTCAAGATAATTGCCTAACGAGGGAGGCTGCTTGGGATTTTGTGAGAGAGAGAGAGAGAGAGAGAGAGAGAGAGAGAGAGAGAGAGAGAGGGAGGAGAGAGGGAGAGAAACCCTAAAATTCATGGGAATGTCTTTGGAGAAGCGCTTAGAGCACCTGAGTGGGGAGATTGTTGGTAGAAAGACTAGGGATATGGCTTGGGTTTGTGTCTTTAGGGTGAAGCTGAGGCAAAGCTCATGGAACCCCTTCATCACACACAGCCTCCCAGGCTTTGTGCCCATGGGAATATGGGCTCCTGAGGGGCAACCAGGGCTTGAGGTGTGGGGAAAGGGAGCATCCAAATAGGTGCCTCTCATCTGAGAGTCAGAAGAAATCCTGTGAAGAATCTGGAGTTGTTTCAGAAGTTGCTTCAACCTAGAAGTGTTTTCTGAAACTTAGAATTATTGTGCACACACACACACACACACACACACACACACACTCTCTCCAGGGGCAATGCATCTTTAGTTTTTTATTTTCTTTTCTTCTAGAAGGGGAGAGAACAGCACTGAGGTGGGATAACTAATATGGGATTATTTTAAAATGCATTTTCCCTCCCCATTCTACAGGGAATTGAGGAGGATTATGTGCAGCTTTCATGAAATGTCTTGTGTTCCTCTCTGGGAAAAAAACTGTAAATGTCAAGTTATCAGTCTCCGTGATAACAACTCACACAGGTACAGGCAGACTCGGCAGGGAGGAAAGAGCATGGCTGGCCCACGCACAAGTGTCTGCTGCAGTTACCAAGACCAAGGCCCTAATAGTCTGGTGTAGCCAACAGATGGAGACATGACAACAATTAGAGTCAGGGAAGGGAATGGGGAGCATGGTGATGCCTGCTAGGTACCAACCACCCTGCAGAGGGTTCACAAAGCAGAGGCAGCAGGCTTAGCAGGTGCAGCCCTTCACGTCTCAAACCCAACCTCCAGGTGCTGCTTATGTGATTGGTGTTAACCAAGCTTCTCAGACCCTGATGTGCAAGCAAGCCACCTGGAGATCTTGTTAAAATAAAGTTTCTGATTGAGTATGCCCGAGGATAGAGCTCCCCAGGTGACGTTGCTGCTGCTGGCCTGGGTACTATGCTCTGATTAGCAAGGTGTTAAGAGAATCTCAGGTCACAGCTGTACTTTTAGGTTACACAGCTTCAATAGAAAGGAGAATCAAACTGTGTACAAAGATATACACACACATTCTGCTGTCACTTAAGCTTACTAGTGTCGGGGGAAATAGTCCAGACAACTCCCAACCTTTTGAATTTGGATTTGGAATGCCTTATATGAGTAAACATTTGCTTTCTATGGCTGACAGCTGATGTTGGGGTGTTCAGGCCTATAATTAAGATGGCTTAGTAAATTTTGTTTTTGAGATGGAGTCTCACTCTGTCATCCAAGCTGGAGTGCAGTGGCGTGATCTCGGCTCACTGCAACCTCTGCCTCCTGAGTTCAAGCGATTCTCGTGTCAGTGTCTGGAGTAGATGGGATTACAGACGTATGCTACCATGCCCAGCTAATTTTTGTGTTTTCAGTAGAGACAAGGTTTCTCCATGTTGGCCAGGCTGACCTCAAACTCCTGGCCTGAAGTGATCTACCCACCTGGGCCTCCCAGCATGCTGGAATTACAGGTATAAGCCACTGTGTCAGGCCCTAAGATGGCTTAGTAATTCTTGAGCACATACCAGCTGAGGGGAAGAGCATGCTTTGTGGCCGGGGAGGTGAGCTTGCCATGTTCCTTGACCAAGGGGCACCTGTGAAGTGTACAGCTTACCTGTGGATAGTTGGGAGCTGGTTTTTGCCCTGGATATGTCTCCTCTAGTTAGGCTAGAGAGGGGAAGTTGACACTGTGCTCTTAAAAATCTCCCTCTTCTCCAAAGGAAGAAAATCAAGTAGATAGGAACAGAAAATAAGGGCAAGAGGATAAACGTCAAGAACTTGTTCGGGTTTCCATTTTTTATTTTTGGGAGGAGAGAAAAATGAATTCCACAGGAAGAAGGACAAATCAAGGGGAACAACATTAAAACAAGGAGAAACCAAAGAGATGAGTGACTAAGAGAGGAAGGAAATCTCCTTAGTAGATAAAACAGATCTGCCAAATATACTGCATTCATTAAGATTTTTCTCTGCTTATAATGTGTGCTTTTCGGAGGCTTTTCTTAGCATTAACGGACGCTCTGGGAGAGGAGAAAGTTGGCAGAGAGAAGCCTAGCAAATATATAAATAAGCTTTGGAGGCTTCCGAAGTTTCATTTCCCACAATAGAATGTTCTCCAGGCTGGGCAAACTTTTTCTTACTTAAACAAATGCTTTGAAAGACAAAGATTTCATATCGTCAGTGGAACATTCAGACTAATAATTGCCTCTGTTCTTCCTGCCTTGAAGTCTCAACAGCCAGCAGATTTATGATTCACTTTCAGCAATAAGCTCCTTCAAATAAATATCACTTTCCCCCACTGCAAATTGAGTTTTCGCAAACACACAGAGATAGACTCCACTAACAGGAACTAAGTTTTCTTGGTGTGTATGTATATATGACGCGAAACAATGTGTTTACTCCCCCACCCCCCCCAACCCTGCTGTCTTCTTGGGGGAAGATTGACTTGAAAACTTTACTTTAAAATAGCTACTTTTAAACAGCTGATTTGCCACCAGAAAGACTTTTTTAGAAACTTGTGTTTGGGGAGCAAGGAGAGGAGGTGAGAAGGGAACAGAAGGCAATTTGACTTTTCCCTTAGGTTTGTGGGCCTCAGAAATCTTATGCAGTCTAAAAGCTGAGGAGTTGAAACCTATTAACTTGGTAACTATGGAGGAGATAATTCCAAAATTCTTAAGGCAAAATGACACAAGCACATGTGGACATCAGAATTAAATTGGGGGCTGTAGAACCCAAGTGTTGGGATTGAGACTTCTATGTCAACCAGTCGTCTGTCCGTGCTGTTCAAGTGTCGAGGCCAAGTCCATGAACATCATTGGGTTCCTTAAATACGCCTGGCAGCAGGTAAGCCAAGGATGTGAGGCATGGCACTGACACCCAATTACATACTTAAAGTAGAGAACAACATGGAGGAACACAGTGAGCTGTGGGAGTGCAGAGGATGCCCAAGCTACGGGATGGGGCAGGATGTTGGGTCCTCGAAGAGTCCTGCCTTGCTCTGAGAGATAGCGGTTCCTACACGTTCTTGTCCACAAGCATTAAGTGGGGTAGAAGGCAACCAGGCCTCTTTCAATAGACACTATTTATTTGGCTGAATCTCGTCACACTGCTCTACGTTCTGCTGGATTCCACTCTCTGTCCCTGCCTCAGTTTGCC
Organism: Callithrix jacchus; assembly: GCF_049354715.1. Taxonomy (NCBI): domain Eukaryota; kingdom Metazoa; phylum Chordata; class Mammalia; order Primates; family Cebidae; genus Callithrix; species Callithrix jacchus. The sequence goes on along the minus strand of NC_133510.1, from coordinate 101,353,171 downwards.
CTTTTTGTAGTGACTGCTTGATGGCAATGATTCTTTGTGGAGCACTTGGTGGGTGTCAGGCATCAGAGTGCTAACCATTTTTTAAAGTGTATTATTTTCTTGATACAGGCATTATTGCCACATTATAGATAAGGAAGCTGATGTTTACAAAATGTAATGGAACCAACTTTCCCAAGGTCATACAAACTAGTAAGTGGTAAAATGTGGATTTAAATTCAAGCCTGTCTGACTCCAAAGCCTGTAATTTACACCGTTAGTAACAAAAACAGTTGTTAACATTTATTGAACACTTACCTATGTGCACATAATTCCTATTATTTATTTTGTTTACATAAGGACGTACATCCCTCACATAAGCCTCACATGAGGGTAGCAGAGGTTTTTATCCCATTTTACAAATGAGGAAATTGAGGCTCAGAGATGTGACTAAATTGTCCAAAGTCACCCAGCTAGGAAGGGGTGGAATCTAGATCCAAGCTTAGGTAGGCTGACTCTGGCGCCCTGCTCTTAACCAGCCTCATCACTCGGATGTTGAGACCCTACATTGGTTTTTGCTCTTCTTTAGGTTCTGGGCACAGACTGGCATTTCTACAGCCATCTTCATGCCCAATCTTTTAGTCTATTCCTTTTTCTGTTTTTTTCACTGTTCCCCAAACATTTTCTAAGCCCCTGTGAATCCCAGGTGCTATTCCAGGTGACTGGGAGGTACGAGTAGATACCCAGAAGCCTTTATTTAGAGAAATAATGAATGCTACCCTGAGCCAGTCACAATCAAGTGGAAAGACAAGTTTGCAGAGTATTCTGGTGCCACGTAACAAGCCCTGAAAAGGAGGTAGGTGTGATTGTGCAGGTCACCTCTGAGAGAGTAGGAGCTGGCCCTGTGGAAGGTGAGGACACTCCTTGGAAGAGGCATTGTTTGGAAAAGAATCTTGAGAAGACAAGATCCACAGGGAGTTCACAAGGTAAAGGAGGGAGGAAAGGCATTTAATCTACTGAGAAAAACAGACCTCTATTGAATTCTAGGTTTTACCTTCTCATGTGTAGAGTTGGAAGAAGTTGGTGGCTTGTTTGTGCCTCAGGAATCAACTATGCATAAAAGGCATCATAATAATAGTAGCTGAAATTTATTAAATGCCTTCAATAGGCCAGGCACGTTTCTGAGTTGTATGTGTTATCTGGTCTAATCCTCACGTTCATACTAGGACATACATGTAGTTATCATTTCTGGGTTACACATAAGTATCACGGGGAGCCTCAGGGAAAGGAAGTTTCCTTTTTCATCTAGTTTGTTTTGCTTCCAAGACAGGGATACAGATATTTCTAAAGTGTCCACAGACCACCTTCATCTGAACTACAGGGGGCTTGTTTATTATAGATGCCAGACTTACTACAATAGAGTCTGAATGATTTCTAAGACTCATTCTAAGACTCTGCAGCACCCCAAATGCGGAAGCAGCGCCTCTCCTGGCTGGTGAGCACTGAGCATGTGGGGAAAACTTGTTCCTGGTTCATGAAGTTTTTGTGATCTCATTGCCATTTACTGGCAGAACTAGACTAGGCAGTTTTAGAGGGGCCGACATTTCTCTAGGAGGTGGAGTCTTTCTCTCCTCTTTAGACCCACATGTATGTTCTAAGAAGTTATTTATTTTTTTGGTAAGAGTCTAGGCCTTGCAACAATAATTTTCAGAAATTAGGCCTCCCCTTTCAACAAGTGCTAAGGATGTGTTGATCTTTTAAGAAGAGAGCTGGCTGATGAGATAATCTGGTCATGATTTTTCTCTCCAGCCCACTTCTGGTCTTTTGTGGTTGTATCCAGAGGGTTTTATTCTTCATGGTTGATTGGAGTGTTCTAGCACAAAGGATACTTTTCGTTCACTCCCCTCTCCTGTGGGGGGCAGACCTTAGAGTGGAGGCTATGGAAGAGAAGAAAGTGTGACTGTCCACCAGGGAGACAGGCCCTTTTCCTCTCAAACGTAATTGGTTTTCTCTTACCTTAAATGGCATAGAGGTGAAGGATTTGGTGATCCTAGAGCAGCAAAGATGGGTCACATGAATGTGCACTCCAGTGGCATTATGTACACTCACATTGTTGCCACAATAATAAAAAGTAAAAAAAAAAAAAAAAAAAGAAATGGACTAAATGAATTGAATCTCCATATTTTCTTAGTTCATGGGAGCTGAGCTCTTGATAATACTAAACTCTTAGAATTATGGATGTTCAGTGCAAGTGAAGATTTGGAATGTGATATAAAGGCATAAGGGATTAACAACACTTGTTAGATTCTCTGAATCTCTCCCTTTTCCAAAGCGCCACGAAGAAACAGGTGCATGACGTGGGCTCTTTGGTGACTCTGTAAGTGCAGTTTTCACTACTGTATCCAGGTTTCCAGCAATCATTTACAGCAGAACAGGATCTTAATTCCTAACAGGTTTGCATGTATTCAAAGACTGACTTTGAATGTAATTTATACAGGTTGGAGAGATTTGGAGGAACAGAGAATCCGATGCCAAATGTAAGAATAAGCTTTATTTGTAAATGCTCACCCATCTGTTTAGTACTGACTATAAAACCACAATGAGATTAAACAATAAGAGATGAACAAAAAAGCACCTTGTAGTCACAAGCATTTTGTCTAGCACGTGATCAAATAAGCATAATCTACTCTGCTGATTGTTGTCAGGTTAAAATGCTGTACCGAGTGTGGGAGGGCTTTGAAAAGTGTAGGCAGTTTGCTATCAGAACTAGAGAGAGACTCTGAAGAAAATGTTTCACAAGGATAAGGTATTTATTCAACAACCACTTATTTAATGGGTCTCCACTGTGTACCAGTGGACTGTGCTAAAACTTGAAATAATATGGGGAGCTAGGAAAGCACAGTTTTAATTGTACTGGAATATACAATCCTCAAGAGAATGAAAATTAATCCAAGAATTTTAATAAGGTGTAATGACTTCTATGACGGGGAAAATATTCTTGTTGTGTAATAAGGCAGCCCCAGATTCAGTGGCTTGAAACAGCAATCATTTGTAATTTCTCAGGTACCTGCAGGTTGGGGGTTGTAGGCCAAGCAGCTTTGCAGATCTTTTCTGGACTCACTCATGTGTCCATGGTCACCTGGGGAACAGATGATCTGGTTTGGGTTGGGCTGATGAAGCTTGCCTGGAAGGTTCTACTCTAGATGTTTTTATATTCCTCCTGGGATCAGCAAGTGAGACCAGGTATGTTCTCATGGCTATGGCAGCAGCAAAGAAGGCAAGTGAAAACACGTGAGACCTCTTAAGGCTTAGGCTCAGAACCGGGACACTGTTACTTCTGCCTCTGTCTATTGGCTAAAGAATGTCATGGGGCTGAACTCAAATGGAAACTCTGGGGAAATATTCTCTAACCCCTTATTGGAAGAAATTTCAAAGTCACCCCCAAAAAGTATGTAAATACAGTGAAGTATGGTGAATTGGGGTGAGCAATGTGATCTCTCTACATAAAGAATGTGCACTTAAGGAGAACTAAAGGATGAATAGGATTCGTCCATATGAAAGGGAGTGGCTGGGATACTCAGGGGAGAAGTGTTCTAAGCAGGAGAAACAGTAAGTGGGCAGCTGTAGAGGAATGGCAGGTCTGAGGGACTGATAGTAGGTCAAGGTGGTTGGATAGAAAGAAAACAATGGTAGAAATTGAGGAGGAGGGAGAGCTTTACTGCATTAATAACTGACTTTGGAGATTCTCTTAAGGGCTTTTGGAGCCACAGAAGGGTTTTGATATGGTTATTTGCTAGTCATCATTGGTTCCATGGTTTAGGGTTAAGAGAGAATGTCTTTGGTCCAGTTTGCAATTGCATAAGCAACAAAGTGCACCTTTCTCAATGTTTTGATTAGAGCCTTACGCTATTTGTCCAGTGTATTCCTATTCTCTTGGGCCCTCTGATTAATGTTTCTGCACAATCTCATTTTGACCTTTAGTAATTAGTGCAAATATTTTAAGTTCAGCATATTAATTCCTCTTGCAGGAAAAGCATTTTCTTTGAGAATTATCATAAATCATTTAAAAAATTGATTGGCCCGTTAGAGAAGAGGCCATTTTAGAGCAAATACTGGCAGTCTGTCTTGCTATGGGCTAAGGCTCTAGATAATGGGAGCAGTTTCTGACCTGCTCAGACCTTTGACCCATTCAAAGCAAAGACATGTCTTTTTTCTCTCATTCCTCAGGGTCTTTAATCCTTTAAAGTATTTTAAGCAGTTATCATGGCAGAGCTGGAAGAACCAGATTTTACTCCCAACACTGCCACTGATTGCTTGGGTGACCTTGGGCAACTGACTTTCCTCCTGGGCTTCAAAGTTTTTGACAAAAAGTGGGTGTGAATGTTACCCCATACTCTTCCCAGTTTTAATTCTTTGATTGTTGGATTCCGCTCTGAATATAATGGTAAGTCCACAGTAGAGACTTGTAGTTTTCAGTTCTGGAGACTGCCTGGAGTCCCCCTCACTATCATACGAAGTCAAAAGTTGGGAAGATTCATTAAAGATGAAGCAGAAGTCAAGAAAAGGACACTGCATGCATGCAGGCAATAAATGAACTTATTATGAGTTAAGACATCTGCCAACAGGCATTAGTGAGAACCCCAGTGGTTGCTTGATCACCTGTGTGCTGGAGTAGGGGCAGTGTTATATAATGTGCTGTGAGCTCGAATTACACTCAGGATCCTGTGGTTCTTATTTATTTAGTTGTTTTACTTTTTTGGTAAGTATCTTTTATCTTAACTCTTGAGATTTATGGCTATATGAGTATGTCAGAATGTTTTCCTAGGTCCAATGATTCTTTGCACAGCAAGGGTAAGGCCCCACCTCCTTCAGCTTGTTGATGGCCAAGAGCTGTGAATGTGGGAAACTGTCATGAGTCAAATTCAATTTCAGAATTTAAATTTGCATTGAGGCTAAACTTATTTCGCCTTCTGGATAGCAGCTGGATCAGGGAGTCTCTCAGCCCAGTATTTGATGTATTTGTAGTTGCTGTTTACTTAGCATCTCTTCAGTATAGGAATTTTCTCAGAACTGAGTGTGAAAGGGAAGTGAAGCCCTACTTCCCTGTTGTCTTTCCAAAACTCCCATCCACTGATCGAGGCAGCTACAACTCAGGATTTCCCAGAGCAACACAAGCACTCATTCCCAAAGATAAATCTCAAGCATTCTAAAGGTATCCCAGAACTTTAAAGCCAAGTTAGTGATTTCCCAGGGAAGGGTTTGACTGGTGGTGATTATAGAAATAAATCTGCACTTCATTTTTAGCCCAGTGGCCCATTACAGCTTGCTTCAGAGTCAAAGCTCCCAAGAATAACGAGAGTCATTTTATGGGAATGAGAGATTATAAATCACCGACTTTGTCAGTTCAGTGTTTTCCTCCAGCGTTCTTTTCTCGGAGAGTTGTGCATTCAGCAACCCTGGAGACCACCCCTTTGAGAAGCCTCACCTGTTCTTTGATTTTAATGGAAGCCTCTATTCAGTCCTGGCTGCTTCCCAGGGCCACCTGTTAGTCCCACATAGAGAGGTGATTGAGAGAAAGCATTCATTTTTTAATGCGAATGTAATTTCCGGAAGGTTTGACTCATGTTTCCTAAGTGTTGCTTCTATGCTCACCAAAAATAGAATATTGCTTTGAAATGCAAATCCTGGGTAAACAAAGGATTAAGAAAAGATGCATCACAGGGCTGTAGCCCTCTGACCGAGGAGAAGTGTGTCCAAAAGTCTCCTTCATGACACCATCACAAGGATGCCACCTGAAGTAGCAAACTGAAACATCCTGGATCTGGGAGACACTCTTGAAAGTGAGTGGCTCATAAGGGTCTGTATCCTGCAAGTTGGGTGCTTATGAAAAGAAAAAAATAAAATTTCTGTTCCTACTTTTATCTCCTTTAGGATCCTTTTAGATACATCTCTTTAAATGTACTCCATGTATTAGGACAGTCCTACATATATGAAATTTATTTATATATATATAGTGTGTGTGCTTTAATTTGTTTAACCATAGGATGCATGATCAGAAAATTTTGAAAACAACTAATTAGTGCTGGGTCATCTTTCTTCATGGGAATTAGTTCACAAGATTCACTCTTAATGCAACTCCTCATTTTAGCCATTTGTTTTATATCTTTAGTCCTAAGTATTATTTTACCAGCTAAACAGATGGAAAAGCTTTGACGGATAGAAGGGAGGGTGAGGCTGGGCCATAAAGGATGGAGGGAGAGAGTGGAAAGAGAAGTGGGGGAGACTGTGGGCAGGCAGCATGGAGCCCATGACGCCTATGTTCCCTTTCAGCCTTGTGGTTCAGGGACCCCAGGTTTTATCTCCTTTTGCCAGCTATCACTGGGTGCAGGTGCTGAAAGGCTGTGAAATGGCTGAAAGGGCTGGGCTCAGTGGCTCATGCCTGTAATTCCAGCATTTTGGGAGGCCAAGGCAGGCAGATCACCTGAGATCAGGAGTTTAAGAGCAGCCTGGCCAACATGACAAAACCCAGTCTCTACCAAAAATACAAAATCAGCCGGGCATGGTGACGGGGCGCCTGTAATTCCAGCTACTCGGGAGGTTGAGGCAGGAGAATTGCTTGAACTCAGGAGGCAGAGGTTGCGGTGAGCTGAGATCGCGCCACTGCACTCCAGCCTGGGCGACAAGAGCCAAACTCCGTCTCAAAAAAAGAAAAAAAAGTGGCCAAAAGGTATTACACACTCTTGAAAAGCCCTGGACAGGCTTAAGTTCCAAACCACCATTAGTCCCACAAAAAGAGTTTGCTGTAAAAAGTAACACAAGGATGACAATTATTAGTGAATAACCACTTAATACAAGGCAGATGCTAACTAAAGTGATAAACACATCAATTAGGCTGTTTTAAAAACAGTTCACAGGCACATTCATCTGCCTGAGCAGTTCTGTCTGCCTCGCTTCCTCTCCCCATTGTGTTGGAGCCTGTGTTGGAGTGGGGCAGATGCTGATGGCTACCTTTTCTTGGATTTACTTAAATATAAACCACGTAAGTATTTTTCTTCTTGTTTTGTCTGGGAATATCAAAAAGGCATAATTAGTTGAAATTATTATTACTTTTTGGTTCCTCTATTCTTCTGACAATTTGCATACCAGACAAATTATACTGGGTGTTGAGAGGTGAAATTAGCATTCATCTGTGGTTACCAATAGGAGGCAAGTGTTAGATCCCTCATTTTAAAGATTTGACTGGTGCTGAAATGAACATGTATTAATATGGCAAGAATAAGGGATAAGTGTATTATGCCATTGGGACAGCATGACAATTCATTTATCACCATTTATGAACTATGGGTGCATACACTGTCACAAATGAAGATGGATGTATTATCTCTTGAGGTCCCCTGATGCACAGAAGTAATGTGTGTGGGCATATGTGATTTTAATATATATTAACTTGCAAATAACTCTGTGATGCATGCAAGCCATTGCATGTGACAAGAGAGGGTACTTATTAGTCAATACACGGCTTAGATGTAAGAGACGCAGCTGGAATTATATGCTGACTGATCAGGGCTATGCTCATCAACCTATTACCTTCATTATTTTTAAAAACATTATTTTATCAGAGATTTCTATTTAGATAAGGTAACTAAAATAAACACTGTGTGTAAAGTAAGACAAAACCTTGTGGCTCAAGCAACCTTGAGTAGTGATCCTAGCCCTAGAAATGCCACAATTCTAGGTATTGTAATTGTATTTGAAGAGCAAGATGATCTTTGCTGAGAAGAATTACCAGAGAGAGGCCTTTTGCTAAAGCCCAAAGTTGAATACATTCCAACTCTGCTGTCCCTGATCTATCTGAGGGCTTGGTCGTTTGGACCAGTACTACTTATTTGGAATTCCCAGTCAGAGCTGACTTGTTGAGCATTCTGTAAGGAGGCTACTTCCACGTCTCTACCCATTGTGGGTCCCCAGTGACAGCTGTACCATTTAGACAGCGTCAACTTATTTTAATTTCTTTATTGATTCCTGGAGAGGTCCTGGACTAGGAGCTTTATGGAGACTGTGAAAGCATTTGTTAAGAATGACCTAGCTACATTCAGTAGTTAGAATGATTGCATGGCCTAATGTGTCTTATGTTTTAAGATACTAGAATTATTTATTTATCAAAATAGCACTTTGTTATAGTGAAAATATTGAGGATCCAGTGTGTTCTAGGCCTTCTGGTAAATGCTTGATGCTTTTATTTCATGTAAACCACACTCCTGTGAGGAAGCTAAAATCATTATTCCCATGTAATAAATGAAGGTCACTTGGCCAAGGTATCACAGCAGAGGTAGGGTTCTAACTCACTGAGACTCTGACTACAGAAGAGAAGATGTTCTGATGGCTACCTCTGTCCTTCTCACTAAGAGACCAGTGATAACCCTCAATGTGTGTAGCTAAGCAAACAGCCCTCATGCTAGTCTGATATAGAGTATCTTCTAGGAGGCTCCTCCTGTCATAATGACATGAAGCTGGTGCTGCTCAGGTGATTTCTGGCTTCAGTACATTCATGACTCCATCTTGATCTCTTCTTGGTTTATATGCTTTCCTCACATGGAGTCTTAGGGTGTCACTAGGCTTGTTAGCTGAGAAATATCTGGACAGTGCTTGTATATGTGATATTTTGGAGGGACCTGTATCCAGCTCTCATGGGCATCTTCTCTTCTGAGTGTTGTTTCCATGGAGGAAACCTTCCAGCCTCTTGCCAGGCTGTGGCTCTTTTTGCATGAAATCTTAACTGAAATCAGATCTTCCCATTATTGTAAACACCCTTGTCTTCCAAAATAAGCTAATTGTAGCTCAAGGACATTAATATTTAATAACTTAATACTCAATGTTATATGACTTTCATTTATGATTGGGTTTCAAGTTCCTATATTTATTAGGTAGATGGTCATCTTTTTTATGTCTATAAAACATAAATAGTCTCTCTACCTACAACTTTTCTCCAAATAAAAAACTGGAATGTTACCTGGCCTGGTGTTAAAGTGGAACAGAATAGTTGAAATTATGACTAGCTAGGAAATGTGAGAGCTGTATAGTCACACAAATGTAAGAGCGGCACTGAACCTGGGAGGGGATCCTGCTTCCAGTCCTCGTTGTATCACTAGCTCATTCAAGATCTTGGCTGGGTCATTTAATGTCCGTGGCCTTCATTCTCTGTTCTGTGAAATGAGGATAATCTGTGCTTGAACTACTCCCCGAGGTCATGGTGGTGCAAATGACAATGTGCCGTCAGTTATGAATTTGTCAGCCATTTATTGAGCATCTTTTATGTGTTGAACACTGTGCTGGACTCTGGAGACACAAGATGAGTAAGACACAGTCCCACTCCCTGACCTGAAAAACAGTTCCAGTTCTTCCTCATAAGATGTTCACATTCTTGGGTGCATAAAATTGCATATCATAGAAAAGCACTTGGTAAAATATGAAGTTCTTGGTCAAGATGATCTGTGAAGAAAGGTTTCTGTGGTCAAATGAACTTGGGAAATGCTGTGCACGCTCTCTTCAGAAAGATCCTTGGAAATTCACAGTGAACATTAGATATGAAAAGAGTCATATGCTGTATGACTCTGATAAGTCATACAGCAAAGAAACATGTTTAACTCTTTAGCCTAATCTGTTTCGGGCTTAAGAAATGTTTTTTTTAAAGATCGTCTATCACCTGCTATCACTACTGAAGTAACACCTCATTTGAGAAACTCTCCTTTAGTGAATATTGAGTATTTAGTTGTCCCCATAACACCTTGTACACACTTCCATTATTGTACTCATCCAGTGGATTGCATTGCTTGCTTACATGCCAATAGATACCTGACTAATTTGTGGGCTCCTCAGATACTGTCTGTGCCTATTCATATTTGCACCTGCAGGACTTGGGTGGAAAGGGTGTCCCTGGCCATTAGTAGGTGTTTAACAAATGCTTGTTGAATGAATGTATAGAACTGTATAGTCATACTTTACAAATGGGAGTGATTTGCCTGAAAAGATAAGATCCCAGAAGGCATTGGGTGAACATCCTTAAACTGCTTTGTACAATGTCCAACTTAACTTATTTTTATGAACTTGATATATATTTTAAAAAATTTTAAGGATAGAGGCTTAAGAACTATGTCTAAATTTGGAAACAGAATAACTTTCAATGAGAAAACAATTATTTTCTGTGTTTAAAAACTGTTTATTGAGTTTCAACATTTTGAACAAATTTACCAGATAAGAAAAAAGACATTATCTGTTTAAGAGCCCCCAAATGGATACAGCTAAGAAGTAATATAGATTTGCCCTGAAAATAGAAGCCTAAGGTTATGGAAAAATTGTAACCAGTAGATTAAGCACTTATTGGAATGGAAGTCAGGCTAGACGGATGAGTGTTTCTGTGGCAGGATATTTCTGATAGGGGACTATTGACAGGGAAGAACAGGACATGGGGGCTCCATGTTGGGTGAGTTTTAGTCTCAGCCAGGGAGTTAAGATAGAAGGGTTGATACTGCTGCAACAGTTGAGAGGCAAAATGAAACACTAAGTATAGCAAGTTGGATGATAAAGGTTTTTCACACTTAGTGGCCAGCTACCAGTAAGTCTCCTCCCTAGGGCTCTTGGTGGGGCCAGCAGGTAGAAATGGCAGTCTGTGACTTCTCTCCTATGTTCCATTACTGAGGAAGCAGGGTACAATAAACCCAGATTGAGTAACAGAACAATTGAGCGCAGTTGGAACAGTAAAATTAGTGCTTAGAAAGTTCTGTCTTTCCAGTCTTAAAAACACAGCTCTCATGTGTTCACTGTAAAACACTCCAGATAAAATAATTACAATCACATTAGAGAGAGTTCCCATTTGGAAATAAATATTTTTTTGGTAAATATTCTGCATATATTTACAGATATACATCCTACTTTTAATAACCCTATTTTAAAATTTAAAAGTATAATATAGACATGTTTCTGAATCATTTTATATTTGGATAGTTTTGTTTTGTTTTGAGACAGAGTCTTACTCTATTGTCAGGCTGGAGTGCAGTGGCGCAATTCCAGCTTACTGCAACTTCTGTTTTCTGGTTTCAAGCAATTCTCCTGCCTCAGCCTCCTGAGTAGCTAATGACAGCCTAGTGTTCTATTTCATGTATATATCATTATTTAACCAATGCCTGTCATTTATTTATTTATGTTTTTTTGAGACAGAGTTTCACTCTTGTAACCCAGGCTGGAGTGCAATGGCGCGATCTCGGCTCACTGCAATCTCCACCTCCTGGGCTCAGGCAATTCTCCTGCCTGAGCCTCCTGAGTAGCTGGAATTACAAGCAGGTGCCACTATGCCCAGCTAATTTTTTGTGTTTTAGTAGAGATGGGGTTTCACCATGTTGACCAGGATGGTCTCGATCTCTTGACCTTGTGATCCACCCGCCTTGGCCTCCCAAAGTGCTGGGATTACAGGTGTGAGCCACCAATGCCTATTATTGAATATATCTAGGTTATTTTTAATTTTTACTATTATAAACAATACTGGAATGGACCTTCTTCTACTTAACTCTTCTTGCATTTTCATGATTATTTACTTTGGATTAATTTCAGGAAATAGAAGTTTTGGTTCAAAGGTAATGCTTTTAATACATAGTGTCAAGTTGACCTTTAGAAATGTTGAACCAATTTTTTTAACTGCTTTCTAGAAAAAAGTCAATACTGTTTATCATTGAAAACATTTGCCAGTTTGATAGACAAAATGGTATTTCCTTGTCTTAATTTGCATTCATTGATTTTCATTGAGGTTGATTTTTTTAAATGTTGAAAAAAATCATTTATAAAATGTTTGTTATTGGCCACTTATATTTCTGTTGATTTTTGTATCCTTTGCTCACTTTTCTTTTGGGGTGTTCATCTTTTTATTGATTTGTAAGAGCTCTTTATATAGTATCACTGTCACATTCTAAATAACTTAATTCTTTAAAAGATCTTAAATAATATCTCATCAATGCTTATTTTGTAATTTCAGTTATTATCTGAATAGAAAGAGTGGTGATGTGGTTTTGGTTTTTAACCTGTAGCTTTTTTGTGTTGAGGTCAGCAACCTGAATATCTGGCATGATAAGGAAGCTGCCTCATTTGCTTTGTAGTAGCCTGAACTAGCAGAAAGCTTAGGCTCCTCAGAGGTACCTGACAGTGATTAGATGGTATGCTCTTCTGGGTTGCTAAATCATTTAACCTTATCTGAAGACAGTGATCTTCCATTGTATCAAATTCTTCCTTTGTTCCTGTTTTCTGATAAGGACAAGTTTTGAAGTTCAGACTATCCTTAGGAACTGACATGTTGTCTTCTTTCAGAATAAAGGCCAGGATAAATATAAACTTTTCAACTCAGCAGTTTGGCCGATTCTATTCAGCATAGATTCTTGCTAGAAGTAAAAATACTTTACATAAGCAATAGACAGGCCCTACTGGCTCTCCCAATATTGAAGGTTTTAAACATACTAGTCAGGAAGTTCCAACACTGTAATTCAGGCACCCAGTTTTCCATAGTTTTTTCTTTCCCCAGAATTTTGATGATTATAAATATTTTGCCAACTTTGTTTTATCCAACTTCTTTACTTTTTAAAAAGCAAATCCCTAGCACCATTTTATCTCACCTGTAGATACCTTAGGATGCATCTTTAACTGATAGGAACCTTTCAGGATGTAACCAGCAAATATTATCATATCTAACACAAAAAATAATTTTACATCATTTAAATCTGTTATATCCATTTTTTTCAGTTTTGTCAAAGATGTTGTTTTACATTTGATTTATTCAACTCAGATTCATAAAAGGGCCACTCATTGTATTTGCCTGTTGTGTCTCTTACAGTTTGTTTTTTTTTAATTCTAAAGCAGCTCTCTTTCCTGGTTTCTTTCCATGCTATTGTTTTTTTTTTTTTTTTTTTTTTGAAGCTGAGTTATTTGTCTTTGGAATGTCCCAATTTTTAGATTGTGATATTTAACTTCCTCTTCTATTCCTTGTAGTTAGAACCAGAGGGTTGGTCAGATTTAGGTTCAATATTTTTAGGCAAGACTCTTTCTTAGATGATGTGTGCACTTCTCTTTGCATTACGTAATGAGACACTTCATGACTGACTGTACCATCTTTAATGTTATGGTGATTGATTAGTGTGTTCAGGCGTTGTCAACATAATCCCTCCATCATTAAGTTCCCCATAGTCCTTTCCCCTAATTGTTTTGGCACTCCTTGATATATGTTGTCCAAATTCATTATTTCATTAAGTGTTGCAAAATGGTGATTTTTAATCCTATTATTTCTTATGCAATTATTATATGAAATTATTTTTTTAAAACTTATCAGCTATTTGGTTATGTAGGAATACAGTTCATGCAGGAGAGACAAAATATATTCATTCTTTTCCATTATTTGTCAATTTTCAGTAATGAGTTGGTGGCCTTAGCAACCTCTAGCAGTGGCCAGTGAGTCTTTCTATTTTTAGTATCAGTATGAACTCATAGATTTTTATGTATTTGATGTGTTTAAGTCCATTGCTGTCATTATTCTTTTTGATGTTCACATTGTCCCATTTCAGGCCAGAAGGAGTGGTTCAAGTTGGTTCACATATCCTTCTCACATGACTCCATTAGTCTTTGATGTCCTGTATATTTTTAATATAATAACCTCATGCTTAACATCACCATTACTCCCTAATGTAAGAACTGAAGTTACTCTATGTCACTGAATCTGGACTCTTTGGAAGGCACCCTAAGCTTTACTTTCCTTAGAATTTAATTCTTCTCAGACTCAAATGTTATACTGAAAAATGAATTCAGGTACCAAGCAGGCACTCAATCAATGTGTATGTTGAATTAAATCCTGCTTTGTAGAGCCATGTGTTTCACATGCTAATGTAAACAATATATGGACCCAGGTTAATTTAGCTCATTTCCATGAACATTTCTAAACCCACGCATATTGTATCTTTAGAAAGGAGCTTGAACACACACCTAGCAAGCTTAAAAAATATCTTTGTGCAATTGTTTCTGTCATTTGGTATATTAGCATTCTTCTCACAGTGCTTTACTTATATAAATTTAACAAGATGAAAGGTTGATGCTGAGAGAAGTCTTTGGACAGATTCGTTACCTTAGCAACCTTGCCCCAGACTTCAACGGCCCTGACCCAGCTACAAAGTCCTTCACTGGTTAACGAGACACTCTTAATGACAGCTGGCTGAAGCTCAGGCCTGCTGATAAAATGACTTGTTATCTGGACAGTGACCTTTGGGAGAATATTATCTTTATCAAATTTCCAAAAGAATCCAAACACTGAGTGAGGTTCTACTAATAACTATATTCATAAGGCCATCATGCTTAAGTGCTTCTGGGAAAGCATTAGTAACAGGAAATTAAGTGTTACAGAATAATTGCTAACGTTGCTGCATAAAATAGAAGCTGGCCACCCAGTGATTTTGTGTTGGTAGCAGTCATTAGATGCCACTGTCCTATATAATTGAAAAATTGTTTGTATAAGAAAATATTGTCTCTGTCTCATTAGTCCCAACATTTAATTGTATTGGGAAAATATGAATGCCCTTTTGAGGTTCAAATTACATCTATAACTTTGTTATCTATGTGGTTCCATGGTTAAAAAAAGAAATTAATTTCTACCTGAGAAAAGACTTTAAGTACTGATAGGAATGTTCTTATAGCTGCCACTTCTAGAAAGCTCTGTAGGAATAAAATCACAATTAATTATTTATTCACTATCTACTATTTATCAGGTACAGTACTAGGCAGTAGGACTGATACCTAATGACTAAAAGTCATCTTTTGACTTTAACACAGTTTTTGCCTTATAGCATGGCAAGGAGTGTTGAGTTCAATGTCATCCAACAAACAGCTATTGGGCACTTTGGGTTTTAAACCCATTGGTAACCCACAGATAGTTCCTGACACATACCCGGATGATCATAGCACTTGTTTACAGCTGGTATCCATTCTGATTAGTTGGTGTACATGCTGTGTAATTAACAAAGGTATGAAAATAGATAATAGATTATTTTACACATTTGATCATTGGATTAATAATTGGGGTATATTTCTGGGACATTTAGATGCTTTTTCCTTGAAACAGCAAATCTTACTTTGTAAATGAACAAAAGATTCACCATTAAAAAAAAAATCTATGAATGTAGGAAGATTGTCATTGCCTTAGTGCAAAGTAAGAAAACATTTTTATGTATCTAGAAATGAAACTAGATATAATAAGCTCCTTTCAATGTGTGATAACAAAGATATCTGCTTAAAAGATCCTTGGTGTTTTAGCTTTTATTGATAGTTTAAGTTAGAGCCTATTGTGAATTGCATGTTTGTATTCTCCAAATTCATATGTTGAAGCCCTAAAACACTCAAAAATGTTCTGGATGAGGCCTTTGAAAGGTAGTTAGGTGTAGATGAGGTCATGAGGGTGGAGCTCACGGATGGGATTGGTGCCCTTATAAAAAGAAGAAGAAACATCAGACTATCCTCTTTCCACCGTGTGAGGATACACTAAATAGACAGCCATCTACCAGTCAGAAAGAGCGCCCTCACCAAGAATGGAATCTGTCAGCACCTTGATCTTGGACTTCCCAGTCCCCAGAACTGTGAGAACTAAAACACCCAATGTATGGTATTTTGTTATAACATCCTGAGCTGACTAATACAGTTTACATAGCTGGAGTTTCTTAGTATAGGTCAGCATTCCCTATTCATCAGAGTAATTCCACTGTATCACTTACTGTTGATTACACTTAACACATTTGGGAAACTCTTGTGTGTTACACTGTGCTGGGTACTTGGTTCCTGTAATAAGTTACAGACTCTATTTTAGCAGAAAACAAAAGAAAAGATGGTTTTATAAATATAGCCAAGATGGATGACAATTTAAGATTTAAGGTTTTATTAAGGGTTGAAGCAAGAAAAAGTTATAAAAATTTTCCCTTTATTTTTTGAATGAAAGGAAGCATTTCCATTATAGGAAACATTGTATCTTATATTACGTAGTATCTGTGGAATAAGGACAAACATAATATATTTCTTTAATTTTTAAAATTGGTGTCTCAAAGAACTGGCATATATTGCTTCTTTTTTTTGAAAAAGCTATTATCCATATTAACAGTTCTCATTTTTTTGAGTGCCAAACAGCCCAGAGATAAAATTCGAATCTCAATCTCTGATTTACAATTAGGAACCTAAGTAGGTCTTACACTAATTTCAAGACTCATGTGTTCTCCTGGAACTGGTCTTTTGTCTTCATCAGTTTGAGCTGCTGTAAGAGATTACCATAGACTTGGTGGTTTAAACAAGAAACATTTATTTCTCACTGTTCTGGAGGCTGGAAGCTGGAGGTGAGGGTGCCAGTATGGTCAGGTTATTGGTGAGAACCCTATTCCTGGTTTACAGATGATTGTTTTCTTGCTGTCTCTTTACATGGCAGAGGACACCAAACTCGTTATGGGGGCTTCACCTTCCCGACCTCACATTAACCTAATTATCTCCCAAAGGCCCAAACTTCTGATGCCATCCTGATGGGGGGTTAGAGTTTCAATGTATTAATTTTGGGGAGGACACATGTAGCTCATAATACCCTTCCCCATCCAGAAAGAGTTTCAGAGATGCAGGACCACAGATAGGGTCTTTAAAAATTTCCATGAATAGGGCTGCCTTTCTGGGTACCTTCTTGGGTCCCAGTCAATTGTCTTAGACTGCATTCACCTACTCTTCTTTCTACCAAGCTGACCGTATCTGCTTAGGAGATTTAAAGCACTGCATTATATTCTTGTAAACGCTGTCTCATCAGAGTCTCTAGATTCTAAAATTAACAGCGGCTTCTAAGAGTCCACCTTATACTGCACATCTGGCTGAGCATCTCAAAATAATTAGGCCCTAAATTCTTGGTGCAAATATTTTTGCACAAAAACTCCCACATGCAGCAGGTATAAATCCCAGTCCACTGTTTGGGTGGGCAAGAAAGAGAACTGTCTTTATTTTCCTAGAACAACTTAATTATAGTGCAAGTCCCTGCTCCCAAGGTGGTAGAAACTCAGTATCAGCGAATATATCGTCATTGCCTAGATTGTGGGGTGCTTCATGTAATAGCACCATGTTTAGGGAGTCTTTGGTCTTTCATTTTACCTATTGACAGAAGAGCCTACTGAGATGTCTGTTGGTGGATGAGGACATGGTCCTCTCCTTTGCTGCTGAGATGTCCCTTTTTTCTGTCCATCTGACTCTTTCAGGCTGGTTGCTCTATTAGCTATAACCTTGTTTGGATACAACAGTTATTTTTCTGCTTCTAGGCCATGTTAGATTTGGAAATTGACGAAAGCTGCTCATGGCCCTGTCTGCCTATATTTGCTCTGCAGCCATTAACTTTCATTAGAAAGATCAGCGAAGAAGGAACCTGCTGGTAACATCTCCTAAGGTCTCATAACTTCCTTCAGCAAACCTTTCTTCCTTCAGGAAGTTGGTTTTTTCTAACTCAACCAACTCTACCTCCTCTCTTTGACTCAAGTTTGTTTACTTCGTTTTTATTTTTGAAGAAAAAGTGCCAGCCTAAACCATTTATTTATGGCTCAGTTTTCAGAGGTTTTTCCCTTGTATCATGCCTGCAAAACTTATTTTTCATTTAAAAGTTTGATAATATGGCCAAATAATCCATTAAATGAATTCATGAATAACATGAATCATGATTTGAACAGTTTTGCCCATGCTTAAACAGATTCCTAACTCTAAAACTCTCTATAAGATTTGGAAATATTAATATGATTTTTGTGGGAATTAAAGAAATAAAAATGGTTTGTTTCTCTTCTGGAGTTTTAGTGTAATTTTGTTTACTGGAACTGCTTAATCTTATTTGTTTTATTAGATCATTTGTTACTGCTCTATGAGATTCCAATAAACTCTTTAATAAACATCGAAACTTGAGAGCTCATCACTCCCAGTTATCTCTCCATGAACACTTGTTAACCCCATCCTGCTATCACTTTTGTGCAAAGCAGATTACCTAGACATTAGTTCACAATTTCTTTTTTTAAATGTAATAATAGGCTTTATTTGAAGAAACCAATTATAATGCAATTCAATACAACACCACTAATCAAATTACCCCTTCCATGGATGGCAGTTGGGAATATTTACTATGGAAATATCTGTGTTTAGAATGATTTCTAAAATCAAAGTGCCATAAACGTAACTAAGAATTATAAAGACTGTCTTGTCAGGAACACCTCTTGAGGTAGGAAAAGATAAGTTCCAAATAAGAGAATTCTAGCTTCTTAGGGCTAAATCATACCTTAATTGTGTGGGTGCAGTGTTTTTTCTGGTCAAAAATTATGCTTACTGAATGCATGACTGGTTAAGTTAGATAGAATTTTGCCAGCCCCAAAGATTTATAAATTTAACTTGGGAATCTGCTCTAAGGCATCTCAGTTTATTACAATAGTTTCCCTTGTGTTAGAAAAGGATGTAGAACTTGCGAGTACACAAAGGGAAAATGTATATCTTTGATTTCTTTCTCTGCTCTACTCTTTATAAATCCAAGTGACTACCAAGTACTACCTACTTTACCTCCTAAATACTGTTTCCTCTTTCCTTCATTACCTCATTGGAGCCCATTATCAACTCCTGCCTGGCTAATCACAATGTAGCTCCCTAGCTGACCACCCTACTTTAGGTTTGTCCCTCTCAAAGCCTGTATCTTATCTTAGAATGATGGGCTCTCCTATATCTTTGGTGTCAGATCTGAGATCCATTTCATGTACCACAAAGACTTCAAAAGAGTGTCCTAGCAGAACACTTCTTGGGTTATATCTCTGATCCATACTTTATGCTCTAGCAACCATTCCCTATTCACCTCAAGATTTTATTCACTTCCACTCATTTATCTTGACACATAAAATGGTGCTCACTTAATGTGTGTTGGATGCTTGGAAACCCCAAACAGGAAAGTTAACACTCTATGGCCCTGAACCCAAGCAGCAGAATGGTGAAGCAGACAGAACACTGTGCTTTGCTGCTGGGTCATACCTAAGTCCATATCCCATCTCTTCTTCTTACAGCCATATGATTTTGTGTGTGTGTGTGTGGGGGGGTGTTATGCTGCTGGGTTACACCCACGGCCAAATCTCATCCTTTCATCCTTTTTCTTATAGCTATATGATTGTTTTCAGCACGGGCAAATATACAACCTTTTCATTGGTTAAAATGAGGGTAAAATCTAGCTTGCTCCTGGCATGTAGCAAAAACTTGAGAAATGTTAGAATGTTAGTTTCTTTTCTTTTTAAAAATTGCCATCAAATTCCTTCAAATTCTAGCATGTAAGAGAGCAGCCAACTCTACTTACAAGTGCCTCAACTCACAGTTTCAGCTGATGATTTTGGTGGTGCCACCCCATGTGCCTGTATTGACGACAGAACACAGAACATAAATCTTGAAACTCATTCCATAGAGGATGAAGTACTAAATGTTTATTTTCTATTAGGAACATTGTGCTAGATTTTTTCTACCAAACTTCTCCTAGAAATGATGCAATGGAGAAAAGGACACCAGTCATGGACTTCCTGAAGGAAGGGAGTAAAGGGAGAAAATTGCAAAGTCCAGTGTGTGGGGAATCCCTGCAGAAGGGTGACAAAAGTGAACGAGAAAGCACTGAAGGTGTGTGCGGCAGCACTTATATATCTGACCTACTTTACAAATTTGCCTAGGGCCAGCTTTGTCAGACTCAGGAAGGGTGACTAACTTGGTGTCAGCCGCTCAGAAATGAAAAATTGGTAAAGTCCAGCCTGATGAAGTAACTGCTTGAATTAGTGCTTGGCCACTGTCCCTAACTAGAGCCTCATGATGAGAAAGTAAAGAGGAAGAAAAGCAGATGGAAAATCAGAAGCAGATGCAAGTTATTTAAAAGTAATAAAATAATTCCGCCAGAATGGAGTGGAAATTCAGGATCTTATTGGGTATGACATTTGGATAAATTAAACTGAACAAAACAGAACATCTAGGAAATAGCAGATAGGAAAGGGAAAATGAGGGTGAAAGTTGGCAGATGAGGGAAAGAAAAGTAGATGAAAAAAAGAGTTTAGGGCAAAGGGCAAGTCATTCACATTTACTATGTATGCTTAACATCCAGATTTTCATTTTTTAAATAAAAAATTCAATCATACATATTTGTAAATAACTAGAAATTAGGAGCAGGTAGCTAAAACACTGTCTAATTTACTGATTTTCATCCTTTTTACCTTTTTGTGGCACATGTACAAATATAGACACACAGACATTCACACAGAGACATGCACACTTATAAATATACACACATGCATACACGGACACATACACACAACTGTCTTGCTTTTTCTCATCATGATTTTGTGAGGTAAATTTTCAGATTTAGTTTGGTTCACTGCAAAGGCAATAAAAACTTTATAAAATGTAAGTGTTCCCATTCGAGAGAGATTCCTTTCTTCTTTTAATTGTTCATTCTTGATCTGTAGCTGCTCCAGAAGTTCTGGGGTAGTCAGAGTAGAGTTATAGATGGATGCAAGAGTCAGGCACTGCCTGTGGGAAGACAGGCAGGTGAAAGATAAATTAAATGAGTATGAGCTCCAGGGAAAAAGGGCAAGTAAGCGGCTGGATCTGAAACACGAAAATGCCTATTAAATAGAGATGGGAACAACTATTTGTCAAAATTTCTAATATTGATTGTTGATCTTTCTGCCTGAGAATCATACTGTGACCGCTCTGACTGATTTATCGAAGAGGTATCTGACTTTAGAGATCTTTAAGGAGTTTAGGCTTGCTTCATCTAAATCAACATTAACAAACTTCAAGTGCAGTTCTGATTTTCACTTACTAGTGAGCTGGTTTCAAGATAGAGACAGAGTTAATTTGTCAAGTTTGGCTTCCTACAGGGTGATGCTCTCACTCATGCCTTCAGAGTAAATTTGACTCGGTCTATTAAACATTGAACCAAGATTCTAATTAAAGGAAGCTGTTTTCTCGGCTTTTCTATGTTCACCAAGACACATTTTTATATAGGTGACTGTGTAAATGTCATTATTTTTCATCTTCAAAGGTATTGCACTTTGGAGACCAAAATGAAAAAAGGAAGCAGGCTCTGATCCAGCATTTTTTTTTTTTCCCCAAATGTATTCTTTGGCACCTGTCTGCCACTTCTATGGAAGCGTGGCTGTGGTACTTTCCCTTTTCATTTCCTTGCTGGTAGGTCAGGCTGAAAAATAAAGACTAAGATAATAAAAGCTCCCATGGAAATAAAACAAAAGGAGGCAACATGAAAAGGACTGAAAAATAAAAAGATACAAAAACACAGTGCATAAAGGATGAGGGAGTTGAAAGGGTTATGGAATTAAGGAAAATGTGATAATGTAACCCTAAAAAAAAGAAATGTTTTAAATGAAAAGTCATAGGGAAGTAGATTACAAAGGAAAAAAAGTTAATTTCGAGGATAGGAGGAGTGTTTTAAAAGCAAGTTTCATCACCTAAGAAGAATTCTCAGGCAAACCTATTACATTTTACTACAATTATGAGACCAAGTTTATAACTAAACCAAGACACTATAAAATAAACAACAGAGAAGGCAAAACACATTTTCTCTTTCTCTCCATAGCGGGTAAATTTGGAATGAGCATCCAATTCAGCTTTAATGGATGCTCTAACATTAATGGCCGATGACCATTTAGCGAAGAAGTGAATCTACTGTCTATTCCACAGAACGAAGCTGCCTTCCCAGAGCAATGTAAACGACTGACCACAAACATGTTTTATAACAACCATGTGGGTCACAGAAAGTGAACAGAGCCCAGCACCGAAGTTGTATAAACTTTAGCAGGTTTTAGATCTGTAAGTTAGAGATATTGACATTTTCTCAAAATCTTTATATATGAATCACACTGTGCTTATGATAGAATGTGATTAGCTATAAAGAACCAGACATATGTAAGATAATGTTGTATTACAGTATGCCCAAGTCCGCTGACAATTCCAGATTCAGAACACTGAATAGTAGAATTTATAGTTAGGAAAGTCTGATAGAATTTGGTTGTAAGGTGATAATATCAGAACTACTTGGGATGTTGAAATTTATCAGTCATTGGAATTTTCCTCCCATGTATTAGGGAAACATGCATATGGTTCAAAATTCAACATATACAAAAGGATAATTAGTAAAATGTTAATGAGCTGATTCCCCCACCACCTTTTTCTTCCTCTTTTTTTTTTTTTTTAAGAGGAGTCTCACTCTGTCACCCAGGCTTCCAGGCTGGAGAACAGTGGCACAATCTTGGATCACTGCAACCTCTGCATCCCGGGCTCAAGCAATTCTCCTGCCTTAGCTTTCCAAGTAGCTGGGATTACAGGTGCCTGCCACAATGTTTGGTTAAGTTATTTGTATTTTTAGTAGAGATGGGGTTTTACCACATTGACCAGACTGGTCTCAAACTTCTGACCTCAAGTGATCTACCTGCCTCAGCCTCCCAAAGTGCTGGGGTTACAAGTGTGAGCCACCATGCCCTGCCAATTTTCCCCTCTTTGATTGATTGATTGAGTCATTTGACACATTTATTTATTGCATCTACTATGTTTATGGCAATTCTTCTGGTTTTAGGGGCATTGTAGTCCTTACTCTGGAAGGTTTCATTTCCTAGAGGCAACCTGTTGATACCTGTTTCTTGTGTATAATTTTGGATATTGCATGTGTCTACCCATACACAAACACACACATCCTATATAAAAAAGTTATACACTGAATGCTTGTATCTCTCCCAAATTTATACATTGAAATCGTAACCTCCAATGTGATGACACTAGGAGGCAGGGCCTTTAGGAGGAAATTAGGTCATGCAGGTGGGGCCTCAAGAATGGAATTAGTGCCCTTATAACAAGAGACATGAGAGCTTGCTCTCTCACTCTCTGCTCTGTCATGGGAGGATACAACAAGAAGATGGCCACCTGTAAACCAGGAAGTGGGCACTGGTAAACAAGTTACTGGATCTGCCTGCACCCTGCCCTTGAATTCCTTAGCCTCTAGAACTATGAGAAATAAATGTTTCTTTTTCTAAGCCACCCAATCTGTGGTAATTTGTCATGGTAGCCAGAACAAAGCAAAACATTTTACACATAGTATATTTAGCCAATGCCATGTTAGTTGACATTTAGGATCTGATGGGATTTCTTTTTTACTGTACACAGTGTTGTACTCAGACCCTCCCATAACGATTTTGGAGCTCAGGGCAATGGAGCCCCCATGCAAGGTGTCTTAGCTATGAAATAAGCCCAAAGTTAGGAATCAAGCTCACAAACTGGTAACTAAAATATGTTCTATCCTTTTAGTTTTTACTTTGACAAATATATTTGTCAAAATGGAAATGGAAACGTGCATAAAGCTATATTTTTAATACAATTGAATGTCGTCAAAATATAGAAGATTAAACATAATTGTTATTGTAGATGTCTGGGTATTCTGGCAATGAACTACCAATATTTGGATTAACAATAAAGCATGTAATTTGTAATTTATTATATGTTCTATGAAACTTCTCAACTTAATTTTAGGAAAATTACATTATTATAGTCAAGATTTTCATATACTTGTGTTCTATTGACAATAGTGATTTTTGGATTAAAAATGTAATTGAGGTCCACACAGTGGCTCAGGTCTGTAATCTCAGCACTTTGGGAGGGTGAGGCAGGAAAACTGCTTGGGCGCAGGAGTTTGAGAACAGCTTAGGCAACACAGGGAGACCTCATCTCTACAAAAAGCAAAAAAAGTTAGCTGAGTATGGTGATGTGTACCTGTGGTCCCAGCTGCTCAGGAGGCTGAGGTGGGAGAATTGCCTGAGCCCGAGAGGTTGAGGCTGTGGTGAGCCATGATAGTGCCACTCCACTCCAGCCTGGGCAACAAAGCGAAGAGTACATCTAAAAAAAAAAAAAAATTTAATGATGAAATATAAAATAAAAATTTAAATTAGTTGAATGTATTAGATATTTAAAAAATATAATTAAATATCATTTAATATTTAAGTTAAAATATTATATTACTAAAATATTTTAATTTAAATAACATCTCATTTAGTATAAAAATAAAACTGTTCAGTTCTGGTGTTCAATGTCCATTCAGTGACAAAGTTGTAAAGTATCCATATTATGCTACGATTAGAATATTAACTACTTATGTTAGAAAATGTTCCTCAACCAATTATTACTCAGCAGCTGCTGTGGAAAAAACTCACAAAACAAAAAGCAAGAAAATGTGTGATCAGGTATGTTGTAATATTGTAAAGAAAGAATGCAAGACTCTATTGCAGGCTGGGCATGGTGGCTTGTGCCTGTAATCCTAGCATTTTGGGAGGCTGAGGTGGGTGGATCACCTGAGGTCAGGAGTTCGAGACCAGCCTGGCCAACATTATGAAACCCCTACTAAATCTTTACTAAAAAAACAAAAATTAGCCAGGTGTGGTGGTGCACACCTGTAATTCCAGCTACTTGGGAGGCTGAGGCAGGAGAATTGCTTGAACCTGGGAGGTGGAGGTTGCAGTGAGCTGAGATCGCACCACTGCACTCCATCCTGGGCAACAGAGCAAGACTTTATCTCAAAAAAAAAAAAAAAATCACATTCCTGCTGAGAAGGTTGGACAAATTAATTTGTCTTCGCTCTTGCCTGATAGCTTATGTTTTTCCTACTCTTCAAAGCAGTGGTGATTTCTTCCCTGCAGTGGCAAAACCCACGAATTTCCACAGTATTTGGACACAGTTGCCTTTCTTTTTGAGGATATGGTGCAAAAAATGTGGAGAAGTTTTTCCTTGGGACCTGAATGGTGTTTGGCACGTGAATAGCTGTTTGGGATGACAGTTTGCACCATGTTGTGCTAAGCGGCAGATCTTGTGTGACAAAGGTGTCTTGTGCTCTTTAATCGATTTACTGTGTGTGTGATAAATAGGGCCTTCTCAAACAGTTCAAAAGGACTCTTTTTGCCCATGTGAAAGGGATTGACTGTGGTGGTTCAGAATATCTCTGAACATATGGCATGTAATTTATGGTGGCTGCAGGATCAAGTCCTTTGAAATCCGATTGTATTAAAGGGTATAGATATTTTAACTGTAGATAGATGTTACCAGGTTGTTCTCCTTCGTGGTTGTGGCAATTTCCAATTTCATTAGAAATGTAAGAGAATGGCTGTTTCCCCACATCCTTGTTAACAGAGTGTTTATCAAACCTAACAGCTCTTTGCCCATCTGTTAGGTGAAAAATAATACAGAGCTGCAGTTTGAATTTAAATTTCTCTTATGGATAAGCTGAGCAGTTTTTCATGTATTTACATTGTTATTTATATTTTCTATAGTAAATTGTTCATATCTCTTGTTATTGTTTTGTATTGGATTATTCATAATTTACTTATTTATTTGTAGATGCTCTTCATATATTAGAAAATTTATCTTTTCGTTATAAGTTGAAAAAATTTTCCTCAGGTTGGTTTTTTAACTTGTTTTTTTTGTTCTATATGGAGACTTTAAATATTCTTATGTAGTCAAATGTATTAATAACTTCTGGAAGCTTTAATCCTTAGAAATGCCTTTATGGACTTGAAGATAATAAAAAATAAAAATAAAATGCTTCTTCATTGTTTCTTGTAATTCTTTTTTTTTGAGACCGAGTCTCCCAGGCTGGAGTGCAGTGGTGCGATCCCAGCTCACTGCAACCTCCGCCTCCTGGGTTCAAGCTGTTCTGCTGCCTCAGCCTCCCAAGTAGCTGGGATTACAGGCATACACCACCACACCCGGCTAATTTGTGTATTTTTAGTAGAGACGGGGTTTCACCATGTTGGTCAGGGCTGGTTTCGAACACCTGTCCTTGTGATCCACCCACCTCAGCCTCCCAAAGTGCTGGGATTACAGGTGTGAACCACTCTGTCTGGCCTGTGTCTTATAATTCTTTTAAGGTTTCATGTTTCACCTTCAACTCTTTTATCTATTTGGGAGATATTTTTGTGGAAATTGTGAAGTAGGTATCCAATGTAATGTTTTTCTCAATATTATGTTTTGTTGTCCCAATAGTATTTATTTAATATCTTATCTTTACCACTGGTTAAAAAATGTTGTTAGTATATATATATATTTCAGTATGCTTT
This sequence comes from Callithrix jacchus, assembly GCF_049354715.1. Classification (NCBI taxonomy): domain Eukaryota; kingdom Metazoa; phylum Chordata; class Mammalia; order Primates; family Cebidae; genus Callithrix; species Callithrix jacchus. The sequence continues at coordinate 101,327,012 of NC_133510.1, read as the reverse complement.
TGAGTGTTTCTCGGGTATTTTCTAGTCTTTTATTTATCTGCATATTTGTTTTTGTACCATATTATTTATTATAGCTTTAATTTACATTTTAATATTTTGTAGGGTTAATCTTACATCATAATTCTCCCTCACCCCCAGAATCTTCTACTATTCTTCCTTCTTTCTCCCTTATAAACTTTTATATCAGTTATTTTATTTCCAAAAAATCCACTTGGTAGGTTTTTGGGTTTGTATAAACTATTAATCACAATGAGAAGTAACATTTTATGATGATAGGACTTCCTTTTAAGATTGTGGTATGCCTTTCCATTAGCTTAAATCATTTTTTTTGGGCCTTTTAAAGACTTTTTTTTTTAGATGGAGTCTTGCTCTATTGCCCAGGCTGAAGTGCAGTGATGCAATCTTGGCTCACTGCAACTTCTGCCTCCTAGGTTCAAGCAAGTCTCCCTGCCTCAGCCTCCTGAGTAGCTGGGATTACAGGCCCCCATCACCATGCCTGGCTAATTTTTGTGTATTTAGTACAGACAGGGTTTCACCATGTTGGCCAGGCTGGTCTCGAACTCCTTACTTCAGGTGATCTGCCCGCTTCAGACTCCCAAACTGTTGGGATTAGAGTCATGAGCCACCACACCCACACCTAAAGACATTTTTACACTGTATATATATATAGCTCCTGCACATATATTGTGAAGTTTTTTTATTTTTAAATTTATTTATTATACTTTAAATTCTGGGGTGCATGTTCAGATCATGCAGGTTTGTTACCTAGGTATACATATGCCATGGTTGTGGTTTGCTGCATCCATCGCCCCGTCATTTACATTGGGTATTTTTCCTAATACTATCTCTTCCCAATCCCCCCACCCTCTGCTATTCCTCCCCTAGTCCCCCAGCCCCCAGGTCCCAGTGTGTGATGTTCCCCTCCCTGTGTCTGTGTGTTCTCATTGTTCAGCACCCACTTATGAGAGAACATGCAGTGTTTGGTTTTCTGTTCTTCTGTCAGTTTGCTGAGAATGATGGTTTCCAGTTTCAGCCATGTCCCTGCAAAAGACATGAACTCATCCTTTTTTTAGGCTGCATAGTATTCCATGGTGTATACATGCCACATTTTCTTTATCCAGTCTATCATTGATGGGCATTCGGGTTGGTTCCAAGTCTTTACTCTTGTGAACAGTGCCACAATAAACATATTATGTGCATGTGTCTTTGTAATAGAATGATTTATAATCATTTGGGTATATACCTAGTAATGGGATTGCTAAGTCAAATGGTATTTCTATTTCTAGATCCTTGAGGAATCACCACACTGTCTTCCACAATGGTTGAATTAATTTACACTCCCACCAACAGTGTAAAAGCATTCTTATTTCTCCACACCCTCTCCAGCATCCGTTGTCTCCTGTTTTTTTTAATGATCACCATTCTAACTGGTGTGAGATGGTATCTCAATCTAGTTTTGATTTGACCGGTGATGATGAGGTTTTTTTCATGTTTGTTGCCTGCATAAATGTCTTCTTTTGTAAAGTGTCTGTTCATATCCTTTGCCCACTTTTTGATGTTTTTTTTTTTCTTGTAAATTTGTTTTAAGTTCTCTGTAGATTCTGGATATTAGCCCTTCGTCAGATGGGTAGATTGCAAAAACTTTTCCCCATTCTGTTGATTGCCGGTTCACTTTATTGATAGTTTCTTTTGCTGTGCAGAATCTCTTAAGTTTAGTTAGATCCTATTTGTCTATTTTGGCTTTTGTTGCCATCGCTTTTGGTGATTTAGTCATGAAGTCCTTGCCCATGCCTATGTCCTGAATGGTATTGCCTAGGTTTTCTTCTAGAGTTTTTATGGTATTAGGTCTCATGTTTAAATCTTTAATCCATCTAGAGTTAATTTTTGTATAAGGTGTAAGGAAGGGATCCAGTTTCAGCTTTCTACATATGGCTAGCCAGTTTTCCCAACACCATTTATTAAATGGGGATCCTTTCCCCATTGCTTGTTTTTGTCAGGTTTGTCAAAGATCAGATGGTTGCAGTTTTGTGGCATTCTTTCTGAGGCCTCTTTTCTGTTCCCGTAGTCTATGTCTCTGTTTTGGTTCGAGTACCATGCTGTTTTGATTACAGCAGCTTTGTAACATAGTTCGAAGTTAGGCAGCATGATGCCTCCAGGTTTGTTTTTTTTTCTCCTTAGGATTGTCTTGGCTATGCAGGCTCTGTTTTGGTTCCATATGAAGTTTAAGGTGGTTTTTTCCAGTTTGGTGAAGAAGGTCAGCGGTAGCCTGATGGGGATAGCATTGAATTTATAAATTACTTTGGGAAGTATGGCCATTTTCACAATATTGATTCTTCCTAACCATGAGCATGTAATGTTTTTCCATCTGTTTGTGTCCTCTCTTATTTCATTGAGCAGTGGCCTGGAGTTCTTGAAGAGGTCCTTCACATCCCTTATTAGTTGTATTCCTAGGTATTTTATTCTCTTTGTAGCAATTGTGAATGGGAGTTCACTCATGATTTGGCTCTCTGTCTATTATTGGCGTATCGGAATGCTTGTGATTTTTTGATTTTGTATCCTGATACTTTGCTGACGTTGCTTATCAGCTTGAGATTTTGGGCTGAGACAATGGGGTTTTCTAAATATATATTCATGTCATTTGCAAGCAGGGACAATTTTATGTCCTCTCTTCCTATTCAAATACCCTTTATTTCTTTCTCTTCCCTTATGGCACTAACCAGAACTGGCAATACTATGTTGAATAGGCATGGTGAGAGAGGGCATCCTGTCTTGTGCCAGTTTTCAAACAGAATGCTTCCAGTTTTTGGCCATTCAGTATGATATTAGATGTAGGTTTGTCATAAATAGTTCTTATTACTTTGAGATACAATCCATTGATACCTAGTTTATTGAGAGTTTTTAGCATAAAGGGCTGTTGAACTTGGTTGAAGGACTTCTCTGCATCTATTGAGATAATCATGTGGTTTTTGTCTTTGGTTCTGTTTATGTGATGGATTATGTTTATAGATTTGTAGATGTTGAACCAGCCTTGCATGCCTGGGATGAAGCCAACTTGATCGTGATGAATAACCTTTTTGATGTGCTATTGGATTCAGTTTGCCAGTATTTTATTGACGATTCTTGAATCAATGTTCATCATGGATATTAGCCTGAAATTTTCTTTTTTAGTTGCATCTCTGCTAGGTTTTGTTATCAGGATAATGTTGGTCTCATAAAATGAGTTGGGGAGGATTCCCTCTTTTTGTATTGTTTGGAATAGTTTCAGAAGGAATGGTACCAGCTCCTCTTTGTACTTCTGGTAGAATTCAGCTGTGAACCCATCTAGACCTGGACTTTTTTGGTTGGTAGGCTATTAATTGCTGCCTCAACTTCAGACATTGTTATTGGTCTATTCAGGAATTCAACTTCTTCCTGGTTTAGTCTTGGGAGGGTGTAAGTGTCCAGGAATTTATTCATTTCTTCTAGATTTACTGGTTTATTTGCATAGAGGTGTTTGTATTAATCTCTGATGGTAGTTTGTATTTCTGTGTGATCAGTGGTGATATTCCCTTTATCATTTTTTATTGCATCTATTTGATTCTTCTCTCTTTTGTTTTTTATTAGTCTGGCTAGTGGTCTATATTTTGTTGATCTTTTTTAAAAACTACATCCTGGATTTTTTGATTTTTTAAAGTTTTTTTTTTTTTTTGTCTCTATCTCCTTCAGTTCTTCTTTGATCTTAGTTATTTCTTGCCTTCTGCTAGCTTTTGAATTTGTTTGATTGCTCCTCTAGTTCTTAATCGTGATGTTAGGGTGTCAATTTTATATCTTTTCTTGCTTCTCTGCTGGTCATTTATTACTGTAAATTTCCCTCTAGATGCTTCTTTAAATGTGTCCCAGAGATTCTGGTACATGTGTCTTCATTCTCATTGGTTTTGAAGAACATGTTTATTTCTGCCTTCATTTCATTATTTATCCAGTAGTCATTCAGGAGTAGGTTGTTTAGTTTCCATGAAGTTGTGCAGTTTTGAGTGAGTTTCTTAATCCTGACTTCTAATTTGGCTGCACTGTGGTCTCAGAGACTGTTATAATTGCCATTCTTTTGCATTTGCTGAGGTGTGTTTTACTTCCAATTATGTGGTCAATTTTAGAATTTTAGAATAAGTGTGATGTAGTGCTGAGAAGAATGTATATTCTGTGGTTTTGGGGTGGAGAGTTCTGTAGATGTCTATTAGATATGCTTGGTCCAAATCTGAGTTCAATTCCTGGATATCCTTGTTAATTTTCTGTCTCATTGATCTGTCTAGTATTGACAGTGGGGTATTAAAGTCTCCCACTATCAATGTATGGGAGTCTAAGTCTCTTTGTAGGCCATTAAGAACTTGCTTTATGTATCTGGGTGTTCCTGTATTGAGTGCATATGTATTTAGGATAGTTAGCTCTTCTTGTTGCATTATTCCCTTTACCATTATGTAATGCCCTTCTTTGTCTCTTTTGATCTTTGCTGGTTTAAAGTCTGTTTTATCAGAGACCAGGATTGCAAATGCTCCTTTTTTTTGCTCTCCATTTGCTTGGTAAATCTTCCTCCATCCCTTTGTTTTGAGCCTATATGTGTCTTTGCATGTGAGATGGGTTTCCTGAATATAGCACACTGATGGGTCTTGACTTTTTATACAATTTGCCAGTCTGTGTCTTTTGATTAGGGCATTTAGCCCATTTACATTTAAGGTTAATATTGTTATGTGTGAATTTGATCCTGCCATTTTGATGCTAGCTGGTTGCTTTGTCTGTTAGTTGATCCAGTGTCTTCATAGTGTTGGTGGTCATTACATTTTGGTATGTTTTTGCAGTGGCTGGTACTGGTTGTTCCTTTCCAGGTTTAGTGCTTCCTTTAGGAGTTCTTGTAGGGCAGGCCTGGTGGTGATGAAATTTCTCAGCAGTTGCTTGTCTGTAAATGACTTTATTTCTCCTTCACTTATGAAGCTTAGTTTGGCTGGATATGAAATTCTGGGTTGAAAATTCTTTTCTTTAAGGATGTTAAATATTGGCCCCCACTCTCTTCTGGCTTGTCAGGTTTCTGCCAAGAGATCCATTGTGAGTTTGATGGGCTTCCCTTTGTGGGTAACCTAACATTTCTCTCTGGTTGCCCTTAACATTTTTTTCTTCATTTCAACCCTGGTGAATCTGACGATTATGTGCCTTACGGTTGCTCTTCTCAAGGAATACTTTTGTGGTGTTCTCTATATTTCCTGTATTTGAATGTTGGCTTGCCTTGCTAGGTTGGGGAAGTTCTCCTGGATAATATCCTGAAGAGTGTTTTCCAACTTGGTTTCATTCTCCCCGTCACTTTCAGATACACCAATCAAACGTAGATTTGGTCTTTTCACCTACTCCTATATTTCTTGGAGTCTTTGTTCATTTATTTTCATTCATTTTCTCTAGTCTTGCCTTCATGCCTTATTTCATTGAGTTGATCTTCAATCTCTGGTATCCTTACCTCTGCTTGATGGATTCAGCTATTGAAACTTGTGTATGCTTCACGAAGTTCTCATGCTGTGTTTTTCAGCTCCATCAAGTTGTTTATGTGTTTATGTTCTTCTCTAAGCTGTTTATTCTCATTATCATTTCATCTAACCTTTTTTCAATGTTCTTAGTTTTCTTGCATTGGATTAGAACATGCTCCTTTAGCTTGGAGAAGTTTGTTATTACTCACCTTCTGAAGTCTGCTTCTGTCAATTTGTCAAACTTATTCTCTATTCATTTTTGTTACCTTGTTGGTGAGGAGTTGTGATCCCTAGGAGAAGAGATGTTCAGACTTTTGGTGATTTCAGCCTTTTTTGCATTGGTGCCTTCTCATCTTCATGGATTTATCTACCTTTGGTCTTTGACGTTGGTGATTCTTGGGTGGGATTTCTGAGTGGATATACTTTCTGTTGATGTTGAAGCTATTTCTTTCTGTTTGTTAGTTTTCCTTCTAACAGTCAGGCCCCTATTCTGCAGGTCTGCTGGAGGTCCACTCCAGACCCTGCTTGCCTGGGAATCACCTGTGGGGGCTGCTGAACAGCGAAAGATTGCTGCCTGTTCCTTCCTCTGGTAGCTTCGTCCTAAAAGGGTACCTGCCAGATGTCAGCCAGAGCTCTCCTGTATGACACATCTCCCAGTTAGGATACATGGGGGATAAGGAAGCCACTTGAGGTGGCAGCTTGTTCCTTAACAAAGCTCAAATATTGTGCTGGGAGATCCATTGCTCCCTTCAGGGCTGCTGGGCAGGGATGTTTAAGTCTGCTGAAGTGGGACCCACAACCGCCTCATTCCCAGGTGCTCTGTCCTAGGAAGATGAGAGCTTTGTAAGTCCCTGATGGGCTGCTGTCTTTTTTTATTCAGAGATACCCTGCCCAGCAAGAAGGGAGTCTACTTGACAGTCTGCCTGCACAGGTCTTGCTGATCTGCCGTGCTGGGCTCCACCAAGTTGCTGTGTAAACTTCTTGGTGGCTTTGTTTACACAAGCAGTGTTGAAACTGTCTACCAAGCCTCAGGAATGGCAGGCGCACCTCCCTGCACCAAGCTCAACTGTCCTAGGTCGAGCTCAGACTGTTGGGCTGGCTGCGAGAATTTCAAACCAGTGCATCTTAGCTTGCTGGTCTTTGTGGAGTGGGACCCACTGAGCCAGCTCACTTGGCTTCCTGGCTTCAACCCACTTTTTCAGGAAATGAGTGGTTCTGTCTCACTGGCGTTCCAGGCACCACTCAACTAAAACGGCCACCTGGTTTTGTGCTGGAAACCCAGGGCACTGGCATTATAGGGCCAGAGGGGATCTCTCCTAATCTTTGGGTTGTGTAGACCATGGGAAAAGTGCAGTATCTGAGCCCAAGTGCCAGAGTGTCTGGAAAAGTCCCTAATGGCTGTCCTCGACTGGGAGAGAGGGTTCTCCTGCCCTTTGCACCTCCTGGGTAAGGCAATGCCCCACCCTCCTTCTGGTTGCCCACCTTGGGCTGTTCCCACTGTCTAACCAGTCCCTATGAGATGAACCTGGTACCTCAGTTGGAAATGTGGAGATCACTTATCTTCTGGTGCACTCTTGCTGGGAGCTGCAGATTGGAGCTGTTTCTATTCAGCCATCTTGTGAAATCTGTTGTAAAGTTTATTCATAAGTATATTACATATATTTTTGCTTTTGTAAAATAAGCATCTTTGTCATTATTTTTTCTAATTGTTATATGTATACATAAAGGCTGTTGATTTTTATATATTAAATTTTTAGTAGTACCTTACTGAATTCTCTTAGTGTTTATAATAAGTCCTCAGTTTATTTTCTTCGGTTTCTAGGCAATCATTTTATTTGCAAATCATTTTTTCCTCTCATATATTTCATTTACCTAATTTCATTGCCTCGCTAGATCGTCTGGGGTAATATGAAATGTTATGGCACAAGTGAACTTGTTCCAAATTTAGCAGGAATAGTCTAGTATTTCCCTATTAATTGTGATATTAACTTTTTCATTATGTATTTTTACATATTTATTATGTTAATGAGATATCTATTAATATTTTATCAGTTTTTTTAAAGTTAAGATTAGAGATTATATTTTATCACATGACTTTTTAGTACCCATAGAGATGGTGATGTGTTTCTCCTTTCATCTGCTTAAACAATTTTTTAATTTTTAAATTTAAATTTTATAATAGATTTCCTAATAATTTAACCCTAGCCTTCCTTCAATTCCAGAGTAAACTCTCTTTGGTTATGATATTTTGTCCCTTATAATGTTTCTCAATTCTGTTTCTCATTGTGTTACAGTATTTTTACATTAATAGTTTTGAGAAGGATTGGTCTTTTGTTTGAATTTTTAAAAAATGTGGCATAAATGTTATGTTAGCTTCTTGAAGCTCTTCTTTCCATGTTCTGGAAGAATTGCCATTCTTTGTCTTGTCTTGTGTTCTTTACTCTGGCCATGATTGGATTTTTGGTTATTTGGGGTCTGATATTTTGGGGTCAATATATGTTAGATTACTGATTTGCCTAGAGTAAATTACTCAGCCAAATATTTTGCCATAGAAAGTGTTTAGCCACTTAAAAATACAATGTCATATCTCAGCCCAGTCATGCTTACCTCATCCTCCTAAGTCAAAACGGACCACATATTGACAAATCCCTACCAATCCTTGAAGGTCCTGTTCAAATAACACCTTCATGAAACCTTCCCTGTTCTTCCAACTCTAAGATAGTTTCTGTCTTTGAGGATAATTTTCTGATTTTCTTTATAACTTTCTTATGACACATCCCATTTTTGACATATTTTTCAACAGATTCATTAGACATTTGTAGGCATTAGACAAAATGCTCCCATAATGCTATACTGTTTAATCCTTCCCACAGCCCTAAGATTTGAATACCTTCCAGATAAAGGAATGTTAACCTAGAGAGAGTCAATAACTTTTTTTAGGTTACAAAGCCAATAGGCCTCAAAGCAGAAATGTAGCCCAATTCTGTCAATTCCAAACCATATACTCTTTTTACCAGATCATATTGATAAAATAGACGATCATCTTTATGATTATTTTGGGCATGCTTCTTTCTCCTCTATGAGATTCCAAGCCCCTGGGTCTGGACTGTGCCTTATTTCTCCTGGAATTCCCTATGTCTTCTTGCACATGGGAGGACGAAAACAAAAGCTGATCAAATTGTTAGAAGTGAACAGAGTAAGTATCTCAACTTTTGTTCTAATAAAACTTCAGAATGAATTATGGAATTTTGCTCATGCATTTAATCCCTACTTATAGTCCATTAATCCACACATTTATAAGTTCTTGGCGAAAGGCTTTTCAGAAGGATTTTTGAAGCTGTGGAATATGGGGTTTGCTTTCATTGTTATCCAACTATGGAGCATTCTGGTGGATATTGTCTGGGGCTAGGTCAGTGGGCAGAATTTCCAGTGTTAATTATCTGCATCTTATCCTGATGCTGGAAAACTGCAAAGTATTGCTTGTCCATCACCTCTGGAATGCCTGATTGCTTTCTGAGCAAGCCAGAGCATCATCATAGTCTTATCTGGAAGCGACAGCTTCCTCTTTTCAGTCCTCATAGAACTCTATGTGCACCTCTCCTTTGACTCTCTCTCACTTCCTACCTGGCACTACAATCATGTATGTGCATCTCTGATTTCCCCTATATATAGTAAGCATCTTAATGGCATGGACCATGTCTGATTCATCTTCATGTTCCCCACTGTGCTCACTGGGTGCTTGGCACATAGTAGGAGCTCAATACAGTTTAAACAAGTGATTAAAGTAGTTTCTAAATTCAGCAAATATTGCTCCTCCTATTTTACTAGCATCATTTCAGCATTTTTGCTGCTGCCCACTATTCATGTGGGTGGTATGAGCTGAAATTGCTGAAGAGGGATGTAATTTCCCTTGTTAATATAATTACTACCATATATTATCACAGCACTAAAGTCATAACATTCTCATTTTCAGTGGCCTATACACATCACCAGAATTATCTCTGGAGGAGAAATTTATCTTGTTTGTTTTCAGTCGAGTGAAATGCTGCCAAGTTTGGTGAATATGTGCTCAGCCCCCTTTGAGTGACAAGTGAGTGAATAAATGGGGACATTTCACCTCTTGAAAAAAAAAACCTGTAAGGCTCTTATTTGCATCCAGATAATTTATTAACTTCTTGGATTCCTAATTCAGGGCAGGAGGAGGGTAGTGAGCATGCTTTTCTCTGCGGGTCTTTTATAGTTTGGGAAGATAATAAACGAGAAGCTGAAGAACCTGGAGAGGAATGGGAGGGGAGAGTATTTACATTTTGCTTGTTAAGAGGACAGCAGGCCCATCTGGGGCAGGGTAATGGCCTTGTCAGCTAAACTGAGGGTGGACAAGGACAAGATTTTCAATTGTGAGTGTGTGATTAGCCTGTAGTAGTCAATAATACATGTTTTTTTTTTCATTTTGGGGAAATATTCTGCTTTTAGCAGTTTTATCTCAGCCTGAGACTTAAAGGGGTCTCTACCTGAAGCAAGAGCAATCTGGTCCTTGTCATGTTCTTGGGTGGATAGAAATGGGGCATCTAGGCTGGGTGTGGTGGCTCATGCCTGTAATCCCAGCATGCTGGAAGGTCAAGGTGGGAGGGTCACTTGAACCCAGAAGTTTGAGATCAGGATGGGCAGCATAGGGAGAACCCATTTCTACAGAAAATTGAAAAATTAGTTGAGCATAATGACATGGACCTGTATTCCTATTCACTTGGGAAGCTGAGATGGGAGGATTCCTTGGGCCTAAGTTAAATTAATGTTACAGTGAGCTACGGTTACACCACTCTACTGTGGCCTGGGTGACATAGCAAGACCCTGTCTAAAAATAAAAAATAAAAAAAGATGCAGGACATCTGTTCTGCATTTTGGTATTGCTACTGGAAGATCAGCCATGAGATGCAGACCTGGCTTCTGTGGCTATCCACAGCCTCTACCCAGGATTAGCAGAAGACAGCACCAGTGACAAGGTGTGTCCCTGCAGGGAGTCAGGGCCGCTTATCAGGGAATCTAGGCTGCAAGAAAGTGGCAAAGGCAAGCTCAGAGTACAGGAGCCGGGATATGACTAGGATTTTAATAAGGCAAGAGAGGGCTCCTACAAAGAGAGAGAATCTAAAATGAAATATTCCCAAGAAGTTTCTAGTGTCCATTTCCTAGCTGCAACATCTCCAAAAAGTCCTTGGCTTTGACCCTTCCTAGCCATTCTTCAACTGCAGTGGCTTTCAACCCTGCTGTGCGTTAGGGTTGCACTGCTGTGCATTACACTAGGGAACCTATAAAAGAGAGATGTCCTGTCTCCTTCCCTTTACATGTAAGGGTTTGAATATGTGTGTGTGTACACACAGATACACATTTAAATATAAATGCACACACACACAGGTGTGTATTTACCCCTAGGAGATTTGAATGCATAGTCAGGTCAAGAACTGCTATTAGATGTTGCGAGAGGAGGAAGTAGAAACTTGAGCATCCCCTGTAGGCCAACGGGAACATTACTGAAACAGAAGTGCTTATGGCAAGGCACAGCTTACAGCTACTATTTATGAAATACTGACTCTGTGCCAAACACTTTCTTTATGAACTCATCTGATCTCACATGACCCTACCAAATAGATTTCATTAATGCCATTTAAGAGATGAGAACCAAGGTCCTGCAGTCGAGCTGGATCTTGAACCCGAGTTAGGATGGAACCATTGCTTCTTTGATCTACCTAATTAATAGGGCTATTGAAATGATTTCAGCCTCAGTTATAGGGCATTATAGTTTTGAGTTTAAGAGTTTGGGTTCTTTTAACTCACCGAAGTTTGTTATTATCCATTCCTTGAAGAGTGATTCTGTCATCAGGAGGCGCTCGTTCTCCATCAAGCCTTGTTCCATTGTTGATGTGGAACTGTGATCATCTTTAGAGGGAGAGGCGTTCTGACTTTGAGTATTCTCAGCTTTTTTACGCTGGTTTCTTCCCGTCATTGTAAATTTATCCTCCTCTCGTCTTTGAAATTACCAACTTTCAGATTAGGTCTCTTGAGTGGACGTCCAGGTTGTTAGTTCCCAGGGCCAGAGCAGCGGCGTTAAAACTGATGGTGCTTTTCTGCCCAGGATTCTCCTGTCGGGCTTCCTTCTTGTGTCCGTAGTAGGCGACTCTGCCTTCCCGGGGCTCCAAACCTCGGTCAGAAGGGGAACCGGTCCCGTTTACTCTGCTCCGAGAGCTGCCGCGCCGAGGTGCCGGCGGAACCAGTGCGCCGACCACGAGAGTCGCGCTGGCGACCCGTGTGTTTCCACCACTGGGGGATCTTCTGCTCCGTGAGCAACCAGACTTTGTCTGAAAGTGTGGCGTCCTCTAGTTCTCCGCGCCTTCCCTGAGAGCTGCAATCCCGGGATGTTAGCGATCGGCCATCTTGGATTGTTGTAGCCCAACGTAAAGAAACTAGGAACTTTGACAAAAGGCTTGATGAAATCCTATTGAGAATAGACAACTTAGAGCGGAGTATGAGTGAATTAATGGAACTGAAGAATACAATACAGGAACTCCGAGAAGTATGCACAGGTTTAAACACTCGAATTGTTCAAGCAGAAGAAGGGATATCAGAGGTCAAAGTCCAACTTAATGAAATAAAACGTGAAGAAAAGATTAGAGAAAAAAGGATAAAAAGGAATGAGCAAAGTCTCCAAGAAATGTGGGACTATGTGAAAAGACCAAATTTACGTTTGATAGGTGTACCTGAATGCAACGGAGAGAATGAATCCAAGCTGGAAAATACCCTTCAGGATATTATTCAGGAAAATTTTCCTAAACTAGCAAAGCAGGTCAACATTCAACCCCAGGTAATACAGAGAACACCACAAAGATATTCCTCAAGAAGAGCAACCCCAAGGCACATAATCGTTAGATTCACCAGGGTTGAAACGAAGGAGAGGATACTAAGGGCAGCCAGAGAGAAAGGTCGGATAACCCACAAAGGCAAGCCTATCAGACTTACAGCAGATCTCTCGGCAGAAACTCTACAGGCCAGAAGAGAGTGGGGGCCAATATTCAACATCCTCAAAGAACAGAACCTTCAGCCCAGAATTTCATATCCAGCCAAACTAAGCTTCACAACTGAAGGAAAAATAAAATCTTTTATGAACAAGCAAGAACTCGGAGATTTTATTACCACCAGGCCTGCTTTACAAGAGCTTCTGAAAGAAGCATTACACACAGAAAGAAACAACCAGTATTAGCCTTTCTAAAAATACACCAAAAAGTAAAGAGCACCAACATAAAGAAGAATTTACACCAACACATGGATAAAACAGCCAGTCAACATCAAATGGCAGTAACCCTAAATTTAAATGGACTAAATTCCCAATCAAAAGACACAGCCAAAACCCAACGGCATGTTACATCCAGACCTGTTTCACATGCAAGGATACACAAAGACTCAAAACAAAGGGATGGAGAAAGATTTACCAACCAAATGGAGAGCAAAAATAAATAATAAATAAATAAAAAGCAGGAGTTGCAATTCTTGTATCGGATAAAATAGATTTTAAAGCAACAAAGATATAGTGGTAAAAGGATCAATGCAACAACAAGAGCTAACGATCCTAACACCCAGATAGGAGACTTAGATTCAATGAGACAGAAAATTAATAAGGATATCAAGGACTCGAACTCAGATCCAGAACAAGTAAACTTAATAAATATTTATAGAGCTCTCCACTTCAAATACACAAAATATACATTCTTGTCAATACCACATCCCACCTACCCATTAGTTTAAATGAAACATTGATTGGCCATTATTAATACCCAATTTTTTTCAAAATAAAGCAATATTTCCATTTACTCTCCCTCTTTCTCTTCCTCTTTCTTCCTCTCCTTTACTTATTTTTTTTTTTCTTTCCTTCTCTCAAAAAAAAAGAAATCAACTTGTAAACCTCTAGATCCAGGTCGGCAATGTCTCTTTCATTGCTTGATTTCCTTTCTTCCCTTCCCTCCCTCCCTCCCTCCCTCCCCGCTTCCTCCCTTCCTTCCTTCCTTCATCCCTTCCTTCCTCCCTACCGTCCTTCTTCCCTTCCTTCCTGCCTTCCTCCCCCCCCCCAAAAAAAAAAAAGAGTTTGGGTTCTAGAATCAGACTTAAATATCTTAAAATTCTGGCTTTGCAATTTAAAGCTAGGTGATTGGGACAAATTACTTTACTTCTCTGACTGTATTAGTCCGTTTTCATGCTGCTGATAGACACATACCTATGACTGGCTAATTTATAAAGAAAAAGAGGTTTAATGGGCTCACAGTTCCACATGTCTGCAGAAGCCTCACAGTCATGGCAGAAGGTGGAAGGTGAAATGCACATCTTCCATGGTGACAGACAAGTAAGAAGTGAGAACCAAGTGAAAGGGTTTCCCCTTATAAAATTATCAGCTCTCCTGAGACTTATTCACTACCACAAGAGCAGTATGGGGGAAACCTACCCCATGATTCAATTATCTCCTACTGGGTCCCTCCCACAACATGTGTGAATTATGGGAGCTACAATTCAAGATGAGATTTGGATGGGGACCCAGTGCCAAACCATATCACTGACCCTCAGTTTTCTCATTTGTACAATTGTAGTAGAATGGCTGCAATGCTTACCTGAGATAATTCTTGTGAAGCTCTTAGGATACTGGCTGGTTCAAACTAAGTAAATAGTAAGCATTTCCTGTTAGCATTAGAACTGTCTCAGGAACCAGAAGCAGGATAGGAAATGCAGGCGTTGAGCTTAGAAACCCAGCTGTGAGGAACTGGAAAAGATATTACAGAAAGATGTGTGCGGGATGCTGGTGCAGGCTTGCATGGACTTTCAAGGCCAGTCTCAAAAGATTAGGACATGGGAAGAATGAGGAAACCTGCAAATTAAGTTAATCAGTGATGCTCTTAGGTGCCTCCTTTCCCAAACTCCTCTTTCTTGAAACCCCTCCCTCCATTGCTCCTTCATCCTTTCTGTCTAACATGCTCTCTGCCAGCTATGATTGAATGCTTGGGTTCAATCATAGGTGATAATAGCTTAGGAAGGTACCCATCCTAGGAGTATTTGACCTTTTTTTTAAGAGATTCAATTAACCTTCAAGACCTGAAGGAATTAATCTGTAATGATATAATTTAAGGCCCTGTGAGGGGTTATGGAGAAATGGTATTGGGTAGAAGCTTTTCCCTTTGGTCACTTGATATGGAATGCTGCCTTACCTGCTCAAAGGAATGCCACCAGATGGTCATCTGGTTGGCAGGGACCACCTCCAGTGTATCTTAGAATCCACCCAAGTCTTGCGTTTGGCCATGGGGACACAGTAAATTCTCAAAAGCTTTTTATTGAGTAAAATTTCATTTTAATGTTGCTTCTGTTTAGATATTCCTGAATGCTTAATAAACTTTACTGCAAGGTTTTGAAATGTGAAAACAATTAGTAAAGTAAGTGATTAAATTTTATATCTTTAATCATTTTAACTTTTACTCCATGTTCATTTTTTTTTTTACATGTGTTCATTCAGCAAGTGTATATGGAGTGTCTATTCTGTGGTATGTGGCCAGGGAGGAGTGAGAGTGACGTTTTGGGTTGAAAGCTTTTTTTCCAAAATCCCTGGAAAAAAGGGATTCTTCCTAGTCTTCTTGAAGTTGGGCCATCTCTCCTTCAGCCCCTTCTTCATGTGAATGCCCAGTTTTTGGATCTAGCTGTTCAGGCACCCCCTTTCTTAAGCTCCTGACTCTTTGCTAATCTCACTGTAAGTGTACCTTGGAAGGGTGTTTATATTCTATGTATTCAAAAAAGGCAGTCATTAAAAAAAATAATAATCCATCAACCCTGAGGTAACAGTTAAATCTGATGGAGATTTCAGCAAATGAATTATGGAGTCCATCTCTTATTTTTATTATTTAGAACCTAGGCTTGCTGTGACTTTTGGTGAACTTGCAGCTCTGATGTTAATAAATAACTCATCCTTGGTCACTTAGATGGTTTCCAAGGGAGATTGTGTGCAGAATGTCCCCACCAGTTGTGTTAGTGTATGTTGAGGCCAGCACTACATTTAGAGTAAAGGGTGAAGAAAATGTTAGTCACTGAATTTTCAGTGATAGTAGACCAGAGAACAATAACTTTGCATTTTGACCATTTTCACATGTGTAGTTTTCACTTTTGGTTACATTCATTTTAGTTTATTGTTTCAATTTTTCATGTTGGACAATTTTGACAGTTTGAGAAGGCAGTGACTCTGGGAACCAGCTGTGTGAGCTTTGAAATATGAAAAGGGGGAAGGGATGATTGCATGATGACACAGAGCAGAATGAGAGTAGTGGGGCCAATGTAGGAGGGTACAGGAGGAGACAGAAAGGTAGAGGAAAGGACGGAACAGGGAAAAATGCCAAGTATGAAAACAGATGTCACTTCTTCCAGGGCTGGCCAAAGCTCATATGATACTCTGTTGTAGCCTTTTGGCAGAAACAATGCTCATTCAACATTTATGGTGTTTGGGTTTAAATAGCCCTGGCCAGACACCTCAGAAAAGCAGATCACATGAGAGTGGGGAGGGGAGAAACATGTTTTAAGGAGCACCCCCTCTCTTGGCTATTTCTTGATTCTGTCTTGGGACTGCTTTGTGAAGGGAGGTGGCAGAGGCAGCCTTTTTGGGCTGAATGATAGTAGGTGGAATGGGAGATGCATAGACTGGAGCTGACCAGACTCAGGTTGGAGTTCCAGGTCTGCCACTCACTGGCTGTGCTGCTTAGGCCAGTGGCTTCACCTCTCTGACTTTTCAGTTCAAAATCTGCAAAATGGAGATAATAATAAACATCTTGTAGGACTGCCAGTGAGTACTAACATTGACTTATTGCTGTGGTGGTTAATTTTATGTGTTGACTTCGCTGAATCGCAGGGTGCTCAGATATTTGATTGAATCTCATTCTGGGTGTTTCCAGAAGAGATTAGCATTGGAATTGGTAGACTTAGTAAAGTTGATGGCCTTCCCCAATGTGGATGGGAATCATCCAGTCTGCTGAGGGCCTCGAGAGAACAAAAAAACAGAGGAAGGGAGAATTTGCTCTTTTCTGCCTGACTGCTAGAGATGGGGCATCAGTCATCTCCCTGCCTCGGATCACAACTTATACCATTAGTGCTTCTGGTTCTTAGGCTTCAGACTCATACTGGAACTACATCATTGGTTTTTCTGGGTCTCTAGTTTACAGGTGGCTGATTGTGGGGCTTTTCATCCTCCATAATGAGGATGAACTCTTCGCAAAGGAATTGAGCATGAGTCAATTCCTTAAATAAATACCTTTAAACACACATGCACACACAGACATTCTGATGGTTCTGTTTCTCTGGAGGACCTTGATTAATACACTTACTAATCTATGTAAATGGCAAATAATCAGTAAACAGCAGCCATTTTTAAGATAAGGAGACCTATAAAATAGAAGCAAAGATAATTTAGTTTTATCCAAGCTAACTCTAATTATGGGTGTTTGTAAGTTGACAGCATTTATGATCATCTATTTTTACATAACCCTGTATAGGTGTATTTTGATGGTAAATTCCATTCAAAAAGGATTAATAGAGTACTTACATTGTTACAAGCCTGGTGCGTAAACACATGGGTAAAACACAGGCTCATGCATTCCAACAGCCACAAATATGCAAAGGAAACAGATTTGCCTATAACCAACTGATTGACCAACCAACCAACTGACCATCCAACTAACTAACAGCCAACAACCAACCAACTAACTAACCAACAATAAGACAAAATATTAAGTTGGTTGGTTTGAATAAAAGACTAGGCAAGCTTGAAAATGGAGGTAATTGAACGATCCAAGACGGCCGATCGATAATAGCTTGGGATTGCAGCTCTCAGTCAAAAGCACAGAGAACTAGAGGATGCCACACTTTCAGACAAATTCTGGTCACTCATGGAGCAGAAGATCCCCAGTGGAAACCCACATGGGCCGCCACTGCGACTCTTGTGGCCGGTGCAGCAGCTTCACAGGCACCTCAGCGTGGCAGCTCTCCAAGCAGAGTAAACAGGGCTGGCTCCCCTTCTGACCGAGGTTTGGAGGATCCACATGCGTCCCCAGCATGACTCCTGAGACCGGCGCAGCGGCTGTGACGGCACCTCAGCGTGGCAGCTCTCGGCGCAGAGTAAATGAGACTGGTTCCCTTTCTGATGGAGGTTTGGAGCCCGGGGAAGGCAGAGTTGCCCATTACAGACACAAGAAGGAAGCCAGACAGGAGAATCCTGGACAGAAAAGCACCATCAGTCTTAACGCCGCCGTTCTGGCCCTGGGAACTAACAACTTGGACATCCAATCAAGAGACCTAATCTGAAAGTTGGTAATTTCAAAGACAACAGGAGGATAAATTTACAATGATGGAAAGAAGCCAGCATAAAAAGGCTGAGAATACTCAAAATCAGAACGCCTCTCCCTCTAAAGATGATCACAGTTCCACATCAACAATGGAACAAGGCTTGACTGAGAACAAGCGCATCCCAATGACAGGATCATTCTTCAAGGAATGGATAATAAGAAATTTCTGTGAGTTAAAAGAACGTGTTGTAGCCCAACGTAAAGGAACTAGGAACTTTGAAAAAAGGTTTGACGAAATCCTATTGAGAATAGACAACTTAGAGAGGAATATAAGTGAATTAATGGAACTGAAGAATACAATACAGGAACTCCGAGAAGTATGCACAGGTTTAAACACTCGAATTGTTCAAGCAGAAGAAAGGATAACAGAGATCAAAGTCCAACTTAATGAAAGAAAACAAGAAGACAAGATTAGAGATAAAAGGATAAAAAGGAATGAGCAAAGTCTCCAAGAAATGTGGGACTATATGAAAAGACCAAATTTACGTTTGTTAGGTGTACCTGAATGCGACGGAGAGAATGAATCCAAGCTGGAAAATACCCTTCAGGATATTATTCAGGAAAATTTTCCTGAACTAGCAAAGCAGGTCAATATTCAACCCCAGGTAATACAGAGAACACCACAAAGATATTCCTCAAGAAGAGCAACCCCAAGACACATAATTGTTAGATTCACCAGGGTTGAAATGAAGGAGAAAATACTAAGGGCAGCCAGAGAGAAAGGTCAGCTTACCCACAAAGGCAAGCCTATCAGACTTACAGCAGATCTCTCAGCAGAAACTCTACAAGCCAGAAGAGAGTGGGGGCCAATATTCAACATCCTCAAAGAACAGAACCTTCAGCCCAGAATTTCATATCCAGCCGAACTAAGCTTCACAACTGAAGGAAAAATAAAATCTTTTATGAACAAGCAAGTACTCAGAGATTTTATTAGCACCAGGTCTGCTTTACAAGAGCTTCTGAAAGAGGCATTACACACAGAAAGAAACAACCAGTATTAGCCTTACTAAAAATATACCAAAAAGTAAAGAGCACCAACATAAAGAAGAATTTTCATCAATGAATGGATCAAACAGCCAGTTAACATCAAATGGCAGTAACCCTAAATTTAAATCGACTAAATCCCCCAGTCAAAAGTCACAGCCAAAACCCAACAGCATGTTACATCCAGATCTGTTTCACATGCAAGGATACACAAAGACTCAAAACAAAGGAATGGAGAAAGATTTACCAACGAAATGGAGAGCAAAAATAAATAAATAAATAAATAAAAAGCAGGAGTTGCAATTCTCATAGCGGATAAAATAGATTTTACAGCAACAAAGATTTAGTGGTAAAAGGATCAATACAACAACAAGAGCTAGCGATCCTAACACCCAGATACATAGAGACTTAGATTCAATGAGACAGAAAATTAATAAGGATATCAAGGACTCGAACTCAGATCCGGAACAAGTAAACTTAATAAATATTTATAGAGCTCTCCACTTCAAATACATAAAATATACATTCTTGTCAATACCACATCACACCTACTCATTGGTTTAAATGAAACATTGATTGGCCATTATTAATACCCATTTTTTTTCAGAATAAAGCAATATTTCCATTCACCCTCCCTCTCTCTCTTCCTCTTTCTTTCTCTCCTTTACTCATTTTTTTTTTCTTTCCTTCTCTCAAAAAAAAGAAATCAACTTGTAAACCTCTAGATCCAGGTCGGCAATGTCTCTCTCATTGCTTGAATTCCTTCCTTCCCTTCCCTCCCTCCCTCCCTCCCTCCCTCCCCCTCTTCCTCCCTTCCTTCCTTCATCCCTTTTTTCCTCCCTCCCTCCCTTCCTCCTTCCCTCCCTTCCTGCCTTCCTCCCTTCCTCCTTCCCTCCCTAAAAAAAAAAAAAAAAAAGAAAATGGAGGTGATTAACTTTGTCTATGGAAGTAGGGAGGACATGAAGAGTATAAATTTACTAGGATTGAAGGATGGTGGTTGTCTATTTAGAGATTCCAGGTTCAGGTCAGAGTTGGAGGACTAACTTGACGTAGTTTACATGGAGGAGTGGTCAGTAGACTGGTGTGGTGGGATTGCTGGGCTCTTGGGAAGGAGTAGGGGGAGGTAAGTTTAGAGGGACACATTGGGGCCAGGGTCTGAAGAGAAAGACAATGGATTGCAAAGGTGGCAAATGAATGAAGAGTTGGAAAATATCCCTCAAAGGACAGGGCTGCTGGAGAGAATTAGGGAAAGATTTAATAGTATTAAAATTCATGAGACTACTTGTTCTTCGTTTTAGTACAGGATAGAAGGAAAGGTAAAGTTCAGCCTGAGAAAGTACACAACACTAGAAATTATATCCTGACTGTGAGCCTGGCCATCCCAATGTTTTCTGGAGAGGAATGGGTAGAGGATGCCCTGAAAGCAAGCTTCTGATGTACAAGGAGCCCAAAGTTTCCCAGGTACCCTCCCCTTCCTGAAACAGACAGGTTTAACTGCACTTGTCTTGGTAGGACTTCATTGGCATGGATCAGGAAGAAAGTGGAAGCAGCTGGACCCAGTATGACAGGGGGCTGCAGAAACGCCCTGATCATTAGCTAGTCCAGGGCACATGAACTGAACCACCACGAAGGCATCTAGAGGAAGGGGACTGCCCAGTAAGTAAGTCCCTAGCTTATACTAGGTACACCAGCCCCAGAGTCTACGGCACCTTGTTCAATTCCAGACATTCGCCTGACTGGGATGTCAGTGTCCCTAATGCTTTCCTTCTTTTGGTCTGGAATGATTCAGAACTGGGTTAGATTGAGCCTTTCTTTTTGGCAGACAGTCAGTAGTCATCTTCTTTCCCCTTTTTATGCCTGTAGAATAGGAACACTGTTATGGAAATTAGCAGCTGCTGTACACGAATGTTTAGAAAATTAATATTACTCACATTATACAGTACGGAAGCAGAATTCTAATGAAGCACAGGAACTACAGGCACATTGACCCTTTCCCCTTATCAGAGAAATCTCAGAATGCCTAACTTTCCTTGAGAAAACTTCTCATTTCCACCAGGCTTCTATAGGCTTATTAGTGACAAAAATAGCGCATTTACAACCCAAAGGAGCAAATATTTCAGAATATATTGTACTAAAATATGACAGTGTCAGCTAAACCATTATCTATACTTATTTCTCATTATGAATTCTTAACAATTAGCTGTTCTTTGCTGCATGGTAACTGGATTTGCTGTACTATAAAAATGCTTTAAAGTCATAAGTGTCAGACTTTGTTCGCTCTGATTCTGTTAGAGATGATTGTTATTTGCATGACAGACTGCTGGGGATATGCCCTGCATCAAGTAAGAATATGGGGTAGGAAGGAATTGGGGTGAAGGTGGGATATGATAGGGAAGGAGAAAATAACCAGAGTCAACTCAGCAAAGCCTTTCTCTGTAAAGTTGAACCTAGAACCACCTACCAAGGTCAATGCACATGGCTTCAGTCAATACTGAAATACCAGAGGGATTTAGGTAATAGGATCAGGGATGTTATCTGAGCTGTGTGAGACCCCCGGAGAAAGGCTGCAGAGGGAAATTTGAGTGAAGAAGGCAGAGAACAGTTAGGGTTGAGGGATAAAAGGAATCAGGCTTTCAGGGGGTCCTCAGATGGCGTAATGAAAAAGAACAGGCAACATGAGTCAGGGGTGGCCCTGGGACATGTTCCAAAGGTGAGAGAACATCTCAAAGGAGGCTCAGGAAGGAAAGAGAAAGGCACACTTCTCTAACACGGAGTCTGTTTTCTAAGTGATTTGTAACTTCCACCCATGCAAAAATGTGATATTCTCTGGTGTCAGGGCGCAGCAAGGGTGTTCTTGCCAAATAAAGCATTGTTAATGTGCTAGGAGGTGTAAAAGTGAGGAGAAGGAAAAAAAACCACCAGAACAGTGGATCAAGAGCTGGGAATTATTATTTGCTTTTCGTAGAGAAGTTTGCTTTACACAAATGTACTATATATAGTGTCCTGTATTCATTATTCAAATATACTACTATTCATCTTGGGAAGAAAGTGTGTGTGTGTGTGTGTGTGTGTGTGTGTGTGTGTGTGTGTGTATGTGCCAGCCCAGATATCTGATGCTGGGCATGGTTAAAAGGCTACCAATCTTTGTCCTCATCACCACTGACACTTACTGAGCATTCACTGAGTATAGACACTGGGTGTTGATCCTGAATGTGGTGCTTGTTACTTTTTACAAGTGATACTTGTTAACTAGAGTGTGACACTAAAAAATTCCACAGTGGTGTGCTGGAGCCAGCTCATACCAGCTTGCAACCTGACATCAGGTTGGTAGGTTGAAATCTGCCATGGTGGGGTGTTTATGCCACGGAAACTGGCAAATGTTGCAAACAAGGCTTCCTCGTCTCTGCACCTCTATCCAAAGAGCTGGGTTGGTTTCAGGTGTTTGCTATTGTAAACAGAGCCACAATAAACATATGTGTGCAGGTGTCTTTATAATAGAATGATTTGCAATCCTTTGGATATATACTCAGTAATGGGATTGCTAGGTCAAATGGTATTTTTATTTCTAGATCCTTGAGGAATCAATCGCCACACTGTCTTCCACAATGGTTGAACTAATTTGCACTCCCACCAACAGTGTAAAAGTGTTCCTATTTCTCCACATCCTCTCCAACATCTGATGTCTCCTGATTTTTTAATGAATGCCATTCTAACTGGTGTGAGATGGTATCTCAGTGTGGTTTTGATTTGCATCTCTCTAATGACCAATGAGAAAACATGGACACAGGGAGGGGACCATCATACACAGGGGCCTATTGGGGGCTGGGGTGGGAGAGCAGAGGGTGGGAGATTGGGGAAGGATAGCATTAGGAGAAATACCTAATGTAGGTGATGGGGTGATGGATGCAGCAAACCATCATGGCACATGTATATCTGTGTAACAAACCTGCACATTCTGCACATGTACCCCAGAACTTAAAGTATAATACATAAATTTAAAAATAAAAAAATCAATTTTCAGTACTGAAACTGTTGCCCAGATATGTCCAAGGAAAAACATAGAAATGAACAGTACCTTTTTAGAGAAGGGAGAACACAAAAGAAAGGATTTTGAGTTTCTTGGGGGCAGCAACTTGCGGAAGGCAAACTGGCAGATAAAGGCTTGTTAGTAAAGCTGGTTAGTGTCGATTCCTCTGGCACCATCTCTAGGCTGATAAAGGTCTAAAGTTCTTCAGTGGCCAAGCTTTGTTCTTCCTGGGAGAAATGGCGGCCAGGACATCTTTTGTCTTTGTAAATCTGTGTCCTGCTTTTATGCAGATAGAGGGAGAACAGAGAGCTTTCCTGTATTTGCTGCTTCTAATTGTCTCAGATCATAATCCTTACACCAGAAGAAGCATATTTTGGGGTGGCATATTTCTGGTCTCCTGAAAATACAAATAGATTACAGGATACGCTGATTGGAGAGTAGAGAATTGAAACACAGCTAATAAGTAATATATTGTCAGCAAGTTGCCACTGTGAGAACCTAGAACGTCCCTGGGCCACAGTAGAAGCCAAGATAAAACATGCACCTCAGAGTCATTCTATAATATTTTGGAGCTGGGGTATTTATGAACCAATTCCCATCAACTCTTACTTGAGGGCTGCTCCCAGAGATATCAATTTCCTGATACTTCTGTATGCTTGGGCGGAAAAGGTTCAGAAAGCTAAAGAAAATTCTCAAGCAGGGGATGCAGATGCTGGCTTTTGGGAATCATGCTGGTATATAAGGAGAAAGTGTGGCCTGGGAGGATATGGGTGGAGCATCCACACAGTCTGCCTTGTCACCCAGCATTTTAATGCAGTGAGGTCTCCAAATCAGTATTATGAGTTGCTCACTTAATGTTAACATCACTGGTCCTAAAAAAATTCTACAAAAATCTGTGCATTTCCTTCTTAAAACCTTCCAACTTAATTTTACCACTTAGATCCTAGATGTTTTACCAGCTAACTAAAAAATCAGAGCTTGTTTAATTCATGGAGGAGAAATTATTGTTTTTTTAACCTATTATGTTCAGCTAGTGTGCTCTTTTTTTTAGCAGTACCGTAACTAATATCAAATCACACATTAAATAGGAGCTTCCAGAGCAAAGTAATATTCATAGATCCAAAAGCAAATGTGCTGACATTAAAAAATTTCCCATAATACTAACGAGTTCCAAACTGGAATTCACTATCTCATAAAAAGTCTCATGTTTCACTGATTGCTGTTTATGAGTAAAACTAATAAGTTGGGCCAAAGGGAGAGATACAGATCCTCACAGAATAAACAAACAAACCAAATTACCACTCCTAGAGGCAAAAGGTTATTTGGAACCTAATAATAAGGTCACAAAGCTTGCAGGAAACATGAGGACTTATGGCTTCATCTGTCGTTTTACCTAGGACCACACTCATTTTTATGTACATAAAGTTAAAGCACTATTTAATTGAGTGAACTTCATCTGGATACAGTTTGTACTGTTGAAATCCAAAAAAGGATAGAGAAAGATGTCGAGTGGATATGTAGCTTGTAACTGGTTGGGTTGTGTTAAGAGTAGCAGCAGGGAAAAGATTTCCTTTTTAGCTGGTAGACAGATTTGCATTCAACTTCCTTTCCTTTCCTTCATTTATTCTGCCACATGCTAGAATGTGACCTTGGTGAGTTATTAATCTCCTGGTTTTCACTTTTCTTCAGCATGAGAATGGGAATTATAATATCTTACTCCCTATCCCATCATCTCCCCTTCCTGCTCTTCCTACCATGGATGTAAGGATTAAATGAGATAATATATGCTTAGTTGATTGCTTATAAGAATATCTGTGCTTAACAAATCCTAGCTAATTTTATCATGTTCATTCACTCATTTGTTCAGCTATATATATGTATGTATGTATATGGGTATATATATACATATGTATGTGTGTACACACACACATGCGCACACACACACACGTGCACACACACACACACACATATATATATTTTTAGGCAGTCTTACTCTATTGCCCAGGTTGGAGTGCAGTGGCATGATCATGGCTCACTGTAACCTCCTCTTTTTGGGCTCAAGAAATCCTCCCATCTCAGCCTCTTGAGTAGCTGGGACTACAGGCATGCACCACCACATCTGGTTAACTTTTTGTATTATTATTATTTTGGAGAGATGGGGTTTTATCACATTGCCCAGGTTTGTCTTGAAGTACTGGGCTCAAGGAATCTGCCTGCCTCAGCCTCCCAAAGTGCTGAGATTGCAGGCATAAGGCACTGTATCTGGCCCTTAGCAAATATTTACTGAGCATCTACTATGTGCCATGTATTGTTCAATGTTCTTGGGATACATCACTGAGCAAAAAAATCACAAAGATCCCTGCTCTTATGTGTTTATGTTTTAGTAGGGAGAGAGGATATAGCCAATAAGCAACTGATACAGCAGATATGTAAATGATGCAGTAGATTAAGGAGAATAAGTGCAATGAGAGAAGGAAAAAAGCAAGGAAAATGGGATCAGGAGTGTCAGGAGGATGACATGTTGTAATTTTGCATATGGTGGTCAAGGTGGGCCTTACTGAGGTGGTACTTGAACAAAGATTTGAAGGTGAGGAAATGGGCTGTGTATATCTGGGGAAGAGTGTTTCAGGCAGAATGAGTGGTTAATGCAAAGACCCTGATGACTACATGATTGATGAATAGCAGGAGAGCCAGTTGGGTGAAAGCAGAGTGAGCAAGGGGTGGGATGGGGGAGCAGGTAGAGGAATGTGGAGTCAGAGAGGTAATTGTTGATGTAGGAAGAGTGAGTTGATCATGTAAGGCCTTGTATGCCATTGTCAGGACTTTGGTTTTACAGCTAGGTAAAATTGGAAGTCACAAGATCACTGCTGTTGCTGTATTGAGAATAGGCTCTTTGGAGAAAAGGTAGACTGTCGAGGGTCATTGCAATCATTTAGGTGAGAGATGGTGGTAGCTTGAATCACAGTGGTAGCCTGGGAGTAGTGATAAGTAGTTGGATTATGGTCCTAATATTTTAGAAGTAGCCCCTAATATTTCCTAATAGGTTGGATGTGGGGTACTAAAGAAATGCAAGCATCATGGATAACTCTAACCCAACGTTTTGCTTGAGTAACTGGAAGTACGGAATCAGCATCAGCTGAGAAGAGACGAGCTGGTGTGGACAGCATCTGGGCAGGGGGTACATCTGGACATGGTTTTGGACATGCTGAGATTAAGATGTCTATTGAACACCCAAGGGAAGTTGAGAGTTTGAATCAGGAGTTCAGGAGAGAGGCCTGGGCTGGAGGTACGCATTTGGAAGCTGAGGGCATATATATGGCATGTCAAGACTTTAAGACTGACTGGGATGGCCAGGGGAGTGAATGCAGTGAGAGAAGAGGCCTGAGGACTGCATTTCAGGGCACTCCAATATTGAAAAATTAGGGAGAAGAAGAGGGACTAGCAAGGCAAATGGAAGGAGCAAGCAGCAAGGTAAGAGAAGAGCTCAGAAGGTGTGGGGTCCTGGATACCAAGTGAAGACAGTGGAGCGAGAAGGGGTGATGGCTGGGTCCGACCTTGACTGGCCAAATCAGAGGAAGACCAAGCTGCCTGGCAGGCCAGGGGAGGTGTTGAGAGAACAGATGTGGAAGAGTATGAACTGAAATCTGGGTCAGAGTGGGCTCTGAGAGGAATCAAAGGTAGTAGTGAATAGAAAGAGAAGGTTCAAGGGGTTTGCTTCTGAGGAAAATAAAGAGAGCAAGGGGAGAATAGGCAGTGAGGAAAGTGGGGTTAGGAGAATGTTTGTTTATTACATGGAAGAAAAAGCAGCATTTTCATCTGCTGAAAATAATCCAGCGGTGAGAGAGAAACTTTGATGATGTGAGAGAATTGCTGGAGCAGGCCTGGTTCTGAATGCTCAGCATCAGGAACCCATTCCCTCCTTCCAACACCTCTGTGGGGAGGGTGATGTTATGATCCTCTCAATTTTCAGATGAAAATCTCACTGCTGTTCTGCAGCCCACTTTCTTCCATTTACAATATAGCATGAGGAACTTGCCATGTCAGTGCATTGGGCAGCTCATTGTTTGTTAGTGGCTGCATAAAAACACAATTTTACAGATGTACCAATGTTTTTAATAATTCCTCTTTTCATGGAAATTGATTGTTTATAATTTTTAAATATGTTTGATGTTACAAGCAATTCTGCAATGGACAGTCTTTTGTGCTCAAGTATAAATAAATATACCCATAGGATAGGGTTCTAGAAGTATAACCACTGAGTAGAAAGGGGTATGCATTTGAAATCTTGATGGATTTGGCCAATTGACCTCTCAGTGCCGGTACCAATATTCTTGCCCACCAAGATGTCTCTGTGGATACAAAGTACATTATGGTTCTAGGAGTTTTTGACTCTAGCTAATCTCTCTTATGTGGTAAGTTATGATGGAATTATTAAAAAAATTGCTGCTGGCAAAGTCGCCTGGTGTGTCTGGGTCTTTTATACTCGTCTAGATTTGTTATTAGATACTGAACATTAGCAAACTTTGGAGACAGTTCTAAAATGAAATATTTAGGTAGCATTTCTTCTAGAGAGAAGGCTGATGACATTCTAGTGACAAAGCTGAGGAGTGTTAACAGCGTTATTTAAAGGGCACCAGATGTAGGATTAAATTGCCACTAATCTATTTTTTATGCCAATGTGAAATTGATAATTCAAGGAAAGCAGGTATCTTTATCAGTTAATGTCACAGTGTTCAATAATTATTGTATTTATTATTTCCCCATCCAAAATTAAAATCCTGATTGGTGAGGAAGCACTTTACAAGTCTGGGGAGATCTTCTGACATTTAATACAATTTCCCAATCAGTCACATGGGCAGTTGTTTTGATGAAAGCTGTGGACAAAGTGCTGTTAAACCAAATGCAAAGAACATTATTTTGTAAAACGCTATCGTGATTAAAGCTTTGTTTCACATCGTTAAAAATGTGTTACTCCAGCCAGCATTGCTTCTTACTAACACTGTTCAGCAGAAATGCCTCAGTTCGAAGAAGCAAAGAAAAGACATTCATGTAGAGGAGGACCTAAATAGAACCAGAAATCTGATAGATACCTTATAAAAGTCTGAACTAAGTCTGCTTGCAGGTTCTTTAGGAGTGCCCTTGTGCCCTTAGCAATCATGGGCTTCTGAAACTTTCTAGTGGAAGCTGCTCTATGGGCTTAATATTTATGTAAATGCCATTTTAGCATTGCACCCTGTCCATAGGTCGGTCAGGTCTTATTGACCAAGTGTGAAGTTTAAAAACTCGGGGTGGTCTCATTTAGGCAACATTCAACTTCTGCCAATCCTCCAGCCTCCTGTGGTGTCAGCTATTGCTCATACAATTAGCGATGGCTGCCTGGGAGGGGCTCCCTGCAGCAGCCACTCTCTCCAGTCCATCCATTTCCTCTTGCACAGCATGCTGGACCCTGGCTCATTTCAGCTTTCATTAACCTCTGCAGCTCCTGGGTGTGAAGGTGCAGCTCACCTAATCTCAACCATTGTGGAGTGTAAAATAAAACACCCCTTCTCTTGCCACTCGAGTATTAAGTTGGAGGTGGTTTCTATATGCAGGTCAATCCCAGCAGGAGGTAATCATCAATCACCTGATGTTCTCTGTGCTGAAGTTTCTCTCAGTGGAAGAAGATGGGATCCACCTGACCCCACCTTCGCACACTTAAGGATAGTTAATGAAGAAATAGGCAACAGCTTGTTTTAGGGTCAGTTTCTACTGATCACATGGGTGCATGACCAACAGATCTGACGGTGAAGACAGTGGCAGTAACTGGTGTGGTCCAAGGTGTTGGGTTGTTTTGGAAATCATCACTCTTCAGCTGATTTATATCACTGCTTCAGTGGTCTCATATGTCATTTATTGGCTTATGTAAAAATAAATTTGTTTATGTAATTTAAAAGTCCAATTTCTGGCACAGATGGCTCCAGAAGTGCACGCAAGGTGATCAGGAATCTTACTCTCCCAGCTCCAGGTCTACTTTCTTCAGGCATGGTCTTTCTGCACGTTGGCAAAGTGGCCACACAGAAAGGCCCAGGTTGTTGCCATCTTGTGCAGAAAAAAAATCTCTTCTTTGGTAATTTCAGCTAATGGGCTGGGACTGCATGCCACCATTCTAGCTCCACATTCTGACTGGCCAGAATTAAGACCCGCACTTACCTCTGTCACCACAGAAGGCTCAATTCCACCCAGTGTGCATGGCTTGAGAGAGGTGGTTTCTGAAGGAAAATTGTTGTATTGTTTCCAAAAAAGAGGGGATTGGATGACAACCAGGAAAAAATAAGATATCCACTTTACTGTGCAACTAAGTCAGGCCCCTAGCTCCTAAGAGCATCAGTGTACCCCTGCAATGGATGCCTTCAAATTTAGAGAAGGCTTATCACACAGTGTAAGGTACATGGATGTGCTTTGGTCAAGGAGAGGCTGAGGTAGATATCGGGGCCAGAGTGACTCAGTGAGTTTAGGGTGCAGGCACATGCTCCTTTATACTCCTTTTTTTTTTTTTTTTTGAGACAGGGTCTTGCTCTGTCACCCAGGCTGGAATGCAGTGGTGCA
Source organism: Callithrix jacchus (assembly GCF_049354715.1). Taxonomy (NCBI): domain Eukaryota; kingdom Metazoa; phylum Chordata; class Mammalia; order Primates; family Cebidae; genus Callithrix; species Callithrix jacchus. The sequence continues at coordinate 101,297,529 of NC_133510.1, read as the reverse complement.
ATCTCAGCTCACTGCAACCTCTGTCTCCTGGATTCAAGTGATTCTCCTGTCTCAGCCTCTTGAGTAGCTGGGACTACAGGCATTCACCACCATACCCAGCTAATTTTGTATTTGTAGTAGAGATGGGGTTTCACTGTGTTGGCCAGGCTGGTCTTGAACTCCTGACCTCAGGTGATCCACCTGCCTCAGCCTCCCAAAGTGTTGGGATTACAGGTGTGAGCCACTGTACCTGGCATTCCATTTATTATATAACCTGTTTGTGTAAGCTCATAGTTGGCTCTACACCATTATTGTCTGTAGAAGGTATACCTGCCCTGCTGATGTTGTGCACAGGGCTCTTGGGCATGGCTTGACTCAGTTTAGCATGGGACAGCATGGCATCGCTCTTGTCCAGTCGCTGGTGCCCAAAGAGAGAGTAGAGTTACTGACCCCGTAAAGGAGAGTGACCATCTGGTGGACAGACAGTGGGGTGCCAGGAACCAGCTTGTGCCCAGAGAGGAAAAGAGTTAAGCTGCTAATACTATAAGGGAGCACTGGCCTCGCAGGCCGGCTGTGCAGCAGTGCGTGGGAGCCAGCTGCTGAGAGAAGCAGCCAAGCCGGAGCAGGCTGCTGGACAGAGGCAGACTGTGAGGAAGTTGCTAAGAGAGCTTCTGAAGAGAGAGCTGCTGAGGAGGGAGCTGCTAATGAGAGAACTGCTGAATAAAACCACATTTCACCTGCCTATGGCCCCCAGTGTTCTTTCAGTTATGGGCCATCCATCTGCTCCAATGGGACCGCAGCATGGTCTCAAACTTGACCCAGAGAGTGGCATTTGGTATAGTCATGAACCTAACACACTGCACATTTTATAGGAGAGAAAACTGACTTCATTAGTGGCAGGACAAACTAAGGTTTGGCACACAGTAAATGCACAATAAATGGTTGAGATTTTTGGGGTTTATCCTCATCTAGATGCCTTTTCATATATGCACATTTTATTATGTGCATTGCATTTCTGATAAAATACTAAAAAATGTTAACACATGCTCTTACTCTGGAAACAAATTTCATAGTTACAGTTTTGTGTCCAAGGGCATATAATTCCACCAAAATGTGAAACAAGAGGGATGGACTGGAGGCCTATCTCTCCAAAGGAAGAAATCTAATGGACTTGAAGGAGGAAGCTGGAATTGGATGAAGGGTTATAGTCAAAGGGAAATACAATTTTTTTTTTCTTACAGAAAGATGTCTGTTGTGCAAGAAATGCTCCTGGGGGAAAGAGAATAAAATCCCACAGGAGCATAAGGCTGATTGACTCTTCCTGGAAATCATTTGAGGGAGCAGGAGGAAGCAGGGTTTGTAAATTAATAAATGGGAAGCTGAGCCCTGGGACCTGTTTCTTTCACTCCCCTGGTTACCCTTATATGTAAGGGCAGCAGATGTTTCTGGCTGGATGTGAGTTTTGCAATTAATTCTGAAAACCAATAACTCCATGAAACTTGGAGTAAGAAATTTTCACAGGTGAGATAAACCTGAGCTTCCGTTTAGATTTTCAAAAATGACTACTTTTGGCATTGACTTTTGATAAAGCAGATTCTTAAGATCTTTCTGGTCTCAGAATCTTCCCATGAGTACTCAGGCTGGCAAAGGTTGCAGTCGTATCTGTAGGCCTAGGGCTGGAGGTTTGGAACAGTTGGGGGATTCTGTTCTTCCTTCATTCACTTATTCATGCAATTTTGATGAAGCTTCTGTTCTAAGCAGAGTCAGGACCAGGCAAATCGGGTGAGGCTCCTGGGGAACAAGATTTAAGGAAATGCTCACTCTCGGGGTTATGAAAGTGTCAAGTTGGTAGCTGAGAGTGATTGCCTCCCTAGATTTTATGCCTAGGGAGCCTCACTTTTCTTACCCTCATTTGGGGCCTGCTATTATGGGCCAAGTTCTGTGTAAGGTGTCAGAGATCTAAAGATAAATGAGACATCATCTCTGCCTCTAGTAACTTCCCTGCCTGGGAAGTCTATGAAAGGTCACAGTAAACGTTGGGAAGAATTAGGTCTGACTGAAGCTCACAGGGTTGTAAAAAAAAAGGAAACTTGAAGTTCAAGGTCTCCAGATTGGGACTGAAGTTGGTAGAGAGAAGCATGAATGTCTAGAATGTACTGAGGGGCCACTTTCTGACACTTGCTTTGGAATTGTCGTGGCCAGTCATTGTTTCTAAAGTAAAAAGTTAGATGTCATGCTCCTATGGTTATTAGTGTTGGTAATGTTATCATCTAATAGAACAAAGCATGATAACAGTGGTAAGAATATGCATATATTAATACTGGCAAATATAGCTGATATTTGCTCAATGTATTATAAATGCATTATTCTCTTATTTATTTATTTATTATTTTAAAGACAGAGTCTTGCTCTCTTACCCAGGCTGGAGTGCAATGGTGTGATCTTGGCTCACTGCAACCTCTGCTGGGTTCAAATGATTCTCCTGCCTCAGCCTCCCGAGTAGGTGAGATTACAGTGCATAACACCATGCCTAAGTTTTGTATTTTTTGTAGAGACAGAATTTTACCATGTTGGCCAGCCTGGTCTTGAACTTCTGACCTCAAGTGATCCGCCTGCCCCAACCTCCCAAAGTGCTGGGATTATGGACATGAGCCACCACACGGGCCATAACTGCATTATTCTATTTATCCTTCACAGCAACCCTTTGAGGCAGGCAGTATTATTATTTCCATTTTATAGAGGAATAAATTGAATTTCAGAGATACTAAGTCATTGACCCAAGGTCAGAAGCCTCAGGTGCCAAAGCCAAGATTTCACACTCATGCCCGTCCACCAGAAAGCTTCATGAGGGGTCAACGGATGCCAGTAGTGGTGGGAGTTTTACTGGTAACTTCTTTAAACTCCTAACCCTGAATGAACTATTTTGCCTTTTTTTTGAAGAAAAAAACTAAAGGCAAACTAGATTTCTTTCACTAAAGTTTTTTGGCTTTTTGAAGAGAAGACTGAGAGAATCACAGCCATCTGCACTCTGAAACCCTCCATCCCCTTCGCCACAGCTCACCTCTCAAGCTCTCTTCTTTCTCTGTGGCAGCACAGCCGAACCAACCTGGGAGAGAAAATAGAAAGACTGTGGGAATCGCTGTCACCTCTCCACTGCCTCAGCGACCAGGAAAGCAGTTATGCCACGCTGGGGCAGACAGACAGGCCCTGGATTTTGGTTCTTCTATGTTAATTAGAAAGCAGAATCTTAAGATCCAATTTTGACTAAGAACTCTGTGTCCAATTTTCTCCTGGCCCTGATTGTGAAGGGCCTGATCAATATTAAATCTAATTTACAATGATGGCCCCTGTGAAGCCAGCAAATGTTATGTCAACACACCGTAATGACTTGGGCTTCCTGAGCACACTTGTTAGCCGGGGCACATCTGCTGCCACCACTCTCATACCCGCTCCTGCCTCTCACGCCGCATCTGTGATAATGCCCCACAAGTTCTCCTGCCTCCAGTCCTGTCAGTCCTCGTTGCCTCATTTCTGTCTGATGAACTCCGGAAAAGAAGGAGAACACAATTAACTTTTCTCCCACAACTGATGAACCAAAGAAGGAAATAATTGCTACTCAGTTTTAATAATGACAAATTTTATGAAATTTCCATGAAGACAATTTGAAAAGGGGTGCGGGAGAATTATTTCTCTGCAGGGGGCCCAGCTGGTTTGCGTTGTTTCCTAATGTTTATGTTATTACAATTCCATGTTACTTGCATTTGCATCCCCTTGTCTCCAGGGCAAGTTCTTGCAACTAATTTGTGAAGCAATGAATAAAAGACTCATAATGGAGTGAGACCCCATTCTGAAGGCTTCCAGTCTTTCCTTGTCTTGGGGGAGCATCTGTGCTGAAGAGAGGTGCCAAGGTTCCAAAGACGTTTCTGAAAGCCAGGAGGTAGATACCTTTCATGTCACTCTCCTGCTTAAAATACTTTTTGTCAGCTACTCAAGAGGCTGAAGGAGAAGAATCTCTTTAACCTGGGAGGCAGAGGTTGCAGTGAGCTGAGATCGCACCTCTGCGCTCCAGCCTGGGTGACAGAATGAGACTCTGTCTCAAAGAAAACCCCCAAAACCAAAACTCACAAACAAACACCCCAGAAAACTGACTTATTGGGCTCTCATTGTTTGTGAGAAAAAGTCAAAACTCCTTAGCTCTAGTTTTGCAGCTCCTCAGGACACTGCAGTCCCACTGTCTGCTCCAGCTGATAGGCCTCTCTTGGGCTCTTCTATATGCCAAGCTTCCTCCAGCACAGGGATTTGACAAGTACTGCTCCCTCAGTCTGGAAGAGTGTTCTCTCTCCTTCCCTAGGTAAGCTTCCTCACCCTTTCTTTTCTTTTGTTTTTTAAGAATTATACTTTACGTTCTGAGTGAGATACATGTGCAGAACGTGCAGGTTTGTTATATAGGTATACATGTGCCATGGTGGTTTGCTGCATCCATCAACCTCTAATCTACATTAGGTATTTCTCCTAATGCTCTCCTTCCCCTATCCCCAACCCACCGACAGGCCCCAGTGTGTGATGTTCCTCTCCCTGTGTCCATGTGTTCTCATTGTTCAACACCCACTTATGAGTGAGAACATGCAGTGTTTGGTTTTCTGTTCTTGTGTTAGTTTGCTGAGAATGATGGTTTCCAGCTTTATCCATGTCCCTGCAAAGTATTCCATGGTGTACATTTTCTTTACCAGTCTATCATTGATGGGCATTTGGGTTGGATCCAAGTCTTTGCTATTGTGAACAGTGCTGCAATACATATACATGTGCATGCGTCTTTATAATAGAATGATTTATAATCCTTTGGATATATACCCAGTAACGGGATTGCTAAGTCAAATGGTATTTCTAGTTCTAGATCCTTGAGGAATCACCCACCTTTCTCTCTGGTTGCCCATAACATTTTTTCCTTCATTTCAACCTTGGTGAATCTGAAGATTATGTGTCTTAGAATTGCTCTTCTCAAGGAGTATCTTGTGGTGTTCTCTGTGTTTCCTGAATTTGAATGTTGGCCTGTCTTGCTAGGTTGGAGAAGTTCTCCTGAACAATATTCTCAAGAGTGTTTTCCACTTGGTTCCATTCTCCCTGTCACTTTCAGCTATACCAATCAAATGTAGGTTTTGTCTTTTCATGTAGTGCCATATTTCTTAGAGGTTTTGTTCATTCCTTTTGATTCTTTTTTTCTCTCATCTTGTCTTCATGCTTTATTAAGTTGATACTCAATCTCTGATATCCTTTCTTCCACTTGATTGATTCAGCTATTCATACTTGTGTATGCTTCACGAAGTTCTCGTGCTGTGTTTTTCAGCTCCATCAGGTCATTTATGTTCTTCTCTATACTGGTTATTCTAGTTAGCAATTCCTCTAACCTTTTTTCAAGGTTTGTAGCTTCTTTGCATTGGGTTAGAAAATGCTCCTTTAGCTTGGAGGAGTTTGTTATTACATACCTTCTGAGGCCTACTTCTGTCGGTTTGTCAAACTCATTCTCCATCTAGTTTGTTCCCTTGCTTGCAAGGAGTTGTGATCCTTTGAAGGAGAAGAGGCATTCTGGTTTTTGAAATTTTCAGCCATTTTGTGCTGGTTTTTCTCATTTTTGTGGATTTATCTTAACTTTGGTCTTAGATGTTGGTGACCTTCATATGGGATTTCTGTGTGGATGTCCTTTTTGTTGATGTTGATGTTATTCCTTTCTGTTTGTTAGTTTTCCTTCTAGCAGGCCCCTCTGCTGCAGGTCTGCTGGAGTTTGCTGGAGGTCCACTCCAGACTCTGTTTGCCTGGGCATCACCAGTGGAGGCTGCCGAACAGCAAAGATTGCTGCCTGTTCCTTCCTCTGGAAGCTCTGTCCCAGAGGAGCACCCGCCAGATGCCAGCCAGAGCTCTCCTGTATGAGGTGTCTGTCAGCCCCTGCTGGGAAGTGTCTCCCAGTCAGGAGGCACAGGGGTCAGGGACCCACTTAAGGAGGCAGTCTATCCCTTAGCAGAGCTCAAGCACTGTGCTGGGAGATATACTGCTCTTTTTAGAGCTGGCAGGCAGGAAAGTTTAAGTCTGCTGAAGCTGCCCCCATGGCTGCTTCTTTCCCCAGGTGCTCTGTCCCAGGGAGATAGGAGTTTTATCTATAAGCTCCTGACTGGGGCTGTGCCTTTCTTTCAGAGATGCCCTTCTCAGAGAGGAGGAATCTAGAGAGGCAGTCTGGTAATAGCAGCTTTGAGGTGCTGTGGTGGGCTCTGCCCAGTTCAAACTTCCCAGCAACTTTGTTTACACTGTGAGGGGAAAACTGCCTACTCAAGTGTCAGTAATGGTGGACGCCCCTTCCCCCACCAAGCTCAAGCATCCCAAGTGGACTTCAGACTGCTGTGCTGGCAGTGAGAATTTTAAGCCAGTGGATCTTAGCTTGTTGGGCTCCATGGGGGTGGGATCCGTTGAACTAGACCACCTGGCTACCTGGCTTCAGCTCCCTTTCTAGTGGAGTGAACAGTTGTGTCTCACTGGCATTCCAGGCACCCCTGGGGTTTAAAAAAATACTCCTGCACCTAGCTCAGTGTCTGCCCAAATGGCTGCCCAGTTTTGTGCTTGAAACCCAGGGCTCTGGTGGTGTAGGCACCTGAGGGAATCTCCTGGTCTGTGGGTTGTGAAGACTGTGGGAAAAGCATAGTCTCTGGGCCAGAATGCTCTGTTCCTCATGGCACACACAGTCCCTCACTGCTTCTCTTGGCTAGGGGAGGGAGTTCCCTGACCCCTGTACTTCCCGGGTGAAGCGACACTCCACCCTGCTTTGGCTTGCTTTCTGTGGGCTCACCCACTGTCTAACCAATGAGATGAGCTGGGCACTTCAGTTGGAAATGCAGAAATCACCCACCTTCTGTGTTGATCTTGCGGGGAGCTGCAGACTGGAAGTGTTCCTATTTGGCCATCTTACCAGCCACCACCGTTAGAGAATATCTGACTGGGATGATGGTGTTTGAGTAAAGACTTGAGGAAAGTGAGGGAGTGAGCCATGTAGTTACCTTGGGAAAGAGTGTCTTGCAAGTGCATAGGCCCTATGGCAAAAGCAGGTGTGGCTTGTGCAGGAATAGCAGAGAGGCCAGTGTAGCTGTAATGGAGTGATCAATGGGAAGATGTGGGAGTGGAGGGGAGAGAGGTTATGCAAGGTCGTGTAGGGCCTTGGAGGTCATCTTAGGGACTCTGGCTTGTTTGCTTTGCTCTCCCTACTCATGACTTGCACCTTGCAGTCTAATGGCTGCCTTAGCTTCTGTCACTCTATCCAGCAGCAAAGGAGATGAGGAGAGGGTGGGTATGAGCTTTCCTTCAAGGCACAAGTTGAAAGTTGAACCCATCATTGCCTCTCCTATCCCCTCAAAGGAATTAGTCACATAGTCACGCCTAGCTGCAAGGAGGCTGGGAAACTTATCTCATTCTTGATGGCCAAGAATACATATAAAAATAAAAGATTCTAGTAATTATGTAAGAATGGGAGAGGGATTTTGGAGGACAGTAACAACCTCTGTCAAGAAAACTGTTCTTTGGAAAAAAAACCTTGAAATTAGCAATATGATTATCTCTTTAATAATGAAATCAGCTTTCAATGAAGGGAAACCAGAGTGCTAATCTTTTACCCATGAAATACTTTATTTTTGGGAAATGTGCTGAAAATCTTTTCTTGTTCCATTGTGGATGTTCTGTTTATGATCCAATGAACTAAACAAAAAGTCTTGTTGGACTGACCCATGAACCAAGGAGAAAAATCCAGATAAAATTAAGTTTAACCATTTCTCTATCACAAGTAATGATTTTCTTTTATATCTCTTGCTATGTAATGTAAAAATATGTGAATTCTTTTGTTAAACTGTTTTGTGATAGTTGGTCTTTACCCATCTGAAGAATTTGTATAGACAACAAGTATTGTGAGGCATGTCTGACTTTGATAATAATAAAAGTCATAAAACAAGGCTAATGCAGAAAACAGTTGTAGTCATAAATTAAACATATTGTCAGTTACGCTGGAAATAAATTAATGCAGAATCAACTTACCAGGCTTTTATGCTTTGGCCATTCAGGGAAATGTTCTTTTATTCTCTAACATTATACAAATCATAGTTTAATTTCTGGTGCTTGAGACAAAGACCATCTGCAGGGGTTTGAAAATAAAAAGTGCTTTGACATCTCCAAACCAAACCACCACTTGGAGTCATGCATTCTTTGATAGATAAAGTTGAACGAATGAATGAGTCCCGAGACGCTGCCTTTTCCTACACATTAGAAACTCAGAGTTGGAAAGAAACATAATGATTGGGTAGTCAGTTCTCAATCCTTTTACAGCATCTAGTTTAGCTTGAACACCTTGAGTGATGGAGGATTCATTTTCCACAACAATCTGTTCCTTTGTCTTTTAGCACAGAGGATTAGAACTTTCTTATTTTCTTAAGCCACTTTCTGTTTTCCTTCAATAGATCCAGGTTGTCCTCAGTATGACCAATACAAGGTAAGTTGTATTACTCTTTCACATGACAACTGTTCTTTGGAGAAAGGGAAGGGAGACCCAGAGCTTGCCCTTGAAAAATCCATGTTGCACCACAGTGATCAGAGAGTTCCAAACTGAGAGCTTCCTATGTTGGACAAGGTAGCAGAATTGAGCACTGAGCTTCACAGCCTTGGGTCCTGGGTTGGGTCTTCAGACATGTCACTTGAACCAGGTGGATGTGGTCACGTCAGTGGTCTTACAGAGAAGAACAGGCCCCCCAGTTATGAGCTCTATTCAGAAGTGAGGTTATTTCCTCAGCTCCACTCAGGAAATTGGAAGGTATTGTCACTGCAGGCTCACTTTAGGTGCTTATGGTAACAAAACGGGACTAATGCTAGCAGGGTATCTGGATTTTCAACCCACTGTAGCAAGTCTGAGGCTCTCCCAAAAGCTTGTAGTTTACTGAGTAGAAGTCAATGACACAAATTCTCCATTTCTGAAGGTTCCAAAGGGGAGAGGCAGAGAAAGTGACATGAAAACAAGAGACTAAGATAAAAACGTCAAGCTTCCCAGGAGGGCATGGCCATTACCACCACTTCCATTTTATCGTGAACCTAAAATAAACATTCTAATCAAATGGAAAGTGTGTCAGTGGAAGTGCCACTCTGTGGCACTATCCTGTTGCTAAGGTTACTTTAGAGATAGAAAAATTTCACACAGATTAGTGGTATGTGTCCCTGAGGACTGTAAACTACAAACAGAAAACTTAACCATTAGGATAATACTGTATTACATTGTCATTTTACACAGTTCAATTTTCTTAATAATTAATGGCATAAATCTCAATTATCTTAAAATTAGTATTTGAGTGGGCAAGAAACACATCTCTTTGCAAGAAAATGTTGGCGCAATGCTTACTAACATGAAGGAGGGTTTTAAGCTATTTTATGTCACTCCAAGTTACCTTCCTTTTAGAGATGTAAATGCTGAGTGGGTAGGTTTTCTTATTAAACCTTATTAAAGGCTGGGCATAGTGGCTCATGCTTGTAATGCCAGCACTTTGGGAGGCCAAGGCAGGTGGATCACCTGAGGTCAGGAGTTCGAAACGAGCCTGACTAACATGGTGAAATCTTGTTTCTACTAAGTACAAAAAATTAGCCAGGGGTGGTGGCGGGTGCCTGTAGTCCCAGCTATTTGGGAAGCTGAGGCAGGGGAATTGCTTGAACCCGGGTGGCAGAGATTGTAGTGAGCTGAGATTGTTCCATTGCACTCCAGCCTGGGTGATAGAGCAAGATTCCATCTCAAACAAAAACAAAACAAAACAAACAAATAAACCTTATAAAATAGGGAAAATAAACTTAAGCTCATGTCGAGGTTGAGACACTAGACATGGATGAGGGGCACTTGGTCACATTTTTAATGTGGAGGAGCCAGAGATTTGTTTGATGAAGTTGAGCATTCTGGTTTATTTCTAGTGTTTTGAGGAGCACTCTTATCAAAAGGGTCTCTATGTTTCTGCAGCAAAGTTTATCTCAAAACCAGCATCATGAGGTTAAGTCATGGGATTATGGAGAGTGTTTTTTGAGGTCCTGGTATTGTAATGGCCACAGACGAATAAGCAAGACTTTCAGTATCAATCCAATAACCTTCTGGAACCTTGAACTTTTTAATTAGGAGGGAGAAATAAAGGAGAAAAAGGTACAGAGGAAAGAAGAGAGAATGGAAAGAATACAGAATATATGTAGAAATTGAGTTCAGATAAAAAACAGTTATTAGGTTTTCTTATCTTTACCTTGGGAACAAAATCTATAAAACCACAAAATCTCTCTTGTTCTTTTTGAAAGTGCAACCAGATGTCTGTTTTTGCTGATCAACATCACAAGCATCTTACATTTCACAAGGTCCCTAAAAGTCTTCCTTAATTCAGGGTAAGATGTGAGAGACACAGAAGGTATTCTCGATAGGGATTAAAAAAAAAACCTGTGAACTTATTCAAAACACAATGAGCTTAGGCAGAACTTCATCCTACAATATCAATTATCCTCACTGAATAGCATTTCTGCCCTCTTTTTGTATGTCTTTTTGGAATAAGAATGTACGTTGCCCTTATTAATCCTATGGAATTACTTTTTCCTGCTCTTTAGGAAATCTAGCAAATGCAGACAGTTTCAGCGAGTTAACAAAAAAAAAAAAAAAAAAAGAACTAATTTCCACTTGAGCAGCTCTGAGGTTAGGTCAGCAGAAAAAAAAAACTACAGTAGCTTGTGTTGATGAATATTTTATAAGCTCTACCATCTAATAAAAGATGTATTTAAAAATGGGCAGGATGCTGGTTAAGAAAATGTACTATTATTTAATCATTGTTAGATGAAAGTTGAGTTTCGGGTATAATGAAAGAATGAAACAGCCCACAGACAAGCTCAATTTCATGTCTTTGGATGCTTTTTGTTCTGTTCAACATAGATCTTCCATCATGGCTCCAACTGCTGACTTATACAATCAATGAGGCAACGGGTGATGACAGAGCTTGACCCATGTGGAGATTATTTAGTGGCCTCAATGGACAAGAGAAATCTTTAAAAAGCTAATTAGCACACCCAGTCAATGAAATTGCAAACCTCATTATTTGAATCGGGGCCAGGAAAGTACAGGCCAATAGGACCCCCAAATGATATGTTGGCAGTATGTGGAGCTTATTACCCACAGAGTGCAGAATTACACTCAGCATGATCTATAATAAAAATAATGATGCTGATGATGACAACAGCAACTTTACGCATAGCAGCAATCATTTATTGTGCACTTACTATGTGCCAGGCCTGATGCCAAGTGCTCTACATGCCTCGTTCTCTCTAGTCCTCACACTAACTCCATGAGATAGGTACTAGTATCATATTTACTTTATAGCTAAGGAAAATGAGGCTCAAAGTCTCATGGCTAGCCAGTGTTTGAGTTGACTCCAAGACTTAGAGGCCCACAACCCCACCCCATGTCTCTTTTCTAGATAAACCATAGTTTTTTGATGTGTCTTTCTTTGATAGAAGGAAGAGAAATGCTCATAAAAGGAATTAACCTACTAATTTGGCCATCAATTCATACGCTTTAGACCTCTAAGAGGAGCTACACACAGATCTTTCTAGCTAGCTCTGTAGGAGGGGTGGTAGAATATGGGGTAGAATTTAGGTGTCTGGAATCTTAGCCCTAGCTCCATCCCTAAAAATATGTATGACTTTGTCAATCACTTTACCTCTCCCAGTCTTGTGACTTATTCTTGAAAGTGACGATTGTAATATTTGCTCTCTCTCCTTGCAGGGTTTTGCTGAAGAACAAGTGTGATAATGTACCTGAAAGCTCTTGGAGGAGCTTCAAGTGTTATGTAAATGAAAGGTGGTAATTAAAAACCTCTAGAGAAGGGCAGCCTATCACAGTCATCAATTATCATGTTTTCTTCCTTGTCAGGAAACCTATATTTTTCATGTTTCTTGGGGGTATAGATAGCTCTGCACAAAATTTTTGTCTGGGAAATGTGTGGAAAAAAGGATCATCCTGACAGTTGAAAACCTACCTATGATAAGAAATAACCACATATAAATTGATGGAACCAAAGGCAGATCCATTCTTAGGTGAAATTGTGAAAATTCATACCTCCATTTATTGGTTTTTATATCTAGTCATAAGATGATGGAATATTTAGCTGGCATAACACACACAAAGCCCAACTTTTGAAATAAAGTTGTATAGAAATTGACTTGTTACCTAGAAAAACAGAAAAAGACTGAGGGAAAGAGAATGAAAAAATATGAGCATCAAATATGAGGGCTTGGTATGTTCTTAAACTTTGGGAACTTGGGTGTAGGGACACACCTGGGAAGTTTGAACCACTCTTTGCTCACATGATCTTTTTAAATGAAATTTATTTATATTCCCGAATGAAAGCCAAAACAGAATTAGGAAGTAGCATTACTTACCAGATGGTAGAATGTTCTAGAGAAACATCTCAGCCTTTAGCTTCAAGAAAACCTCAGCTAGAATTCCAACTCTGCTGCTTATAAGGTGCTAATTAACCTCTCTGAACTTCTATTTCTATGAAGCTCCTGCTCATAAACCACCCACCATCCTAGGTATGTTGTTACTAGACAGGCCAACAATATAATCTGAGTAAGACCTAGTTAAGGTGATGTTCATGGAAGTTCTAAACGTTCCCTCACCTAACCTGCTTTCTGCACAGATAAATAGGGACATGTATAGTTTAAGCTTTATCTCCATGTTTTTCTTGCTTTTTCCTGCCAAAGGTGCTCAAGGAAAGCAAATTGGACTGATACAGTTATTGAGGAGTCGAGATTAGGCAGGATGGCACCTGGATGATTAGGACTGGACAGCAGAGGAAATCTAGAATTCATGATTGAAGCATGTTGAGGACTACTGAGTTATAGTCTAAAATGACTGGGGAGCTTAGATCTGTCAGAGTTAGCCTGACACTGAAGTTAAAGCATGTGCATGTCCTTAATCACCTACAAGGAATCCATGTGTTCCAGGAAAGTGTCAGGGAGTAGAATCTTTGACTTACAGCTGTCTAAAATTCAGCAAAGGCTTGACTTAAGAAATAATGTTTGTGATAATTGACTGAGAGTCCCAGTTCTACGGTTTATTCTCTGACTTAAACTGCACCAATAGAAACCCTGAATATAGGTGAATTGACTTGCTCATAGTATTTGCTTTTAGTTTGCTAGGCTGTTTCTTGTCATCCCCCTCTATTGGGGAATGGTCATGGACATGGCCAATGAAGCACACTGTTGTATTTGTTGTAGGGATCCTGTCCTTTAAAGGGGTCTGCCTGACTGTATTTTTGTGACTATTACATCTTTCCTCCATATTGTGAACAAACAAATTTTTCTAATAGTTAGGTATAATTATGCTGTTTCCCTATACAACAGTCTAGGGATTGTTTAACTGCAGAGACAAATTCAAGTCTTTTCAAGGCATTCAAGGTCCATCTTGAAGCAGCCTTATGTCACCTGCCTAACTTCACATCTTCCCTTTAGCCTCCCTAACCTCTGCTTTCCCAACACTACATATACACATGCTGCTCCCTAAGCCTACAATGGCCCTTCCTGCATTTGTCTTTGCAAAAAACGTATTCTTGAAGGTTCATCTAAAATGTTACTCTTCTGTAAGATTTTGGCTCCCCTCAGCTGACTTTAGAGCTTCTTCATTTGTTTAAGTCCCAATTCAAACAATGCTTTCACTGTTTTGTAATAGCTCTTTCATTTTGGGTCATTTGTTGATCTGTCCCCCCTAAACTGCAAGCCCCCTGGAGGGCAGCACTGGTTTCGCATTCACATCTGTAACTTCAGTGCCCACTCTAGAGCCTGGGCCATTTTTACAGTACTTGTCTCTCCATTACAGGCATGCTGCCACCTTCCCCACTTTCTTTTTTCCTTCTTGTCCTCATCTTTAAAATGGCTTGTTAAAGCAATCTGAGTCAAGCCCTGGGAAGACTTGGAAGACCAGCATCGACACATCTTAACCTATTTTTTGGAAGATGGTACAGTCCTGTGATAGAAGTACTTGTCCAAAAATTCACCTCCATTCTGATTTTGTGTGACATTTTCCATCATGTAGAACATGATTAGCGGTCTTTTCAAGTGCTTCTTTAGGCCAAGTCTATTAATGAGATTTTGTTTAGTCCAGCGTGAGTCAGAGCCAAGCGTGTTTGCTCCTAGATGTGCATTAGAGGAACAGAGTTTGACTGGTAAGTGGCAGCCCAATTTTTAGAGCCGAGGTAATTTTCCAAAGCTGATTTTCTTAGTGTTCAGCAAAGTGGAATGTAATTTTAATTTGCAAGAAGAACTTTGGCTTCCATGAAACATAACTATCAGCTTTTTCTCAAAGCATTTCTTCACAATGATGCCAGGGAGGTCAGAATGAAATAGTTAGAGATACAAATTTAATAAAAGGGAGACTCAAAACAAATTAAAAAGTCTGTCTTGGAATTTTATTTGACAAAAGGGGGCCAAAAAAGTTCAGTAAGTTGTTGTTATTTAATGATGTCCAAATATTCATTTAGTACAAATGCAAGAGCAAAACATCACAGGAATTTGTATTTAAAGATATTACAAAGCCAATTTGAATAAAGTTTTAGCTCACCAAACATTTAAAGGCATCAAAGGCATTTATCTTCTTGAAGAAGATACTTTATGCAGAGGACCCAAATTAGCAAAACTTTTTAATTGGTTCACTTCTGCAGTGCAATACATACCAAGTTTATAGGGGCAACAATTCATTAGGTACTGCAGCATCAGACCAGAGCATCAGCTATTTATAATTCAGCCTGCTATTCAGACATGAGGCCACATAAGAATGGAATATGAAAATTCAACAAGTGGGTAGATTCTCATTAACCATTTATTTCTTTTTATAAAGTTGAGGGCCATACAAACAATTATTATTATTATTATTAGTATTTGAGATGGAGTTTTGCTCTTGTTACCCAGGCTGGAGTGCAATGGCACAATCTCAGCTCACCGCAACCTCCGCCTCCTGGGTTCAGGCAATTCTGCTGCCTCAGCCTCCTGAGTAGCTGCATACAAACACTTCTTTCACCTTGGTCTTCCTGTGTAAAGTAATAAGTAGAAGTAAGTATACTAGTCAGGTACCCGATGTGATAGAAAGATGGCTGTCAGCAATGCAAATAAATGTATGAAATGATAAATTCATGGATGACATGATTTTCCATTCCCTGCTCTATTTTCTCCTCTTCCTCCAATCCTACTGTTCCTCTGAGATGTCAGGAGTACAGCTCGTGCAAGGGAGGAAGATAGCACATTGCTTTCATTTATAATTCTCTGAAATACTAGTTTGTAAGTACAGAGTTGGAAGGAACAATTTAGAAATATTTACGTTTGTATGCAAATAGAAGTGAGGGTCGTATTTTCTGATGACCTATGGAAATGAGGGCTTTCTTGACACTCTGTAAATGGTGGCAGAACCCAGATACAGGGAAACACTATTTGGCTAAAGTGTAGCCTTGGGAGCATAGTTTGTTGGCTTTTTTTTTTTTTTTTTTTAACAGAAGAAACAAAGTAAGAGAATATGAAAAGCTAGGCATTATCAAAGAATCAGCAAACACTCACTAGAACTTAGAAGCAGTGTTCCTTTTATTTAACAGACAGGACTACCTGATGATAGCTACTGTTCTTTATTACCTTATAGAGACAGTGGTCTGGAAGTTGGGACAAAGGTGACTGGTGCAATCAGGGCTGGTGTTACTATTGGCCTAAGAGGATTGCAACTTTGCTGGAGGAGTAGAGAGGAGAGTTTCAGCTTTAAGGATAACAGAAAGAGTCAGCTTCTCCCGTAGATCATGTCAGCATCCGTAGCCCACAGACTCCATCACATGACATTTTTCTTTTGGATGTAACAAGTGATTCTCATGAGTTAGAGAGAGTTGTTTCTCTGTTGCATGAGCTGCTATGGTAACTTGTGTAAGTCATGCCGTGGGTAAGGGGGTAGCCAGATTTCAAACCCACATCTGGCATCCTCCTGCCAAATCCTAACACCATAGCACTTGTACACCATCCCTGCCACATTCCTTTGGCCCTCTTGGGGGTCATCAGCATAGAAATTCCTTTACATACTGATGGCTTTTGTCTTGTTCTGCCCTCAGGTGTTCTCTGGCTACTTAGTGCTAAGGAGTTAATGCCCCCAAGTGTAACTTGCAGCCACTGAAGTTGGAAAAGAAATGACTAGTACCTCATTTCTTCATACCTTAATAATTCTGAGGTGTTGTCTGCTCAGCATCTCCGAGGGCCCCCAGTGGGGGTCACAGTTGCCCACAGTGTAGTTCCTTACCAATCCACCCCGTACAGGATCTTCCTTCCTTCCCTCCTGCTCTCCCCATTTGCTCTTGGTATTTCCTGAGATCACCTCCCAAATACTACCTTCACTCAAGAGCTTGTGCTAGGCTCCGGAGAACTCAAAGATGACCACAAACCCTTTGGCACAACTTCCTTATGTTAACTGATGACAGAATTATGTTGAACTTAGAATGAACAATTAAGACAGCTGAGAAAGAGTCATTGAATGTGTCTGAATACTCTGGGAACTCTGAAATTCACGTGCTGCTTTTATGCACAGACCTTTCCTCCCTTTTAGTATAGTGGCTGTATGGGAAAAAATATCTTCGCAAGTATTTACACATGTCTAAGCCAACACATTTCAGAATCACACCTTCACTTAGACTGATGATGTCAGAGTAACTTAGGAGAAATAAAATAAAGTTTAAGCGTGACCGTGTGCCACACAAATATCCCCCAAACGAACAAGACTGAATTAGTAATGATATGAAGAAAATTGAGCTTGCTATATATCTCATTAGGGAATATCCTGCTAGATTTGCATTTTTGTTTAATACTCAAATTCTGCCACATTAGAGCTGAGTCATGACTTCAACTTCCTTTGACATATTAAAATGAGATTGGGTAAACAAACATGTAGAATATCAGGCAGACATTGAGGAGAGTCTGAAAATGGTGAAAGTGATCAGCTAGGCTTCGTCTATGAAGCTGAGAGCCTGTGAGTCTCCAGCTTCCTTCTGATTATTTGAATTTATTGTTATTATTAAACAGAGTAAATTCAAATAGTGTTTCATTAGTTGAGATAAATGTGTGTATCTATAGTGAAGAAAAATTGGTTATAAAAAAAAAAGACCGCAGGTATGTAGACATGACACCAGGGTCCTGCTGATAATGAAAAAAAGATATAATTTTGTTAGTGACTCCTAGTTTCCTATCATTATCCAGGAAGAAACGTTGCCAGCCTTCAGCATTGTAGTTAGTCTTCTAAATAGGCCTTCTCCTCTACTGATGAGATAATAGTTCATTTACAGCCAAGACTTTAAACGCCGTTTAGCATCATTCTTTCCCATTCAATTTGCTTCCCTCTCCCAATAGCATCAGATTCACAGTTAGTTATAAAGGAGATTTATGGTTTTAAAACGTCATCTTATTTTCTTCCTTTCTACTAATGAGTTTTATAAAATAAGTATGATTTTCTTAATATTCATTTTGAGTGTCAGAAATACACAATTTAGCAAGGAGCATCAAAGCACTATTAATACTGCAATTTAGTGACAAAGCATCTCTCAGTTTCCAAGTGCCTCTTGCTATATTTCTTCATTTCAAAGGATTTATTGTATTGTTTCCTTGACTGTAATGGTTGGGTCCTAGTGTAATAGGCTTATTTTGATATTTTCTCCACAGTGTAAGTTATTTCAGTAATGGCTAACTCTACCTTTGAATGATGCCCAGCAAACAGGAAAATGGTGGGTGTCCCATTTTTGCCTTTTCTGCTCAGCACCTTCAAGGGATCATTTCATCATTGAGAAGTGTGCGTGTTATCTGAATAGTGACTTGGATGAAAGTCCTTTCTCTCCCATCTGAGGAAATCCATGGCTCCCTGGCCATCCACCTGGTTTTTAAAATAATCCCTACCACAAAACTTGTGCTTTGAAAATGAACATGTCAGTAATGACATGGATTGATACAAGTTATAGACAGACATGCCTACCCTTTGGGATAAGGCAGGTGCTTGAATCTTCATGGTTTCTTCCTAACTACTAACTAAATCGGAATTTGGGTACAAGGGAAGGAGAAACAATGCTTCCTCAAGTTCTTACTTGTACATAATCTTCAAAATATCCTACTCTTGGCCCTGTGAGTCTCTCAGGATTTTACTGTGTGTGATAATAATCACGGGCAGAGATAAAATAAACTTGATCCAGCCATTTGTAATTGACAAACAGGTAGGGTGTATCCACACGGGAACATCTTTTCTGGACTTCCCTGATGGGTGGGATAGAGAAATGTTAAATATGTTTCCAAAAAGCATTAAAGGTGACTTTTATACTCTCTGGCTTTATGGGCTCTATGCTTAAGAGCTGGGGAGTTTCAATGGTAGAAGTGAACCGTGTATGTCTATCTCAGGGTGGCTGAGTGTAAATCACTCAGCCCCTGTTGCTGTTGGCAGATTTCTAGGGATCATTTATATTTACATGCATCCAAAATTTAGAGAAGTCACAATTTTGTAGGCAATAAAACTAGGTATTTAAGGATTCTTTACATAAATTGAACATCTGTGGAATTTCTTCTTATTGTAAATATAATGTTAAGACCATAAGAAAGTTTTAACAAAGAGAGAAAAATTTGAATGTTGTGACACAGGTCATTTCTCCATATTTAGTCTGTTTTTGGAATCAGTCACTTATTGGAAACAATAATATTCTCAGAACCAATGGTAATAGCTTTGCCTTGCCTGGTAGCTCAGACATATTCTTCAGGGGAACCTAGCATCATTTGTCTACAAGAGGAGAATCTACAACCTGAGAATCTTCTCTTTGTGGTCAGTGGTGGTAGCCTCACCAGTGGTTGTGCTGCTCCTGCTCTTGACCAAACACAGTAGCCAGAGTGATCCTTCTAATGAGGGCCAATCACGTCACTCTGCTTCTTAACATCTCCTGTAGCAGCCCATGTTTACTGCAGTAAAAACCAGTAGGCATGGGAGCTGTCATTGCAGAGACACTTTTACCAAAAGCGTTGTGGATACAGATTCCATGTCTCCAGCTTTCCAGCTCAAGTTATTAATTTCTCTTCTATCCACAATCAAACTGTAAACCAATAACATATTTTAAGTTTTTTTATACAATGGCATTCAACTTCTATATTAGTTGATGTAGTACTAGTTACTCTAAGAGACAAACATAAAATCTCTGTGACTTAAAACAGTACAAGTTTACTTCTTGTTGCCGTTATCCTTTGAGGCTGTTTGTGGTTGGACAGCCTTCTATGTGGTCAATCAGGAACCCAGGCTCCTTCACTCCTAGAAATTTAGATTCTTCCCTCACCTAAATTTTTGGAGACTCCTCATTCAGCTAGGGAATTGAAGAAAGAAAGAGGGAGAATTGTACTACAAGATTTGTCTGCCTACATTCCACTGGCCAGAACTGTCACTTGATCACACCTGACTACAGGGGGTGCTGGAAAATGCAGTCTGTATGCTGAGGAGGAAAGAAATAGTTTGTTGATCAGCTAGTAGGCACTGCAATACCTGTTTGCCATTAATTCCCTTAGTTATTAGACCATATGTCCTGTTACATGATTTCTCATTTCCCAGTTGTTTATCTCTTGTTTCTAAATAGCCATCATGGTTTGAGATTATGATACATTCTTCATGGGTAGGCAGCAGAAGGGAAGGGACGAATCTCTTGCAGTAAGACACACTTGGGTTTACATCATAACTGGAGCATGTACCAGCCATGTGCCTTTGAGTGAGTTATTTAACCTCTCAGATCATCAGCTTCTACATCTGTCAAAACAGGTATAAGATATCTGCCTCATGAAATGACTTAATGAAAAAATGTATCAGACAGAGGTGAAGAGCATGGATCCTGGAGCCAGGCTGCTTGGGTTTGAATCCTGATCTATTTGCTAAATGATCTTGAATGACTTCTGTTTTCTTATCTGTAAAATGGGCATCATTATATTACCTACATCAGAGAGGTTTTGTGGGGAAATTAAATGAGTTGGTGTATCTAAGTCACTTAGAATAGAGCCAGAAAAATAGACTAAATTATATACAAGTGTCAGTGCTAATCTCAGAGTATTTGGGACATATTATAGGCTCTTGATAAGTGGTATTCTCTTCAGGTTGTTGCTTAGTGTGGTTTAAGATGTTATTCTTTCCAGTATTTCTTGCAGACTGAACCCCCTTGCCCACCAAAGATCTCCCCAAAGGGCTCTTCAAAGATGAGATTTCAAACATCTTAATGGGATGTTGAGGAGCTGTTTGTGCAGAGAGCCCTGTCAAATGACCACTTGTTTTGATTACTTCAGTATTGGTTCTGGGTCCTGGTGGTAATTGCCCCAGAGAGGACATTTACCCAGGGCCGTTTGGAGTGGTTCTTACAATTGTGTGATGTGAGGTTAAACAGCACTAACAGTTTAGGGAGCCCAATGGAGAGGGGAGGTTATTCAAGGTATTAGGCTCATCTGAGTAGAATATTACAGTTTGAAAATTGTTTAAAGAGAAATATAATTAGAATAATGGGACAACATAATGGGAAATCAATGCTATTAATGTAAGTGCTAATTACTGCATTAGAACATTTATCCAAATCCCTTCTCCTTAAAACTAAGAACATGAAATTAAGTCACCACAGCAGACAATTCATGTAGAGGGACTGAGGGATCTTGGCCTACTCTGGAAAATTTGCCCAAAACAATTTGCTATTGTACCAAGCATCAAGCTGGCCCGTCTTCATTCAAAGAAGACTTATATTTTCACTCCATTCATATTGGTCATTTTAGGTCTCATGGGTTCTGGGGATTAAGAATGTCCTAACACTGTCTGAAAGAGACTTTTGGCTCCTGCCCTTGGAAGTGTTGGCTTCTTGAATGTGGCTCTTTTCGATAATGTCACAAAGCTAGGATTCTGTGTTATGAGTAACCTACCCTGTGGGAAGGTGAAAGTGAAGAGCTTGGACAACATTGGGATTGTTTGGGTGTAAAGTAGACAGTGCAACATTCCTGACAGATAGACCAATGGTTTCGTAATAAGTAGAAAGGAATGTGACAACCTGAATGTCCTGAGGACTGGGGTCAAAGGCCAAGTGTTTGGTTTGAGGTGTCCAGGTATAGTGAAGACCCCAGTCTTCTCGGTGTCAGTGTGAGTGTAGGTTGGAGTTCAGGGAGCACCATTTGAGGTGATGAGAGGAGACCAGAAATAGGTGTAGAGCTAGGAACTGAAGCAGGAGGCTTGGGACACCAAGTTAAATGGTAGAGATGGAGGTTTGAATTAAGAAATTGTTTTTTAATTGTGGAAAAGTACATGTGACATAAAATTTGCCATTTTAACAATTTTCAAGTGTACAATTCAGTGGCATTAATTACATTCATGATGTTGTATAACCATCCTCACTATCTAATTCTAAAACTTTTTTATCACCCCAAACAGAAACTTGGTAACCATGAAGACATCACTCTTCATTCTCTTCTCCCCTTAGCCCTTGATAATCTCTCAACTTCTCACTGTCTCTATGAGTTCACCTCTTTTGATGACTTAATGTAAGTGGTGGGTGTTCATATGCCCAATTGTTCTTTATGACCTTCCCTGGGACCTTCACATCTCTGCTTGTAGAACCTGCACTGATTCACACAGAAGCTGCCTTTGGAGTTTTTCCTTCTTAGGGAAACAGAAGAGAGGTTGGACCTTTACCAGGAAAGCCAAGTGAATGCCAAAGTGAAGTCATCTGTTCAGTTAGACAAGGAGTCCAGGTGCTATTTCTTTCTTTCTTTTTTTCCTGAAATGGAGTCTTGCTCTGTTGCCAGGCTGGAGTACAGTGGCACCATCTCAGCTCACTGCAAACTCTGCCTCCCAGGTTCAAGAGATTCTGCTGCCTCAGCCTCACAAATAGCAGGGATTACAGGCTTGCAGCACCATGCCCAGCTGATTTTTGTATTTTTAGTAGAGACGGGGTTTCATCACGTTGGCCAGGATGGTTTCAATCTCTTGACTTTGTGATCTGCCCACCTTGGCCTCCCAAAATGCTGGGATTACAGGTATGAGTCACTGCACCCAGCCAAATGGGAAGGGCTATTCTTTAAACACATGAAAAAAAAAAAAGTTGTATTTTGTGAAGACAGTAAGAAAAAGACAAGGAGCCTGATTGCCTGATTTCAAACTGTGGCTCCACCACTTTGTGTGGCCTGGGGCAAGTTCCTTAGACTCTTTAGACCTCATTTCCTCATCTGTAGAGTGAGTTAAATAATAGTAGTCCACATCATAAAATATTTGTGTAGACTAAATGGGTTAATACATATAAGAAGTTTAGATTAGTGGTTTTTTAAAATACAGGGAGCAATGCATTAGCTACAAGTATATCTTAACCAGACATTCCATATACACTGCTTAACTAATCTGCAATTCTCATATTAGCAGATATTACCTATTTTACAGATAAATACTATTTTAATTTACAGATGGGGAAACTGAGGCTTACAAATGTTATAAGCAGCTTGCCCAACATCACAACAACCAGTGAATTAGTTGCAGTGCTAGGGTTAGAACCCACGCGTGTCTACTTCTAAAACCATCCTCCTTTAATGGCTGCCCCTCTGGGATTATCTTCAGATGTTAGCCATAGATGGGGGAAGGAGGGAGCTAAGGCTTACGGAGAGCCTACTGTTGACCAAGCACTTAGTTCTCTTGCTCCCATTGGCCATAGCCAGACAAAACATGTATAAATGTTGGAATCAATTTCTGCAGGGCACTGTTAGTGGGGAAGAATGAAAACCTCTATGGGCCTTGTCTGTGTCTGCTGTGTCTGAGGTCCCTTGTCCCATCTCCACATACCACATGGGTGGCATAACCAGCTTTCACTGAGTTTCTCTTCCTTCCACATTAGAGACGTTTGTGGGAGAGTATTGAACACTGTGCTTGTCTTGTAGGCACACAAGATAAGCTACCAGTATGCTTAGCTGGGGTCCTTGCTCAGTGAAAAGGAAACTGGAGAACAAAAAGGTTGATCAGCCCCAGGGCAGCAGCCCCAAAATGACAAGGATTCTTTCTGGTGTTTTGTAAGGGAAAACCAGAGCTTAGTTTTACTGCCCAGTAAAAGAGTGTAAGAGGGTAAATGTGATCATCTAGGGTCACTTACTCTTCTTTTCCTCACACGCCCCCACAAGTGTCAATTCCTCTAGATCATTAATTGTTAAATGTGGTTCTTTTACCAGTCAATTCCTAGAGATCATTAATTTTTAAAATATGGTGCTTTATCAGAGTTACCTGCGAACTGCTTTAGCCCAGTGGTTCTCAAACGTGGGTTTATATCAGAATCACCTGGAAGACTTGTTGACCCACGATTGTTGAAACCCATCCCTGGAGTTGATAGTTTGGTAGGTCTGCGGTAGCACCCTAAGATTTGCACTTCTAATATTTTCTCACATGTGGCCTGGGGACCTGCATTTGACTTCACCTGGGCACCGGTTATAACCGCAGCATCTCAGGGGCTGCCCCAGGAGCACTTGCTTGTGCTACTCTAACTTAAAGGTGCATGGGACTGTAACATAGGCATCTAGTTAATATGCATATTCTGCGTGGATTGGTTTGAGAGTCCACATTTCTTATGTGCTCCCAGGTGATGCCAAGCCTGCTGGTCTCTGGATCCACAGTTGGAAGAATGAGTTTCAAAACTCTCTGCATATTGGAATCACCTGTTTTTCATTTTTTTTTTTTTTGAGATGAAGTCTTGCTCTGTCCCCCAGGCTGGTGTGCAGTGGCGTGATCTCGGCTCGCTGCAACCTCTTCTTCCTGAGTTCAAGCAATTCTCCTGCCTCAGCCTCCCCGGTAGCTGGGACTACAGGTGTGTGCCACCATACCTGGTTAATTTTTGTCTTTTTAGCAGAGACAGGATTTTGCCATGTTGGTCAAGCTGGTCTTGAACTCCTGAGCTCAAGCGATCCGCCCGCCTCAGCCTCCCAAAGTGCCCATCCTCACCTGTTTTTCAAATATCCTAATGCCTCACCCCCAGCCCCCACAAGCTTCTGATTTATCTGGTCTGGGGTGGGTGCTGGGATTCAGTATTTGAATAAAGGGACTCTTAGTATTCTAACATGCAGCCAGGGTTGAGAATCTCTACCCTGGGTTTGCACATTCCCATATCTCTTGCATGCATGTCCTCCTACCTTTCTGCTTTCTTTCCAAAGTCCTCTGTTTAAATTTCAGTCTGACTCTCAACTAATGGTTCCTTTTTATCATTCAAATCGCCTCCAGATTAATCTATCTAAAGTGAGTTCTGTGTAGAATGCTTTCTTACAAAAACCTTCAGTGACTCCCCATGTGCTCCAGGAGTTAACAGAAAGACCTTGCACTCTACCCTTTGTCCTCGTTGGGGTTGCTTCAACCTACTTTTCCAGCCACATCTCCCTCTTGACTGAGCTCTGTATCTTAGAAAAACTAAATGAATCTCTTGTCTCTGAATGCATCTTAGGTTTTTCTATCTCTCTGCTTTTGCTTGGGTTGACCCTCCAACTGGTCGATATTTTCTGTCAGTCAAAGGCCATCCCTGTTTTTACTTACTCTATGAGAGCCTCTCCATCCCTGCAGCTATTGCAATCCTTTTCCTTCTAGTGCTTTATTTGTGTTCTTACAGCACTTACATTATTTTTCTTGCATTTCTGGAATTTACATTATTCTCTGACCCTCCTTTCCAGATTATAAACTTTTTGGGGGCCAGAGGCTCTTTTCGCTTATTTCTGTATCCCTTGCAGGGGCTACTACAGTGCCTGGCACACAGTAGGTGTCCATAAAGATTGTTAAATTGTATCAAAGCCAGTAACATGCCTCCATGTTATTAATTCTATTTTGACCTCTTTGCCATTTGCTGACATTTTAATTTCACTGCCTGACATTTAGCAAATCCGTAGGGATTCTATCTAAATAAATGCTTTTCGGAAAGCGCCAAATGTTCTTCATAAACATATGGCGTAGCTTCCATGGTGTCTTCAAAAGTTCATAATGTTTTAATTGTTTGTTCTGTGTACAAGTTTGTTGGCATTTTGGCTTCCTTGTGTCCCAAGACAGTGTGGGATCCAGTAGGAAGTCAGAGGCCAGGTTCATTTCACTTTCAAAAACTCATTATGTTCCTAAAAACTTCAGAGTGCAGTGGTAATGAGCCGTGCTTTTGGGAAGCTGATCCAGCTTCAATGACTGCTCAATGTTCTGATGGGACCTTTGTGGTAGTGAAGTAGGTGATGGAACTTGGGAGGGAATGACGTTTCTGGCAATTAAATCGTGCCCGCAGCAGTCTCTTGCAATCCTATAGGAACAATTACAAGGAATCCCCTCTTATTTGGCACAATGAGATATGAACATTTCTAATGGGCTAATTAGTGTAGTTATCAAATTTTAGCCAAAAATATTGATGTGTAGGATTTAATTAGTCTGCCCTAGGATTATAAGATAACTTCTTACTCAGTCTGTCAGCATTTTTAGGATTGGAAAGATGCCAGGAACTATCACCTACATACTTGTATCAACTTTTAAGCACTTTTAGAAAAATTACTATGCAGAGCAAGGGAAGATTCCAGAAGCAAAATCTTTTGAGTTAGATGGGTGAAGATATTGTGACCAAAGGAATATGTAGTCAGTGGAAAGTGGAGAAACAGGCCTTGACATCCCGTTCCTGCCTGTACATTTCAGGACCTAGGTAGTTCAAACGTTGCAGTCTCTGATTTAGACTTCTTTAGTTTCTAGTAGTGGTACCTGATTCCAGCTGGTTAAGCTACATGGGAATTTATAAAAGCAGGACATCAGATAATGCATAGAATTGAAGAAAATTCTTAGCTAAGCCATGCAAAGTGGGGGACCAGAAGTTTAATGAATATGTTGCAAATAGTTTTAGTTCTTTTAGTTTTTAGGAGAAAGAGAGTTGAGTTGGCCTGTCTTGGGTCATGAAATGGGTTGAAAAGTGTCCCACTAAAACTCATGTCCACCCAGAATCTCAGAATGTGACCTTATTTGGAATAGGGTCTTTGCAGACTAAGGTGGTGATGAGACCATATTGGATTAGGGGAGGCCCTACATCTGATGAGAGTGTCATTGTAAGTGACAAAGAGAAGACACAGAGACACAGAAAAGAAGGTGTTGTAGAATAGAGACAGATATTGGAGTGATTTGTCTACATGCCAAGGAACACTAAGGATTGCCAACAGCCACCACAAATTGAAAGAGAGGCATGGGATGGTTTCTCCCTCTGAGCCTCTAGAAAGACCAACCCTGCCAAAAGCTTAGTTTTGGGCTTATGTCCATCTGAATTATGAGACGATAAGTTTTTGTCATAAGCCACTAAGATTGTGGTGATTTGTTTCCGTGCCCCGAGGAAACTAATATAGGTCAGGTCCACTCTTGGTTCAGGAGAGACAGGGTACCTCAACCGACAGCTTTGCTGTGACAATGCAGTAGGGTACAGGCACTGCTCAAAAGAAAACACTGTGGTTGTCATCAAAGACTGTAGGCAGAAACCACAGGAATGTCCACTACCTACTGAGACTCATACAGTTTTCACTGCATTCGTATATTTTCTGGGATGCTGGGAGACAAGGAGAGGACATGGGCTGTGTCTTGCACCAGTTTCAGGTGAGATTTGAAGCCCACCCTTGTAATCCTCTTTCCCAAGAAACAACTAGAAATGCTGTAAGTCTTTTGGGGGAGTATTGGTGGTGTAGTGAGTGGCAAAAGATACCAGAAGACAATGTGTGGGACAAAGACCTCATTCCTGTGGGTCTGGAAGGAAGACTCTGAAATGACTGAAAACGTACTATTATAAGTTATTGTGCTAATGAAAAGCAGCTGGGAATCATGAGCCCAACCTCATACCTGACAGAGACATTGTGACAAACGTAGGTTGCACATCACCGAAAGAAGCAGCCCATGTGTAGAGAAATCATGACGGGCTAAATGGAAATTGTAGATCTTGTTTGGGTGAGTCCCCTTAATTTCTTAGGCATTTGGTAGCCACAGTGGTATATGTATGCTTATTTCTATTGTAAATCTAAAGACAACACAATAACAACAAGTATTTACTGAGGGCTTCCTGTGAATGAACCACTGTGCTAATGTGTTACACGCAAATCACCTTATTTAATCCTCAAACAACTCAATGTTGTTGATGTTGTTAGTGGCTCTGATTTTGGGATGAGGAAATGGAGATTCAGGCTAGTTAAGCAACTTGCCTAGGGCCACATAACTAAGCAGTGGTGCCAGAATTTCAGCCCTAAGTCTTGAGCTTAGAATTGAAATTCTTGACTAATTGTTTAGCTGGTACATGCTTTATTGTGAATATGTATATCATTTCATTAAATAATTATCATCTTTCTTTGTCATTGTTATAATATTTTCTTCCAAAGCCCAGAAGCTATGCTCATGTGTTATATTCCTTGGAAACTTTCAAATGCCAATGGAGTGACCAGAACTTTCTTTGTGCCAGGACATGTACTGTCTGCTGAGTTAATCTCTTTCCTTCTGGGGAATATGTATAACAAGAACTGGTTATAGCTAGACTGAAAATCAATCACCAAGGCCACTGAAGATACTAAAAAAAAAAAAAAAGTCAAAAGCAGTTAGCATACAAATGAAAGTGATTCCCTATAACTCTATGTGGGACAAATTTCCTGAACCACACCAATAAATCAGGGCTGTTGAGGCTCAGTTATAAAGGAAGATAGATTGAACAATTTTCCTGTTACAAACAAGCTGTTTTGTACTATGTATCTGTCAGCCAGTTGTTCTAGTTTAATTTAGAAATGTACAAGTAAACATGGCTAAATATATTTAAATACATTAACATTAAAAGTTGCCCAGTAGTCCTCTGCATCAACACAACCAGATTATTTCTGGAATTTTTAAAGTGTCTTTTTCATAACTGTAATAAAAAATTCTTTGCTATAAAAACATAGTCTACAAGGATACCCCAACTTTCAGCCCCCTCCCCCCATTCTCTTAGGTTAATTTTTTTTTTGTTGGTAGTGGTTAATGGAAGGTCTTTTGAATTCATAGGTCTCACTGTTGGAGTATTTCCTCCCAGTGTGTTAAGTGACTTCCTGAGATTTTACAGACACAGATTAAGCCAGACACATAAAGCTGCTTTTGGCTTCCAGTATCCTAAAAAGTTGGCTGACTGCAGGACCTATGGACTCTGTCAGGTGCTCAGGTAATTTCTATCAGGACTTTGGGTCTGTAAATGAATAGAGAGAATGCTATTTTTTTTTTTTTGACTAGTTCGAGGTTCTTCCAACTCACTGTTTTTGTCTGTTTGCATTGCTCTAAGAAAATACTGCAGGCTGGGTAGTTTATAAAGAAAAGAGGTTTATTTGATTTACAATTCTACAGACTATACAAGAAGCAGGGTGCCAACATCTGTTTCTAGTGAAGGCTTCAGGCTGCTTCCACTCATAGTGGAATGCTAAGGGAAGCCAGCATGTCACATAGGAAGAGAGAGAGAGAGACAGAGAGAGAGAGAGAGAGCGCACGAGTGCACATGTGCGAGAGCGTGAGGCTCTTTTTAACAATCAATTCTCAAGGGAACTAAGAGAGCAAGAACTCACTCATTGCCGCATGGACAGCAGCAAGCCGTTCATGAGTGATCCATTCCTATGACCCAAACATCAGGCCTTACCCTCAACACTGGGGATCAAACTGCAACATGAGATTTAGAGGAACAAACATCCAAACTGTATCACTCACTCTGAGTTGGACCAAGACACACTAGTATCCTGGGCATGGCAATAAAGGGCAGGAAAATTTTGGGGCATAGCTTCCCACTGGTAATATCACATTTTTGTTCCACATTTATTTAGAGCTAAGGGATCTTTGGAAATGCAAGACCACAGACAGCAGCTCTGATCCTCACCTGTATTGTTCTAAGTGACAGAACTCTGACCCCAAACATGGTTGCCACACTCTGCATGAGATGGCATCATGGATTAGATTTAAGAGCAGGGACTCAGGGATTCCACTCCCTGGCTTCAGATCTTGGCTCTTTCACACAGTGGCTTGTGACCTTGGACAAGTTCCTTAATTTCTGTTGTAGGGGAGAAACAACTTTACCTCTGCCCTCTTAGGGTCTCTGACTGGGCCCGAGAATACAATTGACACAATATAGGTCAACCAGAGAAAAGCATACAGATTTTTATGTCGTGCTTGGGAGCCTTCGTAAGAAAAGAAAGACTTAAATAAGTGGCAAAACCTAACTGCTTATGTAGTAGGTTAAACTAAGAGTGGCAATTGTGGAGAAGTGACTGAAATGTAAAGGAAGTGAAAGGAAGGTAAGAGTTATTTTAACAGTTTGTTTGTACAGACTTTTCTCAGCCTCCACTTCTGTATCTGGTAAAAAGTGTTTCTTTTCTTCTGATACATGGAGGGCAGAGTGTTCAGTGTTACTTTTGTATCAACTGTTTTCCAAGTGCTTCTAGCTTAAAATAATCCTTATACCAAAGTGGCATATTTTTGAGCTGGCATATTCTGTCAGCATTTACTATGTATCTCAGACACCTCATGCACATGCACATGTACATATAATAGTATCCAAATTACAGGGTTGATTTGATGTTCAAGTGTCATAATCCATATAGAGCCATTAAGTTGGCTTCCGGCATATAGGGATCCTACAAAAGAGATTGTCTATTATTATGTGCCAAACAAAAGTCCTGGCATTAGTGAATATTTATTGGTCTCACTTGCCAAGCATAATTCCCCTTCTTACAAATGTATGGCTTTCCTTTCCTTTGGGAAAGCATCCTTTGCCCAAGCATTGTCCATGTCATTTGGGTGGATGGCTCTTCTGCTCTCTTCCAAAATCCAGAAGTGGCCTTGTGATTCAGGTTTGACTAATCAGCCTATTCTAATCCCTCTTGACTACAGTTACTGGGTCAAGGATGAGCTTGTGGCCAGGTTGGATCAATGAAATAACTGTCCTGACACTTCAGAAGAGTGTTTTGAAGAAGCTAAACTGGTTGGGATGCAAGACGTAAGCCTGGAAGGGATAGGGGCCACCAGGTGGGCCGAGCCTGCCTGAAAAAGAAGCCAATATAGGGGAAAGCAGAGCAGGGAGATGGAGTGAGAGAGATGAATCTTGAAGATAATCACTGGCTCCCAGCATCCTTGAAGCAAGATATACCTCTAGACTTTTCAAACATTGGCACCAATGGATGCCCTTTTGTTTGATCCAATTTAATTTGATTTCCAGCAGTTAAAACTTGTGATGTGAGTGTATGTTTTCATTCATTTGGGACTGTTCCAGTTTACACCTATTGTCTCAGCATAATTATTAATAAAGTCCTATTTCACTCTCAGAAGTGTCTGATTGAGAGGATAAATTATTTGGCCATCTTATTTAAAACCTAAAAGTCCAGACTAATAGAGCAGTACTAGAGCAAGACCTTTGTGGAGATGTGTTTCCCAATGGCCTCACAAATCATTCAGGACATACTATGTTCTCACTGATGGGAGTTCCAGTAAATACACTTGTCTCCACTTCTTTTCATGTCTAGTGATGGTTTAGGGACCCTTTAGATTGGCAGCTGCTACAATGATTCTTTCATTTCAGCTCTGACCAGACCTTAACAGTGCCTAGGATCCTTTCTTATCCTGGTATTTCCTAAGTTAAGCTTCACTTTTCTAGTTAAGCAATTAGCTTCCTTTGTCTGACTATTTTTCTCTCTCTCAGTTTCTCTCTCTCAGACACACA
Source organism: Callithrix jacchus (assembly GCF_049354715.1). Lineage (NCBI taxonomy): Eukaryota > Metazoa > Chordata > Mammalia > Primates > Cebidae > Callithrix > Callithrix jacchus. The sequence continues at coordinate 101,266,759 of NC_133510.1, read as the reverse complement.
CACATACACACACACCCTCCCTCTCTCTCATCCTCTGACTACTCACACATGTGAGTAGCCAGTATTCCACTCTGGGTCTCTGCCTTTATAAGTGAGTGTGTCTGTGTGTCTGTGTGTGTGTATGTATTTTTTTCTTTTTTTGAAGGGAGAAGTAGGAGACATAAGTTGATTACATAGAAAATATGCTTATTTAGGTAACATGGGTTAATAATAATATTCATAGTTAATATCTATTTAATAGTTAATTATGTGAGGCTTAGGGCCAAGTGCCTTATGTGCATTGTATCATATAGTCTTCAAAATGACACTATGGAAGTATGTACCATTAGTTTATAAATTTTCCAGATAAAAAATTAAAGGAAATAATTGGCAGAAACAAGAATCAAACCCAGGTCTTCTTGATCCCAAAGCCTTTGTTTGTTTGTTTGTTTCTTTTTTTTTTTTTGAGATGGGGTCTCACTGAGTTGCCCAGGCTGGAGTGCGGTAGTGTGATCACAGCTCACCATAGCTTCCACCTCCCCATGCTAAGGTAATCCTCCCATCTCACCCTCCTGAGTAGTTGGGACCAAGGTGTGTGCCACTACACCTGGCCACCTTGGCCTCCCAAAGTACTGGGATTACAGGCATGAGCCATGGTGCCTTGCCCAAAGCCCTTGTTTCTAAGGGTAATGTTGTGTTGCTCATTCTATGCATGGGAGTGAACATTTGACCTGAAGTCAGGAGCTCTGGTTTCCATTTTCCTATATTCCCTTAATGGGCTGGGTGACCTTGGGCAAGTCAGTTTACCAAATAAACTTTTATTTCCCTATCTGACAAATGAGGGACTAGGTTAAATGATTCTGAGGTCTCTTGGGGCCCAAGGTTTTTATGATTCTAGGTATTTAAGCATGGGGTCAAGAGTTCAATTTTTCCTTAATATCCAAAGGTTTAAATCTTCCTTTTGGGGAAATGCATTTTATAATAAGCATCAGTCACTAAGGCTCCCAGAGGCAAATCAAAATTAAAGAAGAAGGGGTGGTTTGCCAGGGTGATGAAGGAGAAGAATTTCCTTCTAGATATTAGGAAAATGGTGAAATTTGCATTGAAAGTATATTATTAGTGGTAGACAATAATGATTAATGCTATTTCATGTTTTTTTCACAAGTCATGGCAGATAATGAACAATGATAACAGTATGTGTGATTGCTGATCATGTGACATTCAAAACAGATTCAAAATTCCTATTCCATATACAGGACTCAGTTAGGGCACTATATTAAATTCAAACGTAGGGATCATATTTACAATTCAAATGCTTCTCCTTCTTGCATATCTATTTTGACACAGTATTACAAATTACTACAATATGAATTAAAGATGGACTTTTGCATAATGGGGGAAACATTAAAAGAAATCCTATTTAAATTTAAATCCCTTTTCCCCCTTTCAGATTTTTCCCCACATTTTCCCTCAATATATTTGCTAATTATCAAAATTATTGCTGTTTAAATAGTGATTTGTATCCACATTTTATTATTTTCTACTGGTAGCAACTGGAAAGAATCAATGTTGATATCTTGAATTATAATTATTTCATTGTAATGTTTCTAAATGAAAGAATTTTAAAAAGTACTTTATCCTATCTGCATTTTAGTATTTACCTAATGTACATGGTATAGGGAGGGTTGATGGCAGAAGAGGACAGAGTAGCAAATGTGCTTCTAAGTATATTACAATAGAACCAGTGAAATGTGCAAAATGACAAATTAAACTTAATGTTCAGGTGCATTGCCAATTTGTTTGGGGGCTAAAAAGCAGCACCCTTTGCTAACCTGATAAGAATTAATCAGATTTTAATTACTTGTTGTGCAACCTGGACTGTTTAGCACATCTATGTGAGTAATCACTGGGGCATCTCAATACAAATGGCTGAAAATTTCCATTTTCTAAGCCATCGTATGATTCTCTGTTAATCATTTTTGGACTTTCTAATTTTTGTTTTTTGCAACCTCGTTTCTTCTATGACATTAATAATTTCCTCTGGGGTTTTGCTATATAACAGAGGAGAGCAATTTGCTGTTTTGTATAAATGAAGGTGATGTCGATCTCTGTTGCTCAGGCCCTAAAATTGTTTATACAGTATTGTGGGATGGATTTGTGTGAATTCAAATATCCTCTCTGCTTCCATCAACCAGAGAAGCTCCCTGAGGTTAAGGGCGCAGTTTGTCACTACAGAGATGGAGCCTGACATTTTGGCCTCATTAATGTGGTGCTATAACAAAGCGAGCAAACCTCAAACCTAATTTAGCAAAACAACCAGGCCCATAAAAAAAGGGCAGGAAAAGAAAATCAGAGGTGCTTTCAATAAACTTTTATTATAGAACTTAAAAATCTTTCTAAAAATTGCCAGAAGCCTCCCGGCTTTGTGCTGATGCTCAGGAAGAAGGTACACTTATGAATGCTTGCAAAGTTATCATACAAGTCTCAGTAGATAAAATGAAATTCAGAATTGCATTTGTTTTGGGGCTTCTTCAATTCCTGAAGGTCCTTGTTTAGCCTTCAATAAAATCAGCCCTGGACTAATCAATGAGAAATTGCAGAGAATATGAATCTTTCAAAATCAATGATTCATACAATAATTACATAGGGAAGCATGGTAGTGCATAGTCAAGCAAATCCCAGGGAACATGCTCTTGAAATCTTTAAAATTCATCCAGACATCATGAAGTTTCATGTACCTTGCCCTGGTTTTGGATAGTGTTGGATGGAGCTCAAGAGGGAGAATATTGTAAGGTTTTTCTCTAATTTATGAAAGTTAAAAAACAAATGAATATATGTAACTCCTTTGAAAGCTAAGTTATTAGTGAACAGAAAAGTTTAAATACGTTTTGCAGGAAAAAGGACCCTTTGGTTTGAAGTGCAAGACCCTTTTACATATCTAAAATACTAAGTTGTTCTCGTCCCCAACACAGCCCATGTGGGCAAACCCAACGATCACTCATGGCTGCGTTTTCGTGATCTGTCACAAGAAAAATTCCTTCTCCTCTATCAGCCCTGGTCACTAATCTCATTGTTTTTCCTTGACCCATGGCTGTGGTGTCATGAAGAGATGATTAGAACCATAAATTGGAACCATAAGAATTGGAATATGAGACTGGAGTTCTAGGTGTTAGAAGACTTTAAAATGTCAGCCTCAGCCCTCAGTCCTGCCATGAGTTGTCTTAATCTGTCTGTGCTGCTATCACAGAGTACCAGAGACTGGGTGATTTATAAATCATAGAAATTTACTTGTCACAGTTTAGGAGGCTGGGAAATTCAAGATCAAGGTGTGAGCAGGTTTGGTATCTGGTGATGGCCCTGCTCTCTGCTTCCAAGATGGCATCTTGAATGCTGCATTTTCATATGGTGGTAGGGAAGGAAGGGCAAACAGAGCCTAAGCAAGTTCTTTCTAGCCCATTTATAAGGCACTAATCATTTTAGGAAAGCAGAGTCCTCTCAATCACTTTCCAAAAAGACCTCACCTCTTAGTACCACCATGATGGGAATTAAGTTTCAACATGACTTTTGGAGGGAATGCTGTCATTCAAACCCTCCTCATTTGGATCAAAATTCCATCATTGTGGAGGTCACAATGATGCTGAGTGTTTTAAGGTAAAACGCTAGTGAAAGTGCTTTCTAAATTACCTTCTGCAGTCCCTGCATAGTTTACTGGCCTGGAATAGCTTTATCTCTGAGTACGGAGTCCCCAAGAACTTTATGGAAGGGTTCCATAAAGGAAGAGCTCTGGGGAACCTTCTGGGTGGGCTTCATTCATTTATTCTGCAAATATTTCTTGAGTGCTTACCAGGTATCAGTCACCATGCTTCATGTTGGAGGTACAATGGTGAGAAAAATCAAGCAGAGAGCTTACAGTTTAGTAAGCAATAAAGACTTTATCATATGAACAGAAATAAAGGTAAAATGGAAACTGTGGTAAACGCAACAGAGGAGATGAATATGTGCTATGAAGACATACAATGGCGAGTTTAAGAGATGCTCTATCACTGGAGCATACTCCCACCTTCCCATGTGCTTTGTTATAGAGGAACTCAGGCTACTGCAGACACATCAGGTCTTTTCTTGCCTTTTAATTTGAGATGGGGATAATATAAATCTGAATGTTTATATATTCTGCCCAGAACAATATTTTGAGATCTCACTAGCTTTCTTAACTTTTATTTTGTCTAAATATCTTCGGAAGATTGTTTTAAGTTGGATGGCACAATAATATTTGAGTGGGATAGTTTATTTTATTTTATATTTATTATACTTTAAGTTCTGGGCACATGTGCAGAATGTGCAGGTTTGTTACATAGGTATATATGAGCCATGATGGTTTGCTGTATCCATCACCCTGTCATCTACATTAGGTATCCCTCTCCTAATGCTATCCATCCCCTAGCCCCTCACCCCAAGACAGGCCTCGGTGTGTGATGTTCCCCTCCCTGTGTCTATGTGTTCTCGTTGTTTAACTTCCACTTATGAGTGAGAACATGCGGTGTTTGGTTTTCTGTTCTTGTGTTAGTTTGCTGAGAATGATGGTTTCCAGCTTCATCCTGCAAAGGACATGAACTCATCCTTTTTTAAGGCTGCATAGTATTCCATGGTGTATATGTGCCACATTTTCTTTATCCAGTCCATCATTGATGGGCATTTGGGTTGGTTCCAAGTCTTTGCTATTGTGAACAGTGCCACAATAAACACGTGTGCATGTGTCTTTATAATAGAATGATTTATACTCCTTTGGGCATATGCCCAGTAATGGGATTTCTGGTTCAAATGGTTTTTCTAGTTCTAGAAAAAAACAGTGTAAAAGCATTCCTATTTCTCCACATCCTCTCCAGTATCTATTGTTTCCTGACTTTCTAATGAATGCCATTCTAACTGGCCTGAGATGGTATCTCATTGTGGTTTTGATTTGTATTTCTCTAATGACCAGTGATGATGAGCTTTTTTTCATATATTTGTTGGCTGCATAAATGACTCCTTTGGAGAAGTGTCTGTTTTTATGAGTGGGATAGGTTTTTAAAAAGTCATCAGAACCTTGCTTAACACATAACAATTTGATGATTAAAAAATTTATAATTAGAGTGAAAAGGCACGTTAATATTTTTATAAAGGCAGGCAGTGTCTACAGCGATTAGAGCCAGGCTTTCAGGTCAGATGGGGTCTGCTTTGCCACTGAATAATAATGAATTAAGTTTTTGCTTCAAGGCTTTTGCAAGATTGAAGTAGAGTTTTCACAATTCTAAGACTCACTAGATTCTGCAGGCCTCCAACTATACCTGAAAATTAAAGACACTTATTAGTAAGTTTTATTTTCATGGGGGAAGAGAAAACAAGAGGAATTTTGCCAATGTATTTTACTTTTAGGTGGGGAGAGAGATCTCTTGAAGTGAATTAATGGTAGAAAGACTAGAGGGAGTTTGTTTCTCCCCATTTTGCTGAAAACGTGTGGCACAAAAACAGTTGTACGTCTCACTGCAATACCTTGAAGAAGGTAACACTTCAACTTTCAAATAACTTTGCATTTCGCAGTGACAGTAGGGTAGTGCTTGCGTTTGGAAAATGGGATACATGCCACAGAGGCTCTAATCTTTTATATTTGTGTAGTAATTTATATTTTACAAAAAAGCTTTGTTCCTGATATTTAAGTACTGAGAAATAACAGCAAAAGAAAAGTTTTAAAACATCCTGAAGTTGTTCTATTATAATCACTCATACTGTAAAAAAGGCAACATTAGACACTAAGATGAATAGAAAAATTTAAATAAAATAATTGAATCTTAGTGGGATTAGAAATAGAAAGAGGTCCAAAATATATTCAACTATAAAACTTGAGCTTTTTGTATTTGTAAATAGATTTTTTTCCCTAGAATTTGGGAAATTCTGGGCTATAATTTCTTAAAAAATGTTTTGTTATCTAACACATTTGCTCTCTCTTCTTCTGGGACTCAGATTACATATATGCTGAACTGATTGATGATACTTAACAAAAAACTGGGTCTCTTTAATTCCTCTCCCCGCAACTCTGTCCCCCAGATTAGATAAATTCTATTGATTTGCCTTTAAGTTCATTAACCCTGTCTTCTGTAAACTCTAATTTCCTCTTAGGACCATCTAGTAAAATTTTTATTTTAGACTTTTTTTTACTTTTAAAATTATTGTCTAGATTTAAAAATTAGTTTACATTTTTCTATCAAGATTATTCATCTTCTTCCTCCTTATATCAATCTTTTAAAATAAGATCTTTGAATTTATTTCTGTAGCTGCTTTAAAGTTCTAATTTGCTAATTCCAACATCGGAGTCATCTTGGGGTCTAGTCCCATTAACTGCATTTTTAAAAAAATTATAAGTCATGATTTCCTGCTTAATCACCTATTCTAGTAAGTTTTAATTCTAGGCATTAAAGTTCATATATTTATGAGTCTGGATTATAATGCCTTCCTTTACATGGTGTTGAGTTTTGTTCGGCAAGCAGTTAAATTACCGGCTAGTTCTTTTAGTCCAACCAGGCTTTGTTTTATTTTTTGTTAGGTTGAGTCTATTTTAAGTATTACACTTAGTCCTAGGGTGCAGGCCTTAGTCTATGATTTGATGCTGACTCCTAAAGTATGATCTTTCCAGGTTTGAACTAATTGCACAAGGCTCTCAGCAAGGTATTCTATTCTGGCTGGGCCAGCCTTGCATGACCTCTGTTATCTCTGCCTAGAAGTCTCCTTAAAAACCTTCTTAAAAATCATGGCTCAGACCCTGAGCAGGCAAGCTTTTCTTGGCCTCATAAACTTTTACCTTTCACAATCTAGACCTTGGCCAAGAACCTACACTATATCCCCACCTTCTTTCTGAGCCTGACTTTATCTGTGCAGCTTTCTCTTTCCAGTACCCTGCTCCAATCACTTGGATCACCTAGAACTCCAATGATTGCTTCCTTAGCTCAGTGAGTCCACCAGTCTCTACTTAATGATTTTCCTACTGTCAAAGAAAACAGACCTGCTGTTCAGTATCTTAAACAGTTGATGTATACACTTTGTTCAGTTTTAGAGTTATCTTTAGCAGGAGGCAAATGTGGTAGTAGCCTGTACCATTCTCTAATGGCTGGAAGCAGAAGTCTATCTACATACTTTTGCTTTAAGCTGTATACAAATTATTTATTAATAACAGTTTTCATATACTGAGACTTTGCCCAATATTATTACTAGGTGCTATCTAACAAAAAATTGATCTGAAAAATAAATACTCAGAACAATGAAAGATGCTGATTTCAAATTGTTGGACTGCTATAGAATGAGGTTGCCCTGATCTAAGAACAAAAAGATTACCAGACAGTATTTCTACTTAACAGAATTTTCAATTATAATTAGTAAATTACCCAACACTTCTACATTTAAAAATTAAACTCTCTAAATTTAAACTATGACTTCACATATGTGGCAACACCTTTGAGATTCCATGTAATATAAACTTTTATTTCAAAGGTGAATGTTAAATCATGAAAGTAAACTTTCTCTCTCTCTCTCTGTCTCTTTCTCTTCCCCACCTACCCACCACTTACCTCTCTTGTCTCTCCCTGCCATTTATTGATCTATCACTATATGTTAAATACTTTGCATATTATATCATATTCAATTTCCACAAAACAATCTTCCGCAGTAATCTTGGCTAAACTGCTTGGCTAAACTTGGCTCCATGATACTTATTGCTACAATTGATTCAAATAACAGGGAGGAGATAGATGTTTATAGAGAAAAAGACAATTCTAAAAAAGTATTAAATCACAGTTTTGTACAACTAGATTCTTGATGTTTCTTCTACCTCTGTGACCAGTTGTGATTTGTGGGTCTGTTAGCAGGGGTACCTCCAAAGAAATTCACTGCATTTATTCTAATATTATACAAAAACAAATTAAAATTATGTATAGGTAATGAGAACCATGTTTTCAAGGAGAGAACTTTGCCATATAACAGTTTATTGTTAGCTTGAGGTTATAATATCTTTCTAATATGTCTTGCTTCCTACGAGAATCTTTCATGAAGTCATATGTCATAAGAATGGACTAGCTCAAATATAAACATCTTTTCTTAAATCATAACTCTTTTCTTATTTCTCTTCTCTTAGTCTCCTCATCTTCCCTAGTCCCACAGCCGTAAATCTTGGTTCAACCTTATAATCTCACTTTTATGCAAACAAATAAGCAACACAACATAACACACAAATATCAAGAAACCCTTGTACAAAAACTTTTTTCCCCATCCAATGAGTCAATAAAGACTGGAATATTAATTTATTTAGGGAGGCTTGTACCAGTATTTTTTCTGAAAAAAGAACCAATTCATGGTCACTGGTGCATATCATAGGAAACATTTTCCATTGCCCATGTCACATGGCTCAAAGGTACCCAAGTGTTTTGTGTTTATTTTTAAGGAGTCTCTCGGACTTTCAGCTTCTGTTTTTCCTTTATGTTTTACAGATTGTTTATGTCCTTTGGTATTTCTAAATCTCAAAAGTAGATAGTAAACATTGTTAGATAATGCCAGAAAAGTAAGATGAGGAAATAACAAATGAAAATGGAAACAAGAATCACACATAAGAATAATATAAAGATAGAAGTTACTCTCATTGCTGTTTTATATTCATGAACAAAGGAAAGTTCCTGGGACAATTTGCTGGTTAATTTAACAAATACCATAAAGTTTATAAAAATACAAACAGTACGATATGTTTTTTTTCTTAAATTAGTTAATAAAACTATCTTTGGAAAGAAGCGGGAAGTTGAGATCATAGCCCTCTTGGTTTACTTACGTAAACCTAAGTAAACTTATCTAAGTTACTCGATTGGCTCTTGGAAACTCCATTAACTGACTTTCCATTGAGAGTCAATATAATTGGATGCGGAGGCAGTTTTCAAGGACTTTTGCCACTAGAGACACTAAGCCGCAGAGTATAGGTTTTATCCTTGCAAGTAAACCTCAAATTGGGGGGTACCATGTTTTCTATTGCTTTTCTTATTTCCCCGCAGTTCTCAGAATCGGCTGCTGTACCCAGTTGGTCCTTAATAAATACCTATTAACTGACTTTCAGACTTAGAAATGTAGAATATCATGAGATCAACAAGGGATTATGCACAATGGGAGAAACAGCTCAAGAGAGCTTTTCCTTGTTCAGTTTAGTGTCTTTTATTTTTGATAAGTTCTTCGTTCCAGAAGAAAAGACTCAAATTTCAATCTAGTTTAATATATATCTTCAAAAATGTTTTATAAGTATGATAAAAGTATGGACTTCAGACAGTAAATTCTGTTAGTTATTTCCTTTTAAATAATTTTCTGCTTGTCTTTGGCCTGTGGAGATCTCTGGATATATTTAGATGCTAGCCAAATTCATTTTATCTTGGTGGGTGAGATGCTTCCTAGATATATATCTTTATAAATAAAACGGACATCTCTTGTATTGAGAGAATATTTCTCTATTAAGAGCTAAACTCTGCAAAAGAGTTTCTGCATATTTTTAGTGGGATTTGAATGTTCATTTGCATATATATTTTTAATATTCTTTTGGAGACATTGTATTAGGGCAAGAGGAAATTTTTTTTTAATTTCAAGGGACATTGAATCACAGTAAAAAATCAATTCAGGAAAACAACAGAGTATCATACACATCAATTCCTCAAAGATTAAAAAGCACAAACTACTAATAATTACAAGAATAAATCACCCACTTTACATTATCAGTAAGGAGAGAGAATTAAGAGGAGAAGTGAATGATGGCTTTGGGTCCCTCTTAGTGATTTTCAGAAATTTCCATCCAAACAGCCCTAGTACAAGGCAGAGTGAATGACGGTAGCTCCTGAGGTCTGCCATTCCAACTTGAATTTTGCACTGTAGACTAAATTATAGAAATACTATTCTTTACTAGTTAGATAGCATAATTTTAGTCTCCACATTTTCTAATACGATTGATATTGTAGGATAATGAACCATGTTCACTCTATGAATTTGGGTATTCTCTGGCACCATTTCTTGTGCCCATGTAGAATAATAACACTTGGGTTTGAAAAATACAGTGCGATTATACGTTGTATCAATATTATTACAGTGAATTTTGATGATTTGTTTTCACATTGTCTTCTCCATTACTCTCTGAGTTCCTTGAGTCCAGGAACTAGATCTGATTTTTCTCTGCATTATGAGAGGCTAGTTTAGTGCCCAGCAAGCAGTAGCATTTGGTATTTGCTTGCCAAACCATATTAAATTAGTGCATATCTTACACTTGGACTGTGAAAGGTTTAGTCAGGCTGGGAGCATCTTTGAGGAAAATGACTTCGGTGATAATTGTTCAACAGCCCATCTTGTTGAGTTTATAAGATGTGCTGAAGTTGCCGGGTGCGGTGGCTCAAGCCTGTAATCCCAGCACTTTGGAAGGCCGAGGTGGGTGGATCACGAGATCAAGAGATCGAGAACATCCTGGTCAACATGGTGAAACCCCGTCTCTACTAAAAATACAAAAAATTAGCTGGGCATGGTGGTATGTGCCTGTAATCCCAGCTACTCAGGAGGCTGAGGCAGGAGAATTGCCTGAACCCAGGAGGCGGAGGATGAGGTGAGCTGAGATCGCGCCATTGCACTCCAGCCTGGGTAACAAGAGTGAAATTCCGTCTCAAAAAAAAAAAAAAAAAAAAAAAGGTGTGCTGAAGTTTAATTTGAAGCAAATTTGAAACAGTTGCTTAACTGAACATATTCTCTTGGAGGAGTTCTACAAGGCTTGTTACGTGATCATCTGGATGGCTGTGGGGGCCATGATGCATCAGAAAAGGCTTGTCTTCTCTTCAACTTCTATTGAAAACAACACACAATTCTCTAGACTTTGTTTTAAAAAAAATCCTAAAGGTGTATTAGTCTCCTAGAGCTGTCATAGCAAGATATCACAGACTGGGTGGCTTTAACAACACAAATTAATTTTTCTTACAGTTCTGGAAGCTGGAAGTCCAAGGTCCAGGTGTTGGCAGGTTTGGTTTCTCTGGAGGCCTCTCTTATGTCTTGCAGATGGCTGTCTTCTCACTGTGTCCTCACGTGGGCTTTCCTCTGTGCACCCCTGATGTCACGTCCTCTCTTTATAAGGACACCAGACCTATTGGGTTAGGGCACTACCTTTTTGACCCCAGTTAACCTTAATTACATCCATACAGTCCTATCTCTCTATACAGTCACATTGGAAGTTAGGCCTTCAACAAATGAATTTTAAAGGAAACAATCCAGTCCATAACAAAGGGTTGCTAATAATTATTTACATCTAAGCTATGAATTGGGCTGATAAAGGTTATCACATGACCTGAGATTTCTCTGAGTCTGATCTACACCCTATTATGAAGCCTAGAGGCCCTGTGTATCTGTGCTCCTGTGACATCTGGATTTGCTCCAACATAGCCTCAGTTCCCCTTGTTCTTGGTGACAGTATCAGTCACAGTGCCCAGTCCTCCACTGGCCAAGGGGTAAGCATGTGACTTGAGGGAGGCTGATGTGATATTGTGGTATAATGAGAAATAGATATTTCCTTATCCCTGGGTCCTGGCACAAGAGTGTCTAAAACCCTTGAAATTTCTGAGTGACGGGGTAAAAGGAACATCTTTGTTATTCATAATAAGCCCCTTTCGACCATACCTGAGTTTATGCTAATGATTACTCTTGGTGGGCCCCTGGATAGCTTCTGAATGGGGGCTAGTTGCCACAGGAACCAACTTCGGGTTGTGATTAGAGGTAGAACCGACCTAGCAGGAGGGGACTAGAGAATGACTTAATCATCAATGGCCAATGATTAGGTTAATCACACCTATATAGTGGAACCTCTGCTGAAAAAAAAAAGAAAAAGAAAACAAACCCTAAATGGCAGGGTTTGAAGAGCACATCTCGGTGCTGGATGGGTGATGAGCCTGGAGAGGGTATGGAGGCTCTGTGTCTTTCCTACCCATCTTTCTCACCCCTTGCCCTTGCATCTCTTCCATTTGATCGTTCTTGGGTTATATCCTTCTAATAAGCCGGTAATAGCAAGTAAAGTGTTTTCTTGAGTTCCCAGAGCCATTCTAACAAATTATCAAACCCAAGGAGGGGGCTGTCAGACCCTTCTGGCTTTAGAGTGGTTGATCAGAAGTTCAGGTGGCTCAGACTTGCGGGACTGCACCTTTAGTCTGTGGGGCCTATACTAACCCTAGGTAGTTAATGTCAGAATGGAACTGAATTATAGAATACCCAGTGGGTATCTGGAGAATGGAGAATTGGTTGGTGTGAGGGAAAACCCACACATTTGGTACCAGAAGTGGTATTGTAAAAACAGTTCAGAGCTGGTGAGACGATGTCTTCCTGATATTCCACTGTTGAGTGTAATGGGCCACAATGAAAATGGCTTCATCTTATTCCCTGCATGGTGGCTCACTAAACAGCCTGTCTATGCCTTCCTGCTGTTTATCTCCATAGATGCTGGGTTCCCGTTCTTTCGAAAACACATTGGCTTCTCTTTCATTCACCACTCAACCAATTCCCTCCCTCCTTCAGGACAGTTTGAACTGAAGTTATCCAGAATGTGTTTTTGTTGATTGAAATAATAATAATAACAATACTGTCTGGTAGTTACATGATGCTTACCATTGTTACAAAACACTAGTCTTCCATATATACAAGTAGATGGCTGGAATTTCTGAAATTAGGGACAAGATGTTTTGTTACTGGTGCTTCTCCAGTACGATCTTGGATGAGTCAGGGTACTCAGTTGCTGCAGTTACATAAGTAAATAAATAGGTAGACTTTTTTTAGGCCGTACTTTGACTAGTCATTTTGGAAAATTCCTATACTGTTATCATTTTTAATGTCTTTTGGTTCTGCTCTATTTTTAAATGTTAATTGTTCTTTTGTGGACATGGTAAAAATAAGGAAGGTCATGGGGTCTTTTCCTCTGCCAAAGTAGAACCTGGATCAAAATATCTGAGTACTAGGTCCCTGGAGGGATAGTCTACTATGTTCCTGTCCTTTGGAAATTAACGTTGAATATACTTAAGCCCAAAGGAATGCACCCTTTTGCATCCAAATACAAAGCAAGGAAAACAGAAGCAGCCAAGTGACAGGTGTAAAGCCAATCTTATGCTTAATGAGTAACCAATCCTTCTGGGGATAACGAATAGTGAAGGCACTAAGACGAGGAGCTGCACAGATGTCATCTTCTTTATTCTGACTTTGGAAAAGGCACGGAGATTATAAAATCCCCCACAGAGGCGTTGCTTCCACAGCTGTGATTATGGCCACAGTCTTAGCCAGTTGGGGCCAAGTACCATCTGAAAAGAGAGCAGATATTTGTGCAGCTCTGGAAGCAAAGGACTGACATAGGTGTTTGTCATGGCAGGGAATGCCAGCATGAGCAGAGCTTCAAAGAGAATTGGAAACCACTGGTCCTTATTAGAAATACAAATAGAGAAATAGAACAGGCTTTTGTGCTAGAAGTAATTTAGGCTCTAAACTGCATTTTAATTTAAAATATTTTTTCTCTGTACAGTTTAATTTCACTTTGAAGGTAATAGAGTGATTCTGCATAGAGCAAATTGCTTTATGGAATGATTTTGTCAAATTGTTGAATGTGAGAAGGTAGACTGTAGATCTAGTGTGATTACAATGAATAATGTTACTACCTGTGATTCTTAAGCAAACCATATATTCCTGAGGCTTAAAAAGGGTACAGGGCAGGGTGGGGGGCATTCTAAAAATACCTAACCTACACAAAAGTTTGGGATTAATGATTGTATTACCTTTGACCTTTGGATGTTTTTTTTTTTTGCTGAAAACAACTCTCTCAGTAGTGAATATTGAGCTTTTCTTTTTCTATTTTCAAATTACAAGTGTCATTTTTGAAGTAAATATCCATTTTCCATGGAATTGTGAAGACGAGACCAACAAGAAAGGCTTAAATTTTAGAAAGCTGCTTTTGAAGCCAGAATTCCTTAGAAAGGCACGGAACATGTGAATGGACTTTTTGATAGGCAATTTTTGTTCTTTGAGAAAGCCAGGGCTATGTTATTTAAGTTATATCTAAAAATTAAATTTCAATCCAAGGCTTTTTTTTTTTTCCTCTTCAAGTAGTTTTCTTTGGTGTTGTAGTTGAGTTCATTGTTTGCTCTTCTCAAGTCCTTCCAACAATTTTGGAAGTACCTAATTCCCTGAATTAAACTGTAATCTGCTTGAAATACCCAGAGTGGTTTCCATTTTCCTCACAAACGCTGACTGATGTAGTGATTATGGGAGCATAAGATAGCAGGGTACAGAAAGAGAAGGCTGGGCACCTAAGACAGACTTTTCTTGGGTTTAATTTTACCTGGGGTTACTGTGTTTACATTCAGCCAGATGAGAACAAGTTAAAACTATGTGAATAAGACATTTAGGATGGGTACGCATCTAGCTAACACAATTCATGCTTATGTGAACCATTGCAATTGTATATCTATAGACCCAAGTAACATTAGTCTTTAGTTTTTGCCCTGCAGAATAACTGAAATTAAGTTTTTTTGTCCTGATGTGAAAGACTAGCAACATCTGGACATTCTAGGCTGTTTTAGTAGTCGCTTTGTTAGAGCTGGGGAGATGTGGACATCTGTTTGTTAAAGGAACAGAATGCAAGGCTGGTCAAGGTGGATTCCCAGACGTGAGTAGACAGGAGGGGCTGGTGGATACCTACTTCTATCATACGATGTTCATTTTTCCAGAAGTTTTATTTATTCAGTTAAAGAAGATGACTTCCAATGGTATAAATACAGATTTTTTTTTAAAGCAAGAGCATACCAGTAACTGTGCTCTCTTTCCAGAATAAGTTCTGCTTTTTTTTTTTTACATTTCCTATCCCTCACTATATATATGTAAACTTCTTGATTTCAGGGACCTTATATTGCCTTATTTGCTGCTGTTTATTTAGTGAATAATATATCCTTATCTATTCAAATCATTGAACAACTAAATAGTGAATATGTACTATGACCCGGCACTGGATTTGGCCCTAGGGATAGAGTAGTGAAGAGCTGTGGTAATATTGAAAGACATCATCATTAACAAGGCATCTTTTTTAGAGTTGGGCTTTCGAAATTTAAAAAAGTCACCTTCTTTTTATTGTGTATGCTGTGTATGTAATAACACTGTTGGAGACTGATAGGGTGCCAGACATAGCTTCTATTTTACCTGTTAAAGGGGATTTATGGAGAGCTCAGAGAGACTAAACAGCTAAACATTTTGATTTTATTCTAATTGGAAAAGAGAATTTAATTTTACTGACAATTATAGGGGAACAACAAATGCGCTTAAATTGAAATTAAAAAGTAAAATAGCAAACCAGTTTAGTTTATTGTGATATTGTAGCTTTTCTCTGGTACTTTGCATTACATGATCATATTGATAATCTTGTAGAATACATTAAATTATATATGGTTTATTATAATGAGAATATTACAATATATAAATTGATAAATAGATTTAAAAGAAAAACACGTTTTCTTTGTATATGAGAAGACTAAACTCTTTACCTTCAAAAGGGCTTAGAAATTGGGTCACCTTATTCATTTTCTTCATATTGATGGAATACAGGTCATTGAAGTCTAGCTTTGTTTAGCTCTTCTTACTCCATTTTGACAAAGTGATAAAGAACCTAATTACCAAACTACTCAGCTAACAAAGATGGGAGAATCATCTTTTCAAAAATGGAAAAGCACCTTTTCACGAGTACTGAGGGCCCATCAATTTCTGGGCTTAAAATTTCTTCTATTTATAAGCCAGATGAGGAGGTGTTACTTAGGAGAACATGGCTCTTGATTAGCCCCCCAGCCTGGGTGTTGGAGGACAAAGATCTCTGTGCTTAGCCATCTGTTTGTTGGAAAAATGCTCTCTAAGAGCAGGCGCTATGTCTGTGAAGTGCTCATTATATATTTCCTGAATAAATGAATGAAAGTTTGAGAGCACTGTTAGCCTAGGTTTCTATCTGCCCATGCCAGAATTTCATATGTCATCATGAGCAACTTAACTTCTCTCAGCCTCAGTTTTCACATCTGTAAAATGGAGATTCTTATAGTACCTACTTCACAGCATTGAAATGAATAGAATTGAATAAATGAGATAATTTTTGAACAAAATTTAGAGTAGCCTCTGGCATACCATGAGTACACAGTGAATATCACCCTTCGTTACTGTTACCTGGAAAAGGCCATGTCCACATTCAGAGATTTAGAGAGATGAAATGACCTCAGGATGGCCACAGAGAACCAGAGCTAGAATTCACTTCTTACGTCTTCCAGCTCAGTTCACCTTCCCTTTGAGAGATACCAACTGTTCTGGAGGTGTTTTCTTGCTATCTTAATATTTCTATGAATCCATTACAAAGTCCTAGTTGTCCCAGCATCCAAACCACAAATCCCAGAACTCCTCTATTACCCAGAAATAATAAAAATTTCTTGTCAGAATGAACTAACATTTCTGGGTCTGTAAATACGGTCACTTCACTGTTAACTAGCTTCACCTCAGTGAATGCCGGATTTATCTCAATTCCCTGAAGAGAATTTCTTTGTTGTACTTTCAGTGTTCCTCATCTTGTCCCTATAAATTTCCACATTGGCCATCTTTTTCAGTGTTCCTTTTCTGACTCTAAAAGTTGGTGTTCCTCAGGTTTCCCTTCTTTTCTTCTCATATATATTCTTTTGGTTGATCTCATGTGTTTTTCTAGGTTTAAGTGGTTGACCATATGTCTGCATTTATGTCTCCAGCTCCAATTCATGTTCTCCTCTCCCTTCACTCTAGATGGGTCTATTTGGCTACCCGCTAGCTATTGTCACTTGGATATCTGTAACAGAGACAGGTTCATTGCTTATCTAACGCTGTTCCTCTTCCTGGGCACAGGAAGACTACAGATTCTAGCCTCTCTTTCATTTAGTTTGGGACCAAATGAAGGAACACTAGCTCTTGTTTTGATGTGAGTTGGAGTAATATGCACTGATCCTACACATCTCTGTCTCCTGTCCTCATAAACTGGAAGCAGCATTCTGCAAGATGGCAGATTTATAACATGGGAGGAGCCTGGATTCCTGAGCCACTCCTTTAAGGAGAGCTTTCCAAGAGAGCTGTCTAAAGTGTATTGGGCTATAAGAGAAGCAAGAAATAAAATTTTAAGTCACTGAGATTTGGGGTGATTTGTTGCCACAGAAAAGCTTGACTTTTCTTTACCAAAACAGTGACCCTCAGGCATCTTGAGCTCTGCATGTAAGTCTATTTTCCACTTCAACTAGTGGCATCATTCCCTGTTCAGCCCCACAATTCACAGTCCCCTGGTCTTCAACCAATCCAATGAATAACAAAGCCCTGTGGATTTTAACATCCATATTTTTCTTGGAATTATCTATTTTTAAAAAATCATTACCCCAGTTCAGAACCTTGCTGCTTCTTATCCGCTTATTGACATGAGTCAACTTAAACCAGGAAATCATCCTGTTAGGATAGTTAGTCATTATTGAAAGTCATTCCCAGCAGGGAGCATAAAAGAATACGTTAACACTGTAACAATACAGTCTGGAAATAAGTAAATTTCCAGATCACTGACTAAGGAAGTGCAGAGCTCCCTGGGCTATGCTCTGTGCCTATGGGATCCATATACAAAGAAGAAAAGGACCCTCACACAATACATAGATAGACAAGTGAGGTTTAATGCAATTAACCATGGACACCTGGATACTTCTTAACTACCATCTTCCACTTCATATTTTCATCCACTCAAACATGCTTTGATAAAGGTCAGAAGGCCAACTGCTTACTGAGTATAGATCAAAGCTGGAGCCATAGTCTGGCAGGGGTCTTCTTGCTAAGCTTAACCTTACCTGGGAGAGTTAGCTAGCTCAAAACATTTCTAATCACCTGTGATCCCTCTTCACATCTCCTGCAGAGTGTGGGACTGTAGATGACAGCTCTCACACTCCCCTTTCCATTTAGTGATGTTACCTTTATAAAAGGAGCTCTCATTTTTACCAACCTATATTTCCTTTCCTATAAAAAGTGAGCCCCTACTTGGTCATGCCACTCTTGTTTAGAAACACCTTCTGGGATGGCATTAGGCAGGGGTCCTTTGATTTCTTTATTTCTATGGCAGCTCTC
The DNA here is from genome assembly GCF_049354715.1 of Callithrix jacchus. NCBI lineage: Eukaryota > Metazoa > Chordata > Mammalia > Primates > Cebidae > Callithrix > Callithrix jacchus. Next base: position 101,248,591 of record NC_133510.1, on the reverse strand, counting down.
CTCCTCCAAAGCAGCGTGCATTACCTTGAGAATTTTTAAAAAATGAAAATAAGCCCATGTTTTAAAATGAGTTTTTTTTTAAACATAATTGTTCAGCAGTCCATAGCTTTGGTCTTCCTTGAAGACTAAAAAGATCCTGTGAAAACCTGGAATGGCAGCATGTAATGAAGAAGCAATTTTGAGGTCTTTGGATAACTTTGTGCTGAGTTTTATAGGAAAGCTTATTGTTATTAGAGAGCTATACCAATGTTTAGTGACTCAATTTGCCTTGCCTTAGTCGGGCATCTAGGGGACATTTCTGCACCTAGAACTGATTCCCATATAAAAAAGAAGTCAGCCACACTAGTCATTCTGACTACCAACCTTCTTCTGGACCTTTTTCCCCTGCTTGCATCCTAACTCAGACTTGGACCTTAGCTTTGTCCCTGTTTCAGGCCTGACGCTTCCTTCTCCAGCTAAACTGGACAGACATGACAGATGGATAGCTACGTCATAGAAATCACAGTCATCCTGTGGCCTTTTCTAAGAGTATTTGCCTTTAAAACAACATTGCCAGTTGCAAAATGAAACAATTTGCTCCCGTTAGAGAAATTTAAGGTAAGCCAAATATAAGGATGTGAGAATATTTTTAAGAAAAATATTCACTCTGAAATCCCATCATAACCCATAACCCTATGCAATGGACTTTCACCTAGTGTGAGGCTGGCTCCATTACCATCTCCTTGTCTGTCATAGGAAAAAGGTTCTTTGCTATCTTTTATCTCCTGATATGGAACAAGAACAAGGACTTAAAAAAATGAGAACATAAATGATAAAAACATTTATCTATTATCTTCTTTTTTACTATGTGTACAGTCAGGTCCTTTCCTACCTCCGTGTCTTTGCACACACCATTCTCCATGTCAGGAATGCCTCTCTTCCTACCTTCCCGTCCATCCTGCAAACAGTACTTCCCATATAAGGCTCTTGCTGGTCTCTCCAGCTCAATTACTTGTTTTCCTTGTTTTTATCCTGACTACAGCACTTTGCATTTTTGTAATCTATAGTGCACTCAGGCACAACAAAGTCCGGACACTTATGTCATTTTACAAGCTCTCACAATCACTGCAGTCAGATGGGGTTCCCTAGTTTAGATTTTTATGTATACGACAATATCTAAAAGGAGCTCTTTATCTTGGGACTTTATGAAGATAAGAAAGATGTTAGCTGCTTTAAATTATTTTTGAAACAATATGGGGTATAGATAAGTAAATAATAACGGAACCCATGCTATGAAATAAGAACTATGTGGAATTAGAAGGCAAAACTACTTCTAAATAAGGACTTATACATTATATATGAGGAGGATTCCGATGTTTGCTAATTTTCTCCTCACTAAGGAATGAATAAAATGCTCAGTAGTGTGGCCAACAGAGAGGTTTCTGTTCCGTGCTGGCTTTTTTATTTTTGTCTCTTTGTATCATCCAAGTTCTACTGGCTCTTGGATTCTTTCTATGTATAATTCCTTGTTTTGAACACATATCTGTACTAAGATGTTGGTTTCTTCTATCAGAGCCCTTAATGCTTTCTGCAGAAAACACATAGTCCTGGATTTTTCCTTTGCTTTTAGGTTCTGCAAAATCACCCTACTTTCCTCTTTCTGTAGTTTGCTTTTCTGCAATAGTAGGAAGTTCCCCCTCCATGTCCTTGTATTAGAATACAAGGTAATGGTACTGAGCTTGTATTGAAAGCTTCTAGATTGAGCTTTGAGTTGAAACTAGAGTTTTTCTTGGGGTGCTTCTTGTTCCTCAGGAGACACTGAGGTGCACCTGCCAGGGGTGTAATCTCTCCACACCCATGGAGCCCATCTCTTGGTGATATTTGCGTCTGTGCCTTATCTGGTCTACTAGACTGTACCCTCTTGAAGATGTCAGCAGTATCTCATTTGATTTGTTCCCTCCAGGGCTCCTAGCATAGGGCAGATGCTCATGAAGTGTTTAATGGATTGAAATGTATTAGCTATTACTCCGGGTGCACGAAAAGGGGTGCTGCAGCTCTGAAGAGCCTCAATTTACCTCTTGGGGTCACATGGAGAAACTGTCAGACTTATTTATACACCCCAGTTCTCCACAGGTAGCGTCAATGTCAATTAATACTAAACTTCTGCAGTGGAGAGAAAACACATTTTCACATAAAGGCCGATCAGTTCCTTTTCTGCTGTATATCTCGGTGATCATAAAGCAAGGAGACCCCTGGGACTCTATTCTATTTAGGCAAAGGCAGGTGTGCTGGGGAGCTTCGTATTTGTACACAAACACAGAAAGCAGGGCTTATTTTGCAATTACTTGCCAAGGCTGCCCATGTTTTCCAGCATGTAAATTAGGACTTGAAGGAAAACATCTAATTGCATTTCACTCCAACTAATTGCCAGCTCAAAATTTTAGATTAGTGTGCACACCATACTTAATTTTTTTGTTGCCGTTATTAATAACACACTTAGCTCTGTAAGAAGAGAAATAATGAGCTGGAATTAAAGACTCGAGGGCTGCCCCACTAAGAAAATGCTTTGGGGTAGTGTGGTAAGGAAACAATGAGAAATGTCTCAAAGTCATGGCTGAAATTCCAGACAAAGATTGCCTGGGTAGGGTGGTCCTCTGTTGGTTTGCTGATGAAGGTTAGATAGAACAGATGTGATAGAGATGATATTTGGAGTCATTGCATGTGTTTTGCCACAAGGAGGGGCCGTGGTTACAACCCTGGATGTGTCCTTGACTTGTATTAAACCAGTAGCCTTTCCTGTTTGAAAAACAAAACCTAGTTAAAAGAGCTTTTTAATTTATTTTTTATTTTTAAATATGCTCACATCCAGAAAGAATGGTATGGTCTTTTGTGAGTAATATAAACATACTGTGATGTCCTTATGTTATTAAATGAACATTACAAAGCATGAAAGAATCACAGTCACACACACAAAATAAGGACAAGCTACAGTGTTGACTGGAAATAAAAAGGGGGAAGCTTTTTCACATGTTGTCGTGAAAAGGTATCCGACAGCCTCAGAATTCTCCTGTTTTCTCAGCAAGAGTTATTCTCTAAAGGACACAATGAACTTTTTGTCCTTCTAAACACAGAAGTCAAAAAAAAAAATGTATCCTTGAAGCTCAATTTGGCAGCAGCAGCTTTGCAAATCTATTTACCATTGGGGAGACTTTATTCAAAGATAGTTAGTTCCTGTGTTTCTCAACGAAGGGGCAGAACAGAGACTAGATGGACTTTGGAAAAGCCCATGAAATAAATAACATGTATTCATCACACTGTCCCTCTGTGTTTATCCTCTACCTTCTTTAATGGGCACCTGTCTGTGCCAAACATGGTGCTAGATGCAGCAGCCATGTCAGGGACAAGACTCGGTGAGATCCGTACTGTTCAGTTTCCAGACAAGTGTCAAGGCAATGTTAAAAAAAATAGAGACACACGAGACACAAGCAAATATATACCTATCAATATTAAGTGCCATGAAGGAAACATATGGGGATGAAGACCACAAAAGTTGCATCTAATTGAAATGGGGAAGGTCTGGGCCAGGCACAGTGGCTCAAGCCTGTAATTCCAGTACTTTGGGTGGCCGAGGGAGGTGGATCACGAGGTCAAGAGATCGAGACCATCCTGGTCAACATGGTGAAACCCCGTCTCTACTAAAAAAAATACAAAAAGTTAGCTGGGCATGGTGGCTCATGCCTGTAATCCCAGCTACTCAGGAGGCTGAGGCAGGAGAATTACCTGAACCCAGGAGGCGGAGGTTGCAGTGAGCTGAGATCGTGCCATTGCACTGCAGCCTGGGTAACAAGAGTGAAACTCCGTCTCAAAAAAAAAAAAAAAAAAAAAAGAAATGGGGAAGGTCTGGGAGAGACGCTCTCAAGAAATGACATGTAAGCTGAGAGCCATAGGACAAAGTAGCATTTAGCCAAAGCAGAAGGAATAGACCTTTCCAGACAGATGGAAGGTCAGGTGTGAAGGCTCTGCAGTTTGACACATTGGAGGGAGTGGAAGACAGCTCATGGGGTTGGAGCCTGATGAGTGAGGGGGAGAGTGACTGCAAGGAGGCTGGGAAGACGGGCAGATGCAGGACCACACAGAGCCTTGTAGACTGTGGTAGAGAGTTTAGATTTTATCCTCAAAGCAATAGAAGGGTAGAAGCAGGGAAGTAATAATAATCCATTAAAAGAGATCTCAACTTATAGAAAAGATGGGAGGGCAGCAAGAATAAAAACCAAGAGACCAGTTGGGAGAAAACATTCATGGGTTTGGCGAATGTGCTGGTAACTTACCTGAGTGTTTGTTTTCAAATCCATTCTCCACCCTTTTCATCGAAAGCAACGTATATTTCCCAAACTCCTCGCCAATCTGCCTTTGTGTGGGTTGTACCAATAGGAGGTTGTGGAGGGAGATTTGAGAACTAGAGAAAGGGAGAAGCCCTTTGTCCGTCCTCGTTTCCTGGGGCAACTGCAGCATTGCTGGTCCTCTTTGGTGTCAGCTGCTTCCACACAGCCCCATGGATAGTCCCGTTGTTTGTGGCCCCAGATCCTGCAGGGCACTCTTCTTCATGTTTTCTATTTCTACTTGACTCCTTCAATTCTTGAACTTTAGCAATACCATCTCCTTCCGAGATTCCCCAAGCCCCAGAGGTGTCAGGGGCTTCCTGCTGATCTCTGGGTCACTTCCTCATTCCCTGATTGACTTTTCAGCTCTCCCAACACCTTTGTAATGAGCTCTATTTAATTTCCTCTACTCAGAGCTTGGATTTCATTTTCCTAACTGGATCTTGACCAACACAACGAGCAACAATGGAAATTTGAACCCTGGCAGTGTAGGAGGAGCAAATATATGGATTTGAGATAGTTTTTGAAATTCTATGTGAACTTAGTGAAGACAGTGGAGAAATGAGATAAATCTGCGAGCTACATCTCTAATTTTCAAGAACCTGAGCAGGATTAATCAATATCTGGCCAAAGTTATCTGGCATCAACTTGATGAAGGAAAACAAATGACCATTGGATCACCTCCTACACATCATGAACATGCCCTGAAGCCCTCATCAGTGGTCATGAAGTCAGCAACTGGAGTCAAGCTAATATCACTCCACCCACAGACTCCCACCTTTACATTCTAAATAATATTTCTGGGACAGCAGAAAAAAGTTTGAATAAAATCTTGTGCAAAGTTTGAATAAACTGTGTAAAGAGTATGGCCTTAGCACAAGAAGGGATACTTTATGCTCTACTGACTGAGCTAGCCAGGTGCTTGGGTGTTTCTTTGTTAAGAAATGATTTTACCCAACTATTTCCTAGCTTTTATTTCCTTTTTCTTAAAAGATCAAGAGCATTTCTTGTTTCTTTGGCTTTTTAAAAGGAGACCGTTCTTGGAGTTACCATCTGTTCTTCTGACCCTGGCTCCTCCTGGTACCTCTGCTCCATCATGCCATGATTGGACCTCTGTTTGTGTTGACACACCCTTCCATCTGCCTTTTCCCTTTGTCCAGTTGAACTCCCACAGGATTCAGGAGTCTGTGACTTGCTGTGGCTTCTGGGGAGGCTGCACATGAGGCTGGTACAAGCCTTGCTGCTTCTATGAGCTTTTCTTTGGATATGTCAGCCTTTAGTGTAAGCTTTTCAGAAAGATATTGAGAGTTTCTTATAGATCAGATTTTTGTGTTCCTGGAGCCTGGAAATAACTAAGAGATTATTGTGTGTGGGTGTTGCTGGGAGATTGCAATGGCTTCAAGGCCTATGGGTTCATGAAAGACTGCCCTCCCTCCCTCCCTCCCTCCCTCCCTCCCTCCCTCCCTCCCTTTCTCCCTTTCTCCTTCCCTCCCTCCCTCCCTTCCTTCTTTTCTTTCTTCCTTCCTTCCCTCCTTCCTTCCTTCCATCTTTCCGTTCATCTGTCCATCCATCTTTCCTTTCTTCTTTTCATCCTTCTCTCCCTTCTGTCTTTTCTTCTCCCCTTTCTTCCTGTATACATTCATCCAACAAGAATTTTGAACACCCATCATTGGATTATTTGGGACATATAATCCAGGTTCTCTGAAGTATAAGAAAGAAGTATAAGACAGAAACCTGGTCTCAAAGGTTGGATACAAAATAGACACATCTGAAAAATGTATAGCAATAGGAGGGTAAACACAGAGTTAGGAATAAGGAGGTCAGTATTTCAAACTTAGTGATGCTTATTCTTTTCACTAATGGATCTTGGGCAAATCACAGACCACCCTAAGTTTCAGTTTATCTACAATATGAAAGGATTGAATGAAGAAACGTCTAAGCCCATCATTGTTGTAGGATTAATGGGCACAGGTAGAATAATCTAGAGAGGTTGTTTTTGAACATTTTGGTCTCAGGATCCCTTAATAGATCCCTCCTAGAAATTATCGAGAACTCCAAAGTGCCTTTGTTTATGGGGGTTGTGTCTCTTGACTTTGCTGCATAAAATTTAAACGTGAGACATTAAAAAATATTTATTAATCCACAAAATAAACTCATTGCTTATAAACACATAATTATTTTCATGAAAAATAACTATACTTTTTGACCAAGTGCTCATAATTGTCTATTATTGACAGAACTTTTGCTTGACCAAATTTTGATCAGGCTTCTCTCCTTCCCATGGGTCCCAAACTTTGACCAGCCCCCAAGTGTGAGCAAGCCTTAAAGCACTAAGGTGCGAAATATCCTCCCTTAACAGCTCCTTCTGAGAACTGACTAACCACAAAAGAAACATTCCTTGTTGAAGTACCTTTTTGCCACCTGTTCACCTACCTGCTTGTGCTCCTCACCTCATATAGTCCCCGCCACCTCTGCTTACCCTTCTCTATAAAAGAAAAGCCTTTTTCTGTTTGATTTTAAGACACTTGCCCATCCTGAGGTCAAAGCATTCTTTTTATTGCAATTGTCTTTTCAAATAAAGTTACTCCTTAACAAAGTCTGGTGTTTCTATTTGGCATTTCCAAAACAAAAATATTGAATGAGAAGAGTGGCAATGTTTTAACTTTCTGCAAATCTCCTTTATGCCTGGCTTTCTACGGGCTCTGCTTTCCATCTGTTGTGATTCGTTGCTTTGGTTGAAGTCTGTAGAGGAAATTGAGCTGCACGTGGCTGTGTATCCAATCGTTGGAAAAGGAGGACCTCATAGACCTTCTGACAGCGTGTCAGGATTGCCTAAGACAAGACTTTGAAAACTGCTCTTCTAGAGACTGGGAGGAAACAAAGAGCTAGATGTTGAACTGGATTCTACCAAACAGATTTCTTGTGACTTACTGAAGGAAAAAAAGAACTTAGAGAGCAGAAGTCTCTAGAAAAGAACCCAAGTTAAAAGAAGATGAACTCCAAAAGACAATTCTGCAAAAAGCAGTATAGAAGACATGGAGATGGTCTGAAACAGCCCCTAAGATCTACCTGATAAGTTAACCCTTTAAAAACATGAACATTTTAAAACATTCATTTTCCAGCCAACATATTGATGGCGTTTTTTTTTTTTACAAAAATTTCAACCTTCATGATTTTCAACAATTATGGTGTATATTATGGAGAGTTGCTTAGCAAGAGATTAATAATGTGAAGTCTTTACACAAGGTTCAAGGGTTCAATGATATTCTGTGGTAGCCAGAATAAAATGGTCCTCTGATAACCCTTGCTATCAAGGGTTCCTTCCTGTTGAGTGTGAGTAGAACCTGAGACACAATGATAGATCACTCTTATGATTGTCCTGTTGTATGGCAAAAAGAACTTTGCAGATGGAATCAAGGTCCCTAATTAGCTGAGTTAATCAAAAGGACCATTATTGGGTAGATCTGACCTAATGGGCTGAGCCTTTAAAAGAGGGCTGCAGGTGGCTTCTAAGAGATGAAAGTGGACCCCTTCTGGAAGTCAATAAAAAAGCAGGGGCCTGAGTCATACATCTAACAAGGAACTGAATTCTGCCAACAGCCATGAGAGTTTGAATGAGAACCCCCTAGCTCCAGAAAGGAACTCAGCTCAGCTGATACCTTGATTTCTGCCTATGAGACTCTGAGTGAAGGACCCAGCTGAGCCATGCCTGGACATCTGATCTACAGAAATGCTGGTACAGAAATGCGAGTTGTTAATTGTATGGAAATTTGTTACACAGCAATAGGAACCTAATATATATCCTGATAAGTATTTTTATGTTTCATGGCCTATCTTACCTGAACCATGGAACTTTCTTGGATTTCCCCATAACTATGAATCACAATGACAGTACAAGAAAGGAGGAGGCAAATGATCAAAACAGTTCTGCAGCGTCATCATACAAGGACCCCACAGGTTGTCCCTCTTGGATGGCTTACATACATTGTTTTCAAAAGTCACTTAGAAGAGGCATTGCTTCAATTTTCCTTTTTAATAATCAAATATTATTCCTTCTCTTCAAATATTGAACAAGCTTTAAAAATTTTTTTATTATTATTTTATTTTATTTTTTTGAGACAGAGCCTTGCTCTTTCACCAGGCATCAGGCTGGAGTGGAGTGTGCAATCTCGGCTCACTGCAACCTCCACCTCCTGGGTTCAAGCAATTCTCCTGCCTCAGCTCCAGCAGTTGGGACTACAGGTGCGTGCCACCATGTCCAGCTAACTTTTATATTTTAGTAGAGATGGGGTTTCACTATGTTGGCCAGGATGGTCTCGATCTCTTGACCTCATGATTCACCTGCCTCGGCCTCCCAAAGTGCTGGGATTACAGGTGTGAGCCACCATGCCGGGCCTTGAACAAACTTTTTAAAAAAATACTTGGTTACTCAATTCTTTCCCACATTTTTTCTGATGCAATGCTTTTACCACCTTGGTCTGACATGTTCTTTCTGTTCAGAACTTCTGTTCTCTCTGCTTTTTTTTTCTTTATTAGTCACCTTCCACAGATTAGTCAAAGTGACCTTTAATAAATGAAATCAGGCTATACCATTTCCCTGTGGTAAGCCTATTATGGACTGAATATTTGTGTTCCCCCAAAATTAATATGTTGAAGTTGTAACCCTCAATGTGATCATATTTGGAGATAAGGTCCATATGGAAATAGTGAAGGTTAAATAGGATTATAAGGGTAGGGCCTATCTGATAATATCAGTGTCCTTATAAGAAGAGATACTGGCCGGGCGTGATGGCTCAAGCCTGTAATCCCAGCACTGGGAGGCTAAGGCGGGTGGATCACAAGGTCAAGAGATCGAGAACATCCTGGTCAACATGGTGAAACCCTGTCTCTACTAAAAATACAAAAAATTAGCTGGGCATGGTGGTGTGTACCTGTATTCCCAGCTACTCAGGAGGCTGAGGTGGGAGAATTGTTTGAACCCAGGAGGCGGAGGATGAGGTGAGCTGAGATCGCGCCATTGCACTCCAGCCTGGGTAACAAGTGCGAAACTCCTTGTGAGAAATAAATGTCTGTTGTTTTAGCCAGCCAGCCCATGGTATTTCATTATGGCAGCCCAAGCAGGGTAACACAAAGCCTTTCGGTGGCTTCCTGTAACTCCCAGAATGAAATTGGGGCTCTTTATCATGGTGTACTTCACTGGCCTTATCATCTCCCTTTCCTCGCTGCTTCACTCACACTGGCTTTATTTTAGGTCTTCAAACATGCCAAGCTCTTTCTCACTGCAGCCTTCACTTTTATTGTGACTTCTTTTAGGACTATTCAGTCCTTTGGATCTTAGCTTAAATGTTAGATTCTCAGAGATGCCATTCCTGAAAACCCCGTTTTTAGTAGAATTCCACCTCCTCTCATGGTTCATCATGTTAAATGATGTATTCCTTTGGTTGATGGCTTCCTGTCTGACTTCTACACTAGATTGTAAACTCCATGACAGCAGAGACATGTCTCTTTTATACACCACTGTATCCCCAGTACCTTCTTTACTACCTGGTGCATAGCACGTGATCAACAATGACTTGTTGAGTGAACAAAGAGCTGACATCTGAGGAGCATTGGTGTTTGCTTTATTGCATGTAGGCCTAAAAAGCCAAAGCTCCACATCCTGCACCAAACTCTTCCATGTGCTTGCTGAGTGCCTTGAGGATGAGCTCTGCTATTGACAAGGGTTTACACTTTCAGGAAGCTGGTGACAAATAGAATGTATGCTTTTTTTTTTTTTTTTTTTTTTCCATTTTGAAGGCAATGAATGGTATGGTTTGTTTTCAAATAGTTCAGTCAAGTTACCAACAATGCCTTGCCTATGGTAGAAAACCAGCTAGATAATGTTAACAGTGAGTAGTTTCCTATTCGATGCTGATCTCCTTGAAAATAATTCTGACAACATGGTCAGAAAAGATAGTATTGAAGAGTTTTTCACTCATCCTGATCTCTCTTCAGTTTCACAAAGCCAGTTCTTATGGCCTTAGGTAATAATACTTCTGTCTTTCAAAAAATTAATTTTTATGTTCCCTAATTAATACTCTTTAGGATTTTTTTTTTTTTTTTTAAGACAGAGTCTCACTTGGAGTACAGTGGCACAATCTTGGCTCACTGCAACCTCTGACACTCTGGTTCAAGCGATTCTCCTGCCTCAGCCTCCAAAGTAGCTGGGATTACAGGCATGTGCCACCACACCCAGCTAATTTTTGTATTTTTAGTAAAGACACGGTTTCACTATGTTGACCAGGCTGGTCTCAATCTCCTGACTTCGTGATCTACCCGCCTCAGCCTCCTAAAGTGCTGGGATTACAGGTGTGAGCCACTGCACCCAGCCAATACTCTAGGATTTTCAAAATTTCCCCTGAAAATGCATTTATTTTTGAAAGCATTTTTGTTTTTAAATATAGACTACAAGTGTAGGGTTTCCTCAGTGTAAGGAAACACAGAGAAAGAGAAAAATCCCGAATTGTTATAGGGTACAATTTCCAAATTTGAGTGAATGAGGAATTATATTTTAAGTATTTTACTTAAGCTGCTTAAAAGCTAAGTTTGAATGCAGAAAAGATTGCTTTATCCATGGTGGTAGCCCCACTACAATGATGAGATGGAATAACCATTATATATCATGTGTTCTTTTCTCTCTTATAGACTAAAAGAGGTATATTGGGTTCTTCTTTCTGCACCCTGTTTGTTTTAGAAAAAGAAGCCCTTTCTCCTCAGAATCACAGTTGAGACCAGCCTCACATAGTCTCCTAATTACTTAATATTCCCTTTAATAGATTTCATTTCTCATTAAAACTTCTCCACTTCAAAGAGGCATGTTGCCAGAGCACTGAGCAAGGCCTAGGCAGCTGATTTAGTACTTAACCTTTAACCACACCCTGCCTACTAACATAGATAACCCCAATAGTCTCTTGAATTTCGGGAGAAATACTACTGCACATGGTACCCCACTCAGCCTTTAAGGCTCAACTTAACTCCCATGTTTTCCAAAAGAGTCTTCTCTAACAGTATGTGTCTACCTATGTATGTCAAACTCAAATGCCTACAGGCATGAGGGAGAAACATCATTTTGTGATTTGGATAGATATGAGACAGTACGAGTGGTGGGGTCTGTAGCGGAGTGCTTGACTCACCCAGCAATACTCAGTTGCTTCCAAAACCTTAAATGGCCTGTTGACCCTCAATGATGGATGGTGATTTCTGTTCTATAGCAGTTACTAGATGAAAGCCATTTGCTGCTTAGAATTCCTTCTGGAATCTTAAATTTCTGGGGTGTGTGCCTATAGGTGGTTTTCTCACTATAGTCTCCCCAAAGAAAAGGATTTTGCCTCACATGTTTGTTATGTGAAGTGGAATTGGTCTGTGGAGCTGTCCGCATTTTACCATAGGCCTGCAGCAGATGCTCACTGATTTTACGTTGATTAGTTGCCTGATGGACATATTGGCGTATGTGTGTGTGCTATATTGTGACTATGTCCAGCTTGCTGCAATGCAGCTTTTTCCCAAGTGTGTTCTGCTTAATGAGGGGCTGCCAGATAAAGAGTTCCATGGTCAAACAATTTTGGGAAAAGCTGAGTTTAGCAAGGTTAAAGTTTAATAGTTTCCATTACTGCAGGATTTTTTTTATAGCCTTAAAATGTTAATGAACACCATGCATTTTTAAAAGGGGTATGATTAAGAGACTGATTGGCACTCTCAATCCCATTCCACCTACAAACTACATTTCCCAGACTCCCTTGCAACTAGGCTTCTGGATGAGAATTCTGGTTGGCCGATTATGTGCGTTATTATGAAATTTGCAAAGTGAAAGGGAGATGCAGGTAATTTTCCTGCTGTTGTTGATGCTGGTAAGTGGTCATGTGTATAGGCAGTTTTGGCTTTGTCATATGACAGTATAGTGATGGGCTTGTGAGATAAATAGACTGAGGCAACTCCTGACTTCTGTACTTCTGGCCTTATCAACAATTTTGTAATCTCCAAATTTCCCATGTCAAATTTCTTTCTGCTTGAAGCACTTAGATTTCTGTCTCCTACACTAAGACACAACTGATACAAGAGATAAATAATGTAAAATGATTTTGGTTTCATGGCATAATTCTCAAGACATTGTTCTTCAGAACAAATTTTGGGAAATTTTCTGTGGAAAGAACCCTAAAACCCGTATCAGAAGGTCTCTGTTAGAGTCACAGGTTCGCCTGTTACTGGATCAGGGAAGTGATATCCCTTCTAAGCCTTGAGTTCCTCTTCCTTATTTGAAATAGAAGGACAGTAATTCCTCCCCTCCAGACCTCTCAAGATTGTCATAAGAATCAAATGAGGTGATCAGTGTGAACGTGGTCTGGAAACTGTAAATTTACAGAAATACGAGGCATCATCATTAGTCATGCTGCCTTCTATGAAAATGAATGTTAGATTCATAATGGGGGAATATCATTCTCATAAGCATTGCCTGAGTAGTGTATGGTTCCTTGAAACATTGGGGGTTTGATAAATTAATCAGTTGGCAGCAAAAATACCATGAGCCTCGCTGAATAGACAATAAACCAAAGGGAGCATTCCCCAGCTTCCAAGGCAGCCTCTTTAACAATAGATGAACACAGACTCTCTCTCCTCCCCATCTCTTCCACATTAAACCCTTTGGGGAGAAAATTCTTAATGGAATCCTTTATATCTTTAAAATAGACCAAAGGAAGTGCAGCAAAAATATTTTCTTCTTTTGATTTTCTGTTGGTGAGATGAGCCCTTTCATTAGCAGACTGAGTACAAACGGCCCCCACAGTCTGCTCCAGTAACTTCCAAAACATAATTTACATAAATTTAACTTTGTAATCTTATGGTTGTATTACTGCATTAAAATGACAGTGTGACACATGATGCAGTTTCCTATGTTGATGTGGTAGTTGACTGTTTACCAACAGCCGCTCAATCAAAGGTCTCTCTCTCTCCCTTATCTTCCTTTTCTTTCTCAGGATTTGAAGTCAGTAAGTCTACCAAATTCTGAACTTTTTTAGACATGACAAAAGTGTATCCCTTTCCTTTGCAAACAGAAAATTTGAAATTAATAAGTGGCTCCAATTAATCTACTTTGTTTATGACTCTGAAAAACTCACCTTAATGTAGGCAGTTCAATTTAACGAACGTCTGTGCACGTCTAATGTGTGAGGTATTGGATTTTAGAGAAGCATGGAGACATTCTAGAAGTCAGGCAGCACAAAAGCCTCTTTTTGTTTTCATTACAATCTAAAATCTTATTTTAGATATCTCAATTGCAATAAACAGAAAATAAATACCACTATTAGACCATAGGCTTCTTGAGGGAGGAATTATATCTGTTTTGCCATCTCTGTACCTACTATGTACTGAGTTGTGCTCAAGCCACCAAAATATACATGATGCCAAAAACATATAGGATACAATGCTCTTTTAAAGTACTTTTTCATTTTTCTTTGACTTGTCACATTTGAAATTGTGTGTTTAATGTTTATCTGCTTTTCTGGACTAGGGCAGGCACCTAGTCTACTGTGTTCACTTTTGTATGTATGTCTGGGGCTATTCTCTGTGCATAGTAGTTACTTAATAAATATTTATTGAATAACTTAGACCCTTTTAGGATTGCATCTTCTGCATCTTCCATCTTATTTGGTTCCACTGCTCCCTACCCTACCAGTCAATTACTCTCATAAGGGTGCCAGTGACCAGTCAGTTTCAGCTTTTGCTAATGCTTACAAGACCACTCTCTTGCCGTTGGTCCTTGTACAGGAGCCCCATAATATAAGCTAGGGATTCTACTAGATGTTGGAGGGTAAAGCCCTTTGTGGGCTTATGGCTGATTTAGGGAGCAAGAATATGAACCTGATTAGATAAATAATTATATGAGTCAGGAAAAATTAATAACCATAGAAATGCTACAGAAGTTCTGTAATGAGTAATTGCAGAGACCCAAGGATGTAATTGGTAAAACCCAGGGGAAATAGAACTTGAACTATGTCTGAAAAAATAGGGTTTAAACATGCAGACAGCAGATAACGAGGTAAATAAAGACCCCCAGCATCATTTTGAGTAGGACTTGTAGAATGCAATATGGGAGAGATAAATCAGACCTTAAGGAGAACATTGAATGCAAGGCTGAGGATGAAGTTTTAACCTGTGCCTTATAAACAGTGATTGAAGGCATGAGAAACAGGTGAAGCTCATGCAATGCTGTGTTTCTTTTTTATAAATTAATTAATATACTCTAAGTTCTGGGGTACATGTGCAGATGGTGCAGGTTTGTTACATAGGTATACATGTGCCATGGTGGTGGTTTTCTCCATCCATCTCCCCATCATCTACATTAGATATTTCTCCTAATGCTATCCCTCCCCCATCCTCCACCTCCTACTATTCCTCCCCTAGCCCCCCAGCCCCCAGGCCCCAGTGTATGATGTTTCCCTCTCTGTGTCTGTGTGTTCTCATTGTTCAACACCCACTTATGAGTGAGAACATGCAGTGTTTGGTCTTCTGTTCTTCTGTCAGTTTGCTGAGAATGATGTTTTCTAGTTTCAGCCATGTCCCTGCAAAGGACATGAACTCATCCTTTTTATGGCTGCATAGTATTCCCTGGTGTATATGTGCCACATTTTCTTTATCCAGTCTATCATTGATGGGCATTTAGGTTGGTTCCAAGTCTTTGCTATTGTGAACAGTGCCACAATAAACATATATGTGCATATGTCTTTATAATAGAGTGATTTATAATCCTTTGGGTATATACTCAGTGATGGGATTGCTAGGTCAAATGGTATTTTGATCCTTGAGGAATTACCACACTGTCTTCCACAATGGTTGAATTAATTTATATTCCCACCAGCAGTGTAAAAGCATTCCTATTTCTCCATACCCTCTCCAGCATCTGTTGTCTCCAGATTTTTTAATGATTGCCATTCTAACTGGCATTGAGGTAGTATCTCAATGTGGTTTTGATTTGCATTTCTCTAATGACCAGTGATGATGAGCTTTTTTCATATGTTTGTTGGCTGTATAAATGTCTTCTTTTGAAAAGTGTCTGTTCATATGGTTGTTTGTTTTTTTCTTGTAAATTTGTTTAAGTTCTCTGTAGATTCCAGAAATTAGCCCTTTGTCAGATGGGTAGATTGCAAAAATTTTTTTCCCATTCTGTTGGTTCCAGTTCATTCTATTGATAGTTTCTTTTGCTGTGCAGAAGCTCTTAAGTTTATTTGTCTATTTTGGCTTTTGTTCCCATTGCTTTTGGTGTTTTAGTCATGGAATCCTTGCCCATGCCTATGTCCTGAATGGTATTGCCTAGGTTTTCTTCTAGAGTTTTTATGGTGTTATGCCTCATGTTTAAATCTTTAATCCATCTAGAGTTAATTTTTGTATAAGGTGTAAGGAAGGGATCCAGTTTCAGCTTTCTGCATGTGGCTAGCTAGTTTTCTCCACACCATTTATTAAATAGGGAATCCTCTCCTCATTGCTTGTTTTTGTCAGATCAGATTGTTGTAGTTTTGTGGCATTCTTTCTGAGGCCTCCGTGCTGTTCCATTGGTCTATATTTCTGTTTTGTTACCGGTATCATGCTGTTTTGATTATATTCGCCTTGTAATATAGTTTGAAGTCAAGTAGCATGATGCCTCCAGCTTTTAAATTTTCTTTTTGCTTAGGATTATCTTGGCTATGCAGGCTCTTTTATGGTTCCACATGAAGTTAAAGGTGTTTTTTTCCAATTCTATGAAGAAAGTCATTGGTAGCTTGATGGGGATAGCAATGCTGTGTTTCTAATCGAACACAGTGGCAGTAGGGGGACGTTTATTTACCATTAATATCCCCTCCTCTCTCTCTAATTCCTGGATTTACCATTTCTAATTTCATGGTGTTTTTCCCCCATTAACAAACAGCCTCAACTTTCTCCCAGCTTAAAAACCACCACCCACTCAACCAACCAAATCAGCAAACACTCTGCCACTCCTCATCTCCATTTGACTATGTTCCACCTTCAGTCAAGTTCCTGGAAGAATGGCTCAAGTTCTCTGTATCAATTTTCCTACTTTGTATTTATTCCTTTATCTACCTAGTCTAGTTTCTGCCCTGACCACTGAAATATCTATTGTCAAAGCCACTAAGGAGCGTCTAACTGTTGATTTAAAGAGACAGTATTCAGTTCTTATTTCTCTTGATCTTGTTGTAGTGCACAATCTCTTATGTGCCTTCTTTTCTTTCAAAAAGTCTCCCTTGCTCTGGCTGTCAGCATGCCACTCTCTCTTGCTTTTCATTCTACAATGTGAACCTCACTCAGAGTTCTTTCTTCACACAGCTTTTATATATTGCTATTTCCCAGAACTCTCTTCCTCGTCCTTTTTCCTTTCTTTATGGCCCATACAACTAGGGGACAGTCAGTGGTGATAGAGGTCTGAGCTTTTGTGATAAAGATGTGGGTTCCATCAGCATACAAGGGGTAAGTGAAGGCATGGGATTAGGGGATAATATGTAGACCAAGAACCAACATAGAGAAATGACATTTATAGAGGAGGAGGAAGAAGAGCGGGCTGTGAAGGAGGTGAAAATGGAGCACCTGAGGGAGTTGAGGGCAACCTGCAGGGGACTGGGGAAGTGGAACTTCAGTAAAGAGAGTTTCCAGAGGTAGAGAATGCCACAGACAAATGGAGCCAGGATTGGAAGGATCTGTTAAACTTGGGAAGAGCTCACTAGTGGGAGCAGTGTCCATAAGGTAGAGACAGAAATTCGGTGTTCATGAGCATCTTAGTTGGTTTTGTGTTGCTAATGTTTTGTGCTGAATATCTGATATTGAGTAATTTACAAAGAAAAGAGGTTTATTTGGCTTACAATACTGGTGGTTGGAAAGTCCAGGATTGGGCAGCTGCCTTTGGTGAAGGCCTTAGACTATTTCCACTCATGGCAGAAAGAGGAAGGGGAGCTGATGTGTAAAGAGCTGAAGGGCAAGAAAGGAAGCCAGAGAATGAAACCAAGGAAGCTAGACTCCTATAAACATGCTCTCTCAGAAACTCATCCATTCCCACTACAACCAGAGGGAGAATTCACTCACCCTGGTGGGACAGCATTAATGTATTCATGAAGGATCTGCTTCCATGACCCAAACATCTCCCGCTAGACTTCACCTTTCAACACTGCCGCATTGGGGATCAAATTTCAACATGGGTTTTTGTGGAGACAAAGCAAATCATAGCAATGGACTCGTGTGAATGGGGGCTGCTGATGAGAAAGTAGAAACAGCTAGTGTATACTTCCCTTTCTAGAACTGTGGCTGTTATGAAACCAAGCAATCAGGTGCTAGGAAAAGGAGAATATTATCGTTAAGTTGGGAGAGACTTGGCTTTATTAAGTACTTAGGGCAAAGCTAAAGGTAAAAAGCTATTAATTTTATGTATCACCAAGTTCACAACTAGTCAATAGAAACAGACAGGAAAGCAGAGTATGTGAGATTCCAAATTTTCTTGTGTTATGAGTTTATTTCTGTTCTTTAAGCTAAATATATGTCTCATGTTTCATTTCATCTCTTCACAGCAGTATATCATAATTTAATTTTTTCCCTTGATGTAGATATAAATGGAGATGCTAAGGCATATTTATGCACACAGGGTCATCTCTAGGTACATGCACTAAATATTAACATTCCAGTATCCTCTTTCCAGCTCATAAGCCAAGCAGAAATGCATTTATCATAGCAATGAATTTTTTTTTCTGAAGCACAAGGCTATTTGAGTGGGCTCTCTGTGCTCAGAGAAAGCAAGTATGGTTATTACTACATTTTCCTGCAGAAGAAATATTATTTAGAAAATATGCTTAGTACAGGAGCTAAGTTCTATGTTTGGTTTTTGATCTAGTTAGAGACATAATACCCAAATCCAACAGATTGAGATGTAACACATATTAATTGAACCCCAATATTGGTGGCTTTAGTTTGCCACTATATCTTTTTGCATGTCACAACAGCTTTCTGGGTTTCCTCTGGGACATGACCCTTATGTCCTTCCATATGTGTAGATTGACTGAGGATGGCTGTATCTTTGGCTCCAAAGGAAGTCTTATGACCCAAAACAGGAAAATCAGAGCACTTAATCTCCTTGTCCATAACGACTGGTTCAGAGGTAGTCTTGTCACCCAATCTAGGCCAAGGAAGGCTCAATTTGGGTAATTTGGGTGGAATTGTATCAAAGAGCTCTGTAACTATGAAGATGTGAGTCTAGAGCTGTAAACCGCTATTTTGTTCTGTCAAGAAAAGCACCATTGAGGATGAAGTTAACACAAATGAGAGCACAGCTGAGTGATGGAGAGAGCCAGCATCATGGTGACCTCAGCTGAGTTTTTGTCATTAGACATATCTAACGGCCCTGCATTTTTGTATTTCATGAATGCCAGCTAGTAAATAACCTTTTGAGATATATTTCTTCTCCCTGCAGTTTCAGAAGCCCTGACGGAAACACCCACTTGATGCCACATTCTCATGTGTGACCTTACGCAATCCCAATCCCTCTGGAAAAGGATTATTAACCTCCTTTTATAGATAAAGGTCACAAAACTGCTAAGCGACGGAGTCAGGATTGGAAACTATTAAGTCTTGTGCTTGATCCATTACACCATAACTTCTTCCATGATATGCCTCTTTAAGGTTTTTTAGGAGGAATTTTCAGTGATGAATGCTATTACCTTACTGAACCATGCTGAACTTACTATTAAGGTAATGGTGAGCACTTTCTCTAATTTAACACTTAACTCTGCTCTTGGTTCTAAATTTAGTTTATTTACACTCCCTATATCCTTTATTTCTTCTTCCTCTCCATATATTAGTAACGTTTTTTTCTAGACCCCTATTAAAGTTAATAGACTCAAGAGACAATTTTTAGTATGATATCCTCTTCTCAACTTAAAACAGTATTCCTCAGCCTGCCACCACATATTGATTTGACTCTAATATATCTGATTTGCAGGCAAAGTAGAGGATGACTCTTAGCACCCACCACAGTGTCTAGCACATAATAGGTACTTACAAAGCATTTGCTGAATAATTGCTTGAGTGCCCATTGTGTGGTACCTATTGCCCTCAGGAATGATTCTTTTGCCATTTGGCCTGAAACATTTCTCTCCTTCACCTGGCCTGTTATTCATATTTAGTTTTTCTTTTGGGTATCAAACATTAGGAGTGATAATGTGTAAATATGTTTGTGCAAGTCAGTTTCAGAGAACCTGGTGCAAGAGTCCTGTTTTCTCTCTTTTTATTGTAGTTTTTAAAAACATTTTTATGGGTACATAGTAGTACATGCACTTATGGGGTACATGAGATATTTCCATATAGATTTTCAATGCATAATAATCATATTAGAGTAAGTATGGTAAGGAATTCTAGTTGTAATATTAAGCCCCAACTATTTCTGCCTCAGTGAGAGTGACAATTAGATAATTTCTCTTTTTTTTTCAAAAAATTGAAAATCATATAGACATGTCTTTCCTTTTTTGAAAAGGAAAAGAAGGGTAGTCATATTATTTACATTGTAATATTCTGATTTGCTTTTCAGAGCAATAAAGTTATATTTGATGAACAGTTTTCATTAAGTTTTTTGAAAAAAGGAAGTGGTGGATGCTATCCTGTTTTCTTATTTAGTATCTATTTGACCTTAACCAAGTCATTTACTTTTCTGAGGGTTTTCTTCAAATATGTTGTTTTGGGGATTAAAAGCAAAATGGGTATGACAGCTTTATTCAAATATTACTTATTATGGGCACATTGTATACACAGTGACAAGGCAAGGGAGAGAGGAGTAGGGTGTACCTGGTAACAAATCAAGCTGAATCAGCACATCAGAAAAGCTAGGAAGCACAAAGGAAAACAGAAGGAACACAAGAAAGAACAGTTTCGGTTCAACCCCTTGGCACTTTCTCAATGCTTTCATCTCTATAACACTCGTCTCATTCTAACATATGGAATTTGTGTATATATTATATTAATGGTCTGTTTTGCCCATCTGAATTTAAGCTCCATGGGGCGGGGGGATCGATTGAGTGTTTGGCACTAAAAGCCATTTGTCAAATGAATGAAAAATTAGACCAGAAAAAATCAGATTCAGGAGCCTGCAAAGTAGATAGAGGAGTGAAAATCTAGAGCATGAGGATTCCTGAGGAATATCTTTAAGAATATCCAGGATCTGCAGTGGGGAACAACCTTCATATACTTATTCTCCAAATAAACACTTTTCTCTAAAAAAAAGTCACATTAAATAACCTTTACAATTCAAAGCTCCTTCCAAGTAGCAAGGTGTTCCCAGAACAAAATAGTGGTGATATAATCGCCGTAATATTCTGAGTGTGAGGGCACCTCAAATCCCATGCTCCTTCTAGTGGCTCAGTATGCCCTTTACATTGACACCCCTGATGTGTCATCTCATTATGTCCTTTTTCTTTCTGTAAAAAAAAAGACAACAACAACAACAACAAAAATCCCCATAATCCCTAATAGGGTATAAGCTTAGCTGTTTAAGTACCCTCTTGCTATCACATAAACAAATACTTAAGTACATAACAGATGCTTAGGTCCACTTTGGGAGAAATGCATCATTATGGGCTCAGCCAGATCCTGAGAGCTCTTCTCATCACACTTGCTCATCTGTTCATGTGGTGCACACCTGTACAAACTTGGCATGGGCTTGGGTGCAGTGTGGGAGAGTCCAGGTTCTATGCAAACCTCCCATCTTTGTTTAGTTCTCCTAGTGTTGCAGATTGTGTTTCTCTCCACCCATAAAAAGAAAGGATTCTTAGCTTATCTAGAAGCTGCCTTTGCCCTTTTGTGAAAGAATTAAATACAAATGCCCAGAAATCATCCTGGATCAAAGAGCACGGATCTAATTTGCAACTATTTTAAAGTAGGCAGGCAAAAAGACAGAAAAAGGTCTTTAGAGTTTTGTGTTAAAAAATAACAGATTTCACAGACAGAATGTAATCTGAGGACAGGTTCCTCACGTAAACATTATATGAATCTCTTTTTAGGAGAATGAAGGTATTTTGATTTGCAGTTGATCACTCACAGAAGTTCAACACATGTTAACAAGTATTCGATAGCCAAGTGCATCAAAGAAGGAAGGAAAATACAAAAGCTAAAGAGTATTTCAAGGCTAAAAATTATTTCTTAACTTTTCAAAATGCTTGGTAGAAGGTTAATTAATATAGAAAATAGAGAAAGACAGGTTTTCATTCTATTTTTTAGTGTATGTATTATGTTCTATTATAATATGTGAGATTGCAAAGTATTGTGCTTTATTAGACATAAAATTGATAACTCGAAGCTATGTGTGGTTGAATTTCACTTTTGGCCTTCACTATAAGAGTAAGGAATATGAGAGTTCCCAGAGCAGAGTTCCCTTTCTTTTTTGGAAAGAAAGGCAGAATTGTCTAGTGAATGGCCTTGAAAGTATACCCCAAGTTGCTCCCTTCTGTGTTGTAAAGGTTTGACTCAGCAAGACTAGGATGTCCAAACCCTGCACATTTTAAAAAAGGCTCTGCCTTTGTCCAGCTCTTTGCAGATAACCTCTCAGCCCTTGGAATATCCTGCTTGAAATGAGTATCTTTGTTCACCTGTGGCCTTGAACCACACCAGATGGTTTATATTCACAGTGTGATTTATGGTGGGGCCTTGGGCCATGCGGTATCAGTTTAACCTCTGGAGGTGCTGGAGGTTGAGTAACTAAGCTCAGCTACACTGGTGCTCCATGTCTACATGACTGACCCCCAATAAAACACTGACACTAAGTCTTGATGAGCTTCTCTGCTTGGCAATACTCTATATACATGTTGTCACACATTATTATTGGAAGAATTAAGTGTTATTCATACAACTCCACTGGGAGAGGACCTCTGGAAGCTTGTGTCTGGTCTCCCCTGGAGTCTGCCCTATAATCTGTATCCTTTTGCTATAATCAACTGTAACATGAGGATAACAGCTTTTCTGATTCTGTGAGTCCTTCTAGCAATTCCTTGAACCTGAGGATGGTCTTCGGGACACTCAGCAACATCCTTCTTCCAGTGGAAAGGGCTGCCCTTGCATTCATCTTTGCAGCTTGTCTTCCGAGCAACTCCTATAAAAAGCTGGCTGGTACCTACAGACAGACTATTTGAATACCAAACTTAGACTGTTGTTTTGTCCTGCTTACAAGGCCATTCTCATGTTAATGCCTTTAAAACGAGAACAGGAGCCTAATGTTCCTTCTTTAGAGCACAGCCTCACAGCAAATACAACTGAGTCACAGCTCAAGCATGCCTCTCTGCAAGATGCCAAAAGATTGGGAGAGGATCATTGACTTTTATTCTTTTGTGGTATCTGGTGAGGATACTTTTTGCAGCCTCTTGAAGATGGCAGCTTTCAAAAAGTCATTAATCTGCCACCTGTAGGAGAAACGTGTGACCCTTTCTGTGACCTGTGTGTTGTGTTTCTGTAGTGGGGTGTCAATCATTATTGGACTTATTAAAATTATCCTCAAAACAAACGTTGATTTTCTTCACTATTGTCTTCAGATGCCAAGGAATTTAATATATCTGTCCTGTCTCTTGGAGCAGGAGGACAGATACATTAAAAACAAACAACGAGGCAGACAAAACTTCACAGGAGACACTACTGCAAAGCCAGTGTCGAGGACTGAATTCTCCATTGTCTGCCCCCTACATTTTGGCTGATGCCAACCCTAGTTCTGAGGTATGGTGGGCTGGTAGCATAATAGGTAGTCCTATCTGGCTGGAGTAGCGGGAGAAGCTTGGCGAGGTAAGGGACAAGCCCAGGAAGGCTGAAAAGGCTGAGCTAATGAGTGTGATCTTCATGTGTTAGTCCAGGGAGCTATGGATGATCTCAGGATTTTGCCCTCCCTCCACTCTTTATTCCAGTTGCAAACACATACTGGTCATCATAATGGACCATCTCCTTTGCCAATCTTTCTTCTGCATTGCTTTCTCTCTCTCTCGTTCAATCTACATCTCTCTGCCCCCTCAAACCTAACTCAATTTTAGTCCTGTTCAGGAATATGACTGGCCTGCCTAGACTTGGTTACCCCAAAGACTCCTTAGTAATTCTGCACTCTCTTCACCCCAGAGTTATCCTAAATTTCTGTAGTAGGTACATTCTTAAAGGTGGTTTGTGGAGGCGATGTTTGGTACACTGACCCTCTGCTTTTCTATACACTTTCAAAATAAAATTGTCCATTTCTTTCTCTGGAACACTTTTTAGCATACAAATCTAATAAATCATGTTTACCAACTCAGTCACCTTTTGGAAATCATATCTAAAAGTTATTTGAGTCAAGTTTTTCCTGATGAAATAATAATGCAAAAATGAGTCAATATGAATGCAAAAGAGCTAAGGTTTTTTTTTTTTATTTTTTAATTATAGTAACTTAAAGGTTTAAGGAAAAAATTATAGCTGTAGCTTATTTGAACAGCATTCATTGATATAAAAAAATACCAAATGGTTTAAGAAACCTGTAGGTGAAATGCATGTTTCTCTGGATACACAGTTCTTTTCCCTCCCTCCTGACCATGCTAGAATTTTGTAGGCACAGCTGGTTTTTTTTTTTTTTTTTTTTTTGAGATGGAGTTTCGCTCTTGTTACCCAGGCTGGAGTGCAATGGCCTGATCTTGGCTTACCGCAACCTCCGCCTCCTGAATTCAAGCCATTCTCCTGCCTCAGCCTCCTGAGCAGCTGGGACTACAGGCGCGCGCCACCACGCCCAGCTAATTTTTTTTTGTATTTTTAGTAGGGACAGGGTTTCACCATGTTGACCAGGATGGTCTCGATTGCTTGACCTTGTGATCCACCCGCCTCAGCCTCCCAAAGTGCTGGGATTATAGGCGTGAGCCACCGCGCCCGGCCTGGCACAGCTGGTTTTTATGAAATGAACAAGGTGGTACAGGCTGAGGGAAGGAGCAGCATAAAGTAAAAGCAAACAAAAGAATTTGAAACCTTCAGCAAATGAACAATTGGTAGCCCCCTGTCTTGCCATATTTTCTTCTCTACTTTGTCCTCATATTTTCAGACGGCTAATAAGGGGAAGAGCTGGGACTCCAGCAGTTCTAGCTCCACATTCACATCTCTTCCCAATTTACCACAACTGCTGTCAACAGTGTTCATTAATCTTTGAACATTTTCTTCTTTATGACTACCTGACCTCACTACTATCACAGGTACTTCTAAACATCCATGTCAAAAACAGAACCATTCTTTCTCTTTGCCCTCAAACTTGCTTCTCTTTTATTGCCTGGTTACTAGCATTGTCTTTGACTCAGATACTCAACATACCTACTTTGGGTCATGTTTGAGTCTTCTTTCTTTCCCACTATGACATTTATTCATTCTTGTTTATTCTGCTGTCATGATGCCTCTCAATTTCTCCTCTTCTTGTCTTTCCTGCTTCAGTCACCTTGGTTTAAGTTTTTTTTTTTTTGTTTTTTTTTTTCTTACACAACTGCAACAGTTCCTAGCTGCTCTCTCAGCTTTCAGTTCTTCACTTTCTTCCAATCTATTCCTTAAAACAGAGAAACTGTATTTCTGTTCCTCTTATACCTGGAGTATCCTTTCCCTGTCTGTACCATGTAAAATTGTATTCATCCTTGAAGACAGCCCATCATATCCTTTCTTCTTTCTCTACTGTGATACGGCGATTGCATCAATGACCCCAATTAAATGGATGCTGTGTCTGTATGTCCTATTGTGTAGGTCTGTTCTCATGCTGCTGTGAAGAAATAGATGAGACTGGGTAATTTATAAAGAAAGAGGTTTAATTGACTCAGTTCTGCATGGCTGGGGAGGTCCCAGAAGACTTACAATCGTGGCAGAAGGCACCTCTTCACAGGGCAGCAGGAAAGAGAATGAGTGTAAGCAGGGGAAATGCCAGATGCTCACAAAACCATCAGATCTATGGGACTCATTCACTATTATTAGAACAGCATGGGAGAAACTGCCCTTGTGATCCAATTACCTCCATCTGGTCCCACCCTTAACATGTGGGGATTATGATTCAAGATGAGATTTTGGTGGGGACACAGCCCAACCATATCATTCTGCCCCTGGCTCCTCCTGGATCTCATGTCCTCATATCTCAAAACACAGTCATGCCTTCTAACAGTCCCCAGAGTCTTAACTCTTTCTAGCATTAACCAGAAAGTCCAAGTTCAAAGTCTCATTGGAGACAAGGCAAATCCCTTCTGCCTAGGAGCCTGTAAAATTAAAAGAAAGTTAGTTACTTCCTAGATTCAATGAGGGTACAGGCATTGAGTAAATACACCCATTCCAAATGGGAGAAATTGGCCAAAAGAAAGGGGCTACAAGACCCATGCAAGTCCAAAATTTAATAAGGCAGTCATTAAACCTTAAAATTCAAGAATGATCTCCTTTGACTCCATGTCTCACATCCAGGTCATGCTGATGTAAGAAGTAGGCTCCTATGGCTTTTGGCACGTATGTCCTATTACTTGATGATATCTTCCCAAATTGACATCATGCTTAGTCTTTGATTTGCTTTGACTAATGGAATAGTAACAAAATTGAAGCAAGCAGAGGCCTGGAAAAAAAAAACAAAAAGAAAAACACACGTCAATTTCTGATTTTCCCCCACCCCTCTTGATCCTCTGAATTTTCTCTGAGGACACATCTGGGGAATTCTGTTGGAAAATGACACACATAGAACAGCTCAGCTCAGGTGATGTAGACAAAGCCATTCTGGGCTGGCCATCTACCACCTGACTGCATATATAATTGAGCCAAGCTGAGGCCAGCAGAATCATTCAGCTGATGCTTAAACCAGTGAGAAATAATAAGTGGTTGATGCTTTGAGTCCAAGTTTGGGGGTGCTATCTTTTGCAGCAATGGCTGATACATTCACTATGCTTCTTTCTGAAATATTCCCATAGCATTTCATATATACTATTATTGTAACATTCATTGTGTTCTCTTCTCCTGTATGACTGAATTTCTTTAAGTCAGGTGCTAAATTTTTATAACCCTAGTATTTAGCACATAGCCTGGCCTACAGCAGGTACTTAAACATGTTTACTTAATAAGCTAAGGAGTGTAAATGTACACCAACTCATGCCTCTCCAATCTATTACAAAGCAATTGAGTCAAAATGTTTTTGTTTTTTCATTTTATCATTCCTTTGGGTTTAGCAAGACTGTTTTAGTCAAGCCTTTGTGTTTAACTGTGAAATAAATACCTACAAATGTTTACAAATTCGAGTTTATTTATAAATGTTTCTTTCAAACCTTATGTTTGAAGATTAAGTACCTTTGTACAGGAGAAGAAACAGTCAGTTGCTTCAGCTCCAGTTCATGGCTATGACAGCCCAAGGGAAGGGCATTTGTTGGATCTTGGATTTGGAGAGAATGTCTTTCTTCCAGGATAGAGACAGTATAGGGATTTAGAGAAAGGAAGGAGGGAGGTGACAGACTGTTGGGAAATTGTTGCGAAGTCTTCCTTCCCCTTTACTGTAGACAATGGTAAAATCTTCATGCTGACTTAATGGAATCATCTTTTTCATCTTGGAAAACCCAAATCAAATTTTACAGAGATAACTCTATAGGCAACACTGGCTATTGTTTCCATGCAGAGAAGTGAAAACAACTAGATACTTTTGACTTTTTTTTTGCAGAAACATGTGCGTATATCTGACAGTCTGTAAATCTTCTATAAAACACTAGGTAGCACAATGAATTTGTTTTTCTTATTTATAAAATATTTAGGTTATGCCTATACCTTAAATACAGGCCTACCTTGTTCTACTGTATCTTGCTTTCTGGCATTTTGGAGATACTGCATATTTTACAAATTGAAGGTTTGTGGCAACCCTGTGTCGAACAAGTCTGTCGGCATCATTTTTCCAATGGCGTGTGCTCACTTTGTGTTTCTGTGTCATGTTTCGGTAGTGCTTCCAACATTTCAAACTTTATTATTATCATCTGTTATGGTGATCTGGTACCAGTGATTTTTGATTATTATTGTAATTGTTTTGGGGTACCATGAGCTGTGCTTGTATGAGATGGTGAACTTTATCAATAAAGGTATGTTTTCTGATTGCTCTGCCAATTAGCTATTCCTCTATCTTGCTCTCTCTCCTTGGGGCTTTCTATTCCCTAAGATGCAACAATATTGTAATTAGAATAATTAATAACCCTCCAGTGGCCTCTAAGTGTTCAAGTGTAAGGGTTACATGTCTCTTATTTTAAATCAAAAGCTAGAAATGGTTAAGCTCAGTAAGGAAGGCATGTTGAAAGCTGAGAAAGGCTGAAAGCCTCTTGTGCCAAACAGCTACGTTGTGAATGCACAGGAAAAGCTCTTGAAGGAAATGAAAAGTGCTTCTCTAGTAAACACATGAATGATAAGAAAGCAAATCAGCCTTATTGCTGATACCGAGAAGGTTTTAGTGATCTGGATAGAAGATCAAACCAGCCACAACAGTCCTTTAAACCAAAGCCTAATCCAGAGCAACACCTTAACTCTCTTCAATTCCATGAAGGCTGCGAGAGGTGAGGTAGCTTCAGGAGAAAAGTCTGAAGTTTAGCAGAGATTGGTTCTTGAGGTTTAAGGAAAGAAGCTGTTTTCATAACATAAAAGTGTAAGTTGGGCCAGGCACGGTCGTTCATGCCTGTAATCTCCATACTTTGGGAGGCCTAGGCAGGAAGATTGCTTGAGGTCAGGAGTTCAAGACCAGCCTGGCCAACATGGTGAAACCCCATCTCTATTAAAAATATAAAAATTAGCCAGCATGATGGTGCATGCCTGTAATCCCAGCTACTCAGGAGGCTGAGGCAGGAGAATTGCTTGAACTCTGGAGCCAATATCACACAACTGTACTCCATTTGAAAACAACATTAATCTCTTTGTACATTTCCATCAGAGACCATGGGTGACCACGTATATTGTCAGTAAGCAGTAATATTTTGAAAGAAATCTTTTTTCCTCTGAGCGGTAGTAGGTTTCAATAGTGGGACCTGCTAACCATGATGTAAACAGATGTGCTGTCATCCAGGCTTTGTTTTTTTTTTTGCAGTGAGCCGAGATCAGTCAACTGCATTCCAGCCTGGGCAACAGAGGGAGACTCTGTTAAAAAAACAAAAGTATAAGATGAAGCAGCAGCGAGTTCTTATATAGAAGCTGCAGCAGGTTATACAGAAGATCTGGCTAAGATCAATGATGAAGGTGGTTATACTAATAACGGATTTTCAATGTAGATGAAACAGACTTTAAATGGAAGAAGATGCCAGTGAGGACTTTCATAGCTGGAGAGGAAAAGTCAATTTCTGGCTTCAAAGGACATGCTGGCTCTCTAGTTAGGGACTGATGCTCTGGTGACTAACTTGAAACCAGTGCTCATTTACCATTCTCCACATCCTAAGGCTTTTAGGAATTATGCTAAATCTACTCTGTCTGTGCTATATTAATGGAAGAACAAAGCCTGGATGACAGCAAATCTGTTTATATCGGGTCCCACTATTGAGACCTCTTACTGTTCAGAAAAAGAGATTCCTTTCAAAATATTACTGCTCACTGACAATATACATGGTCATCCAAGGTCTCCGATGGAAATGTACAAAGAGATTCATATTTTCATGCCTGCCAATACAACATGCATTCTGCAGCCCGTGGATCAAGGAGTAATTTAGACTTTCGAGTCTTATTATTTCAGAAATACATTTTGTAAGGTGATAGCTGCCATAGGTAATGAGTCTTCTGAAAGATTTGGACAAAGTCATTTGAAAACCTTCTAGAAAGGACTCATTATTTTAGATGCCATTAAGAACACTTGTGATTCATGGGAGGAGGTCAAAATATTAACATTTACAAAAGAGTCTGGAAGGAGTTTATTCCAGCCTTCGTGGATGAATTTGAGGGGTTCAAGACTTCAGTGGAGGAAGGAACTGGAGATGTGCTGAAAACAGCAACAGAACCAGAATTAGAAGTGGTGCCTGAATATGTGACTGAATTGCTGCAATCTCATGGAAAAGACTTGAACGGATGAGGAGTTGCTTCTTATGGATGAACAAGGAAAGTGGCTTCTTGAGATGAAATCTGATCCTGGTAAACATGCTGGGAATACTGTTAAAATGACAACAAAGGATTTGGAATATGACATAAGAACTTACTTGATAAAGCAGTAGCATGGTTTGAGAGGATTGACTCCAAATTTCAAAGATGTTTTACTGAGGGTGTGGTGCTATAAAACAGCATTGCTAGTTACAGGGACATCTTTCTGGAAAGAAAGAGTCAATCATTGTGGCAAATTCTACTGTTATCTTAAGAAATTGTCACAGCCACCCCAGCTTTCAGCAGCCACCACCCTGATCAGTCAGAAGCCATCAACACTGGGGCAAGAAGTTTCTGACTTGCTGAATACGATTATTAGCATTTTATAGCAATGAAATATTTTTAATTTAATATATGTACATTTTTATATACAGTGCTATTACATACTTAATAGACTTCAGTGTAGTGTAAACATAAGTTTTGTGTGCACTAGGAAACTAGATATTTCCTGTGACATACTTTATTGTGATATTTGCTTGCTTGTGGTTGTCTGGAACCAAACCTGCAGCATTTCTAAGGTATGCCTGTACCAGATATTGATTTATAGCCTGCCTGGTAGAATACTGTGTGCACAGGAGATATTTAGTAAATTCACTCACCATTTCTCAGCCAATCCCACCTTCTGCTCCTTTGAGTTTTCTGAAACATTAGATATTCTGAGTACCAGAATTGGCACAATATTTGCTATGTGTCGACACTTGGGACACTGACTAATTGCATCATCTAGAGAGGAACAAGTATGCTCATGAACTTCATTTCTTTTCAGCCTCCTCTTGCCAAAGCTAATTGCTTAACTAAATGTATCTGACTTGAATTGCAACTGAAGATGTTTTGGATACTTTGAGTATTGAATTTCACAAGCAGTGACCAAAGGAAATTCGGGTAAATGTCCTGAAAACTTTTAATCAATACAAAGGCCTTTCCTTGCAGAAAAATACTGGCCTTGGTATTGGACAGATGAAAATCAAGGGTCAAAAACTCAAAGCCCACACAGGAGGCAGACAGGTAACAGAACTGAGTCAAGTGGGTGGAGATTGCGGTGAATGGGGGTTGGCCTCTGGGCCAGCCCCTCCTCCCTCTGACTGTTGTAATTTGGGAAGGTAGGTGTGCAGGATGACCAGATCGTGAAAGTTTTAAAGAAAATCTGGAAATTCAGACTGTATTTCAATGTGAAATTTAAGTTTAATTGTCAACAACTAATTCAAGAATATGGATTTTTCATGTGGCTGTTTGCTTCCTCTAAGCTAAACAAAAGCAGTTTATGGATTTCTTCATTGTTCCTTCCTCACTATAGGAGCAAACCATTCTTTTGTTTTGACCTCTGACAGCTACATCACAGGGTGTAATGAGGAATTACCTAGGGGACACCTGAAGCTAAATTCCAAGCAAGCATTATTTATTAAGCAGAATGTATATTAATTTGAATGTTTTTGAATGTATTTATTTCTTACAAAAGTAGTGCTTCCTATAAAAATGCTGCGAATTATGTTGGAAATGACTAGGGAAATGCCATCTTTTGTGAGTTAGGGGCTGATTATCTTTGAAACAGGGACTCCTTTGGTTCAGTGGGAACTTCCCTGCATGGATGGCTGAGGTCCAGGTAAAACCATGCCACAGCTCAGTGATTTAAAGGATCTTGAGGAGCTGTAGCAAGGAAAACCTGGAGGGCTGACATCTTACCCCAAAGAAAATCTCTACCCACACCCTTTGTGATATATTGTGTTTCTAGATTGTAACATTAAACGTGAACTTTGGGGTATAAAGACAATGCTGTCTTTACCTGGTTCAAACTAATATAATTGATCTGTTGGTACATAATATCCATGACTTTGTGTCCCAGAGAGCCTTCTGTTTGCACACTGATCATTTCCCTGGAGTCCTGAGATCACCTCCAAGATCCAGGGTTAATGCCTGCCTCCCACTGCTAAGGGCGGAGTCCATTCACATTTGCCATTGTACAAGCTATACCAGTTTTCAATATTTTGTGGTCTAATTATTATTATGGAACACTCATGCCAGAATGCCAGTACTCCACAAAAGACAACATGGTTCATGTATTAGAGTGTTTTATTCTTACTGCTTTCCTTTTGATGGTAATGGGCTAGAGGAAAGGCTGAGATGAGTGGGAACAAACAGCTCAGGAATACACTTATTGTACTAAAAAGCCAGAGGTCCTTCGTTCCAGTCCCAACAATTAGTAGATGCCCATTTTAATCTATTTTGTGTTGTTTTAACAGAATACCCAGACTGGGCAATTTATAGAGAAAAGTTTATTTAGCTCATGGTTCTATAGGCTGGAAAAGTCAACAGACACAGCACTAGCATCTGCTCAGCTTTTGGTGAAGACTTTTGGCTACATCAAAGCATGGTGGAAAGTAAAAGAGGGTGAAGAGAAAACAAACGGGAGAGTTGCTCTGTAGCCACTCTCTATCGTTCCTGGGAAAACTCACTCAGTACTGCAAGAACAGCACCAAGCCATTCATGTCCCATGACCTCATGACCCAAACACCTCCCACTAGGCCTCATCTCCCAGCACTGCCACATTGGGGATCAAATTTCAACATGAGTTTTGGTGGGGACAAACCATATCCAAACCATAGCAATCCCTTATAGCATATTCCCTGGATTTCATCTGATACTTTCTATTATTAGAAAATTTTGACCAGCTCATTTTAAAGTGCAGATTTTTTTCCTGCTGATATGCAGGCTCTGCACACATACCCTGTGGTAGCTGTAAAGCAATTGGAGAATTTCCTGTGTTTAGTGACCTCAGTGTCACACTTCAAGCTGTGCAGTGGTCTCTTGCTAGTATAATAAAACATATATGAGTTGTGACTGGCTGCAGAGTCAGGAGAAGGTATTTTAGTGTTTTAATAATCTGGCTCCATTAATTTTGGTGGTTGCTGTACATGTTTCTATTTTTGTCTCCAGTTGGAACCGTCAAGAAAGGAGTTAACCATATTTCTGCAGATGCTTCTGTAAAAGTGTCATTTGCAAAATCAAATGTTCAAGAAAGGGAGCACACTTCCACATGTGGTCACATGCCTTTCCTTAAATGACCACCTGAGAGCCTGGGCAGAGAGCAAGGATGAAGCAGGAAGTGAGGGCAAAAGTAATGAGGACACAGAGTTCAGACTTCACAAACAAGCCTTTTCTCTAATTACTCGCTCCTGTTGCAGCCTTCACCACAGCAGAGGCAGCCTCTGACCTTATCCGCCGTGGTCTACCTGGGTAACAAGAAGCCACACGTCTGCAGAGAAAGGAATAGACCAACACAAACACAGAGAACAGACCTCGTTCTGGTAAACATCAAAATCACAAATTGTAGTTTGGAGACTGTTAGGGGTTGAATTGTGTGTCCCCCCTACCCCAGAAGATATACTGAAGTCCTAACCCCCAGTGCCTGAGAAGATGACCTTATTTAGAAATAGGGTAATTGCAGATATGATTGGTAAAGTGAAGTTGAGGTCTTACTGGAGTAGAGTGGGTTCTTGGTCTAACATGACTGGTGTTTTTATAGGAAGAGGGGAAAAAATATAGACACAGAAGGAAGAAGGTCATTTATGGTGGAGGCAGTGATCAAAATGCTGCATCTATCAGCCAAGAAATAGCAAGGATTGCAGCAACCCACAAGAGGCAAAGAGAAGCCCATGAAGGATTCTCTCCTACAGTTTTCAGGAGGATAATGGCTTGGATGGCATCTTGATTTTGGATTTCTAGCCACCACAACTGTGAGACACTAAATTTCTCTGGTTTTAAGCCACTAAGTCTGTGGTACTTTGTTATGGCAATTCTAGGACACTACTACAGAGACTATGTCTCAACCGATGTGCATAAGGCACAATTTCAAATGTAAGGATTTGTTAAATCTTAGAGTGCTCCAGATATCTGACTAGGGGAATAAAATCTGGTGGCTCGCTGTGATGTCAGTGTTTTCCCTCTTGTAGAATTTACAGTTCTCTGAGTGTATGAGAGCTCAGAGACTGAGGCCATGAACTTTTAGGGTCATGCTTGGTCTCCGTCATTGAGGGCTGTGTGATCTTGGGAATGCTACTTAATCTCTTTACTTCTCAGTTTTCTCATCTGTAACATGGAGATAATAGTATCTACCTTGCAAGATTGGTTATAGGGATTGAATGGGGTAAGGCATTAATTCATGTTCATTCAACAATTACTTATTGAGTCATGGTATATGCTGTACTTATAGCCAAATAGGGAAAAATAAACAAGAAGAAAGAAAATTACAAACTCTGGAAAAAACCCAGGAAGAGACCAACAGCGTCTTGGAATAGAGTCTTAATGGAGAGACCCACTTTAGAAAAGGACTATTTTTATCAAGAGGTGAAGTTTTATCTAACACCAAAAGGATGAACTGGTGCTAGCCAGATGAAGAGTTGAGAAAGAGATCACAGGCTGAGGGAGAAGCTTGTGCAAAGGCCCTGGGGTGGAAAGAACATGGCATGTTCAAAAAGTGTGTTTTGGTAAGGGGTAGATGGCTATAGTAGTTTTCTATTGCTGCCATAACTGCCACAAACTTAGTTACCTAAAATAATGCTCATTTATTATCATTTCACGGTTTTTGTGGGTCAGAACCCTGGGCACAGCTCTATTTTCTGCTTGGGGTCTCCCAAGGCTCAAATCAAAATGTTGGCCAGGCTGCAGTTTCACCCCGAGCCTGGAGCTCCTCAGTGGTCCTTGACAGAATTCATTTCTTTTTCATACTGTCCCTGGGGCATCCTCCATCTTCAATCCAGTCACAGCAAGTTAAGTCCTCAGGTTTGAATTGCTCTGATTGCCCTACCTGCCTCTGCTTTTGAAGGCTCATGTGGTTCTATTGGGCCCATAATAGGATTATCTCCCTATTTTAATGTCAATTAACCCCTTAAACCTACTCACCATGACATATTCATGGGTGGGAGAGCACCCCAGATTGGGAATTGGGACGTGGAATCTTCTTGATAGTCATCATTCTGCCAACCACATGGTATGATGATTGTGGAGAGGATTCTGATCATAGAGAGCTTTATGGGTCATGGTAGATTTTAGAATTTAATTTAATGGCAATAATTATAGCAATTAATATCATCATGAAACTACCATGTATACTAACTATTTAGCAGCACTAAGCACTCTGTTGACTTTATACATATAATCTCATTTTATCCTTCTAATAGGCCTTTTAGAGGAGTGCTAATATCCTCCACTTACAGATGAGGAAACTGAGGCCCAAGAGTTTAAGTGATTTATCCAAGTCCGCACATCTGGCAAATCCACATTGAAACTCAGATCTTTATGGTTCCAAATTTCATGAGCATTTTAATTTTAAATCTCCCTTATTTAGATATGCTCTCAATATATACATATATATATATATTTAGAGGTTTCAATAGGGACTTTTCTGTTTTTATGGGCAAAAGCATAATTGCATACAAATAATGCTTTTCTGTTTGACCCTTAACCATGCCTAGGGGAAGCTTTGTAATTCCAATTATTAGGTCGCAGCCAAGGTCTAGGGCAGATATGGAACTTCTTATATAAAATAGAGTTTAAGACTCTCTGGAGCTCATAGAGAAGAATCAAGGCTTGTTCAGTTTTTGATATACTTTTCTCAATATTTAGTTGGTGAACTCTTAATTTTCATGGGACCAATATGTTTCTGAGTACTATCTCCTGGCTTGCCTTTGGATATACCTCAATTATTGTTGAAGGTATTAAACTTTGAAATCTTTCAAAGTAGATAGGAATTGCATACCAGTAAAGCACTGTTTAATAATGGGGTAAAAAAAAAATCCACATTTTAGGCTTCTTTAAGGATCTCATTAATTATCCACAATTTAATGAAAGAAAGGAAGGAAGCTGACTCTATGAATTGTTTTATAACAACTAGACAGAACTTCCAGTCTAGGTGATTATAGAGGAGCACATTTTTACTTGAGGCTAGAGAATAGCGTTTACTCGTGTTCCATTGGCCAACCATTCACTTTGCAGTCCACCCTACCAAGGATAAAGTTCTAGAGATCTGACTCCATGTTGAGGAGAAGAGGTGAGTCTTCACACATTAGTCACTACTCCCTGCCAGCTGCCTACACACTGTGGTCCATGTGTTTAAGGATCTTGTAGGTAGGAGATAGAGAGGACTATAACTGTAGAGCCCATTTCCTGAGAGTAGATAGTTTTTCTAAGGGCCTGGGGAAAGGCAGACTCTGCTCTTCTCTAGGAAAGCAGGTGGAAGGATTGTAGGGAAGGAGGGAATAGGGAAACAGCATGCCCACTGACTCTGCCTGTGTCCTGTGAGATTGCCTGGAGCACTTTGCAGAAATGGTCAACCCCAGTCCCCAGATACCTGCTGATTTAGTGAAACTCATCATTAGTTTATACTTTAGTGCCCATTGGGTGCTACCTCCCTGTGCTAGCTGTAGCTTCAGAAACACTTGCTTGGGGATATGTCGCTAGAATCCAGGGCTCCAGGAGAGAATAAGAAATGTGTTTGTATTCACATTGCCAAAAACCATTGCTTTGCAGCTGCAGTACAGAAACAGATATCAACACATTTAAGCCATGCAGGAGGGGAAACAATTCCACTCAGGATGAAACTTTGTTTGCCAAATTTCTTGCTAGTCTTTTCTATACAGGGGGCAGGAAGCGTTCCCAGAAAGAGAATGCCAAATGAAGAAACAGCAAACTAAAAAAGGCAGTTCTCGAGGGAGCAAGATCTTCAACAAATGAAAAGTGTAAATGGGGATATTCCAGCAAATTAGCTTCTAGAGAAGCCCTTAGGCAGAGCTGTAAGCCATTATAATTAAGGATTTGGAAAATATCAGTATTTAATTAGAGCCTCTTTTCTTGGGGAAATGCTGTTGTTTTGCTGTAACTTCAGGTGTAAACAACTGAACATGCCCATTTCAAAATGCATTGTGTCGAAAACCTAGAATCAGTGCTAATGTTAATTTGCTTATTGTGGCTTCCTTGCGTATTTTTGTTTGTTTGTTTCTGATCAGAGCTAAATTCTAATGGCAATTTATCTTCAGTTCCCCCAAACAACCATCTCATTCCCAAGCTGTTATAGGTGCTTATCCATCAATACTGGGAAACATCCCAATATTTCAGCCCAAATCCATAAACCTACCAACTCACCCTTAATCTAATAAGCACATTTTTCTAATATTTAAAACATATTTCTGGGGGTTGTTATAGACAAGGAGTTTTCAAATCTATTTCCAATGTAATCAAATATCATGACAGTAAGAAAATGTTTCTGCTTTATCCATTAGCTATGGCAAACATTTTAGAATTGGTTTGTGCCACCTGAAATACTAATTTAAAAAAACCCAGTATAGGGAATACTTAGTGCCTGACTCATGATCCGTCTTAGCCTTCACTTTTTAAACCCATAATTCCTGACAACAGACAGACCCTTATTCCTTTGCCTATACAGGGATATGTGTAACTCAAAATGTTTTCCTGCCGTGATGGAGAAGATGAGGCATCATCAAGACTAACACTACAATTTAATGCTTCAGAGAAGCAGTGTATATCATTACTCCCTCTGTAGCCAAGCACACTAATTAATATGTATTGCACCTGTCAAGCCAGCAGCCACAGCCAATCCATTCCAGTGGCAGTTCAATGGGAGACTGGACACCATATTTCTCCTTGGCAGACACGTTTGGGTCATCAGTAAAGACAGAAGCCCCCTTCCCCAGTGAGACAGTGTAAACGCTCTCCTTTCTCTTGTGAAATTAAACCATTAATTCTATTCGTGTTAATTTTATCCTTGTTGAGAATTGCTGTAAAAAGTATATGGAATGGGGGAGTGGAGAAAGGATGAGAAATAGCTGAATGTTCAGGGTCAGCTGTCTAACATATTTATTAGAACAAGGGCTTTTGGAAGCCACGACCTTTGCTTTTTATCAGACATCCCTTAAAGGTTACAGGCATGCGGGGGAGAAGATGGTTATAAATCCTCATGAAGTTTAATCAGAAGTGGCAGAACACCCAGCAGTAAACAAGTTATTAAAACTATTTGCCTTAAAACTTTGTTCAGCATTATCAACAGAACATCATCAACAGGTAGCTGGCAATGGAATTAATTAAGCAAGGGTGAAATAATAAATGAATTCTGATATTGCACCTACAGCAAGGAATTTGGCACTCAGAACGGAGAAGTCTATATCGATGCTGTGAATCATTCTATAGTGCATCTGAGTGAGCCCAGCACGGCTGTGGAACTGAGTTTACTAAAAAATTTAATTAGAAGAACACGTAAACTGTACTGGAGAAAAGTAGGGCACCAAATGCTGCTTTATTTATTTTATTTTTACTTATTATTATTTTTTTTTTTTGCTAATTCTATTAGGAGCACCTGTTTCATAAGAAACTGCATTGCCCAAACTGCCAAGCTATTGATTAACAGGAGGATTTCATGTGGACCTTTCACTGATAATTATACAGGCCATTATATTTTTCCTTTGAAATAAATGTTCTTCCCTTAAGAATAATATTAACGATGATAATAACAAAGCAACAACAGCAATAATGATAAAAGAGCCAACATATTCTGAGTTAGTATGACGCCCCAGGTACAAAGAGCTTTATATACATTATCTCATTTAATTATTACAACCTAGGAATTATTAGTTCCATTACACAGATGAGGAGTTGAGGTATAGAGGGGTTTTGTAACCAACGTCAACCAGGCAGAGTCTCTTAAACTCCAAAGCTGTTCTCGTAACTACTCCCTATTCGCTAGGCTGTGGGATGCTTTGGAGGGCAATACAAGGTACTGGGAGAAGAATTAACTTACACGAGGTCATCAGCACGCTTTCCACCTCTCTATTGTTTGTCCCCTGCTCTTGCTTGGGTCATTGTTTTACCATGGCAGTACTCTTCCTGTCCAAATTTTATAACCAAAGCTAATTTCCATTTTGATTGTCCCCATCTTATCTTTAGATTCTTTGGTGTCTCCTGGCTGTCTTCAATAGTAATCATTTGTGGTGGAGTCCACACTGCCCAGGTCAGCCCTCAGTCCCTCATGGGATCCCATGGGAGTTTTCTTCCCTCATTCCATCTCTTTCCACTTACTGATAGGCATGGATGTCCACAGCATCTTTAACTCCCCCTTTACAGTGTGATATTGCAGCACATGCCACCACAGTCACCTAAAGGTATGTTTATGGGCTTACCACTGCTGTAGACTTAAAAGCCTATTTAGTAATTTTTAACTTTTTTGGTAGGGGGAAGTTAATGATGACTTCTTTGGAGTTGATAATACCTTAGTTTGAAGGTAGATTCTCAGAACTGGGTCTGATGCTGAGAAGACTACAGCACAGCAGTTAAGATCACTGGGCTTTAAGATTAGAACTGGTTGGGTGTGCTGGCTCATGCCTGTAACCCTCGCACTCTAGGAGGCCGGGAAGGTGGATTGCTTGAGTCCTGGAGTTTGAGATCAGCCTGGGCAATATGGCGAAACCTTGTCTGTATGGAAAATACAAAAAAATTTAGCTGGGCATGGTGCCGTGTGCCTGTAGTCCCAGCTACTCCAGAGGCTGAGGTGGGAGAATCACCTGAGCTGGAGAGATTAAGGCTGCAGTGAGCCATGATCACACTACTGGACTCCAGCGAGAGAGATCCTGTCTCAAAAAAAAAAAAAAAAAAAAGGTGTGGGGGCGGGGAATTAGAACTTTCTTCCATTGGGCTGGCCAGCTACCTAATGTCTCAGCCTTAGATTCCTCATTGTAAGATGATGATATTTTTTCTTCCTTCTCCATAGTGTTGCTGTAAAGATGAAATGAGATGACTTATGTAAAACCCTTAGCACACTGGCAGGCATGCAGTAAACATTCATTATTATCAGAAGTTTTGCATGTGATTTTTAGAGAGAGGTCCTCAGAGCGGCAGGGGCAGCAGGCAACAGCAGCATCACCAGGGAACATGTTAGAAATACAGGTTCCTGGACCCACCCCTGACCTGCTGAATCAGAAATTCTGAATGTACGTCCAAGTCCTCTGCATTTTAACAAGCTGTCAGGTGATTGTGATGTTCTGGTGTTGGGAACCACTTGACAACATGCCCATATTTCCCACTGATATGAGGTCACACTTTGGCGGTTGCATGTCTTGTTTCCCCTTCAGCTTCCTCCTTCTTGATAATGATCATGACTGCTTCCCTAGCATCATTCTCTCTCTCACTCTTGTCTTGGGTAGGGAACTCACCTGGCTTCTTTTTTTTTTTTTTTTTTTTTTTGAGATGGAGTTTCGCTCTTGTTACCCAGACTGGAGTGCAATGGTGCGATCTCTGCTCACCACAACCTCTGCCTCCTGGGTTCAGGCAATTCTCCGGCCTCAGCCTCCCAAGTAGCTGGGACTACAGGCACGCACCACCATGCCCAGCTAATTTTTTGTATTTTTAGTAGAGATGGGTTTTCACCATGCTGACCGGGATGGTCTCGATCTCTTGAACTCGTGAGCCACCCACCTCGGCCTCCCAAAGTGCTGGGATTACAGGCTTGAGCCACCGCGCCCGGCCTCGCCTGGCTTCTTTACCCAAAGTGAGATTTCTACTGAGGGACTTTGCTCCAGTGCTGGCTCACCTGTTTTTCAAACATGTCCTGTTTCCCCATGCTGTGGTCATGAAAATTGTAGGAGTCTCTGGAAAGGGGCTAATTCTATGCTCTGTGGATTGTCTGCCTCACTCTACATGCCTGATGATTACTCCTGATAATGATTATTACAGAAAGCTTTTCTTTGACTTGATTACTGCTTCATGCTAAAGAAAAAATAAATCCCTTCAATATTTCTTTCCTTTTCTGAGACCCGACAAACGACTATTACCATGTTAAATCATTCACCTGTGTAAAGCAAAGATTTTTATTTATGTCTCTAATGTTTGTGCTTTAATATCTTTAGAAAGACATAACATTTATATTAAACTCTAAGTGGGGACTTACACTCTAAACAAGGATCAGTAGATTTCTCCCTTTCTTGTTTATCATTCAACCCTGGAAGCCTGGTGCATGCATCAGTTCCTCCTCGTCTCTGTTTCACTGTTGAGTGAAGTGTTTTGAATTAATTTTGTTAAATTATTAATAGCTCATGATCGGAAAACATTCAGCATTGGAGTTTATGTTTCATCACGTGCTGTGCAGCAATAGGGTAGATTTCATGCAAATGGATATGCTTCTACTGGTTGGATGAAATGTTGGCTTCCACTCCAGCTTATCACAATGAATTTTTGTTAAGACCGAATGAATAACGAAGTCGATATTTCAGTTTTAATGCGATCAGGACAGTTTCCTGGAAATCAACTGATTAGATTTAGAGCATAGATTGGGTCATTCATTTCCTTAAACAGAGATATGCTACTTTGGAGACTGAGGTGAGAGAATTACTTAAGCCCAAGAGGTTGAGGTTGCAGTGAGCTGTGATTATGCCACTGCACTCCAGCCTGTGTGACAGAGTGAGACCCTATCTCAACAACAACAACAACAAAAATGAAAGTGCCAGGCACTATAGTGTTAGGCACTGGGAATAGAACAGGGTGTAGAAGAAGACATGGGCCTTGCTCCCATGGTGCTTACAGTCTGGCATGGCAGACAGATGTTTATTAATTACAGAATCATCTGAATAAATGTAAAATGACAACTTTGGTAATTCTTACAAAAGAAAGAAGACAGATATGCAAGTGTGAATATATGACTAGGAAACTGACATAGTCTTCCCTGAGAAATGGTGTTTGCCCTGAGGTGAAGCAGGAACATGATTTAACTCAGGCAAGGGGTGGGATGGAAAGAGAAGGACATTACAGGCAAAAAGAGCAACGTGTGCAAATGCCCTATGGCAGGAGGAGCATAGTACCTGAGGAGGGCTATGAAAAGGTCAGTGTGGCTTAGAATGGGAAGCAATGGAGAGGCACTGAGGAGTTTCAAGCAGGGGAAGAAGTAAATAGATTTTTGGCAAGATCATTCTGGTTGCAATGTGGGGTGTGGATTGTTAGGAGATCAGGATGGATGTGGGGAGATCAGCAAGTAGGCTATGTCAGAAGAGATAGTAGGAAGGGACTGGATTAGGGCAGAAATAGTGGAGGTGGAGAGAAGGAATGAGTGTAAAGACAGTTACAACATAAAAATGACAGGAGGTGACAGGTAAGGGGCAGAGGGATGGTCCTCAGATTCTGGTGTACACGGGGGTGCTGTTCATCAAGGTGAAGAAACCCTGAGAAAGAACTGGGTTTGCTGGGAAAGCTCATGTTTGCTTTCCAGCTATTGCATGTGATGAGCAAGGGAGTAGTTGAATATGTGGGTCTGGGGCTAAGAATAAAGTCTGAAATAGTGTATGTACATAAATGTGGTGAGGTAGCCACAGGCATGGGTGAGAAGATGAGGGCCTAGAATCCAGCTTTAAGAATCAATAATGTTTAGTGCTAAATAGAAGAGAAACCAAGGAAGAAATGGTCAGAGGGAAAAAAGGAAACTAGAAAAGTGAAGTATCACTGAAGCCAAGGAAAGAAAATATTTTAAGAAAGCAGGAGTGGCCAAGAGTATCAAAAATATGCCTAGAGATAAGGCCAGCAAAAAGCCTACCAGATGTTGAGAAATTCATGGTTTAGTTAATTTGATGTTGGATCTTGGGGAAACAATGATATAATGGCCCCTGGAGAATGAGCTAGATATGTATTGTTGAGGTTTCCTCTCCCCGATGAAGC
Source organism: Callithrix jacchus (assembly GCF_049354715.1). Taxonomy (NCBI): domain Eukaryota; kingdom Metazoa; phylum Chordata; class Mammalia; order Primates; family Cebidae; genus Callithrix; species Callithrix jacchus. The sequence continues at coordinate 101,206,412 of NC_133510.1, read as the reverse complement.
TATTCCCTTAGAGCCTAGAGAAGGAAGATTGCAGAGATGATCCACTGGTGCAAAAAGCAGCAAAGTCCATGCAAAAGAAGGCTTTGGAGGCAGATATCAAGCTGAAATTCTGACTCACACTATATAGCTTGGGTGAATATCTTTAACTTCCTTCGTTTTCCTTTCTTTATCAAGAAAACAAAGGTATAGGTAGTTGTGATTAAAGATAAATATATCAAAATTCTAGAAAAGTACCTGGACCACAGGTAAGTTTAAAAAAAACTGTTCCCAGTAAATAAATGATGACTTCAAGCAAGGAAATGATGAAGAAATAGGGATTTTAGCAGGATGACTCTATATATGTATAGGTAAAAATAAATATAAATATATAAATATGTACACATATAAACATGTACATGAACAGCTTCATAATTGGATGAATGACGCAAATGATGCTCATTTCTGTCACCTCGAAAGGGAGTTTCTAATAGTGAGAGTGCCATAGAGTTCTGTCCTCTGCTTCAGGTACTTTAACCTATCTGTTAATGTCTTCAATGAGAATCTGACAAAAATTTTAGGAAGTATATAGATAAGATATGAACATGGAAGTGATAGTAAATGTAACTCATGACAGAATAAAGATTGAAAACAAAAACAAATGGTCTGAATGTAATCAGATAAAAATTTAACAAATGTAAGGACAGTTCTAACCAGCTTCACAAATTCATTACCATGCAATTCATGCAGCTTTTTGTAAGAGATTTAGAGTTTAACTGGACCATCATTTCAACAAAAAGTCATGGTGAGAGATCACTGTCGAAAAAGCTGTGTCAGGCTTGTAACCAACATAACCCACGTATCTCTCTTCTTTTTTGGGAATCTCTCTTCTTTTTTGGGAATCTCTCTTCTTTTTTGGGAACAAGTCTCTAGGTCCCAACCTCCCTTGTGATTGTTTTGCTAGTAGAATATGAAAATAAGTGATACGGGTCACCCCTGGGCCAAGGTAGCTAAGAGCACTAAGCCTGCCTCATACTCTTACTTTTCCCTTGACCTAGGGCTGGAACCATCAGGGAACACTGAGTCTCTAGGAGGTGCCAACACATGGGTTCATGAAAGACTGTGTGGAGCAGAGTTCCTCTCCAGCTCTTCCCTCTTGACCTGTGACCTCAGTCAACGGATAAATGAGCAAAAAAGAAATCATTAATGCATTAAGTCATGGAGATTGTTACCATGGTGACCATAATTATTCCTAGCTACAAACAGCTGCCAAAAGTAAAAAAAAATAAGTCTTCAGTTGTATTCATAGAGCTATAGTGTCCAGATTAATAAGAAATGATATTCCAGAAGACACTCATCCAGGAAGAAGCTAAATGAGTTGACCAAAGTTTTGTAGTCTGTTAGCAGAAGCACAGGCCACATCTATAGCAGATTTAGTTCTTGGCTTCACACGAGAAGATATAGACACACTGGGGGAGTTGTTGGCATATAGTCAGCCCTCAATAAATATCTGTCAAGCGAATAAATATTGACATGGATATGTTCGGTGGAATGACCACAGGAGAGATGGTAGCATGAATCCAGGTCCTATTAAGTGTGGATGGAGAAGCTGGCATTATCTAGCTGGGATCCAAAGAGACAGGATGGGTATCATGAACTATTTCAAGAAATATTTTGTGGAAGAAAGATTGGATAAGTTCTCTGGGACCCCACAAGGTAAAACTAGAATAAACAGGCTGAAGTTACAGTAAGTCATTTCTATTCATTGTTATGGCTTTGGAACATATGGAAGTCGCTCATCAGTTTATCCAAAGGAGAAATTGTCCCTTGTAGCACTGGAAGTATTTAAGCAGAGTGAGTGACCATCAGTTGGGGCTACGGTAGAGGAGATTCAAGCACTGGATGGAATGCTGGATAAGATGCTTCTTAAGGCTCCATATAGCCCTATGACTTATGCTCACATGGTTCTAACTTAAACCTCATTTAGAGATAGTGTTAACAAAGGCATTTAACACAGAGTCCTATGGTAAGCCATGCATGTCATATCTATAGGGAGAGAAAAAATCACTTATATCTTTCAAATAATTGTCATGATTCTGTGCCTTATAGGGCAGGGATTATTATCATCTTCCTCTGTCATCTCCAAGTTATTAAATGTGACTCTGCTTGATAATTTTCTTTCATGAAAACAATACTTACAGGAGGGCTTTTAAAACAAGTGGTCCTGAACCATTGCAGAGAATTTTATACTGAAACTTGGCTGATTTGAAGTCTGTTGCCATATCAGGTTGTGTTGTACTGCATGGTCCCAAATACTAGGGGCTCTGCTGATTACAGAGGCCTGCAAGAAGATCCCATTCCAAGCTGTTAAAGTGCTGCAGTCAATGAAGACCTGGAATGTGAATCTACCTCTGTGCACCCCACAGCTTATAGGAAAATGCTCTACATCTGCTTGTGTGAGTGTTTCCATTGGCAAAACAGAGGCACCACAATTAATTTTTCTGAGATATAAAGACAAAAGAGAACATGTGGGAGGTTAGTTTGAGTTTTTTAGAAAAATGTAGAAGGAACCTTGGACAGTAGAGCCAAGGTTTATATCAGCGATCCCATTAAGAAAATACTTGGAGTCTGAGGGTAGAGCTGATTCTTTTCTGAGCTTATCATGCTCATCAGCTCAGTCTTTCTTTGAGATGGAGTCTCACTCTGTCACCCAGGCTGGAGTGCAGTGCTGTGATCTTGGCTCACTACAACCTCTGTCTCCCGGGTTCAAGCGATTCTCCTGCCTCAGCCTCTTGATTAGCTGGTACTACAGGCATGTGTCACCATGTCTGGATAATTTTTGTAATTTTAGTACAGATGGGGTTTCACTGTGTTGGTCAGGCTGGTCTTGAACTCCTGACCTCAGGTGATCTGCCTGCCTCAGCTTCCCAGGCTTGAGCCACCATACCTGGCCCATCAGTTCAGTCTTCAACTGAAAAGTTAATGTGGTAGACTGAAAATCTCTAGGATTCCTTTCATCACTATGCTAATATGTGAAATCAGAGATTATTACTAAAAAACAATTATTTGTCTGAGGGTGAGTTGGTAGAATGGCTGGTATTTAATAAAAATGAATAAAGGACAAAATTGGAAATTTAGTGGAAATTTCCATCTGGCACAATTTTAATGAGGTATGGAAGCAGGGGGATAAGAGCATGTCATATATTTCTCTTAAAATGGATGTCCATTTAAAAGAAGTAGTGTGCTGAAATTTGATGAGAGTTTTGGGGAAATATTTAGATCATTTCCATGGAGCCCCTGATGTTCCAAGGGACTGTTAATCCCTCTGAAACTTTTAATGCCTTAATATGTTCTGCAAATACTTTCTGAGTAAACACTAGGAATGAATAAATTGAATTTTAAAGCGAATTCTTCATTTTATTCACAGTTGTCACGCATGCCATTTCAAATACCACTCTGGCAGACAAAGCTCTAATTTGAGAGAAACACCAGTTCCACCTAATATAATGAAATCAGCAGGACTCAAGCCTCTCCACAGTCTCCTCATTTGCTCTGCTAACAAAGGCTTTGCTGTTGTTCAGGAAGCACTCATATTCCCCCAGAATGTGTCAAGTTCTTTGCTGAGCATGAGGGGTGCAAAGGCATGTATGCCACTGAAGCCTCTCCTTGGAGGAGCTCACAGTCTAGAGATGCTGAGAGATTTATCTGAAGTCCTAATTCTGAGCTTAGAAAGAATTTGAGGGTAGATTAATCAGGAACATCCTGTGAACAGTTACTTAGCTTTGATTACCCATTTCTTGAATCTTTCCCTTTCTTGAATATATTGTCTTGGACTGTGAATCCCATAGATTTTTATGTAGCTCTTTCTGGCACAGAAAAAAACACTTGAAGTCCAAAGGATGGTCCTTCCTTTCTTCATGTTTCCCAGTGGGATGCTCTGCATCTTGGGGATGTTTATAGATTTTCTCCTCACCGAGTGTTCCCTCCATATTTAAAAACATTTGCAGCTGCTAAGGACTGAAACGTGTTCCTTAAAAATTCAATTGTTGAAGTCTTAACATAGTACCTTAGAATATCAGTGTTTGGAGATAGAGTCTTTAAAGTGGTAATTAAGGCTAAATGAGGGAGTATGAGTGGGCCATCATTCTTATAAGGACTGGTGTCCTTATAAAAAGAGAAAGAGGCATCAGGGATGTACATGCACAGAGAAAATGCCTGTGAAGACACAGAAGATAGTCATCTGCAAGCCAAAGAAAGAGGCCTCAGGATAAACCAAACCTTCCAACACCTTGATCGTGGACTTCCAGCATCCAGGACTTTGAGAAAATAAATTTCTGCTGTTTAAGCCACACATCTGTGGTATTTTGTTATAGCAGCCTGTATTAGTTCATTTGCACACTGCTATAAAGAACTGCCCAAGACTGGATAATTTACAAAGAAAAGAGGTTGAATTGACTCAGAGTTCCACATAGTTGGGGAGGCCTCAGGAAACTTGATAATCATGGCAGAAGGGGAAACAGGCATGTCTTACATGGTGTCAGGTGAGAGAAAGTGTGCAAGAGAGAACGGGGAAGACTACCTTATAAAACCATCAGATCTTGTGAGAACTCACTGTCATGAGAACAGCATGGGGAAACTGGCCCCCCAGATCCAGTCACCTCCCACCAAGTCTGTTCCTTGACACATGGGGATCATTGGGATTACAATTCAGGATGAGATTTGGGTGGGGACACAGAGCCAAACCATATCACAACCCAAGAAGACTAATACAATAGCTCCTTGTGCTTTATTTTTGGTAAAGATGCCAAATTGAACAGTTATCCCCAAATTCTCCTCCAGATTCTGCACATGGTTCCTCCTGGCCCCCAACCACTTGTCCCTGTCTCTATAACCAATATTTTAAAACCTTTCCCTTAGCCTTGCCATAAAATTTGAAAAAATTTAAGGCCTTAGAAGAAGAGAAATCCCATTTTTCTACTTGGACCTTGCAAATAGCAATTGTAAGAAAAGGCTTGATTGTCATATTGTTCTCTCCCCAAGGTGCAGGAATGGGGAACTGGCCTGAGAGGTAATGGGGAGTCCCACAGTGATGTTCAAATCTCAGAATGCGCTAAAGAAAGCATACTAATGAGATCTAGTGGTCTGTCCCTGTCTGTCTTCACTGGGGCAGTAGTGAGTTAACTTCTTAAAATCCCAAGCATTGGAAGTATACCTGCAGGAACTCCATAAAGACAGGTACATTCTAAGGCAGAAACACTAATGGGAGTTCAAATTAAAGAAATGACATGTTATTGGATTTCTTAAAAAGGGAAATAACACTCAGGAACATTAAATGATTTAATTATGCCTGAAAGAGCTTTTTTGAGCTAAAAATGCAGCAAAAGCAAAGTGTGTCAGGATGTAAGTTTGAGAAAGCAGACATAGGAAAAGATCTTGAAACCAAAGAATGCAAAGTGTGGAATCACCCACCTCCATATGGGGGGCAGTGGGGACCCTCCATTAACATCCATTTTGCTTTTTCTAGGATGAGAAGCTGGGAGAACTGAACAGTAATTTTATGTGTTATCGCAGCTTAACAACCACTAGTGGGAAGAAACACTTTGGGTCTTAAGATTCTTTCACATAATAATTCTCAAATATATTAATGTATATGTTAACATATAGTGTTAAAAGCAATCAATAGTTATTCTGTTTTTTTTAAAAGTCACATACATGAAAAATACCCACTATCAGAATCAACAGATTATTGATATGGTAATAAATATTTTATGTCATTAAAGCCTGAAAGATTGTACACATATATCTAAAAAACTGTTTTATATGTATATATATGTGTGTGTTTGTGTATATATGTATGTGTGTATATATATGAATATATATATCTGTGTGTATATGTATGTGTGTGTATATACAGTGTATATATGTGTGTGTGTGTGTGTGTCTGTATGTATATGTATATATGTATGAATTGAAACACTCCATATATACCAGTTACTTACTATATTCTAACTTTGGAAAAAGGTTACCTGCATGTTTACCTCCAAATGTGTTTCTAGTGAAACTTGCATTATGAATGGACTCTGCAATTTGAATGGGTTCTTTAACCACTTCTGTGTCCTCAGGTTTCAGTTGTAAACTTTAAACAGATTACAAAATGCTCTATGTGGAAAGAGAGGCAAAGTCTCTTCTACTGAACAGTTCCTGGTATGGTGTGAATTTGCTTTTATGGTGCCAATTAGTGTCTGACTTGTCTTTTTGCCATGCAATGAATTAAAAATGCATGATTTGGATGCTGGAAAGAGAATCAGTTTCTGGATAGAAACCCCTGGACACTGCCATTCTTCCAGTTGATCTTTTTGCCCTCCTTGTGTTGGCAAGTACTGACTCTGTTGCCTACCACTCACATCTTTCCCTAACAGATGGTTCTTTTTACTAGTCGAGATCCAATCTGGTGATTTACTTTAATTTGCTTTGCCCTAAAGAAAACCCACGACAGACAGCTAGCACAGCTTCCTGAAGCAAAATTTTGCAAAGAAAAAGTTAAGTAGACGCATGCTATCTAGACCGTGTTCCATTTTATGCACCCCATAAATCAGAATATTTGTCAACAACAATTAAAATGTAGTTTCCCTGGTAATAAACATTACAGGGAAGAACAAATCAAGTTTCATTTATTCTGTCAGAAATGTAAGGAGAGAGCTTCGTATTATTTTGTGGATAATCTCTGAGGAGTAAACTAAGCACAATTACATTCTCGATTTTAATTAAAACTCTGGGTACCTTTCAAGTTCCGTTAGGGAGATGTCCTGGGCCTGCTTAGCTGAGATCTGCACTGTGAAGTTAATTTGACAGATAACATATTTTTCATGAGGTAACTGTCTCAGGAAGCCATTAGTAGGAGCAGCCTCTTGAGGGCCTGTGGGGGCCACAAAAAAGTAATGACTTCTCCTGAAGCAGCAACTTCACCAGGAAGTACATCTGCATAACAATCCCCAAAGCCCTCCCAATAATGTCATTAAGCTGGAAAAATCAAAGGAAAAGGCGCCCAAAAGATGCTGTTAAAAATGTGTCATTACTCACAGTCCACAGAACAACAATAGCATTGAACCATGGAATCATTTGAATCACAGTAAAAGTGAAACCACCCCAAACTCCTGCGAAGGTAATGGCGGCAGAGATTATGAGCTGATACTGTGTCCCTGGGAAGGCTGTGGAGAAGGACCTGTGTTCCTGCTTCTGTGAGGGCCTTGTTCTTTGGGGATGGGTCAGTCTACACTCTTAGACATTTGTTTTATTTGCTACAGGTTGGCTTATAATCTGATTTCTACTTCGCCTGTGTGTTGTTATTTTTTTTCCTACAACATAACTACAAACCAGGCCAGAATCTGGCTACATGATTTAATGTACAGGTAATACATTGTTGTACTTTTTGATAGTGTCACAGGCTCTGCATTCTGACTGAAAGGTGTTTCAACTTATTTCTGCAAATTAATAAGCAGAACTGCAATGCGGGTGCTGGTGGTGTGAGCCCTGTTGGCCAAGGGAGGGGGCTGCATGGTCTAAGGAAGGAACCACCCACATGACCCCCCTTTCTGATCCTCTTCACAACCCTCCTCCCCACTCATCCTAACCAGGATTTTCCCACAGCTGAGTCTAAAAAGTATATTCTCCAGGTCACTTCCTAACATCGAAGGAAGCCTGGCATGCTGTCTGCCCTAGGAGACCACCTTGTCCAGCTGCTTTGTGAATTCACCGTGGGTGGGGCTAAAGCAGGAGAAATGACTGAGCCTTTTTGGGTCTCTCCAGCCATGTATAATCAACGCCACCTTGACTTTGAGGAGAATTTGATTTATACTTCCATTCTGGAACTTTCTACGTCCAAGCAAGTATTATCCCAGGCAATGCAATGCTGTATAATTGGACACGGTTAACATTGATGGGAAATAGGCTCTGTGCTGGGTGCTGGGTGCTGGGTGATATGCCCTTTGTACAGTGATGTCGTTTTATCCTCATGGCACTCATAGGAGGCCAGGTCTATTATTGACTTTATTTATAGTTGAGGAAACTGAGGCAGAGAGATGTTTTGCCATGTGTTCAAAGTCCTCCAGCTTGTGAGTCAAGCAGCAAAGACTCAAATCCTGACCCTGGGCTCAGAGCTTATAACCACCATGCATGCTGTCATTGGTGTAACAAGATACTTGCATTGTGGCTTAGGATGGTCTTAAACTTCTGGCTTCAAGTACTTTTCCTGCCTCGGCCTCGGCATTTTGGGACAAAATGCTGTGACTGTAGTGGTGAGCCATAGCACCCAGCCATAAACCATCTTTAATACTCATCATAATTTTCTAAAGAGGTGAGTATTGTACACCCCGCTTTTCAGATGAGGAAACTGAAATTCAGTGAGTTGAAGCAGGTTGCCCAGAGTAACACAATAACTGAATGACAAAACCAGATACCAATACAGTGACAAAAGCAGCAGTCCAGCCCAAGCCATTCCAAAGTCCATGCCATGTGTTGAACTGAAGCATGGAGTAGAGCAGCTGCAGTTTTGGATTATGTAGCAAAAACTAAGAGAAGCATTGAGAAATAGTAGGCTAGGATTGGGAGATGAACTGGAAAGGCAGGACCCCATTTTATAACAGGTACGTGGCTAACAGGTACCCCCCGCCTCAAGGAGAAAGGGGCAGTGTCTTATTCATTTCTTTATCCCCAATATACTTCCAGCATAGGGGTTCAGAGAGCAGGAGCTCAATCATCACCTATTGAATATGAGCCCAGGAGGCTGGACCGCAAACTCTAGCCCATGATGATTCTGTTACCCCAAGCTTTGGAGTTGGCCCTCATTCCTAATTTATTTCTCACTTTGCTGCCAAAATTCCAATAAGGACTTTTTGAGCACAAAATCATTTCTCTCGCTAACTTTTCCAAGTTTCTACAGGTGTATTTATGTTACTATTCACCCAGGACTTATTTTGCAAGTATGGGAATCCTCATTGAAGTTGGCACTTATTCTCTGAGTAGGTGCTGAGCAGGGTAAAAACAAATAAATATAACAAACAAAGCTCAGTTAGACTTGATTCTATTCAGGCCACACACACTAATCATCGTCAATGTTTTGTATGTTTTCCTGGGTAACTTCTGTCTGGCAGATTTTGTCTGTTAAAGAATATGAGATCAGATATTAAGATGGGTAGGTATTAATGCTTATCCTAGGTATTCATGCACAAGAATTTCCTTTCACTTGCTATTGTTCTCAAATTAACCAAGTCTTAGGAAGTAGCAAAAGCTGCACAGAGCCAACGGCAGGATAGTTCTACAGAACAATATCTAGGCTGGGGTTCTGAAAGATTTCACCAACTTCTGGAACTATTGCAAAGGACTTTATTCCTTCTGGGGATCCTACTTTGGATTTATTAATGCCAGGAAATCAAATGACTTGAAGCAGTTAATGCAATTCCTCTCAATATCTCTCTGAGACTGTTTTCTCACTTGTAAAATGGGTGCAGCAGTCTATCTTCAATGTTATAAGAATGAAATGTAACATTCATGATAAAAATAGCTCATATTATTTTATGATATACTATCTAGCTATTAACTAGCTTCCTGCCTGCCTACCTACCTACCTATCTACCTATCTAATTATAACCCTCACAACATCCTGTGAGGTAGAAATTATTTTATACTTGAATGGGAGAGACAATTAACAGAATTACTAAGATCTTGTGGTAAGGAAGATCTGTGAGGTCCCAGGCCATCTGGCTCTGGAGCCTGTGAGGCCTTTCTAGGCCTAAGGCAGTGTTAGGAACAGAGTAGCATCTGACAAATCTAATTCTGCATGTTTTGTCCTGCAAAGCCAGACCTAAGAATCAAGAAGGATAAGAAGAGCATGCAATTACTAGTGCCATGTTGTGACTTTATGATCTCCACTTTGGCTTATGTTACTCAGTAATAGCGACAAGAGCATCGGTGGGTAACCATGTCTACCCCTTGCTGAACCTCTGCTGGTATTGGGTAGCTTTTTATCAGATGAAATAATGTCTCATCCTAGCATTTGGAGAAGCCCAGTGTGTCTCTTAGGGCAGAGGGTATAAAATAGAGACAAACAGTCTAGGCAGACATGGTGTGCCAGGCAGCCATTATAGATGATATCATTGTCCTCAGTAGAGTATTGGTTGGACTTGAAAAATTCCCTACTTTCTTGCTACATGCAATTCAGGTTTGCCATTTAACCTCTGCAATGTTAATCTGTATAGCCACAGGATATCTTCAGTCACAAGAGTACAAATCTCTGGTCTAGAAGGTCAAAAACCACATCACCATCACTCCAGATTGCTCCTCCAGCATCCCTCCCCCGCCATGCCGGCTCCTCAGCCCCCATCACTTCAAATCCCCTGGAGAAATAGAACATACAGTCATTCAAAAACTATGTATCATTGCAAAGGTCAAAGCAGTAAACTCCAATTCAACAGAATCTAAGAAGGATTACAATTCTGATCCCCCTGTCTGGTGACAAACGTCATTTTGGAGGGGAAGAAAGCAGCATGCCATCAATCAACTCTGGGAGAGAGGGCAGGAGGAGTCATGAACTTAACTATTCAGGTCCCAGAAGAACTCGGGAAATCTCCTAAGGACATGCTGTGAGCTGATAAGGCAGCAGCTCGGGCAGAGTTGTTTTCTTTCTTTTTATTTATTTATTAATTTTTTTTTTTTGGTCTCAGACCAATGTTAGCACAAAGCCTGGCAGTAGCTAATGAGCCTCTTTGAAATGATTTGCTTGCATTGTGGAAAAAAGTTTACTGGTGGATGGAATGCCATCTCCATTTCTGAACAGAGATGAAAAAGTACTGTTGCATAATAGGTGTAAAAGATAGAACTGAAAGTTAAGCAGAGATTCTAATGCCCACCATGAATGTGGGCTGAAATTTAAAAATTAACAGACTAACCATCATGGCTCTTTTGTGGGGCATGCTGACTGTTCATTCATATATATGCAAATAGAGGAAATACTTTAAATAATTCCCTATGTAACCTGAGGGTGCGCCTATCCCTATAAAAAGTGACGAGAACTCTATTAAGAAAGAAATCATGAAAAAAATAACGTATCACCACACTTTCATGAAACATTGCAAATTCGTATTACATTTGAGGTGTGAGGCAAATGAGAATTTTGTAACATTAGGTTCATCGCTCATGCAGAATGAGGGTGGGATGTGAAACTCAGGGACAAAACAATGTGGGGATGATGGCTTAAAGAGGAAGTTATTTGTAGCTGCTAATTTTCTGTCTGAAGTCTGAAGGAAAATTGGGGTGTGTCAAAAGTTTTCGCAAAAAGTGGAAGAGGTTTTAAGCAGATGAATTTATAGTTTTTTGGATGGATCAGAACTCATTATTCAGGTTCTTGCTGTTCAAATCGAGGTCTTTGGACCAGTGGCAGCTGCTCTACAAAAGAGCTTGTTAGAAATGGGGCTCCTTGGGCCAGCTCCACAGAATCAAAATCTGCATTTTTAACAACATCTCCAGGTGACTTGTGTGCACATTAAGGCATGGAGAAGCACTGATGTAGCCTAGTGCTGTCTATTGAAGTGGCTAGATTTTTTCACCATTTTCTCCCATGATTTGTTTGCCCAATCCACCACACAGTAAAATTGCAAAGTGAACTAAAGCCCATATTATCTTATGACATAATATGATAATATCGTAAGATGGAGGACAAAGGCTTAGGCTAACTTAAGAATTTTCCCTTGACCTTCCTTGTACGATTTTTTTACCCCATGTGTTTGTAAATCTAGACATAAATAGAAATTGCATTGTCAAAACACAGAGGCCACAGCAAGTGTCAGTGATGGTCTGTGGAATCCTGCTAATTGTACAAAAGACTAATTAGGATCATTCTGACTGGAAGGCTGGTGAACACCTATACGGCAGGAAAGGTCCTTGGAATGTGTATCTTTCCAAATAAGAAAATATAATTAAAATTTGAACTATTAGATGAACTGTCAAGAACATAATTCTTTCTTTCTCTCTCTGGCTCTCCTTAATGTAGCAGGTTAGGGTGCATTAAAAGCCAAATTCAGAAATCAGATGTATATGGTGTTTCTGGCTTGGGGTTTCTCCAATAAAAGGGGTTTTCCAAGTTACTGTCTCTTTTAACAAATAGATTTTCTGAATCCTGAGATTATTATAAGCATATGGAGAATGTGGTGTGCCTGTGGTGAAGTGCTAAGAGTAAATTTTTGTTAAGAGTCTCTAATTTGCTTACAAGCTGATTTTTAAAAAATAGATTATTCTAGAGACTCTCTCACTCAGATGATAGAAAATTTGATTAAATAATCCATACTGGGCGGGGCGCAGTGGCTCACGCTTATAATCCCAGCCCTTTGGGAGGCTGAGGTTGGTGGATCACAAGGTCAAGAGATCGAGACCATCCTGGTCAACATGGTGAAACCCCGTCTCTACTAAAAATACAAAAAATTAGCTGGGTGTGGCATGTGCCTGTAATCCCAGCTACTCAGGAGGCTGAGGCAGGAGAATTGCTTGAACCCAGGAGTTGGAGGTTGCAGTGAGCCGAGATCGCGCCATTGCAGCCTGGGTAACGAGTGAAACTCCGTCTCAAAAAAAAAAAAAAAAAAGAAGAAAATTCCATACTGGCACCAACATGGTATTCATGTAAATCTCTTTGGCCCTGTGGATATTCTTATTTATAAAAATTTGGACATTCAAGAGTGTTCTTGTCTGTGATCTAAAAACTAGCCTCAGGCTATAGCTAAGAAGAACCCCAAAAGTGAATAAATGAGAAAAAGATGGAAAAAGGTGGTATAAAGAGGAAGGAAAGAAAAATGATGTAAATAAGATGGCTTTTAAAATGTATTTATATTTTCAATTATTTATTAAGGGCCCACTGTTCCAGATACTCTGCTAGACATTGAGGATATTATAATACATGAAAGACATCATGGTCCTCACCCTCATGGAGGTAATAGTCTTGAGCGGTGATAGGAACCAATCAGTAAAGTATATATCAAGTATAACATGTAGTTCTGCATTCTGCACTGACTTTGCACCTAGTCCTCTGGGGAATGCCACGGAAACCTGTAAAGCCTCTTGAGAGGCATTCAGTTGCCCAGAGTTTGTCTCATCTACTTTTTTCCCCCTTTCTTTGCTTCCCAGCATCTGTTTTTCTGTTTTATTTTTAAACAGCACCCCTTTTAAACTTTGGGTAATTACAATTTACTTATCAGATAAGGTTTGTTCATCAGGGCCCTGATTTCTCTTACAGGGTGGACACAGACCAAAGCACAGGTAATTGTATGGTTTATCTCTGGAATCTGAATCCTGAGAAAAATAGAACAACGTCCAAAATGCTGATTTTCCCCCAACAATGGCAGCCTGAGGGGTTAGTTCTCAGGTGCTAGAACTGGACTCCCAGAGCTTCCATGGTTTCTGGCTTTTTCAAGCCAAGTCCTTCATCTGGGAGTTACTCTCTTACTCTGAAATAAAATCATTTTTGCTTAAGGTAGCAGAATTCATTTTTGTTTATTGTAACTAAATAACATGATCAGATAAGGACATTAGTACCAAAAGGGGGGAAATAGTTTTGTCATAGCACAGAAAAGTATACTACAAATATAGTCACAGCCCTCAAGTAGTATACTATTAATCTAGAGATGTTCTAGTTATGCTGAAAACTTAGTTTGCCAGAATTAGCTCTACAAGTACTAATATTAAAACTCTTCTCTTACCTTTCTTATTTCCATAGTCAATTTCCATAGGATTTCAGAGATACATGAACTCGAAAAGGATTTTAATAAGATTATTTTTAAGAAAGAGAATGTACATGTACCTTTTTATTTTTGGTTCTGGAACTATTTTGTGAAGATTTATAGGAAAAAGGCTGCCTTTGGCACACACATTTTGCCAACTGCAACAAGGATTATCAGAGGAATAAACAAGATCTCCCATTCAGCCTGTGGCTTCTGGGTGATGGCTCACCTATGAGAGACTTAAAAAACAGAATTATTTTCAAGATTCTTCAGCCAGTAAATAATATTTCATACAGAGAGATTTCAGTCACACAAGTGCATCTGTCTTGATAACTCTATTTGTAGATAGTGAAATTATCAATGTTTATCAGGGGTAAAAGAGTAGCAAGTCCATTCTGTATCTTACTATCTGAAAAAATTCTATTTTTCTAGCAAAAATGTCTGACAAGCAAATCGCATATAATGACATATATCAGTATCACTGCACACTCTCTATTTCTAGACAATTTAAATCAGATTTGAGCAGGGAAAACTGGATGCTGATGAGAATATATAAGTCAGTGCTTTTCAACAATAAGCTTTACTTTACGTCTGCAAAGGTACATAGTTATTAAAGAACAGTTAGCCAGGAACATTGTCCAAAGTTAATGCGTTGCTTCAGGTGTGCATATCTATGTCTATTGCACTGTTGATAAGAGCCATCTGCTTGGCCTGGGTACTATCTCTTGACAGGCTTCCATCTCTATTTCTTGTCCTCTGTGGTAATCAAACTGAGTTGCTTTGTTTATTTTTTGTTTTTTAAATTTATTAAAAATTTTTTTGGTTATTGGGAAACATGGTATTTGGTTACATGAATAAGTTCTTTAGTGGTGGTCTGTGAGATTTTGGTGTACCCATCTCTTGAGCAGTATATGCTGAACCCAATTTGTAGTCTTTTACCCCTTACCCTCTTCCCACCTTTTCCCAAGGAGTCTCCAAAGTCCACTGTGTCATTTTTATGCCTTTGCATCCTCATAGCTTAGCTCCCACTTATGAGCGAGAACATACGATGTTTGTTTTTCGATTCCTGAGTTACTTCACTTAGAATAATCATCTACAATCCCATCCAGGTTGCTGTTAGAGCCATAAATTCATTCCTTTTTATAACTGAGTAGTTTCCATTGTTTATATATACCAGTTTCTTTATTCACTCGTTGATTGATGGGCATTTGGATTGGTTCTGCATTTTTGTAATTGTGAATTGTGCTGCTATAAACATGTGTGTGCAAGTGTCTTTTTTGTATGATGACTTCTTTTCCTTTCGGACAATACCCAGTAGTGGGATTGTTGGATCAAATCATGGTTCTACGTTTAGTTCTTTTATTTTTTAATGTTTTGATTATGGCTATTCTTGTTGCTTTCAAGGCATGATGTTCCTTCTTATGTAGTGGGATGCCTTACCTGGGAATGTCATGCCTGAGATTAAATGTGTGACCACCCCCTGCAGCTACACAAGTTGACTGTTAGGGATCCGTAGTGAATTCTTATGCTTTTAGGTTGCCTCAACATCCATTATGAATACAGATTTAACTTTCTCATACCAGAAACAGGCCTCAGTCATTCTTGACAGTTTCCATTTTTATACCACCCACCAAGTGGCTCAAGCCAGTTGCCAGACATAAGAACTTAGAGGTATCTTTCCTGCCTAGCAGACTGGGCTCCTCACTTTTACCATCTCACCCTTTAAAAGGACCATTCAGGCATTTGCTCAAAAACTTAAAATCACCTACGTCCTATTCTCTTATATACACACCTAGCTGTCTTTCTCTTCTTGATTCTTCCTTCCTGCCTCACGTGACCTGGGGACAGAGGATTGCCCTTCTGACTCATGGTGCCCTCTCTGCCTAGGATTTGTGACTAATAAATCTTTGAACATATTCCATATTGTGGTATTTTATTGCATTTGCACTTTCAATCTGAAGAACCAGAAGCTGCCTCAGACCAGGTTTTCCCTGGGACTCTGGAAAGAATATAAGGTCAGGTTTCTAGCACTAGAGCAATGGTCAGACAAGAGCCTGAAGAGCATCTGCTAGTATAAACAAGTTTCCCAAATGAGAGACCTCTGGCCACAGGTTGGACAGTTAGGCATTAAGCCATCTGCCTGGTATACCAGAAGTATCCCATGAAAGGAACACTGTAGACACACATCCAGCTCCCCTGTATTTCCTGTTAGGACAGGGCTGCTAGCTGCTCTGTTACTAAACCCCAGTTTAGCTGAGGGATCTGAAAACAGGCTCAGATTACCCTAAGGCTGAACATCACATTGTAATTACTAATTTTAGCTCTTTTCGCAAAGGTAGCTTTGGACACCTTATAAACACTGAGAGCTTCTCTTGGTGGCCTCACATAGGAAAAGTAGCTTGAATGATCAGAACAGAAGAAGGTAAAGAGACTTTTTATATTTTGAGTGGCAGGGAGGGAGGTCTCATCCCTTGGCAGTTGTAGGGATGGGTTAGGTCTCATCCCCTTGTGGGAGAGGGATGAATTTAGGTGTTCTTGCACTAACTTGTGCCCTAGGAAGAAAGAATTATGTAAACTGAAAAAGCTGTTCACTAGAGTTACAACCTTGGAGTATTAATGGAATGGGGCCACAGAAACTGGCCATGGTATCACATGGAATAGACATGAGCCCATGACTTGTGGGACTTTGCGAGTATGAGCATTAGCATTGACAGCTGTGGTGTGAGAAACAGTGGCACTGGTCAATGGTGACCCGCAGAGTCCTCTGCATCCCTGAAGAAGAAAGAGAAGTGATTTACCTTTGGAAGTTCTAGGGAGTCCCTAGACAATTGGCAAGGACACCTGGACAGGAAAATACTGACCTTCCTGCCTGTATGGCAGGGGGTAACTCAAATACTTATATTGGCAACAAGGAAAGAAATGTGATTTTGCTTGTACTGTTATTTTTGGAGCATTTCTTACCAGTGACATTTCACATTACAAGTTATAACTTATATGTTCTTTCAGGTAGTCAGAAGCTTTTTAATATCTTTATGACAATCATACTATATATTGTAGATATTTGATTAAAATAACATGCTGCTTAATTATATAATAATAAAGTTATGACTCTGTAGTCAGTTTAGAATTGGGTTCTATCCTTTCATTCGTCTTCTTAATGACTAACATGATATTGGCAAGAGAAGGAATTCAACTTTGGCCAAGATGAACTGTTTTTAAGCATTATATTCTTACCAACTATGTATCATTCATTGGTTGAGTCAGTTATTCATTGATCAACACTTATTGAACACTGAGCATACATCAAACACTGTAGGATGTATAAATTTTCAAATATAAAGACGATGTGATACATTTTCTTCCAAAACTTCAGATTATTAGGATACAGTGTCATCTAAATAAAAAATTATGTTACATAGTGGTCAGTGCTTCAATAGAGGCACCTTCAACATGCTGTGGGAAGAAATAGGACTGAAAAACAAACACTGGATGTTAGGGGAAAAGCTTCACAGGAGAGGTGAAATTTTAGCTCAGTTTTTTTTCCAAGATGAGAAGTTGTTTACCAGGTGGATGAAGAAAAGGGCAGGTCAGACTAAGGGACAGAGTTAATGGGTATAAAATGACTGTAAAGCAAAATCTAGTCACTACAGCCAGTGGGGCGGGGGGTTTGATGGTGCAGCACAGAGATGTGTCCATGTGGATATGTCAATGTTGGCAATGGCAGAACAACATTCATAAACTGTTCTGTCCAGAAAGGTCCATTGCCACGGAGTCTAAGTGGACAACAAAACTTACAACTCAGGAGGAAGTAGAAGGCATTTCTCTGTTGTTTAGCAGGTTTAGTGCTCAGAGTGAGGAGGAAAAAGAAAGGTGTATTCCCTCACCTTCCCAAGTGTGCACTGATCTGTTTAGTCACTAACAGCAACAAACATGGCTATAGCCAGTTCAATAAGCAGTACATACAAGTGTTACTGAAGAGAGCCGTCGGAACCAGAAGAAGACAACTAATAATTGCAGTCAATGAAACACCTTCCAACAATGTGATCTGAAATTTACTGAAGATGCTTATAAAGGAGGGTCCTAAAATGTGTGTTTTGAAAGACCATTTCAGGTGAGATTGAATATGGCAATGTTGGTAGAAAGATTGTTGGATGTTACTTCAACAGTTCAAGCAAGAGATAATTTAGACTTGCTAAGGGGGTAGTAATGAAAACCAAAGGACGAGAAAGTTTCACGTAATGGAATTAATATTTGTGAAGGAGAATAAAAAGGAATTGGTGAATACTGGAGAGTAAACAAACAAAAAGCTCGATGAACAAACAGGAACTGAAGTTTTTAACCTGAGAAACCAGGAAGATATCAGTGCCATTAAATTATTTGAGGAAAACAACAGGAGAAGCAGGTTTTGGAAATCAAAGGAAAAAGTTTAGTTTTGGCTTGTTTAGACAGATTTTTCAAATATAATTGACACCAGTATTATATAGAAAGCAGATTGAAACCTCTATCATAAAAGTAATTTTATTTAAGGACTGGAGGAACACTAATCAAATTCAGTTTTCCTTTTGAAAATAAAGAAATATGCTTAACCACTTTGATATGTATCCTTTCATTTACATCGCTTACTTGAAGAAGAATTTACTGAGGTCATGGTCTATACTAGGTGTCGTATTAGGAGATGAACAAGGCAAGAGGTTTGTAATCTGTAATGGTCTTAAAACCACAAGAAGACAGGAAGAACTTAGAAACAGCAAGATATAAAGGGGACACAGAGGAGGGGAAGTGGCCAACTTGGCATTGAGCTGAGTGTCAATGAAAGCATAATGTTTCCACAGGTAAAAATGGAGGAGAAAGGGCACTCAGAGACCCATTTTCCTAAATTTTTGACTCTCTTACTAAATGTTAATATTTAATCTTCCTAAATGAAAGTACAGTCTTCACATGGCAGCCATGGGGGATTGTTTCCAGAACACTCTCCTGATACCAAAATCCTCACATCCCCGAATCTCTGATGTAAAATGGTGTAATATTTGCATTTAACCTATGCATATCCTCCCATATACTTTAAATAATTTCCAGATTCCTTATAATACCTAATATAATATAAATATTATATAAATAGTTGTCATGTGGTATTATTTAGGTGCTAGTGAGAAAAAAATACTTTGTGCATGTTTAGCACAAATGAAATTAAAAATATTTTTGATTCAGAGTTGTATGAATCCATAGATACAAAGCCCACAAATTCAGGGGCAGACTATAATTAATATTCTTCAGAATGTTACGATCCAAAAGAAATCTGTTTTGTTCATGAAATCTGTTTTGTTCACTGTTGTATCCCTACCTCCTAGAAAAGTACCAAACACAGAGTAGATTTCTAAAAATACTTTAGTGAAGAAGCAATGTATTAGTCCATTTTCATGCTGCTGATAAAGATATACCAGAGACTGGGAAATTTACAAAAGAAAGAGGTTCAAAGGACTTACAGTTCATATGGCTGGAGAGGGCTCACCATCATGCTGAAAGGCAAGGAGGAGCAAGTCCATATCTTACATGGATGGTGGCAGGCAAAGAGAGAGCTTGGGCAGGAAACCTCCCTTTTTAAAAACCATTGTATTTCAAGAGACTTACTATCACAACAGCATGGGAAAGACCTGCCCCCACGATTCAGTTACTTCCATCAGGTTCCTCTTGTGACATGTGAGAATTGTGGGAGTTACAAGTCAAGATGAGATTTGGGTGAGGACACTGCCAAACCATATCATTCCTTCCCTAGCTCTTCCCAAATTTCATATTCTCATGTTTCAAAACCAATCATGCTTTCCCAACAGTTCCCCAGAGTCTTAACTCATTTCTACATTAACTCAAAAGTGCACAGTCCAAAGTCTTATCTGAGACAAGGCAGTTCCCTTCCACTTATGAGCCTGTAAAACCAAGCTTGTAAAGGCAAGCTAGTTACTTCCAAGATACAATGGAGGTATAGGTGTTGGGTAAATACAGCCATTCCAAATGGGAGAAATTGGATATAACAAAGAGTTTATAGGCCTCATCCAAGTCCAAAATCCAGCAGGGCAATCAAATCTTAAAGCTCCAAGATGATCTCCTTTGACTCCATGTCTCACATCCAAGTCATACTGATGCAAAAGTGGGGTTCCCATGGTCTTGGGCAGCTGTGCTCCTGTGGATTTTCAGGGTACAGCCTCCCTCCCCAGCTGCTTTCACTGGCAGGTGTTGAGTGGCTTTTCAAGGTGCATGGTACAAGCTGGTGGATCTACCATTCTGGGGTCTGGAGGACAGTGGCCCTCTTCTCACAGTTCCACTAGGCGGTATCCCAGTAGGGACTCTGTATGGGGGCTTTGACCTCACCTTTTTCTTCTGCATTGCCCTAGAAGGGGTTATTTATGAGAGCCCTGCTCTTGTAGCAAATTTCTGCCTGGACATCCAGGTGTTTCCATACAACCTCTGAAATCTAGGTGGAGGTTTCCAAACTTCAATTCTTGACTTCTGTGCACCTGCAGGATCAACACCATGTGGAGGCTTGGGGCTTGTACCCTCCAAAGCCACAGACCAACCTGTACCTGGGCCCCTTTTAGTCATAGCTAGAGTGGCTGGGATGCAGGGCACCAAAGCCCTAGGCTGTACACAGCACAGGGACCCTGGGTCCAGCTCATGAAACCATTTGTTCTTCCTAGGCCTCTGGACCTGTGATGGGAGGGGCTGCTGTGAAGACCTCTGAGATGCCCTGGAGACATTTTTTCCATTGTTTTGGGGATTAACATTTGGCTCTTCATTACTTATGCAAATTTCTGCAGTTGGCTTGAATTTCTCCTCAGAAAATGGGATTTTCTTTTCTGTCACATTGTCAGGGTGCAAATTTTCTGAACTTTTATTCTCTGCCTCCCTTATAAAGCACCCAAGTTACCTCTTGAATGCCTTGATGCTTAGACATTTCTTCTGCCAGATACCCTAAATCATCTCTCTCAAGTTCAAATTTCCACAAATCTGTAGGGCAGGGGCAAAATGCCTCCAGTCTCTTTGCTAAAATGTAACAAGAGTCAGCTTTGCTCCATTTCCCACAAGTTCCTCATTTCCATCTGAGACCTCCTCAGCTTGGGCCTTATTGTTCATATCACTATCAGCATTTTGGTTGAAGTCATTCAACAAGTCTCTAGGAAGTTCCAAACCCACATTTTCCTGTCTTCCGAGCCCTCTAAATTGTTCCAACCTCTGCTTGATACCCAGTTCCAGAGTTGCTTCTACATTTTCAGCAACACCCCTCTCTACGGGTACCAATTTACTGTATTAGTCAATTTTCATAATGCTGATAAAGACATACCTGAGACTGAGCAATTTACAAGAGAAAGAGGTTTAATTGATTTAGAGTCCCACACGGCTGGGGAAACCTCACAATTATGGTAGAAGGCAAGGAGGAGCAAGTCACATCTTACGTGGATGACAGCAGAGAAAGAAAGAGCTTGTGCAGGGAAACTCCCATTTTTAAAACCATCATATCTCATGAGACTTACTATCATAAGAACAGCATGGTAAAGACCTGCCTTTATGATTCAATTACCTCCCATCACGTTTCTCTCACAACACTTGGGAATTGTGGGAGTTCAAGATGAGATTTGGGTGGGGACACAGCCAAACCATATTAAAGAAATAATAAATGGACAAAATGCCTGCCTTTGGTTTCTTTTTAATGCATTTTGTCAGATATCCATTGTGTCCTTTTTTGCAGACATGTATATATCTCCTTTGTTTTTAATGAAATTGACAGAATGTGAAGAATCAAAGAATGTAGATTGTGAATTTTTACTAGTTTTTGTCAACAGGTTTCCAGGGAAATTGTAGTTTTGAGTCTTTTCCATTTTTACATGAAGGGTAATAAAGCCACCATATCTGAATGTCCACTGATGTGTTACCAGCATCTAGCAAGTCGTAGGTCCACAAACAACAGTTGAATAAATGAATAAATTTGTGAATAAAATAATAAATCAACAAATAGAAAAGATCACTGTTTAAAAAAAGTCTTTCTGCTAATGCAGAGAAAAGGGAATACTTACACATTGTTGGTGGGAATGTAAATTAGTGCAACCTCTATGGAAAGCAATGTGGAAATTTTTCAAAGAACTAAAAGTAAAATTACCATTGACTCAGCAATCCCACTACATATTATTTACCCAAAGGAAAAGAAATCATTATATCAAAAAGGTATCTGCACTTGTACATTTAGTGCAGCAGTATTCACAATAGCAAATATATGGAACCAACCTGAGTATCCATCAATAGATGATTGAAGAAAGAAAACGTGGAATAATACTCAGTCACGAAAAAGAATAAAGTTATGTTTTTTGTAGCAACATGAATGGAACTGGAGGTCTTCATCTTAAGTAAGTTAGAAAGTCAACACAGTCTCACTTGTAAGTAGGAACTAAGTGATGTATACACGTGGACATATAGAGTGGAATAGTAGGCACTGGGATGTTGGAGAGTGGGAGGGTAAAAGGGATGAGATATTAGTGGGCACAGTGTACATTATTGGGGTTATGGCTGTGCAAAAAGCTCAGAGTTTACCACTATGCTTCACTTGTACTCCATGAATCTGCAAAATTAAAAATCTTCCTGTGGATTGTCTCAACATCCTTAGTTTTATTCTCCCTAATTGTATTAGAATAGCCATGGAAAGTAATTTTTTTAATGTCCCAAATTTGGAAGAACTCATCAGAAACCTGTCGTAAGCACTATTCAGTGTCAAATATGAAATGTGGGAAGCAGCTATAGAATTCACGTATCTTCATAGTACATGGCGATTCATATTTTTTACTCAAAAGAGGTGAGTTCATTCAAACAATTGGAAAAAATATCATGCTCATTTTTGCTGTGGTCTATCTTTTTGACAGTATAACCCTTGCACTTTGTACCACGCAAGAAAGAACCACATTACTAAGTTTCACATCAACCTTATTCTGTGTAGAAACAATACAATAGATTTTATTACTTCTTTATACATATTCACAACCTATGGCTCAGGTTTTGTTTTGTTTGTGCTTCTTGGAAATCGAAAGGACTAGTCTTTCATCAGAGTTAAGGACAAGAACATTGAATATGCCATTATAGCTTCTCTGCAACAAATATGCTACAGAGAAGGGTAAGCAAATTGTAATCAGTGAGACTAAATTGTTTCTGTTTTATTCAAAATAAAAACAGCTTTTAAATTTTAATGTTAAGTATAATTTATACCTACTGTACAAAATATGAGCAATACAGAAAAGCAAAAGTAAGACAGAAGGTTACTTAGGCCCAGAGAGTATGAGAGTGCCCATTTCTCTGTATGCCTTTACTTATACTGAGTAGTGTCAAATCTTGATTGAGTGCTAATTTAAATCATCCTTGAAAGCAGAAGAAAGCTATCACCTGCAAAATTGCTTACAATCATCTCTGAAAATTATAGAATTTGGTGTTAACATAGCTTAATGCTATAGAGTATATGCATCTTGGGTTTTCTGGAAGGGACCTGACTTCAGTATTTTATCCTGGTGGGGCTGTTAATAGTAATAGTAGCTAATATTTATTGAGCATTTTAAATCTACTTCTAGGTGTGTGAGAAACAATTATTCTTATAATATACATTTTACAAGTGAGGAAACAGAGGCACAGAAAGGTTAAATAACTTTCCCAAAGTCATATAGCTAGGAAACATACATATATTTTTCATTTTATGTCCTATTTTTGGTTAAAAATATGGCTATCATGATTAATGGCTAACATAAAGACAGGAGATGGAGGCTGTGCTTTTTTTGTGCTGGGATAGAGAGAAATATAATCATACAATTATATTGAAAAAGGAATAGCCCCAATCACTAAGAGAGTAATGGTGAAGGTCAGGAGGGGTGGTATAAACCTGAGTATAAGAGCATAAATTTTATTAGTTTTCTATTGCTATTGTAACAAATTTTATGAATTTAGTGGCTGGAAACAACAGGCATTTTTATTTTTACAATTCCTAGGGTTAAAAGTCCAACCAAGGTCTCACTGGCTAAAATCAAAGTGTTGTCAGGGTTATGTCTCCTTCTGGAGGCTCTATGGGGACATCTGTTTCCTTGCCTTTTGCAGCTTCCGGAAGCCACCCACATTACTTGGCTCATTCCTTCCTCCATCTTCAAAGCAAGCTATGATTGTTTGAGTCCTCCTTCCTTCTCATATGACATCACTCTGCACTCCTTTTCTGCCATCTTCTACTTTTAAGTACTTTGTGATGACACTGCTCCCATCCCCTAGTTGATCCAGGATAAGCTGCGTACTTTAAGGTCATCTTATTTACAAACTTAATTCTACTGTAACATATTCACAGGATCCAAGGATATGATGTGTACATCTTTGAGGTGCGATAATTCTGCTTACCACAATATAGATGCTCTTCAAAAAGTTCATGGAAAATGTGTATTGTGAAAAAAGTATACATGAATTTATTTTTTTGCACCAAAATAAACTCCTACTAATTTGTTAATAGATGTCCGAACGGGATCTAGTTTGTGACAATAAGAAGGATAAGACATCAGTTTGAAAAGAGCCCCTATCAGAGCAACATTAAGTCTGCTAAAACTGAAGCAAGAATGACATCAAATTTATGGTGAAATTTGGGTGGCAGATTGGTGAAATCATTGATGCTCTACGAAAAATTTACAGGAAAAATGCATCAAAGAAATCAGCAGTTTACAAGCAGATAACTCATTTTAAGAAGGGTTGAGACAATGTTACAGATGAATCCCACAGTGGCAAACTATCCGCATCAATTTGGGAGGAAAAATTAACCTTGTTCAGGCTCTATTTGAAGAGAACCAACAATTAACAGCGGAAACAATAGGGAACATCAAACCCATCTCAATTGGTTCAGCTTACATAATTCTGACTAAAAAATTAAAGTTGTGCAAACTTTCTTCTTGATGGGTGCTGACGTCATTGAACCCAGATCAGCTGCGTGCAAGAGCAGAGATTTCAAAAGAAATTTTTAAAAAGTGCCATCAAGATCCTAAGGCATTTCTTCAAAGGATTGTTAACAGGAAGAGATAGACCATGGCTTTACCAGTACAATCCCGAAGACAAAGCACAATGAAAGCAATGAGTACCAAGAGGTGGAAGTGCTTCAGTCAAAACAAAAGCAGACTGGTGAAGAGCAAAGGCCATAGAAACAGTTATTTGGGATGCTCACAGCACTTTGCTTATTGACTTTCTGGAGGGCCAAAGAGCAATAGCATCTGCTTATTATGAGAGTGTTTTGAGAAAGCCAGAGCTTTAGCAGAAAAGTGCCAGGGAGAGCTTCACCACAAAGTCCTTCTCCACCACAACAGTGCTTCTGCTCACTCCTCTCATCGAGCGATGGCAGTTTTGTGAGAGTTTCAGTGGAAAACCATTAGGTATCTACCTTACAGTTTTGAGTTGGCCCCTTCTGATTTTTTGTTTCCTAATCTAAAACAATCTTTAAAGGGCACTCATTTTTCTTTAGTTAATAATGTAAAAAAGACTACCCTGACATGGTTAAATTCCAAGGACCCTCAGTTTTTTAAGGACTGATATATTTAGGCTTTGTATTCCCACTCAAATCTCATCTTTAAATGTAATTGCCATAATCCCCAGGTGTCAAGGGAGATACCTAGTGGGAGGTGATTGGTCATGGAAGCAATGTCCCCCATGCTGTTCTTGTGACAGCAAGTAAATTCTCATGAGAGCTGATGGTTTTATGTGTCTGACAGTTCCTTCTTCACACAGTCATGCTCTCTTGCCTGCTGCAATGTAAGACATGCCTCTTACCGTTCTGCCATGATTTTAAGTTTTCCAAGGAACCCCCAGCCATATGGAGCTGTGAGCCAATTAAACCTCTTTCCTTTATAAATTACCCAGTCTTGTGTATTTTCTTATAGCAGTGTGAGAACGAACAAATACAGGGATAGACTAAATGGCTGGTACCATTTCTTACAAAAGTGTCTTGAATTTGATGGAACTTATGTTGAGAAGTAAAATTTATATTTCTATTTTTATCTTTTAATTCTATTTTTTTCATGAACTTCCTGAAGTCCTCTCAGAGGCTCCAAAGTCCCTCCCTCCCTTCCTGTTTCCTTCCTTCCTTCCTTCTTTCCTTCCTTCCTTCCTTCTTTCTTTCCTTCCTTCCTTCCTTTCCTTCCTTCTCTCCTTCCCTCCTCCCTTCTTCTTTCCTTCCCTCCCTCCCTTTCTTCCTTCTTACTTCCCTCCTTCCCTCATTCCATCCTCCCTCCCTTTCTTTTTTTCTTATTTTCTTCCTTATCTATTACAAATACTTATGAGTGCCTCTATGGTTGAAACATGGTTCTAGTGTCTAAGGATATAGCAGAGAACTTAACAAATCAAGTCCCTACCCTCATGGAGCTTATATTCCAGAGAAGGAGATGAATAATAAATACATCTATGACAAGAATCAGGTAATAGAAAGTGTGCTAAAGATAAGGAAAGTAAGGATAGCAGGTGGAGAGTGACAAAGGCCAGGGAATGTGTAGCGATTTTTGGTAGAGGTTACAGAGGGACATTCTGAGAAGGCAACTGTGGAATACAAACCTATGTGAAGTGAGGGGTCTCAGAGGTGAGCATTTCAGGGAGAAGAAATAGTGCAAAGACCATGGCATGAGGAAGATGGGCATTTTGGAGAAACAGCAATGAGGTCAGCATGTCTAGAATAAAGTGAATAAGGAAGGAATTGGTGCGAGATGAGGATACTATGGCAACAGCCAGGTCTTCTAGGGCCTGTGGGCCATGAAATTGAATTTGGTAGATATAGACGTTTCGATTATAGGAATAATTGATCTGACTTGCATTTTGAAAAGCTCATTCTGACTGATGTATAGGTTGCTGCCATTGAAAACATGAGAATGGAAGCAAGACAATGCGGCAAAAAGCACCTGTAGTAATCTAAACAAAATGTAATGCTGCCTTGAACTATGGTGGTGAGTCATAGTGACAAGGTGTCAGATTCAAGACAGAACTCAACATGGGTTGTAGGAGGGTACAAAGAAAAGAGAGAGATCAAGACTGTATCTTATGTTTCAGCTTGAGCAACTGGGTGAATGCTCCTACATTCTAATAGAGATGGTAAACACTGAGAAGGAATAGATTTTGAGGAATGGTGAATTTGAGAGAAATTTTGGACATGTTAGATTTGTCTATTAGGGATCGAAGATGGCAGTTAGATATCCAAGACTGGAGTTTTAGGAAGATATCAGGCTTAGAGATGCAAATTTGGAAGGGAACAGCTTATGGAAGTTCATACACGGAGATCAGGCAAAAGCACTGGAGCATGGAAGAATGAATTGCCCACTGGGTGGTACCAAGAAACCTTTAAGCTTTGTGGTCACTTAGGATAGTACAGGTTAACACAACTGTGTGTTTTCCTGGGCCACATGCATTGGGCAGTGAATGAGGAGGTTGGAAGATGACTGAAACAAAGATCCAGGTGCTTTGGTTTAGAATTCCAATTCCTCACTTCCATGCTATGCCTGGTAGCCTTTCTCAACTCTACTTCTGTGACAATGGAGAAAATAGCAATACTTATTTCTAAGAACTCTTGTGAGGGAGGACAGAGGGGCACAAAGGGCTTAGTCCAGCATCTTGAGCAGAATAAGAGCTTAGTGGTTGGCAGCTGGGATCACAGTCATGGTATTTACTATTGCCATCAACATCAGGATAAGCAACATTGCAATATAGTGTTTCAAAGTATTGAACTTATTTTTTAACGAATAACATGTTTAGAATTTCTATCTCCAGAAAGTCAAATAAAAATGTGAAGTAATTGAGCTTTATATAGATAATAAATCACTCACAAAGTAAATTTTTCGACATCTAGAAATCCTCACTCTTTTATTTTGATTCTTTAACCAGCTCCATATATTTCACATCCCATTTTAATGAATCCTACTGATTTCTATCCTGTCCTCATTCACTTTACCTATTTCCTGTAACATTAGTTACCTTTAGCATCCCTTTTTCAAAATCACTTTTAGATCCTCCCATACAACTCCTTATGCTGAAACAGTTTTACTTTGTAATACCCAACTTTCATAGAGACCCTCTAAATATGAGATGATCAGCAGTTCATTTGCTAAAGATTCTGATATTGGAGTACTAACAAGAAATGGATGAAACACTCAAAATGATGTGGAGAGGGTTTTGTTTTTTGTTTTGCTTTTTTACAAAACAAAAAACAAAGAGATGAGGACCACAAGAGATAGTACAGTAACCCAGGGCTACTAGCTGTGACTGGTAAGATCCCCAGGTTTGAAGAAAGATCAGGGGAAAAAACAATTAATTATTGGTTTTAGCCCAAGAAAACCCCACGGTCCAGGAACCAAGGAAATAACTCTTCTGACCTCATTCTCCTCCCAGCTCCATGCCCCACATCTCCTATCAGGAAGCCTGACTGGCTGACCCAACCAGAAGCTAGTGGGTGCAGAAGTCCACTGATGTGGTCCATCTCACAGGAGGCTGACACTCTTTCAGACAGGGAGAGCATGGGGGAGGATGCAGAGTGCACTTGGAGGGACTCAGTAACTTGATAAAAATAGCTGGCACTCTGCCTGTTTTGAGACTTCTCTACTGAACACCTGCTGTCAATACAAATAACTCCTGTAGGAAGCAGCTCTTTCCATCTTCCCATCCACCCACCTGGAACACCTGGATGGCCATCACTGTGTAACATCAGCCTCCAGCCCTCATTTATCTTTTCTTCTCTTACCTCCATCTCACTTTAAAATAGATTTCTTTAATTAGGCTTCAAGTGAGAATGCTTTACTGAATGTTTCCATTCAAGTAGCTAAATAAATAAAAAAAAAAGCTATAGGAACCTAATATATTCAACTCATCTCATCTCATCCTCACTTGATGTGCTTTATGTTTGAATTACATTGCCTGTGCGTATTACTTTGAGTGTTTCTGGGCCAGGTATGGTATCTCTGAGACTATATTCAGGAGTTAGTGTTCCATAGAAGGTAATGAGAAACAAATGTATCTTAAAGGTATGTCATAAAAAGCTATTTAAAAACATTAGCATCAAGTGCCCTTCTAAAGCCAGTTACTTAAGCAGATGGTGTTTTTAAAGAAACACTGTAGAGTTACTTCAGGCTAGCAATCATCTATAAATTTTTAAATTGCTCTGATCCTACGATTGTTAATATCCCTGATACAGCAACACATTTAAAAAACTGCCTATATATGCAACAGCCATGGTGTTTCAAAAACATTTCCAGACCTCTCTTTCCAGTACTATAGACTCTAAATAAAATGATGGTGTTCTTTTGGGAGGGACCCACTGAGTCCCCAAATGGACAAGAAACAAACACTGTTATTTGGCTCCAAAAGGAAACCAGGAATATTTCTAAGGCTTTTCTAGAATAAGTAAAACTGAGTAAAAACTTGGAGACCAAGTAAAAGACCAAGTAAAAACTTGGTTTTGAGATTGAATTTTGTTTGGAAGAGTGCCCTCCGCCCCTTTGAACAACTGTACGAAGAGGAGAGAGGGAGTGCTACCAAGGATTGCAGAATTAAACAGGTCATCTCCGGGACTGGGGTTGGCTCTGTTGTCAGACAGATGATGTGAGCGATGTGCTCAGGAGAGGAACAGTGATCCATGTGGACACTTCTTCGGTTTCCAGATTCAACCAATGGTGGTGGGAGAAGAATGGCCTTGGAAGCAGGTGGGACTGCCATTCTTGATTCTCTTTTCTAATTATATGAAGTGTGGAAAAAGGATATTGGAAACAGAGACCCAGCTGTGCCCGGTGACAGTTCAAACACAATGAGGACAAAGAACTCCAAACACGAAAGGGAAGCTGTTTTAATCTCAGGTGCCTGCACTCTTCTATCACTATATAAAAAAGAGCAAGCAGAAATAATAGAAGAGAAATAATAAAATGAATGGGTCTCCCTCTTGTCATTTCTTCTGGTACCAAACCTTGAATCAATCACTCAAGAGAAGAAAGCTCACAAGATAAAGTGAGAAAAATGGAGTAAGTCGCTAGCTGTAGAATTTAGAGTGGTAGACTAATTAAATTAGAGTAACTCCTTTTCCTTCTACTATGCAGCCTTGATAGTGAATTTAAAGGATCTATTTGAAAAAAAGGAAATATTATCTCAGGGAGAGAAATGAGGCACAGAGTATAGTATTTGCCCCAAGAAAAGGTAAGTATTTATGTTCTTCCCCTCTCTCATCTTCATCCCTCCTCTTCCCTGTCTCTGCCTGCCTTTCCTTCACACAGTGTTAGAAATAATTCCAGAGCCTGAACAGCTTGTGAGCTGCCCACAAAAGTGTTTGAGGAGCTGGAATCTCAAGGCAATAAAAATAATTCACAGAGTATTCTCTTCATGTGTCATAGACACAGTTTGAAGGACGGAACAAACTTCATACAGTAATATAGATCCACTTTGTCTAGTTTCTTAAGTAGCTAAAGTTTTGCTGATTACATCATGTACTATTTTTAGTAAGACTTCAGTGTAACCATGGAAACTGCTTTTGCTGAAAACTCTCACACTATTTCCTTCGAAATTAGCCATAAAGAAGAAAACCTTTGCAGAACACTAATAAGGAATAAATGAGTTAGATTGAAGGGAGAACTCCCCCCGACAACTTAGCCACAAAAATATTTACATGTATATAGACACTTATACAAATGTGTGGGACACAGTTATCACATACAGTTATATTTGAATGTAAAGTCACTTGAATTTTTGCATTCTTTTTGACTGGTAACAGTCTTAGCACAGGACAAAATGTAGTTTATTACAATGGTCCAGCACTGAATATACATCTGAAGGGAAGCCTGCCCCTGAAGAACCCGGAAACACTGTTTCCTAGCAACAAGAGATATTAGAAAGTTTCATGAGACAATCCTTTTGTCCAATTGGGAACTTGCTGGGGTTTGAGCAGTAGATGTGAAGAGAACAATTCCCCACATCACTTTGAAAAGACTGAACTAGTCCCTCCAACCATTGCCTTGGGATGAAAGATAGTCAGGTGACTGTGCCTGGTAGTGTAATTTAATGCAGTTTCATGGTTCTACCCTTTGGCAGGCAGGATGGTTACCCTAAAAGTGTCCACACTGATCCCTGGAACCTGTGAATATATCACATTATGTGGTTAAAGGGACTTTGCAGATGGAATTAAGGTTATAGACATTAAAATAGGGAGATTGTTCTGGATTATTTATGTGGGCCTCAATTTAATCATGCGAGCCCTTAAAAACAGAGAACTTTTTTGACTAGAGTCAGAAATAAGTGGCAGAGAGAGATAGTAGAGACATTCCAGGTGAAAAGGACTCAATTCACAGTTGATGGCTTGAAGATAGAAGTGGTTGCATGGAAACTATGAGAAGGAAATGAATTGTTTCGACAACCCAAATGAGCCTGGAAGTCCCCCCATAGCTTCCATGGGAGATAAGAGCCCAAGTCAACCGACACCTTGATTTTGGCCCTGTGAGACCCTAAGCAAAGTACCCAGCCAAGCCATCTGGACTTCTGACCTGGAGAACTGTGAGACAGTGAATGGGTGCTGCAAGCTGCCAGGTTTGTGGCACATTTGTTACGACAGCAATAGGAAACCGATACATACTCCAAAACATCTGTGTTGGAAATATCACCTAGTAATGAATCTTCCTTCCTTTTGGTGCAAAAAGGACAAAGAGAAAACTTCTTTGGGTGCCTTTAAAAAATCTCATTGCCATTTATCAAAAACTTACAAACCTCATACCCTTTGACAAGCAGTTATGCTTCCTGGAATTTATCTTAAGGATGAAGATTTGTTGTAAAAATGTTGAATGCCTGTAATGTTATGTATGCCAGTACAAAATTAGAAACAACCTAAAATTTTGTCAATAGGGCTCTGGATAAATAAATTATGGATCACTGTTGAATAGAATATCATCCTTCATTAAAATTGTGCTGCACAGAAATATTGACTGACCTGGAAAAATGTTCATGTTCTATATAATCAAAACGTTGGGGAAAGAGTAATTGAAAAAGGGATATATACATGAAAAAGGCTGGAAGTATGTTAACGTGTTTAGTGCTGTTTCCCTCTGGGTGGTATGAATATATGCTTTTCAAAAATTTCCGTGATGAAAATACGTAAATTATGTCACTGGAAAAGAAATCTAATAACTGTCATTAATATTATACAAATAAATAAGAGCTTGATACTGAGTCGCCAGTAGCGGAGCAGTTTGAGGCTGTGCATTGAACAGACGTTCTTTCAAAAGGCTCACCAGTTTGCTGGCTTGGAAATGGGACACTATGACTTCAGTTTCCTCTTACTTAATTATTTTTCATCAAGGCTGGCTTAGGAGAATACCTGGAACATACTCTCTTTTGTATTAGATAGGATTTGTACAGTTGCAAGTAGCAGAAGCCCAATTCCAAGCAGTCAACCCTGAAGTAATGAAAATGTCTAGGGATAGGTCTACCTTCAGTTAAGGCTGGATCCAGGGGTTCCAACAGTGTCTTCATGGTTCCATATTTCTCTTTACCTCACAGATAATCTCTTACCCTAGCCCAGCAGAAAATTAGCTAGAAAAGTCCATTTAGGATTCTGTCCACAGGAATCATGTCTGGTAATAGGAACCAGGAAGGTAAGTATTTTGAAAGGTTAAACCTATGACAGGGTTAGCCTTACCTGAGTTGCATGGAATGGCTTTTCTAGAGGAAATAAGGGTTCTGTTAGCAAAAAAGGGAGAAGCAATACTGTATAGGAAAAACAAGAGCTATCCATCAGACAACTCATGCAGACCCAGGCTTTGGACAGCCAGACAACCAGACAACCAGTTTTCATTGGCAGCATCTCAGACTCCACTCCCCACCAAGTTCTAGGCCCTGCTCTTCCAATGAAGGCTCCTACTGCTAAGGGAAGTTAGACCCTCCCTTATCTCCAGGCACTCCAAGCAATTCGTAATTGTGGCAGAGATGGGCCACTGCTACCATCTGTTCCATGCCTCTGCCATTGCCCTCATACTTCACCAATTCTGAAAGTTGAGAACAATTCTTTTCACTTTTAAGGAACACTGTGCAGTGTCACATTAAAAACCATCCAGGACTACGATGCTTTCTTCCCAACCCATAATGAGTTCCTTGCCTTTCTTGCTGAATGTCTGGAAGGAAGTCAGAAAATATGTGTCGAATGAATGACTTCTGAGGTTGGGATAAGTATTTGTCTCCCTTCTTTGTTCAGATCCACATATGATAGCTACAGGATTTTCACTGTCTACTCTCATGTCATCTTCATTAAGGCTCCCAGGAAATTGAGGAGCCCTTGAAAAGCCAGAGTTCACAGGTGGTCATTCAAGTTATATCCTCCATTCAAACTGTACAATAATTAAGCCAACCATTATTATGAATTGTGTAATATTCTACAAAATTGAAACCTATTTTTCAAACCTCCTCTATATAATCCTCAGCTACTAAATATGACTGTGGAATTTTGAAGAAAATATTTTAAAGCTATGGTAAGTTCTTACCAGTCTTTGAGGGTTAGGCAGAGTCCCTTGGATAGCAAGAAAAGAGGCTTGGGCTTCCTTTACATATCTGGATTTTCTAACCGTATTTATGTTTCTCTATAAGTAAGAATGGTGTTTCTGAACATTCTTTGCTATCAGGAAAATTGTGCATTATGGGTCCTCCTATTTGGGATGGTGAGCAGCAAGAGAAAATGAGGAGCTGAGGATTTATTCTATGGAATGCATATTGGCTAATGATCAACACTATGTGGCACGATGCTGAGAGCAGGGCTGGGTGACCTCTGGTCTCTTCCACTTAGAAATTCTGTTTCTGATGCTCCAGCAGGATCTTTGGCAAAATCTTCTCAGATTGGCAGCAATTGTACTCTCTCGACTACTCTTGAAAAATACTCTTGAGGATATGAAAAAGGCCCAGAAATCAGAGGCAGTGTGTACTTTCAGATTATTACCCATTCCTTGAATTCTCTTTGGGGGATACTTGCTAGATAATTACCAGAACAAATCACTGAGTGACTGCAGGACCCGCAAGCCAGAAGCTGTCCCTAGGCAGAACAGCAAAGTAGGCAAAGTTGTTATTTGATGCATTTGTTTCACCCTGCTCCATCCCTGCTTCCCCCCACCTCTAGTTTTCCCATGGCTTTATGCTCCCTCCCTCCCGTGCTCCAGCTCTCTAGGACCATCTGTTGCACACCCTACTAAAGCAAATGCTGGTCTTGGCCTGATCTCTTTCTGAGTAAACACAGGTTCATGCAATATTCCAGTTTCTCAGGCATTCTCCTTGAGTGACATTTCTTTTTAAGTGAAAATTAGTTCATCTGGCAAATGTATCTTTGCTACTGAATTAATGTTTCCCATGTTATTTACAGGTTAGCATGGGCTCACTGGAGATAGCATGTTAACATGCTGAAGCCCGACTAAGTTCTAAAAAATCTTTTCTTCACAATGCTTTACTATGTCATACAACCTGTCCTTGACAGAGCCAGCAATGGAGAGTCTAAGCCTTTTCATTCAAAACCTAAAGGGTAGTTTCTTTTAGTATTTTTCTGTTGCGTCATAGCCAATTTAATCTTCTTTTGAGAACTACCTCCCCACCCCACTCTAAGTTACATCTCACACATTATTCTATTTTACCAAAAATAATTGTAAAGCGGTACACTAAATATGTTTATTTATTAAAAAATAAATGTTTATTTATATTTTTACACCCTTATAATTTGTATTTCATTTCTGCTATTGCATGGCTAGTGGGCTCTCAAAAAATCACCAGAAACCATGTAATCACCAAGCTTTCTTTGACAAGCTCTTTTAATCTGTATCATCAGATGCTGCCTTCTACTA
Source organism: Callithrix jacchus (assembly GCF_049354715.1). Classification (NCBI taxonomy): domain Eukaryota; kingdom Metazoa; phylum Chordata; class Mammalia; order Primates; family Cebidae; genus Callithrix; species Callithrix jacchus. The sequence goes on along the minus strand of NC_133510.1, from coordinate 101,171,818 downwards.
AAATCTCCAGCCTCTTTTGGTATTCCACTGGTTCTCTTTCTTCTTTTCTTATGAATTCTTTGTCTCATTAACTGTTTTCTTTTCCTTTGTCTAAACCCTTATTACTGGAACTTCCATAAGAATCACTTGGGGCCGGGCGCGGTGGCTCAAGCCTGTAATCCCAGCACTTTGGTAGGCCGAGGTAGGTGGATCACGAGGTCAACAGATCGAGACCATCCTGGTCAACATGGTGAAACCCTTTCTCTACTAAAACTACAAAAAATTAGCTGGGCATGGTGGCACATGCCTGTAATCCCAGCTACTCAGGAGGCTGAGGCAGGAGAATTGCCTGAACCCAGGAGGCGGAGGTTGCAGTGAGCCGAGATCGCACCATTGCACTCCAGCCTGGGTAACAAGAGCAAAACTCCATCTCAAAAAAAAAAAAAAAAAAAAAAAGAATCACTTGGTTCTCTCTTTCACTCCCTAACCCATGGAGATAATCACAAAACCCTCAGCCCAACATCTGCCAAGTCTCAACATTGTTGCCATTGTTTTGATTTAATCTCTTGTTACTTTTCCTGGAACTTTCTCAAAGTTTCCTGTGTCTCCTCATTTTTCCAACACATCTGTCTTACAACTTGAGTCACCCAGTCTTGATACTCTCACTACGCCTCAAATGTCTCTCTGTGTCTCTCTTCTTATTCAAGGAGCTTGCTGCACCATTTGTAGCTGTCTTTGAAGTCTTATCCCTTCATTATTCTCTTGCCCTTCTCCCCACAGTCTCCACTCCTTTAATTAACACCACTCAAGAGAGAACCAGGTGGGCCCCTCATTTTCCACTCCTGGAAACTAATACCTCCAGTATTAGTTCCCCAAAATGGCTGCCACAAATGGCCATACCCTGGTGGTCTAAAACGATGGAATCGAGGGAGGACTCAAGATGGAGCTGTGAGAACACCCCAGGATTGAAGCTCTCGGTGAATGTGCGGAGAGGTGAGTCAGGGCCGCATTTCCAGACTGATCTTTGTTGCCCACAGAACGGGGAAATTCCCAGGTGTAAAGGAGATGTGGGACGCCAGGCAGAGGTTTTGGCTGGTGCAGCCGGCAGCCAGGGTGGCTGTGGCTGGCCCTACACAGCGGTCCGCACAGGGCGCGCTTGTCAGGGTGCCCTGTTGAACCGGCAACCTGAGACTTGAGAGGGCTGAGCTTGAGACTGAACGGGACTTGGACAGTGGGCCAGCCCAGGGGATTGCAAGGACACAGCGTTTGGGGTAGCGCAGTGGGACAGACAAAACAGTGATTCTAAATGCTCCCGGTGGAGACAGTCCCTGAAAGCGCAGCTCTGTGGGGGAGGGGCGTCCACCATTACCGAGGCAATTCACCCCTACTGAGATACACGCTCATTGCTGACGCAGCCTGCCATTGCCAAGGCAACCTGATACAACAGAGAGACTCCGCCGCAGGGCGTAGCCCGTGGCAGCAGGGCGGAGACCACAGCAGAAGGGCAGAGCCTGCAGCAACAGGGCGAACCTCACACCAGCAGGGTGGAGCCTCGGCAGGCAAATAGTGACTAGACTGCCTCCTAGCTGGGCAGGACAGCACAATGGACATTCAAAAATAAAGCCCCAACCCCCACAGGGGTTGGGGGCATCTGAGAAAAAAAGGTTTTTTTTAATGAGTTCTGTTGCAGCATAATTAAACCATAGCAGCCTAACAGCACTGAATGAACAACAGAGCTCACAGCTCAGCAATTGAGCTCCTATAAAGTACAGAATGTCTCCTCAAGCAGCTCCCTGACCCCTCTATATCCAAAAGATTGACATTTGGCAGGCATCATCCTGGGACAAAGATAGCAGAAAAAGAAACTGGTAGCATCCCTCACTGTTTCGCAGCTGCTATAGGTGCACCCCAGACAAGCAGGGCCTAGAGTGGACCTCAGCAGTCGTACAGCGAAGGGGCTAGACTGGTAGAAGGAAAACCAAGTAACAGAAATACTTCATCATCAACAATCCGGGTGTCCACTCAGAGACCCAATTGAAAAGTCAGCAACTACACAGATGACAGGTGGATAAATCCACAAAGATGGAAAAAAACCAGCGCAAAAAGGAGGAAAACTCCCAAAACCAGAACACCTCGCCACCTAGAAAGGACCAAAACTCCTCACCACCAAGGGAACAAAGCTGGACGGAGAATGACTGTGACGAAATGATGGAATTAGACTTCAGAAGGTGGATAATGAGAAACTTTTGTGAGCTAAAAGAACATGTATTAAATCAATGCAAAGAAACTAAGAAGCTTGAAAAAAGATATGAAAAAAGATTCGAGGAAATGATAACAAGAATGGATAACTTAGAGAGGAATATGAATGAATTAAAGGAGCTGAAAAACACAATACGAGAACTTCGTGAAGCATGCACAAGTTTCAATAGCTGAATTGACCAAGCAGAAGAAAGAATATCTGAAGTTGAAGATCAACTCAATGAAATAAAACGAGAAACCAAGATCAGAGAAAAAAGCGCAAAAAGGAATGAACAAAGTCTCCAAGAAATGTGGGACTATGTGAAGAGACCTAATCTATGTTTGATAGGTGTACCAGAATGTGACGAAGAGAATGAATCCAAGCTGAATAATACTCTTCAGGACATCATCCAGGAAAATTTCCCCCACCTAGCAAGACAGGCCAACACTCAAATGCAGGAAATACAGAGAACACCACAAAGATATTCTGCAAGAAGAGCAACCCCAAGGCACATAATCGTCAGATTCAACAAGGTTGAAATAAAGGAGAAAATACTAAGGGCAGCCAGAGAGAAAGGTCGAGTTACCCACAAAGGGAAGCCCATCAGACTCACAGCAGATCTCTCGGCAGAAACACTACAAGCCAGAAGAGAGTGGGGGCCAATATTCAACATTCTTAAAGAAAAGAACTTTCAACCCAGAATTTCATATCCAGCCTAACTGAGCTTCATAAGTGAAGGAAAAATAAAATCCTTTGCGAACAAGCAAGTACTCAGAGATTTTGTCACCACCAGGCCTGCTTTACAAGAGCTCCTGAAAGAGGCACTACACATAGAAAGAAACAACCAGTACCAGCCATTCAAAAATCACACTAAATGCTAAAGAGCATCAACATAATGAAGAATCTACAACAACTAACGGGCAAAACAGCCACCTAGCATCAAAATGGCAGTATCAAATTCACACATAACAATATTAACCCTAAATGTAAATGGACTAAATGCACCAATCAAAAGACACAGACTGGCAAATTGGATAAAAATCCAAAACCCATCAGTGTGCTGTATCCAGGAAACCCATCTCACATGCAAGGATACACAAAGGCTCAAAATAAAGGGATGGAGGAAGATTTACCAAGTAAATGGAGAGCAAAAAAAAAGCAGGAGTTGCAATTCTCATCTCTGATGAAATAGACTTTAAAGCAACAAAGATCAAAAGAGACAAAGAAGGCCATTACATAATGGTAAAAGGATCGATACAACAAGAAGAGCTAATGATCCTAAACATATATGGACCCAATGCAGGAGCACCCGGATACATAAGGCAAGTTCTTAATGACTTACAAAGAGACTTAGACTCCCACACAATAATAGTGGGAGACTTTAACACTCCACTGTCAATATTAGACAGATCAACCAGACAGAAAATCAACAAGGATATCCAGGGCTTGAACTCAGACCTGGAGCAAGCAAACCTGATAGACATTTACAAAACTCTCTGCCCCAAATCCACAGAATATACATTCTTCTCAGCACCACATCACACCTACTCTAAAATTGACCACATAATTGGAAGTAAAGCACTGCTCAGCAAATGCAAAACAACTGAAATCATAACAAACAGCCTCTCAGACCATAGTGCAATCAAGTTAGAACTCAGAATTCAGAAACCAACCCAGAACCGCACAGCTTCATGGAAACTGAACAACTGGCTCTTGAATGTTGACTGGATAAACAACGAAATGAAGGCAGAAATAAAGAAGTTCTTCGAAACCAATGAGAACGAAGACACAACATGCCAGAATCTCTGGGACACATTTAAAGCAGTCTCTAGAGGAAAGTATATAGCAATAAGTGCCCATAATGAGGAGAATGGAGAGATCCAAAATTGACACCCTATCATCAAAATTGAAAGAGCTAGAGGAGCAAGATCAAAAAAACTCAAAACCCAGCAGAAGACAAGAAATAACTAAGATCAGAGCTGAACTGAAGGAGATTGAGACACGAAAAACCCTTCAAAAAATCAATAAATCCAAGAGCTGGTTTTTCGAAAAGATCAACAAAATAGACAGACCACTAGCCAGATTGATTAAAAATAAAAGAGAGAACAACCAAATAGATGCAATAAAAAATGATAAAGGGGAAATCACCACAGATTCCACAGAAATTCAAACCATCATCAGAGAATATTACAGACAGCTCTATGCACATAAACTAGTAAACCTGGAAGAAATGGATAAATTCCTGGACTCCTGTGTCCTCCCAAGCCTAAACCAGGAGGAAGCTGAAACTATGAATAGACCAATAACAAGGTCAGAAGTCGAGGTCAGAAGTCGAGGCAGCAATTAAGAGCCTACCACAGAAAAAAAGCCAAGGTTCAGACGGGTTCACAGCCAAATTCTACCAGACACACAAAGAGGAGCTGGTACCATTCCTTCTAAAACTATTCCAAATAATCCAAAAAAAGGGAATCCTTCCCAAATCATTTTATGAGACCAACATCATCCTGACACCAAAACCCGGCAGAGACCCAACAAGAAAAGAAAACTTCCAGCCAATATCCATGATGAACATAGATGCAAAAATCTTGAATAAAATATTGGCAAGCCGAATGCAACAGCAAATCAAAAAACTTATTCATCATGATCAAGTAGGATTCATCCCGGGGGTGCAAGGCTGGTTCAACATACGCAAGTCTATAAACATAATTCACCACATAAACAGAACCAAAAACAAAAACCACATGATTATCTCAATTGACGCAGAGAAGGCATTTGACAAAATTCAACAGCCCTTTATGCTAAAAACCCTCAATAAACTCAGTATCGATGGAACGTATCTCAAAGTAATAAAAGCTATTTATGACAAACCAACAGCCAGTATCATACTGAATGGGCAAAAACTGGAAGCATTCCCTTTGAAATCCGGCACTAGACAAGGATGCCCTCTTTCACCACTCCTATTCAATATAGTACTGGAAGTTCTAGCCAGAGCAATCAGGCAAGAAAAAGAAATAAAAGGTATTCAAATAGGAAAGGTGGAAGCCAAATCGTCTCTATTTGCAGACCACATGATAGTATACCTAGAAGACCCCATCGCCTCAGCCCAAAAACTCCTGAAACTGATAAGCAACTTCAGCAAAGTCTCAGGATAGAAAATCGATGTGCAAAAATCGCAAGCATTCCTCTACGCCAATAACAGACTTAAAGAAAGCCAAATCAAGAACGAACTGCCATTCACAATTGCTACAAAAAGAATAAAATACCTTGGAATACAACTCACAAGGAACGTAAGGGACCTCTTCAAGGAGAACTACAAACCACTGCTCAACGAAATCAGAGAGGACACAAACAGATGGAGAAACATTCCATGTTCATGGTTAGGAAGAATTAATATCGTGAAAATGGCTATACTGCCCAAAGTAATTTACAGAATCGACGCTATCCCCATCAAGCTACCATTGACTTTCTTCACAGAACTGGAAAAAACCACCTTAAACTTCATATGAAACCAAAAGAGAGCCCGCATAGCCAAGTCAATTCTAAGCAACAAGAACACAGCGGGGGGCATCACCCTACCGGATTTCAAACTATACTACAAGGCTACAGTAATCAAAACAGCATGGTACTGGTACCAAAACAGAGATATAGACCAATGGAACAAAACAGAGGCACCGGAGGCAACACAACATATCTACAACTATACAATCTTTGATAAACCTGACAGAAACAAGCAATGGGGAAAGGATTCCCTGTTTAACAAATGGTGTTGGGAAAACTGGCTAGCCATGTGCAGAAAGCAGAAACTGGACCCCTTCCTGACACCTTACACTAAAATTAACTCCAGATGGATTAAAGACTTAAACATAAGACCTGGCACCATAAAAACCCTAGAAGGAAATCTAGGCAAAACTATTCAGGATGTAGGAGTAGGCAAGGACGTCATGAACAAAACACCAAAAGCATTGGCAACAAAAGCCAAAATAGACAAATGGGACCTAATCAAACTCCACAGCTTGTGCATGGCAAAAGAAACAGTCACTAGAGTGAATCGGCAACCAACAGAATGGGAAAAAATTTTTGCAGTTTACCCATCTGACAAAGGGCTTATATCCAGAATTTACAAAGAACTCAAACAGATTTACAGGGAAAAACAAACAAGCCCATTTAAAAGTGGGTAAAGGATATGAACAGATACTTTACGAAAGAAGACATATATGAGGCCAACAATCATATGAAAAAATGCTCATCGTCACTGGTCATCAGAGAGATGCAAATCAAAACCACATTGAGATACCATCTCATGCCAGTTAGAATGGCGATCATTAAAAAATCTGGAGACAACAGATGCTGGATAGGATGTGGAGAAAAAGGAACACTTTTACACTGTTGGTGGGAGTGTAAATTAGTTCAACCATTGTGGAAGACGGTGTGGCGATTCCTCAAAGCCTTAGAAATAGCAATTCCATTTGACCCAGCAATCCCATTACTGGGTATATATCCAAAGGACTATAAATCATTCTACTATAAGGACACATGCACACGAATGTTTATTGCAGCACTGTTTATAATAGCAAAGACCTGGAATCAACCCAAATGCCCATTGATGATAGACTGGATTGGAAAAATGTGGCACATATACACCATGGAATATTATGCAGCAATCAGAAAGGATGAGTTTGTGTTGTTTGTAGGGACATGGATGAATCTGGAGAACATCATTCTCAGCAAACTGACACAAGAATAGAAAATGAAACACCGCGTATTCTCACTCATAGGCGGGTGATGAAAAATGAAAACACATGGACACAGGGAGGGGAATACTAAACACTGGGGTCTATTGGGGGGAAAAGGGGAGGGCCAGTGGGAGGGGGAGGAGGGGAGGGTTAGCCTGGGGAGAAATGCCGAATGTGGGTGAAGGGGAGAAAGGAAGCAAAACACACTGCCATGTGTGTACCTACGCAACTGTCTTGCATGTTCTGCTCATGTACCCCAAAACCTAAAATGCAATAAAAAATAAAAAAAAAAAAACAATGATGGAATCACACTCTCACAATTCTGGAGGCTGTATGTCCAAAATCCAGCTGTCGACAGGTCTGCCCTCCCTCTGAAGACTCTAGTGGGGAATCCTTGCTTGCCTCTTCCAGCTTCTGGTGGCTCCTGGTGTTCCATGGCTTATTGGCAGCAGCACTCCAGTCTCCACATGGCCTTCTTCTCTGTGTCTCTGCGTGCCTTCTCCTTTTCTGTCTGAGAATTCTTTCTTAGGATTTAGGGCCCAGCAGAGACCCAGGATGATCTCATTTTGAGATCCTTAAGTTAATTGCATCTGTATCTCATTTCTGAAGGTCACATTTACAGGTACCAAAGGTTAGGACTGGGACATATTTTCTGGGAGGACACAATTCAACCCACATTATGTTCCTCTTCTGATTCTGATCCTTTATAATAACAATCCTTCCTCCTGGAATGGCCTCCCTGCCATTTTAACTTGTCTAAATCCAACCCAGTTTGAGAACTAGTCAAAATTTCAACTTTTCCATGGGGTTTCCCCTGAGTCTCCAGAATTATTATCTTTTTCAAACTCCCAGAGTACCTTGCACCTCTCCAATAGAGTTTCATATGAAGTCCCTTGAGGTAGAAATGTTTATAAACCTATCTATTTTCCTTCTCCATGAGACTTTTAGTTTCTGAGAACAAGACTACCTTTGTAGCCCCCACTGGAGATTTCCAAGTTGGAGTTATTTATACATTAACTGAATTGAATGGCTACAAAGTCGTGGGTCTACTAAGACAGATTTCATGTCCATGGGTGGACAATGAGAATGTCTATGGGCTGACAGGGGCCGTGGTCTCTTTTGTCCTGTTCAGATAGAAGATTTAGAGAGCGAGGTACAATTTAAACAAGATAAAGCGATTAAGCAACCCCATTAAATCTTGAAGACAAAGGTTAACTGTCAAAAGAAGAATTCCTTTGAAACATCTGCACACAGTACCAAGCTTTTTTTTTTTTTTTAATAAAACAAAACCGAGTAGTCGTATAATTCATAGACTGCTAAACTCTAAAAGAGGGCATAGTGGTATTTCACTCCCATCATGAAGCTGAGTGAATGTGTGATTTGCCCAAAGCCATACAGCTTGTCCATGGCAGAGCCAGGAATGGAGATTCTAAGCCTTCTCATTCAAAATCTATCAAGTAGTTCCTTCTAGTGTTTCTCTGTTGAGCCAAAGCCAGCAATCTTCCTTTGAGAACTGTCTCCCCATCCCACTCTAATTAATAGCAAGGATGACAAAATTTACTTTGTTTTAAAGAAGTGTTGGATTCCTGAGTGCCTTTGTATAAATATCCTAAATTGGAAAACAAACAAGGGCAAATAACATTGAGATGTATTTCTTTTATTTCCAATATATAAAATAGCCTGTTTGCAGTTACCTCTTCAACATGTTGATTTCATTTTCTTGGGATATATACCTTGTAGTGGGATTCCTGGATCATATGGTAGTTATACTTTTAATTTTTGAAGAAACTCCACAGTTTTCTTTAATGGCTGTGCTAATTTACATTCCTATCAACTGTATAGATGAGTTTCCTTTTTCACACATCCTTACCAGCACTTGTTATCTTTTTGTCTTTTTGATAATAGCCTTTCCAACTGGGGCGAGGTGATACCTCACTGTGGTTTTGATTTGCATTTCCTTGATGACTAGTGATGTTGAATTTTTAAAAACATATATGTTGGCCATTTGCATTTTTTCTTTTGAGAATGTCTCTTCAAGTCTTTTGCCCATTTTCAAATCAGGTTATTATTATTTTTTGCTACTGAGTTGTTTGAGTTCTGTATTTATTTTCAATATTAACCCTTTGTCAGATGTATAGTTTGCAAACATTTTCTCCCATTCAATAGGGTGCCTATTGTTTCTTTTGCTGTACAGAAGCTTTTTAGTTTGATATAATTCTACCCTTTTGTTTTTGTGGCTCATGATGTTTATTGCAGCCCTATTCACAATCGCCAAGATATGGAGGCAACATAAGAAGTGTCTATTGGCCGGGTGCGGTGGCTCATGCCTGTAGTCCCAGCACTTTGGGTGGCCGAGGGGGGCGGATCACGAGGTCAAGAGATGGAGACCATCCTGGCCATGGTGAAACCCCATCTCTACTAAAAATACAAAAATTAGCCGGGCATGGTGGCACGCACCCGTGGTCCCAGCTACTCGGGAGGCTGAGGCGGAAGAATCGCTTGCACCCAGGCAAAGTTTGAAGTGAGCCGAGATTGCACCGCTGCACTCCAGCCTGGCGACAGAGTAAGACTCTGTATCAAAAAAAAAAAAAAAAAAAGAAAAGAAAAGAAAGAAAAAAAGAAGTGTTTATTAATAAATAAATGGATAAAGAAAATATATACACATCTATACAATGGAATTCTATGTGAGGTAATGCATTTTGTTCATTAGCTAGATTGAATTGTTCCTCAATGCATATATACTTCAAAACATCATGTTACATGTGATAAAAACACACAATGTTATCTTTCAGTTAAAAAACAAATATATGAAATAGCCTGTTCAGTTTTTAACCTCATCTTTTCACATTCTTACTAATAAGCAAAAGTCAGTAGATCATGTATTCTTTGGGTCTCATGGTCATTAGGATGAATCAGAAAGGTTTTACTCTAATTGCTTACTCCCTGTGTAAAGCACTATGTAGACCAAGGTGCAAACAATTTTCCTTGGCAACAAAGTGAATCTCTAGGTCAAAAGCCCTTAACACAGTTTATTTGTAATTCTTAGATGTGTTGTTACTAACATGGGAATTATTAGAAGCCATTCTTTTAAAATTGCATATATTTGTTATAATCATTTTTGGATGTAAAGTAAGGATCAAAGATTTGTGCTTGATTTGTAAAATTATTTATTTGGAAATCTTTCAGTGATATAAAATTAAATCCGATTTAGATATGTATTTAACAAATCAAGTCTTTTAATGCAAAAAAATAAAATAAAATTGGGTTATCCAAGAAAATCTGGGACATGTGGTCACTGTGCCATGCTTTATCAGGGTTGCTAAAAGCCCTATGTAAATAATATATATACATGTACTCAACATCCTAAAATTGGGTTAAATGATAGAATTAACAGAGTCATGGAATAATAGGTTAAATAGAGCTGAAAATAATACTCAGAGGTTAGATGCAGGTGTTAGATGATTTCTTATGATGCCTCACAATCTTACGATATTGAAATGTTATTAATAATAATAGCTAATATTACTGAGCTCTAACTATATGCCCAATATATGCTTTTGCTTTAGTAGAACCTATTGTCCTAAGAGCTTTGTATCTGTTCACTTATTTAGTCCTCAAAATTAACCTATGAAATAGGGGCTAATAATAAAGTGGGAGTAATGTTATCCATTTGTCATTTTAAAGGTGAGGAAACCGAGGCACAGAAAAATGGGTATGTGCCTAATATTACACAGCTAATAAATTGCACAGCATGGATTGGAATTTGAAATTTAGGCTGCTCACAAAACTGTTTTCTTACTCTTTATGTCCTCATCAAAATTTACTTAAATTTCACCATGTATTTGGCTACATATATTAATAATTTAATGAAATTTAAGGAAGGCTGGGAGGATTGGTTAAAATCATTCTGAAATAGTGATATGGCGATAAGAATGTGTGTTTTATCTTCTAGCCAGGGGTTACTGGGAAAGGTACAAGAAGAGGCAATTCATTTCTTTTCTGTCTTTAATTTATTCCAACCCTCTGGAATGACTAGGTCCATTTGACAGCCAAGCATACAAACACAGCATGAAAAGTTCAGGAGCTATCCAAGCTGCAGGCACCACACGGATAGAGCATACTGATGGCCGAACTGTTCTCCTATGCAGCCAGGTGCTCTGGCTCCGTGCAGGTGCAGTAAGACAGCAGGCCCTGGGATCTTGGCTCCACTCTGATCACTGTTCTTGCCTCTCCTCTTGTCTTCCTATGTCCCTTTTACTTCTAGCACATGCCCTGACTGGCTCTGTCATGGAGAGCAACAGGAGAAGCTAAGGGGGTTAGCAATAAAATATGAAATGGTGAGTGCTTTGGGACTGTCTTTTTAAAGAAAAGAACTTTTTCACTTTTATCCTCTTCTCTTACCTGGGATTCTGGAAATAAGTTATGTCATTTGCTCACTTTATATATTCCTTTCTTAGTGCATGCAGGTTAATTTTTTTTACATGGGATAAACTTTAGTTATGTTCAAAATCCAGTTGAACACAGACCTACCTCATCAAAGTTTAGTTATCAGCAAACTCATCATTTAGAGTAGTGTGGAATTCCACAATGAACCAAATCCGTGTGACAGCTCAGGCATGCCTTTCTCATTCCTGCTGCTCAGAAATTGTCTCCTTTTGTCTCTTCAGAAAGTAGACAAAAGAAAGGGGAACTGATATTTATTTTGGGACTATTATGTGCCACATGGTCCACATATATCATTTAAAAAATGTTGTATACCAACTCTGAGACACACATTATCACCCCATTTTACAGGTGTCCAAATAGAGGCTTAGAGAGGCAAGTTCAAAGAGCTGAAGTGATAAAATTGGGATTTGACTCTCAGTTGGGTTGATTCCAGTGTAAGAGTACTTTCCATGGTGCCATCACCATGGGGGTTGTGTGCACTTTAACTGAGAATCAGATGTTAAATAGAAGGGACCTAGGCTTTTAGTATAGTTTTGGCCAACAGTACAGTACTACTTTTGAGGACTCTTCATCCTGAAGCTATGATGCAGATGTAGTGATTTGGTGCTCCTCTGTGGATAATCATTCCTTGTGGCACAGTGTAATAACTAGGCTTATGTTACATAAAGGAAAGAGGATCCTCCCAGGAAATATGAGATTGGTGTATTTCTCATGGGCAAGAATGACTTACCAATTAGGGACATCTTTGTCCAGGTAATTGATTGCAATTGACAACAGAGATATAAACAGGGTTTTTGTTAATAAGTTTACTAATAGATGCTTCCTGTTACTCACATTGGTCCAGGTTCAGTTGTTGACATCCTTTTAGTGACATGCAGGGGTGCTGCCAGAGAAGCACTATACCTGGGCATTCCCCTAACTGGGGGTGGTTGTAGACTATAGACTAAAGAGCTGCCCCCTCTCCTTTTCTTCTTCTTCTTTTTTTTTTTCTTGAGACGGAGTTTCGCTCTTGTTACCCAGCCTGGAGTGCAATGGCGCGATCTCAGCTCACGGCAACCTCCGCCTCCTGGGTTCAGCCAATTCTCCTGCCTCAGCCTCCCGAGTAGTTGGGATTACAGGCACGCACCACTGTGCCCAGCTAATTTTTTGTATTTTTAGTAGAGACGGGGTTACACCATATTGACCAGGATGGTCTCGATCTCTCGACCTCGTGATCCACCCGTCTCAGCCTCCCAACGTGCTGGGATTACAGGCTTGAGCCACCGCGCCCGGCCCTTTTGTTCTTATATGCTCTCCAATGGAGAACTCATTCCAATTCCATTGCTCCATTACCCACTACTCACTCTATGCAAATAACTTCCAAATCAACATCCCCCATACACTCTATTTCTATAACATCCCTTGCCTACCAGGGATTTTAATTGGACATGCTATAGTTATTTCAAGCCCCAAATTTCCCAAACCAAACTGTTTCCCTTCAAAGCAAGCTCTTTCTCCCAAACAATCCCTCTTCTGGTAACTGGATAATGTTAACTATCCTTGCTTTGGAACCTTTTATAATGTCTCTCTTCTTTATCCCTTTGTAAGTTCTGCCATTATCTTTTTTCTAGGTAAAATTTCTGGGACCCATTTCCTCATTCCAGTTTCCACAAATACCCCTCTAACCCTGCAATGGCCTACCTGGCTCCTATTCTCACATACCCCAATTTTCCTGCACCTGCACACTAGGTTCTGTCTTCAAGTCTTGAAACTCATTGCATTTGTAGACAAGAAAAAATTAAAAAGCACCAGGCTAATTGTTTTTTTTTTCCTCTCTCTCTCAAAAACAATCACCATAGTTTTAATCACACATTTTAAAAACCTTTAAATTAATTTTTTATTAGCCAAGTAATATGTGAATATTCTCTTCATGAGAATTAAAACATTATTGTTAAGGCTAAGGTCCCTGTTGCCCTCCCTACCCGCTCCCAGTGAATTATATTTGTTTATATCCTTCCAGATATTTTCCTAAGCCTTAACACTCATATATGTATTTGCAGAATATAGAAACTATTTTTTTTCTGTTTTAAATAACAATGATCACATATAAAAGTATCATTCTGTTATATGTGACATGCATTTTACTCATCTTCCATTTATTGAACACAAATTTATTGGGTGGCTAGTAGGTGCTAGGCGCTGTTCCAAATTACTGGGAATACATTGGACAACCAAGAGAAAGAAAGCCAAACCCTCTGAGTTCATGGAGTTTGCATGGGCGATCTATTAATATGATACAAGTAGATACATTTCATGCTTTTCAATGACTGTGTAACACTCCATAATATGGGTGTGATAGAATTTATGTAGCTATTTCTGTATTGATGCACATTTAGATCATTTCCAATGTTCTGCTATGGAACAGCACCCTTGTAAGTGAGCACCCTTGTAAATGCCTCCTTGGGCACCTGTGTGTATCTCTCTAGGATAGATGCCAAGGGGCATAACTGCTGAACTATGTGTCCTCCAAGGAAGTTCCAGAACTTTCAGCAGCATGTGCAAGAGGACTCACTTCTGCACATCCTTGGCAATGCTTGATGTCATCTCAATTTCATGCATTTCATCTATCTCATGAATAAAAATGATGTTTTGCTGTTATTTAATATAAATCAAAATTTTATAAAATCTGTATCTATTCACTGTTTTGGGTGAAATGTATAGATTGAGTTAAATCACTATGACCCATTTTTATTATTAAGTTGAATCAGTATGAGCCATTATTATTAGTAACATCAATACTATCATTTGTTCAACTCATCCATTGTTTATTGAATTGAGAAACATTTCAGATATTTCTCATGCTAAGACAGTCACTCATCCACATAGCCTACTACTCCCTGTCTTGGCTCCTCCTTGAGAAGGAAGCCTGAGGCAGGACCTCTCCCAGACTCCAGACAGGGAGAGACTGCAGGGAGAGATGGTGAAGGGTAGGGAATAGGAGGGAAGCGGAAGCAGTGTGCAAAGCCAAATTCCTGAGATACACACACACACACACATGGAGGCAAACACCAGGGGCATCTGTCTGAGCCCAGCCCCAGGGGCTGCAATGAAAGATCAGGTATCCAGGAGACATTTCAGTTCTTTCTGCCAAGAGAGCTGGGCCGAGGTCCCTGGACTTTGCTTTTAGGCTGCGTTGGCACTGAGCCAAGCCAGCTTTGATGGTGGTCACTAGCTTCAGAAACTTGTTCTTCCCATTAATGTATCCATCACCTCTTCTTGTCGTGAACCAACTACAATAAACTATTAACTTAACAGTTGCTGAAGATATCACGATTTTACTACCATCACTTCAAAGAACCTGGTGACCTGGGGAGTCCCACTGCTGCAGATGTCCAGGCATCTGGAGAACTCATCTTTTAACTTCTTGAGCTGAAAATACTTGGACTTTTAGCCTTAAGTGCCACAATAAATGACTTGGAACACAAGAGGCATGATTCAGGATCTCAAGATCCCCTCCATAACAGACATTGGGACCATACCTCCACACACGAGATCTGCATGATCCTGGCCATTTTTTACAAATTTGCTACTTCAAACATTGATGGTGACAAATATGAAGGACAATGCAGGCCAAAAGCTAACATCAGTTGTGACCATATCAAACAAAGAAGGTAGCTGTCTTTGGTCTCCCCTGCCTGATTTGTGGACAGGCTTCATGATCCAAAAGCTCCTGGGTAACCCAGGGATAAGCCTCCCTTGTTCTCCTCTCTGATCTTCCTATGGGTTGGTCCTCTATGACTGGATCCCAGCTCTGATAGTCTGCATGTTAAAGAATAAGTGCATGTTAACTTGGCAAAACCACGGGAAGGCTGGTGAGGAAGAGAAAACAATACACACAAGTTATAGGAACTACTGTGTGGGGCCTGTAGGTCATCCTGCTTAATGTTAGGTGAGTGAATGAAGCCATTTGCTGGAGCTAGTGGCTCAGTGCATCAAAACCTAAAGTAGAAGATGGAGAATGGAGGAAAAGAGGCTGGAGGAGAAGACAGAAGCCCAGTCATGGAGAGCTTATTATGACATCCAGCAGGCTTGGACCTGACCTTATTGACAATGGGAAACCCTTCCGTGTTTGTTAGAACCTGTATAAAACTGCCTGGGCCTTCATGTGAAATTGAAAAAAAAAAAAACAAAACCAGAGTCCCATTCAGAGCATTTTCTTCCTGACATTCAGGAGGAACTGAATGAAGAACTATAGGGTTATTTAATGAACAGAGAATTGGAGGAATTAGAATGGCTTTAAGGGAGTAGTCAGTTGCATTCCCTTGTTTGACAAGTGTTAATTGAGTTCTTGCTATGTTCCAGGCACTTAATAGTTGCTGAAGATATGGACTGAGCAAAAACAATAAAGTTCCTACTCTTATGGAGCGTATATTCCAGTGGGAGGGACAGACAATAAAGAACCAGCCATGTGCTATGTCAGTTGGTAGGTGCTATGAGAAAAGCTCAGGTAGGGAAAAGGCCTTTAGAATAGTGGGAAGGAAGAGACAGAGTGATCCATGCTGATGGGAGTGGGAACATTCAATGAGTGCAAATGTCCTGAGGCCAAGTGTGCTTGGCATGTCCAGAGAAAATATTTATGGGACACCTGTTCTGCACCCATTTTTTTTCCTCTTCAACTTTTAAGTTCTGGGGTACATGTGCAGGATGTGCAAATTTGTTACACAGGCAAACATGTACCATGGCGATTCCCATCACCTAGATGGTTGAGCCCAGTATCCATTAGCTGTTCTTCCTAATGTCCTCCCTCCTCCTACCCCTGCTGACAGTCCCCATTGTGTGGTATTCTTCCCTATGTCTCAATGTGTTCTCATTGTTCACCTCCCACATATAAGTGAGAACATGCGATGTTTAGTTTTTTGTTTTTGCATGAGTTTGCTGAGGATGGTGGCTTCCAGCTCCATCCATGTCCCTGAAAAGGACATGATCCTTTTCCTTTTTATGGCTGCATAGTATTCCATGGTGTATATGTACCACATTTTTTTTCTTTATCCAGCCTATCATTGATGGCCATTTGGGTTGATTCCACATCTTTGTTATTGTCTGCACGCATTCTTAGGTGCTAGAGTATAATTGTTATCATGGGACGCAAGATCACTGCTCTCATGGAGACAGCCTCATGATATACTGACATTCATTAGTTGCTCTCTTAGAGGATAATGTTATGTCTAAGTTAAGAATGGTAATTGAACCATATACCCATGGCACCCTCTTCTTTTCAAACTCCCTATTTGTCTTTTAGGACTCAGCTTAGTCCTCACCTTCAGTTGCTAGTTCTTAACCTCAGTCCAATTTGCTAATTCCCCAATTCTCCACCTGTGCCTGTGAAATCACCCTGACTCTGTCATGGCCCTTATTGTATTTAGTATAATACTTTGTTTGTTTATTTTCTCCTCAAGTTGTCTCCGTGCACCTTGCTATAGCAGGGATTGGGTCTTTGGTGTTTTTTATCCCTCCTACCATTGCCTGGTATATCTTGCGTGCTTGATATAGAGATTTGCTGAAGGAGTTTGGAAATAGTATGAATCCATACCAGAGTTGTCTTTAGAGGCTAGGAGGGTCAACCCACATAGCCCCTGATATGGTTTGGATATATAATCCCTAGTGTTGGAGGTGGGGTCTGGTGGGAGGTGACTGTGTCATGGAGGCAGAGTCTTATGAATGGTTTAGTACCTTCTACCTTGGTACTGGATAGTGAGTGAGTTCTCATAAGATCTGGTTGTTTAAAAGTGTGCAGAACCTCCCTCCTCTCTCTCTTCCTCCTGTTCCAGCCACGTTAGACGAGCCTGCTTCCCCTTCATCTTTGCCATGATTGTAAGTTTCCTGAGGCCTCCTCAGAACCCAAGCAGATAGCCAGCATCATTCTTCCTGTACAGCTGGTAAAACTGTGAGCCAATCAAACCTCTTTTCTTTATAAATTACCCCATCTTAGATATTTCTTGGTAGCAGTGCGAGAACAGACTAATACACCTCTTCAAAGAAACTCCAAGAAAGTGTCTGAGCATCTGATGGAAGAATGTCAGGCAGGGAGGTCTTCTGGTGGTTAAGTCTCTGGTCCTCTCTCAGATTCCAACATGAAGAAGAGCATATGGGATTTTCAACTTTTCCCTTGACTCTCTCTCCAACTAATTCCTCACTAGGAAGGTAGGTATGGAAGAACCTTGACTCAGAGAGTTGTCAACTACAAAGGCCTTGATGTATAATCTTCTCCCCCAGTTTCTCCACTGACAGGCAGGCATGACTTTGGAATGGAAGGCCAGGCACAGCTGCTAATGAAGTTGGGTTAAATCTTCTCATCCTGTGGTCATGAAAGGCCCCTTACTGTGTCTTCTTCAGGAAGTGGCTACTTTACATCATTATGAGAGCTGGAAGGACCCTCCGTCCTTCAAGTAGTTCATTGTAGTTTTAATAGGTTTCTGGCTGTGCTTACCTGTTTCTAGGAGCATGGCTGCTGGAAGTTTTACTTGAAAGAAAGAAAGATAAAAATAATAGCTTCACTCCGATGGATGACTGGCTGTCTTCTGAGAAGTAATCAGGGTGTGAGGGCTGCATGTTTTTGATTGGTTCTCTTTTAAGGTGAGGCCATCTCTTGCTTACAGAGATGATTGCCATTTTTCTTGGCTTATCCCAAAGGGTCTGTGAAATTCTGTTTTTTTTTTTTTTTCAGTTAACAACCTAATAATTGAAAGTGTTCAGAGTGCGAGGAGCCAGTGACAAGAGAAAGGGATTAGCCATTGAGGGATAACTGGGAGTCAGGACCAGAAGATGAGGGAAGGTTATTAAAAATATCACAGAGGAGGTTTTTAAAGAAGCGGCTTCACTTTTGATGGTCCCACAGAAAAGTTTAAATGGTCAATCATTTAGCTGCCAGCCCTAAGACGCTTGAGCTCCAAGTGGGTCTTTTCTTGTCTGTGGATTCATCAGTGTGTCTTGATGTGTGAATTCATCTTTAATTACATGGACTCTACAGGCAGTTCCTAATGATGAATGAACTGTGCTTCCAAATTTCAGTCTCAGGTTGGTTGGTGAGCTTAATCAACTCAGGTTTCTCCAGCAAGGGCTATACTCTAATGCATAAAAAGGGGCACTGTGGAGTAAGACTCTCGGATTTCAAACTCTGCTTCCATGACTTAGTGCTTGTAGACCTTGGAATGAGTCTTTTTTTTTTTTTTTGTCTGAGGGTCAGTTTCTTCACAGGCAAAATTGGAGTAATAGTAACAGTTCCTACCTAGTGGGGTTGTTGTGAGGTCCCGGGGAAATGCTTCCTGTCCGGCACTTAAGATAGCCCCCTCGGCCCAATCACTGCATCTGCCTGCTCCTGCCTTCCTCACTCCCCTTTTCCTCCACTTCTGTTTGAATGGTCACTGCACCCGGAACCTCTGCATTCAGAGGACTAATTTCCAGAATGCATCTTTCCCAGGAGACAACACCGTTGAGAATCTTGCCATAGGTTATAAAATAGTAAACAACCTGGATTGTCTTTTCATTTATCAAGAATAGTTATCTTTGTCTTTGAAATAACACCCTGTGAGGCTGCTCATGACCTTGTACTTGACCAGGCGTGAGCCTTCAACTGAACCAGCTCTCAGTGGGTCTTCAGCAGCAGTTGATGTTACTGAGGCATGAGATCCAGCAACTGGATATCCATTTGGTCATCTACCCCATTTCCTCCCTAGGGAATCCAGTGACATCAAGGGGGGCGGTGTTTCCTTATCTTGAAAGACCCATTAGAAAGAAAGTTATCTACCAAGGAGTGAGCCATAACGTGCACTCACACATTGGAAAGTGTTTTTCACCACAGAAAACTGGGTGTCTTGTGAGCTCAAAGAAATATCTGGAATCTATTAGGGGTAGTGTTCTTCTCTCCTGACCATTTTTCCCAATTTCTCACACCCAGGCGCATTTATTTTCTTTTCCTTTTTTTTTCCTCTCCAAAGATACAGGCTAACAATGTTTATACAATTATTGAACTTTGTTGTTTTAATTCATTTTCAGGAATTACTGACCCAATAGGACTTAATGACACTTCAGAGTTGAGGCCCTTTGTGTAAATCCTTCATGCTTTGCAGATTAACAGCCAGACAAGATCTGGCTGGGCCCCAAAGTCCAAATGCTAAAATCCATACCAGATTTTCAGCTGACAGAAAGTTACTGTTCCTGCATCATAGCTTGACTTTTTAAAAATGAAATAACAGCAACGAGGACAACAACAACAAAATGCAATTACTGTCCCTTTTCTTTCTTAAATTTTTTTAAAAGCTGAGATACTCTGATTAACTGCATGAAAATCAAGAGCACAAACTCACAGCTTTCTTTCAAATGTTCTTTGTTCACGGCCTGTAAAATCTGATTTTGAACAAGATCAGATTAATTAAGTATATAGAAAGCAGCCATAGCCACAGCCACTAAAAGCAGATTTGACTGTAATTTAATTCATGGAAAATAGGAAACAATATATTTCTAGGTTCTATATAAAAAGTCATTTCTTCATTGCCAGATTCTGAAGTAAGATTTGAATTTGCACATTTCAGGAAGGACTCTGCCCCTCTCCACACCCACCCACCCCCTTAGCCAGGTCCTGATGAAAGCACGAGATAACCAACTTCAATGCCTGGGTCCTTTGTGACTAGAAGGTATCTGGGAGATGGAGGAAGGGGTGCAGTCCTACTGTGGGAACTCATTCCTCTTTAAAATGAGCCCAAACATTCAGCTCGAGCCCTGTCTGACATACACAACTTGGGCTGGTGCTGTTATCACCCAATCAAGGCATCTGTCCATTTCTAATCCTTCAATGCAGAAGAGACAATTCTACTGTCCTACATAATATGTATCAGCTGAATGGATCCCAATTTATCAGGAAAACTATAAATTGTAGAACACCAGCTGAAACTAAAGTAATAAACCCCGTGATCTCTGTACCATACATTTTAGGCTGTTATTTAAGGTCTCCAAGGAGATTGGTGCCATAAAAGCCATTTCTCAGGAATTCTGCCAGCTATAGAAGCATGCTGCTGCAACCACTTGCGCTAATATATTACAACTTGTTTATCGCACTCCCGAAGCACCAGCAGCAGCCGCATTAGCAAGGGAGGGGAAATGATGTGCATACCCTCTCAACAGGCAGCTAGATTTTTGTTTCCTATGGGTACATAAAAAAGAAACATACTTTTCTTTTTCTTCTCTGACTACTCTGTATCCCTTTCCTGGAAATGGCTGGCCACCTCAAGGGACACTGAATAGGGCTCCTTTTAATCTTCATATCACCGTTGGAGCCCTTACCACGTTCAGCACAAAGATGCAGCTGCCTGGAAAAGGTTGTGCAAAATTTGGGGGAAATGGCATGAACTTGTGAGCCCCATAGACCCGGATATAAATTCCACAAAGTATCTATGCAGACTTGGGCAAGTTATTTAACTGTTTTGAGACTTCATTTCCTCATCTGTGTGTGTGTGTTTTTAAGAAACAACAATATCTCTTGTGAATATTAAATGAGTAACAGACCTAGACAGCTTATTACAGGGTCTGGTGTATAGCAAGGACTTGAAAAATGTTAGTTTCATTCACCTAATTAGTTGATGCAATGGACAAAATATAAGATATTGATTTGCTGCTTTTATAAAAGAGTTGACTATATTGGAAACAAAATCTTAGTGGATTAATTCTGGCATTTGCCTGGTATAGAAATCTTTAGTGCAACTTCTAGAGTGCTGATAAAGTTAGCCCCTGTATTAGTTAGCCAGGGCTGCCATAACGAAGTACCAGACGCTCAGCGGCTTAAGCAGCAGAAGTTTGTTCTCTCACAAATTTGGGGGTTAGAGATCTGAGATCAACATTTTGGCAGGATTGGGTTCTTCTGAGGGCTCTCCACTTGTTTTAGATGACCATCTTCTCAATGTGCCCTCACATGGTCCTCCCTCTCTCTGTGTGTTAATGGTCTGATCTCTTCTTCCTATTAGGATGCCACATACGGGATCAGAGCCCACTGCAACGAGCTCATTTGATCTTAATTACCTCTTTAAAGACCCTGTCTCCAAGTACAGTCACATTCTAAAATACTGGGGTTAGGACTTCAACAAATGAATTTGCTGGGGTGGACACAACAGCCCGTAACACCCCTATGCCTGATACCCCTGTTTCAGCAATGGAAGGAAGATAAGAAGGGCTTGATTCTACTTCTTGAGCCATTGTGTGCTTAGTATAATCTTTTAAAACATGAGGTAAATTTGGAAACTCACCCGTTATGTTGTTGAACATGAGAAATGATTTTAGTGGACATAGAAATTGCAATAAAAATAGTATTATCTGATGATGTCCTCTGCCTAATTGGCTACCTGGTGAAGAATTAAAGAAAAAATGTGAATCCTTCCCGGTAATGGACTAGTAATCTGATGACTGTGAAATCCTTTAGGTTGCTGAGAAGTCATTTCCCAGTTTAATAGAGCTGGTAGTTATCTAGTGCACTGTCATGGTTGCTTTGGCTTGTGATGGATAATGGCTGGATCACAGGGTTGGACAGCTGTGCTGTGAAGAGGCTCTGCACATCAGAATTGGGACTTGCTTCTCAGCTCTAGGGACTAAGGCTTGCAAACGCAGAGTGGCATCTTATCTCTGTGTGGCAAGTGTGGCAAGCCAAGGCAAGGAAGAGACCAGCAGCTGCACCTCTGGGGCTGGTTCTGGGGAGGTATATTAGTTTCTGATTACTGATGTAATAAACTACCATATACATAGTGGTTTAAAACAGTGCCCATTTTCTATCTTAAATTTCTAGAGTTCTAAAGTCAAGCTGTTATCAGCTTTTCTTCCTTTTGGAAGCTTTAGGAGAAAATTGATTTCCTTACCTTTTCAAGCTTCTAGAGGCCACCTCTGCATTCTTTAGCTTTTGGCTTCTTCTTCCATCTTCAAAGCCAAAGCAGAGCATCTTCTAATCTCTTTCTGATTCTCTGATCGTTGTCCATCATTGCATCTCGTCTCACTCTGACCCACCTCCTTCCCATTTTTACTTATAAGGATCCTGTGATGACATTGGGTCCACCTGGGTAATCCTAGATAATCATTAATCACATCTATAAGGTCCCTTTTGCTATATAAGGCAACATTTTCACAGGTTCTGAGGATTGGGATATGAACATCTTTTGAGGGCCATTATTCTACTCATGACAGGGAAGAGGCCTGGATGGTGAACTCTAAGGCCAAATATAGGAGGTTGTCAGCAGCTCCAAATGCCAAGCCAAGGATTCTTTACCTGGATTGGGAATGGGGAGATGAGATGGGTGAGCATGCATGAATGTGTTTGTGTGCATGCGTGCATGCATGTGTGTGTGTGCACACATGAACATGCACGCTTATGCACATCCACAGGTTGTACAAAGATGGGGTTCAGGAGGCCCATGAACTCTCTCACACACAGGGAGTCATTCACCCATTGTTTCCTATAAAAATGTTTCTTTCTTTAGGTTAGAAAAGCTATCTCTACTTCTACTAGGTCAAAATATATGCCTCAGGTGTCAAAGGAAAGAAAGAGCAGCTGGATGTCCTGGATCTTAGAGCTCCCTGGAAGGCTGTGAGCCAGGGTCTCTGCTCATGATCACAAGCTCCATTTCTTTCTTCTTTCTTTTTTCTTCTGGCTAATGTGTATTGAGTACTTATCAGGAGGAGATAGAGAGCTACATGCTTTATCTGTTATTTTAGTTGTAATCCTTGCTGCATTTGTTAGCATGAGCCCTCCTGCCTTAACAAATAAATCACAAAATCACAGTGGCTCGACCCCATAGAGGCTTATTTCTTGTTCACGTGATCATCTGATGCCGGAGCTGTGATCTCAGGGTGGCTTTTTTTCTACAGGATGATTTGCCACTTAGGCTTTGTCTATGGTGCTGCCCCACGCTCCCTAGGACCCCAATGCTTCTGCATGCAGTCTGGTGATTGGGGAAAAATGTGTAGAGAAGGTTCTCCTGCTCCTTAAAAATCCCAGCTTCTCCTGGGATTTGAAATATGGTCATACCTGACCACAAACGGGACTGGGGAATGCAGTGCCTGGCTGAGCAGTTTCCTCCCAGTTAACAACTCACACTGTGCAAGTTTTGGGGAAGAGTGAGTTTTTGGTGGACATCTGCCATCTCATCCAGCCTCTAAAGAACTCTGTTTCTGATAAGATTATCTCTACTTAATGGTGAGCAAATCAAGGTCCCAGATGTTCTAATACTGTAACATGATTAATAAGTGGTATAATCAGAATTCCTGTACAGGCTTGTCTGAATTTTCTCTGACTACAAAACCCGTCTTTGTAACTGGTGCCTCATGCCAGCACTTGTCCTGATGCAGCAACTATCAACCTCCTTTGCACCTGATAGTCATTAGGAGGTCAGTTACCTCCCAAAACCACAGGCTATTGACTCTGTACACCCTTTTCCAGAAGGCACCTGAGCAGCAGCCCCTTGCTATTCTCCTTTACTGCCTTCTCTTGTTAAAATCATAGGCCCCTTGTGTTTTCCCCAAGCCCTGTGCTCTAGATCTAGATATTTTCTTATCTCCCATCTTTCTCAGTCAATGGCATTGATCCATGATGGTTTGCCTTCTCAAACCTGTTCCAGAAACATTCACAGACATCTAACCTCAAACATCGGTCATCTTTCATTCCTCCCTGTCCTGCATCCATCCATTTATGATACTCTGATATTTATCCTGCGGCTACTCTATGTCAGGCCCTGTACAGTCTATTTGGTAGGAATATGACCCAGGACTTGGGCTTATTGCTTATGTTGCCGGTTTCAGAACCCAGTGGTGCCAGCATTTATCCTCCTCTCTGTTTCCACTGTGAAGTGTTTCAGTTCATGCCCTTATCCCTCTTAGGACACTCAGTAATTTCCTTGATGGTCTCCTACCATATTTATCTTTAGCTAAATTTCTTCCATATATTGTCAAGTTAGTCTTTATAAAGCAGAGCCCTGACTACATCAGTTTCTAGCTCTAAACCTTAAATGGCTCCTCATTGACTGTAGAATAAGCTCTAAACTCTAATGTAACATACAAAACCTTTCACGATCTGGTTCCACCCAATCTTTCTAATTTTATATCCCATTTCTCCCTTTTATGCTTCTCATCCTGATAGAATTACTTATGGATCTCTACACATACTTGTTCTTTTTTTTTTTAACCTCTCACCTGCACATATATCCCACACATATCCTGTTCTTTCTCAGCTTAAACTCTTAATATATGGTGAATGAATGGCTAGGTCTCAGCCTGGAATACCCTTTCTGTTCTTTGTTTAGCACATCTACATCCCAGACACAGTACTTTGTGCCTTTGTCATGGCAATACATTCACTGTATATTATTTTTGCTTAATGTATGCATCTTCACTATTAGTAGATGGTGCTCAGGGCTGTACATGGTCTACCTTTACTGCACAGCAAACCATCCTTCACTTGCTCAGCAGCTGAGTACAATGTCCTGTACATAGTAGGTCCTCAAAAACTGTGTGTCTGTGTATATGTATATTTGTATATTAAATAATTAGGCCTTGCTAGGATGTTTTGAGGATTATAGAGTCTAAATAAGTCACCTACTGCAACCCTTGACACACAGTAGGCTCTCATCTGTAAACATGTCATGCTAAGGTGTTAATGGCTGATAACTGTGCTGAGCCATTTCTAGAGGGGCATTTAATAAGGAACGTAAGGAATGAGTCTCTAATTTTAGAATTTTAGGATTCCTGGACCAAGTAGGAGAGATGGTTGGAGTTGAAGATCCTCTGATCATCCTACATGTGCAATGAGATTCTCAGCACAGGGCAACCTGTCTGGCACTTCAGAAACAATTCATGCCTGTTGGAATTGACACTGCTGAGTGCCGTGCCCTGGCTACTGGTGGAGCCTGGTGTACAGGGGTGGGGGTGGTTGGGTCATTCATCATTCAGCACAGGGTTAGGCTGAATATTGGTTGGATGAATACACAAAGGTATCAGAGCTGGGGTGTGAATGAGAACTCTAGTGTAGGTCTCTTTGCAGTAGTCACCTCCTTGGATACTGCTTCATGAAAAGGAAGTACTCAGGGTGCTGGCAGACTATGAAGCTTTATTCTTGCTTCATTTAGTAAGCAGACAGCTCTCTGTGCCCTTCTGGTAAACGCAAGTGTTCCTATTCTCTTTACTTAATGCCCATCCTTGGGAGCACTGACACAGGCTGGGGGTTGTGTCTTTATTAGAGACATCAGCCCCCAAGAGAGCCTGCTCAGGGTTTCACATGGTTTGCAGCTGAGCAGGAGGCCAGCAAAGTCACCAGGCTTCACATGATTTAAGTAGAGATAAGATTTCAAGCGTTGTTTATGTTCCTAGGATTTGGCATGATGGTACAGTTGGGGCTGTGCCATCTAGGCTTCCTCTGTTTAGGTAACTGGTACAGCAGAGGGGGGCTTTATTTGACCAACGGTAAGTTTTTTCCATTGAAGATTTCCAATATACAAAATACATTTCACTGACTTTAAATGAGTCACTGGATACAATCTAGCCAAGGGAGGCACATGTCTTCAAAACTCTGTTGCTTAAACTCTTCTGTAAGACTTGAGAAAGGTAGGATTCAACAACTAAGACAGATAGAACCCTCTCTTTTTTGGTCACTATTCTCTATAACTTATCTCCTTTGAATATTGGAGAATGCTGTTAATCCAAACAAAAAGCATCACATAGGAATCTATTGTATTACTAAGCCCCTTACCATTGTGTTTCTCTGTATTCTGATATATCCCATTCTTACGCCTGTTAATGCTTTCTCTTTGCCCTCTGTCATCCTGTACCCAGATGACCCAGTGTTGCTGCAAGTGGAGATGACATATATGGTGTCATTGATCCTTTCTGTACCTGAGCAGACAGCACTAACTGATCACAGCACACTGCCTCAGTGAGTTGGGACTTGTATATGAAGTTCTACTCAGGAGGGCCCCAAGCAGCCACCACTGATCAGTGAAAATGAATATGTGACATAAAACCTATTTTGCCAATTTCACAGTTTCTACCGCCTCCTAGAAATGAAAAAGAAGATTTAGTCCCTTACGCGGTTCCTTCTCCTATGCTTTCTTCTCTTAAGACTTCATTTTCTACTTTAGAACTTTAATGTAGTAAAATCCTCTTTTTTTGTTCAAGTTTTAGCAGCATTTCTTGATCTCCCACTTTGTAAGAAGACAGTATTAACCTTTTTATAGTTTCCTTTGTCTCTTCTTTCCCATCAACTTTCTTCTCCTGTGACTTTTATATTGTCATGCTGTTAGCATTTACTTCTGTTCCTTGTATAGTGTGTTCTGATCACTCTTGGTGAGAGAGTCCACCTCCACCAATCTATCCTCTTTACCCAGCCTTATTTTTCTTTACAAAATTTTTACCACTTAAAATATTACATACTTATTTGTTAATTATATCCCCCCAACTAGAATTTAAATTTCATGAAAGGAGAAAATTTGCATGTTTTGTTTAGTGCTATATCCCTGGCATCTAGAATACTGCTGGTATAGTAAGTGAGGCACTTAATAAGTACCTGCTTAAGTAATAAATGAATTCCAGCCATGCTCCAAATCTCAGCTAGCTTTTATGGCAGAACCAGACCTTTGTTCATGAGGAAGTATCTGACCCTGTGATAGGAAGGGACCATCTACTCTTCTGGTCCATTAGAATATTAAGAACTTACTTTGAAGGCATTCTCCATCTAGGATCCCATTAAAATAATTCCCTAATTATCTGGTTTTAACCTTATAAAGTAAGGCTTCCTCAGGAAGTGGAACCCAGAAAAGGCACATTTCGATGGGAAGGAGGAAGAAGAAGGGAAAGCTTCAGAACATGAAGTTGCTCAAGGAGGTCAAAGTTCGAGGATGTGCAGTTACGCAGCTCAGTATATAAACTGGAAGGAAAGATAGAAAATCACATTCCCAGCTTAACATCTTTCCTATCAGACTGGCTAATAGCTACTTGTGTAGCTGTAGCGTGCTTGTGAGATTGGCCTTTGAGGCAGACTGGCCTAGGTTCCCATTTTTTCCTGCCACTTCTTGGTTGTGACATTGGATGGGCTATTCAATGTCCCTGAAAATGAATCAGTGTTATTCAGAAAGATGAACCCCTGTTGATTAATACCTGCATATACCTGCTCAGCTACTCAAGTACAAAATGGAAAGAGTCTCTTGATGTTCCGGGAAGACAAGGAAACAAGGGCTGTGCTTATTCAGTTATGAATAATGAATCGTTTAAATAGTAAAAGCACTTCACTACCTCACATGGTGAGAAGCTGGCACTAGGTCATTGCAGGGTTAGTTTGGTAGCTCAACAATGATAGTGAGCCAAGTCAGAATCTATTTTGGCTTTTTCTCCAAGATTTAAGATGGCTGCAGCAGCTTGAAGGATATCCTCATAAGACCGAAAGGAGAGAGAGTAGAAAAGGGTTTTCTTACATTTCTCTTTAATTTGTCAGGAAAAAATTTCCCCCAGGAAGTCTCCAACAAATTTTGTTTATGCTTAGCTGAAAGTGACTATGGGAAATTGGCATATGTTATTTCAAGCCATCATGATGGAACCAGGCTCTGCCTATGGGTTGGACAACAAAGGAGTATTTACTTCAGAAATCAACCAGCTAAAGGAATATGTTTTGGGAGTGGATATTTTCATTCATCTTCAACATGTAGCATTGACTAGGCAACAGTAGAGCACCCTGGAACATCTTAATGTAATTCTAAAGAGTAAACTCTTAATAATTAAGGTTATTGAATAAGAGCATTTCCTACTATATACTAACCATTTAAACATATTTACATTTTTCCAGCATCTCATAAAGTGCATAGCATCATTCTCCTAATATAGAGATCCAGAAATCATACAATGTTGTCCCAGCTCTTGTCTTAGTTCATTTTCTATTGCTGTAACAGAATGCCTGAGACTGGGTAATTTATAAAGAAAACAGGCTTCCTTAGTTTCCTTAGGTTATGGCTCTGTAGGCAGGCTAGAAAGTTCAAGGGCATGGCCCTGGCTTTTGGCAAGTGCTTTTATGCTGTGTCATAACACAGCAGAGAAGGTCAAACCAGAAGTGGACATGTGGTGTAAAGAGGTAACACTCAAGGGGCACCCTGGCTTTATAATCACCCACTCTCGTGGATACTAATTTATTCCTGATGGAGCAAATCCAGTTTCCTCAGAGCCAAAGCTCTCACTATCACAAGAATAACACAGAGCCATTCCTGAGAGATCTGTCCCTATGACCCCAACACCTCCCCACTAGGTCCCATCTCCCAACTCTGGGGATCAAATTTTAATAAAAACTTTGGTAGAACAAAGAAACAATATCTAGACCACAGCAGTCCCCTACTTAGTAAGTGGCCCAGGTTGAAATTGAAGCTAGATTTTTCTGACTCCTGCATTGGTACTTTTGTCTCTGTAGTCTTCCTCAAATGTCTACCTGCCCCAGCCAGAAAAGATGATCTCCCTCTCAGAAGCAGTGAAATGGCCAAGTTACTGCCTCTGAGACTCTTTCCAACACAGTCATGTATGAATATGAAGTGAGCTTTCTTTGATGACTTTAAAGATCTTTTAGTTACTTTTATTTTTCTCCCATTGGCCTAAACCCATTTTTATAAATAAGTATGCTTAAGTATGATTCAGTGATTCTGAATACTTTTTTCTTCCGTGTTTTTCTCTGTGACTACTCCACTGTTGTTTGCAGTTCCTGTGTCTGGGTAAAGCCAAGGTAATTCTTTGGATGTTAGTCATTTTGAAGGGCGACTTTCTTGCATCAGTTGGTAAGATCTGAAAGGAGGATAACCACAATGGAGAGGCTGTGGTGAGGCAGGCATCCCCAGGCAGCTGGCAGTCTTGAGCATCCAAATGTAATTGCTCTATTTCGTTTACCACAGCTTGCCTGCTGTGTTTATCAGACTGCCCAGTGGAACAGAAGGTAATCAGGGCTGCAACAATCTCAGAAAGTTAGGCACACACAACCAATGTTAAAAATATGTAAAAAAAAAAATTACTCAGATGTAATTTGCTCTCATAGGACCCAATTTCTGGATAAGAACAAGAGGAAACAGTGCAAAACTGGGGCACTAAGATTCTTCTTCGCCAGAGAAAATGCAGAGAGAGCAGTGAACATTTAATAACTTCAGTATCCAACCGCCCATAGTAAGTGCTTGCTTAATGCATAGACAAGACAGGAAGATTCAGAGAGAGGGCAAGTCAAGGCATTTCCATTTTACTTAAAAAACTCTTTGATCTATTTTGAAATTTAGGATTTTGCTTTTGACTTTGCTAGATAAAGTTGGAGTAGAAATGAATTATTCATATAAAATATTGCCTCAATAACACTGCATCAAATAAACATAATGAAAAGCTGCCCATGTTACATAAGGGAAGCTAAGTCACAACTCTTTTGAATTGCAAAGTTAAGTACTCGGGGCTAGACTCTTCTCCAACATTATTCTATGGAAGAATCCACTTAGGAGGATGTAATGCTCAGATCTTTTAAAATTCTAGTCAGACATAAATTTGTGGTTTATGGGTTTAAACTACAGTGGTAACCATGGTGTTACTAACTCTTGCAGTCCTCATCTGTCCAGATTCCATGCAAGTCATTGGAGGCCAGAGAGCAATTTCTGTGACAATGTATCCAATACCACTCTAGCATTTTAAGTGCAGCATAGAAATATGGTAACGGGTATTCTCCCCCTCCCCAAGAATGGTGCATATTATGATGTTTTCAGTAACACTAAAACATATTCATGTTCATGGCTTGAAGGGAAAATTTTAAAGCAAATAGCACCCTTAGTGATAAGTAATGTTTCTTTTTAAACAATGTTTTCACTAATAGATTAAAAGAGAGAAGAAGAAACTAAGCCTAAGTAAACAGTGCATGTCAGGGGAATTGAGCTCTGCTGAAATTCAATAGATAACACTTGAATTTTTGCTGAGAAGTCAACTCTAAAGAATTGGACTTCAATAAAAGTGTAGAAAGTAGCTGAGTCAGCCCTGGGAAGAATGGTGAGGAGGGCAGAGTTTGTTTTTGGTGTTGTCCTGATCCCCGCCTTCTAGCCTTTGAACGCTTGGGGTCCTACAGAAGCAGGCCCATCACATTGAAGTGGGTGTTCAGTGGTTCCTAATCACTTACTCAGGGTTACTGAGGAGCCTTGTAAACTTGGATTTATGGATCACACTCTAGACCTGAATTGGAGTCTTGTGAGTTGAGAAACTCCTTGTGCTTCCCAAGGAAGTCTGGTGCTTAGATGGCTCTTGGGACCACTGAGAAAGTGAGTGCGTTGAGAGCATAAGCTCTACAGTTGGCCTACAAGGAAACCATGGCCTAAGTCATTGTTAGGAGCTGAATATGTGTGTCCCCTAAAACTCATATATTGAAGCCTTGACCCCTAATGTGATAGTACTGGGGGTAAGGTTTTTGGCAAGTAATTAGGTTTAGATTAGATCACAACAGTGGGACCCTCCTGATGGGATTAGTGTCCTCATAAGAAGAAAAAAAGGAAGACACAGGAGAGCTCTCTGGGGTTTGTTTTCAGAGCTAGAGAGCACCTTGCATAGAGTGCAGCCAACAAGAGACCTCAATAAATAGTAGATGTTTTCTTTTGAGAAGCAATATCACAAACCTAAAATAGCAAGCATAGTGCTTCTTATATGGTCTGTGCTCACTAAATTACATTTACCATTAATATTATTGTATTCTTTTTTTTTTTTTTTTTGAGATGGAGTTTTGCTCTTGTTACCCAGGCTGAAGTGCAATGGCGCGATCTCAGCTCACCGCAACCTCTGCCTCCTGGGTTCAGGCAATTCTCCTGCCTCAGCCTCCCGAGTAGCTGGGATTACAGGCACATGCCACCGTGCCCAGCTAATTTTTTGTATTTTTAGTAGAGACAGCGTTTCACCATGTTGACCAGGATGGTCTTGATCTCTTGACCTCGTGATCCACCCGCCTCGGCCTCCCAAAGTGCTGAGATTACAGGCATGAGCCACCGCGCCCGGCCTATTATTGTATTCTTAAATGTATACATTATTTTCTGTTGTATATAATAATTTATATTCTAAAATTTATGTTGACATACTATATATATTTAATATTCCAAAAGCAAAACCAAATCAAGTTAAAATTTTAAAAAGTTTGTTATACATACAAATGAACTCTTCAAGAACTGGGAGACTTTGAACCAAAAGTGGTAAGAAGCCTGGCTTACAATAGTTACAGCACAGCCTGTAAAGCATAAAGGATGAAGTATTTTGGACTTATTTGTGATTCATTCTTATACATTAACATTCTTTCAAAGGCAAGCAGAGCAGTTTAAGCTGATTTGTCTATAGATGATTGGTTTAATCTCACTGAATTATGTCAACAAGGAAGGAAAGCTTACATTCTGTGTTTTGCTTACTAAAACTAGTGTTTTTGAGAAATCATGATGACTGAAGTTTTGTCTACGTGGCCATGGGTGGGATATCAAAACTGTGTCCTATGTTTTTATTAATTTTTTTTAAACATAAGGTGTTGTTTGAGTCATTGATAGTGTCTCATTGATTCCTTGGGACAATTTTTAGAGACAGGATCAGCAGGGGATATCATTCTCATTTTATAAATGAAGAAACTCAGTCTCAGACTGAGCTGCTGAGGACTCTAGAACCAGTATTGGCTCCAGGTCTTATTCCATGCTCCTTCCCCTCCAAGTCATGACACAGGTGACATACTAGGCTCAATTCTCACAATCATCTTGGGAGACAGCTGCTGCTATTACCATTTCATAGACCCACAAATGGAGGCAGAGCAGTTCATGACTGTCACTTGGGCTGCCGTAACAAAATACCCTAGCGTGGGTGGGTTAAACAACAGATGTTTATTTATCGCAGTTCTGGAGGCTGAGAAGTCCAAGATGAAGGTGCTGGTGGATTAGGTGCCTGGCGAGGGCCCTCTTCCTGTATTGTTTATGGCCACCTTCTCCCTGCGTGCTCATGTGGCCTTTCCTTGCTGTCTGGACATGAAGGGAGGAAAGCACTTACTGTGAGGCAGGCCCAGTTTTAAGGGCTTTACATATATGAGTTATTTTAGTCATCACAACTACTGAAGTGTCCTTACTATAACTGCCATTTTACAGATGAGAAAAATGAGACCCAGAAAAGTTAAATAACATGTCTCACTTCACACATTAAGTGCTGGAACTCTGATTGGAATATAGACATTCTGGCTCCATAATCAGTTCTAAACCACCATTCTAAACTGTATTTATGATAGGAATTTTTTTTTTTTTTTGAGATAGTCTTGCTCTGTCACTCAGGCTGGAGTGCAGTGGCACAATCTTGGCTCACTGTAACTTCCGCCTCCTGGGTTCAAGCAATTCTCCTGCCTCAGCGTCAGAGTAGCTGGGATTACAGGTGCCCACCTCAATGCCCAGCTAATTTTTGTATTTTTTAATAGAGACAGGGATTCACCATGTCCGCCAGACTGGTCTCTAACTCCCAACCTCAAATGATTTGCCTGCCTTGGCCTCCCAAAGTGCTGGGATGATATGAAAATTTTAAAATAACATAATGCCTAATAAATACTTGTAAGATAAATGACTTAAACTTCCTTAGATCTTTGTGTCTTCTGGAGACAGCACCCTCACATCCAGAGAGAGAACTGCCTGGCCTCCCTTTCTCACTTTTCTTACTGGAACCTAGGTAGAATACTGTGCTTAGCTGTGGGTCAGGTTTCGAATGGCAGATGGCATTTCCCCTTCTCTCTCCATTTTTCTCCTTCTCTTCCTCCCTCCTTTTTTCCTCCAAGATTATTTCTTGAGTATGTGCTCTATGTCAGGCATCAAGCTAAGCTCTGAATGTTCAGCAGGAAACAAAACGACATGGGCTTTGCCTTCGGAAAACTAATGTTCTAGTGAGGAAGAGAGGCGGTGTAATAAGTAATTGACAAACATGAGTGATAAGCACGAGGCCTGGGGAAATGCAGGGTGTGCCTTGGAGTGCAGGGCTGGGAGGCCTAAGGGTCAGGAAGAAGTCCTTGAGGAAGTGCCATCTAAGCCAAGACTGGAAGCGTGTGCTAGCTGGGTGTGGACTCATGGGTGAAGCCTTAGGAGTCAGTGTTTCAGACACAAGAAATAGCATGAGCAAAGGCCTAGAGGCAAGATAGAGAGTGGCTTATTGTAGAAACTGAGAGACATGTTTTATGCCTAGGGGTTAATATTTCCAAAGGGGAGACAGGAGAGAAGTGAGAAGGGGGAAGTTAAGAAGAGATGAGATTATAAGAGTTTTTGGTAGAGGTGATAAAGGGTTTGAACTTCATGCTTAGAGCAACAGGTAGCTATTGAGGGTTTTCAGCAGGGGTGTGGCATGGTGAGGTTCATATTTTGGAAAGACCACTCTGGTAACAGTCTACAATAATAATTAGAAGGCAGCAAGGATGGAGGCAGAGAGAGGCATAGAGAAGTTTCTGCAGTCACCAGATGGCAAATGGCCGTGACCTGGACCAGGACAGGCCTAAGGGATGAAGAGATATTTAGGAGGGATGGTCAATAAGGCTCAGTGATGACTGGATGTGAAGGGTGACTAGTGTCCCTCAGGAAACACTCTTTAGGAGGAGCATTAATAAAATTGAGCACATTTAGTCCAAAGAGGTAGAGGGAAGGGAAAGCATGAGACAGATTTTCAAATACTTAGAGCAGCATAGCTTTTTAAATGTTTTGATTGGTTTTATTGTCTTCCTTTGAAAGAGTGACCAACTAAGAGTGCATCAATTCAAATATTATGTTGACAAAATACACTAAGTAGACACGTTCTATAAAATATATGCCTCGCATTGTGGAATTGTTAGAGGCCTGGGAGTGTTTATCAGCCCAATTACTCTCCACTGACCTCGAGCTGAGAACGAGTTAGGAGAGCAGCTGAGCTCCACCTGTTCAATGCTTCTGTCGGACACAGAGGGGTGCAGAGTATATGCTCCTAGACTGAACAGAAGTGAGGGTATGGCTTCAGAGAGTTTGATGAAAATTATTATACAAGGAGGCAGATGTCAGCAAGGCCCAAAGAACTTCTGACAGTTGTCTCGCGACTGCTTCAATAAGGTGAGCTCCTTACTTGTGGATATGTTCAAGCGTATCTAGCCGTATATCTGTCATGCATGGGTTTCCTGTTGAGGGCCAAGTCACAGGATCTCTGGGGTCCCTTGGGATTGTCCATAAATAAATGATTCTAAGGAATTCCATTCCTTACTCCCCAGGCCAAGCATCCATTTCTCACTCATGGCTGTACCGTCCCAAGCCAGTATAAAGTGCATAAGATTGTTATTATAGGAGCTTTGAGAGTGCATGAGATTATTATTATAGGAGCTTTGAGAGTGTTTCCAAAGAGTATCATTGCTTCTGTCATTCTGGAATTTGCCATCTTATCACTGCATTACACTACAGTCTCTAGATATTGTTTTTACCTTTCTAAATAAAAGTGGAATAAGTATTCACATTTTATCAAGTGAAAGCTACCTCATTATGTTCTATTTCAGAGAAATTTGTTTTATAATTCAATGCATGATTACAATTTGGGGGAAAAATAAGAAAAATCTAGAGGAAAATATTGTATTAATCCTGCCTTTAGCTAGACTACCTAACAATAAAGAGGCACATAATTAATCTGTTGCATGCACTCAAAGTGAGCGTGAGTTATATGTGTTGTTTACAATTCCTTTTGAGAGCACTTACATGCTCTTTATAATAAGAACAAATGGCTACTAAGGACCCTCCTAAAGCTGTCAAATTCATTTTACTTATGTCCAAGTTTTTACTTAGGTTTGCTAAGTAAATAGAAGCCAATTGGCCCATGGGCACCTCCATTCTTCAGGGTTATGCTTTTAAAAGCATTCTCAACAGGAAATAAGTTTCATTAGTGCTTGGAAAATAAATTGGTGAGGTGACAGATTCTGTGATTTGATGGAAGCTCAATTATAGTTGTATAACATAATATAGTGAGTGCAGATGAAATCCTATTAAGGTCTGGAAATCTAATATCTCATCTCTATGACTTTTAATTGATCTTTACACTTATTATCATTGCAGTCAAATATTTGAGCTGATTCCAGTACACATAAACAAATGTAAGCACATTAACTCTGTTAATAATTTTAACAAGTAATCTGTATTTCCCCTTAGACCGTCTCCAGTTTTGCCTTGGCATAATTAAAGATATTGTCAGCGATAAGCCTCATGTGTTATTTAAAGTATGCGTGCATTGAAGTCTTGCTTTTATCATTAACTACATCGTGATGTAAGCTGCGCAGCCATCATTAAAAAATTAGACCTCTTTCTCTGAAGCAAACTTGGATGGGAAAGGAGGCCCCATGGGGAGGTGTAGAAAGTCTGAGTTCTAGTCTTGACTTTACCACTGAAATAAGCCAAGTAAGGTATTTCACTTTTCTAATCTTATTTCGACACTTCCAATAGTGCTGACATTCTGATTTCTGTGAGGAAGATACAAGCTTCCTCCTTTGCTAAAACTGACAGTTGGATAGAAAAACTGGTGCCTTCAGGTTCAGTGTTGCTCAAGTTTCATACGATGGGATAGTGTAAGCCCAGATATATGTCAGGAGCAGGTGGAAAGGGAATGTTTCTCTTGCTCATTGTTATATCTGCAACATCAAACCCAGTGCCTGACATGTGCTTAAATAATATTTGTTGAATGAATGGGTGAATGAATAAATGAATTCTAGTCATTCTGCCTTCCTGTGGACATGGATTGAAGGAATCTGCTGGGCTCCCCTTCAATATCCCTTGTAGTATTACACTTAGGCTAGATGAAAACAATGTTAAGTTACCCCTGGAAGTATATCTGTGATGGCACAACACCGAATGCTTTCTTTCATCCTTAATGAAATAGAAGCAAATCACAGCAAGCCACTGCCTCCCAGACTGTCCCTTATACTTGCTTATTAAGGAGAGCACAGTGTATAGTTGCTCCTGTTAGTCAAAGGCAGGCAGATACTTAATTTGTTAGTGTCTAGCTCACTTAAAGGGGGAACTATTTCTGTGTCAGACAAATATGACATTTGAGAATGTTCTTTGGGTACTCAGAGAACATTAAAATCTAAACCATGCTGTAAACAAAAACAACTTATAATCCCAGCTATGACTAATCCAGCGCTTTTGTTCATTAGGTAGAACAAACATTCTGATTTACAATCAAATATCTAAAATTACCATGAAAGCCTGAGAAAAATCCTCCCTGGCATGAGATCTTATCTCGGCATATGGAACAGACAAGATTCATTCCTTGATAGACCATCTTCATGCACAACTGATCTCAGTAAAGTCTTTTCAGAGCGACTCTTAGCAAATGGGTGGCTTATGCTGGGGTTTATCTGTTTAAGTTCATCACTCTCTAAAATTGTCTTTGCATATATTAGCATGTAGTTTCATTTTTTATTTCAGCAATTATTGGTTTCTTTTAATGGGGGATACTCTGCTCCTCATTTCCTCTGATTGCTTTGGAAACAAAGAGCCCTTTTCTTCTTTACATCCTTTGAAAATGAATAAAATTTCCTGTACATTAAAAAAAAGTAGCAGAGTTCTAATAGCATGCCTTCATTAAGGGCAGAAGGCCCATGGAAAAATTATTAGTGCTTTTCCTCCTGCATTAAACACTTCTAGAAAGAAGATGGAAAGAAGTTGTTTGAGAGTATTAGAGATTCCTAAAGTGAATGAAATCAGCTTCAAGGTGACACCCACTTCTCTCTCAGTTTAGTGACCTTTTGCTTGGTTTTTCTTGTTTGCACAAGGAAAGGCTTTTGACATATTCCCCAAGACCCTTAATTCCCCTCTGTTTGGCACATTACCAGCAACATTAAAAAGAGAGAAAGAGAGAAGCTCTCATTTTATCTTTGAGCTGCTTAAATATTTATGTTCTAATTTGTTATTGACTTCATGTGAAATTTTATCAAAATATAGATAGAAAAGTTTAAAGATTGCTCCTGGGAGAGCACTTAATCCATTTCAAAATAAATTTCTAATGGCCAGATTTTCTGGGCTTAAAACATGATGCTATGAAGGAAGGCAAACCAAACAGGCCTAGTTTATAGGCTGACATTTATAGACAAGGATAAAGAAACTTGGTAATGAAAATGCTAATCAAATATCATTGTGAATGCTCATTTTTAAAAATGTTTGATGGAAGCCTTTACTAGATCTCTATTTTAATTATGTTTCATTTGTAAAAAATGAAATATAATTACAAAACACCCCAGGGTAAAGTTTGGGGGATGGGTTCTTGTTGCTCTTCACCTCCTAGTTCTATCTCTTGTATACTCATGTTTTCTTAGCCATTGAATATGTTAATTATTTCAGAAATATCTACATGTTAAATGCAGGGAGTAGGCAATATGAATAGCAAAGGACTAAATGTTTAATGGTGAAATTTCAGAGCATGAGAAGAAGGATTTATTTATTTATTTATGAATGAATGACAGAGTCTTGCTCTGTTGCCCAGGCTGGAGTACAGTGGTACGATCTTGGCTCACTGCAACCTCAACCTCCCGTGTACAAGGGATTCTCCTGCCCCAGCCTACTGAGTAGCTGGGATTACAGGCATGTGCCACCATGCCCATGTCCAGCTAAATTTTGTATTTTTGATAGAGATACGGTTTCATCATGTTGTCCAGGCTGGTCTCGAACTCCTGACCTTAAGTGATCCACTGGCCTTGGCCTCCCGAAGTACTGGGATTACAGGTGTGAGCCGTTGCACCTTGCCAGGAAGGATAAATTTAATCAGATCATATACATATATTTTTCTTTCAAATCTAGCCACATAGGCACCACTTCCTTGATCTGTGCTTAAAGATAGATATACTACCTTTCTCTGTTATGTACCTCCTATCACTACTACCTTTATGACCTAACTAACATCCTCCTAACTGGAGACTTGGCTGACATTATGTTTGAAAACAGAGTTCTCACAGAATTGAGTTACCTGTTGGAAAGAGGAAGAGACTTCTCTCATGGAGGAGATTGTAGCTGCTTCAAAATCGTAACCCACTCAGATTTATTTTATGGGTAAAAAGTAGTCTATATTTTAATTATTTTATACAGACTAGATACGGCTTTGTGGATTTTGATTGCTAGACATTTTTCTTATTTACTTAAATCAGAGTTTCTTATATTTTAAGCCTCAGACTAGGCTCAGTTCACAGAAAATTTTCATGGGTACTCCAAACAAACAGAAAGTTGAAAGAAAGTAAGAGGAAAAGAAAGAAGAAAGAAAGGAAGAAGGGAAGGAAAGAAGGGAGGAATTGATGGAGGGAAGAAGGAAGAAAAGAAGAAGGGAAGGGAGGGATGGAGGGAGGGAGGAAGGAAGGGAAGGGAGGGAGGGAGAAAGGAAGGGAGGGAGGGAGGGAGGGAAAAGAGCTCTGTGTACCCCTAGATTCTTATCTTGCCTCCTGGAAGTGGATATAGCCTCAGGGAATAGACAATGCTCTTGCTAAAGAGATAGAGGCAGAAAACAAACTTTCATGACTTCTTCATGGAATGTGTGCCCACTCCCTTCATATCCACCAGGCCCAGTCTCAGAGCTAGATCTGCTTCAGTTAAAAAGACAGGCATGGTTCCTGTACTTAAAGATGTCTCACCTTTTGACACACCCCTTCTACAAGTTATACCTTCCTGAACTAAGTACAAATGGCAGGATTTTCCACAAGGAATAGAAGATGGCTTCCAGATTGTGGGCTGTGGATGAGCAGAGCTTCTAGAGTCCCTTTAACTTCATTGTGAGTGATTTAATGGTATGGCAGTGATGAGTGTTTGCCTGTTGAGAGTGGGGACCACTGGGTATTGATAAGTCCTGAGAAGAGACCTTCTAAGCCTCTTGTATCACCTGCATGGAACCTCAGCTAATATCCGTTCTGGCGCAATTTCTTACTACCCTACCAGAGCCATATTTGATAGTCATCTCAGACATGAGACATGTGAAATATATTAGGATTCTCTAAAGAAACAGAACCAATAGGAGATACACATGAGCATGCACATGCACACACACACAATTGGCTCATGTAATTATTAAGCCTGAGAAGTCCTATGATTTGTCACATGTCATCTGTAAGTTGGAGACTCAGGAGAGCTGGCAGTGTAGTTCAAAGGCATGAGAGCTGAAGGGCTGATGGTATAGATTTCAGTCTGAGTCTAAAGGCTTGAGAACCAGAAACATGGAGAGCAGGAGAAGATTCATGTCCCAGCTCAGCATTCAGAGAGAGAGAGAGAGAGAGAGAGAGAGAGAATGAATGTGAATCCAACTTCTTCCACTTTTTGTTCTGTTTACAAGCCATCAGTGAATTGGATAATGTCCATCCATACTGGGGAGGGCCATCTGCTTTACTTGTCTACCAATTCTAATGCCAAATATCTTATGGAAATACTCTTACAGGCATATCCAGAAATAATGTTTTATTATTATAAGAGGCATCTTCTGAGATGCCTCTCAGATCATCGGGGCATCTCATGACCCAGTCAAGTTGATACATAAGTTAACCATAACATGCAGTTACTTTGAAACTGTGCATGGCTACTGATTGTGGCCTTGGAGAGACTGGGTGTGGCAGGTCTGGCACAGGCCCCATACATCTCTCAAACCTTCCATCTAAGGAGAAGATAGGGCCACCATGTTGCATGTCTCCAGGAAGTACAAAGGTGAAGGGTACCTCCTGGTAACTGGCAGTGCTCGGTTTGCATAGCCATATGTAGTGACAGATGCTGCTATCAGAATTGTGCCCAAGGAAAATCACAACAAAAATAGATGACGCTGAATTGATACATTGAGAAAGTACAGCCAGTTATGGTGGCTCACACCTGTAATCCCAGCATTTTGAGAAGTTGAGGTGGCAGGATCATTCCCTAGGAGTTCAAGACCAGTTCAGGCAACACAGTAAGACCTTATCTCTACAAAGAATTAAAAAACAAAAAATAAGTTGGATATGGCGTTGTATTCCCAGCTATTTGAGAGGCTGAGGTGGGAGGATTGCTTAAGCCCAGGAGGTTGAGGCTACAGTGAGCCAAGACCACACCACTGCACTCCAGCCTGAGTGACAGAGCAAGACCCTGTTTCAAAAAAAAAAAAAAAGGAAAAAATGGGAAAGAATGTTGGAAATACATTACTTAGCAATATGGAGGCAACTCCCTAAGGAAATAGCAAAGAGTCTGAAAAGGTTGCTTCTAGAAAGTGGGACTAGAATTGGGAGGTGGGTTGAGGGAGAGGCCATGTTCATTTGTCATTTTAAGCCTTTTGTTGTTACTTGATTTTTAAAAGTCGAGTGCATGTATATATGTCAACTATTCTATAGACATATATAGGCATGCATGTATGTCTATGGATATGTGTGTGTATATATGAATGTGCTGATATGGTTTGGCTCTGTCCCCACCCAAATCTCACCTTGAATTGTAACTCCCACCATTCCCATGTGTCATGGGGGGAACCCAGTAGGAGGTGATTGAATTATGAGGGGTGGGGGGCTCTTTCCTGCACTGTTCTCATGATAGTGAGTAAGTCTCACAAGATCTGATGGTTTTAAAATGGGAGTTTCCCTGCACAAGCTCTCTCTTTGTCTGCCAGCATCCATGTAAGATGTGACTTGCTCTTCCTTGCCTTCCGCCATAGATGTGAGGCCTCCCCAGCCACATGGAACTGTAAGCCCATTAAACCTCTTTTTTTTCCCCAGACTCAGGTACGCCTTTATCAGCAGCATGAAAATAGACTAATACACGTGTGCGTGTGTGCACATGCACACACACACACATGCACGTATGCTTCTTAAAGAATGAGGGGAAGATAATCCTGGGAATTATAGATCTGCACTGGAATCGGCACCATTTAACAACTGGTGGCCCTTGCAATGATTTGGGGCTAGAGAGGACTTTAGAAGACCTGAACCTAGCATTTGCCACTGGGAATAGAATCTGGTGAAAGAGGTGGAAGAAGCAAGACTTGGTGCTCACAAACACAGCTGAACGATGCTCCAAGCCCTCACACACCTTTCTACCTGACTGTTTCCTCCATCTCTCCCCTGCAGTGAGAAGAGGCGAGTTGGAGCAGGAGAAAAGAGACGGAAGGTGGGCAGTAGGAAAGGAACCAAGGCCCACAGTTCATGCTGCTGGGACAGGATACTTATTTCTCCCCTTTCTGTGGGTAAAAAATATCTTTCACATTCTGGAGCAGAAATGTATGATTTATTATTGTTTTCATCATATCTATTTGGTACCCCTTCTCCAAATATACACATGCATGCAGTGATTTGGGTGTGATTGTTGGCTTTCTTTCATGTTTCTTTTATTTCCTGTCTTTTCCTTTTAAAAAAAATTATTTTATACTCTTAAAGAAGTGGAGTCTTGCTATGTAGACCAGAGTGGTCTTAAATTCCTAGACTTAAACAATCCTCCCACCTTGGCCTTCTAAAGTGCTGGGATTATAGGCATGAGCCACTGTGCCTGTCTTAATGTAATGTATATTTGATGTACATGTGTGTATGTTTGTGTGTTTTGGAAAAAGAGGTGAGTGGGGACAGGATGAGTTGTTTAGGGAACCTGTGCTTGATAACAAAGCATTTCATTCAATTTAATAAAGGATATCTATATTCTTTATTCTATCTATCTACCTATCTACCTTCCATTTGTCTACCTATCTAAGTTTTCTGCTGAGATATTGTCTGTATTACTGGATCACCATTATAGTTTCTTTGGGGGAACTCTATGTTAAAGTCCCAAAATCTGACCCACACCAGTTTCCAGTGAGCAAGAATCAGTTCTGATGATCTTGTTCTGTCAAATATTAATTGAGAGCTTCTGAGTCAGATATTGTGATAGTTCTCTATACACCCATTCCAACCTCTTTTCCCTTGCTCCTTTCATAGAAGTTGCAAAGATCACATTTTCATACGTCCTAGATGCTATGGGTGTCCATGAAATATCTTTAGACCAAGGAAACATGAATAGGAAGCCTTTCTTGAGACTTCTGAGACACAATGGACAACTCCATCTGCCGTTATTCTACACTTTCTTGCTTTTTTCTGCCTAGAATAAAGATGTGATGGCTGGAGCTTTAGCAGCCAAGACATGATCATGAAGTAAGCCAAGAGAATTAGACACCATGACCCTAATATCCATCACCCAAAAAATCAACACTGGCAACTACCTCTCAGAACTTATGTTTAAATTCTTTCACTTGGGTTATCTAAGACTTGAAATGGAATGCAACCCCTGAGTAGTATAGGCAGGCATTGGGAAAATAGTGGAAACAGGACATGATTGAGTGTGTGGCTCATGGTTTTGTGGGCAAAGCAACTCTATAGGAGTTGAAGACTTTAAGCTATGTTCTCCACAGTCATACCTTAGGAGTTCAGTCCTTATTTCCTGCCTTGAGGAACTGGAGCATAGAGATTTTATGAAACATGCCTCTGGCTATTAATGCAGAATCAGTGGCAACTCTAGCGTTAATCCTCCAGGCTGGATAAATTATACTTTGTCTCCACCAGACCGAAACTTTACTAAAACAGCATTAATACCTATTTATATTTTTCTATCAATATTTCATAAATTTGAAGAGAAACAGCTTGAAATAATTCAGATTATTTTTTCTCTGTGTGTGCTTTCGGAGGCATCAATTATTGTGAGTGTACCTTCAGTATCACCTAATTCTAACTTTGAAGATTTTAGAAATGCTAATAGTGATATGCCTATGAATTATTACTCTTTTTTTTTGAGACAGAATTTCACTCTTGTTGCCCAGGCTAGAGTACAATGGTGTGATCTCTGCTCTCTGCAACCTCTGCCTCCCAGGTTCAAGTGAGTCTCCTGCCTCAGCCTCTGGAGCAGCTAGGATTATAGGCTTGCACCACCACAACAGGCTAATGTAGAGACAGAGTTTCTGCATGTTGGTCAGGTTGGTCTCAAAGTCCCAACCTCAGGTGATCAGCCTGCCTTAGTCTCCCAAAGTGCTGGGATTACAGGTGTGAGCCACTGCACCTGGCTGAACCATTACTCTTGATGTAACACAGCATATTCCTCTAAAAAAAAAAAATCTTTATTCAATTTAAGAATGGGGAGAGATGCGGTGGCTCAAGCCTGTAATCCCAGCACTTTGGGAGGCGGAGGCAGGTGGATCACGAGGTCAAGAGACCAAGACCATCCTGG
Source organism: Callithrix jacchus (assembly GCF_049354715.1). Lineage (NCBI taxonomy): Eukaryota > Metazoa > Chordata > Mammalia > Primates > Cebidae > Callithrix > Callithrix jacchus. The sequence goes on along the minus strand of NC_133510.1, from coordinate 101,128,226 downwards.
TCAACATGGTGAAACCCCGTCTCTACTAAAAAAAAAAAAAAAAAAAAAATACAAAAAATTAGCTGGGCATGGCGGTGTGTGCCTGTAGTCCCAGCTATTCAGAAGGCTGAGGCAGGAGAATTGCCTGAATCCAGGAGGCGGAGGTTGCGGTGAGCCGAGATTGCGCCATTGCACTCCAGCCTGGGTAACAAGACTGAAACTCCGTCTCAAACAAACAAACAAACAAAAAAGAATGGGCGACAACCTTTTGGCTTGGGTTGGGGAAGGTATGAGTGGAAGTTGTGGTGGGGGCGCGTGGGTGTACTTACTGTTTTAAATTCAAATTTTCACCGAGTGAACTAGATAATTAGGTGAAAAAAGACCTTCAGTACAACATTTTTATAGTTTTCTAAATATTTCACATTTTCTAACTAATCTGATTTTCACAAAAATATTATTTGTCAAGAAGGTTGATTATAATTATTCCCATTTGACAGGTGGGAAACTAAGTCATAAAGTATTATTATTTTTTATAGGCTTGGGTGTGGCTTCCAAGTATTCCAGGAATACACCGCTTCATTTAAAATTGATGCAAAAATGGAAATCCATTGGTTATGTCTGCTAACTTACTGCCCTTTAAGGTTGGCAATAAAAAAAAATTACTTGACCAACTGCCCTTTATTCCAGTCTTAATAACAACAATATCTGAACAATGGAAATGCAGTTAGCCTTCTGTATCTGTGGGGTCTGCACCCAAGGAGTCAACCAACTATGAATTAAAAATATTAAAAATAACAATACAACGATAAAAATAATACAACAAAAAATAATATAGTATAACAACTATTTACATACCATTTACAATGTATTAGATATTAAACATAATCTAGAGAAGATTTAAAGTTTATGGGAGGACTGCATAGAATGTATGCAAATACTATGCCATTTTATTATAAAGGACTTGAGCATCCACAATTTCAGTGTCCAAGGGGGTCCTGAAACCAATCTTCTATGAATACAAGGATGGCTGTGTTTGAGAATCTATTTATATTTCATCCACACTGAACCAGGAGAGGTAAGGAAGGAAGTGAAGAAGGGAGGGAGGAAGATGCGATGTAGCAAGTATTTGGCAGCTGTTTCCGGCTGGGAGGGCGTGGGAACTACAATCAACGTACATCATCTCAGCGACTCTGAAAGAACTCTGGAAGAGGTGCATTATCTACACCTTACCGGTGGAGAGAGAGGTTCAGAGAAGTTAAGTTTACTTGCCCAAGTACATATGGCTAGTGTATCATGGAAGAGTGATCACACCGGGGAATATGTTTTCAGGGCCTGTGATCTTGCCAATATACTACAGCTGAAAGAGGAGTTTGGTTTAAGTAATAATGTGAAAAGGCTAGGAAACAGACTTGTGTGTCTGCCTTCCCAGTAGCTACCGAAAGACAGATTAGAACCATAGCGTTCTACCTTGAACAATTACATTGGAATCATTTGCATTTCTTGGCCCTGGTTTATGTATTTACAGTTATATTTCTTCTTTAAAAAACTTTTTTATGTTATCTTGTTGTGATTATTCATGTAGTCTTGCAAGAAACTCTAAATTCTTTTTAGAAGATGGGAGTACAAAGAAATAGTTAATATTTTACTAATATGAAAATAGATTATTTGTTAATATAATGAATGAGTTGAATTCATTCATGAGTGGAGGAGGTGGCATTACTATATATAGCTTATTAAAACAATTGCTTTCACTAGTTGCAGGAATGTAGAGAAAACTCTAATAAATTATGAATGCGTTTCTGCTGTTAATATCCAGGTGAAGAAATCGGGAAACCCTCAGCTATATCTGTTTCTACTCCAACATGGTTTAGATCCAATTTTTCAAGTATTTTTTCTTGTTTGCTGAGCCTCTTTTGTGTCTTATGTTTCCCTACTTTAAGATTTAATTTTGTGTGTCATGACTTTTTTATCTGTAACCAGATTATTAAAGAACCTTACTTTGGTAGGGTATAAACATAAAATGTTTAAAAAATTTGTCTGGGCATGGTGGCTTTTGCCTGTAATCCCAGCACTTTGGGAAGCCGTGGCAGGTGGATTATCTGAGGTCAGGAGTTCAAGACCAGCCTGGCCAACATGGTGAAACCCTGTCTCTACTAAAAAAATCCCAAAATTAGCTGAGTGTGGGGGTGCACACCTGTAGTCCCAGCCACTCTGGAAGCTGAGGTATGAGAATCACTTGAATCCAAGAGGCAGAGGTTGCCTTGAGCTGAGATCGCATCACTGCACTCCAGCCTGGGAGACAGAGCAAGACTCCATCTCAAAAAAAAAAAAAAAGTTTAAAAAATTTTCTCCCTATTACAACCCCAAATGGGCTACAGTAAAACTTATTTTTTAGTTCCCTAAAAATTAGTATATATTGAACTGTTCTAATTATCTGTTCTGTCTTTATGTTGTAATAATCATGAAAACTTTATGATAGAAATATTCTTATTAACCTCTTTTGACAGAGGAAGACACTGGGACACCAAGAGGTTTCTTAGCTTGTGAGGGTGAAAAACTGGAGTACACCCAGGGGATGCTATGTGACAATTCCTTTTATTGCTATAGCCATGTCTCCAGCTATTCTATCACCTTCAGGGCATTTTCAGTTGTTAAAAGCATAGTTTGGTTTAAAACTCCAATCTCAAACTTGATTTAAAAATGCTTTTAACAGATTTCTAGAGACATAATTCACACACCATACAATTCATCTATTGAAAATATGCATGTCAGTGGTTTTTAGAATATTCATAGAATTGTGTCACAATCATCACAATCTTATTTTAGAACATTTCATCCCTCTGAAAGGAAACCTGTACCCATTAACAGTCATTCTTTAGTCTCCCAAGCACTAAGCAACCACTAATCTACTTTCTTTCTGTATCAATTTGATTATTCAGTACATTTCATATACCTGGAATAATAGAATATGTTTTTCTGGTGTCTTCTTTCACTGAACATATGTTTTCAGAGTTCATCCAGGTTGTAGCATGTGTCAGTACTTCATTTCTTCTCATTGCCAAATAAAAATTCATGTATAGATATACTACATTGTATCTTTACATGTTACAGTTGATGGACATTTGAGTTGTTTGCTATGAATATTCATGGACAAGTTTTTGTGTGGATGTATGTTTTCATTTTTCTTGGATATATACCTAAAAGAACTGTGGGGTCAAATGGTATTATACTCGAAAGTGGATGCACCATTTTATATTATCATCAGCAGTGTGTGAAGCTTCTGATTTCTCCACATCCTTGCTAACTCCTGTAGTGGTCTTTGTCTTCTTGGTGGGTGTTAAGTGGTATGTCATTGTGGTTTTGATTTGCATTTTCCTGATGTTTAATGATGCCAAATATCTTTTCATGTGCTTGTTAGCCATCTATATGTCTCCTCTAGATCTTTTGTTCATTTAAAAATGTGTTTTTATTATTGAGTTGTGTTTTTTTATATATTCTGAATATAAGTCCCTTATCAGGTATATATATAATTTGCAGATATTATTTTCTGTTAGTTGTCTTTTCATTTTCTTAGTGATTTTTTTTCTTTTTGAGACACTGTCTCACTTTGTTATCCAGGCTGGAATGCAGTGTGCCATGGCATGATCATAGCCCACTGCAGCCTCAAACTTCTGAGCTCAAGGATCTTCTCACCTCAGCCTCCCAAGTAGCTGGACTACAAGCATCCACCACCAGGCTCAGCTAATTTTTAAAACATTTTTTTTGTAGACATGAAGTCTTGTTATGTTGTCCAGGCTGGCCTTGAACTTCTCACCTCAAGCAATCTTCTTGCTTTGAGCTCCCAACACTCTGGAATTACAGGTGTGAGCCACCATGCATGATGTTTCTTGAAGCACAAAAATTTTTATTTCAATGAAGTCCAGTTTACTTTTTTTATTTTGTTACTTGTGCTTTTGGTGTTTTTTTTTAAGATTCTTTTGTCTAACCCAAGGTAATGAAAATTACTCCTGTAATTTCTTCTAAGAGTTCTACAGTTTCACTTCTTACATTTAGGTTTGTCATCAATAGTGATTTTTGTGTATAGTATAAGCATGTAGTGTGACTTTATTGTTTTGCATCTGGGTATGCAGTTGTTCTAGCACCACTTGTTGAGAAGACTGTTCTTTTCTTGATTTGTCTTGGCTTCCTTGTCAGAATCAGTAGATTACAAATTAAGGGTTTATTTCCATATTCTCAGTTCTATTCCATTGACCTCAATGTTCTTGTAAGTACTGCATTTCTTGATTGTCACAGCTTTGTAGTAGGTTTTAAAATTAGTAAGCACAAGTCTGCCAATTTTGTTCTTTTTCAAGATTACTCTGGCTGTTCTGTGTCCCTTGTATTTTCATATGAATTTTAAGCTAAGCTTGTTAATTTCTGTAAAAAAGCAGCTCAGATTTTTATAAAGATTGACTTGAATATGTAGATTAGCTTTGTGAGTGTGGCTGTCTTAATTCTTCAAATCCATGAACATAGAATGTCTTTCCATTTTTTTAGGACTTCTTTTATTATGAAGACATCCTATAGGATGTCTTTACATTTATTTAGGCTGTTCTTCTATGCTTTATAGTTTCCAGAGTATAACTTGTGTGGTTCTTTTGTTAAATTTATTCCCAATGTTTTTAAACATTATTTTCAATGCAATCGTAAATGGAATTATTTTCTCAATTTCATTTTCAGATTGTTCATTGCTTGTTTATCAAAATATAATTAATTTATTTGCATGTTTATCTTGTGTCCTGAAACTTTACTGAACTTGGATATTAGTTGGAATCATTTTCCAGTGGATTTACTAAAATTTTCTAAATAAAAAATCATGTTGTCTGCAGATAGAGATATTTCTACTCCTTCCTTGCCATTCTTCATGCTTTTTATTTACTTCACTTGCCCACTTGCCCTGGTTGGAATTTCAAGTAAAATGTTCAGTCAAGGTGGTGAGTATAGACATCTGTGTCTTATTTCTGTTCTTAGGAGGAAGGCATTTGGTCTTTCACATTAAGTATGATACTAGCTGTATTTTATAGATACCTTTTATCAAGTTGAAGAAGGTCCTTTCTATTCCTAGTTTCGTGTTTCTTTTTAATCATGAAAAGAAGTTGCATTTTGTCAAATGTTTTTTCTGTGTTTATTAGGATGATTACACGACTTTCTTCCTTCATTCTGTTAAAAGGGTATATTATATTAAATAATTTTCTAATGTTAAAGTATCCTTGAATTTTCAAAATAAATCTCACTTGATCATGATAAATAGTCCTTTTAATGTCTAGATGTGGTTTGATAATATTTTGTTGAAGACTTTTACATCTGTATTTATAAGAGCTAATTGTCTGTAGTTTTCTTTTCCTGCAATGTTTGTGTCTGGTTTTAGTATCAGGATAATATTGACCCCATAGAATGACTTAGAAAGTGCTTTCTGCTATTCTACTTTTGAGGAAGAGTTTGTGGAGAATTGTGAGTATTTCTTGTTTAAAAGTGAGCTAGAATTTATCAGTGAAGTCGTCTTCTCCTGGGCTTTCCCTTTTGGGAAGTTTTTAAATTACCAATTTAATCTCTTTATTTGTTGTAAATGAATTATATTTTTATTTATTCTTGAGTCAGTTTTGATAGTTTATGTCTTTCTAGGAGTTTGTTTCATCTAAATTATCTAACTTGTTGCATACTGTTATTCATACTATTTCCTTATAATCTTCTTTATTTCTGGAAGATTAATAGTAATATCTCTTATTTCTAATTCTAGTAATTTGAGTCTTTTTTTTCTTGCTCAGTCTAACTAAGTGCTCAACAACTGTGTTGATCTTTTTAAAAAAGTAACTTTTGGTTTTGTTGATTTTTCACTATTGTTTTCCTACTTTCATATATTTATATATATATATATATATATATACACACACACATATATGTAAATAAATAAATAAATAAATATATGATTGCATTTTAGGTTCTGGGGTACATGTAAAGATCATGCAGGATTGTTACATAGATACATACCTGGCAATGTGGTTTGCTGCCTCCATCCCCATTACCTATATCTGGCATTTCTCCCCATATTATCCCTCCCTAACTCCCTACCCCACACTGTCCTTCCCCTATTGCTCCCACCCATGGACATCCATGTGTGATGCTCCCCTCCCTGTGTCCATGTATTCTAATTGTTCAACACCTGCCTGTGAATGAGAACATGCAGTGCTTGATTCTCTGTTCCTGTGTCCGTTTGCTGAGAATGATGGTTTCCAGATTCATCCATGTCCCCACAAAGGACACAAACTCATCTTATTTTATGGATACATAGTATTCCATGATGTATATGTGCCACATTTCCCTTGTCCAGTCTATCATCGATGAGCATTTTGGTTGGTTCCAAGTCTTTTCTATTGTAAACAGAGCTAAAATGAACATACGTGTGCATATGTCCTTATAATAGAATGATTTATAATCCTTTGGATATATACCCAGTGATGGGATTGCTGGGTCAAATGGAATGTCTATTTCTAGGTCCTTGAAGAATCACCACACTGTCTTCCACAATGGTTGAACTAATGTACATCAACAGTGTAAAAGTGTTCCTTTTCCTCCACATCCTCTCCAGCATCTGTTCTCTCCAGATTTTTTAATGATTGCCATTCTAACTGGCGTGAAATGGTATCTCAATGTAGTTTTGATTTGCATTTCTCTAATGACCAGTGATGATGAGCATTTTTTCATGTTTGTTGGCCTCATGTATGTCTTCTTTTTAAAAGTGTCTGTTCATATCCTTTGCCCACTTTTGAATGGGTTTGTTTGTTTTTTTTTCTTGTGAATCTGTTTTTGTTCTTTGTAGATTCTGGATATAAGTCCTTTGTCAGATGGGTAGATTGCAAATTTTTTTTCCCATTCTGTCGGTTGCTGGTTCACTCTAATAATTTGTTTCTTTTGCTGTGCAGAAGCTCTGGAGTTTAATTAGATCCCATTTGTCTATTTTGGCTTTTGTTGCCAATGCTTTTTGTGTTTTAGTCATGAAGTCCTTGCCTATGCCTTTGTCCTGAATGGTTTTGCCTAGGTTTTCTTCTAGGGTTTTTATGGTGTTAGGTCTCATGTTTAAGTCTTTAATCCATCTGGAGTTAATTTTAGTGTGAGGTGTCAGGAAGGGATCTAGTTTCTCCTTTCTGCACATGGCTAGCCAGTTTTCCCAACACCATTTATTAAGCAGAGAATCCTTTCCCCATTGCTTGTTTTTGGCAGGTTTGTCAATGATCAGATGTTTGTAGATGTATGGCATTGTCTCCAAGGCCTCTATTCTGTTTCATTAGTCTATATCTCAGTTTTGGTACCTGTATCATGCTGTTTTGATTACTGTAGCCTTGTAGCATAGTTTGAAATCAGGTAGCATGATGCCTCCAGCTTTGTTCTTTTTGCTTAGGATTGTCTTGGCTATGTGGGCTCTCTTTTGGTTCCATATGAAGTTTAAGGTGGTTTTTTCCAGATCTGTGAAGAAAGTCATTGGTAGCTTGATGGGGATAGCATTGAATCTATAAATTACTTTGGGCAGTATGGTCATTTTCACGATATTGATTCTTCCTAACTATGAGCATGGAATGTTTCTTCATCTGTTTGTGTCCTCTCTTATTTTGTTGAGCAGTGGTTTGTAGTTCTCCTTGAAGAGGTCCTTTACATCCTTTGTTGGTTGTATTCCTAGGTATTTTATTGCAACTTTGTAGCAATTGTGAATGGCAGCTCATTCTTGATTTGGCTCTGTTTCAGTCTTTTATTGGTATATAAGAATGCTTGTAATTTTTGCACATTGATTTTGTATCCTGAGACTTTGCTAAAATTGCTTATCAGCTTAAGGAGATTTTGGGCTGAGACGTTGGGGGTCCTCTAAATATACAATCATGTCATCTGCAAATAGAGACAATTTGACTTCCTCTTTTCCTAATTGAACACCCTTTATTTATTTTTCTTGCCTGATTGCTCTGGCTAGAACTTCCAATACATATTGAATAGGAATGGTGAGAGAGGGCATCCTTGTCTAGTGCCAGATTTCAAAGGAAATGCTTCCAGTTTTTGCCCATTCAGTATTAATTGGCTGTTGGTTTGTTGTAAATAGCTTTTATTATTTTGAGATACATTCCATCAATATCTAGTTTATTCAGAGTTTTTAGCATGAGGGCTGTTGAATTTTGTCAAAGGACTTCTCTGCATCTATTGAGAGAATCATGTGGTTTTTGTCTTTGATTTTGTTTATGTGATGGATTGCATTTATAGACTTGTGTATGTTGAACCAACCTTGCATCCCCGGGATGAAGCCTACTTGATCCTGATGGATAAGATTTTTGATGTGCTGTTGCAATCAGTTTGCCAGTATTTTATTGAAGATTTTTGTATTTATGTTCATCATGGATATTGGCCTGAAGTTTTCTTTTCTTGTCAAGTCTCTGCTGGGTTTTTGTATCAGGATGATATTGGTCTCATAAAATGATTTGGGGAGGATTCCCTGTTTCTGGATTGTTTGGAATAGTTTCAGAAGGAGTGGTACCAGTTCCTCTTTGTATGTCTGGTAGAATTTGGCTATGAATCCATGTGGACCTGGGCTTTTTTTGGTTAAGCTATTAATTGGTGCCTCAAATTCAGCCCTTGTTATTGGTCTATTCAGGGGTTTGACTTCTTCCTGGTTTAGGCTTGGGAGGGTGCAAGTGTCCAGGAATTTATTCATTTCTCCCAGGTTTACTGGTTTATGTGCATAGAGTTGTTTGTAGTAATCTCTGATGGTGGGTTGTATTTCTGTGGAATCTGTGGTGATATCCCCTTTATCATTTTTTATTGCATCTATTTGATTATTCTTTCTTTTCTTTTATAATAATCTGGCTAGTGGTCTATTTTGTTGATCTTTTCAAAAAGCCAGCTCCTGGATTTATTGATTTTTTTGAAGGTTATTTTGTGTCTCTTTCTCCTTCAGTTCTGCTCTGATCTTAGTTATTTCTTGTCTTCTGCCAGCTTTTGGGTTTTTTTGATCTTGCTCCTTCAATTTTGCTCTTTCAATTTTGATGATAGGGTGTTGATTTTAGATCTTTCCTTGCTTCTCAAATGGGCATTTATTGCTATAAGTTTTCCTCTAAACACTGCTTTAAATGTGTCCCAGACATTCTGGTATGTTGTGTTTTCATTCTTGTTGGTTTCAAAGAACATCTTTATTTCTGCCTTCATTTCATTGTTTATCCAGTCAGCATTCAAGAGCCAGTTGTTCAGTTTCCATGAAGTTGTGCAGTTCTGAGTTAGTTTCTTAATTCTGAGCTCGAATTTGATTGCACCGTGGTCTGAGAAACTGTTTGTTATGATTTCTGTTCTTTGCATTTTCTGAGAAGTGATTTACTTCCAACTATGTGGTCAATTTTAGAGTAGGTGTGATGTGGTGCTGAGAAGAATGTATATTCTGTGGATTTGGGGTGGTGAGTTCTGTAAATGTCAAGTTCAAGTCCTGGATATCCTTGTTAATTTTCTGTCTTGTTGATCTGTCTAATATTGACAGTGGAGTGTTAAAGTCTCCCACTATTATTGTGTGGGAGTCTAAGTCTCTTTGTATGTCATTAAGAACTTGCTTTATGTATCTGGGTGCTCGTGTATTGGGTGCGTATATATTTAGGATCATTAGCTCTTCTTGTTGCATTGATTCTTTTACCATTATGTAATGCCCTTCTTTGTCTCTTTTGATCTTTGTTAGTTTAAAGTCTATTTTATCAGAGACTAGGATTGCAACTCCTGCTTTTTATTTGCTCTCCATTTGCTTGGTAAATCTTCCTCCATCCCTTTATTTTGATCCTATGTGTGTCCTTGCATGTGAGCTGGGTTTCCTGGATACAGCACACTGATGGGTTTTGACTTTTTATCCAGTTTGCCAGTCTGTGTCTTTTGATTGGGCATTTAGCCCATTCACATTTAAGATAAATATTGTTATGTGTGAATTTGATTGTGCCATTTTGATGCTAGCTGGTTGTGTTGCCCTTTCGTTGACACAGTTTCTTTATTTTGTCTATGCTCTTCACCATTTGGTACATTTTTGGAGTAGCTTTTACTGTTTGTTTCTTTGTATGTTTAATACTTCTTTCAGGAGCTCTTGTAAAGCAGGCCTGGTGGTGATGAAATCTCTGAGAAATTGCTTGTTCATAAAGAATTTTATTTCTACTTCACTTATGATGCTTAGTTTGGCTGAATATGAAATTATAGGTTCAATATTCTTTTCTTTTAGGATGTTGAATATTGGCCCCCACTCTCTTCTGGCTTGTAGGGTTTCTGCTGAGAGATCTGCTGTGAGTCTGATGGGCTTCCCTTTGTGGATAACTTGACCTTTCTCTCTGGCTGCCCTTAGCATTTTTTTCTTCATTCCAACTCTGGTGAATCTGATGATTACTTGCCTTGGGGTTGCCTTTCTTGAGGAGTATCTTTATCTTTCTGGTGTTCTCTGTATTTCCTGGACTTGAATGTTGGCCTGCCTTGCTAGTTTGTGGAAATTCTGGATAATATCCTGAAGAATGTTTTCCAGCTTGGATTCATTCCATCATATTCAGCTACACCTATCAAGCATAGATTAGGTCTTTTCACATAATCCCATATTTCTTTGAGGCTTTGTTCATTTCTTTTTACTCTTTTTTCTCTAATCTTGCCTTCTCATTTTATTTCATTGAGTTGATCTTCAATCTCTGATATGCTTTATTCTGCTTGGTCGATACGGCTATTGAAAACTTGTGTATGCTCACAAAGTTCTTATGTTGTCTTTTCCAGCTCCATCAATTCACTTATATTCCTCTTAAGCTGTTTATTCTAGTTAGCATTTCATCAAACTTTTTTCAAGATTCTTAGTTTCTTTGCATTGGGTTAGAACATGATCTTTTACCTCAGAGAAGTTTGTTATTACCCACATTCTGAAGCCTGTTTTTGTCAATTTATCAGACTCATTCTCCATCCAGCCTTGTTCCCTTGATGGTGAGGAGTTGTGATCTCTTGGAGGAGGACAGGCTTTCTGGTTTTGGGTATTTTCATCCTTTTTGCACTGGTTTCTTCCCATCTTTGTAGATTTATCTACCTGTGGTCTTTGTAGTTGGTGACTTTCAGGTGGCGTCTCTGAATGGATGTCCTTTTTGTTGCTGATGGAGTTATTTCTTTCTGTTTCTAGTTTTCCTTCTAACAGTCAGGATACCCTGCTGTAGGATTGCTGGAGGTCCCCTCCAGGTCCTGCTTGCCTTGGGATCACCTGTAGCAGCTGCAGAACAGTAAGGGTTACTGCCAGTTTCTTCCTTTGTTATATTTGTTCCAGAAGGATACCTACCAAATGTCAGCCTGAGCTCTCCTTTATGGGGTGTCTCTCTGGTAATATGGGGGTCGGGGAGCTGCTTGAGGAGACAGTCTGTCCCTGGATTGGGGAGTGAGCTCCATTGTTCTGTTCAGAGCTGCTAGGCAGGTATGTTTAAGTGTGCTGCAGTGGGACTCATAACCGCCTTTTTTTCCCAGGAAGGTGGGGCTTTATTTCTAAGTTCCTGTCATTCTGCTGCCATTTTTCAGAGATGCCTTGCCCAGTGAGGAGATAGCCTAGTCACAGTCTGCCAGCAGAGGCATTGCTGAGCTGCCGTGGGCTCTGGCCTGCTGCTGTGTGAACTTCCTTGTAGTTTTTTTCTTATAGGGGTACAGTTAGAATTGCCTCGGTAATGGTGGTCTGCCTCAGTAATGGCAGACTGCCTCTGTAATGGGGATTGCCTCGGTAGTGGCAGACTGCCTCAGTAGTGGTGGACTGCCTTGGTAATGGTGGAGGCCGTTTCCCCACAGAGCTGGACCGTCCCTGTGCTTGCTGTAAAACTCTCAGTCCAGAGCGCTTCAGATTGCTGGTCATTGTGGGGCTGGGACCAGCCAATTGTGATCACCTAACACCCTGTTTCAGCCCCCTTTTTTCAGTTGAACAGGCGACTCTGTTTCTCAGGTGTTCCAGTTGCCAGTTGAAACGGAGCCCAGATTTGTGTAAGTTTTTGTGCAGAGACCTGCTGCACCTGGTGAAACAGGCATGCTGGAGACTCATGGCAATTTTCCACCTAGGAATCTCCTGGTCTGTGAGCTGTAAAAATTAATTTGGAAATGTGGTGATCACTCACCCTCTGTGTTTTCACTGGGAACTGCAATCCAGAACTGTTCCTATTCGGCCATCTTGGATTCTCTCTCCCAGAACTTTATTTTAATTTAGTACTGGAGTCAAGAAGATTTTAATGGTGCAGAATTAAATCAAGTCTAATTCTTAAAATCAATGGAATAGAAAGGCTAGATAGAGCAATCAGGCAAGAAAAATAAATAAAGGGTATTCAAATAGGAAAGCAGGAAGTCAAATTGTCTCTATTTGCAGATGACATGATTGTATATCTAGAAGACCCCATCGTCTCAGCCCAAAATCTCCTGAAACTGATAAGCAACTTAATCAATGTGCAAAAATCACAAGCATTCCTATACACCAATAACAGACTGAAAAAGAGCCAAATCAAGAACAAACTGCCCTTCACAATTGCTACAAAGAGAATAAAATACCTAGGAATACAACTAACAAGGAACATAAAGGACCTCTTCAAGGAGAACTACAAACCACTGCTCAACGAAATCAGAGAGGACACAAACAGATGGAGAAACATTCCATGTTCATGGTTAGGAAGAATCAATATCGTGAAAATGGCCATACTGCCCAAAGTAATTTACAGACTCAATACTATCCCCATCAAGCTACCAATGACCTTCTTCACAGAACTGAAAAAAACCACCTTAAACTTCATATGGAACCAAAAGAGAGCTCGCATAGCTAAGTCAATTCTAAGCAAAAAGAACACAGCAGGAGGCATCACACTACTGGACTTCAAACTATACTACAAGGCTACAGTAATCAAAAAAGCATGGTACTGGTACCAAAACTGAGATATAGACCAATGGAACAGAACAGAGGCATCAGAGGCAACACAACATATCTACAACCATACAATCTTTGATAAACCTGACAAAAACAAGCAATGGGGAAAGGATTCCCTGTTTAATAAATGGTGTTGGGAAAACTGGCTAGCCATGTGCAGAAAGCAGAAACTGGACCCCTTCCTGACACCTTACACTAAAATTAACTCCACATGGATTAATGACTTAAACATAAGACCTGGCACATAAAAACCCTAGAAGAAAATCTAGGCAAAACCATTCAGGACATAGGAGTAGGCAAGGACTTCATGACCAAAACACCAAAAGCATTGGCAACAAAAGCCAAAATAGACAAATGGGACCTAATGAAACTCCACAGCTTCTGCACGGCAAAAGAAACAGTCACTAGAGTGAATCGGCAACCAAAAGAATGGGAAAAAATTTTTTCAGTTTACCCATCTGACAAAGGGCTGATATCCAGAATTTACAAAGAACTCAAACAGATTTACAGGAAAAAAACAAACAAGCCCATTCAAAAATGGGCAAAGGATATGAACAGACACTTTTCAAAAGAAGACATACATGAGGCCAACAAACATATGAAAAAATGCTCATTATCACTGGTCATCAGAGACATGCAAATCAAAACTACATTGAGATACCATCTCATGCCAATTAGAATGGCGATCATTAAAAAATCTGGAGACAACAGATGCTGGAGAGGATGTGGAGAAATAACACTTTTACACTGCTGGTGGGAGTGTAAATTAGTTCAACCATTGTGGAAGACAGTGTGGTGATTCCTCAAGGAACTAGAAATAGAAATTCCATTTGACCCAGCAATCCCATTACTGGGTATATATCCAAAGAACTATAAATCGTTCTACTATAAGGACACATGCACATGAATGTTCGTTGCAGCATTGTTTACAATAGCAAAGACCTGGAACCAACCCAAATGCCCATCAATGATAGACTGGACTGGAAAGATGTGGCACATATACACCATGGAATATTAGGCAGCAACCAAAAACGATGACTTTGTGTCCTTTGTAGGGACATGGATGAATCTGGAGAACATCATTCTCAGCAAACTGACACAAAAACAGAAAATGAAATACCACATGTTCTCACTCATAGGCAGGTAATGAGCAATGAGAACACATGGACACAGGGAGGGGAGCACTACACACTGGGGTCTATTGGGGGGAATAGGGGAGGGACAGTGTGGGGAGGGGAGCTGGGGAGGGATAGCATGGGGAGAAAATGCCAGATGTGGGTGAAGGGGAGGAAGGCCGCAAGTCACACTGCCATGTGTGTACCTATGCAACTCTCTTGCATGTTCTGCACATGTACCCCAAAACCTAAAATGCAATAAAAAAAAAGAAAGGATAGATATATTATTATAAAATAAATTATAACTTTAATAGCAAATTCAACAAATATAAAAATTATATTCTTGTTATTAAAATGTTACTTAATCATTTAACTCTCAAGTTCTTTATACTATATAAACCCCCAACTAACATTGAAGATAAAGCAGTGGGTAATTTTCCCTTCACTAAGAACTTATCATAAAATGCTGTTACAAGTCAAACTATTTCTATAACTATAAAGCAAAAAAATTTTGGACAACACTATGAGCTTCACTGTGTTTCCAGGCCCTGCAAATTTATATGTTGAAGTGTAATTAAGGTTAATTTCCTTATATGTTTGTAATTAAGATAATTAAGGTTAAATGAGGTTATTGGGATAGTCTCTCATCCAATATTACTGTTATCTTTATAAGAAGCGATTAGAACACACGTAAGTGCAGAGGGAAAGACTATGTGAAGACAGAGAGGAAAGGTAGCCATCTGTGAGCTAAGGAGAAAGACCTCAGAAGAAACTAATCCTGCTGAAACCTTTATCTTAGACCTTTATTTTCCAAAATTGTGAAAAAATTAATTTCTGTTATTTAAGCTACTCAATCTGTGGTATTTTGTTAAGGCAATGCTAATCAACTAATACAGACAACTTTTCAAGTACACCTCCAATGAATAAAATAGAAGATACCCTCCCTCACTTCCTCTCTTCCTTCTTCACATATCTTCTTGGATGTACTTACCTAGAGTAGAATTTCCATTGTAGTGAGATGGGGTGTGGAGTGAGGAAGTGGGTCATAGCTCAAATGCCACAGATTCTTGCTATTCTTAACAAGATCTATTAGAATTTCTTAATAAATGCTTCCTTATTTACTATATGCCATTAGGATAATTTCCAGAGATTTTGCAATTTTAAATCAATTGAATAAAATGGAATCCATCTTCCTTCCCTCATTTCTTTCTTTCCTCCCTCACTTCCTTCCCTCCTTCCCTACCTTCCCTCCGTCCCTACCTTCCCTCCGTCCCTCCTCCCCTCCCCTCCCCTCCCCTCCCCTCCCCTCCCCTCCCCTCCCCTCCCCTCCCCTCCCCTCCCTCCCTCCCTCCCTCCCTCCCTCCCTCCCTCCCTCCCTCCCTTCCTTCCTTCCTTTCTTCTATGTTTATTATGGCCACCAGCCTCACCACAGTCCCATAATGAGGATAATAATTTATCCAGCCATCCCTGTTTATAAAATTCTTTAGGGAAATAACTTGTAAAGTTTAGATATCCAGGAACTTTGAATGCGGAAACTGCTGGCCAGCCCTTGGATTCCTAGTGTGAGCTACGACTTGGGGAAGAGGTTTACATTGGTAAGGGTCAGACAAGGTTTTTAAATAACAGAATGTTTACCTTAAAAATCTTCTGTATTCAGTGCCATGGAGGAGTATACCTTAGTGAAAATTATGCATTTACCAGTTTCAGCATTTCACATTCTGGATTTGGCACCAATTTCAAGATTTTAATTATTTTAAATTAAAATATATGATAAACATTATTGAATTTTCTTTTAATAAATTTCAATATTGGCCTAAACCAATAACTAAGTGATTATAGTTATTGCCTTTTACAAAGAGTAAGTTTTTTGTATTTATTTATAACTTTATTGAATATTTCCTGTGCCTAGATACAGCTAAAATTTCATTGTATAGATATTATACATTGCATATCTTAAATTAGTGATTTGTTTAGATATCCCACCAAATTATTTGTGTTGCTACATCAGAAAATTAAGTAATGATTTTTAAGTGTTTTTTATTAAAAATAACTCAAGCAGTTGTTTTGAAACCAGTGGAAAATGAACTAATTCAACAATCAATCATGGATGCTTGGGGAAATATTTCAGAATCAAAAAATATTAAGATTAATATCTCTCAAACAATAGATATTTATTGTGTATGTATGTATATTTCTGTTCAACTCAAAAAATAGAGATTAGGTGTGTTCAAAACCCTGCCTCGGTGCCAGAGACCCCATCAGCTTTCCATCTACTTGGAGGTGAATGATATGTGACTAAGCTGGTAAAAAGTCTAAGAAAGTTGCTTCAGAGAGTTTGGAATAAATATCAGAGCAGAGAATAAATACAATTTGTTTGAGGTTCCAGGAAATGCACAAGGGAGGTGATATTGATATTAATAATATACATACTTTGTGCAGGAATTCATTGCTTTTTCATCCATATTCTTTAAATCTTCATTGTATTATTTGTTTCATTTGGTTTTAGCTTACTTCATTTTTTCTTATTTGCTCATCTGACTAGTTTTAAAGTTTCTTGAGGACAAGGAACTTGTCATAATTATATTTGCTCCAAATGCTTGCTATTCTTTTGCATTTAATACCCCTAATAGTTGCTAAATAAATGTTTGTTTAATTAAATTCAGCATCCTGTGATGAGACAATTATGCAGAAGCTCAGAGCTCTAATATATATAGATCAAAATATCTTTGATAAGAGGATTTAAGATGAACAGATAATGGCAGAGGCAATAATTAACACTTTTCTTTGATTTTTTTTTATTGCATTTTAGGTTTTGGGGTACATGTGCAGAACATGCAAGATAGTTGCATAGGTACACACATGGCAGTGTGATTTGCTGTCTTCCTCCCTTCTTTGAAAAGCAGTCAGGGCACAGATGGAGATAAGGTCAGAAGTTATGAAAATATTTTTGAGTAGCAAGGGGGATATGGCAGGATATTTTTGTTTATAGATATACATGGGAAAGAAGGTAAGTGGCACTTGCAACAATTAGAGACTGGAGTAGTTAATTTGTACTCATGAGAATAGATTCCATTTAACCTTTTCTGAGGATTGACTGCAGTGCCCACCTGTGCAAGGCATCATCATGAAGTCTGAATGAATAAAGACTTAGTTTCTGCTCTCAAGCAGCTTTTCAAAATACATTTATCTTAGAAACATTACCAGCATTGTTTCTCTCATTTCTGTCTTTCCAATTTCTCAATACTTGGGTTGTTGACTCTCCCTACCCAGCATCAGGTACGTTCTGATTCTAAAGGTAATCTCAAGTAAGGCAGAAATATAGCCTCACTTTTAGTATTCAAGAGAAATTGAAAATGAGTCTCACATCTAGACCTGGGACCCAGGACCTAGAGCCTAGCCTTGGGTGCTGGACCATGTTGCTTCCTTGAATTTTCTCTTAATACTTAAACGAGAGCTGGGGGCATTGTTTTGTCACATGGCTACTTCATTGCTTTCATCTGGCCTGGCACCTTCCTTCCCCTGGGTCTTTGCCTTGGTCCCCAATCTTGTGTCAGCCATATCTCTCTGCCCATTTCCTCTGGCCCCAACATCAGCCTGTTTTGTTTCTTCTAATTCCTTTCTCTGAGGGCTAGGGCATTATCCTGGAATCTGAGGCTGTAGGCTCCAGCTCTATAGGAAATGAATAGATTCCCCAGGACTACCTTTACAATTCTCTTCTCATTTCTTGAGCATTCTAGCTGTCCTCCTTTTGAAAAATTTCATTGTTGTACACTTCATCTGTCAGACTAGTGTACCCAGGAATAATGGTTTTCCTGAATTGTGCCAAGTTTAGAATACCCCTTGGATTCTAAACTTCAGACTATCTAGCTGAACTTCCCTAGCTCTGTGATTGGAGGTAGGTCAGATTCTATGCTACCCTTACCTCCATTCTTATCCCACCTGGCTTCTCATTTCTTCCTTTCAGCCCCATGTTGCTGAGCTCCTGCATACCTTAAACTCAAGTCCAGATAGGTATTGCCAAATTGATCTTGCATTAAATGATGATTCTAATCCAGTCAGAATAGTTTTTCTAGCAAAGAGGAGTTTCCATAGATAGATACATAGACAGATAGACAGAGAGAGAGAGAGAGAGAGAGAGAGAGAGAGAGAGAGAGAGAGAGTGTGTGTGTGTGTGTGTGTGTGTGTTTGGCTGTGTCCCCACCTTAATCTCATCTTGAATTGTAGCTCCCACAATTCCCACATGTCATCAGAGGGACTTGGTGGGAGGTAATTGAATCATGGGGGTATCTTTCCCATGCTGTTCTCATGATAGTGAATAAGTCTCAGGAGATCTGATGGTTTTATAAAAGGGAGCTTCCCTGCACAAGTTCTGTTCTCTTGTATGCCACCATGCAACACATGCCTTTCACCTTCTGCCATAATTGTGAGACCTCCCCAGCCATGTGGAACTGTGAGTCCATTAAATCTCTTTCTTTTGTAAATTTCCCAGTCTTGGGTGTGTCTTTATCAGCAGCATGAAAATGAACTAATATATATATATATATATATCCATCCAAAAATTTATCCTTTTTAAATGTTAACTTTGTGCACAAATGTAAGTATTTCCATTCATCCATCCATCCATCCATCCAACAGATATTTAGCAGGAAACTTCTAAATTTAAGCCATCATGCTTATATGATGATTGGTAAGTTTAAGTCATACAAATTCCCTGAATATAAAACTCTGCTAGCTTCAGAGTTTTTAAGAAGACAGCATGAGGTCTTTATCTTTTTTGCTATAAAATTATGAGTTATATATTCTAGACCATGAGGTAAATTTGAAGCTAAGCATATTTTAAGTTTGAGTAATAAAAATATGACCTCAACTCTAGTATATGGGATTTGAAAGCTAACTGTTATGTGTCAGGTACTTTACATACTTTATAAGATACATTTTATCTTTATCCACGATTTAAGATATGAAAATAAAATATGGGAGCATGGATAAATTAAGTAATGTGCAAAGTCAATTATCAGAAAACAGTGGAGAGAGATTATAGCTTAGGTATTTCTAGGTATAAAGTCTAGGCTTTTACATCTCACCATAGCACCAATTTAGATGTTTAATAAAGATTAAAAGCAACATTTGAGTTTTTATAATCTGATCTTATTAAAATATTCTATTTTTTCTTTAAAATGGATGCTTTTTTATTTACCCTAAAATAATCTGTCATTATAAGATAATGTTACCCTCCAATCCCCAAATCCTTCCAGTGCCACACCCCTCACAGCATTTGTTTAACATTTAAATAATCAGAAACATGGCTGAAGAAAGGGGTTCTAATGACTCAGAAGAAAAGGCATTGTTCCACTTCTGGTCAAGTAGTTTACTCTGGGTGTAGTATCTCAGACTCTCACTCAAATGCTGGTAACTGTCATGTTGTGACCAAATTCTAACCATGCCTATTATGTGGTTTCCCAGCCCATGACAAAAAGAGGAGGCTATGAGGAAGACGTAACTACAAGAAATAGCAGCTGTTGTGTTTTGATGAGAGAACGGATGGGAAAAGTATAAAGGCAGGAAAAGGGACTAAGAAAATATTTAAGAGATCATTGCTGGCTGGGTGTGGTGGCTCACACCTGTTCAGATAAGTTTATGGTGTCTCAGCACTTTTGGAGACCAAGGCAGGCAGATCACCTGAGGTCAAGAGTTTGAGACTAGCCTGGCCAACATGATGAAACTCTGTCTCAAATAAAAATATAAAAATTAGCTGGGCATGGTGGTACATGCCTGTAGTCTCAGCTACTCGAGAGGCTGAGGCATGAGAATTGCTTGAACCCAGGAGGTGGAGGTTGCAGTGAGCCGAGACTGTGCCACTACATTCCAGCCTGGGAGGCAGAGAGAAACTGTGTCTCAACAACAAAAAAAAAGGACAGAACTTTCAGCCCAGAATTTCATATCCAGCCAAACTAAGCATCACGACTGAAGGAAAAATGAAATCTTTTATGAACAAGCAAGTACCCAGAGATTTTATTACCACCAGGCCTGCTTTACAAGAGCTTCTGAAAGAAGCATTACACATAGAAAGGAACAACCAGTATTAGCCTTTCTAAAAATATACCAAAAAGTAAAGAGCATCAACATAAAGAGGAATTTACATCAACGAATGGATAAAACAGCCAGTTAACATCAAATGGCAGTAATCCTAAATTTAAATTGACTAAATCCCCCAATCAAAAGATACAGCCAAAACCCAACGGTATGCTACATCCAGACCCATTTCATATGCAAGGATACACAAAGAATCAAAACAAAGGGATGGAGAAAGATTTACCAACCAAATGGAGAGCAAAAATAAATAAATAAATAAAAAGCAGGAGTTGCAATTCTCGCATCTGATAAAATAGATTTTAAAGCAACAAAGATATAGTGGTAAAAGGATCAATGCAACAATAAGAGCTAACATTCCTAACACCCAGATACATAAGACCTATAAAGAGACTTAGACTCCCTAGACTCCCACACAATAATAGTGGGAGACTTCAACATCAATATTAGATAGATCAATGAGACAGAAAGTTAATAAGGATATCCAGGACTTGAACTCAGATCCGAAACAAGTAAACTTAATAAACATTTATAGAGCTCTCCACTTTAAATACACAATATATACATTCTTGTCAGTACCACATCACATCTACTCATAGGTTTAAATGAAATAGTGACCAGCCATTATTAAGCACAATTATTGGCATAAAAGAGGTTTTCAATACCCATTTTTAGAATAAAGCAACATTCCCGTTCTCTCTCTCCCTCTTTTTCTTCCTCTTTCTTCCTCTCCTTCACTCCTTTTTTTTCTTTCTTTCCTTAAAAAAAAAAAAAGGTTGTTTATTGTCGGACACTAGCATACCTGTCTCAATAGGGCATTGTAGTTTGATAATTGTCTCTTTTTTTTTTTTGAGACGGTGTTTCGCTCTTGTGACCCAGGCTGGAGTGCAATGGCGCAATCTCGGCTCACCGCAACCTCCGCCTCCTGGGTTCAGGCAATTCTCCTGCCTCAGCCTCCCGAGTAGCTGGGATTACAGGCACGGCCACCATGCCCAGCTAATA
The DNA here is from genome assembly GCF_049354715.1 of Callithrix jacchus. Classification (NCBI taxonomy): domain Eukaryota; kingdom Metazoa; phylum Chordata; class Mammalia; order Primates; family Cebidae; genus Callithrix; species Callithrix jacchus. The sequence goes on along the minus strand of NC_133510.1, from coordinate 101,107,097 downwards.
TGTTTTTTGTATTTTTAGTAGAGACGGGGTCTCACCATGTTGACCAAGATGGTCTCGATCTCTTGACCTCATGATCCACCCGCCTCGGCCTCCCAAAGTGCTGGGATTACAGGCTTGAACCACCGCGCCCGGCCAATAATTGTCTCTTTACAACCAATTTGGAAGGAGCTGGTGCATAGGGACATGAATAATGATGACTTTGAGGACCAAATAAAAGATTAAAACTATTCCAATCCCCCTTTTTTTTTGGAGGGCAAGGAAGTGTGTACTATATGAGAGAGCACTGAAATTCAAAATGCTCTTAGTGCTTCAAGGAATAAGCTTCTATTATCTGAAAAACTCACTGATTCAAAATATGCATCCAGTGCTACTTCTTATTTGCTTATTGACCTTGGAAAAGTTACTTCATTTCTCTGAGACTATTTGTTTCTTTATAAAATGAGGCTAATAAAAATAAAGAAAGGTTGATTTTGAGGATTAAATTAGATCAAGTGCTAATACAGCTCCAAGCCTATGCTAAATGCCGAAGAAAGAGCTGTTGTTTTGTAGGTTCTGTCCATTTGCATTTTGCCCATGTTTTTCCTTGGATCCACGGATTTAGGTTTTTGCATTTTATAGTATAAGAAAATTTATCGGCAGAGATGTGTTATTAGGGAGTGAGTCTGCCGTGTCTTGAGACCCATCCTTGCCTGAGTTCCTCATTACTTTTTACAATTAAACAAGACTTGACTACATTTCTCATTTCTTTTTCTTGCCCTTTTGCTCCACAGGCACCACACAGGAGCCATGATCTATTTAGTTTAAAGAGTGCTAGGCCAGCCTCTGGAGACCCAGATATTATTTTGTCTCTGCCAGTAACTCACTGTGGGAACTTAGGGAAGCAGCTCACTTTACCTCAGCTTTAGTCTGTTGTTACTTATTAATATTTCTGTTGCCTGATTGTATAGTATTTTCTATCAGTCTTTGGAACTATCTAAATGCCTTTGTTCAGGCAAGTTTAAATATCTACTTTGTATATTACAGGTAAGGATTCTGGAGTCACACTGACTAGCTCTGATGCTTACCACTGTGGTAGACACATTGCCTAACCTGCCTGTACTTTGGTCTACTTAGTTGTAAAATGGGGATAAGAGTAGCTACTCCCTAGAGTTGTTATGTGGGTTAAAAAATTACTAACACACTGCAGCATTTGAAATAATGTCTAACATATAGTAAAAGGCCCATAAGGGATATAGAAACAAACGCATTTCTAAAGCACTGGCAATTTAGTGGAGGAGATATTCTGTACCAATAACAAAGCAGAGTATGAGGCATGTGCAATAGAGGGACATTTGGAAAATCTGTGGAGGGCAGAGAAGGGAGCAGTTAATTCAGACTGAAAGGACCAGGAAAGGTTTTGTGAAATAGGTTGACTGTGGTCTGTATATTGAGAAGTGAGCTGCTATCAAGGGAATGGATTCTTGCTAAAAGAAACAAAAGGAGCCAAGGTGAGAAAACACAGAAAGTCACTGATGTATAGCTCTCCTTTTGCTGGCGTGTTGAGATTAAGCGAGGGTGTGCAATGGGACATGAATTTTGGAGAATGGTCGTGGAGTAAATCAGGAGGAGGTTTAGGGTTTTGCTAAGGAATATGGAGTTGACTCTATCAGCAAGAGGAAACACGGAATGCTGTTGAAGTGATATGATCCTGTGTGTGAGTTAGGAAGAAGACTCAGGTGATTTCATCACGGAGAAATTAGAGAAGAGAGAAATAGAGTCAGGGAAAGAAGTTAGTTAAGGGTCCTTGGAATAATCTAGGTGAGAGAATATAAGGGTCTGAATTGGAGAAGTGGTTATGCAGAGGGAGAGAAGGGCTCAGAATTGAGAACTGGGATGGTAGATCCTGTCTTAGAAATTCTCTTACCTGCTTATTGCGTCTTTTTTCCCTGCTGTGGCCCCTTCTTTTAACCTTCTCAGGATCCATGGAGTTCATCCGTGGTGATCCACCTGTACTCAGTAACCTACGTGTGTCTAGGTATGAAAAAGTTAAATGTCGATCATCAGTGAGCTACGAGGCTGAAAGCTTCTATTCTCATTTGTGTTAGGCAGGAGATATTTTAGAGGCAGAAAATAATCACACAACAAACAATAACTTCTTTAAATGGGGAAAAGCCTCCAAGTAGTAATAAATCTGAAATACTTTTCTTACAGCAAACAAACATATTAGACAGTGCTTTAAATGTTTTAATTATATCTGTAATTGATATTGTGTAGTGGGGTATGGGGATATTTTATAATGCACCATCTGTGGTACAGAGAGCATTGTCTTTCACTATGGTCTAGATCTGTATAATGGCAAATAGGATCAATAGAAATGACTTATAGATAACATCTATGTATTTCAAGGCAGAAATTCTCTTTACAGGAAAGCGTGCATTTTAAGCAATTGTAGGTCATGAAGATTCTCTTTAATGAGTTCTACCTGGTCTGATGAAAAAAGTGAAGTTCATGAATCTGTGTGGAATCCAAATTGTAAACAATCCGTGAAAACTGATGCAACAGAGTGACAAAAGAAGAGCAAAAACAAAGTGAACAAATTTTAGAGTGAAAATCATGCCATGATGGGAAGAGACTGTTAATGGAGCCCAGGAGCACACTGTAGCAGTTGTTCTTCATTGGCACGGAGAAGCATATATGTATATGCATATTTTAGAACACGCCATCTCATATAAAGCATTGTAGAAAGTGCTCTGATACTTTTTATTGATATGTTTCGAGTCTAGCTTTCATGGTAGAATGTTTGTGTAAATGTTCAGAAATTTTTCTTCTTCCTATATGCATGCCCCTTTGCAAGGTGACTTTGCAGCAACTCCCATTCAAAAGTGAGTCAATTTCTTTACTCTTTGAATTTGGGCTTGACCACATGACTTGCTTTGGCCAGTGGAATATTAGCAGATCTGACGCAAGTAGAGCCTTGAAAAGTACTTTCTTTCAGGACCTTGCTGTCCCTTGCTGCTCTTGGTAACTTTGTGTCCAACAAACTTGGGCTACCTGCTGGATGATGAGCAGCATAAGGCCAGTTACGTGTTGGAACAATTGCCCTTGCCAACAGCCAGTCAACCCCAAGACATGTAAATAGCCAGCTGACCACAAGTGCATGATTGGGTCTAGCCAACACCCTGTGGATTAGAGTTGAGCCATTCCACCTGAGTCTAATCCAAATTGCTAATCCACAGGAAAGTAAGCAAATCAGTGTGTTCAGCGCTAATGCTGGGCTAGCAAAATGTAATGATTACAGTTCATAACCCTATTAATTATTTGTATCCGTTAAGTCCAAACTGTATTTCTTTTTTTGCATCTTCTTCTTCCAAAACCAGCACTGTCGTAGAGACAAGTAGTTCTTCAGTATCCATTTTCTCTTCTTTCCTTTTATTAATAGATACTGTTCCCCCTCTCCTACATTTGAATTTTACCTAGGCACATGGCTGTCCAACCTGAGATGAAATTTTCTAGCTTCTCTTGCAACTAAGGTGTAGCCATGTGACAAAGATTGGCCAATGGGAAGTGAGTGGAAGAAATGTGTGCTAAGAATTTTCGCCCTCTTGTTTTCTCTCCCCATTTTTACATGCTGGAAAATGGAGCCATCTGAGGCCCAGAGATGGAAGCCGTATGTTGAAGGTGGCAGAAATAACCCACCAGCTAAGGTCCCAAGATAACTTTGCAGACCAGAGCCACTTACCCACTTTGGACCACTCACCTACTACTGGTATGTTAGTCAGAGAAAAACAAACTTCTACGTTAAGTATGTCACTATAACTTCAGGTCTCTTTGTTATAGCAGCTTGACTCTTGAAATACACAGCAGACACAAGCATATATAAACACCCATTGGCTAATATAGCACTTAGGAGCTCAACAAATTCTAGATCCATGCATATATTCAGTACCACTTACTGCCTATTGTGTTAAGCACAGAGTTGCATAGATAATTTTTTCTCTGTCTTTTTTTGTCCAGTAACTGACAACTAGCTGGGAAAGATAGAAAAAAAAATAATAAAGGGAAATTAAAGGTGGAGAGTACTGTAACAGAGGACTCTGTCAGGGGTGGTAGCCAGAGATAATGAAAGGATTTGGACATCTCTTCAAAGTTTGCTGCAGTGGGATGAAACACAAATCATGAAACAGAGCATCTATTCAATGCACCTGTACAATTACTTTCACAGAATTTGAAGGCCTCCTCTCACTTGTTTCTAGGTCACTGACCTCGAGCTAGAGTGGGGGTAGGGGGTGGCCACTGGCTTACTGTTTTCACACTTCAGACTTCCAACACTAGCTTTTCAAAGGGTTTTGTGTGTCAGGTGTAAGGGTGGCAGTGGAGATGGAGGTTAGGTTTAGAAGGATTACTGACAATCCTGTAATAACTTTTGAAATAGCTTTTCAGATCAATTCCCATTCATTTCCCACTTTACAGAGAAGAGAGGACCACAGAAGGATCAACAGTGATGAGAAAAACTAAGAGGAAAAAACTTCACTCACCACACCTGGAAATGGAACTGAACTCTCTGTTCTTGTGTCCTGTTTTCTTTCCCCAGCATCTCCTGTGGCTTATTTTTGTGTGTGTGTTGTTTTTTCTGTCATCTAGAATAGCTTTTATTTTATATGGAGAATATCCTCAGAAGAAGATCCTAACTGAGAAATCATTAACAAAAGTTCAAGAAGAGAACATATGAGTATCTTGGGTGTTAACAAAGAGATGCTAAGCATGAAAAAGCAGCTTTTCAAATTGGGAAGTCTTGTTTATTTCACGTCATTGCACCAAGTCTCCTATCATGCTCATTTGCAGTAGTGATATTGTACCTTGAGTTACAATGGTCTTGCTTTTAATGAATGCCTTGCTGATATGTGCCATATGTTTTCAGACTATCTTTCATTTCTACGTTCTAGGGCGTATGCCTTTATACAAAGCACTCATCCTCTTCAGGCCTTAGTTTCCTAATCTATAAAATAACTAGGTAATCTCTGAAATCTCCTTTGGGTCCCAAATTCTACAATTTGTGTTTCCTTATAAGCATATTGATTAGAGTATGGTGACAACTGTAGCTACAATGACAACAGAATGATGAAGCATATTAACATTAGTGTTAATGCAATAATCAGCTGTGTTTTGTTCCATATGGCAATTTATTTCAACAATTAAGCCAAACTCCATCTGTTTTGGCATCAACAGTTTTTCAGATGGGTCCCTGAACCACATCTTTGATAATTATTTTATTTTTCTCAAATATTGCTACCATCAATAAATGACAGCATGGAGTCTTTCTGTTAAAAAAACGCACACACACAACAAAAAACTAGTGCCAAAGCCCATCTTATTTAATAAAGGAATTGTTTTGCTATTTGACCTTATGAATATGTTGTACAGTCTAATCAATAGGCCCAGAAAAGGAAAATAAATCTTGATGTCGGCGTGGAGGGAATGCACAAGATGCACTAGTTTCTGGAGCAAAGAAAGTCTTGACACTGTCAGTGGCAGATTTCTATTTTTCTGACCTGAGGATCCTGTTGGGACAGGATGTGCTTCCATCTGTGATGAAGATAAGACAAATGGTGCATTCCCCACATCCAGCAGGGGCGTCTTTCTTTGACTTGGGTTGAGCTGCATTGACAGAATAGCAATAGGGAACATTTGTCTTTATCTTTATAACACCTGACAAGAGGCATGATTACTGCTGTAAGGGTATCAAAATAAAGAAAAAAATGGGCTGTCCAAGAGCCCTGTTATTTATCACATTCAGAAATGCTAACCCAGACTAGCAGGGTAGAAATTCCTTGTCAAATGGCCTCTAAAAATTATTATTTTCCTCCCCAACACAATATATGAGGTGCATGGATCTCACCTATGCTGTCTTTTTTCCTCCTGATGTACAAGTTGGGGGCTGTCTTCTCTGGAGACCAGGCTGTGCTTTTGCAGACTGAAAGTTGCCTCCATGTGGCTCACTGTATACACCAACCTGACAATACACACACCACTCCTTGCTTGTGCAGGAAACACAGAAAACCGCTAGCTGTCAGCTTATTCACAAACATTGAATGTATACAGCAAAAATTCGATTTATTTTGCAGCAAGTGTTAGGATGTCTCCAGGCAAATTAAAGCCAGAGCTGACTTTGTTCAACCCCTTTATTTATTTTCCCATTCCTTGTTTTTCTAATTAGGCAGGTTTTCTTCTGCTTTACAAACACCATCTCTGCCTAAATCATTGCAGGTTGATTGAATCTAGAATACAATAGGCTTGCACCATTCATATTAATACCATGTCAGGAAGGTATAATCCATTCCTCTGCACATAGGCTCAAAATATCTCCAAAGTCATACTAAATGCCTTTATGACATAGCATACATTTTTCTGCTCTGGCTTGTGGGTACTTGCATGTGCTATAGCCAATGATTTTCCTGAAGAATTCGTAAACAGCAGTGTTTGCTTTGAAAGGCCACCTCCTTCAGTATATAGCACCAAAGTAGCATATCTTTTTTTTTTTTTGCTTCAAAGTGTTCTCTTTCAGTAGGCCTTTGCAAAAGAGGGCACTTGCTCACAATTCCTCATGAGGAGCAATTCAAGAATCAAATCAATGGCCTAAGGCTTGTTCAGAATTCAACATTTTATTTGGATTTGACTTTCTTCTGTAGAGTTTAGAGCAGTGGTTCTCAACTTTGGCTTCCTATTAGAATCATCTGGGGAGCTTAAAAAATAAATTGTTGCCCAAGTGCTTTTCCAGCCTAATTAAAGCACAATCTCTGGGGGTGGGACTAGGGCAATGACATTTTAAAAAAGCCCCCCAGGTGATTCTAATGGGCAAGGAAGGTTGAAAGCCAGTGGTTTATACAGTTCTTTTCATCATCAGAATATATACAAAGAATTCTTTTTTTTATTACTCTTCATTCAGTAAATATTTGAATGAGTACTATCCATCAGGAAGGGGCCATACACTACAGGGGATTAAAAGCTATAAGAAGGAACTTCTGTGTTCTCAAAGTAGCTGTCAAGTTAATAGAAAGCATGAGGTTTTTGTTTATTCTGCACATATTTATTGAGTCCTACTGTATGCTGTGAGCACTGAGGACTTAGCAGTGAACAAAATGGACAAGTTCCCTGGTGTCATTGAGCTTACAGTCAAGTAAACAAATGTAAAAAAAAACAACAAATAAAATAGGTACTTATGATGGGTACTGTAAAAGTATGGAAACAGAAGTAACGTGATGGAGCATAGCTGGTACAGGAAAGGCATTCTGGGATGCTTCTCTGAGCCTAGAATCTGAACCATGCAAAGGAAACAGGCAAGTGAAGGTCTTGAGGGAGCAAGTCCTGGACAGCAGGAGTGAACAACTGCCAGGAGCAGAAAGAAGCCACAGTCCTCAGACTAAGTGGGAAGTCAGAGATAAGGTCAGACAGGTAGATAGGGGGTAGAAATTCTGTATATAGATAATCTTGACACATAGAAGAAAGCAGATAAGAGTTGGAGATGCAAGTTAAGGATTGTGAGCATTTAAAGATGGAAGGCATTGCTTTGGTTGGGGCATTCACTGGGTGTTCATGGGAAAAGTGGCTTTGAATTGTACCTTGGAGGAGGGTACCTGAGAAGCTGGAGGGAGAGCATTTTAAGTAGTGGGATCATTGTCTGCAAAAATATCCCAAACACCTAAACTAGTACCTCACACTAAGAGGAAAGGCAACAATATTTGGTGAATTAATAAATAGAAGTTCCATTTGATGTGTGAAGAGGTATTACAGAGATATGTGTAAGGCGTGAATGACTCCTTTCTTGGATGGAGTCAGAAAACGTTTCAGACAATGTGACATTATAGTTTGAAGGATGTGTACTGTTTCTTTAGGAGGTGATGAGGTTTGTCTGTGTTCCCACCCAATTTTCATCTTGAATTGTAGTTCCCACCAGGTGGAGACAATTGAATCACAGGAATGATTCCTCCATCTTGTACTTATGATAGTGAGTAAGTTCTCACGAGATCTGATGGTTTTATAAGGGGTTTCCACCCCTCACTCAGCTCTCATTCTTCTCCTTCCAGGTGCCATGTGAAGAAAGATACGTTCACTTCCCCTTTCACCACGATTGTAAATTTCCTGAGGCCTCTCCAGCACTGTGGAACTGTAAGTGAATTAAACTGCTTTCCTTTATAAATTATCCAGTCTCAGGTATGTCCTTACAGCAATGTGAGAACAGACTAACACAGGAGGAGAAGTTGGAGAGGCATTTTGGGCCCAGAGCCCAACAAAAGGACCCGGCAGGAGCAGGAGAACCAGGTGATGGAAGGCAGATAGAAGGACTGATGCACTGACCAATACCATCAAATGTTGATGAGAACCTGAGGCAGTCAAGCATGATTGAGGTTAGGAGACATTTCCATGTGTTGGTGCTGATGGAAAATGGATCAAAGAATAAAGCAGTCTGCTGAGTCACAAGTGGAGACCAGAGTGTAGTTACTCAATAATCTGGCAAGTCATGTGTAGGTGAAGATGAGTTGAAAACCTGAGAGAGGTTGATTTATTTTTTAATGAAGTCAGGTCACTTAATAGACTAAGGAGAAAGAGCAAACAGAAGAGGCAAGGATAAATCTAGAAGAGGGCACAACTGATGCACTATGGTCCTGGAAGATACAGGAAGGATGGAATTAAGAGGGCGGAAAGGGGGAAAGTTTGCCCTGAAGAGAACTCATTATTACTCTGGAGACTAGATGCAAGCAGGAGAGGATGGGCAGCTCACTACTCATGCGGAACCCAATACAAGTACTACTGTATCATGATACTGTGATGGAAGACAGTATTGCATCTTTGTTGGTAACCAAATTGAATCCTGTTATTTTGCTTTATGTTAAACAGCAGTCTAAAAAGGAGGCAATTAGGAGATGTCCTTTAAGAGGAATGTTCAGGAAAAAAATTATTAGTAAACTATCCAATTATTAGTAAACATGAGCTATTGATGAGATTTGTTGGCTAAATCAGAATTTACCTTAAAACTTATTGTGCTTCCACCATTGTTAAAAGGGACTGAACTTTTCCTCCTTTTTTACTTTAGTGAGAATGATAAACTGAAAAAAATTGTTTTAAAAATATTTAAATGACACAGAAGTTTCCTCTAAATTTTAATGATTTTCCCCAGTTGCAGAGGTAGACTCAGATAATATAAAAGATTGGTATGAATGCATATGAACCTTTAAATTTCTCTGGACACAGCCTTTTTGCCAAACATTTCAATTCCAGCTGTAGCAAAAGTATTTAGTAAATTGGGTATCTGCTCTGATTATTTAGACTTTTACTTATTTTTGATTCTAAAAATTGTATCTGGAAATTAACTTATAGGGACTAGGAAATGAAAGATTATAATAATGAGTGGATTTTGTGGATCAAACTTTTGCTTATAAATTTTGTATGGGGTGGGTAATCTTTCTATTCTGCCATCAGCCAAAGAAGTGGGTTGTCTCTGAATAGAACTATTATATTATCAGCCATAATAGTTTTTCCTCAAGGGCAATTTCTCAAACAAATGATTTCAAAATCAATAAATACCCTGTAGCCTCCTGTTTCAGAATTTACTTATTCATGAGATGCTTATCTCTCTGTAAATTCCCAGGAAGAATTCTTATTGCTTAATCCCACCATATTGGATTGAATGCTTATCAGTTCAAAGTTAGTTCTTATTAAATTTTCTTGGCAACTTTGTCACTGTCTCAGGGGTGTCTCCCCTAGAGAGTTGTTTTGACTTTTAAATCTTACATGAGTAGAAACTCATTTTAACATCCTAAAAATTATTAAACACTGGTCTGCCCATTTGTAGTGAGTCCCATTGTGATGTTATTGGGACAAAGGCCATATGCCCACAAACAGTGATTTTTAAAGAGATTATTTTGTAAGCCTGCATGTTTTCATTATTAGACACTAACAGTCTCCATCACTGACAGGTAGTGACAAATTGAAAACTGACACACGGTAGAGCCTAGCTCAGGTGCCTTCTCATTTTTCACCTGGAAGGTTATTGCTGCTGTCCTTTTGTTGGCCATGGCATCATTAGTGGCTTCTGTCCCAATCTAGGGACATGATCTGGTGTCTGCGGAATTATTTTACATAGCCAGGTAGTTACCTGAGCGATGGTCGGCTTTTACTGCCTGATTATAGGAGAAGATGCCTGCTCAAGATGGCTAGAGCCTCAGAAATAATGCTCTGCTGTGGGCTCATTTGAATAATCTCTCTACTCATTAAACACAGCTGCAAGGCAAGAGGCAGCAGAGTTCAAAAGGCAAGCCAAGGGAATATATTAGTAATAGAATTATAGTTTAAGCCTTTAGGCATGTTTCCCCAATATTTTTGTTCTTCATTAATTACAACAAGAACAGTTTCGTCACTTACTAAAAAAGGTTAGAGGAATATTTTGACTAAGAAATGTAAGTAAAATGTATATATTTTATAAAAGTGTTAGGTATGCTGCAATTAAATTTTAAGAAAAACCCTGGAAGTTATCCAACAAGTCATTTCCTCATTGTACAATTTAAATCCCTGGTGATCTGGAATTAGAAACGTCGGCATGATTTAGCTTCATGAGTCACTTTACCCTAGGCATAGTACATGGATGTCCTCACACAGTCCTCCCAAACTCTCTCTCTGTGTATGTATATGTGTGTGTGTGTGTGTGTGTGTGTATGTGTGTGTGTGTGTGTGTGTGTGTGAGAGAGAGAGAGAGAGAGAGAGAGAGAGAGAGAGAGACACAGACAGACAGAGAATTTGTTCTGTTTAGTGTTTTCTAGTTTAAATCCCGGAGTGCCTCTTACCCTCACCCACTCAGAACATCAAATTTATTATAGAACTAGAAAATATTCAATAAATATTCGATGGGAGAAGAAATGGGAATAGAAATAAAAGGAAAAAACAGAAAGCAAAGATTTCCTTTCGTGGGCCTTATGGGCGGTATTTCTTCTCCTCCCTGTCTTTGAGGTTCAGGGTCACTTTGGGCTCCTCTTGAGTTGTAGGCGATAAGGGCATAATTTTGTTCCTGATCTACCTCTACCCCTTAATCTTGTCCACCACACCATCTTGTGTGAATGACTCACAAACATATTTTAAGATATTAAAATGTATTTAGATTCTGAATGGCTTAACTTTGAATCCAATTCTGTTTACTCTCTTGGGCTGCGAATTGAATTGAGTTGAGTTTTATTACCCCAGGGACTCATGTTCTCTTCCAATATAAAAGCAAAGGGCATTTGCTTTGTCACACAGTTTCCATAGGGAATTTAAGGGTAGAGTGAAGTCCAAGGGTGGACAGTTGCTTTGTTTCTCCTCTCCCCACACACCTGCCTAAATTGACAGATAATGAGGGTAAGTGTGTCACAACTAGAAGTTGCAGCTTAATTCTAGTTCTCTGTTTTCATTCTTCTTTGTTCCATTCTTTCTAAAGCCTGGTGGCAATATGTTGACCCAAAGTAAATACTGTACTTTGAAATCAAACTGTTGGAGAGATTATTTTTTAAATTTTCAATAAGTCTTATACATTTAGCATTGTACAAATAGAGTTCCTCTCAAGTGAATTTTCCAGATAATTGAATATTACCACTTCCACGGCAAAGTTTGAAGAAGAATAAACCAATAGCTTGTGATTTTGTTTTGTGTTTAGACTCTACCTCTATCTACGTGACTTTGTATTTGTGAGATAATAGATAAGAAGTGAATATGGTAGATTGAAAAACGGGCCTTCAAAGAGCTCCATGTCCTAATTACTAGAACCTTCGAATATTATGTCATATGGCAAAAAACGTTCTTGTGAATATGATCAAATTAAGACTCTTGGGATGGGAAGATTGTCCTGGATTAGTCACTTGGGCCCCAAGGAGCCTTGTAAGGATACATTCAATCCCAGGTGTTGGTAAGAGGGAGGCAGTGGGAAATTTGGCACATACAATGAAGATGGTGATATGAAGACAGAACAGAGAAAGATTTCAAGATACTGGCCTTGAAGATTTGGGGTGATATAGCCGTAAACCAAGGAATGCTTGCCACCAGGAGTTGCAAGAGGCAGGGAACAAACTCTCTCCTAGAACTTCTGAAGGAAGTGTGGCCCTGATGACACCTTGATTTTGGCCTGACTTTGGATTTGTGGCCTCCAGAACTCTGAAAGAATAAGTTCGTGCTGTTTTAAACCACCAAGAATGCAGTAATTTGTTATGGTGGCAATAGGAAATTAATGCAATAAGGCACTCATAATATTCTAACTTTGGGGCTCACCAGTCAGGCAAATGAGCCTATACAACAGTGTTTAAAAATTTGATGTTTGCAAATGATTTTCTAGGCTAGTTGAAGTATATAGCCCAACTATCAATTTCAACTCAGCATTTACCAAGCAAAAAATTAAAGGGAAAAGAAACCTACTGATTTGAGGGCTGTGGAACAAAAGGAAAAAAGAGACAAGGTACTCATTAGCTCATTTATTCCTCTTATTTCTGACCTGAAAGTACTAGTCCTTCCAACTGAAATGTTTTTCTCAGGAAGGAAGTAGATGGCAATGGGTGTGATACAAATGAATCCTTTTGGGCCAGGATTTGGCTGCTGCTGTGTTCCCATTTTCAGTTGCTTGCCACATTCTTAAACGGGATTCATGAGACGGCCACTTGGGTCTCATAGTATCAGGTGATACCACATTCCTGCTTCTGACTGTGACTCTGACCTTTGTTCCCCAAATAATATAGGCAGCCCTGATTTTTTTAAAAAAATTGATTTATATTCATCCTCATTTGTTTCCCAGGTTACTGAGGTATAATTGACAAATGCAAATGTATATATTTAAGATGTACAACATGATGTTTTGATATATAAATACTGCTTTGAAATAAAACTACTGAAGACATTTATTTTTTAAATTTTCAATACATCTTAAACATTTAGCACTGTATGAATACAGAGTTCCTCTCAGGTGAATTTTCCAGATAATTGAATATGACCATGTCCATGGCAAAGTTTGAAGAAGAATAAATCAATAGCTTGTGACTTGATTTTGGGCTTAAACTCTACGTCTATCTATGTGACTTTGTATTTGTGAGATAATAGGTAAGAAGTGAATATGTTAGATTGAAAGACAGGCCTTCAAAGAGCTTCGTGTCCTAATCACTAGAACCTGCGAATGTTACCTTATATAGCAAAAAAGTTCCTTGTGAATATGATTAAATTACAACTCCCGGGATGTGGAGATTGGCCTGAATTAGTCATATATGTGCTGAGAAATGATCATCACTATCTAGCTAATTAACATATTCACTACCTCACTTAGTGACCTTTTTTGGGGTGAGAACCTCTAAGATCTATTCTTAGAAAATTTTACATATCTGATACAGTATTATTAACTATAGTTATCATGCTATTTCTGCAGAAGTTGTTCTGTATAACTTAAACATTATACATTTTGACCAACATCTTTGTATTATCTCCATGCTCCCCAGACCCTACCAACTGCTATTCTACTCTCCGCTTCTATGAGTTCTACTTTTTTACATTCTACATATAAGTGAAGTCATGTGGTATTTGTCTTTCTGTGCCTGACTTATTTCACTTAGAATAATATCCTCCAGGTCATCCATGTTGTTGTAAATGGCAAGATTTTTTTCTTTAAGTTAAACTGAATAATATTTAATTGTATACATAACATACACTATTTTTTTATCCAGTCATCTGTTGATGAACACTTGGGCTGATTTTATATCCTGGATATTGTGAATAATGCTGCAATAAACATGAGAATACAGATACATCTTCAAGATACTGATTTTATTTTCATTGAATTTATGTACTCAGTAGTGGGATTTTTGAATGACATGGTAGTTTTATTTTAGTTTTTTGAGAAACCTCCATACTGTTTTCTATATGATTGTACTAATTTACATTCCCACCAACAGTATACAAGGGTGCCCTTTTCTCTACATCCTCACCAACACTTATCTTTTTTTTTTTTTTATAACAGCCATTCTAATATGTGTGAGGTGTGATATCTCATTGTTGGTTTTTTTTTTGTTTTTGCAGTGGCACAGTCTCAGCTCACTACAACCTCTACTTCCTGGGTTCAAGCAATTCTCCAGTCTCAGCCTCCTGAGTAGCTGGGACTATAGGTGTGTGCCACCACCCGCAGCTATTTTTTTTTTTTTTAAGTAAAGATGGGGTTTCACTGTGTTGGCCAGGATGGTCTTGATCTCTTGATCTCGTGATCCACCTGCCTCGCCCTCCCAAAGTGCTGGAATTGTAGGTGTAAGCCGCCGTGCCCGACCCACATTGTGGTTTTCATTTGCATTTCCCTGATGATTAGTGATGAGCATTTTTCAAATACCTGTTGTCCACTTTTATATCTTCTTTATAAAAATGCCTATTTTTAAATCGACTTATTTATTTGATTGCTATCAAGTTGTTTGAGTTATGTGTGTATTTTAGATATTAACCCCTTATAAGATGTATTGCAGCTATTGTAAGCGGGATTGTTTTCTTGATTTTTCTAATTGCTGTTGCTAGTGTATAGAGAGGCATTGAATTTTTATGTTGATTTTGTACCCTGCAACTTTACTGAATTTTGTTTATTATTCCTGACAGGGGTTTTTCTTGGTGGAGCTTTTAGGTTTTTCTATGAATAAGATCATGTCACCTGTAAACAGAAATAATTTTACTTCTTCATTTACAATTTTGATGCCTTTTATTTTTTTTCCTTAACTAATTGCTATAGCTAGGACTTCCAGTACTGTGTTGAGTAGAAGTGATAAAAGTGGCTATCCTTTTCTTGTTTCTGATCTTAGAGAAAAAGCTTTTAGCTTTTCGGTATTGAGTATAATGTTAGTTGTGAGCCTGTCATGGATGGCCTTTATTATGTTGAGTTATATTCCTTCCATTTCTAATTTGTTGAGAGATTATATCATGAAAGTGTATTAAGTTTTATCAAATACTCTTTCTGTATCTATTGGATTATCATATGGCTTTTATCCTTCCTTTTGGTTAATTTGGTATATTTATTTTTGTATGTTGAATCATCCTTGTACCTCAGGGATAAATCCCACTTGTTCATGTTGTCTGATCTTTGTTGTACTATTGAATTTTTTTAGTGTTTTCTAGAGGAGTTTGCTTCCATATTTATCGTGGATGTTGGCCTGTAACTTTCTTTTCCTATAGTGTCCTTATCTAGCTTTGGTATCAAAGTAATGCTAGCCTTGTATGATGGTTTTTAAAGGGTTTCCTAATCATTTCTGGAAAAGTTTGAGAAGAATACCTGCTAAGTCTTATTTAAATACCAGTAGAATTCACGCCTGAAGCCATCAAGTCCTAACTTTTCTTTGTGGTGAGATTTTTGATTCCCGATTTAATCTTACTCATTTTTGGTTTGTTAATATTTTCTTTTTATTCATTATTCTATGTTGTTAGGTTCTGTTTTTCTAAATTTATTCACTCCTTCTAGGTTATTTAATTTTTTGTTTTTGTTTTTGCCGTGTGATTGTTTGTAGTAATCTCTTATAATCTTACAAAGATCAAACAACATGAACAAGTGAGTTTTTTTCCTGTGTTATCACTTGTAATGTTTGCCTTTTATTTGTAATTTATTTATTTGAATCCTCTTTCATTTTGTCTTATTTTTTTTTTTAATTTTATTTTTTTAATTTATTTTTGTTTTTTATTGCATTTTAGGTTTTGGGGTACATGAGCAGAGCATGCAAGACAGTTCCGTAGGTACACACATGGCAGTGTGTTTTGCTTCCTTTCTCCACTTCACCTACATTTGGCATTTCTCCCCAGGCTATCCCTCCCCTCCTCCCCCTCCCACTGGCCCTCCCCTTTTCCCCCCAGTAGACCCCAGTGTTTAGTACTCCCCTCCCTGTGTCCATGTGTTCTCATTTTTCATCACCCGCCTATGAGTGAGAATATGCAGTGTTTCATTTTCTGTTCTTGTGTCAGTTTGCTGAGGATGATGTTCTCCAGATTCATCCATGTCCCTACAAATGACACAAACTCATCATTTCTGATTGCTTCATAATATTCCATGGTGTATATGTGGCACATTTTTCCAATCCAGTCTATCATCAATGGGCATTTGGGTTGATTCCAGGTCTTTGCTATTGTAAACAGTGCTGCAATGAACATTCGTGTACATGTGTCCTTATAGTAGAACGATTTATAGTCCTTTGGATATATACCCAGTAATGGGATTGCTGGGTCAAATGGAATTTCTATTTCTAAGGCCTTGAGGAATCGCCACACTGTCTTCCACAATGGTTGAACTAATTTACACTCCCACCAACAGTGTAAAATTGTTCCTTTTTCTCCACATCCTCTCCAGCATCTGTTGTCTCCAGATTTTTTAATGATCGCCATTCTAACTGGCGTGAGATGGTATCTCAATGTGGTTTTGATTTGCATCTCTCTGATAACCAGTGACGATGAGCATTTTTTCATATGACTGTTGGCCTCATATATGTCTTCTTTCGTAAAGTGTCTGTTCATATCCTTTGCCCACTTTTGAATGGGCTTGTTTTTTTCCTGTAAATCTGTTTGAGTTCTTTGTAAATTCTGGATATCAGCCCTTTGTCAGATGGGTAAACTGCAAAAATTGTTTCCCATTCTGTTGGTTGCCGATTCACTCTAGTGACTGTTTCTTTTGCCATGCAGAAGCTGTGGAGTTTGATTAGGTCCCATTTGTCTATTTTGGCTTTTGTTGCCAATGCTTTTGGTGTTTTGTTCATAAAGTCCTTGCCTACTCCTATGTCCTGGATAGTTTTGCCTAGATTTCCTTCTAGGGTTTTTATGGTGCCAGGTCTTATGTTTAAGTCTTTAATCCATCTGGAGTTAATTGTAGTGTAAGGTGTCAGGAAGGGGTCCAGTTTCTGCTTTCTGCACGTGGCTAGCCAGTTTTCCCAACACCATTTGTTAAACAGGGAATCCTTTCCCCATTGCTTGTTTTTGTCAGGTTTATCAAAGATTGTATAGTTGTAGATATGTTGTGTTGCCTCCGGTGCCTCTGTTTTGTTCCATTGGTCTATATCTCTGTTTTGGTACCAGTACCATGCTGTTTTGATTACTGTAGCCTTGTAGTATAGTTTGAAATCCGGTAGTGTGATGCCCCCCACTGTGTTCTTTTTGCTTAGAATTGATTTGGCTATGCGGGCTCTCTTGGTTCCATATGAAGTTCATGGTGGTTTTTTCCAGTTCTGTGAAGAAAGTCAATGGTAGCTTGATGGGGATAGTGATGATTCTGTAAATTACTTTGGTCAGTATAGCCTTTTTCACGATATTAATTCTTCCTAACCATGAACATGGAATGTTACTCCATCTGTTTGTGTCCTCTCTGATTTCGTTGAGCAGTGGTTTGTAGTTCTCCTTGAAGAGGTCCCTTACGTTCCTTGTGAGTTGTATTCCAAGGTATTTTATTCTTTTTGTAGCAATTGTGAATGGCAGTTCGTTCTTGATTTGGCTTTCTTTAAGTCTGTTATTGGCGTAGAGGAATGCTTGCGATTTTTGCACATCGATTTTATATCCTGAGACTTTGCTGAAGTTGCTTATCAG
This sequence comes from Callithrix jacchus, assembly GCF_049354715.1. Taxonomy (NCBI): domain Eukaryota; kingdom Metazoa; phylum Chordata; class Mammalia; order Primates; family Cebidae; genus Callithrix; species Callithrix jacchus. The sequence goes on along the minus strand of NC_133510.1, from coordinate 101,089,538 downwards.
TTTCAGGAGTTTTTGGGCTGAGGCGATGGGGTCTTCTAGGTATACTGTCATGTCATCTGCAAATAGAGACAATTTGGCTTCCACCTTTCCTATTTGAATACCCTTTATTTCTTTTTCTTGCCTGATTGCTCTGGCTAGAACTTCCAGTACTATATTGAATAGGAGTGGTGAAAGAGGTCATCCTTGTGTAGTGCCGGATTTCAAAGGGAATGCTTCCAGTTTTTGCCCATTCAGTATGATATTGGCTGTTGGTTTGTCATAAATAGCTTTTATTACTTTGAGATACGTTCCATCGATACCGAGTTTATTGAGGGTTTTTAGCATAAAGGGCTGTTGAATTTTGTCAAATGCCTTCCCTGCGTCAATTGAGATAATCATGTGGTTTTTGTTTTTGGTTCTCTTTATGTGGTGAATTACGTTTATAGACTTGCGTATGTTGAACCAGCCTTGCATCCCCAGGATGAATCCTACTTGATCATGATGAATAAGTTTTTTGATTTGCTGTTGCATTCGGCTTGCCAATAATTTATTCAAGATTTTTGCATCTATGTTCATCATGGATATTGGCTGGAAGTTTTCTTTTCTTGTTGGGTCTCTGCCGGGTTTTGGTATCAGGATGATGTTGGTCTCATAAAATGATTTGGGAAGGATTCCCTGTTTTTGGATTATTTGGAATAGTTTTAGAAGGAATGGTACCAGCTCCTCTTTGTGTGTCTGGTAGAATTCGGCTGTGAACCCGTCTGGACCTGGGCTTTTTTTGTGTGGTAGGCTCTTAATTGCTGCCTCGACTTCTGACCTTGTTATTGGTCTATTCATAGTTTCAGCTTCCTCCTGGTTTAGGCTTGGGAGGACACAGGAGTCCAGGAATTTATCCATTTCTTCCAGGTTTACTAGTTTATGTGCATAGAGTTGTTTGTAATATTCTCTGATGATGGTTTGAATTTCTGTGGAGTCTGTGGTGATTTCCCCTTTATCATTTTTTATTGCATCTATTAGGTTGTTCTCTCTTTTATTTTTAATCAATCTGGCTAGTGGTCTGTCTGTTTTGTTGATCTTTTCAAAAAACCAGCTCTTGGATTTATTGATTTTTTGAAGTGTTTTTCGTGTCTCAATCTTCTTCAGTTCAGCTCTGATCTTAGTTATTTCTTGTCTTCTGCGGTTTTGAGTTTTTTTGATCTTGCTCCTCTAGCTCTTTCAATTTTGACGATAGGGTGTCAATTTTGGATCTCTCCATTCTCCTCATATGGGCACTTATTGCTATATACTTTCCTCTAGAGACTGCTTTAAATGTGTCCCAGAGATTCTGGCATGTTGTGTCTTCGTTCTCATTGGTTTCGAAGAACTTCTTTATTTCTGCCTTCATTTCATTGTTTACCCAGTCAACATTCAAGAGCCAGTTGTTCAGTTTCCATGAAGCTGTGCGGTTTTGGGTTAGTTTCTGAATTCTGAGTTCTAACTTGATTGCACTATGGTCTGAGAGGCTGTTTGTTATAATTTCAGTTGTTTTGAATTTGCTGAGCAGTGCTTTACTTCCAATTATGTGGTCAATTTTAGAGTAGGTGTGATGTGGTGCTGAGAAGAATGCATATTCTGTGGATTTGGGGCAGAGGGTTCTGTAAATGTCTATCAGGTTTGCTTGCTCCAGGTCTGAGTTCAAGCCCTGGATATCCTTGTTGATTTTCTGTGTGGTTGATCTGTCTAATATTGACAGTGGAGTGTTAAAGTCTCCCACTATTATTGTGTGGGAGTCTAAGTCTCTTTGTAAGTCATTAAGAACTTGCCTTATGTATCCGGGTGCTCCTGCATTGGGTCCATATATGTTTATGATCGTTAGCTCTTCTTGTTGTATCGATCCTTTTACCATTATGTAATGGCCTTCTTTGTCTCTTTTGATCTTTGTTGCTTTAAGGTCTATTTTATCAGAGATGTGAATTGCAACTCCTGCTGTTTTTTGCTCTCCATTTGCTTGGTAAATCTTCCTCCATTCCTTTATTTTGAGCCTTTGTGTATCCTTGCATGTGAGATGGGTTTCCTGGATACAGCACACTGATGGGTTTTGAATTTTTATCCAATTTACCAGTCTGTGTCTTTTGATTGGTGCATTTAGTCCATTTACATTTAGGGCTAATATTATTATGTGTGAATTTGATACTGCCATTTTGATGCTAAGTGGCCGTTTTGCCCATTAGTTGTTGTAGATTCTTCATTATGTTGATGCTCTTTAGCATTTAGTGTGATTTTGGAATGGCTGGTACTGGTTGTTCCTTTCTATGTGTAGTGCCTCTTTCAGGAGCTCTTGTAAAGCAGGCCTGGTGGTGACAAAATCTCTGAGTACTTGCTTGTTCGCAAAGGATTTTATTTTTCCTTCACTTATGAAGCTCAGTTAGGCTGGATATGAAATTCTGGGTTGAAAGTTCTTTTCTTTAAGAATGTTGAATATTGGCCCCCACTCTCTTCTGGCTTGTAGTGTTTCTGCCGAGAGATCTGCTGTGAGTCTGATGGGCTTCCCTTTGTGGGTGACCCGACCTTTCTCTCTGGCTGCCCTTCGTATTTTCTCCTTCATTTCAACCTTGTTGAATCTGGCGATTATGTGCCTTGGGGTTGCTCTTCTTGCAGAATATCTTTGTGGTGTTCTCTGTATTTCCTGCTTTTGAGTGTTGGCCTGTCTTGCTAGGTGGGGGAAATTTTCCTGGATGATCTCCTGAAGAGTATTTTCCAGCTTGGATTCATTCTCTTCGTCCCCTTCTGGTACACCTATCAAACGTAGGTTAGGTCTTTTCACATAGTCCCACATTTCTTGGAGACTTTGTTCATCCTTTTTTGTGCTTTTTTCTCTGATCTTGATTTCTTGTTTTATTTCATTGAGTTGATCGTTGACTTCAGATATTCTTTCCTCTGCTTGGTCAATTCGGCTATTGAAACTTGTGCATGCTTCTCGAAGTTTTCATATTGTGTTTTTCAGCTCCTTTAATTCATTCATATTCCTCTCTAAGTTATCTATTCTTGTTATCATTTCCTCAAATCTTTTTTCATATTTTTTTCAAGGTTCTTAGTTTCTTTGCATTGATTTAATACATGTTCTTTTAGCTCACAAAAGTTTCTCATTATCCACCTTCTGAAGTCTAATTCCATCATTTCGTCACAGTCATTCTCCGTCCAGCTTTGTTCCCTTGCTGGTGAGGAGTTTTGGTCCTTTCTAGGAGGCGAGGTGTTCTGGTTTCGGGTGTTTTCCTCCTTTTTGCGCTGGTTTCTTCCCATCTTTGTGGATTTATCCACTTGTCGTCTGCGTAGTTGCTGACTTTTCGATTGGGTCTCTGAGTGGACACCCAGATTGTTGATGATGAAGTATTTCTGTTACTTGGTTTTCCTTCTACAAGTCTAGCCATTTCGCTGTACGACTGCTGAGGTCCACTGCAGGCCCTGCTTGTCTGGGGTGCACCTATAGCAGCTGCGGAACAGCAAGGGATGCTACAAGTTTCTTTTTCTGCTATCTTTGTCCCAGGATGATGCCTGCCAAATGTCAGTCTTTTGGATATAGAGGGGTCCGGGAGGTGCTTTAGGAGGCATTCTATACTTTATAGGAGCTCAGTGGCTGAGCTGTGAGCTCTGTTGTTCATTCAGGGCTGTTAGGCTGGTATGTTTGATTCTGCTGCAACAGAGCTCATTAAAAAACCCTTTTTTTCTCAAATGCTCTGTCCTGGGGGGTTGGGGCTTTGTTTTTGGATGTCCGTTGAGGTGTCCTGCCCAGCTAGGAGGCAGTCTAGTCACTATTTGCCTGTTGAGGCTCCGCCCTGCTGTTGTGAGGTTCGCCCTATTGCTGCAGGCTCTGCTCTTCTGCTGCGGTCTCCGCTGCAAGCTATGCCCTGTGGCGGAGTCTCTCTGTTGTAGCGGGTTGCCTCGGCAATGGCAGGCTGCGTCAGCAGTGGGCGTGTATCTCAGTAGGGGCGGGTTGCCTTGGTAATGGTGGATGCCCCTCCCTCACGGAGCGTCTCAGGGACTGTCTCCACGGGGAGCGTTTGGAATCGCCGTTTTGTCCGTCCCACTGTGCTACCCCAAACGCTGTGTCCCTGCAATCCCCTGGGCTGGCCCACTGTCCAAGTCCCGTTCAGTCTCAAGCTCAGCCCTCTCAAGTCTCAGGTTGCCGGTTCAACAGGGCACCTGGACAAGTGCGCCCTGTGGGGAGCGCTGGGTAGGGCCGGCCGCCGCCACCCTGGCTGCTGGCTTCACCAGGCAGAGCCTCTGCCTGGCGTCCCACATCTCCTTTATACTTGGGAATTTCCCCGTTCTCTGGGCAACAAAGATCAGTCTGAAAATGCAGCTCTGACTCACCTCTCTGCGGATTCACTGAGAGCTTCAATCCTGGGTTGTTCTCACAGCACCATCTTGAGTCCCCTCCCTTCCTTTGTTCTTTATCTTATCTTTCCACCACTCTTCTTATTTTTTTCCCTATTGTCCCAATCCTTTTTTTTTTCTTTTTCGTATCTTCTTTACCTTGCCTTTAGACTACATTAGATATACCTCTTGGGCACTGCTGAGCAGCAGAGGACCTGAAGACCAAAGAGGTTCCATTTTGTCTTATTTAGGCTAGCTAAGAGTTTGTCAATTTTATCTTTTCAAAAAACCAATTTATAGTTTCATTGCTCTATTTTTTTTCTAGTGTCTATTTTATTTATTTCTGCTCTGAATTTTATTATTCCTTCCTTCTGCCAACTTGGATTTAGTTTATTTTTCTTTCTCTAGTTTCTTGAGGTGTATGTCCACTTTTATTTGTCTTAATTTTTTGTTTGTTTTTTCTTTTCATTTCTTCTTTGACCTTTTGGTTGTTTAGGAGCGCGTTGTGTAATTTCCACATATTAATGAGTTTTCCACTTTCCTTCCTGTTATTGATTTTAAGTTTCTTACCACTATGTCAGAAAAAATACCTGATATGATTTAAATCTTCTTAAATTTGTTAAGACTTGCTCTGTGGTCCAACATATGATCTGTCATGGAGAAGGCTTTGTATGTCCAGCCTGCTGTTGTTGTATTGAATGTGCTGTGCATGTCTATTAGGTCCATTTGATGTATAATGTTGTTCAAGTCCAGTATTTCCTTATTGATTTTCTATCTGAACCATCTATCCATTGTTGAAAGTGAGGTGTTGAAGTCTCCTACCGTTATTGTATTGCCGCCTGTTTTTCCCTTTAGTTCTGTTAACATTTGCTTTATGTGCTTAGTTGCCTAATGTTGGTTATGTATTTTGACAATCATTATATTCTCTTGATGAATTGACTCCATTATCATTATATGATGACCTTGTCTCTTGTGGCAGTTTGTGGCTTAAAGTTTGTTTTGTTTGATAAATATAGCTGCTCCTGCTCTCTCTGGGTTATCATTTGCATGGACTACCATTTCTATCCCTTCACTTTCAGTCCACGTGTCTCCTTAAAGCTAAAGTAAGTTTCCTATAGGGAGCGTATAGTTGGATCTTGTTTTTCTCTTATCTATGTAGCCAAATTTAATCCATTTAAATTTAAATAATTATTGTTAAATAAGAACTTATTTTTATCATTTTGTTAATTGTTTTCTGACTGTTTTATAGTTCCCTTTTTCTTTCTTCCCCTCTTGTTGCCTTTATGATTTAATAATTTAGACTTTTTTAGTATTATGTTTTGATTTCTTTCTCTTTTCTTTTGTGTATCTACTATAGATATTTTCTTTGTGGTTATCATGATGCTTACATAAAGTCTTACAGTTGTAACAGTCTAATTTCACCTCATAACAACTTAATTTCAACCGCATACAAAAACTCTACATGGTAACTTGTGTCACCACATTTTATGTTATTGATGTCACAAGTTACATATTTTTATATTCTTTATCCATTAATAAATTATTGTAGTTACACTTTAAAAGTAATTTTATCTTTTGACGTTTACACTAAAGAGTTAAATGTGATTTATTAATCACCAGTTTAGTATTAAAATATTCTAAATATAACTTTATTCTTACCTTTACAGTGAGTTTTATACTTTCACAACTTACCATGTTATTAGTTGGAACCTTTTTCTTTCAACTTTAAGAACTCCTCTCAGCGTTTCTTGTAAGATAGATATAGCAGTGATGAACTCTTTCAGCTTTCGTTTGTCTAGGAAAGTCCTTCTCTTTTTCGTTTCTGAAGAACACCATTTACAGAGTATCGAATTCTCGCTTGAATGGTTTTTTTCTTGTTCCTTCTGCATTTTGAATATATCATCCACTCTCTCCAAGCCTGCAAGAATTCTGCTGAGAAATCCACTTATAGTCACTTGGGAATCCCCTTGTATAAGCAGTTTACTCTTTCTGCTTTCAAAAACCTCTCTTGGTCTTTGACTTTGAATAATTTGATTATAATATGTATTGGTAAACCTCTCTTTAGGTTTCATGTGTAGGAGTTCTTTGGGATTCATGAATATAAATGTTTATTTCCCTCTTCAAATTGGAAAGTTTTCAGTCATTATTTCTTTAAATAAGGTTTCTGTTCCTGTCTTTTTCTCTGCGGCTTCTGAGAGCTCTATAATTCAAATCTTGGTTCACTTGACATTGTCTTAGGTACCCTAGGTTTTCCTCATTTTTTTTCATCTTGTCTTCTGACTAGGTAAAGTAGTCTCATATAACCTGTCTGTAAGCCCATTATATTTCTTCTGCTTGATTGAGTATGCTGTTGAGGCTCTTGATAAAAATTTTCAGTTCAGTCATCCTGTTCGTTATCTCCAGAATTTGTTTGATTCTTTTTTATGGTTTGAATCTCTGTTGAACTTCTCATTTGTTTGTGTATTGTTTTCCTGTTTTCTTGTAGTTGTCTATCTGTGCTTTCTTATAATTCACTGAGCTTCTTTAAGATGATTATTTTAATTCTTTTCAGGAAGTTCATAAATTGCCATTTCCTTAGGATCAACTACTAGTACTTAATTTTGTTTCTTTGGTAGTGTCATGTTTCTTGATTATTTGTGATCTTTGTAGTCTTGTGTTGGTGTCTGCACATCTGAAAAAGCAAGCACCTCTTCCCCTTTTTATAAGCTGCCTTTGACAGGGAAAGCCCTTCTTGAGATTCTCAGCAGATTGGCTAATGGGGTTCAAGGGTAGACTTGCTGCTGGAGTCCTTGGGCAGGCTGGACTTGTGCCTAGGTCCACCGGGATTGGCCTGGTGCCTAAGTTTATAGGCGTGGGCATGGAGCCTGGGTCTACTGGGGCAGGCCTGGAGTCTCAGTCTGCATGGGTGGGCCTGTGATTGGGTCTGTGAGGATGGTCATGGGTCTGTGAGGATGGTCTGCAGGGGTGAGTTTCATGCCTCAAATCATGGGTGCAGGCTTGGAGTCTGGGGCAGTGGAGATCAAACTGGCACTGGGGCAGGGTTGAGTCCTGAGCCTGTAGGGGCTTGCCTGGTACTATGGTTTACTAGAGCATGCCTAGTGCTTGAGTCTGCAGCAAAGTTGAATGTTCACTTCACTCTTTCCTCCACGTGGAGAGTACCTCTCTTTGTGCTGTGCTTCCTGGGATTGGTGGAGAGGTAAGGTAAATAATGTGAAGCTGTTCTACCCTCTTCAATGTATTTTTTCTTACTTTTGTAGCCAGATGATGTATTTCTCAGCTCTTTGAAGAAGTTTTTCTGTAGGGATGGTTATTTAAATTGATATTTCTGCAAGTGGATGAGCGCTGAAAATTCTTATTTTGCTGTCTTATTGATGTACTAACCTAGTCTTGACTTTTTAAGGTCCTCTCCACTAAGGCTGTCATATCAGAAGCCTCATCAGAGATGAAGATTTTCATTGGCCAGTTTTCTCCTAAGACCTCCTACTATTAGCCCTACCAGTTGTTTTTTTTCTAACTTAGGGAGACAAGTTCAAAACATTTCTCTGGTTAGATTGGTAAAACCAGAATAAAATATATCTTTTACACAAAAACCTGAAACATGGACTCTAACATATCTGGATGACTCTGCTTCTGTGGAGAAGAGGGAAATAGGATCTCTTGCTGGGCAACTCTTATAGCAAGGAAAATACCTATCCTATATTTTCTTCTTCAGGTTTAGCTATCTTAGAGTTTAGAACTTGAAGAAATATTCTGTGAATGTCTAAACACAGTTATTACATGGGCAGCAAGACTTCACTAATTTAGAATAATAATGAGAGGGTGGTGGGGGACAGTGACAATTGAGAATCTGGTTGAAGAAAATTTTTAAAGAGCACTTTGATGTCAACTATGTACATACTAGACACTAAGATATATATGAATGTTGGTCAGTGGAATAAAGCAAGTTGAATTAATTTAAACATTCTTTCACAGTGAACCAAAAAGGTAAGCATCACTTAACACTCAGGAATTTATAACGCCTCTTCAGTGGTCCAATTTAAAACACCTAAATTACACATTCATTAAGAAGTTCTTTATTTCAAGAGGCTTTGGTTGGAAACAGCAATTGATTTTCGACTAGGTTCCTTCACTAGTGAAATCCCAAAAAGGTTTTATAGGAATGTATTATCTTGACTTTAGGTAATAGAGAAAATAGATACCATGTTTGTGAATTAAAAATTTTGTCCTCCTTTTTGGAACGAAGATGATTATTAGTTTTTTCTACATATTGTCTGAGTATAAGACTCTTTTAAAACTTCAACCCAGTGCCTTTTTTCTTCTTTCTTTCCAACTCCATAAAAATTGTTCTTGGAAAGAGGAGCAGTGATGTAGTTGTTAAACCCATTGATTTCTTCAGTCCTTATCTTATAGACTTCTTGGAAGAAGTGTATGATCTCGTCTCTGCATTGAACCCAGTGACACAACTTGCCATCTGTCCTGAGAAGAATTTTTTTGATCTGGAACAATATGGCCTAAAGGTGCCAGTTACCCCGATTATTGACTCAAGTTGTTGACTTCCTGTTCTGTTCTCAGTACTCCCTTTGGGTAGGTCCAGTGCTGCTAGCTGAGAGTAACATAGTAAGAACAATCTAAGCTCTGATCCCAGGGCAGCTCATCAAAGCTCTGATCCTAAGCTGACTTCACAGGCCATCAGGTGAAACCCACAGTTCCTTCCAGGCCAACTGGTATAAGGGTGAAATAACTACATTATTGCATATATTTTAAGACAAAATTTTTCACATTTTAGCATATTTTATAATTCATGGCATTTCAAATCAATGTAAGCCTGGGTTGATATCAACTTCCCTGAAGGATTTGAGTTTTCTTCTTTCTACCAGTCACTGGGGCGACTAACCTGAAATCACTTTAAACTACATTTTCTGTTTGAGGTCTGTTTTGGCTGCACTGAAGGTGTGAATTCAGACCAAAGCCTGTGCTTTGTCTCATACATTTAGGGGATAGTTTTTAATCTCCTCTTCACAAATTTCCAAAATTGAGGCACTTCTTTACTGTCCCTTGCTGTGATGCTTATTTCTTACTTACTTTTACACCGACGATGTGATCCTTTTCTTCTAGGTTTTGTCGGAGCGCTTTTCCTCTCTTAACAGTATATTTTACAATGGTACATAATCTGTTCAAAGACAATAGGAGAATAACAGATTAGTGTTGTATCCAGAAGCTCTCCAGCAGGTAGGTTCAATTTAATTTTTTTAGGGAGAGCTTAAATTATTTCTGTCCTGATGACATCTTTTGTCTGTATGTAGCACACAGCCCTCTCTTCCCTCCCTTCAGCACCTTCCCAAACTTTCCCTTAAGGCAGAACAAACTTGACTGAAAAATAGCTCCATGTCTATGTTTGTTTTTCATAATAATACCAACAGCATGTGGTGGAGACCCCTGTGACCATGTCAACCAGAAGTCAGTTTGATCTTTATTGAACGTTATTAACATGTAAACTTTAGTCTTTATTGAAATTAACCTTAACTCTATTTGATCACACTCCCACTGTGTTCTGGACTTGCCTTATTGCTGGGCTGGCAAGAAGGCACAGCAGTTCACATTTCCACCATTTTCTTCCTCCAGTTTTAACTGTCTTTTCTGGTGCACCAGTATATTCTACCTCAAAATTTACTAAGTTAACTCTTTTTACTTCAACTAGCTTTGAAACTTTTCTCTTCCACCGTATACAACAGATTGACCTTCTGAATTCCTGTCCTATTAGCACATCTCACATAATTCGTGTTATAATGCTGACACTTGATACATCTTGGAATGTTCTTTTCTTGTCTTTGTCTGTTCAGGCAAATATGACAAAATACCATAATGTAGGTAGCTTATGAACAACAGAAATTTATTTCTCATAATTCTTGAGGTTGGGAAGTCCTAGATCAAGGCACCAGCAGCTCTGATGTCTAGTGAGGTCTTATTCTCTGCTTCATAAAGGGCAACTTCTTGCTGAATCCTCCCATCATAAAAGGAACAAGGCAGCTCTCTGGGGCCCTGCCTAAAAGAATACTAATTCCATTCATAAAGGTTCCACCGTCATGACACAATTACCTCTGAAAGGCCTCATCTCTTAATACTATCACCTTGTGAAGTTCTAAGTGAAGTAACTCAGGAATGGAAAACCAAATATCACGTATTCTCACTTATAAGTGGGAGCTAATCTATGAGTACACAGAGGCATACAGAGTGATATAATGGACTTTGAAGGCTCAGAAGAGGGAGGGTGAAGGTGGGTGAGGAATAAAAAACTACACACTGAGTACAATATATACTGCTTGGGTGATGGGTACACTAAAATCTCAGAATTTATTACTGTATAATTAATCCATGTAATCAAAAATCATTTATATCTCAAAAGCTATAGACATTTAAAAATATGTTAAAAAATCTGAAGGCTCCATAATAATGTTTTTTGAATTGATGTGCAGCCCTCCAAACACACTGAGGTAAGGGTTGGGCCCTCAAAGCTCTGGATGGTCCCACCCATGGCGATGTTAGGTGCAGCCATGCCGCAGCTCCTCCTAGGTTGGAATTGTGTGCCAGTAGTTCTCCTAGGCTGGAATTGCAGGCTGGTGGCTCTGATGGTCTGAAGTTACCATGGCGGTCTTAACCCTATGGTGCCACTAAGTACTGCCCTAGTGGGGTTTCTCGTCACCCTATGTTGAAGTTGGACACAAACATTCAGTTCATAGTACTTGCCTTCTTTGACACCATACTCTCGTGGTTTTTTTTCCTAGCTGTCCTGGCCACACCTGATCCTTAAATGTTGATATTTCTCAGGATTCTTCCCTAGGGGCTCTTTCTAGTTTCACTCTGTGTATCTTCTGCAATCCACTTTATCAATACTCTTAGAGTTTCCATTACAGTTGTGTGGCTGATGATTCATCTCCCCAATCCCTATCTTCAGATAAGCTCTAAACCCAACTACCTTGTTGCCCTCAGATGTCACAAGCACCTGAAACTCAATAACTCTAAAAGGAGCCCAGTACTTTTCTCACAAATGTGTACCCTCTTCTGTATTTCCAATCGTGGTCAGTGGCACCGTCTTTCAGTCCATGGCTTAGCCTCCAACCCGGATACCATCCTTACCGCACCAGTTACTAGCTTTATAAGCTAATTATTTATCTATTTTTCTCTAAATCTTATGTTCCTCATTTATAAAACAGGAATAACAATCCCTATTCATTGACTTGTTAGGGATATATATGGATATATATATACATGTATGTGTATATATATATATGGATATATATACACATACATGTATATATATGGATATACATACATACATACATATATATATATATCCCTGAAGTGTACATCTTAGACTATATATACATCTGTATATAACTACACACACACACACACACACACACACACACACACACACACACACGCATATATAGTCTAAGATGTATACTTCTTACTGCTAAGATTTTAATTCATAGTTTGGTTAAGATTTTAGTTCCTGGCTCACGCCTGTAATCCCAGCACTTTGGGAGGGCAAGGCAGGTGGATCACAAGGTCAGGAGTTCGAGAACAGCCTGGCCAAGATGTTGAAACCCCATCTCAACTAAAAATACAAAAATTAGCTGGGTGTGGTGGCACATGCCTGTAATCTCAGCTACTTAGGAGGCTGAGGCAGGAGAATTGCTTGAACCTGGGAGGCAGAGGTTGCAGTGAGCTGAGATTTTACCATTGCACTCCAGCCTGGGTGACAGAGTGAGACTCCATCTCAAAAAAAAAAAAACAAACCAAAACAAAACAAAAAAAACCCAGAGCAAGACTCTGTCTAAAAAAAAAAAAGAGGATTTTAGTTCCTTTAGTATCCCTTAAGCATATTACTTCAACTGGTTTCCTTGCCTCCAATCTTGCTGGCTGTCAATCTATTTTCCAGCATTCATCCAGAATAATTTTCCTAATGACACATCTGATCACAAAACGCTTCTGCCTAGAAATTTTACAAGTTTCCTTTGTCCTAAATATGGCATTCGAATGTCTTTTGAGGGTCCCTGTGGTCTGGTGTCTGCTAATCTCTCCTGCCTCATTACCTTATGCGCATTTTATTTTGAACAATGATGACAGACATGTGCCAGTCTCTTTTTCTCCTCACGGATGTTGCACTTGCATTTCCTCTTGGAATCATTTACCTCTTTCTCTTTTCTTGGTTAACTCCTATTTATCTTTCAGATCCCAATTTCAGAGTCAGGGTTACTTATAACTCCTTATGCACTTCTTTTTCTCCCCCAGCTTTGTTGAGGTATAATTGACAAATAAAAACGGTATATATTTAAGGCATACAACATGATGATTTGATATCTCTATACATTGTGTAATGATAAACACAATCAAGTTAGTCCACTCGACCTTCACCACAGTTACAATTTTATGTGTCTGGTGGGGGATGGGCATGGGGACACTTAAGATCTGTTCTTTTAGCAAATTTCAAGTAAATAACATAGTATTATAAAATATAGTCACCATACTCTGCATTAGATCCTCAGAACTTACTCATTTTATATCTGAAAGTTTGTACTCTTGAGCAACATCTGCCCATTTTCCCCACCTTCCTTCCCCTGGCAACTATTATTCAACTCCCTGCTTGTATGAATCTGAGTGATTTAGGTTTCTCTTAGAAGTGATATCCTGCTGTATTTGTTTTTTGAGCCTGGATTCTTTAATGGAGTTTAATGTTCCCTAGGTTCATCCATGTTGTTGCAAATGGCAGGACTGCCTCCTTTTTTATGATTGAATGATATTGTGTATTTACACACCACATTTTTTTTATCAGTTTATCTGCTGATGGACACTTAGGTTATTTTTATATCTTGGCTATTGTAAATAATGCCACAATGAACATGGCAGTGATCTTTTCGCTGTAACATCAAAAACATGGCAATGAAAATAAAAATCAACAAGGAAGACTACATCAAAGTAAAAAGATTCTGCATAGCCAAGGAAACAAAAAAGTGAAAGGCAGTCTATAGAATGGGAGGAAACACTTGCAAACCACATATCTGATAAGGGATTAATACCCAAAATGTTGTTAGCCTAAGACCCTCAGTGGAAAAAGAAAATAAAGTAAAATAATAAAAGGAAAAAAAATACCCAAATAAGAAACTCATAGAACTCAATAGCAACAAACATGCAACAAAACAAAACAAATAGAAACAACCTGATTACAAAATGGACAAAGGATGTGAAGACACATTTTTCCAAAGAAGACAAATGGCCAACAGGTATAAGGTACTCAACATCGTGAATCATCAGGGAAATGCAAATCAAAACTACAACGAGATATTACCTCACACCTGTTAGGATGGCTTTTCTCAAATGTTGGCAAGGATGTGGTAAAAAGAGAACTGTTGGTAGGGAATGTAAATTGGCACATTATGGAAAACAATATGAAGATGCCTCAAAAAATTGAAAATAGAACTACCATATGATCTAGCAGTCTCACTTCTGGGTATGTATCCAAAGGAAATAAAATCAATATTTCAAAGAGATATCCTTCTGCACATCCTTAACGCCCAGATCGCTCTCACCACTTCAATATATCGTACTATATTGACATTGCTGCTGGGTGCAGCGGCTCTGGCCTGTAATCCCAGCTACTTGGGAGACTGAGGTGGGAGGATCACTTGAGCCTTTTTGGTGGCTGTATGATTTGCATAAGTCTGAAACAACAACAACAAAAAATCTACAAGAAAAGAAGGGCATGCAACAACTCTGTTTCCCAGGGGATTAAACACATTAAAATCAAGAGGAACTCTCACTGTAGGATTTAATTGAACTATTTCTCAGTAGCTGGTATTTAGTTTGCTTTATTTATATTTAATGCAGCTGTAAGTAGAAAGGCTGTGAATTGGGTCTCTGGGCTAATCATGCTGACGTGTTTAGGATGAAACTCCAGGGCTTTGCATGTCAGAGTTCTGCAGTTAGCTCAGCACTGGGTTATTGAGTTTCTAAGGTTGAGATGGCCGTGTTAGTATACACTCTTCCAGATTAGGAAAAGAAAATTGCACCTGGAGGCAACAAGCAGAGTCAAGAATAATTTGCAGTGGGTGAGCAAAATGAAATCCTGCAGGAGGTCAAGTTTGTTTTCGCCAGGGGGTGTCACTATTGTCAACACACATTACTGGAGACGGAGGGAAGATAAGAGGCGGTGCGAGCGTCATTTGACAATAAGAGGAGACAATTTTTCTGCCTCTCCTTCTCTCCCTCCTCCTCTCCCTCCTTTCTTCCCTCCCTCCCTCCCTCCTTCCCTCCATCCCTTCCTCCCTCCCTCCCTCCCTTTCTTCCTCCCCTTCCCTTCTTTCCCTCCCCTCCGTCCCTTCCTTCCCCTTCCTTCCCTCCCCTTCCTTCCCTCCCCTCCCCTCCCTCCCTCCCTCCCTCCCTCCCTCCTTCCATTCCTGAAATTTATATCACGTTTTCTGTTACCTATAATAGGCATGTTAAAATGCTGTTACTGATATCAGCAAGAATATTTGCTGGTGGAGAAAGAATGGAGAGCAATTCATGTGATTTCTGGGTCAGCAACTCAGATGCATTTGGAAAAAAAATATTTCTTTCACTTTTTGACTTTATGCTTCTAAACTAATGAAATTTAAATATAAAGTTATGAGAACTGATCCCTTTGCATCTATGTCTGTACAATTCAGTAAGAAATTTTAAGATTATATGTACTAGGTAGCATGAGTGGACTTCTGGGTTCATACTCTGTGCTATTATTTTGGTTTTTAGAAACAGCATTGGAAACTTTTGAGTCATTTTTATTTTTGCTCAGCCTCCCAAGTAGAGAGTGTGGGTTGAGACTCTGGCTCTATGTAATCCACTTATATAATCTTCTTTGGTAAGTCATTTACTCTGGCAAAGCTTCAGCTTCCTCATATGTAAGAAGAAGATAATACTACTACCTACTGTTATAGGAATATTGAGAGGATAAAGTAAGAATAAATGAAATAACATATGCAAAGCACTTAATATAACATCTGATATACAGTAGAGTTCAATAAGGATTAACTTTACCATCAGCTATTAACATTGACATCTGAACAGTGGAGAGGTGATAGCAGGGTTTGAGAGTCACACTGTCCCCCAAGCTTTCCTAACTTGTCTGTTGACAGTCCCTTTGGGATTTGAAACAAGACCTTATGCGCTTGTCTTTCTTTACACCCTCATGTCTGGCCTTATTATCCATTTAAGTTGGTCCTTTACAAACTGTACTGATGATGCTTCCCGACATCAAGCATCATTAATGGTGCTTCCATCATTTTCCCTTGTTGGAAAATGGCAATTTAAATTTTTTTCTCTCTCTCCTTTCTGCAGGTCTAAGTTCTTAACTTCCTTCAATTCACATCAATTTCCACCTTCCATGTGTAGCCCTCTCCATCTTTCCTTGGCAGAAGTTCTGTAGCACTCAGAGTCTGTATTACACAAACTTGATTACTATTATTACTGTTTTTTCCCTTGTAGCATTAGGCGTGTGAGCCTTATTTCCTCAAATAGATTTTTTTTTTTTGTTTCTCAAGGGTCAAAAGGACATTTGTGTCTTCCTTTTTCTCCCTGTAGCAGCCAGCTTAGTTCTGAGAATACAAGAGGGATTGAATACATTTTTGTCACAGGTTGATTTATGGAGAGTTCAGAATGTCAGGGAAACATGTTGAGACAAACACAAGCAAGTAATTTTGCAACTCTAAGTAAGACAAAGGAATTCAGCAGGGACTCAGGGTTGAAGGTGGAGAAGGATGACTTTGAGAGAAGTCAGAAGGACCAGGTCTGACAGTTTAAATCTGGGAGAAAAATGAGAGCTGGGCTAGAACTACAATTGATGGACAAAGGCAGCTCTGTGTGAAAGACACAAGGGGGTCTATAGGAAACGATGCTGGAGACCTGGATTTGAGACTTGACTCTATCACTAACTGGTTATGTGCCTTTGAGAGGATCACATAACCTCTCTGGGACTGTGTTTCTTTGACTGTAAGATAAGAAGCTTGGGTTAGATGACATTGGATACTAAATGAGTCTGAAATGGTGTATTTCTAAGATGGGAAAGAAATAAATAATTTTAGACAACACAGAGCAGGCAAATCCCTGGGGTGTGAGGCATGTCTTTCTTCTCCTCCAAAGTGTTAAAGAAATAGTGTGGGATGAAACAGTGACCCTGCTCTGTCATTGGCTCTCTGTGCACCACCCATTTATTCATCCAACAAGTGTCCATGCAGCCTTTTATGTGGCAGGCACTGGGTTAGTGCTGATGATGAAATGCTGGGTGAAATTGACATGTCCTTGCCTCTTGGATTCACAATGCAGTCAGGGGGAATCCGGGCAGGAAGTGCAAAGCTATGGCTGTGATGAGAGTTAGAAAGGATATGTACATGGTTAGAGAGAAGGAGCTAACTTGCACTGGAGTTTAGGAAGCCTCTCAGTGGAAATTATCTAGCTGCATGGCCAGTAGAGGAAGCTTTGTTGGAGGGAGAATGGCTAGTTTGAAAAATAGGATGATGCAGCTGGGGCTTAGAGGACTAAAGAAGAAAGTGATTGGCCGGGTGTGGTGGCTCACACCTGTCATCCCAGCACTTCGGGAGGCCAAGGCAGGTGGATCACCTGAGGTCAGGAATTTGAGACCAGCTTGACCAATATGGTGAAACTCCGTCTCTACTAAAAATATAGAAAGGAGCCAGGTGTGGTGGTATATGGCTGTAGTCCCAGCTACTTGGTAGGCTGTGACAGGAGAATCACTTGAACCTAGGAGGCGGAGGTTGCAGTGAGCCAAGAGCGCACCACTGCAATCCAGCCTGGGCAACAGAGGGAGACTCTGACTCAAAAAAAAAAAAAAAGAAGAAGAAGAAAGTAATGTAGGCAAAAGAAGTGTCAGATTAGGAGAGGCCTTGTAAAACATGATAAGAACATTCTTCTCTACTTTAAGAACAATACAAATCCATGAGTGGGAGAGTTGGGGGAGCAGCGTATGTTGGTAACTGGAGTTGAAGGGGGGCAGAAGTGGATATGAGTCAGATGAGGACAGATACAAAAATTCAGGTGAGTGAGGGCTGTAGCTTGGTCTGGGAAGGTCATGATGGAAACAGCGTGATGCAGTCTTTCAGGATCTCAGTTTCTTCACTTACAGAGAGAAGGATGGGACTCAACACTAGGATCCTTTCTGGAAATTTCTGTGGTTTGATGAAATGAAAATACTTTGGAAGAGAATGTGCTGTTTGCTACATGAACATGTGTAGTTACAACTCTCATGCACTGCCTTTGAGGTGAGACCTTTTCCTGGACTGGGGAGTTATTTTGTAATTCCTCAGATGGGACATTCATTGTCCCAGCACTTCAGGTAAAGTCCAAACTCACCTATGGAACATCTGACAACTGCATTTTACAATTTTTACCTTGAGTCAAATGAGAGCATTGGATGAGTGATTATTTAAATTTTCCTTGGACTGAAAACTTTTTAGTATTTAAAAAAATCTGTATAGAAAGTCTTAGACACAACAAAACAAAATGCTTCATCTACTAGTTTTAATGCTGGCTTCCCTGGAAGAAATCATGAGACACTTTGAAAACATTTTTCCCTCAGGAAGCATAAATCTTAGGAAAATCTCAAGGATTTATACCATGACGTAGGCTTCCTAATATAACAAGAAGGGGGCAATCCCTTGAAAATTTTCATGGCATTTCCCCTGACCTACGTAAATACATGTTCACTGAAGAAAATTTGAGAAATGCAGAAGACTGTAAACAAGAAAATTAAGACTCCTCATAATCCTACTACCACATTTTCCTTCATTGATGACCAATTCTTTCCTGTATGTATAAATATATGAGAATATTTAGACATATAGATATATCATATTCCCGTCTTTTGTTTCCTCGGAGTGGCATAATGGTTAGGAGTATTCACTCTGCAGCTAGGTTGTTTGGGGTCAAATATGTTAGTCCTTGGGTAAATTTAAGAAATTTCTACTTTTCTAAGGCTCAATTTTCTCACCTGTAAAGTTGGCATAAAAAAAATGCCAGTTTCTGGGACGCTGTAAGAACTAAACGAGATGAAGTTGCAAAGTCCTTACAAACTTAGTAAGGACTTTACAACTGTTAATGCAAATTAAAGTATTAGTGCTAGGAACTATTACTAGTATTACTAGTATTAAATGATACTAGTATTAAAGGATTCGTTCCTGGCATAATACTTTAATTTGCATTAACAAATATAGGTTATTTTTGTAATGTCATTTTGCTTTATAGTTTCTGTTGTCTCAGGTTTCCTTTCTTTTCCCTTTGTTCTCTGTCACTTTTAGTTTTTCCTGTGATTTGGAAGGTACACATTCTTTTTTTTTTTTTTTCTGGTGGCTGTCTTCGAGTTCTGTTTCAAAACTTTGCTCGGTTTGTATTTCTGTAATTATGAAAATCAAGAATTAAATGGTAGTTGTTTTTTTTTTTTGAGATGGAGTTTCGCTCTTGTTACCCAGGCTGGAGTGCAATGGCGCGATCTCGGCTCACCGCAACCTCCACCTCCTGGGTTCAGGCAATTCTCCTGCCTCAGCCTCCTGAGTAGCTGGGATTACAGGCACGTGCCACCATGCCCAGCTAATTTTTTGCATTTTTAGTAGAGACGGGGTTTCACCAAATTGACCAGGATGGTCTCGATCTCTTGACCTCGTGATCCATCCGCCTCGGCCTCCCAAAGTGCTGGGATTACAGGCTTGAGCCACTGCGCCCGGCCTAAATGGTAGTTTTTGACTCTCCCCCACCATGAAAGAAGTGGGCCTGCTTAAGTACTGGGGACTCTTCAGGACATTCAGTTAATTACAGAAATACTTTTTCTCAATTTTCATAACAGTTAGATTATTAATGACATTGCAAGATGAGGCAACTTAAGCTTGGAGAAATTAGGTAATTTTGTCCATGATCACATGGAATTAAGATGTGAAGCTATGAGTCAAACTCAATTCTTTCTGACTCCAAACCTTTTAATTCTTAGCCCATTTCCTTGTTACGAAGTGGTCTCAGATGGGACATTCATTACAGTAGAGCTTTAGGTAAAGCCCAAACTTATCTATAGAACTTCTCATAACTATATTTTACAACTTTTGTTTTGAGCCAAATGAGAGCACAGGAAGAGTGATTATTTAACATTTCCTTTGGACATTTCTGGGGACTAAAGATTCACCATTTTCTGAATCAGCCTAATCCATTTCGAGTAGCTCTGTAAGAAAATATTTCCTTAAACAAAATGGAATTTTGTCCTCCCTTGGATTCTAATACCCACTTCCTGTAAGATAACACTGACCTGTTTTGAGTAGACAAACATTTCTTGATTCTCATGTACTTGTATTGGAGCAAGTATATGGACAAAACATTATCTTTGTCCCTAAGTAGGTTTTTGATGAAATAAGATCAAAATAAATAATTGGAGAACAATATGAAACTGTAAAGAATTAGGATAAAAACATGTTGAGTAAATTATTAATGTATCAAAGTTCAGCACCAGGAAAGGAAAGCACTGGGGTACAATTTCCAGTGAAGGTTTCTCTCTACTCCATCTCTTATTCCATCTGAAATGATATAATTATAAGTGAGAGTTGGGAATTCAAAGTGCATTATTAGAGCTAAATGATTATGCAATAGCAAAGGAAACTTCTGCAGGGGTCCTTAGATGTTTGATGTAAATGTAAAACAGATTCCACTAAAATAATAAATGTCAAATATAAAATCCATTGTTTCCAATTACTGCCACTTCACAGACTTTAACTACCTAATTTAGCTAAAGCATGAGGGGAAAATATTTTGCGCTTGAAAATGTAAATTAAAACATTTTCCAATGCAGCCACAATGCCGTATTATTGAGCTTGGCAGACCCCGCTTCATCGTCTATGGTCCATTACCCTGGCCCAGCGCCTTGGAGCTTATCAGGGCTGCAAGACATTCTTTGCTTCAGACTCTGCTCCTTTGATAAGGGTTATCACTTGTAGATGGAGAAAGCTTAGATTTGCCAACTTGGGGCTTTCACCGGCAATTTATGATGAGGTAAGGGCCATGTTGATGTGGTTTTTTCCATGGCCTCATTTTTATCTCTTTACTGAAAAAAATCGGGATATATCATCTTCAAGAAGCCTTTGTGGACTTGCAGTGAAAGCACAATTCTGTTTGTTCAGGGTCCATCTTGTACCAAATATTAGGTTCTTTAAATTTCCCAGCTCAGAGAATGGGCAGGTTGACCCATCCTCCAAGGAGCTGAAGGACATTTGAGAGGGGTTAGCTTGAAGATATCTTATGCTCTGTGTGTCTTTCTCATGCTTTAGGGCGTCTGTGTGACTCATGACTTCTCCATGCATATACCCCATTCATCTCTCAGTACTGACCTCAGAGCTTCCTAGGCAGTCTCATAGTTTCTACTTTCTCATCATGGTCTGCACATGGTGTGCGCTTTCCTTGATCTTGGAGTCTATCTGATAATGACAGCCATTGCTTACATAGTGCTAACTATATATCAGCCATCATTCCAAGTACTTTCATATACATTTACTCTTTAATCCTCATACTGACTCCATGAGGGAAGTCTTATTATCATCTCCTTATTACAGATGAGAACACCCAGAGTACCTTTCCCAAGATACACAGTTAGGAAATGACAAAGCTAACACACGGTTCCAGGCTGACTGACTCCAGTCTTCATCCCCTACTCTAATCTGTCTTCCAATGGTATTCTTTCAGTTTGAATGCTCATCTGGCACTGCCTTGTTCCTTGAGACTTCTAAGTTCATGTTCTCAAGGGAAAGAGACTGATTGGCCCAAAGCTTCATCTGATGCCTAGTTGCATCATATGTTGTGGTCTCTTGTCCAGCCAACTCTGCAACTGCATAAACTTGAGATCATGTGGTTTGCAATGTGGCCACCTTGGGATTGCCTTGTCAACAGGGGTTGGAGAAAGGGCATAGTTGCCCAGAAGAGAGTGGAGGCTATAACTAACTCCTTATACCCATGGACACTGTTTTTGCCATGTAGGATTAAATGTATATATACATGCGTAGACTTGTCTCTTATAGCCACTGACTCAATTAGATTAGATATCTGTCTGTTCAAATTTTCAAGTGTTCATCTATATTATTATTGTCTAGTTGAGATGATGACATATTGTGGCATGCCAGAAACATGCTGCTTGCTGGTTTTGAAAATGCGCTTTCTGTGGAGTCCAGCACAACCCACTATTAGCACATCAATCCCTACCTGCTCATGAGTGATGTGTGGGATACAGAGTGGGAATAAGAGAGTGATGATGCCAAGTGGAACTCAGAATCTCCTTGAAGAGAAAAGCTGCATGCACTGTAACAGAGCAAAACAAAGCCACGGTGTTGAAAGACAAATGCCACAAATGTTTATCAAGTGTCTCTTAGTCCATTTCATGTTGCTATAATTGAATACCTGGGACTGAGTAATTTATAAAGAAAAAAGGCTTATTTCACTCATGATTCTGATGTTTGAAAAAGTTCAAGGTTGGGCATCTGGTGAAGTTCTCAGGCTGCTTCCACTCATAGCAGAAAGCAAGGGAATCCAGCGTGTGCAGAGATCACATGGTGAGAGAAAAAACAAGAGTGAAGCAGGTGCCGGACTCCTTTTAAAACCAGCTTTATGTAATCCCAGCACTTTGGGAGGCTCAGGCAGGTGGATCACAAGGTCAAGAGATCGAGACCATCCTGATCAACATGGTGAAACCCTGTCTCTACTAAAAATACAAAAAATTAGCTGGGCATGGTGGCACGTGCCTGTAATCCCAGCTACTCAGGAGGCTGAGGCAGGAGAATTGCCTGAACCCAGGAGGTGGAGGTTGCAGTGAGCCGAGATTGTGCCATTGCACTCCAGCCTGGGCAACGAGAGCGAAACTCCGTTTCAATCAACAACAACAACAACAACAAACCAGCTTTAGCAGGAACTGATAGAATGAGAACTCACTCATCCCCAGGGAAGGGCATTAATTTATTCATGAGGGATCCACACTGGTGACCCGAACATCCCTCATTAGGCCCCATCTCCAACATTGGGGTCAAATTTCAAGGGAAGGTTTGAAGGGAAGAAACATTCAAACTGTAGCATTAAGTACTTTGCCAGGTGTTTCCATATGTATTATCTCATTCGGTCTTCACTATCACTCTCTGAAATATAAGATATAGGCACATTTTTTTTTTTTTTAGATAAAGAAACCTTGACATGGAAGTATTAACTTCCCCAAGACACAGTTAACAAACAACAGACATGGTCCTGATCTGAAGGTTGGCCTGACCTGTCAGTGATGATATCATGCCTGCCTTGATGAACACTTAAATCCCTTTTTTTCAAGAGAGCAAAGTGGCCCACTCTCAGCAGGAATGAGTCACATGGGCTTTCTTTTTATGTAACTGCCTCTGAGAGCCATCCAAAGTTGGAATTGATTTAGCAAAACTTGTTTCTGAAGACAATGAAAAATAGATATTTTGTTATAACAAGTTCTGAAAACTTTTGCATTGGGTCTTGCTCTGTTTCACAGACAGGGGCAGCAGGACTGAGCTGGAGTTCAGTTCTTCCACCTGGCTCTCAGGGGAATGCGGAGGTGAGGTCTTGGGTGACATGAAATCTATAGAAAACAGCTTCTGAGCTGAGGGCAGCTTGCTCTGCTTTTCTTTAGCTTAGGTGCTAACCATGGTCTTGGTTGAGTCTTGGGCTTGTGTAATTCCTTCTCTGGTATTTTGCATAGTGATTAAGGGTGTACACTTTGGCAGCAGACAGACTCAGGAGTCATCTTGGCTCTGGCATTTATTAGTTGTGTGATATGAGTCAAAATTATATCCAGTGGCTTAATGTACCTGACAGGTGCATGATAGATGGCATCTATTATCATTCATTATTGTTATTCCTGTCTCATCACCTAGACCCTAGTTTCTCAGGAAAGAAATTTCAGAAGTATTTTTTACTTTGGGGCTGCTTTAGGCTATTTTACCCCCTTTCTCTTTGAAAGACAAGACTTACTTCTCATTGGAAATCTGGCTGATGTGGTCTCCTGGCTAGAGAGAGGGTTGTCCTTAGGGCTAGGTGATAAAATGATTCATGAAAATAATGATGTCAACTGTCACCCCAGGATTAGCATAGAGAAACCCCTTGTGCATGCATATGTATGTGTCCTCTTTCTTTTATATGAACATACAGTGAGTAGTGGACTGCTTGTTTCTCTTCCAAGGAAACTGCCCACTGCATGCTGTTTCTAAGAAACATGATTTCCTCACCCTAATAATGTGGCTTGGATGAGAACAGATATTTTATTGATTCCACCAACTAGGCCTCTACTGATTGGTGTAGGATGAGCAGGTAATTCATTTTTAGGCCAAGTGGAGCCCTTTCCATGCTTTTAGAGCATGGGATGGGAGAAAGTCAGATGTAATGCCTGATTGTGTTGGTGGCCATGTTTTCTGTCAGATGGAGGAAGACTAAGAGAATGCAACATATGTGCAGAGAGAAGCAGAGATGAGAGATAAAGTAGCCCCTTTGGAGTACCTAGTTCCAGTCTCTCTAAGGCCATGTCTCCTGAGAATTTCCTTACTTATATAGGTTAAGAGGTCTCACTTTGTTTAAAGCTAGTTCAAACTGGAGTTGTGTCACTTGCTGCCTGTATTGTTTTTATGTATCTCTGTGTAATAAATTAATAGGTTAAGACAATATACACTTATTATCTCTCAGTTTCTGTGGGTCAGGGATCCAGAAGCTGCTTGGCTGGGTGATCTGGACTTGGGATTTCTCATAACATTCATTCAGATATTTGCTGGAGCTACAGCCACTTAAGGGCTTGACTGGGTCGAGAAAATCTGCTTTCAAGGTGGCTTAGCCACATGTTGATATGTCTATACTGGTTATTGGTGGGGGGTTTCAGTTCTTCACACAGAGACCTCTCCCCAGAGTCACTTGTGCTCATATGATATGGCGATGATTTCCCTAGGTTAAGTGATCCTGGGGACCAAGGTGGAAGATGCAAATGTATTTTATGACCTAACCTTATCCTGGTTCAATATGGGAGGGGAATACACAAGGATCTGAATATCAAGGGGGCAAGACTACTAGAGGCCCTGTTGGAGGCTGGCTGCAAGGGGCCAACAGAGCCCTTACCCGTACACTATAGTGACAGATTTCTTATCTCATGGTTGGATTCTATACCATGTATGTATTCTGATAAATATAATAGTTCTCAAGCTAACTAACTGACATTATTCACCACCTATCATCTTTTTGGAGGTTAAATTCACATAACATTTTCTCTCTCTTTTTTCCACCTGCATAGTTTATAAATGATTCATGAATAGAAGAGTTCCCTTTTTTTTCTAAATAGATTTTTCACTGGTCTAAGTTCTTTATTGGCTGTGTGTGTGCAGGGAGGTATGAGATGATGGCACAACGATTTTGAGAATACATTGCTAAGGTAGTTTCTTCCACTCTCCAAGTTCTAGCCTCTTCCCAGTTTGTAGATGGTATAGTTAGAACAAGAGGAATAAAATTTAAATATCTGACCTTCAGTTCTGAGTTTGCCACATATTAGCTGTGTAATCTCGGCCAAGTCACTTAACTTTGATGAGTATCTTTCTTCATGTCCAAAAAAGATATCAACATTTTAATCTTAGAGTGAGGTTATGAGGACTCTGTGGTATTATGTTTCATAAACCATAAGGTACTATTTTTGGTTTAGAAAGGTACCATGGTATTGGCTTGGAATCAGAAACTAGCCTTGGGTCTCAGCTTTGCAACCTGAGGGCTAAGTGCTCTTGCAGGTATTTATCCTTTATTTGTTTTTTGTTTGTTTGTTTGCTTGTTTGTTGAGACAGAGACTTGCTCGGTCCCCAGACTGGAGTGCAGTGGCACAATCTTGGCTCACTACAACCTCCATCTCCTGGGTTCAAGCAATTTTCCTGCCTCAGCCTCCAGAGTAGCCGGGACTACAATTCAATTTTCTCCATAACAGTGGCTCAATAAAAATTCCTACTTCATGCAGATAAGAGTTCAGATGCTCCCTGAACGACAACATTTGGTGTTTGACTATTCTTATAATTATGTCTCTATTATAGAGCAGTTGAAACCAAATTTACTGCACTCTTTGTATAAAAGTCGACACGATGAAGTAATTTAATGAATAAACATTTATTGATGGTAAATATATGTCAGGTTTGAGCCAAGTGTTATTGATAAAGCAGCAAATAAGTCACCATCCCTGCCTTCTTACAGCTTAGAGCTTATGGGGGAATTGAAGACAGACAAAAAATATTACAAAGCAGTATGATAAATGATCTGTGTGCGGACAGGTGGATGCTATGAGAGAATATAGGAATGGCTTCTAACTCTAACTTATAGTATCATGGCAGGCTTTCACAAGGAACTAAGGTCTTAAATTGAAACCCAAAAGTTGAGTTGAAATTAGTTGCATTAGGGGAGGTAAGAGTTTGGGAGAGGAGTGCCCCAGGTGGAAGAAATAGCCTTGGGAAATATTAAAAGGTAAGAGATTCCATAGGATGGTCAGAAAATCATCCAGTGTGGCAGGAGCCAGGAGGCAGAGACAGAGGCAGAATGATGAGATGTGAGTTAGAGATTAGTAGAGATGCTTGATTATAAAGAACTTCCTTGAAAACATAGTAAGGCTTTGCCCTGGATTTTGTCTTTAGGGCAATGGGATTTTTTTCTGAAGGATTTTAAAGCAAAAAAGGGACACAATCAGATGTGCATTTTAGAAAGACCACCCCAGTATTTCTCAACAGGGCTGCTATTAGAATTTTGGATGAAACAATTCTTTGTTATGCAGATCAATCATTCCAGGTGTAGCTGGCAGATTCAAGGTTCCCCAAAGATGTCCATGTCTTAATTCCCAGAATCTGTGAACATGCTGCATTACATGGCAAAAAGAACTTTACAGACACAGAGTTATGAATCTTAAGTTAGGAAAATTATCCCAGAGTATCTAGATTTGATGGACCCAGTCTAATCATGGCCTTTACAAATGGAAGAGGAAGACAGCAGAGCCAGTAAAAGAAATGGCAGAAGAGAAGGCAGGAGGCACAAGGCATGAGAAAGATTCAATCCATTCTTACTAGTTTTGAAGATGAGGGATACCATGAGCCAACACATGTAGGAGTTCCCTGGAAGCTGAGAATCATCTTGCTGAGAAGCCAACAAGAAAATTGGAACCACAGTCCTACACCCACATGGAACTGAATTCTGCCAACAACTTGAATGACCTGAGAAGGGGATTCTTCCCCCTGGGCCTCTAGTTAAGAAATACAGCCCTGCTGAAACTTTGATTTTAGACCAGTTATGCCATGATCAGACCACTGACCTGCAGAACTGTAAGATGTTAAATGAGTGTTTTATGCTGCAAAATTTGCAGTACTTTTAAAGCACAGCAATAGGAAATGAACACAAGTAGGCATTTCAGTGTCCCTGATTTTGCCTTTTAATGCCAGCCAGCATGCCCCACCCCAACTATCACAACCCTAGAACACTCTCGCACATTTTCAAATATCTGCTGGTCGGGGGTGGAAGCAGATGAGGCAGTATACCACTGGTAAAGAACCACTGCTATGGAGAATTATGGATAGGGAGAGGGCTGGGTAGAAGGCAGAGGAACCAGTTAGGAGGCTGTTGTGATGTTTAAGCTGAGAGGGGAAATAACCTGGAGGAACATAGTGGCTGTGGGAGTAGTGAAGGGGATGAATTTGAGAGCTAATTAGGAGGCAGAACCAACAGGACTCATCAGTGCTGTTAATTAGTGTTAGAGGTGAGTGTCTCTTCTGTCCCTATCCTCCTCTGCTGCTACTCTTCCACTGCCATCATCGCCACTCACACCTAAGAGCAAACTGCATTTTTGCAGGAACCTGACTTCCCCTCCAGTGAGTAAGAGGACCATAGTTTTGAAGCCATTAGCAATTTGTACCAGAATCAGCCAAAGAAGGGAAATGACAGTAGAGCTATTGCAAACCCAAAAGTCCCCTTATAGCCAAAAGCACCCGGTTGGTGAAACACAGTAATTGCTTGCACAATTTTCAGCCACTCCATGCTGCAATTGATGATAGGAAATGAGGAGAGAGTTTATTCTTCCCAGTAGAAGCAAGTCAGGAGATCCAAATGGCTGAAATGCAATTTGAACCAGGGTGGTTGGCTACGCCTACCAAACTCCTGTGTGCAGTTGGAGAGCATTTCACCCTAGGGATTTGTCTTTCTGCTTTGTCCAAAAGACTGTGCTCTTTGTTGACACACATGTAACCAACTCCTTGTACTAAATCATTTCTGTGTGAAATACTTAGTGTGGCTTCTGCCTTCCTCACTGGACTCTGACAGAGGCAGACCATGCAATAACAGGACCATTTCAAATACTGAGTTTATTCTTACTTGTGAGCTCAGGGCCCACTTGATATCTAGCCCTCATCTGGATCTTATTGAATTCGCTAACCTAGTAACTGGGAGAACCACCACTGTATAATTAACTCCTAATCTTGGGCATATGAGCACAGCAGAGCACATAACCAGTTACCCAAGACAAATGCATGTGCCATGGGAACCTTTTAAAGTTGGTTCTTGGTAGGAAATTAAAATTTTCCTTATATTTGCTTTTTCCCTACATTCTTGAAAACAGTCACAGTGACATGAATGACATCAAGTCAAATAATAATGATTTGACATAATTCATATATCACAGCAGGGAATCTGAGTTTTTTTGTGCTTTTTTTATGATAGTGATTGATGAATCCTGCAGGTTTCTTGGGATCAGAATTTTAGGTAAAATGTTCCATGTGCAATATTAAGGCTAATTGGCAAACATGCAAATCACATGGAAGTTTTGCCTATCAAAGTCTGATGAAAGTTTACAACACTCTCTTACCTTGGTCATGGAGTAAGTTGGATCTGGGTCTGACTAAGCAAAGCATTTCTCCCTTTCTTCCTCTTGATAAGATCCATTTAAGGCCGGGCACAGTGGCTTAAGCCTGTAATCCCAGCACTTTGGGAGGCCGAGGCGGGTGGATCACGAGGTCAAGAGATCAAGACCATCCTGGTCAACATGGTGAAACTCCGTCTCTACTAAAAATACAAAAAATTAGCTGGGCGTGGTGGCACGTGCCTGTAATCCCAGCTACTGGGGAGGCTGAGGCAGGAGAATTGCCTGAACCCAGGAGGCGGAGGTGGTGGTGAGCCGAGATTGCACCATTGCACTCCAGCCTGGGTAACTAGAGCAAAACTCCGTCTAAAAAAAAAAAAAAAAAGATCCATTTAAGAGAAGTCAATCCTGTTTCTTAAAGACAAAGTGACCAGGCCAGTGTTTCTGGTTGTGCTCTAGACTTACCTTGCTTTGGAATTGTTCTCAGCTTCAAGAGACCCACTTTGTTCTTTGCCTAGACAGAGAGAAAAAGCCAAGGACAGAATGCAGGCTTCACTGTTAAACTTTCCTTTTTTTTTTTTTTTTTTTTGAGACAAAATCTCACTCTGTCACTCAGGCTGGAGTACAGTAGCCTGATCTCAGCTCACTGCAACCTCCACCTCCCAGGTTCAAGCAATTCTTCTGTCTCAGCTTCCTGAGTAGCTGGGCTACAGGCTCATACCACTATGCCCAACTAATTTTTGTATTTTTTTAGTAGAGACGGAGTTTCACCATGTTGGCCAGGCTGGTCTCCAGCTCCTGATCTTAAGTGATCCACCTGCCTCGGCCTCCCAAAGTGCTGGGATTATAGATGTGAGCCACTGCATCTGGCGCTAAACTTTCTTAGTGCCACTTTCCTAACGCTGATTATGTATCCAGACTTGTATGATTTTACAATTATAGCTGTTTATTTGATCTTGGATAGACAAATCAGCTTGGAGGCCAAAGAGATGTTTTCTGTCAGGGTTCTCTAACTTTGGCAATTATCTTCTGAATATTTAAGAATGGTGACAGCCATCTTTCCATTCTTGAATGTATTTCTGGCATTGTCAGATGTTAGTTCTAGCAAGGGAGAGAGAAGGACCCTACACAAGATGAGACAGCTAATAAAACTGTAGAGTTGGAATCTTTTTTCTATAAAAGAAAATCCATGACAAAATATTTCACCAAGTCATTTTTCCTCCCTAACATCTTGCATTGTGCATGTGCTTGGCACATGCTCAAATTAGGTTTACAGATCCTGTAAAGCAATTCATCTTGCTCTGAATCTAATGCCAGTAATTTTTCAAGGAAGTCAGCAAAATGTGGCCCAAGAAGGAAAACATTGCCATATTTTTTTAAAAAAACTCTATTGTTTTTATTTAATCTGCTACTGAACAGTGCCTGAATCATTTACTCTTTACACTTAATTTTTAATTTTGTGGTATCCTCCACTCAAAATGAGGTTGAGTTTTAAATCCTCATACCATAGCATCCCAGCTGTACACTTATATAAGGAGTTTGTTTCAGTAAAAATGATTACTGGTATCTATAATAGAATTGTAATAACTCAATACTGTTTTATAAATTTTTGATTCATTCTGCATTTTTTATTTGACAGCTTGCCAAGTTCCAGTTTTTATCTGATCATCTTTGCATCAATAATACATGAGGCTGAGATCTTCTGAAAAGCAGATACTTTTTTTCTCACTGAATGATTTGCTTCTGCCAGCAAAAATATTGATTTGAATTTAATAATCTGTAGTTCTTTTGGTTTGATCACACTTAGCAGGAAACTCCAAAAAGAGTCATGGTCACATATCTGTTAACATGGAATCAATTGTTCTCTAGTAAATATAATCATTGAACACCTGATCCATACTATTGCTTGTTATATGCAATTGAATAAAGAAAGGTTTGACACGGTTGAGATCTGAATGCCTTAGGTTTTCCTATTTAGATCCTCTCAACCAAAAATAACTATTAAAAAACCACATTATAGAAAGATGATGTCTCTGATTGTAATTTCTCATCCTCTTCATCAACATACAGTTTGTCAACACTTGGCTCTTAAACAATTGCAACAGTGTTGCTGATCTCAGTCTGCTCTTACTCCCAGCTGTTCACCTTAAGGATGACTGTGTGGGTAGCAGGGTCTATCCCCTCCCCTGCCTCCAGCATTGTTATAAATAATCAGCATCAGGAAAATGAACTGACTAGGAACAGGGAGGGTCCTGCAACAACACATCTTCATTCATTGTCTTATTTCCATCTGCATAGAATGTAACCAAGGGCATCTTTTAAAATTCAGCATTCCCATTTCAAACAAATGACAAAACACTGGTAGGTAAGAGAATTGCTAACCCAACAGTTGTTGAGCGATTAAATCAGAATCTCTGAAAGTACAATTTGGGCATCAACATTCTTAAAACTCCCTAGAACATTTCAACATGCTGCTCAGGTTGAGATCCAATGTTCATTCTAAACTGAAACCTTGCTACTCTCAGTGTAGCCAGCATCATGGGCTTGTTAGAAATGCAGAAATCTCATCCTCCCAAGTCCACTGAATCAGAATCTGTACCTTAGCACTTACTGCCCCCCCACCCCCACCACTGGATAATTTGTAGGCACATGAAAGTCTGACAAGCATCAGCCTAAACTATTATACGAAATACCCTCAAGTTAGGCAAGCCAATTACCAAACAGATTGGCAGCTTCCTGTGTTTCTAGAAAGTGGAATGGAGTGGCAGGCTTTGTTGTCAAGCAGTCCTGAGTTTGTACCCTGGTTATCCCAGGTACTAGCTGTGTGACTTTGAATAAGTCTCTCTAAGCTTCAGTTTGCTCATCTGTGTAATCATACGAATAATAGCAGCCGCTTCCATAGAGCTATTGCAAACGTTAACAGAAAGATTGCATGTAAAGTGTTTAAGCCAATGCCAGGCACATTATAAGCAAGCAATATAGTTTAGTAGTTAATACTGATATTAATAATAAAGTTGTACTCTTTAGAGACCCCTACAATTGCTCAGATGTCTAAATGCAGGTAATAATTCTTTTTTTTATTTATCTATTTACCCTTAAAGCCAATGAAACTCTTATTGAAGCCAGCCCTAATGTCTGCTCTCCCACTTTCAGCTCACACTTGATCCCATTCATCATTACAGGAGGGACAACATGAAGGTTAATGGATGCCTAGAAAAACAGGGCAGGGGCAAGCTCAATCAGAATGCATTTCCCAACTCCTGAGTCGGGTGACTTCAGCTTAATTTTCTTTGGAAGCTACTTGTCATTGTGCGTAAAAGAACTCACAGAACCAGCTTCCATGTGGGGCTACCTCTGTTCACCTAAATTTGGCCCGATTTGGAAAGCTTTCTTGGCTCTTTCCCACCCAATCCAAACAGAAAGGGGGGTTTTATTAAAATGACTTGGGCCCAGCCTGCTCTGTGCTCTGAACCATTCAAGGGAGCCAAGAATGTCCCCTGGTATCCATAGAAACATTGTTCTTATTTTTCAAAATTAATCCAGCTGAATTTGCAAGGCAGCATCACCTCCATCAGAGCTGCAGACGTCCAGGACAAAGAGCTGTTTTGATGTTCCCAGCTGGGAACCCTGCCCTCAGCAAATACAGTTGATATAAATAAATGGTCTCTTGCCTGCCTACATTCATGCCCATCTGTTTGGAGGGCATGGTGCCCAATCAAAAGTTGCCTAGATGCTCGCCACAGGCACCAGTGCCAAGGAATGACGATCTCATGGCAGCTTGCCTGAAGCTGTGAGTACCATCTTTTCAGTCGTGGGTTCTCATCCTGGACCAGAATGGGAGCACTGGCACTGCATGCTTCCTTACTGTTGGTCACACCTGTTGACAAGGCTGTGCCAAACTGGAAGAAGAGGGAGTGAAGGAAAACTGCTGTGTAGGAGCATCTTTGGGCTCCCAGGGTCTGGCAAGCCCACTAAGACAGATTCTAATTAAGTCAAGAAACTCTCTGCCCATGGATGTCCTGATAGGGCACAAGATTGGCAGGTCAAACTTTACTTGGCTTTATCACAGGGGTGGACAGCAAGCTGCTCCCAGCTGGTAACTCTGTCCCTGTCTAATATAGGGAGTATAACAGAACACTGGTCTTTGATGACATCAGAAGCCAAATAAAACAGAGGTGAATGAATCATATTCATTGCAATGCAGTATCCCCTGGCTCCCAATTTTCACTCACCTACGGGAAACAATAAGGCCCGGTGTGCACAATCACAGAATATAAAGCCCAGGAGCGGATTATATTTTATGTTGGCTGAAGTTGAGAAAGGAAATGAAGCTAGTCAGGAGAAAGCATGATGTGGGGATATTTTTACGCTGATAAATGTAAGTTCTCTCTGAGTTTGTCAAGCACAGTCAGAAATACATTCATGTGCTTAGATCACTACAGTACCTGGAACGAATCCACATGGCAAAAGTTAGTAAATTGCTGATGCTAGGAAACTCTGTGTGGGCCCCTAAGAGGCCTTAAGCGGTGGTCTCAGCCACGGCATTCCATGGGGATAGCTACTAAGCAGTCTTTATTGTAATAAGTTCTGACATACTGCCTTGCCCTGTGGATGGAAGATAAGTAAGAAACTACGGGCTGAAAGCATCAAAGCAATGTGAGGTATTTATACTTGAAAGGGCATTTTGTTCAACTTTTGGTCTTGATCCTACATTTGCATCATTTTATTTAACGCTGAATATTCTGTCAACCAGACTTGTGGCTAAACCCTAGTGAAAGTCTGGGCAGTGGTCACCCAAGATGTCCAAGTGCTAACCCCCAGATCCTGGGGATGTTACACAGGAAAAAAAGGCTTTGCATTTTAAGAATGCTGAGGAGCAGATTGTCCTGGATTATCTGTGTGGGCCTGATGCAGTCGTGAGGGTCCTTGTCAGAGCAGGAGACAATGTGATGAGGGAAGCAGAGATTGGGTGA
This sequence comes from Callithrix jacchus, assembly GCF_049354715.1. Lineage (NCBI taxonomy): Eukaryota > Metazoa > Chordata > Mammalia > Primates > Cebidae > Callithrix > Callithrix jacchus. The sequence continues at coordinate 101,056,313 of NC_133510.1, read as the reverse complement.
TGTGTCTTGAAGGTGGAAGAAAAGGATCCAAAGTCAAAGAATGCAAGCTGAAAAAAATGCAGAGAAAAGATTCTCCTCTCAGAGCTTCCAGAGGGAGCTATCCCTGTTGACACCTTAACTTTAGTCTAGTGAGACTGATTTTGAAGTTCTTAAAATTCCTCTAGAATTGTAAGAGAATAAATGTGTTTGTTTCTTTATTTATACTTGTACATATCAATGGGGTACATGTGATATTTTGTTGTATTCATAGAATGTGTAATAAGTTAGGGTATTTAGGGTATCCATAACCTTGAGTATTTATCATTTGACATTTATGTGCTGGGAACATTTCAAATCCTGTTTTCTAGCTATTTAAAAATATGCAATATATTTTTCTTAACTATAGTCACCCTACTTTGCTATGGAAAATTAAAACTTATTCCTTCTAACCGTATGTTTGTATCTATTAAGCAACTTCTCTTCATTCCCCACTGCAACTCTTCCCAGCCTCTAGGAGCTATAGTTCTGCTTTATACTTCCATGAAATCGACTCTTACCTCCCGCATGTGAAAGAGAACATACGATATTTGTCTTTCTGTGTCTGGCTTATTTCACTTAACATAATGTCCTCAAGTCCCATTATGTTGCTGCAAATGACATGATTTCCTTTTTTATTACTGCATAGTATTTAATTGTATATATGCACATTTTCTTTATCCATTTGTCTGTTGATGGACACGAGGTTGATTCCATATCTTCGCTATTGTAAACAGTACCACAATAAACATGAAAGTGTAGGTATTTTTTTGATATACTGACATTCTCTCCGTTGTATATATCCCCAGTAGTGGAATTGTTGAATCATATGGTAGTTCTATTTTTAGTTTTTTGAGAAATCTCCATAGTGCTTGCTATATTGGCAGTATTGATTTTTACTACTACCAATAGTGAATGAGTTCTCTTTCCTCTGCAGCCTTCCCAGCATTTGTGATTTCTTGTCTTTATAGTAAGATCCATTCTAACTGGAGTAAGATGATATCTCATTGGGGTTTTGATTTGCATTTCGCTGAAGGTTAGTGATGTTGAACATTTTTTCATATGCCTGTTGGCCATTTGTATGTCTTCTTTTGAGAGTTGTCTATTCATGTCCTTTGCTCACTTTTTAATGTGATTTTTTTAAACTGTAGAGTTGCTTGAGTTCTTTGTATATTCTGGATATTAGTCACTTGTCTGATGGATAATCTGGGAATGTTTTCTCCCATTCAACAGGCTCTCTCTTTACTCTGTTAATTGTTATCTTTGCTGCGCAGAAACATTTTATAGTTTATAAAATGTCCTACTTGCCTAATTCTTATTTTATTGCCTGTGCTTTTGATGTCTTAGTCATAAAATCTTTGCCATGACCATTGTCCTGAAATGTTTCTCTTATGGTTTCTTCTAATAGTTTTATGGTATTAGGTCTTATATTCAAGTCTTTAGTTCATCTCAAGTTGGTTTTTGTATATGGTGAGAGATAGACATCCCATTTTCATTCTTCTACATAGGAAATCCAATTTTCTCAGCACCTTTTGTTGAAAAAGGTATTCTTTCCTCAATATATTCTTCTGGTATCTTTGTCAAATATCAGTTGACTGTAAATATGTGGATTTATTTCTGGATTCTACATTCTGTTCCATTGGTTTATATGTCTGTTTTTCTGCCAATACCATGCTGTTTTGGTTACTATAGCCTTATAACATATTTTGAAGTCAGGCAGTATGATGCTTCCAACTTTATTCTTTTTACTCAGAATTGTACTGGCTATTTAGCCTCTTTTTTTGGTTCCATACAAATTTTAGGATTGCTTTTTCCATTTCTGTGAAAAATGACAATGGTATTTTGATAAGGATTGCATTGAATTTGTAGATTGCTTTGGGTAGTATGGTCATTTTAACAATATTGATTGTTCTGATTCATGAGCATGGGATATCTTTTGTGTGTGTGTGTGTGTGTGTGTGTGTGTGTTCTCTTCAATTTCTTTTATCACCAGTGTTTGGTCTTTTTTTTTTTCTGTAGAGGTCTTGCATCTACTTAAATAAAATTTAAATGTATTCCTAGGTGTTTTTTTGCCAGCTATTATAAATGGGATTGCCTTCTTGATTTCTTTCTTAGTTATTGCAGTACAGAAATGCTCCTGATTTTTGTTTATCGATTTTTGCCTTCTGCAACTTTACTGAATTGATGTATTAGATTTAAGAGTTTTTTGCTGGAGGGTTTTCAAGATGTAAATCATGTCATCTTCAAAGAGGAATTATTTGACTTCCTCTTTCCCAAGGTAAATGGCTTTTACTTTCTTCTCCTGTTTGATTGCTCTGATTAGAACTTCCAGTACTGTGTTGAATAGGAGTGGTGAAAGTGGACATTCTTGTCTTGTTCCAGTTCTTAGATGAAAGACTTTCAACATTTCCTCATTCAGTATGATGTTTGCTGTGGGTGTGTCATATATGGCCTTTACTATGTTGAGATATATTAATTTTATGCCTAGGTCATTGAGAGCTTTTATCATGAAGTTATGTAGAATTTTATTAAATGCTTTTCTGCAACTATTGATTTGACCATATGGTTTTTGTCTTTTATTCTTTGGATGTGATGTATCACGTAGTTGACCTGGGTATATCGAACCATTCTTGCATCCCTGGAAAATAATCCCACTTAATCATGGTGTTTATCTTTTTCATGTGCTGTTGAATTCTGTTTGTGAGTATTTTGTTGAAGATTTTTGCATATATGTTCATCAGGGATATTGACCTATAGCTTTATTTTTTGTTGTTGCATTCTTGTCTGGTTTTGGTATCTGGGTATGCTGGCCTTGTGGAATGAGTTAGGAAGAATCCTCTCCTCTTCAATTGTTTTGAATAGCTAGTGGAAAATTAGTGTTAGTTCTTTAATTGTTTGATGAAATTTGGCAGTGGCAGTAGCAGTGATGCCATAAGATCTTGGATTTTTCTTTGTTGGGAGACCTTTTAATTACTGATTGAATTTCATTACTAGTTATTGTAGTTATTGGTCTGCTCAGGTTTTCTATTTCTTCCTGACTTGATCATGGTATGTTATATGTGTTCAGGAATTTATCAATTTCCTCTAGGTTTTTCAGTTTGTTAATGGCTACTTGTAATAGTCTCTGATTATCTTTGTATTTCTTTGGTATTAATTGTAATGACTCCTTTTTCATTTCAGATTTGGATTATCTGGTTGTTTTTGCTTTTTGGTTAGTCTAGCCAGTGATTTATAGATTTTGCTTATTGTTTCACAAAATCAACTTTTCATTTCATTGTTGCTTTGCATTTTAATTTTTAGTCTCTATTTCATTCAGTTTTGCTCTGATCATTATTATTTCTTTCCTTCTAATAATGTGAGGTTTTTTTTCTTGCTTTTCTAGTTCGATGTTAGATTGTCTATTTGAAGTCTTTCTATTTTTTTGCTGTAGATGTTTATTGCTATTAACTTCATTCTTAGCATTGCTTTTGCTGTATCCCTTAGGTTTTGGTATGTTGTGTTTCAAATTTCATTTGTCAATAAATTTTTTGATTCTCTCTTTAATTTCCTTCTTGACCCAATGGTCACTAAGAAGCTGCTTGTTTAATTTCCACGTATTTGTAGTTTCCCAAGTTTTACTTCTATTTTCTGGTTTTATTCTAGGTTTTTCTTTTTTTAATTTTCTAGTTTAATTCATTGTGGCTTAAGAAGATACTTGGTATAATTTCAATTTTTAAAAATGTGTTGAGGCTTGTTTTGTGTTTTGACATACAGTATATCCTAGAGAATGATTCATCTACTGATGAGGAAAATGTGTATTTTATGGCTGTTCAGTGTCATACCCTGGCATCAGCGTTCGCAGGTCCAGGCAGCCTGGTTCCTGGGCTTGTAGGTGGCTCACATATGTGTTGACAGTGGCAGTGGTAGACAGGGCAGGTGAATGGGTTCTCATGCTCCTGGGCAGAGGGCATGACATGCATAATGGCAGTAGCAGTGTAAGGACAATTGTCTGGCTTCTAAGCAGTCTGCATTGGTGTTAGGAGTGGCTGTAATAAGCTGGGCAGGTCAGTTCCCAGGCCCACAGGTAGCACATGTATATAGGTGCCAGTTATAGTGGTAGTGGCAGATTGGGCAGGCCCATTCTCAGGCCCAGAGAATGAGTGCTCAGGTGCCAACAGTGGTGGACAGGGCAGAAACATCCAGGGTCCCTGAGTCGTATGCTTGGGCACTGGGTTGGGTGAAGCTGGGCCAGGTGGGCACATTCTCAGGCTCTCAGGTGGTGTGTGCAGGTGCTGACCATGGTAGGTAGGGGCACAGTGATCCCCAAGCCCTAGGGAAATGCTCAGACTGGAGGCTTTGAAGCAGCTGCACCCTGACCCTGATGCTAGCAGGGAGTGGATTGCTTTGAGTGGCAGCAACTGTAGGCAGGTGGCTGGGGAGTGTGTATTCTTTGGTTCCATGTGTCAGCTGCAGGTGGCATAGCCTGTCCTCGGGGAACTTGTAAATGCATGCCAGTCCCATTGCTGGGGACAGCAGAATTATTGCCAATGGTTTGCACATTGGCCCTGGTCCCAGCAGCCAGGAGCAGCAGTGTCTGCAGGTGGCAGATACCCATGGGGCCCCAGGGATGTGGAGATGAAGGAGCTATTGGACCCCAGGGCAGGATACAATCTGGTGGGGGCTGTGCTCTCAAAACGATACCATGTTATAGCTGCTTAGGACTCAGGAGGTGTGTGGGACCCAGTGTGATCTCCCTCTATGGAGCAGTGCTGTTGCATGGTCTCTAGGCAGTTACTTAGGTTAGTCTCAGGCTCCATGAGGGTCAAGGAGCTTTCTTGTTGCTAGAATTGCAGGAGTCCACTGTGAGAATAGGGACTGCTGCTACGGGTTTCTCACTTTCCGTTTCCCCACACTGGGAGCCTCCTCAGGCTCTCAGCTGATCCTGGGAGAGTCGGCTGCCTCCTTCCCTCTCATTCCTTGCCTTAGGTGTTTCCTGTCACTTCTCTGCTGAATTCCAGTGATCTCTCTTAGATGATCTATTGGAATTGTGATTATCTACTTGCCGTTTTGATTCTTTTTTTGTGGAAGAGGTGAGAACCAGATGCCTCTAATCAGCCATCTTTGCCCTTCCTGTGTTTTATTTTAAGCCACTAAATTTGTGGTTATTTGTTACAGCAGCAATAGAAAAGTAATGCAATCTCTTTTCTTATGCAGTAGACCCAAGTAGCCCAAGATGGAAGAGCCCTGAGGCTAGCCAAAGCTTGAAGCAATACAGTGCATTGGCTACTCTGCTAAAACTAATTGTTAGTTACTTCACCTCTTTCCCACCAACTTACTGTCTTTTTTTTCCCTTGAATTAAAAAGACCATAATAAAATCCAATGTTTGTGCTTTTTCTCATTGGAACTCTGCACATATAAGTTTTAAAACAGATTCCCTATCAGCTCTCATCATTAAACTTTCAGTGTTTAGCCTACCAGGCCGGCATGCCATCCACATGAATATAAGTGTAGGTAACGCCAGTTCCAATGGCAAGCATTCAGTTCCCAAAGGCAGGGAACAGTTTTAGAGCAGCAATTCAGATTTATGTTCGAGTAATATTAATGTCTCCTTACCATGTGCTGGACACTGGGCATTACATGTTTGACATTTGAAACATCTCCTCAAGCAATGGTGGATTAACTGAGAAGTTGCTGGACACACATGCAATGTGAAATAGCTGTTATTGTTAGAAGTTAATACTTACTTTATTCCTCTCAGCAACTAACCTAACACTGTAGGGTAGCTGCTGTCGCTGAAAGTTATCAGCATGTGTCCATCCATATACCCATCCATCATTCCAATCTCAGCAGCTGGATTGTTCATCATCTGCCTGCCTGCAGTGGCCCTGACCTACAGTAGGAAAAAATTCAGACTTTACCTGTGGTTATATTATGCGTTGGCCAGGTTTAATCCTTTTTTTTCCTTACAGTGGACCTCTGCTGTTTTTATTTCTTCTTGGGTGCAGTATAACACACACACACACACACACACACACACACACACACACATGCACACACACACACACACACACAGAGGGGGAGAGAGAGAGAGAGAGAGAAAACAGTAATTTCATATAATAAGAATAGATAATCATCTTAAGCTCTCTCATGAATTAACCCATGTACTCCAAAGTGACAAGTAACCTAGAAAAAAAGAACGGGCAAGTTAACTGTTTTACTTTTTCTTCAAAGAGATTCAATATTACAAAATTATTTTTTCATAAAATCTTTGAGAAATCAGAAAACAGCCAGTTCTTCTATCATTTATTTCTATTGAATAAAATTAAATAACATGTTTTCAAAGTTGGTTGAGTTTTACCACACTTCCTATCAATTGATCTTTTTAAACATGCCTTTCCAGTACTTGGCATACTGAAAAATTGCCCCCATTACTTCTTAATCTAATAGATAGACCTTATTCTACCAAAGCTTTCTTCTAGCAATAAAAGTAAATAAAAAATATTTTTATTAGTGTAGTAGTTCTTTTCTCAATGCTATTTTCATTTTTTGCTGGCAATCCAAGTTAGTGGTAATTCAATCTTCTATTATGATGATAGCCTCAATATTTGAGATGCCTATCAGAGTGAAATGAAAGCATTTCTGTAAGATTCAATAGACCAGAGAAGAAAATAATCAAAATACTGTTCATTCATTCACTTATCAACAAACATTTATTGAGCAGCTTTAGTTGTCCTGATATCCTTTTTTAAAAAAAATTCCCTCTCTTCTTTTCTCCACAAAATTGCCTCTATGTTTTAGAAACTGAAAATTCAAAGATGCATAAAATACAGCTTTATTCTTATGGACTTAAAACTTAAATAGTAACAATGTAGTACAACTAGTTCTGTTTTGGAAAGGTATAAGAGGTGCAGTTGGGATGTCAAGAGGGAGAGCCCATCTGTGCATGGGAGCATTAGGGTAGGCTTCACGGAGGAGGTAACACAAACAGAAGGTTGAGTAGGAGTTTACCAAGTGAAGAGGGCTGGGGGTGGTTTCATTTTATATGTCTATGTAACAAATTACCACAAATGTAGAAGGCTAAGCAACAAGTACCTATCTTTTATAGTTTCCGTGGGTCAAGAGTCTGGGTGTGGGTTACCTGTATTCTCTGCTCAAGGTCACACAAGGGTACACTTAACATGTCAAGTGGGCTGCATTCTCATCTGGAAGTTTGACTGAGGAAGAACCTATTTAAAAGCTAGTTTCAGTTGTTGGTAGCTTTTGTTTTCTTGTGATTGTATGACTGAGGCCCTCAGATTTTTTCTGGCGATTAGATGGAGTCAATTCTCAGGTCCTAGAGGCCAGCCACAGTTCCTAGAGGCTGTCTGGATTCTTACCATGTGGTCTTTCCCAAAATGGCCTCTTACTTCAAGCCAGCAAGGAGAATCTCTAGCCTGCCAATACAGTCTTATACAAATTAACAAAATCATGCAAGTGACATCTCATTACCTTTAACATATTCTATTGGTTAGTAGCAATCACAGATCTCACCTGTACCCAAGGGGAGAGAACTACACGAAGGTGTAAACACCAGGATAAACGACTGACTGAAGGTCCCCTTAGGTCTGTCTACTACACAGGATGATGCAAGGAATGAGAGGAACAGATAAATAGGAGAGAATGTAGGGAATGAACAGTGGTTCTATATAGCTACAATGAATGGTGGAATTAAGGAAAAAGAATTCAAGACTAGGCAGATAATAATTGTTGCTAACATTCATATAATGCTCACTGCATGCCAGAGTACTTCATATATGTCTAATCATTTAATTCTTACAAACACCTCATGAGGTAGATATTATCCCCATTAATAGATGAGGAAAAAGAGCCCAGAAAAGTTAGGTAACTTGACCAAAATTCTAGGGCTTATCAATGGTAGAGCTGGATTCAAATTGTCTGGCTGTTGAATCTATCCTTAACCATTATACATACTGCCTGTAAGCAAGTTGAGGTCTGCAAGAAACAGATCATAAAGGATCTTGCTAAGGAATTTGTGATTTTTCCAGGAGGCAGTGAGAAAACACTGGATGGGTTGGTATCAGAGGTATGGGTGCTTGGACATACCACCAGCATCATGGAGGATACATTACATTGTGGAGGATACAGTGTGCTCAGTCACTGAGCACACTGATGCAGATGACAGAAGATGCATTATTGGTTAGATCCAGGAGCTGTGGGTTCCAGGAGAAAGGAACAGACGTGAGGGTGTACGTGATCTGACCCAGTGACTGACTGAGAGGGCTGGTAGTACAGCAGTAGAATTGAGGAAAAAGGATGTATCTAAGAAAACTTCCAGGTTTCTAGTCTAGATGGTTTGATGTGTAGTGGATCTTGATACTCATTCATCAAGTTCCAAGGTAATGGAGGGCAGGGACTCTATTCTTGTTCATTGCTTCATCCTTTGGGCTGAATGCAGTGCTTTGACCATATTATAAAAGTAAACATTTGTACTTTTGCTTACTATATGCCAAGTACTTTTCTAAGAACTTTACTTGTATTAACTTGTTTCATTCTCACAACACTTCTGAGATAGGAACTATTATTATCTATATTTTACAAAGGAGGAAACTGAGGTATAGCATGGTTAAGTAACTTTCCCAAGCTCACACAGTTAGTATCAGACCAGAATTTGAAATCAGGCAGGCTCTTTCCAGAGTTCATGTGCTTAACCCCCACACTACACCACATGAGACAAAACTAGGTACTCACTAATGCTTTAAAATGCTGTTGTGTGACTTTACTATGATAGGACAACCACTGACAATATATGTGATAAAAAATTAGTAATAGCCTTAATCACCCCTGTATAAATCTTCATTATCGTACTTGAGAAACTGTATTCTAAAGAGATGTTGAAATGTCCTTCCTTTTGCGCTACCCTTGAGCCGCTCAAGCAGACAGACTTAGTTCTATTAGACACTAGTGCAGTGCACTCATGCCCATTTTGGGAATTAATAACTTTTTTGTATATTATATGTAAAACTTGTAATTTTCAAACCACCAGTACTATATTATCTCTTTTAACAGATGAGATGGTAGGTTCTGCTACTTCCCTTTTATAGCTACAGACATTGAGGCAAAAGAGAGTGACCAAATTGAATCTAAAAATTCAGTGGAGAGTCGTTATCAATCATTTTTCCTCATTATGATAACTTCAAATATGTTTTGACTGTTTCCTTCTTTGGCTGACATAATGGGTACCAGTGAGAATGTCAAGCTCTAGGCTGAAATATTCAATATAATGGCAGTGATCTTTGCAATCTTTTTCTTCAAAATCATATTAAGGAAATAACAAAGTGAGAACGGGGAATATGGTAAAAACTAAAAAGACACAGGAAAGTATAATAACTGGCATTGTGGTTAATTATGCCAGAGTGGTTAAATGGCCACAGAGTTTAAAAAAGGAAGTCTATTTATTAAATAGGTAAGTTAAAATAAAAAGCCAGGGTAGCAGACTGTGACAGCTATATTGCTATCAGCCATCCTCATATGAGCAGTGCCACTTCTGTCACACTGACCTTTTCTTCCACTCACCAATTCAAAATAAATTTAAGAAAATAACCCTCATCAACAGTGTGGCTTTCAAACCACTCCACAGGTAAGACTATAATGGTCTTTGTTTTTCCTTTCAAACTTCACCCCTATTCTTCCCTTATCTATATCAATTGTCTCTTTTCATTTGATTATTTGAAGCCCATCATTTTTCCATTTTTTCCATAAGAGATAACATACCTCAAGATTTGAGATAACTTACTTATCTTTTCTCGCATTTCTTGTTTGCTTGCCCTGTCTCCTCTATGACCTCCTACTTTCCATCCCTGTAGACTGACGTGAACTTTTCCTGCTTTAAATATCAGCTCACGAGTCCTTTTGGAGTCCTCTGACTTCTAAGATGGCCCCTAATAGTTCCTGCTCCTAGTATTCATGCCCTTTGGTAATCCCTTCCTCCTGAGAGTGTGCTAAACCTAGTGATTTTTCAAGCACTGGCAAAGTGATAGGATGTAACTTCCATGTAAGGTTACAAACAATAGTGTTCATTTCATGAGAAGATTCCCTTTTCTGCCTTATAGATTTGCATGCTTTGATGAAGCAAGCTGCCATGCTGGAGAGGTTCACATGGCAAGGAGGAGGGCAGCCCTCAGCCAACAGGGAGGAATTAAAACTCTTAGTCTAGTAGCACCCCCAAAAATGTATTCTGTCAGTAACCTCAAGAGCTTGAAAGTAGATACATCCCCAGTGGAGCTTTCAGATGAGACTGCATACTTGTGCTCACATCTTGTTACAGCCTTACAAGAAACTGTGAAACAGAGGACTGAGCTAACCTGTGCTTAGGTTTCTGACACACAGAAACAATGTGATAATGTATGTGTGCCATTTTAAGTTAATAAGTTTTGGAGCAATTTGTAATATAGCAATAGATATATACCTCCCTTCCAAGCAACTTCCCCACATCCTAGGTACCTCTCCTCTGTGAAGCCATCTGCATAGCTCTATTCTAGTAATTAGAACACAGTATTATAATTATGTTTATTTTTGTTTCTTGTTCCACATTAAAATGATTGAGGGGAGTGACCTGATTTGTCCCCTAGCACAGCGCAGCTCAACAATGACTGTGGATTAAGTAATGAACATGTGTACAGTAGCCTCTCTGCTCCACTGCTCTTCTCCCAGTCACCTGCAATTGGTGTCATTAAGACAAGAGAAGATGGTTCAGCTCCAACCATCTCAGGTAACTGTTCTAATTTTTCCCATTGCCCTCCTTCATTCACCTCTTTGAAATATATATATATGCCAAAAATGTAAGAGCAGATTTCAGACACATTGTCGTCTTTGATCTTCGTAGTCAACCTTAAGAACCAGATATCAGTATTCAATGTGCAAACGAGGAAATTGGTTTCTTACCCATAGTTGTTTAGCTGATAAGCAGCACAGCCAATGTTAGTATCGAAATATGTCTAACTTCTAATTCCATAAAAATCCTTCATCATAATTATGCCATGCCACATGATCAAGGACAATGTTTCCTACACACTTAAACTGCCAAAATCAGAATAACAACAAAGATAATATTAATCAGAAATATTTATTGAGTTCTTATTGTATGACAGGCATTGTTCTAAGCCCTTTAAATGTATTTGATATGATACTTTTACAAAAACTACAAGAGACAAACGTTATTATTTCCATTTTATAGATAAGAAAATGGAGACAAAAAAAGTTAAATAACTTACCCAAAGTCAGGCACCTAAGAGTGGAGATTCAATGTAGGTGGTCTTAGATTATAAATAAGCTTGATTATAAGAGATACGATTCATCTCAGTCATTTTATTTGTTCTTATAGGAGAGTAGGGTGACAGTCCACTGCTCTTGTGTATTTGAATCTTGGGTTTCATAAATAAAATTAATTTCGAGATCCATTTCTTCTTTGTTAATGAGCATCAGTTTTCCTCTTGAGAGAGAGCCCCCCTCCTATTATGGATTCCCACTGTAGTGTAGGAGCTCTAATTAAATATATGCAAAATACATTAAAACAGGAAAATAATGAGAATCTGGAATTCAGAAAGACATGACTCCAATAGTAACCTTGAACACAATGTGGCAGATTCTGTCCCTTCCTTTAAGCATCCTACGGCTGTGAGCAATGGGATGGAGATGAAAAACATAAATTCATTTTTGAGAAAGAAAGCTTAATTGGGATATTTTCTTGAGCAGAGGCACAGAGCATTATGTTAGCCACCAATTCATTTGTTGAGAAAAATTTATAAATTTAATTTGATCTTTCTTATCAGTTGTAATTGCCACATAGAAAGTCAAATAGTTATGTCAGACTTATGAAAAAGAGCGGCTCTTTGCCCTGTCCCCCACCATGCATGCCCCCCAGAAACTACTACTTTAAAATCTTTCAACTGTTTCTCTTGATATTTACCTATATATTTCCAAATAGCTTGCTCATGTTTCAGTCTCTTGATTATTTCAGTTTTAGCCTTTGTTCTGTAGAAGGATTTGTCACTAAAATTTTATATGTCAAGTTATATTCTTTTTTTCCTGGCATTTTCTCAAGAATAAGGAGAATAAAGAAAGGGTTAATATTTCCTCTGCATGAAGAGTACATATGTATTTATACACAGGGAAAGAGAACAGCTTCATGAGACAACATCAGAGCAGGGAACAGATAGATGAGAAAATAGCCATCACCACTTTGGAGTAAAAATCACAGATCAAAGGAAGCTTGAGGTGCCATTAATAGTTTAATAAATTAGCCACAAGAAATTTTAATGAAACATCCAGTGCTGATATGTTTGTCCTAGTTCAAATACTCATATGCTTCAGATGGAATACTTTTGAAAATCAACATGAAAATATGTGACAAGTGCCGTAAACGTGGTCATACCTCTTGATCCAGTAGTCCACTCCTGGAAATTTATCTTACAGAAACGGTACAACAGAAGCAAAAAACTGTACATGTCAACATTTCACTGTAGTTTTAACCATGAGAGAGAAATAACAAAGACAAGAATGAGAGAGAAAGAGAGGGAGATAGAGAAAACTTAAATACAGTGTTTAACATGGACACCCAGAGGGGTACAACACACACTGAGGTCATGTTGACACCTATTGGAGGGTGGAGGTCATAGGAGGGACAGGATAAAAAAAAATAACTAGTGGGTACTAGGCTTAATACCTGGGTAATTAAATAATCTGTATAACAAGCCCTCATGATACAAGTTTACCCGTGTAACAAATCTGCACATGTACCCCTAAACTTAAAAGTTAAAAAAATAAAAATACAGTGTTTAATAAATCAATATAAATCATTATATGGATTATTGTCCAGCTAATAAAAGGGATAAGCATGAAGGTGGCATAAAAACATAAAAAACAGTTATGACGTTCTGTTAGCAAAGCTAAGCACAAAATAGTTTGTATTTTTGTGTTAACCATGAATAAATGAGAGTGCATACACACAGGGGGAGTGGCTGCGATGCAATAGAAATAGGTATTAGACACAGATGAACTAATTTAAGTCTGGGTCTTTCATTTATGAGCTGGATAGATGTCCTTGAATCCATCAAAATTATATTTATTTGAGCCTTATTTGTTGCATTTATGAAATTAGAAGGAAATATCAATCTTTTAGTGTTGTTGTAAACATTAGAGAAATATGCAATTAGTAATATAGTACCCAACATACTATAATAAGGGCTTACTAGATAGTTACGAATATTGCTCACATATAGACCAACACCACAAGATAATATTTAGGAGGTTTGGGGAGCTCTGTTATGGGGATGGAATTGAGTGCTGTTTTTTGCCTTAAAATTTTTTATTTTTGTAGGTAACATATAACTACATTGCATGTAGTAAATGTTATATATAATTTATATGTAGTGTAACTATATATGTATATATGTATGTATTTTCAAAAGTGAAACAGTACCCATCGTTTTATCTCCCTAACATAGCTTCTTTACCCACATATATAATATACATTTTTAGCCACAAGTATACACACATGTATATACACACATGCACATGTGTATATATTTAAGTGCATGCACACCTGTATATATGCATATTTTAACTCAGTGAAACCCTACGGAGTGTCTTTGTCAGTAAGACCATGCCTCTGAAGTTGCCATAAAGAAACAAGCCTGGAGTGAAGGCAAAGGTTAGGAGCCTTAGTCTCCTACCCCTCTATTCTCTTTGTATTGCCCTTGGCTCTCCCAGCTCTTTGCTCTTCTGTGGACAATTGCTGCTGAAAGTGGTGCTTTCCTGCTAAATAGCATTTTAACCCCAGTATTCCCACAACTTTATGCTATTTCCTTAAAGGACATCTGCATGGCAGATGGCTCAAATAGCCCAGCAAATAGATACTGGGTCAATGTTAAGAAACTGCCAGATTGATGGCTTTGTTGGCTGCATGCCTCCAAGCAGACACACGACTAGAAATTGCACAGAGGCTCAATTTTCCAGACTAACTTGGGGGCTTTCCATCCCTCCCTTGCTATGGGTGATCAGTAAGACAGGTGAAGATGGAGCTAGTCTGATTGGCTTCACTTTTAAATAGACATTGATGTGGGCAGATGGGTTGGCACACAATGTGCTGATCTGGGAGCAAAACCTTTCTACTTCTAATCCTGCCTGCATCGAATTTGCTCGAGGATGGAAGCCAACATCTTAACCTGTTCATTTCCAGAGTGCTCTTTAGGATAATACTAACCTTCCTCCAAGGAGTGTCATAAAGTTGATTTAGAAAGGTAGCACAATATTTCATCTAAGTGGTTAAAGAAGACTTCTTCACTTAATGTTTCTTAGTCCCTAACTACTTCTGGGCAATAATAAATGATTGACTTGACTTGTACCTCTTCTTTGTCCCTTTGAACTTTATAGCACAGTTATTTTTGTGTTTGTGTCTTCCCAAATAGACTGTTAAGCTCTGTGAGCACAGGGAATACATCTCATAGATGTTTGTCTTCCTGTGGCACTTAGTATGATGTATAGCTTATGTTACTTATCAGTGCCTAGTAAATGTATGTAGAGCAACTACTGCTGGCCTGGTTCATAATGCTAGGATAACAGCTAGTTCTGTCCCTAGAGGGATGCCTTCCCTGGCCCATGTGTGGCTATATCACTGCTTTTTGGGGAAAGAGTTCAAAGTTTTGTTAACTCAACAGAAGACTATGAACATGACATAACATATAGGTAAGATTCTACCTAAACCTCTCCCTGTTTTGTACTTTTCTAGATCATATACCTCATATCTGTGACCCTAGAATTTCCCATTTTGATGACAATAAGCTCATTTCCAGAGGGCTTTTTGAAGAATGATTCTTTTTCAAGAACAAGCTTCTTCCCTGTTCACCCAAGGGAAGACTCTGGGGCAAGCATTTTCTTTCTTAGACCTGGAGGGTGACCAAGAGGTAGCTGTTTGCAGAGATGGGAGGGATAGGTGGCAATAAAGCTTGGAAATATAAGCCAAGAGGGACATGCACCATGAGTGTCTGATGTCCCTTGCAATGTGGGATGGAGCTGGAGGTGGGAAGGGAAGGTGGGTGTGTAGCAGGCTGGGTGCTGATGCACTCTGTGCAGCCATGTTCAGGGACAGTACTCTAATGAGCCAAGGGCTTTAAATTTGAACCTGACCTTCAGTTTTCCAGACCAAGGTAAGACTATGACAAGGTATGTTTTTCAAAGTAAACATAACTTTTAAATATATGAACATATGATTGGTGGTCTTCCATTTATAGTCTCACCCCTAAGCCCTGCAAATTTTAAGAGCAGGCTGATGTCAACGAATGCAACTTGTGAAATAGCATTGTGATTAAAATGTGATACCAATCTATATTTTATGAACTTATTTAGTCTTATAGATGCGTACCTTTGAATGGAGTAACTGACTGAAAAAAGGGGGAGAACACTCTATATATATTTTACTAGGGATATTTTCCTCATATAAATCAGAAACTATGTTGAGTCAATTCTGATTCCTTCAATTTAGGAAGTGTTAGCTAAGTTAGGAAGGAATCTAAGTTATACAGTAGTTTGGAAAATAGCATAATTATGTTACATGTAATCACCCAAACTGATAACCAACTAAATATTTCTAAGTTGAAGTCCTATGGGTCTCCTTTAGTAAAAAGATAATTAGCTCATTAATGGATCTGAATGAGATGAAATGAAATGGCTCTTAGAGTCCTTGGAAATAATATTTTCTAAAAGAGCCTAATTTCATCTATATTCTTGTATACAGCTAATTTGCTTAGGTCATTTCATCCCTTGACCTTTATTGTTACCAGAAGGTGAATCTCAGCATAGTTTAGGTAAGAATGATCATGGATTCCAAAAAGAGCAGGGCCCAACTGGCAAGATTTTGTGGTATTAATTATTGCTTGTGAACATGACAGGTGATATGGTTTGGCTCTGTCTCCACCCAAATCTTACCTTGAATTATAATAATCCCCATGTGTCAAGGGTGGGACCAGGTGGGGAATGAATCATGGGGGCACGTTTCCCCCATGCTTTTCTCATGATAGTGAGTTCTCACAAGATCTGATGGTTTCATAAGTGGCTTCCCCCTTCACTCAGCTGTCATTCTTTCCCCTGCCACCCTGTGAAGAGGTGTCTTCCACCATGACTTTAAGTTTCCCGAGGCCTCCCCCACTATGCAGAACTGTGAGTCATTTAAATCTCTTTAATTTATAAATTACCCAGTCTTGGGTATTTCTTCATAGCAGCTTATAAGAACAGACTAATACAATGAATTAGTATCACAGACAGTGGGGCACTGCTATAAAGATACTAAAAAATGTGGAAGTGATTTGGAACTGAATAACAGGCAGAGGTTGGGGCAGTTTGGAGGGCTCAGAAAAAGACGGAAAAATGTGGGAAAGTTTGGAACTTCCTAGAGAATTAAAAGACTCAGAAGACAGGAAGATGTGGGAAAGCTTGGAACTTTCTAGAGACTTGTTGAATGGCTTTGATCAGAATGCTCATGGTGATATGAACAATGAAGTTCTGGCTGATGTGGTCTCAGATGGAGATGAGGAACTTGTTGGGACCTGGAGCAAAGGTGATTCTTGCTATGCTTTAGTAAAGAGATTGGTGACATTTTTCCCCTGCCTTAGAGATCTTTAGAGAGATGATTTGGAGTATCTGGCAGAAGAAATTTCTAAGTGGCAAAGCATTCAAGAGGAAGCAGAGCATAGAAGTTTGGAAAATTTGCAGCCTGACCATGTGATAGAAAAGAAAAACCCATTTTCTGGGGAGTTTCAAACCGACTGTAGAAATTTGCATAAGTAATGGGGAGCTGAGTGTTAATCACCAAGACAACAGGGAAAATGTCTCCAAGGCATGTCAGAGACCTTCAATGGCAGCCCCTCCCATCACAAGCCCAGAGGCCTAGGAGGGGAAAATGATTTCCTGGGTGAGCCCAGGGCCCCACTGCTCTGTGCAACCTTGGGGTATGGTGCCCTGTGTCCCAGCTGGTTCACCTCCTTCCATGGCTAAAAGAGGCCAACGTACAACTCGGGCCATTGCATCAGAGGATGCAAGACCCAAGCCTTGGTGGCTTCCACATGGTGTTGAGCCTGCAGGTGTACAAAAGTCAAGAATTGAGGTTTGGGGACCTCTGCCTAGATTTCAAAGGATGTATAGAAATACCTGGATGTCCAGGCAGATGTCTGATGCAGGAGTGGAGCCCTCATGGAGAACCTCTGCTAGGGTAGTGTGGAAGAGAAATATGGGGTCAGGACTTCCACACAGAGTCTCCACTGGGGCACCACCTAGTGAAGCTGTGAGAAGAGGGTCACCATACTCCAGACCCCAGAATGGTAGATCCGCCAACAGCTTGCACCATGCACCTGGAAAAGCTGCTGACACTCAATGCCAACCCTGAAAGCAGCTAGGAGGGGAGCTATACCCTGCAAAACCACAGGGGTGAGCTGCCTAAAGCTGTGAGAGCTCACCTCTTGCATCAGTGTGACTTTGATGTGAGACATAAAGTCAAAGGAGATCATTTTGAAACTTTAAGTTTTAATAACTGCCCTATTGAATTTTGGACTTGCATGGGGCCTGTAACCCCTTTGTTTTGACCAATTTCTTCCATTTGGAATGGGTGTATTTACCCAATGCCTGTACCCTAATTGATATGGTTTGGTCTGTGTCCCCACTCAAATCTCACCTTGAATTGTAATAATCATGTGTCAAGGTTAGGACCAGGTGGAGATAACTAAACATGGGACCAGGTTTCCCCCATACTGTTCTCATGATAGTGAGTTTTCACATGATCTGATGGATTTATAAGGGGCTTCTTCCTTCACTTGGCACTCATTCTCTCTCTTGTCATCCTGTGAAGAGGTGCCTTCCACCATGATTGTAAATTTCTTGAGGTCTCCCAGTCATGCAGAACTGTGGGTCAATTAAACCTCTTTTCTCTATAAATTATTCAGTCTTGGGTATTTCTTCATAGCAGTGTGAGAACAGACTCATACAACATGACAGGTAAGATTCCAGGGCCAGTGTCAAGATTCTAATCTTTCTTCTGGGGTAACTTTAGGAGAGAACAATTACCAAGATAATGATTATTACAATTTATAGAAACATTTTATTGTTTTTTCCAAATGATTTTTTTAATCCCACTATAAGCAGGAAGAAATTAAATTCAGAGGGAAAACAAGAGCTTTATAGGCCATCTGCTCAGACTTTCAAATTTAAATTTTATCCATAAGAGCACATTAGCTGTGGGGAAATAATGTGATCACATTTTGTAGCTGTCTGAGCAATGAAGAAATTTCCCTCTTTGGGCTTTCTGTATGGAAGCAAAAGGAGCTGTTTTGTTGAAGAAAATGAAATGGCTTCGGTATGGGGGAAATTTGCTATTCACCATTTTATGTTTATGGAGTGCTGAACTTACACAGCTTTTTATAAAATATGAAATAAAGGCTCGTACCTCAGGAGTTTACAGGTGACATTAGACAAACAGTATTTGTGGGCACCTCACAGAGGGAGAGCTGAGACAATGATGAGCTGGTGAAAAGGTGAGTCTTGGATGGATAGCAGGGATTTGCAGGGCCGTAGGGGAGCTACAGGAGTGTGGGGGTGAGGAGGCTACCCCGCATACCTCTCCATCCTGAACCCAGGCTCCCAACTCAGAGCCTGGTCCTATTGGCTCATACCTCTAGAAACCTGTCTATGGAGATGGAGGACAGTGAGTTAGAGTTAACAAAACGAAAGAGTCAAGGATCACACTGAGCCAAGGTGAGTGAGTCACAGTAACACTGCTCACACTGTCCACTGACCCCCGTGAGCCACAGCTGGCAATGTTCCTAGGCATGCCTGGTACAGCACTTGATTAGGTCAGACTGCTCCTGCTGGCTGCAACCTACCTGTCTGATGCTTGGTGACAGAAAGGAAGAAAGGTTACAGCAAACACCAAGGCAATTATGGATGCCGATGCTTTGTTCCATTGCCTGCCTGCCTCCCTAGGCTGTCATTGCCAGAGAAACCTCTGTCTTCATTTGGTGGAATGAAGCCTGGCAAACACACTGAGCCCCCTTTCCTCCCTTTGTTTTGCTGTGAAAAGATAGAAGAAATACAACGAGAACCAAACTGATGGAATGAAGACTGACTCCAGCAGATAACACCATCTTTACAGCCAACCATAAGAGCTGACACCTTGAAGTAACTGGTTTACAGGGAAATGTGAATCTATGGGTTTTTGTTTATTTTTTAAAAGAAGAATCCTAATTGAGGAAAACCAGTTAAATGAAGAAACTGTGAACTGAGTGTCATGAAAATCAAATTAAATTCATTCGAGTTGGTGCTATTTTAGAAAAGCCTAGAAAAACTTCAATTAACCTGATGATAAATAAATGATGAGGAACACGGATGCCAATAAGAATGATAAACACTGGAAATCAAACTTCGTTTAGTCATTAGTTCTTACAGGCAAAATTGCATGGTGGTTAGTGGGCAGGCTGGGTAATCAGACTCCTATATTTGAATCTTAGATCTGACAACTACTAGCTGTGTGGCCTTGAATAAGTCAGTTGCTCTCTCTGTGCCTCCATTGCCTCATCTGTAAAATGGGGTTAATGATGGCACTTCTTAGAGTTTTGGGAGGACTCAATAAGATAATAAATACATAAGAGGTGCTTAATAGTATCCGAGACTTTGAAAATGTTCAACAAATATTAGCTATTTTTGTCCATTGATTTTAAAACTATTCGTCAACAATCCTAGCTCCCATTCTGGAACAACTGTAAGCTTAGGGAAAGAATTAACAGGAGAAACTTGGTCTCCATCTGTACCCACCATAGTTGCTCAGCTTTTGGATATTTTGTTTTTAATTTCTATTCAAGATTTTATTTGAACAAAGTTCTCTAAGGTGAAACAACAACAACAACAACAACACCCTTTATAAAGCATCTGATTCAGTCTGTTTTTCCCAGCTAGGTCAGGAATCTTGTTCTAATTTATTGGTCATCCTGCCTCTTCTTCAACCTCCACAAATACTGGGCTCCCACCAATCCATAGTCTTTTTTTCAAGTCAGGATTTTTCAGATTATTAGAAAGTGGTTTTCTATATTAACGAAAATCTGATTTTATTCTTCTTTTTTTTTTTTTAGATGGAGTTTCACTCTTGTTGCCCAGGCTGGAGTGCAACAGCACAATGTTGGCTCAGTGCAACCTCTGCTTCCTGGGCCCAAGCGATTCTCTCACCTCAGCTTCCTGAGTAGCTGGGATTGCAGGCATGCGCCACTACATCCAGCTACTTTTGTATTTTTAAAAAATTAAAAATACAATTTTTTTTTTTTTTTTTGTAGAGACAGGGTTTCTCCATGTTGATCAGTCTGGTCTCAAATTCCTGACCTCAGGTGATCTGCCTGCCTTGGCCTCCCACAGTGCTGGGATTAGAGGAGTGAGCCACTGTGCCTGGCCAAAAATCTGATTTTCATCCTAACTTAGCTTTGCTATCTAAGTATGACTGAATCCTCTTCTGCAAAAGATCCCCCATTTAAATTCCAAATAAGCAGTGATACTTAGCCTAAGTATGTCTCCTGTATTTTGTTTGGCAATACTACTTTGGCAAAACACCATCAGATCATTTGAGATCTTTGGGTACAAGCAATAGAAATGGAGTCTGGTCACCCTAAGAAGAGAAGGAGTTTCTTGGTGAGATATCAGGCTTCCCACAGAATTGAAGAGAAGGCTGGTGAACAAGACTCAGGAATCGGTCGTTCTGCGGCTCTGGCTACATGATCCACTCAGGCCTTCCCATCTCAGGTTCTTTCAGCTATTCTTCCTAAGATGTGGTTTCCATTTTCATTTTCCACTTTGGAGAAGGTTCAAGTTTACCAGAATCTCTCCAAGAGTGGGCCCTGGAAAGGGATAAAGCAATCACACATCCCCTACTGAGGTCAGTGGATCCTGGGATCTTTTTCTTTCCCCTAGTTACCATCCTTCCCTTTAGATTTTACACAGTTGATTTGCTTTCAGGTCAACCACGTCTCCAGGCCTACACTGAGCTTTCAACAAACTCAAAAGAACCTCAAAGGCCTTCCCTTGGGGGCTGCCAGATTCACGGAAAAAACAAAAAAAATACCAAAACCGGGGTCCGAGCGCGGTGGCTCAAGCCTGTAATCCCAGCACTTTGGGAGGCCGAGGCGGGTGGATCATGAGGTCAAGAGACCGAAACCATCCTGGTCAACATGGTGAAACCCCATCTCTACTAAAAATATAAAAAATTAGCTGGGCATGGTGGTGCGCGCCTCTAGTCCCAGCTACTCAGGAGGCTGAGGCAGGAGAATTGCCTGAACCCAGGAGGCTGAGGTTGCAGTGAGCCGAGATCACACCATTGCACTCCAGGCTGGGTAACAAGAACGGAACTCCATCTCAAAAAAAAAGGATACCCAGTTAAATTTAAATTCCAAATAAACAATGATATTTAGCCTAAGTATGTTCCATGTATTTTGTCAGCATAGATTCAACTTAAGGTTTTCTTTTTTTATTTTTTAACTAGAATTTTCTGTTAAACCATTTCTTATTCATCTTCTATACTGAATCTTAGAACCTAAGCTCAGAAATTTACATTTTTCTAAATTTTCATCCCAGCAGCTTCAGCTTCTCCTTCCAACTTATCAGAAATTTACACTGTTTATTTTATGAAGCTGGTGAGTTTATTTTACTTCTTTACCCTGAGTTAATAGTTTTATATTATGACCAACTGGGGAAAGCAGAGACATATGGAGGGAAAAGGCAAAGAGAAAGGTGGCTCAAGCCTGTAATCCCAGCACTTTGGGAGGCCGAGGCGGGTGGATCACGAGGTCAAGAGATCGAGACCATCCTGGTCAACATGGTGAAACCCCGTCTCTACTAAAAATTACAAAAAATTAGCTGGGCATGGTGGCGCGTGCCTTTAATCCCAGCTACTCAGGAGGCTGAGGCAGGAGAATTGCCTGAACCCAGGGGGCGGAGGTTGCGATGAGCCGAGATTGCGCCATTGCACTCCAGCCTGGGTAACAAGAGCGAAACTCCGTCTCAAAAAAAAAAAAAAAAAAAAGAGAAAGACAGAACATAGAAAAGAGGGCAGTGGCAGAGTGACAACCTGTGAGAAAGAAGGACTCAGGAGAGAAAAAGGGGACGTTAGGGAAATTGGAGAAAGAGAAAGAAAGAAACAAATAAAAAGTAGAAAAGTTATCAGTTAAGTTCTTAATTTCAAGAAACTGACACTGTTCAATTTAAGCCCTAATTATGTGAAGACATGGGAGGCTGGCAGACTCAGCGGGAGGCTTGGATAATGGGCAGGAACCAGGGTCTGGGTATCAGGAACTGCAGCAAAGGCTGTGAAGTAGGAACAGGCTGGGTTCAAGGCCACCTGGGCTGCTGCTCGGTTAATGAGTGACTGTCACCTGGCCTTATCTATAATCTTGAGTCACGGGTGAGCTCTGACACAGAGTGTCCCACTGGCTAAGCTTAACTAATGGTCAGTCTCATGGCAGTTCTCATAGAAGGTCCCATGGCTGTGTTGAGCTGAGGGAAACTGGTTGATACCTTTGGTTTCCTTAGCAAAAAGCTCAACAACGATCTCAAAAAGGGATCAGGGGTGCAATTAGGAAGGGAATCGAGTGTATTGAGAGCCAAAAAATATTACTGAGTGAGTAAATAAAGAAAAAATAAATAAATACAGATGATCCCTAACTTACAATGGTTCAACTTATGATTTTTTGACTTTACAGTGGTGTGAAAGTGAAATGCATTCACTAGAAACTGTGCTTTGAGTACTTGTGCAGCCATTCTGTTTTTCAGTTTCAGTATTCAGTAAATAACATGTGATATTCATCACTTTATTATAAAATATGCTTGGTTTTAGATGATTTTGCCCAACTATAGGCTAATGTAAGTGTTCTGATCACATTTAAAGTAGGCAGGGTAAGCTACGATGTTCAGTAGGTTAGGTGTATTATATTTTCACCTTATGATGGCTTTTGGGGGATATAACTTCATTGTAGGTTGAGGAGCATCTGTATGGAGAAATTAAAAACACAGTCACTTGCAAATGACTTACTATATTTAACCTCCAGTCTAGGCCTCTCTTCTGTGCTCTTAATAAGTGTTTTCCTGCTCAGTATCTCTAACAGTATTAATCAAAGCAGTGCCAACAAAATATAGACACAGTCAAACTTATGCTCTACCTCCACCCCACCCTAGCCTGTGTCTTGTAGGTGTGTTCATTTCTGTGAACATTGCACGTTGCAAACCTAGTGTCATTCTTGATATTCCAGCTCCTTCCTCCATCATACACTGCCATCTCCTGTTGAATTACTCTTTCATATCATTGAATCTGTTTACTTCTTGCTACTTTTGCCACCTCCATGACCCTAGTTCATTCTTCTCTTACCTCTCACCTTTACTGCTACAATAACCTCCTAACAGCTACTTATGAATCCTCTCTGGCCCCTAAAGACTTTTCTTTACCTTGCAGGCACAGCAATCTTTCTTATCTGCATATATAAACATAACAGTAAACCTCCACTTTCCCCATCTCTCAGCTTGAAATAGTTCAATAGCTTGCCATTGCTCTTAAAGACCAAGATCTTTAACATAACCTACAAGGTTTTAAATGGCCAGGCCCCAGATATTCCCCTCCAAACTTTGCCCACGGGTTTGAGAGAGGTTGTTGGGTGGTTGAGGGGAGGGATGGTCTCTAGGGGCAGTGTCCAGAGCAAGAGTATCTCTTGGGTAAGAGTCAACTCCCAGACTTGGAGTTAAGTGCAACTTTTATTGTGCACCCATGGTGTATATAGTCCTGACTCTTCTGCATGCATTTACTTAACCAGAAACAAGCATTTCGATGAGATGATTGCTCACATCTTTTTCCAGTACGGTTATGCGGCGATGCTGTAACTGGCTACCTGGAAATATTATGGCCACTAGAGGGCCTCATTCTGTTTCTTCCCCACTTGAAATAGGAACCACAAACTTTAGCCTGTCCCTCCCTGCTTGCTGCTTTTGGGTTGTGCGACCTGTGTGAGCACTTTGAATATTTTGCTGAAACGGTTTTAAAAATGTTTTTATTATCACTGAGTAATTTTACACTGAAAATAGTTAACGATAAAAAAATAAAAATCTCGTCTACAGTCTTTCCTAATTTATAGGTGAAGTGGGCAGCTCAGAGCTCTGGTGTCCTCAGCAATATACAGCCCTCTCCTGGCCTCCCTCTGCAGTTGATGAAAGTAAAGTTAGGGTTGCAGAGAATTTTGTGTTCCTGGAATGCCCTCATCTCTTTGGCAACATTTTCTCCCAATGCTCACATTCTCGCCATCACAATCTGCCAAAGAGATTGTCAGAATCAGCCCTATTATGATCTTTATCCGAAAGGAAATGATGGATCCAGGTTTGCCTAATACTGGCATTCCCTTTTATCTCAAAATGCCCCAGTTTGGATGATGATTTGTATGGTTCGCATTAGGCATTATAAACCTCAAGACTCCCAGGCTACCCAGCCCCTGTCCCTTAAATTTTCACCCTCACATGTCTCTGTGTCTGATTGCATCTCCCATTCTTTCTCAGTATCCAAAATCTATTCTTTGTGACATTTGAAGCTCATAGTATCCCTGAAGTCCAAAATGTATATCCTGAATGCTCTCTCCTAAGTGAGATTTGACTTTCCTCTGAAGAATCGCTTCTCGTCTGAGCCTGGGGGTGGTGCTGGTAATATCGTTTTTGCTTTATATTGCTGCTTCCAGACCACCACTGGCCTTCCCTACTCCCTAGAAACACCCAACTTTGATCCAATGCATATCATCACACTGTATCACCTGCTTCCTGCCCCTTATTGTTGGGATCAATAGGCTCCCCAGACACTTGTTCCTTGAAGGTTTTAACTCATCATTCCTTTTTATGGAATAATACTTCTTCTGACAACATTTTTGGGACTTTCAATATTTAAACAGAAGATAATCCCCAAATTTTGGCCTTTTAGCTCTTTCACTTCTTCCCTAGTGGTCTTGTCTTCTTACATACGTCAGTCATCATGGCCATGCCCCAGTTTTTTCATTCCCAGTCATGGCATCTACACCTTAGTCTTTATTTCTGTCGTTCATTCTTGACTGCTGCCTGCCATTGTTCTAGCTCTCTGCTGTTAGGATCCCAACTCCAACAATTCTTCAAGCCAACTGGGATCTATACTCAGTTGGTCTCATGATATTTTCAGTAATCCTCATATCCTCATATTCTACCTTTCCTCCTTACCATAGTCATTCACTGTAATCCTTCCTGAAATTCTCCAGTGGTTATACTCTCAGCTCCTAGATTACAGTTCCCTCTGCCATGCTCAACTGGAATACATCCGCTTCTGGTCAAATTTTGCTGTCAGCCTGTTCCATGTCTGTACCTGCATAAATGGACACCACTGGAAAAAATGCACCACAATGACGTAAATTCATAAGCTTTGAGTAGGCCTGTCATGCTGCTTATTGCTCTGAATACATTTCCCTAATTGATTTACTTTCCTATCTTCCTAAAGCACGCTTCTCCCAAGGCTAATTTTGCTTTCCCAGAGGATATTTGATAAGGAATTGAATATTTTGGATTGTCACAACTGGAAAAGGATGCTACTGGCATCTAGTGGGTGGAGACCATGAATGCTGCTAAACATCCTACAATGTGCAGGGCACAGTAAATACCCATCCAGTTCAAAATATCAAGGGTGTCAAGATTGAGAAACCCTGTTCTAGAACTTTGCTACTCAAAGTTGGTCCTTGGGCAAATAACATCTGCATTACCTGGACTCTTATTGAAATGCAGAATCTTAGGCTCCACTCTAGACTTTCTGAAGCAGAATCTGCATTTTAACCAGATCCTGGGCGATTTATAAGCGATTTATAAGCCCATTACAGCTTGAGAAGCTCTTTTCACCCCATCTCTCATCCTTATACTTATAACACCCTTGCCCTCCCTTCACTCTCTTCTGAGGCTTGCTTGCTATGACACTGAGAAAACAGATACATTCAGAAGATACTTTGCATATGCTTCCACCATCTAAGCTTCCCACCCAATCACATCTACATCCAGACACTCTGACTTCCTTTTGGATATCATAGATGAATAGTCATTGCTCCCATCTAAGTCCAACTCTATTCCTATGCACAAAATCACATTCTTTTTTGTTCACCAAACCTCATTGCTCCAGTCATAATCTGCTTCCTCTCAGCATCACTATTTTCTCATTTCTACTAGATAATTTCCATCAGCATACAAATTACCTGTTTTACTTCTTAAAAAACAAAGAAAAACAAAACAAAATCCTCCCTTGAGCCTGCTTGCTATCCAGCTATTACTATTTCTCTGTCTCCTTTTACACAACAATTTCTTGAAAAAATTAATTACATTCACTTATTCAGTTTCCCTCTTTTGATTCCCTTCCGAACCTAATTCTAACAGACTTTGCTTTTACCACTCCACTGTAACTACTCTTTTCAGAATCACTAATGACCACAATAGTTCCCAACACAATGGTTATTTCTCAGTTCTCATCTTACTTGACCATCAGAATCATTTGGCAAACATAAAGAAACATATCTTCACGTAGGTTTCAGAATGCCGCTCTCCTGATTCTCCTCCTGTCTTACTAGTGATCTCTTTTCAGTCTCCTTTGCTAAGTCTCTCTTATTTCACCAGCCTCATAACACTGGAGTGCTCTACAGCTCAGTCCTTGGATGTCTATTCCATTACTTTTACTTCTGCTACTCAGAGTGCAGTCTATGGAACCTGCAGTCTCAGCATCAAATGGGAGCTTGTAGTAAATATAGAATCTCAGGCCCTATCCCCAACCTACTGAACCTGAGCATGACTTTTGGTAAGATCACTGGGTGATTCCCGTGTACCTTAACTGACTTATCCCTAGGGAGCTTTGAAAAATCATTATATCTAGGCTTTATCTAAAACAATGAATTAAATCAAATTCCAGTACTAGTATGTTTAAAAATTCCTTAGGGGACTTCAATGCGAAACTGTGACAAATGGACCCTGAGGTCACCCACAAGGTCTCCATCTCCTGGTGTCCACATCCTTATATTACACCCTCTCCCAGATTGCAGAAGGCACATGTGGCTTACTTATATTTAATAGGATATGGCAAAGATAGTGAGATATTATTCCAATGATTAGATTGCATTTATGGTAAGGGTAACAGGATGTTACTCTTTCACTCTAGTGACTGCATTATGTTATATGTGACATTATCTTAGCAAACTAAAGCAAGAGGCTCTCCTTGTTGGCTTGTTGAAGTAAGTGGTCATGTTAGGGAGTCCAATGAGGTGGGGTGTTCTCTAGAAACTGTGGATGGTTTCTAGAAACTGTAAACAACCTTGAAGACCTGAGCAGCTTCTGGCTGACAGGCGGCAAAATGTCAGGGCCTACGGAAGTCATGAAGAAATAGATTCTGCCAACACCCTAATAGAGCTTGAAAATAGATTCTTTCCCACTTAAGCCTCCAGATGAGAACACGGCTCAGCTTGATACCTTGATTGTAGTTTTATGAGGTTCTGAGCAGAGAACTCAGCTAAGCTATGTCTGAACTTACAACACACAGAAACTGTGACTTGATAAATATATGTTATTTTAGGCCACCAAATTTTTGGTAGTTGTTTCTGTGCAATAAGAAGCTAATATAGCACACAAGGTTGAGTACCACTTCTCGGGTGTATTTCATCCAGTCTTGAGACATTAAATATCAATTGTATTGGTGATCTGTTGCTGGTAACAAACCATCCTCAGACTTAGTAGTGTAAAATAACTATCATTTTATTTAGTAGTTTGTAGTTCTGTGGGTTGCCATTTAGGCTGAGTTCAGCTAGGTGGTTTTTGTGGTCTGTTCAAGCTCAGCTCTTCTCAGCTGGGCTTGCTCACTCACATGTCCTGAGCATCAGTTAGGCTCACTGGACTCCTCTCCTTTTGATTTCTCATTCTCCAGCAGGCTAACCCAGATCTGTTTTCATGGTGTTGCAAGAATTTCCATCACAGGAATAGAAACAAGATTCTTGAAGCTTGGTCTTGGAACTTGCATGAAACTTCTATTCCATTCTATTTCATTCTATTAGTCAGAGCAAGTCCAGCTAAAATTCAAAGTATATGGAAATTGACCTCATCTATTAATGGGAGAAAATGCAGAGAACTTGTGGCCACATTTTGAAATCCATACCACCATTGCTTACTGTTCACTCCCAAATTTATATTACTAGCCAGGCTTTCCCATATAGGGAGTATTACGGATTCCTATGTCTAACTGCTTATTAACATTGATTGTCCCAGAGTTACCTTAATCTTAACCAAACTTCTGCTTCTTGATCACCACCCCCAGTATAGTATTGCCATTCTTCCAGTACTCCTTTAAGAACATAAAATTCTTTTTTTAAATCTTCTCTATATCACTCTACATCCAATTCTTCTAAATCTTGTCAACTTAGCTTTAAATACATCCCATGTTCTAGACCTTTCAGTTCCATCACTGTTCACTTGTTTAGTGCCAACACTATTTCTCACCTGGCTTATTGCACTATCATCCTGCCTGGTTTCCTTGCTTCTGCCCACTCTCCTGTATAGTCTAACCTTAAGAAAGCAGCCACAGGGATTTTTTTTTTAATGAAAACAAGATTTTTTAACTCTTATGTTCAAAACTCTCAAGGTTTCCGAACTAAGTTAGACGAAAAGTTCTCAAAGGAAAAGTGTAACATCCTATAATTCCTTGATGCTCTGGCCCTCTACTCCCCGACTAATTTCATCTCCTCCTATTTTCTCCTTTGTGTACCCTTCTGTATCAAGAGCCAAATTGCTATTTGGTAGACACGGCAGGAAAGCTGGTAATTGAGAAGCAGTTTGTCTCACTTCTGCCTCAGGAATCATCCAGTCTGGTTTGCTCCTTTTCATGAGGTGTCTTTTCATGTGCCATATTATCATTGAAGACCCCCCCTACATATATGTGTGTGTGTGTGTGTGTGTGTGTATGTATATGTATATATGTGTATATATATATATATGTATATATAAATGTGTATATATATATATATGTATATATAATTGTGTTTTAGGTTTTGGGGTACATGTGAAGAACATGCAGGATTGTTGCACAGGTACATACATGGCAATGTGGTTTGCTGCCTTCCTTCCCATCACCCATATCTGGCATTTCTCCCCATGTTATCACTCCCCAACTCCCCACCCCCCAACTATGCCTCCCTTAGTTGCCCCCCACAGACCTCAGTGTGTGATGCTCCCCTCCCTGTGTCCATGTGTTTTCATTCTTCAACACCCATCTATGAGTGAGAACATGCGGTGCTTGATTTTCTGTTCTTGTGTCAGTTTGCTGAGAATGATGGTTTCCAGTTTCATCCATGTCCCTGCAAAGGACACAAACTCATTGTTTTTTATAACTGCATAGTATTCCATGGTGTATATGTGCCACATTTTCCCTGTCCAGTCTATCATCAATGGGTATTTGGGTTAGTTCCAAGTCTTTGCTATTGTAAACAGTGCTGCAATGAACATACGTGTGCATGTGTCCTTATAATAGAACAATTTATAGTCCTCTGGATATATACCCAGTAATGGGATTGCTGGGTCAAATGGAATTTCTATTTCTAGGTCCTTGAGGAATCACCACACTGTCTTCCACAATGGTGAAGACCCCCCTTTTTTTGTAGAGATGGAGTCTCACTATATTGCCCAGGCTAGTCTCGAGCTCCTGGACTCAAGCTATCCTCCTGTCTTGAGGCCCTTTCTTATCATCTCTGTAAAACAAAAGCTATTCTTCCTCCCCCAGCTTCAGCACTCCCTTCCATTATCCTGTTTTGTTTTCCTTTAACATGTATCATCACAACATTTTAGGCTGATTACTTTCAGAGTCCCTCTCCAGCCCTGGATCTTCTTAACCTTTCTCTAGATTTATAGAAGTTGACCTCTATAGATTGCATCACCCAGGCTGTCTTGCCCTTTGGCTTCTGATTGGATTGAGCCAATGGGAGGCATTGGTGGGATGTTGAAGGGAGGAGGTTGGAGAGGTCTGGCTATTTCCCCCTTGCTTCTATCTGGTATTGCTGTGCAGGTGGCAGTGGTTTTGCTCCTCTGCAGCAGGCTCCTGTTGGATAAACCCTCTTTCATGTCTCTTGGTTTTTATTATGCCACTGTTTCCCACTCCCTGCTTCCTGCCCCTTTGAGCCAGTGTGGTCTTGGCTTCTTGCTGTTGCATGTCCCTAAGTGTTTTATCATCTTTTGTTAGTTCCCTTATTTTTCTTACACCTTTGAGCCATGAGCCATCTTGCAAAATGTTTCAACTGTATGTAAATATATATATATTCTACATTTCTAAAATTTTCACTAATATACTCCAGCCTTTCCCCTAATTAAATGGGAGATAATGGCCTTTCAGACTTTTCTGTACCTATTTTAATTACTCCAACTAAAGCTTGTTGATTTTTAAGTCACTTATTAGTTAACTGGCACTTTTGGTCCCTAGCCAGTTTTAGAGGCTGGGAAGATAGGAGCAAAATTTTTTGGCAGAGCCCTCCCTGGCTGGATGAGAAGTTCCTACTGACCACCTTATTAGCAAAGAAGGGTTTCTGTTGTCTTATCCCCTGTGTGCCGGTGAGACAGAGCCTCATGACAGATCTTGCTTTTCAACACTGGATCCATTCCTGCTGTGTGGTCATGCCTCACTCTCACCAGCTGAAGGATCTGGTCTGGTTTTTTAATGGGGCTGAACTATGGTAGTAGTTAGGAGGTGGTGAGTACCTGCCTCTGAGCCAGTGAAGCATGATGCAAAGATTCCACCTTGAGAGACAGACATGTTTTAGCGTAATCCCAGCTCCATGATCTACCACTGGGCGATCTAGGGCAAGAGACTGGGCCTGCTGAGCTTTAACTCTGCTACAATGTGGGGATAATACCACCTGCTCTACAGCATTTTTGTAAGGAGCTCATCCCAATGTTTAACATGTACTGCCCAATGAAGGCCCAATGCTGTGCTAAACTTTTCCTTGGGATTCCTTCAGTTAACTCTCACAATGGCCCTAAGCAGTACAATACAATTACATTTAAAATCCTCATTATATTGATAGGAAAACAGACACGCTCACATACACACAGAGTTTAAAGAATATGCTCAAGATCACATGGCCAGGTAGTAATCAGTTTCACACTCAGATGGATGAACTGTAGCGCCTATGGTCCTCATTGTTATGCAACAGTGCTCATAGTGAGCATTTAATAAAGGTCTCTGGTATTATTGATGTGGCTCCATTCTCACCTGGCTCCATTCTCACCTGGCTCCATTCTCACCTGGCTCCATTCTCACATGGCTCCATTCTCACATGGTTCCATTCTCACCTGGCTTCATTCTTACCTGGCTCCATTGTCATGTGACTCCATTCTCACCTGGCCCCATTCTCACATGGCTTTATTCTCATATGGCTTCATTCTCACCTGGCCCCATTCTCACATGGCTTTATTCTCATATGGCTTCATTCTCACCTGACTCCATTCTCACATGGCTTTATTCTCATATGGCTCCATTCTCACCTGGCTCCATTCTCACATGGCTTTATTCTCATATGGCTTCATTCTCACCTGACTCCATTCTCACAAAGCTCCTTCTCACCTGGCTACATTCTCACCTGGCCCCATTCTCACATGGCTTTATTCTCATATGGCTTCATTCTCACCTGACTCCATTCTCACATGGCTTTATTCTCATATGGCTCCATTCTCACAAAGCTCCATTCTCACCTGGCTCCATTCTCATCTGGCTTCATTCTCAGCTTTCCAGTTTTTGGTGCCTGTGTCTATTCAAGGCAAGCTCCTTTTTCTCATTCAGTTTTTCTTGAAAGCTGACTAAATGCCATACAGTAGTCTCACATAAGAAGTGAAGAGAGAGACGTGGTTCCTGAATTCCTGGAATAGTTTAGTGGAGAAGATGTTCATTAAACAAAAAGTGGTAAATGACAAATCCATTGCAAGTACATTAAAGGAGAGGTCTAGAGAGCTACAAAGCTCTAGCCTTGTAGGGAGTATGAGGGTCCAGGAGGGCCTTTGGGGTCAGAATAATTCTCTTCCCCTTCCTGGTATGCCTGCAAAGAGGGGATGCCAGTATTTTCCTTAGAAGATTCAGAACAGGCTATCAGAACTATTTTTATGTTAAATTTCCTATTTAAAAAGCCAGCACATGGGTTTTAGAAATCATGTGGCAGACTATTAAGAAAATGAAATTAATGAACTAGGTTGAAAATGAGAATATTATAAAGTTTCCAAGTAGTTTTCTTTATAGGTATTTCCTTCTTCATCGGCACCAAACCTCTCCCCCTATTTATATGAAATTACATCCAATATGTCCTGTATTTTTCCTGTCCTGCTAAGTTTGAGGATTGGTGAAAACACCGTCCATGTTCTTCCGTTAGACTTTTGCCTCCAGTTGTTCGCAAATTCTGAATAGTTCCTTCAGGACAGAGGGTTTATATTTTTGAGGGATTTAATAGTTACCGACATGCAACTATATGAGCATATCCTCCTACATCAGTTTTAAAAATTTACATTTACTTAAGATGTTAAAATACTTGACCCAGGAGGATCAGGAGTTGCTTTTCCATAAAATGTTGTAGCTCTGCATATTATATTTCTACCTAAAAATATAGAGGAGGGCTTGTAAAATATTTAGGGCAAGAGACCACTTTACGAACCTAATTTATAACATGTTATATATAATAATAAAGCAGGTTTCTAATTAGAAGCTGTTTCCCTAAAACATACCACAGTAGTTTATTCCTGTAGTCCTTTTTTAAAAAGCCAATTAATCAGCATATCTGAAATCTATATACAAACCGGTAGAAAATCAAGACATTCATTTTATATGAAAGAGAAAAATCCCTAAAGATTTCCATTTAAATATCTACATCTTGTGTTTATTTCAGGTTCTGATTTAAAATCAGGGGTTCAGTATTTTAAGGCAGATTATAAGGCAGAATCCAGAGAATTAGATGAGACATTTTGTGACTCATATTATCTCCTTGATGAACCAAAGGCTTGCTTGCAGATTCATTTTCAGTCTGATTTCCCTGTTGGATACATCCTGGATGCCACGGTAAGAAGCTGGCAGGACTACCCCAGGGAAGAGGTTAGAAATGATGCTATCAGAGAGAGAAATGTCATAAGACAAGGACTGTAAATTGGAAAGAATGAGAGAGAGAGAAAGAGAGTTCACATGCAATGCAAGGGGCATAACATAAGAAATAAGACATCGAGTATTGCCACCAACACAATTATTTTACTTCCTCTAATTTAAACCTTCTTGAAGCCTTCACTTGTAATTAATAAGAACTGCTATTTAAGACATTTCAGAAGGACTTTTATAAAATGTTGAAACTTAAAAATACTGGCTTTTCATCATCTCCAAAAAAACACAACAACATGATTTATGCATATACTTTGGAATCAAAACCCCTTTTAAGTTTCTTGGAGCTTAAAGAAGAAGGAGCTGATCATAAATAGAATCCAAGCCTGATCTCTCCAAATAATCAAATAGTGAAAAAAAAAGATAATGCACCCTACCATTTAAGCACTTGGCCCACATCATTAAGAATGGTTTGAGTAAGTGCTATTAAATGAGTCCTAAGAATGCAATTCACTGACATTTGTAGAGGATGTTTTTCTATTTAGATGCAACTGCTGATCATAAGCAATAAGGAAACTCTGTGGTTGTTTTCCCCAGAATAGTGATTGCATGCCCAGAGCTGGTCACTAACCCTCCCTAACTCAGTCTACTTTGGGACTGATGGTGCTGGTTATAGACTTTTCCTCTACGGGGAATTCACAGCCTCCTCCCTGTGCCTCCCAAGTAGAGGAAACATGAATTATACATATATATCAGGACTAGGATTCCGTTGAGCAGGTTGCTTTCTAGAAAACAGAGTTTTGATGGAGGTTTATATAGAGATAAATAGTAACTTAAGACTAAGGTTGCCTCTAAGGGGAAGGCATCCTTAGAGACAATCATTTTTTAGACAGAAAACAGAATGGCTTATGTATTTACATGAATTCCTCTCACTGATGCCTGGAACTTTGAAAGACAAACTAAGAGATGGGAGGTAAGCAGCTGTCTGTGCAGATGTTGTCAACAAACACAATTTAGAATTCTGCTCTGTCATCTAAAATGCTGGAACCAGAGATTTTACCAAGGAATCTGGAGAAGAAGGGCATCTAACTGACCTTTAAATGCTGGTGTGTTCAAGCTTATTCATGAGCTTCCTTCTCTATCTGTCTCTTCTCCATAAGTGAGCTCACCTAGTCCCACTCATTTAAGTGTATTCTATGCTGAGATGTTTGTAAAGTGCTTAGAACCATGCCTAATTCATTGTCAATGTCATAAAAATCAGTTATCCTTAGTATGACCAATTTCCAGTAACAATTTCCCCTAAATGTTTGATAGGTATTTCCAAATTAAGTCCAAAATGGAATTGAAGGTTTTACTGTTCCCCCAAGCCAATCTCCCTGTGTTGTTTTTCCAATCTTTGTACTAGCAACTTGACCTAGTGACTCAGGCCAAAAGCTTAGGAATCACTGTTGATTCCTCTTTTTCTCTTATTCTTCATACCCAATACATCAAGAAGTCATTCTGGTGAAACCTCTAAAATAGAAATCAGATCCATCCACCTCTATCTTCACTGCCCCTGTTCTTGAACAAGGCCCTACCATTTCTTGTCTGGAGGACTGCTGTGGCCTTTCTTCCCTCCCATCCCATTCCCTCCCCCTCCCACCTCCCGTTTCTCTCCCTCCCCTCCCTCCCTCCCTCCCTCCCTCCCTCCCTCCCTCCCTTCCTTCCTTCCTTCCTTCCTTCCTTCCTTCCTTCCTTCCTTCCTTCCTTCCTTCCTTCCTTCCTTCCTTCCTTCCTTCCTCTCTCCCTCCCTTTTCTTTCTTTCCTTCCTTCCTTCCTTCCTTGCCTCCCTCCCTCCCTCCCTCCATCTCTCCCTCTTTCTCTCTTCTTTCTCTTTCTCTTTCCTTTCTTTCCCCTCCCTCCCTCCCTCCCTCCCTCCCTCCCTCCCTCCCTCCCTCCCTCCCTCCCTCCCTCCCTCCCTTCCTTCCTTCCTTCCTTCCTTCCTTCCTTCCTTCCTTCCTTCCTTCCTTCCTTCCTTCCTTCCTTCCTTCCTTCCTTCCTTCCTTCCTCACAGAGTCTTGCTCTGTTGCCCAGGCTGCAGTGGAGTTCTATGGTATGATCTCAGCTCACTGAAACCTTTGCCTCCTGGGTTCAAGAAATTCTCCTCCCTTAGCCTCCCAAGTAGCTGGAATTACAGGCATGTGCCACCACACCCCAAGTTTTTAAAAATATTTTTAGTAGAGATGGCCACCATGTTGGCTAGGCTGGCCTTGAACTCCTGACCTCAGGGAATCTACCTGCCTCACCCTCCCAATTTTTCCTTGTTTCTTTTGTTTCCCTTATTTGTTACGATTCATTCTCCACACAGTAGTTGGAACTGTCACTTTAAAATGTGAATAAGGGTCAGGCTTATGGTTCAAAAATGCCATACCAGGACATTTAGCATAAAATCTAATCTCCTTCCAAATAGTACAAAGTTCAATCCTTTTACAATCTGACGTCCTCCATCCTCACTCTATTCCTTGCCTACTACACTCCAAGGAACCTGGATTTCTCTTTGTTTTTTACATTTTTTTCCTCATGCATTGCCTTTCCCTACCCCTGTTTCCCACTCACAGTGAGTCCCTTCTCAAAATTCAGATTGCAGTTCAAGTGATTAAGGCTTTCCCTGACCCCTCACCTTACTCTAAATGATCCCCTACCTTCTCTTGCCCCAAGGCAGTTCTGCCACTCCTTCGTCACCATCTGAAATCATCTTTGCACATCTCCTGGCACATTGCCGATCATCTACTGTTAGTAGAAGCTCTATGAGTACAGGGGCTTTTTTTTTTTTTTTTTTTTTTTGCCTAGGACAGTCCTGGAATGATAAAGAGGCCCAGTAAATACAAATTATTACACACTTATCCAAAAGTCAGGGAGGGACTGAACACATAATATATGGGGAGACAGGAAGCAAGGAATAAAACCATGAGTCTTGTCTATGAGACAGCAGCATGTATGACTTGAAAGAATAATAAAAATACAGGAGAAGGAGCTTACTGATATTTATTTAGAAAAAATAAGGGCTGGAAACTGCACACAGCCTCACTCTGTTGATACCTAAAGCGAAGCCCTTAGTTGCCCACGAGATTCCATTGCTTCGCTGACTCAAGGACACCATTCTGGAAGTTTTGTTTTCTCTCCAAAATCACACGTTTTTCATGCTCTACTGGAGATCATTTTCATCATCATGCGAAGTTATGATTTTTCTCTTCTTAAAAACTCAAAAACAAAGAAACAAATAGGCCAACTTGCTCCATATCTCCCTATATTTCTCTGCTCCCTTTAGAACAAAGTTTACAGAAAGGGATGTCTTATACTTGCTGCTCTAATCCCTCTCTTTTAATTCTTTTTGAAATTCCTTTCAATCAGATTTCACAACCATCACACCACCATAACTACTGTTGAGGGCCACATGTGACCTCCGGTTACTGAGTCTTTAGTCCTCGTCTGACTTTTCCTATGAGTTACTCTTGGTAACTGTTTGTTCTACTTCATACGCCTTTTCACTTGGCTCCTAATACTCCTTATTCTCCTGGTTACTTATCTTTGTTACCTCCCTGACAACTTTTTCTCAGCCCTCTTTGCTGGTTTCCCCTATCGCTTAAACTCTAAATGTTCAAATGCCCAGGACCCAGAGTTTGGGTCTCTTTTCTTTCCTATCTTCATTCACTTCCTTGGTAATGAAAGCACCTTTGCAAAGATTATGAAAGTGAGAGAAGCCGAGCATGGCTGACTTCATCTTGCTTCTAGCCTCACAGCCAAACTATCCATAGAAGGAACTTACTTTGTAGTTAAACTTTGAAGCAAGGTGGTAAGAGTCCCTCCCTAAAACTAACCCCCTTCTCTCTCAGGGACTGCAACTGACTTGGTTAAGCTAATGGCAGACCACGAGACTTAGGATTATGGAAGTGGTATGAATTTTGCGAAGATGTAGGCATTGTTAAATGATAACCAGCCATTGTTCTCTAGCTTGCTTTTCTATAATTCCTTGCTGCTGGGGAGTTATGTGGCCAGAGGTCACAAGATTTGTGACCTCACCAATTGCTCCTAAAGATAATATCACCATTGTAGAACTTAAAATTAGTCTTTCGAAATGTTTTTCAGACGTTTGCATTCTGACAACTGATTGACTCCGCCTAGACTCATGACTCATAATTTAATCAGTCATGTGGCATCCCCCACCCCTGACCCAGAGGCTGACTTAGCACACAACCATTATTTTCCGCAGCCCTTTGATTTCATTCCTAACCAATCAACATCATCCATTCCCTAACCATTGCTTGCAAAATTATCCATAAACCCTGGCCTCTGAGTTCTCAGTGAGGCTGATTTCTATAATAAACTATTGTTATTCTGCCTGGTTAGCCCTTTGATCATTAAACTTTTTCTCTACTTCAATACCTCTGTCTCAGTGAATTTGTTTTGTCTGTGCAGTGGGCAAGAAGAACCTGCTGGGTAATAAAAGTGACCTCACAGAGCTTCATGGTTTTAACTTCTATCTATATGTTTACAATGCCCAGATTTTTTTTATCTCCAGTCTGGACATTTCTCAAATCTTGCCTATTCATCATCTGCACTTGGATATATCATAAACCTCTCAAAATTAAAATATTCAAAACAAAACTTCTTCTTTTTTTAATTTCAAATCTTCTCCTCTATTGCTACCTTCAACTAAAAAAACTGTGCCTCTGTGATCCCTCCAGGGTGGCGTGGAGGGCAAAACTTGGAATCTGGGATCCATCCTGCACTCCTCTTTCTTTCAACTCCCACATCCATCCTGTGAGCTCTACTTTTAAAATACACCCAAAATCTAAAAATGTCTCTTCACTATTATCTTGCCTGATCTTTTGACTGGATTACTTCAATATCCTCCTAATTGTTTTCCATTTTTCCTTCCTGTCCTATTATAATTTATTTTTAGCATGGTACCCAGTATAATCTTTTTAAAATCCTAGTTAGCTAAAGTCGCCCCTCTGCTCAAACTAGTGCTTGCCTTCTCTCTCAGAGTAAAAATGAAAGTCCCCACAATGAACACTAAAGGCTTTATTTCCCAATAGACTGTAAGGTTCCTGGGAGTTTTAATATAGTGATTACAATGGCATCTAGCACATTTTAGGTCATCAATAAATATTTGCTAAATCAATAAATTTAAAAATAGACTTCTCAAGAAGGGAGACAGAGTAATATTTTTTGTCAATAATATCTTAAATTTGCTCAGAAACTCCCAGTGAGTGTAAAGTACATATAGAACTTCCAACAAACCCTTTTCTATGCTGTCTTCTGCCCATCACCTTTTGCCCTCATCTCCTATTCCTCTTCCCTTCATTCATTCCACTCTGGGAACACTGTCCTTCTTACTGTTTATTCAACGTGTCAGGTGCATTCCTATCTTGGGGCTTTAGTACTTATTGTTCCCTTTGCCTGGAATCTCCTTACCTTAAATAACTGCATGGCTTGCTCCTTCACCTCTTTCGATCCTTGTTTAAATGAATCAGCAAATTCCTTCATGACCTTTCTTTTTTAAAAGAAAAAGTTAATTCTATACTCACACCAGCCTCTTTTTCCTTCTTTCCTAAAATTTTTACCTCCATACAACTTATCACTCTCTGGCACTCTATAATGCTACATTTTTATTTGATTAAATATAAACTCCTTGAAAGTTTTTTTCCTGTTTGCTGATGAATCTTCAACATTTCCATCAACGCTTGGCACAGAGGAGGCTCTCAGTACGTATGTATTGAATGAATGAATGAGGTAAGAAATAAATAAACTCTAGTATAACGGAAATGAAACCTCAGCTAGATACTGGACAGGAGTTTGCAAGGCAGACAACTGAGGTATCACAAATGACTTTTTCTTTGTATATGAATGCAGATTATTTCTCATGGTTGTTGAGAATTTGTAAGTCAGATGACTGAACTCTTATTGAGCATTATTGAGGAATCAAGGAGAAGAAAAAATGTTCCAAAAAGTATAGACATTTTAAAAAGTCATTCTGATTTTCAAAACAGGGTATAGATTCAGAAAACCTCAGATTGGTTCATTTGCTCCCAAACACAATTTTAGAATTGATCGTTACAGTCTGTTTCTGTCCACTAGAGAAAGTTTATCACCAATATCAAATATAAATATACTAGGTATAAGTTGTGTTGAACTAAATTAATTTCTTATTTGCCTTATTGAAAACTAGAATGCCAGAGAAACATGAGAGGCAAAGTATATTTGCCTTTTAGCAAGTCACTAATGAAAAACCTCCCATTATTTTCTCATGGATAAAAATGGGGGAAAAATAAGCTAGACTTGACATAATTAAATGGATTAATGACTTGTTTAACAATTAAAATGACTCCTACCATCATAGGCAAAAATTCCCCTCAAAAGTTTTAATGAATTCTCCATATTTTGATAAGCATTCTCCATTTTTTCATTTTCAAAGTAGGAATCAGTGGTACTCTGTGGACCTCCCCTTTTGTCCTACTCAACAAATAATTTACCAATGAGTTTATCAATGGTAAATTTTCAGAGGACATTTGGTTGGAAAGAATAGCACGCATATTGGATGACATAATCTGAATCCAATACAATCTAGATTGGTTTGGAAGACAAGTTGCCTTTAACAAGCCTGAGTATGCAGGATCCTGCCAAGTTTCAACAGCTGCCTACACCCATGTTGGATGGCAAAGACATAGCTTAGTGGGAGCCCATGTGGAAAACATTAGATGTTTCATTAGGAAAGGTGGAGGTAAAGTTGCTACAAAAAGTAGACCCCACAGATGGCAGATCAGACCACTGTGATGGATGTATTCCATGTGTCATGGCTCGGCTACCCACTAGGATATTATCTTTGCTTGTATGGAAAAAGGACTCAATTTTATGTCAGTGTCCTAGGGTGTAGGAATAAGAATGTCTAGAAAAAGGGACATTCTTTTTTCATTTTAAAAATTATTTTTAATTTTACTATATAGTAAAATTCATTTTTTTGGAGTGTACAGTACTATGAGCTTTCAACACATGCATAAATTTTAGTTAGGACAACTCTTGGTTATCTGGCCAGAGAACACAAGCTTCTCTTGGAGCTTTCTCTTTGCAGTTCCATTTTTGAGCTGCCTTAGAGCCCAGCCAACACAAAACAGAGGCACCAACAAGTCGGCAACAACAACAGCAATACTGCTGGGTGGCGTTTAAGTCCTGGGCTTCCTATCCAGTCCTTCTGTGCTTACGTACTTTTCAGAGTTCTCGGATATTTGTTTTATGCATTTTGTCCATGCTTTTTATTTGTAATAAGTGGAGGAATATGAGCTGTGGGGTGTGCTTACTCCATCTGAACTAGAATTAAACCTCATGATTTCCTCTTAAATGCATGGAGTGACACTCTTCAATTCAACTCACTTCTACTAGTGAGATCTTATTAACAGGGTCACACCTAACAGCAAGAGAGGCTGGAAAATGCATCTTCCAGCTGAAGATGATGGTACAAACTAAAATTCTTTTACTAGAAATGAAGGAAGAACAGATTTTGGAAAATTCTGGCAGTCTGACACAGGGGTATAAGTGAGGAATATATTTAATTTGACTTGAAATAATATGATGGCTAATAATATCTTGTGCTACATGTTTAAGAGTCTAAAGCAGCAGAAAAGAATGAACTCTTCCTCCTTTCATTTCATGTTAGACTCCAACATAATAGATGTTATAGACCAAAATAAGGATTACACAAATTACTATATGTAGAACTGCAAAAGAGATAACTACAAACTAGATCAGAATGCAGACAGTGGGAGTATTTGGGCAGAAAATTTCCTTTGGCAAAATCTATAACCTTCATTTTCAGCCTACTGAGCAGAGCTTCCATGAAGCCATTTGGAGAGCTTCAGTGTGTATTCATTACAACTATGAGTCAGGAAAGTGGATGTCTGACTAATACCTGGGGCTAGAGGTGGCTGCATAAGACCATTTGAAACACCCAAAATTTATTAAGACAGTGGTGAAACGTACAGAGGAGAGAGAGTTGATGCAAGATTACCTTTAATCTGTCTTCTACCTAGAAGACAGAAAGGGTCTTAGCTCAGGAACATGGCGAATGCTGAATTCTAAGGGCTGTCAAAGGGTCTCAAGCAACAATAGTCAAGACAACAAACTGAAGGAGAGAGGTGGGAGAGTCAAAAGATTTTCAGAAAAGAAGTTTCCAGGGATGAAATTCTCAACTAAAGCACACAAATGTACCCACATAAGAAAAAAAAAAGAGCATTAAACATCTACCAAATACAGAGGAATAAAGAGACTTTTTCTTTCCTCTTACCCATTACAACTCTGAAAAGGTCAAAAATTGGTTAGCAAGCAAAGAAATGGATAAGTAGACAATCACCACCATCACCACCACCACCACCACCACCACCACCTCCACCACCTTCACCTCCACCACCACCACCTTCCACACACATGCAACCACAATCCTTTTCCTACTGCAGCTTTCGAGCTGAGGAAGTGCAGAAGACACAATGTTATACCAGACTGACAGTTTTAATTAATAACTCAGATGAAACATTTTAATTGCTGAATCAAACTATATTTATGACTAAAATTGATCTTAGGAATATCTATTATCTAAGAGCAAGAAAAGTATCATGGTTTTTTTTCTTTTTATTATAGAGAGAGAGAGAGAGAGTTTACCCTCTGTGACCACATTTTAAAGGGAATATAGGAGACAAAATAGTGTTGCATTTTAATTGTGCCACAAATTGTACTTCAACAATATACCAATGACAAGTATGCAGTATTTCAGAGGAAAAAGAGAAAATGTGCTCTTATATCATCATATAAGAATTTTAACAATTTGTGGGCATTGTACATTAAGAGGAATATAGAAAGATTCATTTTCATCAACAGGACCATAAAGGGATTCAGAAAAGTTATGTTACTATTTTCCCAAGCTGAAGGACTATCATGGGGTAGAAAGATTAACCTTGCTCAGTAGTCTCACAGATCAAATAGGTGGGAACTTCAGAGCATCCTATATTTAATATAAGGAAGACTTCTTTAGTTATCTTGGGTCCCCAAAGATAGAATAGGCTGCCTTGAAAGGTGGTGAACTCTGCATCATTGGAGATGTTCACGTCTCACTGGATGATGGGTTAAGGTTGTTTACAGATGAGATCCAAACACTAGGAGGAAGGTTGAGTCGGTGATCTTTAAGGTCCTTTCCAACTTTAAGATCATAGTTTTCTGTAATCTCTTTGTCCAACTGTGCTTATACTTTTTAGAAACTGTAATATTAAGTTTCAAACCCTCTGAGTTAAATTTAAAAGTACATATAATCTCTTATGTAACAAGAATTGACTCTCTCTGATCATTTCTGTCTATTTGAGTCTCATAGGAAGCTAGCCAACTGGAAAGAAATGCCAGCAGGTTTTAAATAACATGAAACCCATAACTAAAATATCCCTTGAATAATGACAGTATGGCTAGATCTAAATGATAATTACATTTATGGTTTGTTTTGTACCATAAACAAGAAACTCCCCAGCTTCCCTCCACTTCCTTTGCTCCTCTGTCAGTCACCCTCTCCCAGTCATTCACTAGCTCTTTGCAACTCAACCCACAGAAAGAAAAATAAATCTTTGTTCAATGTGTCCAGGCCATTGTCTGGGTATATCTCTCTGGAATACAGCAGAGGAAACACAGCTGCTCCTGGCTAAAGATGCTACATGGGGTTTCATGTGCTCACTTGTTCTTTTTAAAAGTTGTTTATGCCAATGGCTCTTACATTTTTCTCAGATTCCACAATAGCAGGCAGCACATGGTGGGTGCTCAATGAATAGAGAAACAGTGATTGCCTCTTCTTTTCATCTCTCACTTTGGGGAGTGACGGAGAGAGAACCAGATTGGTTTCACAAAGATCACACAGATTTTAAGAGTGCTGGGCATTGCTTTCATCTTCAAATATTTACTGACCATATGGATTATAAAGACAAACCACACAAGACCCCTGCCATTAGCCTGTCAGTAATCTAGTTAGGGAGATAAAATATGGACTAATCGCCATAATTCTAAAAAAAAATGAGTGTGATAAATGCTGTGGGTAGAAGATTAGGACCTCAACATTAGAGGGACATTAAAGATCAGTGAGGTCATACTCTTTGGGGCTTTTTTTTTTTTGACATGGAGTTTCGCTTTAATTGCCCAGGCTGGAGTACAGTGGCATCTCAGCTCATGGTAACCTCCATCTCCTGGGTTCAAGCAAATCTCCTGCCTCAGCCTCCTAGGTAGCTGGGATTACAGGTGTCCACCACCATGCCTGGCTATTTTTTTTTTTTTTTTTTATTGCTAGTAGAGACAGGGTTTGGCCATGTTGGCCAGGCTGCTCTTGAACTCTTGACCCCAGGTGATTCGCCCACCTTGGCCTCCCAAAATACTCTTCTTTTCATAGTTAGGTAAACTGAGGCCTCTTCAAGTCTGCTGCCCTCTTGAGTACTTCCATCTCCCCATTACTTGATGTTCCATCCCTCAGCATGACTGACATTGTTGCTGGCCTTCCCAGCAGCCGTTGGTTTCTGCTTGCTGACATGATTTTGTTTGTGTAGCAATGTACCCAGCCCAAGGGATGAATCATGATTGGTTTAAGCCATGATGATCCCATTTCTCTTTGTCAATGATTGATATAGAGATGAGAGTATGAAATGAGGTTTTCTTTTTTTTAAACTTTTGTTTCAGGCTCAGAGGTACATGCACAGGTTTGCTACATGGGGAAATTGCATGTCACTGGGGTTTGCTGTACAGGTTATTTCATCATCTAGGTAGT
This sequence comes from Callithrix jacchus, assembly GCF_049354715.1. Lineage (NCBI taxonomy): Eukaryota > Metazoa > Chordata > Mammalia > Primates > Cebidae > Callithrix > Callithrix jacchus. The sequence continues at coordinate 101,012,303 of NC_133510.1, read as the reverse complement.
GAGCATAGCACCTGATAAATAGGTTTTTCATCCTTACCCTCCTCTCGCCGTCTTACTCTCAAGTAGGTCCCATTGTCTGTTGTTCCCTTCTTTGTGTCCATGTGCACTTAAAGTTTAGCTGCCACTTATAAGTGAGAGCATGCAGTATTCGGTTTTCTGTTTCTGCATTAGTTCACTTAGGATAAAGGCCTCCAGCTCCATTCATGCTGCTGTGAAGGACATGATGTCATTCTTTTTACGGCTGCATAGTATTCCATTGTTTATATATATCATGTTTTCTTTATCCAGTCTACTATTGATGGGCATTTAGGTCGATTCCATGTCTTTGCTGTTGTGACTAGTGCTGTGATAAACATGAGTGCACGTATTTATGGTAGAATGATTTCTATTCCTTTGGGTGTAAGCCAGTGGGATTGCTGGGTCAAATGGTAATTCTGTTTTAAGTTCTTTGAGAAATCACCAAACTGCTTTCCACAATGGCTGAACTAATTTACATTCCCACCAGTGGTATATAAGTGTTCCCTTTTCTCTATAACCTTCTCAGCATCTGCTATTTTTTGACTTTTTAGTAATAGCCATTCTAACTGGTGTGAGATAGTATCTCAGATAATGAGATCTAAGGAAGTCAGCTTAAGGCTTCTGGGAAAGTTTTCATTCCTGATTTAAAAAAATAGGTAAATGAGAAAGCTTTATTGTTTTTTTTCACTTCATTTCAAAGGTACATGCTGATGTCTGAGGATGCGAAACTTGGATCTGGGACAGACATATTTGTGCCATGAGGGAAGATATTGCTGACCATGGTAAATGACAGCTTGGCAGAATCAGAGGAATCCAGGACAAACCTCTGTCTAGATTTTTTGCTAGTTAATGATAAATGTTCTTTAGGTTTAATTCTATGTGTGTTTTCTTTTATTTGCAACCGGGAACATTGCTTACTCTCATCTTCTGTAACTCTTCCTCTTACTGCTGTCTTCCCTTGTAATTCATTTTACCGGAACTTCTGGAATCTGGGTTCCATTGTAAACAATTCTGATGCCATCACACACAAAAAAACCCTCTCATCTCTTTGCCCAACCTACACCCTGGCTCTCCTTAGAGGGCACCGATTCTTTTGTAGTCCTTTCAGAAAATCATGTCGTTCTCCACTCTTCAAATGTCACAGGTATCAGAGGTAAAGATGTTATCCTAGATGCCTAATGCTTGGGTAGATCATTAATTCTCTACTATTATGCGAAAAAAATCCCTCCTCCTTTGAGAAGGCAGGAGGAAACAGATTGTGATTATACCTGATTATGCCTAATAATAACTACCATCTGGCTAAGACATCCTCTACCCCTGAATGTTGTTGCCACGTTCCCCACCCTCCTGAGTAACTCCTTCACATCTTTTTTCTCCTTCATGTCTCCAGCACCTGGTTTGCAAGCTTTTTTTCCTCCAAATACTGCCATTACCATGGGTGACTTTGGCATTAATATAGATGATCTTTCCAATATTTGGGTTCCAGCAGTAAGTGTTCAGCCTCTCACTGAAATAGTCCTTTCATTATGTGCAATACTAATACGGTAATTTAAAACATGTCAGCAAATTCTTGGACACCTCACCAATCAAGAAGACAGATTTATATCTCCATCTTTGCACTGGACTGGCCTGAGTGACTCCCTATTAATCATTACAATGTAGTGGAAGTCATGCTCTGTGACATCTGAGGCTAGGTTAGAAAAACTATGCAGCTTCTGCCTGGTTCTCCTTGGGGTGTTCATTTTAGGGGAGGCTACTCTCCATGCAAGAAGCCCAGTTACTCTCAGACAGCCATATTGAGAAGGCTATGAGTGGGTGCTACAGTTCACAGTCCCAGTTAAACCCCAGTTGACAGCATCATCAGTGGACAGCCTTGCTAGGAAACCATTCTGGACATTTAGTTGCACTTCCAGATGATTCTATCCCCAGTCATTGAGTCTCCCACAGCTTTTAAGTCTTTTCAGCTGAGGCCTTAAATATCATGGAGCAGAGAAAAACCTTACCTACTGTGCTCTGTCTGAAATTCTGGCACAGAATTTGTGAATGTAATAAGATGGTTGTTTGGAGTTATTAAGTCTTGAGATAATTTGTCATGCAGTGACAACCATCAGAACCATTGTCATTGGGCCAAACACAGTGGCTCATGTCTGTAACCCCACCACTTTGAGAGGCCGAGGTGGGCAGATCACACGAGGTCAGGAGTTCAAGAGCAGCCTGCCCAATGTGGCAAAATCCTGTATCTATTAAAAATACAAAAATTAGCCAGGTGTGGTGGTGGACATCTGTAAGCCCCATTACTCAGGAGGCTGAGGCATGACAGTGGCTTCAGCCTGGGAAGTGGAGGTTTCAGTGAGCCAAGATTGTGCCACTGCACTCCTACCTGGGTGACAGAGCAAAACTCTAAAAAAAAAAAATCATTGAACTTCTCAGGAGAGTCTCTCCCAAAGCAGGGAGGCAAGACATAACAGAACAGATTGTGATTATATGTGATAATGTGTAATTAAAAAGGACCAATTTTTGAACACTACCAATGTGCTAGACACTGCGCTTAGGTTAAGAATGTGGACTGATGTCAAACCAATGTGGGTTCAAATTGCTGTCCTGATACTTGTTGAGTGCCAGTAGCACTCAATTATATACTGTATCTTATTTAATCTTCAAGACTATTCTGAGGTGGGTGATATTTTTCCCATTTTACAGATGAAGAAACTGAGGCTCAGAAATGTAAATAGGCTTTTTGCTCAGTTGAGTGATTTTGAGCAAAAAGCTGGTTTATATTTCTGAGCCTCAGTTACCCCAATGAGTAGCTGTTATTTTGATAACCCAAGAATAATATGGTGTGTAAAGGAAGAAGGGAAATGAAATCATAATGAAAGGAGGAAGTAAAGTATAGAACCTTAAATATTGAGCAAAGGAATTTAAAATGTGGGGAAACTATAAGTTTTTTTTAAATTTCAAATAAGTAGGTTCTTGTTTATCAATTTAATTTTCTAATTATGTATGAGAGTGGCATTAGCCTTCTAAAATTATGTTTCAGACACACTATGATATTTATTAACTTCATTTATAAATATTTAGTTTAGAAATATTTCAAGTATAAAGCAGAGTACAGAAAAAATAATATAGTTGCCACTGAGAACCATTTCCCCTTCCCCATGCTAATATTTAGCCACCTTTATATTTTAGAATATAACTTGGTAGAATGGTGCAGAATGAACTGAAAGGTAGAATCCCAAAACAGCAAGGCCAGTTGGGGTATTTTAATTCTAGCGTTACTGGGAAGTAATGTGGCAATGATTCAAAAATGGGTGGGAGACCTGCTGGGAAGGTGTGGGTGTGGCTTTGATACTCTGAGAGTCCTAGGGTCAAATTCCCCTTCCCAGCCCTTAACTTCATATCATTAATCATTTCTCCTTTTGCTTGGGAAGAAAATAAATAAAATTGACAAAGTGTGACTACTGAGCAAGCTACACTAAGATGTGTGAGCAATTTTGTCAGAAATATAAATTCTGCATATTGCAGTAAAGGAAACATGGAATGTTTGCCAAGTTCTTGTGAGAAATCTGTCTAAAAATTGTGCCAGCTTGCTAAATATAGAGTTGCTACAAAGAACAGAGCCAGCCCGCCCATTACACCCACCTCAAGTGAGATAACGGAGTTATGTTTTGCTGGATCTGACCCCATTAACTGCCTCTACCCCAAGTGAGTTAGGAGTGGAGTTAGGGCATCTTTCTTCCTTGAGCCACAGTCTCCCAGTGTCTGTCGCTGCCCCTCTCCATGAAAGGTGGCAGGAAGCATCCATAGGTCCTCACATATCTGAGAAAAGAAGAAACCTCAAAGTCACATGGCTAAAACCAGGTCAGGCACTATCTGCATATTAATATTTTACCAATTAAATAGTTAAGAAAGAGTAGTAGACAAACTGTTTGAATGCTCTCATAGTGTTTCAAGATTTCTGTCTCATCGCTTCCTTTTAAAAAATAAAAATTGGATCTGCCTCCAAGGAAGGACTCATGCCTAATATTAGAATGCACCTGAAAATGTTGGTGACTAACTGAATACAAAGGAGTCAAAATGGTTCCTGAAGCCTATTAACAGGAAGAAGCGGTTGAGCTGGGTAAAAGAGCCATGTGTAGTTTGGATATCATGGAGATAAGCAAGTGAATCCCTGCTTGGGAAGGCAATTTGAGTCCTTGTGCAGGTGGAAGAAGGGGTTGGAAAACCACTGGAGTAAATTGTGTCCCCGCCAAGACATGTTCAAGTGCTAACCACTGATATCTGTGAGGGTGTCCTTATTTGGAAATATGGTCTTTGCAGATGTAATTGAGGATCTCGAGATAAGATGATTGTGAATGTAGGTGGACCCTAAGTCCAAGACTGGTGTCCTAATAGAAAGGAGAGGGATATTTGAGACATAAAAACACAGAGACACAGAGAAGTAGGTGATGTGAAGACACAGGCAGAGATTGCAGTGAAGTATGTACAAGTCAATGAATGCTAAGATTTACTGGAACCATCAGAAGCTAGGAGCCAGGCACGAATAGCTTCTCCTTCAGAATATCCAGAAGGAACCAATCCTGATGATTTGACTTTGGGACTCTGGCCTCTGGCCTCTGCAAATATTAGAGGATGCACTTCTGTTGTGTGCAACCTAGTCTGTGGTAATTTGATATGGCAGCCTCACTTTAAACTAGTACAACCCCCCTCCCACCACACACACACACACACACACACACACACACACACACACACACACACGAGACCCAGGACTAGGAGAGGGAACTTTAGTAGGTCTAGAATATGGCAGTATGAGCCTCCACATGTAGATAAACTAATTTACACTAGTTATGGTTAAATAAAATTAAAAATTCAGTTCCTCAGTTGCGCTAGCCACAATACTAGTGGTCACAGCCACCATGTGGTCCACAGTTACCACATGGGACAGTGCAGATAGAGAACATTCCCATCACTGCAGAAAGTTCCTTTGGATTGTGCTGCTGTAGACAGTAATTGCTGTAAAACCCACAAATCAAGGTTCCATCTTTATGGGCATGCAGCACGCTTGGGGAGCATTGGCTCAAATCTGTCTTTTCACTCACACCTGCACCAGAAGATAGCAGTTATCGCTGGTAGTCACTTTTGATTATGAAGGAACAGCAGCAGCTAGATGTAAATATAGTGCAAGCACCTGTCTCAGGTTTCCTCCCACATACCGCCTTCCAAACCAACAAACATAGTAAATGGTGGTATTAGCAGATAGTTTTCTCCCATGCCAACATCCCGAATCATTAGGACAGAAACTATCAAATATGTTGCTGTTATCTATGAATGCGAGGTGAGTCATACTCAGGTAAATATATTTACTCAGTGCCCTTCCTTGTATAATTTTATTTAGTTAAAAATTTTTAGAGGGAGTAAAACCCCCATGTTATGCAATGTACCCTCTGGTAGGCTTCTTGGTTATTGAGAACAGTGGGAGCTCCTTGACTGGAAAACTAAGGAAAGATTTTTAACAGGGGAGTGATGTGATATACACAGGTGTGATATGTTTTCCCCAGAAGGTGAATTTGGCTTGATGTTAGGATGGTTTGAAGGGGTAGAGACTGGCGGCTGGGTGGTCTTGATGGAAACAGGAAAGAAATTATGCTCTGAATTGCAAAAGCTGTCGTCACTAAGATCCACCTGTTCAGAGCTATCTTTAGCTGCATTTGGGAACAATTTATCTACATAACCTTTTTCTCCCTTACTTCTCTTCCCTCCAGGCACATATGAGGAGGAATTTGCAACATTAAGATGGGAAACCGCATTACAGGATTGTGTGTATGCATGTGTGAGTGTGAGAGAGAGAGTGAGGGAGAGTGTGTGTGTGTGTGAGAGAGAGAATGTGTGTGTGTGAGAGTGAGTGTGTGTGTGTGTGTGAGAGAGAGAGAGAAAGAGAAACAGAGGAAGCTAATTGCTTAAGAAGAGAGAGAGAGAGAGAGAGAGAGAGAGAGAGAGAGAACAATGGAATATATATAAGTGTGGTAGAGCATTTCTTTGGTTACGGATATTATGAATAGACCCCAAGTGTATCATCTCTTTAATCCCAAATACTTCTTGTAGAACAACTAGATGTCTCCCTAAGAATGTCATGTACAACTGTGCCTTCATCTTTTGTCCATACTATTTACTCTGCTTAGAATGCTATGTCTTATCTTCTCCCTGTGGCAGTTCCACATTTACAAATCCAGCACACAGTTCACCGCCTGTAGAAAGCTTTCTTCCATCGTCCTCCTCTCCTTTCAGAACATAGTACTTCCTCCTCTGGTTTTCCCTCACTACTGTCAATCATGCTCATTAACCATGCAGAATTTGAGCTAGTTGCATTGTTATCATTTTCTTTATTTTTCATCTGCAGAATTTATTTCTGCACTGTCCTCAGGGGACACTCAAATAAAGCAGGCTGAATGGAGGTGTCAGCTGAGCAAGGTTGACTTAGAAAACGAATGGGAAGTTGGTGCCCAAAGTGACTCTCTCAGTGATTGTCTAAATTTGGTTTATGACTTAGAGGTGGCATGTCATTGTACATCCAAACAAATGACTCATTGTAAGTAAGAGATCCCTTCATTCCCCTCACCCCTCAACATACATTGCCTCAGTTATCCCATCTGCCCATCTCTATTGCAGTCTTAGTCAATGGAACCCCACTCTGCTTAATTTCAAGCCAGAAATCTGGTATCATCCTTAATTTTACTCTTCTCTCTTTATGTTTTCTCCTCTCATATTCAATCCATCAGCATAAATAATCAACATTGTCCTCAGATAATCTCTCCTTCTCACCCTATCCACAACCAGACCTTGGCCACCCACCAGTATCTTTTACATGGGTTACAGCTACAGCCTCTTAACTGGCCTTCCATGTCTGCTCTCGACTGCATGACCAGACTGATAGTTTAGAAACATGGTTGGGACTGGGTGTGGTGGCTCACACCTGTAATCTCAGCATTTTGGGAGGCTGAGGCAGGAGGATTGCTTGAGGCTAGGTGTTGGAGACAAGCCTGGACAATATAGTAAAATCCCAGCTCTATATAAAAACAAAAATTAAAAATTAGCCAGGCATGGTGATGTATGCCTGTAGTTCTAGCTACTCAGGAGGCTAAGGTAGGAGGATCACTTGAGTCAGGATTTTGAGGTAACAAGAGCTATGATTGTGCCACCATACTCCAGGCTGGACAACAGACCAAGACCTTGTCTATAATATATAATAATAATAATAATAATAATAGAAGCCTATTTAGAACATTTCACTTCTCTGATGAAACATTTTAACAGCTTCCCACCATCCTTTGAACAAAATTGAAATGCCTGATCACACCTCTGAGACCCTGTGCTAGCCTGACTGCTTCCTGGCTCATCCTGTTGGTCTTCTCTCTCCCTCATTCACCAGGCTCCTCAGAACCAAGTTTCTTGCTTTATTTCAGAGCTTTGCACAGATTCCTTTGGTTGGAACAATCTTCCCTCTGCTCTTGAAGGATTGGTTACTTCTCAAATGTAGGTAGGGCTCAGTTTCTATGCAACTTTTTCAGAGAGGCCTTATCTGACCCTCACTAAGGAAGGTTCTCTTTCCACAACTTATTATTTTTTTTCCTACTCACAGCATTTGTCACGAGTTCAGTTGTTGGTAAGTTTGGCTATTTTCTACTCTCTACGTGGACCCTCAGTTCCACAAGGCAGAGACTACAGCAAGCATGTGCATTCAGTCGCTAGCCCAGTGCCTGGTACAAAGTATGTGCTCTATAAAATATGTATTGAATGAATGGATGAATGAGTGAATATTTGGACTCTTCTTACCATTCATTAGTGATCATAATCTTTCTCATGCTTTAATACTTTCCTCAAATGTCACCTCTGCATAAAGTCTCCAATTCCCCTATTCAAAATGAAGGTTTGCTTTGCGCTTCTGTGTTGTTTGTTTAAGGCTTTGATGTTGAGAAGCAATATATGAAGTAGTTGAGAGGGCAGGCTTAAGAGTAAGCAAGACTTGGGTTGAATCTTTGTCTAGCATTTGTCACCTTTGTGATCTACTTGAGAAAGTAATTTAAACTCTCTGAGTTTTGCTTCTGTTGTGCCAGGAAAAATACTTTCTGCTTTATTTGTATAAGCTGCTTGGTACATGGAAGGAGACTTATTGATGGTTGATAGCTACTATTACATTGGTTCATAATTTTCTATGTATCTTTACGTAAACTTTTTGAAAGCAATAAAAATGAGCATCGAGCATTAAATGGCATTATTGAAGGTATTTGGTGTCTGTGGATCAGGTGAAAAGCAGCTTGACATTAAAGAGTATCCCAGGTTCTAGAGTCATATAAATTTTGTGTCAATCCCTAGCTTTACTATTAATTGGCTCTGACCTTATATAAATTTATTATCTTTTGGAAGTTTAATTTTCTTAAATAATTGGAGTGGTGCTAACTATCCTAACAGGGGTGTTGCAAAGATTAAATGTAACATAAACAAAAGTTAGGGAACAATGTCTAATCATAGCTGCATAAAGTAGCTTTAACACTTAATCTATTTCACTCAACCATGACAGAAACTTGGGCAAACTAAACATGATCAAATCTGACATGCCTAATGATGCTGGTAGAACTCCTGTCAATATCTTAAAGCAGCCAATTTTACCAAAACCTGACAAAAAAGAATTTTCTCAGATTGATGAATCCAGTGTAAAGGTCTGGCGCTTCTCCAGTGTCTACCCACCTGTTCTAGGTAGTTGCCTCTGTCACCCTTGCAATGACATAGGTTCAAGGTGAACTCTGGCTGGGACTGAATTAACACAAAATGGGGGTGCTGCAATGGTTCCTAATCAGCTGGTCAAATTGTCTTCTTGGAGAGATGTCTGAGAAAGCTGAAGGCATATAGAACACAAAGCTTTCTTTAAATGAGAACAATAAAAACCTAACTCCTCTAGGGAATGTGTATTCAAACATTCCTAGTGTTCAATTAAGGAATGAAACATATGCATAAAAATATTAAAACACACTTTTCGCCTATTTTCAAAGAAGAACTTTGACTGGCTTGAAGAGTATCCCTCCATAAGTCATGTCTACCCAGAATCTGTGAATATAATCTTATTTGGAACCTTGTTTGGAATCTTATTTGGACCCTAGTCTTTGCAGACATAATCAAGTTATGATCAGACCATACCAGATGAAGGTGGTTCCTAAGTCCAGTATATGGTTCTTTGTAAGAAAAGAAAAATTTGAAAACAGGCACACAGATGTAATAGGAAGATGATCATGTAGAGATGAAGGCAGAGGTCAGAGTAGTGTTGCCACAAGACAGTGCCAAGCATTTCCAGAAACCACCAGAAGCTAGAGGAGGATTCTTCCCTAGAGCCTTCAGTGGGAACATGGCCCTGTTGGCACTTGGATTTCAGATGTCTGTCCTCAAGAACTGTGAGAGATAATGAGATACCATCCTACTCCTGCAAGAAAGGCCATAATTAAAAAGTCAAAAAATGATAAATGTTGGTGTGGATGTGGTAAAAAGGAAATACTTTTACCCTCCTGGTGGGACTGTAAACTAGCACAACCACTAGGAAAACAGTATGAAGATTCCTTAGAAATGTAAAAGTAGAATGACCATTCAATCCAGCAATAGCACTACTGGGTAACTACCCAAAAATAAACCATTATGTGAAAAAGACATATACACATGCATGTTTATAGCAGCACAATTCACAATTGCAAACATATGGAACCAATCTAAATGTCCATCAACCAATGAGCGGATAAAGAAAATGTGGTATATAAGTGAGAACATACAATGTTCAGTTTTTCATTTCTGAATTACCTCACTTAGGATAATGGCCGCCAGCTCCATCCAACTTGCTGCAAAGTCCATTATTTTATTCTGTTTTATGGCTGAGTAGTATTCCATGGTGCATATATACCACATTTTATAAGTATTTTATACTTTTTAATATATTTGACAAGGGTGCAAAGAATACACATTGGGGAATAGCTGTAACCCATGTAAAAGAAACTGGATATCCACATGCATGATGAATTTTGACCCTCATCTTAAACCATACCAAAAAGCAACTCAAAATGGGTTTTGTACTTAAATGTAAGACCTGAAAATGTAAAACTCCTATAAGAAAACTTTAGGGAAAGTTTCATGGCATTGTTCTTGTGCAATGATTTCATAGATATGACATCAAAAGCACTAGCAACAAAAGCAAAAAATGAACAAGTAGGACCATATCAACCAAAAGGCTTCTGCACAGCAAAGGAAACACTTGACAGAGTGAAAAGACAAACTGTGGAATGGAAGAAAATAGTTGCAAACCATATACTTGTTAAGGAATTAATATCTAAATATATAAGGAACTCAAACAACACAATGAGAAGAAAACAAATAACCAAATTAAAAAATGGAAAAAGAACCTGAACAGACATTTGTATACAAAGAAGACATAGAAATGGCCAAGAAGTACATGAAAAAGTGCTTTATAAATGTGAAAAGGTACATCAGGGAAATGCAACTCAAAACCACAATGAGATATTACCTCATACCAGTGAGAATGCCTATTGTCAAAAAGAAAAAAAAAGGTAGTAAGTATTGGCAAGAAAGTGGAGGTACTGGAATTCTTGTACATTGTTGGTTGGAATGTAAAATTGTGCAACCACTATAGAAAACAGTAAGAGGGCCCTTTAAAGTCAAAATAGGGCTGGGTGCGGTGACTCAGGCTTGTAATCCCAGCACTTTGGGAGGCCAAGACAGGTGGTTCACAAGGTCAGGAGTTCAAGACCAGCCTGGCCAGCATGGTGAAATCTTGTCTCTACTAAAAATACAAAAAAATTAACCAGGCATGGTGGCACATGCCTGTAGTACCAGCTACTTGGGAGGCTGAGGCAGGGGAATCATTTGAACCCAGGAGGTGGAGGTTGCAGTGAACTGAGATTGCAACACTGCACTCGTGGCAGAGCAAGACTCTGTTTCAAAAAGAAAAAAAAGTCAAAATAGAACTGTCATAAGATCTACCAGTTGCATGCTAGGTATAGAGCCACAATAATTGAAATCAAGATTTCAAAGAGATCGCTACACTTTCATGTTCATTACAGCGTTATTCACAAGATATGAAAACCACCTAAATGTCTATTTACAGACAAGTGGATAAAGAAAGCAGCGTATACTACACTGAAATATGACTTAGCCTTAAAAGATAAGGAAATCCTACCATTTGTGACAGCATGAATAATCCTTGAGGACATTATGCTAAGTGAGGTAAGTCAGTCACAGAAGGACAAATAATGACATGGTTCCACTTATATGAGGTATCTAAGATAGTCAAACTTACAGATGCAAAAAATAGAATGGTGCTTATCAGGGGAAGGGGACAAGGGGAAGTGAGGAGTTTTTCAATGGGTACAAAGATATAGTGACAAGATGAATATGTTCTGGAGATCCGCTGTGCAACATAGTGCCTATAGTTAACAATAAAATGCCATTATGCATTAAAGAATTTGTTAAGCGTTCCTACCATGCCCCCCCATAAGCTAAGGAGCATAAGGAAACTTTTAAATTATGATAATATGCAATTTGTAATATAATCATGCTGGTCATAATTATAAACTTTTTATAAATTATAAACTTTTTATAAGTATAAACTTTTTATAATTATAAGCTTTTTATAATTATGACCAGCATGATTATATTACAGATTGGTTATTACACAACTAAACAATTGCATTTTGGCCACAAATAGAACTCCATGTATACAACTTGTGGAGGTGATGGATATGTTTATTACCTTGATTGTTGTGATGATGTCCTGGGTGTGTGCATATGTCCGAACTCATCAAGTTATATATATTAAATATGTGCATTTTTAAAGTCAATTATACATCAATATAGCTGTAAAAATGTTGGTGAATAAAAGAAATATTAATGTCAGAAAAAGAAAAACAGTACTCACAGGACATCTCTTGTGCCCCACTTCATGTCATCTTGGCCCACCATTTTACTCTAGGTATAGCTGATGGCAGTTCCCCACAGCTGTCCCTTGCACACCTGACTTTCTTTCCTGTGACTTCTCTGCTGCAGCCTCATAGGGTACCCGCAGGACTCCTTCCTCTCACTCATTGCAATTGTGTAAATGTTATGACCTTAACAGTCTATGGGGAAAATCTTGAGCAAGAATGGCAGGATACAAGGGAAAAGTACTCTCCTCCTCAGAGGCTCAGACCTATAATTCTGGAGCTGCCCTCATGAGTTAGAACTCCAGTTGCCTACAGAGTGAATCAACCATTGAGCATACCCTTGGCCTGGCTTTCCATTCTTCCCTGTTTCACTATTCCCAGTCCCCACTCTTTTCCCTTTTGATGATTGTTCCCTAAAATAAATAACCTGCATGCAAGCACTTTGTCTGCTTTTTGCGGAACTTACACCAAGACACCATGACAAACATGGTATTGACCTCATAGGTTTGTTTTGAAGATAAATATTTAAATGTGTATAAAGTGCTTGCTTAGTGTAGCGCCTAACACATAGGAAGCATCCAATAAACATTAGCCATTTTCTCTATCTGAGATGGAATGTTCTGGAAGAAGAATTTGAAATGTGCTATCATCAATCTCTCTTCCTAAGTGTTGAGTGGATGCATAACAGTAAAAGTCATTTGTGGGTTTTCAGCTTCAGCTCCCATCTTCATTAACACAAGTGGGGCTGTAATGGTAGAAACAAGATATCAAATTTTACTCCCCCTTAAGACACCCACTCTAAGCCCTGAACCCTAGAACTAAAAGCAAAATAAAACGATTTACCAGCCAGAGGGAAAGGAGAATAATAGCATGTGGCTTGTAAACTTAACAAATGTAATCACAGTAATTGAGCAGCCCAGGAAATAATTTGACCAGCATAATTATATTACAAATTGCATATTGCACAATTAAACAATTGGATTTTGGCCACAAATGGAACTCCAAGTATACAATTTGTGGTGAAGTGGAGAGGTAATTTAAACTAAGAAAAGAAAAGCAAAGGCCCAGAAATACATTTACATTTATATCCATATTGAAGGGCATAAACAAAGTAATAAGTAAAAAGGTCAGTATTTTCAAGAGAAAATAATACAACTGAGTTGAATGAATCTTGCCAAATACTTTGTGGATGTTTTACCACTGTTTGACTTTCCAATGTGTATAAAACATTTCCAAAAGGCTCATTCCTTATTAAGTAAAAACTTCTGTATTAGGAGTTCTTGTTTTGGGCTCTTCAATTGGATTAACAAAGTCCTGAAGTTGGTGGAAAATTCCAAAATCCAATAGTCAAAAACATGTTGGAGGAGGCATATCTTATTTTTTTCTTGCTGAATACATGTATTCTTGAAATATGTACAAGAAAAATAAATTGCTTTTCTCATTCTGCTCCGCAAAATTCCTGGGAATTTGGGCATTTGGTCTGACACTGATCAAATATTTACTATGTGCATCTACATTCTGGGTTTCGTTCCAGCAGGTACAGTGGAAAACTTAATAGACATCGTCCTGTTATGAAAAGCAGAGTAACCTTCCAATGTGGATATAAATTTAAATGTATTTCTGGGCCTTCGCTTTACTTTTCTTATTTCAAATTACCTCTCCACTTCGCCACAAATTGTATACTTGGAGTTCCATTTGTGGCCAAAATAAGAGAAAACAGACATTAAACAAATTTTTACAAATAATTTGTGAAATGATTACAACTGTGCAAAATGTTAAGAAGTACCATGTATGCATGTAGCCTGATGAGGGAGAGAAGGCCAGATCGGGGAAAAGATCCTGAGGAATTTTATTTACACTGAGACCCAAGGATGTCCAAGAAATACAGGACTCTCCTCAGCCAGAGACCTACTTATTTGACGTGTATTTTAACATTAATATAGTTTGAATATCCCTAATCTGAACACCCCAAATCTGAAATGCTTGAAAATCTGAAGCTTTTAGAGCACTGACCCAGCACTCAAAGGAAATGCTCATTGGCACATTTCAGATTTCATATTTTCAGATTAAGTAAGCTGAATTAACACTGAGTAAAGAAGCCCTTCTAAATTTTTTTTTTTTTTTGTGCTGGCCCCAAATTTTAACTTCTGCTGCTGCTGATGGGAACCATCTAAAGGCAAAAGCTATTGGAGAAAATATTCTCCAATAAAAATGAAGCCTTTAAAAAAATTTCAGTGATTTTGAGATGAATTCTATAAAATTCTTATATGTATCCTGGAGGGCTGAAGATTTAATAGATTTTGCCTATTGGCTTTTCGATAAATGATGTTCAAAACACCCAGACTCTCTTTGTTCAGAACTTGAAGTTTGGGGGCAGGATATCTCTAGGGTTTTTTGAAAATCGTCAAAGCAACACTCACTGTGATCATCATTTATTGAGTGCCAAGATCTCTGTTGAGAGCTTCATAGGTGTTGCCTTCCTTAATCCTTACCACAGATCATATTCTTACCTAATTTTGCAGACAGGATGCTTGAAGTTTAGATAGGGTAAGTAAATTGTTTTAGGACCTCAGACCATGGAATATTTTGTATTGAGCCCATTATCCCTCTGACCACATAAATGTCTGCTGCCTAGTATTTTGCTATAAGTCCTTTCACATGTTCTTAAAAAATAAAAGGAAGAATAAAAAGAAATAAAATATGCCTGTCACTATGAGATTCGCCCCAGGGTCTAGTTTGCTACTGTATGGACCTGATTCTCCAAGTGTGGTTCCCAGCATAACACCAGTATCATCACCTGGGCACTTGATAGAAATGTCTTCATTACGGAATCTGAAATTCTTGGGGCAAGACCCAGCAATCCATTTTACCAAGCTTCTGCGGTGATTACAATGCTGGTAAAAGTTGGAACACGGCTATTATAGGCAAATATGGAAGGCTCTGTTTGTTTGGTGTGTGCTAGTCTCAGATGACAAGGCAAATCTGATTCATTTTCCTATATTGAGACAGCAAATCAGGAAGTAGATTCTCCATCCATGCTGCAGATTCATAGCATTTTGAGGGGCTGGGGTTTCTCTCTCTATTGCCTATTCCATATTGATTTATAACTGATCTTTGGTTCCTGAGCTTTTATTTTTGATATGTATTTCTCTGCCTTTTTAAGAACAGATGATCTCATTAAGAAACTTATCCTACCCCCCTCAAAGTACTGGTTTTGTTTATATCAGAGTGTATGTATCTTTATTGAAGAATGTGTCAGATCTACAGTTAGAATGTGAACATCTGATGAGATCCGGGGAAGTATAGACTTCCCTGGTAAACTTAATGAAGAAACTTTCTCCATAAGGCAGAGGAAGACCAACACCACAGGGAAGAAGTTAGTAAGAAAAACAAAGGAAGTAAAAGGCCCTAGTGAAAAAGGAAAATATTAGATAAGTAGAACTAGGTTTTTCTCATAAAGAGGAAAGCAACATCTCAGTGAAAGAGGAAGACATTGGACTAGTGACATGTCCTGAGTTATGTTTCCGTTGGTTAGTTTCTTTCTTTGTCTGGTATGTACTGACCCGAGACCCAGTTTAAGATGACTCAGGGTCATGTCAGGGAAAAAGAAAGACCTGAGATGTGTTCTGTGGGTCACCTGCCCAGACACTAGCCCTGTAAGATGGTCATTAAACACATTTGGAACATGCTGCACACTTTCTCCTCATCTAGGAGGTTTCAGTGAACATTAAAAATTCAGAGAAGTCCCTCAACACATAAGCTATGCTTTAATAAGCATTTCTCAATTTTATTTGACTTTAGAACCACTTTTATAACAATATATATTAATATCCTGGGAGCATGGTCTCTAAGGTCTCCAAATACCAAACAGTCATCGGTCCATTGAGACCAGTGCTGCTGAATTTATAATGACATCTCTTATATCTGTCTCACAGGTTGACACTTGGGTGGCTGGTGCTCACTATGTCTGGAATGAACAGTGGGTCTTCAGGTTGGTGGGTGGAATGGATGGAATATGAACTAGGACAGCTGGGCAAAAGCATGGAGACAGAGAAATTGAGTCAATGACATGATTAAAGGTTTTTCTTACACGTGCGTGCTGTGTCAAAGGCCCATCCACTGGACACCTCTGTTGCATAAACCTCGCATAGGTCATTTTCTGTTCCATGTTGTAAAGTATTCCCTGATTGTCAACTTGCTCTCCATGTTCTCTTGGCCAATGACTCATTGGAGGTGAAGGTGATAAGACTCAACCTTGGCTAAAGGGTTTTGGGAAAACATTCCTGGGGGCAGCAAACAGGACTAGAATAATGATGAAGTTGATCTAAGCCTGTCCCAGCCTCTTAGTTTTGGCACTGAGATCTCTACCCACAGCCTCAATCCTGCTCATTTGCTAATTCAGTTTTGTTGAAGGGCTTCTTAAAGCCATCTGTGGGATTTGGTCCCTTAAATACACAATGCTCTTCTTCTCACCCCACTGACTTCGATTATTTTTTCTGCTCCAAACACTTTCCCTTTCCCCTTTCCCTAGCTAAACGCTACTCCTCTTTTGCATCTCAGTTTAGACATCAATTCCTGTGGGAAGCCTTTTGTGTCTGTTGAGATTTTTTGTTTCACTGGTAGAAACTAAAACTGGCTTAGTAAGCAGAAAGGGATCTTACATGGCTCATCAAATTTTGGAGCATGCTGGCTAATCAAGCTCAAGCCTCACTTACATGGATAGTGCCCCAAGCCATACTGCAAGACTTACCTAATGAGGAAACTGTCACCACTAATGTCACCTAGCCTTGGGTCATAGACGTGGACCATAGCCAAGAACCTGACTTAACTGGAATTTCCACTGCCATCAGCATCGACGGGACGCCTAAGCCGAGAACTTGGCTTTCCCACTAGTGTAGACATAAAATCTGGGTACCTTGAAGGCCAAACTGTTCCATGCAGGGCCTTTGTATTTGACTCTCTTAATTCTAAATCAAAGCCTCTCATAGGTGAATCTAAATGGTGTAATTTAGGGAATGCACCTGTGCCTCAGCCGTAAAGGAGGCTGAGGTGGCAAGTTTTCTGGGTTCTAAACGGGGGTAGGGGAGTAGAATGTATCAAGCTTGACATTTCCCTTGAATTCAGATAGGGCTCAAACATGCTGGTCCACCAGATCACACAACAAATTCTCACCACCTTTTCCTAGATTCCTAAAATCTTTTCCTATATAAAATATTTTATTATAACTTTGGGTTAGCTGTTCCCTTGACCCACTGTGCTTCCCCATCTGGGTGTCATACCCCACTCCCCATATTGTAATTGTCTGCTTACTGTTTTATAGGTTTCCCCATATTGTTTATAAGAAAAAGAACTGTGCAGCATGATTTTATTTTTATAAGATGGAGTTTTGCTCTTGTTGTCCAGGCTGGAGTGCAGTGGTGTGATTTCAGATCATCAACCTCCATCTCCCAGGTTCAAGTGATTCTCCTGCCTCAACCTCCTGAGTAGCTGGGGTTATAGGCATGCACCACCACACCCGGCTAATTTTGTATTTTTAGTAGAAACAGGGTTTTACCATGTTGGTTAGGCTGGTCTCAAACTCCTGACCTCAGGTAATCTGCCTGCCTCGGCCTCCCAAAGTGCTGGGATTATAGGAGTGAGCCACCATGCCTGTCTGAATTTTTAAAAATTCCCAATTGTATTCCCAGTTCCCAGCTTAGCATCATTCTGCACATAGTAAGTGCCCAGTAAAGATCTGTTGAGAGAATATATTTGGCCCAATTAATCTGATCTTCATAAAGCTGGCATCCAAGGAAGCTTCATCTCATACCTTCTGTATTTGCCCTATTGTGACTTAACCCTAGCCTTGTACTAAATTCTATCAATATGTACTAAATTCCATCACTGAGCAAGGAAAGCTACATTTTGTTCCACCTCTTTCACCGAGCGGGGCCCTGAAACTGTGACAAACATTTATTTGTCAGCTCTGTATTCCTGGAAACTCTCCTTTTGGATCCTCAACCATTAAATGGAACCATATTCCTAACCAGGGGATGACTCATACACTCTCATCTGCCTCACTTCCACATTGTGCTAGCCTCCTGATCTCTGCTTCTAGTATGTTAGTTTCTCTTGTATATGTCATTCCTGTGCCAATTTGCCTTATTAATTTGAATAGTCTTGATCATTGAGTTTTTTTTCTTCTGTAGCTCTAGACTGCTAGTTCCAATTCCTCCCTTTCCCTGCTAGCCTAGCACAGAGGGCTTGGCATTCCTAAGGGTAAAGCCTAAAGGAGGATGAGTACATAGAAGAGTATAACATTCCATTCTGACCTCACTAAATTTGAATTTTGGAATATCCCAGTGAGAATGTCAAGCAGGCAGCAGTAGGAGCCATTGGTCTTGAGCTCTTGCATGAAGTCAGAGCCAGAGCTGAGAATTTGAGAGTTACTAGCAAAGAATAGTGGATGGGGTATGAGAGAATTTCAAAGACCTAGCATAAGATGGGCAGAGAGGCTAGACCCAAACTCTCAGCCTATTTGAAAACAAGGAGTGGGGGTTGTCTGGACTGAGGAATCAAGGATGTGAAGAAATACAGAAGGAATGCATAATTGAGTGAGGTTGTGGGAGATCAAAGACTATGAAGTAAAGCATACAACCAAAGGGATTTTCCATAGAAAGAATATGGAAAATACCTTTGAAATGAAAAGGCAAATCAATAAGACGTGAAGAGCCAAAGAGATAAAGAGGTGGGGGGGTGTCTGGGTTTATAGTTGATAGTTTTATTTTAAAACATCTTTTGTTGATAGTTATGGAACTGAGAAGTGCTTGAGGCCTTGAAAGGAAAATATTTGAAAGCTGCTAAAAGAAATTAAAAAGGGATATTTAGGAAAGGAGCAAAGCATCGGGATCTAACAGAACTTGAATGATGTGAATTTGTAGTAGCCCCATCACCACTATTATATAAGATGATAGCAAAATTCACATTTTAAATTCTTCGGAAATAAAATATTTTGAGATATGGTTGTAGTTTAAAAATAGAAATAAAATAAAATACTAGATTATTTGCCAGTGACTCACATTCCAAGTTTTGTAGGAAAGGTTTGTGTTATATGTCTCTAAACGGGGCTGGAGGAACTAGTACTGACTGTCTGTGGCACACCTGACTCAGGGCCAGGTGCTTTTGAGTGTCATCTTATCGAGCCCTCACAGTGTCCCTGAGTGAAGACAACTAATATCTTCATTATAGAGTTGCAGAAAATAAAATTTACAAAAGTAATATATTCAAAGTTATTCATCTAGCAAGTGGAAGAGAGGAGATTTGAATCTAGTTCTTGCCAAACCTGAACTCTTTGAACTTCTTTATGTTATCTTTCAATAAGACCTCAAAATCATTTTATATATTTAGCCTTTTATTATATCTCTATTGCCAGTAATTCCTAATTTTGGTAAGAAAAATTTGAATAGAAAAGTTTAAAATTATGGTATAATCTGCTAGTCCTCAGAAATCAAGCATAATAGACAATCAAGGAACAGATGGGTAAAAGAGAATTTTAGAAAAATTTCCAGAGATATCATTGGGAAATTCTTGCTTTCCTCTAGAAAATGCCAGAGTTTTTCCAGCCTGGAAGTATATTCACAATGAAAAACAAGAAAGATGAGAAAAAGAAACCTCAACAAGAATAATCTTTTGTCTATTTTTATCTTTGGGTCCTGTGTGTCTTCATTTAGATTACTTTCTCATGTTATTACAATTCCTTCCAGCAAACTAAAAGTAAGAAGTAAAGATTGACTCAGACACGATGTCAGATCAGTAGGACTACTACTAGTAAAGCTAAAAGAAAATGTAATCCAAGAACCCAAAGGAATGTTCAAACAAATTACTATAACTACTACATTTAGCAAAGTTGCTAGATAGAAGATTAACATAAAAAATCCATTACATTTTTATCTTCGGGCAATAAATGCATTAAAAATTAGCCTAAAAATTATTATTTACATTAGTTTTTGAAAGCATCAAATATATAAGAATACTTTCACCAAAGGAAGTGTAAAACTTCCACAGTAAAAACTTGAAAACCACCATATAGCTGACAGAAATTAAAGCTGTCTTAAATCAACACAGATCATTATGGATTATATTGTTAAAATATCAGCTATCCTCAAATCAATCTTTAGATTCCATTGATTCTCAATTAAAACCCAGCAGGTTGTTTTGTTTGTTTGTTTTTGTAGAAATTCACAAGCTGATTCTAAAATTTATATGGAAATGAAAGAATCTAAGATAGCCAAGAACAAAGTTAGACTGCTTATACTTCCAGAATCAAGACTTATAATAAAATTGCAGTTACAAAGGCGCCATGGTATTGGTATAAAGCTAGACAAAGAGGGCAACAGAACTGAAGAAAGTCTAGACACAGAAACTTAGATAACCAATAAAGTTTTTGACAAAAACTGTAATGCATTTCAGTATGAAAATAGAACCATTTCAGTAAATGGTGTTGAGGTTATTGGATATTTCTATGGGAAAAAAGTACATCTTATGAAGCACCACACACAAAAATTAATTCGAAATGGATCATGAATCTAAATATGAAAGCAAAGTGCGTAAAGCATTTAGAACGACATGGAAAAGAATATTTTCATGACCTGATGTTAGGAAAATATTTCTTAAACAGGACACAAAGAACATTAACAATAAAGAAAAATTGGACTTTATCAAATTACAAAAAAAAAACTTCAGCTCAAAAAACATACCATTAAAAACATAAAAAAAGCTTGCCACAGACCGAGATAAAATGTTCACAGTGCATTTATCTGACAAAGACCTTGTATTCAGAATAAAGAACTACTACAAATCAAAAATCAAAAGACTGAATAAAAATGGGCAATGACTTTTGTCACTTGATAAAAGAAGTTATCAAAATGCCCTTTAAACATGTAAAAATGCACTCAACATCATTAAGCATTAGGGAAAAGTGTCTAGCAGTTTCTATTAAAGTTAAACATATACCAATTCATAACCCAGCAATTTCACGCCTAGATATATAGGAAAAGAAATTAGCATATAAATCTAGAAAAGACCGGTTTAAGAACTTTTATAGCAGCTTTATTCACAATAATAAAGTTGTGAAACTTTATTATATACAAACTTATACTATATGCAAAAATTAATTCCAAACATAACAAATACCTAAATATAAGTGCCAAAACTACAAAACTTAGAAGAAAACATACATGTAAATCTTCATGACTGTGGATGAGACAATGATTTCTAATTTTTAAATGTTAATGTGTTTATCTTTTATTTTTTTCTAAGAGATAAAGTCTCACTCTCTTGCCCAGGGTGGAGTGCAGTGGCATAATTATAGCTCACTGCAATCTTGAGCTGCTAGGCTCAAGACATCCTCTTGCCTTGGCCTGCTGAGTAATTGGGATTACAGGCATGTGCTATCACACTCAGCTAATTTTTAAAAAATATTTTACAGAAATGGGGTCTTGCTATGTTGCCCAAGCTGGTCTCAAACTCCTGGCCTTAAGCAGTCCTCCTGCCTCAGCCTCCCAAAGGACTGGGATTCTAGGCATAAGCCACGGTGCCTGGGTCGTTTTAAAAAGATCACAGTAAAGGCACAAGCAAAGAAAAAAAAATAGATAAATGTGACTTCATTAAAACTAAAAATACTTGTGCTTCAAAAGATGCTATCAAGAAAATGAAAAGACATCTACAGAATGGGAGAAAATATTAGCAAATTATATATCTGATAAGGAACTACTATCCATAATATATAAAGAACTCTTATATAACTTAACACTTATAAGAAAATGACCCAATTTTTAAAACAGTTGAAGGATTTGAAAAGACATTTCTCCAAAGAAAATATTAAAATGGTCAATAAACACATGAAACACATGAACATCAATAATGATGTTATTTTCATTTAAAATCATTAGTCATTAGGGAAATGCAAATCAAACAACAATGAGATGCCACTTTATACTCACTAGGAGGACAATCAAAAAGACAGACATAAAAAATCTTTGAAAAGATATGGAGAAATTGGAATCTTCAGACATTGCTAGTGGGAATGTAAAATGATATAGCCACTTTGGAAGAGTTTGGTAATTTCTCAAAATGTTTAACATAGGATTACTCAACCCCAGTAATTTCCCTTTTATGTTTATACTTGAGAGAAATAAAAATATATGGTCACACAAAAACTTGTACAAAATTAAAGCAATGTTATTTATAACAGTCAAAAGCAGAAAAATCCAAATGCCCACCAACTGATGAATGTGTAAATAAATGTGGTGTACTAATTCAGCTATTAAAAGAAATAAAGTACTGATACATGCTAAAACACGTATGAAACTTAAATACATTGTGTGCAGTGAATGAAATTAGGCACAAAAGGTTGTACAACTTTGAACACACTAAAAACCACCGAATTATTTATTTTAAAAAGGCAAATGTTATGGTATGTGAATTGTATGTCCATTTAATAAAAGATAAACCACACTGAATGAAAGACATGAGGTAGATGCCATTTATATGAAGTTTACGAACAGGTAAAACTTATCTGTGGTGAGAGAATGCCTCTGGGCAAGGTACTGACTACAAAAGAGCACAGGGAAACTTTCTGAAGCAATGAAAATATTCTATATTTTATATGGTGGTGGTTATGTGGACATATATTTGTTTAAAACTTCATCAAGCTGAGTACCTGAGATTTGTTTGCAAATATAAGCTTCTATTAAAAATATAAAAAGACAAATGGAGTGATCCATTCATTTATCTAAATAAAAATATTTATTAAGCACTCACCATGTGCTGGTTACTGTTCTCAGTGTTGAGGATACGGTAGTGAAAAAATAGGTAAAAATGATTGCACTTTATAAAGGTTTTATTTGGGTTGCAGGATAGTGGTGGTAATGGTAGAGACAAATATATGTTTTTAAAAGTAAAAGTAAAATGAAAGTCTGTGAGATGGCTATTCTGCTACTTACAAAATAAGCATGTAAGGAGGATAGAGAATGTTCTAAAATGGGAGGAGAGTGTAATTTTAAATAGTAAAGAAGTCTCCAGTGAGAAGGTAATATTTGAGCAGAGATTTGAAGCTTGTAGGAGGTGAGGGAGTGAGCCATGTAGATATGGGGGAACGAGCACTACAGGGAGAGGTGACACAGCTGCATAGAATCGAATGGGGGAATGTTTGGATGGTTTGCTGAATGGCAAAGAGGCCAGTGGGGCAGGAGTAGAGTTTAAGGTCAGATGCTTACAAGGAAATCATAGATCATAGCACTTAGGTGATTAGGAGGACATTAGCCTTTGCTTTGAGAGAGATGGGTTTTGTGCCAAGATATCATAATTTGCATATTTTAAAGATTCACTTCAAAGCTGTGTTGAAAATAGCTGTGGGTAAGCAAGGGTTGAAGTAGGGATACCATTTAGGAGATCATGGTAATTACAGCCTCCTCTGTATTGACTTAAAGCAGGGTGATAAACGTGGATTTGGCTTCAGGTTTGTGGAAGGGGCAAGATCAGGAGTTCAGCTTAGGATACTGTAAGTTTATTCCAGGACACTGAGGATATCACTCTTTGTCTTTTGACTTCTATTGCTGCAATTGAGAACTCGGTTGTAAAAAGCTGTCGCTCCTTTTAAAGAAATCTGTCTTGTCTCTCTGCCTTTAAGATCTGTCTTGGGTATATAGCATATAATATGATTAAGTGTGAACTTATTTTCATTTATCCTGCTTGGAATTTATTGGACTCTGAATTGGAATCCTTCATAAGTTCTGAAAGAGAGCTGTTATTCTTTAAATATCACCTATGTCTTCCCCATTCTCTTTCTTTTGTCCTTTTGTTACTTTGAATAAATGTTACACTACTTTATTCAGTTCTTCTTATAGGTTAATATTCTCTTGTATTTTCCTTCTCCTTGTCTTTTGTGTTGTATTTTTCATAATTTATTTAAATATATCTTTCAGTTTATTTAGATTCTCTTCAAAACACTTTGTCTAATCTTCTCATAAATAACTTCATTACGTTTTCTACTTCAATATCTTTATTTCTAGTCATATTTGACTCTTTTTTAAAACCCCTTCAATATCCTTCATAATTTCTTGTTTCTGGCATATATTTTCAAGGTTATCTTTTTAAAAATGTTATTTAAAAGTAACTAACACAGTTAGTTTATAGTTTGTCTAATAAATTCCATTTTCTGAATGGAAATAAAATCTCTAGTGACTACTATTTCTGCTGATTCTTGTTCATGGTAACTTGTTTCTTTATGCATTTAGAGGTTTTTGTTGTTTTGTTTTTTGTTTGTTTCTAACTATAATATATTCATTTACCTTGTAATTTTATTTGTGAGAATTCTTTAAAACGTAGGATAAGTGTGGGTTCCTCCCGAGAAGATTTGCATTTGCTTCTTCTAGATGCCTAGAGGTACTACCAGTAGACAATCATCCCAAATTAAATTCTCAGCCCACACAGATAGTATGTATTCAGGCTGAAAATCACAAAATCACTGATTTGTTGATACAAATTTTTAAGAGATTATTTTTCCTCTTCCATTCAATACTAGTTGTCTAGTGGCTGGGAGGAGTTTTATTTCTATGTCACTTATAAACAAATGGTATAGTCATTTTGGGGTCCCAGTTTAATATGGAGAGCATTGCCCACTGGATTTCTGATCTTGGGCAGGCTGGGTTTTTCCCCCCAACTTCTCCATGTACCATATAAACCATGGACACTGAACTTCATAGTGATTTTACGGAGCAATGTACCTGGGTGTGAAAGTAAGCTTCAGTATTCTCCTAATCATTGAAGCACTAAAGGGAATGCTCCAGAAAGATGGGCGGTAGTATAAGAGAGACAGAACTTACAATTGGATTTATGGGGAGTGGTAGCAGTTTTTGGTAGGGCTAACACATAATCATGGGAATGAGTATCTGAGGTTGGATGAGCACAAGATCATTGGAAGAAAAGAGGTTACAAAATCTCTGCTTCCTTTAAGTCCTAGGAGTTACTCTATTACCTGATTATTAATATTTTTAAGAAAAAATTTAACCTAGGAATTTTATTTTTCAGCTAAAGAATTGATCCAAGTATCGGGTATTCTTATTATGAGAAATAAAATTCTCCTGAACATCTAAAGTTTGAAATACTTTTTAGAAACCCAAGAAGACACTGAACAGAAAATTAGTTCTATGAGTCTGTAGTCAAAGAAGGAATCTGGACTAGAGGAAGAAATTGAATGTCAATGTGGAGATACTGTTTAAAGTCATAAGCCTGGATGAGGTCCCCAAAAGAATGAATACAGATGGAGAAGCAGTGTAAGGACTCTTGGGCACTGAAGGGTTTAGAGGGTGGGGAGATGAAGAACCTTTGAAGTCTAAGAAAGAGACATTAGTGAGGTGGGAGAAAATTATAAGGGTGTGGTCTGTTGGAAGGTAAGTGCAGAAAGTTTCAAGATGAACAGAATAACCAACCATGCCAAATGCTATTGAAAAGTTTAACTAAGATGAGAAACTGAAATGTGTAGTTCATTAGCTTCAATAACTGAAAGCAGTGACCTTGACTAAAGCAGTTTTGGTGGCATGTAGGGAGCAAAGCCTGATTTAAATAGATTGAAGGTAGAAGAGAGAAAATAGGAAGCAGTAAGTGTCCAAAAGTATCTACATTAATCAATAAGAAATGGAGAAATGAGGAAGTAGTTTAAGCACATGTGGTATTAAGAGATCTTTTTCAAGCTAACAGAAATTACAGCGTTCTTATACATTTATGAGAATGACCCAGTAAAGAGAAAAAGTTGATGAGGTAGCAGAGAGAGAGAGAAAAGAGGAATTTCTGTGGCAATGTTCTTGAATAAGCAGTGTGGAAGAGATTTAATGCCCAAGTTGGGTTTAGGAAGGAACATGGATAGAGCATGCCCAGGAGAGAAGGGAAACTCTTGACACAGATGTAAGTGGGTGGATAGATGTAGTGGTGTGAACTTGTGGGAATTATATCTTCTGATTTCTTCATTCAGTGAAATAGGTAGCACATTCATTAGCTGGGAACAAGAAGTTATTAGATCTTGTGGGGCAGAAGAGGTGACATGTAATGTTAATCTAGGAGAATGAGTGAACGTGGGGTGTCCAGGCAACACTATAGCCACCAGAGGGTAGGGGATATGAATTTAAACTGGAAGACATGGTTGCTCACACCTGTAATCCCAGCACTTTGGGAGGCTGAGCTGCATGGATCACTTGAGGTCAGGAGTTTAAGACCAGCCTGGGCAACATGGCGAAACTTCATCTTTACTAAAAATAAAAAAATTAGCCAGGCATAGTGATGGGTGCCTCTAATCCCATCTACTTGGGATTAGAGGCAGAGTCTGAGGCAGGACAATCACTTGAACCCAGGAGGAGGAGTTAGCA
Source organism: Callithrix jacchus (assembly GCF_049354715.1). Classification (NCBI taxonomy): domain Eukaryota; kingdom Metazoa; phylum Chordata; class Mammalia; order Primates; family Cebidae; genus Callithrix; species Callithrix jacchus. Next base: position 100,985,917 of record NC_133510.1, on the reverse strand, counting down.
GTGAGCTGAGAATTGCACCATTACACTCCAGCCTGGGTGACAAGAGCAAAACTCCATAGTAATAATAATAATAATGTGAAGCCAGCCAGTATAGCCAGTATGGTTGTGTTTTTCTTCAGCTCTGTTCAGCTGTGTGGGTACAGTATGGAGCAGGCAGAGAATTGTATTTAGGCAGGGCTGGGATTGTGCCAGGTGTGATAATGAAGTAAGAAAATGGCAAGAGAGTTAGAGTTGTATAGAAGGGGGTGATGGTTGTAATTTCTATGAATTTTAAGCCAGATATGAAAAAACTGTAGATGGTGGAAGACAGAAAATGAAGTAGAGTCAGTGGATTGTCAGAGTCAGTGGGTTGAAGAATTGTTGAAGCACTAAAGGGAGTGCTCTGGAAAGATGGGAGGTAGTATAAGAGAGAGAAAACTTACAATTGGAGTTATGGGGAGTGGTTGCAGTTTTTGGTAGGGCTAACACATAATCGTGGGAATGAGTATCTGAGGTTGGACAAGCACAAGATCACTGGAAGAAAAGAGGTTATATATTGAGGGGTGGAGATACTGAGATGATAATTTACATCAAGGGTTGTCAAACCACAGCCCAAACTGACCCACTGATTGGTTTCATATGGCTCCTGGCCCTGCTAAAGCTGCCTAGCATTGTGAAGCTGAGACAAGCCAATGCATCCCCCAATCCCATGCCCACTTCCACTCTTATTGCCAACCTCCTGGCTGGTGGCCATGTTTCACCACTTCTCAAGTTTCATGCTGGTCATCACCTATCCACCAGAAACTCCACTTTTGTCAGCTACTGGGCATTAAGTTGTGAAATCTCAGCCCAGGAGTCAGTGGTTCAGTGAGTCACTTCACCTCCTCTGGTCAGCTGCCCAAGCTGCGATGGCTGAGCTCTCCAGGAGTTCTGGTATCTGGGTTACTGGGGCAGAGGATGAAATTGACAATGATGGGAATCTGGGCAAATGGGATGGGTACGGTAGGGCAGGAGATATCTGCGGTTGTATAACTACCTCATAAAATCCTTGTTTTTGTGCCAGCAAAGCCTCGAGTATTTATTACCTGGCCAGACTCTGATCTATAAAATTGACCAAGAATTCTGATGTAATAGCATTGAAAGGAGTGACAGTGAGATAGGAAAAAAAAGAAAAAAACTTTCAATAATTACAGAAAGTAAACTAAGGGTTAGTCATTCACTCCAATAAGTTGGGTAGTATATGAAATAGTCTGATGACAAGAGATTAAAACCTAGGTGCTGGATGACACCCATCTTTTTTTTCAGAGACGGAATCTTGCTGTCAGCAGGCTGGAGTGTAGTGGTGTGATATTGGCTCACTGCAACCTCCGCTTCCCGGGTTCAAGTGATTCCCCCGCCTCAGCCTCCCGAGTAGCTGGGACTACAGGTGCTCACCCCATATCTAGTTAACTTTTTGTATTTTTTTTTTTTAGTAGAGAGATGGGGTTTCACTATGTTGGCCAGGATGATCTCGATCTCTTGACCTCAGGTGATTTGCCTGCCTTGGCCTCCCAAAGTGCTGGGATTATAGATGTGAGCCACCATGCCTGTCCGCCACCACTCTTTTTAAATATTTTTTTTAAATCCTAAAGAGAACATGGCCTTGGAGTGACAAAGATTATTGCCAGGAATAAAAATAGAGTTTCAAATGGGCATAAAACGTCACTGTCATACTATTATCATTATGGAAATATAAATGGTCATTGTTTGAAGTAGAATTTAATAGATACTTAAAAACTATAAACACATTAAGTGAATAATCAATAATACTATCAATGTTGAATTTTTGGAAAGTTTTAATGCAATTCTGAAACCAACTTTTCCTACAAAACTATTCAAAGTGTCCTTGGTTTCAACTCTAATGTCTTGCACAGAAGAACTTGCCATGCAAATTATTCATTGTCTGAAGAAACCAGGTCCACACAGGAAGCTAAAATTAGAACTACCATCCAAGGAATTGTTATTGAATATTTCAAACAAATGATGCTCACCTCCATTATAGCCATGATAAGGAACAGGAGAGGACAATGGAATAATTTTTAATGGATGAATACTTTTCTAGGCTACTTGATTTTTTTCTGAAAATTATCTCCAAGGGCTAAATTACGGCAGTAGAAGACAGCATAAAATGGTGAAGACAACTGAATTTAAGTCAGAATCCCAAGTCCATTTCCTAGTAATGTGATATTGGATAAGTTACTAATCCTCTTTAAACCAAAGTTTCCCAAACTGTAAAATGGAGATAATACTACGAAAATGCACTGGGTTTTAGTGAAGTGTAATTGAAATATATGGAAAAGTTCTTAGCACTGTGTCTGGCATGTGCTGGGTACATCCCTTGAGACAAGACTAAACCCAAACTGACTAGGTGGTTCACTGATCCTCAGATAACATTCTTCCAGGCCCATACGTTTTTTGAATCAGTTAATAGAGTCATAAAAAATGCGCATTTTGTTAAATTATTTCAACTGGCTGTTACTTGTTGTTTAAGTAAGAAGGGAGCTAAATTAGTGGGTCTGTATAGAGGGAATACAAAAGGTTATATATAGAAACTTAATTCATTGCACTCATTTATTCTGTATAATAGGTTAGTGAGTGAAAGTTTCAATAATGAGTGCTGGTAACTGACACATATTGGAGACACCATGTTCCATATAACAGCATTTAGACTCTTTTAACAATTTTATTTTCTCCCAAATCACCAGATGTAGCTGGTGGGCCATCATTCTGTGACTCTGTATGTACACCCTTGGTTTCATTTATAGAAATGTCCAGATCTTTGTGAATACATTCTTAATTCTGTTTTGATTCACCAACTTCCTAAAGTAGCTCTGTGGCTCATAGCTAACTGCATTTTTAACTTTCACAAAAATTTGATCTCTCATGTTATGGCCATTTGTCATAAGGAAACAAAACTTTTATGACCTCATGGGAATTCTGCATACCTCAATAATGAGCCAGGAACAGCAAATGCCCATTGAGATATGACTCTTGGGTTAGTCTGACTTTTAAGCTAAGTGGCTTGTTCTCCGAAGCTATCTTCCAAATTGCCTGAGACTCAGATTTCTGCTTCAGGAAAATAAAGATACACTGTAGTATGGCTGAAAGTTTGAGATCCCTGGCTGCAGTCATAGGACATGGTTCAGATCCTAGCTCCTTTCCTTATTAGATGTGTGAATTTGGTTGAATTGCTTAAGGCCTCTAAGCCTATTTCTCTGGGGAATTTCAGCTTGGCCAGGCCAGTGATTAGTACTAATGGTTAGTGGAGTGAGAGGTCAGGATGAGCAGTAAGCCTTATCTAGGGGAAATTAAGTTCAAACAAACAAACACTGATGATGCAAAATAATACTGATGATGCAAAAAGCAAGAACAAAGTTAAAAATTGTAGATGTTGGCCAGGCATGCTGGCTCATGCCTATAATCCCAGCACTTTGGTAGGCCAAGATGGGTGGATGGCTTGATCCCAGACGTATGAGACCAGGCTGGGCAACATGTGAGACCCTGCCTGTCTGGTATTACAGAGTGCTCTTGCCTGTAATAACAGCACTCTGGAAGGCCAAGGTGGGCAGATCATCTTAGGTCATGAGTTCGAGACCAGCCTTGCCAACATGGTGAAACCTCATCTCTAGTAAAAATATAAAAGTTGGAGGATTCAAGATGGCTGAATAGGAACAGCTCTGGAGTGCAGTTCCCAGCAAGAACAATTCAGAGGATGAGTGCCCACTGCATTTCCAAACAAATTTTCACTGCCCACAGACCAGGAGATTCCCGGGTCAAAAAGCACCACGAGTTTTCAGCATGGTGGTTTCAGCTGGTGCTGGCTTGGCACACAGAAACACACAAATCTGGGCAGCCATTTCAACTGGCACCTGGAATGCCGGGGAGACAGAGCTGCCCATTCAACTAAAAGGGAGGGGCAGAGACAGGGAGCCAGGTGATCTGGCTCGGTGGGTACCACCTCCATAAAACAAGAATGAGAAACACTCTGGATTGAGAGTTTTACAGCAAGCACAGCTAGAGCCAGGAAGATACAGCTCAGTGGGGGAAAGGGCAACCACCACTACTGAGGTAGTTCACACAGCAGCTGGGCAGAGCCTGTGGCAGCTCAGCAACACCTCTGCTGGCAGACTGTGACTAGACTACTCTGTGCAGGGCAGGGCATCTATGAAAAAAGGCAGCAGCACAACAGAAACTTATAAATAAAGCTGAACTTCCTAGGACAGAGCACCTGGGAAAAGAGGCGGTTATGAGTTTCGCTGCAGCAGACTTAAAAGTACCTGCCCAGCAGCTCCACATGGTACAACATAGCTCCCAGCACAGCACTTGAGATCCTATAACGGATAGATTGTCTCCTCAAGCAGCTCCCCAGACCCTGTATTCCCAGAGACACCTCATAAAGTAGAGCTCAGGCCAACATCTGTCAGGTTCCCTTCTGGGGGTAACATAACAGAAGAAGGAACTGGCAGCAACCCTTACTGTTCTACAGCCCCATTGGGTGATCCCCAGGCAAGCAGGGTCTGGAGTGGACTTCCAGCAGTCCTGCAGCAGAGGGGCCTGACTGTTAGAAGGAAAACTAAGGAACAGAAAGAAATAACTTCATCACCAACAAAAATGACATCGACTCAGAACCCCATCTGAAAGTCATGAACTACAAAGACCACAGGTAGATAAAGCCACTAAGATGGGGAGAAACCAGTGCAAAAAGGATGAAAACACCAAAAACCAGAATGCCTCTCCTTCTTCAAAGGATCACAACTCCTCACCAGCTAGGGAACAAAGACAGATGGAGAATGAATCTGATGAATTGACAGAAACAGGCTTCAGAAGGTGGGTAATAACAAACTTCTCAGAGCTAAAAGAACATGTGCTAACCCAATGCAAAGAAACTAAGAACCTAGAAAAAAGGTTAGATGAGATGCCAATTAGAATAAACAGCTTAGAGAAGAATATAAATGACTTGATGGAGCTGAAAAACACAGCACAAAAACTTTGTGAAGCATACACAAGTTTCAATAGCCAAATCGACCAAGGAGAAGAAAGGATAACAGAGACTGAAGATCAACTCAATGAAATAAAACAAGAAGGCAAGAATAGAGAAAAAAGAGTGAAAAGAAATGAACAAAGCCTCCAAGAAATATGGGATTATGTGAAAGGACCTAATCTATGTTTGATAGGTGTACCTGAAAGTGACGAAGAGAATGAATCCAAGCTGGAAAACACTTTTCTGGATATTATCTAAGAGAACTTCCCCAACCTAGCAAGCCAGGCCACCATTCAAGTCCAGGAAATATAGAGAACACCACAAAGCTATTCCTCAGGAAGAGTAACCCCAAGGCACACAATCATCAGATTCACCAGGGTTGAAATAAAGGAAAAAATGCTAAGGGCAGCCAGAGAGAAAGGTCGGGTTACCCACAAAGGGATGCCCATCAGACTCACAGTGGATGTCTCAGCAGAAACCTTACAAACCAGAAGAGAGTGGGGGCCAATATTCAACATCCTTAAAGAAAAGAACTTTCAACCCAGAATTTCATATCCAGCCAAACTAAGCTTCATAAGCAAAGGAGAAAAAAAATCTTTTATGGACAAGCAATTGCTGAGAGATTTCGTCACCACCAGGCCTGCCTTACAAAAGCTCCTGAAGGAAGCACTAAACAAGGAAAGGAACAACCAGTATCAGCCACTCCAAAAATATACCAAATGGTAAAGACCATCAACATAATGAAAAAAATGCATCAACTAATGGGCAAAACATTCATCTAGCATCAAAATGGCAGGATCAAATTCACACATAACAATATTAACCTTAAATGTAAATGGAGTAAATGCCCCAATAAAAAGACACAGACTGGCAAATTGGATAAAAATTCAAGACCAATCAGTCTGCTGTATCAGGAAACTCATCTCACATGCAAGGACACACATAGGCTCAAAATAAAGGGATGGAGGAAGATTTACCAAGCAAATGGAGAGCAAAAAAAAAAAAAAAAAAAAGCAGGAGTTGCAATCCTAGTCTCTGATAAAAGGGACTTTAAACCAACAAAGATCAAAAGAGACAAAGAAGGTCATAACATAATGGTAAAAGGATTAATACAGCAAGAAGAGCTAACAATCCTAAATATATATGCACCCAATACAGGAACATCTAGATACATAAAGCAAGTCCTTAACAACCTACAAAGAGACTTAGACTCCCACACAATAATAGTGGGAGACTTTAACACTCCACTGTCAATATTAGACAGATGAATGAGACAGAAAATCAACAAGGATATCCAGGACTTGAACTCAGATCTGGACCAAGGGGACCTAATAGGCATCTACAGAAATCTCCACCCCAAATCCACAGAATATACATTCTTCTCAGCACTGCATTGCCCCTACTCTAAAATTGACCACATAATTTGAAGTAAATCAATCCCCAGAAAATGCAAAAGAACGGAAATCATAACAAACAGTCTCTCCGACCACAGGGCAATCAAATTAGAACTCAGAATTAAAAAACTAACTCAGAACCACACAGCTTCATGTAAACTGAACAACTGGCTCTTGAATGTTGACTGAATAAACAATGAAATGAAGGCAGAAATAAAGATGTTCTTTGAAACCAATGAGAACATAGACACAACATACCAGAATCTCTGGGACACATTTAAAGCAGTGTCTAGAGGGAAATTTATAGCAATAAATGCCCACATGAAGAAGCAAGGAAAGATCTAAAATTGACAGTCTATCATCAAAATTGAAAGAGCTAGAGGAGCAAGATCAAAAAAAAAAAAACAAAAAAAAACAAACCTCAAAAGCTAGCAGAAGACAAGAAATAATTAAGATCAGAGCAGAGCTGAATGAGATAAAAACACAAAAACCTTCAAAAATCAATAAATCCAGGAGCTGGTTTTTTGAAAAGATTAACAAAATAGACAGACTGCTAGCCAGATAAATAAAAAAGAAAAAGGAGAAGAATCAAATAGATGCAATAAAAAACGATAAAGGGGATATCACCACCAATTCCACAGAAATACAAACTACAATCAGAGATTATGACAAACAACTCTATGCACATAAACCAGTAAACCTGGAAGAAATGGATAAATTCCTGGACACTTGCACCCTCTCAAGCCTAAACCAGGAAGAAGTTGAAACCTTGACTAGACCAATAACAAGGGCTAAAGTTGCGGCAGCAATTAATAGCCTACCAACCAAAAAAAGTCCAGGTCCAGACAGATTCACAGCCGAATTCTACCAGATGTACAAAGAGGAGCTGGAACCATTCCTTCTGAAACGATTTCAAATAATCCAAAAAGAGAGAATCCTTCCCAAACCATTTTATGAGACCAACATCATCCTGATACCAAAACCCAGCAGAGACTCAACAAGAAAAGAAAGCTTCAGACCAATATCCATGATGAACATTGATGCAAAAGTCTTCAATGAAATACTGGCAAACTGATTGCAACAGCACAACAAAAAGCTTATCCTTCATGATCAAGTAGGCTTCATTCCAGGGATGCAAGACAGGTTCAACATATGCAAGTCTATAAACATAATCCACCACATAAAAAGAACCAAAGACAAAAACCACATGATTATCTCAATTGATGCAGAGAAGGCCTTCGACAAAACTCAACAGCCCATTATGCAAAAAACTGTCAACAAACTAGGTATCGAAGGAACATATCTCAAAACAATAAAAGCTATTTACGACAAACCTGCAGCCAATATCATACGGAATGGGCAAAAACTGGAATCATTCCCTTTGAAATCCAACACTAGTCAAGAATGCCCTCTCTCACCACTCCTATTTAATATAGTGTTAGAAGTTCTAGCCAGAGCAATTATACAAGAAAAATAAACAAAGGATATTCAATTAGGAAAAGAGGAAGTCAAATTGTCTCTATTTGCAGATGACATGATTGTATATTTAGAAGGCCCTGTCATCTCAGCCCAAAATCTCCCTAAACTGATGAGCAACTTCAGCACAGTCTCAGGATACAAAATCAATGTGCAGAAATCACAAGCATTTCTAAACACCAATAACAGACTAACAAAGAGCCAAATCATGAACAAACTCCCATTCACAATTGCTACAAAGAGAATAAAGTATGTAGGAATACAACTAACAAAGGATGCAAAGGACCTCTTCAAGGAGAACTACAAACCACTGCTCAAGTAAATAAGAGAGGACACAAACAGATGAAGAAACCGTCCATGCTCATGGTTAGGAAGAATCAATATCATAAAAATGGCCATACTACCCAAAGTAATTTATAGATTCAATGCTATCCTCATCAAGCTACCAATGACCTTCTTCACGGAATTGGAAAAAACCACCTTAAACTTCATATGGAACCAAAAGAGAACCCACATAGCCAAGACAATCCTAAGCAAAAAGAACAAAGTGGGAGGCATCGCGCTACCTGATTTCGAACTATACTATAAGGCTACAGTAATCAAAACAGCATGATACTGGTACCAAAACAGAGATATAGACCAATGGAACAGAACAGAGGCCTTGGAGACAATGCCACACATCTACAACCATCTGATCTTTGACAAACCTGACAAAAACAAGTAATGGGGAAAAAATTCCCTGTTTAATAAATGGTGTTGGGAAAACAGGCTATCAATGTGCAGAAAGCAGGAACTGGACCCCTTCCTTAGACCTTACACTAAAATTAACTCCAGATGGATTAAAGACTTAAACATAATACCTAACACCATAAAAATCCTAGAAGAAAACCTAGGCAAAACCAGTCAGGACATAGGCATAGGCAAAGACTTCATGACTAAAACACCAAAAGCCAAAATAGACAAATGGGATCTAATGAAACTCCAGAGTTTCTGCACAGCAACAGAAACAATCATTAGAGTGAACTGGCAGCCAACAGAATGGGAAAAAAAATGTTTGCAAGCTACTTATCTGACAAAGGGCTAATATTCAGAATTTACAAAGAGCTAAAACAGATTTACAAGAAAAAAACAAACAGACCCATCCAAAAGTGGGCAAAGGATATAAACAGACAATTTTCCAAAGAAGACATACATGAGGCCAACAAACATATGAAAAAATGCTCATCATCACTGGTTATTAGAGAAATGCAAATCAAAACCACATTGAGATACCACCTCACACCACTTAGAATGGCAATCATTAAAAAATCTGGAGACAAGAGATGCTGGAGAGGATGTGGAGAAATAGGAAAACTTTTACACAGTTGGTGGGAGTGTAAACTAGTTCAACCATTGTGGAAGACAGTGTGGTGCTTCCTCAAGGACCTAGAAATAGAAATTCCATTTGATCCAGCAATCCCTTTATTGGATATATACCCAAAGGTTTGTAAATCATCTATTATAAAGACACATGCACACATATGTTCTTAGCAGCACTGTTTACAATAGCAAAGACCTGGAACCAACCCAAATGCCCATCGACGATAGACTGGACAGGGAAAATGTTGAACATATACACCATGGAATACTATACAGCCATAAAAAATGATGAGTTTGTGTCCTTTGTAGGGACATAGATGAGTCTGGAAACCATAATTCTCAGCAAACTGACACAAGAGCAGAAAATCAAACACTGCATGTTCTCATAGGTGGGTGTTGAACAATGAGAACACATGGACACAAGGAGGGGAGCATCCCACACTGTGGTCTGTTGTGGGGGCAAAGGAGGGACAGCAGGGGTTGGGGAGGTTGTGGAGGGATAACATGGGGAGAAATGCTAGATGTAGGTGAGAGGGGGGTGGAGGCAGCAAACCACATTGCCTTGTGTTTGCCTGTGCAACAATCCTGCATGATCCTCACATGTACTCCAGAACCTAAAATACAATAAAAAAAAATACAAAAGTTAGCTGGGCATGGTGCCAGGCAAGTATAATTCCAGCTACTTGGGAGGCTGAGACAGGAGAATCGCTGGAACCTGGGAGGCAGAGGTTGCAGTGAGTTGAATTGCACCATTGCTCTCCAGCCTGGGCACCAAGAGTGAGACTCCATCTCAAAACAAAAAAAAATTTAAAAATTAGTTGGGCATGGTGGGCATGTGCCTGTAGTGCCAGCTAGTCAGGAGGCTGAGATGGGAGGATTGCTCGAGCCTAGGAGACAGAGGTTGCAGTGAGCCAAGATCATGGCACTGCATTCCAGTCTAGGTGAAAGCCACATCATATTTCTCTAAAAAAAAAAATGGAGATGTTGCTACGGAAATTGAAAGCCAGGTAGAAGCAGAATTGAAGAGGGAGCAAAGAATGAGGGCTGGACAAAGCAAAGCAAGAGAAGTCAGGCATTCCCAAGAAGCAGTGTCTATTATCTAAGGTTGGTTTTATTGGATGCTAAGTGCTTCTTTCTGAGTTTCAGCTGCCATGGTTTAAGTGGCAACTTTGAGGCCCGCAGGTGAAATTCAGCTTACAAGTAAGAGGTAATAATAAACTAATGGATAACATTTATTGAAAACTTACTACACATGAGCCATGCTCTAAATATTTCACATGCATTAGCTCATTGCAATTACTCAGCAGTCCTTTGAGATGGGTACTATTCATAACCTCAGTTTACAAATGGGAAGACTGGGATAACAGTTGGTTAAGTTATAGCATCAGTCTTCAAGCCCAGTTAGACTGGATCCAGAGTTGATGCACTTCATCATCATCCACGCCATATAGGGGCCATGTCCTATATTAGGGAGAACACACACAGGGCTTGGTGACAGAATAAGCCCATACTCTGTTTGCTGAAGGAGCCAACTCATAAAACAAGGTTCCACCCTTTGACTACCTTCTTTATGCATGCCATGGTCTTGCTTTCACACTGTTTCTCAAGCATCTTTTTATCACTGTCTTAACTGTCATCAACATATTACCTTGACAGGTTATTTTAAGATAATACATACATATGTTACTTTAACATTTCTTTGTAAAGGCTTCATTTTCTTTGGCAAACAAATATTTTAGCTACCAAGTGTTTTTAAAAACACTGTAAATAGTTGTCAACATTTTAAATTTGGGAAGCTTCACATAAGTTTCCTGACTTCTGGCTTTTCTTGAGAAATTTCAGAGCTCTGGAGAGTGTAGGAGGGTATTCCTGCTGATAGCATCTGTATGAGCAGCTGCTCTTTTTGCAGGTCAGGGGTTGCTCCCCATGGCCCTGCATTCCCCATGCATCTGTACTGCATTGCTTATTTATGTCACCTGCCTTACCTTTGTAGGCCTTTTTGACTCCTCATTTAAAGCTCCAGATGGACTGGTAGCATCAAGAACAGCAGACTGGTGCCAGGATTACACAGAGATGTACAGAAAATGATTGAGTTTAAAATTAGACCTGTAGTACCTAAGCAATTGAAACTAAACCACCTAGCTAACTATACCTATTTATATGTTTGTAGAGCTTTTGATCCTATATATAAAGCTAACATCAGTTTAACCCTTAATAGTGCATACAGAATGCTATGCATTCACCAGATTGGTTCATGTTATGTCAGCACACATAATATGTGTACTAGTCCTCTTGTGTCTAGGTGGGGTCCTATGGTTGGTTCAGAGGGTAAGTGATGCATACCACTACCAAGCCTGGCCTCTAAGAAAATCTTCCAGATGTAATTTTTCTCTTTTCTTCATCCATGAAATCTTGGATAGTGTGAATTAAGGGTGATGGCATTACAAGACAGAAAGAACTAGATTCTTGAGTGACTAGCTGGAGAATAACCACCTGGTAAGAATCATCTTCAGTGCAGAAATAACCTTCATTTTGGTCAGCCACTGAAATTAAGGATGGTTTGTTATAACAGCTAAAAGTAATTGACATCACTAATCTTGATATTACTCTGTTTTAAGCACTTTTCATGTAGAAACTCATTTAACTCTCATTGCTAACTTGTAAGTTCTCTGTTATACCATTTGATAGATGAGAAAACTGAGGCATCAGGAGGTCAGTAATTTGCCCAAAGTTACAGGGCTAGTCAATAGCAGAGCCAGGATTTGAACACTGGCTGACTGGCTTCGAAGTTTTACCATTGCCCATACCAGGTCTCAACAACTTTCTGCTGAGTAGGTATGAAATTCCAGGAAGAAAGCCAGGCTCTGGGGTATACAAAGTCAATAAAAACACACAGTTCTTATACTTAAGTAAGCAGTTCACAGTATAACAGTAGAAATAGTCTCATAAACCAACTCAGTAATCTGACATACTTTTTGAGTACATACTATGTCTCAGACACTGTTGTAGGAGGAAGAGAGTCATCTATTGTAAAAGACAGTAAAGGGCAAGTAAGGATGGAGATGCAGAGGAAGGAGAAAACCACTTCATGCAGGAAGCGCAAGGGACATTTCTCATGGAGGACAACAGTTCATTTGGCTCCTGAGGGATTCTTAGGCTTTTGCCAGCATTAGAGCAATTCTAGGGATTCTTTAGACATGCCCTGTTTCTCTTCAACTATACACAACCTGAAGCCCTTTCCCCTTTCACAGACCTGTTTTCATCCACTGAAGTGATCTTTACAGTGTAGTTATTTAAGGGACAGAAACAGAGAACAATTAAAAAATCATCAATTACTGTAAATAAACTTGACAGCCAATATTCCTTATGATATCATAAACTCATGCAGCTATTGACTCACTAACAGGTGAATCATTCTCGAGGATCAATGGTGACAATAATGCTTTGCTGAATTTAGAATCATCAAAATAAACACACAAGTACATAGGGTCAAAACAATTTCTCATATCCACGAGGGAAATTTTCATCAAATTAATGTGCCATGATAAAGCAAAAACAAGTGGAAAAAAAATCACTTCTCCTTGAAGTGTACTTTTTTTTCCTGTAGAAGATTCTAGAATTATTTTCTTTGTTCCTAAACTTTATGATATTCTGTGCAACCATGATATTAGCTCAGAAAAATGATGACTAGTCAGCATCAATACAGAGTCCCTATTTTCCAGATATTTGTGAAGAAGTTCAATAACCTTTAACATCTCATGACTTTGGCTTGGTTATTGCAGCCATTATTTGTATTCCTTACGTTTTACTGTTTTCCTTGTATTATAGGTTATGATTGCATTTGGGATATTCTCCCCATGAAATGTATAAAATTTTTAAATTTCTCTTTTAGCAATGAGCTTTATACTCAGCTGAAATTTCATATGACCTTATATATTCAAATGCTTGTTGCCATAACATATTTATGTACATGGATACGTGGAGCTATTCACTGCATTTGAATGAGGCCAGTGAGATCTGAGTTCTAATCTTGTCTCTGCCTGGCTCTAGACATGGCCACCCTTCCTTACCTCCCTGAGCCTGTTTGCTGACTCACAAAACAGAGTTAATAGAATCCTACTCATAAGAAGGAAGAATGTAAATAAATGAAATGGCTGATTTATAGAGAAAATATAGATAGGGATGATAAAATGAAGAAAAAAAGAGACCCAATTTCCTTGCTCATAGTCTTGAATGATTTTCTTTCACATCTAAAATAAATTTTAAGGTTCAAATTTCTTAGCCGGATGCCAATATCCTATATATTCTCATCCCAAATTACCTTTCTAACTTTGTCTTTCTCCAGTAGTCTGAGTCTAGACTTAAAAGAAATGGGATTTTGCCCAGAATTTACCATTTATTAGCTGTGTGACATAAACAGGCCACTGAACCTCTCTAAAACCTTGGTTTTTCTTAACTGAAAAATGTAAATGGTGATTTTTACAGGTAATGGTGAAGGCTGAATAAAACACTTAGCATAGAGCCTTATACATTGTATACAATTCTCCTTTTTCTTTGCTTATATGAAAAGTCCCCTGTAAACTGCAAGACATTTGGAAAGGTTATATACCACTATTATTCTGAAAGATCAGCTGGTGTGAGGACCCCTGTCTTTATGCAGCTTCATAGGCACTGTATACACAAATACTTAGGTAGAATGCGGATAGATTTCACTTCCTACTGGTGTTGAGTTTCTTAAAGTCAACCATGAGCAAAAAGCTACTCCAGCAGAATACACGTGAGAATGATTCCATTACAAAATGTAATTATGACAAAAGTTATAGAACAGAGAAGATAAAAAATTCCATCCTTTGGAACATTGCAATTTGTCCAGAATGTATAGCTGGGAAGACAAAAAAAGGAGCCTTCTGCAGAGGACAGGTTTTCTGCAGACTTTTCCATTGATGACGCCAGTGGCATGCCTGGAAAGCCTTCCCTGCAGACAGCACTTTGGTCTCAGCCTGCATATCCCCTCAGCCCCACCAGTCTTTCTCTCTCTTGAACTCCTTGTTCAAGAATTCCTTGTGTTAAATCAACGATTCCTTCTTCCCAGACCCAGTAAACAGTTCTCCATGATCTTTTAGAAAAGCAAATCTGTCCATCATTCAAAGCAGCTTCAGCCTAACCCCATGACATTTATGGGTGTTAGTCAGATTTCACTTAGTAGCTAACAGACATCAGTATTTCAATTCCTTTGGTTCAGTTCAAATTACCTATGAAAAGTACTGACTGATCTTTAATGAGACAGTCAATTCACCTTTTCATTCCATCATCTAAAAAGTTTTTCATTTTGGTATTTATAAAAATTACTGTGATAAATCCTGTTGAGGGCCAGTTCTATTTCATTTCCTATTAGACCCCATGGCAAATGTTGTCAGACCCACATTCAATCTGTTTTCACCTAACAGAAACCTTGTTCATCTAAAGAAGGAAAGTAGTCTTTATTTTCCTGGTGGTAAAAAAAAGAATTGTTCATTCGCATACCTGTATTGGGGAAGGCAGTTCCTCTTAAAAATCCTGCAAATTCTCTGTAAGAGGGTGGTTTATGTCCATGCTGATAAGTGACAAAACAAATGTAATAACTGTGGCATTAAGAAGTCATCAAACAACAACTTTTGACTATTTTTTAGGCAATTTAAAGTGTAAGTTCTGTTTTTTAAAAATAATAGGTTAAAGAAATATACGACTTTTTAAGTTCAGACCAGGTATAGGTAACAAGTTTGGTGTCCTTATAAAAGTTATCTAATTTAATCTTCCCAATTTTATAAGGTTGTGTTATAGCTATTAAGAAACTTCTCAATTATATGCAAGTTTCAGTAGTCAAATTGATCAAGCAGAAGAAAGGATATCAGAGATTGAAGATCAACTTAATGAAATAAAATGAGAAGGCAAGAATAGAGAAAAAAGAGTGAAAAGAAATGAACAAAGGCTCTAAGAAATATGGAATTATGTGAAAAGACCTAATCTGCATTTGATTGGTGTACCTGACTGTGACAGAGATAATGAATCCAAGCTGGAGAACACTCTTCAGGATATTATCCAGGAGAACTTCCCCAACCTAGCAAGGCAGGCCAATATTCAAGTCCAGGAAATACAGAGAACACCACAAAGATACTCCTCAAGAAGAGCAACCCCAAGGCATGTAATCATCAGATTTACCAGGGTTGAAATGAAGGAAAAAATGCTAAGGGCAGCCAGAGAGAAAGACCTGGTTACCCACAAAAGGATGCCCATCAGACTCACAGTAGATCTCTTGGCAGAAACCCTATAAGCCATAAGAGAATGGGGGCCAATATTCAACATCCTTAAAGAAAAGAACTTTCAACTCAGAATTTCATATCCAGCCAAACTGAGCTTCATAAGTGAAAGAGAAATAAAATCCATTACAGACAAGCAATTGCTGGGAGATTTCATCACCACCAGGCCTGCCTTACAAGAGCTCCTGAAGGAAGCACTAAACAAGGAAAGGAACAACCAGTACCAACCACTGCAAAAACGTACCAAATGGTAAAGACCATCGACACAATGAAGACACTGCATCAACTAACAGGCAAAACAACCAGCTAGCATCAAAATGGCAGAATCAAATTCACACATAACAATATTAACCTTAAATGTAAATGGGCTAAATGCCCCAATCAAAAGATGCAGACTGGCAAATTGGATAAAGAGTCAAAACCCATTGGTGTGCTGTATTTAGGAGACCCATCTTATATTCAAAGACACACAGAGGCTCAAAATTAAGGGACAGAGGAATATTTATCAAGCAAATGGAGAGCAAAAAAAAAAAAAAAAAAAAAAAGCAGGAGTTGCAATCCTAGTCTCTGATAAAATGGCCCTTAAACAAACAAAGATCAAAAGAGACAAAGAAGGGCATTTTATAATGGTAAAGGGTTCAATGCAACAAGAAGAGCTAACTATCCTAAATATATATATGCACTCAATACAGGAGCACCCAGGTAAATAAAGCAAGTTCTTAATGACCTACAAAGAGACTTAGACTCCCACACACTAATAGTGGGAGACTTTACCACTCCACTGCCAATATTAGACAGATCAAGGAGACAAAGTTAACAAGGATATCCAGGACTTGAATTCAGGTCTGGACCAAGCAGACCTAATAGATATCTACAGAACTCTCCACCCCACAGCCACAGAATATACATTCTTCTCAGCACCACATCACACTTACTCTAAAATTGACCGCATAATTGGAAGTAAATCACTCCTCGGCAAATGCAAAAGAACAGAAATTATAACAACCAGTCTCTCAGACCACAGTGCAATCAAATTAGAACTCAGGATTAAGAAACTCACTCAAAACTGCATAATTACATGGAAACTGAAGAACCTGCTCCTAGATGACTACTGGATAAATAATGAAATGAAGGCAGAAATAAAGATGTTCTTTGAAACCAGAGAATAGAGACAACAAACAAGAATCTCTGGGACACATTTAAAGCAGTGTCTAGAGGAAAATTTATAGCAATAAATGCCCCATGGGAAGTGAGGAAAGATCTAAAATCGACACCCTAACATCACACATAAAAGAACTAGAGGAGCAAGATCAAACAAATTCAAAAGCTAGCAGAAGACAAGAAATAACTAAGATCAGAGCAGAACTGAGATAGAGACACAAAAAAACCCTTCAAAAAATCAATAAATCCAGGAGCTAGGGATTTTTAAAAGATCAACAAAATAGATAGACTGCTAGACAGACTAATAAAAAAGAGAGAAGAATCTAATAGATGCAACAAAAAATGATAAAGGGAATATTACCACCAATTCCACAGAAATCCAAACTACCATTAGAGGTTACTACAAATAACTCTATGTACATAAACCAGTAAATCTAGAAGAAATTGATAAACTCCTAGACACTTACACCCTCCCAAAACTAGACCATAAAGAAGCTGAATCCCTGAATAGACCAATAACAAGGTCTGAAATTGAGGTAGCAATTAATAGACTACCAACGAAAAAAAGTCCAGGTCCAGATGGGTTCACAGCTGAATTCTACCAGACAAAGAAGAGCTGGTACCATTCCTTCTGAAACTATTCCAAACAATACAAAAAGAAGGATTCCTTCTCCCTAACTTATTTAATAAGTCTCCCTAACTTATTTTATGAGACTAACATCATCCTCCTACTAAAACCTGGAAGAGACACAACTATTAAAGAAAATTTCAGGCCAATATCCATGATGAACATTGATGCAAAACTCTTCAATAAAATACTGGCAAACTGAATGCAGCAGCATATCAAAAAGCTTATCTATCATGATCAAGTAGGCTTCATTCCAGGGATGTAAGTCTGGTTCAACATACGCAAATCTATAAATGTAATCCATCACATAAACAGAACCAAAGACAAAAACCACATGATTATCTCAATAGATGTAGAGAAGGCCTTCAACAAAATTCAACAGCCCTTTAAGTTAAAAATGCTCAATAACCTAGGTGTCAGTGGAATGTCTCTCAAAATAACAAAAGTTATTTATGACAAACCCACAGACAATATCATATTGAATGGGCAAAAAGTGGAAGCATTCCCTTTCAAAACAGGTACTAGACAAGGATGACCCCTCTCACCATTCCTAGTCAACATAGTATTGGAAGTTCTAGTCAGAGCAATCAGGCAAGGAAAATAAATAAAGGGTATTCAATTAGGAAAAGAGGAAGTCAAATTGTCTCTATTTGCAGATGACATGATTGTATATTTAGAAGACCCCCAATGTCTCAGCCCAAAATCTCCTTAAGCTCATAAGCAACTTCAGCAAAGTCTCAGGATACAAAATCAATGTGCAAAATTCACAAGCATTCCTATACACCAATAACAGAAAAACAGAGAGCCAAATCATGAATGAACTCCCATTCAAAATTGCCACAAAGAGAATAAAATACCTAGGAATACAACTAACAAAGGACATGAATAACCCCTTGAAGGAGAACTACAAAGCACTGCTCAAGGAAATAGGAGAGGACAAATACAGATGGAAAAACATTCCATACTCATGGATAGGAAGAATCAATATTGTGAAAATGGTCATACTGCCCAAAGTAATTTATAGATTCAATGCTATCCCCATCAAGCTACCGTTGGCCTTCACAGAATTGGGAAAATCCACCTTAAACTTCATATGGAACCACAAAAGAGCCTGCATAACCAAGACAATACTAAGCAAAAAGAACAAAGCTGGAGGTATCACACTACCTGACTTCAAACTACACTATGAGGCACAATAATCAAAACAGCATGGTACTGGTATCAAAACAGAGATATAGACCTATAGAACAGAACAGAGGCTTTGGAAGTAATGCCACACATCTACAACCATCTGATCTTTGACAAACCTGACAAAAACAAGCAATTGGGGAAAGTTTAATAATTGATGTTAGGAAAACTGGCTAGCCATGTGCAAAAAACTGAAACTGGACCCCTTCCTTACACCTTATACAAAAATTAACTCCAGATGGATTAAAGATTTAAACATAAGACCCTAACACCATAAACATCCTAGAAGAAAACCTAGGCAATACCATTCAGGACATAGGCATGGGCAAGGACTTCATGACTAAAACACCAAAAGCACTGACAACAAAGCCAAAATAGACAAATGGGATCAAATGAAACTCCAGAGCTTCTGCACAGCAATAGAAACAATCATTAGAGTGAACCAGCAGCCAACAGAATGGGAAAAAATGTTTTCAAGCTACCCATGAGACACAGGGCTAATATCCAGAATCCACAAAGAACTAAAACAAAGACACAAGAATAAAAACAAACAACCCCATCCAAAAGTGGGTGAAGGATATTAACAGACACTTTTCAAAAGAAGACATATATGAGGCCAAAAAACCTATGAAGAAATGCTTATCATTACTGGTCATTAGAGAAATGCAAATCAAAACCACATTGAGATACCATCTTACACAAGTTAGAATGGTGATCATTAAAAAATCTGGAGACAACAGATGCTGGAGAGGATGTGGAGGAATAGGAACACTCTTACACTGTTGGTGGGAGTGTAAATTAGTTCAACCATTGTGGAAGACAGTGCGGCAATTCCTCAAGGATCTAGAAATAGAAATACCATTTGACCCAGCAATTCCATTACCAAGTTATAAACCCAAAGGATTATAAATAATTCTATTATAAAGACACATGCACACGTATGTTCATTGTGGGCACTGTTTACAATAGCAAAGACTTGGAACCAACCCAGATGCCCATCAATGATATACTGGATAAAGAAAATGTGGCCCATATTCACCATGGAATACTATGCAATTGTAAAAAACAGAAAAAGGAGTTCATGTCCTTTGCAGGGACATGGATGAATCTGGAAACCATAATTCTCAGGAAACTGACACAAGAACAGAAAACCAAACACCAAATGTTCTCACTCATAAGTGGGTGTTGAACAACAAGAAAACATGGACACAGGGAAGGGAACATCACACATTGGGGCCTTTTGAGGGTTGGGGGGCTGGGGAGGGAAAACATTAGGAGAAATAACTAATGTAGGTGATGGGGGGGATGGAGGCAGCAAACCACCATAGCATGTATATACCTACGTAACAATCCTGCAAGATCTGCACATGTACACCAGAACTTAAAGTAAAATTTAAAAAAAGAAACTTCTCCAAAGCCATGTAATTGCCAAGTGGTGGAGCTGGTTTTGAATCCAGGTCCACTAAATTCCAAAGCCCAAATTATTTTTGGTATATTTTGCTAACTGTCTCTAACTATAGAAACTCGAAAGCAGTACCAAATTTGCATTGTAAACTTCTATGTCAATCATAGTTTTCTGCACAGCTCTGTATTTTTTTATTAGGTTGGTGCAAAAGTAATTGCCATTACTTTGGCAAAACTGCAATTGCTTTTGCACCAACCTAATAAAATGGATTGGCAATTTTTGATTAATTGGAAAGAATATCAACCTGCTTTTGTAATTCAGACTCTAAAACTTGCTGGCTATGTGATCTCAATCAAGCATCTGTAGATGCTCGAATCCTGTTTTCTTATCTGGAATTTGTAAATAATAGCTGCAACTCATCTAGTAGAATGTCTGGTGAATTGTTCAACAAAAGGCAGTAGTTTTTTTTGGTGTTGTTTGTAATACTGAGTGGATATTTACCTGGTGACCCTGAAAATGGTTACACCAATTGATGCTAATGTTTTGAACCAGAAAATTAGAAATGTCTCCTTCATAAAAGATCTCATGGAAAAGAAATGGATGATAAATGGTTTCTTCAAACACATAACTACTAGCAACCTGCAAAGCAAATACATCTGTAAAAGGTTGAAATAACAAATGCATTCCTTTTCTTTCTTGGGCTTAAAATGCTTAGGATGAAAATAAATTTGGAGGCTTTTTTGCAGAACCTTTTTATTCATTTTCTTAAAAAAAAATTCATGCCATAAATTTACCACGTCCTAAACTATAAGTTAGGGTAATTTTTAAAGTGGTAGGCCAACTTTTATGTATGCTACCTAGAAGCATTTTTTTCTGAAAACACTAATATTTCTCTAAGTAGTGTAAAAATGGGCAATTTCTGAAAAAGCAGAAAAGAAATATTGTGAGCGTTTTTTTGTAGCATTTGATAGTACTCTGGCTGAAGACTCAAATTGTGATCATTCTAGGTAATAAAAATAAGTGAAAGCAAACAAACCTCACCTTGGTATCTTCTCTTTCTCTCCTCTTACTCCTTAGTAGCAGCAAATATGCAGAAGACATTGAAAATTTCAACTGCAGGCTTTTATTGAGTTTTAAATCACTGGAGTCTATGCCTAATGAAAATCATTGCACCATGCAACTATAGGAAATCAAACAGGTCAAACACTCTATCCTTGAATTTTAGAATCTCTTGTGACCCTCAGAAGTGTTTTCCTATATTGCTCTATAATAGCACCATGGGGAGGGGTGGGAAGTGGAGGAGAGGCAAGTAGTTCATAGTGATCTTTGTCATTTCAAGTCTAGCACAAAAGTCTAGAGTAGATGTTGGCATTTTAACCATTACCCTCTTTTAAGTTTCCACAAACAAGCATTTGACATCTTAATGAGTAAAGGTCTTCCTCTCTCTCCTCCTGTCTCTGGCACTCAGAAACTCTCAATTGACTGAATTTTATATATGAATTTAAGTCTTTAATCAAGTAACTCACTCAAAGTTACATAGCATTTAAGATAGAGAGAGAACTCAAACTAAGTCTTTTAACCATCAACCCATTGCCTTTCCTTACATAAAAACCTGAAATAAGAGTTAGTTTTGTAAGAGGATGAATAAAAGGAGTATACATACTGGGTTCCTAAGGAGTTTCCAGAAGAGTAGAGGACAAGAAGACAAGCCAGTCCACTTTATCCCCCTTCTGCCTGAGCAGCTCAGGCTCTGGGCAAATGAGAGTCAAGATATGTTCTCTGTAGAGTCAAAGTAGGGGAGGCACCTAGGGACAAGTATATTTACACCCCTGTGCCTCAGTAAGGCTGCAGAAACTCCATGGGTGGCAGCTGCCCTCTGAATGTTCCCACCTCTGATGATAATAGTACCCATTTGCCAGGGTTGTTATGAAAGTTAGTTGACCCATATAAAATGCTTAGAACAGGGTCTGGCATAGCAAAAACTTACTAAATTCAGGGTAATACTTTTTACATTTTATCCAAGAAGTTTATTCCTTCCCATTATAAGAGTGCACACATCCATTAGTACAGATTTGGAAACACTTACATAGTGCTTAATATGTGCCTCACACATGTAAACTAATTTCCTAGTAAGCAAATAAGTATTATTACCATCTTCAATTACAGAGAGGTTGTAAAACTTGTCCAAAGTCACACAGTTGGTTTCAGGACAAAGATTCAATGCCAAGAAAAGCCATGAGTCAAACCACTACCTTCTGTTGCTTCTCAATTGAAGAATGAACTAAATATACCTATAATCCCACCACCCAGAGATTAATTTTGTTGCTGTGTTCATTCTCCTTCTTCTCCCCCCTCCCAGTGGTAGTTAATTTTAAAGATAGCTTATTTTTACTTTTATTTGATTGTTTTACATCATGAGGATCATACTCCGTGATTTCAAGGTAGGGAAGTACAGGAACATCTTGCATTAGTAACCTACTACCTCCTAGCCATCATGTTGAGTGTCCTATGTGTACTTCCCAACTTTCTTCTTACTAACCCTGTCAGGTAGATCTTGTTTTCTCCACTTTATAGGTGAAAAAAATTTAAATATTATTCTTATAGGCTTCTCACTCAAAAACAACCATGCAACAGAGATTTATTTTCGCAGTAATTTAAAAGCAACAGGGACCACATATCTTGCTTCCCACTGCCGCCCCCACCCCAAACACCAACCTGCACAGTGTTTTAAACAAGCATCTTTTCGTATTGGCTTCTCTTTTCCATTTCTATCCCCAAAACAGTAGAAGTGGCAGAGAGTCAGTGTGTCTGAGCCAATCGTTGGTTAGTACCCCGCCTTGCAATGCATGCAACTCTCTGTCTGCAAGTGCTTCCCTAACCCTGTTGATCCTGGTGACTGCTTCCACCTCCATGAGTCCCCCACATATCAACGTCTTTCTCTGGGGGCACCCACTTTATGTGTGGAAGGAAATTAACTCTTGGCTACACAAATTGGATTTGAGAGGACATTCCTAATCCATTTTAAGTCAACTGGGACTTAAAATTTTAAAAACACAGTGTGATTGAGTATAGACAATTTGAGGAATGTAGTTAGAATTTTGTGAATATAGTACAGAAACTACAAAAGAGAATCATACTCGACATCTGACTAGATTGAGAGTTTAGAAAATGCATTTTTTTAAACTAATGTACATAACGTTACTGAAAATGGGTGTAAACAGCGATGTAATGATAATGATGATAATAAATCCCATTTATCTCGAGTGCTTATTATAACCACTCTAGGTAATAATTATACCCCAGAGGAGGAAGATGAAAGTTTATGTAATTTAAAGCTTAGGTAACTTGCAAGCAATTAAAGCTTGTAAGTGTCAGAGCTGTGGAACTTTTTTTTTTTTTTTTTTTAATGGACATACTTATTTACTTCTAGAATATAAACTCCATGAGGGTAAAGACGATTTTTCTGTTTGGTTCTCTGCTGTGTCCTAGAGGCAAGTGCCTATCATGGATTTACAATTAAGACGCCTTCAGAGGCCAGGTGTGGTAGCTCACTCCTGTAATTCCAGTACTTTTGGGGGAGCAAGGTGGGTAGATCACTTGAGGCCAAGAGTTTGGGACCAACCTGGGCAATATAGTGAAACCCCATCTCCACAAGAAATAAAAATATTAGCCAAGCATGGTGACATGTGCCTGTAGTTCTAGCTACTTTGGAGGCTGAGGTGGGAGTATTACTTGAACCTGGGAGGTAGAGGTTGCAGTGAGCCATGATCATGCCACTGCATTCCAGGCTGGGTGACAGAGCGAAACTGCATCTCAAAACAAAAGAAGAAGCAGAGGGAGAGGAAGAGGAAGATGATCATGACAAAGGCTCATTATTTTCTTTTAGCATAAAATTAGAGTA
The DNA here is from genome assembly GCF_049354715.1 of Callithrix jacchus. Taxonomy (NCBI): domain Eukaryota; kingdom Metazoa; phylum Chordata; class Mammalia; order Primates; family Cebidae; genus Callithrix; species Callithrix jacchus. Next base: position 100,962,110 of record NC_133510.1, on the reverse strand, counting down.
TAAACATAAAAAGCCATTGAAACTTTGAACTTTTTCTTCATTCAAGGAAAGGCTGATAAGGATATGGGTTTTCAAGACAGAAAGTCCTAGGTTCAGGTCCAGCTCATTAATTCACTTCCTGAGTAAACCTTAGCAAATAACTTCAATTCATTCAGTTTCCTCAACTGTAATTTGAAAGCTTGGATACTAGTTTCAGGCATATATTGATGGTATGCATATATGTATGTATCTGTAGCTATGCCATCAATATGTGCGTGTATATATGTATGTGTGTATGTAAATAAATATATATATAATGGGTATATATACATGTAATGAATATATAGTCAAATATATATATTTAAATAAATACATTCCTTTGGGGGTTGTTTTGAGTATTAGAGAAAAATTTATTTAAATTACTTAACTCATTATAGACACTTTGCTTTTTTTTTGGTTTACTATATGTATGAAATATTAAGGGTAAAAATGTGTCATATCCATCAACAATAGTATTAAATTCAAGTTTTAAAATGAGAAAATTCTTGAAAATTTTATATGCTTAAAGTGTTGGGCAAAGAATAGTTATAAGCAAGTCATAAAAGAAGAAATGTAAATGAACAATGTATACTTACAAAGAATCCTTCAACCTCATTTGTTGCCTGGGAGAGGCAAAATTAAAAAATAAAATACTACTGTTTTTTTCACTAAATATATGGGAAAAATAGCTTCTTACAATAAAGACAATATGAGGATATGCTCTGTAAATTGTTATGTTTTATGAAAAGTAATTAGGCAATATTTATTAAAGATAAAACGTAAACATAATAGCAATCTTATTTTGGGGATTGATTCTATAAAATTAAACAGCAGAAGATAACATTCTGGATCATAAAACAGCTCTTTTAATATATTTAAAAAGATTGAAATCACATGATATATTCTATGACAAAAATAAATTAGAAATTAACAAAAGAAAATATCAAGAATATAACTAAATATTTAAAAATTAACTGACACACTTCTAAATAGCTGATCAAAAGTAAAATCACAAGAAATATTAGGAAAAATATATATGTATATGTATATATATGTGTGTGTGTGTATATGTGTGTGTGTATGTGCATGTGTGTGTGTGTATATATATATATATATATTTTTTTTTTTTGAGATGGAGTCTTGCTCTGTCACCCAGGCTGGAGTGCAGTGACATGATCTTGGCTCTGCAACCTCCACTTCCTGGGTTTAGTGATTCTCCTGCCTCAGCCTCCTAAGTAGCTGGGATTACAGGCATGTGCCACCATACCCCATTTATTTTTGTATTTTTTTAGTAGAGATGGAGTTTCACCATGTTGGCCAGGTTGGTCTCAAACTCCTGACCTCAAGTGACCTACTTGCCTTAGCCTCCCAAGGTGCTAGGACTACAGGTGTGAGCTACCACACCCAGCTGATATTTTGAACCAAATAGAAATGAAAACAAATATTAGATTTCATGGATGTAGGCACCAAAATTTTTGTAACATTTATAACATGAAAAACCTACATTAGAGAAAATTAAAAAGATCTCAAAAAATTATCTAAGCTTTCACTAGAAGAAACTAGAGAAAAAAATATCTAAGTAGAATAAAAAATAATAAAGATGAATGAAAGCAAAAAAATCAAAATTAGACAAACTATAGAGAAGAGAGTGAAACTAAAAGCTGGTTTCTTGAAATGGGTGTATTTCACTGACTATAAACTATGCCTTAATAAAACTTATTAAAACAAACAAAAAGCACTCTATCCAAGGAGAGACATATGGTGATTTTTAAAGGTAAAAACAAAACCAAAAATAAACATAAAATTAAGGCTATAATATGATTGTTCCTCTGTAATAGATTATTGATACATTACATTAAATAGATGTAACATTACATAGCTTTTAAAAAAGTGTTACATCCATATTATTGGTCTTGAGCTCTATTCATGATATTTTGTGGAAATCCAAAGTGATACGTGATATATACACTCCATTTATCATTAGGAAGATATCTACTATCTGATTAGAAACATAGTTAATGTTTATTACTTTAGAATGCTGAGACTGAAAGTAGAGAACAGGAGAGGTTATTATGTTTTTTATTAATGCATTTGTGCATTTTTTTACAAACTCATATATTACTTTTACAATTCAAAATATTTTAATAAAATTTAAGAAAGAAAAGTAAAAAATTTACCTCTTTCTAAAGGGCTTCTATTTTTAATATTACTACTATAAGTAGTAATTTATAGTGCTTATGCATTTACACTGTTCTGCAAATACATTTGCATTTTATTTTAGTTGGTTTTCATGACTGACTCTCACTAGACTATGATCTCCTGGAAGGCAGGGCAACTCATATTTATCTTCTCCACTCTCGGACCATTCATTTGTCTACGCTTTACTGAGTACCTACCAAGTGCTAGTCACACAGTGAGCATATTTTTCAGTATGTAGTAGACCCTCAATGCCCCTGAATTGCTGAATGAATTCAGGTATGTTATTTGATGGAAGCAGAACAAAGGCATTGAATGAATATACTGCTTGCCCCTCTAACAACAGTTTTAAATAATGAAAGACTATACTGTAATATCTGTCCACTCATCATATGGTTTAAAGTGGAATTTGGCTCTGCAATTTGAGTATGAAAAGGGAATTTGATAAATAAAAAAATACTTAAAATCCAATTTAAATTTATTTTTAAAAAGAAGCCATATGTTCTATATTTGATGCTCAATCCTCCCTCCCACATCTTTAAAACTTTAATAATTCCCACATCCTTGAGATTTGTAATCATAAATCACAAACCTAGTAGAATTTACCTTTGGCAAAGTTTAAGTATATAGATCTATCAGTAACCAGGAAGGGGAAGTCCAATCCTTATAAGCCTGTGTGCAAAAATCAAGTTTAACCCTTGAGATGGAACATGACAGGCCAGATGGCCCTAAAGATGCTAAAATCATATCCATAATCACTGTCTGTACTTATAACCTCAGTTTCATAAATGATATTGTATTAGTCTGTACTCATGGTGCTAATAAAGACATAACCAAGACTGGGTAATTTTTAAAGGAAAGAGGTTTAATTGACTCACAGTTCCACATGGATGGGGAGGCCTCACAATCATGGCTGAAGGTGAATGAGGAGCCATGTCTTACATGGTGGCAGGCAAGAGGCCTGTGCAGGGTAACTGCCCTTTCATAAAACCATCAGTTCTTGTGAGACTTATTCACTAACACAAGAACAGCATGGGAAAACCTGCCTCCATGATTCAATCACCTCTGTGGGGATTATGGGAACTACAATTAAAGATGAGATTTGGATTGGGACAACAAAACTGTATCAGATATGTAGTAACACAGTGAAAACTCAGCACTCCCCACAGTCCACAAGTAAACATAGCATCGTGTTTAAAATTTGGATTCCAGAGCCAGTCTGATTTTGGAGTGCAAGCCCCATCATTTACTGTCTCTGTGCTCTTGGGTAAATTAATCTCTTTGTGTCTTTGTTTTTATCTCTGAAAACTGAGAATAATGAAAATATCTACCTCATAGGGTGGTATAAGAGTTAATGAATTAATAGTTGTGAATTTCTATAAACAATTCTTGACTCAAAGGAAGTGTGTGATAAATAAAGAAAAATACCACTGTGCCTGGCCAGCCAGCTGGGCCTGATTTATATGTCTACTAATGATCATCTTAGGAAAGTCGGCACATAGAGGGGGTTGGGGAACATAATCTTGGACCTAACTTAACTTCTGTCCCACTTAGCCTTGATATTTTTACTTCCCTGCTTGTAACCAAGGGTGCCTACTCTAGAAACCAATTAAAGAAACTTCTAAATGAAAATGTTCTGAAGGAGAAAATGTAAACGAGTGTGCCCCTTGCCAAATTTCTTCATTCTAGGATTCTGGGCCTGGGACTTTGTCACAAATTTGAGCAATGGTGTTATAAAACAGACTGACAAGGCTGTGAATTGCAACACTACATCAAGCTGGAGTCCTAAGCTGTTATACAATTTTTTTTTTTTGCTTTGGGTTTTTACCCCATATGCTTACCATTTCTGCAGATGTACTTTCATGCATTGAGATTCCTATTTCCCAGGGAAAAAAATTACCGAGGTTTAAATTGGTCAGGATTTTGCTGTCTTAGGGCACATGTATTATGACATTTGGGAATTAACAGGATGAGAGCTGCAGGAAAATATCTCTGTCTCTCTTTGCTCCATTCCCTTTCCAAAATCTACCTGTAGAAGCATTATTTTAGTCTATTTTTTATTTTATTTTATTTTACTTTTTGAGATGGAGTCTCACTTTGTCACCCAGACTGAAGTGCAATGGTGCTATCTCGGCTCACTGCAACCTCTGCCCCCAGGGTTCAAGCAGTTCTCCTGCCTTAGCCTCCCAAGTAGCTGGGATTACAGGAGTATACCACCACACCCGGCTAATTTTTGTATTTTTTTTTTTTTTTTGGTAGAGACAGGGTTTTGCCATGTTGGCTGGGCTGGTTTCGAACTCCTGACTTCAAGTGATCTGCCTACCTCAGCCTCCCAAAGTGCTGGGATTACAGGCGCAAGCCATTGTGCCTGGCCTCTATTTCAGTTTTTTAATTATCACGTGAGTTCTGAGGGAACGATGCCTTGTTTATCCTTTAACAATAAATGGTAACCACAATAATGACAACAGATAATATTTACTACATGTCAGATATTGTGCTGAGTCCTTTATGTGCATTATTATATTTAACATTTGCAATAATACTAGCTATTACTTTTATTTCAATTTAATAGGTGGGAAAGCTGAGGCTGAAAAAAAATAACTAGCTCAAGATCAGCCACGTGGGTAATTGGCAGTCAGGTTTGGGACCAAGGTTTGTCCAGCTTTGAAGTGCATGCTGTTGGTTGGTAGGCACCCTGTGGTTCTCATATGGGATACAGCTTTGTGCCATATACCTAGTTAAGAGCTCAAAAAAATGAAGAGTCTCTCTCTGCTCAGAGGCAACTGGATAGAAAGAGCATGATTAAGAGAAGCATGTGACAGCAGCTCAGTAGGGTAATTTGTGTTCTCCACTTTTAAAGAATATATGTATATGTATGCACTCCTTTGTAACATTTTTGTTATTATAATTTACTAGTTTTATGTTGAAAGCATTTCAGAATAATAGGGCAGCAGGAAGTTTGTTGTATCCCAGTTGCAAAGATTATGAAGGAAAAACATTTTCAAACCACATTGGTTGGTCTTGCTGATCACAGAAGTTGTTCTATGGTAGTTAACTACAAAGTCACGGGAGGGCCTAGACTATTGTTTAAAGGACTTGCATAGATCCTGGATCTGCTACTTAAGTTTCACAGCCCTCCGACAAGGGATTCAACTTCTTTGTTCTTAATTTCCCCATCTGTGAAATGGAGGTAATAGTGAAGTCACACAAATCGGTGTATATGAAAGCATGGTTAGGATATAAGGCACGTTACTCATGTAAATCGCAATTTGATTCTTTTCCCATTAGGTCTAAGGCATTGGGAACAGTGTAGATTCATGTTCTTAGTGAGCCATAGCAAGTAGATGAGAGATACATAAAATAGATGTATAAGAAGAATAAAAAGGAAGCATATTTCCCTCGAACAACACAAAATGTAGCACAGTCACTCTTCTGACACCACACGCCACACCCTTTTCTAATGTCCTGGGTGAGAACTGGCAGTTTATTGGGAGGAGAAAAATGGGCAGAAAACTAGAGCCACTCAGATGGATGCAGATGCAGCTGAGAGAGCCAGGGAAGGTTTAGCTTCTGGGATGAAGGAGAAGGATTTTTAAAGGATGTTTAAAAGAGCCTGAAGGTACAAGAGGAAGATTTGCCTAGGTAGAGTTTGTATTATGCTGCATAATTTAAGTAAACTTTGATTGTCTGTTATGAACCAAATGTTTTATGAAGTCCTAATCTTCAGTGTAATGGTATTTGGAGACAGGGCCTTTGGGAGGTGACTAGAGTTGAAGAAAGTCATGAGGGTGAAGCCTTCATGATGAGTTTTGTGCCCATCTAGGAAGATATACCAGGTTGCTCCCTCTCTCTCTCTTTTTCTTTCTGTCTCTGCTATGTAAGGATAAAGCAAAAAGGTCACTGACTACCAGCCAAAAAGAGAGATTTCACCAGAAGCTAGCCATTCTGATACCGTCTTGGACTTTCAGCCTCCAGAACCATGAGGAAATGCATTTCTATTGAAGCCACTCCATCTCTGGTCTTTTGTTATGGCAGCCTGAGTGGACTAAGACATTGTCACAAAAGTCAGGTAAATTTTGCAAAATGTAATCAAGTCAATCACTGTATTTGTTTCCAAATATGGCAGGTATGCAGTGGAAGACAACCACTTGTATGAAAATTTGACAAATATGAATTTATCTCTCTTTTACTTAGAATAATCTCTTACATGGAATCTCCCCTGCTGTTCAATCCTTTCTCTCTCCTTTTTCACTGTAAATAGAATTCACTCTACGTAGTTTAAATTTGCTAATTTTCGATTTTCAGTAAGAAAGAATATTTTTAAACATAAGACCTGCTAGGTCTAAATACCTAATAACCTCCTTACCCCTACACAGGAGGGTTTGCTGACTACCTATTAAAGATGAGATTTTGAAAAGATGACTTTAATTTTAAAATCAAAATGACAATAAAAATAGATCTAATGTTCATTTTACCTTTGAAATTAATAATGAAAGAACCTTCTCCTCCCTTGAATGTGGAGTTTATCTCTCAATTAAAAAAATGTGATTGGTGATATACATGTATTGCAATAACCCTCACTTCTTAGCCTCAGAGCAATTGTAAGTTTTCAAAACAACATGAGAAAATGCCAGCAGGACTGACGTGTAAGAAATCAACAGTGATGGTAATGAAAAAGGCATTTCATTGTCTGCAGATTGTAAATTATCTTTCACTGCATCTTTCTTCCTATGATTTTTTAAAAATACAGTGACTGAATGTCAGATTCTCAGGAGTGAGAAAGAAAAAAGAAGGCTTCAACTAAAATGTCCAGTGCCTCTACCATGATAAGTTACTTCTGACAGGTTGACATCACTGATTGATCATGTTCAGAATCACCTACTTTCTTGCCTGGAAACTTAACCTTCAGATTTTGGTAGCGATGAAGATTGACTTTGTGCTTCTCATAGCACAGTTGGAGTAACTCAAAGAGGAGAATTGCAGATTTTACCTTATTGTGCTAGTAAAGAAACTGATTTAGAGACCTGTTTGCAGAATGCTATTTTAACCATATTATGGTCCAAAATTGGATGCTCTTTTTGAGACAGGATGAAATTTGATCCCTTTGTCAATGACAATAGTGCTTTCATTGCTCAGAGGATAGAAGGTTGCGTGTGGTAGGTGATTCCTCAAAATTTCTCAGCAGCTTTAAAGCAAACAAAATCAACTCTCAGGTAATGTGATTATGAGGAGACTCAAGACCATCTGCTCTGCACTCCTCTGCCTTCAGTCAAGAGCCTGACTTGACCATCACAGAAATACACCTCTCTTCCAATGCCTCTAATGAGATGACTTTCCACGTTGTGCAGGTCAAGCTCATTCCTTATAGCAGAGCTACAAAAAGCTTCTAGAGGTCTAATTGACCACACTGACTTTCAGTGGGGCCACCCATTTATCTTGTTGCAATTTAAGTCCAATTTCTCTTTCTTTAGTGTAGAAGGCAAGTAACTTTCTATATCACAGATCCCCTTGACTAGAAGGCAATTCTGAAAATAGCTTTCATTGTTTCTTTTCTTCATTTTCAAGAAGAGTGATTCTAAATTCTGTAAGCTTTCTTCTCACGGGCTCTGACTTCTCCTTTGAATGCAAACAGCCTCATACCCCATTTAGAAGGCACAGAGTGGCAAGTTGAATAAAAAATAAGACCCAACCTTTTGCTGTCTTCAAGAGACCCATCTCATATGTAATGAAACCCATAGGTTCAAAGGCATGGAGAAAAACCTATCACACGCAAGGCGAATGAAAAAGAGCAAGGGTCACTATTTTAGTAACAGATAAAACAGACTTTAAACCAACAACAGTAAAAAAAGAAAATAAAGTCATTATATAACAATAAAGGATTCAATTTAACAAGAAGACTTAACTGTCTTAAATTATGTATCTGACATTGGAGCACCCAGGTTCATCAAACAACTACTTCTAGACCTATGAAAAAGACTTAGATAGCCACATAATATTAATGAGAGACTTCAACATCTCACTGACAGTGTTAGATCATCAAGGCAGAAAACTAACAAATAAATTCTGGACTTAAATTTAACACTTGACCAATTGAACCTAATGAACAGCTGCAGAATACCCCACCCTGCAAGCACAGAATATACATTCTTCTCATCTGCACATGAAACATACTCCAAGATGGGCCACATGGCTAGCCATAAAGCAAGACTCAAACTTAAAAAAATCAAAATCATACCAAGTATTTTCTTAGACCACAGTGGAATAAAGATAGAAATCTATACCAAGAAGATTCTCTTAAAAACACACAATTATGTGGAAACTAAACAACTTCCTCCTGAATAACTTAGGAAACAACAAAATTAAGGTAGAAATAAAAAAATTATTTGAAATAAATAAAAACAGAGACACAACATACCAAAATCTCTGGGGTGTAGCAAAAGCAGTGTTAAGAGGAAAGTTTATAGTGCTAAATGCCTACATCGAGAAGATAGCAAGTCTCCAATTAATAATCTAACATCACACCTTGAGGAATTAGAAAAATAAGAACTAATCCCAAAGCTGTCAGATAAAAAGAAATAACTAAAAACAGAACTAAATGAAATTGAGACCTGAATATTCTGTACAAAGGATCAAAAAAAGGAAAACTTGGTTATTTGAAAGGATAAACAAGATTGATATACTACTAACTAGATGAACAAAGTGAAAAAGAAGATTCAAATAAGCACAATCAGAAATAACAAAGGTGACATTATAGTTGATCCCATAGAAATACAAAAGATCCTCAGAGGTGATTATAAAGTTCTCTATGCACACAAACTAGAACATCTAGAGGAAAGGAATACATTCTTGGAAACATACAACATACTACGATTGAATCAAAAAGAAGTTGAAACCCTGAGCAAACAATGAATTCTCAAATTAAACAGTAATAAAAAAAGCCTAACAACTAAAAAATCCCTTAGCCAGATAGGTGGATTCACAGATGAAATCGACCAGGTCTACAAAGAAGAGCTGGTACCAATCTTACTAAAATAATTCCAAAAAATCGAGAGCACATTCTGTGAAACCAACCTCAACCAGATAACAAAATCAAGCAAAGACACAATGAGAAAGGAAAACTACAGGTTAATATCTCTGATGAACACAAAAATCCTCAACAAAATTCTTTCAAAGTGAATTCAGCAGCACATTAAAAAGTTAATTCACCATAATCAAGTAAGTGTTATTCTTGGGATGTAAGGTTGGTTCAACACAGACAAATCAATAATGTGATTCACTAAATAAACAGAATTTAAAACAAAAACTCTATGGTCATCTAAATAGACACAGAAAAGCTTTCAATAAAATCCAACATCCCTTCATGATAAACACTCTTAACAAATTAGGTATTGAAGGAACACATATCAAAATAATAAGAGCCATCTATGACAGACCCACAGCCAACATCATAGTAAATGGGCAAAATCTGGAAGAATCATAGAACTGGAACAAGAAAAGGATTCTTATTCTCACCACTCTTATTCAACATAGTACTGGAAATCCTAGCTAGAGCAATCAGGCATGAAAAAGAAATAAAAGTCATTCAATAAAAAGGAAGTCAAATTATGTCTTTGCTGATGATATGATTCTATACATAGAAAACCCTAAAGACTCCATGAAAAGGCCTCTAGATCATATAATTCAACCTATGAACTGTCTGTGGCTTTTCAAGACCTCTCTAGAGTTGTGACTGTACTTAAACAAAGACAGCTATGATGACTGTGTCTCAACAATTAATGCAAGTATAGCTTGCCGAGAAGGCCCTCTTTCTAACTGGACTGCTTAGGCCTGGAACCCCTTAAATCACTAAAGTTATGCAGTGCTTCTTTCTCTGAAAGCATTTCCTGATGAAATGCATGTGGTAACTGGAAAGGAAGGGAAAGTGTTGTTCATGAGGACCTATGTGGCAGATGAACATTTTACATTAACTGGCTAACAGTATGGTAAAGGAGGAAAAAGACATGGTTCAGTGCAAAGAACACTGGACTGGGAGTCAGCAGACAGGCGGGGGCGTCTTCTACCCTTGCCACTCATCAATTGGGTAATCTAGGGCATGCATGTGTTTAAGCCTTGGGTCTCTTGTTGGCATCAAGAGATAATAGATGTTATTTATGGCAGATGATATTTATAATTCTACTCAGCTCTGAAATTTGGAATTACACAACTGTTAATATGAAGCAGGACTCTAAGAGGATAGAGTATAAATTTTATTTCCAAGGCAAAAATGGTTGGTTAAGACTACAACAGGAGTCACTTGTGTTTATGGGGCTGCCATGGAGGAGAGCCGTGAATGTTAGGGAATAAAATGAAGATACTGAATACTTGAATACCGAGGAGGTGAAGTGAGAGGGGGGTTCTCATTTTATCTAGAGAATCAGCCAATGTTGAAGATAATGTCTGAACTTTCCTTTGCTCCCTTACATAAGCACAGCTGTGCTGAAATAGATCTCAATGATACCGAGGACATTTAGTGTTTACCTAATATATGCCCTTGAGGAAAATATTTGTCCAAGGCAAAATCATCTACTGCTCTAGAGTTATGAAGATGATAAATATCCTGGCAGAAAGGCTGATGATTCTCTATCAATTCTACAGTGAACCCAAGAGACAACTAGGAGTTAGAATTATCTTTTCTTTAATTTTGTAACAGGTAACTCCAAAGAGTTTAGCAACCACAGAGGTTTTGACTTTATTGCTTTTGTCAGTGGTATCAGGAAGTGATAGAGGAGACTCAAATGAAACAAAAAAAAATGTCCTTGAACCTTCAACTTAATGACTTTGTACTCCTTTAACAGTTAAAATCAATATGGCATAGTGATTAGGAGTATGCTTTCTGGACTCAGCTAAGTCTGTCTTGGAATACTGACTTCCCCATTTATAGGAGTCTCATTTCAGGCAAGGCTTAGGATTTCCAGCTTCTATTTCTCCTCATAAGTCAAATAAAGATAATAATAGTATCTACCACATAGGGTTGTCATATAGATTAAATAGTAAAAAGTTGTTAATCTAATTCCTGGCATATGATCAGTGCTCAATAAATGATCATCACCATCACCATCACCATCATCATCATCGTCATCATTATGAACTTTACCTTCCATGGGGATAAAGTGATAGCAATGTGGTCCTAAATTGTACAAACATGCCTCTGAGAAAAGAAGTACAGTCTTAGAATATGCTTCCCATTTCTGGCTGCAGGACATGACTCTTGAAAATAAGCTGAAATGTGGCAAATATAAATCTTGCAGAAATAGGTAGAGAACTGCTTCAAGCTAGATTCCCAAGCCAGGCCAGTGTCTGATATTAAAGTTTCCCTACAGTCATGTAGAAGTATTATTACTTTATATTGCTTTGGAAACAAAAGCTGAGACCTGTGTCCTCAAAGTACGTTTGAGGTTGTGTTGATTGGTCCAGGCAATCTCATTTTCTGATGGAACCATTGTTTTAATCATTGTGGGGCAACAGGCTGAGAATAGAGAGATGACTGATTGGCCTGTGTACTAACACCCTGGCTTGTTTCAGTTTTTATAAAAACCAATAGAAAAAATGAATTTTACCGTGATTATGAATCCAGTCCTCTGTAGAAAAAGTCACTGTAATTATAAGGGTCTATAGGACATGTAAATAATATTACATCAGATACCAACATATCAAAAAAGTAAAGTGCTTTATATAGGGGAGGTTGTGATAAGTTGAAATACTGTATTGTTGAGTGAAATCATATATGAGAGTTGAGCATAGGTTTTTCATTCTTACTACAATATTTCTCTCTGTCAACTCAAAATTCATATTTAAAAAAATTTGTATGCTTAAGTTCTAGCTACAAAAATGACATCTGTGTTTGTACAAGACAAGAGACATCATTTGAATTTATTAATATAAAGGATTTTACACCTAGAAGAAACTCAAATAACCAATCTAGTAAGCAGCTGGGAAAATATAATAAATAATCTGTCTTTCAATGACATTTATATCTCTTTTTCTTTTAGCAATGGCAGACTAAATAGGCAAATGGACTTTTTTATGGTTATAGTCTAGAAGCAGCTTTGAAACTGCTTTTATTGGAAGCTCTTTTTAAATACATTGGATTGAATATCATCTAATCAAGTGGTCTACATTTTATGATGGAAAGGTTTTAAGCCATTTTAGAAAAAACAAATCCCCAGTATACAAGGGTGTTTAAATGTAAATAAAAGCCAAAAGTGTTTTTTTTAAATGGAGAACATTTTAGTAAAATGATTTTGGCGTAAAGCATTTAAATCTATATTTTGCTTCTAGATCTACTTGTTCTAATACACAAAGCAAAAGAAATATAAGAGCAAAAAATTCAAGGGGCTAGAAGTTTTCAGTTTGAAGGAAGGAAAATTAAGAAAAAATCCAATAAAAATATTTACATTTTAAAACATTTCGACCAAGAGAATGGAGACACATTGTTTTCTTTCTTCATTTACTTCAGTACTGCTTTAGAACTTTAAAAATATAAAGAACCTATGAAATTATAACATGGAGGTCTTCGGTTGAATAGAAGGCACCATTTGCTGTTGGTGAGAGTTTTTAACATGGGTTAGAGAGTCGACAGGAATTTGAAATCCTCTCGTGAAGTCTTTTGAAATATGACAGATTTGTTTTCCCCAATTGGCTAGAGTTACTCAGTGGTAATATCTCCAAATCCATTCCCGTCCTCTTCAAATTCTTCTAACTCAATTTGCTGTTTGGCCAAGTATATTAGTTTCTCCAAAAAGTGAGTTTTCAGCTTAAGGGAGGATTAGTTGAAAAGTAATTCTTCCTAAATTTTATGTCTTGTGGTCAGAGGAAAAGTTGACTGTCCTTCAAATCCATTGAAATCCATCACAATCAAAAGGAACATGGACAGGTGATTGTGTTTCTCAATACTTCTTGTACATTTTGGGGGATGTATCTCATAGTAACAATTCTCTCGTTGCTCATGGCTTTAATTTCCCCCCCCCCCAGTCCACAGATAAACTTAGATAAACAATCAGCCAGGGACTAGGGAACATCATGCAGACTGGTGGCACTGTGCAGCAGATCCAGTGACTCAACCAAAATAAAAGATAACCTGGATCCACACACTGTTTTCTTTTAGTTCAGCTACCAATATAAAATGATTTACACATTTTTTTCAAAATGTTGCTTAATTCAAAATAGGGGCTCATGTAAGTTCAAATGTAGGTTTCCTTTTTGTGAAGGACACATGCAGTCATTCAATGTCCAATTTTGATCTCTAACTTCTGTCTTATCTGATTGTTTTTCTTAGGGATAGCTGTCCTTGTACAGTCCTGATGTATCTTTCCCTTGGTGATACTTGTTCTAATGACAGTGGGGGAAAAAAAGCAAGATGGATGAAAACTGAACTTTTTTTTTTTTACCAGAAAGTTATGAGCAGGTAAAATAGACCTTTAGAACTGTTATCCAGGACTCACTGATTACTTGATGGCAATAAAATATCTGATATCCCATGTTCCTCAAGTATCATTTAAATTGAAATCTGGAAGTGTTAAGAGTGGTCTTTGTTGCAGGCAGCTTGATGGATGCTTATGGAATAGAAGATTAAACATGTCTTTCAATTTTAATAAATTTCTTCAAACCAGAAAAAAAAAAAAACCTGCTATTACCCAATAAAGTGGGAGGAAGTGAAAGCAACAGAAGTGGGATTCAGGTGAAAACCACTCTAAAAAAAATAAAATCAGAAATCAAGTGGTCATTGAAAAGAAACAGAAGGTGCTTTACTATGCATGAATTAAACTTATAGGCATTTTCTAAAACTAAGAGGGAAAGAGAGCTTTTGGAGTTTGAGATAAGACTTTGCCATTTGCTTAGCAAGTTATTTAACCTCTCTATGTTGTATTTCCTTATGGGTGTCCAATGAAGATGATAATAGTGTCTATTAATAGGGTTGATGGAAGGACTGAATGCAGTAATGTATATAACACTTAGTGTGTCGCTCTGAGCATAGTAATAGCTTAATAGATATTAGCCATTATTGTGCTTAAAATGTATTTAGCGAAGAAGGAACTGTAGATGTAAACTAAAAGCAGAATATCTGCAATGACCCATCCAATATGTATAGAATGTCAGAATAATCTCTTTATAAAGTGTACTGCCTTTATAATTTCATTTTAATGAAGGTAAAAGTATTTAAAGGGTAAATATTTGTAAGATATTTATATAATAATTACAGAGACAGCAGGAGACAGTCAAATGCCACCCAGGTCATTATGCACAGGGGGGCTTGCCTAAACATGCCTGCAGTGAAAATTTCCATCCCTTAACACATGTGCAGTAAGGTAAGTAAGTCAATTTGGAGTAGCTTGGACTAAGGGCCTGCATGCACACTGGAAGAATGGGGGTGGAGCCACCAAGAATTCACACCTTAAGCAGTGGGAGGAGCCAGGCCTCTTGAGCTTATGTGTGAAGCTTATGTATGGTGGCCTGGTATTCAACCTGCAAGATGAGATCCTGTTGGTAGGACCTTCTCTATTTTGCTGAGAGCTTTTATAAATTCCACTCTCCTTACCTCTCAATGCATCTGCATGACTAATTTTTCCTGGTCATGACACAAGAATCCAGATTTTAGCTGAGCTGAGGAGCAAAAATCCTGTATCAGTCAGTTTATAAAAGATCGCCTGACATTTCCTCTTAGTACTATATTTATAGAAATATAAAGTTTACCCTTGAACAATGAGAGGATTAGAAGTGCCAACCTCTGTATGGTCAAAAATCTGTGTGTGACTTTTGACTCCCCACAGATTTTACTTCTATACTTTACTGTTGACTGGAAGCCTTACCAATAACATAAAGCTGATTAACACATATTCTGTTTGTTATACATATTATATACTGTGTTCTTATAATAAAGTGAGCTAGAGAAGAAAATCATAAAGAAGAGAAAATATGTTTCCTATTCATTAAGAGGAAGTGGATCACCATAAAGGTCTTCGTTGTCATTGTCTTTAGGTTGCATAGGCTGAGGAGGAGGAGAAAGAGGAAGGGTTGGTCTTGCTGTTTTCAAGGGTGGCAGAGGCAGAAGAAAATCCACATGTAAGTAAACTCATGCAGTCTGAACCTGTGTTGTTCAAAGGTCAACTGTATATCATTATAATTTATGTATGTGTGGAAATATAGATGTTTAGGTATACAGCTATCCTTTTGCTTACCACTTAGAATTTCAGGATGACAACCCTGATAGTTGGGGTGGAAACTCACACACTTGAAGGACCTAACAGCATTTTTCAAAACAGCACCTTTTGAAAAGGATCTCTAGTGTCCTAGCAGATGTAAGGCAAGACATTACAGATCTTCAGTAATGGATGCATGTGCATGTGTGTGTGTATGAGTGGTTAGAAAAAGTTAAAGTAGAATTTAAGAATGGGAAGCAAATCTGGAGCAAATATATTAAATAGGTTACCATTAGTTCATCACAACAAATTTTCGATGAAATCTAATTAAAAAGTCTTCCAGTAAGGAGAAGTGGCTCATTCCTGTGATCTTAACATTTTGGGAGGCTGAGGTGGAGGATCCCCTGTGCTTGGAGACCAGCCTGGGCAACATAGTGAGACCTTGTCTTTACAAAAATTAAAAAGAAAAAAATTGACTAGTTGTACTGGTGCATGCCTGTAGTCCCAGCAACTAGAGAGATTGAGAAGAGAATATCTCTTGAGCCTGGAGATTAAGGCTACCGTGAGCTATGATTGTGCCACTGCACTTCAGGCTGGGTGATAGAATCAGGCACTATCTCAAAAAAAAAAAAAAAGAACTTCCACACACTTAATTGATAGAAGATTTTATTTTGAGTTTGGCTTCAACATCAACTAAAAATATATTAAATTGCAAGTCAAGTCCAAATTCCAATTAAGCTTCTTTAAGAATATGAATCATTTCTTAATTTCTATGACAACCAACTTTCGCTTCTATTTCCTATGAAGCTTGAAATGACACTGACCTAAGCCAGCGTCACTTTAATAACCATAACTTAAGTTGTTCATGCTTCCTCTTGTAGTTTGAGTGTTAATCAGTCTTAAAAAGTTAAAAAAAATAGTTCGTAAAGGGAGGTCACCTGAATATGAAGACCAAAATTTCAGAGGGAGGATATATACATTTTATTGAGTTATTATTCAATGAGTTTTCTCTATGCTAATTTATTTCTTCTTTAATTTTGACCCTTTCTATGCCAGTACTCATTTCAACCCTCATAAATTTCCTTTAAGCTGTGTAAGCTGAACTGATTCAATTTGATAATAGTTATTGAGGATCTATCACGAAGTTGACTCCATAGAGGTTTTGGAGATGTTTATGTGAAAAGACAGAAATTATTTCTGCTGTCACAGAACACACAGTAGGCAGGTGATGAGTAACAAAGGAGCGATTCCAGGGTAACAGGGTGATATGATTCGGATCTGTGTTTTTACCAAATCTCTTGTTGAATTGTAATTCCTAATGTTAGAGGTGTGACCTGGTAGGAGGTGATTGGATTGCAGGTGCAGATTTCTCATGACTCGTTTAGGACCATCCTCTTAGTGCAGTCCTCAGATCATGAGTGAGTTCTCACAAGATCTGGTTATTTAAAAGTGCATAGCATCTCCCCTCTCCCTCTGTCTTGTACCTGCTTCTGCCATGTGAAACACCTTACTCCTCCTTTGCCTTCTGCCATGATTGGAAGCTTCCTGAGACCTCCCTAGAAGCAGAAGCTGCCATGCTTCATGCAAAACCATAAGCCAATTAAACCTCTTTTCTTTATAGATTATTCAGTCTCAGGTTTCTCTTTATAGCAATGGAAGAGTGAACTAATACACAGGGACAGGGCTCTGGTAGGGAAAACACAGTGCTATGCTATGGTAGTACCACTCAAGTCCTGCTTCTCTGATGAGGTGGGATCAAATGGCTGTGTTGGAAAGAACTTTCTTCCTTCTTACTTTAAAACCACAGCATGAAGACACGAGCAGTTCTGGGCCCTGTTTTTATTAATTGGCTTCAGGACGTTACGCAAGTTGATGATCTTGTGTGTTTATGTGCAGAGGATGGTAAAGTGGGGTAGAGAGAATAGGCTGTTGTAGGAAGCCATCTTGCTCTCTAAAATGATCGTGGTGCCATGTGTCAAAGAGCTTGCCAAAAAAAGTATTACTCCTGCATGACATCACTCCTTTAAACTCAACATCTGAAGAGGAGAACACTGAGTTTGGCTTAGTCTCATACTAAGAGACTTTAAAAAAATATTTGAATGTATTTCGAGCAATGTAGAGGGCTGTCTGCTAACACAACTTGACCTGAAAATTTACCTTTGAATCCAATAAAATGGGTTACATGTAGATGCAAATATGCAATATTCAGTAAGCAAATAATATAGCACATAAGCAATTAGATTAGCACAAAGATATCTGTCTAGAACTAGTGGGACTCCAACAGTTGTTAATGGAGTATTTTAGAAGTCCTTTGGCCAAAAACACCTGTTTACAAACACAGAATGCCCTAATGAGTGCACATTACTTCTGAGCTTACTCTAATTATTACTCTTTAACCCTGTGTGAATGACATGGATTTTCTGATCATGTATATACTCATTTTCTCTCCCCACACATGACATCTATGGAAAATCAATGACGCAACAGTATGACAAAACATGTCATGGCATACCTGGTAGAACACAAAACCAAAAGTTTGGCCTTCATTTTGACACTTAAATAACTCCCACATGCATTCCAATAATGGAAAACCCATTTATGCCTGGTGTTCCATTATTGGAACACCAAGCATGTGAGAATTATTTACATTCTACTGCCTGAGGTAATCACCAAGGCTGGATTGCAAAAATTCAAAAAATTGCAACCTCAGGCATCAAAGGGGTAATGGGCTTTGTGTCCTAGACCAAGTGTCACTTTCTTGAGCATTAGTTTGCTCACATGCATAGCACAATCTCATTTTATGTCTCTATATCATATAAATATAAATTATATATTATGTATAAAGTATACATAAATTATATATATACTGTGTATATAAATTATGTATTTACATATAACTAATTTGTAATTGTAATTATTTATCATTGTAATTATAAGTTATATGTATTTGCATATAAATTATATGTAAATATATATTATATATAAAATATATAATATATACTATATTTTATATATGTGTGTGTATGTGTATATATATATATAAAATTTTTTTCTTCTGCCAGGCTTTCTGTAATCAAAACTTATAAGTCACATCTTTATAAGTTTTTCAGAAGACATGATACATGCTGTCTTTATAGTTTTATCTTAGAGAGTAAACATGTTTATAAGGTTTACATGAGATCAAATAGTGAGTGCCCTCTATAGTGGAGGCTGCTAAATGTCTCACAATATCTATACTTCCCTCCTTCCAAGTTCTAGTCTGGTGTATGCAACATTTCCCAGCTTTTCAGGTAGATCTCACTCTGTGTATAAATGCTGATAAATGGGATTCCTTCATTAATTCAGCAAATAGGTACTTAATAATCTGAGTGTGGCAAAGTAGCTCATGCCTGTAATCCCAGCACTTTGGGAGGCTGAGGCAGGAGGATCTCTTGAGGCCAGAGCTTGAGACAATCCTGGGCAACATGGCAAGACCCTGTTCTCTACAAAAAATCAAAAATAAAAATTAAAAAATAATCTAGTCTTTAGGGATATAGCAGTACATTGAATTTAAAAAAATTTAATAGTCTCTGCCCCTCCCAACCCCATGGAATTTATAATCTACTGGGAGGAAATAGATAAGTTGAAAATATATTATTTCAGGTGATGACAATTGCTAAGGAGAAAAATGAAGCAGGATAGACGAGTGATGAGGAGATGGATATTGCCTTACGCTTCATAAAGTTGTGCAGAAATTAGAGTCCTGGGGATGAAGACTGGCCTGGAATTCAAGGGTTTTTGTGGTGACTCATGTAAACAGGGATAAAGGCATGCTGAGATAATAGCAGAGCAGATAGTGGTGATGACACTGCATTGACAGAAGGACACGGGGAGGTTTAGCTAGGAGCACAGCATTCTGGAGCACTGTCTACTCCTGCCAACAGTGGTGTGAGGTGGAGGCAGGAGCAGAGTCATCTGAAGCACACTAAACTTCTGCCTGACTCCTCCTCCTACAGGCTTGAGTGGCAGGGGAAGGTGTTCATTCTTGCCCAGGACGGACACAGAAGTGTTATTAGACAATTTCCACAAACTCGCCTTAACCCACTTCTGGTGGATGTCCTTTGTCCTTTATTTTTTCTTTTCCTTTATCCTTATGCTTGGAATAGAGATCTGTTAACTGGATTTCTAGCAACCACCTTGGATCATGAGGACAAAACCATACTCCAGGGAATAGAATGACTTAAAACAGAAGAGTCACTATGCTAACTCTGGACCACTCATCTTGTTTACTTGAGAAACTTTTTTCTTGCTTAAGTCACTATTATTTGGAGTTTTTATTACTTTAAGTGAAACCTCATTTTATCAAATACAGCATGCAGGTACAAGACCTAACATTTATTCCTGGAATGTTTTATCTGAGGCTGCTAGTATAGTATGTTTAAACAAATACGTGATTTTGGAAGCAAAATATTTGGGCTGTGTCCTGAGGTGCATTCTGAACCTCATTTTTCTGTTTATAACCTAAGAATAATAATATTCAACAGTTATGGTAGGGAAGAGAATAAGTATCAAGACCCTGAGATGAGTGTGAGCATGCCCAGTTTGAAGAGGCAAAAGTAGTTCAGCACACTTGGGAGGATATATTGAGTAGGGGAGAATGTTCCCATCGGCTTAGGGAGACAACCACTTATCCAGTTTTGCCTAAATTAGAGTTTATTTCTTTTTCTTTTTCTTCACTCAATTTACATCAACTGTTAAACCCCACTTATTTCCCCAGTTATTTCCCACATCTGTCCCCCTCTTTATATCTCAATTCCTATTATACTGATTGAGTGGATATCACGTTCAATGTCAGTGCAAACTGTTCCTGACTGATCTTGTTGCCTCTACTCTTGCTATCTTCCCCTCCCCATTAAAAATATAAAAATAATCAAGTGAATGTTTTTAAACAAAGAGAGAGGGGGAGGGGAGAGGGAGAGGGAGAGGGAGAGGGAGAGGGAAAGAACAAAAGAATGAAAGAAAGAATAAAACTAAGTTCTGACACTTAAAACTTCTCAACATTTTCCTAATAGCTCAAATAATGACTCTCAATCTTTTTCTAAACATGATCTAATTTTGAGTACTAGATGTCTTGGAAGCATGCTTGACAGGATCAAGTAACTCAAAGAACAGTTAAATAATGTAATGATAACAACCATATACTCACTACTCAACTACACAGTGTCTTGCAGTATCTACAAAGACCCCATAGGTTTTCTTTTCATGTATTCACTGTCTTCACCATATCCTCCTAATACTCATAGATCTTGGTAAACATACCATCATGCTAGTGGCCAGCACGACATCATGGCACAGCATTATGCTACCCATCTTATGTCAGCGAGATTGTTTGCCTTCACTCTGCATTATGTCACACCCTCCATCTAGTTCAACCTTTTATGGAACACATGCCCTTAACACCCTCAGTGTTGACAAATACAAGTTTTGCACCTGACCTACAATGTCTATATTTTGACCTACACTGGTGGTCCACCAAAGCGCCATGGCAAACTGACTAAGAGCTGTTGACCAGCAGGATCAAATGCTGCTCCATGGCACGGCACTTAAGCCCGCTGCAGGTTGGCCACATCCTCAGTTTTCAGCTGCTTCAACTGCTCTTCTCTGCTCACACTGCTCTCCAGATACACAGAGATGTTGATGTTGTTTTATATTCAATCACCGTCTTTATGCTTTAGCTCATGTACCCGTCTGCCTAAAATAAAGACCCACTATCTCAATATTCCCTCTAAAATGCCTCTATTTTCTACATATCATTTTAAATGCAACTTAAAATCAGGCTCTCTGATTACATTGTTCATCCATATTACCTGTAGTGGGTTGAATGGAGGCCTCTAACCTATACTATCAACATATACTGTCATCATGTTGACAGGTACTACATCCTAGTAGTACCTAGGAGTACTTACTGGTGCCCACCAGATAATCAGGATGGTCTTGATCTGTTGACCTCGTGGTTCACCCACCTCGGCCTCCCAAAGTACTGGGATTACAGGCTTGAGCCATTGTGCCCGGCTGATAAAGTATTCTTATAGGAGACACACAGAGAAGAAACAGATGGAAAGAAGAGAAGTCCAGGTAAAGAGAGCGGTAGATATTGGAGTGATGCTGCCACAAGCCAAGGAATACCCGAAGCCACCAGAAGCTGGAAGAGTCAGAGATTTTCTCCTAGAGCCTTTGGAAAAAGCGCATGTCTGCTGACACCTTGATTTCTTCTAAGCTTCAGAATTGTGAGAGAATAAATGTTTTGTTTTAAGACAGCAAATTCTTTGTAATTTGTCACAGCGACCCCTAGGAAACTAGGATTTTACAATTCTATAAGAAACATTGCCTTACAATCCAATTACTTGTTTATGGCTATCTTTCTTAGTCCATTCAGGCTTCTGTAACAAAATGTTATAAACTGGGTGGCTTATAAACACCAGAAGTTTACTTTTCACAGTTCTAGAGGCTGGTAAGTCCAAGATCAATGTGCTTACAGATTCTGTATCTGGTAAGGGCTTTCAGGTTTACAGATGGTTCCTTACGTAGTGGAAAGGCAAGGCAGTTTTCTAAGGTTTCTTATAAGGGCATGAATTTCCTTCATGAGTGCTCCATCCTCATGACCTAATCACCTCCCAGAAGGTCCCATCTGTTAATGTAAATTGAGCATCCCTAATCTAAAAATCCAAAATCCAAAACCTTCCAAAACCCAAAACTTTAAAAAAACCCACATGATGTTCAAAGGAAGGAAGTGCTCATTGGAAAATTTGGGGTTGGGGTTTTTGAATTTGGGACGCTTAAATGGCAATCATAATACAAATATCTCAAAATTAGGAAAAAAAAAACCCCTGAAATATGAAACACTCCAGTCTCAAGCATTTTGGATAAGGGATACTCAATATGTACTAATACCCTGGGCATTAAGATTTCAACACATGAATTTGGGGGATAAAAACATTCAACCCATCACAATGTGTCTCGTGTGTTATAGGGTGAAGCTCCTTGAGGAGACATATCTTGGTTACCTTTACATTTGCACCTAGACCAGCATATTGTAGTTTTTATATTTTAAATAAAAAAAGGATGACTATGGCCGGACACAGTGGCTCACGTCTGTAATCCCAGCACTTTGGGAGGCAGAGGCGGGCAGATCACGAGGTCAAGAGATCGAGACCATCCTGGCCAACATGGTGAAACCCTGTCTCTACTAAAAAATACAAAGATTGGCTGGGCGTGGTGGCACGCGCCTGTAGTTCCAGCTACTTGGGAGGCTGAGGCAGGAGAATTGCCTGAACCCAGGAGGCAGAGGTTGCAGTGAGCCGAGATCGCACCACTGCACTCTAGCCTGGTGCCTGGTGACAGAGCGAGACTCTGTCTCAAATAAAAAAAAAAAAGATGATTATATAAATAAAGAACTAAACATTTCAATGTCTTAACTACAAAGTGTTGAAAAATGATTGGATTTCTTCTGAAAGATGCTTGTTTATAAACAATGGATTTCTCCTTCCCCCTCTGTGTCAGTGTCATCCTGAGTACACTGGCTCTTGCTGCATTTTATTTAGCATCATAGCAAATAAAAAGAAATGAGATGTGCATGCCTTTCCTTGCTTCCTGGGGTTTAACCTTCCTTTTCCACTAAGTCCTTCCTGGCTCTCACAGCAAGACAGTGCCTGCATACACCCTAAAAGTGCTGTATTCTGCATCACAGGAAACCAGGGTCCAGACAGCCATGCTGGGCTTCTCCCCTCTTTCCCCTTTACTTTGCCTTCTTTTGCTTTAAAGCCAAATGCAAATCTTCAGCTCTGGCACTGGACTCAGTGTAGAGAAGGATACATGCTCACTCTAATATGTTTTGCTAGTTGTGTGACATTATCCCTGCATGATGAATGAAGGGACCTTGAACCCACACCCTGAGAGCCCAGCCATGAGATTTTATAATTAGGTTCTTCACCTGTTGACTCAAATTAGCTCAGACTAAATCACCAACTGTGGTTATTTGCTTAGATTTGATGCTTTCTGGAACCTCACTTTTAGCCATTTGAAAAGCCAGACATAGAGATGAGGAAACAACTGAACATATCCATGTGTAAAGAAGGGTATCAATCGCTCATCAGAAGGAGAGCAGGAGGCGAAGAGGCAGTGTCCTCTCTCAGTTTTGCTGTGGTTTGCCAGTCTCACTGTGGGCTGTGCTTAGGCTGACACTCGGTTTTCTAGATCATCTACAAAACTCATTCAGTATTCATTGAGCACCTACTAGATGATCAGGCACTAGATTAAGTGCCGAAGTCACAGAAGTGAGCAGAGAAAAAAGTCCCTTCTCTTATGGAGTTTACTTCTAGTGGAAGCAGGTGGCAAAGGAATACAATGATTGCCGTAGTGGAGATGAGGCTTTACACTCTTTCTCCCAGTGTAGCTGTTTGGCTCAGGTAAATAATGTAAGTACTGACTGTTTTCCATCCCCTATTCAAGTATCAGTAGCCCACTAAACTTCTTTCCAAAAGGAATCACCAGTGATTTGTAAGGGGCCATAAGGACAGATGGAGAGAAGCTCAACCCAAGCATCTGTTTTTCTTCCTTAACAATTTTACTTGGGCTTTCTGGACATTCTGTTTCTAATAGCAGGATGTATTTGGCATCTGTAGTTTCCATGCTTGAGTCCCTGTAATGACTATTATCACTGGTTTCTTTTTTCATACTTGCTTATCTTAGTCAGAGTATGACATAATTTGAAACATAGAATTGGAAGAGTCACCAAGAGGTTTTTGTTTTGCATTGCCTATGTAGGTTGAAATGTAGCTAAAAATTCATAGGCATTAATTTCTGAGTGGTTGCCTTTTCTTGATGATAAGGCAATAGGGATAAAATGCATAGGTTACATTCTCCCATATACAACATTAAGGGGAAATAATCTTGGATGAAGATTAATTTGGGATTAATATTTGAAGGGTCACTGGCTATATATATGAAATAGGAAGGTCAAGAAAAATTAGAGTAGTAAATACAATAAGTAAAACAAAACAACAATAGCAAAAAAGCCAGACACTGAATGGGAAAACATGCATATGCTTTCATGCTAATTTATATCACAAAGACCCTGAAATTGGAGTCAGCATGATAGAATGGAAGTAGTTTGCCTGTTGAATCAGACAAAGAGCATTGCAATTTCTTGATCTGAAAACTAATAGTAGTTAACATGCACTAGGCACCATGCTTAGCACTTCACATTCATCCACTTGGTTCAAAATCACAGCCCCTCTGTGAAGTAGGTACAATTTGCAAAGCATAACACTAATTTTATGATTAAATGGGAAGAGATACACAAAAGCTTTGATAAAAGCACATTGTGAGCTTGTACATAGTTATGAAGTACATGTGATGTTTTGATACACGCAGACAATGCGTAATGATCAAATCAGGGTAATTGGGGTGTACATCACCTCAAACATTTATCATTCCTTTGTGTTGAGAATAATCCAACTATTTTGAAACAATGAATAAATTATTGTAACAATAGTCACCCTACTATGCTATCAAACACTGGAACTTATTCCTTCTATGTAACAATATTTTTGTATCCATTAGCCAGCCTTTCCTGATTCCCCTCTTCTCTCAGTTCCAGCCTCTGGTAACAATCATTCTACTCTCTACATCCATGGAATTGACATTTATTTTTAGCTCCCATATATAAGTAAGAACATGCAATATTTGCCTTTCCATGCCTGACTTATTTCACCAAACATAGTATCCTCCAGTTGTTGCAAATGACAGCGTTCCATTTTTTTATGGCTGAATAATATTTACACACACACACGCACATATGTGCATGTCTGTGTGTGTATAAAACCACATTTTCTTCTTTATTTTCTTTTGATAGACCCTTAAGTTAATTCATGTCATGGCTATTGCGAATAGCACTACAATAGAGTGTAGATATCTCTTTTGTATACTGATTTCCTTTTTTTTTTTTTTTAATAAATACCCATCAGTGGGATTACTGTATCACATAGTAGATCTATTTTTAGTTTTGGAGAAACTGCCATATTGTTTTCTATATTGGCTGTACTGATTTACGTTTCTAGCACCAGTGTACTAACATTCTCCTTTTTCCATATTCTTGCTAGTTTTTATTTTTTTCTTTTTGATGATAGCCATTTTAACTGACCTATATTATTATAGATTTTATTTTGCATATATATATCATTAAGGTTTTAATTTGCATTTCCAGGATGATTCATGATGTTGAGTAATTTTTCATATGCCTGTTGATCATTTGCAGGTCTTCTTTTCAGAAATGTCTACTTGGATCCTTTGCCCACTTGTTAATGAGATTATTATTATTATTTGGTTGTTGAGTTGTTTGAGTTCCTTATGTATTTCAGTTATCGATCCCTTCACAGATAGTTTACAAATATTTTCTTCCACTCTATAGGTTTTCTATTCACTCTGTCGATTGTTTCTTCTGCTGTGTAAAAGATTGTTCCTTTTTAGCTTGTTATAATCCCATTTCTCTATTTTTGCTTTTGTTTCTTGTGCTTTTGAGGTCTTACTACAAAATATCTTTGCCCAGATCAATGTCTTGAAGCATTTCCTCAATGTTTTCTTCTAGTAGTTTCATAGTTTCAGGTCTACATTTAAGTCTTTATTTGAGTTGAGAAATAGGATTTTAGTTTCATTCTTCTGCATATAGATATCCAATTTTCCCAGCACCATTTATTGAAGTGACTGTCCTTTTCCTGATGTATATCATTGGCACCTTTATAAAAAATGAATTGACTATAACTATGTGGATTTATTTCTGGGCCCTCTATCCTGTTTCATTGGTTTATATGTCTGTTTTTATGCCAGTACCATGCTTCTTTGGTTTATATAGCTTTGTGTATATTTTAAAGTCAGATAGTTTGATGCCTCCAGCTTTGTTCTTGTTGTTTAGTATTTCTGTGACTATTCAGGGTCTTTTGTAATTCCATATGAATTTTAGTATTATTTGTTCTGTTTCTGTGAAGAATGTTATTGGAATTTCAGTAGGAATTGCGTTAAATCAGTAGATTGCTTTGGACAGAATGGACATTTTAATAATATTAACTCTTCTAATCCATGAGCATGGGATTTCTTTCCATTTATGTGTTCTCTTCAATTTCTCTCATTAGTGTTTTATAGTTTTCATTATAGAGATCTTTCACTTATTTGGTTACTTATTCATAGATATTTTATTTTTGTAGCTATTATAAGTACAATTGCTTTATTGATTTCTTTTTCAGGTTGTTTTTTGTTGTCAGATATAAATCCTACTGATTTTTATATGTTGATTTTGTACGCTGTAACTTTACTGAAGTTGTTTATCAGTTCTAACAGTTTTTTAGTGGAGTTTTTAGGTTTTTCTAAATATAGAATCATTTCTCTGAATAAGGATAATTTGACTTTTTCCTTTCCCCTCCCTTCTTTCTCTTGCCTAATTGATCTGGCTAGGATTTCTATTACTATATTGAATAAATGTGGTGAAAGTGAGCTCCCTTGTCCTGTCCCAGATCTCAGAATAAAGGCTCTCAATTTTTCCCCATCAGTGTATTGTTAGCTGTGGGTTTATCATATATGGCCTTGAACGTTTTGAGGTATGTTTCTTCTATACCCAGTTTGTTAAGAATTTTTATCCTGAAATGATGTTGAATTTTATTGAATACTTTTTACACATCTGTTGGAATGGTCATATAGTTTTTATCCTTGATTCTGTTCATGTGATGTATCACACTGATTGATTTGCATATGTTGAACTATCCTTGCATGCCTGTGATAAATTTCACTTAATCACGATGAATAGTCTTTTTATTGTGTTGTTCAATTTCATTTGTTAGTATTTTGTTAAGGATTCTTTTGCATCTGTCATCAAGGGATATTGATCTAATAGTTCATCAGGGATATTTGTCTATAGTTTCCCTTTTTTTGTATCCTTTTCTTGTTTTGGTAGAAGGATAATACTGGCTTTGCTGAATGAGTTTGAAAATACCCCTCTTCAATTTTTTGAAGAGTTTAAGTAGGATCAGTATTTGTTCTTCGGATGTTTGGCAGAATTCATCAGTGAAGCTGTCAGGTCCTGGACTTTTCTTTTATGTGAGACTCTTTTATTACTGTTTCAATCTTGTTATGTTTTACTGCTCGGCTCAAGCTTGCTATTTCTTCATGATTCCAGATTGGCAGGTTCTATGTGTCCAGGAATTTACCCATTTCTTCTAAAGGTTTCCAAGTGTGTATAGTTCTTCATAATAGTCTGTAATGATCTTTTGTATTTCTGTGGTATCAGTTGTAATGTGGTTTTTAAAATTTTATTTATTTGTATCATCTTTCTTTTTTTATAGTTAATGTAGCTACAGGTTTGTCAATTTTGCTTATCTTAAAAAAACAGCTTTTCATTTTCTTGACTATTTGTGTTGTTTTTAGTTGCAATTTAATTTAATTTTGTTCTGATCTTTATTATTTCTTTTCTTCTCCCAATTTTAGGTTTGGCTGGCTCTTGCTTTTCTAGTTCCTTAAGGTGCATTGTCAGGTTGTTTATTTGAAATCTTTTTTCTTTTTTCATGTAGACATTTATCCTTATCAACTGCCCTTAGTACTGCATTTCCTGTATTTGATAGCTTTTAGTATATTATGTTTCCATTTTTATTCATTTCAAGGAATTTTAAAATTTCCTTTTAAATTTTTTATTGAACCATTTATTATTCATGAATATGTTGTTGAATTTCCATTAACTTGTACAGTTTCCCATGCTCCTTCTGTTATTGATATCTAGCTTTATTCCATTGTGGTAAGAAAAAAATAATTGATATAATTTTGATTTTAAAAAATTTGTTTAAATTTTTGTGATCTAACATATGATCTGTGCTGGATAATGTACTATGGCTCTAAAAAAGAGGTTATTCTATAGTTAACTCTTTGGTGCTTCTTTATTGATTTTCTTTCTTGATAACATATCCATTGCTGATGTAAGGTATTGACATTCCCTACTACATATATATTTAGCAAATGTTAATATTAAACATTAGCAAATATTAACATACCTAAAGGGAGAGATTGAATTTCACTCTCTCCTGACCTGCAGGGTTTCTGTTGAGAAATCTGTTGGAAGCCATACTGGGAGTCTGTTGAATGTGATATGTTTAGTTTCTCTTGCTGCTTTGAGCATTTGTTGTTTGTCTTGGTTTTTGCTAATTTGCTTGTGATGTGCTTTGGGAATTTTCTCTTTGGGTTGAATTTGATTGGTAATCTCTGAGCTTCCTGTACCTGGATAGTATTGTCTGTTTCCAGATTTGGGAACATTTCAGCTATTATTTTCTTAAATATGATTTCAAGGTCTCGCTCTCATATTTTTCAGCAATTCCTATTATGCAGAGGTTAGTTTCCTTTATGCTGTGGCATAGTTTTTACAGGCCTTCTTTACTCTTTGTTATTCTTCTGTATCATGAGAAGACTTCACAGGAATACTGGGCCTTATGAAAAACTGGGACAAGGATTGGGGGTCTTCCCATGGATTGTGCCCCCTGCAGCACTGTGGTACCAGCCAGCCTCTTCAATATGGCATGCCCACAGATCAAAGTGCAGAGTGGTGGCCAAGATCTGCATAGCAGACAGCATGATTAATACCTTGCTCTTCATTTCCAATTCACCTCCCATGGCTCAGCCCTCTTGGCACTCCCAGCTTCCATAGAATGGGACAGGAGTGGGCTTCCCATGAAGATTCTTAGCTCAATGTGGAAATCAAGTGTCTACCTCCAATTTTCTCCTCTCATCTCAGAAACTGTGGATCTAGAGAAGTTCTCTGAGAGTGGCATTATTGCTGGCTTAGGGTGGGGGCAGTGCAGTCCAAAATGACTATTTGTTTTATGGATCATGACTTCTCTTGATTCTGTGGATCCAGTGAGCTTCTCTGTTTTTCCTCTGAGTTCTGGTGGATTCAGAGTTAAATCTTGTCTTTGAATAGTTTCTAGTTGTATTTTTGTGGAGGAAGTGATGCTGAGAGGTAGTCTGTTCTGCCATCTTGCTGACATCACTATAGCATAGATCTATTTTGTTTAGATATTATTATTATCATTTTTGCAAGATAGAACTATGATTAAATCTTGGCCAGCCATTTCTTAGTTGTGTGATTTTGAGAGCCAGATGCCTCATCTTTGTCAGTCTCAATTATAGTTCCATCATAAAGCTCTTATGACTATTAAACAAGTTGATACAGGTAAGGAACCTAGAATAATTTCTGGAGCATGGAAGGTGCTTAACGGAAGTCATATTCTCCAGCATTAATATGAACATGATGGACTAGAGAAGAATTTATTTTCCATGCTCTCAAGCTTGATCTAGAGCAATGCTGTCTGATAGAACTATAATTTGAGCCATATATATAATTAAAAATTTTTAGTGGCCATATGTAAAAAGCAAAAGTAAACAAGTACAATTAATTCGAGTAGTATATTTTATTTAACTTAATTTATACAAAATATTTCAATATTAAAGAAATATAAGATCATTGATAAAATATTTTATATTTTTATTGCTAAGTTTTTGAAATCTAGGGTGTATTCTACACTTCAGGATGTCTCAATTTAGACACTAACTTTCCATCTGGAGTATTTGATCTGTGTTTAGATTTCATAAAATTAACAGTTGACCATGAAAAGTCACATATCCAAGTTGTTCCTTTAAAGTTTTTCAATAACCAAATTGAATATCAGTTCTTAAATTTAACTTCTTTTCCTAATAAAAGTGAAAATTATAGCCCCCTAGTTAGAGTGACCATATTTCAAGTGCATGATAACTGTGTGTCACTAGTGGCAACCCTATTAGATGGAGCAGATCTGTACCTCCATATAGAATTAGCCAAGAGGAGGAGTACAATAGGAACTTTCTGTTCTCTCTGATACCAAGGAACCTCTGGATTAGCTTAGTTCAGGTGGAGAGGTGTAGATACCATTGGAACTTTTAAAGATGGAACATGGAATAAAAATGTCTATTTTTATGAGAATCTTGAGACTAGAGCTAATGTCGGAAATAGTCCCTGATCTCACTGGGCCAGTGATAATAAAAAGAAAGCTTTAGGCTTGATGAGGCCTAACCAAAATTCAAGAGATTCAGAACCAGATGCAGTCTGTCATTCAGCCGAGTGAACTACTGTATAGAAAGCTGAAGTTCAATTTTTGGACTGTTTTCCAAATATTTGGTTGGTAAGAAATACGGGAATGGCCATAGTCCTTAAACAGAAAATAAAAATTGGAAATAAACTGAGTTTTTAAAATCTTATTTTTAGATAGAAAAAAATCTAGAGAGCTTTGGAGACATATGGAAAAACAGCTAATTCAGGGAAGGCAACAGAAGTTGTTCTCTGGGACAGTGGTGAGAAGTTACTTGAAATCCTAATCAGTCTTTATCCCTTCTTATACTAACTGGTGGGTGGAATCCAAAGAGAAAGATAGCAAGTTTCTAGCTGAGATAAATGAAAGGATCTCCAACTTGGAGCCTACAGAGGTCATACTAATCCTGCACAAATATGAGAGAGGTTTAATTATGGGGCAGAAATGTACATATTTGACATAAAAGAGAAATGTGGTTTAGAGTAATAATAATCATTGTTTTTGTCTGACCCCCAAAAGACCTAATGTTAATAAACTTTGATAGCACATAATGAGGTTTAATGGACAAAAGGAAATAATGGTAGTCCCACCTATTGATTCCTTAAAATTAAAAGAGGAAGACATATACCAGTTCTATACAAAGAAGAGTACACAGACTATAGTCTACTGCATATGAGCAACATCAGAGATCAAATTAGAATTCTCCACTTTGGCATTTTTATGACAACCTGAGAAAACAGGTAGTTAATTGTATAAATAATTTGTTTCTACATAA
Source organism: Callithrix jacchus (assembly GCF_049354715.1). Classification (NCBI taxonomy): domain Eukaryota; kingdom Metazoa; phylum Chordata; class Mammalia; order Primates; family Cebidae; genus Callithrix; species Callithrix jacchus. Next base: position 100,930,815 of record NC_133510.1, on the reverse strand, counting down.
GTTTATATAAGCTTTCATAGACTTCTATCATTTTAGGTAGACTTTTTTCTTAAATGCTAATGTCAGCCTTGGCTCAGTGCCTATCTGAGATACAGACATGGCTCAGTGATTTGCCAAATACCAAATATATACCTAATGGCAGAGCTGGGACTAGAATTCAGGTCTTTTGAGTCTCTTATTTATCCCATGCTTTTCCCAATAGAGAAAACTTGTGCTTCCTACAATTAAATGCGGTAATGTATACATTTTAAGATAGATTGAAAGCCAAGATTACTGCCAAAACAAATTTAAAATTTGTTTACAGAAAATTTTCTATGAATATATATTCCCAAGTTATTCTGAGTATGTATTCTAGAAATCTGATTGCTATTTAAAAGTCATCATATATTGTTATTAATACATAATGACTTTATAATCTGTTTTAATTACAGCCGCAGAGTATAGTGAAAAGAGATTATATTCTTTTAGTTTCTAATTGGGCGATCTCTCTGAAACTCTTTTCTTACATTTTACATTTATTTTTCCAAAACGTTTCTTTCAAACATTTTCTATGGTACCCTCCACTTTCAAGTGTGTTATGTAATTTATATATTTATTATGTTTTCTGTTTCTTATCTATTCCTCAGCTAAAATGTAAACTCTACAGGAACAGTTATTTTTTTAAAGGATGGTCAAATAACTTCATTTTACACACTCTAATGCTCAGTTAGTGAAGTGAAACATCTCTTTAACTAGAAAGAAAACAGAAAAGGCTGATAAAGTGTGGCAAGACACACTACAACGGTAGCCTTGTGTTATCTATGTCAAAATAAAATATCTCAGTTAAGACAGTACATATCCCAACCCTCCCTGCTGCCTGAGTGAAGGTTTCTTTTCTTTCTCTTTCTCTCTCTCTTTCTTTCTTTCTTTTCTTTTTCTTTCTTTCTTTCTTTCTTTCTTTCTTTCTTTCTTTCTTTCTTTCTTCTTTCTTTTCTTTCTCTCTCTTCCTTTCCTTCCTTCTTTCTTTTTTTTTAATTTTACTTTAAGTCCACACAAGTGTAGGTTTGCTATATAGGTATACATGTGCCATGGTGGTTTGCTGCACCTAGTACTGATTTGTCTTAATGTTCTTCCTTCCCTTGCCCACCACCCCACAACTGGCCCTGGTATGTGTTGTTCCCCTCTCTGTGTCCATGTATTCTCATTGGAACAGTTATTTTTGGAGTGTTTGTACAAAGCACTGTTCATGTGAAATACTTCATTTGTGTTCAGATTTCATAAAACTAACAGTTGAAAACATAGATTAACATACACACATTTTCCCAAACATACTCAGAAATATTTGTCCAATGTAGTAAAAGAATGAGCCTTCTTTTTAGCAAAGTAGTAGTTAGAATTGGACAACAAATTCACATTTTAGAAGTTTCCTGGCACTGTGTGAAGGAGTTGGGAGACAGTGTGGGACATTGATGGTGTGGACAACCTCCTGTTTCTTTCTTAGAGAATCCCTGACTACATGGCAGAACAGCAGAGGGCCAGTTATTTTCCTTTGCCTGGAGACGATCGGGCTTAAGGAAGAAGTAGGGAAGAAATAATCACAAGAGGCTGGAAGCCAGGAGATGGGAAGCAGTTGGAGGAGAGAGGTTGGGAGTGAGGAGTCTGGAGAAAGGTGTCTGGAGGGAGGGAGACTTCAAGCTGTTATCATACATAAAAGATGTAAGAGAGGAGAGAAAATTAAAAAGGAGATATTTTAACACCTAGGACTCTAGATTATAAGTAGAATCTTTTACATTTTCTTTGAGAGAGAGCAATGATTGGAATTCCTATTTAATTACTTTGGGTAGGTTTTTCCTTTTTTATTATTATACTTTAAGTTCTGGGGTACATGTATGTGCAAAATGTGCAGGTTGGTTTTTTCTACACACAAATTGGAGATAATTTCTGCAATAAGATGGTGATGAGGATTAAATTATTACTCTCTACTTTTTCTCCACCACTTAACTTCACCAAGGCCCTGCCCCATAACTATAGTCTCCAAAGTATAGTCTCCAGACAACCCTACTGGCTGTTGTCCATGTACTTATAACACTGAATAACAATTATTTGTTTGCATTTGTGATTGTGAGCTCCTTACAGGCAGTGTTGTGTCTTCTTTGTCTTCACGTCTCAGGCCAGACAAGGGTCTGATACATCCTACATACACAATACATGTCTGGTAAATGAAGGAATAAGTAAATGAATGAATGGAAATGATGAACATTAACATAATAAATGAGGACTGTCTTCCGCTATCTTTAAACCAATTAAAGCCAAATCCTAATATATGGAATTGCTTGCAGCTATTTCTTACAGTTCTGGTTTACTTAATTTAATAAATTCTCCTACCATCCACAGATATTTACTGAGTTCCCACTCTGCCCTGTCATTGTGATAGACATAAGGGGTACAAAGTTAAAGACAGAGCTTCTCCCCTCAGGCAAGCTCACATTCCTGAGAAAACCCCAACATGCAAACCAACATCTTCGGGACCGTACTGTAATGACTATGATGGAGAATGTACTAAAGGTGGTGAGAGCAAAGGAAGAAGGCTTGAGGATTCTGGGGAGGATTGGGGAAAGTACCTCCAAGGAGATAGTCTGCATGGTGAGATGTGAAGATGGCATAAGAGTTTGACGCATAAGCAGGAGGGACCATTTATACAGAGAGAGCAATGAGCATAAAGCACACAGCCTTAAACAGCAAGGAATATTGTATAGCTATAAGATGTCATGTTTTTGGGAGCTTGATATAAGCTCCTCATGATCTTAACCTACACCAGCTCAAGCCTTACCTCCTGCTACTTTTCATATATATTTTTAAAAATATAATTATATAAAAATATTTATATAAATATATAAAAATATTTATATAAAATATTTATATAAATATATAAAAATATTTATATAAATATATAAGCATTTATATATTTTCAATATATAAAAATATTTATGTTGAGAATTTTGTATTTTATCCTCAGGGCAATAAGCAGGCATTGCTGTATTCAAAGCAGAGGAAATCAGATTTGTGTGCTTGAAAAGGTTATCCTGACAGTGATGAGGAGGTTGGATTGGAAGGGGTCAATAAGATTAGGAGACCTGTGAGTCAGGAGATAACTTTGATAGTCCATCTATGCCTGAAAAAAAGGCTTATGAGTGATATTCTGAAAACAAAATAAAAAAGATTTAATGATTAATTATAGCCTGGAAAGTATAAGAGAGGAAATGATAGCTTGTCTGATTTCCAGCTTTCTTACTTTGAAAATCTGGGTGGTATTTTAGTTTCTTTGGTTGTCCAAACAAAGTGCCATACTGAGTGACTTCAAACAACAAAAATTTATTTTCTCACATTTCTGGAGGCTACATGTCTAAAATCAAAGCATCATTGGGAAGGGAATGATCCCTCTGAAATCTATAGAGGAGAATCCTTCTTTGCTTCCTTCCTAGTTTCTCATGGTAGGTGTTCATCCTTGGAATTCTTGGACTTGCATCCAGATTCCTTGAGTTCCTGCCTCTGTTGTCACAAGGCAATTTCCAAAAGTGTCTCTTCTTCATATGACCATCTCCTCTTTTGGTCTTTCTCCTCTTCAGGGAGACTAGACTTATTGGATTAAAAGGTTCCACCTTATTCTAGTATAACCTTATCATAACTAATTATATCTGCAATGAACCTCTTTCCAAATAAGGTCACATTCTGAGGTGTTGGAGGGCAACATAACTTTTGGTGGAATACAATTCCACCTGTAACAGGTGGCTACCACGATAAGGAGTGCAGAAGAGGGAGTTCATTGGTTCAGAGTAGTGATGGGAGAAAGAGAATGTGTTTGCCTTTGGACACTTTAAAATGTAAGTTACCTGTGGGGTACCTAAGAGGCATTGTTAGAGCATAATTGATCAAATGGAAATGGAGTTCAAGAGTGGGTATAGGTTATTGACATCCATGTAAACTTCCTGATGATTGACAGTGTGTACAGAGTTCAGACAGAAAATGTAGAGGGGACAGTGTGAGGGACAAGAAAGAACAAGGGAAATCTTAAAACTTAAAGCAGAGCAGAAAAGTGAGAGAACATAAAAGTCCCGAGGAGGAAAGGCCAGAAAGGCAAGAGGGCCATGATGGAAACAATGTCAGGTGAAATTCTTTCTCTTGAAAGTGACCACGAAGATGCTCAAGTTAGTTTAAGCAAATGAAAGGAATATGTTGGCTTGTACAGTCAAAAAGCCCAGAGACAGAATTGAGGCAAGGCTAAATATAGAGATAAAATGATCGCAACACACTCTTTCTCCTCTCATTTTGACTTTCCTCCATGTGGGCTTCATTGGTAGATTCTAGGCAGCACTAAACAGTTGCCAACTTCTATAATTCTGCTGAAAAAAGTGTGTCTTAATTGTCCCAATGAAAATCCTGGGATTGCCATTCACTGCCTTTGGTTGGGTCATTTGTTCATCCCTGAACCAATCATTGTAGCCGAGGACAGGGGATACCCTAATTGGTGAGGCCTGAGTCATGTGACCAGTTCAGCAACTGGGGGGTAAATTTAGCATAGCTGAAAGTGAGGGAGGTGTAGCTCTCTAAAGCAAAGCTGGGTGCTTTTACTAGAAAAGGGAGAATGCAATTCTGGGTGACAAAATGGCAAATGTTGACCACAAAATATAAGAGAAGGAGTGTCAAGAATAAAAGGATGTATCAACAGTAAGGGATGCTACCAGTAAGTTAAGAAAGATAGGATTTTGACAATGGGAATTCATGGCTGACTTTTGCCAAACTAGGATGGAGTGATGGTGGGGGCAGGTATCAGGCAGCAGCAGGTTAAGATGTTAAGATTGGAAAAACAAAAGATGTCTTGAAGACAATCACTATGGTTAGTGTGTCTAGTTACTGGACACTGAATGGGCGGAGCAATAAAGAACAGTAGCTAGAAGGAGATTCAACACCAACAATGCTTTTATTTATTTAGTTAAACCATGGACAAGACTCGAATTTGGTTATATGCTGATATGTAAAGTCAACATAGGCACTTGCACATAAGGTACAGAAAATAATTGTCTTGATGAAAGCCATTATGGTGGCTGAATAATTCCCTCCTCCCATAAGAATATCCCTGTTCTAATTTCTGGAGCCTGTGAGTATGCTAGCTTATGTAGAAAAAGAGACTTTGTAGATGCAATTAAGCTATGGATCCTCTGATGGGGAGATTATCATGGATAGTCTGGGAGAGTCCCGTATAATCACAGTGATTATTATAAGAGGGAGCTGGAGATGGAAAAGAGAGAAGATGCTGCATGCTGGCTTTGAAGATGAAGCCATGAGCCAAAGAATGCAGATGGCCTCTAGAACCTGGAAGAGGCGATGGGCAAGATTTTCCTCAAGAATCCTCAGAAGAGTCTTCAAGTGGACCTATTTTTAGAGTTCTGGCCTCCAGAACTGTAAGATAATAAAAATATGTTGCTTTAAGCCAATAGGTTTATAATAATTTAGTATAGCAAGCATAAGAAATCAATACAGCCATATAAATACATTTCTGAAATCTACAAATATAACTTGGCATACACATTTTAAATATAAAAGTGGCTTCTTCTCTTGCAGAGCAATCAGTCAGGTTTAGATATGTTTCTAGGGACAGTGTAGGGCAAACATATACACCACATGGTCAAATGTAATATATGATGTAACAGTATTCTCAAACCTAGCAGGCCCTGTGATTCACTAAGAAATTGGCAAGTTTTGTTGTTTTCAATCTTCTGAATTTAAGTGAAATTCCACTACTCAGCTAGGACATTATAGAACTAAGCAGACTTCTGTATTTTTATATATGAACACTCTGAGAATAGATATTTCTGAAAAAAATTAAATCAGCTTGATGATGTAAGTCAGACTCCTAGATTTAAAATTATGTATAAGATCACTAAGTTCAGGAAAAGCTTATTGATTTAATCTTTTCTTCTTACTGGTATTTCTACTGCAAGAACATCCTGTTATAAAGCAGAAATGAGATTGTCTTGCTGCCTCTGTGAATCTCAGAGCTTAGATTGTCCTGTATCATTTTCCTGTTTTGAGGGTCACTTTTTAACACAGGAGCACAGCTTTGTGAGAGCCTTCCTTCTTTGGAAATACAAAAATAACACAACTTCCCATTGTATCTCAATTTCATTATAGGACAATTTTAGGCTGACCCAAGCTGTGTGAGTCACTAATGTCCAATCATCATATGCAGTGGTGCAGCAGTGCTAAGAGCCAGCCTCTCCTTCAACTGGAAAATTTGCAGACAAATGTTTATTTTATGAGTATGCTGCTTCTTCCTCCATTGAGTCTATAGCATATAACTAATGCTGGCTGAATTGAGCACTTAAGGCAATATCCAGAAACCTTTCACATTTCCTGATTTTTATTATTTACTGTGGGCACATGCACCACATTATTTGCTGCCTCCACATTTCATAGATAATTGCATGATTGTAAGTTCCTAAGCTACCAAATGTATGGCCATCAAGGCTGTATGTTTAAATATGTAGCCCGCCCCAACAAAAATATGTACAAGGGTCTACCTCTAGAGACAGAAGACTCATGAATAGCCTGGAAATACTCTCTGTGAAGTGTCTCTGCCCCAAATGCCACAGCAGCACCATTATTACTTCTATAACCCACCATGATCTGTCCTGCTAGTAAGGCTGTAAGTTTTTCCTGTCTGGTTTTACAGTTTTTGTTTAGAATTCATTCTCCATTTCAACTCATAATTTTGCAGAGGTCAGAGATCATGTCTGAAGATTTTTCCTCCACCTCCCAATAATAATGACTGGTATTATCACCAGTGCATAATAATGTTTTAAATGCTTGCTTTGTGCCATGTTCTATACACACCTTTTCTCTTTGTCATTCCCACCACAATACTTCCAGGTGGATATTATCACATCCATTTTACAGATGATGAAATGGAGGCTCATGGAGAGGTGGTATCTTGATCAAGGCCATAAAGGTAATAAGTTTAGGAACTGGGATTGAACATCAATTAATCAGAACACTTTGCATTGCCTTTCACAGTAGTAGTAGCAGAGAATAAATCATGAATGGGTGGTTAACTTCTTGAAATTCACCTATACAACTTTTTCAAAAGGAATAAATGTTGCATGGGAAAAATAGTGAAATAATTCAATGTTGGAGGATCAAGCCCCATAGTATTTCCTTAACATGCAATAATATAGATGATCCAGAGCTAAGGGTTGTCTTGTGGAAGACCAATTCAATATTTGTTTAATTTTATAGCAGTTCTGTCCAATGTCTTTTTTGGTGAAAACAGTTGGAAAAAGCTAGACAAGAGCAGGCAGAAGGGCTCTGGGCTTGTGACCAAGAGTTTGACCCCTTACTAAGCATCTTACAGTTGGGACCTCTAGGCCTTTTCCCTCCAGCAAGTGATCAAACTTTCAGGCATGGCAGGCCCAGCTTCATGGGGAGTGTGTGACCAGTGCAGTCACACAGGTTCCATACTCAGAGGGGGTCCCCACTCTTGGGGCTTAATGTCAAAATGCTTAATAATTGTATCTTGGAATTTGTGCAGTAAGTGAAGGCTGATAACCATGGAGTGTGTGCTAGGGCTTGGGACCTGGGCTTACAAATAGGCTCCCCAGATGGAGACTTGGCCAGTGACTCTCTACCCTGGAAATGGAGTTGCGGGAGCTTCCATGCAGATTTAAGGAGAGTCGGGATACAGAGCATGCCTCATGTATCCCATGTGCTGAATTATGGGAGGGACACCCTGGTGACTCTAAATGTATGTAATTGCCTTGTGAGTGTCCCCATGACTAAGACAATGTGAGGCTAAAGAGCAAATTAAGAAAATACCATGACAAGTCAAAGAAGTCTATAAAAAGAAGGCAAAACCATTTTATCTGATTTTTGTCCAAGGAGCCTCACACTTTTCATTTTGCATTAGAGCCGACCAATTGTGTAGCTCCACCTAAAGAAGCATTCACATATTTTGGAGGGAAAATATGGCTGCCAAAGTTTGCTGAATGGGTCATTTTTTAACTTGTCAGTCAATGTTTTGATAGACATTGTCTAGAGGTCCATCAATCCTCATTTCTTCACTGGGAATTCTTGCAGGCAGTTATTGTATTTCCCAGCTTCTCCTGTAGTTAGGTTTTGGTCAATAAAATGTGAGTTCAAGTGTGACCAGGTTACAAAAAGTCCCACATGGTCCTCATTCTCTCTTTTCATTCAAGTAGTGGTTGGTACAAAGCACTCATCAAACAACCCCAAGGAGCCCCAGAAAATGGGACTGTCACAAGATGAAAGGAGACAGGAGCCCCAAACCTCAATGAGAAGGTTGCCCACCAACCGTGTGTAAGAAATACAAGTTGATTGTGTTAAGTCATGCAGAATTTATGGTTGTTACAGATGTAGTGTAATTAACCCAATTAATTTTCAACAATAGGGCAGTTTTTGCATGTAGGGTCTTCAAACCACAGCTCTCAAACCAAATATGACAAACATTTGCTCTTGTTAATAAAACTTTATTTGGAAAACAGTCATGTGCATTTTAAAAAATGAATTGTCCAATGCTGCTCTCTTACTTCAATAGTATAGTTGACTAGTTGGGATAGAGACATATGTCTCACAAATGTTAAACTATTTACTATTTTTTTTTTACAGAAACGGTTCATAAATTGCTGGTCTTATACATGACTGAAGAGGTGGTTGCATTGACTTTCATCAAATGCTTCCCTGAAGATTTGAATTATGTTTTTTTAAGATAAACAATAATATATTCTGGACAATTTGCTTTTGATTCTTACTCTTCCCTCATTTCTACAGTTAAAGCAAGTTGTTCTGCAGAGAGACATAAAGTTCAATTCAATTAGATTCCTGCTATTGGGCAGTTGATCATGATAATGACATTAACAATAATATGAATAATAATTATTATTTTTATTTATTGTACTTAAAGTTCCATGGTACATGTGTAGATTGTGCAGGTTACATAGGTATATATGTGCCATGGTGGTGTTCGCTGCATCCATTGCCCCGTCATCTATATTAGGTATTTCTCCTAATGCTATCCCTCCCCAATCCCCCCACCCCCTGCTATTCCTTCCCTAGCCCCCCACACCCCAGGCCCCGGTGTGTAGATGTTCCCCTCCCTGTGTTGTGTGTTCTTATTGTTCAATACCCACTTATGAGTGAGATCATGCAGTGTTTGATTTTCTGTTCTTGTGTCAGTTTGCTGAGAATGATGGTTTCCAGTTTCATCCATGTCCCTGCAAAGGACATAAACTCACCCTTTTTTATGGCTGCATAGTATTCCATGGTATACATGTGCCACATTTTCTTTATCTGGTCTATCATTGATGGGCATTTGGGTTGGTTCCAAGTCTTTGCTATTGTGAACAGTGCTGCAGTAAACATTTGTGTGCATATGTCTTTATAATAGAGTGATTTATAATCCTTTGGGTATATACCCAGTAATGGGATTTCTGGGTCAAATGGTATTTCTATTTCTAGATCCTTAAGGAATTGCCATACTGTCTGCCACAATGGTTGAGTTAATTTACACTCCCACCAACAGTGTAAAAGTGTTCCTATTTCTCCACATCCTCTCCAGCATCTGTTATCTCCTGATATTTTAATGATCGCCATTCTAACTGGCATGAGGTAATATCTCAATGTGGTTTTGATTTGCATTTCTCTAATAACCAGCGATGATGATGTTTTTTTCATCTGTTTGTTGGCTGCATGAATGTCTTCTTTTGAAAAGTGTCTGTTCATATCCTTTGCCTACTTTTTGATGGGGTTGTTTTTTTCTTATAAATTTGTTTAAGTTCTCCGTAGATTCTGGGTATTAGCTCTTTGTCAGAGGGTAGATTGCAAAAATGTTTCCCGTTCTGTTGGTTGCTGGTTCACTCTATTGGTTGTTTCTTTTGCTCTGAAGAAGCTCTTAAATTTAATTAGATCCCATTTGTCTGTTTTGACTTTTGTTGCCCTTGCTTTTGGTGTTTTAGTCATGAAGTCCTTGCCCATGCCTATGTCATGAATGGTATTGCCTAGGCTTTCTTCTAGAGTTTTTTATGGTGCTAGGCCTCATGTTTAAATCTATCATCCATCTAGAGTTAATTTTTGTATAAAGTGTAAGGAAGAGATCCAGTTTCGGCTTTTTGCATATAGCTAGCCAGTTTTCCCAACACCCTTTATTAAACAGGGAATCCTCCCCCCATTGCTTGTTTTGTCTGGTTTGTCAAAGATCAGATGGTTGTAGATGTGTGGCATGACTTGTGAGGCCTCTGTTCTGTTCCATTGGTCTATATCTCTGTTTTGATACCAGTACCATGGAGTACAGTAGCCTTGTAATATAGTTTGAAATCAGTTAGCATGATGCCTCCAGGTTTGCTTTTTGTTTTTTTGCATAGGATTGTCTTGGCTATGCAAGCTCTTTTTTGGTTCCATATGAAGTTTAAGGTGTTTTTTTCCAATTCTGTGAAGAAAGTCATTGGTAGTTTAATGGGCATAGCATTGAATCTATAAATTACTTTGAGCAGTATGGTCATTTTCACAATATTGATTCTTCCTAACCAAAAGCGTGGAATGTTTTTTCATCTGCTTGTGTCCTCTCTTACTTCGTTGAGCAGTGGCTTGTAGTTCTCCTTGAAGAGGTATTTCACATCCCTTGTTAGTTGTATTCCCAGGTATTTTATTCTCTTTGTAGCAATTGTGAATGGGAGTTCACTCATGATTTGGCTCTCTGTTTGTCTATTACTGGTGTGTAGAATGCTTGTGATTTTTGCACATTGATTTTGTATCCTGAGACCTTGCTGAAGTTGTTTATCGGCTTAAGGAGACTTTGGGCTGAGATTGCTACAACATGTATTGAGCTATATACAATGTGTTAAATGTTCTTTAAGTGTATTGTTTGATTTAATCTTCACAACGTTCTATGAGATAGGAATTATCATTCCATTTTATTAATAAGGAAACTGATGCTCATAGAGGTTATGGACATGCCCAGTATCTCTTGGGCAAGTGGAGAGGATGGATTGATATAATGCCTATGATTTCTGGATTGTCTGTGTAACACCATTATCTCCGTAGGAGGAGAGGACACAGTGCCTAAGATGATTCCTTGATAATCATTAGTATTTTTTCTAGAAACTGTATTTTTAGATCTGTAAGTGAATAAAAAAATGAAACCTCCCAGAGACCATAAGCAATACAATAGCATTTGAGAATGTAAACAGTTCTTAGAAAGCAAATGGACAAGCAGGAACTAATTTAGTAGCATCATCAGAAAACAGAAACCTAACTACTCTCAGGGGAGAAAAGAAGAAATCTTTTAGGGTCACTAATCCCCAGAAAGGCTTAGGAATTAGAGATACTATGTACCTGTAAATGTAGAGTTAAAGATGAAACTGAAAAATACCAGGAGTGGTTTTAAAAAGATGAGGATAGGAGGGTGTTGAACAATGAGAACAAATAGATACAGGGAGGGGAGCATCACACACTGGGGTCTGTTGGGGGGTGGCTAGGGGAGGGACAGTGGGGGGTGGGGAGGTTGGGGAGGGATAACATGGGGAAAAATGCCAGATATAGGGGATGGGGGGATAGAGGCAGCAAACTACCTTGACCTAAATGTACCTATTCAACAACCTTGCATGATCTGCACATGTACCCCAGAACCTAAAGTACAGTTAAAAAACTAAAGAAGGCCAGGCATGGTGGCTCACACCTGTAATCCCAGCACTTTGGGAGGCCGAGGCGGGTGGATCACGAGGTCAAGAGATCGAAACCATCCTGTCAACATGCTGAAACCCCGTCTCTACTAAAAATACAAAAAATTAGCTGGGCATGGTGGTGTGTGCCTGTAATTCCAGCTACTCAGGAGGCTGAGGCAGGAGAATTGCTTGAACCCAGGAGGCGGAGGTTGCGGTGAGCTGAGATCACGCCATCACACTCCAGCCTGGGTAACAAGAGTGAAACTCCATCTCAAAAAACAAAACAAACAAAAACAAACAAACAATAAATAAATAAATAAAAGATGAGGTATATCCCTTAGATTCACTTTCTCACCCCAACCAGCCAAGTGACTACCCCTGTTCTACCCAGTCAGGACACGTTTAATAGGAGAAGCTTAGTCTTCAGTGATGGAGACACAATGGAGGTAGTAAATAAAGAAGTTGAGATCAGAAAGATCAGGTGAACACATATACAGTAGTGAGAACAGCAATGTACTGCTTCTCAAACTCCACTTCCAGAATCCTGGCATTAGGGCTTTTACCTTCCAGGCAAGATAATAAGAGTTCCTTTTTGGGGAAACAGAATCTCTCAAGAATAAAAACCTATAGACATGAACATTAGAGAGTCACCCAACACAACTCCAAGTAACCTTACAGTGAAACAAACCAGCCCATAGCAATATAGCTTTTTAATGTTTCACTCTTTTCTTATTTACTTATTTATTTTTAAACTTATTATTATTATTTTTAAAGCCAGGGTCTTACTCTGTCACCCAGGCTGGAATGCAATGGAGTGATGATAGCTCACTGAAGCTTCAAACTCCTGGGCTCAAGCAATCCTCCTTCCTCAGTCTCCTAAGCAGCCAGGACTACAAGTATGTGCCATCGTGCCTAGCTTCTTTTTTATTTTTTGCAGAGAAGAGGTCTTGCTATGTTGCTCAGGTTGGTCTTGAACTTCTGGTCTGAAGAAATTCTTCTTCATTAGCCTCCCAAATCTCTGGAATTACAGGCATGAATCACCACTCCCCACCTTCCTTCACACTTAGATATAAAAAATAGCCAATGATTACCAGATTTTTGAGAGAGTTCTCTGAATTATAGAGAGAGATCAAAACAAATAGATTAAAGGAAGATTTGGAGGAAATAAAGACAATAAAGTGAGCAATATTAACAAAAACCAAATTAAAAATTATAAATTTATTCCTTAAATAATAAAAGATGAACAGTGCTATTTTGAAAGATTAGAAAACCAGAAGGAGACCTGCACTTTAAAAACTTTTTAAAATAAATAGAAAATGCAACACTTTTAAAAATAAATAGAAAAAGTGAAGATAAAGTTAAGAAAATCTTCCCAGGAGAAAAACAATCACAAATCAAGGTTGGAGACAAAGTTCAGGAAATTTTTCAAGATGTAAAACAGAACGAAAACAAGTATGTTCAACTTTTTGTCAATAGGATTACTAAAATGAGGGAACAGAAATGGAAGAAAAGAAATTATACAGGAAATAATCATGAAAATGTTGAGAAATTTGTGTGCATATACAAGGACATAGGTATACATATTAAAAGAGCCAAATGAATGGTCAGCTTGGAGAATGGTAAACAAAACAAAACATGAATTTCAGGACACTGGGAATTAAGAAGATCAGGCACAAGAATAGAATTGAACTTCACCATAGCAATATTGTAGGCTAAAAAGAGCAGAGAAGTACCTTCATGATTCAGAGAAAGTCATTTCCAACCTGTAATATCTCAAAAATATACTTCCTATACTTCCTTTTTCAAGAAGTTACTGGAGGTACTAATATGTCCACAATAATAAGAGAGTAAATCAAGAAGGAGGAAGCTATGGGATCTAGTTAAGCAGGAATCCAACCCAGGAGAGGGACAAATGGGATTTCCAGGCTGATACTTATGCAGTAAACCTAGAGACCGATTCGTCCAGAAAAAGAAGGTAGAGGAAATTTGGGGAAGAATTTATCCAGGTTATGTACTTACATATTACAGATGGTTTTCCTAATATGTTTGATTACACTTTCTGCTATGTCAGGGTGTTTGAGGGGAGAATTTGTGATACATCCATAGAAAACTAACCAAAAAATAAAAAAATAAAAATAATGAACTCCAGGGGGAAAATGCATTAAAACGAAAAAAACGTATAGATTGTCACATCTTATGTATAAACAGTTTTCATGTAGAGAACAATGTAAAAAGTACTGACTTCTTAGAAAAGGCTATATAGCTATTGAAAATGGCGAGGGAAGTATGTGTATGTTTTGGTAATGGTATAATAGAAATAAATTTTCCTCTTTCTTATTAGAAAGTCAGTAAACAATGTCTAAAATAAAAAATCATGAAAATTCCATATAAAATTACAATTTAAATAAGGCTTTAGTAACACAAAAATAATAATAACTTAAAAAACAATAAATTTTAAAAGGTCAACCTGTTGTCTCTAGAAAACCAGACTAAAGGGTGGAAAGAGATGAGGCAGGAAAAAATGATCATTCCTATTATAGATATTGTAGAATCATTTGATTTTTTAAGTTATGTATATATATTATTTTAAAAAAACTTAAAAAAACAGCTAGTGTCCAGTAAACTAATAAAATATTTTCTTTATTAATAGGCAAAAAGATTTAAACTATTGCCAAATGAGAGATCCGTTTCAAGTTGTAATACAATAGCATGTATCAGATCAACCCTTGACCGATAGAATTCAGAATAAAGCTGTATGAAAGCTATATGAAGGCAGTTAAGAGTCCACAGAAGAGATAAACACATTTGAGTAGGCTTGGAATTCTCTGCTGTTTCCCTCAAGATATTTGTTGATCCCCAAGCTACACACAGAAGGGCCAAGAAGCCAGACAGAAAGTGGGAACTAAGAGGCTAAAGTATGACACCAAGCTTTTGGTGTTTTTACAACATCGAAAAGATTAAAAAGTTAAACATTGGCATCCAGGGCCTACTAAGAGAGAAAAAAAAGCTTTTGTTGAAACTTTGAGTTTTCTCTGGAAACATCTGAAAGGTTAAGCTCTCAGGTGAAAGACAACCAGAATAATAGGCCAGTGGTCACAAAGACTGATACCAGGCCTGAAATCATCTCAATCTATGACTGCATAAAGATGTCTAACTCCTGTGAGTACCTGCCAGAAAAATCATACATTTCCTCTAAAAAATATATATATATATATATATATATTATTCATAGCCTCTATTATATTTCTTACATGATATCTGACATTCATATAAAAATTTACCAGCAATGCCAAAGGTAGGACCAAAAATGATCAAAACTCAACACAAAATACCAACAATAGAAATTGACCAGTATCCAATTGGTCTAGATATTGGAGTTTAACACAACACAGACTTTAGAATAAATGTAACAACATTAATTTTAGTATGTTTTAAAAATAGATGACAATGTAAACATTTTACAAGAAACCTGGCAACTATAAAGAATCATATGTGAATTATAGATTAAGATAACAAAATTAGAAACTCAATATTTAGTTTTAAATACAGCATAAATATATAAGAAGAGAGAATCATTCAACTAGGATATAAATCAATAGAAAATATTCAAACTTTTTCATATTCTATTGGTTGCCAGTTCACTCTAGTGATTGTTTCTTTTGCTATACAGAAGCTCTAAAGTTTAATTAGAACCCATTAGTTTATTTTGGCTTTTGTGCCAATGGTGTTTTAGTCATGAAGTCCTTGCCTATTCCTATGTACTGAATGGTTTTGCCTAGGTTTTCTTCTAGGGTTTTTAGTGTTAGGTCTTATGTTTAAATCTTTAATCCATTTAGAGTTAATTTTAGTGTAAGGTGTCAGGAAGGGGTCCAGTTTCTGCTTTCTGCACATGGTTAGCCAGTTTTCCCAACACCATTTATTAAACAGGGAATCTTTAATCCCCATTGCTTGTTTTTGTCAGGTTTGTCAAAGATCAGATGGTTGTAGATGTGTGGCATTCCCTCCAAGGCCTCTGTTCTGTTCCATTGGTCTACATCTCTGTTTTGGTACCAGTACCATGCTATTTTGTTTACTGTAGCCTTGTAGCATAGTTTGAAGTCGGGTAGCATGACTTCGTTCTTTTGGCTTAGGATCGTCTTGACTATGTGGTCTCTATTTTGGTTCCATATGAAGTTTAAGGTGGTTTTTTCCAGATCTGTGATGAAGGTCATTGGTAGCTTGTTGGGGATAGCAATGAATCTATAAATTACTTTGAGCAGTATGGCCATTTTTATGATATTGATTCTTCCTAACCATGAACATGGTATGTTTTTCCATCTGTTTGTGTCGTCTCTTATTTCCTTGAGCAATGGTTTGTAGTTCTCTTTGAAAAGGTCCTTTGCATTCTTTGTTAGTTATATTTCTAGGTATTTTATTCTCTTTGTAGCAATTGTGAATGGGAGTTTGCTCTTGATTTGGCTCTCTGTTAGTCTGTTATTGGTGTACAGGAATGCTTGTGATTTCTGTACATTAATTTTGTATCCTGAGACTTCGCTGAAGTTGTTATCAGTTTAAGAAGATTTTGGGATGAGACAATGGGGTCTTCTAAATATACCATCATGTCGTCTGCAAATAGTGACATTTGACTTCCTCTTTTCCTAATTGAATACCCTTCATTGCTTTTTCTTGCCTGATTGCTCTGGCTAGAACTTCTAATACTATATTGAATAGAAGTGGTGAGAGAGGGCATCCTTATCTAGTGCCATATTTCAAAGGGAATGCTTCCAGTTTTTGCCCATTCAGTTTGATATTGTCTGTGGGTTTGTTGTAAATAGCTTTTATTATTTTGAAATACGTTCTGTCGATAACCTAGTTTATTGAGAGTTTTTAGCATAAAGGGCTGTTGAATTTTGTCAAAGGCCTTCTCTGCATCTATTGAGATAATCATGAGGTTTTTGTCTTTGGTTCTTTTTATGTGGTGGATAATGTTTATAGATTTGTGTATGTTGAAGCAGCCTTGCATCCTTGGGATGAAGCCTACTTGATTGTGATGGATAAGCTTTTTTATGTGCTGTTGCAATCGGTTTGCCAGTATTTTATTGAAGATTCTGCACCTATATTCATCATGGATATTTGCCTGAAGTTTACTTTTTTTGTTGAGTCTCTGCTGGGTTTTGGTATCAGCATGATATTGGTTTCATAAAATGATTTGGGAAGGATTCCCTCTTTTTGTATTCTTTGGAATAGTTTCAGAAGGAGTGGTATTAGCTCCTGTTTAAGGGTTAATATCCAGAATCTACAAAGAACTAAAACAGCTTTACAAGAAAAAAACAAACAAACTCATTCAAAAGTGGGCAAAGAATATGAACAGACAATTTTCAAAAAAAGACATACATGAGGCCAACAAACATGAAATTCATCACTGGTCATTAGAGAAATGCAAATCAAACCAACTTATGCCAGTTAGAATGGCGATCATTAAAAAATCTGAAGACAACAGATCTTGGATAGGATGTGGAGAAATAGGAACACTTTTGGTGGGAGTGTAAATTAGTTCAACCATTGTGGAAGACACTGTGGCAATTCCTCGAGGATGTAGAAATAGAAATTCCATTTGACCCAGCAATCCCATTACTGGATATATACACAAAGGATTATAAATCACTCTATTATAAAGACACATGCACGTGTATGTTCATTGAGGCACTGTTTACTATAGCAAAGACCTAGAACCAACCCAAATGCCCATTGATGATAGACTGGACAAGGAAAATGTGGTACATATACACCATGGAATACTATGCATCCATAAAAATGTCCTTTGTAGGGACATGAATGAATCTGGAAACCATCATTCTCAGCAAACTGACACAAGAACAGAAAATCAAACACCGAATGTTCTCACTCATAGGCAGGTGTTGAACAATGAAAACATATGGACCCAGGGAGGAAAGCATCACACGTGGGGGTCTGTTGGACAGGGTTAGGGGAGGGACAGTGTGGGGTGGGGAAGTTGGGGAGAGATAACACGGGGAGAAATGCCAGATATAGGTGATGGGGGGATGGAGGCAGCAAACCACCTTGCCATGTATGTGCCTATGCAACAATCCTGCATGATCTGCACATGTACCCCAGAACCTAAAGTACAATTTTAAAAAAGAAAAGAAAATATTCAAACTGAGGGATTGAAATCGAAAAAGAAAAACCAATGGAAAATATATAAACAAGCATAAAAGACAAATGAGATATGGTGAGATATTCTAATGTGTGACTAAAACTGATACATGTGTAATTGAAGTTCTACCAGGAAAAGAGAAACAGAAAGTTGTAGAAATTAACATTTAACAAGATAATGGCTAGAAATTTCCCAAAGTTAAAGATACTAACAAGTTTTCCAAAAGTAATGATGGCTTATGAGATTTAAGATGCATTATGAACCTCAAGAAGAAAAAAATACAAAAAAAATCACAGATGATAACACACATTAAAATTTCTGAAAAAAAAAAACACATTATCTTCAAAAGAGTAACAAAATAATGATAGCAGACTGATTAAAGGAAATGATAGATACCAAAAGACAGTAGAATAACATTTTTTAAATGAAAACAAAAACAAAAACCTACCAACCAAGTATTCTCTATTTGCGTAAAAAAATAAATAAAGCTTTATCTATTAGACAAAAGGAAGTTGTTTTAAGTCCATTAAAGTGATAGAATTTGTTGCAAGCAGTTCCAGCGTAAAAAAAGCACAGGCAGAAGGGAAATTATTTTTATGGAAAGAAGAAAACACAGGAAGGAATGACAAAGAGCAGTGAGCAATAAGCAATAAAAGAGTGAATATGTGGGGGGAAATCTAAATAAATACTATGTAAAATGATAAGTCATGGAGGATTTGAAGATTCAAATATATGTAGATTGCAAATACGTATTAGCCCAAAAAGTGGAAAGGGGAGTACATGAAGTTAGTGTCCAAAAGTTTTGAGAAAAAAGACTTAAAACACTTTATATAAACAATATATTCAAATGGTCAAAAAATTGATGAAAAGATGATCAATATCATCAGAGAAATTCAAATTAAAACTTCAATGATATACATTTGAATGTCAAAGTCAAAACAAATTCAAAATGGAGAATTCCAAGTGTTGGTGAGATTGGAGCAACTGAGTACTCTCACTGCTCATGGAAATATAAATGGGTGTAACCACATTGTCAGTTTCTCCTGAAGCTGAGAAAAATCCATATTTAGTGACCACTGAAAGGCACATGCCAATACGGAAGCATAACTGTGTGTACCAAAATAATAAGAGAGTGTTATTTTAGCATTATCAGCAATAACCCAAATTGAAAGCAACTCAAATGTTCATCACAAGGAGAAAAGAGCTTTTATTTTTAAATGGTATAATCATGCAATAACAGACAAAAATGTTTTGTTTGACCCTAAGTCAGGCTCCTGAACCTTCTCCTGGGCCCATCTGTGCACTTCCTTGTAAAATGCAGTTTTTTCACGAACCCTGCTAAGTCAGTTTAGCAGGAACACCCCACCCTGGATATCTGATCAGGTTTCTCATCCTCCACCATCCCCCAGGTGATGTCGGATCACCTTGGGCTGTTTTATCAAGAATCCAGTTAAATCCCTAATATTTCTTTACTAATTTTCCACCCACTGATGCCTACCTTGCTCCTTGGCTATAAATTCCCACTTGCCCAGACCAGATTCTGAGTTGAACCCAATCTCTCTCCCCCAACTGCAAAATCTCATTGCAGTGTTGCCTATACCTATTGCTATGAACTGCATAAAGCCTTCCTTACTGTTGTTTAACAAGTATCACCAAGTGACTTTTTCTTTAACACAATATAGCAATATAACAATAAAAATGAACAGAGCACTGCTGCATGCAACAACATGGTTGATTCTGTTGAGTGGAGAAAGCAGATACAAAAGAACGCTTACTGTATGATTTCATGTATGTAAACTTCAAAACCAGTCAAAATTAATCTGTGGTAGTATAAGTGAGTATAATGGATATTTTGAGGGGAGAACGAGGTAAGTGATAGGGGGCTCAATGGGCATTACTTGCAGAGTAGTGAAAGTGGGGGTGGCTGGTCATGTTCTGTTTTTTGACCTGGGTAGTAGTTACATAAGTGTGTTTAAAAATTCATTGATTATGATTTGTATACTTTTGTCTGTATATGTAATTTCTACAATTAAGAAGTTTACTTGGAAAAAGAAATAACATAGAAACATGTGTACAGTATGACCATAATTTTATTAAAAAATATTAACATTTAAGGAAAATAATGTGAAGATATATAGAACATTGATAGTTATAGGATTATTAAATAAGTTACATTTTCATGAATATATATATTTTTCTTAATTCTCTGTAACATTTAGTTTTTAATGAGGAAAAATTAAAACTTAAAAATTACAACATTGAAATGTGTAAACTCATAAGCATTGAAAGTTGTAAATTGAGACATATGATTATTAAAATATGTCTACCTTTATATTCAAGTAAGTCCACTGCTGAGAGTTTATCCCAAGGCAACAAATGGACAGATATATAAATATCTTTGTGCAGGGATGTTAATTTTAGCTTTGCTTTTAGCTATTAAAATGGAAACTATTGAAATGTCCATTAAAAGAAGGTCAATTAAATAAAGTATGATACATACCTAGCATGGAAGGCTACACAATCTTTCAAAATGATCATTTGGATCTATATTTATTAATATGGAATGCACTTGCATTATAGAATAGCATTCATAGTATCATATTATCATATTTCATAATTATAATAAGTACATGTGTGTTATATATGTATGTATTGAGACAGAACAATATTGGTTGGGTAGTGAGACAGTGGCTGGATAGTGACGATTACTATTTTTTTCATTCATTTCAGTATATTTTTTATTTTACTGTAAGTAGTATGAATAACTCTTATAATGAAAAGAAATGACAAAGATACTTTCATTTTGGGGGGAACAAAACTGAGAGAGAGTGGGGCATTATATATGACAGAGAATGGTCCTGTTTTGTATTAACTTTCTTTTCCATTTAAGTCCTGTATTTGTTGTAGTCATCTCAGGACAGATTTGTCTTACAGTAAGCATGGAGGAAGAAAGAATGGTCCTAAAGAAAATCTTTTCTTTCTTGCCTATTTTTATTGTCATCCAATGTCTTGAAGTTGGTGTAAGGACAAAATAGGTGTGAGTCACAGCTTGGCCACTCATCAGCTATGCGGTGATGTTAAGTAACCATATAACTTTTCTGAACCTGAGTTTCTTCTCTCTATAAAATTTGGATAATAGCACCTTTTCTACTTCTATTCCTAAGTAGTTGAGAAAATACAAGCTGTGTGTAATGAGGCCCTATCAGCCTTCTTTACTAGTAAATCCACCTCCTACTCTCCTAATCTAGAACAGCTCCTGACACAGAGTAGAAATTCCATAGATATTTGCTGATTGAATGAAAAGACTGGTCAACTGCAATTGCTTTGTAAGCTCTAAAGCACCAAAAATTCAGGTGCAGATTATATAGTCATAGTGTAATCATCATTTAGGTGTTGATTATGTTGTCCTAAAATGATCACTTGAATAATGTGGAACAAGTCTGGGTTATAGAATGGTATGTGTAATATGATCACTGACATTTAGTTAGTATGTATTATCATTATATATACAATATATACAATATTATGATAATATATAATAATATATTATTATTATATAAAATTACACTTGAATGCTGGGGGAAAGTCCAGGGTTCTATGGGATGTTTATTATTAGTAAAGCCAGGGTTCTACAAAAATTGAAGATTTGTATGTATTTAAAATGAAATTTCTACCTGGTTCTGTTACTATATAAATGGGGATTTAAAAAAAAGACACTTTCTTCCAGAAATGACCCATCCACAAAAAAAAAAAGTGCTATAGTAGGAGATAAAAATAATTTTTATGGATAGTAGTAAATCTTTGTGGAATATGTTCTTAATCTTCTTATGAAAACATGGGACATGCTTCTAGTTGCTGATTAGCTCCATGTAGAAACTATAGAGAGTGGTAAGTATTCATCTATTCTAATTAAAATTTAAATTGAAATCTGGGTTCTAATGAAGAGAAGCTTAGTGCTAGTCCTATGGGATCTCTCCAGAAGGTAAGACAAAAAAGTGCACAAAAGCAAAAAGAGATTTCACACACTCATTTTCTTCTCCTGTGTTTTATTTGAGCATCAAATTTATATTTTTTATAGGAGTATGTCTTTCCCTGATGGAAGCCAGTCACTGTCCTTTTGACATGAACACTCTTAAAAATGTACTATATCCCAATAGAGCAGACCCAACTATATCATTGTGGACATGTTGGCATTATCCCTCTGACACCATGTCTTGCGGAAATGAGGTGACAGCTCAGCTCTACCTGAAAATAGATTCATTACTACCAATCTTGGGCATGCGATCTGGCTCAGACAGGGTTCCGTGTCAAAGGTTACCTCTGTGTTGAAAACAGGAAATGTTGGGTTGCTAAAGGATAATAAAGGAAGAATAGAACCTAAAACTCTCTATACGAATCTTATTGAGCAACTTTAAAAATTAACTATGAATTTCAAATTATTTTACAATATCCCTTTAGGAGTTACTTGTTAAATATCACATACGTGTATATACTCAGAGAATACATTTAAAGAGATAACTTATTCAAGGCATTGACAAAAATATTAAATGTATGAAATAAAGACATAACGAAGGGATGTTGTCAAAAGGGTGATTTCTTACTAAAGGGAATATTGTCACAATCATAACAAATATAGGAATCAAAAAAATTGAAAAATCCCTTATATCATCTTAAAGTATGTTCACACCACTTTTAAAAAAAAACCCTGATTTCCATAACACATTTGAATCAAATTCAACTATTTTCCTTAAACTATGAATTGCATTTATTGTTGAAACATGACACTATAAACATGTCATTGCTCTGTCTTATAGAATATTTCCTGCTATATTCTCCGTATTTACTTTCTTGGGTTAATTGGGGAAGAAAATCAATTCTTTATTTAGGATTCCTTCTAAGTCAAGAACAAAGGCATTTCATCTGCAGGAAAATACTATGAAGGCAGAAAATACTATGAATGCAGAAATGATTCTAGAAAGGTAAAAAACACTGCAATAGGGCATCTTCCCTAGCTGCAAGCATTCCATAGATGAAAGTTAGCAACTGTCTATCAGATATGATGAGTGGCAGGCTGCATAGTAGAGAGAGAGCTCACAGCTAATATGTTGTGAGCAATATGCAGCAGCTCCTCCTAAACCTCCTTCAGTTACTATGCAGAGAGGAGCCAGGGGAAGAGCATCTCCCCAGCAACACTTGAAGGAGGAGCCAGCTGAAAAAACAACACACAAAATAACAAGGGCAGGCTGGGCATGGTGGCTCACACCTGTAATCCCAGCACTTGGGGAGGCTGAGGCGGGTGGATCACGAGTTCGGGAGTTTGAGACCAGCCTGGCCAAGATAGTGAAACCATGTCTCTTCTAAAAATACAAAAATTAGTCAGGTGTAGGTGTGGTTGTGGGCACCTGAAATCTCAGGTACTCGAGACACTGAGGCAGGGAATTGCTTGAAGCCGGATTGCAGAGGTTGCAGCAGTGCGCTGAGATGGCGCCATTGCACTCCAGCCTGGGAGACAGAGAGAGACTCCATCTCAAAAAAAAAAAAAAAAAAAAAAAAAAAAAGCAAGGGCAGATCTGACACAGACTACCAGTGGAGTTTGAGTAAAATGTTCCAAAATTGTAATTTTTCCTTCCCGATTTAACTGTAAGACAGTCAACGTTGCTTAATGTCAGTGCTGTTAATGAAGTTGTCAGACTTGTCACTATCATTGAATACCAACTTTACTCAGAAACTGGTGCTGTAATTACCTCCAGCTCTAAACAATTAAATTCATCAAAGCATGCCCAGGCTTCAGACCGTGGCTGATCTTTGAAGAATGTCCCTGTGGTTTTGGAGTCTGCCCCATCATAGCAACTCAACATGCTTGGTGAAAGATGGAAGCTTATAACAATCATTGGAAAGATTTTATTTAGGACTTTCTCCTCCAAAAAGGGCCATGTGGAAATTCAAGAATTCCGATTCCCCATAAGAGAACCAGTGTCATCCATGGGATTTGTGGCACTTTTTGAGGCACTCCATGACTACTTTTCACCAATATCTGTCTTTCCCATTCAGCTACAAGTGAAATAAAATTCCATCATGTTTGTTTTGTTCATTAATTTATTGCTTTGTTCTCTCAAGAAATATTTGAGTTTCTATGTCAATATTGGGCTAAGTATTGTAGATGATAAAAGGATAGATCTTCAAGACTGGAAATTCTAATAGGGTCGAAAAGTGTGCATACAGAGCTAACATCCAAGACAGAAAGTGGTAAACACTGCAAGGACAAGAAAACATTACGGACTGGAATTAAGCTGAAGGATAAGAGAAGGTTTGAGGCTGAGGTTGCATCTGAACTAGGCGTTTGAGAATGGATAACATTTGAATATCAGGGGTACTTGCTCAGCTTTCTCCCTGGAACTTTCTGATCTTTACATGGCTGAGTCTGTCTTGATTTTTAGTTTGACATCAAAATTATCCACTCAGAAATATCTTCCCTGGAAACTCAATTAAATGACAGCTCCCCAATTCACTTTTCACCCCATCACCTTGTGTTATTGTACTCATAGCACTTACTACTCTCTGAAATTCCTGTTTATTTATTTACCTACTCTTTTTACTCATTAGAATACAAGTTCT
Organism: Callithrix jacchus; assembly: GCF_049354715.1. NCBI lineage: Eukaryota > Metazoa > Chordata > Mammalia > Primates > Cebidae > Callithrix > Callithrix jacchus. Next base: position 100,906,338 of record NC_133510.1, on the reverse strand, counting down.
GTAGAAGTAGATGCTTTGTCCTGTATATCAGTGTTGCATTCCCAGGGCATAGAATATTGACTGGCCCACAGCAAGTATTCAAAAAAAATGTAGGGGAATGAATTGAATGAAAGGAGAGAAAGGAGATTCCAGGTATGGAGAAAAATATACAAAATGGTGAGGAGGTGAGGTCAGGTGGACATGTATAGGAAACAGGAAAACGCATGTAAGCACATGGAGGGAAATGCATTCCAAAAGATCGATAGAGGCAAATTTTGAGAGTGTCAAATGCCAGTTTAAGACATTTGGACTTTTTTTTTTTTGTAGAGGATGCAGCCACAGATTTCGGAATAGAAGACTCACTCAAAAGCAACATTAGAAAAGCTTGCCCTTTCAGCTGTGTCCAGGAAAAGGGAGAAGAAGCTGCAGTTTGGAAGATTAGGTAGGGAACTACTTCAATCATTTGGGTGGTGGTTGGTCCCAGTGTTGTGGGTTATTGTTGAGCTGACTAATAGTTTAGGTGGGAAGAAGTAAGATTCATTCCCTTGATGAAAGAACATGGTACCATGAATAGTCCTCCACATCTGTGTGATTAGTGTCTCCAATATCTCTCATTGGAACTGTTTAGATAAAAACTATTCAAGGAATAGTATTCATTAACAAAAAACAAACAAACAAACAAACAAAAACTTGTGATGGGAATAAGGACAAAGGGAGGAAGGAAGGAAGATTCTAAGACCTTTAAGTCAGAGGCCAAAGAGGGTTGGAAAGGCCTTACTTGGGCTGAGAAACATTCAGGTCCTGGGGCCTTAGGAGAGGAAGAGATGACCTTGAAAACAGCTTCACATTGTTTCTAGATCTGGCCCTGACATTAAGCTGAGAAAATCTAATTTGAGTTCTGGGATACTTTTCCATGTCTTGTTCATTCATTAGGACAAAGAAAATGTCATTCTACAGCATACTAACACCCTTGTATCTACTGTTAAAGCACATCTTCTAAAACCTGGTTCTTATATTCTGGTGGTTCTTTAAGAATATTTTAATATGTGGCAGACTGCAGGTCTTGGAGCCAGACCAACTGGGTTAAAAAATCTGGCTCCACTCAGTTGCTGTCCTTGGACAAGTTCTCTAAATGCTCTATGCTTCAGTCTCCTCCTTTGCAAAATTATGATGACAACGGTTTTACCAACCACATGGAATGTTTTTGAGAATGAGTGAGCTAGGCTGGGCATGGTGGCTCAAGCCTGTAATCCCAGCACTTTGGGAGGCCAAGGCGGGGGGATCACAAGGTCAAGAGATTGAGACCATCCTGGTCAACATGGTGAAACCCCATCTCTACTAAAAATACAAAAAATTAGCTGGGCATGGTGGCGCGTGCCTGTAATCCCAGCTACTCAGGAGGATGAGGGAGGAGAATTGCCTGAACCCAGGAGGCGGAGGTTGCGGTGAGCCGAGATCGCACCATTGCACTCCAGCCTGGGTAAGAAGAGTGAAATTCCGTCTTAAAAGAAATAAAAATAAAAAGAGGATGAGTGAGCTAAAACAAAGTGCTCCAAGAAATATGTGGCAGAAAGAAAACACTCTGGAAATCTTAGCTATTACTATTAATGTTAGTTATAACTGCTGATCCTCATGGTGTTTCTAGCATCTAGCATTGTACTCAGCACGTGCTCATTAATATTAATGAATAAAGTATGGCTTTTATTTATGTGCTGGGGTTATAAAGAAATATCCTAGTAAGCCATGTATTTGTCTGTCTCTAAGATGTCAAGAGTCTACTTTGGATAGGGGAATAGCTCAAACCATTTTCCTTTGAGCTTTTTTCCCACAGGTGACGAGAGTTCACCCGCCATTTGTATGGCATCATCATCACTACCACCATACTAGTTACTGTGTATTGAACACTCATTGTGTGCTAGGCATTTCTGTTTGACACAAATAGTTAATAAACAACTAATGTGTTCCAGGCACTGTTCTAGAACCTAGGGATGGAAAAGTGGGAAAAAAAATAATTTACCATTAAAGAGGTAGTATATTATAAATATCATTTCATTTAATCTTCACATAAGCAAGGAAGCATTATCACTCCCTATTTATTGATACAAGTCTGAGGTATTTACTGATACAAGACTTTTCAGTAATTGCTGAAAAGTCATGTAACTCTTAGGTGGTCGATGTGTGATATTACTCTGAAACTAACTTCTAAGTGTATTCTTTTTAATAAACTACACTGTTTCCTCAACATTTTGATCCTATAATATAGCAAGTATTTTCTTTTATTTTTGTAAACGCCTATAGCTTATATTGGGTAAAAGCTCCAATATTTAAAGTTCCGTCAAATTGACACTTGTGAAAAAGATGTGATATAAACATGACTAAAGGGCTGATCTAGATAGAATTCCAATAAGACATTTCTAAATACCTCTGGAAAAATATTTTATCAATACACAGGCACTTTGGTATTATTGAATACAAAAATCGTGTCAGGTTGCTTTTGATTATGACTGAAAGTCTGTGCAAAGACACTTAAGCCAAAGAAAAGCAACCATGTTGGTTCATATAACCCAACCATTGGAGGGCTTGCTGGATTCAGGAGTGTCTAGATCAGGTGTTCAAGGAATAGAAACAGGACTTGTCTTATCTTCTGTATTTCTCTGCTTTGCTCAATCAGAAAACCCTTCTTGTGATTGACTTGTTATTTTAGCTCATAATCTCATAGAAATGAAAGCCTCTTTATTATGGCTCTGGGAAAGTTCTTGAAAAAGACTCTGCTTGAACCAGCTTGGGTCATGTGTCTACCAGTCTAGAGAGGATGGAGCACTTTGATTCCAAATCATGCACGTACTTGAACCTTATGGGCTGTGCTGCATTTTTATGGAAAGCTAGATATCTAGACATATTCAAAAGGAATGCTGTAAAAATCATGAATTCAGTATAGCTAGGAAAGCTCAAAACACATGACAGAGAGCAAGAAATTGGTAACAAAAAGTCCGATGAAGTTCACCAAATGAAAGCCACAGTTCATCACTGGAATCAAAGATTAATGTGGCACTATGGTAAATTTCAATACACTGCCATTTTGTCACAAGGTTTAAATTAGTCATCTAAAACTGAAAACTGAAAAATTTATGTAGGATTAATATTTCATTGAAGTGATAAATAAATGCTGGAAATAATCCTTCAAATGCAAACATATGCTCTATCTAGGTTAGGCCATAAAACAGTTCTACTAGAGAACCTTTTTTTATGCAAGTTGCTAGAAACTTATTCCCTTGTAAATTTCAATCTTCCCTAAAGCAAATCCTCTTCTAGTATAAATTTATGATCAAATTGAGGAAAGCATCTAAGTGATAAATTTTATGCATCCTCCATGCTTATGGACTTTTCCTTTATTTCTTTATTTTTCCATATCCTTCCATCTTTGCTTCAGTTTCTTCCTCTCCTTTCCCACCTGATGTCAACAGCACTTGATCTGCATAAGACCCTGCCATTAGGCAGGCATATATTGTGTCGAACAGGGCTAAAGAGTTGTCCTGAAAGACTTCCAATAAAAGGTCATAACAAAGTATGATTTTGCTAGAGAATTGGTACCAGTCCTGATGACAAAGTTTGCTCACACATGGAGGAGAGAAGAAAGGAAAAGAACTAACAATTTCTGAGTATCTCCTATGTACTAAACTGTGCGAAGTAGATTTGCCTACATTTTCGTATTAAAGTGCACCCCTTCCCCATCTGTGTTAGTCTGTTCAGCTGCCTGTCAACAAACTCTAATAGACCAATGGATTATAAACAACAGAACATTTTTATTTCTGATAGTTCTGAAGACTAGGAAGACCAAGATCAAGGTCCTGGCAGATTCAGTGTCTGGTGAGAGCCCACTTCTTTGTTCATAGACAGCTATTTATTTTTTCTGTAACCTCACATGGTGGAAGGAGAGAAGGATCTCTTTGAGGCCTCTTTTAGAAAGATCTAATCCCATTCATGAAGGCTCCCTGTTCATAACCTAATCATGTCTCAAAGGCCCTCACCTCCTAGTACCATCACCTTCAGGAATATGATTTCAACATATAAATTTGTGAACCAAAACACATTTAGATCATAGTACCAGCTTCTCAGATTCAGATAAAATCACCATTTTATCGATAAGCAAACTTCCCTAGAAAGAAGTAAATAACTTTACCAAATTGACCATCAAGCAAGGGTAAAAACTTGAGCCAAGTCTGCCAGATTGCAGAACCCTTGGGTTTTCCAAATCCAGTTACTATGTGGTGTTTGTGTCCTAACAGCATGGTCTCTCCATTCTTTCTCCTAAAACATTCTTTAATTTCCCCTTCCATTTCATTCGCAGTAATCCACTTTAGACCATCAACATCTTCCTGTTTGACTACAGCAAAAGCCTCCTAACTAACCTGTTTGACTCTTGTCTTCCTCTCTTCTATTCCGTTATCCACTTTGCTTAAGCAAACATTCTAAACACAGATCCACTTGCTTTAAGCCTCTCAAAAGGCTCTCCAGTAGCCTTGGGGTCAAGTCCAAAGTCTTTAACATGATCTGACCCTTACCTGTTTCATTCACCTCTCCAGATTCATCTTTCATTCTCCCAATTTTGTGTTCCAGGCATATTAAACTTTTCCTACGTCCTCAATTATGATGTGCTCATTGCGCTCACCAGTCTCTGTGCTTGCTGTTTCGTCTTCTACCTGCCGTTTTCCCTTTATTTTGCTGACTCCTACTAGCCTTTAGGACTTACTTTAAATGTCACTATCTCCGGGAAGCCTTTCCTGCTCTTCTAGGCTATATTAGGTTCTGTTTGTCATGGTGTATTGCTTTAGCATAATATGTTTCTTAGATAAAGTATTTCTCACATCACAGTGTGTAAACCCGAGGAGGTCAGACACCATGGCAGTTCTATCTACCAGTGACTCCTCAGTGCTTAGTACAATGCCTGACACTCCACAGTAGGCACTCATTTTATATTTGTTAAATGTTAAATGAATTCAGGGCATGTTCCTTGCCAGTGAGTCTTCCTCAGTCTTTTTTAGTAGACGGATATATAACTGAGTAGTAAATATATAATAATCATGTAAACATTATCAAGTAGTGTGCACCATTCAGTCACAAAATGCTAAATGAATAATGAAGAGCTATGCAAAGCATAAATAGTTCCTATAATTTCTTATTCATTCTTCCAGTAAAAGAAGTTAGTAAATATAATATGTCTAGATTAGATGACACATGTAATGTTATACCATGTACTGGGGATACAAAAAGTCATTTCTCCAGGTTCCAACAATCTACTTAGGGGTGCAGGACATACACATGGAATAGTTAAGAAAAATGGAAAGCATTATGGTCATTGCCTTAAAAGCTGGGAGAGAGGAAGATCAAGGTTGGCTGGTATGTCAGCAGGGTCTGGTTGAAAGAGATGGGTCCTGATGAAAAGTTAGGATTGGAGAATCAGAAGGGAGTGGGAAAGAACATGATCAAAACTAGAATCAGAGATGGGAGATGAGCTAGCTGGAGTGAAGGGTTTGTGTATAAAAGTTAGAAACAGGATTGAGTTGATTTTATACACCAATGAAGCCAAACTGAGAGTTTTGTACTTTATGCTATAGAAACAAGTCAGAAATTTTTCTGATAAATGTGATATAAAAATATTGTTATTTTAGATAGGCGGAATCTTCCCTAAGTCTTTCAGAAAGACCTAGGTATTTCCTATTCTGTGTTCCTACTGTAATTTTATATACTTCCACTGAAGCATATAGTGATCATTTTACAATTGTTGCAGCTGTATTCTTACCACTATACTGTAACTTCCTTGAGTAAGGAAGGGTGAAATTTTGTTTCATATCCCAAGTGCATATACATAGTGGGCATGCAATAAATTTGTTGAACGACCAACTGAAGAAACTGGACAAAATCAGAATTACAGTTAATCATTCAAATAAATTCTTTGCAGACAGAATGAAAATATTTTATATTGACTTTTATGTGGACCCTCATCAAAATTTTGCAGCAAAATAATCAAAGCAATATTACAAAATCATTATGCTATAGAAGAGAAAATATTTAAATATCTTCATGTTGTAATGTTAAATAGAATCTACCAGGCCAGCATGCTGGCTTATGTCTGCAATCCTAACAATTTAGAAGACCAAGGCAGGTGGATCTCCTGATCTCAGGAGTTTGAGACCAGCCTGGGTAACACGGTGAAACTCCATTTCTACAAAAAATACAAAAATTAGTTGGCCATGGTGGCATGTACCTGTGGTGGTCCCGCTATTTGGGAGGCTGAGGTGGAAGTATTGCTTGAGCCTGTGGGGTGAAGGTTGCAGTGAGCACAGATCATACCATTGCACTTCAGCATGTGTGATGGAGCAGGACCCTGACAAAAAAAAAAAAAGAAAGAGAGAAAGAAAGAAAGAGAGAGAGAGAAAGGAAGGAAGGAAGGAAGGAAGGAAGGAAGGAAGGAAGGAAGGAAGGAAGGAAGGAAGGAAGGAAGAAAGGAAAGAAAGAATCTACTGAGAGATCAGATCCCCAGTACCGAGATTTTTAAGTGACTATTGGGACTGTAAGAGATTTTGCCTTTGTTTTAGTTATCTGAATTTTTTAAGTACTCTAAAAAATTATGAACATCTCTCAAGTGATAATAACGAATCCTGAAAGTATTATAAAATTGTTAAAGGAACAATTTAGTGCATAGTCTATATTTTCTGAAATTGCCTTATCTATTAGGGTAAGATTCCAATTTTGGAGTTACACATGAGAACAAAACCGTCTATTTGTGAAATGTGAAGATGAAAAACATGCTGAACTATCTATCCTTTATGACCATCAAGCTCCTTTACTTTACAATATGATTTTCAATTACACTCTCAAGTGGCACTTTTATTTTATAATTTAAAATAGCATGCTTGATAATATATATACCTGAGAGTAGCTTTACTACATCATAGTCAATGGAAATAAATCCTGCCTCTTTCCACTCTAGTGTACTTATCGTGCAAATCTCCGTTAACTACATTGAGGCATTATGCATATGAGAAGTGGCATTTGTTTTTTTATTACTTGGTTGGAGCTCACTCAGCTTTCCCCTGCATATTGGTTTCAGCAACACAACATGTAAAATGAAACTTTTCCAAATCACATCCTATCTCTGTGTAACTGTGGGCTTGCCTGTTGCTCACCCTGCAATTTCTCCTTGGCTTTCAAATGCCTGTCCTCTGGCCCCTGGTATAGCAGCTCTGGGAGAATAGTACCAGTCCCATTAGCTTAGCTAACAGCTGGATTTCCTCGGCAGACCTTTTGGTTGGTGGGCAAGCGTGTGGACTCCAGTGACTCACATACTCATAATTATGTGCACACATGGGCTTCACATCCTGCATTTGTTTTTTTACCTCCTGTAGTGCTTAAGTAATAAAGAGAGGGCTTTTCTCCATTTTCTAACCCAAAACAACCTGCTTGGCTCCAGCCTTTGTGAGTCCTATTGCAGGTTTCTATATTCCTGCTCCTGCTGATCCCTCTGGCTTTCAACCAAGGTTTAACCATAAGATTCCCATCAGAGTCCTTAAAGAATAAAGGTTTCCAGCACGAGCACACTATATTAATAAATGAAACCCAACCTTTTAAAAATTACACTGTCAGAAAAACCCATTAGGCTGTAAAAGTGTTGAAGTAAACATTAGATTTTAATATCTACTGCTGCTTAGATTTTTCTGAACTGAAAAATCCCCAGTGAGCACTTAAAACTTCATTACTGCACTGAAAGGTTGTGAAAGGCTATTTAAAGGTTTTCAATTTTGTTGAAGTCTAGAGGTTACTACAACTGGAAAGAATACAAACCCTAATATTACAAGGAATGAAATTTATGTTCTCATCTTCCCTGCAGTTTAATCCAGGTCTATTAGATTCATTGGTAAAAATTAGGACAGGTTGAAAACTTTTCTACAGGTTTGATGAAAAATAATTTTTGGACACTATGAAAAGTATTGCTGTCTGTATCACACTAAGAGAAATGGTTTATCTCCCAGTTCTCTGGTCAGAAGTCATTTCAAGATCAGCCTCTGCTTGAAACTCCTTAAATAATTTCAAAACTCAAGACAAAAACTTAGTGCAATGCTGTGCCAAAGAGCCAACATGAGAAATTGAACTTTCAACTCAAACTCACGAATACAAAAAACTTGGTGATTATGTTCTGTTTCCATGATTTTTTAATTCTATATTTTCAATGGGAGAAATTTGTGTTCTTTTTAGTATGACAAACCTGGTATTGATATTATTTAATGAAGGAGTGTTAGATACTTTGAACAGCCCTCATTCTTATTTCAAAGACCCCCTTGACTTTTTCTCCACCCATCATCTGCACGTAGAGTGGCTTTGGGTTACTTGATATAGTGCTATTGTCCATATGTCCTTTCATCTATCTATCTATCTATCTATCTATCTATCTATCTATCTATCTATCTATCATCTATTTATCTATCTATCTATCATATGTCTATTATCTATCATCTATCAATCATCTCTCTGTCATCTATCATGTCTAGTGCTGTGCTGTATGCTAGAGTCATAAGATTACAGACTGTTGTGAGGTAGATAATTTAACAAATTATAGCATAGGATGGAGTGAAGAGTGTTATTCTGGAGGCGTATTCAAGGAGCAATGAGCTCTCAGAGGAAGAGCCTAATCTACTTGTCTGTTAGGAAGGTTTCTTTGAGAAGGACATATTCAAGCTGGATTTCAAAGGATGAGTCATGGAGGGAATGGGACAAAGGGAGCGTCACAAAAGAAACTTTATACTTACAAATGCACAGCATTTGTAAGTATATAAGAGCACAGCATCTAACTCAGGATGGATTGGCGTAGAGGCTTGGCATGAGATGAGTCTGAAAAAAGAGTCTGGGATGAATGGTGTGAAGGACTGCTGTTGAGGAATGTATTTTGTTTGTTTAGGGAGTTTTGTAGTTTTTTTTCTGTTTGTAAAAGTAATAATACATGCTTATTGTAAAACATTAAAATTTTAGAAAAATATAAAGAAAACATCAAAAAAAATCCATAATATCATCATGTAGTGGAAATCACTGCTAATATTTTGGTGGATTTATTTCCAGCCTTTCCTGTACGCTTTCTTTTTTCTTGGTAAAATTGCAATCAAATCATAAGTATAATTCTGCATGCTGCTTTTCTAAAAAATATCATTGTAACTAATACATGATTCTGTTATCTTTTCTTAATAATCATAATGATGGTTACGTTATAATCTGTTAATAAAGGCAACCATTTTTTTAGTTGATAAATTTTTATATTGTTTTTAAGTATTTGACATTACAATGCTATGATGGCCATTGTCTGCCTAAGTATTTCTCTAGTGTTTGGATTATTTCCTGGGTTGCATTTTTCAGATAATGTACATCATGTGCTCAGCACAGTACTTGACCCCAATATTACCAGTTGTTATTGTTAGAAGTTAAAACATTGGGTAAAAGTAAGAATAACTTTAAAGTTCCTGATACAGATTATTAATTTTTTTCAAAATTATTTTAATGATTTCTACTTCTGCAATAGATAACTTGACAGTCCCTCTTTCATTGTTTTGTCACCAACAGTAAATATGCACACAAAGATAGCTTTGCTAATTATATAGTAAAACATAACATGCCATTGATGTAATTTCTATTTCTTTGAGTTAAGTGATGCCAAATATTAATTTGATGTTTATTGACCTTTCACTATTTCTCTTCTGTCTTCATTTTCTTTGACCATTGTAAGGGATTCTGGAAGCCCTGCTAGAGAACTTGGACTTTAACCAATTGGCAATGGAGAGAGTTACTGAAGCTTTCAAGGTTTTTGCAGTTGTATAAAGATGATAATCTCAGTAACATAACTCATTGCTCTTTGATCATTAGCTCTATAATAACACTATCACATATGGTTTTAAGAAGTATGATAATGATATACAATAGTAGCTCCTAATGTTATTTCATGATAATGATATAACAATAGTAGCCACTAATGATATTTCATGATGATAATGAAATAATAGTAGCTCTAACTTATTAAATGCTTCCTATGTACCATTATTATATGGGCAGTTCAATATTATTTTAATTAATTCTCACAACACTATTAGGTATTATAATCTCTGCAGCACAGCCTAAAGTTTACGAGTGTCAAATACTCATCCTTCCTCTCTTCTGATTCTATCTAGTAGAGAACTAACACAAGGAACACAACTAACCACAATAACATTTCCAGACATCATCTAAAGCTACATTTGGGACTTGCCATGTGATTTATTTAACTGCTTAACCATAATGCATCTAAAATATAAATGATTTGCATTTTGTTCATATTTAACTGCACTGACTTCAAAAACATTGTTATTATTGTTGAACATATTTCTTTTTTTTTTTTCATTTAAGTGTGTAAAATGCTATGCAAATGCTGAAGAGTGATTTACTTCCAATTATGTGGTCACTTTCAAAATAGGTGTATTGTGATACTGGGAAAAATGTATGTTCTCTGGACCTGGGGTGAAGAATTCTATAAATATTCACTGAGTTTATTTGTTCCAGGTCTGAGTTCAAATCATAGATGTCCCTGTTAATTTTCTATCTCGTTGATCCATCGAATATTAACAATGTGGTGTCAGTCTCCCGCTATTGTTGTGCAGGAGTCCAAGTCTCTTTATAAGTCATTAAGAACTTGCCTTATGTATCTGGTTGTTCCTATATTGGGTGCATATATATATCTATGATCATTGACTCCTGTTGTTGCATTGATCCTTTTACCATTATGTAATGTCCTTCTTTGTTTCTTTTAGTCTTTGTTACTACTAAAGTCTATTTTGTCAGAGACAAAAGTTACAACTCCTGGTTTTTTTTTTTTTTTTTTTTTTTTTTGCTCTTCATTTGATTGGTAAGTCTTCCACCAACACTTTGTTTTGAGTCTTTGTGTGTCCTTGCTTATGAGATGGATCTGGATACAGCGTGCCAATGGATTTTGACTTTTTATTCAATTTGCCTGTCTGTGTCTTTGAGTGGGGTGTTTAATCCATTTAAATTTAGGATTATTATTAATATTTGTGAGTTTAATATGGTCATTTAATGCTCTCTGGCTATTCTGCCCATTAGTTGATATAGATTCTTCATTATAGAGATACTCTTTACCTTTTGGTAAGTTTTTGGGATGACTGATACTGGTTCTTCCTTTCTGTGTATAGTGTTTCTTTCAGAAGCTCTTGTAAAGCAGGCCTGGTGGTGATGAAATCTCTGAGTGCTTGCTTGTTCGAGAAAAATTTTATTTTTCCTTCATTTATGAAGCTTAGTTTGGCTGGATATGAGATTCTGGGTTGAAAATTCTTTTCTTTGAGGATTGAATATTGACCCCTATTCTCTTCTAGTTTGCAGGGTTTTTGTTGAGAGATCTGCTGTGAGTCTGATAGGCTTCCCCTTATGGGTAACCTAACTTTTCTCTCTAGCTGCCCTTAGAATTTTCTCCTTTATTTCAACCCTGGTGAATCTTAATGATTATGTATCTTGGGGTTGCTCTACTTGAGGAACATCTTTGTGGTGTTCTTTGTATTACCTGGAGTTGAGTATTGTGCTGCGTTACTAGGTTAGGAAAGTTTTCCTGAATACTATCCTGAAGAATATTTTTCAGCTTGGATTCATTCTCTTCATGACATTCAGGTACACCTATCAAATGTAAATTAGGTCTTTTCACATAGTCCCATATTTCTTGGAGACTTTGCTCATTCCTTTTTACTCTTTCTTCTCTAGTCTTGTCTTCTCGTTTCATTTCATTAAGTTGGTCTTCGACCTCTGATATCCTTTCTTCTCCTTGATCAATTTGACTGTTAAAACCTGTGCATACTTCATGGAGTTCTTGTATTGTATTCTTTGGTTCCATTAATTCACTTATATTCCTCTCTAAATTGTCTATTCTCGTTAGGATTTCGTCAAACCTTTTATCAAGGTTCCTAGTTTCTTTACATTGGGCTTCAACATGTTCTTTTAACTCATAGAAGTTTCTTATTATCAACCTTCTGAAGCCTAATTCTGTTAATGGAACACACTCGCTCTCTATCAGGCCTTGTTCCCCTGTTGGTAAGGAACTGTGATCCCCTGTAGAGGGAGAGGCATTCTGATTTTGGGTATTCTCAGCCTTTTTACGCTGGTTTCTTCCCATCACTGTAAATTTATCCACCTGTCATCTTTGTAATTACTGACTTTCAAATTAGGTCTCTGATTGGACGTCCAACTTGTTGATTCCCAGTGCCAGAATCCAAGCAACCCACTGCACCAGCTAAAACAATGGTGTTAAGGTTCATGGTGCTTTTCTGCCTGGGAATCTCCGGTCTGGCTTCCTTCTTGAGTCCCTTTTTCAATCAGCTGAATAGGTGACTCTGCCTCCCTGGAGCTCCAAACATCGACCAAAAGGGGACCCAGTCCTGTTTACTCTGCACCAAGAGCCATTGCACTGGCCACAAGAGTTGCACTGGTTACCCGTGGGGCTCCTCCGCTGGGACTCTCCTGGTCTGTGAGCAACAAAAATTCATCTGAAAGCGTGGCATCCTCTCGTTCTCTGCACTTTTACTGGGAGCTACAATCCTGAGCTGCTAGTAATCGGCCATCTTCCATTGTTGAACCTATTTCATAAAGAGAGATGATTTAATGGATTACCTCTTTGAGAAATGCCTCTTAGCAAACTCATTAGGTAATTAGACTATTTAGGTGTAATTAGACTATTTAGGTCCACAATTTCCCCAAAAAATTTTCCCTTAGTTTTAAGAAAGATTTTACAGCATATTTCAATTGTAAAAAACACTGAGGATTATCTAAACCAAGAAATGCAACAAACAAACAAAAATGGGTTCACAGTGTTGACTTTGAATTATGGGTTACTCTTCAGCATTAATCATTTTTTCATTCAAAAATATATATTAGTTCTTAATGGTAGTTGAAAATTGAAACTTGCCCTCATAGAGGAGGACATAAACCCCAACAATTCCCCAGAATTCCTTTGGAATTTTAAATTGCAATAAATACTTTCAAGAAAAATTACAGGAGACCTAAACAAGTGGTGGAGAAGACAGCTCTGAGGAAGTGGTGTTTAGCCTGAGATTCAAAGGATAAATTAGAAATAGCTTGGTGTATCAGAGGGAGAAGGCATTCTAGGAAAAGACCCTAAAGCAGGAAAGAAGGTGGATGCTTTGAACAATTGAAAAGACCAGGGTGGTGGGAACCCACATTTGGTTGTGGATGAAGCAGAGAGGTGGAAAAGAAATCAATGATGCAAGACCCTGAAGGATATTAACATTTTTGGATTTTATTCTAAGTGTGACAAAAACCATGATTTTTTTTTTTAGCAAAGGAGTGACATGATCCTATTTACACTTAAAAAGTTGTATTTGGCTACTGTAAGCAGAAGGACCAGATGGAGAAAAAAGCAGCTGGAGAGAGGCCAGTTAGGAGATAAGGAAGTAATATAGTATGTTTAAGTGGTGTCTTGGATTGGGGTCAGAGCACAGGAAATGAAAAACAAAGACCAATGGAAGAGAACAGAGGCCTCAGAGGCAATGCCACACATCTACAACCATCTGATCTTTGACAAACCTGACAAAAACAAGCAATGGGGAAAGGATTCCCTGTTTAATAAATGGTGTTGGGAAAACTGGCTAGCCATGGGCAAAAAGCAGAGAGTGGACACCTTCTTGACACCTTACACTAAAATTAACTCCAGATGGATTAAAGACTTAAACATAAGACATAACACCATAAAAACCCTAGAAGAAAACATAGGCAAAACCATTCAGGACATAGGCATAGGCAAGGACTTCAAGACTAAAACACCAAAAGCAATGGCAACAAAAGCCAAAATAGCCTAATGGGATCTAATTAAACTCCAAAGCTTCTGTATAGAAAAAAAAAATCATTAGAGTGAACTGGCAACTAATAGAATAGGAAAAAATTTTTGCAATCTACCCATCTGACAAAGGGCTAATATCCAGAATCTACAAAGAACTAAAACAGATTTACAAGAAAAAAAAGCAAACAAACTCATTCAAAAGTGGGCAAAGGACATAAACAGACAATTTTCAAAAGAAGAGACATATATGAGGCCAACAAACATATGAAAAAATCTTCGTCATCAGTGATTATTAGAGAAATGCAAATCAAAACCACATTGAGATACCATCTCATGCCAGTTAGAATGGTGATCATTAAAAAATCTGGAGACAACAGATGCTGGAGAGGATGTGGAGAAACAGGAACACTTTTACACTGTTGGTGGGAGTGTAAATTTGTTCAACCATTGTGGAAGACAATATGGCACTTCCTCAAGGACCTAGAAATAGAAATAGAAATTCCATTTGACCCAGCAATCCCATTACTGGGTATATACCCAAAGGATGATAAATCGTTCTATTATAAAGACATATGCATATGTATGTTCATTGAGGCACTGTTTACAAAAGCAAATTTCTGGAACCAACCCAAATGCCCATTGATGATAGACTGGACAAGGAATGGCACATATACACCATGGAATACTATGCAGCCATAAAAAACGATGAGCTCGTGTCCTTTGTAGGGACATGGATGAATTTAGAAACCATCATTCTCAGCAAACTGACACAAAAACAGAAAATCAAACACCACATGTTATCATTCATAGGCAGGTGTTGAACAAAGAGAACACATGGACACAGGGAGGGGAGCATCACACACTGGGGTCTGTTGAGGGGGAATAGGGGAGGGATAGTGGGGGGTAGAAAGGTTGGGGAGGGATAACATGGGGAGAAATGTCAGATATAGGTGATGGGGGGGTGGAGGCAGCAAACCACATTGCCATGTATGTACCTATGCAAGAATCCTGCATGATCTGCACATGTAACCCAGCACCAAAAGTGCAATAAAATGTATTTTAAGAAATATATTTTAAACTATATATTTTTTTAAAAATCCTATGTGTATTGATTGAAGATGTATACTGGAAGTAAAAATCAAGATGACTTGGTTTAAGAGTTGAGTTGGAAGGTGTCTGCAAGGGAGATATCTATGTCATGAACAACTAAGGTGTCTGGGATACTTAACAGAGAATGTAGATTAAAAGTAGAAGAGTTTGGGGCTAGAATGTATTTATGATTAAAAAAATCTTAGCACACAGGAATAAAAGGGGACTTCCTTATTCTGATAAAGGCTGTTTACTGAAAACCCAAGGCAAACATTATATCTAATGACAACATTTTAGAAGAATCTCTACAGCAAAACGATTTCTCATTAGCCTGTTTAGCATTATACCAGAGTCCTTGGAAATACATAAGACTTAAAAGAAAGAAAGAAAGTGGGAGAGGGAGAGGAGTAAGAGGAAGACAAGAAGAAAGCAAGTAATAGAAAAAAAATTGGTGCTCACTTTGGCAGCACATATACTAAAATTGAAAAAAATCAAATTACTTTTATTGGCATATGAAACACTTGAAAAATCTAAAAATGGTGCCAATTAATAAGGCTCAGAAAGGGGAAAGGCAGTAAGGTCTAACTCAATAAGTTCCTCAACACTAGCCATAAATATTAGAAAAAATATGCGATTTATAATAGACCGATGGGGTATTTAAAAGTAAATATAACATGTTCAAGATTTAAGTGAAGAAAATTAGAAACATTAGTAAAGACCATAAAATGGAACTAATGGAGATATATAACATCCTTAGAGATGAGACTTTTTGTTTTTATGTAGATATAGATTCTCCACAATTAGTATATAAAGTCAAAGGCATTGCAATCAGAATTTTACCAGATTTTTTCCCCAGCACAGAAATAAATTGGTTCTGAACAGAAAAATTAAAAATGAGGGCAGATTGGTGTTACTAGACAATATGGAATTGATACAGTAATAGACAAATATACCAATTGAACTAAATAGAGAACCCAGAAACTGTTATATTCTTGCTACAGAAGAGTGGTGGTACTACAAATCAGTTGAAAAAACATGGACTAGTCTTTTAAAATATTGGAACAATTGCCTTTCCAAAAAAATTAATAAAATTATATCCCTACTTCACAGACACAAAAGTTATTTCTAGAAGTATCAAAATTTCAAAAGTGAAAAGCAAACTTTCAAATGTATTTTAAAAAGTAAGAGACAATCATTAAATTATGTGGATGGCAGAATAATATGTATTTTTTAAAGAAAGAAAAACACAAACCAACAGAAAAATCTTTATAAACTCGACTACATCTAAAAGAGTCTTTCACATAACAAAATAACTACAAATAATGCCAATAGATAATCCAAGCAGATGGAGACTGGGTAAAAAGATTTGCAACACGTATTGCCAGAGGTCAACAAACCATGGGCCATGAGCCAAGTATACTTTTTTAAATAAAGTTTTATGGGAACAGAGCTGCACCCTGATCTTCTGCACTACAACAGCAGAGTTTAGTAATTGTGAAACTCTATTGCCCACAAAGCCCAATTATTCACTGTCTGACTGTTAAAAAGTTTGCCAACTCATGCTTATACCTATTCAGAATACACTTCTAATATTCATATTTCATAAATTATCACTATTACCAATAGCTAAATACATTCTTTCTATAATCTCTTAATGTCCTTGTTCATTATTATTATTATTATTTATTCACAAAGGTTTATTGAGTACCTACTATATGTACCATATTAGGTGTAAAGTTCAGAAAGTAGTTCAAGTTCTACAAGTGGATATTTTTCTTTATCTGCCCCTACATCACTTAAATATTTAGCAAGTGAGGCCGGGCGTGGTGGCTCAAGCCTGTAATCCCAGCACTTTGGGAGGCCGAGGCGGGTGGATCACGAAGTCAAGAGATCGAGACCATCCCGGTCAATATGGTGAAACCCCATCTCTACTAAAAATACAAAAAATTAGCCGGGCATGGTGGCGCTTGCCTGTAATCGCAGCTACTCAGGAGGCTGAGGCAGGAGAATTGCCTGAACCCAGGAGGCGGAGGTTGCGGTGAGCCAAGATTGCGCCATTGCACTCCAGCCTGGGTAACAAGAGCGAAACTCCGTCTTAAAAAAAAAAAAATTTTAGCAAGTGAATTGGGTGCCACTTTAACATATATTAACTCACATAATCATTTTACATGTTATAAGCTAAAACTGTAATTCAAACTGTGCGTAAATAGCAGAGCTGTAAATTGAGCCAAAGTCCCCAAGTTTAGTGCTGTCATTATATCACAATCACCTTTTCTGTGATAGAAATACTTAAGGAACTTATAAGCCAGGATAGAAACTCAACATGTCATGTGTTGAATACTAACAAGGAGGTATCAAAATGTCCTGGAAGTATAGCAGGAGAAGAAAATAGTTCTTCCTTTGAGGGGTCTCAAATGGAAGGTAATATTTGAATTGGGCTCTTAAGGATGAGTAGAAATGTGTCAGATGTGACAAAAACAAGCCCCATTCCATGGAGAAGGAACATAATGTATAAAGTTATAGAAGTAAAAATGACATGGCTTATCCAAAGAAGAATAAAAGCTTGCTGTGGTTTCACCATTAGGTATATGTGTAGATAAAAGAAGTGATGTTTTTGTCAGGAAATGAGAGCAAATCAATTATAAAAGGCTTTAAAAAACCTGATAATACTTTCCAAAAATCAAGGGGACCCATGGTTTAAGGAAATATTTACAAAAGTATTTTTTTGTGGCTGCTGCAGGAATGAGAGTTCGCTTGGTATATGTTGACATTTCTGGGAGATTATACAAAGTTACAGGATACAAAATAAGAAAAGTATGTTTAAATTGGAATTGCTGAGAAAATATGATTTCTATGATAGCTTTATGTATCATAAAGATACATAGTGAGACACAGGGTCTGGACTTGGTTTTGTTGGTCACTGGGAGACATTGGAGGTTTGTAAGTGGCAAAGTGGACTGATCTGATGTGATGCAGCAAGGTGACTGGAGGCACTGAGGAAAATGGATATCAGAGAAGCCTGTTTGGAGGTTATGTTAGGCATCCAGGAAAGAGATGATGAGATCTGAATCAAACAGTGGGGAAACTTTCATTTACATTTTTGTGACATAAGGTGTATTTTTCTCACATGTGGTCATGAAGTCTATGAAAATCTTACCATTTCTGTGTGGCTAGGACAGATGATTTATAAAGAATTTAAGTAAATGCTCTTTTTCCAAGAAGCTAGGTAGTTTCTGCATCACTCTTGTTTGTCAATTTTTATAGTATTTATTAGTTGTGCCTAATAAATATTTTAAAATTTGATGTACCAGTCTGTTTTCACACCACAATAAATAACTACCTGAGACTGGATAATTAATGAAGAAAAAAGGGTTAATTGACTCATATTTCCTCATGGCTGGGGAGCCCGCAGGAAACTTACAATCATGGCAGAAGGCAAGGGGGAAGTAAAGCATGTCTTACATGGCAGGAGGACAGAGAGAGAGCATGGGGAGCTGCCAAACACTTTTAAAGCATCAGATCTCATGAGAACTACCTCACTATCATGAGAACAGCATGGGGGACACCGCTCCCATGATCCAGTCCCCTGCTACTAGGTACCTCCCTCAACACATGGGAATCTCAATTTGAGATGAGATTTGGGTGGGAACACAGAGCCAAAGCATTATCAATTGACTAACAAATATAAACCAAGTACAAACTGCCTATAACAATGGAGTCATAATTATTTACCTCAAATAAGAAACAGAAGAGGTAATCACACTATAAATCCTATCTGCAAAAGCAAATTCAAAGTTCTCATCAGCAGTAGCTTCCCTATGACTGCCACATATTCTTTAGTTATTGACAAGGCATATTTCAGGTGGTGATGAGCAACCGCAAATCTTGAGTGGAGGGAGGGAGGTCTCTTGAAGGCAGAACACCATCTCTGGAAGGCCGTACTCAGTGTACTCATTCCTTCGCTCTAAGCACTGCATTTTCTCTATGGTCCATTTAGAATCTGGTCAGGGAAATCACTGGTTTGAGTCCCCAGTTCATAAAGTCAATGAGTTAGTAAGATTTATTTTCTTTGTTGCTTTAGAGAAAATGATTATTGTGATTATATTAATACTTGGTAGTGAAAGGGAGAATTAGTACAGAGAGGAAAGGGGACACTGAAATAAGAGAACTGTTATAGAGTAAGGAAGATGTAGAGATTTTGAGAAAAAGCTGCCAGCTCATCTGTAGTTTTGACTAGGTCTAGTCCTGGTAACTAAGTGAGTCAGTACTATGCATGTTATAGCTCAGATAATCTCAGAGTAAGAACTGATATTAAATATCATGTTGCCCCACTGTTGTCTTTTGCATGAGTACCCCTTGTAACACTCCTAACAAGTGACCATGTACCTTTTCCTTGAACCCTTCAAAGGACATGCATCTCTTGACTTCCCAAGGCAACCCCTTTATCATTCAGGCCAAGATTGAAATATTGTTAACTTATTCCTTACATGGAACCCAAATCTGTGTTCTTGAAACATTGTTTTTACTTCTAGATCCACACTTTTCTCATTGATTTATTTTCACATTTTCCTCTTTTCTCCCTCCCTCCTTCCCCCTTTGTCCCCCCTTTTCTCCTTTCTTCATTCATACAATAACCAAGCATCAAGCTCAAAATGAGTCTAATTTTTCTATATCTACAGTTCAAATATTGGAGACCTCCAAGTCTCTCAAGAGTCAAACTCCCTATTTTGGTTTGTTGGATTTTTTTTTCTTGCTGTTTTGTTTTCAGTCACAAGTTCCTTTTCATTTCATATTATAAATGCAATCTACTTGTACCCACGTTTCCTACCAGGGGTGGCAGAGTCTAAAAGTATTCAGCAGGGAAATATTAATTTCAACCCAAACAAGATATGATGTAGGTTTTGTGAGTTTCCTTTGCTTCTAAGTAGTTACTTTTGCTCCACAGGTGATATGAAACTTCTTGTTTTGACAGCTTCTTACAGAAGATGACTACATCTTAGTCGCCAGCAGTTGGAATTACAATTACAAACTCTTTTAATAACACTGCACTTTCACCTTTGAATACTATTATCTGGTTCTCAGGGATACTACTATAATAACACAAGTAACTGCACTGCTGTGGTATGGATTTTGTATTATCAGAATAACCTTAAAGGCACTGATTAAATTAAAGTTTTTATGAGTAGGCTGTTCCCTGCTGTACTGATTATCACATGAAGGGCACTCCCAAACTTTCTGCCCCCGATGAGTATACATATCAAACTTTCTATCTAGATGCCCATATAAATCAAATGCTTGGGGTGCTTCTACAGTGTCAAACGCTTGACTCTGGGGCATGGGTCGGCTTGTTCTAGCATGTGTAGAAATTCTACTACCAGCAAATGTGTTCTTACTTTAAAATTAGATGCCAATCATATATAAAATTAAGTTAAAACAATCTCAACTTTTTGGCTACTAGTCTTCTCAGCTGACTTTTACTATATATAACTGTTCTAAATTTATGATCCATTTGCTTAGATTGTGCATATTCTCACAGCCCATGTTTTTTCCCTCTAACATCAGAAAGCTTTCCTTCTAGCTGATAGCCAGTTTACTAGAGAACATTCTCTTCCTTGCTTAAAAACTCACTTTATCTTATAACTTTTCTATACTGAATTTGACACTATTTAGAAACTGGTAAGTTAAGGACTGCTGCCAGAGACAAAGTAATAATAATAATAATAATAATAGTAAGGTAATGGTAGTTCAAACACCTTACATGTATGCAATAGTATTATGCATGCTAGACCAGGGATAATCTAGGGACTTCATGTGAGTCAGTCATAGCCGGTGAGTCACAAAGTGAAGTCAGCTAGGAGCTGTCTGAGTGAGCTTAGGCTCTTGGAGAAAGGCTGGAGCAATATGGAAAGCCTTTTTCCCCTTTCTCTTCTTCTGTACTTGTGGTGCTGCAGTGTAGGGACATGATGCCTAGAGCTACAGTAGCCATCCCTCAACCATAATGAAAGCTATTGATAACACACTGTGGCTGGCAGGGGAGAAAGGCAAAGAGATCCTAGTTTCTGGTAACGTAACTGAGATGCTGTATCTGCTAGTTTGCTTAGTGACAAACAACCCCAAAATTTAGTTGCTTAAAACAACAACCTTATATAGTTCATGATTCTATAGCTAGCAATTTGGGCTGAGCTCAGGTGGGTGGGTCTCCCAGACTCAGCTTGTCTGACTCATGCACCTGTGATCAGCTGTCAGGTCAAATAACAGTTGGTTGGGTCTGCAGAGTTGGGGAGTACACATAGCTGGGATGCCCATTTCTACTCTACATGGTCCCTCATCTTCCAGTAAGTTAGCCCAGGCTTAATCACAAGGTGGTCAGGTAGGATTTGAGAATGAAAGGAGAAGTGGACAGTCTGTTGAAGCTCAAGCTCAAAACTTTGACAACATTGCTTCTGCTGCATTCTATTCACTCAAGCAAGATGCAAGGCAGTCTAGACCCAAGGCATGGAAAATAGGCTCTGGCCTCTTGACAGGAGGCATTACAAAGAAATGTGGCTGTCTTTTCTACTGTCAAATATACCAAAAAGATGCTGTGATCACCTCTCCTCAGACTTCTTTCTATATAAGCAATAAAAATCTTTATGGGTTAAACCATCATGAGGCATCTTTTCTGTTAGTTTCTGCAAACACATTCTAACTGATCCTATCTGCCCTGTAGCATTCCAGCAGCTGACCCACAAGCTGAGGAAGTAGCCTTCACTACAGAAAGAGTTAGAAGTTAAACTCTAATTTTCAGAGCAAAACACTCTATGTGCTACTTGGAGAGCTGGTATGCTGAGAAAATGATTCTCCTTTAAATGAACACCACAGAAAAATCTACATTTCTGGTGCTTGTGAGTAATTTCCACTTTTAATTGTCACACAACTCCTGTCACAGATGAGCTCAGAAAATGGTCATCCACTGGTATTACCTGTTAAATATTTTTCTTCTAGATTCTCTAAGCCTCAATTTCTTCTTCCTTGCTTTCAAAGTAGCTGGTTTTCTGTCAGGCTTTCCCATTAGAAAGCAGGGAACAGGATGGTCAGACCTGTGTGGTGTTCATTCTTTCTGCCTTGCTCCTCTTCTTGGCATGCCTTTCTCCTCTCCAGCCCTGACCATTTTTCCTGGCATGGAGCAGTACTCAGAATTTTGTTTAATTGAATAAGATCAGTGCTGATACAAGACAGCATTGAATACTCCATCAACTAAAGAGTCATTTGGCCTAAATATCTGCTCTTAAAATTCAGATATCCAAGGAAAGGTAAAGGGCTCTAAATCATTTACATCTCATTATAAGTTTGTAATAAACATGCTTCTACCTTCTATCAACTTGATGCTTTAATATCTGCTCTGAAGCATGTGCTAGACATGCCTCTTTCTGAACTACCTAATAATAGGACGGAGTCACTTTGCCTTGGCCTCCTGCCTGCCTCCCTCCTTCCCTTCCCTCCACTTCGGAGGAATTTTCTTCCTGGAGTATCTTTTCAAGAACACACCAACCAATCCAGACTCCACATCCCAAACCAGCTTCCTACTGGGTTTTCACATTCTGGGCACAGCCCCTGTGCCCCAGATCCTGCTGAAATTTTTCAAAGTATCCAATCCTAAATCCGCATATCCTTGTCTTTTCCTTCCCGTGAAAACCACCATGAAAGCTCTTGCCGGCAGTTCTCCTCTCTTCTTCTATCTCCAAACTCAACCAGTGCTTTCCCATGAGGCTTCCTTGGAGCATGACTTGTACTCCTCTTGGGATCTGAAAATATAATAAAATATCTTCTCAATGGCAGTCAGCTTCTGATCTGCAGGTCTGACAATACCTAAATAGTAATAAAGCCTATTTATAAAGAGTTGATCACCAGAGCCTGAAATGAAAACAGAAAGGTTTTCTTTTTTCTTAGAGAAACCAGAATAGAAAAGGTTAAGGAAAATAGAATTTGTGGACTACTGGAAAAAGTAGAGCAACCAATATTTTTCAGCAAAATGAGCTGGATGAAGAATTCTAGTCACTTAGAGTGAGAATGGAAACACAAGGGGGAGAGGGAAATATAAAGCAATTCTGACCACTTTACTACTGTGTCTTAAAATCCTTGTTGAATATATGAATGGGGTTGGGAGGAAGTTTTCTTCATTTCTCCTTCCTGACTTTTAAAAACTCCTACAGGTAACTGTCATGCACAGAGAGGTTGAAAACCATTATACTAGACACTTCCTATTCAAAGTTCTATAAAGTAACAGGATTGGACATTATCTAGGAGACCTGGTGTCCTGGAGCCACCTTGTACTGATTTGAAAGAGCTGATTGTGCACATCTTTTTCCAAATCCATGTTTATTGACATTGTATTGATCACTTGAAATAGGCCGAGGAGGGAGTATTTACGTTGGAATTGGTAAATGCCCTTCCGACCCCTTACCCAATGCTCTTGTTAAATGTTTGCCAATATACCTCTAATTAGGAGATTCTTAGAAATGTAGCATCTCGGGGCCAGGTGCAGTGGCTCACACCTGTAATGCAAGCACTTTCAGAGGCCAAGGTGGGCGGATCACCTGAGGTCAGTTCGAGACCAGCCTGACCAATATGATGAAATCCTGTCTCTACTAAAACTACAAAAATTTAGCCAGGTGTGGTGGCGGGTGCCTGCAATCCCAGCTACTAGGGAGGCTGAGGCTAGAGAACCACTCGAACCCGGGAGGTGGAGGTTACAGTGAGCTGAGATTGCACCATTGTACTCCAGCTCTGAGAACAAGAGGAAAAACTCCATCCAAAAAGAAAGAAAGAAAGAAACGTAGCATCTCAGACTCCACCCAAATCTACTGGGTGAATTTTAACAAGATCAAAATCAAAATTTAACAAGATTCTCAGGTGACCAATATGCATATTAAATTTAGAGATACATTGATAAAGTCCAAACTCTTGACATAGCACTCAAGGTCCCTTAAAATTCACCTTCATATCCTCCCACCACCCCTCGCCAGTTACACTGACACCCCTCACTAAATGCCTTCAAATAATTCTGTGTTCTCAAGCTTCCCTGTGTTTTTCCCTTAGCTTGAGAAGCCCATTTCTTTATTTCTTTGTTTTCACTGCTAAAATCAAATATCATCTCTTCCAGCTGTGCAGGCAGAAATAATTATTCTGTGTTTTTGCTTCCTAACTGGTCACCTAGAGCTTTCTTAGGAAAACTCTTTTATTACTTAATTATTTTAGCACCAAGGTCATATTCCACTTACAAATCAATCTCCATGATTTGCAAGATCCCCCAAAGGCAGGAACCATGAATTCATCTGTGAATCTCCAAAAACCAGCACATAGTAGGCGCTCAGCAAATATTTGTTACATCTATAAATTGCTTCATTGAGGAGATTTAATCCAAAGGTTCTAAAAGTCTGGTGAGTTCTGATAATATATGCATTTGGGACAAATGCGAAAGAAAACCTTGGAACAAGCATAAATGACAGAAAAAAAATGCTTTTCTGGCTACGGTTTGTGCCTAAGTACTTAGGAATAAGTGAAAATTAAAGGCTATTGCTGCTTGTTTTGTTGAATAATGCATCTGCAAACTGGAAAACTGCATGTCTATTTTATTTACCAGCACAAATGCCCATTTGCTCACACACATAGCTGTTTGCAAGCAAATTTTGTTCCCATGCAAAACAAATGTAAATTTGGCATTAAACAAGTGCCAATTATTTTCTGAATGTAGAAGGGAAAGGAAGGGTGATTTGACAGACAGAGGCTCTGGACGAGGAAGCAGGGAAGGCGGCCTAGCTCAGCTGCACGAGGCTTTTTCATCACAAGGAGTGAATGTTTAATCTGCTTAATTGGGTGGGTATTCACTGCCGATGAGCAGGGACCCAGCATTCCATGTCATTTTCTTTCCCTATGAGATGGCTGCTGTGACCTTCGGCAGTCTCCTCGGCTCCCTGCTGGAAAATAGCAAGCTAATTTGGGCTTGTTCTCATGTTTCTTTCATGCAGTGAAAAGAATTCGTTTGATAAGCCCTAAGTCAGTTTTTATTGTGAGGCCTGATTACTGTGATTAATTTTAATATTGCTAGTTACCATTTATTTAGGGCCCACTAGGTGCCAGGCATTATACTGTGGAACTTGGACTCTGTCACGGTTGAAGTTTTAACCCAACCAGCAACCCTGTAAGTGACTCAATATTGGCCCTATTTTGCAGATAGGGAAACTGAGGCTCAGCTTCACCTCACATTTTGATGAGTGGTGGAGGTAAAACTGCAAACTGGGTCTGTTTGCTCCATAGCGCCCTCCCGCTATTCTCTCCACAATGGGACAGTCCTTCATTTTAAGACAAACTACCTAATTAGTCCTGTTCACAGCTTGACCGTGTCAGCAACTGTTCTGGAGAATAATTTTCTTTCTTTCTTATAGCTGCATTAGAGGAAGGGGGCAAAGTCTGTTTTGCTGGCAACACTACCTCTCCCTGTTCTAATCCTCCTCCTGGTGTCACACACTCTCTGTCCCCAGAAACTTGTCTCCTGGGCTCCTACTGTGCTGTCCAATACGAACCAGCCTGCAGCCCTTCTGCTCTGGGCATGTTCTGGCCCCCTCCTTCAGTCACTGAATGCTTACCTGTCTCAACTCTGATCATTCCAGGTGTTAAAGCAAACTAAATATAGCCTGAGAAGGACTTGGTACTTCTATATTTGCATCCCTGTGGATGAGCTGCAACCCAGCTTAATAGGTAGACAAGATTGAAAACCTAACTTAGGAGTATGGACCTGTAGCAATAGCTGAGTCATGGCCAATCCCAGCTGCTATACTTCAACCATTCATACACTCCTGAGTGTTCAAACTATGTTCAAATAAGGCAAATGCCTAGCTGTAACCAATCCAGCCATTCTATACCTCACTTCCAATTTCTGTACATCATCTCACTTTTTTTTTGTCAATAAATCTTCTTCCACCACGTGGCTGTGCTGGAGTTTCTGTGAATCTGCTGTGATTCTGGGGGCTGTCTAGTTTGTGAATAGTCCATTGCTCAATTTAACTCCTTTAAATTTAATTTGGCTGAAGTTTTTTTTTTTTTAACACAGGCAACAATAGCAAACATGTTGAAGTATTTTCTGCTCTTGCCCTAAGGGGTTTTAAATGACTTGTTTTAGTCCTATGAAGAGTTATAAGGCTGGCCACAGTGGCTCATGCTGGTAGTCCCAGCACTTTGGGAGGCCAATGAGGGCAGATCATGAGGTCAGAAGATCGAGACCATTCTAGCTAACATGGTGAAACCCTGTCTCTACTAATACAAAAAAAAATTAGCTGGGTATGGTGGCACACACCTGTAATCCCAGGTACTCAGGAGGCTGAGGCAGGAGAATCACTTAAACCTGGGAGGTGTTGCTGTGAACTGATATCACGCCACTGCACTCCAGACTGGGCAACAGAGCGAGACTCCATCTCAAAAAATAAAATGAGTTACACATTCAACAAAAATGTAATGAGTGCTAATTGGGTTTCCAAGGCTGCTACAGGTGCTAGATATTGAACAGTCCACAAAACAGTCCCTGCCCTCAGGAAGCCTGCCTGCACACCTGTTCATCTACCTGGCACTGTTCTGAGAGTGTGAAGATACAGAGACAACCAACACTTAGCATCTGCACATGGAGTTTACAAACAACTGGAAGCTAATAATTTAACCCCCACAAGTAGGAAATAGTAATAGTGTTTATTTATTATGTAAAATGCCATACACACACACACACACACAGTGGACATTTTCCTAAACCCTTTTTAGGTATTATCTTAACTAAGTTTTACAACCTGCCCCCCCATGGCATAGCCACCAACATTAGCCCAGTTTTGTAAAGGAGGAAACCTGTGACAGAGAGGAGTCAACTGGCTTGTCTATGGCTACACAGCTAGTGAATGGTGGAGCTAAAGAGAGAAAGCAAGAAATTTAAGTCCAGAGGTGAAGTTCCCCATTCTACTAGGAACCTCTCTCAAAGAAAATATCTTAATGTGGAAAACCTTTCATGAGTAAAGATGTTCTCTGTAGATGTACTCATGGCAGCAGGAAGTTGAAAATCACTGAAATGTCTGACCTTAGGAGGATGCCAAGAAAATGTGAGTGTACTAAAATCTTGAGGAAGATCAATAACCACTGGAAAACCCAGAGCAATGACCCCACTTCCCCAGCACCTGCATCACCTGGCAAAATCTTCTTAAGCCAGAGCAGCACTGGGGGACCAGTTTTTATAATATCTTTCTGCTCTTACTTTTGTTCTTTCAGTTGTCTCAGTTATTTTCCCATTCTTTTTTTTTTTCTCAGTACACATTCTTAATAGTATATAAAATGTACATAATTTGAGATGCCCAGGACACAAAGCTGAACATATCAATCGCATTGTACTTTTTGGAATCACAAAGAAAGGGCTCAGTTGCCAGCACAAGATGGCATCTTACGCCTTTCCATTACCATAGACATCCGCGTTCTTTTAATTGCGCGGATGTCTATGGTAAGGGAAAGGGAAGAAGCAGGGAAGAAACTATGGAAGATTCCACTACTGGTGCTTCCACAGTCTTGGTGAATGTTTCTTTGAATCAGGCTTGAACTGGACATTGCCTTGATACCAAGGAGCTAAGATGATTCCAGTTGCAAAATCTCTTTTATATTATCCCCCGGATAATTAAGAGCAAGAAAAAGTAAACAATAAAACATGAGAGGCGTCACCTTTTTTATAGCCAGTAACACTGTAAACTGGAATACGGTGGGTAATTTAACAATTTTAGTATGGTGGCAATGTTTTAAAATGCTAAATTTTTAATAATGTAAATTAAAGTGAGAAACAGAAGAAAAACTGCATGTATAGTAGAATAAGCTTAAGCCTACATTTGTTCTTAAATTCTGACAAGTGTGTTGGATTTTATGATATACCTTTTGCATATCATAACCTGATCCAAGCTTTCTAACCAGCCCTTTTTTTTTCTGTTTTTCTAACCTTATTAGAAAGGCTCTTTTTGTGTCTGAAAATGACCTTAAGTCTATTTTTTTAAATAGGGTATAAATAAATTAAAATATTATTTTTATATCTCTTACTTCCTCCCTTACATTCTTTTATCTATTCTGGCTTCATCATTTCCCTCTTCTCAGTATAAATTCTGCCTTCTCAGGTCTGAAGATTATTTTTCTTGACAGAAAGTAAACAATTAGAGGTTGAGAGAAAGAAAATGCTTAAATTACTTGCCTTTGGTGTCAAGCTCCAGCTGAAATCTAAGTTGGGGAAAGAGCAGTGTGGGAGAGCTGATGGCCCGAAACAGGCAAAGACTGGAGAGGTGAAGCCAGCATCTGATTTCTAAGAGCAAGGACCAATTAGCTAGAAACTGGCTGGGGGCTAGAGTCATAGGTCAAGATGGGAATTGCAAAATTGAGAGTCAGGTAGTCAAATTGAGTAAAGAGTGAAAAAAATAAAGAAAATGAATTCTAAAGGGAAAACGCTGAGAGTCAGAGAGAATGTATGAGAAAGGCAAAGGCAAGATTTTCTGGGATCTGGATGGCTGCAACTGTATTTGACTTACTGTATCTCTTCATTATGAAGACCTGCCTTTTCCTATTTCTTGGGTCTCATGGGCATCTGGTGACACCATGCAGCTCTGCTATATTCTCCTGTGACTGAGGCTTCTCTTGTCTTCCCGTGGCTTCTTCCATAGATTCCTGTTTCTGAAGCATTGTAAGTTTTGGCCAGTTGCAGGTGATACACTGTGAAAGTGTGTTCTTTGTGTAGTCAATTCGAAGCCTCAAAGATTTTAAGGAAAGAAACTAGAGTGTCTAATAATGTACCAGTCCTTCCAAACAGGATCTGAGCTAGTTTTTTGTCTTTGCTTTGTCCCTGTGGAGGACACATGAAAGGACACAGGGAAAATGAATACTTTTCCTCCCCCAAAGTGGCTCCAAGCAATTTCTATGAAATGGTTGTCATTTTACAACAAATGGGACCAGCATTCCTCACATTAATAATATTATTATGCAAAGTAGTTGTTTTTCAAGTCAACTGATCATTTTCTCTTTTCTTTTAAAAATAAAAAAAAATCCCAGTTTCTTCTATTGATTTTAAAGCATACCACCCATGAGGTCTTCCTTGGACATACTAGCAGCTCTTGCATTTTAGTCCCTGATGGAAACATCTAGCATCTATGTTTATTCATTCATTTGTTCATTCATTTATTCATACACTCAAGAGACACTACTTAATAGCACAATGGGTACAATATCAGTTTCTTTATAGTTTATGAAATGTTGATAAACTACTATGTGCTCATTGCCATTCTAGATTCCAAGGATCAAAAGACACCCTGTGCAAGGGGAATAATAACAAGTTCATAGGGGAAGAATAAGTAAGTCAAATAAATAATACAGTGCAAACTTCGATGTGGAAGCAGACAGTAATTCCTGGAGTGTGGAGTAATTCCTGGAATGTGGAAAAATACCAGAGCAGGTTTCATAAAGAAGTTTTGAGAGGATTAGGTGTTGATTTCACTTCTGATAACTAAGAAAAACTAAGGTTTAAGACTTTAGCAGAAGAGGATCAAAAGCTCAAAGATAACTTGTCCTTGAGCAACTAAGCTATTATTGCAATAGAAAACTGAAGCCATTTGCTGAAGCAGAAATGTTACTAGATAAAAGGTACAGGAGGCGGTACAATGCACAGAGAATCTATCTCCAGGCATGGTCAGGGAAGCAAGCTTTCTGAGAGTTGACCTTAGTCACTACTGCCTGTGACTGTCCCCAGATAGCTGGGAACCACTGAGAATACATACTCTTATCTAAGGTAACAAATAAGTTAGCAGAATTGCCAATAGCCTATGGCGTCTGGAAACCATTCTCATACCAAATCAACTACCATCCCAATACAGCTTTTTTGAAGGGTTCCACCACTCAAAATGTTCTTTGACAGGGGAAAAAAAATGAAAATGCCTTCCTTAAATAGGATGTTTGGCCATCTTTGTACATGATGGCATGTTCTTGACATGTTGCCCACACTCAATGACATAAAAAGTATAAAAGAGTAGACTGAGGCCTTTAAGTCAGGTCCATTTTTAAAGTTTTAGTGTCTGCAAGATATGTTGTTGTCTTTTTTATTTTCTAATGCATCCCCAATTGCCTTTAGCAGTACATAGCACAAGACAGACATTCAAAAATTATTTGTTAAAGTGAATTGAATTAAGGGCTGTAATGTATGAACAGATACGGTATGTCTGGAGCCAGATTAACTGGTTCTAAATTGTAACTCTATCACCTACCAACCTCAGTTTTCTCCCCTTTAAAACAGGACTGTGGCTACGTGGTGGCTCATGTCTGGCCACATTCCTGTGGCTCACGCCTGTAATCCCAACAATTTGGCAGGCCAGGGCAGGAGGATCACCTGAGGTCAAGAGTTCAAGTTCAGCCATGGTGAAAACCCATCTCTACTAAAAATACAAAAATTAGCTGGGCATAGTGGCACATGCCTGTAATCTCAGCTATTCAGGAGGTTGAGGCAGGAGAACTGCTTAAGCCCAGTAGGTGGAGGTTACAATTAGTGAGAGTGTACCAGTGTGCTCCAGCCTGGGCAACAGAACGAGACTCCATCTCCAAACAAACAAACAAACAAACAAACAAAAACAAAAAACACACCAAGAAAACAAAAAACAACAAACAGGAATACCAGGGTTGTGAAGATTAGATTATTAGAATATACTGAAAGCACTTAAACCAAGGGCTGACACACAGTAACGCTATACCTGGAATATATTTGTTAGGATTCATATTGCTTATTTCTTAGTCAATGGCAAATCTTGAGCCTGAGATTTGAGGACTCAACTTTTACATACGCTTGTTTTTCCCGAAGTTGTAGATGTTCAAAAGAATCTCAGGAAAACCTGGCTTCCAAGCAACTTTTTCTAACACATTACTGCGACACTCTCATTTCTCTGAGCCATTGAAATTACTTTCCCTCTGCATTAATTTTTCAACACTGTCTTGTTGAGGTCCTTACTCTCCCTATTCCAAATCTAAGCTTTCTTTTTAAATTTCACTCAGCTGCATTCTTTTGGAACATTTAAAGCTTTCAACCATATTATTCTTCAAATTATTTTTCTTTGGCATTTGGAAGAATATTTCTTCCTGTTTCTCCTCCTAACTCTTAGGCATCTCCTTCTTGATCACCTTTGCCAACCTCTCCTTCTGCATTGAAATTATCAAAATAATACATTAATGTGGAAACTACTGTAATTTCTGTCTTACATTTGAGAAAATTGAGGCTTTGGTATCTTGCCTAATATCACGCAGCTAGTGTCTTCTTGGTTTGAATCTAGACCAGTGAAGCCTGTGTCTGCATTGATATATATTTTCTTGTTTATCCAATGAGATAGGACCAGATCATAAGAATTTTGGAGACCATCCTGATAAAAATAATACTATTGATAATAACTAACTTATAGTCCTTGTTCCATGCTAGACACAATTCTTAAGTTTCACATATATTAAACCCTTTAATCCTCAAAGAGTGCGATGAGGTAGGTACTGTTTTTTCATTTCACAGATGAGAAAACCAGTGTTCAATTTCTTAAGAATGTTAAGCAATTGGCCTTTAGTCATATGCAATTAGAAATGCAAAATTATCCTTAAAAAGGAGGGTGACATGACCCTGTTTTACGTCCACAGAAATATAAATTCCAGAAGTATGGAGGATAGATTGAAGGAATTTAATTGGTGCATGGAAACCCATTAGTAGGCTGTTAAGGATAGTCCGGATTCAAATGATAAAGGGAGCAGAAAAGAATGATGGAAAGAGGGAAAATCTTTAGACATATGTTAGATGCTATCATCAAGATTTGGTGACTGGCTGAATGTAGGTAGTGGGAAGCAAAGGAAAGACGTTTTTCGGGTTTCTTGACTGAAGAATTTTAAAAACAGCGTTGTTTGTTTAGCTACATTCTACATTTTGGGTATTTAGTCTCTCAGATTGGCCTTCTGCCCTATTAGTCTTAATTATAGCATTTGCCTGGGTAAGCAGTTCCCTGCCAGGAGCCACCATGGCCTCTGCTGCTTTCTCCAGCTGATGCTCACTGTGCTACCATCTTTTCCCTACAGCCCTGTTCTGGCTCAGGGAAGAGTATTTAGGCTGCTAGCTCTGTGGCCACTCCACGATTGCTGTTCAGTGACATGACAACACCATTCCCCTTCTGCCAGGCACCAGCTGCTGCCTTGCTGGGAAAATAAGAACCTAAAATTGTTCTTGGCTGAGTCTTCGGCTCCTTGGCAGCCTCGAACTCATAGACTTTTCATACCAAACTCCACCCTGTGCACCCCACCTGCACTTTCTTGAATGATACCACAGGTTGCAACTATCTGTTTCTGGAAAATATGACTTTTCTAGTGGATTTTTTCCACCTTGCCTTTTGTGATGAGTATTCTATTTTGAAGGTTAAATATTTATTGAGTGTCCATTAGATCTGTGCCAGATATACATGAGATTCTGTGGGTACAAAGATGATCAAGTCTATCCTGGTCTTAAGAACTTCTCAGGGCACTAGAGTGATAAACAACAATTAAGACAGAGTATGATACATGGCACAGAGGGAAGTAAAGAGTACGATGGGAGCCTGGAGGCAGTAGGCACTATGAATAGCCAATATTGGTTCAGCATTGGGGATTCTGCCAAGACAAGCTCCTCAGACCAACTGCCACAGTGAGTCCTTAATGACAGGGAACAGATTCTTGGGTAAGATCATTAGAGGGCTTGTGGGTCAGAGCCAATAGGGCAAGGTAACTTACATTCAAAGTAAGGAGGAAGCACTGCTGGTTGAGGGTTCAACAAACAGTTCCATATGCCTGTCAGGGAAAAGTTTGGGAGTATGTCCAGAGATGACGCTGAGGTGGGGCAAAGAGATAAATCATTAGTGGCCTTAACTATCAGCATTGATAGGGTGAAGTTTATCCGCAAGATAGTAGATCTGAACAGGTTTACGCAGGGGTATGATGTGTCGGATTTGCTCCTTTGAATTTATTCTGAAGCAATGTGGAAGTTAGATTGGAAGATTCTAAGTAAAGACAAGGAATGCATGTAGGAGCCCTGGCAGCTAGGCAGGCGAGAACTATGGGGAATTATGCAGAGGAAATAGAAATGGAAGGGTGGAGAGTGAGAAGATTCAGGGGATTTATCAGAAGGTGTATTTGATGATATTTGGTGATTGACTGGATTGAAAGGAAAAACAGAGAAAAACAGTGTCTCTGTGGTTTTTCTTGAGCAAGAGAGCTTGGCCTCTTTGAAAACAATTTCAATGAAATACACTCAACCACATCATCATGTTATCTCCTGAGACACTAAATTTAGTTTCCGCCAAACTCCTCGTTTTGAAGTCATGAAGTTTTGTTTTTGTTTTTAATGCATGTCCTCCAATAATATTGTCTAGCTTTGAGTCCTGAAGGAGGTTCTGTAATTGGCTAAAAATACCAACTGTCCTAATGGGTATTTATGGATTATCAGTGGCCACAGAAGCCCTTCTTCTCTTCTAATGCAGGAAACTCTTCAGTGTACAATTGATAGAGTTTGGCTCTGTGTCCTCACCCAAATCTCACTTTAAATTGTAATAATGCCCATATGTCAAGGGCAAGACCAGGTGGAGATAATTGAATCATGTGTGCATTTTTCCTCATGCTGTTCTCGTGATAGTGAGTAGGTTCTCACAAGGTCTGATGGTTTTAAAAGGGACTTCCCCCCTTTTCTTGACACTCATTCTCTCTCCTGCCACCTTGCGAAGCAGTCCCTTCCACCATGATTGTAAGTTTTCTGAGGCCTCCCCAACAATACAGAACCGTGAGTCAATTAAACCTCTTTCCTTTTAAAATCACCCAGCCTTGGGTATTTCTTTATAGCAGTGTGAGAACAGACTAATACAATGGTGCTTTGAAAAGCACAGCTCTCCCTTTTGGGAGTGAGTCATGTTGGTTTTGACACATCTCTACAGTGAGTGAAACGAAATAATTCTAAAAGCTTACTAAATCTTCTCTCTTGTAAGACACATACCAGCTAACCGGATAATCAGTCAGTTTCTTTCCTTTTCTTCTCCACTGAAATATCATCTTCATTTATCACTTTCATAATATCTGAAATGTAATCTTCAGATATGATATTACCTAATGTCTTGCCACATCCTTGAAACCACACCAGAAATCACAGCAGCTTTTGATTCCTCTTCATCTTTTTAGTGAGAATTGGTACCATCCATTTCGTCCATTTGTTTCATTAACTAAATGACTTATTGAGGTCCTACCATGAACCAGGCACTGATATAGTCCCTGGGAACATGACAGGGAATAGAACAAAGAGCTTCGGCCTCTAGAGGTTTCATTTGGTGAGAGAAGGCAGACAATGATGAAGGAAATTAAAAAATCTCTAGAAAGTTTGAGACTGAAATGCTACAAAGAAAATGAAAAAGTGTGATTGGGATTGGAAAGTGCTAGGTAATTTAGATTGGTCACTGTGGAGGGTCTCATGGCGTCATGAGTGATCAGAAATAGGAGCAGCCATGTGGTGGGTTTAAACATGGTACTTTCTGCACAGAAGTCCCTAAGAAGGGGCAAGTTTAGCTTGTCCACTATAATGAATGCTTCAGTGTGTTGGGAGCATAACTTATATGCAGTTGACTTATTTTATTCTAGACTTTTTCATATTTGAACTCTGTGGGTTTCTAGGCTAATTGGATTATTTGCATACATATTGTTTCTTGCTAGAATCCTATACTCCTCAAGGGCAAGGGTATATCATATACTTCATCTGTTTTCCCCACAACTTCTAGCATAATACTAGGAACATTACTAGATGCTCAATAAATTCTTGCTAAATTCAATTGAATTTGCAGTAATAGGATTGTTTTCCTTATATAAAAAATGAACAAAAGAAATATATACTAAAAACACAGTGACACTAAAAAAGATTTAAAACCAGATAAGTTGCTCTAAAAAGACTGGAAGGGTATACTTTCATTTTCAGATTGTCATACCCCAATTTGTTAAAGAGTCATCTTACTTTAGAAAGTCATTTTCTATGACAGCTGTCCATATTTTTGTGAGAGAAGAATTTGCCAACACATAGCTTTGGTAATTACAAAAGATTCCATTTGCTGATGAAACACAAGAGCAGGGAAGAAAATACAATTTATTTTCTGTATCCAAGAGCAAACCCTCTGGGCAAAAAGCAGGGAGAGGGGCAGATTCCAGAACTCTGGGTCCAAGAGGGAAGGAGAGAGGATGAATCTGAACAACAATAGGGAGAAGGAGTGGAGATACAAGTGAGAAAGTGCATCCAAGGGCCGAAGAGTCAATAAACCAAGGTAGCCGAGCCAGAAACAGAATGAAAAATAACAGGGGAGTGAGAGGATGAGGGGTGCGGTTAGACCCAAAGCAGGAAGGACTGGGTGCCCAGGGACCATCTTGGGTGAAGTCAATGGGGCCCCTGATTATAACGGCAACGTCGTTTTTACTCACATCCTTTAGTGAGCTCAGAGATTCACATTCTGCCCAGAACAGCTCACAATGTGACATTTGATTTCATGTCCTCATCTATGCTGATGGCCTGTCTCATTCCTTGGTGTCATGTTTCTCTGTTATAAGGATCCTTGTGGCGATGACCCCTGCTGCCATGGTAACACCTAAAAAAGCACATCATTATTTCAAACTGCTCCACCTCCACAACCATGATCTTGAAGTTTTTCTTTCCTGCTTCCACTTCTTCTTTCCTTCACCTCTTTAGCAAAGCATTTCACCTTGGTCGTACCCATTTATTGATTTATTCAGCAAATATTTAAAGAGCTCACTGTAGATTAGGTACTGTTCTAAGTGCTGAGAATACAGTGGGGAAAATAGTCAAAATCTTTTTCATGAAAGAAGATAACAGTTTCTAGAAATGAAAAATACATTTAAATATATAAAAGCTCTTTACATAAAGAAGAAATCTCTGCCTCACTCATACTCAGCAAAATACAAACAAAACACAATACTGAGATGTCATGTTTTTACCTTTCAGACTGGCAGAAATTCACTGATTGACAAGACCCCTGTTTTACAGCCTTGTTTAGCAAGGCTATGAGGAAACAGGAACTTTTATACATGGCTGGTGGGAGTATAAATTGGTGCAATCCCGATGGGGAGCAATTTGGCATTATCTATCAAAATTATACATGTATGTAGCCTTTTACTCACTTTAGGGAATTTCTTCTGCAGCTGTATTTGTACATAGACAAAATACTGTATACATAAAGTTATTCATTGAATAAAGAGATATAAATTAGAAAGTACCCAAATGCTCATTAGAGGGGGGCTTGTTAAACAATCTATGGTATATAATGAAACATTATACTACTGTAAATTGAACAATCCACAACTTCCAAATCCCCAAAACAAAAATAAACGGAAGACTCTGAATGCACTGATGGGAGAAAACTGTAATGTGGGGAAAGCCAGTAGCCCAGTGATGTGTTTAATGAATGCTCTATTCTGTGAAAAAATAAGAAGAAAGCAAAGAGCACAGATTCATATTTGCTTATACTTCCATAGGGAAACTGGAAAGACAGACCAGAATTTAATAAACTTGGCTAGCTTCTAGGGAAGAGGGGCTGAACAGATGAGCCACTACATGACTTTTCACTGTACATTAAAATCATTGGATTTTTAATTATATGCAAGACTTACTTAATCAAAGGTATTGAAAAGTTATTCTCTCTGCCCTAACACTCTAGTGAGAGAGATTGAAAATGAAGAGACAAAAAGTGCATAACATATGAAGCCACTTTTGCAAAATTACAACAGTAAGAGAAATTTGACAGTTGACTTCATCTTGTTTCTGACCTCCAAGCTGTCCTTGGTCATTTCTGGGCATAGGCCTACTTAACTTTGGGAGGAATTAAGTTGATAGTTAAACCTTAAAGCAAAGATGATAACAGCTCTTCCCCAAACTAAAGTGACATTGTAAAACTAATGAAAGGTCACAAGGTTAGGATTATGAGAAGGGCCTAAACTCTGCTAAACCATAGGCATAGTTTCTATAACCCCTTCCTGCTCAGGGGTCATGTGGCCATTTCCCAATTGATCTCATAGATAACATCACTATTGTAGAATCTCAGATTGGTTTGTTTGAGATGTTTTTCACTGACCCCATCTGGACTCCTGACCCATGACTCAAGTGATCACCATGGCCCCACTCAGGGATGGACTCAGCATACGGGGACCATTTTTCATACCTATATGATTCATTCCCCAACCAGTCATTAGCCTCCATTCCCTAGACCCTGCCCTGCCCACCAAATTGTCCATAAAATCCCCTAACCTCGAAGCCTTTGGGGAGATTGATTTGAGTGATAATTTCAGTTCTCCCACATGAACTAGCCTCAAGTCAATTAATACTGCCGTCTCAGTGGATTGATTTTATCTGTGCAATAGGCAGAAAGAACCCACTGGGAAATTACACATAGTGTCCAATAGTGATCATTGCTAAAAATAAAAAATAAAATTCAGCAAAGGGATGGGTAGTGAAAAGAGGTGCTACTTTAAATAGTCAAGCAAGGACACTTTGAGGAGGCAACATAGAAAGAGAAATCTGAAGGAAATCCGAGGGGGCCATGGAGATATCTTGGGGAAGAGTAATCTGAGCAGAGGGAACAGCTGTTGCAAACACCATTCAGCAGAGACATAATTATTGCACTGGTCAGGGAACAGGCTGGAGCTTTTGGAGCAATGCCCAGGGGCAAAATTGTGTAGGACCCGTAGTCCTACACAATTTTTGTTTTGGTGAGGGCTTTAGATTTTGTTTTCTATGTGAATTTTCCATTCTCTCTCAATGCTTTGCCAGTTCTTCTAGTCGCTTCTCTGTTCTGGCTTCATTTTTCTCCCATTCAGCCAAGGTACCAAGATCAACTTCTCCAACCTGCCTGGGCCCTACATATATAGCCATGAATTTATTTACCTTTGATTAAATTACTGTTTTGTGCATCCCAGTGACAGTTCCAGACTTCCTCCACTCTAGGCCACTGTTTCCTAATCACTCGACATTAGCTGATGACCTTACTTCCTACTTTAACAAGAATTGAATTCACTGAAGTTTCCTTAACTGAACCCACTGCTTCCTTTCTTCCAAACTTACTCCTCTATCTGTTAATCTGTCTTTGTGAGTGGCACAATTATTCACTCAATTGCTCCATCTGAACCATAGGAGTCATCCCTAAGGCCTTCTACACCCACACGGGACTAGTGCCTTGGTACTATACCTCCTAAATATCTCTTATTCTAGCCCATCTTTTCCAAGCTCACTGCCTCTGACTCAGACAGGTCCCTCAGCATTTATTTAATTACTGCAATAGCTTACAAATCAAGCTGCACTGTTTCCTGATCCTAATTCACTGACCCCTCCCAAACACATGCACACTCCCCCTGAATTTCCAATAAATATAACTGCTTATATTCTGCTTCAGCTTAAATACCCTCTAACTATCATCAGGATAAAATAAAAATTCCTTGACAAGTAATATGAGGTTATTTATAACCTGGTCTCTGTTTACCTCCCTGGAGAAACATGTCTTAACTTCTTTCTACTTCTGTTTATCTCCAAAATGGGGATAATAGTAGAATTAATCTCATGGGGTTATTATGAGGATTAAGGGGAAACAAGATTTTGTCTGAAAGGAACTTGACCATGATAGGTCAATGCTGGTCATTATGATTCCCATCCATTTTCAACCCACCCTCATCCCCTCTTCATCGTGTAAGAGTCCAGTGACTATTTAAATTTCTCTAACTAGTCTTTGCTCTCTTACTCTGAGAATATGCATTCTGTTTGGAATGTTCATCCTGCTCATCCATGTTATCGGGCATCAGCTAGCACCCAGGGCCTGATTAGGCTATCTATGTCAGGCAGAATCTTAAACTTGCTCCCATTATACAGTATTCATGCTCTGATGTGATCTTCCACCAACACTTGAGTATGGATGGGATATGTGAATTGCTTCTAGACATACAGAACAAATGGTTAAATCCACTCAAGTATGTCACACAAGATTTCAGTCACTATCTTCTTGCTGGAGTCTCTCTCCCTTGCTGACTTTGAAGAAGCAAGCTGTAATGTTGGAGAATGCCACATGGCAAGGAACTGGAGACATCCTTCAGTTGTCACCTGGCAAGAGAACGAGACCATAATTACAACATCTACAAAGCGCTGATGCTATCAACAACTCTGTGAACTTGGAAATGGATCCTTCCTCAGTCGAACCTCAGAGACCACAGTGTAAGTCAACACCTTGATTGTATCCCTGTAAGATTTTGGAGAGGAGACAGTCAAAACATGCCCCCAAACCTGATCCACTGGTATTGAGAAATAATAAATCTGTGTTGCATTTAAGTGGCTATATTTACAGTAATAGTATGCAATAATAGATATCTGATATATTATCTACCTGTACTTTCTTACCATCCAACATGTCTTGATTATAGTACTTATTTCTTGCTGTTGGAAGTCTCTGCTCAGTTTATGTCTCTTCTCTGGCTTTGGAGACAAGTGAGGGAGTTGACTGCATTTTTCTCTATGTCCTGAGTGTCTCGCACAACACCTATAGTCTGGTTAGTACCTCATAAACATTTGTTAAATACATTTCTCTCCTATAATGCTTTCCAAATACTTGATGACAAAGGGATTATAATCTTGATTAGGTGCAAGAGGATGAAACTTGTTTTGCAAGTGTCTGAAAATGAAATAGATCCCAAGGGGGTAAAAATGACAACTGCATGGTGATGTATGTCTAAAGCCAACTTTTTAATGGAGTCATCCTGATTAATGAGGTTCTTTATTTGCACAGTCACTAGAAAAAATTTTTAAAGTTCTATTTTCTCTAATGGTCTACTTTCAAAGGCTCTGCCCTCTCATTATGAATAATCAAATACAACCCTGAAAGATGAGCAAACTTGAAATGACTAACTTTTAGCTTTTAAAGTCTATTATCAGGTGAAAAGTAAAATATTCTTTTTATAAAACTGATGTTATGCTTTCACTTGGATAATTTAATACTTTGAAAAATGGCAGTATTCTTGTTTCGTCTTCTGGTTAACTAATCTGTTTGAGGAGTTTCCTGGCCGTGAATAATCCAAGAATTTGGGTTTTAAATTTTTATTTTTGAGGAGTTGATGAGATGAAGTAATAGATTATTTTATTCTCATTTTTATGAATGTAACGTAGCATAATTACATGAAATTATTATACAAATTTTAGACATAAACCAGAATGACTTAGAATAATATTTTTAACCAGTAGATAATCAACTATTTACTGAAGTAGATTAAGTCTAGTGTTTATTGCAGTAAACACAATACATCTGCATGAAGATCAAGCAAAGTCTTTGGGGTGAAACGATGCAGGCTTGTGTCCCCAACTACTGCAAGCTATGTGATCTTAAAGAGAGCTGCTGATGTTCTGTGTGTACTTTTACTCCTCCTATAACTCAAGCTCAGAGAAAAGCATTTTGAAAGGACAAGGAGTGCTTGATATACCAATGTTGATGCTACTAATTAACATGGTACTGGATGCGTGAGGAAAGAAAAAGAAATCAAGATTGGAAGAAAATAAAGAAAACGAAGTAAAATAACCTAAAACACTATTAGGACTAATATGATATTTTTACAATGTAGCTAAATATAGGACCAAAATGGAAAAATTAATAGTAGTTTCTACACAAACAATAAGACATCAGAAAATTTAATAAAAACTAAATATCATCAACAGCAACAAGCATTCCTTAAATAGGAACACATAAAACCTATGGAGAAGACCTTAGATCTTAAATTAAAAATATAAAGATAATCTGGGTGAATAGACAATTATGCTCTTGGATGGTACCACCTAATATAAAGGTATAAATTTTCTTCTAAATTTACCCACAATTTTGCAATTCCAATAAAATCTTAGTTGATATTTTTTCAGGAACTCAGTTTACACTCTAAAATTTGGAATTAATGGAATTTTTGTCATAATGGAATATTATGGAAAAATTAATAACTCCAAATAATCAAGTCAACACTAAAAACCATAGTTAAGAAAGAAGGACTTGCCCCGTTGACGTTGCTATTAAGACATGTTATAAAGGCAAGGGGAGGACATCACCCTGTCAGGACTGCGATTGCAGTTATCTTAAATCCACAGATTCCATGATTTAATCATGGAATTAATAATTCTGTGATAATTTTACTACTAATTAATAACAAAATGGGTAGATTACCTCATGAAATATATGAATTTAAGATGACCACAGTCACAGTCCTAACAGGGTATTTTATTTTGTTTAGTTTCGTTCTGCATATGTGGGAACTGTGACTCATTGGTTCTAAAATTTAGATGGAAAAACAAAGAGCAGGGATTGTCCAAAATATTCCTGAAGGAGAAAAATGTCTGAACTTATTTTTAAGCTATGGTAATTATCATTATTGCAAGGACAGACAAATTGATCAATGGAGCAGAATATAGAACTCCCTAAGGTGACTCGCAAATACTTGGAAATCTAGTGACCAATATGGCTTTATAGTACAGTGAGGAAAGGATGTATCTTGCAATAAATGGTGTTGGGAGAGTCATGCATATGGATAAAATGACATGAAGCTTTATATCACACCACACCATACATGAAAATCAATTGCAGTTGGATTATAGACTTAAATATGAAAGGCAAAACTATAAAACTTTCAGAAGACAATATAAGAAAATATATTTACAATCTTGGGATAAAGAAGAATTGTTAAACAAAACTTAAAAATGCAAAGCAGAAGGAAAATTATTGATGCATTTGATTGCATTAGGTTTAACCTCTATTAAAAGCAATCATAAGGAAAATAAAAACACAAGCTATGCATTGACATAAAATATCAACAGCCATAATTGTCAATGGGTTAAGGACCAGGAAATACACACACACACACACACACACACACACAGAGCATGCAAGAGAGAACCAAAAATCAATCTGATTAAAAAAATACACAAAAGACAGAGGAGGTAATAAGAATAAAAATAAATATATGAAAAGATGCTCAACTTCATCAATAGTCATGAAAATGCAATTTAATAGTACAATGTTCATTTGTACTATTAGTACTAAAATAGATAGATAAATTATAAGTTTCTACAATAAAATATTATAGAGATAATGCATGAACTACAACTACCCAACACAAAGATCCATTGTCATATGGCACTAGGAAGGGCACACAGAATGTTCTGTTTCTTACACTGATGTTGTACACAAGGGAGCTTATTGTCCTGTTAGTCATTATGGCTTAGCTTAACTTATAAATATACTTTTTGTATCTAATAAATATTGGATTAAGTTACTTTTTATAAGAAGTTAGAAGTGTTTTCAGGTATGGTTTCTACTGGAATCCTATCCTACAGATGCACAAGTAGATCTGGGTAGGCATGCTAATTGTGAATTGTAAGATTTTTTTGGACTCAGGAGAAAGTTTTTACTTCAAATATTCCTCATAAAGTAGATACTAAAATTGAGTATATATTATGTGGCTTAAAGTAACTGTAGCAGCTTTGATTCCTTAAGAGAAGACAGAGGAAAATATGGGGCCTGGTTACATTTCCATGAAGATTCCTAAGAACTTTCTCACTATGCTACTGTCTGAATGTTTCATCCTCTCCAAAATTTATGTTAAAAATCTCCAATACAACAGTATTAAGAAGTGGGTTTTTAGGAGGTGATTAGGTCAGGAGGGCTCTGATCTCATGGTGGGAGTCATAAAAGGGCTGGAGGAGGCTAGCCAGGCCCTTGGGCCCTTCCATTTTTCTGTCATGTGAGAACATGGCAGTTATCCTGTTGGAGGATGCAGCAACAAGTCACATCTTAGAAGCAGGAAGAAACTCTTTTCAGACACCAAACCTGCTGGGGCCTTGAACTTAGACTTTCCAGCCTCCAGAACTGTGACCAAAAAAAAAAAAAATTATGTTGTTTATAAATTACCTTGTCTTAAGCATTTTTATAGCAGCACAAATGGACTAAGACACTGCACAAATTTTAAAGGAACATAGGGAGACAAATAGAGATTCTCATGATTGTTTCCCAAAGTTCTGTTCATTCAACCCACTTCATAGGGTAATTAAGAAAATCAGATGAGATAATGAATATAAAATGGCCTGTCACATGATCAGTGCAACAAATATTAGGATATATCGTTATCATTACTTTATCATAGGGTAGAATTATAAAATGATTTATTTTTTGTATATGGAAGTTTTCACATATATAGATCAACTAAAATATAATCATAGTTAGGGGAATTAACTTTACCACATTTATGATCCATGAAAAATTGTGGATATTGAATTTTTTAATATTTGATGTGTTCAGACAATTTGCTTAATTCAGAACAGCCGTCTGAGGCCATAAATCTCCCCAGGAAAAGAATTGTGGAAACAGTATGCACCATGTGCACATTGTCACTGTAAACCACGGGCTGACCTTGATTCTTAAATGCAGCCATCATTTCATTTTAACATGTCTTCCTAGCTTATGTCTTCATTTATTTACTTTCTTAGCAGGAGAGACAAACCTTTCTTGTGAAGTTAAGAGTTTGAAACTTTGTTCCTAAGTTTAATCTCTTGTTTCGCCAAATTGGGTCTGGCCATAACATATTCAGGCAAACAAAAACAAAACAGGAATCTGGGTCAAGTACTGAGCCCCCAGTGTGAGCCCAATGCAGGTGATAAATGGATTACTGAGTAGTCAAGGGCTTAATGAGAAGCATTAAATATAAGCAATTTAAAAAATAAATTGAAGTAGCAATCTGGGGCATTAAATTGTATCTGTCTGTACTTTATAGGATTACATTTAGACTATTTGGGGGGCAATGAAAAGATCTGGCATAACTTATGTAATAAGTAATTTCAAAATAGAAAAACAGACAGCCTTTTAAAATGTAATAAAAGGAGAGAGATGTTTTATGTAGACTTCCTCCATACTCTCATTTGGCAGCTTAATATCTCTACAGGGAAAGCAAATGCATGATGTCCAAATAACAGAAACTAAATATGGCAAGATGAGCATTTGTTTGTGCTATCTTCTTACCTTCCCCCATAATCACACTTTTATGCTGGATGCTCTTTGATTATATTCATTTTGAATTTTTACAACATTGTGTATAGAATAGACAAAAGATTTACACCATATGTTTGTTGATGACCTGGTTCAAAGATGAATGGAGAAATGATGTTTCTATATGTTTTATGTATTTCCTAAGACCAAAAATGGGACTTTCCAGCTGTTATTGTCTTGCAGAAGTATACATTCC
This sequence comes from Callithrix jacchus, assembly GCF_049354715.1. Lineage (NCBI taxonomy): Eukaryota > Metazoa > Chordata > Mammalia > Primates > Cebidae > Callithrix > Callithrix jacchus. The sequence continues at coordinate 100,862,048 of NC_133510.1, read as the reverse complement.
CTATGGAGCAAATATGCTTCCTTTCTGTTCCCACTGAGATGATTTGCTGATTCTGATCAACCCCAGGTCCTGAGTCAAGCAGAGAATTATTCAGATGATTGCCCTAATTTCAGACTGTTCCTAGCCTAGGAAAACTCGACTCTAAGTGATCTTCCTGCAAATTACTCTTGCCTCTGACTTATTCACCAGCTCAGTAGTCCCTAATCCACCGTTCTTTGTCATTGCATAATCGAAGCATATTCTTCTCCATTACTGTCATACAATATCAATGTTGTAATCTGTTTGTAATTAGGACCACTCGAAAAATCCATCTTTTCTTTATCCCCTTTCCCCATGAACTTTATAGAAGAATAAACATGCCAGTATTATTCTCTCCCACAAACAGAAATCAATCCATACCAAATTCTCTGGTGTGATGTGTATTAGCTTGCCATTGAAGATAAAGTTATATTTACTTAAAGACACGTCACTCTACACAAACTTTCTCAGACCTGCAGTAAATTTAAATGCATGCCTGTTTAGGCATTAAATAAAAGAAATCATTTTGAAAAATGTAATCCACTGACTCAAGAAAGTCATGGAATGAATGTACCATATGCCAATAATGATGTGCCTCAAAGAATAATGAGTTTTATTGTGTTGAGCTTGCTTTAAAGTACCTTGACGTCATAGCCAATGTATTTACTGTTGGCCGATGAACAAAGTCCTAGTCCCAGTTCTCTGAATAATGATGTAAAGGGAAGATGATGGGCGCAATTTAGTGGATTTGGGGGTTTTGGTGGTTTTTGTTTTTTAATTATGGCATGCTGCCTGGCTAATTTCATTTCTTCTTTCCGTTTGCTTTGGAGTAACGTAACCTAGAAAATTTCATAAATAAAAAGTTATTTTAATAATTAATCCTGACATATCAACTTCAAGGCAAGTCAGTCCATTTATAAGAAACCTCTTTATGTTTTTAATTCAAATTAAATAAGCTCTTCTTTGGGGTTATCTCTTTGAAGATGCCTATTAAAAATAGTAGGATATACCAGATATTATTTCCCTATAGCCATTTGCATTATTTTAACTCTTTGCTAGAACTGTGCATATAGTAGGAGCAGGATAAATGCCTACTCCTGAGAATAAAGTACTAAACTTCCAACATGTTGTATTTTCTTTCTTAAAGAGTTTTTATAGTCTGGTAGCTGGATATTTGTCCATACTTGAAATCACAATTTGAAACAACCCAAAGCAGAAGTAGTTAGCACAGGGTAACAAAGATCCATGACTACAAAATTGAATTTAGAGATACAAGAGATTGTGTACTGTCTGCCTTATGTACTCTGAAATGTAATTAACTATTTAGAAAAAACAAACCGATAATAAACAAAAAACAAAACTAATTAGAAAACGGAAGGATTTCCTAACCACAGGGCTTCAAGAAACTATGAAAAGAAAAAGTCATTATATGAATGTTAACAATATCCTTTTAGGCAAGTTATCTTTTTTAAAGTGGCATTCACTACAATTGTAACAATTGAATGAATATCAGATTTCCTGGTGAATGACATTGAACACAATTTTGCTTTTCTTTGAATATTTCATAAGTGAGTATTCATAGGCCTGGTTTTGGAGGACAATGGAATACTACCTTATCTTAAGGCTCATAATTTGCTTTCTCTATTACTGAAACTCACAAAAGAAATTAGGAACATCTGAAAGAACAGGTGTCTGAAGTTTTCTGTATAGCCTTCATGTGTTTATCATGCAAAAAACAGTATCCATTACCTCAGTTTTTAGTGAGGGCCCACTGTGGTCCATATAGTGTGTCTGGAACATGGTTTACCATGATGAGTGAGTTGGCAATACCATATTACTACTGAGCATAAATTTTTTTTGTTTGTTTTGTTTTTATATATATATATATTTTATTGTGTTTTGGGTTTTGGGATACATATGAAGAAGATGCAGGATTGTTGCATAGGCAATGTGGTTTGCTGCCTTCCTCCCCATTACCTATATCTGGCATTTCTCCCCATGTTATCCCTTCCCAACTCCCCACCTGCCACTGTCCTTCCCGTAGTTCCTCCGCCACAGACCTCAGTGTGTGATACCCCCCTTACTGTGTCCATGTGTTCTCATTGTTCAACACCCGCCTATGAGTGAGAACATGTGGTGTTTGATTTTCTGTTCTTGTGTCAGTTTGCTGAGAATGATGGTTTCCAGTTTCATCCATGTCCCTACAAAGGACACGAACTCATTGTTTTTTATGACTGCATAGTATTCCATGGTGTATATGTGCAACATTTTTCCTGTCCAGTCTATCATCAATGGGCATTTGGGTTGGTTCCAAGTCTTTGCTATTGCAAACAGTGCTGCAATGAACATTCGTGTGCACGTGTTTTTATAGTAGAACGATTTATAATCCTTTGGATATATACCCAGTAATGGGATTGCTGGGTCAAATGGAATTTCTATTTCTAGGTCCTTGAGGAATCACCACACTGTCTTCCACAATGGTTGAACTAATTTACACTCCCACCAGCAGTGTAAAAGTGTTCCTATTTCTCCACATCCTCTCCAGCATCTGTTGTCTCCAGATTTTTTAATGATTGCCATTCTAACTGGAGTGAGATGGTATCTCAATGTAGTTTTGATTTGCATTTCTCTAATGACCAGTGATGATGAGCATCTTTTCATATGTTTGTTGGCCTCATTTATGTCTTCTTTTGTAAAGTGTCTGTTCATATCCTTTGCCCACTTTTGAATGGGTCTGTTTGTTTTTTTCTTGTAAATTTGTTTTAGTTCTTTGTAGATTCTGAATATTAGCCCTTTGTCAGATGGGTAGATTGCAAAAATTTTTTCCAATTCTGTTGGTTGCTGATTCACTCTAATGATTGTTTCTTTTCCTGTGCAGAAGCTCTGGAGTTTAATTAGGTCCCATTTGTCTATTTTGGCTTGCTTTTGGTGTTTTGGTCATGAAGTCCTTGCCTATGCTGAATGGTTTTGCCTAGATTTTATTCCAGGGTTTTTATGATGTTAGGTCTTATGTTTAAGTTTTTAATCCATCTGGAGTTAATTTTAGTGTAAGGTATCAGGAAGGGGTCCAGTTTCTTCTTTCTGCACACTGTTAGCCAGTTTTCCCAACACCATTTATTAAACAGGGAATCCTTTCCCCATTGCTTGTTTTTGTCAGGTTTGTCAAAGATCAGATGGTTGTAGATGTGTGGCATTTCCTCTGAGGCCTCTGTTCTGTTCCATTGGTCTATATCTCTGTTTTGGTACCAGTACCATGCTGTTTTTATTACTGTAACCTTGTAGTATAGTTTGAAGTCAGGTAGTGTGATGCCTCCAACTTTGTTCTTTTTGCTTAGAATTGACTTGGCTAAAAATATGTAACCCTTCACAAATTTGTGTGTCATCCTTACACAGGGACCATGCTAATCTTCTCTGTATTGTTCCAATTTTAGTATATGTGCTGCCAAAGTGAGCACAAGCATAAGTTTTAGTGGTGAAAAAGAGACTGAAAATGAGTAAGCAAGGGCATAAAACTGTTGCTGGTTGCATTATATTTGAGAAAGGAAATAAACAGGTTGGGAAAGAATAAAAGGCTGGGCCCTACTTAGATTTAGTGGTTAAGAAAGGCCCCTCTAAGTTATGGCAGTTAATTTTTGTTATTTATTTATTTATTTAATGAGACAAGGTCTCACTCTGTGGCCCACTCTGGAGTACAGTGGTGCATTTGAGGCTCACTGCAGCCTTGACCTCCTGGGCTCAACAACCCTCTCACCTAAGCCTCCTGAGTAGCTGGGATCACAGGCACAACACCACTTATGACTGGCTACTGTTTTTTTTTTTATTTTTACTTTTGGTAGAGACAGGGACTTGCTATGTTGCCTAGGCTGGTCTCAAACTCCAGAGCTCAAGCAATCCTCTCGTCTTGGACTCCCAAAGTGCTGGCATTGCAGGTGTAAGTCACCACACCTGGCCAATTATAGCAAATAAGACGAGACTTGAAGCATGAGAAGCTGGTTGCCGAGGAATGATCCAGGTGGAGGGATGTATTAGTCCATTTTCATGCTGCTGATAAAGATATACCTGAGACTGGGCAATTTACAAGAGAAAGAGGTTTTATTGGACTTACAGTTCCATGTAGCTGGGGAAGCCTCACAATCATGGTGGAAGGCAAGGAGGAGCAAGTCACATCTTACATGGATGGCAGCAGGCAAAAAGAGAATGAAAAAGACAAAAAAGTGGAAACCCTTGATAAAACCATCGGATCTTGTGAGACTTATTCACTACCACGAGAATGATGGGAAAACTGCACCCATCATTCAATTATCTCCCACCAGGTCCTTCCCACAGCAGGTAAGAATTATGAGAGTACAATTCAATGAGATTGGGTGGGGACAGAACCAAACCATATCAAGAGAACACCAAGTAAGATGTCCCTGAAGCAGCCAAGAGCTTGTGGTATTCTGAGTATCAGTAGAAGACCATATGGCTGAAGAGTGGAGAGTGAGGGGCAGACAGGCAGCAAAAATGAAAGTTGAAAAAGCTATCTCAGGGACTAGTCATACAGGGCCTTGCAAGCAAGGCAAAGAGCTTAATGTGACTATCTATTTTCAGAGCACTAGGAAGGCACAGAGACAGTCCCCAGGTTTCACTTGCAAAGGAGAAAAATCAACTTTCCCTTCCCAGGGACATAAATAATGTGACATTCTTTTTTGTTGAATGTAAATGCCTGAAAATGTCAAGATAACTAACACACTGATAACTTCAGAAGAAATATTGAAAAATTCAGAGGAAATATCACAGATACTAATGTGTTATATGACAGGAAACAAAAGTACTGTGCATTATAATAAGCAGGCATTGAGGCTAGATCCTTCTATTTTTTTGTTGCTTGGCAAATTACTTACTATCTTTGTTTTAAAGTTTCCTTTTCTGTAATACTGCAATAATAACATCAAACTCACCAAACTATTTAAAAATTCCTATAATACTTTATATGGAAATGTAACATGAAGATTGAGAAGTAACAGAAATATGAACTTTATTAAAATATCTTAATATGTTTACCTGGCTTCCAACTATGAATATTTTATTATGTCAATCTGTAAAGAAAGCTTTTGTATAAATGACCAACATGGATTTTTCCACCTTTTTCTGTCAAAAGATGGTCAACCTTAATGCCTTACATTATGAAATAAAGCACCCATTGAAACCCAAGTGATAGTAATTAGCATCTTTTTTTTGTATTGTGAAAAGGTTTTGATTCTCTATAAGAATATCATAATATATCTATATAAATAAGACATATATTGGAATATATAAAGGTATATTTCTTTTCATTTAACTTAAGTTTCTAAACCTCACCTAACTGCCAATATGTCTAAACCTCACCTGACTTTCAATCTTTTGACATTTTTCTACTATGAGAAATAAAAATTAAAATAAAAAGCACTCTCTGAAAGCTACAGATTATGATCATCTGAATAAAAAGGTATCTATGTGTATGTCTATTTTTATGTGTGTGTGAGTGTGTGATTGATCCAGGCACAGCAGAGTGGATAAATTCAAATGGAAGAGGTCTTAAGGGGAACATAATTCTATGTTGGACCATGTCTTTATGAATATAATCCCATCAACTAATTATAGTGGGTGCTGAAGCACATTACTGAAATCTATTATGTGAAATGAAACTTAGTATTGAAGCATAATTTCCACATACTGTGGAGAGTTAATTATTAAATATATTATCCATTGCACAAAAACAGTGTGGATAATGATGTTTTGGCTAGGTCCAAGTGTGACTGACAGAAAACAATGTCAATGTCATCATCAACAGTGTGCCTATTTCACACTGATAAAATTATTAGATTTACTTCTGTAGCATATCTTTTTTAAAAATACAGAAAGTAATACATTCTCATTGTGTAAAATTGAAACACACACAAACACACACACACACACACACACACACAGAGAAAATCAGTAACAGGAATCTCAGTCCTTACTATCCCAGAATTTGGGAGTACTTTTTTTTTTTTTGGAGACCCAAGTCTCACTCTGTCACCCAGGCTAGAGTGCACTGGCTCAATCTCGGCTCAACGCAACCTCTGCTTCCTGGGTTCAAGCAATTCTTCTACCTCAGCCTCCCAAGTAGCTGGAGTTACAGGCATGTACCATCATACCTCGCTAATTTTCATGTTTTCAGTAGAGACTGGGTCTTGTCACGTTGCCCAGGCTGGTCCCAAACTCCTGGCTTGATCTGCCTGCCTCAGCCTCCCAAAGTGCTGGGATTACAGGCATGAGCCACCACACCAGTCAGTTTGAGAGTAATTTTTTCAGATATTGTATAATTATTGCCCCTAGATTTTAATTTATAAAATGGAATGACATAAGTACATAATTTTCTGTCCTACTTTCTTCATATTGTATTTGGAAAATTTCCCCACACAATATCATACTATTTTAATTATAATTTTATTTGATACTTAAGTTCTTCAGAAATTTTGTTAGAATTTTATTAAAGTTATTGAGTTATTTGCATAAAACTAACATCTTTGTAAGGTACCTTATTCCTCTGAAGGCAGATAATATTTTTCTTCATCTATTTAAATCTTCTTTTTTAATTTCAATTGCAACCTGTTCTCTGTTTCTCACAGGCCATGCACATTGCTTGTTCAGTTCACTGCTAGGGATTCTCCCTTGCTCCATAGATAAGAACTCTTACTCTGTTCTAATTTCAAACTGGTCATTGCTGAAATATAGGAAAAGCTATTGATTTGTCTATTTATTTTATTAGCAACTAACTTATTAAATATACTTACTAGTTGACTTTCCTGGTGGATAAATGTATAACAGGCAAAAAATTAATTGTTTTGCTTTTTTTGGTTATTTTTATCTTATATACATTTCTTATTAAATTAGCAACAGTACCTTGAATAATGTTAAGTTACAGTTATGACAGCATGTATCCTTGGGATTAATGATAATCTTGTTAATGTCTCATTGTTGGTTATGATACTGACTGCTATTCCTGTACAACTATTTTTTATTTTATTAAATGTCTTTCTCTACTTAATTTATAATAATTTCTACATTTAATTCAAGAAGACTTTTTATGTTTTATCAAAAAAGCACCATTCTCTGGATGTTCATATGTTATCTGTGGTATAATAATGTTATGAACAAAAAGAGCTAAAATATATCAAAAGTTGCCATTTGCCAGGTACTGAGATAATCATTGCATAAAATATCTCATTTAATCCTTACAAGAACTCAATTAGGTAAGTACTATTATAATGCCCAAATTATAGTGATTGTATCCACATTATAGACCTAAATTTCTAATAATGAAGTATCCCTGCATTTTGGGAATAAACCCTACTTTGTAGGTAATTATTTGTTTATTATACTGCTGGACTCTATTTACTAGTGTATTATCTGCAGTTTTTACATCTATGCCAGTACAGCACAATTGTTGACCACATTTAATTCCAGTCATGCCCCTCTGAGGGAAATAGATAATCCTCAATTTCCAAGAAAGGCAACAGGGACAAAATGAGGGCATACAATTTCTCTGTGCACAGTGAACTATAACCTAACTGGGTATGTAAACAGACTATAATCTACACGTGTGTCAGTCACTGAGTTTTGACCAATTAAAGGTGGCCAGCTGTTCAAACTGGGTTCAAATAAGTCAAACGCTAACCTACAACCAATCCAGCTGTTTCTGTGCCTCACTTCTGTTTTCTGTATGTCACTTCCCTTTTTCTGTCCATAAATCTTCCATCATGCAGCTGTGCTGGAGTCTCTTTGAATCTGCTGGGATACTGGGGGCTGCCCAATTTGCAAGTCACTCTTTGCTCGTTAAACTCTAATAAATGTAATTTGTTGAAGATTTTTCTTTTAACAAAAAGCAAATAATTTTTTCTGAAGTTGAATGGCCAGTAAGTGGCAATTTAAGATTTGAACCCAGGCAGTGGAAAGAAAAGGGGGGAAGAAGGAAGGAAAAATATAGGAGGGAGAGAGCATGAAAGGGAGGAAAAGAAAGGAGAAAATGAAAAGAAAGAAAGAAAGAAAGAGAAGGAAGTTAGGATGGAAGGAAGAAAGAAGAGAGAGAGAAGGAAGGAAGGAAAAAGAAAAAAGAAAGAAACAGCTAGAGACAGAGAAAGAAAGAAGAGAAAAGAAAGAAAAGGCAGACTGGAATAATACAGGGTGGTCACAGACGAATAAAGAATTCCAGACAGCAATTTCACATGACTAGAAGCTATGGTCTCATGATGTTAACAGCAGCAAATCCATACGGGTTTGCAGCAACTCAATTCTTGCCTTTGGGGGCATAAGGCAGAGTGAGAGACAGGCTAGTTTTAGAGCAGAAGTGAAAGTTTATTAGAAAGTTTTAGAGGAGGAATGAAAGGCAGTAAATTTCACGTGGAAGAGAGACAAATGGGTGATTTGAGAGATCCAAGGGTCCAGGTTGACCTTTGACTTGGGGTTTTATATATTGGCATGCTTTTAGGGTTTTGTATCTCTCATCCCTTGATTTTTCCTTGGGGTGAACTGTTTACATGTGCAGTGGCCCGACAGCCCTTGGGAGGGATGATGGCATGTGCAAGGTGTTTACTGAAGCCATGCACATGCTCACAGGAGGTGTTTTTCCCTTATTAGCCAAGAATTCCTAGAGAAAGGTCATATACCAGTTAAACTCTGCCATTTTGCCTCTTAGTGTGCATGCTTGAGCCCACTCACTTAACTCCTGAGATCTTATCAGGAAGAGCTTCATCACCAGCTTCAGGTGTTTTATTTATTTGGGAGACTGCCTTTTCTTGGCACCATCTGTGAGCAATTATTATTTTAGAGAGACAGTTTAACAACTGCCTGACATCATCTGACATTCCTGAGAGTGGGGGTCCTCTCCTACCCGCTTACGTTGGTCTAGCTACCTACTTTAATAAGACCCTGAAAAACCAGATGTGGATCCTGGCTAAAATCAATTGGACCCAACATGATGCTGGATTTGACTTAGGTTTCACCTAGGACCTCATTATATGCTCATTAACATACAAATAAGACACACACCAGTGCCATGACAGTTCTAGGAACACCTATATTTAGTGTAAAAATGGGTAGAGTCACAATTCTGAGAAATGTCCACCTTTTTACATGAATGTTCCACTCGTTGGTTAAAGAAGCCTGTAAAGGTAGCGGCCCCTGTGAGCAATCATTATCTTAAACAGCCAGCTTAACAACCACCTGACAGTCACCTGATGGTCACCTGACATTCCTCAGTGGGGGTGTCTCCTGCCCTACTTACGTCTGTCTAGCAACCTACTTAATAAGATCCTGAAAAACGGGTGAGGACCAAGTTGGCTATGACTCACTGGACCCAACATGGTGCTGGATTTGACCTAGGTTTCACCTAGGACCGACTGCATTATATGCTCATTAATGTACAAGTCACACACCCACCGGTGCCATGACAGTTCCAAGAACACCTATATTTAGTGTAAAAATAGGTAGCACCACAATTCTGAGAAATCTCCTTTTCCCATGAATATTCCACCCTTCACTAAAGAAGCCTATAAAAGTGGCAGCCCCCAACACCCTTGCACATGACTCTTGAATCTGCCCACACTCCTCTTTCTTGAGTGTGTACTTTTCACTTTACAGTAAATCTCTTTATTTTCTGACTCATTCTTGAATTCCTTCTTGCGATGCTGCCAAGCACCTGGACACTGGCTAGTGTGAAGATCCCACGGGTGTCTGGGGTACTCCCCAAGCCCACTAGTACCAAAAGAAAGGAAAAAACTCAACAATAAATTCCTATAAAATAAATGCTCAGGATGGAAAAATGCAAAATGGAACAAACCAGGATGGTTAAAAGTAAAAACTGCAGAAATTCTGCCTTCTGTTGTGGATTTGAGAGACTTATTTACACATTTTTGGTACCAGTTCTTAATTGGGTTTATGAATTGCAAATACATTCTTCCACTCTGGGCTTGGCTTTTTACTGTCTTCATTATGTCCTTTGGCAAATATAAGTTTTAAATTAGGTGCATTTTGTGTCCTGCCTTTTGCTAATTTCAAGGTCATGAAAGATGTTCTCCTATGTTTTATTTTAAAAGCTTCATCTGACCTCTCACATTTAGACCTATACTCCATCTAGAACTGCTTTCGTGTGCATGGTATGAAATAGGGATAAAGATTCCTTTTTTTCCATGTGAATATTCAATTAATCCAGCATCAGTTACCAAAAAATCGTCCTGTCTCCACTGTATTATAGTGTTAACCTTCTAATTAATCAAATGACCTTATCTTTGCTGATCTGTTTTTGGATTCTCTTCTCTATTAGTATCCTTTCACCAATGTACACTGTATTAATTACTATAACTTTAGGGGAAGACATAATTTCAGCTAACATAAATTCTTCTGTTCTGTTTTTCTTCTTCAATATTGCTTTCGCTATTCTTAATTCTGCATTTCTATAAAAATTTTAAGATCAGCTTGTCAATTTTCACACACACAAAAATACCTTCCTGCATTTAACTTGGCATTAATTGATTTGACAGATTGATCTGAGAATTGAAATCTTTAAAATACTGAGTCATCGCATTTATGATGAATGTAGTATTTATATTTTCATTTCTTGAGTCTTTACAAGTTTCTCTCAGCTTTGCTTTGTCATTTTCAGAATAGGAGTCTTGTATAATTGACCTTGTATCCAGTGACCTTTCTAAGTCTACTTTTTAAATTACAATGGCTTATCTATAGATTCTTAAGGTTTTTCTCCATATACATAATTCTGTCACTTACAAATATTGTATGACTTTATTTTTCTTTCCAATTCTTATGCATGTTGTTGCTCTTTCTGGCCTTATCCTATCAGCTAAGACATCTACCACAATGTTGAAAAGAAATAATATTCTTGCCTTTTTTCAGTTATCATAATAAATTATTGAAAGTTTTTCAAATATTTATTAAATACCATGTTTAGTGATGATGTGTTATAGATACTGTTTATCAGACTTTTGCCCCCATTACAGGATTTGGAGGAGAGTTGCTCAGAGAAGATTAGCACAGAGTAGGCAACTCTTGAACCCAAAAGGGAAATTTATAATTTTACTTGCAGCCTCCAGAGTTGTCCTTGGCTTTGTCTTGATGATGATATCTCATCTGGGAGCTGGCTGGAGTGGAGGGCCTCTTCAACTCAAGGCATTTATGGGATTGGGGATTTTTGGTTTTGTTTTTTGGCTCTTGGGACAGTCCTTTTTCCAACAGCAAGCTTATGGTAGATGGGTCAGGCCTCTTGAGGCTTTTTCCCATTTAGCCAGTTGAGGCAGTTTGGCTTCCAATGCCCTGGCTTCCCATACTGATTGGCAGTTCTCTGGAGGATTGCCCTGAGAGAGGAAGAGCCGGGTGAAGGGCTTGATAGTACCCTTTTATTCTTAATATGGTAATAACTGATTAATGTTGAGTTAAATAGAATGCTTTGTTTGTGTCTACTGACATAATCATATACATTTTATCTTTTTCCTGTTAATGTGGTCAATTACCTTAATTAGTTTTTGAATTTTAAACATCTCTTGAATATCTGAAGCTCCACTTGGTCATGATGGATTATCCTTTTTATATATCAATAGATTTAATTTGCAAATATTTGTTTACCATTTTTTCATTGATACTCAAAGAAATATAGAATCTTCTATATTCATAGAATCTTCTGCATTCATAGACATAGTGGGCTGGTATTGTCTGCTCCTTTCCTGTATCAAGATTATGCTGGCCTCATAAAGTGACTTGAGAAGTTTTTTTTCTTTATGCTATTCTCTGAATAGAAGAGTTTTTAAGAAGATGGTTGTTATTTTTCCTTAATTGTTTGAAAGAATTAATTGGGGAAGCTATCTCGACAAGTTTTTTAGTTTATTTAGTTTTTCTATGGGAAATCCTTTAATGATGGGTCCAATTATTCAATAGCTATTGGGATGTTTAAATTTCTCTTTTATCCATTTTGTTAAGTTGTATTTTATAAGGAATTTTGTACATTAAATCTAAATTTTCAAATATTATTTTTAAAATGGTAATACTTTATTTTCTTTTTAATCTGTGTATATGTAGACTATTTAGACAGATACTTCCTATTTCATTGCTGATAGTTTGTTTTTTAGTTTTTTTTCTTCTTAATTGGTCTTGTTGGAGGGTTATAAGTTTCAATAATATTTACAAAAATTCAGCTTTGGCTTTATTGCAATGTTTACCTTTACTGTATGGCTCTGTTAAAACTTGTCTCTTTTTGCTTGCTTAATTTTTAAATGTAATTATCACAAATTATTTCCCCAAACTCTGACAAGAAATGTGAAATTCTCTTCAATGTGGTAAAATACTTCAGGTAATAGTTCCGTTTTTTTTCCTTGGAAAGACTTCTTCTAGGCTTTTATATACTACAGTATGGATAAGCTGACCTTTAAGATTGCCACCTGCTCTTATTCTGGTAATTCCATTACCTATTGTGACACTGTGAAATATATATTTGGTCTTTGATTCTCTTTTCCAGTAAACAACTCCTAAAATCCATGGAAACTTCAAAATAATGTTTTTGTATGCCAATGAGTTGATGATGATTGGCAGCCCTTAGGTAGCTTTGGGATGAGACCGGTCCCTGGAAAGACCATAGAAGGTCTGATGGGAAGGATTGGGTGGTCTTATGTGATTGAGCCCTCAGCCTGTGGTTTCTGAAGCTATCTCCAGGTAGATAGCATCAGGATAGAATTGAATTGAGGGATACCCAGCTGGTGTCCCCACAAAACTGATTGTTTGCTTGGTGTGTGGGAAGAAACCTTCCCACATTTGGTCACAGAAGGCTTCTGCATTGATTGTTGTGGTGTGAAAGCCAAGGAAAAAACAGTTTGAGTTGATTTTACTACATACACTCATCATCTTAGGAGAGCTCATCAAACCTCTTCTATGTCAAACTCATTTTGGCTTGGATCCAACATATTATTTTTTATTACTTTATTCAAATTTTAGGAACAGAAGGTGGGGAAATTCTAGGCAGAAAAGGACAGAGTCCCTGTTGAAGCCCCACCCTCAAGCTTGGAACTGTGGCCCAGAGTAAGAACATGCATTCTTGTTTTTCCACTTGAATGTTGTGTTTTTCAAAACCACCCATGGCTCCTCCTGCCCCCTGTCTTGTACCCATAAAAACCCTGCACTTCACTGGCAGAAAGTAGAGAAGGGGAGAAGAGAAGAAGTAGATGAACGTCAGAGAAGCAGTCTGACTTCAGAGGGATGGCTTGACTGCAACACTTCAGGGGAAGAATTCCTTCCCACTGCATCCCCTTTCCAGCTCCTGTTCTCACTGAGAGATACTTCCATTGGCAATGAAATCTTCTGCATTCACCACCCTTCAATTCTTTTGTGTGAACTGAATTTTCCTGGACACTGAACAAGAGCTCAGGTGCCACAAGTGCCGATGCTAAAGGCTGTCACACTGACCCTCTGCACATGCTGTCAGAAAGTAGCCACCTCATGAAGAAAAGCAGAGAGCCCACTGAGTTCCTTAACATTTAAGCTATCGAGGGACAGCAAAGCTAAAAGAGCACACTGTAACACATGCCTCTGAGGCTTTGGGGGCTGTGGGTACTCTCCCACTAGACATTGCTGTAGGGCCTGCACAGAGTTTTGCTCCTGCTGGAATCCAGATGCACTCATTCTGGCCCCTACACCTGATCATCTTCATGCTCCCCCTCCTGTGAGGGGTTGAGAGCTGCAGGATGAGTAAGTGAGGTACCCCTGTTGCAAGGGCAGCAAAGAGATCGGGGAAGATTTCCTATTTCAATATTTGGAGGATATTTTCTGGTAGCTTCCTAACAGTGGAAGACTTAGAGGTGAATTTTTTTTTCAAGATAGAGTCTCACTCTGTCACCAGGCTGGAGTGTAGTGGTGTGATCTCAGCTCACTGCAGCCTCCACCTTCTGGGCTCAAGCGATTCCCCTGCCTCAGCCTCCTGAATAGCTGGGACTATAGCCATGTACCACCATGCCCAGCTACTTGTATTTTTAGTGTAGTCAGGGTTTCACCATGTTGGCTAGGGTGGTATCAATCTCCTGACCTTGTGATCCATCCACTTGGCCTCCTGAAGTGCTGGGATTACAGGCATGAGCCACCGTGCCTGGCTGAGATGCAATTTTTTGGGGAGAATTTATGCCTGAAAATATATTAATTTCACCCACTTAAAATAACATGAACATAACATGAATGTCTGTTAGTAGCCAAAAAAAAAAAAAAAAAAGAAGTCTGAGTACATGCTTTGGTGTTCCATTGACTTTGAGCAAGTAAACTTTAGGTAGCCTAACTGAAGTTAAAATATATGTGATACTGTTAGAAAACATTACAAAATATTTAATGGAAGAGGTTTTTTGGCTACACATGTAAAGGCTCCTATAAATCAATAGGAGAAAAAATGAACAAACCAAAAAAAAAAAAGAGAGAGAGAGAGAAAAGAAAAAACAGATAAAGGACAGGTTTGTTTGTTTTTTTTTTTTTGGTAAAAAACGAAAAATTATTTGCAAATTACTCAACATCTCTAATAAGCAAACAAATACTAATGAGGCCAAAAACAAGATGTTTCATTCTTATGATTAGTAGAATCTTTATAAAAACTGATAGAACATACTTGCAAGGTTATGTGGAAACAGGCATATGCTTTCAGAAAGCAGTAGTAGAGTATCTGTTAATGTTTTTTTAAAAGAGCAAGCATTTAAGAAACTTCCGCCTACAGAAATACTTCCACATTTTATACATATAAATGCATACGAAATATCCATTGCAGTATTGTTTATATGGAAATAATAGAAAAAAATGATCACTAGAAGAATGTTTTTAAAAATATGAGATTATTATAATGGACTTCTAATATGCAGCAATTAAAAATGGAGAAAAAAGAAATATTGTCACTATAAAAAGATATTTAAGATAATATAGATAATCAAGTTGCAGAACAATTGTATGGTATTATCTCGTTTAAAAATAATTATAAATTAGATTTGTAGAAAAAGTCATTAGAAAGATTTATCCAGGTTTTGAGAGTAGTTATCCTTTGAAGTGATATTCACTTATTGTGGTATTAGTTCAACAACGTGTAAATTTTATATAACTGTGAACATTTGTGATCTGAAAAAAGTATATAATAATAAAAACAACAAAAATGATTTCTAGATTTTATTTAAAATCACAGTTCCTAGTATTTCAATCACTCCAGAGAAGTTCTTTTCTTTTTTACTGTCTTATCTCAGGGTAAGTATGCATTCTCTTCTTTGTTTTCTATGGAGTTGAGAAAAGTACAGCTGGTTGTGTTCTCATTAGATATTTGAAGACAATTATATCATGTTTCTTCTTAAATACTTACTATCTCATTGATTCAAAGAAAGGTAACAAGATAATTTATTTTAAATAACTAAGAGCAAATTATTTTAGGTATCAAATTATCTCTCTATTCTCAAGTAACTCTCAAGGACTAGAATAAGCAATACTTTAAGCTGTAGTCTAACTTTCTCTATTAATTTATTTTGTTCTTTAAGCAACATTGGCCCAAATCTAGCTGTAAGGGAAGACTGGGCAGAAAAATCCCTTCCTCCAGGCAGAGCCCCTTTAACCCTTTGAGAGCTGGAATTATAACAGATACCTTGAAATGTATACTTCATAGATACTTTAAAAAAATTATCCATAGCAAGTAAAAGGAACTTATATTATAAACTATGTTTACTGTATCTCTATGTACAAGCATAGTGTTACAGAGCTAGTGTGTGCACTTCCTAAAGGCATTGTCCTGGTCATTTCATTTTGGTGAAATTATCATATTTTTAGTATTTTCCCAGTAGACCAAGAAATCTGGTTGCCTTGCCAATGTAGTCTTTTTTCCCCCATTGTAAAAATCTGGTTATCCTTGTTCAGAAATAACTGCTGCTAGACTTCAGATTTAAATATTTATGAGGGCAGAAATGTAAAATGTGTCCTGTTGTGGAAGGAAACCCTCTCTCTTACTTCATTTTTCTCATGGGAAAAGGGAAGCGCTGTTCTCTCCTTGTGTTCTCATCTAATTTGTATATATACAAATTTCATCAATATTTAAACCTAAATATTAAAAGAAACAAAATTCCAAACACAAAGCCTTTGATGTGGGGTGTCTCTTTGTAGATCTGTGCTTGCCGGGCCTGTTGTCAGCACTATAACTTGACAAAACCATCAATTCTGACCAGAAAGCCTTCAACTCAAATTCAACATAGGACTCTGGGGGATAGCGTGAGACACTATCTCGCTAGTGATAGCAGGAGCAACTGGGAGGCCAACCATTCTTGAGAGAGTCTTGGTTTGAAATTGAGAAGAGTCATTTAGACTTCAAATGCACCTTAAAGGTGAAGAAAACGAATTCTGGTGGACCCACAGGCAGTCTAGGACCAGTTTCTAGATAAGAAGACATTAGTAGACAAGGAGCTGAGCAGGCTATGTGTGAAGTCTGGAATCCAATAAAAATGGGTAAGTTCCAAGGACACAGCAAGCTCACAATTGCGCAGCTTTCTTTTAATGCTCTTCTTCCAGGGCCTACAGCTATGGGAATCTCTGCTGTCGATGTGGGCTACAGCAGGAAATGGAAGACACGTAGACTCTGCCTTTGTGGTGCTTCTGCACTAGCAGGAAAGCAAAAATTCTAAGGCACTTTGATTTTAAAAAAACAAAGAAAACACAGGTGCTATGAGACAAAACGAATAGACCTAGACTTGGCTTCAAGGTTAGAGAAAGTGTCTTAAGAAAAGTATTGTTGGCCAGGTGTAGTAGCTCATGCTTGTAACCCCAGCACTTTGGTAGGCCGAGGTAGGTGGATTACGGGGTCAGGAGTTCGAGACCAGCCTGGCTAACATGGTGAAACCCTGTCTCTACTAAAAATACAAAAAATTAGCTGGGCATGGTGGCATGCACCTGTAGTGAGCCGAGACTGCGCCACTGCACTCCAGCCTGAGCAACAGAGTGAGACGCTGTCTCAAAAAAAAGAAAAGAAAGTATTGTTTAAACTGAGATTGTGAGCAGGATTAAGCATTAGTTAGTTCAGAAAAGAAGGGAGCAGAAACTCCCAGGGAGAGAATGTTCTGGTACTCCCCATATGGATAGGTAAAGTTGGTACAAAGTCTCATGGAGCTGTAAAATACTCCATTGGTCTGGGTCATACTACGCTTTTGTGTATCTTCCTGGACAAACAGTGTACCCAAAAGGGCAGTGTGTTATGTCTTAGTCACTGTGATACTTCCAGCCCTTGGAACAGGGCCAGCATTATATGGACCTTCAATAGATGTTTTCTAAGTGAATATATAAAATGTTTCTATTCATTGAGATGGCTGTAGGAATGCTCAGTTTCTCACTGATACTAGAACTACATTTTGGTAAAGTGTCTACACTAAGTAAATAGAGTCTCACCTTTGTCCTAATGATCTTTATTGCTAGGCATTCCAACGGTGTGATTAGTGATGAAGACACATTAGGTGGTATAATTTTCTATTCATTTTTCAACTATTCATTATTGCAAATTAGATCTATAGTATGGTATCTATGAACAAGATATGTTAATTTAAAATAAATTATTATTTTGAAGTGCTATAGACATTTTGGAGAAATGTTTTAAAAATAGAAATGTAAAACAATACAAAATCTATTAAAAATAGATTTTTATTTACTGATTATTATTTCAACATTTTCCTAATTTAATTTAGGCCTACTGAGTCATAGAGAGCAACTTTTTCACAGTGCTGTGAATTAATGATTAAAGTCCAAAAGTCTTGAGGAAGTACACACACACACACACACACACACACACACAATACTTACATACACACAGTCACATGCATACCTCCCAATATATATGTATGTATGTACATATATTTCTAGTACTTTGGGGTCTCAAAGTTTTATGGAAGTAAAAACTTTCAAAGAAATTCTCTCTCTGGCAGTAGAAACCTAGTTACTTATACATTTATCAGAAAAGAAGAGATTACGTGTCTTAGTTGTCTTTTAACTATTTGACTATGTTCCCTTTCCTCTGAGCTGAAATAGATGACAACATATATGGTGTAAGTCACTGGTCCAAATGTAAACCTTATGTTAGTCTTTGTTTATTTGAGCATAATATTCTTGACAGCTTTTAAAAGAACTCCTCTCCCAAAATCCAATTTGAGTTTTCCTCCAACTTTCTCCCATTTTTACCTTAAACCAAAAATACATTTAAGTAGAATATAGCAAGATTTTGAATGGTCTCTTGGTTTGTTCCAAATGGCATGGTTTTCAGAAATTGTCTTTGCTTTTTTATTTTGAAATCCGCACCCCAAGAGCTCCTACTTTTAACTCTACAAGAGAGTAAGGGTTTTTAGTGTATAGAGATTACTCCAGAGGTTGAGGTAAAGCAGACATTAAACCAATTACTTAGAGATTTGTGTAAATACTAGTTGATTTGCACAAGGCTTTGTCTTGCTCTTTATTTTTGAGGGCTGAGCACTTTATCTAGCACATAGTAGATGCTCAGTACATTTTTGTTAAATAAATAAAAGCATGGACTGTGAATACAAAAATCCTCCAGAATCCCTGCATTGTTGGAATTTTATATAGTTCAATTATAATGTTATTTGAAATTCTCAGATAAGAGGTTCTATAAAGACATATAATCAATAATGGTAACAAGTCTTATTATTTGGAAGTGACAACATATCTGCTGTTCCTTTAATGACTCATATGCCACAGTACATAATGTTTCTGTTTAATAATGAAACATTGCGACTTCTAGACAGTATGCTAGACATGATGATTTAAATGGCTGAGTTTAAAAATAACTTCCAAGCAGCCTCACTAAATGAACATACTGTACTATGAGGGCTAAGTGAAATGTTTGGTTTTCAGATTGAAATTATTGGTAGCAAGCCGAACCTATTTTTATTGTGTGTAAGGCATTTATATGCTTGTAATTTCACTAACTGCTTTAAAACAAAAGTTGTATTATAATAAAGTAATTAGGATAAATGACTGTTCCTTATTTGTTTTCTTATTTTAAAGTATGTGATATTTAATTCTGCAGCCAGACTGGATAAAAACTGCCTGCTTTTGGTAAGCAAAAAATCAGATCCAAGGGAAAATACCAAATACTATACTTAAATAATGTTTATTTACTTGAGTAGCACACAACTATATATAAGTGTGTGTATATGTGTGTGTAGGAATTGTGTTTAGGAAATGCAAATTTCCTTCCCCTTCCCCTTCTTTGTTGACAATGCAGTAGTGTCTTGTGAGTGTGTGTATATATATATATAAGAGAGAGAGAGGATCCAAGGGAAAACACCAAATGCATACATACATGTACACTGATACATATATCAATGTGTATATATATGTACCCACGAATAGACACACACACTTATATACAGTTGTGTGCTACTCGAGTCAATAAACATTATTTGAGTATAGTATTTGGAAGAAAATTTACAATTCCTAAACACCCTCTATGCTAATTTTATCTCATAAAAATCCTAAAACAGTTTTGTAAAGTGGGTGTTACTACTGCTGTTTGGAAGACAAGAAAACTAAAGTTATGGGAGTTTAAGTGACTTGTCCTTCACATAGCCAGGAAGCAAAAGAGCCAGATTTCAACTCTGAAGACAGCTCAGTTTCTCCCCTCCAGTGTCCTGTCCACACCATCCGGCACTGAGACAGAGTCTTGCTCCATGCCTACACAGCCGTTGCGTAAAAAGAAATCCTGCTGCAGCTAATGCTATGCCCAAACAGACAGAAAAACTCCACTTTCAACCCGACTTGCAGTCTTTTGTAGGACTCATCATTGCTCTGTGAAATATTGTGCAAGAAGATGGGATTAGAAACCCACCTTTTCCCAAGACAATCTGGCCTCCCATCTGTGGGAAGAACAAACAATAGTGGCACAGATGAGTTCACTAGATTTTAGGACGGTCTTGTCCTCACCACTGGACAAAGCATAATTTTCTCACCTCTGCACACAAGTATCATCATTGTGTACACAGATAACAGTTCATCGAGTACATTTTCTCAGGTGTTGATGTGATGGAAATGCTGCTGGGCAAACCAACCTGATCTCTGCTGACACGTAAATTAGAAAGACTGATCCAGGCCGGGCGCTGTGGCTCACGCCTGTAATCCCAGCACTCTGTGAGGCCAAGGCGGGCGGATCACAAGGACAACCGATCGACATCCTGGCCAACCTGGTGAAACGCCATCTCAACTAAAAGTAAAAAAAAAAAAAAACAAAAACTTAGCCAGGCGTGCTGTTGTGTGCCTGTAGTCCCAGCTACTCGGGAGGCTAAGGCAAGAGAATTGCTTAAAACTGGACAATGGACGCTGCAGTGAGCCGGGATCGCGCCACTGCACTGCAGTCTGGCAATAGCGTGAGACTGTCTCAAAAAAAGAAAGAAAAGAAAGAAAGAAAGAAAGAAAGAAAGAAAGAAAGAAAGAAAGAAAGAAAGAAAGAAGGAAGGAAGGAAGGAAGGAAGGAAGGAAGGAAGGAAGGAAGGAAGGAAGGAAGGAAGGAAGGAAGAAAAGCTTCACTGTCCACTGCAAATTTATCCAAATGCCAAAGGGTAAGCAAAGACCCAACTTCTTAAATCAAAACAGCAAACTTGCATTGAGACAACACTTCATAGTTTATGATGTATGTCACCTTACCTGTGTATACTTGGAAATATAACAGCTTGGTCTGAAAGCTATGTAGTGAGTGTATTTGGGTCTCTTCCTTAACTAATCCATTCCTCTTATTCCACAGAATTTCAAGTGTGGAATTATTCTTTTTTCCTCATATTCCAAACAACTCCTGATGACTGTGAAAAAGGTTGAATCATTGAAATGGGATAGAAGTAAACAAAAATAATTCCCTGTATCAAAGGTACATTACAAATATGTATTCCTTCAGATGGAAGGAAACTAGAAAACAGCCACAATCCAGGTGCCTGTAGTCCTAGCTATTCAGGAGACTGAGGCAGGAGAATTGCTTGAACCCATGAGGCACAGGTTGCAGTGAGCCAACCTTTGCACCACTGCACTCCAGCCTAGGTAACAAGAGCGAAACTCTGTCTCAAAAAAAATAAATAAATAAAAATAAATGATCAAGTCTGCCAGGGCAGTGGCTCATGCCTGTAATCCCAGCACTTTAGGAGACTGAAGTGGGTGGATCATGAGGTCGGGAGATGGAGACCATTCTGGCCAACATGGTGAAACTCCATCTCTACTAAAAATACAAAAATTAGCTGGGCTTGGTGGCACATGCCTGTAATCCCAGCTACTCAGGAGGCTGTGGCAGAAGAATCACTTGAACCAGGAAGTTGGAGGTTGCAGTGAGCCGAGATCATACCACTGCAGTCCAGCCTGGTGACAGAGCAAGACGCCATATGGTGCGATCTCAGCTCACCGCAACCTCCGCCTCCTGGGTTCAGCAATTCTCCTGCCTCAGCCTCCTGAGTAGCTGGGTATTACAGGCACGCACCACCATGCCCAGCTAATTTTTTTTTGCATTTTTAGTAGAGTTGGGGTTTCACCATGTTGACCAGGATGGTCTCGATCTCTTGACCTCGTGATCTCCGCCTCAGCCTCCCAAAGTGCTGGGATTACAGGCTTGAGCCACCGCGCCCGGCCGATCATTTTTATATATATGTAATATTACAGTCTGTTTGTAATGTGTATTCATGTCATTCTAAACAATTTCTTTTGTATTCATGAATTTCTAAAATAAAGCCCCTTCTGATATTTTATCTTGGTATTTCTAGAAGAACCTCTCAAAGGCATTTCAGTTGAACTTCGGGGATCCAGAGTAGGTGCCTGCAAGTAGCTAAGCAGCCTGGCTTACAGAATGGTGCCATAACACAGCTTAATCTTGTGGATATGCAGCCTGCTGCTTCAAGGTATTGAGTCTTTCAAAGTTTTTGTAAATCTGCTGTTGTGTAGTATCATAAGAGCATGTAATCGTAGAATTTTTTATCCTATTTTTTCTGGTATTTAAATAATCTAGCCTCTTGATCTGCTTCCGGGAGGCATAGGAATTATCTCACACATTTTAGAGGAGGGCGCTTAGGCAGACAGAAGTAAAATGACTTGCTTAGAGGCGCAGTGAATTCTCTGGAAAATGAAAAACTGATATCAGATGTCCTTCCCCTCAGGGCTAATTCTCTATTGCACTCCCTTCCTGAGCAAATATACCCGAATCAAATCATCTCTCATCCTTGCCTTAACAACATCTACTTATATAAGCCCTGCAAATTCAGAATCCTGACAAGAAAAAGGACAGAGCATTTATAGTTGTGACCCACACGGTTTAAATTAGCTGGGAGGCTGGCAAAACACAATGTCATGCTGAAGTTATTTCCAGAACAGCAGGCGTCTCTTCAAGCAAACCAGCTAAAAAGATGTCAAAATTGCCAACCTATGTTCTCCAACACAGTTCTTTTAAGATTGAGTGAATGGTGGAAAAATGTGATCTTTCCATATATTCAAATTAATTTACCAGGAAGTATTTATTACATACCATGAGTCAGACTTTAAAACAGAGACCTCACCAGTAGCGTGGAATCTGGAGTTGAATCCTATGGGTTTGAAACCTGGCTCCACCACTTACTGGCTTGGTAGGCTTAGGCAAGTTACCTAACCTCCATGTGTCTCAGTTTTCTCAGCAGCAAAATGTTGCTGATAATAGTACCTGCCTTATAGAGTTGCAATGAGAATTAAATGAGTTAGTTCACTTGAAGCACTCAATGAAGTACATGTACTCCTAAGTATTAGGGACTATTTTCACATCCCCAGGACCTGGTCCAAAGTCTGGCACATTGTCAATGTAAGCTGCACCCTTGAACACTTAAGAAGGCTTTATTCTAGTTGAAAGATATGATATACATATAAGACAAGAATAACAAAATAGTATGGAAAACATATACACAAGGGTGTATTTATTATACAAGAGTAAGTCAGATGAGAGAGCTGTTATTGATGGCAAAGTAGATATAGAAGGTCCCATGTGAGTAACAGGCGCTCTTGGATTAGCCAAGGTATCTGTACAGAGGATGATTGACTCAACAAATGTTTATGGAGCACCTACAACATGCTAGACACTTAAAGGTGGACTCTTTTGACATGTAAACCAAAAACTATGTAAGATAGGTCTCATTTAATTTAGAAATTTGTTTTGCCAAGTTTAAGGACATGCATGGAAGAAATTAACACAGAATCACAGAAATAGTCCAGGGTCTGTTTCTTCAAAGATGATTTTGAGGGCTTCAATATTTAAAAGGGAAAAATGGGCTGGAGGGAAAGAAGGAGGATATAGTAATCCACATGTTGCAAGAGAAAAGGAGAGAGTAGGGGAATAGTTAACTATGCGTTCATCTCATGTCCAGTAAACCAGCACTTTATGTAAGATAAGGGGAACACAAGAATACGACTTGTGGGAGGTATTTGACTTTATCTGTAGCTGTCTGCTAAAGGACAAAAGGCAAGGCAGCTTCTTGCCTGACTCCATTTTCAGCTTAATTTTTTCTTCTGGCATAGTGAATTGAGTTCTGAGTTTTTATTTTCCTTTCACAGACATCAGGATGTGGTTAAAACTTTCGATGAAAGACATGAAGATGAAATAGCCATGAGGTCTCAATTTTAAATTGCAGAAGAGAAAATCTGGTTGACCCTCTTGAACTTCTTCCCTTACGTTTGAATTTGAAGAAAAATCTGCAAGAATCTCCCCAGGGAGGCAGATTAGAGGAAAGAGAGCAGGGATGTGCATGAGGCTATTAGATCTTTATTAATATATTGTTTAAATTATTTTAAACAGTTTAAAAGTTAATTTAAAATTAGCCTAAAAATACATGATGATGTGTTTTACAAATTTTCGTATGTCTAATTTCTAAGATGATGATGAGAATAGCAGGCACTCAATATATTTTTGTTAAGTAAATGAATAAATGAGTGAAATAATCTTGAATTAGAAAAATATCATCACAAAATATTGTTTCATAAGGTATTAGGCAAGCCATGGTCTCAAAGAAAACAAAGCTTCCCTTGAATGAGGAGTAGCCAGAAAAGCTCACTAGTGTGAGAACGTCTGTCTAATATTCTGCATGGTGCTACAGGAAGAAGCAGCCACTGTTCCTCAGAAAAGGCAGCCTGGGAGGCAGAATGGCTAGTGAATAAAAAGGGGATGTCAATGAAAAGTTATTCCAACATTTAAAAAAAAAGATAAGAAAGATTTTGTTTAGGACTATTGTAATAGGGGTGAAAACTATTGCAATAAGAAAAGGGGTTGAACTCAACTCCAAATACAGCAAAGACACCCGAGGATTGATAGCTAGAGTGAGGGGGTCAGTAGATGGAAAATTACCAAGACAAGATATCAAGGTTAGGGGATGGATTTTTGCTAAACTGACCTAACACGATGCTTGCTAAAGGTGGGCCAAGAACTTAGGTATCAAGAAGAGTGGGTGAGGAATTTGATATCAAAGGTGAGAGATTATAGCTAACATGACTTGGCAGGATTGTTGCTAAAGGTCGAGGCCTAGTCAAGAAAGGGCTCAGAGGAATCTGACTAAACTTGGCCAGAGAGTCTTTATTTGGGGACATCTCCCTGGAATACGTTTGGAAGTCTAGCTTTGCAAAAATATTTTCTACACTAACCAAGCTGTATGTTATCTTTTGTAGTCCTCTTTTGAGTAACTCCTTTTAAGACCCAATACTTCTGACTAAAACGTAAAGCCAGTATGTTAGACTGCTTTTGGGGGTTTCTTGCAATCTCATATTTCTTTCTGAGGAATAACCTTACGTTCAACATCTTTTGGCCTCTGTAGCTATTTCTTTGTTCTGCCTCCCTCTGTAGCACCATCCAGAATATGTCAGAGGTCTTTGTATTAGTATTAGTGATTTTTTTTTTTTAGTATTTGTATTAGTATTAGGTCTTTGTATTAGTGAACTTTTGTGCCTCTTCCTTATTTAAGTCTATTTTTATTTTCCTTGAGATCATTGCTTTCTCGATATTTTGAGTGAAGAGATTTTGCAGGGATATCTCTGTAATTTATTTAAAGATTGTTTGATTCGTTAATTCATTTGACATATATATTGCATGCTCACTTTGTGCCCAGCATTTGGACATAAAAGAATCCCTCCTGGCCAGAGCTCATTGATACTGAAAACACTTCCAAATTTGAGCAGAGAAAACTGGATTAACTCCATAGGAATATGGGAAGATTAAAATATTGCTGGACCATGGGCAAGTGAGAAGGATGGTTTGCAAAAAGAACATCTTGACTCTTTATGTTCCCAGAGCCAGCCAGTATAAAGGATAGTTGAACTTCCTGCAGATGGGTCCTAGGCGCCCTTCTGTGTTTTCAGTTAGGAAGGATTTTGTGCTTTGCAATGAAATGTGCTTAAACAAGTCCTTTCAGTGACACCATAATGTAAGAAGTTATCTATATTTTTTCTTCTCTAGGAGGATCTCAGTTACTTAAAAAGGAACAAAAGTAATGGCTTGAAGATAACCCACAAACATAAGGTATAAATCACTGTATTACACCCTCTCCCTACTTCCACTTTCATTTGTACACCCAAATGCTAAGAACCTGTCCAAGGAGAAAAAAATTGCTAGAAATAGATTAGTAGCAGCGTCCAAAATCACGAAACTCACAGCCAAGGATCCCAGGGATGCTAGAGAGACTGTCTCACTTTCTTTACATCCAAATCTGAATGAGTACCTGACTTCTGATAGTCCAAGAAAAATAGATCTGAAATGAGACAGGCTCAGATTACTTCACACAATCACCCACAACCCCAGGACTTGACTTCTGCAGGTTTGCACTGAAGACTATGCAGCAAAGCTCCCTCACTTCTCTTTTCCTTAGGAGGTGTTACTCCACGGGCCAAATTTAACATTTACCATATGCCAAAGTCTTAAGGATTCTTGATGTGTATTCTATCTGTATGTGCAAAGATGTTTTTCCCTTAGGGATTGGGCATGGGAGAGCAGGGGAAGACTTACCAATTTTAAAGGTATGTTGCACTGACAATAGCCTTGATTTTTAACTTTTACAGAGTGGGGAAAATAAGTTTAGTGTCTTAAATTGGACTTCACAATGGTAGTTCACTGTAAAAATCATGTCTGATGATTATCAAATGTATGATTTACTGCACTAAAAGCCCTCTGAACTGGGTCCATTTCTGAATGAAGATTGCAACTACTCTCCCAAACACCTTCTCTCTGCTGGAGATTCAGTCCTGAGTACATTTTCTGGTCTTTTTAGATTCCTATCATATTTGCTTCTCAAATGCATCTTTTTCATGAAAGCTCAGGTAATAAAGGGTAGGTAGAAAATATAACCACAGGTTTCAGTCATGAAAATGCAAGTAGGGGAAGAGGTTTCTACAAGGACAACTGCACTCAGCATCCTTTCTCCGTGAAGGCTCTTTCCTGCTGGGATATTAATGAGAAGGTAGCACCAGCTATGAAAGGAAAAGATGGTGTAGAATAAGCATAAGTGGGGAAGGGGAATGATACTGGCAGCATTCAAATTTCTTAGCAATAGGGCATTTCCTGTTAGCAAAGCTGCCTTATGTCAATCTGTTGTTCCATCAGGTTTCTTGACATTGTTTGCCTGAGGACAAGTAGGGTGTAGCTGCTTGGAATAGGACCAGGAAGAGAGGCCCTAAAACAAGAAACCAGACATTCCTAACAGTGACCTTGTGGATAGAACGAGTAGTCATTCTCAGCAAGAAGTGGAAGCATCAAGATATGATGATAGCTAATCTGGGAGCACAACATCTGTGTTTACAAGAAACTAACCAGAGATTGTCACAGTCCAGTTATATCTGGGTTGTTAAATCTCGGTCCCAATACAGACCCTGAAAGGTGGTGTAGGTTATCAACAAACAGTAACACTAAAAGAATTTCCATGTTGATCAATTTATAACAAGGAAAATACTTATGCTATTTGCATAAGAGAGTGTTGTCCTTTGTTGAAATTATAATGCATGCTGGTGAGGATGGAATCAACTAGGATATTAAAGCCAGTCGCCAATTCTGATTTGGACTAGTGTCAAGAAATAAATTCCAGGGGCAGCCACAGTTAGAAGTGTAAAGTCAGCTACAAATGAGGAAGTGATCACTTCTCTGGAGTCTTGGTGACCTGCCATCCCTGAGGGCACTCTTGAAGAGATCTAACCTGTTTCTGAACCAGGACAAGATCTATTTTTTTCTTTTACAAAGCCAGGCAAGTATCCGCCATCAAGAAAGTTTCAGGTAATAATGTGAGATTTCTAGTCATTAGTCATCAGTTCAAGGAGCAGGACACCCTCGCTCTCAGGAAGACACAAATGTGAAAGGACAATGATACAGGACTCAAAGTCCAAACTAAAGGCATGTTGAGGAAGACACAATGAGGCCCAGAGAGAGGTACTAGACTTACTCAAATCCCTCAGTCCGGAACCTGAATTGATTCCAAGGCCAAGGATGTTTCCATTTGTGAGAAGAAAGAGCAAGAGAAAAGAAACCAAGAAGGGCTTGACATCCTGAACAATTCCCGGATGCTGCTTTGCCAGAAAGTAGGATGCCAAATATTTCAAGAAAGCCTTTCTGGACTTAAAAAGGGAAAATGAGAGCTAGTCTTGTCATGTCATTTGACTTTTAAATGATCTCCTGGAGGAAGGTTATCTGGGAGATATTCAGCATGAGATGATTCTTTATAAGGCTAAATTAAAGCAAGGATTTTCCCTAGCCAGTAAACTTAGAAATACATGAGCTAGAATATTTCAAGCCCAAAACGTAATATGCCAAAAGCACTGAAATCATGATGCAATACTGGAAATGATGAAAGAAACTTGGGTCTCAAATAATTTTTGGAAGAGAATGCAGATAAATGCAAGCTGTAACAAATAACTTTCTGTTGGGTGATTTATGTTAAAGTACATCTGAAAATCCAAACTTGAGGACTCAGATTCTAAGAAACAGCCAACTACTCAAAAGGCTAAAGATCTGTTTCCTTATGGTCACATGGCAATGACTATACACGATTTTAATGCCGTCATTCCTGAATTGTTTTTCTCCCATATAGAGGAATAAACCTTAGGAGAAGAGAGATTTTGAACTTAAATGAAATTCTGAGCTGTTAAAGAACCTCCGTTTTCAGAGGAGAGAAATTGTGTGACTTATCTAAAACTGAACAGTTAGTCTTATAATTTTCTATTACCCCAACTAGAGTCTTAAAGTCCAAACCATGTCATAAAGTATCTTGTTTCTAAAGGGGTATTTGTCTTTCTTCGCTTAGAGTTTCCTTAGAGACTCATGTAGACTGGCTTAATAGATGGTTTTAGAAGATGTTAACTCATCCTTTATACATTGTGGGGAGGTGGGCACTGAAGCCTGGCCCCACTCACCTACCTTGTGCGTTGCAACCAGAGGCTCTGCTTTGCACTCTCTGTACCGGGTGTCCAGGGATACCCCGGGGTCCATAAGAGTTCCAGTTCTCAACCTGCTATGAGGAAGTGATATAGCATTCGAAGGCTCTGGATTATTCTCTGTGAAATTAACAGAAACCCTGCCTTTGGAGAGTCACTCCCATAGTTTCAAGAAAAAAAGAAAAACTCAGGAGGAAAACAAGTGCTATGTCGCTTACCATAAAAATTAAACCTTTTCTAGTGTTTGCTTCATGTTCAAATAACTCCAGTCCTTTTGGGACCCTGATGACCTCCATGTTTGATTCAGCTTTGACTGTTCTAAGATTTAACATAATTAAGAATGAAAAGTAACTTAACTGTCCAAGATGAGCACGGCGAGATTGCCATGAGTGCTTCTTGCCAAAGAAGGCAGGCTGGTTGTGATTACACCACCTCCTCCTCATTGTCCTATTCTTATCGTGTGCTGCAGTCAGCGTCTTTGACCTATATTTGATTCCCTCTTGCAATATGTGCTTTTGATCATGAAACTGCTGGGAAAAGGCTCCTTCTAAACCACAAAACAAGGTAAGCTGTTTCTTATTTGTTTGAATATATAGGACGCTGGTGACAGCCAATTTTCTTCCTCTACATCTAAGAAATCGAAAGGTCAGGTGCTAGGAGGGATTATGGAGAGTTTATGAGGCAAACAGCCTGCCCCACCGCAGGCCTTATCAGGAGCAAGCCCAGCTTTCTTTCATAAGCCTCTGGTGGGCGGCTTGTGCTCATGGCTGGCAGTCTGTGGTGCACATTGCAGTTTATCATCAAGCAGCATCTTCGAAATGCCAAACTTTATTTATTGATCTTACAATTCTATGTTATCTCCAACGAGCCATGGGAAAAGAAATACATTTTGTATGGATTAATCCTTGTAATTCTACACAAGGTACACCCAGAGATAACTCAAACTCACTTTGTCGTCTCATTACCTAAACAGACTTGTCTTTCTTTAAGTCATCAACAGAGGTCATCTCTCAAATGCCCTTGTGGAATATTCATTAATCAAATAACTAATTTGAAATGGACCTTCAAAGCATTATTCATTTCCCCATCATTCTCCTAACATCAGTTTAAATGCTTTGCGGGTATAATGATTAGGCTGATGTTTAATTAATTGTGAAATTGTGAATTAAAGCTAAGTTAAAAGATAAATCATTTTTTTTTTTAGTGCATGAGGGAGAAAGAGAGCAAGCCGGAAAGAACCAGTGAGCTTGACAGGTGGTTTTAGATGGGGATTCTTAGCAAGTGTTCCTTTATTCACAGCAACATGACAGCGTTGGGTTTTAAGGTTAACCTTTGTGAAGTAAATCTTATTTGTCCATTCTTTCTTATTGGATTTCAGTTTCATCACCACATCAGTGAGAAGATGCTACGAATCATTGAGCAAATATGCAGACGTAGATATAACCTGCTATTCTCAACAAGTTTTATTGTGAACAAAGTAAAACAAAACAATTACCAAAGACTCTGGTATGGAAATCACAGCCATAATTTTGTTTACTGTGTGTGATGATGAGAGTTGTATATTTTTGACCCTAGAAGAAAATGTTTGATTCTCTACTGAGGCCTTCTCTGATTCATGTCTTTAAGCCCCATCTCTAACCTAAAATTCATTATCAGGTATATCACAATGTCATCTCACCACTTTGGGAGGGTAAGGCAGGAGAATTGCTTGAGCCCAGGACTTAAAGACCAGCCCTGAGCAACATAGTGAGATTTTGTCTCTACAAAAAATAAATTTAAAAAATTATCCAGGTACAGTGCTATGCCCATAGTCTTGGCTACTTGGGAGGCTGAGGGAGGAGGATAGCTTGAGCCCAGGAGATAGAGGCTACAGTGAGCTGTGATTGCACTACTGCACTCCAGCCTGAGAAACAAAGAGAGACCCTGACAAAAAACAAACAAACAAAAACAGTGTCAGCCTACACTGTTTCCATTTTTAAACCTGTCAGTTACCCCAATTAACTATTAACTCTTTGAATGCATGATCCAAGTGTTATACATCCTCATTTATGCAGCAGAGTTTAATGCTTATGTTCTCCAACCAAACAGATCCTAGAATTTTGTTTGCTCTTCCCTTTTCCTGAAGCACTCTAATTAAATAATAAACTATTGGAGAAAAGAAACATTTTTCCACTGTGGTTGCTAAGCAACCAGACACTACTACATAAAGAAAAACTGATTGATAATAAAGCCAACAATAAAAGGCAGTTCTCAGAGATAAAGAAACAGATTCTTTATTTGAACAGCTGGATCGAGCTATTCCTGAAGCTAATGTACCCGTGCACACTTCAGTTTCATGATCTAATACATGCCTCTTGTTTATTTAAGGTGGTTTACATTTAGTTTACTTTGTTTTCAGCCAAATACTTGAGGAGCACAGTCATTTGCAAGTCATCCATATGTTTGTTTTGTTGTCATTCACCTGCTTAGAGGACTATCTAGTTCCTTCTTTGATCTGTCAATGTGGCTACATTTGCCCCCTCCAAAGGCACATCACTTCCCCCTAGCTCATTTTTTAAATCTCTGTTTGTCTGGTTTCTAGGGCTCATCTTCCTCAGCATGGCTGATTTCATGGATAATCTGATGCCCACAGCCATTTATGGCTGATAGAACCTGTCCTGAAGTGCTTGCTCTACCTAGTCTAGTCTGGTGCCTGCTAAACCATGGTTCTGACATTATAATCTCTCAGATGCAGAAAAATATATCACATTGGTTATGTACAGAAATTTTAGTGCAGTCTACATGAATCTGAATGTTAGCTCCACTACTTACTGGCCATATAACCTCATGCAAATCATTTAACCGTGACTCAGTTTCCTCATCTGCAAATCCAGAATAATAACATTGCCTAATTCACACGGTTGTAAATGAGATAATGTATGCAAAGTAATTAGAAGAGGCTCTGGCAAGTAGTCCGAAATGCACATGGCTGTTATAGTTTTCATTGTGATAGAACCAGCCCTCCAATTCTTCACAGCAGAAGAATGAAAAGATTTTATGCCATCTCATGTGTTTTATAAACCTCAATCGAAAGCAGGACTTGGCCTTCTTTTTCTTGACCAATCTTCCTCCCTGAATAGATAATGAGCAACTTTTAGGGTAAGAGCTATGCTTTGACTTTCTGTAGCTTCAGCCCAGTGATGGTCATAAGAATAGACACTAAAAATGGGCTTAAATTGTTTATTAGTATTCAATAATCAATAACAATTATTAATAAACACAAACTCTGTTAATGGTGCATCAGGGTGGCTAGTAATTTGTCCTTTTTTCTCCCTTTCCCAATGAGTTTAGGTTCCAGGGAACACACCTACTCTTTCTAGACAAACTTATGCCCTAAATATTTTTCTGCTTTTCTTCCCTGGGGAATTGACTGGCCTTGGGAAAGAAACATAAATGATGTATTTATTTTTCTCCCTTAAGATATGAAGGCTGAAGTGAGCCCTCATCAGCCAGATGGACTGTTTCATCTCTTCTGAAATAGAAGCCTCCAACCTACTCAGCTCTTTTGAGGCCAAAAAGATACCCAAGGGCTCTCAGGAAACCAACAATCTCCTTAACACCAGTCTAAAACAAGTTTTCTAAAAGAATTTTCCTTTTGAGTTCATTTTTGTTACCTCTCCATCCCATAGTCCTAAGATAGGAATAATTCACATATAACAGTCACTATTAAAATTTTTTATTTTTAATGGATCAATGAATGACGGGGCCAGCCCATCAGTGACTAAACCAATCAATGAATGAGAAATGGGTAGAAGATATTTACTTACTGTCTTTTCTGTTCTAAGGCATGGAGGGTGAGGGCATTGATCTACTAGTTTACCCTCATATATTTTCTTTGCTAGAGTTTCAACACTTCTCCCTTTCATTTTGCTGCAATTGACCAAAACCTAAATAGTATGAGGGAGGTGGAGAAAGTAGATCCTATAATATCACTCACATAAACTCAGGTCTCCATAGGGACATGATGAATAACCAATAGCCTCTCCTGAATATTTTCTTGCTTCCTGCTTAGGCAAAGAGAATTTGCCCTTCTAAATCCAAGGAAACAATTGTTTTATGTCTTACTGTTGTTGTTGTTTTTTTTTTTTGAGTAAGACTTCACTGTGACCTCCTTTCCTCTACTTATTCTAACAAGAAGGAGGGGAGAGGGGTCACATGTGCTTGGAATGTGAAGGATGATGTGCAGCTCGGATGTCACCAGCCATAACGTTTGGCTGAAGTATGCTTATTGCGAACATGATGTCATGGCTGTGTAGATAAACAAAAACCAAATACACAGGTCAACCATTCTGAACAATACCTGGATAATTTTCCTGTTTGAAAAATTGTCATAAAGCTTTTCAAATGATGTAGAAGGTATTACTAGGTCAGCTGCTTTGACTAACAAGTGGGTCTTGTGTTTTTGAACATGTAGGATAATGGCGGTAAGGTCCCTAGGCCATAGGTGCTAAGGAGTTGCCACATGCGTGCGACACTTCAGAGTGACACGTCCCTAAGCAACCCATAATGCAATTAACAAACTTCATCTCATCCTCAGCAAAACATTTCTTAAAACATGCCAAACCTAGTAAAAGTCCATTCAGAATCAAAGCCACTTTTCTCTTAGGAAAATAATTGTTTAGGGAAGTTTCTTTGATTTCTCACTGTGGTTGCTCAGCTTGGGGGCTACCTAATGAGACATAGCGGTTGGTCAAAGTAGGGATCCCAGACCCTTGGATGTCATGAGTCAGTAAATATTTTCTCCATCTGAAAGAGTATGAAAAGTCAATATTGAGTCATCATCATTTTCATTTGCCAAATATAGGCCACAAAACTAGATGAAACAAGATAAAATTACCTTCTACTGTGACCATGATTAAATAAAAGAATAGCTTAACAAATGCAAAAAAGTTAGAAAGGATATAATTAGGAGCAAAATACATCTCTTTACCTTGAATTAATTTGGTGTTTTGAAAAGCTCTATGTTATTTTAATTTTTCTAATGTTACTGAAGATGGATGCAAACGTGACCTCCACACAGGTCTACCTCTGAAAACCTCTATTAGTCAGGGTTCTCTAAAGTACAGAACTAATAGGAGAGATGTATATATGAAAGGGAGTTTATTACTAAGGAACAGGGAAGCCAGTCCCAGTCACAAAACTTCAAAAGTAGAGAGGCCAACAGAGAGCAGCCTTCAGTCTGTGGCCAAAGGCCTGAGAGCCCCTGGCAAACTGCTGGTGTAAGTCTAAGAGTCCAAAAGAGGAAGAACTTGGAGTCTGAGCTTTGAGGTCAGGAAGCATCCAGCACAGGAGAAAGATAAGGCAGGAAGATGCAGTAAGTCAAGTTTTTCCATGTTCTTCTGCCAGGTTTATTCTGGCTGCACTAACAGCTGATTAGATGGTGCCCACCCAGATTGAGAGTGGGTCTGCCTCTCCCAGTCCACTGACTCGAATTTTAATCTTTAGCAACACCCTCACAGAGACACCCAGGAATAAGACTTTGCATCCTTCAATCCAATCAAGTTGATACTCAGTATTAACCATCACAAAACCAACTGTCTTAACTTTTAGCTGTCTGGATAAAATGCTTACGTAAACTATGGCAGGGATAGCTATAGAGATAAATACGAAAAGTGTTTTGAAGATCCATTCATGTCCCTGGCATTGCTCCTCTTCCTGTCTGGTGTGTCCAGCTCTCTGGGTGTCTCTTGCTCCCTATATGCAGGTCAGGTGGCACCTGTCCTCCATCAGAATGCCTTTCACTGACTATCGAGCAAAGGGTCCCTCAATCACCTTCTTCATGTGCTTCTGGCTCCTCATCTACAAAAAAGAATGGAAGTCAATAGAATAACTTCCCTCTAGAATCTATTTGGTCTGAGGCATCATAATTCCAAATGCCTTGGTATACATACATCCCCCAGAAGGTTTCTCCAGTGATTGTTCCAAGATTCTATCATTGATGTTTCTGCAGTATGCTTTATGTTCTGATATCAGAAAGCTTTTTTTCTTAAGAATTCAACCAATGTAGTTTTGATGGGACTGAACTCTACAGCCCAGCCTCCACCACAGCTTTGACACTTGATCCATGAGGGGCTGACAGTAGTGGGATTTTTGTGCTATAGACCAGGGGTCCCCAGCCCCTGGGCCACAGAATGATACAAGTATGTGGCCTGTTAGGGACCAGCCACACAACAGGAGATAAGTGGCAGACCAGTGAGCAAAGCTTCAACCGTATTTACACTCCCCATTGCTTGCATTACCGCCTGAGCTCCACTTCCTGTCAGATCAGTGGTAGCATTAGATTCTCAGAGAAGCGTGAGCCCTCTTGTGAACTGTGCATGTGAAGGATCCAGATTTCGCACTCCTTATGAGAATCTAATGCCTGTCACTGTATCCATTACCCTCAGATGGAACCATCTAGTTGCAGGAAAACAAGCTCAGGGCTCCCACTGATTCTACATTATGGTGAGTTATATAATTATTCCATTATGTATTACAATGCAATAATAGAAATAAAGTGGACAATAAATGTAATGTGCTTGAATCATTACCAAAAATATTCTCCCCTCTCCACAGTCCAGGGAAAAATTATCTTCCATGAAACTGATCCCTGGTGCCAAAAAGATTGGGTACCACTGCTCTAGACAGTAGAATAGTTTTGTTGAGTGTACTGGATTAAAGAGTATCCTGAAAACTGAAGTACATTTGGAATCTCAGAATTCGGCCTTGTTTGGAATAAAGTCCGCAGAGGTCATTAAGTTGAGGATCTCAAGAAAGATCATCCTAGACTTAGAGTGAACCCTAAATCCAGTGACTGGTATCCTCAAAACATAAAAGAGAGGGAAATTTTAGATCTCCTGAGAGACGGCACAAGAGAAACACAAAACAGGTCATGTGAAGGTGGAGGGAGGGATTAGAGGGATCCATTTAAAAGCAAATGAATGCCAGGGACTTGTTGCAAACACTAAAAGCCAGGAGTGAGACATGCAATGGATTCCTTCTCGGAGCCCCCAGAAGGAACCAACCAGCCAACGCCTTGGTTTTCAGCGTCTGACTTCTGGCCTCCTGAATTGTGAGAATATACATTTCTGTTGTTTGAAGCTATTATTCTCTGCTCATGGTGATCTGTTATAGCGGCCCTAAGAAACTAATACTCTGGGTTTATTGAGAGCCATTGTAAACCAAAAAGTATCTGAGACAAGTCTCAATAAATTTAGGAAGTTTATTTTGTCATGCTTAAGAACACTCCTGTGACACCACCTCAGGAGTTCCTGACGACATGTGCCCAAAGTGGTAGGGGCACTGCTTGGTTTTATACATTTGAGGGAGACATGAGACATCAATCAATATGTGTAAAAGGTACATTGGTTCAGTCTGGAAAGGTGGGAAAACTTGATGTGGAGAGGGGGTGTTCCATGTCATGTGTAGATAAGAGACTAACAGTTGCATGCTTTTGAGTTTCCGATTAGCATTTTGCTGAGTACACAATCTAGGGGAATAGTCACTCACACCTTAGTCTGGCTTACTGAAACAATAAGACCAAGGAGGTACTCAGATATGCATTTGTCTCACAACAGCAAAGGGATGGCTTTGAGTTCTATCTGTCCTTTTCCATAGGGAATTTCCATGTGAGCAAATTGTAAGTGAGGGAGGTAGGTGGCTTATTTATGTTTGTTCTATCTTGTTTAGGAATAGAATGGGAGGCAGGTTTGCCCTGCAGTCCCCAGCTTGATTTTTCCCTTTGGCTTAGTGATTTTTGGGTCCCAAGATTTATTTTCCTTTCACATTGTTTTATCCACCAGAGAGAATCTGTCCTAGGAATGGAGAGAGAAAAAGTGAGCTTGAATCATAACATTGGGTCCCAGGATCCAGCCAGGCTTCAAGTCAGTTGTGCCTCTGTGTGAACCAGTAACTGCCCTCTTTTTGTTTAAGCTCATATGAGTTAAGTTTCTCCCATAGATTGCTGAGAGACTTCTGATAAAAACACACAGAGGCTCAGCACTGAGAAAATCTTACTCATCTTTCAAGGCCCCGTCATAGTGGTATTTTCTCTACAAAGCCTCCCCAGGGCTCCCCAGCCTGAAAGGCTTGTTTCTCCCTCTGGGTTCCTATTGCTCTGCTCTCCTCCCACATACCACACTCTTAAACTCATCTTATTCCTGCTACGAGAACTTTTAGCCTTTTGGAAGCAAGAACCCTGTCCTTATCTCATTTTCTTTAGTGCACAAGCTTTATTCCATTTTCATAGCAGGTGCTCAGTGCATATTTGACCAGATAAATGAAATAAAAATGAAAGAATAAAGAGTGGGGTTTCAGTGCTTACGGAAGGGAATAGAAAATCCAGTTTTGTGTTAAGGGCTCTCCTGGTGTTCCTAATCATACCAAACACACAAATCCTACATCTACTTCCTCATAAATCATCCTACTAGGGAAATCGGCCAAAGACCAGGACTGCTATAAACAGGTATTGGGTTGTTTACTTTACCAGCATAACTACGAGGCTTTTGTAAAGGGCAGTTGTTACTTCAAATTTGAAGTATCTATCATATCAGTCTTCCTGTTTGAAACCCTTCAATGCCTTCTCTATGCTCTTAGGAAAAACTCCAAAGTTGTGTTTATGGCTTACAAGGTCCTTTGAAATGTGTCTTCTCCTCATCTCCCTAATCACTCTCTTTTTTTTTTCATTTTACTTTTATTTTATTTTCTATCATCTTACTTTCAACATTTTTGTCTCTTTTCATTAAATATATGTCAACATATATATGTGTGTATACATTTTAAATTTTTTTTATTGCATTTTAGGTTTTGGGGTACATGTAAAGAACATACAAGATTGTCCTCCACCTGGAATCTATGCTTTGGCTTCTTGCAGCTCCCTCATTATGCCAAGAGCTTTACCTGCTCTCTTCTCTTTCTTGGTGTCCCTCTTCCTCTGTCTTTCCTTCCTCTGGGTTGTTGTTCTTCTTCTAAAATAATTATTCCTTCCCCAGATCTTTTTGTCTAGCTTATTCCTATGCAGGCATGAGGGCTTTGCCTGGGCATCATTTTCTCCAGGGACCTTCCCTCATCCGCAGGGTCTCCCCAGTCAGGTGCTCTCTGCACCCCTCTAGCATAGCTTTTACCATACTTCTTTGCGATTGCCCGTTTACATGACAATCTTCCTCATTATACAATTTGAACCAGGTCTATTCCTCATTTCTATCACACATCATAGAGTAGAGATGCTCAATGTATATTGGTTAAATGGCCCAACGATGATATAAATGATGGAGAAACTTCATAGTAATTCTCATAGTCTAACTCGGTCTTAGCCGTGTCCTCCTTTGTTGGTTTCTTCACTCTGTAGAGGGGTGACTAGGCCTTCCTATCAGAGGTAGAGGACAAGAGAGGGATGTAAGGGCCATGGTATCTTTAGAGAAAGCAGGGGGATCATTTCTAACATATAATCCCTGTTCTCTTAACTGTCTATGAAAACAATAATGGGGATCACCCAAAGTAGTAAACACCCAAGATATGTTTACTATTTTAAGGGCCTTGTAGAAATCATATAAAGCCAATGACAAGACTGCATAGGCTAATAAAATAAGAAGGGGCAGAAGGTGTAGTCTGTGTATGAGAGACAATAGTGTGTTCTATGTCTGCTTCTTTCCCTAAAGAAACCACTGGGGGGAATGCACTTCTACTTAGAGGCAGATAGGGCCAAGCAAACAAAAGATCTTGTGTCTCCCTCTCTGACAGAAGTATTTAATTGCTGGTATCATGCTTCCCAGTCCATTGTTCCCCTGTCTGAGCAAATTTAGAAGCCCAAGCCACCATGGAGATATCATATGGACCTCCCAGACTGTGTGAACAAGAAGTAAACCTTGGTTGGGATAAGCCATTCAGGTAAGTTTAATATTGTTAGTTATACTTGAAAAACCAGTTTCTTTTGACTGAAGTGCTATTTTATACTTCTTTGAACCTCCAAGAGGTTGCTTAGTACTTGGCACACGGGAGATATCAAGCATTTGTTGGATAAATAAACGCATGAGTGAATGAACAGAAAATAATTAACTGTGAAGCCATGTAATTGCAGACCATTGCAAATCAGAAAACAGACTTTGAGGATTAAAAATAAAATAAGTGAAATAGATGCCTCCAGACATTGCATTACAAACTCTTCTTATTTCTTGCAGCAGGAGGAAGTAACTTTGCCAACAGAACTCAGTTAAAAACGTAAGTCTTTTATAAGATACTTTGCTCATAAATCTAAGCACTTTGATTGTCTCAGTTATGAACGACTTTCTCTAAAATATCAGGAATGTAGGATTCATTGATATTGGTCTTAGCTACTCGGTGGGATTTAAAATTCAATAATGAATCCAGGAAGTGGTTTGCAATTCACTGGATCAAACAAAGCCTGTCCAATAAGTAGTATTAAATCAGGTGGAGACCAGTTTTCAGAATCTTTTCTCGGCAGACCTTTGCGACTGCATGACCATAGCCTCTCCTGGTTGGAAATAATAGCGTGGCATATGCTGTTATGTGTCTTTGCTTCTGCGTTTGCAAAAGCTCACAGCCTAACGTCAATACTGGAGGCAGGGTCTTTCTTTTCTAGTACATTGATTTTAAATTAAATTAACTTTGATCTTTAGGTCATCTCCCAGATTATAAAAGCTGAATGCCTCATTAATGGTGAAAACAGTAGGAGTAAATGTATCGGAGCAGGTTGAACAAGTTAAGTACTTTGAAATGCAACTAGTGCAAAGTAAGAGTATTGCAAGCTAGCTAATTAAGGGTTATTTCCAGACATGCTGATGAGGAAAAACTGCTTGAGCAGGGTGATTCTTGGAAAATAGTTGGGATCTTCCAAGCTCCTTTCTTGCCTTCTATTCTTTGGGTCCTTCTACTGTGTCACTCAAATTTCATTTACCACTTGAATCATGATGGTCCCCATCTACTCCCACAACATTCTCCACTGTCAGAAGGCTGTATCCGTTATCTATTGCTGCATAACAAATTACCCCAAAACTTACATTTATTTTCTTAAACATTTATTTTCTCATAATTTCTGTAGGTCAGGAATCTGAGCACAGTTCAGTTGGGTCTTCTGTTGCAATGTCTCTCACAGTTTGCTAGAAAGATGCCAATTGGGGCTGTAGTCACCTCAAGGCATGAAAGGAAATCTGTTAGGGAAGAATCTACTTTCAAGCTCAATCATGTAGTTATTGGCAGGATTCAGCTTCTTGCAGGCTGTTGAATTGAGAGGTTTCGGTTCTTTAAGGGCTGTGGGCCACAAACAGCCCCAAGTTCCTTATAGACCTATTCACAGGGCAGTTCAAAACATGATGAATTGATTCATCAGAGCAAGCAGGAAAAAGGGGCCAGAGAGAGAAAATGAGAGTGAGAGTGAGAGAGAGGTAGAGAGAGAGAAAGAGAGAGAGAGAGAGCAAGATGAAAGTCACCGATTTTTATAACCAAATTTTGGAAGTACTATTCCACCTTTTGTTACATTTTATTCATTAGAAGTGTGACACTAGGTTCAGCCTACATTCACAGGAAGTGGGCTTCATGGGACATTAATACCATCAAGTGGAATCATTGGAAGCCATCTCAGAAATTTGCCTAGCATGAAGAGCAAATGCAAGCTAACAGAAAGTACTTCTTAGAGTTTTTCTCTGCTATAGCTCAGTAGAAGAAGAGAATGAAATTGGGTGTGTGGTGGTTCATGCCTGTAATCCCAGCATTTTGGGAGGCTGAAGCAGGTGGATTACTTGAGGTCAGGAGTTCAAGACCAGCCTGGACAACGTGTTGAAACCTGGGGTAGCGGTGGGTGACTGTAATCTCACCTACTTGGGAGGCTAGGCAGGAGAATTGCTTGAACCCAGGAAGTGAAGGTTGCAGTCAGCTGAGATCATGCTGTTGCCCTCCAACCTGAGTGAAGAAGTGAGACTCCGTCTCAAAAAAAAAACAAGAAAGAAATGATAATGAATGGATGTTTATGACTGAGGCAGCTTTTTTAACTGAAGAAAATTATTTGATATGTTTTAACTTTCAAATTAAAGAATTTATATGTATATGCCCAGAAGAGGAATTACTGAGTCATATGGCAGTCCTACTTTTAATCTTTTGAAGAACCTCCATATTGTTTTCCATAATGATTGTACCTCTTTACCTTCCCACCAACAGTGTACAAAGGTTTCCTTTACTCCACATCTTTGCCAACACTTGTTATCTCTTGTTTTATTTATTTATTTTTGAGATGGAGTCTTACTCTGTCACCTGATTTGGAGTGCAGGAGTGAGATCTCAGCTCACTGGAAACTTCACCTCCTGGGTTTAAGCGATTCTCCCACCTCAGCCACCCAAGTAGCTGAAATTACAGGCATGTGCCACCACCCTGGGTAATTTTTTTGTATTTTTAGTAGAGATGGGGTTTCGCCATGTTGGCCAGGCTGGTCTCAGACTCCTGACCTCAGGTCTCAGACTCCTGACCTCAGGTGATCAACCCAACTCAGCCTCCAAAAATGCTGGGATTACCGGCTTGAACCACCGCACCCGGCCCTTCTTGTACTTTTTGTAATAACCATCCTAGTTGGTGTGAAGTGATACCTCATTGTGCTTTTAATTTGTATTTCCCTGGTAATTACTGAAGTTGAGCAGCTTTGCCTATATCTATTGGCCATTTTTATGTCTTTTTGGGAGAAATGTCTATTCAGGTTAATTGCCCATTTTAAAGTCAGATTATTTTATTGTATTGTATTTTTTGCTATTGAATTGTATATGCTCCTAATATATTTTGGATATTAACCCCTTATCAGATTCATGGTTTACAAATATGTTTTTACCAATTTGTAGGCTGCCTTTTTATTTTGTTGATTGTTTTCTTTTCTGTGTAGAACCTTTCTTTTTTGTTGTAGTGTCATTTGTTTATTTTTTTCTCGACTGAGTTTTTGGTGGGATATTCAAAAATAATTCCCAAGCCCAGTGTTTTTGGCCATATTTTCTTCTAGGAATTTTATAGTTTCAGGTCTTATATTTAGGTTTTGAACTCATTTAGAGTGGATTTTTGTGTATGTTATAAGTCTCCAATTTCATTCTTTTACATGTGAATATACAGTTTTCCCAGCACCATTATTGAAGAAATCATCCTTTCTCCATGTGTCTTCTTAGTTCCATGTTAAAAATTAATTTACTGCATGTGCTTGGATGTATTTCTGAGTCTGTATTCTGTTCTCAGCAATCTCTCTTCTGACTGTATATCCAAAGGGTGTGAGATAAGCAGCTCATAGAGATGTCTGTGCTCCCATGTTCATTGCAGCATTATTCACAGTAGCCAAGATATGGAATCAACCAAAATGTTCATTGACAGATAAACGGGTAAAGAAATTGTGGTACACACACACACACACACACACACACACACTCACACACACACACACACACACCCCAATATACATGCATTGCAATATTATTCTGCCTTCAAAAAGCAGGGGATCTTGCCTTTTCCAACAACATGGATGAACCATAAGGACATTATATGAAAGTGAAATAAGTCAGACACAGAAGTAAAAATACTATGTGATTTCTCTTATAGTGGAAACTTTGAAAAAAAAAAGGATAATTCATAGAAACAGAGAGTAGATTGGTGGCTACCAGAGCCAGAGGTATTAAGGAAGTGGGTAATGGAGAGATGTAGCTCAAAGGGTATAAAGTTGCAGTTATGTGGAATGACTAAGTCTAGTAGCCTAATGCATGGCATGGGACTCTAGTTAATAATATTGCATTGTATACTGCAAATTTGCTGAGAGAATAGACACCAGGTACTTTTACCACATGCACACATGCAAAGATAGCTATGTGAGATGATGAATATGT
Organism: Callithrix jacchus; assembly: GCF_049354715.1. Lineage (NCBI taxonomy): Eukaryota > Metazoa > Chordata > Mammalia > Primates > Cebidae > Callithrix > Callithrix jacchus. Next base: position 100,819,716 of record NC_133510.1, on the reverse strand, counting down.
TCAGTAGCTTGACTGTAGTAATCATTTCACTCTATCTATGTATAACCAAACATGTGCATCTTAAACACACGCAATAAAAATTAAAGGAATTTTGCATTTCACATCATCTATTCTATAAGAGTTACTATACATACTGTACTTATTATATTCCAGGGATTCTTCCAAGTGCTTCATATGTATTAACTTGTTTTATTCTCAGACAAAACAATTCTACAGAACATTATCTCCATTTTAAAGAGTTGGAGACTGAGGTGAAGGTGGGTTCAATGAGGTGCTCAAGATTACTCACCTGGTTAATAAAAGAATCAGGATTCGGCAATAGAAGTGCAAAGTCGGCAATCAAAGTGCAAAGTCCAGGTTGTTATCGATCATATTTTACTTTCTTTCTACAATGTTTTGAATTACGTGCTATTATAGGCTGGATTTGTATGCCCCTGAAATTCATACGTAGAAGTCCTAATCTCTAGTACCTCAGAATGTAATCATACTTGGAGAAAGGCCTTGAAATAGATAATTAAGCTTAAATAAGGTCATTGGTGTTGAGTGCTAATCAAATAGAACTAGACACCTTCTAAGAAGAAGAGATTAGGACACAGACACACACAAACAGGGAAGCCCATGTGAAGACACAGGAAGACGATGACCATTTACAAGCCAAACAGAGGAAGGCAGAAAAAAAAACCACTTCTAACACCTTGGTCTTGAACTTGTAGCCTCCAGGACTGTGAGGAAATGCATTTCTGTTGTTTAAGCCACCTGGTCTGTGGTATTTGTTATGGCTGTCCCAGCAAACCAATACACCTGTCATCAGAAATATTAATATCCCAGGATGGTGTGCCATTTTGTGTCTGGACTTTTCAGTATCCCCTGATATCCTCCAGTTTTATGAGCATGGGTGTTACAGAAAGCACTTGGGATTTGGCAGCCAAAGCAAGAATTACCGTTAGCAAAATTAGGCAAGCCCCATAACTTCCCTATAAAGTGGATCTAATAATGTCTACCTCACAGGGTTGTTGAGAGGATTAATGAGATAATGTGAAAGTGCCTGGCACAGTAGCTGACATGTGTTGAATCCTTAGTAAATGTCATTTATTCCTTAAACAGCAAGTCACATGTTCAAGTAATTACTGAAGACACATAACAGAAGTATGCCCTTTGCTCACTCTTCCTCTATGTCCATGCAGTCCCAGAAAGAGATGAAAAACATATTCCCAGTTTTTCTTCAGTACAGGCATTCTCTATATTGGTTCACTACAATTGTTCTTCATCCTGGTCCAGACCTTTACTACTATTTTCATGTAAGTGCAAAATATCAAGAGAACTCCAAAATGGCCCAGCTTACAGTCTTCTATGAATTCTTTAGACTGCAGATGATTTAGAAAAATATGACTTACTATAAGAACAACAAAAATTCCACCAGAGTGGGATCCAGTTTAATTCAACCAGGGCCTACTGAGTACCTAAGGTGCAGACAGTAAGCTATTTCCTATAAACTCTCACCCAACCACTAACACAATAAAGGCAATCTCACCTTGCAGCAAAGCCAGAATAGTTGTAAGAACAGGGAAGATCTTGATTCCCTGGCATTTTATATTGATCAGATCACATTTGAAACCGTTTTCAATTGTGGACACTCTTTTTAAATATATAATTAACAAAGGATATAGTGTTCACTGGATAGTGAGAACTCTAGGTAAAAAGTTACTTAAATAAATGGGGACAATGAATCAGAAAGTAAAACCTAGGGAAGAAACTTTAAGTGCTTAAAATTCTTTCACTTTGAAGGTCTCATTCCTCGTGCTCCTGGTAACAAAACTGCAACTAATAGTGAGGCATAATTCAATTCGTGAAAACTACAAATTTTTGCTGAGGACCGAATTGTATCTCCTCACCCCCACTCAACCAAATTTATATTCTGAAGCTTTAACTCTCAATGTGAGTGTTTTTGGAGCTAGAGCTTTTAAAAGGTAATTGAGGTTAAAGGAGATCATAAGGGTAGGATCATAATCCAATAGAATTAGTGGCCTTATAAGAAGAGGAATACTCTCTCTCTCTCAAGAAAAGTCCATGTGAGGACATAGTGAGATGAGAGTTTAAAGCCAGGAAGAGGACCCTCACTAGGAAGTGAAGCAGCTGGCATCTTCATCTTGGACTTCCCAGCCTTCAGAACTGTGAGAAAATAACTTGTTGTTTTAGCCACCAAGTCTATGTTATTTTGTTATGGTAGCCCAAGCTGCCTAAGGAAATGTCTAAAAGCTAAAACTGAATAATTTCATGAGCACTGAATACCAAGCAGGGGCCTTGATGCATGTGTGTTAGGGCAAACTATAGGAAGCATTTCCAGGGCAGGTCAGAGGTTGGCGTGGCTGACTTCTATGGTCTCTTTCTCCTCTGAGTTTCTATGATTTCCCAGTCTTCAAAGCCAGATAGATACAGAACCCCAGGTTCCTCCACTTGCATCACCATCTTCTCACTTTATGGAGGATGGAGACTTGACAAATTGGTTTCATCTCTTGTGTCAACTCTAATTACTGCCTGGAACACTGTTTTGGGAAGGGTTTTGAAGTGATAAGGGAAAAAAATCCATCATAGAAAAAGCTAATATTTATTGGACACTTGTCATGTACCAGGTCCTATTCTAAACATGGTATTTGTTTTAATTTACTTTATACTTGCAACAACTCTATGAGTTGAATTAATGCGAAAATTTTTTCTCTTTCTTTCTCCTTTCTTTCTTTTTTTTTTTGACATAGTCTCGCACTGCCGCCCAAGCTGGAGTGCAGTGGCATGATCTCAGCTCACTGCAACCTCTGCCTCCTGGGTTCAAGTTGTTCTCCTGCCTCAGTCTCCCAAGTAGCTCAGATTTCAGGCACCCTCCACCATGCCCAGCTAATTTTTTGTATTTTTAATAGAGTTAGGGTTTCACCATGTTGGCCAGGCTGGTCTCAAACTCCTGACCTTGTGATTTGCCTGCCTCGGCCTCCCAAATTGCTGGGATTATAGGAGTGAGCCACCCCACCCACCACGAATAGTATTTTTATAAGAATGTCAAGACACAGACGAGCAACTACTCAAAGGCCACATGGCTAGTAAATGGCAGCATCAGATCACACACCTAGTAGTTTGGCTCAAGAGCATGCCAATGACATCACACTGTAATATCTTTCCAACAACCCATTTGCAATATTTATCATGAGTGGTAGGGGGTGAAGAGGTATGTGCTTGGAAGGCAATCAGGATCTACTTTGGAGAAAACTCAAACTAAGACAAGTAGGCATAAAATATTTTTATTTGAATGTCATAGTTATTCAGACCCAAATCAAAAAATTTTCAGACGACTTAATAATTGAAGATCAGATCTGTGCTCAGTAACCCAGACACAATAAACTACAAGGAAGCTGTGTTTGGAATTCCAGGATTTCTTCCAGAATTCTGTTTGGAGCCATGTTGTACCAGTTCATGCTGTGATTGGTGGTAGGAATAGGTAACACCAGTTATTAAACCATATTTCTCTGACTTTGCAGCCATCCACGATTGCAGGAACTCCAACTTCCCTCTTAATCTAATTCTCCCCTCCAGACACCTATTTATTGAAGTATGCTAGCAATCACATATGCTCAATAGTTGCTCCAGACACCTCATTCCTTCCGTTAGCTCTCCTTTCTTGCTGTAGCTCCCTGTGTCAGTATCTGCTTGAGTTTTTTCATGCAATCTCTTGTTCAAAATGTTGATAGCTACAAAACTATTTCCTTTCCCATCTTGTCACCTAACTGTCTCCTGAAGGTAATGTCATTGTCTTTTTCTTCTGTGGTTGAGATTTGCTGATTTCCTCAGTTAACCATGTCTGTTGAATACTCTAACAATAACCCCTAAATCTGACACATGACAGTAGGTTTTTCCCTATAGACAAGCACAGCCCTTTCTTCAATTAGCTCCAAAGGATAATTCCCAATAGCTCATGTCCCTCAGTGTCTGGCAGATTAACGAGAGACAGGCAAATGGGAGACACTGGCTTGCAAAATAACCTTTCCAAACCAAGCATTCGTTGTGAATACACCTGATTTTTTACACAATTTGAAGAAAATTTCATGTCCCTCCCTGCACAAGTCTCAATGTGTCTCATTTTAGAATTTATTTAAAATAATGCCTTCTACCAAATTGGCCTCAAGAGCCCTGTATCATTTCTCCTTCCAAAATTTTCTTGTGTTCTCTTTATTGTAGAGAAGGCTAAGGAGAGATGATAAAAATCTACAATTCTTGATGCTGCATTTTAAAATCCAAAATGTCAAAACCAAACAAAGTAGGTCAAGGCTTCTCCATATTTAGCAGACACTAGTGCTTTTCCATATCAGCAAATATTAAAGTTGATAGATAATCAAAAGTGTGATATCTTTTTTTAGTGTAAGAATATGGTACAAGGGGCTAACATTCTATTTTTATCTTAGTCAAAGAAATGGAACAAATCCAACTATATAACTTTACTGCTTATGAATGTATAGATGAACATTTTGTACATTTAAATAAAGGTACTTTCGTTTGCATTTATTTGGACAATGAGTAATAGTTAAACACATCCAACGCATTAATTATCAGTGAAGTCTGTTCAAATACAGCCTGTGATTAAGTTCACAAAACCTTCAGGGGTTTGAAGCAATATTTAAAATTCTCATAGTACAAAATGGAAGAATGTGCAAGGAGAAATAATACTTGAATTCAAGACTAGAGGTATCTGGGGAAAACTGCAAGTCTTTGGTTTATTTTGACTTTGAAAGTTATGAATATCCTGCATTATTCTGGGTCTTAATAATACTCAGTTGGACAAACATAATAAAATGTGTAAGTAAAATTAAGTGATGGTGCTACTATTCCTTCTAATAATAGCAATTCTAATATCTAGGATGCGTGCTATGTTTCTTTAATGAAGAAGAAAAATGTAAAGACCTCTAAAGCAGGTCAACATTTAATATAATGAACAATTTTTCTAAATTCACCTTACTAATATCAGTCAATGACTTTATCAACTACTTGCAGGATAAAAGATGCTGCTGTTAGTTAGCGGAGACAGGCACGGGTTGAAGGATTTCAACTTGGGAAAGATTGCAACCTGAAGCCTCAAATCTCTCATCTCCTTCCAAATATGCCACCTGCCTCCTTACAGTATGAGAAGAGAGTTATAGTGATACCTATGTGAAATTGGATTTTTTCCTTGATGAGGATGTCTTCTGAATCCAATCCTGGAGCCATTAAGAACTGGATTCCCTAGAGTTCATGATGTTATGTACAGTCAACAGCCAAATGCCGTCCTTCAAAGTAGGGAACATTGAGTTTGGAGCAATTGCTCTACCATTTACAGGGCACTGGCTGGTAACCTTGCCCTGAAAGCCATTCGTGAACTAGAAATGCCTGACATTGGCTTTGCATTCATGATGCTGCATCCATTTCTGTTTTGGATATAGGACTCACTGAACCCAGGTCTCGGAGTGTTTGCAGTGAACTCATCCTGCATCCCCTCTGCAATCTCTAATTTCGACTCTAGCTGTGTCTCAAGTACCCTGGCTCTGTCATTAGGCCTATCAAACCTTATTTCCATCTAAATTCTTCCCTAGTAAAAGAACTTCCTCCCACCCCTAACCATTGGTTATTTGGCATCAACAGTCTCCTAATCTAAATCATGGGTTCTACATCTGTTATTTGCTCGGGTCACCATCCGCTTGCCAGGAAGAGCAGCCCTACATGGAATGCAGGTTGACCTCTTGTGTCTGAAAGTACTCCTTCTGATGCATTTATTTTTCTCTTCTATTTCTCTTTGGTGAAATGAAAACTAAATGTATAAGATTAATTAAAGGTGGTGGCAGCGGAGGAGGAGGAGGAAGGAAGAAGAAGAAATCATATAGGAGGAGATTGCTTACAAGGTTGCTGACATAATAATTCATAATTCCTGTGAAATGGTTAACATCTCTTGCTAAATGGAAGCTCATGGAAGAGTCCAATTTTTTCTTATCACTCAGATATCACCTCTTCCTCCCCCAATAAGTGACTGTTACATCAGAAAGCCAGATTCAATTGTGTATATATACATCGATGTAGGATATACTTATATACATAGGATATTTATAGGATTATATACATAATGTTTCTATATGTATATCTACATCTAACCATATATACATGTAGATATCTATATTATATAGATATATCTTAACACAGCTATATTATATATATATTTATATTATATTTTAATATATCTATATTATACCTTAATTTATCTATATTATATAGATATCTATTAATCTATCTATATATAGTGCTTCTTTGCAGCATATACATATATATACACACACATAATAGAAATCCAACAAACCATAGATTTTTAAAAGCTGACAAATACCACAAATATTGCAAAAAATAACAGCATTTATAGTACTCAACTACTTGACACATTTCTATAATATTCTTGGCTACATATTCTCTGATTGCTTCTTCAAGTAGCAATGGTTTTGAAATGTTGTTATTTCTAGAGAAAATTTAAAAAATCAGACTTTCAGCATTATTGATTAATATCTGTTTTTATTGTTAATAATTTGGAAGTTTTATCCTTAACACCAATTACTGGTACTATCTCACAAATTTAAGAAAATTGTTATCAAGTTTCTGTTATATACAATCTATTAAGATGTATCTACTCTTTGAAATACTAGTATGTGATAAATTCTCTTTCTTATTAGCGCCATCAAAAAAAATCTTTGTAACCTTTGTGATTGCAAATACCATATTATAATGAATATATTCCTGACAGAAGAGAAATTCTGTTCTGATCAGATATTAATGAGAAGTGAAAGCCCCTTTTCAATTTTACATGTCTACTAATAATATCTATATGTAACTCTATCTACATCTACATATCTATATTATGTAGATATATCTTACTATATCTATCTTATATTTATATAATATATTTATAGTATAGGTTTTCCATGGACCAGCTCCTGGTTCCACACAGTTGCAACCATGTTTCCCCTTCAGGACCCACATTCTTCCTGTGCCACTGGGCACGCTCATATCACGGTGGTATGGAGCTTGTGTCTGCCCCTTGGTGTCATGAAACTAAGTTAGTTTGTGTAATGAATGAGAGGAGTGTGCCTGGAAGCCATTTCATCATCAGAGAGAACAGCGGTAACTTGACTTCACACAGAGGGAACTGAGCTACACAAATACATTCACTAAACACAAATTATTGTATGATTAATTCCATTTTCCCTTAGTCAGATTCCCAAATTATCTGCAGTTACATCAACAATATCTGACTTGAAGGATAGTATGACAGAGTGGAGAGTGGTGTGGAAAGAACCCATGGCTTTCAGTGATTGTTGTTATTTTGTTTTTGCGAATTTTACACATTTACAGAAACCTAGAAAGGAGGGGGTACAAGTGAAGGTTTCCAAAACTTCACTTCGTTAGCTTTATGTTAAATCCAACTCTCTTCCAGCCAGCATCTTCATGAGTGCTTAACAAAGATGGGAAGCTAAACTCACCCATAAAATGTTACTGATGATGACTTAGCATTTAAAGACTATTCTTTGAGAGAAAACATTATCAAAGACTAGAGATAAAGCATACTTAGTAATTAGGGCCCTAAAGCAAGGTACCATATAGACATTTCTCATGTCAACTGGTGGGAATGTCGAAGAACACTCTACAAGAAAAAACCAAATGGATATGGTAGTATTCCCATGGATCTAGTTTCTTATTGAGGAGAAACTGTATTTTACTGTCAGACACAAAATATCTCATTTATAATTTATTGAATATTGTGACACAATTCAAAAAATACATCTTTGGTCTTTGTCCCTTGTTCTGACACAAAGCTTCTAAAACCCCTGCAATTTCCTGAGTGATGGGGTTGACAAAAATATTTCACAAAGAGCTCCTAAATCCTGTGCACTTTTTTCAGTGATATTAGAATCTCTTGTTCTAATGAGATGACTCTTAGTGTACTCATAAATAGCTTCAGGATAAGGGCTGATCATCAGAAAGACCAAGCCATGATTAGAAACTTGAAACCGTCAGCCCCATTCCCTATCATATGGGGAGGAAAGAGGAACTGAAGATTGAGTTAATAATCAATCATGCCGATATAATAAGGCCTCCAGAAAAATCCCTAAGCTTTGGAATTTGGAGAGCTTCTAGGTTGGCAAATGCACCCACAAGTCAGAAGGGTAGCATACCCCAGTCCATGGGAACACAAGTTTCTGTTCTTAGGACTCTTCTGGACATGACCCCATATACTTCTTCATCTGGCTGTTGATTTATAGCCTTTATAATATCCTTTGTAATAAAAGTGTTAAGTAATGTGTTTCCCTGAATTCTGTGAGCTGTTGTAACAAATTATTGAACCTGGGAGGAGGATTATAAGAACCCCTCATTTGTAGCTAAGTTGGACAGATATGTGGGTACCCTGGGCAACCAGTACTTGTGACTGGCAGTAGGGCAGTCTTGCAGGACTGAGCCCTTAACCTATGAGGTCTTTCTTAACTCTGAGTAGTCAGTGTCAGAATTGAATTAAGTTTTAGGACACTCAGTTTGTGTCTGGAAAGTTGGAGAACTGGTTGGTACAAGGAGAAAAATTCCCATGCCTTTATTATCAAAAGTGTGAGCAGAGAAACAGTTTTCTTTTAGATATAAGAATGTGCCAAAAAGTCATGGTGGTTTGTGTCTGTAATCCCAGCACATTGGGAGGTTGAGGCAGGAGGATTGCTTGAGTCCAGGAGTTGGAGACCAACCTGGGCAACATAGAAAAATCCCATTTCTAAAAAAAGGGAAAAAAAAAACACAGGCATGTTGACATGCACCTACAGTTCTAGCTATTCAGAAAACTGAGACAGGAGGATCGCTTGAGCCCAAGAGTTTGAGGCTTCAGTGAGCTATGATCACACCACTGCAATTCAGACTGGATGACAGAGTGAGAGACCCTGTCTCTTGAAAAAAAAAAAAAAAAAAAAAGGAAAAAAGGAATATACTTTAGAACATACATAGTTTTTATCCTTTAGTATAGATTTCAGTCATTCTCAAATTCTTTGTTGTCCATAAATCCTCGGGGCAAGTGACTGAGCTTTATGGACACTACATCACTAGCGTAGTCTTGATTTTGACTAAACCAGGATAAATAGCCCCTATATAGTATTCTGTCTTAATAAGACTTACTTGCTGGGTATGCTGCAAGTTACAGAAAGAGAACATATTTCAAAGACTGAAACGATCACCTGCAGTATGAGTACACTATTTACAATGACTAAACCTGGATATTCTAAACTGAAAACATAAAAGTATGGTGGCTCTTCAGGTGGTACATAAAAACTGGAGCAAATGAAGAAAATGATGACAGTAGATCCCACAAATGGATGAATATGCTCTGTGATAAAATTTAAACAAGATTTAAAATGTTAATTATAAAATCTATGACGGTTGATTATGAAATGAATCACTTCTCTGTTACAAAGGAGATACAGAAAAATACCGAATCACTGTAAGAAAGAGATTCCCTTGTTGAATAAAACTAAGTGTGAGATGTATGGGAGTCATGAAATCAATGTAGAGAAATAGAAGCATAAGTTACTAGCACAAGATCCTAGAGGATATGCCCTTGCTTCTCAAATGCTTACCTCGAGTTATTGATGGAATCATGTTTGCTTTATATACATATCTATTTCTTATGTGTATAATTAAGAATTTGTTAAAGAAATCTAGGACTGACAAATACCAAAAGGAGGTTACCTAAATTCTTTTTCTTTGTGATAAAAATATCTCCAGGCTGCGGCTGGTGCTGGAGCCCGCGGAGGGCCTCGTGGGAGGAGGGCCGCAGGGACTGAGCGAGTGACAGACGCACCACCCGGCAATCCTGCAACCTTTTAGGACCTCCATGGACCCTCTACATGAGTGTAAAATAAGGCAAGCAGATTCAAATGCAGCAGCTATTCCACACACAGTGGAAGATATTCAAGGAGACAACAGATGGATATCTCAGCACAACAGATTTGTCCTGGATGGTAAAGACAAAAAGCCTAATGTTCTGTTTGTGGAAGACCCCATGGTGCAGTTAATGCAGCAACATGAGATATGGCGAGAGCTTTTTTCCCTACTTCACAGAGGAAGTAAGGAAGATACAAGACATGTTTTGTAGAAACTACGGAATAGAGAACTGGAGAATATTAAACTTAAGGTAATTGCTGTCTAGGTAGGAACAGACAACCATGAAAATGCAGTAAAAGAGTTAGAAGGTGAGATCAAGGCCATCATTCACTTTATCAGTTTATCAACACAAGACAGCCACAAGTCAAATTCTTCTATTGGACTTGTTACCTCAAGGTGAGAAGCCCAACCCTTTGAGGCAAAAGGTGAACCAGCTTCTCAAGGTTTCCCCATTAAAGCTTTCCCATGTATAGGTCTTGCATACAGACAGGGGCTTCATGCACCAGGACAGTGCCATCTCCTGCCACGATATATTTGATTTTTTGCAGCTTACAGGATAGGGCTATCCAAAGATCTACAAAGCCCTCGGTGAACTGATCATGCAGCTGATGGAGGAAACACCCACAGAGAAACAAACCATTATTGCCTGACTGGCTCCCATCAGTGTTAATCTCTTCCCAGCTTCCTCCATCAGTTATGTCACTGGCACTGCAGAATCCATCTCTTTCTCAAGATACTTTGCATTGCAGAATGCAATGTTCAGATCTAGTGTTTAAAGGGGTAGAGGGATTTACACTGATCCTGCATGTAGAAAGTTTACTAGACCCAGGAGTAAAATTAGCCTAGGAAGATCGTTGTTTAAATTTATCTGAAACCAGAAGGGCACTTTTTAGTTGTATGTGTGATACATTTGTTGAATTATCACTGTTTTTCCTAGGACAATATCAAGTTCAAGTACTGAACAACATGAAGATTTCTTTTCTTGGCTTTGCTTTCTATGGCTTATGTCATATATAATAATTATCAGAATCATATCTACTTTGCTTAAAAACAAATTTTTTAATTTCCATTTTTAAAGTTCATAATTTAGCCCTTTTTGTTATTTGCTTTATTCATATGTATCCTCAATATTTTCTTAACATGTAGCAACAGATTGAACATGCCTGCCATTCAAATATGAGATATGCTATAGTTACAAGGGAATTTGTTCTACATTCTTAATCCTTCCGATGTTTAGCAGTGAAAAACAAATTTTGCCCCATACAAGGAATCCTTTGGAAGATCTCTTTTCTTTTCTTTTTTTTTTTTTTTCCTGAAATGGAGTTATGCTTTTGTTGCCCAGGCTGGAGTGCAATGGCTCAATCTAAGCTCACTGCAACCTCCACCTGCCAGGTTCTCCTACCTCACCCTCTGGAATAGTTAGGATTACAGGCACCCACCACCACACCTGGTGAATTTTTTTGCATTTTTATTAGAGAGAGGTTTCACCATGTTGGTCAGACTGGTCTTGAACTCCTGACCTCAGGTGATCCGCCCACCTCAGCCTCCCAAAGTGCTGGGATTACGGGTGTCAGCCACTGTGCCCTGCTAGAAGGTATCATTTTTATGTTGCTAAATATCATGTCTATAATAAACCTACACCTGCAGCCTTTCCTCTTCTCTGAAGCATAAGCCCCCACCATTTACTCTCATGATATTACCAATTTAGAACTCATTCTTGTGTGGTGTTCTGTACTATAGAGTCTGTTTAATGCTGCCCATATTCAGAGTTCTGGTTTGTTTTCTTTGTTTTTCCCTTAAAATCTGTTATAGTTTCCTTTTTTGGAAAACAACAACAACAACTCAGCTTCCTATTCCATAATACCTGCCACTATTTCAAGTTTTATTATATCCCAAGGTGTATATTTTATCTTTTATTGACTTTGTTTTTTAACTAAAGCAGTAAAAAAAAAAGTTTGGTCTTTTCTCATGGGGAAACAAATGAAGCTGCTCGTCAGAATAGACATTCTACTTTTATCCCACCAGTTTAGTAAAAAAGAACTAGATTTGTTTAACTTTTAAGGTTTCTCATTAACGTATCTTCACCTGAGAATTGCCTTCAAGAGAGCTCTTTATAATCTTAATGTTTGCTTGAGCTGCAAGAACTGCCATGTAAAAATAAATAATGGGACAATAGATGGTATACTGTTCAATATACCTATGGAATATGTATAAACTGGATGTACAGACAGATATTTTGAAATGGACCAGATGGGTGTTAAAGTAACCCATCAAAATATGCTCTGCAGTGATTATGCTTAATGTTCAAATTCAATAACCAAGGTACATGTTTTATGTTCTGCTCGCAAGGCAAATGGCTGTGCTTTTGTGTGCTGGAGGAGAGGTTTCTGATTTGTACTAAGACCCACTTCTGATGGAGAGGGATAAAAGTTGGGCTGATTTTTCTCTAGTCAAGACTCCTTCCAGATTTTTTTTGTCTTTAAAAAAATACACACTTTAAAAACTGTATCATGTCTTTATTAATAATAGAAAATACACATGGTGCTCACTAAATTGGTTTACTACATTACATTTTTTTCTTGGTAGTCCAGATTCTTGAGTTTTTCAAGACAGATTTTTATTTCTTATTTTTATTTTTAGCTGAGGTATAGTTGTATAGGAAGGAGAATTAAGCAAGAATTTTGTGTGTGTGCAAAGACTATTTCCTATCCAGGTCTTTATCTGTTTGTCAGATGGTGAGAGTATGGTCCAAATAAACACATTAGGTTACTACTAAGCATGCGATTTTAGCTTCTCTCTTGACAGAGGATCAAATATCCCTTTGTGGCCGGGCGCGGTGGCTCAAGCCTGTAATCCTAGTACTTTGGGAGGCCGAGGCGGGCGGATCATGAGGTCGAGAGATCGAGAACATCCTGGTCAACATGGTGAAACCCCGTCTCTACTAAAAATACAAAAAATTAGCTGGGCATGTTGGCGCGTGCCTATAATCCCAGCTACTTGGGAGGCTGAGGCAGGAGAATTGCCTGAACCCAGGAGGCGGAGGTTGCGGTGAGCCGGGGTCGTGCCATTGCACTCCAGCCTGGGTAGCAAGAGCGAACCTCCGTCTCAAAAAAAAAACAACAACAAAAAAAACAAATATTCCTTTGTGAGCCGAGCTTCCGCTTTTTTGCTTATGTATGTAAACTTCAGATGTTACTACATTCTATATCTACCATAGCCATTCAAGCAACAGTATTCTAATCATGAGCCTTTTAAATAAAAATCTGCCTTGCTTTGATGTTTTGTCACACAATTCTTAATCCATCTTTTATGACTCTTCTCTTTATTTGATCCCTCTTTAGTTGTACAGCTCAGTTTAGCTCATCTTCTATAAAAATGTGTTGTATCAGTCAAGAATATATTTAGCTGCAAGTAGCAGAAACCCCTAACACATAATATCTTTAAAAGGAAAGGGATTTACCTGTCTCCTACAACAAAAGCACAGGGGTAGTTAGTTAGGGCAGGTTAGTGGGGCTCAGTGATGTTATTAAGACTCCATCTATTTCCCCAGTATTTCCTCCTCTGTTATCCATAGCACAAGGCCTTCTTCAGCATGTGTGTAATCTCACAGACACAAAATGGATGCTGCACCTCATCTTGTTCATGTTACATGCAGAATGATGCAGAAAAAGACTGCAATCCTCTCATCAAGTGATGGAATCTATTTCCTTACCCATTGAGTCTGGTTTGGCCTTGTGACATGCCATGACCAATAGAATGTGAAGGAACCAGCCACAAGAAGCCTTTCATGCTTTTAAAATCTGCTTTGGTGCCACCAAAACAGCCTGCTAGAGGAAGAGAGGCCATGTGGAGCAGAGACTGGCTATTCCAAGTGAGGCTACACTAGATTGGTGGGCCCTCAACTGACCCACATCTCACCACAGCACATGTGTGAGCCAGCCAAGATTCTAAGAGCTCCCCAGCTAAGCTCCACCTAACTTGATGACTTGAGGAATCATGAGCTAAATAAATGGTTGTTTTAAGCTGCTAAATCTTGAAGTATGTTTCTATGCAGCAAAAGCTTGCTAATACACATGGGCTCTTCAGAATTGCACCATCCCACCCCATCTGCATCTGCAGTATCCTTGACTTAAGGGACTGCCTTTCTATTCCGGCTGAATGCTCACCTCTCATTCTTCATTAGTAGAAATTGAGGGGAGCTATTGGCTTCTTTCTGTGGAACTCATTTCACCAGTTTTGGACAGTCCCACAATGAGCCCAGGTGGCTTTCTCCTAGGCATGTCCTACACATGACCTCACATTTTTAGCTCAGATTAATCTGGAGGAGCAAGCTGCCTAGCATAGGCACCCTTTCTTGTCTTCAGATGTTGTTGTGGGTGAAAGATCCCAATATAGTATCCCACAAACTTAGAGGATAGTTATCATTCTCTGAATCATCTTAAATTCCCTCTCTATTGGCTTGAGGTGGAGATGGAAGTACCCCTCCTACACTTCAGTAAATGAGTGGGACTCATGACACACCAGCTGCCTCCAAAACTCCTCTGCAGTCTCCAGTAATCCAACCATTGCTACCCTCCTTTTTTAAGAGACAAGGTCTCACTCTGTCACCCATGCTGGACTGTGGTGATGAGATCCTAGTTAATTGCAACCTTGAACTCCTGGATTCAAGTCGTTTTCCTGCATCAGCTTCTTGAGTAGCTAGGACTACAAGTAGGCACCAGCATGCCTGAATATTTTTTTGGTGTGTGTAGAAATAGGGTCTTACCTCTTGCACATGCTAAGAATCTTTTAACAGATTTTTAAATTAACATCCATTTCAAATTCTACATCATGGTTTCTCCTCACATCAGATGTGACAGCAACTTCCATTTTATCATCCTTTACACTGAGATAAAGTAGTCCCCACATGCAGATTTTAAGTTTATTAGCAAATACTAGAGTCATTTTGGGATAGAGGCAGAGAGGGTAGGAAGTTAGATAACTGCTTTTCAGAACTCAGAACTGAACAGAAAGCATGCCATATCTTAATTCAAATTTTAATCACAAAACTTTAAATTCACTTGAACATTATCCTTACCACTTGGGATTCAAAGCTACCTGAAGGACTATAAACAAAAGATAATGAATGCCAGCAAAGAGGTGTCATAAACGTTGAGACGATTCCTGCTGGGGTGCGGCAGAAAGCAGCTGCCCTACAATGTCTGTTCTGATTTAACATCTTCATTCATAAGGCAGAATAGGGAACAGACAGCACACTGATGAAATTCACAGATGGTACTCATTTGGGAGATATTATGAATACCAGGGATATCAGAGAAATGATACAAAAGGACCTAGAGAAGGAATAACAATGAGACTTGACTTTGAAAATGCAAAGCGATATGTCAGAGTGTAAAAAAGGAAATCTTCAACACTTAAATAGCAGGGAGAAACTGGAAGTCAGTGTTGAAAGTGATATCAAGTTAGATAATGGAGTGAAATTTAACATTGGAAACTTTAAAATCTAGCAGTAAAATTACTTGTATATTTTTAAGTCGTCTTTAATCACTGAAGACTTAATTAGGTATCCTTCCTATGGGCTCCTATAGCCCTAACTTGTCACATTGTTTTTACACATTACATTTGATTTGTTTATCCTTCCCTCCAGACTTTGAGCTTCTTGAACAGAGACTGGGTTACGTTCATCACTGTAAACTTGGAGTCTGCCCCAGTGATGAGCACATGAGAGGCACTGGATGAATACTTCTTGAAGGTAAATATGAACTACTTCCAATAGCATCTCTTTGTATTGAATGCAATGATGCAAAGTTATCTGGTAACATTTGGATTTCAGAACACTATAAGTAAAGAGAAAGGGTTATGAAGAGTTAGTAATAATACCAACTTTCATTTGTATAGATTTTTCATAATCATTGTTTGAAGAGAAAATAGAAAGACTTTAACTGTTATATTTAAAAGAGACAGAGAGGGCCAGGCACAGTGGCTCACACATGTAATCCCAGTGCTTTGGGTGGCTCAGGTGGAAAATTTTCTTAAGGCCAGGAGTTGGAGACCAGCCTGGGCAACATGGTGAGACCCTGGCTCTACAAAAAATAAAAAATTAGCTATTTGTGGTTACGCGTTCCTGTTGTTCCAGCTACTTGGGAGACTGAGGTGAGAGGATCACTTGAGCCTGAGAGGTGGGGGCCTCAGTGAGTCATGATTGCACCACTGCACTCCAGCCCAGGTGACAGAGCAAGACCCTGTTTCAAAACATAAAAACATAAAATATAAATACATAAATAAATACAAAAGGAGGGGCATACCTTACTATAGAGAACACATTTGAGAATTATAGATACTCTCTGATTTGTAGAAGATATTATCCTACTCCAGACTGTGCTAACATGCAAGGCAAATGCAGCAAAACGCAGAAGCTCATAGTAGTGGTTTACTGAGTATGGCTTAGGAAGCTGTGGTGGTTTCCAAAACTCTTTTAAGGGATCCACAAAGTCAAAAGTATTTTTATAATTATACTGAGGTGTAGTTTGCTTCTTTTGCGCTTGTTCTTTCTTGAGTGTACAGTGGAGTTTTCCAGAGGCTAAATAACGTATGATGGTATCACCCAGTGACTAGTGAAATGTTTGCTTTTATAGTCCATGCTTTACATTGTTCACAGCTTGAATTTCTAATACAGTAAATATTCATAGACGTAACACACACACAAGAAAACTTTTGGAGACCCTTAGTCATTTTTAATAATGTACAGCAGTCCTGCAACCAAAAAAGTTGAGAACTGCGGGCTTAGAATTCAGACTTCGGGGGTAAACAGATATAGATCGAAATCCCCATTTTACTGATTTCTCAGTTATTTACCTTTTATATGTCCTCGTATCCTGGGCATAAGATTTACCTCATGGAATTGTTGTGAGAATTAAATAAGAAAATATGAGCAAAGAACAGAGCTTAGTGCCAAGTCCATAGTCAGGGCTTAATAATGAGTTTATCATCATTGTAAAGGAATGAAAACATGGTGACTTCCAGGAGCACTTTTATGACTCTTTGGAAACCAGGTTTCCTTTGCAGTATCCCATTCATCCTCCAAGGAGAGCAGAGGAAAGGAGGTGAGAGGGCAGAGTCTTTACTCCTCTTCCTGCCTAGAAATCAATGAGAAATTGATGATTCTGCTGCTTCTGACTTCTGAGGGCATGGTGGGTTCATTAATTTCAAACCTGCTGTTGGTAGCGCCTGTGTGTAAATCAGAATATGAAGCAGATGATGTCTCCCCCCTGGTGGTTAGAGCAGGTAAGGGCATCAATTTCAAGCAGGAGGAGCAAAGGGGCTCTGTGCCTCTTAGCAATGGCCTTCATAGAGACACATCTCTGGCACAAACAACAGTCCCAGGTGGAGAATGCCAAAGATCATACTCTCTTTTCTTAGAGGAAGCTGGTTCCTAAGGACTGCTGCATCAAAATAGTAATACTAATACAAATATTATAAATTATAAGGATAATCAGATTTACATTTCTCTGACATTTCCCAATGAATACTTCCATTTGCATAGATCTCAAACATCAAATCTGGAAGGCTCATGGTGAGTATTGGAACTAAGCCTCTAATATAGAGATGACATGAAGAAAAGGAGACTCAGAAAATTTAATTGACTTTCCCAAGATTATACAAATAATGAAAGAACCATGGTCTTATTAAAACTCATAATAACTTTATGTGCAGATTGAATATTGTCTATTACACCCAATTTGCAGATGAGAGAACTGAGACAAGTTAAATTATTTCCCCAGAGTTACCTATTGAATAAGTTGCATGGCCAGAATTCAAGTCCATGTCATCTGAGGGGACTTCACTACTTTATCTTCAGCATTACTGTCATATTTTCAGGGATCTCTACTTCCTAGAAAAGCAACTGTGAGGAATAATGCTTCAGGAAACACTGCTGGTAGCACAAATGTTACTATCCTTGCCCTTCTTTCTCCCATCAAACACGTTAGTCCTGCTATACCCTTACATAGCTCTGTGCTGTCTGATGAGTTCCCAGTGTGTCCCTAAACTTATAGAAGCCTGTATACTGGGCAGAACGGGCACATTCACGAGAGATGCCGATACGACTGAAGAACTAGACTTCCTCAGGCAGAGCTGATGACTCTAACCCAGGAAGCACCAAAGGGCTCTCTTGCTCAGAACTAGTTCCTCTACCATTTTGCTGCTGTAGTGGACATCCACCCCCAACTCCTGTTCACTTACATTATACTTTTGAAGGACTTATAATAGAAATATAATTTTGGCAAGGTGATGCTTTTCATATAAATATAGATTCGTTCCATATTAAGATTAGAAGAAATGGGGTTCCATGGTAAAAGCCACAGCAGTGAGCAACTGGAGGGCACTGAGTATCAAAGAAAGTCCTACTGTAGTTCCATCAAATATGATCTTTTTAGAGGGATTCTCCTTTGATCTCTAAAGCTATCAAAGCTAGCTTGTTCTTACTCATTTCCACAGATCCCTTTACCTAGCTCTATCCCAGACATTCTAGTCAATAATCCTTTAGTTTTGTTTATTCTAGTTAATTAGCCAACTAGGTAGCCCATTTGTGCTGCCCAGAAGTCAATGCATATCCATATCCCAGGTACTTCTCCATATCAAGTCTGTGGCCAGTTGTTGTATACTACCTGCATATTTGCCCACTGGGAGGGCCCCCGGCTCACCAATCTATTTCTAGCAAACACCAACATGTCTTGCCGACACACCAGCAAACTGTGTCTTAACACCACAGCAGCAGAGTGATGGAGGCCTTGTTGTAGTCCAATACTTGCCATGAGAGCTAATAATGTTGGTAGATGAGTTAATAGCGGCTATAGCCAAAAAGACAACAATAGCAGGTGGGAGACGGGAGATGTTAAGTGAATCTGAATGGAATCATACTACTTACACAAATAGTGTAGATAGTCTCAAACAATTATTTGACAATACAGCAAGTTCTATTAATATCTCGAAGATATTGTAGAATGCATTATGGACACACTGTTTACAAAGGTATTTCTGTTTTATGAAAACTGTACAAGTTTGAACTAGGTAGATAAATTAGCAAATATCTTTCTGATACTGGAAAACATCTTTTTCATTCTATGTGTAGCTTCTGATTTTGATACTTAAGAGTATAGGAGAAACATTCATGGACACGGGGCTTTGGTTCAGTGCCTTTCTCTGCTGCTTATAAACTCTGCAACCTTGAGTTACTTAAAGTTACTTACTTAAAGAGTTCCTCGTCTCTGCAATGTAGATAATAATGGCTATATTCCAGGATTTTTGCCATGGACTTAATAAGTAGAAACTCTTATAATCATGATTACCAGTTAGGCATTAACTACTCCATTAGCCAAGATCAAACAAGGTTATGCTGCAATAACAAATCAGTCTGAAAATCCGATGGCTTAACACAACAAAGATTTGTTTTTCACTCAGACTACACATTCATTGTGGGTTAGTGAAGGCTACGCTCAGAACCCAGGCTAATAGTCTCCTCGATACTATAACTGAACCATCTGAGATATGTGAACCTTTCAGTCACCCAGCAGAAGAAGAGAGCTCTGGAGAGTCTTGCACCAGCAATTAAAACCTTTGGCCCAGAAATGACACATGTCATTTCAGCTCACAGCCTGGTGGCTAAATATATACTTACGGGCTCACTTGATTGCATGGTGGTTGGATGTAGTGGAAACCCCATGTGTATTTGTTGAATGAATACATAAAGGAATAAAGCAACAAATGCAACTTAAATTTGTATATAGTGTTGTTTCTATGTGCCCACAAAGTGCGATTTACACACATTTTTTTTTTATATAATAATGGTTATAACTAGGTAGATATACATTTGGCTGTGCATACTGATACAAATATACTTTTATAATATATGATTTTAGTAAAATTGTAAATCATTATTTTATTTTCCTTTGCAGCATCAATTTAGAGAGAATAACTCATAAGCCCTGAAGTCCTGCATTTGGTTTGGCTCATTTAAAAACTACTCAGAGGAATTTGACAGTGACATTAGGTGTCTCCATCATGGATTTATGGATCAGTTAATGTAAGCTCACTTTTAAGTCCAAATCTAAAAAGTCCAGGTGCATCTTAACTCTGAACCCTTTGAAGTTTACTCATCCTCATTTAATGTGATAATGTAATCTATATGTTCAGAATCCATTTGAGGGGCAGTACAGGGAAAATGGCACGCAGAAGGAAAGATGAACGGCTCTCAGGGGTGAAATCTATCTCACACGTGCATTTATCTTGGGCAGACACTGTTGTTTAAACTAAAGATAATCACAGGCAGTTCTGTGACATTAACCTGCTTAGTTACTCCTGAATAAAACCAGGAATGAAAATGAGGGCAAAGGTGAGCAGTAACTATGAGGATTATTTTATTTCTATGCTAACACTGTTTCATCCTGCCTTTAGGAAAATGGTACCTGTGTGTTAGAAGCTTACATTGATTTCTCTAGTCATAATTAATATACTTGGGCTATTGTTACATATAAAAGATTAGAAGGCTGAATACTCTATTTACTCTAACAATGCAGCCAGATTACCACTTTAATGCTTAGAAAAGGCTCTGCCATTACCATAAACTCCATGGCATTATTCAGTAGGCACTGCTTACTCATTATCTTTTCCTCGTCCTTCACCATATTTTAAATAGGTAAAAAGGTACACATATTAATAGGCTTCGTATATCCCCCTTCCACCAGAAAGGATGTGAAGTATAACATCTATCTGAAAAAAGACAAAGAGAAGAAAACTCATTCAGAAAAATAAAGGGGAGAGGAGTAAGCATGGAGGGTGGATTGGGGGGGTGGGAAACAGAAGCTGAAAAATAGAATTTACATAATGAGCAGAGGAAAAAGGTTAAAGCCTTTTTAAAATTCGTATGCTGCCTCTACTTAAGAATGCCTCAAGGATTAGAATAGACATTAGTCATATTCATACCAAATATGAGAAACGCAGCCTTAGGATAGCCTTTTAAAAAAATTCTTCAAGAAACAAGCAATTATTTTTTATCTATGAGGGAAATCATTGGAATAGGGAGGGGGAGCGCACAGTTGAAGAAAACAAAAAACGAAAGAAAAAACCTGAAAGGCCCTGAGGAAGTAATGCTTTCCGCTTCGAACATCAAGAATAGCTGTTTGTTATCATGAAGCATTCCTGTCAGGTAGTCTTAAAATCCTTTGAATTCTTTCTTACCTAGTCTCTCACTTCAAATAAGAAGCAGCTGCCTATCGGAAAATGAGTTATCAAAAACTAAACAAAATGGAAGTTGTTTGCACAACAGTCATTCTGTTTGGGCTAACTGCACCAAACAAAATGAAGCTAAGGAATCTCAAATGCTGCCGTTATATTTGGTGAAGCGAAGAGCTCAAGTATTTCCTACACTCTCACGGGTGGTACATGTGTTACCACTGTGATTTCAATATTGGCGCTGGGACACGTTCCTTAGCTTCTCTGATGGACGCAAATGTCCCTTTTTGTTCTCATGGTAGTGTGTACCTCTCCTTTGTAATTCTAACTACCCTTGAAGTTCTACATTTACTCATATGATTATTTGAATACATTTTGTCTTCTCTACTCATTTGGTTTCCTGAAGACAGAAGATATGCCCTTTCCTGGTTCACCATTTTTTCTCTATCTCTTGGCAGAGGTCCTGGTACGTGCAGACATGCAGATGTTATGTGTTAGGTGAACAGATGAATGAAGTAGGTAAAACTGTTCATTAGTTCAAGTCTCAGAAAATAACTGCCTCTATTTTCTTCTTCAACTCTCTCCCGTTCACCACACACTTATTCTCTGAGCACTTTATCTAAGAATTCTGTCTTCAGTAACTTTCTTATATATGTAAATTTCATATTTTAGAACAGTGTCAGAGTTACAGAAAAATAGCAAATATAATAGAGGTCCCATATACCCTGATTTCAATTTTCCCTATTATTAACATTTTACATCAGCATTTGTCACAGTTAATAAATCAATATTTTTACCTTCTTATTATTAACTGAAGTCCATATTTTATTCAGGTTTCCTCAGTCTTTACCTAAAGTCATTCTGCTGACCCCATCCAAGATACCATATTACATTTAATCATCATACTTCCTTAAGTTCTTCTTGGCTGTGACAATTTCTCAGGCTCCCCTTGGTTTTGATGACCATGACACCTTTGAGGAGTACTGGTGAAATATTCCACAGAAGGTCTCTTTTGGGATTTGTCCAAAGTTTTTCTCGTTATTAGATTGGGGTTACACATTTAGAGGAAGAGAACCACAGAGGAGAAATGCTCTTTTTCACTATAGCATATCATGGGTACATACTATTGACATGGCATCACCATTGTCAGCCTTGATCACCTGGATGACGTGTTGTGCAGCCGCACTAAAAAATAAGGTGTTAGGCTCCGTATCTTTGAGAGTGGAGATTTATAGAAATTATTTGAAATTCTTCTGCAGGGGAGGTTTGTCCATTCTCCCTCATTTAATTAATCAATCCTTACTTATATCAGTAGGGCTCGTGGATATTTATCTTATACTTAAGGTTATCATCCAATACTTTGTTTACTTGTTGTCAGACTGTTTC
This sequence comes from Callithrix jacchus, assembly GCF_049354715.1. NCBI lineage: Eukaryota > Metazoa > Chordata > Mammalia > Primates > Cebidae > Callithrix > Callithrix jacchus. The sequence continues at coordinate 100,797,135 of NC_133510.1, read as the reverse complement.
AACTCTAGCTATGAAGAGCTCTTTCAGTTGTATTCCTTTGGCATTCTTTCATTGTGAGTTATTTTTGTTTGTCCTTTGAGCACTTACTTATTTTATGGCACTATAACATGCTTCAGGCTATTCTTGTATATTTTATGCCCCAGACCTACAATCTACCATTTTAAGCCACTTCTTCTAGGAGCCTGATATGGTTTAAGTAATGGTGTCCTCTTCAACATTTATGTTGAAACTTAATCCCCAGTGCAGCAGTATTAAAGGGTGTGGCATTTGGGAGGTGACACCCTTCAAAAGTGCTGGAAGTCAATGGAAGCCCTCTCTACCCCTTTCACCTTCTGCCATGTGAGAACACATCAAAAAGGGGCCATCTTGAAGGCAGAGAGCAGCATTCCTTGGATGCCAAGGCTTATGCTTTGATTTTGAACTTCCCAGCTTCTAGAAGTATAAGGAAAAAAAAATCTGTTGTGTATAAATTACCCATTCTAAGGTATCTTGTTATAGCAGCATAAACAACTAAGAATCCTTGCTTGTTTTACTGGAGAATGAAAACCAAGATCTCTGCTCATGTTACTGGAGTGTTTGCTCCTCTATACCCTCTGAGGTTAAAGGCCAAGCTTAAAGTAAATCTTACATGTGTAGATTTACAGATACACAGATATCTATAGATATTTCTTCTTCTTTCTTTCTTTTTTTTTTTTTTTTTTTTTGAGACAGGGTCTCACTTTGTCACCCAGGCTGTAGTGCAGTGGTACAATCAAGGTTCACTGCAGCCTCAAACTCTCAGGTTCAAGTGATTCTTCTACTTCTGCCCCCCAGGTAGCTGGGACCACAGGCATGCTACTATGCCCAGCTAATTTTTGTAATTTTCATAGAGACAGGTTTTTGCCATGTTGCCTAGGCTGGTCTTGAACTTCTGAACTCAAGTAATCCACCTGCCTTGGCCTCCCAAAGTGCTGGGATTACAGGTGCAAGCCACCATATCTAGCCTAGATATATCTACATGTAGTCATCTGCATGTATATTCAGTTGAGTTCATACTGATGTCTCCAATTCCAATTCATTACTACATGTATCAATCCAGCTTCATCCTCTTGCCTTTTTGTAAACTCTCACTCCAGCAATGAGACACCTGGCTCTCACCCTCTGTCATTCATCCATTTACTTAATTATTCAATTCCTGCATACATGATTATCAGCATCAGCATTTTTAACCCATATTACTGTGGGACATAACTCTATCAGCTAAAATGTATACTTACGTACCATGTATTTTGCCTTCAGTTTTACAGATTTTCTTTATTTCCAAAGTGACTTAGATCAGCACCTTTTCTGCCACATACTTCAGTAGGGTTGTTTCCTACATTTGTTTTGTCACATTCTGTGTTCCATCCTGGGTTTCCCAGACTTCTTACATAATGTTTTGCTCAATTTACATATGTTACAGTTCACTCTTTGTGCTGTAAAATTTAGTGGGTTTTAATAATCACATAGCATTATTTTTCACAATTACAGTATCATACAGAATAACCTCACTGCCCTAAAACTCTCTTGTGCTCCACCTGTTCAACTTGCCCTTTCCTTTCCTCCAGATCCATGCCAACCTCTGATTCCTTTTCACTATTGCTAGATTTTACCTTTTTCAGAATGTCATATAATTGGAATCATACAATATGGGGTCTTTTTAGACTGTCATCTTTCACTTAGCAATATACATTTAAGATTCATTCATGTCTTTTCATTTCTTGATAGCACATTTCTCTCAAATTTTGGATAATATCTCATTGTATGCATATACCACAGTTTATCCAATAACTTTTTCATTGAAGAACACTTGGTTTCTTCCAGTTTTTGGTAATTATAAATAAAATTACTATAAACATTTATGTGCAGGTTTGCAGGGTTTTGTATGGAGGTAATTTTCAAATCAGTTGGATAAATAACCAGGAATGTAATTACTGGATGGTATCTCCAGTAACTTTTAATAACTACCAACAAAATCTCATTGAGGGGTTAACTGATAGTATATTGAAATATGAAGCCTTATCTAAAGCTACTTTGCTGTGATTTACTCAGTAACGTATTATATTGGTTAGAATTCTTTAGACACAAATAAAACAAATCCAAATTGTAATCACTTATGCAAAATGAAGAATTTATTGTCTCAAATAATGGAAAAGTTAGAAGAAACTGGTTTTAGGCAGAGGTGGATTCAGAAATCGACAGCTCTTGGCTGTGCTTCTCTCTCTTGATTAACTGTTGACTCTATCTCAGTCAAATTCTTTCCCTCCTCCAATTGGTGGCACTATGACTGCCAGCATTTCCATTTTAATAGCTTCCCAGGGGAAGCTAAGATCCTCTTTTTCTCAACAGAAAAGGTTCAAAAATTAAGACTTCATTAAGCAATTTACATCATATGCCCATCCCCGAATCAATCACTCTAACCATAATTACTGACCAGAACTGAGTCACATACATATTCCTAAAATTAGGGGTAGAGCTAGTCAGCTCAAACAGCATAAACAGAAACATGAAGGGGGTCTTCCAAGGAAAGTGTATGGAATTAATGTGAGCGAACCAAATTATAGTCACTCTTCTGGGAAAACAAAAACCCAGAATCAAGTCACTTATCTACAAGCTATGTGATCTTGAACCAATTAAATATCTTCTAAGAATTATGGCTTTGGTGCCAGACAGACTGGATGAATTTTTTCTCTACCATTTCTTAGCTGTATGACTTTAAGCAGGACATGTTATCTCTCTATACTTCAGTTTCTTCATCTGAAAAATGGCACAACTCGTACAATCTGGGGAAAGACTAAATGGGTTTAAACCATGTATATATAAGTGCTAAAAAAATATTGGGTACATATACTTGTACTATTTATTAAATGTTACAGTTGGCTAATATTTAAAAATTCCATGCCTCAGTTTCCCTAAGTTTAACAGGTCTTTACCTTCCTTGACTAATGCACAGAAAGAAAGGGAGAACATACACATGATGGCATGCTGAAAAACATATAAGACGATCTGCAACTGTTTTGTGGCAACGGCATTATCATTGCACTTACAGGAATCAGATGTCATTTGCTCGCAGAACCTCCTTCAAGTACAATTTGTCTGCTTCTCTCTGTGAAGTAACATTATTGGGATTATACCTGACTTGCCATTTTCCAGCAAGCTTCTCCAGCACAACCTCACTAATGAGTGCTTGGTTTTTGCTCTAAGTGAAAAAGGGAGCCAAGAAAGGTGTTTGGTAGATCATAGCGCTCCTCTGCTCAATCAAACCTTCTGGTGGCATCCTACCTTACTCAGAATAAATGCAAGGTCGTCACCGTGGCCAGTGATCTTATATGATCTGTTCTCCTAATTTATCTCTTAACTTACTGCCTCACATTCCCTTCCTCACTTATTGGTTTCACATATACTGGCCTCCTTACTTTTTCTAGAATGAGAACACGTGATGTTTATCGCTGCCCCAGAGGCTTTGCATGTACTGTTAACTCTTCCTAACCCACCTCCTTACTTCAGTCAAGCATGGCAAATGTCACCTTATATGCAAAGCCTTTTCTAATCTGCATGACGGAATATATACCCCTCCTGATGCTCTGAACCCATAAAGCGCACTCTGCCATAGGTTTTTATAAGCATGAATCTTTACTTCATATTTTATATATTTATTTCTTTTTTCATTTGTGACTTGTTTCCCCTAACTACAATGAAAGCTTGTTAGAGGAAAGACTTTTTTGTTGTTTTTGTTCATGGTTGTATCCCTACTTCCTAGAGGAGTTCCTGGTCATAGTACTAGAGATTCAATACATATTTGCAGAATAATAAACAAGGGATGTAAAAGTGCCTAGTACAAAGCTTCAAGTCCCCTAATTTTGCTGGCACGCGTGAGCAAAGACATATTGGAAGGAGAAGGGCCCTAGCCTGAATTACAGAAGGCTTTCCTGTATACAGCTTCTGTTTTCCTTCTCAAGAAAAAAGGAAGAGATCTATATCTCTATATCAAATCCTCCTTTTATTCTCATTTAACCTTAATTTTTAAAAGGAGGCTTTCAAAAATTAAGGTGGTCTGTTAAAGAAAAATGTTATTCAGTGATACTTCTTAAATCACTGTATGGAAGACTTTATTTAGAAACACTGTGATAGGTATAGGAGCCACTATGATGGGATCTTGCCACAGGGGAAAGAGGCTGGGTTCAACTCTGAATACAGCCTAGGCAAATGGGAATTTATAGCCAACGAGGCGGGGGAATGGTCAAAATTACTAAGAGGGAACATCAGAGGTGAGGGAAATTCTGGCTAAACTGACCTAAGAGGATTCTTGCTGAAGACGGGTCAGGTTGACCACACATCCCATGGGGAATGTTGGTGAATGAGGAAACTTAGATAAGGAGGGTGATCAGATGTCAGGGTTCCATGCTAAACTCACGCAGGGTGTTTTGCTAAAATGGTATTTTACAAGGAAATGCACAGATGGGCCTAGGAAATGGTTCACAAGCCTGATCAAAGTTTAGCCAAGCAAATGATCTTCATCAGATCATTGTGGAAAGAGGCATTATGATGCCAGTTTTATATTTGCTATGGTTCTCAGGCCTAGAAGACTTGCATGCTTAAATGAAGGAGATGGTAATATACTGCTAAAGAGGTCATTCATTGTTTGTTTATCAACAATAGATACTTTCACTCAGGAAGGTAAAATGGCCCATGCATTATTTGCCCAGTGTGGTTTTATAGCTTGAAACACCCAGAAGACAACTGTATTCTTCTCTCCCCTCAGATATCCGGCGAACATGAGTCTCGTTTTAGCTGGTGTGCTATTGTAGCTGGAACGGCAATTTAATGCGATTTCTTGTCCATTTCACTGATTACAACTATTTAGTGTATTCTCAAAGAAAGATGATTACAACTCGCTGGTTCTTAATGCTTAATTTATTTACATGCATGCCTGCTACAGAGTTATTTTATTCATCTCCCAAATGATGGCATAAAATCATTGAGAAATGATGGGCAATAAACATGGCTATTCTGCTGCAGTCCTCAGTGGATAACACCCACCGTCACTCTAACATTGGTTGACCCATGTTACATTGCTGTTAAAATCCAGCCATAATGAAATCAGTGCAGGCATGAAATTCCTTTATTGCTACTTTGTTCTGACAATACTTGCACAATAACAGATTTTTTAAGTTAAAATAAAACCCATACCAAATTGGCATTTTTGTGTTAGTAACTGAAGCAAAACCACATACATATCTCCTTTTCCTTTCATTTATTTCTTTTTATTTTGCTTTTTTATAAATAAATAAATAAATAAAAGAATGTCATATTACTTGGAAGAAAGGATGAATTTTTGGAACCATGACTGCATTCTAATTGTCTCTTCTGTTGTTGCCTGGGCAAGGCTATTCACATTAAGCTGAACAAATGCCACATTTGCATTTCTGCTAAGTGCTAGCATTTTCTGTTTTTTTTTTTTTTTTTTTTTTGGCAATTCCCATTTCAGTAAGAACACCTGAAAAGTTATCTAAATTAGTCAACCAGCGTTGCTCATCTTCTCATCCAAACTGGGAAGAAAAAAAAAAATGGGACTTTTCGCCAAATTGCTAAAAGTCTTGACTCAGCAGAAAGACCTTGCCCTTTTTATTTGGGGATTAGAATCAGAATGAGACAATAAAGTTAAATTGAGCAGTATGAGTGTTTTCTTTTTCTCTTTCCTTTTTCCCTAACAAAACAGCAGAGGCAAGTTAGTGCCAGCAGGCAAGGGGTATTAACCTGCATCTCAGAAGGCAGGATGCATTAATGAGGATAATCTTTCTACTACTTCTTATCTAAACAGCATCCAACAACTTTCTGTTATCTCCATTAAAAAACAAAAATGCGGAGTCTGCTTTTTTTTTTAGCCAAAACAAAATCCACAATCATGCAGTCTCTTTCAAAATCACGTTATTATGTTATTATAAGTAGGGACTAGACATTTCCCTTCAAGGAGGTTGCTCGAAGGACTGTCATGAAAGTACTGCTTGTACTATAATTACTGGAACTTCTAATAATGTTTGGTTCCCAAAAGATGGCAGAGAGGAAAACTCGAAAGGTAACCGAGCATTCTATCCCCAACCCCATGATCTTCTTAACACAATTATCATTGTTATATTTTCAAACTTCTTTCTATTAAGAGCTAATGTAAAATGACTTGAAAATTCAACAGCAAACAGAGAGGCATGAAGGGGTTCTTACTTCATGAGAAAAACACATTTCATTTCTTTCCAAGTTTTTAAAGGATTCAAACTCAGTGTAAGGCAGTTTTGGTTTTACTAAAATATAAGAATACATCCTGCTTCCTGGCAGAGCAGCCTCACCTGTATCATCATTATGAATGTCTCAAATACTTACAGAAACACCAACAGCCTTCCCAGGGTTTTGTCTAAACGTCTGACCCAAATCAAGGGCATGGTTGTCTTTGGAAGAATATGAAATAATAAGGACTACAGGTACTTAATCTAAGACAGAATGCTTCAACCAAGAAAAGTTTTCTTTAAAAAAAAGGGGGGGAAAGAAAAGTATGTTTATTACAGATTCCCCTACAGAGAGAAAAATAATTCTGAAAGACAGAGGGGTGAAGGAAAATAGGTATATATTGGTTATCAAGTTCATGCTTTGCATCTCCTCTGCCTCACTTGTCTGACATTTCCTCATCATCCATCCTTAACCCCTTGGTCCTGTTTCAATGGGGTAAGGAATGCTCCAAAACAATCATTCTCACCTGTCAAAAGAAATGGTCAATTCCTACACAATTCCAAGGCTCAGATGTGACAGCCCTCCCCAGCAACTGTGTGCATACTATTTAGGGTGTGGCTGTAAATCAGAATTAACTACTGCATTGGATTAAATGGTGGCCCATAAAAAGATAGATCCACATCCAAATTTCCTAAACCTGTGAATCTTACCTTACTTGCAAAACAAGTCTCTGTAGATGCAATTAAGTTAAGGTCTTGAAGATTCCATCATGCTGGATTCTCCAAGTGAGCCCTAAATCTAAAGCCAAGTATCCTGCTAAGAGACATAGAGGAGAACGATGCCTAGGAGACAGAGGTGTGAACAGGAGTCAGAGATTGGAGTCATGTGGCCACAAGCCAAGGAACACCAAGAAATGTGACAGGCATCAGCACATAGAATAGGCAAGGACGGATTCTCCCCCTAGAGCCTCCAGAGGGAACATAGCACTGTCCACAAGTTAATTTCAGATTTCTGGCCTCCAGAATGATGAGAGAATGTATTTCTGTTGTTTCAAGCCACCTAGTTTGTGATCATTTGTTGAGGCAGCCCTAGCAAACCAATACACCTGGGAAGACTGTAAAGATGTCAAGTCAAGGTCGCACTCCAGAACAATTAAATAAGGCTTTCTGCAGATAGGAGCTGGACATCAGTAATTTTTAAAGCTCTCTGAGGTGATTCCAATGGACAGGAAGGCTAGGGACCACCGATTTGGGGTTTAGGCTATTGCCTCTGTTTATTAGTTAAAATCTCTTCCATCTAGACCTCGAGAAAGCCCTATTTTGAGAATCTTTTGGCTTTATGACTGTCAGTTTGATTTTTCTGATAGAAGAATGGCTAGCTTTTTGTACTTGCCAGCAACATTTCACTTAATATAATCATACTATAGCAATCATAATAGTACTATCCACTGAGTGCCTACTAGGTTGGGGAACTGGGTATAAAGTGATACAATGGTCCCTACCCTAGGGACCTTTACAGTCTAGGGAGAGATAAAAATGCATAAATACACAATTGTAGTATGGAGTGATGAGCCAATAGTGGGGAAAGTGTAAGGCACATTAAAAGTTCAGGGGGAGAGGGTACCAAACCTGGAGTTGGCAAAAGGAGGATTTCTGGAGAAAGCAGCATCTAAGTCAGGGCAAGGAAAAAAATAGCTAAAATTGGGTTTGCCATGTGAAGGGCAGATGGAAGGTGCTCCAGGCAGAGAGAATAAATAGCAGGGATGAAGGTGTAGAGTAAGGGTCGGCGAAGTAAGGCCCAGCCCAATCTGCATTCCCACCAATTGCCCCAACCTCCCACGTGTTAGTTGTATTATTATGCAGCCACACCCATTCATGTATGTGTTGTCTACAGCTGCACTGGCACCACAATGGCAGAGGGGAATGGTTGCAATCGAGACTATTTGGCCTGCAAACTCTAAACAAAATTTGGCCATCTACAGGAAAAGTGTACGTTCCCTGATTTAGAATCAAGTAAAAAAGCTCACTATACTCAGACAAATGCAATAGGGATTGGAGTTCAGAGTGTGAATGAGAGAGTGGTATGGGTAGAAGCTTAAAGAAGAGTTGAGACAGAATCTGCAGATCCTGCAAATCAGAGGCAAGGTCTGGTGTTTATATTAGTCAGCGTTCTCCAGAGAAACAGAAATTGTAAATGTATTATAAGGAGCATAGTAACGTAATTATGGAGGCTAAGTCCTGACATCTGCAGTCAGCAAGCTGTAGACTCTGAGAGTGATGGTGTCGTTCTAGTCCAAGTCCAAAGACCTGAGAAGCAGAAGAGCTGATGGTGTAAGCTTTAGTCCGAGTCTGGATCTGAAGGCAGAATAAGATTGATTTCCAGCTCAAAGATAGGCAGAGAGCAAATTCTTCTTTACTTAGCCTTTTTGTTCCACTCGGGCCTTTGATGAACTGGATGAGGCTCACCTACATTGGGGAGGGTAATCTTTACTCAATCGACTGATTCAAATGTTAACCTCATCTAGAATCACCCTCACAGAAATACCCCCAAAAAACATTTAGTCAAATAGCTGGGCACCCCATGGCCCAGTCAAGTTGATACATAAAATTAACCATCACAGTCTATGCAAAAAGCAATAGGAAGCTACTGAAGTGTTCTAAGGAAGGCAGGAACTTGATCAGAACCACATCTTGGAAAGAAAACTGTGGCTGCAGTGTGAGTCATAAAACTGATAAAATTAATAAGATAGATTCAAATTCAGACCTCTCTGGTGCTAAAGCCCAGGCTATCGCCATTGCTTTATGCAAATGTATGCAGGTAAAGCACACTGCCACACAGCATTCTTCATCTGAAAGCAGAGAGGTGTAGCAAGACAGCCCAGGGCCTGATTGAAAACTGAGTCCTGTTTCTCCAGTCTGACTGACATCCAGGCCCAGTATAAAGAAATCAGTTAAGGGTCCTTAAAAAAGAAACAAGGTCTAGAAATCATCAAGGAGGTAAGGGAAGGCTGGAGGGCATGATTTGTATTTGTTGTCAGCTGTAGGGCTCATTTTCTTTCAATGGGAAGCAGAAATGATCACAGGCAGGGGAAGAGTCCCTTGATCTTGGTATAAATACAGGTTGAGGAGAGAATGTAGGGAAATGAAGAGGGAAGTGCTAAAGTGGTGGTATTGACCACAATGAGTCCTTACTGAAAGTCCACCAAATGGAAGCATTTATTCAAGGCATTATCAGATAATTTCAGCTCAACCACCTGCCCTACCCCTATTCTAAAAGAGTGTTGTGGATATTCAAAAAGTCAGTGTATCTTCTGCAATCCTCCCTCTCTCCTTCGCTTTCTCCCTTCCTCCTGCCCTCCCTCCCTGCTTTCTTTCTTTCTCCTTCCTTCCTTCCTTCCTTCCTTCCTTCCTTCCCTCCTCCTTCCTTCCTGCCTTCTTTCATTTAAAAAGTGTTGAAATTTCTCCGTCTATTTAAATTGGATTTCAACCAATTGGAGATTTTTCAGTAAACGGAGTCATAGAGTAATAATAAATAAAGCACTCAAGACTTCCTTGAAGTTAAAGTAGCAATTTCATCATCATTTTTTTTTTCATCAGAGGCAGTCTTCTGTAAGCCTTTTTGATGAGTTTTGTGAAAACAAAATCCATGTGGACTGGAATTTCTCAAGCTTAGTTTCAGGTTAAAATTAAAGATAAACATTTACTGAGAGTTGATGTCTTGCAAAAAATAAGTTTTTAAAAAAGTAATTCTTTCAAAGTCTTGAAGAACTTGAGAAAAATTGACATTCTTTCTGAAATTCAAACTTTCATATATTAATCCTCCTCAAGCTCCACTGATGTGACATACCTGAAAAAAAATCTAACTTAGGACTAAAATTTAAGCGATCACATTCGTTAACCTTTTCAACATTGGCAGATCAGGTTAGGAAATTCTATGGTGGGCGTCATATGTGAGGGTTAAGGTGTCCAGATGGGACATCAGTTAATGATCATATCTGTCACTGACCCATCACTTCAATGAAGAGGAACAAGGGTCATTGTTTCACAGCTTTGCAGACACACTTCACTGAGTTTAAGCCCACCAAGTCAATTGCATTTTTAAAGAAGTTATAGCTTATTTTATTTTATCTACTCATCAGTGAAAGCATAATAAAGAATTGAAAAGTGGAATAAATCTATTTGTGATAGAAAAGACCTTGTGATATTGAGAAGCTGGAATCATGTTTGATTATTGAAAGGGAGATCAATGTATATGGAGAGACCTGGGAGACATAGATGGAGAAAAATAATTTGGAAATCTCTTTTCTAGATGACAAAGGGCAAAAGTGATATGCTTGTTTCTTTGCTCATATCACTGGAGTTTATAGCCACTGAAAAACAAAATAAAACATTTAAAAATTTAAACATTTTGGTTGCCCAACCACTTAATAGTAAAAAGTGTTTTTCACCTTTTCTGACATGACAAGTTATAATGGTCTACACTGAAATGTTAACAGAAAATGGTGTACATATTATTTGAGGTCAGCCACAAACTGTAAAAGCAAGATGACTTTTACCATAGTCCTTTTAGTACTGGTACAAACTTGTAAAGGGGTGATGTTATTCTAAATCACTGCACTGTATAACCACAAGTGTTGCAAAAATACAAAAGACTGACATATAAGAACCGAGTACCTTAAGTTACAATAAAATATTTTATAAACTTATCTGAAACAGAAAATAGGAAAAGAAAGGGAATATTTTCTTTAGACTTTGCTAGATGGAAACACCATTTTCCCACTCTTGGTTACCATGAAGAGGGGGATTTTTCTCTATCTTCTTCACCTTTAACATTGGAGAAAAAACATCACTGGGTGTATGCATGCTGTCTCACTTTTTTTCCTCTTGAGAGGATCTTCCAGAAAGGAACATACTTCACTTGACTTCTGTGTGGTTCCTGAAGGGATGGAGATGGAGGAGGCCTGCTGGCCCCAGTACCGGTGTGACCCAGTTGGTAGCTCTGCCTAATCCTGAAATTCAATGGTCGTAAGTCCACTTAATTTCTGGACTTAATTAGTCATTCTAAATTAGTCTCTTACATATTTTAATTCTCTATATTATATTTTCTCAAATTCTTCAGAACTTGAACAGAAAAGAAACCAACATTCATGCATGATCTGAATTAGTGTTGGCATAGGTGGTACCAGAAGCTTAATGGCCTCTGAGAGAAGTTTTAGCTCCATCAGCATGTCAATTATTAGCTGCCATTTGTCCTGAAGTCACAATCCATGAATGTGAACACGGTTGGCAGAAATGTTCTCACAAGAGCTTAATTTAAGACATTGCATTTACTATGTATGTGAGAGAAAGTCTTTGTCCTCATATTCTTTCTCAAAAAAGGTCTCGAGATCTTTTCACATTCTAGCAATATTTAGAAATTTGGACGACAGCAGCTCCAGTCACTGGTCTTATTCAAGTGCTTTGCTTTTTTGACAAGTATATTTAGAACCTCTCGATTCCCATCCCTGCTTTGGGACTTGTGTTACTAGAATTCTGAAGTTCATGAAAAGTGAGCTCTGCTCAATAGTTTGGCTTCTGTGTACTCCAAAACCTTGTGAGCAGGCATTTAGATTTTGTGCTACTGTGACCACTACCATTGATTCACATCATGGAATTACTTAGACCTAAGAGATCTTCCTTCCAAGAGAATTTCAACTTTTTATTCTTAGAAATAAGGTCTCATTCCATTGTCCAGGCTGTGGTGCAGTGGTGTGATCATGATCATAGCTCACTTTTTCTTCAAACTCCTGGACTCAAGTGATCTTCCCACCTTAGCCTCTGGGAATCGGACACACCTGTAGTCCCACTGACTGACTACACCTGGCTCATCCCTGTAGTCAATAGATGGGACTACAGGTGTGTGCCACCAGGCTGGCTAATTATTTTCAAGTTTTTTTCTAGAGATGGAGTCTCACTATGTTGCCAGGGCTGGTCTTGAACTTCTGGTCTCAAGCTATCCTCCTGCGTCAGCTTCCCAAAGTGCTGGGATCACAGGAGAGATCTCATGTAAATAATAAGTTTCTCACATGAAGAAGAAGTAAAAGTAAAGTTTTTGCTTCTTAGGTATAAATCTAAAGTCAGCTTGAAATCCTGTAGAAAAATTGTCTCTGGAGCTGTGAAACCAGCCACACACAAATTTAAGGTTAGTTTCTCTCTTAGACCTGAAGGCAGCTCAAGACAATATAAAAGAGAAACAGAATTTCCTCCAGAATTCTTCTCAAATTGAGCAATTAGATCAATTATTTCATCTCCACGAGAACAAAGTAGTAAAGGGAGTCTTAAAAAATTTACTCCCACCTACCCATGGAAACCAGAAGGAGGGATATGGTTCTGAGAAAACATTTCACATTGCTGCTTGGCAAAATTCACTTTGCTTCTTCAGAGGTAACAGAAGGGAGTTGCCACAGGTAAAACATTTGGTAAAATGTCTTCTTGCCTCTTTAGCAGCAGCTGGGAAGAAGTGTCTGCACAAAAGCAGTGTAAATAATTGCTATATTGTTTTGGACAAGTTCCCAATTTATATTTTCTTTCTAAAAAAAAAAAAAAAGTAAAAATAAAAACAAAAACAAAAGCAACCCATGGAGATCAACTCCGTGTGTGAAATTCCTTTCCTAAGAAAAATAAAGCCCAATTGTCATCTCAGCTTGGGATATGTGCTGGCATGTGGACTGGGAAATATATTTCCTAAAGGGTGAAAAGCTGGAGTCTAATATCTATTATTCTAGTAGTTACCTGAACCATGAAAAGTTTAGAAAACAAAAGCTAGAAAAAGTTTTGCTGAGGTATTCATCCATGTCTGGCTTGACTCTGGAGTGGCAGATGATCAGACCTCTGATGAGCAGGAGTTCACGTGGCATTGCTCACCTGGGGGTAGCAAGGATGCAAGTGAACTTGACAGCTTATGGTGAAAGGAAGTACAGCAGGGTGGTTGAGACCAGCAACCCTGAAACTGCTCAGGTTGGGTCAAATTCTGAACCTTCTACTTACAGACATTTTAACCTTGAGCAAATGACTTACCATCTCTGTGCCTCAGCTTCCTCACATGTAAAACAGTGATAAAACTGTAGGACATGCCTCCTTGACTTATTATTAAGATTAAATGAATTATTCTAAGGCACTTAGAACAGTGCTTCTGACTTGATAAGCAGCATATGCTACTGATATTATCAGGTCTACCAAAGCTGCAAATGACTGGGATGGTGGGAAGAGTTAATTGATCAAGTACTGATCATCTGATAGACCTGCGTTACATTCTGGTTGTGCTCCTACCATTAACAAGTACTAACTACATGTCACTTACTTCTCTGAGCCTCAGCTTTCTCTTTTGTAAAATGTAAAACACACAGCCTACCTCAGAGCATTGTCTTGAAGATGAATGAAAAGTTTCCAAAAGTCCTATCCTGTATTCAGTCCTCAATATGTCATTCCATTGCCTCTGATTGCCTAATTTTTGTAAAGTTGGAAGTGATTTGTTCTTCTAGACTCATTAAACCATTCTTCTTTGGCTACATTTAAGATTCTCGCTTTGTCTCTGTTTTACAGCAGTTCAATAATAATGAGTCTTGGTGGATTTCTCCTTCCTTCCTTCCTTTGTTTCTTCATTCCTTCTCTCTTCCCTCTTTTTCCTTCTCTCCCTCTTTTCCTTCCTTCCTTCCCTCCTTCTTTCCTTCCTTCCTCCCTCCCTCCCTGCCTCCCTCTTTCTTTTGTTTCTTTCTTTCTTTCTTTCTTTCTTTTTCTCTTTCTTTCTTTCTTCTTTCTTTCTTTTTCATTTTCTTTCTTATTTCTGTCTTTCTTTCCTTCTTTCTCTTTCTTTTCTTCTTTCTTTTTTTCTCCCTCATTTCTTTCTCTCTCCCTTTCCTTTCTTCCCTGTCCCAATCACAATAAAATACAAGTTTAAGTCATTTATTTTAGACCTTTATTGTTTTCAAATGAGAGCATTTAAAGCTATTTAATTCCTTAATTATTGTTTCAGTTGCATCCATGAAATTTGATGTATCTATATTTTCCTCCAGATCAAAATATTTTCTAATATTTCTTATGACTTATTTAACCAGAAAGGTATTTTGAAGTCTATCACGTAGTTTCCAAATGTTTGAATATTTTCAAAATATATTTTCTAACATCTAATTTAATTCTGTGTGGTCACAAAATATATCTGGCTATCTTATGAATAGTGTTTGTGTTGCATGTCTTTCCACTCCTTTTAGCCTATCTGTATCTTTATGTTTAAAGTCAGTTTTCTATAGACAGCTTATAAAGTGGGTTTTGCTTTCTTGTCGTGTCCAGACTTTTGTCTTATAATTGGAGCATTAAACAAAATATTTAATCTAGTTATCAATATGGTTGAGTTTATATCTAGTATCTTGTTATGTTATTTCTATTTGTCACACTTGTTTTGTTCATTTATCTGGTTTTCATGCTTTCTTTTGTGTTTATTAAGCATTTTTATGGTTACATTTTATCTCCATGTTGGTTTATTAGTTATATCTGTGGGGATGTTTTTAGTGGTTTCTCTGATATTTATAATCTACATCTTTAACTAAGTACAGTCTATGTAAAACAATATTATACCACTTCATGTATAATGGTAGTGGCTTTTATTTGTCCCCTCCAATAATTTGTGCTGTTATTACCATGTATTTTATTTATATACATTATAAATCACAGAAACATTTTATTATATTTTTTACTTTAGACAATTGTCATTTAAATACTTTTACAATATATTTATCACTTCCTGTACTCTTCATTCATTTTTGTAAGTTCACATTTTCATCTGATATAGTGTTCCTGTTTTCTGAATAACTTCTTTTAATGTTTCTTATAGTTCAGGTCTGCTCACATCAGCTTTTGTGTGTCTTTATAAAAAGTCTTTATTTCTACTCTAGTTTTGGAGGGTATTTTCTTGGTTATAGAATTTTAAGATAACAGTTATTTTTTAATTTCAACATTTTAAATATGTCATTCCATTGCCTCTGATTTGCATAATTTTCATAAAGTCTGAAGTGATTCTTATCTTCGCTCTTCAAGATCTATTTGACCTTTCTTCTTTGGCTAATGTTAAGATTTTCTCTTTATCTCTGTTTTTCAGCAATTCAATTATAATGAGTCTTCCTGTACTTTTCTTTTCCTCCATCCCTCCCTCTTTTCCTCCTCCTACCTTTCTTTCTTTCTGACTTTTTTCCTACTTAAATTTTCTTGAGTTCCTTGGAGCTGTAGGTTCATAATTTTTATGAACATTTCTGACCATTATTATTTAAAAACATTTTCTATCCCACCCACCCTTTTACTTGTACTTCAATGATATATATGTATTAGACAACTTGGTATTTTTTAAAATTTTTCTCTTTTCTTCAATCTTTTAATTCTATTTAATTTTTGGATAGTTTCTATTATTGTGTTTGTAATTTTATTGATTTTTTGTAGTGTAAAATTGCTGCAAATCCTATTCAGTAAAATTGTAATTTCACATAATTTATATTTTACTTTTACTTATATTTGGTTCCTTTTTTACATCTTTTATTTCTATTTTTGTTGCATTAACATTTTTCCTTCAAATATCTGAGTATATTGGGCATATTTAACATCTTCATTTGCCAATGTACCATCTCCATCACACCTGGGTCTGTTCACACTGACTTACTTTTCTTCATGTTTCTAGGACTGCTTCTTTGTATGTCTAGCAGTTGTTGGTTGGATGATAGGCATTATAAATTTGAAATTGTTGAATGTTTTTGGTTTTTCTTTTTTGGCTTTTCCTTTATCAAGTGATGGTGGGCAGTAAGTTACTTGTGGATTACTTTGATCCTTTTGAGACTTGCTTTTAATCTTTTTCATTTTTTTATAGTAAGTGTAGGATTACTTTATTCCCACCAGTAATTTGTGGCTGTTCTGAGCTCTCTACTGAATGCTCCATGCACTCAATACAGTTTCACCACTCAGGCTTCTGGAAACATAAATAGTTCCTAGCCCTGTGTGAGCACTGAAAACTTTAGCTTATATGTCCCCAGAATTGTTCTTTCTCTGAAAGTTGTTTTATGCTTGATTTCATGGAGTTTAATCTTATTCATCTGTAAACTAGTATTCAGTCAAAGACTCAAACGACTCCTATGTTAATTTTAGGGCTTTTTCTCTTATCACTCAATTTTTTTTCTGATATTCTGCCCTGAATGTTTCTGCTGCCTCAGCCTTCCCAATTTTTGATCTCTGTTGCATCAACTATCAGACTCTGTGGGGCTCTGTTTGGGTTCCTTCTCTCTGCACATCAATCCAGAAAAAAAAAATTTATTTAAGCCAGAGCAATCTTAGGACTCAGCTCTGTTGTTTTTCTTTATTAAGGATCACAGCCCTGTACTTCCTGTGGTCCAATGTCTGAAGCAGTTGTTTATATATTTTGTTCACTTTTCTAATTATTTATGGTGGGAGGATGAACCTGGATCCTATTACCCTCTCATGGCCAGAAGCAGAAGTTATTCAATTTATTTTTCAGAGTTGGGCATGCCAGTCAAATAAAATATTTATGGCATTAATCTTTAGAAGTGTACAGTGGAATTCTTTGGCTTTTCAATAACAATAGCTCATTATTGTTAAGAAACTATCAGTATGAAGTAAGGTTTTGGATGCTTTATATATCTTTTTTTAATTCTGTTCTCATAATGGCATTTAAAGAGATGAATTACTATTTCCACTTAACAAATGAGGGAGCAGTGGTTGTAAACAGAAAGTAAGCATCGGGGTTAAGATTCAAAGCCTGTGACTGACTGCAAACCCTGATTCATTTCTTCCCTCCATTTGATTGCATGAAAGATAGAGTAGGGGGCAGTACATGAGGAATTAGCAGAATGGAGAGAAGATTTTAGGGTCAAAGGAGGAACTAGGGATGAAAGAGCATGGCCTGGCAAAGCCACTATAGATGTGTGGCATCTATTTATGAGTCATAGACTCCTGTGTCGTAGCCCCATCTTAATCTAAAACCATGTGTATATCCTTCACTCTGAAAAGCTTGGTTTAAATTCACTTCCCCTAATTATCACTGGTCCTCTCCACCATTCCTAACTCACAGAAAGTTTGCAACTTTTTCTCCTGCCACTCAGAGTCTTTGGTTCGTGAGGATTGTGTCGGGCTCTTATTAATTTCCTCTGATTTCTTGCTGCTCAGCTATGTCCCTGCAGGTTTTCTCTTTGGGATTTTTCCATCTCTTTCTGTTGCTATTATGAAATAGAACTTTAGTCTCTGGGGTTCTTTCCATTGAGTTTTAATCATATTTTTGTTATTTCTATTATTTAAAAAAATCCTTCCTCGATCACCAACTTCTGCCTAAGCATGAGCCAATTTCCTCACTTGTATTTTTGGCATATGTTCCTTGAAAATAGAACTCAGTCTGCCTTTTCTGCAGACACATAATTGCCTCTCCCACCTGGATTCCTGAGGTAGTCACGGCACACAAATAGCACTGAGAGATCTACTTGAAAATCTCTTAGTACCTAAATCCAAAAGCTTTTCATCAGCCCTGCTTTTATTTAATCTGGCCTCTGATTTGGGGATTCATTTGGTCATTAAAACG
Organism: Callithrix jacchus; assembly: GCF_049354715.1. NCBI lineage: Eukaryota > Metazoa > Chordata > Mammalia > Primates > Cebidae > Callithrix > Callithrix jacchus. Next base: position 100,779,297 of record NC_133510.1, on the reverse strand, counting down.
CTTTATCAGCTATAGTTATCCTCTTTTTCACTTTGAGGACTTGCTGTGTACCCCAGCTGAATTTCTTACAGTTGGGCATTACTTTGTATTCTTCTCCTATCTGGGTGGGTGCTAAATTCGGTTTGGAAATCAGGAAACTTCTTTCATCTAAACTTGTTATTTGTATGGTACAATTTGTCCCAGCAATGTGGTTCTCACTTCCTATTACATTACAAATTAAATCCAAGAGTGGCATATAGGTTGCATTACATATACCAGCTCTAATGGACTCAAAAGTGGCTACCAAAAATGCTGAGCTGATAAGATCTCTGAAGACTTGTTAAGATTAAAGAAGGAAAATGTAGCTATCAATTAGCCACGGTTACCATATTCATAGGAGGGATTAATGATGACACAGATGTCAAGTGTTTGCTACGCATGGAAACTTTGCCTTCCCTTGTAACAATGGCTACAGGCTGACTTGCAAAATTTAAGTATGACTAAAATTTTTGTCAGTACTGTATTCCACCATAGATGCACACTCATGTCAATTTTCTATATTTTGCTGCCTTAATGAGATTACACTCTTCCTCTCTTTTTATTTATTTTGACCCCTATGGAGGTCTGCTATTGTGGCAATATTGGGACCCATGTTTTCTAATTTGATGTCTGTCATCTCATATTGACCTCGTTTTTTGGTCTAATCTCCGCCCATCTTCTAAATATCTCTAGGTTAGAATATCTTCTCGCATCAACTGTCTTCCTTCTTATAGTGAATTTTGATTTCTATACCTAACTAAATAGCATTGTCATTCTGATACTAGACCAAGGAAAAGAAACTCAGTATGTGCCTTTAAATTTGGAATTCAAATTCACATTCTGTAGGGTTTTTTTTCCTGGGATATTGCTCCTTGTTTGGTTATCTGATATGCACCTTATGTTTCAGACTTGCTGGCATCTTTTGAAATGAAAGGCACTGCTTAAAGAAGTTTTGTGTTATGCTTTGTCAAATACAAAACCATTTGTGCTTGTTAACATTCTGTTGTTTTTTTGGTATCTGCTATCTGACCTTATCATGTATGTTTAATACATGATAATCATGTTTATGGAATTCCTGCATTGTAGTTACAGTAGAGATTCCTGATCACAGCAGCAGGAAAGACCCAATAGGCTTGTCAAACCAGCTTATTGCAAAACAACTGCCCCTTTAAGTATACATGGGCAGGCTGGAAGCTGGCTGTCATGCCACCTTGCTGTTAGCCTGTGTGTTCATACGGGGCTCAATTTGCAGTCTTCTCTACAACCCTAGGACACATTTCCACATTCCTACTGAGCTATCTCTGCCTGAAAACCCCATGCCATGGAAAGGTACCCATGAAACTGTCAAAGGGGTTTCAGAAATTAGAACAGTATGAAGAAATTGACCTAATAATAATAAAAATAATGATAAGTTTGGCAGTGTGACCACATAAATCTCATCTCAAATTCCCATGTGTTATAAGAGGGACCCAGTGGGAGGTAATCGAATCATGGGGATTGGTCTTTCCCAGCTATTCTCATGATAATGAGTTAATCTTGTGAGATCTGGTGGTTTTATGGGGGGGATTTCCCTGAACAAGCCCTCTCTTTGCCTGCTGCCATCCATGTAAGATGTGACTTGCTTCTTCTTGCCTTTCACCATGATGGTGAGACCTCCCAGCCATGTGGAGCTGTAAGTCTCTTAAACCTCTTACTTTTGTAAATTATCCAGTATGAGCATGTCTTTATCAGCAACATGAGACCAGACTAATAGAAATAATGTATGTGCATACACACACACACACACACACACACGTGTATGTATATTTATGAGTATACCTATATGTGTGTATATGTATGTACATATGTTTATATGTATACATGTATTTCATTATATTTCAGCTTTTACTGTGAGACTTGATTCTCTAGAGTGCCATTCATGGAAATGCCACTCTAAATACTTCCTAGAGGAAAGCAAAGAGCAAAAGAACTGGAGAGACACAACAAAAGCACTGCCAAAGATGAGACAGATTTTCTTCCAATATTAATGAGATGAAACTAATGAGAGGTAGAACACCCCAGAGAAGGAATTGTTCATCCAGGTCAGCATTTCCCAAAATCCATTTTCTGGAATTCTAGTACTGGGTGGTTGGTAGGTGCTAGCTGACATAGAAAAAGTATTCTATGCTCAAATGAGTTTTTTGAAAACCTGGGTTATTCAAGTTAAACTGGTTTCTTTTCTGCAGGACTTCTAAGGTCTTTCAATATGGTAATGAGCCCTTTAACTCCAAGAGTGGGCAAGAGGATGGGGCATTTCTCAACGTACTTGATGACAGAACTTTTCTTTACAGACACAATAAAAGGCTGGTTTTGCAGGAATATCTGATAAAGGTCGTTTTACTTTGAGTCCTGAAACATGGATATTTACAGCATAAAATTGAGAATACTAAGAACAAACACACATAATTATAAGGATAGGCTTAACAGAATAAAAACTTCATCATACCACCATTCACAGGGGCAATAGGAAGCAGTTCTTTACAAAACTTTTTGGCCCAGAAATTGGGAGAAACAAAAAACTTAGGGGCTTTTAAAAGACATTTGATTTCATGCGTGTAATGTATAGGCATCGGTTTTATGCTTTTTCTTTGAAGCTGTTTTGGAAAATAAATAACTGTTCAGTAACCATATAGAATTTATGAGGGAGAAATTATAAATTCAAGGTACTAAGTTGATTTATTTTCAATTGTCTCCCCACACTCAAGAGGATGGCAGAGAGGACAAGGACCTCTGCTTTATCACTTTCCTTCTTCTGTCAGGAAAAAGAGGTCACTGCTGATGTTCATTTCTTTCCACAACTCACATTCCAGCCATAACCTTATATACCCTTATCACCACTCCCTTCTCTGGAACCTTACCCTATCAATTACCCCTCTTTGAATCTGTCACTTTTCACTGTATCTCTCCTTCCTTTCTATATCTCTTAGTTTTATCAAATAAATCTTCTCTACTGACCTCTTTCTCTTCTTTACTACCCATTCTCTCAAAGAATAATCTGTGCTCTGCCTGTTACTTTTTCATTTTGCCTCACTCCTCAAACTTTTTCAATCTGTAAAAAGACCTCTTCAAATACAAAATATTTGCAAATGATATATCTGGTAAGGATTTAATATCAAGAACATATAAAGAACTCTTAAAAGTCAACAATTAAAAGACAACCTAATTAAAAAATGGACACATGACTTAAATGAACATTTCTCCAAAGAAGATATATGTGGCCAATAAGCACATGAAACTATGTTCAACATCTTTAGTCATTAGGGAAATGCAAATCAAAACCACAATGAGATACTACTTTATACCTATGAGAATGGCTATAATTATTTTTCTTTTTTTTGAGACAGCGTCTCACTCTGTCACCCAGACTAGAGTGCAATGGCATGATCTCAGCTCACTGCAACCGCTGCCTTCCCTGTTTAAGTGATTCTTCTGCCTCAACCTCCCGCGTAGCTGGGATTACAGGTGCCTGCCACCACACCTGGCTAATTTTTGTATTTTAGTAGAGACAAGGTTTTACCATGTTGGCCGGGCTGGTCTAGAACTCCTGACCTTGGGATCTGCCCTCCTTGGCCTCCCAAAGTGCTGGGATAGAGGCATCAGCCACTGCATCTGGCCGGCTACAATTTTTTAAGAAAGAAAAATAACAAGTGTTGGTAGAACACTTGTAGATTGCTACATTGCTGTTGGAAATGTAGTGTCATAGTCACTATAGAAAAGTTGGTAGTTTCTCAAAAAACTAAACAGAACTATCATATGATCCAGCAATTTCATTGGTAGGTACACCCCAAATAATTGAAAATAGCAACTGAACTATTTGTTCAGTCTTATTTGACTGATACTTGTTCAGTCTTATTCATTACATTATTCACAATAATTAAAAGGTGGAAATAACCCACATGTTCATCAACAGATGAATGGATAAACAAAATATGGTAGAGTATATGCATACAATAGAATATTATTCATCCATAAAAACATGAAGTACTGACACATGCTATAACACAGGCAAACCTTGAAAACTAATGTTTCGCTAAGCAAAGTAAGTTAAACACGGAAGGACACATATTGTATGATCGCACTTACATGAAAGATCTAGAATAAGCATAGTCCGAGAGACAGAGGAGTAATAGGTTACTAGGGGCCCAACATTGTGAATGGAATGAACGCCACCGAACTGTACACATGGGAATAGTTTAAATGACACATTTCTTGTTATATGTATTTTACTACCAAAAAAAGATCCTTTTCAAAAAACTTTTTCCCTGAGGTGAGACAGAAGTCTGTGGGTTGTGCAAGATCTTTGTCAGTTGCTCAGAAGCCACATTCTCAGGGAGCGCTTTTCTGGTGACTTGATTTAAGGTTACCATCCTCTCCCTCCTTAGCATCCCCTGTGACTCTTTCTTGCTTTATTTTCCTTCATAATACTTACATAGCTGAAATAGTGTTTATTTTAATTAATTATCTGTTTTCTTAGTATATCTCTTTACAAGGGTAGAGATTTTTACCTGGATTTCTTTTCCCCCTCTGCTATATCCTCAGTGTCTAGAGCTGTAGCTGGCATAGTGTAGGCCTCAAAAGAAATCTCTGTGGAATGACAGATCAGTGAAAACATTCCTAGAAGAGTCTCAAAGAGTCACCAAATGAATCTAGTCTTATTCTTTCTATATGAGACAAGGGTTTATTCCCCTGTCCTATAACAAAATCAAACCAAAGACTGAGGAGAATGAGGAATGGTGTGAGGTGAGAACATTGCTTATAACAAAATACATTAAAAGATGTGGATAGCAGCTGAAATATCTTTTTAAGATCTACTTCTAAAAAATAAAAATGCCATGATTGCATTTTTAAAATATTTGCAGTTCCCTCTGCTAACCTAACCAGAAGCAGGCTGGGTTCCGAAGATCTTCTCTGAGTATGCCTACCTTTCCCAAAGACTAAGCAAGAACAACAACAACAAAACCCCAGAAGTAACCATTTTTATTTGCTAAATGGTATCACTGAGAAAATGAGAAGAGGAGGTCAAGAAGAAAATCCTACCCATCGAAGTTTCTGGAGACTTCCATTGCTAGAAAAGCCAAGGTATCTGGATGGTGAGCCAGGTGTACTCCCACTGCTAGGTTCAGCTGCTAGTCCCTGCTCTGGGTGCTACTATTGAACCCAGAGGAAGCCTCCCAGATGCTCAGGCTGCCCTGTGTGTCCCTGCCTTAGCCTCCTGCTTCCCTCCTTCCTGGCCTCCCTCTTCGCTCTATGCTCACCAGCCTTGTCAAGCTGCCTTGGCCCCTAGATTCTGAGTCCCTGCAGAATGCAGACCATGTAAGATGATGCACCTTCTTTCTCTCCCTCAGTCCTCACCTCAAGCACATGCTCTCTATACATCTGTCCAATGATTCCAGTTGAAAAGAGAGTTCCAATGGATTAAGCATGTTGCCAGCACAAATCCACAGGCATTCAAGAGGTATAAAAATATTAAAACCCTTGTGGCCTGCTGAAAATTGTTTTTATAATTCAAGGCTCAACTCAGATATCTCCTCTGCTTTGAAGTCTTTTCTGTGCACCCCCACTGTCCTCCTGAGAACTTTGCATGCCCCTCTACAGAGCTAAATGATGGCATGTTGGTGCTCTTTCTACTCTGTGAATCCCTCTAGGATAAAAACAATGTTCACATATATGGTATGCCCTATTCCTAGCTTCCGGCCTGTGTAAAGCAATACTCAATATGAATTTGTTGGATTTCTCTGATTATCTCTGTATACCTGCCTTCCTCATCCTCTATCTATCCCCCTTCTCCTTTTCTCTTTTCTTCCCATCCAGTTTCTCAACTTCCCTTCCTTCCCTCCCTTCCTCCTTCCCTCCTTCCTTCCTTCCTGCCTTCCTCTCTTCCTTTCCTCCTTCTTTCTTTTCTTCTTTCCCTTCTTCCTTCCTTTCCTCCCTCCTTCTAAGACCTAAATCTAGAACTTAATGGACTCTTCAGAAGCCAAGCCATGAAGATACATACAGGGATTTGTTCATGTTTCCAGCAATCCTTCTTCTATCTCCCTAAACGTCTTACTCCTCAGTCTATTTTCATCTCTATGCTCACAATGGTCCTTAACTAGGAAACTGGATTCCTAAATATCCATCACAAAATTATGTGTGCACCTGTGTCCGTGCCTGTGTGTGTACATGTAAATGTGCATGCATTCATAGTGTGAAGAGAAGATCCAAAGGAATCTTTGTGCCCTGCCTCCCCCAATTCTCCAAGAGTTAAGAACTTTGATAGTTTATTTTGTTATGCTATAAAAGATAAATTTATTTTTATAAAATAAATGCAAAGGCATGAAAAAAGATAAAAAGCATTTAAAATGTTTCCACAGTCTTCAAAGCATTCATCTACCCATAGGCGAGTCTTTAAGCAGATTCTTGTAATCAAAAGTGGAATAGTGACCTGAGCATTGTATCAGGATATCAAATCTATACTCTTCATAACTGCACAGAACTGTGATAAGCTGTGTCCTACATTCCAGGAAATAGGCAATACTCTGAACAAGCAGAGAGATTTAGAGTTTTATCCTGAAACAAATTATCTTTGTCACTGACCAGCAGAAGTTCCAGTTTCCTGAGTTATGCACCTTGAAAGGCATTTCCTATTTGAAAAGAAAGTGCACCATTGCTGCCTCAGATGGATGAGGGATTTGATGAGTATGTAGTCAATATATATATGCCAGTCCGAGAAATCACTTTGAGCAATTATGAATATCTTGGATACCTAGTATTCAATGGCTTGTGCAGCCGCATCTTATTCAATAGGGACTTCCTCACCTAACCCTCACCCCTGGTAGGCTTGTCATTAGTCATTCAGAACTTTAATTTAAAAAAAAAAGACCAAGGAAAGACAAGATCAGAGGCTCTCTTTAGGGGACAGCTCTATTTCGGTGGTTAGCAGAAGAAAGAAAAGAACTGTTCATGCCAAATGAAGATTTCCTTCCCTCATTAAATGTTTGTAGTTTGAAGAAGGTGATGTGAAAAAGCATGCAATCACTTTCACCTTTCTCACTCGGTGAAATCAGGGGATGGCTCTCTTGCCACAAAAGTATTGATAAATTAAGAGGTTCTGGAGCTGAACTGTCAAAAGGCTTGGATTGAGACCCAAGCCTTTTGGATTGAGTAATCAAGAGTGTAGATGTAATTTCCCCAACCAATTACATGGTCCTTGGTAATCATTTGACCTCTTACAATAACATCACCATTTACTGAATAAGATATTGTCTATGTTATTACATTTTATCCTCAAAACAAGTTTATGAAAAAAGTGTTATTGACTCTAATCTATAAAAGAGGAAACTGACATGACATGAGGTTAGATAATTGCTTCAAAATCCTACACCTAATATGTGGGGAGCAGAGTCTCCATCTAACCCCAACGTTTATATCTTAGTCTACTACTCCCTACTGCTTCTCCCTGGAGGATAATCAACAGGCATTTATACTTCTGCATTTTTCTTTGGGATGTTTTTTCTAAGTATATGGTCACAGTAACAAGACTTATCTTTTTCTCATGTGCATACACTTAGAATTGGTCAGGTGCTGTGCTAAATAAAACCTTTTCTCAGAAACTCAAATGAAGAAGATGTTAGTCAAGGTTCTTCAGAGAAACAGAACCAATAGGAGACATATAGATATAAATAAAGATTTTTGTTATCAGGATTTGGCAGACATGATTTTGGAAGATGAGTCCCTAGATCTGTAGTTAGAAAGCTGGAGAGCCAGGAGAGCTGGGGATGTAAGTTCTAATTGAAGTGCAAAAACAGGGGAAAACCAGTATCACAACTTGAAGAAAATCAGGCAGCAAGAGACCAAATTCTCCATTTTTCAGCCTTTTTGCTGTATCCAGGCCTTCAACAGATTGGATAAGGCCCACTTGCATTGGGCAGAGCAATCTACCTTACTCAGTCTACCAATCTGAATGTTAATATCATCCAGAAACACCATCACAGACACATCCAAAATAATGTTTAATCACGTACCTGGGCACCCAGTGGCCTAATCAAGTTGACACATAAAATTAATCACCACAGTAACCCTAGTATTTTTTAAGAGAAAGCTGAGACTCTAAAGAAGTTGTCCAGTGTGATCAGTTTATTAGAGGCAGACATGATATTCAAGAATCATGTTTTATCATGAAAACTATGTAGCCATAAAAAAGAATGAGATTATGTCTTTTGCAGGAACATGGATGGATCTAGAGGCCATTACCCTTAGCAAGGTAATTTAGCAACAGAAAACCAAATACTACATGTTCTAATCTACTAGTGGAAGCTAAATGATGAGAACTCATGGACACAAAGAGGGGAACAACAGTGTCAAGTAGACAGTAGGGCCTACTTGAGGGTGAAGTGTGAGATGAGGAAGGAGATAAAACAGTAACTAATAGATACTAGGCTTAGTATTTGGGGGTGAAATAATTTGTATAACAATTCCTCATGACACAAGTTCACTTATGTAACAAACCTGCACATGTACCCCTGAACTTAAAATAAAAGTTAAAAAAAAAAAGAAGACAAGAGCAGGAACTAAGGAAGCGTTATCCAGAATTTCCCTCTTCAAAGTAAAAACAGATAAAAATTATGCTTACACTATTGTTGAAAGGTTGCAAAACCAACAGCAAATTAAAGATAAATATTTTAACAGGAAAAAAAAGAATTTTGCTTTATGTTGCTGAAGCCTAGTTTCTTATTAACTCCTCCTTCCTCTTATCCATACCTGTTTAATTAAGTAGGCTTTATTCTTCTTGACAGTGACAAGAAATGGGAAAAGTAATTGGGGAAGGCAATTGTGATAATCTCTAGTAAACCAAGTGAATTTACAAAGCCATGAGGTATGAATTATGAGCTTTATTATCTACATGTCCTAGAGTTTCCTTTCCTGAAGTGATGGCTCCAGGTGGGAAAGGTAAGATATTGAAGAATTACCAACATACACCTACTTCAATGATATCAGAATGAAATGGAGTGGGTCAGCAACCAAGAGAGTCTCCAGCTCACATTTATTTATAACTCAAGCCCATCTCCTAATGATTTCATCCTTTATTGCACATACACCTCAACCCTACCAATTTCATTCCAATACATCCTCCCAGATGGAGCTAACTGGCCACATGGTACTCTGCACCTAATTATTTTTTGCACCATTTGTGTTTTTTATTGCATCATTAACACGAGGCGGGTACTCATTGCTGGGGCACCTAGGAGTGATGCCAGCATCACTTGGTCTGAGCCAAAATCTTCACCTCAGTTGGAATTGTTGGAATCCAACAATATTCTTGGCTCCCATTTGTGGTCACAAAAGTTTAAACACTCTGTAGTGCTTTCTGTATATGTGAATTTCTACCAATACTTTCCACTAATTAACAGATAGCTTTTTATACTTTTACCAACTAAACCCAATATGTTTTCCTTCTTCAAAGTAATAGCTCCTCCTCTGTTATTAAGCCTTGGAGTTTGACTCTTCAGCCTCTTTATTTGGAAAAGCAGGATAGTAATATCTGCCTGGATGACTCCATGGGCTCATGAAACATGCATGCGATACCTTGAATTCCTCTATAGTTATTTTTTCTTATTTTAATTTTAATTTTATCCAAATAATGCATGCAATGTTTTCAATACTGTTAAAGTAAGGGAACACACTTGTGATTTTCACTCCTCTTGGGCAATCACTTTCAATTTTCCTTTAGTCTTTCTGTTGTTATTTGCCTCCATATTTCCAAAATATATCCTTTGTAAAAGTCTGCTAGGTTTGGCCTCTATGGATCAAAGGTTTGGTTTTCAGGTTTATATGTAGTTTCTCTATTTTCTATAGAATTTTTCACTTTATATCCACACCCCAGCTATATTTGGCATCCTCAACTAAATAATATATTTATTTCAGCCATTTGAGAGAGTAAATTTTTTGTCTTATCCTTTATGGGGAGACCTGTGCATACTGATGAAAGGTTTTAACAATCCAAACAGGAGTTAGTAAAACTATGGCCGATGGGCCAATCTGATCTGCTTCTTATTTTGTGAATACAATTTTATTGAAGGACAGTTATGCCCATTCATTTAAGTATTGTCCTTAGGTCTTTTCACACTGCAACAACAGAATCAAGTAGTTGTGACAGAGACCATAGGATGCATAATATGGACTGTCTGTGTCTCCATCCAAATCTCATCTTGAAATGTAGCTCCCATAATCTCCATGTGTCATGAGAGGGACCTGGTGGGAGGTAATTGAATCATGCTAGTGAATAAGTCTCACTAGATCTGATGGTTTTATAAAGGGCAGTTCCCCTGCACATGCTGTCTTGGCTGCCACCATGCTTTTGCTCCTCCTTCAGCTTTCTGCCATGATTGTGAGACCCCCTCCCTCCAGCCATGTGGAACTTTGGGTCCATTAAACCTTTTTTTCTTTATAAATTACACTCTCAGGTATTTCTTCATAGCAGTATGAAAATGAATTAATACAGTAAATTGGTACCAGTAGAGTGATGTACTGCTGTTAAGATATCCAAAAATGTGGAAGTAACTTTGGAATTGGGTAACAGGAACAGTTTGGAGGGCTCAGAAGAAGGCAGAAGAATGTAGGAATGTTTGAACTTCTTAGAGATGTGTTTAATGTTTTTGACCAAAATACTGATAGACATATGAACAATGAAATCCAGGCTGAGGTGGTTTAAGATGGAGATGAGGAACTTATTGGGAACTGGAGCAAAGGTGATTCTTGCTATGCTTTAGCAAAGAGACTTGCATCATTTTGCCCCTGCCATAGAGATCTATAGAACTTTGAACTTGAGAGAGATAATTCAGGATATCTGGGAGAAGAAATTTCTAAGCAGCAAAGCTTTCAAGGGGAAGCAGAGCATAAAAGTTTGGAAAATTTGCATCCTTACTATGCCATAGAAAAGAAAACCCCATTTTCTGGAGGGAAATTCAAGCAAGCTGCATAAATTTGCATAAATAATGAGGAGCCTAATGTTAATCACCAAGACAATGGAAAAAATATCTCCAGGGCATGTCAGAAATCTTTGAGGCAGCCCCTTTGATCATAGGCCTGGAAGCCTAGGAGAAAAAAATGGTATCCTGGACCAGGTCCAGGGTCCTTCTGTTGTATGCAGCCTTGGAGTTGGTGCCATGTCCAAGCCACTCCAGCTGTGGCTAGAAGGGGCCTAGGTACAGCTTAGGCAGTGGCTTTGGAGGGTACAAGTAGTACTGGTCCTGCAGATATGGAGAAGATCAGAATTGAGGTTTTAGAACCTCTGCCTAGATTTCAGAGGATGTATGAAAATGCCTGGATGTACAGGCAGAGGTGTGTTGCAGGGATGGAGCCCTCATGGGGAACCTCTGCCAGGGAAGTGCAGAAAGGAAATGGGGAGTTGGATCCCCTACATAAAGTCCCCACTGGGGCACTGCCAAGTAGAGTTATGAGAAGAGGGCCACCATCCTCCAGACCCACCACAGACACACTCAATGCCAGCCTGAAAAAGCAGCCAAGAGTGAGGCTATAACCTGCAAGGCCACAGGGGTGGAGCTGCCCAAAGTCCTAGGAGCCTACTTCTTGCATCAGTGTAACCTGGATGTGAGACATGGAGTTAAAGGAGATCATTTTTGAACTTTAAGGTTTAAAGACTGTCCTATTGGATTTTGGACTTGTATGGGGCCTGCAGCCCCTTTTATTGGCCAATTTTTCCCATTTGGAATGGCTATATTTAACCAATGCCTATACCCTCATTGTATCTAAGAAGTAAGTGACTTGCTTTTGATTTTGCAGCCTTATAGGTGGAAGGGACTTAACTCATCTCAAATCAGACTTCAGGCTTGGACTTTTGAGTTAATGCTAGAATGAGTTAAGGCTTTGGGGGACTGTTGGGAAGGCATGATTGATTTTGAAATGGGAAGACATGAGATTTGGGAGAGTCTGGGACAGAATGATATGGTTTGACTGTGTCCCAGTCCAATTTTCACCTTGAATTATAATTTCCATAATCCTCAGGTATCGTGGGAGGGACCTGGTGGGCTAATTGAATTATGACAGTTACCTCCATGCTCTTCCTGTGATAGTGAGTTCTTAGGAAATCTGATGGTTTTGTAAGGGGCTTTTCCCCTACTTCACTCATTTTTCTCCTTGCTACTGCCACATGAAGAAGGATGTGTTTGCTTCCCCTTCCACCATGATTGTAAGTTTCCTGAGGCTTCCCCTGCCATGCTGAACTGTGAGTCAATTAAACCTTTATCCTTTATAAACTACCCAGTCTTGGGTATATCTTTATTAGTATTGTTAGAACAGGCTAATACAATGCACAAAACCTAAAATATTTACTCTCTGGCCTTCTATAGAATGAATGTTTATGTCCTCACAAAACTCATATGTTGAAAACCTAATTATACCCATGACAGTGTTAGGAGGTAGAGACCTTTGGGCAATAATTAGATCATGAAGGCAGAACCCTTATGAAGGGTATTAGTGTCCTTACAAAAGAGGCCCCAGAGAGCTTTCTTAACCCTTTTCCACCAGGTGAGATTGCACAAAGAAGACATCTCTCGCCTGACACTGAATCTGCTGGTGCTTTGATCTTGGACGTACCAGCATCTGGGACTATGAGAAATAAATTTCTGTTGTTTATAAGACACCCATTTATGGTATTTTGTTATAGTGCCATGAACAGACTAATACATGGCTCTTTACAGAAAAATTTTTTCAGCCCATAAACTATATTTATATACTTTCAATAAATACATCTATTTCTAACATATCCTACACTACCAACTTCAAAATTATCTGGTGCCTTCAATTCCTGAAACCTTCCAGAAATCTGTGTTACAGTATTAATCAGGTTCCTTCTTACCAGCATTTCTTCACTAACTGTAGTTCAGTTTCAGTGTTCTACTCCCTGATATGTCAGTTATCATTTGAATCAGTTACTCATCTGAATTCTATCTTCTTAAAAAAATTGCTATATCTGCAGTTGTTTTAACTCACATTCTTGTCCTTGAAGATTTATGCTACTTTTCTTGCCTTAGTGTCCTTTTAGTGGGGTTGAGAAATTTATCAATTAGTACTTTTCAGAAAGTGATAAGCCACACAAGGTATTTCAAGCAGGAAATAATTTAATTTAGGCAATGTAAATGTTTAGGACATTGTGGAAAGGGCAGGAGTTTCAAAGATTAAGCAAAGCCTCTACTTGTTCTCAGGTTCACCATTAGCTCTCACAGTTGGAAAGTAGCAGAAATCACAGGAGACCACCGGTGATCATCAGTAATGTTTGGGACACCGAGTCAGGTGCAAAACAGCAAACCACCTACAGGCAGCTGCAAACCTCAGATCTACTGAGACTACACTTCTGCACATTCTTGCCAAAAGACCAACAATATCGTGTCTACCTCCCTGCTACCTTTGCCCTAACCTGGAAACACTCTAGCAAGGGATTTTCGGGAACACGCTCCCAGGCATCTAGTCCGTGGAATATAGGGGAGGATCACAGAAGGTGAATGGTGCTGTGTTGCCAACAGTCTAGCACAAGCAGAGATGAATAAGGCATTTTACTCTACCATATTTTACTTTTCAACTTCCACTTTTTCCTCTGTACCGTCAAGGTTTCCCTGAGCCACTAGCTGCCCACTAGATGGAACACTGCACTCTGGATACACAGACATGGGTTGGATACTTACAGTAGCATGACCTTGGGCAAATCATTCAGCCTTGACTACCTCTGGTCAAATGAAGAGAGAGAAAAAAATCAAAAATCCAAAGACCTACTTTAGAATGCTGTGAAGAGAATAAGATAGTGCATGCTAAATGTTTAATAAATTATAAAATGGCACATAAATGGAAAGTATAACTATGTAGACAAATTAATTCTGGCTTGTGTTTCTGACTCCAAAGAATAGTATTGTATATCTCCAGGGAATACATCTACCTGTCAATCTCATCTTGGACTTCTTTTCATCTGTCCTTCTTCATTTAAAAAAAAAAGCTATTTCAAACCCTAAATGTAGCAAAATGTCACCATTGTGCTACATTTATATCATTCTTCATCAGCCTATGGCAGATGTTCTGACAGATGAAACCGTGGGCAGCTCTAAGACTTGAGGAAAGTGGCTCAGAATCTACTTTCTATTACACAGCCTTGTTCTCATGCACAAGCCTCAAGGTTACAAGATGTCATTTTTATTTTTATAATTCTAACTGTGGTTTCTTCTTGGAAATACCAATCTCAAATATTAAGTACATGTTACAGCCAAAATGAAATATGTCAATATCTGTAGCAAAATAATAAAAATTGTGCTTTCACTAATTTGAAAATGCTCCCTTTCTTCTCTTATTCAATGCTAATCTTCTGCCTTGATTATGGCTATCACGAAATTAGTGTGTATTGAAATACGTAGCAGGGTTGTGATGCAATGGAGATTAGATTTGCATTTTGTGTTCACTCTTCTTAGGACGAAGGGGCAGAACACATTGTTGGAATTCTAAAAGATAGATTATTTTAGAAGGATGAAGATCGAGGACACTCAATTTACTGAAAGCAACTTTATTTAAATGTGTAGGCATAGGGTCACTGTTTCATTGAAAGAGGGCATATTCAAAACTTATGTCCTTTGAGAATTTAAAAGGAAAAACTTCTCATACCCTGGGAAGATCCTTGGAGAGAAGGAAAAGAGTATGGTAATTCTAGGTTCACAAGAGGACAAATGTCAGAACCAATTCTGACACTTAGAGAACCTCCAGGAAGACTTATGCTCCAGGACAGGGCCTCGGTATGATTCATAAACCCTTGGGGATACTGAGTACATGAGGTTACAACTATTTTCATAATATAGTAAAGCATTACTCACCTTTTTTTAAAGCTGTGTTGGCATTTGCTCCAATAATGTAAAAGCAAAACCAATGGTGAGTCAAACTTAGCACAAATCAAGACAGTGGCATGAAACTACTGGTAGTTATGATATTCTTCACAATCCCACATTTGCATTGTTTGAAAGTCAGTTTTATTTAAGAATTCCTTTGATGAAGCAATAAAAATTAATATGTTTATTAAACATTGGCCCTTGAGTTGCATTGTCTTTTTAGGATTTTGTGTGACTAAATGAGAAACACCTGCAGAGTGAAACTGCTGCATGCTGAGGATTTAGTTATTGAAGGGAAAAGTACTCGTGTGATTACTGGAGTTGCCAGCTGAACTAGTTATGTTTGTCATAGAACACCATTTTTACTTAAAAGAACGCCTGACAGACGAATTACAGTTGTTCTGATTTGGGTATTCAATGGATATTTTCTCAAAAATTAATGCCTCTAAGGACTTTCTCAGTTTTAGCATTGAAACTCTAGCATTTTCCCAGGAGCCCCTTAGTCTTGGGTGAATGGGGGTGGCTGGTCATCCCAAGTGAATCTGTCACTTTGAGAAAAACACTGACAGTAACTTTTGTCAATGATAATATTTAGGAGTTCAAGTAAAAATTAGAAATTTGGAAAACTTATATTGACCACCATGAGACTGACAATGTTCCAAATCTTAAAGACTTTTCTAACAAGGTGAAGGTGATATTAATAAATGTAATATTTTATGTTGCATAATTAAATGTATCACCATTTGAAAGATCTGCATATCCCAGTGAACCAATATTTTCCAAAAGGCAAATGCAGGATATTACAGAGTTTTTCATGGATAAAAGACTGAC
This sequence comes from Callithrix jacchus, assembly GCF_049354715.1. Classification (NCBI taxonomy): domain Eukaryota; kingdom Metazoa; phylum Chordata; class Mammalia; order Primates; family Cebidae; genus Callithrix; species Callithrix jacchus. The sequence continues at coordinate 100,763,551 of NC_133510.1, read as the reverse complement.
TTAACTACAAGATGGGCAGATGAATTTAATGTACTCAGAGCCTGAAGAGTTCACTGATATGGTTTCAGCTTCTAAATGACAACTAACCATTAAAAAACTATTTTCTTTTGAGTTTTGATATAGTATCAAAGAACAATATCCACAGTTGTCTGAAAAAGTGATTATATGCTCCTTCCTTTTCCAATGATATGTCTGTCAGGCAAGGTTTTCTTCAACCAGAACAACAAATCATGGCAACATGAATGGAAGAACAGATAGGAGAATCCAGCTATATCTCATGAAGCCAATGACTAAAGAGACATGCGAACATGAAAACAAAAAAAACATTTCTCACTAGATTTCATTTTACTTTGGAAAATATACAATTTTTTACAGAAATGTATTATTTCTGTTAACATATAGTGGGTTTAATATTTCTATTTTTCAGTAAATTAATAAATATTTTAAATGTATCCATTTTTCATTTTAAATATGATAAATATCAGTAGGTATAACCCACATAAACAAAAGCTCTTTGGGGACCTTAATAATTTTTAAGAATGTAAAGAAACCCTGTAATCCAAGTGTTTGAGAACCACAGCTCTAGGAAGAAGTGTGCTCACTAACTGGACCAAGACCTGATGCTAGATGGCATTGTTCCTTTGGGAGAAGCCAGCCCCTGCCATTGCTTTCTGAGCTCTACCCCACTCCCTTCTCTCTTTCAAGAGATCCATACTCCAGCATTTCTCAGTTGCTATATGAATCGCCTTCCGTAGCCAGCTTCTGTGCATCAGTCATGACTGATTAAGGTCATCTGCTCAGCCACATAAGCTAAGCTAACAGGAAACCAAACTGGAACCTCTCCACATCCAGTGTAGCTTTCTGTTATCCCAGCTTCTGAGATGTCCCTCAGGTATATCTGTGATATTCGGGGGTTCCCTAGGTATGGAATCCCTGAATTCACTTTAAGTACTGAGAATAATGGCAGAGGTGGCTGAGCATTAGTGCTTTGGACGTCTTGGCCACGTCCCTAATGGAATGTGCAAGGGACACCAAGGTAACTTAGGGAGAGTCATCTTTCCCTTAAAATTGAGAACAGATGTTTCTCTGTTTTCTTTGTCAAATTACATCTACAATGACATTTCTGAAGGCAATACATTATATTTAATACAATACAATAAAGATTATAGACTGTGGAAGAAAATAACATTTTTAACTTTTCCTTCCTAAGTATTAGTAAATTCATTTCCTTCCTTCTCATCTTTTACTTCATCTGTCCCCAGTCCTGGATCAATTAAAACTTCTACTTCCTCTACCTCTCTTCTCCAGCTATTAAGCACAGCTACAGATAATGCCATAGTGGTGCCAACTGACATGGTCATCAATGGATAGATGGCTTTCAAGACGAGCAGGACTCACAAGCTCTTCAGCAGTTCTTTACTTTGCCCCTGGTGAGAGCTTTTTGTCTCTCCATTTTATCTATTTCAAATCACTATCTTCCTCCATGCCAAGTTTCTTCAAAGTTCTGTACCAGTGTTTTAGGGCAGGGATCCCCAACCCCCTGGGCCACAGACAAACAGACCACAGTTGGGGTCTGTTAGGAACTGGGTGCACAGCAGGAGGTGAGAAGCAGGTGAGTGAGAAAAGCTTCATCTGTATTTACAGCCACTCTCCATTGCCCACATTACCGCTGGAGCTCTGCCTCCTGTCAGATCAACAGTAGCATTAGATTCTCATAGAAGCATGATTCCTATTGTGAACTGTGCAGGCGAGGGATCTAGGTTGCAAGTGTCTCATGACAATCTAATGCCTGATGATCTGTCACTGTCTCCCATCACCACCAGATGGAACCATGTAGTTGCTGGAAAACAAGCTCAGGGCTCCCACTGATTCTACGTTATGGTGAGTTGTTTTATTTATCATATATTACAATGTGATAATAATAGAAATCAAATGCACAATAAATGCAATACACAGGAATCATCCTGAAACCATCCCTCCCCAAGAGTCTGTGAAAAAATTGTCTTCCATAAAATCAGTCTCTGGTGCCAAAAAGGTTGGGGACCACTATTTCAGGGACACACTATGTTCAACAGAGCTAGGTTAATAGCATTAGTGAAAAAAGATCCTGAGGACAATACCTGTGGGAAACACTGGGCCAAACAAAGGGTGAGAGATTTCTTTTCTGCAGAACTTCTAAGCAGGATTTTACCAGGCTAAAATACATTGTAACTCTCTAAGGAGAATCAGGATGTTTTGCAAACGTCTGATCATGTAATTCTTTTTTTCACATAGCCAGACTTAGGGGACTTGTTTCCATGAGACACCCTTAGGAAAGTATTTATTCCTTCTGGCCATCTTTACTTTCATTTCTTTCAGATTATTTACTTCGTAAAATCAGTAATGATCTTCTCACTACTTCCACTTAAATATTCATAGTCGTAATATTCAATACAGCATAATAGTTAAGCAAATGGTTGGTAAAATCAAACATCCTAGGTTGAAATCCTGGCCCAGCCATTTACTAGATATGTCATTTGAGGACTTAACCTTAAATAATTCTTAATCATAAGAAATCTTATTGTTTAAAATAATTCTGATTCTAGATGGCTCTTCTATCTTGGGAGAACAATACACATTTAAGAAATCAAAAGATTAGTTTTCTCATTAAAATATTTTTGTTTTAGGCAAAACATTGCTTTGGTAAAAATTGGAATATTTCAATGCTTTCTATAATTTTTTTTTCAGATTATGCTAGATAAAATTTTACGTGGTTGCAAAATCAGAATCCTATTCCAACTCTGCTATTTATTAACTTGTATCATCTTGGGAAAATTTTCTAATTTCCCCTCAACCTTTGTGATAATATTCTCATCTTAAAATGGGAATAATTATACTTATTTATACTGTAAAGATTAAATAAAATATATAGAGAGAATGCTTAGTACACTGTAAGTTCTATAAAAATGTTAGCTAATATAATTAACTCTTTGATATAATTGATATTTGGAGAGAAGAGATGGGTCTTACTCATTTTTGTAACCCTTGTCCAATGCACAGTACCTTTTATAAAACAAGATCAAATAAATGCTTGATGAGTAACAATACCTACCATTATTATAATGTTTTATAATATGTAGCATATGTTGGCATATATTAACTCATCAGATTCTTACAAAATCTTACTAGAAAGCCAGAGCAGGAATGAGTATCTCTTTTTCTCTCTAAAGATGAGGGAGAAAAACAATAAAGTAAAATAAAGCAAAGTGGATTTAGATAACTTTCCCGAGATTACACAGGTTCATAAGCAGCAGAGTTAGGACTAAGCCTTTTGGACAATCACCGAACATTCCATCTAGCAGTATCTGAAAAAAATACAGAAAAAAATCCCAATTTTTGACAAAGCAATGTTCTGCCTAAAAGAAAAACATTTTAATGGGAAAACTAATCTTTTACAATTTTCTAAATGTGTGTTATTCTCCCAAGATAGAAGAGCCATATAGACTCAGAATTTTTTTAAACAATAAAAATAAACAATTTCAAGATGGTGTTTGGTTCAGAACAAAGAATGACAATTTGAATTTCATTTGGCATGCAAGACAGAAATGCATAAAAGATGAATTACAATCTTATTCTCTGAATCTAAAGGGAGTGTCCCAAATCAAACTGCTCCTTTGAATTATATGAAAAAATGTAGAAATAAATTACCCATGTGGAGTATAAAAAAATGCACTTTTGGTGAGGGGGTTGAACTCCAGGTTTGAGATAAATGGAGATGTGCTAGAAACTGCTGCCTGTTACAGAATGGGCAGATGCACATTTCATACAAGCACTATTTTGCTTGGAGGCAGCATGCAGCCGATATCTTGTCCCTATCTGTCCATAAAGAAGGAGGATACTTAATATAAGCTCAGCACAGTTTGCTTGTTAGTATGCTGTTTCTTTGTGAACCCAAGTTAGTCTTTTCTCCTTCTTACAAGCTCTTTATGTATTCAGCTCGAGATTCTCTCTGGTCTTGATCCTCACCCATCTTTTCTTGGCCTGTCTGAACTCTGACTAAGGAGTTCTACCAAAGATCAGACAAGTAGCTGCCTACGCCATCCTCCTGATCTTGATTCTGAACTCTTCACCTTACCTATACCTACTTGTTGGCTTGGATATGCTGACCCTGGCCTCAATTCCACCTTTTGGATTTATTATACCAGCAGAACATCTTGTTCTATATCAGGGATTGGCAAACTATGGCCTATGGGCCAAATCTGGCCTGCAGCCTTATAGGAACTCAGACATGCTCATTCTTTTTTTGTCTATGTCTGCTTTTACATTACAACAGCAGAGACCATATGTCCCACAAAACTTAATAAATTTAATATCTGGTTCTTGAAAGCAAAACTTTGCTGAACATTGTTCTATACTAATGGAAGCCTCAGAGGTGGCATTTTGCTTATATTACTCTCTGTTCTGACTTTTCAGTCAGGTTCCCTGCCCTCCACACCTTTCCTAGCTTACCCTTTCCTGAGATGACAGCCTTTCGGTTGACAAATGCTGATTACCAAGCAGCAGAGGCCAGTTAGCAACATGTGTGTTGGCTTTTCTTTCAGGACTATTATTCTAAAAGGAGAGATTTCTTGGCTATTGGTTTCTCTGTGTTTCTCTAGTCTAGATTTTTCTGCAAACTTTGGGTTATCTCTTACTTGCATTTTTCTTTAACTTTCTAATCCATTCCTGTCCAGTAATTTGTGTTTAAAGAGATATTGATTTTGCATAATGTTTTTCCCCTTTATTAAACACATGACAACATTCTCTTTACCTAACCTGGACAAAATTCCAGTTGGCTAATGTGCAGAAACCCTTGCTCTTGTCTATGTCCCCAGCCATAGACAAGATTGTTGTGGTTGCTGCTTTTATCCTTTAAAAAGACAAATATTGAGGCTTGGATCATTCCAGAAATGATGCATGATTTAATAGAATTTTCAGTTTTCCACTGTATTCATTATCTATAGCTGGATCAAAAATTTACCCCATAACTTAATGACTTTGGACAACCGCATATATTATCTCACCGTGTATGTGAGTCAGGAATCCAGGTGTGGCTTAGCTGGGTCCTCTGGCTCAGGATCTCTCACAGGCAGCAACCAAAGTGTCACTCTGAGTTGTAGTCATCTCAAGACTCTCTATTGGGAAAAGAGCTGCTCCCAAGCTCACTTCTGTGGTGTCGGCAGGATCCAGTCACTCCTTGGCTGTTGGCTGGAGGCCACTCTCATTTCTTCCCACCCGAGCCTCTCCATAGGCAGCTGTCAACAGGGAAGCTGGCTTCATCAAAGCATGCAGGAAATACCAGAGAGAGTGCAAGCAAGACAGAAGTTACTGCCTCTTTGTAAACAGTCTTGGAAGTAACATCCTGTCTTTCCTGCCACAGTCTATTCATTAGAATTGAGTCACTATACCCAAAGGGAAGAAATTAGCTAAGGGTGTGAAAACCAGGAGGTAAGAACAGTGAAGAACCATTTCAGAAGCTGACTTTCATACCACCTTCCAGAATATATATGTGCCTATAGCGTTGAGACTTCCTCCAGTCTCCTGTCTCTCTTGGTTCTTCTTATGCCATTCAGGGCCAAGATGAAATACCTGGCACTCTTAACATCCATGCTGGAGCCTTTTCTACTTCCACAGTCCACAGTCAGGCTAACATTTCATTTTATCAGCTGAACCATTATGCCAAGGAGCTATTGTGCATTATTTCCCTTTGGATTGGGAGAACTTTAAATGTTTGAGCAAGTTATGTCTCCAGCTAGAAGCACATTTATTGTTCCCATTGGAGAACAGAGTTACAAATGCTGCTAAAATATGTGCTTTAACATCAGTATCATTTTTATTAGGTTTTCCTTCATGAGCAAGACTATGTAATAATGGTCTTCTATTATGTGTATCTTTTTGCATTTTTTGGTTACACATATTGGATTGCTTCTCACCCATAGCAGAAACTCAAAGATTCCTCCGTGCATAAAGGTCTCTGCCAAAACAAACATTTTATTCAAAACTGGTACCATGTAGAAAGTAATACTTCTGATAGAGACATTTGTGTTTGCTGGCTATCTTTAGCATGATGAAATTAAGGTTAATTTTTCTGTAGCCTAAGCCAAAAATAATACCAATGTTCCTTCCATGCCTCACTTCTCACAGAACCAAGCAATAAACACCCCCAGGCCACACACCCCCATGCTTTAAGGGCCAGCCTGAGCTCATACTAATGCCAGCTTCTAATTTTTAGGCTACCTCTTACAGTTTTTTAATGAACATTAGTCCTTCTGCTGCAGCCCAGACAGCAGAAGTATAAAAGGAAGTCAGCTCTGGGGTATAAGGAGGAACTTCCAAAATGCTTTGACCCACCTAATTAAAAATTATTTTCAAAAAATAAATAATTGTTGCAATAAGCTAGTTTATTTCTTCATGGATCAGTCTCTCCACTGTCCCAACCTCATTAGAGTAATTTGAATTTAAAGAGATATTGATTTTGCATAATGGTTTTCTCTTGTATTACACACAGAACAACATTTCCCTTACTTAACCTGGACAACAGTCTGGTTGACTGATATGCAAAAATTCTTGTTCAGACGTCCGCCCTGGCATCGATGTCTCCAGAAGAGAAGAGTTCAAATTGCTGTTGATGGTGTTATTGAACATATAAATAAACCAGGAAAATAACAGAGGACCAGGAAGGGAAGAGCTACCTTTTCGTCTGACCTTGTTAAAACTGTTGTGCTGTGAGACTTTACTGCTACCATTAAAATGAGTTTTGTTGGTTTTCCTCCTGGCTGGGGCCCCTGTGTGCTCTCTGAATGATAACTCGGGCCCATCCCAGGGACAGGTAGAATTGAAAAGTCTTTTTATTTCCATAGGCTTAAGCCAAACTCCTCAAAACAAGCTATTCCAGAGCTGAGCTGGTGCAAGGCTAATGCCGCGGTTGGCAGCCCATGCGCAGCCTCCTCTTTGGCGAGCCCAGACACCGTGCTTATCCACTTCAGCTGTCTTTTAAAAGCCTCCTTCTCACAAAAGACAGAGCTGATCTCAAGGGCCTGGGAAAATAGAAAATTCTCACACTGTGATGGGAAACACTGTCAAGACCTGAAACTCTATAGCAAAGTATCAGATACCAGTGTGTAGTCACAGATAAGGTGAGGGAACAAGGCTGTGTGGAATAAACAACTACAGAAAAGTTAAAATAGGTGCGTTTGCTGGAATTGTTATACTTAAGAAGCAACCAGGACCAGTTCACTCTTCGGAGAGTGTGTCACCAATGTTCTTGTCATTTATTAACTATGGTATATATTTGTTTCCCTCCATATGTCCTTAAATGAGGTCTTAGGATGAGTGTGGAAATTTCAGGCTGCTGGTGGCCTGGCAGTTTTGCTTAGGGTCAACATTGTAGATTGACTTGCTCATTTGGAAAATTAATATTAAATGTTGCTGTTCTTATATTGCTTGTTCCGGCTGTTTAGTTGTCTGTTTCTGGTGGGTTCTTCATCCCATCAAAGCCATAGTTCTGGGAAAGCATATGAGCTTAAATCATTGTATAGTATTTTTTAGGTATTCATATATATATCCCTCTTGAGAGGCTGACAGTTCACATCTATCCAGCCATGTGTTTCTGTGGTTCTTATCACCAAGATACTTGAAATTCAAAGGATAAAGACCATGCATTCTCCTCTTAGTAGGTGATTAGGATGAGCTCCCCCACTAACGATGAGAAAAGTGAGAAAAGTCAGAGACTCTGCTTATTTCTTGATGAATGCTCTTCAAATTGATACTAACTTATATAAAAAAGCAGGCTTCACAAGGGTATTAATATACATGACAATATACCACACAGCAAAGAGCGTTTATACGCTTTCAAATATTCTGTGACTGCATCTTCCAACAGAAATTGCAATTTCATTAGCATTTATGACTAGCCTTCCAGGGATGTTTGCCAAAGGGATGAAAGCAGAAACAAAACAAAACAAAACAAAAAACCACAGCAGCCCTTTCACAGGCCCACACAAAGGTGCTAATTAGTTAGTGATGGTTTTTCTCTGTGGGCAATGGCCCAGAATCCTGGGACTTGTGACCATAGACCTATTTTCATTATGCCTAGCAAAACAACAAACACGTTAAATGCAATGAAATTTTTCCTTTGTGGAGTTTTATGTCAATGAATGGCCTCCAAGCATATAAAGAATTGTTATGCAGAGGATTATGAGAGGTTATTTTCTACAAAGGAAGTTAGCCGCTGCCTGGGAAAGGTGAGTCTGGATTTGCCAACTGTAAGACTGCTTCAGTATAAAACAGGTAAGTTACACGTGGAGGTGGGAGCAATGTTTTTGTGATACAGATTTTTTTTAATTAAAAATTTTTTTTCTCTTAAAATGGACCCATGGAAACTTTACTCAATTTACTTCCTAATATTCTAGAGTTTTTAGTGAATCAATGCCAGCAGTGACTATTGAATATGAACCAGGTGCCACATTCTGTACCTTCTAGTCTCCTTTTATTTTCACATTAACTTTGTGAGGAAGGCATTGTTGCCTTCATTTTTCACGTGGGGGCGATAAGGATCAGTAAGGTTATATCACCTCCCTAAAATCACATAGATAAAATGTGATAAAGCCAGGATTTAAACCAGTCTTTGAGTCATCCAAACCCAACTTTATCCATCTGAAAGAGGCAGAAAGATAATACCAGGGACCTCGACCTTGCCCTGTAGCCTAGGCAGAATTCTTATTATCTGAATAAATAAAACCCTATTCAATTCTGTTGAGCACCTTATAAGAAGGTTAATTTGATAACTTAATTCTCCACTACACCTGATACTGTGAGAACTCAGTCCCACAAATCTTTGAAGTAGAATCATTCATTCAACAAACACTTAATGGGCATCTGTGATGTGTGACCATAGTTGCTGAACCATGGAAAGGAAAGTTTGCTCTTCTTTGCCTTAGGCAGGGCTCCTGGGAAAGGGAAGGAGTGGTAAATTCCATGTTTATAGGTGAAAAGGGAATGAGAAAATGAGCAGAATTTGGGAAAGGAGGCAGATCTGTGCCATTGAAGAAGACAGGAGTGGGGCTTCCATGTTCATTGTGGCATTATTTACATTAGTCAAGAGATGGAATCGACTTGGGTATCCAAGTTGATTGCATCAATGGAAAAAACTTGGTGTACACACACAGTGGAATACTACTCAGCTTTTTCAAAAAAGGAAATCCTGCTATTTGCAACAACGTTGATGAACTGGAAGATATTAAGCTAAGTAAACTAAGCCAATTATAGAAAAAAACCTCTGTGATCTCACTTAATTGTGGAATCTAGAACAGATGAACTCACAGAAACAGAGAGTAAAGGGGTTGTTACCAGGGGCTGGAGGAGGGTGTGTTGGGGAGATGTTGGTCAAAGATACAACATTTCAGTTAAGTAGGAGGAATAAATCCAAGAGCTCTATTGTACAACATAGTGACTATTGCTAATAACCGCATATTGTATACTTGCAAATTGCTAAGAGAGTAGCGTTTAAGTATTCTTGCCACAAACATAATGTGAGGTAATGCATAGGTTAATTACTTGGTTTAACCGTCTCATAAAGTATACATTCATGAAAATATCATACTGTGCACTGTAAATATACATAATATTTATTTTAATATGAAAGAAACAATTTTTAAGTCTTTTTTTAAAAAGACAGTAGTGAGGTTGGACATTTGAAGAATATATGTGCAAATTAACTATCATCTGAATTTTGAAACAGACACATTTAGAAAATGGCACAAGGGATGCTGTTCACTGGACTGGAAACAAAATTCATTCTAAGTGATGATTTGGGGTGGAGAAGTACAGGGTTATTGAGGCAAGTCCATGAGGTTCCTGTGAAGCAGCTATTAAGAACCGTGGACTTCCCAATCTATCTCCTAGGGCCCAAATCAGATGCAAACCCCTTGGCTAGTCAGCAGTAGCCTGATCTTGTATCACAAGGTGTGGTTTGCAAGTTATTTATTCACAAGGAGGAGTGAGAGAGGTGCACAGACAAGATGCTGTCAATGTAGATCTCACCATCATCTCAGTTTACAGGTGAATTCCCAAAACTGGTTCCAATGTTAGAAGTTGAAAGGGTGGGCATGAGTAAAGACAGGGTCTAAAGCAAGCCCACTTATGTTGGTGACACATGTACATGTAAAAAGTTGCAGACATGCTTTAAGCCCTGGTCTATTTGTTTGGGTCCTGACCTACTCGCAGCGCCCCAAGCAAAGGAGCACATTCTAAACAGAATTTTCAAATATCCTATGTCTCTTGAAAAGCATAAAGCAGACTGTTATGCGTAACTCATGGAAACTATTATTAGCGACTCTGGTCATCATGTACTGTTTCACTATCTTGTCACTTCCAGGAATGTCCCATTCATTTCCTCATTGCATGTTTCATCTCTCTTTGCACTTCCATTTCACATTGTAAGGCACATGAGAAAGCAGGAAAGTGTTTTCTACACATCACTCTTTATACCTCAACTTCAACTCTTCTGAGAAGTGCAATTTGATTTAGCCCCTTTTTTAAGCCATAAGCATTTCCCAGATTTCACTCTACACTTCAGACTGTGCAAGATAGATGCTTACGGAACCCCTCTGGGAATTATTAAAACAGAAGAGGGGGAAAGCTGATCCCTCAAGTCAGAACTGACTTTATGGGAGAGAATGGCAGAGGGCCAAGCTGGAAAGAGCCATAAGTTAATTATTGTGTCCCTTTATAACAGTACTAATGCAAAAACCCCAAACAGAAAGCTCCATATGAGGCTCACTTGACCCTGGTGGATCCCTGAGTAATGCAACAAGTTGACTCCAAGAACGGCCTGTGGAGCCAATGGAACCATTGGAGACGTGTGATTCCCACGTCTAGGTCCCATGGAAATATCAGTGAAGTCACAGAATGCTCAAACCTGGAATCACCACCATTAGAATGGTCAGCTTGATGATATTGGAATAGCCACCATTGACATTCATACAAAGGTCCTCCACCTTCTAAAACAAAGCCTAATGCACAGGAGTTTATAGAATTTAGCAGTCTTTGAGCTCACAAGAAAGCTTTCCTGTGGTTAAACAGTCAAAGAATGTCATCATAGAAAAATGTGGTGAATCACCAAGGATCACTGTTCTGTTTTTAAAGGAAATTGCTTCCCTGTTAAATGTTTATGGTTCTCTATCACTAATCTATCAGCATAACGATTTAAATGAAGCCACTCTCATCCTTGGAAAGAACAAAAGGAATCAATGTTTTCCCACAACTCAACAGGCAGACATTGAAATGATTAAAAAGCCATTCTTTCATTCATTCACTCGTGTATTCATTCAATAAATATTTGATAGTGCTTAACATCAATCTTATGTCCTGTGCTTAGTACATGTGATATAGTGAGTGATAAACAGATACACATGTCCCTGAGTGTCATCAAACTTAGAGTCTAGCCAGGAAATCACAAATTGACAATTTATAGGTTGTCTGATTATCCTTATGTGGAGACCAAAGCGCAGAACATATAGTGTTTGTCTAGGGAATCACAAAACCTCTCACCTTCCTAAGGATGTCTCATTTGAACTGAGCTTCAAATGAAGGCTATAAAGTACAGGCAAGAGAGTTCCAGGCAGAGGATCCAGCATCTGCCCTTTTGTGAATTTCACTCCTTTGTAATGCTTCCTCACCAGTAACATAGAAGGTTAATCAGTAAGTGGTAGAAAATTTGGGAGAGATGGGTAACTTTTTTAACACTGCCGGGATACACAATTCAAATAAAATTTCTGTCAATAGCATCTCCTTTTGTCCTTTAATTGATGTGTTTCAAAGAGTCTCTATCTTCTGCTCAGATCTGGGTCCATGTCCAACATTTCTGGGCTCCTTCCAAAATGGTGATATGCAGGCTTCTGACAAAAATAGTCAGGTTTTTTGTTTGTTTGTTTTGTTTTTCTCCCCTCTTCCATTAGCCATGGCCTCTTGCCATGTAGAATCTCACAAATGGACACAAACCAATCAATCACCCTTATAAAAATGTCAAAATTCATCCTTCCCTACTGTGAAATGAATACACTGACCTTAACACAATGTAGAAATGAATTTTTAAAAAATCTATCCCCACCATGGACCCCTGGCTTCCACACTTAAGATTTCCACACTTTTCAGTTTGACAAAGCTAACATTGCTGAGAAGATTTTCTCGCTTCTTTAAAAATAAAAATAAAGCTGGAAGCAGATAAATATTCCCAAAATTTACTAATAAGAATTTATTTGCACACAGGCTTTGTCTGTCAAGATAGGAAGAGATATTATATGTTCAGAAGGAATAAATGAAACAGGGAGACCTTCATTTCAGACTGTCTTTAAAAACAAACAAAAATGAGTTTTCTCAGTCTAGAGACCTTCTTCTAACACTTCACCAGGATGCCTGCTTCATGCAGTGTCAAATTCTAGTTTGTGTGGTATAGCACTGGATAAAGGTGGAAGTCATGATGTTGGCAGAGATGTCAGCTCATTCCTGGCTCTGTCATTTGTCAGCTCCATGATTTTGAATAGATCACTCACTCTCTTTTACCCTCCATTTCTTCATTTGTAAAACAAGACAATACTATCTATCTCCTAGAGTGCTGCAATACTCATCTCTTATTTTCACCAGCCTGGACACCCATTTCCACTCTTTTGGTATCAGCTCTTTAATTACCTTTGAGGGACGCACTTGCCACTCTCAGGGCATAAAGTTCCGGGGATAACACCACCACTGGCTCTTGGGAAGAAAAGTGTTATATAACCAGATTCTAAGCCCTTGGGCATGGGATTTGTTTCAAGGTCCTGTATGTGACACAGGGTGGGACAATGAGACTCATACTAAAAAGTTTTAGGAAATTATTGGGAAAGATGATCTCTGGGAGCTGGAGTTACTAAGCTTATAGGAATCAGACCTGAAGCTGCTGGAAACCTTGCAGAGAGCCTGCCAAAGCATGAACCTAGCAGAGAAAAATAAAAGGAGATTGAGGGAGATAGACTCGAGTCCTGGATCTTGCTGCATCTCTGGAGTTTTGAGTTCCATATGTCAATACATTTCTCCTTTTTGTATTGGGTTGTTTGAATTCAGTTTCTGAAAATTTTAATTGAAGTAAACTCAATTTATACATGAGTTTCAAGAATTAAACTATAATATGCATAAGATGCATAGTACCTGGCATATAAGTCAACAAATGAAGCCACACATTGTGTCCTGTGCACATGCATGTTTATGTATGTGTCTTTAGCACTTGAAAGTTGCTCAAAGAGTTTAGATACAAAAAAAAAAAAAAAAAAAGAGCCAAGGCTGTAAGCTATGGCTCTGTCCACAGCTGCTAGTAACTCCAGGACACTTTAAATTCTGTGTTTAAGGAAGAGATCACTTTTTCAGACTTCTCATTAATTTATTTGGACAATAATACTACGATAATTTGCAACATCAAAATTGTAAAAGAGGAAGAATGAAAAGAAGGAAGGAAGGAAGGAGGGAAGGAGGAAAGGAAGGGAGGAAGGAAGGAGGGAGGGAGGGAGGGAGGGAGAGAGGGAGAGGGAAGGAAGGAAGGAAGAAAGGAAGACAGGCTCAGACATTGATAAGCATTTAAAGGAGGTATGATGTCATAAAACTCCCTCTCCTGATTCTGTCATTCTTCCATACTCAGGAGTTACCTTCTCCAGGGATCCCATGCATTCCATTTGCCCCTTCACCTTCTCTATAAAAGCTTGTATTAATTCAGGAAAAAAATAATCTGATATCGATTCAGGAGCAAATGACTGATAATAGCTACAAAAGTTACCCTTTTTAGGGATATTTGCATTTTAACAGGAATCAAAACAAAAGCAAAAGTAACATGGCTCAGGCATCAAGGAGAAAGGAAAGATTAGTTGTGGAGCACCTACTATGTGCAGGGCAATTAATATAATGTATCTTATGGAATCCTCATAACTACATTGTGAGGTAGCTATTATACTCATTTTACAGATGGCGAAACACACTCAGAGTTCAACACTTGCCAATGCCACATAACTCAAAATAGATGAACCAGAAATAAACCCAGTTGCAGTTGAACAAAACCCCATGTTTTGGGTTAAGATTCTTCCTAGTGGCCCTGGAATTATGGCTGTCACTAGCTGAGCATTGCACTGACTCTGGACATGGAAATAAGAGACACATTTTTGACTACTGACCCAGCATTAGGGTGACGTGGAGGCAGGACAGAGGGCAGCAGAGTGACAAAGCAAATTTTATCTGAGAAGATACATTTTCAAATTCAATAGCAGGAACCTCACCAGCACTTTTTTAAAACTTCAGTTAAACAGATTTTCTAAACTGCATACCAGCACCTAATAAATTTGGTCTTTTTTTCTCTTTTCTTTCAATTTTATTTTAGCTTCTAGCCTTATGCAGTTGGCTGTGCAAAAAGGCAAAAGGAATTCTCTGTGCTTTGTGATCTTTTTTCTGTCACCCTCTGCTTTCTTAAATTGTAGGCTTAATTTGATCAGCAGTTATGAAAAAGAAACATTAATCCTGGGAAAAAGGACTTGTTCGCGGCCAGGCAGTTTCGGTATTGCTTCTGAAGTGAAGTGTTTTGTACTTGGATATGAGTTTTGCCCCTGGGGACGCTGTAACTCCTTCATGTGAGAATAGAAAGGGGACAAAGTTCCTTAGTAGACAGAGACCATCTGGCACCTGGAAGGCCTATCAAAGATTATGGTAAATTCTGTACCCCAGCTGACCTTTGGGGCAAGAGTGTCCCAGAAGATGCTGCTGAATATGTATGTAGTCATGGGGGCACTGGTGATAGGGTCAAATGGGGAGAGATGAGAGAAAAGAGGAAAAGAAAGTATGAGCTCCTTCCATCCATTGTGACAGGGGAGTCTCCTACGTCTAGGAATGTAAACCTAAGTAGTTGCTTCATTATGATTTTTTTCTTTTGAGACGGAGTTTCATTAGTTACCTGGGCTGGAGTGGAATGGCGCGATCTCAGCTCACCGTAACCTCTGCCTCCTGGTTCAAACAATTCTCCTGCCTCAGCCTCCTGAGTAGCTGGGACTATAGGCATGCACCACCATGCCCAGCTAATTTTTGTATTTTTAGTAGAGACGGGTTTCACCATGTTGACCAGGATGGTCTCGATCTCTTGACCCTGCCCCAGCCTCCCAAAGTGCTGGGATTATAGGTGTGAGTCTCCGCGCCTGGCCTTACTTCATTATGTTTATAGCTGTTATTTATATAGCACTTACTAGATCACAGATACCTTTAGGTGAGTATCTCACTTTTAGTTTTACAATAAATGTTAGGGGTAGGTACTATTGTAACAGTTGAGGAAAATTAGGTTTAAATTTTCAGCAACTTGTGCTTGCCATGCTCTTCATCATTACACTGTGCCATCTCCTGAATGTTTACTATGTACCAGGTCCTAAAAGGAATAGGTGAATGAACCAGCACAGTGCCTAGCCCATGGGAGACATTCAATAGGTATTTATTAAATAATGGATGGATGGATGGATGGATGGATGGATAGGTAGATGAATGGATGGAAGAATGGATGAACAGATGAATGAACGGATGGCTGGATGAGTGGACGAATGAGAAGATGGATGGGTGAATAGATATGTAGATGGATGGATGAGTGCGTGAATGAACAGATGGATGGATAAATGGATGGATGGATTGATGAAATATAATGTAGTATCATAGCTGCACTAATAGGGGTAATCATGGGGTGCTGTGGGAGCATAGAGAAGAAGAAATCAAATCTATTTAAAATAGGTGATGTTTGGGCTAAGATTTGGATCAGGGTAGAAGTTCACCAGAGAGTAACTACCATCCATATAAGATTGACTCCAACTGTACTCTCACTCTGCTCCAGCAAAGCAGCTCTGAGCTTTCTCCTGTCATCTAGAGAGCCAGCTGCTGTACAGTAAAGAGCAAAGATCCCAACCTGCTCAGTCTCCATTCACTGTTCTCCCCAGGGCATTCCCAAGCCTTTCTCTGGCATTGGTTTTCTTCCTCATCTCCAATGTGGGCATGTCTGCCCCCAGGAGTGACACGAATTGTCTACAAACCTGGTATCTGTGTTTCTTAGGCTAAGGATCATTAACGTTTTTAAGGGCAGAGTATTACACTTCATAAATAATCATTATAAGAATCATAACAATAATTAACAAAGCAGCAGCAGCAACAAAAATAGCTTGCTTACATTATACAGTGCTTTATGATGTACAAAGTTCTTTCAGTATACATTACTTAATGATATATCATAGCTACCCCATGAGAGAAAGACAAAGCACATAAACCTACCATTTGACATAATTGTAATTGATACTCAAGAGAGATGAGATACAGCATCTGGAGAACACCTCTATATACTGGTTTAACACTGGTGATTGGACATCCTTATCTCATTGAGACTTAGGGTAGCTTGGTAGGTGTTCATCTTTGCCATTAAATAAACTAAGGTTCAGTAAATGACTTTTCCAGGACACCAGGGAAATAAATGGGAAAGCTGGGACTAAAAGACAAATTTTCTTATTCTCAGTGCAATTCTCTTCGTATTTCAATATCTTGCTTCTTCTTTCCTCAAGAGATTCAGAGAAAGAGGACTAGAGTCCAAGAAGCCCACCTTTTTAAGAGAGTTTTTCACGTGGACTATTATAAATGTTAGGAGTCTTGGCAGTCTCATTGATCCACCCAAACTCAGCCAACCCTGGCTAAAGATCACAGACAATTGAGTCCAGGGCCAGCCCTTGACCAAACTGTGAGGTATTTGAGGTTTCAGAGTTTGTATTGGCCTCTTCAATTGTCTTTCAGGCCATTGTCTTTCCTTTCTTTTTTGCCATTCCTCCACTCCATTAAATATTCTTTTGTTCTCTATTGCTGCCTTTCATGTTTTAAATGGTGTTTTTGTTCTTAGGAATGAGAGATGTGTGTGTGTGTGTGTTTTTATTGGGAGGAGTCTTATTAACGCTTCTTAGAATCTCAACACATGTGAAAGTAGCATCCACTGTCTCTTGCTCATTATTTCATAAGAACCATCCACAGGCAATCTGCTCTCTTACCCTGAGAGCAGAAGCAACTTGAATGGTGAGAACAGTTACAAGAACAGTAAATGCAACTGAACTCCGTGGCTGCATCTACCATGCAGAACTGCTGCTCCCCAAGAGCTGGGGCAAATGGGAGAAGGGTAGAAAATCAAGGTTTAGAGATGCTCTGAGGGGCTAAAGTATCTTCCTTATTCCCTCTGCCCTCACCCATGAAAATGGTGCAGCCCACTTCCAGAGACAAGGGGAAGCAATACACCTGCCAGTCTAGGGAAAGAATGAGAAGTGAAACCAGAGAAACTATCAAGGAGTTGGCAGATGTGGTCCAGTAAGGATGCTGCAGGCAAAGCGAAGGCACTGTGGGCTTCCCGCAAAGAGCAGGGAGATGTGATATCAGAGTGGAGAGGACCAAGGGAGGATGGGAGACTAGTTAGGAGCCAACTGCTACAGTAGCCCAAATGAAAGCTAATGAGGAAAATCAACCAAGGCAACAGTAGGGAGACTGGAAGAATAACAGCCTTAGGGATGGGATGGAGAGAGTCTCCAGCCAAGACAGAGTCTCAAGGCAGGACTAAATGAAGCCACTCAGCCCTGGAGAAACGAAGGTAGATCAGTTGGGAAGACAGACCCCACAACACAACCAACCCATTTCATTAGTTGCCAGATGTTTGCAGGCAGATCTATACATGACACCAGGTGAGGCAGGAGGAAGATCTCTGGCATTTGATTCAGGTTTTTGTTTTCGTTTTTGCTGTTTTGCCTTGACAATGTTAGGGTGAACACTTCTGGTCTCATAGGACCACCAGGGGCATTTTCATGGTCACATCTTGTCAGGGCTTCTGATTTATGTCCTATCGGGAAGATCTATTTTCCCAGTAATAGTTATGTTTCCACTGGTGATTTCCTTCCTCTTGGGACCTGAGATTGTAGCTAGCTCTGTAGTCTCCTGAGGCATATCACCTAAATGTTCCCCTTGGAAATTGCTTCTTCGAATATTCTCTATCAAAACCCAATAACGCGTCTGAGAGCTTGTACTACCCTAGAGACTGGGAACTGCACACTAAAATCATATCCCAGCATATTAAACAAAAGGCCAGTTCTAGCCCCACCCCAACAATACAGATCTTTGGAATTACAACTGGGCCTTAATCAATCAAAAGCAAACTCGATTATTGAATTAAGAACATTTCTCTATAATCTTGACACATTTAGATACTGGCACATGAGACACACTCAAACTGTATTGAGAAGTAGAGGTAGTTTATTAAAAAATGTAATTCAGAAAAAATTTCTTTTACTAGGATTTTATAAAAATCCCATGTTATACTTTCTACAACAGAACTTCATAAAAGTGGGTATTTGTACAGGCCACCCCTCCAAGAAGAGTGATATTTTCTTCCCAAGAAAGTAACCTGCTAGTGATTACTTGATTCTAGTGGTGTATTAATTAGAGAAGAGTTTATACTGCTGAGACAGTATTAAACAGTTGCTCAAGCAGGTCAAAGTTTTATTTCTTTCTTGGGATATAAGTCAGAACAGGTGGGTGATCCAGGTATCATTCTGAGAAGGGATTTCTTCTGCTTTTTTGACCTCTCATTTCCTAGCATGCTGTTCACCAGCATGACGGAAGCTGAGTCACCAGCATCATTTTTATATTTGAACTCATGGGAAGGGAGAAAGAAGAAGCCGAGATAGGGAGTTTCCTCCTGGAGATGAGACCTAGAAGTTGCTCACTTAACCTGATTGGCCAGAACTTATTACATGTAAATACCTAGTTGCCAGGGAGCTGGGGAATGTGGTTGTTAGTTGAGCATCTATACCCACCCCCTTCCAAAACTCAGGGATGATAGAGAACGATTAGCAGTCTCTGCCAATGCGTTTTATTCCTAAACTTCGTCTTGTAAGCTGTTTTCTCTGCACTCTGGCCAGGCTGAACTTCTCGAGATTCTGAGCTTGCCCATCCTATCTTACGTCACTGCACCTGTGTATGCTGCACTCTTTTCCTGGGATACTTTGCTCTTCCTCTCAGCCAGCTCCACTCTTGCTCATCTAAAATTGATCTCAATGCTCCTTCTTGCAGAAGAGCTTCCTTTGCATCCTGTACTTTCTCTCATTGGGTGGAAGGTATTCTTTAAGAGAAACCACATTTTACAGTAGAATGTTCTGCAATTTTTGCATCTTCCACTAGATCACAAGTTTCTCAAACCAGGCAGCACTTTAGAATGGAGCCTTATTACAAACTATTTAATTAGACTCTCTGGGGCTAGGGGCCAGGCATCAGAGTTTTAAAATGTTTCCTCAGCTGATCCGATGGTGCAGCTGGGATGTGGAATCACAGAACTAGCTTAAGAGCAGAATTGTTATCTCTGGACCATTAACAGTTGTACCTGGCTTTCTGTGGACGCTTCAGGGAACCCTTGGTGAATGAACACATGAACAAATGAAAATGGCTTTCTGCATATCAGTTAAACTAGACCCCAAACAAGAGTTAACAATTCATGTCATTTTCTTGAACACAGAATATTAGCACCAGAAGGGAACTTTGAGGTAATAGAAATTCATCACATTTGACAGATAAGGAAACTGTAATTTGAAAAGGCCTCATGGTAAGTTCACGGCAGAGATCATGTTCGTAGATGCCAAGTTTCTAGGATGTCACACTCCAAGACACCTTGATTGTATGTATCTATCCACAATTTTAAACACAGATGAAAATTCCTTTTGCATGGCCTTTTAAAGCAAGGCTAAGCTCCAGCTGCCAGACCACACTGAATGGAAATGAAAATGTTTCCCATTCTCCAGACTTGTGATCATTTCAGGGCATTTATTCATTGTTTGGAACCTGCTCATTATACCATTTTACTATATAATGAAGACAAATGCTCACAGTTTAGCTACAGATTTGGTTAATGACAAGATATATAATAAAACAAGATAATAGGGCCAGGCCATTGCATTCTAATTAAATATTTTTGTCAGATTTTTTCCCTCATTAATCTTCTTTTATTTTCCATGCTTTATGGCTCTTTCTACCTTGAATATATATAGACACACACACAAATTATTAAAATTTATACATATAAATGTATATTAAATTATATATATATACACTTATTATTTTTAAAACAAAAATAGTTTCAAGGGAATTGGGCTTTGTCCTCTCCATATGTGTTTATCTGCAGACAAGCCATTGAGTTTAGAAGGGAATACATCACACATAACCTAGACAAGGCCCCTAATTGGTATGCTAGCCCACGCAAAGCTATCTGATTGCATTCAGTAACTGGCAGGGACAGAAAGCATTTCTAAGGGAAATAATATCTTGCTGTGAATCTGGGAATATCTATGTAAGAACTGAACAGTAAACACCAGCCTTAATTTTAATGCCTCATATTATGCAAAATTTTCAAAAGACAAGGTCTCTGCTATTGAAGCTCATCCCCCGGGAAAGTGATGCTATCATAAGACTGTTAGAGGAGTCAATGTCAAATTTCCAGCTGCTCAGGGATGCAGTCAGAGCTTTAGACCATCAACATTTCCAGATCATCATTTTCTCTCATAAACAAAAGTATTTACCTATTAAGAACTGTCGAAGGCTGAGATTCCATGATCTATCTGGCTGCTGGCAGTCACCTCTTTTAGGATGAGCTTTGATGGGGCAGTATTTAGGTTCTAATGGCCCTTAAAAGCTGCAAGGTGCAAATGTGAAACGATGAAACCCGGACCGCAATGGCCATTTGCAGAATGATCCTTGCAAAGCTGTAGAGAGATTTGGCAGTTGATGAGGCATCTCCATCAAAATGTGCTCCCAGAAATGCGTTCTCCATGATACCTGTTTTATTTAATGATGATCATTCTCACCCTCCACCTCCCTTCCCACAACTAAAGATTATTACTCTGATAGTAAGCTGTGCCTCACCCATCATTTTCTGTCAATTTTCTTGCCTCTGGAAAAGATTCTGTTTGGGTTCTTATATTAATTCTCAAGGCAAAGCACTCACCTCCTATTCCTGCTACCTCTGTTCAGAATAGATATCCTGGGAGAGTTAAGTGGGCAAACAAAACTCCGAGTATGATTTAAACACAACACATCAATTAAAATTTAAAGGGGAAATAGGAAAGGATTCAAGAATAACTTTCCTATGGAGACACACACTAGACACGAAACATTCTGTGAATTCAGCAATACACATCTGTTAGCTAAGCAGCAGGATTGCTGCTCAATCTCCCATCCAATAATCTAGATTGATGTCCTATCAACATCTGCAGCATGAACTGTGCATACCTGATGACATTTAAGCCCAATAAGAAACAGAAAGAAATAATCATACAACAACCACACAACCATTAACAAGTGACTTTTGCTAACCAGTTAATAGTGCCCCTTCTCTGAAGCCCCTAAAAGTACCCCCAGGATGGCATTCAAAATATTTCTCAGGACTAAATTCCTGGGATTAAAGGATTTCAGACACCTTTGCCTAAAAGCATTTCTTTGTGGCTTTTCTTTCCAACATTGAGCACATTCAACAACTACAAAGATGATGAATCCTTAGTGCCCAAGACTTCATCCCTCCTCAGCTGAGCTGGGGTAAAATCTTGACCTATGCAAAACCTATTGAGTGATGCAGTCAGATGTGACATTTAAAGGGATGATAGAGAGGGCCAGAGGCAACGGAGATGAAATCCATCCTCATTTGCAAAAGGAGACTGGTTTCAATTGCAAAGCCCTCATCTCTTAATCAGTGGGTTCTTAGGAGAGTACCCACTTTTCATTCCTTTTTTCCCACAAGGCAATCAATTACTTGAGAAAAATCCAATTCTGAGGCATTAGAAGAAGGGTTTCTGTTGTTGGTAGTGTTAGACCATGAGGCTATCATTTAAGTACATTAGTTAAAATGTATTACTAGATTAGGTGCAAGCTGGGCGTGGTGGTGCACACTTGCAGTCCTAGCTATTTGAGGAGCTGAGGTGGAAGCATTGCTTGAGCCCAGGAGTTCGAGGTCAGCCTTGGCAACATAATGAGACCCAGTTCTAAAAATTAATTAGTTGATTAATTAAGTTCTTATTAGAGTAAGTACTTCCCAAGTGGGAAGCTGAAAGTGCATTAGGCATTAAAGCCCACTTTCAAATTTGTCCTGGTGTCATAGTTGATAACTATGGTATTACTAATATCTGTGTCTTGGGTAATAGAGTACCAGAAAATGAAGGATCTATTCCATAGTCTTATGCCAATCTATGGTCACTTGTGGAACATTTTTCCTGGAGCCAAAATATAGGTGGGGTAAAATTTCATCTCAGCAGTATATTTGATTCCCAAATCCTTCTGAAATAACAGGTGAGAGGGACACTGATTTAAAAATGCTGAGTCACTCTCTCTCTCTCAAACACACACACACACATGCACAGAGCAGTCTCTGGAAAAACAATTTTAGTGAAGGCTCCATTTTTTATTCTTCTACTACTCTTTTAGATATTCACCCAACAACACTTTACTTTTTATTATTAATACTTTTCTCAAATGCTAACTGGAACCAGAACCCATCAATACTTTTTTTAAAAACTCCCAAAACATCTTGCAGGAAGAAACTCGCCAACTCAAATAGACTTGTCTGACCGTGGACACTCCTTTCTTTCTGCAAGCACCTGCAAACACCCTATGGATCTTGGGTCCTGCTGAAAAGAATTTTTGGGAAATGCTAAACTAACCTACAGGTACATTCTCCAGTACTGCATCCCTACCTTCTTGGTCAATCCTTTTTCTTCTCAGTTCTTTTCCCGTTTTACTCTTCTCTGCCCCATTTCTCTTGCTTTTCCAGATTCTCTCCATCTCTTCTCCCTTGATTCCTTCATACTACACCCTGTGATCTTAATGCTCTTCCTTAGATGATTTTTTCTTTGATTACCTCTTTGCCACCTTCCAAACCTGGACTTCTGTTTTTCACTCCACATAATCTCTTCTGTAGGTCAAAGAGTATTTTCTCCAAAGCAAGCTCAAGAATCCAATAAGTCAACTTGGTCTGTTGTCCCTTAATTTGTGGTTTACTGCCTCTACCAACCACTCTAATTCTTTCTTAAGAATCTTCACATCTTTAGAACATTGCTTTCTCAGCTTAGACTTTTATTATTATTTCCTTAATATTTGTTTTCTATAAAAATTTTAAAATATCTTTTTACTCCTTTTTTTTTTTTTTTTTTTTTTTTTTGAGACAGGGTGTTGCTCTGTTGCCCAGGCTGGAGTAGAGTGGCATGATCTTGGCTCACTGCAACCTCCACCTCCTAAGCTCAGATTGAAGTTCCTGCTTCAGCCTCCCAAGTAGCTGGGACTACAGGTGCCCTCCACTATGCCCTGCTAATTTTTGTATTTTTAGTAGAGATGGGCTTTCACCATATTGGCCAGGTTAGCCTCAAACTGCTGACCTCAAGTGATCCACCTGCCTTGGCCTCTCAAAGTGCTGAGATTAGAGGCATAAGACACTGCACCCAGCCTCACTCTATGTTTTTTATCTTTATTTTTTCCATTCCAAAAAACTGCACCACAGACTGTTTTTCCCTCCTTCCGTGATACACCCCTGCCTTTAAAACATTCACAGTACAATATCATGTATGTGTAAATAAATTAGTGTAGCAAAGCCTTCCACATATTTGTTTACTTGTGATATTGATTTACCTGTTTTCATATTGAGAAGTCCTCCCTATATTCCTCTAATCCTTTTTAGTGAAATCTAAAATGGTTTTTCCTAATTTTTGTATTCATGTAAATTATTCGGTGCCATATGAATTGTAAGACCTTTATTGTTCTGCCTAAGTGCTCTCAGTTAAAAAACAAAAACCTCAGGGTGTTTTGTTTTCCTTTTAAAGTTAATAACACACAATAATATATGCTTGACCTCTTCCAGTTTCTGAAAGTTTACTAATTATACAGTCTGCCATAGAGGTCATTCTTTATGATAGTGTTTTCTCTCCAAATGCATTTGGTATCTGTTTTTCTTTCTTTGCTTTTCTTTTTTTTCTTTTTTTCTTTCTTTTTTTTTTTTTTTTGTTTTTTTTTTGAGACGGAGTTTTGCTCTTGTTACCCAGGCTGGAGTGCAATGGCACAATCTCCGCTCACCGCAACCTCCACCTCCTGGGTTCAGGCAATTCTCCTGCCTCAGCCTCCTGAGTAGCTGGGATTACAGGCACGCACCACCATGCCCAGCTAATTTTTTGTATTTTTAGTAAAGACGGGGTTTCACCATGTTGACCAGGATGGTCTGGATCTCTTGACCTCGTGATCCACGTGCCTCGGCCTCCCAAAGTGGGTATCTGTTTTTCATACAACAACAAGTTTACAGCTTTGAGAGGAACTACTGAGGAGATAGACAGACAGATGATAGGTAGATAGGTAGGTAGATAAATAGATAGGTGGGTAGATAGAAGATTGTCTTTAAACTTTATAAAAAGAAAATAAAGGGCCGGGAGTGGTGGCTCAAGCCTATAATCCCAGCACTTTGGGAGGCCGAGGTGGGTGGATCACAAGGTCAAGAGATAGAGACCATCCTGGTCAACATTGTGAAACCCCGTCTCTACTAAAAATACAAAAATTAGCTGGGCATGGTGGCACGTGCCTGTAATCCCAGCTACTCAGGAGGCTGAGGCAGGAGAATTGCCTGAACCCAGGAGGCGGAGGTCGCGGTGAGCCAAGATCGCGCCATTGCACTCCAGCCTGGGTAACAAGAGCGAAACTCCGTCTCAAAAAAAAAAAAAAAAAAAAGAGCAAGCTACCATTTATTAAGCATTTACTATGTGTTGCCAAACTCTACTCATTTGCACATTTGTCTCCACTAATTCTTGTAACAATCTTGCAGTGTGAACATTTATATTCTCATTTTACACCAAAGAGAGCCGAGTTTCATGGAGATAAGGCAACTTGCTTAAGGTTACATAGTTTCTGAGTAATAAAGTGAGATTTGAACCCTGCTCTACCTAATTCCAAAGGCTTTTAGGCCATGTCTTTATATCTTCACCTAAAAACTATCAGTTATTTCCACTAACATGTGTCAAAAGAGCAACTCTAGTTATTGGTGGCGTAGTCCCATATTTGGACAAGAAAGACTTTCAGGCTGTATACAACTACCAGCATGGGATAGACACTGGTCTCTTGAGCTGTCTATATCCTACTGAAGGCAAGTTAGGCTGGATCTTTAAAGCATCATACTCAACAAACATGGGGATGCATCTTCTAGCAGTTCAAGCTGGGGGCCAGATCATACACAGGCACACGTTCCTCCCCCACGCCAGAGAAGGTTGGGTTTAGTGGACTATATAAGCAAAAGCCCAATAGCACACTTGGCTCCAACATGGATCAATGCTGAAATAGTACATAAATTGTGTTGTTCAGAATGCTTCTCTCTCTCTCTCCATCCCTTGGCACAACTCTTCTTAATTTAGCTTCATTCTCAGGCAGGCTATTTATTCTCTTACAATAGTAAGGTGGCCATTAGTAGCCATAGGCTTACATTGTGTCCCTAGTGGAAAAGAGCCTTTTTTTTTCTTACTAGTTCAACACAAGTTCTAATTGAATAGGTCAGTGTGGGTGAAGTGTTATTTCACCAACTAAGCACTTATTCTGGCTATGGGAGTGAGTATACTGATTGTTCATATCTGGACCCTGGGTTCACTGCTCAGGCTGGCAGGAAGACAGGATTGTCAGCCCTATCAGAACCACATAAACTGAGAGTTGGGAGCAGATGTTTCTGAGAGAAGGTAAAATGGGTTCTGGGTGACCTGAAGCAACAATGTTCACTACTCTTTCATCAGAAGTAATACAAAAACCTATGATAGCTGAGAAACACGAGTGCCAAGGTTGACTCAATTTCTGCACTGCTGAATTACATTTCTTAAACTCCAAGTGATGAAGGACAAAATTAGACATTTAGCTCTATTAGAAAGAAACAAAAAATTATAAGGGCAAGGAGCCAGACATTCGTTCATTTATAAATTCATTCATTCTGCAAACACACGTCCATTTATTCTGACACTAGGCATTGATCTACTATGTGTCAGGCCCTGTGATTGGTGCTGGGAATGTAGATGAGAGCTAGTACTTTTCCTCAAGGAATTTACAATCTAGAAGAAGAGAGACAGAGAGGTTATAATCAATACCTGCAACACAAGGAGATAAGTTCAATATTCCATTTCCTCCCAAGATGCCCTCTTCTGGTAGCATTGCCCTCAGTCGAGAAAGTATTTTCTAAAAAGAAGAAACCACCATTCATGTATTAGGAAAATGTCATAATCAGTCATGTACCTGCTTCACTCATTAGGAATCTGTTTGCTTTCTCTGGGGTTCTAACAAGATTTTTCCTGTTTCCTTAGGAATTCCAAATCTAACTATAGTTAACTTTCCTGCAAGTGAAATAGAAACAGGGCACAGATATCCCCAAATCATTTCCACTTATTTTGGAGTGACTAGAAATTGTAATTTGGCCTAGATCCTACTTTACTTGCTATGAGGACAGGGATAAGTCATTTAACATCTCAGGGCCTCCGTATATACATCTGTGAAATGGAGATGATAGTGCAACAGAGGATTGTTGGGAAAATTAAATGAGATATCATATATAAAGCTCTTGGAAAAGTACACAGCTTGGAGTGGATATACAACAATAAAAAGTAGTTGCAATTATATTTTTATGTGTTATTGTTATGATTATAATTGAATTGAAGATCAGAGAAGGTGAGAGTCTTGCTCAGATTTTTCCAGCTTATTAAGGCTCAGAACCAGGTTTACCGACTGTTATTTGAGGGCTGACTTTTATATGAGGGCTTCACCATTGTAAAGTTTACATTCCTAGTCGTGCTTGGCTCAGACAGGTCCTGAAGTCATTTGTATTCCTTCAGCACATACCTGTGGGGAGGGTGAGCATGGCATTGACAACAGTAATCATACCTAGCATTAGTAGAATATTTTATACTTTTTAAAACTTTTGCATATGGTACCTCATGTGGGATTAAGTATTTGCCATGGATACTCCATGCATGGATAAGCAAAGTTAGAAATTTATGCTAATTATTAGATTTGACTTCAGCTTGCTTTCTGAGAGACCTACAAATCAGTTTATTGAGTATGAGTTGTATTCATCATTACCAGTTTTCAGGGAACTTAGGTCAACCAACATTGAAATTTTGGTTTGCATGTTTTAGGGAAAAGCTGTATTTCCAGGGATTTGTCTTGTAAGTGTAGAAAGGGAAAGGGTGGTAGCAGAGAAGAGGCTAGGAATGTGTTGCAGAATTCAAGTTCTTGCCAGTATCCTGACAGGTACCTCCAGGAGATAGGATTGCCTCCCCAGGACCCCCAGAGCTCAGAGTGAGCCAGGGGATACACTGACCAGGGGTCACCCCAGAAGTATGGATTGACACAACCCCCACTGTCTGCCCCTTCCTTAGGTGAGGCAATGCATACAAGGCTATTGGCATGGTACCCATCACTTAAAAAATGGCAGTTTGAGGGTAAAAGCAAGGCCTTTAAAGTCAGAAGAATTTCAGTTCAAATACCTACTATGCTGTCTACCAAATGGCAACCTTGAGCAAGTCACTTAGGCTCTGTGGTCCTCAATTTCCTCATACTTTAAATGGGTATTGGGGTACCGATCTGGTAAAATTATGGTAAAGATAAAATCTATAAATACGGTGCCTGCATGCAGAAAGTGTGTAAAATGGTAACTCTTATTAATGCTAACTTATTATCATTAGCAGTAGTAGTTGAAGTCATCGTTTATACAGTTCTGAAGGCTGGGGTGGTGTTTCTTAAGATTATGTCTCTAACTGTGGCTACTAGAAGACTGGTTGGAAGCAGCTTTCTGGGATGCGGCCCAGGGTAGGCACTAAGATTCCAGACAACCTGAGAGGTTTAAAGGTTGGTGCAGTTGAGAGGAAAACAGTCCATTGCCATGCTATAGAAACCAGCATCCGCTGTCACTGAAGGATACTGCCAGGAGAAGCCCTATACTGTGTGGGAGTGCCACAAGGGCAGGTATGGTGTCAGTGCCTGAGACTTCCTGCCTATGGTAGGTCCATGAACAAGGAGAGGTTCTTTCTAGATGTTGCTGTTGGGAGGTACCACTGGCACTGCTGGGAGGCCTACGTGGAACCAGAATTTATTTTACCAGAAACAATTACAGAAAAACCCAAGGGGCTGGGCATGGTGGCTCAAGCCTGTAATCCCAGCACTTTGGAAGGCCAAAGCAGGCAGATCATTAGAGACCAGGAGTTTGAGACCAGCCTGGCCAATGTGGTGAAATCCCGTCTCTACTAAAAATATAAAAATTAGTTGGGCATGGTGGCACACACCTGTAATGCCAGCTACTCGGGAGGCTGAGGCAGGATTATCATGTGAACTTGGCAGATGGAGGTTGCAGTGAGCCAAGATCACACCACTGCACTCCACCCTGGCAATAGAGCAAGACTGTGTCAAAAAAAAAAAAAAAAGCCCAAGGACCAGGAGTGACAACATTCCAGATTCAGGTGCTATAAGAAATGTTATAGCTTAGGAGCTCCAGCTCACTCCAGTACCCAAAGACACTCTGGGCCTGGTGAGTGTGTGCTTATATGTGTCTGGTGGGTGGTGGTTTGGTAGGAAGTGGATCAAAAAGAGTATTTGAGTGTTTCAATGTCCCATCTCCACCTCAGGAGACCTGAAGGGGCTGAAGACCCTAATTTGGATAAGACCCTGAGACTGCCAAGAGACCCTAAATCGTATCCTGGCTGCAAGTTCCTAGTATGACGAGTAGCCTGAGAAAAAAGAGGGTTTCATTAAGAAAGGAAATGAGAGCCCTTGTATTCTATTTTATGGGAAATAATATTATCATTCCACAGAGAGATTTCAGGGGCAACATAGCTCTGGACTAAATTATCCTGCTTGCAAGTGCAGCCAAACTTATTGACCCCTTGATCTGTGTAGAATAACCTTTGCCTGTTCTGAAATAATAAGCCTTTTGCAAACTTCACAGTGTTTAAAAAAATAAGTTGACAAAGAGCTTTTTTCTCCTCACCTCTTCACCTTGCTGTGAGTTGAGGCTTCTGAGTCAGTGCCTTCTATGACCTTGAACAAGTTTTTTATCTCTCAGAGCTTTGATTTTCCACTGGAGAATAAGTATATAGATAAACACACACACACACACATGTGCACATATATCTGTACACATATATGTGTGTATATACATTTTTCAGCTGCACATTGTGAACGTAAAATGTTTACACTTATATATGTGTATATATTCAGGTGCTGTAGGAAATGTTATAGCTTGGGAGCTCCAGCCCACTCCAGTACCCAAAGACACTCTGGACCATGTGAGTGTGTGCATATGTGTGTCTGGGGTGGTGTATGTGTGTACATGTACATATGTGTGTGTACATATGTGTACATATATGTGTGTATACATATATGTACTTCAACTGCACATTGTGAACATAAAATGCAGATAAGAAATTTTGTATAATGCTTGGCACTAACAATCATTAACAATTACAATAATATTATATATTGAGTACTTAATATATGTAACATACAGGGATTACTGCTTAATCCATAACAACCCTGAGGTAAGGTAGTATTATTATTCTAATTTGACAGATGAAGATACTGAAACTTTGAGAGGTAAAGACATTTGCTCAAAATATCACAGCAAGTAAGTAGCAGGGCCAAGCTTCAAACTCGAGCATGCTAAAGAACCTGCACTTAACCACTTTGCTAAACTTCCTCTATATAATAATGATTCTTATATTCGGTAAGTGTTACTGTGCCCCCATTATATACAAGACACAGTAAGGGTCCCATCATGAACCTCCGGGAACAGCTTTTTTCAAAGGACAGATTATTAGTTCGGTGTAAAGCACAGCAATTGGCAAGAAGGTGCTAAAGAAACATGGGTTAGCTGTTTTCTCTGCTGTTACAATATTAAGACTGGAAGCTAGAAAGTCAAGAAAGAGGAAGTAAATGGAACCCAAGGGAGGAGAAGCATGGGAAACTCGAGAAGCAGTTTGCACTAGGAGCTTTAGTTCTGTTTTTTTCTTTTTTTCTTTCTCTCTGATGTCGTGTATTAATATCATCTCCTTGAAATGATTTTGGATATTAGAAATCATGCCCAATTCTCTCGTGCAACTAGCACACCCAGGCCTTCAGAGAGCTACAGGTATCTGCTACATCCAATTGAACTGTGAGCATGTTTGCCATCAGTGTGCGGCAACTCCTCTGAGGTCAAGACTTTCAAGAGACTGGGGAAGGAACTTGGTACAAAGCACCATTTCCCAAATTCGAGACTGCCCTTTGGTGGTAACAAATCCAGAGGCCTTCTGGACCAGCCATTTTTTCAGGTGAAATGGAGTCTTGCTCTGGTCTTTAAGGCACATACACTGTGCCCGAGGGCAGCACTCGACGTTCTAGCAAGGAGGAACCTCTATGTGAGATAGAGACCCAGGAAACCTCATTTGGATCATGGGTGTAATCAGAAAACCTATAGCCTAAAGAACCTTGGTCCAAGAGCAAACTGCCCACCTCTTCTCATGTAAGACCCCACATGTGAGCTCTGCGTGTCAAGCAGGCACAACCCCATGACCTAATTGAAGGACGATTATCAGCAGGATTACTGAAGTTGGCCTCACCGCTCCCCTCATTCAAAACTAGAATCCACACCCTTCTGTTCTCAGGACATCTTTCAATGTCACTAAAACATGATGCCTATTAAGTCCTTTTTTTTTTTACCATTTTAAGAAGGAAATCACTCACAAATACAGGGAAATATTTCCACTTTCCTGGTGAGAACACAATCTATGGCCTAAAGAAAGAATGAACGAATCCCTGGTAATATTCTGGCCAAGTAGAGAGGCTTGGCTGCACTTCCTGAGCAGCAAAGCCATGCTTTTCCCCTCTCACTTTATAGTCTCTGCTGCTGACCTGCTCTGCAGCACCTGGGCCCAACAGCATCAGCCATATTGAAATAGGATCAATTAGGGTCAATCTCTTGGATGTCCCACAGTCAATCTTATGGACAAGCTTGACTAAGGAAGAGAAATTCATTATGAATAGAAGAGGAGAAAGTTATTAGTTCCCAGGCAATTAGCAGCCAATCAGTGGATAGCTTATTAACTATCTTAGTGGTGAGCCACTGTCTGATACTAATAGCTCATGAAATGTTTCAGAACATTCTTTTTTTTTTTTTTTTAGGGACAGGGTTTCGCTCTGTTGCCCAGGCTGGAGTGCAGTGGCATGATCATAGCTCACTCACAGTCTCGACCTTCTGGGCTCAAGCAATCTTCCTACCCCAGTCTCCCAAGTAGTGGGACTACAAGCACATGCCCAGCCAATTTTTTTTTAAGTTTTTGTAGAGACAGGGTCTTCCTATGTCACCCAGGCTGGTCACAAACTCCTGGCTCAAGTGATCCTCCTGCTATGGGCTCTTAAAGTGCTGGGATGACAGGCACCAGCTGCTATGGCCTCCCAGAACATTCTTAGTGAAGCAATGGAAGTTGAAGAAATAAGTCCCAGCCTATCCCGTGTCGCTGACCAACCACTCCAGGGTAAGCTCTTTCCATTAGGCAGTTATATTGTCCCTTCAGTTGACTCCCCTGTGAGCCAATATATAAAGTCAGAGCTCTGACAATAATTTCTCCAAGTCACCGAGTGCCAAATTCTGTGTGTCTTCACACAGGGGGCTGTGAGGGAGATCTGAGAGGCTGAGCAAAAGATCATATCCATTAACAGGTTTGCTGTCCATGATTTGGGCAAATTTAGATCAGTTATTTAGGTTTTTGAGCTTCATTTTTTAGCACTTACACACTGAAATTAATGACAGTTATCTGATAGGGTAATGAAGCTATTATGTCTAAAGTGCCCAGCAGAGTCTGGCCCATGCTTAGCACTCAGAAGTCCTCTGACAAGGATGGGAGAGGTGATGTCCTGTACCAGAGCACTGCAGGGAGCAAAGCACCAAGAATCTAAGAGGGATGCCTCTGGTGACTCCCAAGAGTTAGACACCAGGGTCTTTCAGCATTCCAAGGGAGGAAGAAATCTTCCCTTCTGATTAGAATGTTTTGGAAAAGCATCAAGAAGGAGGTAGCATTTGAAATGGACTGTGATTTTTCATGCAGTAATGAGGGGACAGTCATGCCAGGCAGGGGAAACAGTAGGAGCAAAGTCTAGGAGGTAGGGATGCATTGTGATTTGGGAAAAGTAGAGTAGTCCATATAGTTTGTAAAAAAAAATCTTATATGGAGGGAGACAGATACAAGACTGAATGGCCAGGCTAAAATCAAACTGTGGAGGGCCTTAAATGTTGAGTTAACACATTTGAGCATTATTCAGAAAGCAACAGGGAGCTGGCTGTTCACAGTCTTTTAACAGAGGAGTTAAAACAGAGGACACCATTGTAGACATAAATGCTATAGTAATAGGTCCTTATTTTCATTAATTTTCCAAGTAGGAATAGAGCAAGGATTTCTCAGTTTAGGATGGAAGCTAGAAGGTGATACTTATAAGGTAGTAATGGCAAGAATCACCAGAAACCATAAGGTAAGGATCCTGTCAATTAATATTTGTAGTATAACAAACCATCCCCAAATGTTAATGACTTAAAACAACCATTTACTTAGCTCTAGGGGTCAGTCATTTGAGCTGGGCTTAGCTGGGTGTGGAGTCAGCTGCCAGATCAGCTGGATTTTTTTTGTAGACCGGGCACCATGGCTCCCATCCAAATGGCTTCTCACCTTCCAGCAGGCCAGGCTGGGCTTGCTCACTTGGAAAAAGCAGGGATTCTAGGAGAGTGAGTGGTGGCATGCAAAGTGGCTTCTTGAAATCCAGGCTTGAGACTGGCATGTCATAACTCCTGCCACATGCTGTTGGTCAAAGCAACTCATGGGGTCAACCCACATTTATTCTTTTTTCTTGTTTTGTTTTTTTTCCTTCTGTAACATCAGAAAATCCTGCTTAGGGTCAACCCACATTTAAAGGGTAGAGGAAGAGACTAATTTCTTGGCAAGTGGATCTGCAAAGTCACATTGCACATCTGCCATAATGGAAGAGTTCTAATATGTAGCCATTTTTTCTAAACTACAACATGACTATCAGGATTTAACAAATATAAGGACACCCTGTATACTTACATCTATTTCTGGTTACATATTCAAGCAAATAACAACAGTGAATCCCAACAGACCATAAACATGGAGCAGTCAGAAATCCTAATGTGAGTCTATTGCAGTAAGTTCTAAAGAGGAGTAAGGGGCTTATGGCTCACTGGCCAGATGTAACCAAATGTGTTTGTGACTTCTTACTCAGGACAAAAAGCAAGATTTAATGGGCTATGAAGGAAGAATTGATCCATGAAGCAATTTGGTAGCAATTGCCAACAGCTTACCGAGAATTAAAGTAATAACAGAAAACTGTCTGAAATGGTCCAAGAGAATAACCTCCAACATGAAAGAGAAATCTTTTAGCAAGGAATAAAGAGAAGGAACCAGCATGGTAGTGCTGAGGCTGAAAATTTAAAAGAAAATTTCAGAGATTCTTGATTCTCATCCTTTTTTTTCTACTTCTTTTATTATTTTTTTTAATGCATGAAAAAAATATCAGATGTATCATCGCCAAACTCAGCATGCAATTAAAACAGCAGTCAGGACCAGCCATAATTTTACCAAATCGATTTTTCAAAATGATGTTTGTAACCCCTCTGAGGTTTGGAAGCGGAGTCTGCTTAGCTTATCCATTTCTTTTTCCTCACAAGCATGTGCACACTGAGATTGGTATTGCTGGACTGCTCATGAATGCTAAGTGCCAGACATTGATTTCCGTTTTGGAGCGGGTGTGGGAGAAAGCATTTCAGTCAATGAGTTGGTGGTCTCCATCCAGTTCCCTAGCACACTAGCACCCCTAGCCGCACTGTGCCATGACAATGGGACCTTTTGTTGATAGTCTTGGCATAAGCACTAAGGATTAACTGGGCATGCTGCCTCTGCGACTTTCAGCTGCTGCTCTGCTTGGTTAAGAACACAACTAAGGACCAGGAGACAGCCTGAGAAGGCTTCATTTGTTACTGCCCATGGCTCACCAATGCTAGGAAAAATCTGTTGTTGGAAAGTTGTACATTGGGTTTTTTATTTCAGACATAAGGTACACATGGCTCTTCTCACTTATGATGAAGGCAGTTAGTTCCGTTATTTTCTTGCCAAAGATATTTACAGTCCAGAGCATATATGGAACATACTTTGTTAGGTGACCCACAGCCGAGAAGTGAGTTTCTTTATGCCATGGCATTTCCCGGTAAAGTGTGCTGTATGGAAGTTTAAAATAAGTTTTTGGTGAGTGACAGCAAATGCATAAATAATTACAGAGTAAAATTCAGTGTGTCTAGGAATGTTCTTGACTGGGTTCACACTTCTGAGATATCCAACTGTAAATATAGACTTTAAAGAGACTTTAAATGTAGAATAGACATCTTTTTGTGTGGGCAGGAAAGGGTGTTTTGTTTTCATATTGATTGTTTATTCTGCCTATCTAGCATACCTTCCTTTTTTCTTAAAAACACCCCAAGACATTTTGAGAATTACCCATCATCAGCACTTCATCATACACAGATCCTCAATTTAGGTGAGGTTTATCCAATCCTCCCAGCTCCAAAGTTGAACATATGACTCAAGAATGACCAACTGGACTATTCATGCAATGAACTGGGTAATCAGACTCAGTGTTTATTTCACAAGTGAGCCCTTGACTCAAACCAAGACAGTCTGAGTCCACTGCAGGATTTGGCTGGCACTCTTGAGAAAGAGGCATTATTTCACTGAGTTAGCTAAAGAAGTAAGGTGTAAGTTTGAGACTGCTGCTTGAAGCAATTTAATCAACAAAAAGAGAGCAGAGGGAGGAGATGTAGATGAATCAATTTCATATGTCATATTTTGAGTCTCTGGACCCAGCCATACCTAAAGCTAAATCTATTCCTTGACTTTTTAATTATGTAAACCAATACATCTCCCCCTATTTAAACTAGTTTGAGGAGTATCTCTGTCACTTGAAATTGAAAGCGCCCTCATCAATTTCTAAGCTCTATTTTGTGATGATCCTTTGGGTCAAGTGAATGTAGAAGCCACGGGAAGTGACTTTCTCATATTGAGGAAGTTCTCTCCTAGTTCTACTTTGCTGAAATTTATATTAAGAATGGATGTGGAATTTTATGTAATGCTTTACCTGTATAAATTGATATGCCATATAACTTTTATTTTTTGTCTATTAGTGTGATGAATTACATTCATTAATTTTGAATGTTAAATCAATCTTGGATTGCTACATTAAACTGCACTGGTTGGATTCAGTTCGTTAAAGTTTTGTTAAGAATTTTTGTACCTATACTTCATGGGATATATTACTTTTAAGTTTTCTTTTTTTCTTTTTGTAATATTTGTCTGGTTTGGTGTCAGGGTAATATTAGCCTCATCAAATGAATTTGCAAATATGCTATCTTCTTCAACTTTAAGGGAAAGTTGATATGCTATTGGTATTAATTATTCCTTAAATATTTGATACAAAGCATTAAGTAAAATCCTCTAGGCCTGGAATTTCCTTTGTGAGAAAGTTTTTTCTTTGAATTCACTTGCTTTGAATTGATTTGGGCCACTGAGATCACCTATTGTTACAGTTTAATTCCAACTGATTTTATATCACTTTACATATATTACAGAAACTTTACAACAGTGTACTTACATTTCTCCTCTGCTAGTCTTTGTGTTATTGTTGTCATAAATTTTACTTCTGCATATGTTTTGAGCTTCACAATACCCTGTTATTATTTTTGTATTAACCAGTCAATTAATTTTTTAAAAGATTATAACAATAAGGAAAGAAATTTCCTGTCATTGAATATCTGTTCACTTTTTTTCAGTCTTTTTTCTCTATAAATAAGTTGGCTGTTTTCTATTGCTGTTTTCAAGTTCCCTAATCTTTTTTCTGCAATGTCTAATATGCCATTGATCATATCCAGTGTATTTTTCATCTCAGACAATGTAGTTTTCATTTTTTAAACATTGAATTGGCTCTTTTTAAAACTCTCTTCCACTATATAACATGCTAAATCATTCCTCTGTCTACTTGAACATACAGAATACTGTTTAAATAACTATTTTAGTGAACTTATTTCTATCATCTGTGTTTTTTATAGGTGGGTTTCAATTGATTGTTTTTAATTCTATCATCTGCTTCATTTGTTGCTGGGTTTCAGTCACCTAATTTTTCTTCTCATTATGGATTCATTTTTCTGATTCTTTTTGTAAATAATACTTTTCATTGAATTCTAGACTGTTTAATATTACCTTGCCAGGTGTTGCACATTTTTGCATATCTATAAATATTCTTGAGCTTAGTTATGAGTTGTGGCCAAGTTGTTTTAAAATAGTTTTTGATCCTTTTGGGCCTCATTTTTAAGCTTTATCGGTCTTGATTCAGAGCAGAGTTTAGGATTTTTTTTTTTTCCTATTACTGAGCAAAACCCTTTTGAGAAATCTACCCAATGCCTAATGAATTATAAAGATTTTCAATATTTCATCCATAGCTGGATGATCAGGACAGAAACTGTTCTTAACCCTGAGAGATCTCCAGGTATGTTGCCTCTGACCTTTTGGAGGGTTTTTCCTTATACATATACTGATAAGAAATACTCAGCTGAAGACTGAGATGAATCTTCCTGATCTGCTGATCTCTCGACTCTGTTCTCTCTTTCTCTCTCTCTGTTGATCTGCTGATCTCTCCACTCTGTTCTCTCTTTCTCTCTCTCTGTTGATCTGCTGATCTCTCGACTCTGTTCTCTCTCTTTCTTTCTCTCTGTTCCCTCTCTTTCTCTCTCTCTGTTCCTGCACTCTTCCCTGTGGATTCTAGCCACTTTGAGCTCACTGTGTCCCCAGCTGCTTCTGTTCACTTCAAGGAGACCGCCAGGCTCTGCTAAGACTCTGCCTGTCTAAGCAATGACCTGGAATCTCTCTCTGTGTGGTTACCTGGGGCAATCTCAAGGCTCACATTTTGTTTCATGGCCTCACTCTCATTTGTTGTCTGATGTCTAATATCTTGAAAACCACTGTTTCACATATTTTGTCTGTTTTTTTTTGTTTATTTGTTTGTGCTTTTAGGCAGAAGAGGAAGTCTGGTCCTCATTATTTCTTCTTAGCCAAAAGCAGAAACTGCATGTAAGAATTTAAAAGAAGTCAAGTTTTCCTTTAAATAATAAAAAAAAATTCAAGCAGGCAAAATTTCAGTAAATTATAGGATTTCTTCCTAAATCTTTTTTGAAAAAGAAAATGCTTATAACTACATTCAGCCCCTGAAGATTTCTTAAAATAAACAATTCATAGGTGAAGAAATTATGATAAAAGTTGTTGTGATGAGCTCTGACTGCTTAAATTCATAAATTAAGGTTTTAAAGCATGGAGAACAATATTATAGAATCAAACATGATTGTTATAACTGTTGGCAACCTGATGTAATAACAAATTAAGTAAAAATTAGAGGTTGGTATAGGAAAGAAGAGAAGAAAGACATATTTGTCTTGTTTTTAATAGCAGTGAGTCAATAACAATGTTTAAAATTGAAACCTTAGCTCATTCCTGTAATCCCAGCACTTTGGGAGGCCGAGGCAGGCAGATCACAAGGTTAGGAGTTCAAGACCAGCCTGACCAACATGGTGAAACCCCATCTCTATTCCAAAAAATATAAATAAAAAATAAAATAAAATAAAATTGAAAACTGTTTTTGGAAAAACAGAACAAAACAATGATTTTAACTGCTTACTATTTTTCCTGATCCTTTTTTTTTTCTTAATTTTTGAGTTTTTTTTTTTTTTTAAGAAAATTAGGTATATGTGTGGGGTGTGTGTGTGTGTGTGTGTGTGTGTTTGTGTGATTCAGCAATTCTTTCATATATCTTCAGTTTTTTCTTCCTTTTAATACAGCCAAATGAACACAAAAGCTTTTTTTTCCTGAAATCTGTATCAGAATAAAAGAATTTTAAAAAGATATAAACTCCTCATAAAAAAGAAAACAGAAAAAGGAATTATAAGCAGATAATAGATTTCAACGATTTCTAGAAGAGAGAAAGAAGGGTGCTCACTGATTAAGAAAAGATTAAAAAGCTGCAGCCTAAATATACTATCTCATGGGCAGGGAACAGGGGCTACAGTGGAGAGTATTGGAGAATTCTGGGGAGGATCTTGATTTAGAAACCATAGAGCAAGGGAAAGGCAGCCATAAAATTGAACACAGGCAACAGATTTAAGGTATATGCATAGGTCAATCGATTCCCTTATCCCCTTTGCCCCAATTTAAAAAACAGAGGGTGAGTACTTAACCCTTTAGGATACTGTACTACTGTTACAGATATTTTTGTTCCTTGTGTGTGTGTGTGTTACACTTGGCAATGCAAGAGTTAAATAGCCTCATCCTATTGTACTTGCTCAAGGTCATGTGATTTCTTTGGCAACAAATATTAGCAGAAGTGATGTGCTTCACTTTCAAGAAGGAGTGTCAAGAGCCAGCACATGGTTCACCATGTGTCTGTTCCCTTTGCCACAACACTGCCAAGATCTCTGAGAAGAGCTGTTTTTGTTAGCCTATGTCAGATAATAAAGCGAGAGGAAGCATAACATAAGCCAATGTATGGTAGACTTGTGATAATATTTGCTATTGTAAACCATTGGGATTTGGAGGGTTGTTTGTTACTATAGCATTGATTAGCCTAAACTAATACAAACTCCAATACAAAACAAGGAAAGAATACCACCCCTCCCCGACACACACATACACACACACATAAGGTTCTCCTTCAAAGAACAAAACTGGAGAGAATTAAAATAGCTATTGTGGCTGTCATTGCTACAGAAAAAAACACTCATCATTCTCACCATTCTTGAACTTGGGAGGCCCTTATATAATAACGGTACCATGTGCGCTCACACTGAAGAAGAGCCTTCCTGCCAATTTTCTAGCTGTATACACAGTTCTCCTAGTCAACACTCATCTTTCTTCATTCTTAACCCTGTAAATAGACAGGTAAGTTTCATTATTCATTTAGGGAAAGTCCCAGTCTGAAGTGACGGAATGATATAGTCCAAAAAATATGATGCCAGGGGAATCAGGGATTATTCAGAAAATAGAAACAGAAAGAAAGAAAGAAAGGAGAGAGAAGGAAGAGAGAGACAGGATAAAATATAAGAGAAATAAAAAGATAAAGAAAGACAAACAAGATCCTACTTATTTTTCAAGAAAGTGAAGAAGATATTTTATCAATAATACAAATACAGGATGGTGTAACAGAGCTCTAGTTTTCCTCCTTAAATACTTTTCTACCCTTCTTCCTGATGACATGCAGCTAGACTATTTTTCATGTTCCTTCACAGTTAGTTGTAACATGTGACAGTTCTATTCTATTTAATGTGAAAGGAAGCAATGCATGCAACTATTGTCCCGGAACTTCTTTTTTCCTCTCCGTGTGGATGTGGCTGTGACCCAGCTTTGACCATGCAAATGAGAGTGACACCTTAAGTGATGACCAGACACGGTGGAAGATGGAAGGAAATTTGGGATCCTGAATGGCTTTAGGAACCACAATGACTCCATCCATCTCATGTCAGTTACACATGAACGAAATGGAGTTTGTTATTATTTAACCATATTTTGAGGCCTATTGTGACAGCAACCTAGATTTATGTCAATAACATAGATGATGTGAAAAAGTAACAGAGAGCAAAACAAGTACAGGGAAATTAATAAACAAAATGGCCAAAAAAAAAAAAAAGAAATAATGGAAGATAACATGAGGATCAATCCCAGTACATAGAGCTAAAAAAGACAGGAAAAATACATAAGAGCAGATGATAAAGTATCAATCCCAAAGCTCCAATGCCTGAGGACTAGGAGTTCCAGGGAAAGGATGAAAAATGTGAACAGGAGAAAATTAGTGAAGGCAACAACAACAACAAGAACAAATATTGATTCTATTTATACAAAAGAAAAAAAAAACAGAAAAATTGAACCTTCCTGTTAGATGTCACCCTTGCCAGGGTGATTAGAACAGAACAGAAAAGAAAAGAACAGAACAGAAGGAAAGTTTCTGGGGTGCTGGAATCATCCCATTTCCTGTCTTTAGTGCTTGTGGAAAAAAATAGATTATACTCTTATGACTCATGGACTTTTCTCTAAGTAGATTATATGTAAATAAAAATTTTCAAATAAAAGAAAATGAAGAAATATGAAAGAAACTTTCCAGCACTGAAGTGAGATGAATCTTTACTTTAAAAGAGCTTTTCAAGTACTGGAATAAGAATCTACAACAAGAAACACCATTCTATAATTTCTCAAATGTCCTAACTCTAAAGATAAAGAAATCTCAAAAGTTACCAAAGAGAAAAAAAAAAAGTAATTTACAGAAGAATAAAAGTAGGTCATCACCAAACCTCTCACCATCAGTCACACATGCTAAAAAATGATAAAATAGGACCTTTGAAATTCTTAGATAATTAATTTGACCTAGAATTCTATACCTAATCCAACTAATAAACAAATATGGGTAGTCACATTATTTTCAGATATGTCAGGACTCATTAAGTTTGTCTCCTCATCTCAATGTAGTTATTTAAGAATGTACTCCAGTGAAACAATGTTTAAGAACTGGAAAAGTGAAGACATTTTCCAGGTCTTAACCTCTGTTAAGTTTGAGACAATGAACTTACTAAGTTTGTCTCCTTATCTCAAAGTAGTTATCTAAGGATGTACTCCAGAGAAACAGAGGTTAAGAACTGGAAAACTGGAGGAACTAAACCAAGAGTCCACTGAAAAGAACAATCAGGATTACTGTTGTGTAGCAGGCCAAAAAAGAATTGACTGAATGTAGAACAAGGAGTTGCTATCCAATGAGCATGAATTCAGGAAGAAGGGAATAGATTCCGAAGAGTAGTTAGAATGATTAAGAGCTGGACACTATCAAATAAATTTTTCTTCTCTCAAGGCAAGAGACAATTAAAAACTCCAGAAAGTAAACAAGCTTATTGTGTCCTAAATATAAAACAAATTAGAATTTGGTGAAGTGTAAGAATCAAGAATCATTTGACCTTGGTCCTGAAAACATTCTATTTTTTAGTGAAACAGGAAGAGAAGGAATCAGAGTGTTACATTGGTTCAGCAGCAAAACATTTACATAATCACAATAATGTAACTGCATTTAAATACTTCCAGCATTTACGAAAAATTATAAAGATTCATCACAATTAGAGGACAAAACATAAATGCTATCAACTTTTATAATACAAAGTAAAGAATACAAGTACTTTTACATCTGATATGTGAAAAAAAATGGGAAAGGGAGGGAAAAGATGACTAAAAGGTAATGTTGCTAGTATCGTTATTTAAAAATTGCATAGTCATGAGACATTTTTTAAAATTGTGCTAGAAAGAGATACATTAATTTATTTATGGTGATAAGACTATCAGAAATTAAAACAGAATAAAAATGTATTACTTTTCTCTATTAATCAAATATACAACTTCCAATAAGTTATGAATGAAAGCATTTGTGAGGTAATGTTACTCAATACAATATTTAAAGGAAACTTCTGAAAACTAGAACCGGGATCTATATATTTATAGCGTGGTGCTTGGCATATAGAAGTTCAAAGTAAGTATTTGTTGAGACAGCCAGTACTTGTCTCTTTTTGTTCTTTTATTTTCTATCTTGAGTTGCTTTTATGACAGAGTTGGTGCCCATACTGCTAATGCCTATTGGATATTTAGACTTGTTTGAAAATTGTTGCATAGTACCTGAGACAAAGGTCTTATCAAGGAATCAAACAGAGGTCATCTCAATTAAGATAAATGGAAATCTCTAATGAATGGTTACCATGAAAATAAAAGCCTTAGGCCAGGCATGGTGGCTCACGCCTGTAATCCCCGCACTTTAGGAGGCCGAAACAGGCAAATCATGAGGTCAGGAGTTTGAGACCAGCCTGTCCAACATGGTGAAACCCTATCTCTACTAAAAATACAAAAAATTAGCCAGACGTGATGGTGGGTGCCTGTAATCCAAGCTACTCAGGAGGCTGAGGCAGGAGAATTGCTTAAACCTGGGAGGCGGAGGTTGCAGTAAGCCAAGATCACGCCACTGTACTCCAGCCTGGGTGACAGAGCAAGACTCTGTCTCAAAGGAAAAAAGAAAAAGAAAAGCCCTAGTTGTGCAATGGCTAATTTCCTAATTTCACTTGTGAATTTCTCTTACAAAAAAAAAATCTAGTAAAGATGAAGATGGAGCCTCCCAACCCCATGCTGTTCTTCAGTCTGATCAGTAAGTTAGAGACACACACTATTATGCATCTGGGGTGGGAGAAGGTAGATGTTTAATCCTTCCTTAGTCCTTCCTTCCAGACAAATCCATTTCCTTTGACATCAGTTGTGAATATAAAATTGGATTATCCAACAACAAATCCTGGTTTAGTTTCCCTGTCTTTAATCAATATTCCAAAGCTGTCTGTTTATTTAGATTTTGCAAGCAACTTTTTCTCAAATGTCAGAGAAGGCTTTATGAACAGTAAACATACACATTTCTGAAAACATTAGAACAATGTTCTCTCTATAGCATTTTATTTATTTGGAGGACTCTGTTATCTTCATATATGACAAGGGGTAACTATTTCCATACTCTCATTATTGACCCCTTTCTCTCTATAATGTGCTATTATCAACCTGATTTTAAAGGAGAGATTCTGCAAGAGATGGCCTTTTCTTTCAAATGACACCTTTTTTTTTTTTTTTACCACAGTTATCCAAGTAGGAGAGGAGCGAGTGACCAAAGTCAAATGACACCTTTTAAAACATAAAATAAGCAAGCAACTGATTTGAAACAATTAAGGAGTTAGGTTTTCTTCATAATGGCAATGTCATCAGTGACAGAATTAGCTGACTGTTATTTCTTTGCCTTCGTTTAGTAACTGAACTACTTCAGCCAGAACCCCTAGGATTCTACTCCTATTAGCTGGTTGGGGGCTGAGGAAACTGGTATAGATTCTCTTGCTGTGTAAATTCTTTGTAGTTTATAGCTATTGCCTTGAATAATATTCATTAATCAAAGAGTAAACAGACATTTGCGTGTGCCTATCTTTACCCAATTTGGATTCTATGGTCCAAGCTCTGGGAAGCCGCTAGAATTGCCATTTTTCAGGAATTTGCTTGCAAAGTGGCCAATTTACCTCAAGGCCCCTGTGGCTAACACTGAGTGCAAGAAATGACAGGCATGCCACAGCCTGTCAGCTGCTACAATTAAGTAACGTTAATGGCCACGACTGCAGAAAGGGGCGGATAAGAATCATAAAACGTTAGACGTCCACAGGACCATCCAACACCGTCATTTTATATATGAGAAAATTGGGTTCAGAGATTAATGGGTTTGTTCAAGGTCACACAGGTATTTTATCAGGGCCTTATGGTGTTGTGATTTCTTTATACTCCACCTGCTCACCACACTCAGCTGCTAGAACGATCCTCTGCCAATCCAGTTTTGTTACACCACTCCCCTGCTTGGAAACCTTTAGTAACCCCCTATTGTTTCTAGTGTCAGAGCTGTGAGG
Organism: Callithrix jacchus; assembly: GCF_049354715.1. Classification (NCBI taxonomy): domain Eukaryota; kingdom Metazoa; phylum Chordata; class Mammalia; order Primates; family Cebidae; genus Callithrix; species Callithrix jacchus. The sequence continues at coordinate 100,719,867 of NC_133510.1, read as the reverse complement.
GGCGAGCAGCTGGCAGAAGCCCAGAGCTCTGTCAGGGACCAGGCGCCTGCAATGAGAAATAAATGGTCAGCTCTAGCAGCAGCTGTGGAAGTCAGATGACAGAGAGGCAGATCATTTGGGTTCTACTCCCACCTGCATCATTCTAACAAGCTGTCTTGACTTTGGATGAGCCCCTCTGACAGATAATCTGGACCTTGATTTTCTCCTCTGCAAAATGAACAAGTTAGACTGGACAGATGTCCAAGCTTTCCTTCAACTTGGGGACTTCATGCCGCACCCGTGGCTTTCCCCAAATCCTCAAAGTTGAGATGTAGCATGTACACAATGCCTTTTCCTCTGAGCACTTTCTGGTCTTCCTTTCCTCCCAGGTAAAGAATGAGAAGGTTTTCTCAGTGAGAATCCTGTAGTTTTCCACTTGTAAAGGACAGAAAAACTAGGGGAATAATTGAAGTCCAACATTATCCTCTTCTGAACTAACTTACTGCCTGTAACCCTTGCCCATCATCTCTTATACCAACCTTATTTCTTCCCAGTTGGATTTCTCCCAGTTTCTTTCTCTCCCTTCTACAATTTTCCTCCTTCTGATAGATTAATCGTTTATGGATAACCATGTTTCCATTTCTCTTTCCAATCTTTCCCTCTTCCCCCTCCATTCCTTTTACTTTTTTCTCTCATTCTTCCTTCAGTTTTTCTATTCTGGTGACAAATATCACCTGTCTGTCTTCATCATCAGGAAAATGGTTATTTTCCAGTCCGGAAAAGCAATTGATCAGAGCTTTTTTGTTTTCATTTTTGTTTTTTTTTCAAGTTTCAACCAATCTAGATCATTGTGGAGCAGAATCAAGATTTCCAACAGGATGAAGAAAGATGATTTTTTTTCCAGGGTAGAGAAATAAAATTGTTGACAGGAAATGACCCCAGCCTTTGTCCTCTACCGTAACAGAATACTTAAACTGTTTTGTTCATTCAGAGAGAATCACCGGTGTACCTTTGCAGAAAAATACCCCACTGAAACACTCTGCAAACTTGCAGGAAATCCCATTTCTCTGGTTCCTTATAAGTCAGTGTCTAACAAAGAAAAGAAAGAACGAGTTCTGCTTCATGTTAAGAAAAGTTGGCAACCAAAGTTGAAGGCAGGTCCGGACGCTGTGTACTCTGCCTAGATTATCAATCACCCGAAGGCTATAGCTTCAGCTTCCTCAAGGCTCTTTTACTGCCCCCCTTTGACCCTTAGCAAGTAGCTTTTCTCTGCAGTGAGAAATAAAATGGAAAAGTGGGTGGAGAAACAGAATACAAAGGGAAAAGGCAGAAAAAACACAACAGAGGAGGACAGAGTAGAAGGTAGCAAAAAGCGAAGGGCTTTTGCAAGGGAGACATTATTCTACTGGCTTTTTGAAAGGTTTTGTCAACATATGCATGCTGAAAATACAGGATCTGCTGCATGCCCCCATCAGTGCAATTCCCAAGGCTCTGCTTTCATTAAATGCAATTTCCTTTCCTCCGGCCCTGCATTTGCGGCTGCACTGGTTACTGTTTGGGATATTTCATCCATTTGTGACCTTTCTTTCCTGACACCCTGCTTACAGGCAAGTGTTCCTGCCAGTTAACCTTCTCTGTTTTCCTGAGGTGACCCTATGAATTTCCAACAGGAAAAATACAAAATCGCCAATTTGTTTGTTCATTACCCAGAGGATAAACACAAAGTGGAGAAGCCTTTTATCTTGCTGCACTGGCAAACCTCCTCATTACTCAGCACCAAACAAACATTTGCTAAGAGTTAATAAATCCAGAGTGTGGCTTTCTTTGTGCGAGCAATGTCCTAACACTGGGGCAATCACTCATTAAGGAAAAAGAAATAGACACTCTAATATTTTATTTATGGCTTCAGAAATCTGGGTGGGGCAGGTGGAGGTGGGGGAGTCCCAAAATTTATAGACACAGAAACAAAAAACAAAAGGTTCCCACTTTCTTATTTCAAAGAACACCTTCTGACTCCCAGTTCCTTTGAGGAGACGCTGATCCACATACAAAATGGTTTCAATATTATTGCCATTTCAGTCGATTGTTAGCTCAGAGCCCAGCGACCTTTCATCATGTCCCACCGTTAAAAGAGACCAAGGTTTATTAAAGCATAGCTCTGAATAAGTCCAATGGGTAATACATTTTGCAGTCATCAATCACAAATATCCTCTCAAGATTTTTAGACTTCCTTTCCCAGCTTTCCTCTATAGAGGTACCTGGGCAGGATTCACATTAAAGGCATCAGCCTAGCAACTCCAGCAAGTGTTAATTTACCAATGATTCCTGTGTCTGCTAGCCTAGAAAGCCTCTACTGATTTATTGGACTTGAGCAGAACTCTCATCCATTATAGTTTGTCTTAACTTAATCAAAGGTATCTTCTCCCTTCGGATTGTCTCACCTACAAACTTCGCGGTCACCATGATAAATGTGCCTGCTTGATTTCTTTTTCTGATTATAGTGAATGAAGTATCACAAGTAACTTGATACATCCTGTTAATGCTGTGGCTTCAGTGCTGAGATGGCTGGAGTTATGCTGTGCAGCATTGGCTATGTGGGGAGCTGGAAGGTGATTGCACTGGGGTTTTGATTGAATGATGTAACTGATGATTGGAAGCAGAAGATAATTCACAGGGATTTGTTGGCTGTTTAAAAGACCAAGAAAGCAAAGCAATTTTCTTGTTTGTTAAGGGAGACCTTTCCATTCCTCTACCAACAGCAATACGCATATCAATCCCCATTCCCACCCACCGCATGGATGCACACACACGTACGCACATACCACAACCCACAGACAGCCACATTCTCTGCAGAAAACATGCGTGGCTCAGTACAGTTTTTAATCTAAACCCTCCCCAAACACAATGGTTGATAAAAAGAGGATAAGGGTGTATCTGAACAAATAAGAACTGGAGGAAACAACCGATATATTTTGAATTTTTGTGTAACTAATAAATTATACCCAAAGGAAAACAAAGCCATAAAATAACCAATTATTATTGTTTTCTGTATGGCAGCAGTGTCTTGTTTTTGCCTTTTAAGGGGCTTATGGTAAGTGCTCAAGATTAATCTCTAGACTCTGCCTTAGACCTCCTTTTAATAAACAATAGTTTGAAACTATTAACCATGAATTTAAAATGGATTCTTTGACTAATTCACCTACCTCCTCTTTTTCGTAGATTTTGAGGTCTTCCAAGAAAGAGACTGTTTTATTCATCTTTGCAACCCCGGCAATTAAGCTAGGGTTTGATCTGCTCACGGTATTCATAAAATGTGAATGCTAAACTGAATTGTTCACATTCAGGAGAAAAATCCCATTAATTTTTGTTGTCTCCTATATAAAGACTTAGTTCCAAGGATAAATATGGACTGATAAAGCCTCTGGTTGACTGCCTCACTTTTAAACCACAGCCCTGTTAAAGGGCAAGCTTTTTTAAATTCCCCTGGTCAATAACTGCCCCTGCCCCAGTCAACTTATAGAAACTGGTTTCCAGAAAGTATATATATATATACATATATATATATATCTTCTATTGTTCGTGGTGAACATATTTTATTCCATTAAAGACGTCAGAATAAGTAGTATGTTTCTTTAATACTGTGTTTAAAACAAAGCCTGCAAAGAGTAGACACTGAGTGACAAGTTCAGATTTATATTAGAAGTCAGAAAAACATGGCCCAGGCAAATCTTGCCTATAGCCTGTTTCTGTATAGCTTACAAGCTGTGCATGATGGTTTTGACATTTTTAAAGGATGTTAAAGAAATCAATAAAAAAGAATATGCAACAAAAATCATATGTGGTACACAAAGCCTAGAATATTTACAGAATGTTTAAAATATTTAGAGAAAAAGTTTGCTGACCCCTGGCTTAGATAGTTTTAGACAGCCAACTTTTGAGCATTTTTGAGCATGAAGTAATGAAGGTTGATTTTTAAGTATGTTGATCAAAAAACAATGTGGAGAAAAAAATTGTGCTAATAGTCCTAATATAAGATTATAAATTAGTGAAAAGAAATGAGAAAGTGAATGTGTCATCTTCTCTAGCAGCATATACTCTCCTTAAAAGTCAGATTTACATTGACAGTTTCTTGATTTTTCTGGGATGATCATGATTTTATATAATCTTATTTTCTAAACAGATGTTTTATTCATATTCTTGTAGGAGAATTTAGCAGATTATAAAATTTTAGTTTGACTGAAGATGCTGTTCCCTTGTATCATAGCACCTTTTACAATGGATAAGTCTGCTGTTACTAGAATCCACTCTTATGAAGATAATTTCTCTTTTTCTTTTATTCCATATCATAATTTCTATTTGCATTTCATGTTCTGCAGTTTCACTAGGATCTATGCAGCAGGTTTATCTTTATTTTCTGTAACAGCTTTCTAATCAGTGCTTCTTCAGTCTATGAGTTGATGTGCTCCTTCATTAAAAAACAGCAAAAAAATTTTCTAGCCATTTTTCTTTGAAATTACTTGTTTGCTTTTCTCATTCCTTACAACTCTTGATGCAGCTATCATTAGAATTTTTTATTCTTGCTTTCACATCTTTTAAATGCTCTTCCAAATTTTTTGCTTTATCATCTCTGCAAAGCAGAGATGACTTCACTGAATCAATCTTCCAGTTTACTGATTCTCTTACCAGCTACCTTTAGTATATGTGTTAATCTGTCCATTTGATTTTTCTAAAATGAAACTATTTGACTGTTTTTCAAATCTGTATATTTTTATAAGGCCTTATTTTTCCATTATTGATTCTATTCCTTTTTTATTTCTTCATATATTTTAAACATGCTTATGGCCAGGTGCAGTGGCTTATGCCTGTAATCCCAGCACTTTGGGAGGCCAAGGTGTGCAGATCACGAGGTCAGGAATTCAAGAGCAGCCTGGCCAATGTGGTGAAACCCTATCTCTAATAAAAATACAAAATTAGCTGGGCATGGTGGCACATGCCTGTAATCCCAGTTACTCAGGAGGCTGAGGTAGGAGAATTGCTTGAACTGGGACCCAGGAGGCAGAGGTTGCAGTGAGCCAAGATCATGCCACTGCACTCCAGCCTGAGCTATAGACTGAGACTCCATCTGAAAGAAAAAGAAAGAAAGAAAGAAAGAAAGAAAGAAAGAAAGAAAGAAGGAAAGAAAGAAAGAAAGAAAGAAAGAAAGCATGCTTATTTTATTGTTTCAGAGTATATTCTTCTATTTATAGTAGTGTTGTGAAGCTCTCTTTGGGGCAAATAACTTTTATGGGAGTGGAAAAAACTTAGTGTGCACTGTGGACCCAACTTGCTATTTATGGATGAATGACAATTAAAAGAAAGAAAGAAATTATTAGAAAGATAAATTTGGACACAATTAAAAAAGATCTTTTTTAAAAAAATATTGGAGTTTAATATGTAGGTAATAGGGAGCTATGGAAGGTGAAGCAGGGTAACCTGGTAAAAATAGTGCTATAGGAATCTCTGAATATCAGAATTTTTAAAAATGTTGGCATTTTTCTAACACAAATGCTTTAATTACAGGGAAAGAAAGAGAATGTACAAGGTAAGTTACTCTGCTCAAGACCTTACAACCGAGGGAAAGTATTGCATAGAAGCAAGAAGATAAATAAAATTGGAGGAGACAAGAAGATTGATTAGGAAGCTGTAGTAATTCAGGTGTGAAATGAAGAGATCTTGTACTAGGTTAGTAATATTGAGAATAGCAAGAAAAGGATAAAGGAATGATCTACAGGGCTCCTGAATGTTTGTAATATATGGTACAGTGTATAATAGAAAGGTAATTCTAAATTGAAAGCTGAGACAACTGTGGACCCATAACGTTACTGTAGACAATAAAATGTTAAAAGAAATACAAAGATGTTCAAGTAAAAAATAATGGCATAGAGGAGAGAAGCCTTTTGGCACATTGTACACATTTGACACTTGTATATTATTTTAATATTATTAGTATTATTTTACTGTCCAGGGGAGAAGTATGGTTTAGTGGGGGAAAAAACTTGGGCTTTGGAGAAAAAAAAATGTATGCACTATAGGGTATGTTATAATTTATTTGTCATATGAGGAACGTAACTATCTTAAGCCCCTCACTTTCCTTCCTCACTAGAGAATTTTATGGGTCAGATGTAACAAGGTGACATGAAAGGATTTGTAAGCTGAAAAGCATTATTATTAAAATGTGAGATATTCCTTTTCCTGGTCATAGTATTGCAGGTAGAGTTAAATATCTTTCAGGCATAGATTTTGGAGTAAAAAGTAATGCTCCAGGCTCAGCTTAGCCCCTACAAACTCTGCAATATTGGACAATTTCTTTTGTTCCCCTGTATCTAAGTTTATGAATCTATGCAACATGTATATTACAGCTTGCTGGGTGGATGATATTGGGATCATGTATGTAAAGCACATGACCAGGCATGCAGTTGATAATTAATATTAACTCTTATCACCATACTAATTGTGAAGAACATGGATGTGTTTTTGTATGGCTGAAATTATCCTTTTATACCTCTGTAGTTCTTGTGGCTGATGAAGGGAAAATTCTGTCTGAATTTTAAGGGCTAGAAGATCTGAAAGCTTTCATAGCTAAAGCCAAAGGATAATTTGATTAAAGCTGAAGGAAATGAACATAAATGTTTCTTAGTCCATCCGACATATATGAAGTGGTAACAAGATCATTGTTTACTCAACTTTTGTAGTTGGAAGTGAAAAAGTTATATGGGGGTGGGGTGCCATCTTTTCTTTTGTATTCTATAATCTTACATTGAGCACATATTATTTCTTTTTAAAGATTCATTTTTAGAATGTGCAGTTCTGGGAATCACTTTCTGCCTATTCAATGACTAACACATGATGCTCACAATGAATTTTCTTAACCTCTGAAAGTTATGAAATGTAAGTGTATAGATGTAACATATTGAAACAAACCACCATGGATACTACTGAAGTTAGAAATTTCAGAAATTTCACTGTGGCTTGAAAGCAAGGAAACCATTAATTTCTAATACTCCATATTAGCCTGGCAACTGTATGTACCTAGCAGGTGTTGCCCAGGAAGCTATGTTTCCTTAGAATTAATGACATGCCATAATTGTAGCAATTTTTCTAAGTCTCTAGAGTGTCTGTAATTAAGAAGTTTAACTGTACTTAAAATGATATAAAGTGTCATTAGTCCCATGCTAAATCATTTCAGATTACTGCTATATTTGCCAGTGAAATTATCCAGGTAATTTTCTCAACCTGACTAATGTAAGGTTTCACACATGAGTACTTCCATTGAATAAAGTTTTGGGCTTATTACAAAAAAAAATTGTTTTGAAGTTCCACAAAATTGAAATGTAAAGCTTTGCTGTTTATTTTAGTCTCTCTGAGCTAGTTTCCTCATTGAGTGGGTTGGACTAGACTAGTGGCTGCCATTTAACTTTCAGAATGATTTCTTTCCCCTCCATGTAATCAGTGGAACTTTCCTTCAGATAGAATTGTAATTGAACACCCAGGTCAGCTCTAGCTGAAGAAAGAAATCACAAGACCCACACCTACCTTGTGCTCACCCCTATGAAGACTGTCCCTCTTTAAAACCTCCAAAACTCCCTGGACTAAATATTGGGTTAGTGCACTAGTAATTACAGTTTGGGCCATTATGTTCAATGGCCAAAACCACAATTAGATTTGCACCAAACCTAATAACATTTAGGTCCTTTCTAGTTTTGCTATTTTACTTCTAAGTAAGGTTCCCATCTCAAGTGTTTAATTCATTATCATGTATATATTTTTCTCTACAACCTTCCTTTAAAGACAAGTTCCAAAAAGTGAAGTAGTTTTAATTAATATGAAAAAGAAAACCAGGATAAAGATTCTTCTTAAGTCAATAGCCTAGTCTATTATCTTAAAACAAAACTGTGGTCAGTTAAATGTTTAGCACATCTTTTTCATGTCTGCAGTTTCCAGTGTGATAGAGAAAGAAGAGAGTCAGATGTTCAACGCAAAATAATTGTTTTCATTTATGTTGTCTTCAATGCATTGCTCTGTTATGTTTCATTTTTCTAACTATGCCTGTTCTCATAATGTCAGTTTCTTAGGTTTATGGGGTAATCTGATAACCAATCCAGCCTCGTTCCTAGATTTATCCCATTTTCTTACAGGGTAGTAAGAAATGCTATAATTTAATTAGGTCAGAAACTGATATATATTATGCAAAAAGGAATTATAGGATTCATTTGAATCTTAAATCCTGAAATATATACCATCATAGCTTATGGCTACTCACCATCCAGCTATTAAATTGTCTCATATGAAGTGCTTACATTTTATCCTTTCTAGTGATTTTCATTCTTCTGTCTTTTGTCTTTCATCTGGGATCAAAATGATCTGCCTAAATCCTTCTGTTAAAAAAAAAATCTACCTAAAACACTTCATTTAGTATTTCTATGTTTGCAGGTCTGCTCTCTTTATTTTTGTGCAAAAACATTATTTGGCCTTCTGTTAAATAGATATGTTCATTTAGGTGTAGAATTCTAGTAGGGCAATTGTTTTGTTTCACCCTTTCAAAGATACCCCATTGTCTTCCTGCTTCCATCACTTTCATTTAGAAGTCAACCAAACTCCTATTGTTTCTCCTTTTGAAAGCAGTACAGATTTTCCATGCTCTGGCTGTTTTAAGAGCCTTTCTTGTCTTTCATTTTCAGTAGTCTTTCTGTGATGTGCTTAGGTATAGTTTTCTTGCATTTATCTTACTTGGAATATTTGAGGTTTTTTGAATCTGGTTTGAAGCCTTTCATCAATTTTTAAAACTTCTTACATCTTGAATGTTTATTGTTTCTCCATTCTTTCTCCTTGTCTTCTGACACTTCAGTTGCCTGTATGCTATAAGTTTTTACTATGTTTCATATTCCTGATGGATGCTTTTCTATGTTATTCTTTTTTTCTGTACTTCTATCCAGGCATTTTCTATTGCTCTGTCTCATAGTTTATGAATTCTCTTATCAGTTGTTTCTAATTCACATCTACTAAGTTTTTAGATTTTCTGTGCATTTCCATTTATTTCTATTATACTAATACCAGTTTTCTGATAAAATTATTCATCTTTTTATCAAGTTTTTGAATATATTAATTATACTCTTTTGGTTCTCTTAGTAATTTTTCTCTTGTATTCTGACATGGCAAGTAATTTTTTTTTTTTTTTTTTGAGATGGAGTTTCGCTCTTGTTACCCAGGCTGGAGTGCAATGGCATGATCTCGGCTCACCGCAACCTCCGCCTCCTGGGTTCAGGCAATTCTCCTGCCTCAGCCTCCCGAGTAGCTGGGATTACAGGCACGCGCCACCATGCCCAGCTAATTTTTTGTATTTTTAGTAGAGACGGGGTTTCACCATGTTGACCAGGATGGTCTCGATCTCTTGACCTCGTGATCCACCCACCTCGGCCTCCCAAAGTGCTGGGATTACAGGCTTGAGCCACCGCACCCGGCCCGTAATTTTTTATTAGAAGTAGACATGATATATACAAAATTATACTCCCACCAACAGTGTAAAAGCACTCCTATTTCTCCAAATCCTCTCCAGCATCTGTTGTTTCCTGAATTTTTAATGATCGCCATTCTAACTAGTGTGACATGGTATCTCATTGATTTACATTTCTCTAATGACCAGTGAAGATGAGCTTGTTTTCATATGTTTGTGGGCCACATAAGTATCTTCTTTTGAAAAGTGTCTGTTTATATCCTTCACCAACTTTTTGATGGTGTTGTTTGTTTTTTTCTAGTACATTTGTTTAAGTTCCTTGTAGATTCTGGATTTTAGCCCTTTGTCAGATGGAGAGATTACAAAAATTTTCTCCCATTCTGTAGGTTGCCTGTATACTGTGATGACAGTTTCATTTGCTAAGCAGAAGCTCTTTAGTTTAATTAGATCCCATTTGTCAATTTTGGCTTTTGTTGCATTTGTTTTTGGTGTTTTAGTCATGAAATCTTAGTCCATGCCTATGTCTTGAATGATATTGCCTAGGTTTTCTTCTAGGGTTTTTGTCTTACATTTAAGTATTTAATCCATCTTGAGTTTATTTTTGTATAAGGTATAAGGAAGGGGTCCAGTTTCAGTTTTCTGCAATATGGCTAGCCAGTTTTCTCAACACCATTTATTAAATAGGGAATCCTTTTCGAATAGCTTGTTTTTGTCAGATTTGTCAAATATCAGATGGTCGTAGATGTGTGATGTTATTTCTGAGCCCTCTGTTCTGTTCTGTTGGTCTATGTCTCTGTTTAGGTAGCAGTATCACGTTTTGGTTATTGTAGCCTTATAGTATAGTTTGATGTCAGGTAGCATGATGCCTCCAGCTTTGTTCTTTTTGCTTAGGATTGTCTTGGTTATGAGGGCTCTTTTTTGGTTCCATGTGAAATTTAAAATAGCTTTTTCTAATTCTATAAAGAAAGCCAGTGGTAGTATAATGGGAATAGCATTGAATCTATAAATTACTTTGGGCAGTATGGCCATTTTCACACTATTGATTCTTCCTATCCATGAGCATGGAATGTCTTTTCCATTTGTTTGTGTCCTCTCTTATTTCCTTGAGCAGTAGTTTGTAGTTCTCCTTGAAGAGGTCCTTCACATCCCTTATAAGTTGTATTCCTAAGTATTTTATTCTATTTGTAGCAATTGTAAATGGAAATTTGCTTATAATTTGGCTCTCTGCTTGTCTATTTCTTGTGTATAGGAATGCTTATACACTGATTTTTGTGCATTAATTTTGTATCCAGAGACTTTGCTGAAGTTGCTTATCAGCATAAGGAGTTTTGGGGCTGAGATGATGAGCTTTTCTAAATATACAATCACATAATCTGCAAATAGAGATAATTTGACTTCTTCTCTTTGTATTTGAATAGGCTTTATTTCTTTCTCTTGCTTAATTGCCCTAGCCAGAACTTCCAATGCTATGTTGAATAGGATTGATAAGAGATAGCATCCTTGTCTTGTGCTAGCTTTCAAAGAAAATGCTTTCAGCTCTTGCCCATTTAACATGATATTGGCTGTGGGTTTGTTACAAATAGTTCTTATTATTTTGAGATTTGTTTCATCAATACCTAGTTTGTTGAGTGTTTTTAGCATGAAGGAGTGTTGAATTTTATCAAAGTCCTTTCTGCATCTGTTGTGATGTAGGCACCCAAGGGAATCTCCTGATCTGTGGGTTGCAAAGACCATGGGAAAAGTATTGTATATGGGCCAGATAGCACCGTCCATCACAGCACAGTCCCTCATGGCTTCCCTTGGCTAAGGGAGGGAGTTCCCCAACCTCTTGTGCTTCCTGGGTGAGGCAATGCCCTCCCGCTTCTGCTTGCTGTCTGTGGGCTACATCCACTGTCTAACCAGTCCCAATGAGATAAGCTGGATACCTCAGTTGGAAATGCAGAAATCACCCACCTCTGTGTTGGTCTCACTGGGAGCTACAGACCAGAGCTGTTCCTATTAGGCCATCTTCCTGCTCATCTTCTTAATTCTATGGCTGTCACTTTCTGCTTGGCCTCCCAGCCTTTACTTTAGGTACCACTTATAAATAAGGAAATACATGAAATGGGGAAAAAACAGCAACAATTACTGAGCTTTCTTCATTGCCCTTTCTTTCTCTCTGGATCATGGCCAATTAGTACTGTCAGTCTTAGCATCTCTCAGATATCTTCAAATAGATTTTTTAAAATCCAGCTTTTCTAGTTATTTTAGCAGGTGGTTAGTTTGATACAAGCTCAACTATAGCCAGAAGCAGCATCTTCATATTCTCTCTATAGCTCCCTGCTGTCAGGTTTTCATCTTTCTGTGGAAATATGAAAATATTAAACTATTCTTGTCAAGGTCACTAATGACCTCTCTGTTATCAAATTCAGTGGTCAGTTCTCAGTTCTCATCTCATATGGACTTTCAGTGGCAGTCAAATCCTCCTCTAAATGTATATAGTCAACTTCCTGCTTGACTTTTCAAATTAAAAATGTAACAGTCATCTCAAATTTAATATGTATGGTTATAAATTCTGGATCTCCCCTTTCTGCTTCTCCCTCAATCTTCTGTCATCTCCATAAATGACAGCTTTATACAGAATACTAAGTGCATTGGCAAAATACTTTGTAATCATCTGACTCCTCTCCAATGACTTTTAATTTCACTCAGAACACCATCCAACCTTCATCCCACAGACTCTGGGCCATAAATAATCTGTTCTCCCTCAACTTCTCCAACTTCATTCTCCTGCCATAGTTCGTGTCTCTCGATCTACTCCAGTTATGCTGGTCTCCTTGCTGTTCTCTGAAGATACAGAATAGCTTCCTTCATCAACATCTTATACCAACTGTTCCTTCATCATGGGTATGCTTTGTCCAGTTATATATGAGGCCTTTGCCAAAACATTACTCCTCACAAAAGCTTTAGCTAATTATTTCATGAAAATGAGTACCGCTTTCATCACTCTCTACCCCTTTACCTTGTTTGTATTTCTTTTACGTTTTTATCACTACTTGTATTTACTTGATTTTCTTCTTTGCTAGAATGCAAGCTCAACTGGAACAGAGCTATTATCTATTTTGTTACTGCTGTATCCTTAGTGGCAGCCACACTAATATACAAATAATGCATCATCCCCATTTTACAGGTTATAAATGGAAAAAACAAAGAGGTTATGCACCTTAATCCAGGACATAGAGCTCATGAGATTAGGACTGAATGTGGTAGCTTGAGTCCAGTGTTCATTCCCTTAGCTATTTCCTTGTACCCTCTTCAGATAGAGGATGTTTTAATTAATAGTCTGGGCTATATGAACTCACACAACTTCTTTGCCAATAGAAGTTGGGCTCAAAACAAAATAAAACAAACAAAAACAGTATTATTTGGCATGCCTGCAAACCCTCTAGAATCCTTCTTGTTTTCTAAGAAGGTGAAGGTGGAAGGGAAAAATCCTTGTCCCTAGTGGGAGCAAGACTGAGACCCCTTTCCTACTATAAGCACTTCCAGTGTCAAGGCAAAATAAGACAAAGATTCAAGGAAAGAGGAGGCAGAAGAGGGAGAGGCAGAAGAGGAAAGGGAAGAATGGAGGTACAGAGGAAGAGACAGGGAAAAAGGAAGAGAGCATGCAGCCCTGTGCAGGTTCAGATTTTATTTTTTTTCACACATAACAAAACCACACCACAACTTAACTGTATAGTCGAATAACTATTATTTTCATTGATTCTTATTCAAGCTAAAAAGAGGCAGGAGGTGTAAAAGAGGTCATGAACTCTTCTTAGAAGACAAAGCACACACTTTCTCTTAATAGTTCCCATTGGTAGAATAGAGAGAAGAAAGCAAAGGAAAATGGAGGCCTAGTTGGACAGCAGAGGGACCATATGATGAGAAAATCTTTCTCTCAAAAGACCCAGAGCAAGCAGAGGAAGGACTAACCCAAAGAAGCTGATAGTATCTGTCTCCTGATGGTTAAATTATGAATGGGTAGCAAGCTCAGCAACTTACGAATAAAAGAATTTAGTAGAGTCTACTCAGGTTATGTTGTATGTTTAAGATTCGGGTTAAATACACTCTCACAGAAATAATGCAAAGTCTAGTTAGAAAAGAAGAAAGGCATTTGACTCTTATTTCACATGTGTTTTTAATTTCTAAACGTTTGCTCTGAAAAAGGGCCAAGGGATTTACTGCATTTTGAGGCTGTCTATTCTATGCATGGACAATTATCAATGCATTAGATAACTTATTTACGTATGCAGTTAAATGCTTCCTCTATATAGCTTTGCCAGCTGTGCCACTTTTGCCTTACAGAGTTGTACTGGCAAACTGTGTTCGTTTTCCCAAATACCATTTCTTTAGGTAATTAAAGACAGGATTTGTATTCCCCTTCAGATCTCTTCTGTTATGTTCTCTACTCTCCTGTTTTAGCTTTCACATTAGGTAAACTTCCAGTTGTTGCCTGGACATTTGGATCAGGAAGTCATCTTGCCTAGATCTCAATTTCAATGTGGTAAAAACGGGACATAATCACTCCTACCCCTAGAGCAACTCTTCTCTTGACTTTCTCATATACCAAGAAGCCACTTTTTACTCTGTTGTTTCTCTACTGCAATCCTGAATTAAATAGATCACCGTGTCTTTGTGGGCATTATCCCATTCGTTCCTTGCTTCCCATCTCCTCTGCTTGGTTGGAATCCCTGCCACAATCACCACTCCCTTTGACTTCTAATTGATGTCTGCTTACCTCCACCTGCCCTTTCTTTCAACTCATCTAACATCTTCCAGCTAAACCATATTCTTATCAAAATTGTCAGTGCTTTCTAATGGTCATTTAATAAACTACAAAAATTGCAATTACTTTTGCACCAACCTAATATATCAACAAAAACAACAATAATTAAAATACATTGACTATTTCTGATTATCTACTATGTCTTGTATAAATCACACCTTCTAGAACAATGTTGTCCAACATGGTAGCCATCAGATATGTGTGGTTTATTGAGCCCTTAAAATGAGGTTAGTTCAAATTAAGATATGCTGAGAATGTAAAATGTACACTGGATTTTGAAGATTTAGTATGCAAAAATAATATATTATATCTCACTAGTTTTATACTGATTACATGTTGCAATGATAATATTTAGATATATATTAGGTTAAATAAAAATTAAAGCTGGGCATGATGGCTCACGCCTTTAATCCCAGCACTTTGGGAGGCTGGGGTGAGCAGATCACTTGAGGTCAGGGGTTTGAGACCAGCCTGACCAACATGGAGAAACTCATCTCTACCAAAAATACAAAAATGAGCTGGGTGTGGTGGTAGGTGACTGTAGGCCTAGCTACAGGAGAGGCTGAAGCAAGAGAATACCTTGAACCTGGGAGGCGGAGGTTGCAGTGAGGAGGTTGCTGTGAGCCAAGATGGCACCATTGTACTCCAGCTTGGGTGACAGAGCAAGACTCCATCTCAAAAAAATAAAATTAAATAAAATTACTTTTAGCAGTGTCTTTTAAATTTTTATAATGTAAATTTTAGAAAATGCAAAAGTACATGTGTGGTTTGAATTTGTGGCTTAAATTACATTTCTATTGAATAGTTTTGCTCTGCTGCGACAAATAAATATGTGTTTGAACAAAAAAGGGAAAAATATATAGAAATAAAGACAATGTTTTAAAATGTGATAGAATTTGAGGACGAGTCTTTTGCTTTCTTTTTTCAAATAACCTGTATCATTTTAATTGTTTATAATAAGAAGTATAATCCTAGTTACGTTTAAAAATTGTCCTATCTATCCCTCAAGATAACTCTACAGGAAGCCTTTTTTAGGAGTCTCGGCCAAAAGTAATTTCTTCATCATTGAATTTCTTCTATGTATGATTCTGAAATGTGCTACACAGAGAACCACCCAGGGTGTGCCTAAAAAACTACCAGCTACCCAAGCCAATTCAATCATCATTTCTGGCGATGGCATCTACTAGCAATACTTAATAAAATCCACATGGAGAAATAGCAATGGGTCAGACAGTGGCACTTAGTAGATACTTTTGTCTCCTTTACTAGATTTACGGTATGCAACTTTGCAACCTCCATGCTACAAGGTTTTATATGTCACAGATCGTCAATAAGTGTCATTAAATAATGCTGAAGGTTGAAAAGCATTTCCATAAATAGAATCACTGTAGGTAAATTTAGCAAATTCCATCAATTATGGGGTTATTTCTTACCACAATCCTATGGTAGGTACTATTATTATTCCCATTTTTATGAAGATGAGAAAATGAGTTCTCTGCAAATGAAATAGAGTAGATGTGACATCCCACTAACCAGTGACAGGATCAGGATTTGAACACAGATTGAATTGACTACAAAGCACCAATGGGTAATTACCATTGTCCTGGAAAAATAGCAGACATTATTGTGCTCTATATTGACTACGACCAAAATGCAGTCTGTCCAGAAAAGCATGAGACTGATAAAACAAGACAGGAGGAAAATTTAGACCTTTACGACAGTAGTTGAGTGGTGGCACTGAGTAAAGAAGAAAGTTTAGCTTGTATTGAAAGGAAGAGCACATTTGAATATGTTGCAAAAGCTTACATTTTGAGATTTTCTCATATTAGAATAAAAATATTTGAGTAAATAGTAGCCAACTAAATCATATGTTGGGCTGAATTCAATTCATCAAACATTTTTTGAGGGTCTCCTATGTGCCAGGCACATAGGTCCTTAGTACACAATAAAGTATAGCCTGACACATAGTAAACATTAGGGATGCTGCATGCATTGTTGAGTTCCTGAATGCCTGAGTAACAATCCATAAAACACAGTTTCTGTTCGAAAGGTACTCACAGTCTGGTGGGGAAAACAGTTAGGAGACAATTATAGCACCATCTGATCTATACTATAAAAGAGCTAAATCCAGAGGGGAGAATGGGCATAAGAACATAAGGGCCACCTAGCTGAAGACCCCCTGTGGAAGAAAAAGGCCACAGTCCCTAATCTCTTGCATAGAGAGGAAAGTTTCCAGCGACAGAATGCTATGGATCTCTTCTACTTAAAATATCCAGGATCCAGGAGTGTGCCCAGCTATTTTTAATTAGCACTGCCAATAGGAAACGTGTTATCTCATGGAATGTAATGTCATCCATGCAGGAACCCTAGAAACCTAAGCATACCATCAACTCTATCTCCTTCCCTGCCTGTGTTCAATTGGCTGCAAACTCACTCCTAACAGTCCTCCTTAATAGCTTTCTAATCTGCCCCCTGTGGTGTCCATCTCCATTGCTACCACTGTAGTTTGGGCCCTGATAAATTCTCTCCTGAATTACTGTGTCAGCCTCCTGATGCATCTCTCTGTCCCCATCTTATCTTTTTCTCCCCCCCTACAGCTGGAGAGATCATCCCAAGAAGCAAAGCTGATCACAGTCCTCTCTGTCTCTGAATCTTAAGTGCTCTCTGTTGCACACAAGATAAAATATAACTCCTTATTTAACATACCCTTCAGGTCTCTACTTGAATCTTCTCTTTTATAGCCTGTAATTCTGATGTACAGAATTGATTACCTGTCTTGTATCTTGTCGTGGTGGATGATGTTTCTAAGCTTACCACAGGCTGCTGCTTTATCTTAACGCTCTACATTCCTCCTTCAGCTTTCTTCGCTAGGCTTCCTCCGACTTACCTTTCAAATCTCAGCTGAGATGTGACTTCCTTAACAAGCCTTTCTTTGCTCACCAAGTCTGGGTAGGGGTTTGGCTCAATCTTCTAATATAATAGTTATCACACTGCATTACAATTATTTTCCCCACTTGAGCCTGAGCGTCCTGCGTTAGAGAGAAGTCAGAGTCCTTCCAGAGTCTATCTCTTATGCCTAGCAAAGACCCTATCACTTAATAGAAATTCAATGAATGTATGTTAGGGTAGCGCCTCTAGTCAGTCAGCACCGTATCAAATACCCTCTCTCCTTGAGTACGTATGGGAATCTAATTAACGAGGCTAACCTAAGAAACTTCTGCAAGTCAGAGGTCAGATGGTGGTGGTTAACAGAGGTCTGCAGGTTGTCCCAATGGATGAGGACCAACTAAACAATATGTATTATATAATCAGTGCTAACTGAACAGAATAGAGAAAATGAGCTTGGACCCAAAAGCTATCCCTTGACCAGTCTAGTCAGTGTAAAACTGTCTAAACCATCATTTAACTAGCCATCTGGAAATACCTAGTTTCCCAAAGAATACCCTGACAGCCAAAATTGAAAAAATTTCCCATCACAAGTGAGGTTTTTTTTTTTTTCTTTAATTTTCTGTTCCAAAGACAAGAATATATAAGTGTGTAATCTTCTATACAAATGACAAGAATCGAAAAGTCTGAGTGTGGTATGAACTTCATATCTCATTATGCATTATGTTTTATTAGAGCGAATGATATCAAAGTTAATAATGTGAAGTTTTTGTGTAGAAACTGCTACTATTGTCCATAAAAATACAACGCTGAAACAAATTATAAAAAAAGGAAATATCATACTTTTGTTTCTAAAGGATTCGCGTTAAGCTCAAAGAGAGCAAATAATGAAGAATGAAAGGAGGCTTTGTTATTCAACAATTTCTGTGATCTGCCAAAATGTCAAATAAACCATTTAATCAATCAGAAAATTAAAGAATGTGGCAAACCTCAAGGTAGTTTGAGATTACAGCTGTGCAAAGTACTTCAACTGTAGCATGGAGCTATGTCACAATAACAATTACTTCATGACTCATTTTTCTATAACGTTGTTGATGCAAAAATGCAATTTAGGTTTCAAATTAATTGCAGCTGTGCTTCCATTTGAGTCTTATATACTTGAGCATGTTATCACAAATTCTTCCAACTTCTACTTTAATGTGTCTCACTTTTATAGGAAGGCTATGTCTGTTAAAAAGGAATTCTTGCCATATTTCAGCCCAAAATTCAATTATAATCCTCAAATTTATTTCTTTGAATAATTATATAGTGAAATCATGCTTGGGAGGCAATTTGAGGTTTTTGAAATAAACATGAAATATTCTGATAACTTATCCCAGGATGGAGAAATTATTCAAGCAATCATTCAACAAACATTGAGTTCCTTCTACGTACCAGGCCCTCTGGTAAATGTCAGAGGAAAATAGGGACAAACCAGAAACAGTTCCTGCTTTCATGGAATATCAATTATAGTTTAGAAGAAAAACATGAATGAATTATGCAAATGAATAATTGATTAGAAAGCAAGTTAAATGCTCTGAAAGAAAGAAGTATGCTTTGATGGGAATAAGTAACAGGTGAACGTGACCTGGGCTAGAAAGCGAGGAGTGTGATAAATGGGAGGAGAATCTGAAGGCTGAATAGATGTGAACTAGAGAAAGGTGAAGAAATGGGCCTGGAAATGCTTCCAGGCGGAGGCAGCTGTGAGGGTGGGAAGAGGTGAGAAGGCATAAACATGTTTAAGGAAGCAAGAGATGCTAAGGTGGGTAGAGTGTCCAAAGAATAGGGATAAGACTAGAGGAGTAAACAGGGCAGCACCTATGGGCCATGGTGGTGACTTGAGCCTTTGTTTTAACAGAACTGGCAAGTCATTGAAGGGTTTTAAGAAAGGAAGAAAGTCAACATGTCAGACTTGAATTTGAAGAGTTAAGTCTGGCTACACTGTGAGACTGGAGGCCCAGAGAGGATTCAAAACGCATTGGAAACGGAAGCCATGGCAGCAGCTTTGGCATGTTGACCTTGGTAGTGGTGGTAAGGACAGAGAGACACAGATGGATTTAATAGATATGGAAGAGATAAAAATCAATATGACTTTCAATTAGATTAGAAATGGGTTAAAAAATTATTTCAAGAATTATTCTTGGACTTCTGCTTTACCCAAACAGTATAACCCGCTAAGATAGGAAAACATGTAGGAGGCCCGGGTTTAGGGCAGAAGATAACTAATCTGTTTTGGACTTGTTGTAAGTGATATACCTTTGAAGCTTTCTAGTGGCAATGTCAAGAAGAACTTAGATATATAGATTTGGAATTCAGAAGAGATCAGGGGAAGAAGTTATTGACTCCATGGACCTGGAGGAGATTTCCCAGGGAGAGAAAAGGAAAAGATCTAGGCCCGGGAAAATACCCCAAATCTTAAGTAACTTCAGACTAAATATTTGGGCAAAAATGGAAAAACCTGCTAAAGAAATGAAGCTGTAACTAGAGAGATAAGAGGAAAACAGAAAATTATTGTGTCGTAGAGGCCGGAATGATGCAAAAGAGAATATATATATGTAAAGCCACTGATCAGCAGGATAGATTGCTACGGAGAAGTCAGTAAATGAGGATTTAAATAGTTCATTAGATTTAGCTACATGGAGATGATTGGTGACCTTAGCAGCAGCTATTTAAAGAGATGAGTCATGGGTTATAAGGCAAATTGTAGTGAACTGAGAGCAAGGAGGAAAAAAATAAAGATGGTTATAATCATAATAGCATTAGCTCACATGTGTATAACATTTACTATGTTCCAGGCGCTATTTTAAGTTGTACCTCATTTAATCTCTACAACAACCCTATGAGAAACATCCTGTGGAATTACCATTCCTCTATAGAGAGGTTAAATGACTTCTCCAAGGTCACACATGATGACAATGCTCTGAAGAAGTTTTGTACGTAAAGGGAGGGAACATTTATTTAGCAAAGTAGCTGAAAATTGAGGAAAAAGACTGGAAAGTTTTAGAGTTGACTCGTCCTCACCCTTTAGGGAAAACCCCTTGGTTTATGTAGAAATAGAAAATGTATTTGTATCCCCTCAAAGATAGAGGTGTGGCTTCTATTTTTATACCCATCAAGAGAAATGAAGTTTTGTCTCTCAACCATGGTTCAGGAAATACTGAGCCCTGCTCAGCTAGCCAAGGAGGATCAGAATGAAAAATGTTCTGTGTAAAAGTTATCACCCTCAACCTAAGAATTCATTTTAATTTTATTTTTATATCTGTAAAACAATAATAGGGGGAACTACTTTGAATCTTTATTTAAGATATGGATGTGGAAACTGGAAGAATGTCAACTCTGTGTTCTCTAGTTTTATGATGTTATCTAGTCATGATGTTGTGGCCTCCTTCCTCTGAAACCAGAGTTCATTCCACTTCTCCAGGAGGCCTTCTCTGATTCCCCCAAAGGAATCGCCCTATATATCCATTAAACCCTGGACATCCCTTTTCACAGCATTCATTCCACTTTCACCGCTCACTCAGTCTGTTCCTCTGTCACCCCCACAATGCCATTGGTCTCCACTGGGGACCGTGCCTACTTTGTTCTTGGCAACAACCTTAGCCCCAGGCACAGGACTTGGAATATCAATCAGCAAATAAATTTCAAATCTACACATTACATTTCAAGTGAAATGACATTTTTGTCTTTTTCATGTCAGTTTCTAATCTAATAACCCTGGCGATATTATATCTTCATAGTCTCCATAGTGCTGTTATGGTTTTCAAGCATTCCTACTTATGTATCTCTTGAGCAGAGCTTCAGAACAACCTGGGATGGGAAGGATGGAAGTCACCCCTAAATTAGAGGGTTAATTTGGATTTGGATTTGATAAAAGTGAAAAAACTATTTATTGAAATTAGTTTCTATAATTTGAACAAGAAGGGGCCATAACCAAAAGGTATACATTTTAAATGAAGATAACATTTGCAAAAGCAAGATGAGGAACTTGGGCTTCAAAGGAGTAAGTGACCTCTTTATGGCCACACATCTAGCCAGAAGCAGAGGAGGACTCTCTCACTGTATTAATAATCCCACTGTCCTGTTTCCCAGCTGCCACTGCACACAACGTGTTCCGTGTTTCATTATCAAAAGCTTCTGTAGATTGCCACAGGGTCATTTAGCCTCTTTCAAATATCTACTTGCTCAATTCCCCTTTGGTTTTGATGTCACACCCTAGTAATATTAGAATATAAGACTTCCTCACCTGCACTGCTGCATAGAAGGTGGAGAAAGTCTGAAAATTCTTCCCACAGAGACCTAGGGATCCTTGACATTTTGCTCCCTGTTGGAAGGCAGGAAACTTACTACATGGGTGCTCAGAAGCTTTTGCCCAGCTAGGGCAATCCCTACCTGTTCTAGCATCATTCTCATCTTTACCAAGAATATGGGGAAAGACTGGCAATATGGACAGAGAGAAACGGAGGGGCTGAGAGGGTTTGCGAGCTTTCCCTCAACTGGGCAGGATCAATCGTCAGAGGCAACAGGGAGAGGGGAATGTATACAGAGAGGTAATGCGCACTCACTGTTTGACCTCTGATGAGAAGCAGGAGTGAAGCAATCTGACTATACCCCCTTACACAAAGCACAGAAGGTAAGTTTGGAGCTGAGAGACAATATCTTGATAATTGGCACACCTAATATGAGTCATGTTCTGGGTCTGAGGACTGACATCAGGGTTATGATGAGAATACTTTGAAAAACATCCCGGGCAATCGCAATCTCTAAAAGCCTTGCTTTCCAAATCCTGAAGAAAAAAAATGAGGGCAATAACTTCCTAGCGAGTTGAGAGAATTAATCAAGAAAATTTATGTAAAACATATGGTGTCTAAAAGGCTATTAGTGGATTATTGTGTTCTTAGTTTCAAAGCATCTCAGAGAGGAAGATGGTGCAGAAATGGAATGAGA
Source organism: Callithrix jacchus (assembly GCF_049354715.1). NCBI lineage: Eukaryota > Metazoa > Chordata > Mammalia > Primates > Cebidae > Callithrix > Callithrix jacchus. The sequence continues at coordinate 100,697,722 of NC_133510.1, read as the reverse complement.
GGCAGGAAAGCCACAAACATCTTAAAGACAAAGTTGTTTTCTAGATTTGAGAGGCTACAACTGATCACAGACAGTGGGGGTCTCATTGGTTAAAAATTTGAATTTGATAAAACCGAGAAAAATATTGACTGAAATTAGTTTCTATAATCTGGCTGAGAGGGGGCCATAACCAAGAAGTATATATTTTAGGTGAAAATAGTATTTGCAAAAGCATATGCAGTATTTGCTTAAAGCCTGGTTTCCTTTTGAGCCACATACCTTTCTGTCCTTGAATTTAACATAAATTTGTGCTCCTGAAACAAATGGATATGGTCATATGTACACATCTACACACACAACCACAGTAAGCATCTATTCAATTTATTCATTATCATTCCCTTTGGATTTATCCTGTCACTTTGAGTCTTCTGTTTATTTTACCTAGGCTATTACATTTTCTTTAGAGACATTACTGCTTATTTGTAAATAACAGTGTAGTCTCCATAAATAGAAATTTCAAACCTCCTGCATTTAGAGTAGTCACCAGTTAATAAGGCATATGTTCACATACTACTGGTTTTTATCAGAACACAGGATCCTATTTAAAATCTGAACTGATTCATTCTGCAAAATCTGGGAATAAACAGCTCTTGTTTACTATGGATATTTACCATTTGATGTATGGCATTCATTCCTCTAACAATTAAATTCATGAGTAAGGTAAGAACATCATATCTGACAAAAGTCTTATTAAGGCTTTTTTAATGTGATGAGAAACCACAGGACTAGTCTTGAAGATTTCAAAGGAAAGGCAAATATAATTTTAAGTTTTTCATTAATGTGTATTTCTCTACAGAGAAATTAGAGACTATATGTGCTTATCTGGGAAGCTAGATGTTGGTACGTCTCCAAAGGCTTATATACATGTACACGCTGGTGTGAATCATCATTCCCACAAAGTCTCCAAATGGCAATTTGCTGATAGCTCTGGAAAAGCCCAAGACCTTTCTCTTTAGTAGGAACACTAATTGTTTTAGTTTTTTTTCAAAGAAATTTAACAAATGCTGTTCATTTCTTGGTTACCTTATAATTTTATGAAATTCACCAAAAAAAAAAAAAAGACAAATGCAAAGGAGCTAGATTGTGCAAGAGGCTTAGATAACAAAAGATTCTGGAAGAAGTTAACACAGTAAGTAGAGCAGGAAGTACAACTTCAAAGTTATATCATACACACCACAAACAGAGCTACCCTCTCAGCATCCAGAGATACTCTTGTGGACATCTTGACCTTAATTAAAACCAGGAACAGGCAGACACTGGTATTTATGAGTTAGCATTGTGTACTATGATTTCTATTAGGTGACTCATGATTTTCAAGTATTTTCAGGTGCTGATGAGAGAGTCACCAAAGTCTTGCGTCCCTCACTCCTACCCTTGCTAGTGGTCAGCAGTATGAACTATGAGCTCCATTTCCTCATATATAGAATGGGGGATTGAAAAATATAATTTATGGTTTTTTTCCATTTCTAAAATGATGCTTTCATTCTAGAAACATAAGATCAAAGTTGAAAAAGTAAATTAAAATAGCACATTTTGACAGACACTCCCAAAGAGAACAAAGGAATGGAGACAGCAGGGGAATCTGGTTAACTTAGTGCAAAACAACATAATGCTGATGAAGAAAAGAAGGTAAACAAAAATTTTCTGACATTTACTTCTGCTAGGAGTGTAGATTGGTACATTCCTGGAAAACAATTTGGTAATATTTATAAAGAACCACAGAAATGCCCACTAATTTCTAACTCGGTAACCTCACTACTAAGAATTTATTCTAAGGAAGGATAGAGATAAAAGTTGATGGGCAAAGAAAGATCCATCTCAGCATTATTTATAAGAGGGAAAACTAGGAAAGCAAAACTAAGCATCTTACAAGAAGATAATGGTTAGAGCATGGTGAACTCAGGGTGAGAAATGTAAGTGATTCTTTTTGTCATTACCTATAATAGTAGTATCTTGACACATTAATGTCAGGAAGTGCCAAATATGTATTACTTCATTTAACAGATATTTGAATGTCTACTATGTGCAGACATGCTTCTAGGCTCCGGGGAAAAAGTAGTAAATACAGAGAAAGATTTATCTTCCAGCCACCTGGGAGCTAGTGAGGTAAGACTATAAACAAAGAAAAAACCAGGTACATATGTAGCATATCAGATGATGGAAAGTGCTATGGAGAAAAACAAGGCGGTGGGAGTATGGAAGAGGAGGAGACATGATTTTATAGTCACAGTGAGAGCAAGGCTCATTGATCAGAGACTTTGGAGCGGAGATTTGAGTCAGTGAACTGGTGGACATGTAAATACCCAGGAAGGGTATTCTAGGTCAAAGAAACCATTTTTTTTTTTGAAACGGAGTTTCGCTCTTATTGCCCAGGCTGGAGTGCAATGGCGCGATCTTGGCTAACTGCAACCTCCACCTACTGGGTTCAAGTAATTCTCCTGCCTCAGCCTCCCGAGTAGCTGGGACTACAGGCTCACGCCACCATGACCAGCTAATTTTGGGGTGTTTTTGTTGTTGTTGTTGTTTTTTGAGACGGAGTTTTGCTCTTGTTACCCAGGCTGGAGTGCAATGGCACAATCTCGGCTCACCGCAACCTCGCCTCCTGGGTTCAGGCAATTCTCCTGCCTCAGCCTCCTGAGTAGCTGGGATTATAGGCACGCGACACCATGCCCAGCTTATTTTGTATGTTTTTAGTAGAGACGGGGTTTCACCATGTTGACCAGGATGGTCTTGATCTCTTGACCTCGTGATTCACCCGCCTTGGCCTCCCAAAGTCCTGGGATTATAGGCGTGGGCCTAATTTTTGTATTTTTAGTAGAGACAGGGTCTCACCATGTTGACCAGGATGGTCTCAATCTCTTGACCTCGTGCCCCTCCCCCCCTCCACACCTCAGCCTCCCAAAGTGCTAGGATTATAGGCATGAGCCACCATTGCTGGCCAAGGAAACAATTTTAAAGGCTCTGAAGTAGAAGTACATTTGGTGTATTTATGAAATACCCTAAAATCAGCAATAGGAAGAGTGGCAAGAGATGAGGTTGGAAAGATGGGGTGAATGCAGGCCATGTGAGCCTAGGGGGGGTCACTGTAAGAACTTTGAGCTTAATTAAGCAAGCAATTAAGTCATCCACATTTATTGAGCCCTCATTGTGTAACCTAATTTTGGACTACCAATAAATTGCTTATGTATTCCCTGCTAAAACACACACTCAGAATATTTGTTATCTCTTGGCTGGAAAGATTTTTTAAATGTCCAATTAAGCAGATGAAAGAGAAAAAATCTAATGGAATGAAACAATGACTGTAAGGGCAAACATGATTACCTTGAACCAACCAATTTATTTTGCATTCTTCTTAATAAGGATAAAGGTGAAGAGAAAGGTAAAAAGGCCTGGTATCCCTGCCTTCCGTCTCTGAATTATCATATTTCCAAGTTTCCTTTATGGAAGGTTCTGAGGACCATTTAATAGAATCAAGAGAGATTTTCCTCAAACCCCATCCCACTCCACCTTTTGGCCATCAGTATTTCAAATCCAAGAATAGTCCAATCCATAAAAAACAGGGCCTGGGAAAACCCTTTCTGGAATAGCTACCCTACAGAGATATGATTCCAGGAATTGGTTTAGTAGTGGAAACCCTGAGGTTCATGACCAAGAGGGTCACATTGGTGCTCACTGAGATTCTGGGTCCTGCTCTCCTGATAGACCCCACCCTCATCCCAAGCTGCAGTTCTATTTCTTCCTCAGTCATGTCTCACTGCAGATGTGGGTGACTTTGCTGATAAAGTTGGGTAAGAGGAAAGGTGTGTGCCAGCATGAGCTCATTCGCATCTGAGCAACACAGTGTACGTGCCTACTTGGCGAGGTCCAAATTGTGATGAAAAAGACCAGGCTTTGCTATTTGAACCATGGATTCAGTATCCCTGTTACCACTCAGATAATGAGATAAGATTTCCAAACTATTTCACCTTCTTATGAGGCCTACCAACTCCATAGCACCATTTTGGAATTTGAATATGTAAGATGATGTATGGTTTTTTCTTAAGCTGCCCAAACCCAGATCCCATGAATATTGTCCTCCAATGACTAAGACAATGTTTTTGGTGACACCTCTGATGAAGAGAAATGTCTGATGAGGGCATGGAGTGAAGCAACATGAGAAGGATGGCTCTGTCCCGTTGTCACACTCTCATTTTTTCCTGATCCTGTGTCTCCTGCTTGTGCCCAGACCAGTAGCAAGATTGACAGATTCACTCATTCTCTTGCTGAGGGAGATCACCTTTCATCGCAGCATTCTTCTCCACTGGCCAACATATTTATATGCACCTTACATAGGAATACCCTGTGAGATTTACTGCCAGCCAATACTTTAAAAAAAATCAGAATCTGGTGTCAGGTTCAATATCCAGAGCTATTGGGAGGTGCTGAGCCCTTCTTGGCAACCATTGCTTTTGTACAAGTTGCCTCAGAGGCAGCAAGTATTGGAATTCAGATACAACCACATAAGAGTACAGGGAAGGGGAAAGCAGGCAAATACATGGCTATTCCTGAAATCATGGGCATGCTGGAAGACTAGACTTATCTCATCCCATATGGGTAATAGCTGATTGCAGCCCACTGAGACTCAGCAGTAATTAATTAATTAATCTAAGTAAGTGTGTCCATTAAACCTACTATCTGCTTCAAATGGTACTTGTGAAGATACTTAGAAGTAAATCTATTCTCCGGGGTAGAATACTTCGTGTGCTGGGAAAATTCCCAAGAACCACTCACTTAAGCTTTTCACGAATTCCTTGACACATCAATTTTCAAATTCTTGATTCTTGTCTATGGAAATTTGGCTGTCTATGTCCTGACATTAATCTTTTCTTTCCCGGATTCTAGAAAACTTTCTTTGAACGAGGTCCCTACAGTAATTTTTTCTATGTCATTCATATTACATTTTATCTTGAGTGGTGTAGTAATATCAACTCCAAACTTCAACTCTGCACATTCTTGCAGTAGGCCTTTGTGTGTGTGTGTGTGTGCGCGTGCGTGTGCGCGCTCATGCATGTACATGTCTGTCCTGCTTTCCTAAATATACAATATATTTCCTTCGGTGATATGGCCCTTTGCTTCTTTATTCTTCTCATTGCTCTCCCTTCCTCTCTCCCTCCCCCCATCATCCTTCTCTCCTCTTTTCCCATTCGTTTGTTCACAAATATTTAATGTTCTACCATCAGGGATACTTCTAGGACCTGGGGGTTTAGGGGTAAGCCTGAGGTTTAAAGAACAAATTCAATGATGATAAAATAACTCTGGATACAAACGTGGTGTCATTGATTTTCACTGCATTCTATTTTTATAGCAATACACATATTATTCTGTGATTTTAAACACTTTCTGTTACTTGCAAAGTCCTTCTCTTTGCTGACAATTATTTCCAGGCTTTAGAGATAAAGTCAGATTCTAACTTTTATATATTTAAAAGATAAGTGAGCATCACAGTTACAACTAAATTGATAAATGTCCCCAAACACAGATAGGCAAGTGGGAGCGGAGAGTAGTGAGGGGATATAGTTCTTTCAGTACTAACAGTGGGTGGTTTTTAAGAAAACAGCATCATTTGTCTTACTGGGGAAGCCTAGATCTAGGCTAAAATTCCATGTGTAGAAGAAATAGAGAGACAAAAGATAACAAAAATAATTTTTATTATGATTTTCATTGAAAAAAATACCAAAAATCAATAAAAATGAGTAAAGGCAAATAGTCAATATTAAAACAATTCAAGCAAAAATAAATACACAGGAAACAGTAAAAGTGAATATAGGTCCATAGTCAACATTAAACAGTTCAATACAAAAATTAAACTATTGATCCAACCTAGGCATTTAGGCCGAATATGGAAAGGAGGTGCAACTAGACATTCTTGAAGGAGTCTTTTCTTTCTCAAAGGTGCTGCTTAGATCCAAGGTGCAGTTTTAGACTAACATCTGAAGGAAGGAGACGGCAGAGGAGGGAAAGAAAAGGGAACAGGGGAGAAAACAGAAAGAGGGGAAGGAAGAAAAACTAATATTTCATGAGTTTTTAAAAAATATGATGTCAAATACTTTGTTAGGCACTGTATGCATTACTTCATTGAATCTTCACAACAACCCTACGAAGTAGGTATTACTTCTCTTCATTTTAAACATAAGGAAAGAGGCTCATAGAGTTTATACCATTTGCCGCAGATCACATAGTCGCCATGGCAGAGAGAATGAAACTCCACCCCAAAGCCCTCCTGCTTTCCTCCAACATCAGGTGTTCCACAATGTACCACACCCTTAAATGGAAAACAACTCTTGGTGGATTTATGGCTCTCAGGAGGTGTTGATCTAGCCCATCCAATATATACCTTTTTTTTTTTTTTTTGGAGCTTGGGAGTAGAGAAATCTGGACCACATTTCCAAGAGGACAAGTCTGATTTGTCTATTTCTTCTTTGTTTCAGAAGAAAGACCTCAACAGGTGGCGAAAGAAGGCATAGAAGGATTAAATGCTGCCTATCAGACTGGTGGGCTATTAATAGTTCCCCTGGAGCACATTCATTAATAGAAAAAGGAGAAAAACGAATGATAAACAAAAATGTGCAAAACCAAATGTGTATGTTAATCAATGATTACGAATATGAATCCTCCTAAATTCCTTAGCTGTCAAAATCGAAGGATAAGGAAACTCAAAGGAACACCAAGCATGTAGCAGAGCTATACACTAAATCGTGTCTCTATCACATTCACAGCTCAACAGGCTAACGTTCTCTATACTGATGGCCCCTTCTGAGTTGATGATTTTTCACAATGTATTTCATGGCTTCCATCCCTACATGAGACTTTATTACTATCACATAGGAATAAAAAGCCATAAAGCACTAGAGTGAATTTATCTTGGTCGGATGCAAAACTTATTTCTTCACATGACTTCACAACCATTTCAAAGCTAACCAATCATTTCATGCTACATTAAGAAACATTTTAAACTACACATAAGTGACAAGAAGCACACTTAAATTATGACATCACAAATTAACAAGATTTTATCCTTCCATGACATTCTTAGCTACAAGGACCAGGAAACAAGACCAAGAGACACTCAGAGACATTCAATCATTGAATTCACCAAAAACAAAGGACACTGGGGAGAATTCCTGGAGAAAAGCTGATCACTTTGACATTGAACTTGGAAACACATATGGAAAGACAGAAGACAGACAAATCACTGATGCAAACTGAAACCAGAGGAATTATTTCAAACCTCTTGCTTCAACTTCTTCCCCAGAAAGCTTTCTTACATACCCATGCTGGCTTTTATACTTTTCTTTTTGGGGCAGGTGGGGAGTGGGAATCTTAGTACCTGTTTGACTATGTAAGCGTTAAGCTTTCTCTACACCTAAATAACAAAAAGGAAATTAAAAAGTATAGCATACTAAGGGACCACACAAGTGCTAACTGCTCACCTACAGCCTTTTATAGAGATACATCCCCCATCCCATCTGCAAAAGCGAGAACGATGCCAGAAACAATACTATGCACTGAAATCTCTCAGTGATCTAAATAACTCAGGTCCAAAGACCAATAACATTCTTCATGCTTCATTAAAGTGACATTGCTCTTGGTAGTATTAAAACACTTATAAGTGGCCATACTGAAACCCATTTCTCTGGTACCACTGAAAACTCAATGCCATAAATCCCAATGGTTTTTTTTCTGGCCTTTCAAAAATAAACTTGAGGTGTCATCTACCAACTCCTGAAACAGCATTCGAGGCTATTAAGCACTGCCCTCTGCTTTTTAAAAAATGCATTATTCAAATTCAAATAAAGGAAACAAGAACTTGCGTTCCTCCATAGCAGTAAAGGCTAGGCAAGCTATTTCCGTCTACAGGTTACTACCATGACATCTTGGATTATGTGAATCACAGGGAAGAGACTACAGATAGTTAAATGAAAGGAAGTGCATACATAAATTCAATTATCATGCAGAAAACATGCAAATGATTTAAGCACTGCATCTGAAACTCTAGTTTATATTCATTAATCTCAGGTTGCACTTTTGAAGGAGAAAGACATGCTAATTGGGTCCAGATTAATGCACTCCCAAACCTCTCCAATTTGTTTTCAGATGAGGGTTAAATGATATGTTTTAAAATAAACACAGCTGCTCATCTGCCTCCACCTTCTACCTCCTAGACTCCACCTCTACCTCCTCCCCCAGCTGGCTCAGCTCTCCCCGCCCTGTACCCCTCCAACCCCCACTGCTCCTCTACCTCATCTCTCCTTCCATTAGGGAAGGGGTTCAAGAGCCCTAAGATTTTCCTTTTAAAAATACACTAGAAGGATAATACTGTTTCTTAACCAACTCAACACTTTCCCTTTCTTCACCAGCCACCAAACTCCAGAAAGACAATCAATCACATATCAAATGCTGCTGATGCTTAAATGGTGGCATCAAGAATGTGGACACATAGAAAGGCAGCTTTGCATTTTCTCAGGCAGTGCATTCTTTCTACAAGTTTAGACCTGCATCCTTTGGATCTGTACGGATGGGCAGTTTTAAAGTGTGAAGGCACATGCTTGCTGAAAGCCAACATTGCTGAAGGTTGGCATGGCAATCCTGTGACTCAGTTATGTGGGAAACTAGTGACTCAGGAGAGAACTTGGGGTTTTTTGTTGCTGTTTTTCCTCTGTGGCTCACTCAGCCAGCAAAAACTGGCACTGAACAGAGGGCACTCAAAAATGCCTTTCAAAAGGATCCCTTGCTTCCTTTCTCCCTCCTCCCTGGCAAAATTATCTTTTAAAAAAGAAGAATGTGATTATTGATTAATTGATAAATTGATTTAATGTATTAAAACATTAGTTTGGGAGACAAAGAAATAACATGTTTCAGGGAGAATCTTATTTTGTGAGAAGTGAAGCTTTTGAAATAGTAAAATATTTTTTTCCTGGACCTCATCTTTAGAAAAATAAAGCAAAGGAAGAGGAACTGTGGGCTACGGGGATGGAGCTGGGAGGGAAGAAATCCTCTCTGAAAAAGCAGCCACCAAGGAGTTAAACCAGGCACAAAAAAAAGAGGCCTTCAAACTAATTTCACACTGAAAGTGATGTTTAATTTGAATCATGCTCCTCCCAAAGGGAAAAGGTTAGTCTTGTCACTTGACTCATATCCCCTCCCCTTCCTCCTTTCATGTGAATTGAAAATTCAGATTCACCATTAATCATGATGTGACACATTCTTTTTTTCCCCTTCCAAAAATCAAATGAAAGCCTGGGACCACATCTGAGAACCCAATGGTTGGCTAATTCTCCCAACCTGCGTTCACAACAGAGAGAAGACAAGAACAAGGGCACATACAGACACAGAGACATAAATTACTGGATGTGCACTCACAGCAATACACACAAATACATACAGCTAGTAGCAGTCATTGAGTTGGAGGAGAGCCTTTCCGCCTAAATTGATTTTTGCGTATTTGCAAAAGTAAAATTAGTCATAGTAAATAACAACATGGGCAAGACTGATATTAAATCTGTCAACATCCTGACAAATGCTCTGAGCACTCTTTAGTTAGGAAACACATGTATGATAGTCATTGCTCCTAAAAGAGAAAATGATTATACGCTAACCAAACCCTAAGTACAAGCTAAAGATATTCACCTCATGAAAGCCATTCCTCAGCTAGCCCCTTGGCACTTGCTGGAATTATTCACAGCACGAGCTCTACTTTCTCATTTTCTGCTGACTCCGTGTGGGTAATTTCTTTCTCATGATTAAAAGTGAGCTTGGCAGGTCCTTCAAAGCGTGGCTTTAGGTGTGGTGGGGCTCCGAGTGCATTCTTTGTCTAAGGCAGGTCTCTAGTAATTCATTACTGGACCATTGGATGAGCAGGTCAAGGGAATATTCCTGCACCTAAAATGATTTTTTAAAAGGAAAACTTAATAGATATCTTCATACAAACATATTTGTATACTGAAACATGCAGCTGACAGATGAAATGAACTATTTACCTTGGAAAGAATGGGTAGGCTTTTCTCTTCCAAGTAATCACTCCAGCCTTTCTGAATGCCATCCCAAAGCGATTCTGCTCCTTCGCCTTATCCAGCATCTGAGGTTGTGAGATAACCCTGGTAGCACTGGCCTCCTTCCCGGCCCCTTCATTATTAGCCTCCTGGTGGGTGAGATAGAATACAGTGAATGTAATAACCCTACTTCACACAACAGGCTTGCTCTCTCTTTTAAATTGAAAATCCCCTTATTACAAAACAAGGGGTGTTCTTTTTCTTCTACCTTTAAGTAGGACTGCCACATTCATTGCTTTTTACAAAAACGCAGCTGCTTTTTAAGCTACAGATAAATAGAATCTGCTAGGCGGTAATTCGACTCAGTCTGAATGCATTATTTTCTAAGACACTTTAGCGAGGGGCTTTTTATTATAAACTGGAATGAACAAGGAAAGTCCTTTTCTCTTCTAATTATGAATGTGTTTTGTTCCCTACTATTAACCTACAATGTCAGATTGATCTTCTTCTTCTTCTTCTTTTTCTGCAGTCAGTTCAATAAATCAACTTTTTTTTTCGGAAAATTAGAGGGATAATGATTAAGTCTTCATGAGCTTCAATGACAAAAATAAAAATAGCACATGGGAAAAGCAAATGCTGAAACCATAAATAAAGACAACGAAGGCCTCTGATGTCCAAGGTAACAAATCCTGTTTCGACACCAAAAGTTAAGATAAAGGGGATTTACTTAATTTTAATATATTTAACTTTAATAAAATTAAGGCTTTCCAGGCATCTTACCACATTTGTTCACCTAGAAAGGATGAAGGTATTTTTTAAATAACATTTCTATATGGAGTGCCCAAACCATTTGTATTTGTTGTTTGCTTGTTCATTATGGATAATAGTTTGCAATGTAATCAGTCATCCCCACACTTTTGGAAGCAATGAAATGAAGAATTAAAACGGAAGAGGAAGCACTGTGATAAAGTGCCTTCAATTTGAGCTTCTGCAGACATTTCTTTAACTTCAAAGGTAAACACTGAGAAAATGGTGAGTTCCTAATAATATCAAAAGGCAATCTGGAAACTGGAGGTTGGTTTAATTTTGATCCCAGTGTTGATATTCCTGACTATAATATTACAATAGACCATGGTGGTTATGATCTAGGTCTATATGGATATATTGCCTTGCCAAGGGGAGGAGAATGGAGGGAATCCCACAGGATATCAGTGGGGTTCCAATTAAGGAAAAGTAAATACTGCGGTAGCCCTGACAGTAAGTGGAGATTACCAATATTTCACAGAAGCACAGACTGGTGCCCCACTAGTAAATTTACAGATTTAAAGCCAATGCTGTCATTTCCCTTCCTTCAGCAATAATGGAAAGCAAAGTGTTGAAAATGAACTCTGTGTGGCAGATAGTTTCAGAACAATTTGTTTGTTTATACAATTTTGAGTTTATTTCCAATAATGGTGAGAGTGGAAATCAAAGGGGCCTTGTGCAAAACACAAAGTCATTCATGAACCCTAAACTGAGATCACATGCATATTTGAAAGTCCCCAGACCCAAGGTGTATGAGAGAGAGAGAAAAAGAGAGCGAGAAACCTTGAAATAATATTTGCATCTAAAACCATACTGCCTTCCTTGTGTTTGTATGAATCTTTTTAGAGGGGATATTTATCACAAGTAACATGCAGACCACATTTTCAGAACACTCACTTCTAGAAAGAGTATATTTGCAGTGAGTGTTGGTGACAGAGCTTTTGAGATTCTACCACTCTGCTTAGATTTGAATCCATTTTCTATCCTTCTGTTATGCCTGTTGCTGGCCTTGGTATCAGGAATCTAAGTGATGCTGTGGCAACACAAAAAGCCCACTTTACCCAGAATAAATAACCAAGTACCAAGCCCCTTCCCTGAGACACAAATTGAAGTATATTAAGCATCACTATAAGAGTGAAATTGAATCCCAGGACATCGATATCTCCATTGAGCTAATGTCACTAAAACAAGCCTGCTCTAGCAATCAGAAATTTACATTTGTAATATTGATGTGTGAGGAAAATAGAAAAAAGAATCTCAGTTGTATATTTGAAAAAAAATTCATTTTCTAGATATCCTGATACAGTAACACATTCTTTTTATAGTAACAGGTTTTACTAAGTTACCCACAAAAATATCTTTGAACATCTACTATCCTCAATTCATTCTTTCTTCCTTTTAACACTGCACAATCATTGACAAAGATAAACGATAGAAGGCAGACTTGAATGTGAGCTTATGAGGGATGGCATACAGTCCATAATCTGCCACCTGTGATAGTCTTTTAAGTTAATTTAAAAAAAAAAGATATGTGATGATAAATAAACCACCAGCCAGAACTCTTAGCCCTTATCAAACTTTCAAAATGATTAAATAAGTAGCCCGACTAAGAGCAACTCCATGATGAAGGAGGAAAAAAAATGGCTGTCCTCGTTGATCAAGACCCAATGGGACAGTGCTTTAACAACATGGTCCCATTTCATTCTCTGTTTGAGAAAAGAGAACTAGAGAGAGGGAGAAGCTAAGTAAGAAGAAAGAGAAGGAGGTGATGAAGGAAAAGAATAAAAAAGGAGAAGAAAAGGGTAGAGGAAGAAAAAAACAATTATCACAATGAATAGATTATTTCATTCCTTTCCAGGTAAAAATAATTCTCTTCACACAATCTCCCTCTCTAAGCCTCACTTTTTCTCCCTGTAAGTTGAAGACCGTTGTGCCTGTCTTACTGGGTTCCTGCAAAGACTAAGTGAGGTTGAGTGACTTATCTGTGATACACCCGGTAAATAGTAGTTATCCAAAAAGAATCAGACATTATTATTATTGGCACTGTTCATTAGGTGACCTATTCCCTTTTGCCTACCTGATTCATTCCATAGCCATTTTCCAAACTCTAAGCATACCCAGAAAAGCAAAACAACCTCAGTACAAAGTGACCCCAGAATGACTTTACTTCGTTCTTCTACCAGATTCAAATCACTTTACGCTTGCAATGGAAAGTCTAAACTTGGACTTTGTTCTACTTCCAGGTTCTGAAGCAAAGACGATATATCTCAGAAATGAGAAAGAGGAGGCACTAAATGTGTAATGATTTGACTCAATCAGCTAAGCCATTCTGTGTTCTGAAAGGTTTTCATAGGTATAGACAAGTTTCCATTTTATTAAGAGGTGGCATCCACATGGAGAAACTAGACTCTGTTTTCAGACTTGTTGCCTTCCAATCCTGAATTTAAGTTAATGTACACACTCACACATGGCTGCACACATATGTGCAGACATGCACACATCTGAATTAACAACCTCTCAGGTGTACTGTATCTCCTCTCAAGAAACAGACAGCTTTAGTTATTGTACCTGAAAGCCTTCACTCTTCCTTGACTACTGATAAAAACATTAAGCTGCATGGCAAATATCAAGTAAATCTGATTTGCAAAACTGCCAAAATACTCCATCTTTCCCAAACAAAATGACCTCTAACCACACCCAAGTCATAAAAGAATATCTTGGGCTGTGACTCTATTATCAAGATCGACAAAATTGCAAATGATGAAACAGCAGCTTATTCTTAAACATAACTTGGTATATTCCATTTTTACTTTGACTAAAAACTTTAAGCACTTTGTTTTAAGTGAAAAAGATAAGCCATATTATGAAGATGAACTTTGGTATGAATATACACAGTTTCTTCAGGAAAAAAAATACTGTGTCATAACTATTAAAACGTCTGCTCTTTGCCTCCTTTTCCCCAAGTCTATTTTCTTAATAGGGTTGTTTGAAATCTCATTTTTATAAAGTCAAATACCTTATGACAATCAAACTTAAGAACTGGTGTACAAGAAAATGCAAACTCTTAAAAGGGTAACTTCAAAAAGACTTATTCCTCCTGGTGGTTCTTTGCCCACGAACATGCCTTCCAAGCCAGAAAGAGGCTCCAAGCTCCACTGACCACAGGAAATTCCAGCCAAGATTCTAATCTCCTCTGCAGAAGGCAGTACAGGGGCAATGGATGAGAACAACACAGCAGAGAATGCTACTGAATTTGGTGTGTCCTACAAATGAGGAAACACTGATATCTCCCCAGAATCATAGTCAACATGGAGATGCTCTAAATACAAAAAGTAAGACGAGCTTTTTAATTTCTTGTCAAGGCTTCCTGACATCCAATGCTTTCACGAGGTCAAGAAATGTGTCCCCAGCTTCTGTTTTCTGTTCTCCTTCAGGGAACACGGTGAAGAGGCCGCCCAGCTGCCTTTTAGCATGTTACACTTGGCTGACTCCCTTCCTTTCTAGGAGAGTATGTCTGGTGCATTTGGACTCACGGAAGAAAAAGCAAAATTAATTTAACATAAAAGAAATTCGCCTATTTTTGCCTCTTTAATATTCGAGAGAATGCTCATGGTTTGGTTAAGTTTAAAAAGTTTTAGAACGAAGATTACAGAGGCATAAATCATATAGGTAAAAACCGAGATGTAAGATGGGATGAAATCTAAAAGCTAATTAAATTCAACGAGGGCTTATCAAAAGACAACATGCCCACTAATCTTCTTGTGCTAATATTTTGTTTTTCAAGGGGGCCATAAGTGGAAAGTTGTCATGGTTGTAGATTCCACAGTGTGATCCTTTAGCAAGAACCTGAGAAGGGGGAAAAAGATTAGATGCATGGATTTCTGTGCTGAATGGATGCTGGGGCCAAGATGCAAAGAATAGATAAGTTAGAGCTTCGGAGGAACTAAATTTGAAGGCAGCCAGTAAAATGGATTGAACCTTATTACCTCTAGTCACTGAGAAATTCCCGAGACAGTTGGATGCAATTTGAAAAGGTCAGAAAAATATTTCCTGCACAGCATTACTGCTTCACGGTTTAACGGTGTACATTTGTGAGATGCCAACTCTAATCATTTTTATTGACTTTGCTTTCCAGAGACAGACAGACGGTCTGGGAGGCAAGACCAATAGATAAGAGAAGGCAATCTTATAAATGAAAATCTCTCCTTTTGTTCTCTCACTTGTGACTGTGAACAATTCCAAATCTCGCCCATTGGAAGGGAAATTATACCAACTTCACTGAGGACTGAAAGACTGGAAATGAATCTAGGAAACTATGGCTATAATTCTAGTGAGATTCCTTTCTTTTAACTGAAATTTTTTTAGCCTCTACTATATGCTAAACATGTGAAATGTGGATAATGTTGGATTTTAATTCAAGTGTGAATATTTAATGAAACACCATAAAATACACCAAAGCATGGATGTTAATTTACTGTCAGCATTTCCTCAGGGGAAAGACTTCGTGAAAGAAGGAAATTCAGAGGAAAGGGTAGACCTTAAATGAAAGATACCAATATACAGTCAAGATATTTCAATAAAGGCTGTATTGTCATTAGAGTTCTTCCAAATACAAAGAGAAAAGATTTTTCTGTTTACTTGAAATGAGTCTTGGATGCAATAAGAACCTTTTAGCACATATGTTTACAGGTCTTTCGTGGGGCACATGAAATTAAAAGTCAAAGCTGACTTTTTAGTACAGAATGGCATGATCCATTCCAATCCTGCAAAGGTTTGATTAACATCTGACTTCTCCTTCTGTGCAATGCCATAGGCTTCAGAGGCAAATACAAGCCTATTTACTTTTCTTTCGTTTAGCAGCAAGACCAAAACTTTTCAATGGCCCTGAGACCCAGCTGCATGCTTTCATATCATGTTCTGGCCCAACAAAGATGTCCTGGAAGCTAACTAGAGCTTTTCAACCAGCAAGATGTATTTTCTTATGGAAAGCCTTCATTCTGATCAGTTCCATTTCTCACAGTATTTAATGATTTTTAAATTATATCCTATAATCACTACTACCAGCAACATAAGCAGCCAATAACAAAACAACATTTCATAATACCAGGCACCCAAAAAAAGGGAGAGAGCAAAATCATTAACTAGATACCTAGATTCTTGGCAGCGATGGTAGAAATATCTAGCTTTCAATTGACTTATTTCTATCTCAGCTGAATAATTGATATTGGTTAGATACAAATAATAACATTTTGTGAATCTTTAAAATTTTCACCTTTTGAACTATCTTAAGACCTTTTTTATTAAAAGAAAAGTGTTTTCTGAAACTTTTGTGATGATATACAGGTCTCCAGTAAATCACATTGAAAACTAGAAATTGTTCACATGTAGGCCCTGTTTTATTGGCAGAAAAGTATCTAATATATGCATCTTTTGATTTCTACTACTTACGTTATCCACAGGAAAAAACTTTGACCCTTCTGCATAACCATTAATATGATTAATAATGATAATAATAACAATCCTAGAAGTATTATTACTATTCAAAGCAATAATGATAATAGCAACAGTCACCATTGGCTGAGTGCGGTGGCTCATGCCTGTAATCCAAGCACTTTGGGAGTCCAAGGCAGGGGAATCACCTGAGGTCAGGAGTTCAAGATCAGCCAGACCAACACAGCAAAACCCCGCCTCTACTAAAAATAAAAAATTAGCCAGGCCTAGTGGCACATGCCCATAATCCCAGCTACTAGGGAGGCTGAGGCAGGAGAATTGCTTGAACTCAGGAGGCAGAGGTTGCAGTGAGCTGAGATTGCGCCGCTACACTCCAGCTTGGGTGACAGAGTAAGACTGTCTCAAAAAAAAAAAACAAAAAAAAGGAAAGAAAGAAAGAAAAAGAAAAGACATAGTCACCATTAGGTAAGCATTTACTATGTGTGAACACTATGCTATGCAAATACATCATCTCATTTTTAGTCCTTGCAGCCAACTTAAGGAAATGTGTTTTTTTTTTTTCAATTAAATATTACTCATGCAAGGAATGAGGCTTAGAAAGGCTGAGTCCAGGCCAGGCATGGTGGCTCAAACCTGTAATCCCAGCACTTTGGGAGGCCGAGGCGGGTGGATCGCCAGGTCAAGAGATCGAGCCTGGGTAACAAGAGCGAAACTCCATCTCAAAACAAACAAACAAACAAACAAACAAACAAACAAACAAACAAAGGCTGGGTCCAATCTCCTCAAGGTCAGAAAACTAGTAGGTATTGATGCTGGGACTCAAACCCAGACTTATTTGATTCGAATCTCTATTATTTCAAAGCCACGAGCTATTCATCATGCTCCAGGAGCATTACAAGGCCAGGAATATCAACTGTTGAAGATCACACAGCATTTTCGAAAGTAATGTTAAGCCAAAGTTCACTGCTCATTTAGACTGGGGCATGACAGCACATCTGCTAAAAGTCCACAACCTGCAGCCACCTTCTAGAGCTATGAGCTAAGAGTTGTTGATAGACATCTTTCCCACCCTCGTGGAACTTACTTCATGAAGAGAATAACACTCCTGGCAGTCTCCTTACTCAGGCTGCATAGCTCAACAGCACCCCCCAAATTTTGGAGCCTAACTGCACACAAATTACTTTCCTATTTGAATTATTTTTGAGTTATGTTCTAAGATGAGCAAGAAGGGGCCATTGCTTTTCTGCTGGAGCTGCATTAAGCCAAATATGTTAGTTCAATGCATTCTTTTCCAAACACAACTTTAAAAGGTAAAATGTGTTGGGAGGCTGAGGCAGGTGGATCACGAGGTCAAGAGATCGAGACCATCCTGGTCAACATGGTGAAACCCCGTCTCTACTAAAAATACAAAAAAAAATTAGCTGGGCATGGTGGTGCGTGCCTGTAATCCTAGCTACTCAGTAGGCTGAGGCAGGAGAATTGCCTGAACCCAGGAGGCGGAGGTTGCGGTGAGGCGGAGGTTGCGGTGAGCCGAGATCGCGTCATTGCACTCCAGCCTGGGTAACAAAAGTGAAACTCCGTCTCAAAAAAAAAAAAAAAAAAAAAGGTAAAATGTGTAGCTTTTTTGTTATTATCAGAGGGAAATAAGTAGAATAAAAAGAAAAAAACTGTTGGGTCACAGGGTTGCAGCACAGAAACCATTATAGGTCTTTTATTGTAACAAAAGGTACCAAATATAACCATGTTTCAACTGGAAAAACAATATTTTACCAATCATTTATTCTAACAAATTCATAAAATGTGTCCCCAGCAATTTTCCTTATTTACAAAGAGATTATACCATCAGTGTTGAAATGCTGTCAGGCTGGCCTAGCACGTGTTGTCCAGGTACCTGTCTTCACCTGCCTTTTGTAGGCTCATTCTTACTCCCTTCTGTCTGGAGGAGAGCCTAGTTTGCTTGTCGGGACTCCTTTCAGAAGGAGAGCGTTCTTCCAACTCTGAGAGCAAACGTCCTACTAACAAAGCTGTCTTGTAGCTCAAGAGGCACTAAAATGAGCCAAGAGGAGCAATACCAGTAAGCTGTGTTGAATTTCTTGCAGAATGAGGTCACTGCTGAGGTCTAAAAGTGAAAATATTTAACAGCAGCAACAAGAAAATAGAAAGGGATTTAGGTGTAGCTACTGAAAGGTAGGAGAATGAGTCAAGAGGAGGCTGATATGCAAAGTGAACTTAAACCCAGAGTACAAATTCCTCAGTGTTGCAGACTCCTTGCTTAAGCACAGAGCAGG
Source organism: Callithrix jacchus (assembly GCF_049354715.1). NCBI lineage: Eukaryota > Metazoa > Chordata > Mammalia > Primates > Cebidae > Callithrix > Callithrix jacchus. The sequence goes on along the minus strand of NC_133510.1, from coordinate 100,679,112 downwards.
GCAGAGAACAATACAGAGGAGATGAAATGATTCCCTTTCTTTGTACCCCTGAAGGGCTTTGGAACAAAAGAAGTCCAATTCTCAATCAAGGGAGAAATGGAAAATACCCTCCAAGTAACCTAGGAATCCTAAGAATTCGTGTCAAGGAATTCGTTTTTAAGCCTTGATTTATTTAAAAGACGATGCCTGAATAAATATTTTATGTCAGGTTAATTAGCTAACTTTACTTTACTTTTTGAAACAGCAATCTGTTTTCAAAATAAATTACAACTTAATTAAAAAAAATCTCTGTAATAAAAGTTCTGGAAGAAAACATCAAGCTGGCTTATAATGTAAGATTTCAATTTTATCTGATTCTTCCTCTGCGCACAAACTCAGCTTCAGTCATTAGTATCATTAAAATTAACTTTCTAGAAATGATGTAAAAAAATGATACCATCCAATTAAAATATAGTATTTACAGCAATCGAAGCAGATAACACACCTCAGAGGCTGGGGAGAATGGTAACAGCCTTGCCTCTCTCTTCTTTGGATTAAATGTAATAATTTAGCAATTTCTTACAACCTATTACTAGATTGAGTGTCACAATGTTAAATATTCTGGGTAGCTACCTGTTCTTCTCAAGAGGATTGAGCATAAAACTCAAATGTTATCCCAGTCCATTTTCTGCAAATTACAGAACTCTCCAGAGCATAGTCTTTTCTATGTGGGGAGATTGTATGGCTTAAATTTTTCTGAATAATTTTCAAAATCAAATTTGAAAGTTTTTATGAGATATGATCCTCCCTGGTGGGTGATATGAAGCATAACCTAAGGGACAAACATGAAAATAATAAGCATAAAACATATTAGCATATAGATGCTTTTGAAATAATAAACAGCAGAAACCAAAAGTCTTATCCCCAAAAGAAAGTTAAACGAAAATATGAAATTAACGTACACTTCTCGTGTGACAACCCTAGCCTGAAAGCCAAACAGCATACACTTATTCAGTTAAGAGCAGAATGAGGGGTCCAAAGTGGCTCCCGCCGGAGGTCATGGCGCTCGCAAAGGCGAGGTCATCAGTTCAAGGCTAACCTGAGCAACCTCATAAAGCTCAAACTGATTGGCAAAAAAAAAAAAAAAGAGCGGAATGGCCAGAGAGATGGAGAAATATCTCCCAAATCAATTGCTCTTTGTTTTGTTTTGATCATAATTACCACATCGATATTATCTATTTATCCTTCACCTCATGCCATTGTTTTTCTCCTTTAAACAGAAAAATAATCAGCAGGAAAATAAGCATTTTCCTTTTGCTTCCTCTATGAGCCACTACCAGGTAGACACATGCAATGGTCTCTCTTTTTTTTTGTTTTTATTTTTTTCTCCTTTATCTACCTTTCTATATTTCCCATTGACGGCATACACAAGTCAGGGCTTGGTTATTTAATTACCAAGAGGACTAAGGAGGTTTAGTTGAAAATGAAAGGGAACTTGTCTTTTTTTTTTTTAAACAATGAACCATGAATGCCATTAATAGTTTTTCTATTTAAATTAGTACAACCTCTCAAGATAGTAAGAGAGCATATTGTGGTGTTATAGAAAGACTATGGTCTTTGGAGTCAGCCTCATTTAAACGTCTGATCTGAGTCACTTTAGAAAAGTTGATTTGCCGGGCGCATTTAATCCCAGCACTTTTGGAGGCCCAAGCGGGCGGATCACGAGGTCAAGAGATTGAGACCATTCTGGCCAACATAGTGAAACTCTGTCTCTACTAAAATACCAAAATTAGCTGGGCGTGGTGGTGCGCGCCTATAGTCCCAGCTACTCAGGAGGCTGAGGCAGAAGAATTGCTTGAACCCGGGAGGCGGAGGTTGCAGTGAGCCAAGGTTGAACCACTACACTCCAGCCTGGCCCCTGGCAACAGAGCAAGACTCTGTCTCAAAATAAATAAATAAATAAAAGTTGATTTGACACAATTAGTTAAGTTTTCTCTTTTACAAAATAGTGATAAATGTTGTCCACTTTTCTGGGTTGAGACGATTAGCAGTCCTGTATGTAAGCTACCTGGAACAGAGTCAGTGCTCAGTAAATGTAGCTCTAGTCACCTTCCTCGATGGCTTTATAAAGACTTCATAAATTTGCAATTCTAGAAAAGCCAAATACTTTCCCACTTTCATTTTGCATATATGTGAATGAATGTACGGCCCCAAAGACAGTTATGAAGGAGAGATGCCACGAAATATGATGCTCTGTTCTCGATCCATGGTGGGATGGGATTATGAAATAGTTCCAATTGTACTAGGAATAATAAAGTAAAAAAAATAAGATACTACAGAAATATTTTATCTCATGGAGCCAAGAATGGGGTTTTAAATTTAACTTTGCAACTTCTGACAAGAATCTATGAATATTTTATGTGATTCCAAGAAAGTAAGAATTTGCTAACTACATCTTAAATTACCTAACACAGGTGAATTCCCTCAGCAAGTTCCTGTTGAATTTTTGAAACACAATATTCCTATATCTGGAATGGACATTATTTCAGTCCTTTTAATATTTATTTGTAATGGCTGGCAATACAATATTTAGAACACTGAGAAAGGGTGCTTCACCAATGATACTATAATTTGACATTCTCCGTTTGTTTTTAAACTTTTAATTGATACCAATTACTCAACAAACATTGTATGTTTTGGTCTCGGCATATAAAATGGGAAAGGAAACATTTATTCCCAACATAGCAAATTCTATAGGTATTTGAAAATCAAATTTAGTTTATTTCACTTTGTTCTCTTTCTGTGGAGCACTGGTCTTAAACCTACCCTTCATTAATTAACACCTGCTTATATGTGAACAGTTCCATTTCTATCAAAATTGACCCATCTATTCATTAATGTTTATGATTTCTCCTCTGTATTTCAGACACTGCTGACAGTAATGAGATTGAAACAGGGGAAAAACTAAGAAAGAAAAATCTTTATATATATTTTCTTGGACACCTGTGCTGCCTCATTGAGTCTGTGAAAAGCATGTTGCTGAGAAAGTTTTGACTGCTCTTCATGAAGAGAGTGATGGTCCTATGTTTACTTTTCCCTGTTTAAACTTACCTCATTGGGTGTACACCTTGAGACAGACATCATGTGAAAGGCATTCTTGCTGAATGTCCTGTAATCCTCATCTTTCTTATTCACTCAGGCCAAAGAAAGGCCTAGTTTATTGCCCTTTGGGGCTAATTTTAAAAATAATGTTTAGAAAGACATACCCCAGTAAATAAACCAAAAGCTACTTCTTCTTTGGCTTTCAGGCTTTGAGAATTTTTTGATTACCCACATGCCCTCTGAGAATGGCACTTTTGGCTACAAAAAAAGATTCTGTTTCATGAATTAAACGAATACATATATATACAAAATGTATATTCTTAGCTCTCTGCCAGTAATTTGGTACAGCAAAACATACTCTTATTCTGAAAAACCATAAAGGACTTGAGGTTCTACCAATGTTCCCTTAAGGAGATTTTGACTTCTTATGGAACCTCTTTTGAATGCTAATGATATGCAGACATATATGTTCCATAGTAACTCTCAGAGTTCAAAACCACCCAAGGTGCATAGTAAGAAATAGTCAGGCCAGACTTCCTGCAAATTCTAAAATCTTTTTGTTTTGTTGATGTTTTCAAGTCATTCTTCCAAAAGTTTGTGCTGTCAGATCTTAGAGTATGTTAAAGTTTGACAAAATATCTATTGCAAGGGATAAAATGAAAATAAATCTTTTCAAGTCAATCTCCATTAGTTATTTTAAAAATTCAATTGCCAGACTTTTATCTATTTTTTATGTGATCAAAATATGTTTTCTGCAGCCAAATTGGAAGAAAAAAGTTAAATTGTCTCTGTTTACAGACATGATCTTTTTTATAACAAACCCTAAAGATTTCACAAAAAAACCTGTTATGCTAATAAACAAGTTCAGTAAATCTGCAGGATAGAAAAGTTAACATGTTAAAATTAGCAGCACTTCTATAAACTAACAATAAACTATCTGAAAAAGGAAATTTTTAAAATCCCATTTATAATAACTATAAATAAAATACTCAGGAATAAATGTAACCAAGGAGGTGAAAGACCTACACACTAAAAACTGTAAGACATTGATGAATGAAATTAAAACAGATAGCCCATGTTCATAGATTGGAAGAATTAATATTGTTAAAATATTCATGATCTACAGATTCAAAGCAATCCCTATCAAAATTCCAAGGGCATTTTTTACATAAATGTAAAAAACCCCTAAAATTTGTATGGAACCACAAAAATTCTGAATAGTCAAAGCAATCTTAAGCAAAAAGAACAAAGTTGGAAGCATCAAACTACCTGACTTCAAAAGATACTACAAAGCTATAGTAATCAAAGCAGTAAAGTACCAACATAACAACAAACGCATAGACCAATGGAATAGAGTGACCAGAAATATATTCACCCATTTATGGTCAATTTAGTTTTGACAGAGGTGTCAAGAATACACAATGAGAAAAGAACAGTCTCTTTAAGAAATGTTAAGAAAACTGAATATCCACATGGAGAAGAATGAAAGTAGGCCCTTATTTCAAACCATATACAAAAATCAACTCAAAATAGATTAAAGATTTAAATGTAAGAACAGAAAATGTAAAAATACTAGATGAAAACATAAGGAAAAAGCTAAATGACATTGGTGTTAGTAATAACTTTTTTTAAAAAATATGACCCCCAAAACACAGGCAACAAGAGCAAAAATAGACAAATGAATACATCAAACTAAAAAGCTTGTGCACAGCAAAGGAAATAATCAACAAAATGAAGAGAAAACCTAAAGAATGGCAGAAAATATTTGCAAACTATACATGTGATAATGGAGCTAATATCCAAAATATATAAAGAACTCAAACAACTCAGTAGCCAGAAAATAAATAATCTGATTTAAAATTGAGCAAAGCACCTGAATAGACATTTCTCAGAAGAAGACAGATGACTGGCCAACAGGTATATGAAAAGAGGCTCAACATCACTAATTATCAGAAAAATGAAAATTAATATTACAATCAGATATCACCACAACCTGTTATAGTGGCTATGATCAGAAAGATGAAAGATAACAAGGGTTGTCTTGAACGTGCAGAAAAGGGAGTCTTCTGACATCATTAGTTAGAATGTATATTAGTATAGCCATTATGGAAAACAGTGAAGATTCCTCAAAATATTAAACATAAAATACAATATAATCCAGCAATCCCACTACTGGGTATATGTCCAAAGGAAATAAAATTCATATGTCAAAGAGTGAAAGAGATATCTGAATTCCCGTGTTCATTGCAGCATTATTCACAACAGCCAAGATGAGGAATCAACCTGTGTTCATCAACAGATAAATGGATAATGTGATACACATACACAGTGTAGATGTTATATATACATATTATTATTATTTAGAGATTAAAATAAGAAGAGGGGAGGGTGGGGAAGGATAGCATGGGGAGAAATGCCAGATATAGTCTGCACCTAAAGCAAAATAAATAAATTTAAAAAAAAAAGAATAAAATCCTGTCCTTTGCAGCAACATAGATTGAACTGGAGGTCATCCTCCAGTTGACTTCCAATTCAATCTTTCTATACCTGTCTATTTCATGTTAAGTGAAATAAGCCAGGCACAGAAAGACAAACAATGTGTGCTCTCACTTATATGTGGAATCTAAAAAAGCTTAACTCATAGAAAGATAGAGAAAATGATGGTTACCAGAAGCTGGAGAGTGTGAGGGGTTAGAGAGATGTTGGGCAAATGATATAAAATTTCAGTTAAATAGAAGGAATTAGTCCAAGAGACCTATTGTACAACATGGTGACAGTAATTGTATACCTGAAAAATCACTAAAAGAGTAGAATTTAAGTGTTCTCACCACACACCAAAAAGGTAAGTATGTGAGGTAATGTATATGTAAATTAGCTTCATTGAACCCCCAACCACTTCACATGTATACATACATATTTCAAAAGATCATGTTGTACATGATAAATATTACAATCCTAATTTGTCAATTAAGAAATGTTTGTTACCTTTCACCATCATAAAATAGTCACAAAATTTACTTTGGCATCAAAATGTCCTTGGTTTATTTATTTTTTTTTTTTGAGATGGAGTCTCACTCTGTCACCCAGGCTAGAGTGCAGTGGTGAGATCTTGGTTCGCTTCAACCTCCACCTTCCAGGTTCAAGCAATTCTCCTGCCTCAGCCTCCCAGGTAGCTGGGATTAGAGGTGCATGCCACCATGCCTGGCTAATTTTTGTATCTTTAGTAGAGTTGGGGTTTCACCATGTTGCCCAGGCTGGTCTCAAACTCCTGACCTCGTGATCCACCCACCTTGGTTGGCATCCCAAAGTGTTGGGATTACTGGTGTGAGCTACCACACCTGGTCTATTTCCTTAATTTAAAACATAGATGTGAAAGATCAGATCTTCCCATTAAAAAAAAAAACAAACAGTATTTTTCAAATATTCTCAGTAATGGTGAAAAATTAAAATAGTAATTTTTTACTCATAAAAAATAGTAATGCACCTCAGATATAAGCCCTTCAAGGATAATGACAACCAAATTTAGAATATACCATAAAAAATAGTAACAGTTGGTGGTAATAATGATTGAGGCATATCTCCTTCAGCTCTACTTAAGTTATCTTTTTTTTCCCCCATGGGCCGTATTTTTTTTTTAATTATACTTTAAGTTCTGGGGTGCATGTGCAGAACACATGCAGGTTTGTTACATAGGTATACATGTGCCATGGTGGTTTGCTGCACCCATCAACCCGTCATCTACATTAGGTACTTCTCCTAATGCTATCCTGCCCCTGACCCTCCACCCCTGGAAAGGTCCCAGTGTATGAACTTTCCCTCCCTATGTCCCAGTTCCGACTTTCTTTTGTGCCAGTGATGACTAAACACTCAAAATGGCACCAGCAGATAAATCCTTCCTGTTATCTGGGTGTTTATGTCACTTGATGAACTGTTGTTTAAATAAGAAACTGGCATATTCCCATTTCTCATCCCATCCAGTGACACAAGTAATTTGTAAAAAGTGTGCCCTATCCATCTCTTCTTCCATTCTAAAGCTGTTAGACATATTTATGTGGAGTCATAGGTAACCTGCAATATTAGAAATACGACTAGAACTTGCTTATCCCTAGAATTTTTTTCCTCATCCAATCCCATGACCTACCATATTTCTGCCCTTGACATGTTATAGTTCAAATTAAAATGCAGATATCCCTAGCCCTGTCCCCTGATTATCTGCTTGCATTTCTGCTTTCTAGAAGAGCTTGGGGGTTCCTGGAAACCAAAAACTGTTAGCCCTTTCCAAAGATGCTAACTGAAGTTAAAGGAGAGACTATTCACATTCCTTAAGGTCAAGCTCAATGACTGATTAGTTAAAAAAAATTGTTATCTGAGAGTGGGACATGTCTGCAGAGTTTATTCAAAATTATCCACAACATTAATAATCCCACAAATCTCTTATTTATCATTGTGAAGGACATCTAAGAGTCAGAGTCAACTTTAAATCTGTCCCTCACTAGCTTCATGATGTTTCCTCTATACTTGATGTCAACCACTGTGGATTGCAGAAAGAAGAAATTATATGTAAAGGTGCATTATAAACTACTCCATAAATGTTGGTACTATTTTAGGGAGATATGGATATCATGGTGACGATGATGGTGATGATGATGGTTGCTAGTTAAGCACCAGTTGCCTTTATAATACAGTATATGAAAGGAAAAATGAGAAAATAGGCTAAAGAGAGTCTGAAGTTCAAGAGTGTAATTTAATGTAAATGTGACTTTGCTGATCTGACCCAGGATGGGAAAAATGATTCTCTTTCAATTCTTTTCCACTATATTGAATATATTTACAAGTTATAGTTGCCATTTATTAGAATGTGTTACCCTGTACTTAGTACTGCTAAGCATTTTGCATGAATTACCTTATTCTGTTAGTGGGGTCAGAAATTGATATTCTGTCATATTGGGTAGTATCAAAATTATGTAACATATAAATACATATTACACAGGAAGTATCAATAGAATTATATAAACCCCCAAAATGCCATGTGACTTTTTAATGGGATTTCATGGAACATTAATTCAGGAAGAAAAAGAGATACAGAAAATTGTTTGAGCATCTGGACTAGAGTAGGTTGTGGGGAAATGAATTGATAAAATAATATTGCTGGTGTGGATAGACAATAGGAAAGGTTTCAAGGAAATTTATAGGTAATGAACATAATTTACAATTCTAATGAAGATATGGTACCTCTGGCTATGGAACTTGATTCCCTCAGTACATAAATGCATGCTGAAAATTGTGTCATTCTTCTGAAGACTTAGCCATTACATTGTATATACTGTCCACTCTGATTACCTAGAGGTGACTTTCACCAGTTTTTTAAAAATTTACAATTCCACTTTGGCTTCTCCGTTTTTTTCCGGCACTAATCTAAGACAAAGCCTACAGTATCATGTGAGTTCTCTGCTGAGGTTTACAAACTAATTTTTACAATCAGGCTAATCAAACCCAACTGGGAAGGCACAATTGTTACTAAAAGTTATATGATATGTCTTAACTTCAAATCTAAATCTGATTATTCTATCACAATTTGTATCAGTAAGAATGAACCTGAGTAACCATGAGTAAGACAAGATAAAATCCCCAATACCAATTTTTTCATTTAGCTTGACAATATGCTTTGGTCTTGCTAATGCAATATTTTAACTAGCATCAAAACCTGGAGTGTTGATTTACAGCATTAATCATCTAGTCTCCTCTTCTTCCTTCTTTCTGATAGAAGGGCAAGTAGGTAGGCAAATAACTGAAGAAATATCATGCAAAATAAGAAAAGTGAATGCCTCGACAGATTCCTACTTCTTAGAGTAAAATGGGAATAATTACCTTTATACCAGTGGGCTAAACAGAATTGCATATTTAAGAATAACACAGACCTAAGAGATCATGGTTATAGGATGCTTTTTTCTGCTAACTGAAATGATGGCTACATTCATGAGATTACTTACTTTTAAACCCCAGAAGCCACATTTTAAACAACATGAGATGTAGTTCATACTGATGAGTTTGAATCCTGGCTCTATCAGGTAGGATTTGTGCTTTCATTCTCCCATTCATAAAAAAGGGAGAATAGCAGCCCCCACCACCCAGGGCTGTCAGAATTAGATATAAAGTACTGAGAACAGTGTCTGGCATATAGTAAACATTATATAAATGTTAGGCAACAGCAGGAGTATTATTCATAGTCATATGCACATCACTTAAGAGACAAAAGAAAACCTCCATGTTATGCCTGCTTCAGCACAAAGGGAAGGAAATTAAATATGATTTTATTATCTCAGTGATTGTGAATTTACTCATTATCACATATAAAGTGCTCATTATTTGTCAAACACTAAAGTATTTAAGAGGGTAGAAAAATTTCCAGTCCTTACAGCATTCACTTTCTAGAGGGATGACAGATAACGAACAACTTTATGGTATGAAGTCCTATAGTGGTGAGAGCTGTGGAAAAAACTAAAAGAAGGAAGAAAAATGCAGAATGGCCTTTACTCGGTGCCCACATTCAACTGTTTTTGACAAAATGGCTTGGTGCCGGCCCCACTTTTCCCCTGGAAGGAATGCTCGTGCTGACACTCTAAGTAACTGCTTCACTGAAATCCCAACCATTTGGATGCAACAAAAATAATCCAGCATATGAGCACATCCAGATAGACATATGTACACTGGTTTTTAAAAATGTAATGTGTATGTAATTTCCCGAATGGCTGGTTGTCACATCCATCTGGTCTTATTTCCATAGCACTTGAATGCACCACGAGGATATAAACCCTAAAAGCTAGAAAACAGAATTTAAATACCCAAACACATACGAGGTGTGTTTTCAAAAGCAGCAGACCTCAAATGAACACTGTGGTAACTTCATTAACTTCTCAGCCACAGTTGAGGGTAGCTGAGACTAAGCATAAAGGCCACAGAACATAAAAGACATTCCACTGCAGACCTCATTAAGTGGACTTAAGAGAAACTTGACAAGCTAATGACAAAAATCTAATTTGGACTTTCTGGATGTAAGAACCCTGAACAAGTCTAAATATGCCAAAACTCTGCCATGTGTGCTATCTGAGAAGGCAACAACCTGATGTCAATCAGGGCCATGTAGTTCATGAATCAAAACCCCAGGGATGGATGTGGTCGTATTCAGCCACACTGAATAGAAAATCATATTCGATGTGTTTTGGGGTTTGGGCTTTGGTTTTGTTTAAATTGCACAGATGTCATAGGTTCCTAAATTCACATTGCTCCCCAGGGAAGTGTTCATCAGGCTGCATATATTGAGCAAAGACATTAGATCTAGACACCACACTGTACAGAAATCATTTTTGGTTTTATATTCTCTTTTTCCAGGAGCCCCTCCCTATTTCTAAATTCATCAGCACCTGTAGAGTCTAGGCCAAGTAAGATTGCAATTATTTCCATGTCATATTAAAACTACCCAGTTGCTTTAGGTGTGTTTATTTCACTCACCAACTACTTGTATATCCCTTGAGTGGAGAAGCATAATAATAATAGTAGTAGTACTTGTGTATGTCATACACAGTATCTTACAAATAATCATTCTCATATCAATCTTATGATCAACTCAATTTTAAAGGCACAAAAGCTAACATTCATGTAATTGTTCCTACCTCTCATTAGTGGAAAACCAAGGATCTAAACACAAGCTATCTGACTTCCAAGCTCACATTCGTATTCCACTACCTGGTGCAAGAAGGAATAAATGCTTTTTGAAGAAATACATGAAAGAATGTGTTTCTTAATATCCTCAGAATTAAAAGACAAAGAATGTATCAGTTAATGATATCATTGCCGCAATAAGCATACAGTAATTATTATATAATAAGGATAGGTATTTAGGATCCTCGAAGACATTGTGCCTTGTACATTTTATGTTCCTGCAGTGCCTTTTCAATAGCTTACATACAGATAGTATTTGTAAGATAACTGTTGAATCAGTAAAATGTTATAATCCAATGGCTTCCTTGGGTCATTTTCTGTTTCCGGCAACTAACCCCTCATAAAAAGGAAGAATCTTCTTCTTCTTTTTCTTTTTTTGTTTTGAATCTGATTCCATGTGCTAATTTCTTAAGAAATCTCTAGATGTTTTCCCATGTTTAGATCTCTCAGCTTTTGTCTGAGCCTGAGGGAGACCTAAGTTCCTGGTCCCAGGTTTGCTAACTCACCTACTCCATTCCCGTACAAGCACTATTAATAAGAGTGGAAATGAGAATGTTTAACTGTTGTAAGCAATGCAGTGAGTCAGCGTATCTTCCTTTCCAAACCTGGATAATATCTGGATTTCATAATACACTCACTTCTGCGATCTACACTTAAGTATTATTCATTTAAGACATTTTTGTTTGCCAGTATTCCACAGAGAAATAGCATTATTAGCTTGTTCTTTCAAACGGTCTGGAAAAAGACTCCAAGTGTATTCTCCTACCTTCGTCTTTCCTGTTTTCAATGAAGTAATACCAAGTAAATCACTTAACATCTCTGTGTACTTTTAAAAAAATGAATGCAATATCACTTGTCCTGTCTTGCTGCTGTGAAAATCAAATACGATATATGTATAGAATTATTTTTGAGCTTTGAAATGTTGTATAGCTGTTAGAAACTACTGGAAAAGAAGAAAGCCAAAAGTGTATATACTATATACTTTCAGTAAGCCAGGTATTTAGTTTTGTCCTTACATAAATGATGTATGTATATGTACAAAACACATACAGCTGAGACAAAATAGACTTGTGTATCTGTCTATCTGTCTGTCTGTCTGTCTAATCTATAAATACACTCACACTGATTGGAAATTTTACTGCATAAAATTTAAGTAAATTAATGAATGCCAGATTTTAAAACCTTCTCTAATAGCCTCTTCTAGCTTCTAAAACAGAGCTACTGTACTTTATGCAGTAATTATTATTTACTGAGTTTTAGCTCAATGCTAGGCATTGGGTGAAAGCATTTATATACATTATATAGTTCATGCATAACACCACTATAAATAAGTATTAGTTTCTGTCTTTTCCAGTTGGGTGAACTAAGGCCCAAAAGATCTAGGAAAATGCCTCACAGTCACACTGCTAGCAAATAACAGAGGCAAAATTTGAATTTAGATCTGCCTGTCTACAAAGCTTTGCTTAGCAATTCAAATCCCATTTGTCTGAAATTTGCATTAATCCAAGTGTATATTAATTCATGTGCTATACTTAGCAGGGAGCAAATTCTAATGAATTCCATTCTTTGTGATACGTTAGTTTTTTTGACCGAACAATAAGCAAACCAAAAATATACAGCTTTTTCAAAAACAAGAGCTTTAAATTTTAAAAAATGTCTTCAGGGGGTTTATGGACCCTGGGGCCAGGTAATACACTGATCATGAAATATAGGTGATTGACAGTTACAAATGGAGTTAATGGGCATGGTTTTTACTCACAGTAACCACTGTTCACGCTTTTAGCTCTTCAAGCATCCCTACTGTGTGCACACTAGTACACTACTCAGTGGTAAAGCTGTGGCTGTGGTTGGGCAGAAGGTTAACAACGAAAGAGGAGATTTCCCTCAAGGGGCCTACAGTCTATCCTTTGGAAAGGAAATCAGGATACACCAAGCAGTCAGAGTCATATTAATTTTAGAATACATTAGCAATACTTAGAAGTAATAAAACTAAATCAAAATTTCTTCAAAGGATTAAGTCCTTCAGCCTTTAACTCAGTCAGACCTGCCAATTAGAGTTCAAAGACAAGATTCATACACTTCATTTACAGATCCACTGAACCTTGGGCACAAATGATAAATCCTTAATAAGTCAGAAAGATAGCTATATTTATTCTTAAAATTAATTAATTTGCACACAGAGGTTGGGTGATTTGCCTAAAGACAATTCATTGAAATGTCTGATAAAATTCTGTAACCCTGTTTCTGATTTGATATCACTGAGCTGTTTTCCCATTTTAAAGTTAAAATGTATAAATGCTCGTGTGTGTCAAAACAAGTTCAAATCTCCACATGATTTTCCCTCCTTTGTGCTGTAAAAGCAGGCTTAGGTTTATTTAGAAGTTGCCTTAGTGAACTCAGCAGTAAACATACCTGACAAATCAAACTGGTTGGTGATTCTAGTGTCTGAATTCAGCGGTTAGGCGATTTTATGAATGTATGTGCACACACATTTACATACACATACACTTTGGTTCTGTAACAATGAACTCCCTTGCACCGTCCATGGGGAATTTACCAAGCTACCATCAACCACAGGAAAATGAAACTTTCCAAATTTTCATCTTCAGGAATTAAGGAATTTTATATTAAGCGTCTTTGAAAGGCCTAATGCTTTTAAATGATAATTAAAGGCAAGAATTGGCAAGATAATTCTGAAGGTAACTATACTATTCTTTTTTTTCCTGAAAGAGTACTATTAAATAATCATAACTGTAATGCATGCAAATTTTATTTTTAAAATAATGAAATTAGCTTCATTGATTAGACAGCAAATAGCAAGAATACGTTAAATTGGTATTGATGTAGAAAACGGTAATCAAATGGCCCTAACAGTTAACATATAATGCTCTTTATTTCTATTTTTCATTTAAGCCATTTTCAGCCCCTCCAGTTTTCCTGGGCCAGTTCACAGTACACCAATATTTTTGTAGCTAAGATGTAACTAGCTGTGAATCATTTTTGAAGGATTTTCACAGATTTTTTATTTTTACTATTAGACTCCAATTCTGCAGGATCGAAACCTGTTTCACAGAACCCAAATTACACAAAACTTTGGGGATAGAAATTAGCATAATTGAAATAATTCAATTTTTGGTAATTATAATTCTCACTTAAAACTAAATTAAATGTGCCAAACTATAATTATGTTCAAATTTGCATCATGAAAATCACCCCCATTTAGCTCGTGGCATCTTAAAATATCTAATAGGGATCTTAAACTCTTCAGGTTGAGTCGAGAGGCCTTATTTTCACAGCCTTTGGGAAGAGGAGACTTTGATGCATTAAGCACAGTTATTTAGCCTCTTAGGAGAGGAAAGATGGGTCCATTATTTCTTCACTATTTGATGTGCAGGATTTGTACTCTAAGCTTCAGATACCTTTAACTTACAGTGCCATTATTGAGTTCTGAGTGCCACAGCAGAAAGTAAAAGCTAATGCTTTCTTTCAAGAAAAACTTTAAGCAAAACAGGCCATGCATTAAGACAAAGGTAATGGAAACCAAAAACAAAAACACTGTTAACACTTTAAAACCAGGCACTTGAAAATAAGCTCTGTTTTGCTGTCCATTTTTAAATGATTAAAGATCCAAAACAACCTGAAGGCAATGAGAATTTACCTTTCTGTGTCTTGTGAATTGCTCACTGATTCTTAAGAATCCTAGGATCAAATCTTTATTATTTATTTTTCGGGAGTACAAAAGGAAAACATCCATAAAATATTATTCAGTTAAGCTGCCTGTTTAATTAACCTTTCTATTATTTAATTTGATTAAATTAACCAGCTGATGTGATTAAGCTTGCAAGATGGCTTATTCGTCTTCATCTTTGGGATGGTAGGTGGATATAATCTTCAAATATATTGATCAAAAAATAGATGTGTCTGGATATACAGGGCTGGCATATTGTCAAAGCACATGATGAGTTTCCCACAAAAAAAAAAACACATGAAGGTATCTCCGGTTGAGCAAAATATTCACATTAATACCAGAATAAAGCAGAAGAACTCTGGCTGACATCCCATCTGTTCTTATGAATTAAATTTAGAAATCATATATAATATAGACATTTCTGTCTGAATATCATGAAACCCTGACACATCCAGGCTTTCATTAGAAAGCTCCACGATGTGACTTGAATAACAATCTGTCTTACCTAATTAGTATTTTCAGTTTAGCATATTCACTTCCAGACATATTGCTGTTTGCACATGGTAATTTGGGTAAACAGATACCATCCACAGCTGCATCAATTAACACTGCTAATCAAAACTGAATTCAGGTAATTGGGCACATTTATGCAAAAAAATGTGTAATTTTGCAAAAAAACGAGATTCTTCAGTAATATGTCAATAAGTAAAAATCTCCTTTTGCTTGTGAAGATAAAGAATGAGACAAGAAAATCATCATTAATATATACATCACGCAGAGTAAAATTCCTAAATTAAATCTCAGTCTTTAATTGGCCTATATTTTCAGAAATTGGATATTTTTCATAAATGTTTTCCTCAATGTTTCTACATAGTAAAGTTGATTCACATCTGCCTAAGGGTTTAACCATCAAGCAGGACTCAAATGGTTAATGAATTCTCAAGTATTTATATACTTAGAAAGGATGTTGGTCAAACTTGCTCTTCCATCTTGTCTAGCAGCTCTTAGGGAAGATTCTCTCAGTCTGTTTCATTTTATGACACGCTTTAATTTTCTCTGCTACAAAACACTTTCATTTGTAATTAGAATCACAATAGCAATTTATTTTCCTGCAAATATTCTTTAACTTCTCTGATTCTACACAATGCCCTTTAGTTGCTTTTTCATTCATTTTCAGAAAGAAGACTGCAAGTTGTTTTTCTTCTCTCACTACAAACATAAACCAAACTGATCATTCTGATTAAATATTTTAATCCATTCAGAAAAACTAATTTTATTGTTGTGAAGTAGTAACTGGCTAACTAGTGACTAACAAGTTCTGGCTAGGGAGAGATTTAGGGGCATAAGTTAAAGCTAAAGTAAAGAAACCTGGATCATTTAAAAAAGAATCTGAAGTAGATACAAGAATTATCCTTTGGGAGGCCGAGGCAGGTGGATCACGTGAGGCCAGGAGTTTGAGACCAGCCTGGCCAACATGGTGAAACACCGTCTCTACAAAAAATAAATACATACATACATACATACATACATACATACATACATACAAAATTAGCTGGGCACGATGGCGGGTGCCTGTAATCCCAGCTACTCCATAGACTGAGGTGGGAGAACTGCTTGAACCCAAGAGACGGAGGTTGCAAATGAGCTGGGATTGCACCACTGCACTCCAGCCTGGGTGACACTGTGAGACTCCATCTCAAAACAAAACAAACAAATAAAAACAAACAAATTATCTAGGGTGGAGATTATTTGTGTATAATAAACACACTCACAAATTTCTGCTTCTTTTTTCTCTTTCAGACTTTGAAGCTTAAGTTTATTTCTAAGTGCAAACACCAGGCCTTTATAATGAAGTACTGGGCTCAGTGTCCCTAGCGTTATCTTAATGGTAACTTTCAATGCAAGTTAACACTTCCTCAGTGTCTACCACATATCAGGGTCTCTTCTACGCCCTGAAAATAAATATAGAGATGAATTTAGACTGATCACACTTCTCTGTGTCAACTTCAGAGAGTTTTACAAACCAACAATGAGAATCAACAATGAGAAGGGTGATGAAATCACTAAGTGAAAATGCATCTGTCAATCCCAAATTTTGCAGAAGTCCATTTTTTGCATAACTCAGGTTAATTCGTTTATTCTCATAAGTCAGAAAATGAGAAAAAATGTTTTTAAAGTTATTTTGCATGATCTCTGTTTTTTCACAATGCAGCAATACTGTACCTCTATATTTATTTTTTGGTATTTATCAAAAATATTTTTTCCACATATTTCTTTAAATGCATTTGCCATAAACAATTGGGCAGTTCCTCACAGCATAGACATCCAACACACTTACTTATACTCAGTTTCAAGAGCAGGAACTATAAAATATGGAGACACATTTATCAACAGGTTGTCAAACTGCTCACACCAATGAAACCATATGAGGTAGGACAGATGCCTCTGACCTTAAGATTCTGTTAAACATCATTATTTAGGAACTCTAAAAGATAGGTAAACAAAAGATTTTAAAGACAATTTTTTTTTTTTTTTTTTGAGACAGAGTCTTGCTCTGTCGCCAGGTGCCAGGTTAGAGTGCAGTGGCACAATCTTGGCTCACTGCAACCTCCGCATCCCGGGATCAAGCAATTCTCCTGCCTCAGCCTCCCAAATAGCTAGGACTACAGGCGTGCACCACCATGCCCAGCTAATTTTTGTATTTTTTTAGTAGAGACGGGGTTTCACCATGTTGACCAGGATGGTCTCAATCTCTTGACCTCGTGATCCACCCACCTTGGCCTCCCAAAGTGCTGGGATTACAGGCATGAGTAAAGACAACTTTTTAAAGAGCCTAATGATTGGTTTTCAATGAACTAATCTATTAATATTTGGGGAGGAAAATTTCTTTTCTCCATGAAATGAGCCCACTGAGTAATGTTTATTGCATGGGTGTACCAGTGTATTGCCCAAAGCACTCTAAACTCCCTCTTCTCGTATTTCCTCCAGAGTGAATCAGTAGAGAATTAATTATCTCTTTGTAGTTCCTGAGTTTTAGTAAATTCCTTTTTCTGGGGAAAGGGTTTAAAGAATCCTGTTCTCATGGCCAAGTTTTAGCAAAGTGGAATGTTATGATTATCCCAAAGACAGCTTTGGTGAAGGAAAGGCTTGAGATATGTCACCAGCTTCCAAACCAGGCGGTGCCACGGGCTAGCTATCTGACTTCAGGTAAAATTTTCACCAATCTGAGTGTGAGTTTCTTGTTTATAAAACATGGCTCATAGGTTCACCTCACTGGATAAGGGGGAATACCTGAAACATAGTAGGTGCTTAATAAAGGCTTATTGAAACTGAATAAAGGTTTTAGTAAATGATGGCTCCAGAAATGCTAATGCTGAAGACACCTGAAGTAAAAGTATCTTTTTACAAAGTCCTCTGATTCCAAAGTTAATACATAGAGACAGTATGATAATTTTAACACAAATAGCATAGATTGTATCAAATAGGCCATAGACCACTACACTATATTAGGTCACCTATCAACTCACTTGAAAACTAGCCCTAGAAAACTAATCTTCCTAATTAAGTTGGAAAGTTAACATTGGGACACTTATTGTTTCTAGAACATTTTTTATTATTGTATTAAAAAAATTATGAGAAATAATTTCATTGGCCATTATGAATCAAATAATTTTATTTTAAAATTATTGTCTGTTAAAGAGGATAATCTTAAAAAATCCATATGTGACTACATTTTTACCATGAATAATCTCAAAAAACTAGAAAATTTCTTGAATCTGACACTATCTCTCCTTAGTCCAGCAGAATAAAATTCCTCATAATACATCTCTAAATTTCTGTAATATTAATTTTAATTGCTGACTCATAAACAATGCATAACAAATAAAATAACACCATTGGTCACTTTTTAAAACAGTCTGCTTTTTAAACAGAAGTATGCCAGCTAAAATATGCAGTCTATGAAATATCAAATGGATTAATCTTGGCTTATTCATAGCAAAGAATGTTATTTCACAACTATAAGAGAAAATGTCAGGACTGGGACTGGGTGGATTAGGTGGAAATCGATTGATAGAAAACAAATGCAACATATAGAAATAAAATGTCTTCGAAGCACACTGAAGCAAAATAAATTACTGAATTTGAGATTTAGCAAAATATAATCTTATTTTCCTTTGCTCTTTCACCAATACTTTTTTCTACAATATGAGACAATATGAATTTCACCTTCCAAACCCATGATTTTCTTGAATAAAAAGACTGCTAATCGTTAATGACAGTGTAGAGAAGGATGTAGTTTAGCACATTAGCTTTTTGTACTTTGGAGAATGTTGTATTTATAACAAATTTTAATACTGATGATTATTTTTATTTAGTTCTGGTAAGAGGCAAAATAAGATTAATCCAAATTAGAGAAGATAATAAACTTATGTCTGAAGAATTAATAGTGTTTATTTTAGAGATATAATTTAGTGGTCACGTTTATCTTTTATTTCAAATTGTCTTTAATAAGAAAACAAGTCTTATGAAACAACTGAGTTTTTTAAAGTTTGACAGTTCAATGTACTGAAGCTAAAACTGGTAATCTACACTTTATCAGACAAGGTACAGAACAATGTATTTGTTTACAGTTCATGGTTGAATACTTGTCCCACAATTAAGAATTAGGAAATTATCCTTACAGCAAACAGATCTTAGTTAAACATATTATTAATCTATGCTTCAAGGTATTATCCAACTCTCTGGAGGATGCCAGAGTGACTTTGCCAGCTGAATAATCTCAGTCACTCTATCTGAAGTTTTTCATCTTTGACTTTCTTCACAGGCTTGGAGTAGAAGCCTATCTTTCAGAAGGATATTAAAAGAATACATGAAAAGCTTGTGTAAAAATAAACTATAGCACCTCAGGCTTCTTAATTTTTATACTATAATGCCTTGGACTTTTCTACCTTGACAGATTCAGAGTGAATTCTTTGATGAAAAGAGAGAAATAAATTACATGCGGAAGGAAGAGAATCTTTATTATCATTTTAATAGTTCACAGACACATAAAAGGAAGACACATTCACTATGTGGTGGAAACTAAAACTAAAAATATTCACTGACTTAGAACTAAAAAGAATTAATATGATAAGAGAAATGGAAACAGTTTTTGAAGCAATGTGAATACACAACTACTCACAAAGGCCATTAAATGGTATTGCAAATAATTAGTTAGCGTCTCCTATAGCATTTTTGAACTTAATGAAAGTACTGAATACATTCAGAAACTATCAGAGATCATGGAGAATGAAATTCCAGACATCAGAAATAATCAACTTTTAGAAACTGCTTCATAAGCAACTGTACCAAAAAGACCGCATTTTCAGGAGACATCATGTAGATTTAAGATGGATATGATCTGCAGTATCAGGGGTTGGCACCAAATTAGAATAGAGAGGCCATTGTTACTTACTCCTAACCCCTTCAGGACATCCCTAGGTTGTTATTCTATTGGGAGCATGCATTTTCAGTGTGCGGAGATTGGCTTCATGCTCCCTGCTTTTGTTGGGATGGTGATTTAGAGGTTTCAAATGCAGAGAGTAGTGCTTGGAACTCTTCCTATATGCTCCCAATTATCTATAACGTTATTGTATATTTTCTGCCACCAGGATGCTTTTGTCAGAGCTATGGTCCCTCTAAAGTAGCATACCACTCAGAGCTGCAAAAATGAAAATTAAAATAGAAAGGTTTCCTTCTTATTATTATGTGAATGACATAGGACCTGCTCGATGTTTGCATTTAAATTGAGCAGAATAATTCAGCTCTGGCTTTTAATTTCAGAAGGGTTAATCACCCTAACAAAGGTCAATCAAACTTTAATCTTCAATAAAACTGCTACAGCCCCAATCACCTGCAGGACATTTATTATATTCCTATTTCCATGCGAAAGAATGCCTTCCTTATGTATCACTAATCTTCTAACTCTTTACATTAGCACATTTTACCAAAAAACATTGATTTCTTTGAAACTCTGACAACAGTTCAGTTCTACACATCTCAGGAGATAATCCTGTTTAAAAACAAAGCAAACAAACAAACAAAAAAACATGGGACATCAGCTGTGAACCACTTTCTGGGCACTTTCTAATCCTCACAGACCTTAAAAACTCCAACAGAGTTCTGACAATACCAAATCTCAACTACACAAAATATTGTGGTGGTTTAGGTTAAAATAACAATATATGATTTTAGGAACTTAAGCCTCCCTATTGTCTGTGATTGTGCCTTTCATCTACTTATTTCTATTCACAATGTTTGCTGCATACAGAAGTTACTGATTTGAAGGAAGCAAATGTTAACCATCTCTGAATAACAGTGGAGATACTTAAATTCATTGATTTATTCATCATAAATACCTACTGAATGCCTATTATGTGCCAGATATTGAGCTAGGGGTGGGGAATCAGAGTTAAAGAAAAGAAAGAGAAACAAAAAGTTATCACAAGAATAACACTCTCCTGTGAAAATGGTGTCCAGAATATAATAAAATAATCATTTAAATCTCCACTCCCAGTTTCTCTTATCAATGTCATTAAATTTTAGCAACGACTAGAAATGTGTGAAGTCAAATTTCCAGCAAAATTTTGATAAACGGTGTTTAAAATTATCTGGACACTCAAAGGCTTTAAAATTCATAATCCCATAAAATGATTCATTTCTTATTTAAGTATATAAAATGTGATTGTCAAATTTTAAAATGAATATATTTATAATTTCCAGTCTCCCATGATTAGAAATAAAATCATGAGAAACTTTAAATGAGCTCATTAAAATATACATGCTGTGCAAAATTTGTTTCCAAAATGTTATTTCATGAAATTTAAAAACTGCTATGAACACAAATGACAATAGTAACAGGCAAAAGACAAATTATTGCATTTTGCCATGATATAGTGGCTCAGATGACCATGGAGGGAAGAACCTTAATGCATGTCCCCAATTATATTGTAAATTGATTCCTAGGTACGGTAACAGTGGTATGACACCGCATAAATAACCCAAACTTGCTTTCTGCATATTTTTTGAGACCTCTTCCTCCTTCTTTGTAGTTAGATTAAGTGCGCAGCCACATACACAGACGTGCGTGCCCTTCCTCATCAATATTCACATTCATTAATTAGCAATACAGGAAGGCTATGGTTTGGGAGACTCCTCAAAGCTTGAATATTCAATCAAGCAAAGCAAATCACAGTAAAAAGAAAATACACATAAATAGTCTATGACCAGACTGGCCGTGGAGAACAGCACATAATTTCAAGAGATAGTTGTCCTTATAAATGTTGTTTTAAAAAGCCCCAATTACTTTGTGCAACTTAAAGTCAAGACCTTAGCCTTCCTTTGAGCATATATTGAAACTAAAATAGAACCTCCACATATTCCATAACTACACTTGCTTTTTTTCCTGTCCTAGAACTAGGTTGACACAATAGAATAATGCAGAGCAACGGCTTTTACATTGTTGAGCAACATAAATCCAACGCTACATAATCTAAATGTACCATTGATATGTTACCAAATACTTATTCTGAAAACTGATCAAGATTAGCTAGACCCAACAAACAAACTATTGCCTTATATTCCATTTTCGTCATCAAAAGCTGTTTAGCTGTATTATGAATTTACAGATTTAGGAAAAATAAAAAGCTTTCAGAGAATATGCTACAAATGCCTAAAAAGCATCTGGATCTTCTTCTGAATCAATTCAGTCAATAAACAAAAAAAGAAACAATGTACTATCAAACAAAAATCTTAATAAAAAAACCTAGGATGTGGAATTATGAAAGAAACATACCTTTGGCCGAACAAGTTCACAATTTCTCATCTTGCCTACACAGCTCTGTCGTTCCACCTTGAGCAAAAGTCGACTCCATGTCCCTTGTGATCTCTGAGACAATGCCATCATATCACTGGCAAATTTTTCGATTAAACTTTGCAGATGTAGTAGCAACTTTGTTAATTATGACATTAGCCAGCTGGCGGGTACAATCAGTCACCCACTGTAAGGAAAGCCAGACAAAGAGACATCTAATCATTGCAACCAGAGCAGATAAATTTTGTTCCTTTCTCATACGTGTCACAGATTCTATTCCTTCTGACCCTCTCCTCAGCCATCGACTGTCACATTTAGATTCCGAGAGCTTCCAGTTTCCCTTTATCCCTGCCTTAGATCTGAAACTCATGGTTATCAGGAAGACACGCGTCACCAGCTGTCTCGGAGCAGGAAAGCAATCAGGTGAATACTACTTATTATCTTGCATTGCTTTCCAAGGAGTGACAAGATTGATTTGAAACCAAGAATACATTCAGATCTCAGTAGTTCCTAGGGTTTTGAGTTCAGACAGTAGGGTATGTGCTAAGTTGCAACAGGGAGGACTTCAATCCCAATGTTAAGGCTACAGGATATTAGATATTTAAGCAAAGTTTTAAAAAATTGATCACAGCTCCTTTTTCAGATGCACTTGTATTAATATTTCTCCACCTCTGTGCTATGTTGGTGATGCCCATGAGTCGACTGTTACCCGGCAGAGCCAGCTTTACAATGAGGTAGCCCAAGTCAACCTGTGGAATCAGTATTCTGACATTATGAAATTAGCATTAGGAGAAATATCTAATGTAGATGACAGAGTGATGGATGCAGCAAACCACCATGGCACGTGTATACCTATGTAACATACCTGCATGTTCTGAACATGTACCCCAGGACTTAAAGTATAATAAATGAAATTATTTTTAAAAAAGGAAATTATCTTCATCTATCCCTTTTTTGTGAAGACGAGTATTCTATAAAATCCAATTCTTGAAACTTATCTTTGCTAAAAATTCAAATCATATTTTTGTATAATAATATGAGAAAACTAATTTGGGCATGTTAGCTAAAAATTAACATGCAAATTTAAGCTGGGGAAGATATCATTATATTAATACAAATTTTTCCTTCAAAAAGTCAGTCTACTGAAGTCATATGTAAGTGTGTATCTATTGGGTGATCAATATACACAACACATGCATAATGAATTTACTGAAATTTCAATATATATTAGGTAATGCGCAGAAACATACCTACAAAATGATATAACAGTATTTTTCAGAGCGAAGCATCCAATGGAGCAGCAAAGGGCTTGATCTACATGGAAAGCCATTACCTTGATGCAATTTTTATTAAAAAATTACCACTGAAGTGTTTGAGTATCAACAAAATAAAAAATTTGCACAGCAGAATTTGAAAGAGAATTGTATATCATACAGTAATAAAGTTATATTTATCAACAAATTAGTAAGTCTTTCTGGGATGGAGAAATTTAGGGAAAAGTTGTAATTCTGAAGTTGATTTTACCTAAGAATTATGTGTTTTTGGCTCCTGAACACAACCTAAAATATTTTATCTCTATTTGTGAAAACGCAGTTATGGTGCACTATATTAATAATTCATGATACACATCCTAAATTACATTTTATTTTTACATGAGGACATCCCTGCCATGGAGGGCCCAAAATCTCTGTTTAGCTTAAAGCACTGCAAAGATAAGCTGATAAATGTATGTAGACACAACCTAAGATGATGATACAACATTGATGAGACAATTTAGGGATTCCTAAAACTGTGAAGCAGGTTACTTTCATCCTGGGAAGAAAAAGGGTTTCTAAAGTCCCACCAGAGTTGGCATGGGAGAAAGAGAATATGATTTTAGAAATTCTTAGAAATTATATATCTATATAGACATAGCTATCTTTTTGAGAGTAAGATACTCTTTATCCTTCATATTTTGGGCTGATAGTAAGAAATGAGTCAGATTCCATACAAGCAAAAGAACAAAGAAATCAGAAATGTCAGGACAAGAGTGCACTGTGGCACGTCAAGGACAAAGAATCCGTGCTATGACTTTCAGTGATGTTCTATTTGGAAATGAGCTGTTTGCATCCCATCCATTATCATAGCCTTGGCAACCACTGTATGGGCTGGCAAAGAGCAGTTTCTCAAGAAATACGTCAATGAAGAATAAATATTTACCTTGCATCTATCATCCTCCTCAGCCCATTCACCTACTTTTAAAGTTAAATGATGCAAAAATTCACTCTTTAGCTTTTATATGAATTACCATATATTAATAACATATGTATTCAAAATTTTATCTTTAAAATACTGGAAAGAGTTTATTCCTAAAGAGTTCAAAGTAGACATTTCTCTTAAGATTTTAAAATAAGCATTAATAATGCTCATTATTTGTTCCTGTGAAAATTACTTTGACTCAGGAAGTTAGAATGAGTCAGAAAGATCTTTATTCTTTGGCTAGAGGGAACATCTTCCTAGGAAATTCCCAGAGAATAAAATATGCTAAGTACACAAAGTTTTTCATTGCAATGATATCTATAAGAGAGAATGGAAACAATGTCTCCAAAAAATAAATTAAAAAATAAATTTTGGCAACTAATCATAGGCAGTCACTATACGGCAATAAGGAAGGCTGATAAAACCAACTTCTTATGACTATACTGAATTTAAAAAGCAGAATACAAAATTGTACACATATTGATTACTGAGTATATTTGAAGAAAGACTGGAAGGAGAAGTGTTAAACTAGAACCTATGTTTTGTAGAATTAGAAAATATTTTCTTCTTTTACAAAAGTTTGCCTTAGTGCCATTCTAACTGTTAATCTCAAAATGTAGAATAAAAGACTCCATCTATAAAATGGGAACAACAATCATAATTGTAATACTTACCTGACAGGTTCTTAATATTAAACCATATAATGTATATAAAACTGCATATTATCTGACTCACAGGAAACAATTATATATCTTAGTTATTATTTGTATTATAACCAGCATATAAATAATTCTGACATATTTGTGCTATACTTTTTATTTTTTCTATTATATATTACCAAAACATCACTGCATTAAATAAGATATGCTGAAACAAGGAAAATTCAGTATTCAAAACTTAAGAGGCCAAACAACAGAAACGTGGTCTAAATACTAAATTTGATTTATAAGATAATAACAGCAATAATAATAACCAACAGCTGTAGAATACTTCAGTTAAAATTACACTTCGTATAAGATCTACATGACCTTACAATTTTACTAGACCAGTAGGTCTTACAATTTTGCCTTTTTTAATGGCTGCTTACGGCATACCTACAAAGATGTACAACTGCTAGAAACAGAGATTAAAATACAAGAAATTGACCTGGAGAAACTGGCATTGCCTTGAAGAATCTCAGCACTCTACTTTTCTCGGCACTCTTACTTTTATTTTCTAATGTGGGCACTTGCTCCCTGTGGCCACAAAGTCCAACTCATAGCAGTCATCTAAGCTGTTCTTTCTCTAGGGCATGCAAGTAAGGGCGCGTCACAATGGGTTGTTAAAGGTATAAATACAATGTACACGTGTGGAATGTTTTAATGGTTGAAGCAGTTGGTGCAGTTGGTGAGAACAAAGCAATCTAGATTTGGAAACATTCCCCCTGAAGACTCCATTCTCGATCCACACAGACCACTAAGCCCTCCTCTCTGCTACAGATGCTTTTATTGTTGTGCCACCAACTATTTTTCATTGGTCCTTGTGACAGCCCTTCCTATCCCTCTTATCACTTCAACATGTTTAATTAAGTCTCATATGTATATTAGTTTTCTTTCTGTCTTCCAGCCTGCTAGATGTTGAATCAATACCTCCCTTCTCTGTTGTGCCTTAATCTCAAGAATCAGACATCCTGCTTTCAGGCCATTCCTAGCTCCTTGCTTGCTAGCTGTGGGACTTTGGACAAGAAACTAAACCTTAGTAAGACTGTTCAACAACAACAACAACATCTCATGGTGCTATCATGAAGACTGTGACTAACACATGTCATCTGCTTAGCACATGGTAGATAGCCAATAAATGCACTCTCATTGCCAAAGCAGCAACAGAATCACCAAGAAACTGTCTAGCAAACAAGAGCCAGGGATCAAAAGACAAGCTTCTTGGGTGAATTCATATCCTAGCTTTCTCACTTAAATCAGTAATAGCAATGACAATAATAATAGTAATTAATATATTCTCTAGATTTATAAGAATTAAATGCATACTATTTTCAATTATTATTACCATGCCTCCTATGCTACTTGGTTATTTTTTTCCCATTGCTTACCCAGTTTTAGTAAAAATAAATCAGGACTTGAAGACCTGGACATATGCTTGATAATATGTAAACAAGGATCCTAGTTGTAGCACTATTCTATGATAGCAAAAGACTGAGACTGAGCTAAACAGTCACCAAAGCTAACTGGTTAAATAAAGTATGTTAAATTCATACTGTGGAATGCCATGGAGCTATTAAAACAAAGAAAGTATAAGTAGGAGTAGCAACATGAAATCATTTCTATTATATATTTTAAGGGAAAGAAGAATGGGGCAGAACAATGCATATTATATACTACAGCAGTCCCCAATATTTTTGGCACCAGGGACCAATCTCATGGATAACAATTTTTTCATGGACCAGAAGTGGCATGGGGAATGGTTTCAGGATGATTCAAGTGCATTACATTTATTATGCACTTTATATCTGTTATTATTACATTGTAATTTATAATGAAATAATTATACAACTCACCATAATGTAGAATCGGTGGGAGCCGTGAGCTTGTTTTCCTACAACTAGGAGACAGTGACAGATCATCAGGCATTAGATTCTCATAAGAAGCGTGCAACCCAGATCCTTCACATACACAGTTCACAACAGGGTTTGCACTCCTATGGGAATCAAGGCCGCCACTGATCTGAGAGGAGGCAAAGCTCAGGTGGTAATGCGAGTGATTGGGAGTGTCTGTAAATACAGATGAAGCTCCTCTCACGTGCCAGCCCCACACCTCCTGCTGTGGGGCCTGGTTCCTAATAGGCCACAGACATGTGCTCTGGTTTGTGGCCAGGGAAGAATTAGGGACCCCTGGTATATTATCCTTTTGTTTAACAAGGATTTGGCATATAATATTTCTTTACGAGGATATTTCATCTCTCTTTATGAGGTATTTAGAGGATATTGCTGAAAAATATACAAGGAGCTGCTCATAGTGGTTGTGTTAGTAGGGAAGCTTGGGTCTGTGGACAGAAGAGGGTAAGAAACTACCTTTCACAGTATACCCTTTGAAGTTGCATTAATTTATGTTATATATGTAGCTCTCCTTTTAAACCAGTAACTAATTAAAATTTTTTTAAACATTCATTATTCCTACTTGAATGTACAATTAGTCTATTCTAGTTCATTTATAGAAATTCTTCCCTTTCCTGTGCTAGTGGATCATGATCCATCAGCTGTTGTCTACCTAGTTGATCAGAGTACACACAGCATTGCTTTTCTGTACATAACATGACCTCACTACTTGTAGCTTCCAGTTCCCATTTCAGTGCTATTTTCAAAACCATTTGTTGCATGAGCCAATTTTCGTCACCCAATAAATGTCAAAATGTTGATATTCCTGCATCTCCTTTCTCAAAGGATGTCTTCCTTTAAAAGGATTTAATTTAGCACATGAGAGACAAACTGCATTTCCATGTTCTGTACAATTCTAAAGTCATTTCAAGTAAGGAGTCCTTTCTCCATGTTACAAGTGTACAAATATTTGTCCTCAGAAAGGCAGCTCATTCTCAAGGCATCCTTTAGATGTGAGAAAAATGGCCAGGGCTAAGGACCTCCAGTGGGGCTTAGGAAGCCACATGGCACATAATACATAACAAATTGTGATCTGATAGCCTGAACATGTGATATGGGCTTCAAACAGAAGGATTTCCTTATTTTTTCAAATAGGCAAATTGGAGAACATATTGCTCATTACAAATATTATCTAAACAAATTTCAACTGATACCTTCATAGGAATCTTTCAGGTGTCATAGTTTCTCCTTATCTGAAACAAATAATCTGTCTAACTTTGAAAAGGTGCAGCTCCCAGTCACAGGCTCTACCTTAAGCATACCTGATGCTAACAATCAGAATGCTTGTATTTATAAGGAGGTGGTGATGCTAGACAACCTGTTGCCTCAATTGTCTGTAAAATAGCATAAAACTCAGGAGCTAGATGATGGTTAAACAGGTTAGTTGACGTATTAGACAAAATGGCTAACACTTGGGAGCCCCTGATAATGCATGTTATCCACAGCAGCACTAGTGTCATTGGCAGCATCAGAATTTTAAACACCATTAGGTGGTCAATCGTAGCTTTAGGGTATGAAAAGTTGCAGGCCCTTTCTATTGGTTAATTTTTCTTTTCCAGAGTAAATGTTATTACATAGGTCTATACAGCAATTGGTAAGACTTATCCTACACACCAGGACTTCTCAAATTTTAATGATTGTGTATATCACCTGGACATCTTGCTAAAATGCAGATTTTGATCCAGTAGGTCCGGATGGAGCTTGACATTCTACATTTCTGCTAAGCTCTCAAATGCTGCTGCTGCTGGTGCTGGTTGTATAATACCAAGGTTATATTTCACCATGGATGTTACAGAAAAAATAACATACTTTGTAAAGAACACAATGATATTCAACCATATAATTATGTGAATTTTTATCTTCTCTCTCTCATGTTTACCTTGCTGAACAGCACTTAAATATTTCTCAGTCATGAGATAAGATGCAAGCATGCAATAGTAGTACAATTAGAATTTCATCCGTATATTAACTTCTGGTGGATATGGAGGCAAGGAAAAAAATTATATCACTCTTTATATTTGTTGTTTTAACTCACACATAATAACTATTATGGAGTACAGTGTGATGTTTTAATACATGTATAAATTGTATAATAATCAAATTAGTATTTAGCATATCCATCAACTCATATCTCTGTCGTTTCTTTGAGATGAGAACATTCAAAATCCTCTCTTCTAGCTATTTTGAAACATACAATACAAGGCTGTTAACCAAACTGAACACTTGAACTTATTCTTCCTATCTAACTATAACTTTGTCCCCAATGACTAATCTCTCCCTATCCCCACATATTATTCCCAATAAAAACAATGGTCATGTTTACAAAGCTATTTTTACATGAAAGACAAAGATTTTAATCTTGAGGTATTTTAAAAGAGCAATAATTGTTATTTCCTTTCTTGTCATAACACAAGTATACAGTCATAGTTTATATTCACTCTGCTTGGCCCAACAACAAAATAATGTATTAACACAATCCTTTTCCTGTGAACTGTATGCTTCGTTTATGCAACTAAACGCTCGTGTCTCTTTCTTATACAACTACCTAAAGCTAAATGGTTCAATCAGTAAGAACATTTTACCTTTAGGAAGCTGATACAGCTAGCTTGCAACAATTCTGGAAGCATTTACTAAGCTTCCATTATTATTTGCCTATTGCTGTGACCTAATGCCCTTGATTTTCTGGAGGCTAATTGGTGAAAAAAAAATCAAATTTGGATATGGTAAAATAATCCTCTAAATTCCAAAGCCCATAATCCACACAAAAGCTTATTAGAGGCTATATGATCCAACTCAGTGTTTTGTTTTTCAGGCTTTTTTGACTGAGGTCTATGGTAAGAAAACATTTATCATACAACCAAGTAGCACATACACACGTACTTGAAATATATTTGAAAAAATATATTCACGTAACAATACCCTTACTAACATGCAATGCATTCATATTTTTAATCTTTTTATCACTTTTTTAAACCTAGGTTATGATCTACTAAGTTGATTTCACGACCCACTAATGGGTTGTTGAAACTTCTGAGTTTAAAAGTAACATAGCCTTGGGCAATTTGTGGAACCTAAGGTCGAGTCTCTGAAAGTATATAGGTATAGGAGATGGTCAAGAAGTGAGGCCCTGTATGAGCATAAAGCAAAAGGCATGATCAGAGAGTACAAGGGCATTTAATGGCAGACCATAGCTAGAAACTTTATCTCAACCCATACAGCCAATGTGTTTTCTCTCCTGCTGTTTCTGAAAGGCAAGGTAAGAGAATCACTTTTCACATTTAGGAAGAATTCTGAAAATTATATCTCAACCCATATAGCCAATGTGTTTACTCTCCTACTGTTTCTGAAGAACAATGTCAGAGAATCACTTTTCACATTTAGGAAGAATTACGGAGGTAAATTTACTCACCCAGTTATTATTAGGAAGTAATAAGAAAGCAAGTTAAAAATGGATATAGGTCAGAAGTGATGAATACAAGGAAATGTGCATGGAGCAATTCAGCATCTTTTAAATAAATTCTCATGTAGTAACATGCACTTACCTGAGAGTTACATCAGTGGAGCAAACGGACATGTTTTAACAAAGTTGAAACTTTTAGGGCCTTATAAATCACAAGAAAGCATGGAAATAAAATGGTGTGCGTTTATCCACTTTATGCAAAAGAGACCAGATCATAACCTTCACAAGCTCAAGTAGCACAAAATTATCATAGACTAAGAGTGTAGACATTTTTCTTTCACTTTAATAGAAGAAACACAGCAATCAAGGGTGTGAGATAAGAAACTAAAACATAAAGTCGGGTAACCTTAATAAAATGCTCACTGAAACCAACTACATGCCCTTGGCTGGTTGCTAGATCCTTTCTTTCAAACTTAAGGGTTAACTGGGAAAATAAATAAATAAAGCCTCATCTCAGTTGGTAGCAAGACAGATAAGCCAAATATTGGGGGGTAAATTATCTTTAGGGGGTTTCAGAGAGGCTCTGACTAAAGAAGAATTGAGTAACCTTTCACATTTCCTTCCTGCAGTTATTCTCAGATTCCATATGGGTAGTACGATGAAAATCTCCCTAGTTCAGAATTGAGTACTATGCGGGGGCTTGAGAGACACTTTTGAATGGAAAAAAGTTATCTGAATTTTTAAAAACAGCAGTATTATAGAGTTATGATTAGAAATCAAATTCTTTATAATTTATGTCTCAGTGTAACTAAGGAAAAATGTATACTGATAGTTCATAAGTGGTTATTAGTATATATATATATATATATATGGATAAAGTAAATATTTAATAAACTAAAAGGTCATTATCACAATATTCTTCCTCCGAGAGAGAATTTTTCTTAACTCTCTCAAGGGCTTTTGGCTCTTAGAATGCATCAGTATTTTGCTCAGCTGAAATTATTCTGACAGCTTTGACATTACATTATCATCAGAAGATCATGGCATACTTAAAGATAAATGAAGATTCTAGAGAATTAAAAAAAATTAATACAAGTCTCCAAAATATCAGATTGGAATATCAAAGATTACTCAGATCAAAATACTTTCTGGCTCAATTAATCATAACTACATGATTTCAGGTGGGTAAACAATATCCCTCCACTGTTCCCTCAATATTCCTTCACTCCCACCTCACACAAGAATGTACATGTTTCATTTTAAAGATTTGTTTCAAGAAAGATGATATTTTAGCACCCTATGACCTAGAATGGATTCTCCGTGTGGATTTGTTCTATTCAGTTTTTCTCTGCAACTCAGACTATCTCACTCCTATCAAATCGAGGAACATTGCCCAGCAGTATCCTTATGTTTCCATGGTAGATTTTTCTACATAGGTGATATGCCTTTTGCTCTATATGGTCTATTAAAAAGATATCATGCCATCATACAATTGACTAAATTGCAAGGATTGGCAGTTCTCATTTTTTATGCAAACCTGATCCTACAAAACACATATGCACTCATAATCAAATACTCGAAAGTCTGGTAGTCCCTTATAAAACAAAAGAATTAAAAATTGGGGAATTTTTTGAGAAAGTTTATCATGCCAAAAAGAAAAAAAAAAGGCCAAGATGAAAAGTGGAATTTGTGTCTCGGTTTTATAATGGCAATTTTTATTTGTTTGTATAATTATTAATTTATTTTAGGAGCACCAACTAAAATCGGAGTATGGAAGACTGCATTAAGTGGAAAGATGAAACAGATGCAGTACACAGTTAAGATCAAAGAGCCCCATCAATTCATTGAAAGAGTCAAAAATCCAGCTGAGCCTCAGAGCCCTGTCTGCATAATAAGAAAGGTTGACTAAAACATAAGGATTAAACAGATGAGCTGTCTCCTGCCGAGGCATGGGAGGGAAGCCCCACTGCGACACTTGTAAAGACACTTTGGAAGCTCACACCTGCTCCTCCATAGTCAAACCTACAGGAGACCAGGATGGCCAAAGATGTTCCCCTAATGTACTAAATTGTTAGCTTGAACAGAAAAAAATACATACATCTGATGGATATCTTTTTAGTTGACAAGACATTTTCAGTCGAGGCAAATAATAAATTAATAAATCACCTCCATTTTTCCAAGGTGACTTTACCAAGTACTTAACTTTCAAAATAAGAGAAGTAGATAGTGTAAAATTTCCTATTCCTTGAAACAGTATTTGCATTGTGCCTACCTCATGATCAATTACTTTTTCCAAATGAATAGTGCTTTTCTTGAGACAATCTTGAATAACATTGGTAAATATATGCTAGTTCTGTTTTCCATTCTCAGAATATTGTCGTTTTTAGTAGCATGAAGTATATTTCAATTTTGCCACATTATACTTAAAGCTAAACTAAATTATATAGCCCGGTTCTATATAGTAAGAAGATAGCACAGGCACTTAGGATTCTGTGCCTGTGACAAATGTTGTATTTATTTTAATGCTCTCACCAAAAAGTTATGATGTAGCTACTGATAGGAACTGATTCTGAACATCAAAACTGTTTCCTTTTAAGAAGCTGAACTACTTTAAAAAAGCTAAGCAAGCTGGGACTTTGGGAACACAGAGTTACTGGGGAAAAAAATTATATGATTGTATAACATTGGATTTCAAATAAAAATTTAAAACTCTAACCTTGGTATGGATAAAGTTTGTCAAGCACTTGATGTAGACTGATTCAAATACACAATTAATAAACTCGAACAAATGGTGAGCATTAGCTTTTGTTGTAGTCACCAAAACAAGCTGTATCCAATTTGAAGTGACAGCAATAAAATCTCCCTGGAGTAGAACAAGTCACCAAATGTCAAGAAGTGATTTCCTGGGATTGATGTACAGACTCTGACTTGCTCCCTCATAGTCTAATTACATTATTTTCACTCACTCAACCAGCCAATACATTTTTAAGATGTTCATTATGTATAAGGAACTGCCAGGGACAAAGAGAAGAATTATACATGAGCCATAAGTAACAATACTAAACCCTAAGTACCAAATGTATGATGAAGATATATGATGCAGAAGTTGAGCATTGAGGGATACAGATATAGAATTCTTCATTGAAGAGGTGAGATTTGGCTGGATGCTGTGGCTCATGCCTGTAATCCCAACACTTCGGGAGGCCAAGGCAGGACAAGAGCTTGAGGCCAGGAGTTCAAGACCAGTCTGTGCAACAAAGTGAGACCTCATGCTTTTTAAAAATTAGCTGGATATGGTGGCAGGTGCCTATAGTCTCAGCTACTCTGGAAGCTGAGACAGGAGGATCCTTGAGCCCAGAGATTGAGAATGCAGTGAGCCATGATTGCGCCAGTGCACTCCAGCCTGGATGACAGAACAAGGTATTTTCTCTAAAAAATGCAAAAGGTGGGATTTGACTTTGGACTTGATAAGGTAAAGACAGAAGTAGAAAGGAGGGAATTGGTCTTCTAGAGGGAAAGAACAGACACAGAATAGCCTAGAATCCAGTGTGAGAGAGCTTGAGAGGGAATGTATAATTCCATCTGGCTGGAGGATAGAGACATACGCAAGTTAAAAAGGTAACAAAAATAATTACAAGTAGTCTTGACTACTACATAAACAAGCTACACTTTTCCTTTCAGTCTGTCTCAAGATAGTCTTGAGAATCACCTAAGGTTCTCATTGAAAACTCAGGTTATCACACTGATCCAGACACTGAGAATTTGAATCTTTAGAGATGAGACATGGAAACTGCATTTTAGAACAAGTGCAAAAATTATGATATTATTTTTAATTTCTGTGAGACCATGGGAAACCTTTAAAGCATTTTGAGAGAAGTGAACTAAAGGATAGTGCTAAAGAACTTTGGGAAGGGATGATTAAGAGAGCAGGAAGAAACTGCGGGCTAGAAGTTCAAATGAGAATTTTTAAATTTTAACCAATATCTATGGTAAAAATATTCGTCTTTGCTCCAAATAAATATCAATAGTCTCAATTCTCTCAAAAACAGAAGCCCTTAATCCAAATCTCATCAAAAATAAGATTTTGGAAATTATTAGAAAAATTAATAAATAATACATAAATATGGAAATATTTGTTAAAAATTAAGAGACTTTAGTGCTGGTGAAGGTCCTGAGAAGAGGACAATTAACACTTATTTATGGGAGTTCAAATCGATACATCATTTCAAGGGACAACTGGCAATATGTAAGAAAAATTTTAATGCACATACTCCTTAACAGTAAAAAAGTGACTATAGTCTAGCTTAGAAAATTAACTATAGTAGCTCAGAAGCCCATCCTGATAAATAGATCACACACACACACACACACACACACACACACACAGATGCTCATATAATTATTAATTTACAGAAAAAAGTGTAAGACAATTTACAAGAACATCAGCAATGGCGTAGTTACATCAGGTGCATGTGTAATATAGAAAACTGTGCAGTTATGACCTCAAATTCTGAAAAACCTGTTATGGGATAATGTTCAAGATAAGTAATTGATTTGAACAAGCAAATTATAGAAAAATACATATAGAATAATCCAATTTTTAATGGAAAAAAGCAATGTTTCTATGGGTATATGTATATGCTTTTCTTTCTTTAAAAAAAACCTTTAGCAGATCTGGAGAATGGGGAAAGAAGTGAAGATGGTGTATTTTACATGTCTGTATCACTCAGATCTTTTTAGCAATGAGCAAACCTCTTCTGTAACTTAATAAACTTAAAATATAACTTTGAAGTAGCTAAAAATATTACATAGTAT
Organism: Callithrix jacchus; assembly: GCF_049354715.1. Lineage (NCBI taxonomy): Eukaryota > Metazoa > Chordata > Mammalia > Primates > Cebidae > Callithrix > Callithrix jacchus. Next base: position 100,643,672 of record NC_133510.1, on the reverse strand, counting down.
TTGAAAAATCTATTAAATGCTTGCCCAGGATTTTAAATAACTTCAGAAAATAGTGTCACTTGAAGATGGTGTGAAGGAGAAGCTGGCTTCCTTTCTGTTTGATTAATTCTCAAAATTAAGTGAAATTATAGTCGTTAAAAACCATTTAGAAAAGTGAATGATAGGCCGGGCGCGGTGGCTCAAGCCTGTAATCCCAGCACTTTGGGAGGCCGAGGCGGGTGGATCACAAGGTCAAGAGATCGAGACCATCCTGGTCAACATGGTGAAACCCCGTCTCTACTAAAAAATATACAAAAAATTAGCTGGGCATGGTGGCGCGTGCCTGTAATCCCAGCTACTCAGGAGGCTGAGGCAGGAGAATTGCCTGGACCCAGGAGGCGGAGGTTGCCGTGAGCCGAGATCGTGCCATTGCACTCCATCCTAACAAGCGCGAAACTCCGTCTCAAAAAAAAAAAAAAAAAAAAAAGTGAATGATGTATGTACTGACTTCTGTGTTACATAAAGCTTTCCATTTTTATTCATCTATCAATCTTTCCATCTGATAGGAGGAAACTTCATATTTATAATATCTAATCTTTAAAGAGTAGAGTCTGAGATAAATATATACACATAATACTAGAACTTACAGGCTAAATTATGTAATTATGATAGTTGATCATTCATTAGATACCTTTCATAAGACTATGCCACTCATAATAATACTATTAGGTATTTCTAAAATAACATAAAACTAACATAAATCTTTTGAGTCAGAAAAGTTCTTTGAACTGAATTTTTCTATACAGTTAGGTAGATTTATGTCGTTTTAGGGTTTTCTTACCAATTATTCATCAATTTGTTCTAAACTGGCTTCACTCCCAATTGTAAGAAATATGAAGAAAAAAAGTAAACTATAAATTTACAAATTATAAATGTATATTCAACACACATTGAATCAAGTTTTCACATATTTAATAGCACCACTGTTACACATGTATCCATTGCTGGCTATGTATGTTACAGGGGGATATTCAGCTTTTCCAAGAGTATTCAGATAGGAAATGATAAGAAAACTATTTACTGCAGTGTTTTATAAATGTGATAGCAATTAGCATACCCTACACCTGCTGTTTTACTGAAGTTACTTTCAAAGCCGTGTAATACAAACTCTGAGAATATAAGCAAACATTAGGTTCTTGAGCAAAAGTATTCTTTCCATAATGTAAAATTACAATTTCAATAAAAGGAAAAAAATAATATAAAGGATTTCTCAAGATATATGATAAAAAGAAATAGTCAACTATTGTTGACATAGTTTCTGTACCACACATCTCTAAAAACTGGATATTCATCAGAGGAATGACATATAATTTTTAGAAACTCTTTGAATACAAAGTTAGACGATACAGAGAACATCTAGGAAGGACTAAAAAGAAAAAAATTACTAACAAAGAGTTTACTGAAGTAAGTATATATATGAAGCAATTGGAAAATATTTAAAAATAATAGCACATTACTTTAAAATACAGTACAATCACAGAAGAAAAATATCCACAGTAAATTATCTGGTGAATCTCAAATCCTCAGGCATGGCCATTTTCCTTCATAACCATATCAATATGTAAACATGTATTTTCAGAAGCTTTTTAAATATTATTCAGCTTCATAAATGCTCATTTTTTTCTTCTCACCCCACCCCTGGGACTTAACACCCTGTAACAATGTAAACATTACAAATATTAGAGATAAAATACATAAGTTCTATGGCACAAATTAGTAGCTCAACAAACATTGATTGCTACGATGATTTTTATTTCTTTGGGGAAATTTGTTTATTCACTTAACAATTATTATTGAGCTCCTACTACGTGCTTGATACTATGTTTGGTATACTGCTAAGGTGTTGGGGATAGAAGACGAAGAAATTGGTAAGTTCTCTAAACAGACATGAACTGGTTTCCCTGTTTTAAAGATTTTTCAGAAAAGTAATTTTGTATTTTACCCATGCAACATTTTCTGGGTCTGCCACAACTTACCTTGACATCTTAAACTTCCCTGTGCTTCTTATTTTCATTTGTTCTCTAAAAACATACATTCAGATATGGTCTTCTCTAAAAACATACATTCACCACAGTCTGAATGTATGCTTTCAGAGAAGAAACAACTTTCCTTTGTTTCTTATTGCTATTTGTTCTCTAAAACATACATTCAGACTATGATAGATATGTAGATTTTTTTGGTTTTTGATTTGTAATAATGCCTTTTAAGTTATAAGGAAAGTGATCTGAGCAGTGAGGCAGAATAATAAAAGCACGTGAACATTTGGTTTAGTTTAGGCCTAACTATAAAGAGTTAAGAGTGAAAAGGAAACTAGTGAAATGTTAAAGCACAAATCATATCAGAAACATAGACTGCTCCCCATAGACTTAATAGTTCAAATTTAGTTTTCATTGATCATGATTCACTTTTGTCCTAACTTACTTGAAAAATGTCTTTCAATATAATTACTATCATGCAGCCTGCTTAGGTAAGCCAGAGATCAATATCATAGCTTTAGCTTTGAAAACCATGAGTATTCACTTTTTAAAAGGTTTCACAAAATCAGCACCGCCAAAGTACTGAAACGGGTCTTAATGATTCAGTGTTTGCGTAGCAGCAGAACTTTTCACTTTTCTCTAAACACTTCTATTTCACCAGCAACAGATGAATTCATTAACTTCATTATTAATTCAAGTAATTTTTTCACTTTTATAAGCCCCAAGGTTGTCTCACTAAGATCAGCTCTTTCTCTGTGTTCCATAGAAGGTAATCAATCTCTATTATAGTCATGAAAATGGTATTTGTCACTTTGCTAAGAAAAAAAAATCAATATATCTTCCAAGAATGAACAGGCATTTAATGCAATGAATTGTTAGATAAATTTAGCTTGTCAACAGTTCAGGACAAACTAATCAAAATCCAGAAAATTTATAGAAGTTTGGCCAATGAAATACATAGATATGGCATAGAAATTAATATTCAGGCATTAGAATAACCTGTCATTTTCAATTCTGGCCAAAAGAAGTGGAGGGGGATTTAAACAGGGAAATCTCCAATCACTATTTTAGAAAACAAAAGTGAAATTCATATGCTCAGAAAACATTTCTTGAACACGGTTGACAAGTAAAAAAAGCTTTACTGTCTTTTCCTATATAATTTTCCAGATACAGAGATAATTATAGAGTTGCAAAATTCTAGGAAACCTTAAAGGTCAGAAACCCATAGGGATATTGTCATCTGGAAATATGTTGCCTGTGAACTTTCCTGGGCTACGAATTATTACAGTAATTAACTACAGAGCAAGAATGGTGTTTTGGAGTCATAGAATCCAAAGCACACTTTGCCAATCTCCTAACAAGACTTGACTCTTGTCCCTTTTCTTCCAGTTTCTGCTGAGTTACCTTCTGCAAAGAGAAAGCTGGCGACCTCTTGCTCCTTGACAACCTCTTATTTACAGAATAACCCTTGTAATTGGAAAGGTCTGTGTTGAGCTAACATCTGCCTTATAAGAAACTGCCACTCTTTGCTTCCAGTCCTACAGTGAAACAATGTAAACTCCATCTGTTGCCTTTCCTTTGAATCAGCTCCTCACTGCTTGATGTCAGCTATCATTTCTCCTGACCTGTTTCTTTTCTGGACATAACCTATCTAGTTCCTTCACCAACTTCCCATAGTGCACCATTTACCATAGCAATGATTTTCAGAAAAATTCATGGTGTTATCTTCCCAAGACACTCCAATTTATCAATACGCCTTTTGATTTGCCTCACCAAAAATAAATATAAGAATATGGGTGTCTTCAAAATAAAAATAAAACTCATTACAGTTCTAATTTACTGTATTTGGAAATTGCATCTACATGGGTAATATAAGAGCTAATTTCCTCTTTCTCTTTCTCTCTCACAACAGCTTCATCAGATTTGTTTTGGGTTAAATTTGTAGGTTAACACTAAAATAGAAGTTGATGAAGGCAGAAGTTCTGATCTGTTTTGTTGACTCTCCCTCTCCATCCTCAACATCAAGCACATAGTAGGCACCCAATAAATATTTAGCAAATGAATATAAGAATATCTCAGTCCATTAAAGCTGCAGGATATTTGCTTATTTGCATTTTTGACGAGCCAGAACCCTTCCATTCTCTATTCATGAAACTGATTTTTTAAATATTAAAATCACACAGGGCTTTGTAACTATCAAATATCATCTTCTTGGTTTAAATTGAGTGTTTCTAAAAGCTAAAACTACACCAAGAGGCATATACATGAAGGTGTGTGTATAAAAGATATATGTATAAAAGCAAATCAAGTTAATTAAATGTATTTCTTTGAATTAAACTGCAAAGTAATGGCCCTAGTTAGCCTATGAGACAATGGACTTGGTCATTTTGGCATTGTCATACCCCATAGTTTCAACTACAAAGTAAGGATCTATCAGTCAGACATTCCACTTTTAATCCTGCTGTAATTAGTTATTTCATTTACTCTTCAAAATAGTACCTATTTCCGACATAAGGCAACTGAGTTATAGTAAAATTAATAACTTGCTGTGGCTCACACTAAAAGTAAATTCCAGTCCCAGGATTCAAAATCAGTTACTTCAGAATTCAAATCCTGGTCGAGCGCAGTGGCTCACACCTGTAATTCCAGCACTTTGGGAGGTCGAGGTGGGTGGATCACGAGGTTAGGAGTTCAAGACTCAGCCTGGCCAAGATAGTGAAATCCCGTCTCTACTAAAAATACAGAAATTAGCCGGGGGTGGTGGCGGGTGTCTGTAATCCCAGCTGCTTGGGAGACTGGAGGAGAGAATTGCTTGAACCAGGGAGGCGGACGTTGCAGTGAGCCGAACTCATGCTGCTGCACTCACTCCAGCCTGGACAAGAGCGAGACTCTGTCTAAAAAAAAAGTATTGAAATCCTATATTCTTTTCACTATCTCATGCGGTTGTTTTTAGAAAATTGGAAGATAACATGAAAGGAAAAAAAATGGCAAGAAATTTCTAAAGAGAAACCCTCTGGAGTAATTTGTATTTGCTCAAATAAAGAGAAGTACAGGCTGGGCACAGTGGCTCATGCCTGTAATCCCAGCACTTTGGGCAGGTGGATCACTTGAAGTCTGGAGTTTGAGACCACACTGGGCAACATGGTGAAACTCCGTCTCTACTAAAAATACAAAAATTAGCCACTTTTGTTGGCGATGCCTGTAGTCCCAGCTACTTGGGAGACTGAGGCAGGAGAATCATTTGAACCAGGGAGATGGAGGTTGCAGCGAACAGAGATTGCGCCAGTACACTCCAGCCTGTGTGACAGAACAAGACTCCATCTCAAAAAGAAAAGAAAGAGCAGTACAATTTCCCAGAGTTTATTATAGTTATCCACCAAACAAACATTTTCCCTGAGGTAATTTCCCTCCTCTGTACCAGTCTCAAACAAAAATAACACAAATTTTAATTTCAAAATTTAAGTCAAATTTGAATTTTCATAACTATAGCTGCAGAAATTGATGAAGTAGAAAATAATAAAAAGGTTCCAGAGAATAGAAACAAGATCCCAATCGTGGACTCCATGTGAATAAATTGTGTTTACCCAATGACAAATCAACTACTCAGTTCAACTTTAAAAAAAAGTGACCGGAGAAAAACATTCAGCCTATCTACTTGATTGGTGGGAATGGGTCAAAACAGACCAGTGATTAGTTGAATCATTTTAAATTTTTGACTATTTTGGTGGATGTCACATAGAGTGAATATGCAGGGCAAATGTTTGTTTTCACCTGCTGGGTTGGAGGAAGTAACTCCCTATGTGATCAAAGATTACAGCAACTTTGACCGATAAAGTGAAGAATTTGACAATTTGGTGAAAATATTCCTTTCAAGTAGATTAACTAATATTCTACTGTGAGAAACTGGATAATCACCTCTTTGAATAATAGCATTATGAACACACAATATATCAATTTTTTAAACTATCATGAAAATTTACTTTCATATTAAATAACAGCACAAAATGGTCCATCTTCATTTGTAACAAAGTGTGGATGCTCAATTCATTTTATTAATTGCTCAATTACAAAATAAATAAGTGACTCATGGAAATCACTTATTAGATCTAACAATGAAAACCAAAGATCTTATTTTCTCTGTGGGCTTAACCTGCCCCTCTGGTTTTTATGAATATAATTTTTCTATGCCTCTATCTATTGTTGGCACCTCAGAAAATGTTTATTAGAGAAATTTAACTGTAACTTTCTCTAAAATCGTACATTTGCTTCATTTCTAAGGTCACAGAACAAATCAAGTTAATTAAATGTTTTTCTTTGAATTAAACATAGCAGATACCTCTCTTATAAATCTCAGGGTATAAATCAGTGTACATGTATATTAATCTATCTGCTAATAATTAACTTATCCAACAATCTTTTATTGACTGCCCACTGTGCGTCAAACACTGTGCTAGACCATTTTGATTTGAGGAAATAAGGCACAATTATTTTCCCCAGGTAGCTATAGTCTAGTGGGGAAGTCATAAAAATTAGGATAAAATTTTAACACAGTAAAATAAAAATAGTTCTACAGATAATTAGGTTCCTTGATGTCACCATCACCCAAAAAGGTGCCTATCATACAACAGGCATTTAATAAATATTTGTTGACTGGCTATGTAATTGAATGAATTACATTTGCACTAGGAAAACAGAGGGGCACCTCCATCAATCTAGGGCACCTGCACTGGGGACTGGAGTCCCCACACACTCCTTAGGGATAAGGAGGTGATGTTTGATCTTACTTACATTTGCCTCCAGAATATTCTGACTTTATTCAGTATGGGAGGGGAGCAGAAGGGTCGGGGAAGGAAAGAAAGGGGGAAAGAGAGAGGAGAGAATGTAGAACCCACCTAGTTGTCCACCTAAGGGAATTTTATTATAAAATGATTTCTCCCACATGGCAGGCACTTAGTCTCAACCTCAGAGGACAGAGGTTGCTAATTACATTGAGGCTCTAAGATATAAAGTGACCTGTTTAGACTTAAGTGGCTGAGGGCAGAACCTGCTTGCAAGTTCAGTATATAGTCCACTATGCCATATCCCACACAACGAATTAATGAAAAAGCTTTTTATACTTGAAGGCACACTTCAACAAATTTCAATAACAGTAAATTAAAGGTTTGACTTAAGATATCAAGAGATCAGAGAAACTCAAGTTATCAGCTGTATGCCTACGGTGAAATCTTTAAAAATAAATTTATAGTGCTCCCTTTCCAAAGGTCAGTCTTTCAGTATTCCATGCTAACTAGAATGCAAGGAAGAATGAAAGCAGTAACACAGACAGCTGTTGAAACAAAGTAACAACAGTCTCCTGGTTAAAATCCTAGTCAGAGGATGAACTTTCTGAGAACTCATTTTACTATAAAAACTCAAGAAAATTAAGCCAGTGAATCTAGGTTTCCTCCATTTATGCTGTCTTCAACAATGATGAATCTAGTAAAGAGAGAAGCTGATTTCTGTCTAAATATTTGTCTTCTTTTAAAGCTGCCTCTGAATAAATTAAGCCTTTCTTCCTAAACCTCCAAGATTGTAGTAAAAAGCAGAAGCAACCTTATAATTCTTGACTGTCTAGTTTCTACCCCACTACATTACTATTTTCAGACATTTCTATTTTGCCTTCCTGTCCTTATGTTAAACTCCTGAATTAATCTCCTAATCTGGGTAAATCAATCAATAGATTTTCTCTACTCCTGCTCTCAAGCTACTCAATGATGCTTTAAAAAAAAAAAACACCCTGAAAAGACTGATGACAGGATAACGGGATAGTTTCCAGTCTGAACTTGGCATCTCACTGCATCTTCACTTGCATCTGCTCAGCTCCCTGCCCTACTCTTCAAACCAGCTATTACAATCTCTACAATTCTCCTTTTGCCCACTCTCAACTGACCACGTTGCTTCCTCCTTCCTAAAGAATAAAAGATACCTGGAGGAGAAAAATCCCATTTTACCAGTTGACAGTCATGCTTAGCTTCTTTCCTCCAATCTTAGGGGAGGGAAGTATACTTTTTCCCTCCACAGCATTAGCTCGTACTCTCTTCCACCTCCCCAAGGAGTTGCTTCGTTAGGTAGTGTTTCTCTTCTTTTCCTTTCTTTCATTACAAATATCTTTCCTGTCTCACTTTCTCAGAACAACTCTCTCACTTTTTCAAATGCCTTCCTTTCATCATACCACTTCGTGTAGGTAACATGTTAATTCCATCCTTACCACTGCTGACTGTGAACTTCAAGTCATATTCATTAATCCATCCATTATAATATGACTTACATTCTCACTAATCCACTCTTTCTGAGATAATCATAAACATTTTTTCCAACCAAAGTCTGATGCTACTTCAGTCTGTCTTTATGCTACTTAGCAACTTTGTGAAATTTGATACCACTGAGTTTCTTCTGACTCAAAACCATTTTCACCTTGGTTTCTATAGGGTCACTCTGTTCTAAGTGTCTCTTGCTTCCTTTTGTCTCCTTTGACAGACTCTTCCATTCTATACCTCCTTTTAATGTCAGCTGGTTTGCCAAGTGCCCAGCTGTGGTGTTCTTCCATGCTTTCATTCATTAGATGTTAAGATGTTGAGATTAGATGTTGAGGGAAAAAAAAAGGTTCTACAGCCACACAAATACTACCTCCTCCAATCTGTCTCAAGACATACAAAATATGAATGAAACATTCCCAATCTTTTGAGTTCCATGTTCATATTACTAAACTCTGGTGATCTCCGCCAGGATTTCTTAGAGGATTTCAAACAATATTTATCTCCCTCCCCTGCCTTATTAAATTGGCCTACTTCCAGCATAGGTCATAGTGGCACTACCATCCATTATATATATTCAACCAGAACATTCACTGCCATTTTGTCCATCTCATTCAGCTGGTCACTAACATCTGCAGATACTAACTCAAAAATGTTTATTGAACCTAGCCTCTTTTTCATTCTTATCACTATGCCTAAAATTACCTCATTATTTTGGGGGCTGGAAAATAATGAAATATTTCTAACAATTCCTCTCTTATTTCTTCTCATGCCAGCATTTGTCCATGGTTGGCAGAGTTAGCCATCTTAAAAAAAAAAAGAAAGACCCAATAACAACACAGTATTTCAAATCACAAAGCTGTTTAGAAAGCAGACAGGCAACCATATACCTTGGTCAGCTATTCCCTACACGATTAAAAATCCAGATTTCTTTGCCTTACATTCAAAGTTCATCACCACCACCTGGTCTCATCACATCTTTTTAACTCCTTATTTATCTCCTTTTCCTCATATACATGTACACTCAGAGCTTCTCCATATTGAAAGTCCCCACATAACTGTGGCATACTTTTACAGGTGTTATTTTCTGTGCTTAGAGTGATGCCCTAGCCCAGCACAGTGGCTCACACCTGTAATTCCAGCACTTTGGGAGACTGAGGTGGGCGGATCATGAGGTCAGGAGTTCAAGACCAGCCTGGCCAACATGGTGAAATCTCGTCTCTACTAAAAATAGAAAAAATTAGCCGGGAGTGGTGGCACACGTCTGTAATGCCAGCTACTTGGGAGACTGAGGCTGGAGAATTGCTTGAACCCAGGAGGCAGAGGTTGCAGTGAGTGGAGATTATGGCATTGCACTACAGCTTGGGTGACAGAGCAAGACTCTCTCTCAAAAAAAAAAAAAAAAAAGATTCCCCTAATATCTTCATTCTGCATATTTCAGCAATCAGCTTAAATATCGTATTTTTTAGGTGACACATTTCCCAGTTACCCCACAGAGATTTACTGACACTAAATTTTCTCTACTTCTTTGTCTGGCAATTTATTGATTTTTCCTCTCATGCCAACTTGGCAACATCAAGACAGATAATTTATCTCATTCATCTCAATCTTGGAGCCTAGCACAGTACCTGGAATATAAAAGGTTATCAGTTCACATTGAAAAATATTTTTGATAAATATTTTATATTAATTGCTGAAAAATAACGATGGGATTTCACATAGGGAAAGAGGTTCACCATTATTTTGATTTTGATATGTGTCTCATGTTAAATACAGATTAGTTTTATGAATTAGATAAATTAGTCATAAAAGAAGTAGGGTTTTGAGACATTCTATAAAGTTTTATATGTTATAAATTTGGACAATTAAAAAGATAGCTTGATAGCTAATAAATGCCTTTTAATTATACTATAATATAAAATCTAATGTGGTCACAAATGTTTATATTTTTCAGTCTACCTATCTGGTTTATTTATTAAAAGTGTAATGCATCATTAAATGTACTTACAATAGTTATAACAAATACTTTTATTAAAATATATGGATTTTAGAACAATTAAATGACCTCATTGATACAGAAGTCAATAAATATTTTAAATGGCTCACATCTGCATGTATTACAATTATTGCATATTTATCCTCTTGGCAATGTATAAGACAATAAACTGGTTTTCTGGTAATAAGATCTGACCATACTCTCTTTCTATCCCATCTGAAAATGTACAAATTAAAATTTTGAATTTTTTTTGTAATATGAATCTTATAAGTAGATATCTTAAATTAATTTTAAGCACTTTGTCACAGCAGTGATATCAAAACTTAAACCGAGCTCTATAATTGTCTTTGAATTACATTGAAAGCTCTAGAAAAATAAAAAATAAAAGTTCTTTTAGTAAAACAGAAGCCACCTGTGTACCATTGACCCCATTATTAATATGAAATCGCAACTATATACATTTTGTTAGTTAATGAGTAAGAATGACTGAAGTAAAACATGTAATACATGGCATTGCCACTATTTTATATTTATGATTTGTATGAAGGAAACCATGTGCGATTCACAATGAGAATTCATTACTGCAGAAGACAAATATTACTCGGTTTCACTGTAAACCTGTTCGTGTTTGTTGTCAGAACTAAGCATCTGCCAGTGTGCTACCATGCAAGAGAGCTAAACACAGCCCTATGCTGCTGTCAATTTTTGCTTAAACTTTCAAAACCCAAATTCTTTTCAAGCAGCCACTCATTTGACAAGACTGGTATTCATCATTGATTACCCAGACATTCTTAAATCAGAACCATTTTTATGCTCATGTGTGATTCTGTAAGCATAATGAATTCACTTTTAATATTTTTCTATTTGCCCTGGCAAGTGCCTTAAGAAAAACCATTATATTGATTTTCTTTAGATACTTCTGAATAATTTGCACATCAGACAGTAAATTTCACTGTTTCAAAGTATAAATCCCAGAGAGAAAATAAGAATTGAATATTTTCCAATTAAAATATTTCATAAGCCATGACTAGCAAAGTGAAATAAAAATGAACATAACACAAAGATTAAAGTGAGAGACTCTCTCACAGGGGTGACCAAGGTTTCTAGAAAGATAATCCTTCTTATATTACTTCCCTCACCATTTTCTTCTCTAATAAGAGAGAGAAAGTCCAAGAGTCATGTTCTGTGTCCAAAAACTAGAATTCAGAAGAGCAATGCATAAAGAGAAATCACTCATTTTCCCTATCCTCATATCCTGAATATAAAACAAATTGATGTCTGAAACGATATGCATGTAGCCAAGATATACTGTAAATAAATACTTAAAATACATGTAAGTGACCCCTTTAGGCAAATCTAATTTTTCTAGGGACTCCTTTTTTCTTCATGTTCACAAAAATAAATACAATTCTTAGAATCCTTCTTTATTGGTAATACAAAAGCCAAAAAGTAAAAGGTGAGGTTTTATGGTATCATACTCTTTACACATGAAGATTACTGAGCTAATAATGCTTTTAAGGCAGTATTGTAATATTATGATGAAAATACTGACATCAAATAAGAAACATATTTTAGATAACCTAGTATTTAAGATTTATATTAAACCTGTTCATTAAAGTTATGCATCTGTGAATTCTTTTTTTGTTGTTGTTGGTAGATGGAGTCTCACTCTGTCATCCAGGCTGGAGCATATTGGCACAATCTCTCCTTACCGCAACCTCTGCCCCTCAGGTTCAAGTAATTCTTTTGCCTTTGCCTCCCAAGTAGCTGGGATTATAGGCATATACCATCATGCTCAGCTAATTTTTGTATTTTCAGTAGAGATGGAGTTTTTCCATGTTGGCCAGGCTGGTCTCCAACTCCTGACCTCAAGTGATCTGCCCACCTCGGCCTACCAGAGTGCTGGGATTATAGGTGTTAGCCATCACTTGAGGCCAGGAGTTCAAGACCCACCTAGCTAACATGGTAAAACCCCATGTCTACTAAAAATACAAAAATCAGCAGGGTGTGGTCCTGCATGTCTGTAATCCCAGCTACTCAGGAAGCTGAGAATTGCTTGAACCTGGGAGGTAGAGGTTGCAGTGAGCCGAGACGGCACCACTGCTCTCCAGCCTGGGTGTCACAGTGACTCAGTCTCAGAAAATAAAAAACAAAACAAAACTGTTTTAATTGTATCAGTCTCTCTTAATAAATGCATAGTGACTTATATTTATCTAGTACTGACTGTGAGCATCTTAAGATGCATTAGTCATTATCCATGTCTGAACTGCAGTATTCTCGATAGGGCTAGAAAGTGTGTTTACAAAAATAAAATGTGAGATGGACTTTTTCCACTTTCTGGAGGCATGCAGGGATTTGCTCCCTTCACACATTAACTGACATTTACTATAGCGCTGGCATTTATTAATGACTCTAAGTTTGAGTGGATTCACCAGTGTCTAATTTGCAGCTGAGCATCACGAGGAGGCCTATTTGGCTCACTTGGGGAATTTTTCCCATTGTTAAACATTATCTTTTTTCTCTGTGGACTTCGTCTGGTTTGCCGGTTAGCAGGGCATGGTAACAGTCATTAGTCCTCAAAGTGCTAATTTTTTTTTATAAGCATCTCACCTTTTTTCCCTGGAATTAAAAAAATAATAATAATAGAAAGGGAGTGTTTTTAAAATTCTCTTATCTCCTATAGATAATTTACTCATTTTAATTTTTTCAAACAAAAGTCTCCATGTGGTCAAATTTCACATAACTAAAATGGAGTCTGCATAAGCTTTTGTTTTTAAAAAATTAAACACTATCTTAGGTATGTCTTGTATTGCAGATCCTGGCAAGCAAGACTAAAGTCCTATTTAAAAGTTGGAAACCTGTTAATTCCTGATAAATTTTGGTATAGGAGAAAAAGAAAATTAAAATAATCAACAGATGCTAAGCTATTAAAAGCAGAAGGAAGCTGTTGGCAATCAATATGATAAAGACAGGCAGTAGAGAAATACGGAAAGCATAAACAAAATTTGCTTTTAACTACACTAACTTTTAGCTATTGCCCAGACACAAGGAACATGACGTGGAGAAGCAGAAAAACAACATGAAGGATTCCACGAAAACAGGCATTCTACTGAGAGACAAAGACTCCCAAGAAAATTGGTCATGAATAAAAAGAGCCCAAGGAAGTCACATTGCACAAAAATATCATTATGTGTTTACCATTACTACATTTAGAACTCTTATTTATATTTCCTTATCTAGGCTAAATGTCAACTACTTAGTGAAGCACTTCCTGACTTGACAGCCAGTTCTATGTTCATTGCAGCCCCACGGTGGCTCACGTCTGGAATCCCAGCACTGTAGGAGGCTGACGGTGGATCGTTTGAGCCCCAGAAGTTCGAAACCAATCTCTGCATCTGTGTGCCTCCACAACCAAGGTGGAAACTTCTTGAAGACAAAATCAAGTCTTCATGGTCTTATCTCCAAGATCTAGCAATAATCCCACAGGACCTGGTATATAAGTGGGCATTCCATCAATGAATAATCAATGCATGAATTATTACATTAAATTTTAAAAACAGGTTTGACACCAAGACAGAGCATTGCTTAAAACAAGAATGAAGGAGTTTCATTTGAACTTCAGGACACTAAGATCACCAGTTTAATGGTCAAGAAAGACTCCATTATAGGACAAAGAAGGATACTTTCTACTTTCTGCCATTATTTTCACCTCCACTGATTGCAGAAAAAGTCCTACATTGACGTGACTACAACACATATAATGCAATGATTGGTCCAAACAGATCTTCTAATCTAGCACCTCTTCCTTGAAGTTGAAGTCCAATTATTATTATTATTTTTTTTTTTAGATGGAGTTTCACTCTTATTACCCAGTCTGGAGTACAATGGCACGATCTCGGCTCACCGCAAACTCCGCCTCCTGGGTTCAGGCAATTCTCCTGTCTCAGCCTCCTGAGTAGCATTACAGGCTGAGTAGATTACAGGCATGCGCCACCATGCCCAGCTAATTTTTTATATTTTTAGCAGAGACGGGGTTTCACCATGTTGACCAGGATGGTCTCGATCTCTTGACCTCGTGATCCACCCACCTCGGCCTCCCAAAGTACTGGGATTACAGGCTTGAGCCACCGCGCATGGCCAAGTTCAATTATTATTAGTCGTAACTCATACTGAGTTAACACGGCATTCTAAACAACAGTAATATGCTTTGAGCGGGTGGGCCAGGAAACAAGATAAATTAAGTTTTGACTTGAAATCTGGCATATGCTAGTGCCAAATAAGCACAAAAATAGCAACTTTTGCATCATCTGTTTATTAAGGTTTGTTCTCTCATCTGTTTTCTGCGGCTATTTCTCAAGGGGTGAAGATAGGTACCTGCTGTGGCCCCTGTTCTCCCCTAATGACACTAACTGGCTATTTTTCATGGCCATTCTAAGATCTGCTTTCACATATGCTGAAAAGGTGACCAATGCTGACCTAACTTGCTCTGCCCAGCAAAGAGAGTCAGGTGGCAAGCATTTCTCTGGTGTCACTGTGGGAACTAACCAGAAATGTTTGCTTTGCTGGCTTTGTTATCCTGCAACTTTTAATTTTTGTAACCTGCTTGGATACAGTGGTTGAGAATGTTAATTAATCAACACAACAATGAGCCTGTCCTCTGGAGAAAAAGTAATATACCTACAATCTATTTTATCAAATAAGCTAATTTATAATGGTCTACATTTCTCGGTTTTGTAGGTTACAAGACACTAAGCCTTCAAATATGCACTTGATACAAAATTAATTTAATTCCTGTGGGCATATTGTGAAGACATGCCATTTAACTTTCCCTAGATAAAAAAAAGCACAAAATGTAGGGGCAATGACATTTTAGCATTTAACTATGTTTTAGTCTATTTCTTACCTGGGTATGATCCAAGGGCCTCACTGGTAAATACTGAAATTAAATGTATGCCTACAAGACATGAGGAATGAGGAAACTGCCTTATCTTCAGCTAGGTCATATTCCACAGTCCTAGACAAGTGCTCCTCAAAGCTGTGTCTGTGGCTGGCTGCTGAGTCCAGCAGTTTTCTTACTGCCCCACCACAAAAAAGGCAGAGACATTGTGAGCAATCATTCAGAAACACCTATAGCAAAGTGACAGAGTAACTTTATGTTTGTTGAATCTAATAATTAAAAAATTGAGTTTCTGTTTTATATGTCTGGGTTTTAATTTTGTTTTTCTAGCAATTCAATTGTATTCTATTTTATGAAAGCATCAATCCATAGTTGATTGTTAATTAAAAGAAAACAAAAAGAAAGATTTTTCCCAAGATTAGAAATACTCAGCAAGTAAGTGCAGTGGAGTGTTCAGGGCCAAGACGACCTGAATGGCATTTCAGCTCTTCCACATAGAGCTATGTGCATAAGTTACTTAAACACTGTGTCCCAATGGCTCTAGCTGCAAAATGCATGTCACAATATTTGCATCCCAGGATCCTAGGGAAAACCCAATAAATGTTGGCTTTGGTGTCAGATGGCCCTCAGTTTCCTCAACTGTGAAATGGATGTAACAATCCCAGTGTCACAGTGGTTTAAGGATCAGATAACTTGGTTAAAATCTGTAGTTCAGTGCCTATGCAGTGTCTAGCAAAAACCCCAAGACAGCAGTCATTATTGTTGAAAGTGTCTAGGCATAGTAGGCCCTTGATAAATATTAACTTATATCATCCCTCATTTGTGTAGAGGATTCTGAAGCTCTCATGCCTTCTGATTTCAGTCTAAAATTTTGACTGACTGGGAACAACTCAGACTGACCATGTCATATACTGATGCTCTCAAAAAGGATCTGGACCCCTTGAGAAACAGTTTGTGGATGTGGCCCATCAGGACAGCCTGCTTCTGTTTACCAGAGGATGTTTCTTCTCTAACATTTACATCTGAGAAAATTCTCCTCTCTGCTGTCTGTGTTGAATGATATAATACTGGGAGAAGGCTATTGACAGCTATATCATAGGAATGCACAGAATAGCTATTTCAGGTAATGGGGAACAATGTCAAAGAAAGATCATCCTATCTCTTCTTTCACAAATTATTAAACGTAATGTGTCTCTTCATGCCCATCTTTAAAAAAAATGTATAAGGAGCTAGTTGTAATGAGTAGAAAGAATACATCGGCTGGATACGATGACTCACACCTGTAATCCCAGAACTTTGGGAGGTGGAGGCAGGCAGATTACCCGAGGTCAGGAGTTCAAGACCAGCCGGGCCAACATGGTGAAACCTCATCTCTACAAAAATGCAAAAATTAACCAGGCATGGTGGTGTATACCTATAATCCCAGCTAACGAGAAGGCTGAGGCAGGAGAATCACTTGAACCTGGGAGGTGGAAGCTGCAATGAGCCAAGATTGTGTCATGGCACTCCAGCCTGGGTGACAGAATGAGACTCTGTCTCCAAAAAAAAAAAAAAATACATAAAAAGTTCTACATCATTTTAGAGTTTATAAAATGCTTTGATCTGACTTGATTTTTACAATTCTATGGGCAGAGCCTTCTATTTCCACCTCACCGATAAACTCAGCTGAGAAATTAAATGTTTTCTAAGCATACATTGCTAGTGAAGGCATACCTTAAACTTGAACCCAATCCTTCAAATCCCAAAATATGGGTACAGAAAATACAGGTGAAGCAAGTTACATTCTGAAAAAAAATATTTCAGAAGAAAGTCTCAGAAAAATACTCGAATATGTGTAAAACTTTAAATTACGAATACAGATCTCTGTGAAAAATATGATGGCCAACCAAGAATGAATATATGGATGGGATGTGGGAAGAAAAAGAAACAATTGATGTCTATCCCAAAATAAAGAATACTAGGAAAAAATATTCAAAGGATTACAGCTTCTGTTTAAGGTATAACTAGATTCAAAACCCATAGGTATAAATGGGAGAAAAGGAAAAAAAATCAAAAAAGCTGACAGATATTCCTAAACGGCCCCAGGCTTAGAGACAGAGGCAGCCTTTGATGATGTCAGACAAACCCCACAGACAGCCCCAGCGGGCACCTTCAGCGGCAGAACTAACCTTACCCACTGGCCCACTTAACCATTACCACTCTGAAGACAGCTGGTGAAGGCCAGGGGTAGATCATTCTGTCAGATAAATGTCTCCAGCTGCTACCGATGCCTGCAACCTCATCGGCTTAGTATTTGACCCTTAATAAGAGGTCAGTTACCTTAGCAAGGGCAGCACCTCAAATGTTCTCAGTCATCTAGATCTTTGTGTGGATGAATTTCAGGTCCTTACTTGAAAGGAGGTCTTAGCAGTAGAGGAAAACAGAGAGGCAGAGCAAATAAGGAGAGAGTGCCCCTTCTCAAGAAAGGCTGGCAATGCTGATGGGAAATACTGGCTTTTCACGATTCTCTCCGTTTCTGTAGTTATCATGATCGCCTGACACAATTCTCTAATATTTTATTAGGAAATTTTAGGCAACATTTTTCGAATCATAATGCATTACACCGAAAAATTTTGTATAGAGGATAAGTGTATACATACAAAGACAGGCAATGAATAACAACAGTATTAAAGATCATTGCTAAGACTCATCAACCTCTTACCACAGGCTTTATACTCTCTATCCTGTTTAATCTTTACAACCACTCTCTGGGGATTGGTATGATGACTTTCCTGACTTTATAGTTAAGAATCGGGTTTAGAAACTGTTTGTACATCTAGTAAGCAGTAGAACAGGAATGTGAACCAGTCCAGTTCTGGTTCAACCACCACATTTGTGCACCAAATTTAAGTGTTACTCTATTATCATCTTATCACCCACATTCATACATGTATCAATATTCTAGACCCCCTGTAGCAAGGAACCCAAAGCCTCTTATTATTAAAGCTTTTTAAAATAGTAAAATAATCATAGGAGAATAGAGTGAATTTCTAAGCTAAATCACAAAGCTTCTAATTAAAAATGGTTTTGCTTGAAACCTGCTTGGGGAAACACCCCTAGACCCAAGGAGTCCTTGTTTCACTCCTCCCCTAATTTTACTATTTTGTTGAAAAATTTGAACTAGTCTGCTCAATGACTATGTGTGTGCAGGTATTTGACCTGAACCACAGATCCTTGATCTTCATATTTAAAGATGAATCTGTTTGAGGGGTCTGTTATCTTCATGTCACATTAGAGAGAAATGGTTCAGCCTTCTTTTGAGCTGTAAGCTTATTAACATAGCCTAGAGGACCCCCACAAACCACAGTAGCTGAAGGGTGACTGCCTCCTTCCCCTTCCCCTGACAGTTATGCTGTGATTCGCATTGTGTGGTTTCTTTGATTAAAAAACAAAACAAATTTTATTCGCTAGCATTTTTCATTTAACAAGTAGAAAAAGAAATGCACAAAAACAAATCATCCTTGTGCTCTACCTCTCTAAACTTACCCGCATTCATGACTATCTGAGGAAAGGGCTTTGAAAACGTGAAAGTACTAAACAAACATAAGGCCTCAAGTAATTAGACAATTAGGGGGTCATTTAGTGCACTAGAGTGCAGTGGAGTTTCCCTGTTCAGTGTCTGAATGATTTTGGTTATATTCATGGCAGTGCTTCTATAGTTACACAGAGAAGTGCATGGGAACTTCGAAATATTTTGAACTTATTGATCCTGAACCTCTCTGGAGAAAATAAATGAGTATCCAAAATTCTTCATGGGCCCCAAAAGACATTTATAAATAGAATACCCTTGTCAGCTTAAGGCCAAACTGGCTACAGAATTCGTCTAATTACTAAGAGACAGGGACACGAGCCCTTGAAAAGATTCTAGGTACACTTATGGCACACACATGCATTCACCTCTAATTATTCATATTTTTCCTGTTAAAACCTTGAAAAACTGATTTTATTTTTCCACTGTACTCTCCTTTAACTGTTGATCTAATCCGATAAGAAATATCTATAGGATGGTCATAGAATATGAAACCAAACAAAGCAGGTTTATATTCCATGATAAGATGGTGCATGTGCAGACTCTAACTTAGGGAAAGAAAAGGCTTTGTAAAATTTATTTCAATATATGAGCATGTAGGCACTATCTGAGGAACTTTTTGATTCATTCATAAAATGAGTTATGACATTATCACCATCATCTGACACATCTCAGGACTTTAGTCTTCCTACTGCAACTGTGTACTGCATTCACCTATCCAAGATGACTCTTAGAGAGTGTTCTAAGCTTCCCTAAAAATGCATTCAGTGCCAATGCAAACTGATCATATTCATCCCAATTTTACTGTTCCCAGGGAAAGTCCCCTCCAAAAAACAATTCCACAGTCCATTGCTATTCAGGGAGCAGGGCTAATGCTTTTCCTCACTCTTTCTGTCCCTACGCTTCATTTGCATGCACAGGAGAAAAAGACATCCAACACAAGAGAGTGACAAGCCAAAAGGTCAAGGATCAGCACAGTGATGTGCTTTATAATATTTGCTTAATTAAGTGAGCTTCACAAAGTACACAAGGAGGTTTATACTTACCACTTAGGACACAGTAATCAAATTAACAGAACACTGTGAAACTCATTCTCAATTTCTTGTTCTAGTAGAAGCAAATAATGACATGTAAAATTGTGCAACACACGTATATGTTTGAGGTACTTCACAAACATGTACATTTAATGGGATTTTTTTTTACCCCACATATTTAATTTTTAATAAGTAAAACTACCTGAAATTCTTCTACTACATTCTATTTTGGCAGTGGTAGAAAGTAGCCCCATAACATGCTGGATAGAAGAGTACACCCATTTGGATTGAAAAATCCACCACAGTTAATCCTCAAAAGTGAAATTTTTGCATCCTATAATCAGGAGTTGCTGGGCATTTGATTAAATACCCCAGGCATTTCATCCCCAACCTACTTTCATTTCTCCCCCAACTGGCAAACAAGAGAAATTAGACCAAGGACCCAAAGAAACAAAGTGTGTACTTTAATACAGAAATGCTTTTACCTGCCATCCTGCTGTGAATGAAATGGGCTGGGCTTTCAAAATGTTAGTCAGCTTAACTCCCAGTTGGTGGCACTGGGAAAACGTAGCCACTCAGTCTTATTGCTGTGTTTCTGTTCTTTAACTGCCAACTGGAATACAATAGAGGATTCAAATGGAAACAAAAGAGGGATGAATCCAGAAAGAACCAGAAGGACGACAACAAAGCAAGCCAAGAAAATGCTAAGGAGCCAAAGACACTGCGTTCCCCAAAGTCAGCATCCCAGGCCCTCTTCACATGGAAGATAATTAGGCTTCCGTTAATTGCCACTTCCCCTCAGAGAGTCATGATATTTTACAAATCGGAAATTATCTAGTAGATGCTTATCTTTGCAACATTTTAGGAAAGTCATAAGATATGCTTAACCCAAACAGAGAATGACTATATCACATTGCACAGACGTGGATAATTTATTTTACATATTATGAGGGATTTCAATGTAAACATACAGAGTAGCAGTGTTGAATACACTAATATTTTTGGACCACAAAGACAGTGCCTCCATTCTGATGGATTACAGTATATGTAGCATACACAGAGGGCTAGATATTTTTATTCTCATATTGCATCAACAGGTACCTGGAACTTTACTTATGTTCAGCTTCTCCATCATCTCGCCATTGTTTTTTGTACTTTTTTTTCTTCTTATGCAGACATCATATTATTACAATAGTAGACACAAGGCTGCCACTTATCACACAATCCTCATGTCCTCTTTTAACTTCAGAACGTGTCAAAGTATGTATACCATTGTCTTTGGTTTGTGCACATTTAAGAATTCACACATCAAAAGGCAAACTTTGTCCAGGGTTACAGAGAAGCATGCCTTTCTCGTTCCCCCCTCCAAGAATAATGATATACACAATTTATATTTTAATTTAAATATGCTGCATGATGTATTGAGTTATAGTTTTCTAAGCTGCAAAGGATGAAAAAAACAGTAAAAAATAATGTGACTTACACAGAAACAAAATACATTCAGTAGCCCGGCTTTTAGGTCACAGTTTAAATAATGTATATGAAGCCTTATATTATAGATTTCTATATCAAATGGATAAATGAAAACTTTCATGGGCCTGGGATAGTCATAAGTAAAATCACATCTTATGGGCCATGATAAAATCTTACCTTATCAGATGTGACATCCAAAATGTCGCATTTTCCCTGTGATTTTATTAATAATGCAGGAGCATCCATCTAACAGAGAATCTCTTTTATAAAACACTGTCTTTGGTATGAATCAGAGTCAGAGTATTAACTAGGTGATCAGTACAAAATATAAACAACTCTTGTGGTGTCAGCCAGTCTGAAAGTTCAGAATAAGAAAAAAAAAGTAAGAATTTTCCACTGGCCAGCAAAAATCAATACTACGGTTTTCATAATACTGTGAACTTGCTAGCATTTTATATTTTAACTATCTTTTTATGTTATTTTATTTATAGGGATGTGGTCTCTGCTACCCAGGCTGGAGTGTAGTGGCACAATCATAGCTCACTGCAGTCTCAAACTCCTGGGCTCAAATGGTCCTCCCGCCTCAGCCTCCCAAGTAGCTGAGATTCCAGGTGTGAGTCACTGCACCAGGCTTAACTTTCTTATAATCCATTTTTGATCCCACAAATTACTAAAAATCAAATTGTGTCTATCCCCACACAAAGCAAAATGGTAATTTGTCAATTTTACGCTTTGAGACCTAAATTATTTTCCTTAATCTTCTACTCCTCAAATTCATTATATAAATGAA
This sequence comes from Callithrix jacchus, assembly GCF_049354715.1. Classification (NCBI taxonomy): domain Eukaryota; kingdom Metazoa; phylum Chordata; class Mammalia; order Primates; family Cebidae; genus Callithrix; species Callithrix jacchus. Next base: position 100,621,606 of record NC_133510.1, on the reverse strand, counting down.
CAATTTACCATCTCACTTCACATGAGGAAGATAATATTATAGAATGTAGATCCCAGGATAGAGCAACCAAATGCTACCTGGGGAAAGATGAACGTGCGTGTGTGCGTAACTTGAATTGTTCCAATTATTCTTTTGCTTATAAGGCAATTTCTATATGAGTTCCAGAAGCCCCTTGGAAGCCAGAGCCATTAGCATGCAACATTTTCTACTTCTGGAAGCCAACTCATAATAAATCTCTTACCTTGTACAGAGAGGGAACAGCACAGGGCTCATAACAGGATGAGTGATGCATAAAATGTTCTTCAGCTGACTTCCCATGGGATTTATATTTCCAAACCTAGGAACACCGTCTGCCTGCATGGATGAAATGCTAAGCAATGCAGTCAAACAACCAATATGTTATGCATAGTTTTTTAACTTTAAGAAATCTAGAAGAAACTGTAAAATATGTAAACAAGTAAGTTTGTGTCTAAACATTATAGCATAAATTAACTAGAAAAATATATAGCTTAAATAAGGAAGGTCAGTGATGGGCTCATATTTTAAGTGTGATTGTGATTATGAAAATAATATGCTATTTCTTAGAAACTGACCAGTTGCTGCATTCTTGGTTATAGGTTTAAGAGAGAGACTCTTTTGTATCACATTAACACAAGCATTCCAAAAAGAAATCATAGGATCTGAATTACAGATAAAATGTCAGTCAAGGCGTCTATTTTGGGGGTTTATTTTTCAAAAGTAACCAAGAGAATAAAGAAAAGAATCTAAGAAAATAAATAAGAAAAATACATATATTCAAATTCTACTTACATTTTCTCATTTGTTTGTTTAAAAAGGTATCACTATTTTTTTTACAGTACAGTTTCAAGTCAGACTTATTTCCAGTCTAAATTTAGCCTCTGTTCATTGTGTCGTATTTCTGCAGGCATGGGAAAGAAAATCAATGCCCCTACTCACCTTTGAAAGAATTTCACTGCCAAGTCTCCATGGTTCTATGGGATCCAATAATCCATGGCTCAGTATTGATTTTTCTATGACACCTGTAGAAACAGCCTCTCCTTCCTTTCTAACAAAATATAGCAACAAAAATTGTGTAGTTTCTGAATGAATTAAGCATAGGTTATTAAGCACAACCTCATCGTTTAAGGTAATGTGGTTTGTCTTTTCTTAAAAAATGTTGACTTGGTTTGATTTTTTTCTGAGCCATTTAACAACTGTTTGAAGGTGATGTGAACATCTATTTGTTAAAATAATTTGAACGTAACTTTCTCAGGTTTCTGGCACCAACTTCTATATTGCAAATAGAATTTATTCTCCTAAGGAACTAGACAAATGGTAAAGCCTATCTGAGTTCAATTCCCAAAGTATCTCCAAAATTGAAATCTTTTTGAATATACAAAAGTAGAATCATGCTTTTAAAACCTAAAGCTTCAATGAAATACAGGACCTTTAAGGGAGTAAATAGGGCATTTCAAATCATACGAGAGAGAATGGGTTAAATTTGGGGTGTATTTTATAGCATTAAAAGAGTTGGAAAAACAGGCAAATAAAGCATCAGCCTTTCTCTTTTCTCAACAAACACAGTCAAACACACACACACACACACACACCCAAACAAAACAAGAAGTCATGTTTCCAATATTCTTTACACACCTGATTTAAACCTCAAAGGTATTTGTTTCACCCTGAGCAGATTCTTTGGGCATGTCTGATTCTATTTCCCCGTAGCCATTCTGTGCTGAGTGGAGCAACTACAGTTGGCAACCTACTCCATCACTCACTCCATCATCCTGAGAATCTGCAAAATAAAAATGCAGTGTTAAAAAAAAGAAAAAAAATTTTTCTTTTACCTTTGCTTTTCCTGGTAAAATCCTAGAAAAAAAAATATGGAGCAGGGTGTTTCCCACAATGTATGTGACATCTCAGTTAAAAGTGACAGGACCATGCTGCACTGTGACAGGTTTAGTGTTAAGACCTGACAGATATAAACCTGCAGGAACAACCTCCCTGCCACAGGTATTTAAGCTCATGTGAAAACTTTGATTTGATAGTCCCTTGATTAGCTTTTGCAACAGTGAGTGCTACTGCTTTTCAAGTTCATTATAAATTACAGAATTCTTCACAGTACTGTCAATTTAAGCTCTTGTTTTACTAAAAGGCAGGCATTTTAGCCATTCATCAAACCTGTGCACATTTTTGAGTTAAAGAATTAGATCAATCCAAACTCCAGTTCTCAAGGGAGAAGTTCCATTGTTTATCAGGCCATGTCTACACTGGCTGAGCAAAGCGCTCTGTTCAGAAGGAGAAGCGCCTTTGGCAGCTAGAGTCCACATAGCTGACCCATGGATGCTCGGGTGGAGTTTCTTCACCTAATTACACAAGTGCAATGAAATTACTGAACATTTGATGAAAATGACCCATGACAACAAAATAGCATGACATGATTGTTGTTCTAATCTATTTACATGGTAGTCATTTAGAATGTAATTCAAAGAATCTGTAAGAATGAGAAGATGCTTACACTTACAGGAGATGATAAATATGGGTATTGAAATACTTGATAACTCAACAGTTGGTTTTACCCAAGTCATTCTTTCTAAACAAGACAGTGGAGGCACAATTTTAAAATGAAATACTTTTTCCTAACTGGTCCAGGTTAAGCTCACAATGCTTATATTTACAGAGAGAAATTCACAGAGTTTAAATAATTAAAAAGATGATTTTACTCTCAACAAAACAGATTAAAAGGTAATCAACCTTTTGGAGAAAATATTTACATTTTCCCAACTTGCTCAGTCAAGATTTAGTAACATCTATAGGTACATTCGATTCTGGTGACAGTACCGTGCCCTTGACTCATCTTGAACGTTTTAGATAAAAATGTGGTTTAGCAGAAATGTTCTACTAACAGCCATGAAATTATAGGCTTTCCCTTTCATCCATCCAAATACACACCACCCTGTGAAATAATAGAAACAAACACTAATCACCTTTGGAATTTTGCCAGCCTTCCCCATAGGTGAGCTGCAGAGTTGGACTAAATTGTATTGGAGGAATAAAGCCTGTCTCACCCCTGTGAATGCTCTCAGAGGGCTTCAGAGTGCATCCATTTCAATTCATCGAAGAAAGCAGAAGTAAAGATTTAACTGTGTGGGAATCTATCAGAGCTCACCTCTATCAATATCTCCGCAAAATAAATTAGTTAAGTCAAACTCACATTCAGTTTCCCTAATCACTTGGACTTTGCAAATAGGAGTAGCTCATAATTTTTCTTTTTTTTGCCAATCCCAACTTCAAATTTTCAAGATAAGTGTTTAGTCACTCTGTTTCAGTTGGTAGTCATTCATACAATTTATGCAACAAATCCTTTTTTAGTGGTTGCAAAATTCCAACTTCAGATGGAGTCATGGCAATGTCTGGCTGATTCGTTTTTTAAATTACCACTCATATTATAAAACAAAAGAAATCTAGTTGCTCTAATTGCCTTATGTAGCAAAGTTCATCTAAGATAAGCTGAATTTTGTATCTTCTGAAAACCCTGAGAATGTTTAAATATAATATAAATATAATTGTTGCCAAAAATGTTTCAGTCACCTGATGATGATGATGATGATGGTGGTGGTGGTAATAAAAGTAGCAAACGTCCTTATGGTACTTGACTATGTGCCAAGCACTGTCTAAATGCTTTGTGTATAGAAACTCATTAATCCCCCAACAACCCTATAAGATAGATACTATTAGCCCAATTTAACAGATGAGGAAACAGGATTACAGAGACAGCAAGTTACTTGCCCTGGATCATGTAGTTAGTAAATGGTAGAGCTGGATTTAAATCGGCGCAGTCCGGCTCGAGTGTCTATACTCTCTTAGATGGTGATGGGCTTGGCCTAGCCACAGTGATGAAGCTGGCATATCATTATGCATGGACGTTTAAATTAAAACGTGGTGTTTTGACAGTGGTTCTTTCCTTCTTATATGAATAGAAATAACATGCCTGGAACTAGAGCTTGACTTTCAACTATTCTGTCCACCAGGCTCATTTTTCTAAACTCACTCAGGATTTCCTTTACACCTTTCAAAACTTATATTGTAAGATATTTGTAAATGTGAAAAATATCAAATAAGAAAGGAACTGTAAAAAAAATTTTTTTTAATGTGGGCCTAAGAATAATAGAGCATGTACCTAAATATACCCTCATGGGATCAGGCCTACCGAGGTCAAATCCTAATGCTACCTATTCTAAGTTGGACAAGTTGTTTTATTTCTCTCTGTCTTAGTTCTGTTGTCTATAAAATGAGAATGAAAATAGTGCTACAGTTTAGGATTGTGAAGATTAAATAAATTAATCCATATAAAATGCTGACCCCGGTGCATGATAAGCAAGCATTTGATAAGTATGAACTTCTGTTATTATATTTAGTTTATATAGACTAGCCTTCAGCTGCAACTAAGCATTGACAATTAAAATTTGTCCTTGTAGTGTGAAAGTATTAACAGAGATTTAAGAAAAATTTGTTGTTCTCACAGGAAATCCTTTCAGCATAGGGAAAATTTGGCTTTAAAAATTCACTGAGACATATTTTCACAAAGAATTTTATTCCCCCTATTTTCAAGAACATAGACAAATTACAGATTATGACAGAACCACTTAAAAAGTCATCAGAGTTTATGCTGTTATCACCTAAAAAGCTAAAAGTAGCCTTTTTGTTCTTGAGACAGGGTCTCTCTCTGTTGTCCAGGCTGGCATGCAGTGGCATGATCACGGCTCACTGCAGCCTTAATCTCCTGGGCTCAAGTGATCCTCCTGCCTCAGCCTCCCCAGTAGCTGGGACTACAGGTGCGCGACACCATGCCTGGCTAATTTTTTTGTACTTTTAGTAGAGATGAGGTCTCACTGTATTGCCCAGGCTGGTCTCAAACTCCTCAGCTCAAGTGATTTTCCCACCTCAGCTTCCCAAAGTGCTGGGATTAAGGTGTAAGCCATTGCAGCTGGCCTGAAAGTAGCTTTTCCTATGAAAAACCTTTTCTATATGGCAAGGTTTTAAATAACATAAAAGTATTGCTTCCTTGTTTTTATATCATAATTCATATTTCTAAACAGAACTTAAGTCAAATTGACCTTGATGGCGGTGATTCAATTTTAACAACTGAGCAATTAAACATCAGTAAAATTGTCCATTATCTTCAGTTTGTCCATTTTTTAATTCACACTTCTCAATAATCTGAGTGCTTAGGTTTATGTTTAAGTCCCAACTCTTTGAGGTCACATGGGTGAGTTAGAAATGGCTACTCTGGAACATAAAATAGAAATGTCCATCCCAAAGAAAAAGCAATGCAGGGACTAGGAGAAAGTTAATTACTAAGCATCCAACTTGCATAGAGCTATTTGGTAAGTGCTATAGAGAGAAAACAAAATGGATTGAAACCTTTTTGGTTCAGTTCTAAAATGGACTCCTTCACCAGAGACAGCGTGAAAACCCCAGAGGCCCAGAAGCTATTCTATGTGAATCTCACACTTTCGCCTGGATATTCCCAGGATGCACTGAATTGCCTTTTTCCAGTTTGGTCACCATGGAACTTGAGAGCCTCTTGCTGGTCCCCAAGGAGCTGGCAGTAAAGAGAGACGCATTTGCCTCATGTCCCAGTACCTCAGAGACCAGATATTCTTTGGCGATCCTGAAATAAAGTCTTGATATATAGTACCTTGGTCAAGAGTTAAAGTTTTGAATAAAGGAGTTGGTGTGTAGCCTCATCTGGGACAAAGAGAGTAGATTGAAAACCAGGCACAATCAATGTGTCTCAATGTTAATCCTAACTGTATTCACCCAGGCTCCCCACTGCAAACTCTGCCTCCCAGCACTGCAACCTCTCCCTCCCAGGTTCAAGCAATTCTCCTGCCTCAGCCTCCTGAGTAGCTGGGATCACAGGCATGCACCACTGGCTAATTTTTGTATTTTCAGTGGAGACGGCGTTTCACCATGTTGTCAGGCTGATCTTGAACCCTTAACCTCAGGTGATCCACCCGCCTCAGCCTTCCAAAGTGCTGGGATTACATGTGTAAGCCACCATGCCCGGCCAAAAAACTCTCATTCTGAAATGGGATCTTAGCAGTCATCAGCTTCCAGGTCTCTAGATAAGGACAGCATGTCCCAGAGACAGCCATCTGCCAAAAGTCTCATAGAGTGAGCAGCAGTTTTAGAATTAGAACCCGTGGAGGTAGAAGGACATGGTTGAAATGTTAGAGTAGAAACAAATTCTTCATAGCAATTAAATGATTAGAAGGAAAATGGAAACACAAGGAAAGACACAAATAACTTCTACTGTCAAGAGATGTCAGCAACCTCAACCGTGAATTATTGGCACAGACAACCAGGGGGATGTGAAGAACAAAGACTGCCAGGAGCTGAACAAGGCAACCTGGTTTCACTGAGAGGATGAGGCTTTCCTACCAAAGAGAATGGACTGTTGCAGTAACTATGTGGGGAAGTTATCTGATGTTCAGATTTCCTATCTGAGAGCATCTTTAAGTTACTTAACCACAGTGTCAGTCACAGTGTTATCTCCAGTATCTTCAACAAGCATTATTAGCTGCAGCTATTACTGCTGCTACTCTACTGCTGACCCCCCCAACCCCAGCTGCTCAAGGTTCATTAAATGTGTTTTTCAGATTTTCTAAACAAAATATAAACATTTTATTTTCTTGTGGCAGTTTCATTTTTTTATTGTTGCATGTTTGGGTCTCTTTTAAAGATATTTAGATATTTAAGTTTTAGAAAGGATACTCCTTATTTCATATCATTTATGAAATCCAACAGATAATCTCCAAATATCAAACGGAAAGTTTAAAAAAGATCACATCTACCCAGTGTCTCTCGTTGGCATCTCCATAGACCTGCCGTCATTTCTCATTATCCTTTTATTTATGATTCCACATACAAATCCAACCCAGGTGATTTGGTTCTTAAAGAAATAAATGTGAATTAATTCCGATGATCATAAATTTTAATGAGACAACACTTCAGATGCTCTGAGACGTTCCAAATGCAAAACTTATCTTTTCTGTGGTGAAACTGGAATTTTTTTTTCCGTAGGAAACCTTGATTGTTTCACCCCTGCTATTTTTTACATAATGAAACAATTTGCATATCAACAAGGTCAGAGGGGACAGAACTGGAATCTCAGGCTCCCTGTCTCCCTGCCTCTCCCATGCCAATGCTACACATTTCTCATTCCCTTCTGTTCGCAAGTTTTATAATTTTGCAGAATTACAAGTCATATAGCATGACATCAAGCTTGATCTTGTCATTTTGCTTGATTGTGCAAAATTACAGTCGTTCCAGAATGTTGACAGAATTCCTTTCAATATTTTCTCTGTTCGTTTATTAAGTGGCAGTGTCATACTTAAAGAATGATCATTTCTGGGACTACTCATTCAAATCTTTGAAGACTGACATCCCATTAAAAATTTGTTTCTCCCAATCACCCTCTATTCTCTCTGTCCTCAGTACACTCAGCATGTCAGAAATAATTATAAGTGGCTTTATATATACAGAAGCCATTTCTCTTTAATATTCCAGAATAGATGAATGTAGTATTGCTTTGTTATCAGCTTTATTCTGGTTGGAAATTTACATTCAGTATCAGTAATATCTCATGAAAAAGTTGAAACCTGCCCTAGCATTCCCAGTTTCTCTAGATCAGCCCTACCTTCAGACATCATTTGTTCCTTGCAGATAATTATTTAATATTAATGTAAAGGTCTGTCTTCCTCAAAGATAACCCTCACCTTCTTGTGCTACTTTTCATAGGAGCATTTTCAAGGTAATAACTTTTCTATGTCACTTACTCACATTAGAGCAGCTTGTTTAAAAACAGATTTCTGATTAGAATTTTTTTAAAAAGCAGGAGGTGATAAGCCCATTCAGAGTTGTCTCTTATTTCACATTGCCTCTTTAGAGTGGGCACTGCCTGTTCTTTTTATCAAACAAAGGTGGAAAACCTGTTTTGTTTCCAAGGGAAGTGGAGAATGTCTATACCTGTATTTTCTTTCAAAGCTTGCTACTCTTACTTATGGGTCTCGCTTGTATTGTAGAACAAATAAAGTAGTCGCTACAAAAGGATGCATTCTGTATACCTCTCTCCAAGTTGATGGAATGCAATGTATTATGGGAGACATTATCTGTTTGCACAGATAATCAGGATTATAAGTTTTCTGGATCTCTGATTTGTTGGCTGATATTACGTGCTTTGACAAGCTCTAGAAAGACACGCTGCCAGATGGGCTTACATATGGAGAGGCCCAAGGCTTGCTGAAGTGCCCTGACGTAAATGCTGAGAGACTAGTTTCCAAGAAGGCTGCGGCTTAATGGAAAAGGTTCTTGACTTGGACAGGTAGAATTGTGTCTCTTCTTTGCCGCTTATTAGCTATGTGGCTTTGAGCAAACCACTTATGCTTCCTGAGGTTTATTTTATAAAATGTTGGTAATAATGCCTTTGGGGGTTTATATAATAAATCAAATAATATATATGACAATGTTGGCTCATAATAAATCATCATGCAGATGCTTGGCGTTATTTTTCTTAAGTCATTACCTAAAGTGAACAAGCAAGTCAGTCAAGATCACAGATATCAAACAGAAATCTAGAGGAAATCTATATGTACTATAACCATATTTACTCGATACTAGGAATAGGCCTTTCTTCTAATGAAATATTACCATGAGAAAAATTTAATCTTATGAATCTATCATATGTACAGGCAACCAATTTTCAGCAAGTGGCAATACAGTAAAATACTCAAAAACTGCATATAGAGTAGACATAAATTAACACATTTTAATAATTCAGGAGGCATTTCTTTGTCTTATCGTACCTAAGGGTCATAATTATGATTATCAGTGGCTAATTTACTAGAGAACTGGTTGGAATGCAAATGACTCTATAGTATAACTGAGAATAATTCTTTGGAATTAATCCATGCTATCCATTTTTAATAGTCCTAGGTCTCTACTTCCAAAATGCAGCATGACTTCAATCATTCTAAATTATCTGACCTGAGCTTTTTGATGATTTGTATTCTCCTAAGGGGATGTTAACCTCAGCACAAATTTCCACATTCTACCATATCACCAAGCATGTTGCTCAAACATAATGCCTTGTGGGTAGTGTTCAAGGCTGGGAATTCTACATCTCTAACCCTGATGCACCAGGTGCGGAAAGAGCAGCAAGAAGTAACTGTGAAAAGGGGAAATAGAGAGGAAATAATAAGCTCTGTGCTGACTAATTGATGAGACTGTCAAAAAGATGAAAGGAATTAAAAGCTAAGGAAGACTCTGTAAATTATATGGCATGAGAAGTCTAAGGTGTTATTATAATTATCGCTATTAATAGTCTTACTCAGTTTACAATGGAAGAGTTATATATAGCTTGAAAGAGAAGAGCTCTTTTTCAAATGATGATACATTTATTCCTCCATCAACCAATTCTTGCTCTCTCAGCTTATTTCTCAGCCAATGTGAGTGACATGTATAGTCTATCCTTGTTTCTTTCTGTTTTTATCATAGTTTGACACAGTTGAAATAGATGGGAAGATCTTGCGGAGAATAAGGCTGCAAGCAAATTCTGAAATTTTAAAAATAGCTGTCTCTGAATAGTAAAAAGGTTTCGGCACATAGGAAGCTAAAGATGCTCTCGTTAATATGGCTAAAAGCATGTAGCAATTATTGTAGGATGGTAGAATATTCTAAAAGCTCAGCATTTGCACACTATATCTGTTAGGATGCCATTGTCACAAAAGGCAGATACATGTCAGAATAATCCCACTTCTGAGCATGGCCATCTGAACTGTCTTCTTGAAATAAATAAATCTGCATATGTGAGTGTGCATGCATGTGTAGCCATAGCTCTATGGTTGTATTGCTATAGACACACACATTTATGCGAAAATATATCACTGTAAGAACTGAGGACACATTTGGTAGAGGGCTATAAAACTCTACAATGCCATTGACAATCATTCATAAATCACTTAGAACTAGATTAATAAAGGTAAATATTCATTTCCCCATCACAGAAAGACGAGGTGTTTCCATCTCCTTAATTAACAAGTATCTTTAGAATATAAGCACAGCACAGTCTATAGTGCTTAAGGAAGAAAGAAAGAAAGAAAAGTATAAAATGGTTATATAAAGGGCAGTATGGTAATAAATAGCATGAAGGAGGTTTACATCTGCTAGCATGGAATGGTACATCACGTACATTGAGTCAAAAAACAACTTGTAGAACATTATGTATACTATCGTCCCACTTGGATTTTACACACATACATAGAAAAGTGTACTTACAGAAAAAGTGTAATATGACAAAAATCAATCTATTAATAGTTCTTCCGGGAAAAGAAGCAGAATTGGGGAGGGAGGAGGTAGAGTTCCTTTTCACTATTTAAATTTCAATATAGCTATTATATTTATAAGTATTCTTTTAAAGAAATGAAGGAGATATAAGTCATAGCACTTCCACATAGAGAACACTGAGTATAGTTACAAGTTTTTTTAATCACCGAGCCTACTAATTTCTGTTGGTCACATTGTTCTATAAAATGAACATTTTTAAATTGAGGGACATAGCATCTTTTCTGGCTTACGGCCATTTACTCTTCACAAGTACTTCCAAAGCTTCATCCAGAACATTATGTCCATGTTAACCTCAAATCTAAGGAATAGAAAATACTAGTAAATCCATCTTGCTCTCAGCCCACATTCACCGCAAAAGGAATGTTCCTTCTTCTTTTTAACAGAACAGATTTAAAGCACTAGAAATAAAAATTGTACCCTACTTTTTAAAAACCTATCTATGCATGCTTACCATGAAAACCTCTATGAGTAGCTGTTTCAGAACATGGGTTTAGGTGAAAGCACATCCCACTTTCACCATCATCAACAGCGTAGTTCTTTAGCCCTTTATTAGTGCAACTAATCTGGAAACCTTTGGAATAACAGAGCACAAAGTGCCAAGAAACTAAACATTCAAGTCTGATGTTTTGTCTACAATATTATCAAACTTACAATAGCATACAGTGCCCTTTCATCCATTCATTGATTTGAAAATATGACAGTGCCATGAGCCATGCCCCTGGTCATGGTAAGAGTGTAAGGCAAATTCTCATCTATTTGCTCCCCTCAGGAAACTTACAGTTCTGTGGGCAGAAACTTCAAAAATAGGAAAAAAATCTATTTTCTATAGGTGGTAGGCAGCATACAGGTTTCTAGGTTCCTCTGCACTAACCCCCACCCACTGAAAAAATAAATATGTGAGAAAAAAAAATTAAAGAGTGCCAATCTTTTCTAATCCTTGAGAAACTCCTGTATTTGTCTTTAACCTAACCTACAATTTTACTCATAATGGAAGTAAAACATTGATATTTATTTCCATGATGTCAAAAATCAAAACATAAAAGATACTAATAAAAGTAATGAGGAGTAATGGGAAGCTACATAGAGGGCTGGCAAACCATGATCAGTGGCCTAACCGAGGCTGCTGACTGTTTGTGTCAATAAAGTTTTATTGAAACACAGTTACACTCATGTCTTTAGTTATTGTCTCTGGCTGCTTTTAAGCTACCACAAAAAAGATGAGTGTTCACAATAGACCTCATATTCTCCACAAAAAGCTAAAATACTCACTAAACTAGCTCAGTAAAAGCTTGCCAATCCCCAATATAATAAAAACTGGACAATGTACTTAAAATCTGGAATGTACTTTTTGTCTGTTTTCCATTTTGGTTTGTGCTTTTTGGAAACTTTAGTTTCTGGGGCTAGTCCAAGAGGGATTCCTTAAGCCATGTGTGTTTGTTCCTTCTCTGATATTAGGAGGAACAAAAAGAGACAGTGAATAAACAGTGTTGTATAACATAGGTTGAGGGAATGTAAATTAAAAATAGAATGACTTTACAAACAATGTTTGTAAATCTGAACTTTTCCACTACATTCATGCTCGTGTTGGCCAAGGCCTGAAATTTTGAGATGGATGTGGAAAGAACAGCCTGAATCAAATGCGTAAGATCATAATGGGGCTTATTTAGCCAGTCTTGGAAATATTTATAATATCATGAGTACTGCCCAAATTTCTGAATGTCCCAACTTTATTCTAAAAAGAATCTGGCCAAAACATTTTTTTTTAATGCTTAGCTAAATTTTCACAAAACACTTGCACGGATGGAGCAATGAAGACTACTGCCAAAGACGCTCCAATCTAATTCTGCCTGGCACATCGGCCAGGCTTGTTTGGCATTTCATTAACAAAAAATAAACCTCACTCTTCTTCCTGAGAAAATAGCATGTGTAGTATTTTTGGGGACAGCAAAGCTCAGCATGCTATTTCTCGGTATGAAAAAATATATATCTGAAATGTGGATAAATAAAGCTTTTAAAAGCCTTTTTCTGGCATGGTAACTGGCCACCCTGGGAAATCCGTGTTCTTGGTATGTGACTTAATAAAGCTGACATAAAATAGACCTTTAAACGTTTAAAACAATAACAGAGAAACAAGGTCATAAAATAGTAAGAGGATTGATCTAGAAACAGAAAACAGATTCTTGTGACACTTTTACACTATGATGCTCCATGCAAGCCATTAACTTCATCTTCCTTAATTTTAGACTCTTTTTGGAGTAAAATATACATAAAGTATGGATGTCATAAGAAAAGATAAAAGATACTTGTATCTGTGGCTTGTTTGCTCTTCCTCAAAAGAAATGAAAGAAAAAAATTAAAAGTTAAAAATATATATAAATGCATTCTTACATGAACAGCTTCAAGACTCAATTATCAGCCATGGAACAGACACAGATTTTTCCAGTTCTGCACCAAATTCTTATTCAAGGTAGTCTGAATTTAGTTGAAGAAAATAAGTTGCTAACAGCTATCAATGAACTGTATCTCAGGTTAACACAAATTGGGTACTGATATAATCAATATAATGACTAGATTATGTATAGGGTATTGATAAGGCTAAGGATAGTCGGGATGGGGTTGAGGACAGGATATATAAGGGGAAGGTTCCTGGAGGAGGTGACACACTTCTGTTGACTGAAGGATAAGTAGGAGTGAGCCAGGAAAGAAGAGTGAGAAGAGACTTAGAGGCAAAGTAGACAGTAAAGTAGACAGCAAAGAAATAACATGGTTCATGTGTAGAATTCCAAGCTGTCGCATGTAGCTGGAAAGCAAAGTGCAAGACAGGAAATTGTTAGAGATAAGACTAGAAAGAGGGAGGAAGCAGCAGATTTAAGGCTAGAATTTAGCTTGGGAATATTTTGTACTTTATCTGGCAGAGTGGGGAAACACTAGAGGATTTTTAAGCTTGCACACGGCAGGTCTGCTTTGGGTTGTATGTTAGGGGGATTTCATGGTGACAAGACTGATCACCATGTCTTGGGAAGAAAGGTCAGTAATATGGTGCAGATGTCCAAGCAAGAGATGAAACATCACAAGTAGCGGTAGTTCTTAACTACAACGGCGGTATTGATCATGAGCCCTGCAGATAGATTCACAAAATATATAGCAGAAAAAATTAGCAGTTCCTGGTACTGGGTTCGATATGGAAAAAGAAAGTGGGCAAAAATAAGAGCCAAAAATGATTCTTAGGTTTCTGGTTTGGATGAATGAGTGGATGGCGGTGCCACAAAATGAGATGGAAAGCATAGAATGAGAAACCAGGTTAAGGGGGATGATGATGAGATTAGTTTGCACATGTGAGGTTGGAGGATGCCTGTTGAACATGGCAAGCAGTAGATATTTGAGTCTGAACTGCAGGCAAGAGACTGGGCTACAGATAAGATGTCTGAGTAGCTACAAACCGTGATGGTGGATGAAAGTACTGAGGAAAAGTGTACAGGGCAAGAGCAATGGGCTAAGGATAAACCCAGGGGAAGAGGAAGAGAAGTCCAGGAAAGAGGCAGAGCAGGCATAATTAGACGATCGCTCTGAGGGTATGGTATGGTTGAAGCCAGGGGAATAGGCAATTTTCAGAGGGAGGAAACTATCAATAGGGTCAAATGCACAAAGAGACCTAGGAAATAATTTAAAAGCCCATTGGATTTAGCAATTCAGGAACGACTGGTTCATCAGTAGTGAGGTAAGAGCAGAAGCAGATGCTAGGAGTTATAAAACAAAGAAAAGGCTGGGCACAGTGGCTCATGCCTATTATCTCAGCGCTTTGGGAGGCCAAGGCAGGAGGATCACTTGAGGCCAAGAGTTGGAGAACAGCTGGGCAACATACAGAGACCTCCATCATTACAAAACAATAAAGAATTAGGCAATTGCAGTGGTGCATGCTTGAAGTCCTAGCTACTTGGGAGGCTGAGGTGGGAAGATTGCCTGAGCCCAGGATTTGAGGTCGCAATGGGCTATATGACTGTGCCACTGAACTCCAGGCTCGGCAACCGAATGAGATCTTGTCTCAAAAAAAAGAAAATGCAAAGACAAGGAGATACCCAAAGTACACACACACTAAATTTTCAAGAGGTTTGAATGAGATGGGAAGGAAAGTGATCAGAATAATGATGGAGAGCTAACAGGACAAGGGAGAGGGCATTCGGGACAAAAGAAACATGAGGATGCACTTGAGCCACCAACCATTGGTGCCTGAGCACCAACCCAGACCACAGCTTTATTAGGGACAGCTCTACTTCGTCTCTTTTCCATTTGAGAAACTTTCGGAGCATTTTGCCCTGGTCCTAAGATGGCAGTCTCTACAGAAAGCAAAATAAAATGGGTCAGATGTATTGTTTTCTTGTTAGCGCTCCTAAGGAAATCAGACAAAAGATGATTTCTTAAATAATTAGTGTTCACTAAAAGTCTCTTTTTCAATGTCTGCTTAAGCCCTGTCAGTCATTATCAGAGTGCTTACAATTTGTTTATAATAATGCTTGTGTAATAGGTGTGCGGGCACACTATGAAACATCCAAACTGATACCTGATTAGTTGGGGAATGCCAATTATATTCACTGGCATTTGTTTACAGCTCAGAATCTCCTACACTGAGAAGAGACAGTACATCATAACTAAAGGAGGTTCATCTGGGTATAAATAGCTTTGATATCTTCCTGGCTCTGTCATTACCTAGCTGTATAACCTTAAACAAGTCATTTTTCCAAGTTCAGCCTTCATTAAGACAATGAAATGAGATGCTTCCACTTGATGGTCTCTTCTACCAGAATTTCCAGTTAAGAGAAGACTACAGATAATCTAGTTATACTTTCTATGATACAGGAAATTAAATCAAAATATGTTTTATAGATATTGAAGCAAATATTGATTAGTTCTCAGGTCATAAAATTATGATGTACATCTTAGGAGAGAAATATCTACTGATAATAATTAGGAACGATAGCTAAACAAAGATCCTTTTCGTTTTCAAATGAAAAGCTCATTTGAATTACACAATATTTTCTTTCCTTCCCTTTCAAAGTTCAGTACCAAGTGTTTGATGACAAATCAAAGCAGAATTGTTCCAGCCTCAGTACATATGCCACTGTCTCCAAAAGCAAAGTCAGAAAGACAATTTCTGGAGACAAATAATTCATTTCTGTTTCTGCTCTATTCACTAGAAAGACATAACCACAGTTGAGATTCAATCTGACATTAAGTCGTACCAAGTCTACGGATTTCTTTACTACACAGACTGCAATTTCTCCCTGCTGTGTCTCCCTAGACAATGCTGAGTAAAATGACCTCAAAGAACTGGCAAGGGGGAACTAGACAATTAAAAAGTGCTTTTTAGCTTTATATAAATTTAAGCAATACATACTTGTAATTCTGAAGATAAAATGGAATACGTCACAGTGCAAAAAAAATAACCCTATCCTTTCTCCTCCTCATTCTAGAGTCAGAAGAAAAACCATATAATAAGTATGTTTGGTCCCATTTTAAAGATTTGCCGGGATCCTGCATATTCTTACTCAATTCTGCTCTATGAGTAGCTTTTCTATAAGAGAAGTAAAATCTACAACCAGTTTTCCATTTTTTTCTAGCCCTTAATGTTTCTCAATTTTCCCCTTTTATGGAGTTAAATTGTGCTGGTGGTGTTGTTATTTTGTTTAATGTAATTTTTTACAACTATTAAATTTATCCTCGTTTTTGGCATATCTATGGTCTCAGTCCTGGATATGCTGCACTCTCACCTGGATTATTGTGGCCTTTCTTATCTGGTCTTTTGATTTCTGAAAATTAAGATTCTTCATCTGTAGTTGTAGCTTCCCTGTCTTCATGAAAAAGCCTACGATCAGTACTCAGCAGGATTGCTAGGGTAGCTTCCACTGCTTATCCACAGACCTCATCACCTCATCACCTCCACTTCCTCCTTAGGTTTCCACATTGGTATTTTATATTGTTAACTTCAAACCACATGTGGGCACCTCACTCTACCCCATCTGCTCTGTCTCTTAACCCTCTTTCATCTGCCATATTCTTCTCAGTCAAGTCATCTCTATGCCCTCATCATCTATCCATTGCTATTTTACTTTTAAACCTTCCCCTAAAGTGTGTCCTGAGTCTTTAAATCACTTAATCTTCCACCTTCCTTCTGTCAGTAATGACTGGCTCTAGAATTCCATAAAAAGTCCATCTTTGCTGGCAACCTCTGGAAAACAAATATTCCTTAGCTGCAGTTTCTGAAGTACACACTATTCTTTCCTCCCTTCCTTTTTTAATACCCCAAATTACTCCATTATTTGAATATTTTATGTCTTTATGACTTCAGTAGTAGTTTCTAATTCAAATTTATATCTACATCTCTTTATTTAGCTCTTAAATTCCTTAAGTGCAGGTATTCTACAGCTATAAATCAGTCTTTTGGAGGACTGTCCAGACATCATTTTGAAAATGCAGAAATTTTAATGGTGATAATAAAATCGAAAGTATTATGCAAATTTGCCTGTTCTTCCATGAGGACATGAATGAACAAATCATTTTCGAAACCACAAAGCTTGGCTCTATCAGCTCCCCAGTGGGCCTTGATAACACTAAGCCTGTTTCTTACCTTGCTCTCTGTCCTGTGGAGTTAATCCAACCATAGACTTGCCTTTGAAGTCTACTGGAACACCATGCATGGGTGAGCTCCAGAGAGCACACAAAGCAAGAAAAGAAAACTGGCATGTTATTCTTAACCAGAGGGACTGTGCTATTTCCATGTTTCTATACATACTTGGGCATCCCACAGACTTCAAGAGCCTGCAGATGAAGTAGGAGAAGAAGCTGAAGTTATCAGTGTCCTGCAAATGGGCAGCAGATAAAGCCACAGTATAACAAAACTTTTAAATTCTAAGTAAATCATTCTCTTTTTTTTATTCTTTATCAAGAGTCATACAATCACAAATATAAAATTCTTTTAGGCTATAAAGTGACTCCCTGAGAATGTCAAGCTCTTCTGCAAATGGCATCCACTCTTCATCTAAGGTATAAAAATTGCCTTGTAGACTAGCATTCAATTCCATGCAACAGACATTTATCCCGAATCTTTACTGAAAAGGAGTTGTGCTCATCAAGATGAGAGCACCATCAACATCTTCAAAAAGAAAAGCATAAAGCAGCTCTCATGGCACATAGTCCTCCACGGCCACTTAAAAACACACTCTCAGACAGCATCAGTATGTGATGCAGCAACGTGGGTGAAATAGAAATTACAGCTTTAACACTGAAGTCTTAATATTTTAGTATTTCTCCAATATTATACTCAAGGGCTTAAACTAAATCACATTTTGGAAACTAAATTTATTATGTACATACCTCTGGACCCTGCACATCCTTTCTTAAAAACAAATTCTACTGAAATAAGAGAATCAAAAAGAGGACCCACTACTTAACAACTCTGTGTGTTCTTGAGTACCTTTTTTTTTTTAAACCTCTCTAAACCTCGGTATAGTAACTTGTAAAGTATAAAGGATCATAATGCTTGCCTTACAGTCTATGTGAAAATGACGCCTGACATGGTAAATGGTCAAAAAAATGATACAAAGGTGAGTATTATAATCCTTATTTTACAGAATAGACTGTATTACGAAGATACTAAGCAACTGGTCCAAGGTCATAGTAGGTCTAGAATTTTAATCTAATTTGGTTTCACTTCAAATGTTGTATTCTTCCTACCACAAAGGTTGCTGCTTCTCTTATGGTCCCAAAGTGAAAAAAGGCAACATCAGCTGAGAAGATCTTCCAAATGCCATCAGACATAGAGGCCTGTATTCCAATAATCCTCTCTTGAAAGTATCTGCTCAAATATTAGAATATTGGACCTTCAAAAGCTGTTCAAGGCCCTCAAGTCACAGGGCACAAACTCCAAGGGAAAAATGGCTGAAGCCATGACTGATCAATGTAGCCTAGAAAAATAAACATGTGCCTCAGAAGCAGAAACTCACTGATTACTGACAAGATATGGATTCACCAGAGGTGCAAGAAAATCACTTTGTGCTGTTGGACATTGATGTAGCGCTATCATTTAGATTTCACGTTTAAATATTTCAGGATGAAAGCTAAGAAGTTGTATTTGTTGTCAGAAGCAATATCACTCAAAATACTTTGGTTACATTATTGGGGAAAAGACAGAAGGCAATGAGCAATTTGTGTCAAACTTAAATTATTATGAATGAGTACACTGGAGATATACCAAAGAGGTGTACCATCCCCTGACAATAAACAAAGTGAGTATGCCGACTCTCAACCATATTTACTTTAGAGGGAAGACACTAAAACTTAAATTTAAAGAAGACATTGGACATGATGATCATTACGATCCAGCAAGTGAAAGTGAAACTGGGAATAGCTGAATCTGTAATTCAATAATATATTTTCTTTCACCTCTTCTGATTTTTACATTTAATCATAGACCATATTTCCCCAATGTATGATCCCTTGGCCTTCTCAAGTTTTTGTTGTTGTTGTTTCTTTTTTCCTCAAATTATGTGAGTCTTAATGTGTATTTTAAAAGGTAGGTCAGACATACTGTCTCTAAGTACACAATCTTCAACTTCTAAATCACCCAGAAGGTGGGGGAAAGGAGAAGAAATCCCATTGAAGAATTTCTCAACCATATCTTTTACATTGCATGGAGTTCAACGGTGTCTCCTGCAAATGGCTATCAAAATGAAATACAGCTCAGAGTAGACAGCACTGAGAGGAGTTCCTTATTTGGGAGCACCAAAGGCATTCACAAGTCTCAGGGAGAAGGCGTGTAGCACCTCTGCTGTCATTAACTGTTTAGACAAGTGGATGGTGAACCTTGCTTCCCAAAAACACTGAGAATTGAGAGTGGCCACATCCAGGAGGGGATGCTCCTGTCTGTTCTCCAAGTGGGTCTCATTAAGCATCCTTCTTTATGATTTTCTCCATGATGCCTCTAGTCTAAGTTCCTTCACATAATAGGATCTCCGGGAAAATTGGTCCTTAGCTACAATCCCCTCCTCCTCCGAGTAAAAGGGCATCTGTCTTCCCTGGCTCACAGTGTACCATACAATGTCAATAAGAAATATCTGCTAAGGGCTGGGCGTGGTGGCTCACACCTGTAACCCAAGCACTTTTGAGGCCAAGGCAGGTGGATCACCTGAGGTTGGGAGTTCAAGACCAGCCTGACCAACATGGTGAAACCCTGTCTTTATATAAAAAAATAATAATAATAAGTTTTTAAAAAAAGAAATGTCTGCTAGAAATGTGTATTTTTTTTATCAAATTCTTCTCTTTCCTGGGCAGAAAAGGCAGAAATAGTCAAGGCTCTTTTCTCTACATCTACAAAACACAAACTCCACCAGAGAAAAGAGAATAATTAAGTCATTACTAGGCCTTTGCTTTTCAACACACAGGTAACTAAGGGCAAAAATGTCAAGGCTTTTAAAGTGAAGTTTTCCAATTCTTTCCAGCTGGCTAAACTTTGGCTTTCCTGGAAAATGATAATGAACATGCATACAAAGTTGTTTTTCCTTAAAATTGTAAACTTTTATATTTGAGATAGAAAGCGAGAATTGAACCATTACCAAAGCTCTTTGCTTAATGTTAGGTTTTATTTGGAATAGTGTTTTTATCTATGTGGGTAAATGGTATAATATTTCTGCCAGAGAATGAAGCTATGGGCAGGGCTTTACACATCCTGGGATGTGAAAGACAGCTTTGAAAAGTTTTCCCATCACATAGAATGTGTTAGCCTATCTTCTCAAGATAGTGAGGAAGTTGACATATTTCAAAAGATAGGCACAAGCAATCATGTAAACTATTTTTAAAATATTTCTATTTACATTCATGTCCAAACTTTGGAAGACTATTGCAAAATTAAATAAGGGCACTAATAAATCCACTAAGCCCCTAGCCTTCAATATACACACACATATTTAACTACAAACCTTCAATAAAGTAAAACATTTGTAAGTTTTAGACAGTTAAATTAATCACTAACAGCATGATATACTCTTTTTAAAGTTTTTATGAAATGAAAACCTTATGTTTTTGCTGATGAAGTCAATTGAAAATTCTAAAATCCATTTCCAAGAATTTGCCTTTGTTCTGAATATTCTCATTATTCTTCTCACAACAAATAATCTGAACCAATGCTCAGAACCTAAAGGTTAGATTTGATTGCTAATACTGCTTTCTACCTGTGTGAAAACAGTTTTTCCCTTCACACTACTAAAGTATGATTGCTACGAGTAATTTCATTATATTATTCAATTAGTTCTTCAAGGCTTTCTTTTCTCTCCAATTCTACTACAGTTGATGAGAGAAAGATTGTATTTTTTTCCTTTTATAAAATCCTTCACAGTGCCCTTAGCAACATTGTTCAGATGAGATAATTAAGGAAAAAAAGCCAATTGAATGGCTAAGTGATTGAATGATTGAAAATCTTTCCAAAGTTATAATAATTGTGATTCTTGGGGTCAAAGAGATACCATTTTAGTCTGAAAGATTATACACTGTACCAATATTTACCCCATTTTGAATGTTAACTTTCCAAACCAGGCAGCAATTCTGAACTCTTTGAAATATTTTGTTTTGCGGGAAAGAACCAAAAATTCTTTGCCATATGTACCCATGTATCTTATTGTAGTTAACCAACCAAAAAATAAAATAATACTACCAAAGGGATAATTGACTGGAGGAGTTTAAAAGGTTTATAAATATTAGAGATCCAATCAGTAAGTAACTGAGTGAATTGATGCAGACTGGACTGCACTACACTGAATCACAAGGATTCAAGTGAAAACTACTCGACTCTGGATTCAGATCTTTCTAACACTTTAAAAGCATCAGGCTTAAAATAAAATAGATCTCTATCTTTAAGGCGATCTGCCTGTTTATACTGGCAATTCTGCACTGTACCATATTCTTACTTATCAAACTGCTTCCCTGAATTGACTATAAGCACAACATCTGATGAGAGACAATGTATGTCTCCTGTTTCCATTACGTAAATATATACCTTCTAGATGACTTCCTCACCACTTGAAAGCTACGCCATTCTCAATATTTTTTTAAATTAAAATTAAAAGCTGCTAACACAAAACTATTTCTGTAAATGTCACCAAATGGAATTTCTTTTAAAGATCAACAGCATCATCATACAACATGCCTAAAAATGGAATGGTATTATTCGTGCGTCACTTTCAGCCTTTCACATATTAAGTCCACAGCCAACCAAGAAAACAGAGGACTCCAGGAGCTTTTTAAAAAAATCCTTTGACCAAAGTGAGCTAAGAATTTAGCATAAAAGTATCTTCTTTATGCTTGTATCTTTAAATTAATACACAATTTCCCAAAATGTATATAATATGAATTCAAAAGGAAGCCAAAGGATCTATCTTTACAGTGACAAAACAAGCCGTTAATTCAGAGGAAAAAAATCTTCAACTGATGGGGACTGCATTGAGAAAACTGGCTGATTAAATATTTCTCTTTCCAACTGCATGTGGTATGTTCTTGTGGCAAATCACAGGGGCTAAATATTGTTCTCCATTTGCTGCTCTCATTGTGCGCCCAGGTGGCAGTGAGATACCAACAATTACACACTGTAGCTAAGTGCCAAGGTTCATGCCTGAAATTAGCGTCAAAATGAAAGCACCATAGAAAGTTAGGGTTAAAGGGGAGCCCAGCTCATCCCCTGCATTCTACTGACATCAACACAGCATGTGATAAGCATTTGGAGCACAGTTCATTTCTGGAACTCTCATGGGCTGTTCAGCTACTACCACTACTACAATAGAGACTGTGGAAATGTCTCTTGTTTCTTAAAAGTAAGACGGCTCAAAACCTCATGGCCAAAGCTTTACGCTCACTTATCTCCACTAGCAGGTAGGAATTCCCAAAGAATGAGACTGCCTCTAACTTACTCCCATGTAAGTTAGAGGGTACACACAACCTGTTACATTCACTGGTTTAAGAAGCAATTTTTCTACCTTGCTTCCCCCAAGAAAACTAATACATGCTACATATATATTATGTAATAGTAATAACTCCTTGAAAGAATCCCTATCTATATTCATATCTATGTACATTAATCTGGCTCTTATAGCCAGTAAGCCTTATAGCAGA
Source organism: Callithrix jacchus (assembly GCF_049354715.1). Lineage (NCBI taxonomy): Eukaryota > Metazoa > Chordata > Mammalia > Primates > Cebidae > Callithrix > Callithrix jacchus. The sequence continues at coordinate 100,599,043 of NC_133510.1, read as the reverse complement.
GGTCAGATGTAGTAGTTGATATTTTAAAATATCCACCTGGATTTTTCTATGAAGTAAAATTTCTATACTAATAACTTGGTTCAAGTGTTCATAAAAATACAGACACATATCTCTTTTAAGATATCAAGGTTACACCTTTGCATATAATCAAGCAAAAATCTAAATAAAATTAGCCACAGTGCTGTTTACTGATAGAGAAGATTTGCACTAGGAGTTGGAAGGTGGAATTAGGGTTTTATTGAAAATAAAAACCCAACATGAGGTATTAACTAATAAAACTTTATGATGGTTAAAGAAATGGCTCTTTTGGGGGGAGTGGCAGGTGGTCAGCAACTTTTGCGATACTGAAATATGTCACAAAAAATAGAAAAATAGTCATCTACAGTGTAAAATAGCAAAATCAACTTAGAAGTTAACAGCACCGTAGGCCTGAATTGTGACGAAAAACACACAAACACAACACAATTGGACTTCCCCTTAGAAACCTTAGAAAGTGCATTTTGTATCAAATGTATTAATGTTGATAAAAGTGACAATCTATTCGAGGAAGAAGTAAAAATGTATCGCATATGTCTATATATTTCTTAATGAGATCTCTAACCCTAATATAAATATTTAAAGATCTTTAAAGGCCTTAGGTTATGATTTTAGGAGTATGATTTTCTTTTTCCCTGCTAGCTTTCCTCCAGTTGTCCTTCTCTTCCTCCTCTCTCCCCTCCTCCCTTCCTCTCCTTCTCCTGGCCTAAAAATGTATCAGCAGCATATTCTATGCCAGGCACTGTGCTAGGCAGTGGGGGCTCTTACTTCCAAGTCCTTAGGTCCTATCTTTTCTATATTCTTCTCTTATTTCACTGCTGGTTCCCTGAACTCTTAGCCAGTATGTTTCCTGGGCACACCTACAAACACAGGCACGCAAAAAATGTGGAGCATTATCTAGCCTCGAATCATTTTAGTTTTGCAAATGTCGTGTGTCAAAGAATATTGAGACTTTATTTCTGAGACAGGCTTCCTGAGAGCCATGGGCTTTGACCCAGACACAGAAGGTTGGAAGGCTTTAAGAAGGCAGTGGCAAAATTATTTCAGGTGCAGGAATTACCAGAGAAAATGCAAGACAAACTTTGTAGGAGCAAGGAGAAATCAGCCTTACAGTGTAGAACACTCCTATTTAGAAATAGCCAATGATATAGTTGGAAAGAAAGACTGAAGCCAAATGGTAAGAGATCTAAAAAGGTTTGACATTTTAAAATTGTGTCCTATTGGCTCTGGGGAATCCCTGAACGCAGAAGGAAATAACATAATAAAAGCGTCAAGGTAGTTACGAGGCACCTGTATTCTAAGGGCATTGACTTGGGCAATAAAGTCCAGGGCTTTAAAGCCTGTTCTATCCACTGCTTTATTCTGAACATCTTGAACAAGCGCAGGACATTATAGAGGCTCAATAATATTTGTTGAATAACAAGAAAAGTTAGTGACACCTGAAGAATCTAGATTTTAAGCCATCGCAGCTGCTTATTAGCTCTGTGACCTTGAAGAAGTTATTTAAGTTCTTGACACCTCAGTTTCTTCGTCTACAAACAGGAGTAATGATGCTACCATTCTCATAAAGTGATTGAGAAGATTAAATTAGAAAATGAAGGTAAAGGGCTTAGCACACTGTCTTGCATATAGAAGGTAAATGTTAGCCATTCATAATTAAAATAGAAATCCCTTAAAATAATACAGGAAGCATTGGAAGGAAGCATAAAAACAATAAAGCCAATTTAGTGTCTGCCGCAGAGTGGGCCTGAATAATAAGGAAAATGGGATGAATTTAGACTTTCTAAATACATATCAGTAAGAAAACGTCCTGAAACACATTCTGACTGTTTTACCAATATCTTCTTCTAAATTGGTATATATATACTCTGGTTTCTCTTCAGACAGTACAAATCTTTCCCCTTTTACTAAACTGGTATATATGCCTAGAATATATTTTAAGCCATTTAAAGAGTGGAAAAGGGAAATAGACATTCCAAAATAATATGGATTGCGATGTGAGATGCACAGATGATGTATAAATCACTAGTAAGATTCCCATAATCTACAAAATCAGGCAAATATATTAAATACTGAACTAATGGTAACAAATCAGGAGCCACAAGAATAGTGTCTGGCACATGGTAGGCACTGAAGAAACATTTGATGAATGAGTGAATGGATGCTTTATAACTACATATGGGAGGAGATTTTTAAAATATTTCATTTGACTTCCACGTTTCCAGTTTCTAGCAAATTGAATTCTTCTTCAAATATTTTCTGGAAATTCTGTATTTTTTCAGCTCTACAGTAAACTATGTTAAAACACTTGAGATCATGATAACTACAGACCATATGTTCCAGACCACTGTGTGCTACCTTGTCTCTCTCTAAGAAAACTACTAACCTACTAGTATATTTCAGTAACTGCATTTGAACTATGAACTCAATAGTCAGGAAAACACAGGAAATTCATAGACTTATAAATCACAAGCACACTGTGCTTAAATAATGTCAAGTAACATAAAGGCATGAATACATGGCTTGGAGATATTATTAAGAATGCAAAAAGGTTTGGTGCACTATACAGTGTAGTATTATGGCATCATAAAGTCTAGCAACTTTAGAAGGATTCAGGGACATAATGAGTCTATATAGCCCTTCTCTTGAAAAAGAGATTATCAACACCATTAAGCAAATACAATGTTCACATTTTAAAATCTGAATAAATTATTAGTGAGTGCTAGAGTGTGTAATTAAGGTTTTTAGCATAACTTTATTTCTTAAATCATTCTGGTAGCATTTAAACAACAGCTATCCAAATGATAGTGATACAAATTAAAATTTGCTGTTGGATCATAAAGATTATTAAATATAAAACCTGTAGATAAAGTTTTACCATGTATCCATGCCAACAAGATAGAACAGTAACTTGGAGTGATATTTTTACTGGCTATCTAAGAGGGTCCCTCCCTGACAGTGCATTCTCTGTAATAAATTTCCTAGATGATGCTCTGTTTTGTGGAAAATAAACCAAGAGAGCTAAAGAAAATATTTTATTGAATTACACACATAACAGGCCACTACTAAGAAAATCCATATCCTAACATCAATCCCATGAACATCCCAAGGCCAACTCAAATCTTTTAGCACTTCATACACAATTTCTAATGAAACAAGTTTTAGCCTTTCCCCCACCTCAACCAAATTCAGACAAATGGGTCAGATAAATAGCTTCAAAGTCAATATAACTTTCTAGGTGACATATAAGAATAATGGCACACCACACAAAGACAGAATTATAGTAGGCAGAAAGAAACTATAAGTAAGTATTATACTAGCTGGTCTATAATATTGACATTTGAAAAGGGAACATAATGACAAAAAGAAAGCAAAATTGGAGGAATGTAGTAAACACATCAGTAGAGCATAATGTAATCAGATGTCAGAGCTTAATTTTACTTTTATAAAAAATTACACTAATGGTGTGTTAATTCAGCAATATTATATTCTGACTATTCATGATAATCAAGTGAAATTATATAAAAATTTATCGAATTAGCATTTAGAACAATGCAGTCTGGAAGCTGTTGGCTTTGTGTAACTTGCACAGAAAAATTGATGTAAAAATTTCATTTTGACTTACATGAAAATTGATCTAACATGTCACAACTTTAGCTCCCAAAAGATTTGATTCTTTAAAAGCTATGTGATTAACTTTACTTGTGTACATCTCCCGAAGTAATTGAGGTGCAAAGATGTTCCTGGTAACATTAGATGTAATCTTATTAAGTTTATATCTATGTACTTACCTATTTAATAAAGAAAGATATAACAACAGCATATTTACATACATTTTTTATTTCTTAGTCCAATTTTAAATTTTAAAACATATATATAGCATCTGGCACACAAAGTAAAACCAAGCAAGGTAAAATCGCACATCATTTTTATTCCTTCTTTCCTTCTCTTTTCTTAGCTTTCTCTAACTTGCATGCCTCTTTGTTTTTTCTCCTTAAACCACAACTATCATATCAAATATTCTTCCCTTTAAGACACCCTTAATTCTCCTAAGGAAGTGTCAAATTAAAATAGGCGCAATCTGGATATACTCACTGTTTTATCTCAAGAGTTCAGTGCAATTGCTTCAGCTGAGATAAATGCATGAAGACTTTTCTGAAATAACTTTTACATAAGGACAAAATGATTTCTATACAAAAACAATTACCAGCCAACATTATTATCACCAGAAAATTGTAAGCTAGAATGAGCAATAAAAACATTGTATTTGGAATGAGATATTAGAGAATAGCTATTAAAACATTTTATTCCATTTCTATTACACCTTAAAATGAAAGTCATCAAAATGTCATTACAGGCCTTTTCCCCAGATTCTTCAAAGAGTGAATTTAATCATTTCAGGAAATTGAGCACTATCCACCATTCACTTAAATCCTTTGAAATAACAGCAAAGCAAAACACAATGTGAAATTTATAAGACACTTTACATTAAAATGTGTTCATATACATACATAGATACATACTGAGGAGTACCTAAAATTAAATATTTCTTGGAAAATTAACCATTTATATAAAATATTACCTTCAAGAAGACATGAAGTAAGAAACCCAAGTAAAGGAGCCACAAGTTAAGCTCTATAAAACCCCAGCATTAATAAAGCACTAACGTATCAGGGGTTTTTTAATATCGTCAAAAATCAATTATTTCGAAATTACTGCAAGCCACAATTATTACTTGTACACCGAAGCATGGAACTTTTGCTGAGGCTCTACTAAAGAAAACTTGGCATTAGTTGAATAAGGGCAATTACAATAATATAGGTATGGTTATTGGTTGCTTCAGAAAACTGGTACTTCGCAAAGAATTTTCAAGCCAAAAGAGACCTTTCGACATCACCTAATCCTGGTTCCTAATTTACTAGTTCTAGAATAAAATCCACATAAAATAAAGATTACTTTTATTGATCTCCAAAATGATCATTTTCTCTAAAGAAATAAAAAGCTGCTTATTTTCAAGATTGAAAGGAAACATAGGAAGCACCTGATCGCATTTTATTGCCAAAGCTGGCCAATTTTCAGAAAATGACTAACAATCAAATTCTCTAAGCTGTTCTCTTTAAACCTTTAATGTTAAAAAAAATCAAATTTTAAATAATTATATTTAGAGAGCAGTTTTCCAATGCTACTGGTAAGAAGCAGATGAAATGGTTTGAAAATTGCACTTTTAAAAATGTTGAATTTTTACCTTTTGATTCGAGGAGGATGTCACTTCTCATGGAACCCATTTTCCTGAAGACATTCAGGGCTGGCCGATTTAGAATAAAACTATTAGGACATTACTTTAAAAAAAAAAAAAAAACTTTACTACAAAGCCACAATCTCTCTCGGAAGGAAGCTGATGGCGCTTATAAGCAATAAATGCCTTTCCTGATACCTATTTTGTCATCACCATCTTATTAGCAGAGTGGATGTTTTCTGCAGCATCCATCAATTAGCCATTTTTAAGGACACGGGAAATGTATCAGGGCTCATCAGCTAAGCAAGGCTGTATACTCCACAGCCTCTTAATCACCATGGCTCCTTTCTAACAAGGTTCTAGAAGACAAGGAAGCCTAGAGACCATTAAGTAGCACACAAGCAGAATATTACCGGGAGTCACCAATATTGGATACAACTTTCCCTCAAAGCAGCAGCCTGCGACTGAAGGCAACAGAGCCGCCCGTAGAAGAGCCACAGCACATCTGCCAGCTTGTGCCTTAGCGCTTGGCAATTGCAAAGCAGAGCCCAATATCATCAGACAAACTACTCCTGACTTCTTACTTCCCCAGCAGAATCCAGGCTTTGGAGAGAGCCTGTTGGTTTCACAGGCACCCCAACTAGAGAAGGTAAAGGACACGGAAGGCTCACCCTTTCATAGGCAATCCACCTAGAGCTGCATCATCGGAATCACAAATGAAATGCTAATGCACAAGAAAATGAATGCCAATTTCCTCCACTTTGCTCCAAGTTTCAGTGGCCCCTCCACAATAAAAGATAGCTGTTTGTGGAGGCTGCCTTGTTCCATACCATTAACTCAGAACAAAACATATTTTTAGTGGGACAGCAGTGTTTACTTGTAAGAACTGATGAATTGCTCGGCACCATTTATCACTTGCAGACAAAGACGTTCAGCCACAATTTTGGACATAAATCAAGGTACATGCTCCTCAATAAAAAAAGACCTCTAAGTCCCCAAAACCACGGAGATTGAGGTCAGACTGGCCATAGCAACCACGAACAGGACTTGGGCCTCCAGAAGGACCTAGCAACCGATAAATGAGTTCAGATCTCTTTTCATCTCCACTGGTGTGAAAGCCAAAATTAAAAAGATTAGATCACCCTGCACCCATTACAAAAGGCGCCACAATGAAAAAGTCATTTCCAGCCTTTGAATCACATCAAATAAATAACATTCATCCCTGCTATAATGAACAACTTTCAAAGTAAATTGAATCTCCATAGTACTGCTTTCCCTGGCTGAACAGTATTTACATAACAATATATCACAGGAAGCTCCGAATGGGTCTTGTAAATGGGGACCTGGGGATAAAAACCATCTTTAGCCCCGATTACTGTATATTCAGACTGCTTTTCGGTCCTCCTCATTTAAACAATGTGTTGTATCAGGAACATAAACAATGTTTTTAAATTGTGGGAAATGAAAGTTTTTGGTACATTTTTAAATGTCTGGACTCATCCCAGTAGACTCCCTTTTGTGGGGCACTGAGAACATAAAAATCACTTAACCTCCTGAATCGATGCCCTGGACTCATTTTTGTGACAAAGAATTCTCATCTATGTGTGCACTTGTTTCTTTGTTCATGCCAGCAATGTTTCACCCTAAATATCTGCTGAGTGTTTTTTTGTATTACTTAAAATGAAAACACATTTGCAGATTTCTTTGTAGCGTGCGACTCATTCATTATTTCTCATTTCCTCGAAAGTAAAAGATATTCTCTATTGCCATCACAATAATGTCTATTAAGTTTTAGTAATCTCTCTACACAAAGTATTCATCCTCTAAAGTCTAATTTTGAGTCAATTTCTCCTGGTCATTAAAAAAATTAGGACAAATCCCCCAAAACGTGTAGCCTTCCATAAACTATTGTACATTTCATATATATTTCAAATGGAGTATGTTCCAAATAAGATGTTAAATCTATGTTTAAAAAATACCATCATAATCTTATCGTTTTTTGTGGCAGCTTATGTAGATCTTACTATTTGAACTCCACAGGGAATCTCATTAATTTTTGAAACTCTCTGACCTCAGTACAGTTGAGTGTAAAAATAATTACAAATTAAGAATGAAAGCGCATCCCTTGAATTCTGCATGGCCATATGCTGCTCTACGTTGCACAAAACATTGCTAACTATCATCAAATAGAATTTTTTCCAGATAGAAATTTAAACAGCATGCCGACTATCACCAGACAGACACAAAAACAGCTCACCCTTCCACTCAGCTCCGTTCACACTTCACCTCCGACGATTCCAGTAACACAAAGCCCCGAGAACACAGGTTTGCAGGCAAGTGACAGCACAGATGATATCCTCACAAAAATATTTCCCTATCCAGAATCGCTTTCTATCTCAATGTTGCAGACACAAGGTGCAGAAATACAAGAATCACGGAATCAATATTTTCTTACCTAAAACTTGTCCGAAGGACGGTCTTGTTATTGTTGTCACCTCTGATGCCCCCTCTCGCCATCGCGGAAATCGGCTCCACACTGTGTACTGTTCTGTGCCTCAGTTACAGCTGTGACACTCATCTGCCTGCATAGAACCTAAGAGAGGAAATGAGAGAAAGAGAGAGAGGATTTGCGCTTGTGTATGTGTATGCTTGTGTGTGTGTGCGTGTCTGTGTGTGTGTCTTTCAGAGAGAGAAAGAGAGAGAGAGACTGCTGACTTGAGACTAAGAACCTAAAACCTCCAGCCAAGTCAAGCCTGAACAAAAATGATCAAAGCTCTGTCCTTCATCAAGAGAGTAGACAGATATTTTGTTCTCCTCCACTGAAAAGTGGAACTGTCATTGGGGATTCTCACCAGGAAAGTGCAGACAGAGGCAGACCTTCTCCAGAGTGCTAGTGCTGCCCAGCAGTCCGTGCAGAATACAGGTACCTATTGTTCCAGAGACAGATATGTAGCCAGCCAGTCAGACTCTGACAGATCTCAGCAAACCAGCGAGCCTGCCTTCATTTTAACTCCTTATTTACTAGTGCTTTTTGGTCAAATGCAAGGTCTTCTCATCACCCCCGAGAAATAAATGGAGATGATACAGATAAACTCACAGCAGAAACTAATCCTGTATCTTTCACAAAGAGGGACTTCTGCTACTATTATTGAAATGCTGAATTTGATGCAAATATCTTATTTTTCTGGGAAGAAATGAAGCATTAGATTACATGAGCAAGACTTAGCGAGTATAGGAAAACCTTGATATTCAAGACAAACAGTGCAGCCGATTTAAAAAGAGAGAAATAAGGGTTGCTCAAAACATCCTGAGTGTAAATATATATACAACAACACAAACCAGGTGAATGAAGCCAAAGGGGTCCCAACATTTTGCAAAGGGGTGTGGCACATTGAAAACCTACATAAAAAGCCATCCCAGTAGACCTATTTCCCTAGAGGCTAGAGTCTTTTTGGTGTCTCTTTTTTAGACCTCACTGCTTTTATAAGCACCCCCAAACACCTCCCATTCCCCAGTACTGCACCAGTGTCTAAATTATATCTCAGGCAGTGAAACAAAATTAGGGAAGGTCGGAGAAAAATAACCTAGTCTATATTCTCCTGATGGATTCTGAGACCAAGAAGGTACATTTCATTCTTTAAATTCCTGGACCTTAATAGATTACAGTAGGTTTCTAACTTTTATCTTTGAGTATTAATTGATTGATTTTCTTTTAAGGAGTGAAACAAGACAAAATACCTTGCATTTGATTGTTTAGCAATACTAGAAGACAAGGAATAGAAAAACAAAAAGAAGAGTAGCTTATCATTTAGTAAAAATAAGAAACGGACCTTTCCTTCTCCAAAAGACTTAACATACAAGCTCTTTGATTTTTTTTTTGAATAAACATCAATTCTCATTAATTGTTACCATTCACCCAAGAAACATATTCTGATATAGTAGGTGTGCTGCATAGTGTAGAAAATGGTTATGAAACTCCTTTGTAAAATCCACACTCAGGCATCACTTAACAAAGCCAGAGGGTAAATCCTCAGTGCAATAGGGGGAGGTTTAGCCATGCATGGCTGTTAATGGTAATGAGACATGTAGAACATATCTGCGCACTGCCAAACAGCTTCTTCTAAATATCTAGGGTTTGTACTTTTTATTTTTTGGAAAGAAACTAATAAGAGATTGCACAATGTTTCAAAACTCTGCATGTGTGTGTGTGCGTGCGCACACACACACACATACACACACACACACACACACACACACACAACCTAAAAAATACAGTACCTCCTTTCATACTGTCTCTTGTCCTAATCCCAGCATTTTGAAAACATTTCAAGTCATGCTAATTTAGTTAGGATTGAGCAATTAATATAAGCTTTAGAAACTCTTTCAGAAGTAAAAATTGCTTAACTTGGTAACTTCTGAAAAAGCTGCCTTGTGGTTTCTACTCAGGGAGAGCTTCTATTATGTTCAGAAGGGAAAGGACGTCAAAAGCTACCTGAATGACCAGAAAAGTATACGGGGTTTCTGACTAAATTCATCATAACCTATAAGCCAAGAACAAAACAAGAGAATCTTGTAGCCTGCTCCTTCTAAGTGGGTTGACCTGATTATTTTCAAGCCCATTTTAAAGAACATGTATATCTTTGTACGGTCAAAGGACAACCTTATTTCACATTATTATCTTAAGAGCAAAATAGCAGAAGCCCACTCAGTGAAAGAAAGTAGGACAGATTATAGGTAGGTGCACATATAGAACAGAGCTGAATCACAGTGGAGGTGACAGCTTCCATGCAGGCCCCGGTGACTATCTCTAACGTTGCAGTTTGAAAGAGGCATCTAAGCTCTCACGCCTAAGCATGTGATAAGACTTAGGTGTAAGTACATTTAATTAGAGCATTACCCAGGCCCCATTCAAATGTTATTATCTTTTATGTTTTTTTTTTCTTTTTGGTCTCTCTATCCCACTTCTGTTGGCTTCAGAAAGCGAAGCTTGGTGTGCCAAACAAATTTTAAATATTCAGCTCTTAACATGTTTGAATACAGACAGTTCCCACAGTTAGGGTCCATTATTTTCTAGAGGTATATACAGAGGGTTATCACCATCAATAAGTCATGGGCACATGTAAATAAAACACAGATACACCATAAAGAGTGTGGGTGTGTGTGTGTGTGTGTGTGTGCATAAAGGAGTATCAATACTTGTGTAAAATACGTGTTTTATACATGATATGCAAAAGCATCATTTCTTTCTCAAAACATTTTTTTCTGAAGTCCCTACTAAAATATATCTGTCACTAGAACACCCCTGAGGTCCATTACACAGCTCTAAGTTTACAATTTACATTACAGTCCCTAATTTACCAAATAATTCATGTCAAACGAGAGTCCAAAATGAAATGCCAACTGTTTCTTGGAAGAAAACAAACCACAACCATTTCATGTGCTAGGATTTTAAGAAATAAACATTTGAGGATTAGGGGCACCACTCACTAATAGTAGTAAGGGGCAGGGTAACACTCCTGAAAGTCCAATGGGCATCTATCCCTTTGCATCCATATCACTTGATTTAAAATTAGGTTTCCCAGAAAAAAAAATGTGAAAGGAAAACAGATACCTTCTTTATATTACAGAATGTTCTGATTGTTACAATATTCCCCAGGACATGCTACCACCACATTCGGTTATTCATTCACACAATAAACTTCATGCTGACATAACTTCTCAGACACTCACTGGGAATGTTAAAAGTAACCCAACTCTACCAAAGTTAAAAATAATCTCTCCACCAAATTAAACATTGTCTAAGTTCTCCATGCAGTTATTAAATATATAGACAATCACCTCTGTGCATAATCTACAAATGGCTTAGATTACATATTCAAATTCTAATTAAAAGTCTTCATTTTATCTCAGTTGGCCGATTTGAGATTAGAGAGCAAATACAGGTTTGGCATGAAAGCCCATGAGGAATCAAGATTTCTGATGATCACAAGTTAGAAATTAGTGCAGTGTTACAGAGTATTGCTAATAGAAATAAAATAACATAAAACTATGAACAACTCCTGAGACCTTCCTCAGACGGTGAGTACATAGTGTCATGAAGAGATTCCCTGGTGATTTCTATTCCACAGGAATTTACTTGTTTGAGAGTTGAAGAAAGACATGAGAGATGAAACTTCTGCAGGTCTGAGATGAAATTATGCCCATTATTACATTCCAAATTGAAATATTGAAAAATTTGATCATGTAATTTGCCTGACTAAAAAACATATTATGCAATATAAACTAAGGCTTTTCAATATTTAAGATCCAGGATAGAAGAAATATTAGATTTCCACTTAATCCATAACTAAGTGAAAACAGTATTTCTGAGAGTGATGTTCTAAAAAGTCATGGCATTACTTCACACCATCTACAGCTTACAACATTTTATAGTATGACCATTTGATAATTAGTAGAAGGAAAGAAATGCGTTTTCCCTAACAATCCTCTCACTGCAACACAATAACACGTTTTATAAAGTCTACCTGGTTAATTTCCTGATGTACAGTTTAAATTATATAAATTTGTTTCAGAAAAGCTCAATTTACTCATCAACTAGTAAGCAATCAGAAATTTAGAAGTAACAGTGGAGTATTTTGCCTTCTTTCTTCAGATGTAACTGCTGGAAGTCAACCTCTAAGAACATGCATAAGGAGACAAGACTGTGAACATTTTCCATGGTAACAAAGGGAAAGTATTTGTACTGTTGCATATGAAAATGAAACAATACATTTTCCATAAATGTTTCTATATATGTGCTCTTAAGCAGTCTGGGACTTGGAAAAAAATGTTCATGTATCTGATTGATGAGAGCTGATATTTAACACACAAGCATTTCATAGAAGTTGGGAAACTTCCAGAAGGGAATTAGGCAGGAAAAATAAGTGAAGATTTTCCTACATTTATTTTGTACAGCATTTTTGAAAAATCTCAGAATATTCCAGAACATGAATTTTTCTTCAAGAATTGCTATTCTAGAAATTTTTCTTACCAGACATATGTTATTATTCTACATCCCATTCTTTAAGTGACATAGAACCTACCCAGCTTCTCCAACAGCTGACTCCAGAGCTGCATGGCTATTGGTAGAGTACTCTGCGGCAGGCAGAGCTTCCATGAAAGTGTTCCTCTCCTTTTCTTCTGTCATGTGGAGTCTTCTCCATCCAAATAGTCTGATAAAAGACAAGATAAAGCATGATTTATTAACATGGCAAAGTCATTATACTCCTGACCTAAAATGTTATTGGACCTTTCCCCAGCTATTGCTATTTCAGGAAGTCTTTTAAAACCAATTTAATTTCCTTCCACCCAGTCAAGTTTTTCTCCACAGATAATTGGCTTTCATTATACACACAAAAACATCAGTGAAGTCAGTATGTATGAGGCATTTAAAATTAAAGTATGCCCATATTTATGTTTGGGTGCCCAAACACACACTTCCATTTGATTCTGTATAACCGATCTTATAACGTATGAGAAAGCACCACTATAACATACGAGAAAGCACTGTAGAAATGTGAAAGGCTAAACAAATGGCCAAGTTAGTCATTGTAGCAGAAGTCCAAAGAAGCCAGTATTGCAGATGGTACTTTTTTTTAAATTTTAAGCAGGCACCTTACTGAAAAGCAATAGATTCTCCTCGCTAATTGTACTGAATATTTGCATGTTCACTACTAGAACACTCTAGGTTTATTTTCTGATTTTTTTCTAATATCATTTACATGACAGCCCTTTTGGGATTTATAGAACTTATCTTGGTATATTATTATCATCAAAAGTGTGTTTGAGATGCTAGTGCAGAATTGCTAATTGTTCATAAGTACCTTGAAACATTAGATTAGCAATGTTTATAATTGTCTAAATACAGCATGACAATATGAAATCAATTACTATGCACATCAATCTTTGACATTTCAATGTATTACAACTGTTGTACAGTTGCCATAAACTTTTGTACAAAGCCACAGTTTCTATTGCCGGAAAATCTAATGAAGTAGTATTTGACTGTAAACATTGGAGAAATAAGCATAGCAGCATATGCAATGCTGAAACTGATCTACTTACTTGAATATTCATCTGTTCTCAATTTAGACTCTATCCTCCAATATGAAGAATTTCACTTTTGAGAACTTTTCAGTGTCCTCTTGACCCCATATTCCCTCTTTCATAGGTGAACTCTTATCAAATAAAAAGAGCCCTATATGCATAATAATACAACTCTTTTATAGAAGTCACTTAACTTCTGAGAACTGACTGATATTCTGAAATGCCTTCCTGACACAGGTGTCCGTTGCTGACCATTGTCAGATTTGATTCATCGGAGCTTATGTAGTCACAATTGCTTTCATTTTTTTCCTCCTGGAGTCCAAGGTAGTGAAGTGGGAATGGCTTCTCCGTAATATTTATTTGCTTTCTAAATGGAAGGAAAGAGTTAGCATTTTTCACTTCAAAATCAAAGATAGATACATCCATGGGACAAAACACAGTTTTCTGGTTGAATTTGGGTCTGATATTTGTTCCATTTTTGAATGAAACAAAAGAAAACAACAACAAACACAGGGCATAACACTTTGGTGTGTTTGATTCCATCAAGTCTCTGTGACTTATAAGAAAAAGCCAGTCAAATGAGAAAAGAAAGGAAACAGTCTAAGCAAATTAGTTTCTCCTCTCAGTCCCATCGCGTCTCCTGAGCCCTCAGACCTGACTGCCGACCAAGCTGCTTTTCCTCCTGTTGAATAGTCACTGTTTCTGAACCGACAGCACTCAATGAAGCTAAGGTCAGACTATATCGAGTTGGCATTTGCAGTGATAACAAATCAGAAATGATAGCATCATAGAGATTTATGAATTTTTTACCCCTGCAGTCACAAACATCAGACGTTTACTTTATAAAGAGAGCTTTTAGATCCTTCCTGCAGTTTCCATAGTGATTTCATTCTTTCCCTTTTATCGCAGATTGGCTGAAGAGCTACTACCCTTTGAGAGTTAAAAGGCTTGTGCTACCAACTGTCGATATAAAAGGTAGCTGAGGCAGAGACGCAATATATACTGCCAAAAATAATTGAAATAGAGAGAGACATGTCGGTGAAAGATTCCAGAATAAATTATTTTTTCTGTATCAATGTGATAGTACAGGAGAAAATAATTTTGCCAGAATTCTCATAATTACTTTGAATTAAATGTAGTTATATTTTACGCTGTGAACCATACTTATACAAAAACACTCATCATACGAAACATAATCCTCTCATAAAAGGCTTTAATGTAGCTTATGCTATTCCATGTGTCTAGGCTTGTTAAACATCAAAGTTCATTATGAAAACATTTTCACTTCAGTTACTTCAGTTTCAGCTGCAATGTTTACTCCAACGTTTATTCTGCTTTTCTCGTCTCTCAGCTTATACTACTTTATTTATTTTATTTTTCCTGTTAAGGAAAAGTGCACTGCACTGCATTTTAAAAATTAATCCAGACTTTCCATAGCATAACAGTGAAAACTTGTGGAAAGAACCAGTGCATTTCTAGCTAGCACGTAATAAAGTGAGGGCTCAGCTCTTCATTTAGTTCTACCTTGTTTTATGTAGTTCTTCTTCCTATTAAAATTGAGCATTTAAATGAATTTAAAATGTTATACTGATTTTTCTTTCAATTCTCATACTATTTAATAATGTTGGCACCTGAATAATCCTAGTCATAGGTTTCTATAATCCTAAGAGAAATGTCTGCTCTCTAACTACTTATTAAATATATTGAATTCTTGTCATGATGCTGTAGATGTATTACAAATAAACTTTTAGCTCAATACGCTGTTTTAAGACTGTGTAGAAAATAACATCATTGCGAGTTTCTACTACAGTGTATGTTATTTCTAATAGCATCAGCTTTCCATATCTGAGGTTTCCACACCTGCAGATTCAACCAACTACACATCAAAAATATTAAAAAATAAAAATATAGAACAATACAATGATACAAAATAATACGAATAAAAACAGTACAGTATGACAACTACGTACATAGTGCTTACTTTGTATTAGGTATTATAAGTAATCTAGGGATGATTTAAAGTATATGGGAAGTACAAGTATATGACAAGTATATTATATTAAAATACTACGCAATTGTATTTAAGGGACTTAAATATCCTTGAATTAAGGTATTTATCAAGAGTCTTATAACTAACACCCTGTGGACACTGAGGGAAGATTGTATTAAATGACAATAAATATAAAAATTATCATTTTAGAAAACATAGTATTTCTATGAAAGTAGTTAACATGGACACTTGACATTTAAATACTGTGGAGTTAGGAGTGCCAATCCCCCCCATGAAGTAAGAAAGACAGGTGTAACTGTTGAGTCACCAAAACTTAACTATCAATAGCCTCCTATTGACTTACCAATAACACAAATAATTAACATATATTTTGTATGTTTTATATATATAATATATTGTGTTTTTATAATAAAGTAAGCTAGACAGAAGAGAATAATACTAAGAAAATAATAATGAAGAGAAAATGTATTTACTATTTATTAAGTGGAAGTGGATCATTATAGGGGTATTCATCCTTGCTTCACATTGACTAGGCTTAGGAGGTAGCAGAGGAAGGGTTGGTCATGCTATCTCAGCAGTGGCAGAAGTAGAAGAAAATCTGCATACGAATGGACTAATGCAGCTTAAACCCATGTTTTTCAATACTTAACAAATATATCCGTATATATTATCTTAAAATATTTCCATTTCTAAAAAGATATAGGTATCTATGGTCTCTGCTTCATGGTTACTGCAACATATACTCTTTTCCATCTCATATTTTCTTTCTTCTGATTTCCAAAGTACATATAGCCTAAACAGGCTAGTTATTTCTGAATTTTTACTCAGTGTTAACAAAATTATGCACCATAGTAAGATTTATTCTTTTCCTTTTCATCCTACTTTCATCAAGGGAAATAAGCAATAAAATGGACTTTGAAAAAAAAAGATATGAATTGATTGATTGATATGCTAAGAATTTCAAGAGTTCATGGGACAGTTAAGCATGGTATACAGAACCTATTTTAGTCAAGCTCTTTGAGAGTCAAGGAATAGAGTTGTTGTTTTTTTACTCACCTTGACAAATGGTATAGTTGTGTGTAAGAAAACACAAAGTAGGCCGGGTGCAGTGGCCCATGCCTGTAATCTCAGCACTTTCCAGGGCTGAGATGAGAGGATTGCTTGAGCTCAAGAGTTCAATAGCAACCTGGGCAACATAATGAGATCCCACCTTTATATATATAAATAAAATCACAACAACAATTCTTTAAGTTAGCTGAGAGGATCACTAGAGCCCAAGAAATTTGGGCTGCAATGAGCCATGATCTCACCACTGCACTTCAGCTTGAACAACAGAGCAAGACCCTGTATTGAGAGAGAGAGAGAGAGAGAGAGAGAGAGAGAGAGAGAGAGAGAGAAAGAGAGAGGGAGAGAGGGAGGGAGGGAGGGAGGGAGGGAGGGAGGGAGGGAGGGAGGGAGGGAGGGAGGGAGGGAAGGCAGGAAGGAAGGAAGGAAGGAAGGAAGGAAGGAAGGAAGGAAGGAAGGAAGGAAGGAAGGAGAAAGAAAGAAGAAAGAGAGAGAAAGAAGAAAGAAAGAGAGAAAGAAAGAAAGAAAAAAGAAAGGAAGGAAGGAAGGAGAGAAAGAAAACACAAATAATTAACATAGAACTCTCACACTAATCTATAGAATCATACTTCTGACCTGCACAGATGCTAAAACAGGAGTCAAAAGACTACTGGAGACCTGAGGTGCTAGAATTTATGGATTCAGTTATTTTATTTATTTATTATTATTATTATTTTAGATGGAATTGCACTCTTGTTACCCAGGCTGGAGTGCAATGGCGCGATCTTGGCTCACCACAACCTCCGCCTCCTGGGTTCAGGCAGTTCTCCTGCCTCAGCCTCCTGAGTAGCTGGGATTACAGGCACGTGCCACCACGCCCAGCTAATTTTTTGTATTTTTAGTAGAGACAGGGTTTCACCATGTTGACCAGGATGGTCTCAATCTCTTGACCTCCTGATCCACCTGCCTCGGCCTCCCAAAGTGCTGGGATTACAGGGATTCAGTAATTGAACAAATTCTTAAACACAACACATGCCAGACACTTTGGTATATGTTGGATGTATCTCCATTTGTTAACAAGAGACAGCATCCTTGCCTTCATGAGCCTTGCAGTCTGGAGAGGAAGTCAGGAGGAAAAAAGAAGTAGCAAGCAAATATGATATAATTTTATTAAGGAAAATAGCAGTGTCTTCAAGATAGTCATTTATAATCTGGCACTTGAGGAATGAAGAGGTGGCTGCCGCACATCAATCATGTGGGAGGAGTGTTTCAGACACGGTGTAATAATTTTATGTTTGAAGAAATAGAGGGAGGCCAGTGTAGATGCAGCAAGAGGAGCATAGCAGCCCCAGACTCAGTTACGGAAGGCATAGACTGTGGTTCAGGTCAATTTGGTTCTAAGCGTAAGGGAATATGATCAAAGGGTTGTAAGCAAAGGAAGAACATGATTGAGTTTTATTTTTAAAGAGCATTCTGGATAGCACATGTAAAATAGCTTGAAATAAGATAAATATAGAAACAAGGAAATAAATTAGGAAATTACTTTAGAGATCCAATAAAGAGATGGACCAGGGGAATGCTGTCAAGAGAAGACAATGAAGATGGATTTGAGTAGATAATGGGGGTAGAATTGTCAGCCTGTGGAGATGGATAGGCTGTGGGTGGGGAGTTAGAAGAACAAGCCAAGGATTCCCAGGTTGTTGTGATGCAGTGGGTCAGGACAGTGGGGTGGGTACAGGGAGGGAAGAGGAAATAGTGGGATGAGAAATACAAAGAAAAAAAATATTTATCAGGGTAGAAAAAGCAAAACTTTAGTTCTAGACTTATCAGATTTTATACATCTATGGATGTCTCAGAGAAATGGTGTGGGTTGGAGACATAAATTTGTGAGTTGTCAATATATGGGTAGCATTTAAAGATATTTGTTTGTTTTCCATGAAAAATAAACCACCTAGGAAAATCCTATGAAAAAGAAGACAGTAAATCCTAAGCTGGAGATGTGAGAAATGTCAACATTTAAAGGTCTGATAAGAGGAGGAGAACAAAAAGGTAGGGAGAGAAAAAAGAACCCAGAGTTCCTCAGAAGCTCAGAAAAGAGGCTATTTCAGAAAGGGCGAAATGGCCAACCATGCAAAATACTGCAACAAGGTCAAGTAAGACAAGAATAGAAACATTATTTTTAATTAATTTATATGGAACTCGCTGGTGGCATTATGAATGCTGGAGGTACAGCTACATCATAAGGGTCTGAGGGATAACTGGGAAGTAAGAAAGCAGAGACCTCATGTTTGGACAAATCATTAAGAAGTTTAGTAATAAAAGGAAGCAGATAGTCTAAAAACTCTTGGAGAGGTGATGGGCTCAAGGGTGGTTTCCTTAATTTCTGGCAATATTGAAGATTCTGGAATGTGTTAACAGCAATGTGATTAATCCATCAATAAAGAAGGTTTGCTCACCTGTCATCCGAGCACTTTTGGAGGCTGAGGCAGGTGAATCACCCGAGGTCAGGAGTTCACGACCATCCTGATCAACATGGTGAAATCCCATCTCTACTAAAAATCCATTTAAAAAAAGGCCAGGTAAGGTGGCTTATGTCTGTAACCCCAGCACTTTGGAAGGTGGGTGGCTCACCTGAGGTCAGGAGTTTGAGACAAGCCTGGACAACATGGTGAAACCTCATCTCTACTAAAAATACAAAGTTAGCTGGGCATGGAGACAGGCACCTGTAATCTCAGCTACTCAGGAGGCTGAAGCAGGAGAACTGCTGGAACCCGGGAGGTAGAGATTGCAAGTGAGCCAAGATCATGCCATTGCACTCCAGCCTGGGCAACAAGAGCTAAACTCCATCAAAAAAAAGAAGAGGAGGAAGAGGAAGAAGAAGAAGAGGAGGAGGAGGAGGAGGAAGAGGAAGAAGAAGAGGAGGAAGAGGAGGAGAGGAGGAGGAGGAAAAAGAGGAGGAAGAAAAGGAGGAAGAAGAAAGAGGTTTGATGATTAAGGAAAGAGAAAATGAGAAAAGCACTGAGCTCTCTAATAAGGCAAGAAAGGAAGGGATTTAGAGCACAAGCAGGAGGATTGAGTTTTGCTGGGAGAAGAGACATTTTCCCCACTGTTAATAGGAGAGAAGAATAAAGAGCCAACAAAGTTTGTAGATTTGGTGTAAGAGGAAAGTGAGTTCTTGACTGACCAAGGGCTTCCACTTTCTAAATGAAGTGTGAGCCACAGTGAACAGCTAAGAGCAAGGGGAGGAAAGAGGATGTGGAAGTTTAAAGAGAGAAAAAGTATAAAATGTGTCACCTTGAGTTAACGAAAACTTATTCAAGACACTTCTTATAGAGAGTAAGGAAGACTTTATTTAAGAAAGCCTCCAAATTGGAAAGGAATAAATCAAATTATCCTTGTTTGCAGATGACATGATTATATTTAGAAAACTTAAAGACTCTACCAAATAAAACCCTCTTAGAACTGATAAATTCAGTAAAGTTGTAGGATACAAAATCAGCATGCAAAAATCAGTAGCATTTCTATTTGTTAACAGCAATCAATCTGAAAAAGAAATCAAGTAAACAATCCATTTTGCCACAGCTACCAAAGAAAAGAAAAGAAAAGAAAAAAACCTAGGAATAAATTTAAACAAAGAAGTGAAAAATCTCTAAAAGGAAAATCATAAAACACTGATGAAAAATATGTTGAGATGTATATAAAAAATGGAAAAATATTCCATCGTCATGGGTTAGAGGGTTAATATTGTTAAAATGTCTATACTACCCAAAGTTATTTACAGATTCAATATAATCCCTATTAAAATACCAATGATGTTTTTCACAGAAATAGAAAAAAATCCTAAAAGTTGTATAAAATCATGAAAGACCCCAGATAGCCAAGGCAATTCTCATCAAAAACAGCAAAGCTGAAGGTATAGTAATCGAAATAGCAAGGTACTGGCATTAAAAACAGACATATAGACCAATGAAACAGAATAGAGAACCCAGAAATAAGTCCACATACTTACATCCAACTTATTTTTGACAAAGGTGCCATTTTAACAAAGGTGGCAAGAACACTGGGGAAGGAACAGTCTCTTTAATAAATGATGCTGGGCAAGCTGGATCTCCATATGCAGAAGAATGACACAAGATCTCCATTTTCACAATATACAAAATCAACTCAAAATGGATTAAATACTTGAATGTGAGACCTGAAGCTACGCAATTACTAAATAAAAACATTGGGAAAATGGTAAGGGCATTGGTCTGGGGAAAGATTTTTGGCAAGGGGATGAGATATTGAAAGCACAGGAAACAAAAGCAAAAATAGACAAATGGGATTAAGTAACATTGCAAACCTTCTGCATAGCAAAGGAAACAATGAACAAAGTGAAAAGACAACTATAGAATGGAGAAAATATTTGCAAACTATTCATCTGACCATCTGACAAGGAATTAATGCTCAAAATATATAAGAAACTCAGAAAATTATATAACAAAAAATCTGATTAGGAATGGGCAAAAGATCTCAATAGACATTTCTCAAAAGAGGACATACAAATGGCCAGCAGGTATATCAAAAAATGCTCAACATCATTAATTATAAGAGAAATGTAAGTGAAAACAACAATGACTATTAGCTCACCCCAGTTAGAATGACTATTGAGAAAAGACAAAAAATGAAATGCTAACAAGGATCTGGAGAGAGGAGAAACCTCCTACACTGTTGGTGAGAATGTTAAGTAGCACAGACACTATGGAAAACACTGTGGAGGTTCCTCAAAAAACTAAAAATAAAACTACCATATGATTCATTCATCCCACTGCTGGATATATAGCCAAAAAAGAGAAGAAGAGATATCTGCACTCCTGTGTTATTATAACACTATTCCTAATAACCAAAAAATGAAATCAACCTAAGTGTCCATTAGTGGGTGAATGAATTTTTTTAAATGTGGTATATATGCACAGTAGAATATTATTCCACCATAAAAAGAAGAAAATTCTGTCATTTGCAGTGATATAGATAGAACTGGAGGTCATTGTGTTAGGTAAAATAAGCCAGGCACAGAAAGACAAATATCACACAATATCATATGTGGGAGCTAAAAAAGTGTATCTCATGGAGATGAGAGTAGAATGATGGTTAACAGAGAGTAAGATGGGGGGAGAGAGGAGGAAAGAAATGAAGAGAAGTGGTTAATGGGTGTAAAAACACAGATAAAAGAAATCAATTCTAATATTCAATAGTACAGTAAGAAAATTATAGGTAATAATAATTTACTGTGTCTTTCAAAATAGCTAGAAGAGATTTGTAATGTTCCCACTGCAAATAAAAAAATAAATGCTTGAGGTAATGGATATCCCAATTATCCTGATTTCATCCCTATGCACTGTTTGGTATCAAAATATCACATGTACTTCCAAAATATGTGTACTTTTTACATATCAAAAATAAGTAAAATAACAGAAAATCTTAAAAAAATAGACTACTGAAATGAGAGGTTTTGCAGTAGGAGAGATCAGCTCAACTCCAAATACAAGGATGAGTGGGAATTTATAGCCAAGAAGCAGAGTGAGGCTCAGCGGATAGAAAATTACTAGAAGCAACATCAGGATGGGGGGATTCTGGCTACACCAGACTTGATAGGTCTTGCTGAAGACAGGTCAGATTGATAAGATATTATGAATTGGGGATGAGGAATTTGATCAGATATTAAGAGTGCTCCAATACCCAGGATGGAGGATTTTCACTAAACGCATCCAGCAGGATTCTTGCTTAAATTTGACTAAGCAGGGCAAAGACAGGGCAGGTCCTCTTTACAAAAGGGCTCAGAGGAAGCTGTCTAGAGTTTGGTCAAAGAGAGTCATTGTTACTTATGGGGAAGAAACATGAGCTTACCAGATAAATATAGAAAGACTGTCAAGCAGGCAGGTGTAATTGCTCATTTAAGGTTTATGACCTTAAATTTAAAGTGAAACAAAATTCTGAATCCATGTTTGATTTTTTTTTCCAATAAAGTTTAACTGCTTGACTTGAGAAGTTACCAGGCTGGGGCTGTGCCAAGTAAAACAACAGAGGGAATTAGATAAAATAAATTAGAAGCATTTGCTGAACCATGATTATATTAATGGAATGGAATCCTGTTTTGGGAAGAAGGAAAGGGAAGCCTTCCTCTCTTATCAGGAATGAAAATGGTTGGTGGTCTATGGATTGTAGCTCTTGTTAAGGTTGAAGCCTGTATACGTGAAGAGTCAAAATGAAAGTAAGGGAGACAGTGATCTCAGAATGAGATATTTGAAACGGAGATATCAGAAGTAGTAAAGTTTCCATCAAGGCCAAGGGAACACATGACGTTTCTATTTCTTGTGGTTTGTAGTAGCCACAAAAGAGAAGTGGGTATTCTATGAATGCAGATAGTAGAAAGCTTCAAGTAAATATAGATGGGAGTCTGTGTATTCTAAAGGGAATATCAAGTGGAAGATGCCCAAGGGTGTTGAGAACTTATCAGAATTTCAACTCTGGAAAAAAATACAAGTGATGAAAAAGAAAAATCAATACAAATTTGAAGATAGTAGTATTGTTTGACAGGCTGTACTTTAAAAGAGCTAGATTAATGAAGGTATATAAAAGAAAAGGGTTGGGCACTGTGGCTCATGCCTCTAGTCCCAACACTTTGGGAGGCCAAGGTGGGCAGATCACCAGAGGTCAGGAGTTCAAGACCAGCCTGGCCAACATGGTGAAACCCCATCTCTACTAAAAATACAAAGTTAGCTGGGTGTGGTGATGCATGCCTGTAGTGCCTGCTACTTGGAAGGCTGAGGCAAGAGAATCGCTTGAACCTGGGAATCGGAGGTTGCAGTGAACTAAGATCATGCCGCACTCCAGCTTGGGTGATGAAGTCAGACCCTGTCTCAGAAAGAAAGAAAAGGAAAGAAAGAGAGAGAGAGAGAGAGAGAGAGAGAGAGAGAGAGAGAGAGAGAGAGAGAAGGAGGGAGGCAGAGAGAGAAAGAAAGAAGAGAAAGAAAAAAGAAAAGAAAGAAAGAGAGAAAGGAGAGCACATATCCAGAAATAAGAACAGGATAACAAAGACTGTCAGGAAGGAAAAGCTCGCTACATTTATTTCATAATGTCTCTAGGATAGTCCAAGTGATTATGATGAACTTATTAAATGTTTTTATAGTGAAACATATTAGTTTAATTCTAAACAGAATAATAACTAAGGACTATAAACTTTACATATCAGTCCAGGTTAAGTTCCATGGTCAAGTGAGTTTTACTATCAAGAGAAGAAAGGAAGAAAAGAAGGGGAGAAGAGAGGAAGGGAGGGAAGGAGGGAAGAATGGAAATAAGGGGGAAAAAGAGAGGAAAGAAAGACCAAGGAAATCTTGGTTTTCAGTTCCTCTCTAATTCTTGAATTGCAGATAAAGAATTTGGGCCTATATTCTATACAGATCACAGAGTGATAAAACAGGTGAAATTCAAAATGTTTAACAGTATAACTAGGGCACTGGCCAACTAGAAGGAAAGACTGGAAACTAGTCTTGGGGAGGAATCCTAAAGACCACATACCATGTTGATAGTTAACCTTTTAGTTGTTGCATTTTAAGAAAGTGCAATGAATGACAGAGATGTGGCTTGGGACTGCCAGGGAGACACTGAGTGAGAACACTTGGTAGAGAGGTAGTTTTGAGGCAACAACTTCTAAAAACAAACAATAGGAAATATTGTAATATATTACCAATCAGCACCTTGGAGAGAGATCATTACACAATGCCATGTTAATACTGTTATAAATACATACATACACAGAGTGGTAGAGCAGAAAGGAGAAACACGTATACATAGAAGTGGATGGGGGCAGGGAGGAAGGGAATCAGGATGTTTTCTCATTGCTCTTATACTTTAATAATAATAAAAATGATAGCAAACACTGAGATATCATATGTGCCAGGTCCTCTTCTAAATACTTTATATTCTAAATACTTTATACTTTAAAAAATACTTATAGAGGGGCCAGACACGGTGGTTCATGCCTGTAATCCCAGCACTTTGGAAGGCCGAGGTGAATAGATCGATCACAAGGTCAGGAGATCGAGACCATCCTAGCCAACATGGTGAAACCCCTCTCTACCAAAATAGAAAAAATTAGCTGGGTGTGATGGTATGCATCTGTACTCCCAGCTATTTGGGAGGCTGAGTCAGGGGAATTGCTTGAACCCAAGAGGCAGAGGCGGAGATTGTAGTGAGCCAAGATCACACCACTACACTCCAGCCTGGTGACAGAGCAAGACTCTATCTCAAAAATAAATAAATAAATAAATAAATAAATAAATAAATAAAAACTTACTGAATCCTCACAATAGCTCTATAGGAGTGTGTTGCTATTATCCCCAGTTTTCAGATGGGAAATCTTTCTGCAGGCTAAACAGTTGTTAGGTGGCAGAGCCAGGACTTGACCTTAGGCAGTCTGGCTTCTGTGTCCACACACAAAACCACCACACTAGATACTCTATTGTAAATTCATCTTTACACAATAGTCCCTTACCCTACACCAAGGATCTGAGCCTGGTACCAGATGTCATTCATTTCCTCATCCTCTGCACAATGCCTAGGTCATAATAAATACACAATAAATAGTTGTTGTGATTGCTGTTATTTTATGGAATAATGCCCGAAAGATAATGAACAGTTAGGAGGAGAACTGAAGGAAAGAGTCTTAGACAAGGAGCACAGTGTGAGCAGAGACATGGAAGCCTTTGGCAGCAACACCCATTGTGATTCCATTTTCACTACCAAAGGAAGTAATCTTCAAATTGAAAGAGGTGGAATCAACAGGGGTTGCAAACTCAAAACACTTCATGGGGCAGTCCAGTAGCATAAATGTGTGAAAATTCTAAGTGAAGAAAATAGAAAGCTTAGTAAGAACTGGAGGAACCAGGGAGTGAATGCCCTGCCCATAGGCATTCAAGTTCAGACTCCCTGAAGCCCTTCTTTTGTATCCTTTGGCTTAGAGAGATTTAAAAGGAGATGATTTTTTTAAACGCATTTAGGAGTTTTGGAAAAAAATAACTCAGAAAAAAATTATGAGCTGATAGAACCATCTTTGGTCCTCTTTGTGTAAACAGATTGAGGAAGAATCCAGAATGTAGAAGATGGATGTACCATACCAAGAAAAAGGAGAATAGTTTGATTCCTGAGTCTACAAATCAACAAATCTGACAATAATTTCTGGGGAAGACTCTAGTAAAAATGATGAATAGACAAGTTATGAGCAATTAGCAGAGAAGTCAGACATAATTGGAAGGACCCTTGGATTATTAAAACATGAGTTACCTTAAGTTAAGTTTAATTATTTCTTTGAGAAGAGCTTTCCAGGCTAGTAGATCATTGTCTTAAGACCTCCTGTGGACAAGATGGAGAACCCCGGGATGGATCTGTGGTTAAGACCTTGGTCTCTGTTCTCTATCCTGGTGAGAGCCTGTAAAGAGTATTACATTGGAATCAAAGATACAAGGAGACCATAAACAGTGGAAGCTCATCTGGAGAATGCAACCAGGTTGGTCAAGTAACTTGAAACAACCTCATTATATAGAGTAACAAAGATATATGATCTAGAGAAAGACAAGAGTAGAAAAGGAAAAACAAAATGATATCTTTAAAGGCTTTAGAGCATGCTACATGGAGGAAGAATAAAGTGTATAGTAACATATAACAGACTCCTTTGCAAGACAATGAGATCCCAGTTGCTGGACCCCCATGTCTGTCGGGAAAATGTCTTTCTAGTAAGTGGTGTAAACTCAGACTTAGTCTTTAGGTAAGAGTCTCAACCAGTTCTATAACTTCATTAATAAGAAAATGGATAACTGAAGGAGAAAGATTATTTTGTCCAATGCCATATAGTGCTAGGAGGAAACCCAAGATTCTGACTTTCTAGTTCAGTGATGTGTCAACAATTCTATGGCACTTGGAAGCAATGTGGCTCCTTCTTCATGGTATTGAAATGAAAGGAAGATAACATTAACTATCCCACTAAACTCTACTGCCCTCTCCCAAAGCTATAGGGTTCTAAGTGGAAGAAGCTAGACAAGTTCACAACAATATTCAGCCTGACAATCTTTCAGTGGCATATTCTTTAAGTGTCATATAGCAATTACCTCCTTTTAAAGAATTTAATCTGCTTGGTGAGGCAGACTGAATTTGACTTGCTGGTTTGTACTAAAATTCTGTTATTTTCTGGTTGATAGTCAAATCTATTAAACTGACAGAACTTTAAACCAAGTATGCAAATACTCTATCAATACATTAACAAACATTTGGTGTGCCAGTAAGCAGTACTTTTCAGTCACAAGTACATGTGCGTTTCCCTTTCATTTACAGCAGCAACCACCATAGGGGTCATTATAAACCACTTAAATACTCAATACAAAACAAACCAAAAAACTCAGCACATGCTCCATGTCAGGTAACTCTGACAAGAAATATTTTCAATGAGGCCCTTTCTGAGAGCCCTCAAACAGCCTATCTCTAAGAAATGAAATGCAAAGACTTCACCCAAGCAGAGCTAAGTGGCTCCACCAATTTAGAAAAGGAAGGGAAGTTGGGATTTAGCATACATCTTTTATGTACCAGACACTGTCAGATCATGTATTCCTCATAGCCATCTGTGAACTGTTATTCAATACATGCATATTTATCTGCATATTATTTTATAAAAACAATTTCAGTTTGTCTAGGAAGCAGGAACTAATCTAAGTTCGCCGATAAAAAAACTAAGGTTCTAAATGTAGTTAGTTTGCCTAAGATTTCAGCTAATAAGTAAAGGGACCCAGAATTGAACATGTTTACACCAGAGTTTTGTGGATTCTTTCTGCTGTACATGGGTTAAAAGTGGTAACTTCTAGGCTATATAGAAGTGCCATGTTTAGGAAAAATAGGCTTGAGAGTTGATATGCTTTTATGTCATTATTATGGTATTTCTACAAAATTTATATCTATATCTATATCTATCTATCTACCTATATATATATTGAGAGAGAGACGTAGTCTCACTCTTTCACCTGGGCAGGAGTGCAGTGGCACAATCTTGGCTCCTTGCAACCCACACCTCCTGGATTCAAGGATTCAAGCTGATTATCCTGCCTCAGCTTTCCAAGTAGCTGGGATTACAGGTGCATGTTACCACACCTGGCTGATTTTTGTATTTTTAGTAGAGACAGGGTTTTCCCATGTTGGCCAGGCTGGCCTCGAACTCCTGACCTCAGGTGATCCACCCACCTCAGCCTCCCAAAATGCTGAAATTACAGGTGGGAGCCACCGCACCCAATCAAAATTTATATATTTTCAAGACGGACTTTTTCATCATTCTATCTTTAAGCCAAGTCAATGAGAAAACTAGTTTTGATATACAGATAAAAATGTGTCACTTTGTCCAACCTTTGTCTTTCTTTGTGAGTTGGTATGGTTAGAAAAAGATTCGGGGAAGGAGGTTTGGGAACCAGAATTCTTATCACTATTTCAGCATGTGTGCTTTCTGGGTACCAGTTTCTTTGCATGTAAAATGGCAGACACTGAATAGATTACTTATTCAGCCCCTTCTATCTCTGACCTTCCATAATTTTTAGTTTCTTCACTTTTTTCTCTCAAAAACTCAAAGTAGCTCCATATGGGAACATATCCAGAAGGCACTGCAAAGTCAAATAAATATGAGAAATTAAAAATCAAAACCCGAAGCAACCTTCTTCTTTGGTTCCAGAAGACAAAGGCCTAGATTACAATACATTAAAAAAATATATTTCTCCCTTGCTACCTCAGGCTTTCTGATTTAGTATAGGATCAAGGGTAGAAATAAGAAATGTGTTAGAAAATTTGATCTGCTTCTTGTAATTCTAATCCAATTATAAGCAGAAAATGCCAAATATATCTTCTAAAAACCCATCGTTAAATTCCTTGCTCACTTTTATAAGCTTAAGAGTTTAGATAGTTTTGATGCAAATTCTAGACTCCTGGGCACCTTTCATATTCAACCAACATAAGAAGTAAATATGCAAAATTTTACAAGATCAAAAATTCTTCCTCAAGGACACTTAATTAGACTCATTTCTTTCTCTTTTTCTTTTTCCTTTTTCCTTTGTTTTGCTTCATATCGTCTGAAAGGAAGATCTGCTTTTGTGGTAAAATAACACTGATGTTGACATAAGTTAACTCTCCATAATAAATGATAAGCAGAATTATTAATTGTTTCATTCACTTATTCATTCAACAAATGTTTATGAAGTGCCTACTACATACAAGGCACTGGAATAAGCACTGGGACTAAACACTGTGTGCAAATAGACATGGCTCATGGAGCCTAGAGCTGGCGGAGGAGAAATGAAATACAAAGGAAAGAGATAGATTATTTGAGAACATATAACAGGATAGCAAGTCCAGGAGGTCAGTGAAGGCTTCCTAGAAGAGGAGCAGTTGGGCTGAGACCTGAAGGATGAGATTATTCAGATAGGCAAAGATGAGGTACCAGTTGATGCAGGCAGAAGCAGCATGCACAAAGCACCTGAGATGGGAGTGCACATGGCAAGTAGGAAGGAAGTCAGGAAGATTTTCTGCTGGGTTTTTTTCTTTCTTTTTCATTTTAATCATTATAAATTACTTTACCATTTTCCCTGGAGACTCCCCCAAAAGGTTTTGTCTTTGTACTTCAGAAACTTCTTACTAAGTTTTACTGAGTGTTTGGAATCATTTTTTCTGCTTTGTGGAAATGGTGCACCTTCCCAATAGGGAGATTAAGTTATTTGGTCACTTTGGAAACATTTTCTTTATATGTTTAAATATTTGTTCTATTTTATTAATTTGATTTTCTTTTTCTGAGACTCTAATTGTGTGTATGTTGGATTTCCTGTGCCTGTTCATAACTACTCTCCTGGTCTTTGTGTTTCTTTCTTTGTGCAGTGGCACAATCTCAGGTCACTTCAACCTTCACCTCTGAGGTTCAAGCAATTCACCTGCCTCGGCCTCCCAAGTACGTGGACTGTAGGTACACACCACCACACCTGACTAATAGGAACTAAATAGGAACCTATAAAATCCTAAAGGATCAACAATATCACCTCTCTAATCTAAAAGTAGCCAAAATGCTTTTTGAATACAAAGAAAATCAAGTTTTAAACATTAAAGAATGCAGAGAGTATTTTATACAAACACTTCATGAAGGATATACTAGAAAATATGCATAAGCCAACTAAGAAATAACAGAATGAAACTTAAAAAGAAATAACTAAAACATATACACACATAAAATCATAAAACCATGGCAAAAGACTACTAGTGAACATTGAATCTGTTTAACTGTAGGATTAAAATTAAAACAAGAATGAAGATTGTATGACAGAATAGAATATAATGATATAAACATGAGAAATCAGAAATATTATAACTAACAGACATTTGGAGAAGGTACGATAGAAGATGAAACATTTAAGCATAGTGATTTTCTTTTATTTAATAGATGGAGGTGAAAGAAAATCAATTCAAACTGGCGCATCATGGAAAAGGCATAAAACTTTGTTTAATGATACAAAAGTAAGATTAGAAAATAAGATGATCATCTAAAACTGGGTAGCAAGAAAGAAGAAAGAAGGGAGGGAGAAGAAAAATTAAACATTTCATTACTACTCATGGTTGGAGATTAATAGATAATGCCTAAAGAAATTGAGGAAACCGGCCAGGCACGGTGGCTAACACTGTAATCCCAACACTTCGGGAGGCCGACGCAGGTCGGCCTTGATCACGAGGTCAGGAGATCAAGACCATCCTGCATAACATGGTGAAACCTGTCTCTACTAAAAATACAAAAAATTAGCTGGGCATGGTGGCATGCACCTGTAGTCCCAGCTACTTGGGAGGATGAGGCAGGAGAATTCCTTGAACCCAGAGGTGAAAGTTGCAGTGAGCAGAGATAGTGCCACTGTACTCCAGCCTGTGCGACAGAGCGAAACACCATCTCAAAAAAAGAAAAAAGAAAGAAAGAAATGGAGGAAATTGTGAAAAGTTGTTATAATGATAAGCACATACACATATCAGAAGAAACATATATACATATAAAATCATAAAAACAAGCTACATGGTGAGAGCATTTAAAAATAATACAGAATTCAAACATAAAGTAACAAACCTAAGACCAAACATATCTATGATATCATTAAATGCAAATAGCCTAATCTCACTGATTAAAAGAAAAAGCTTTGTCAATTCGTAATACAAAAAAAATTCCATTGTGTGCTATGTAAAAGATACAGAAAGCAAAGAGATTAAGAATGGTTGAGAATAAAAAGATGGGGAACAAATACATAGCAAGCAAGTCTGAACAAAAAGAAATCTGGGGATAGTGTGTAATCTCAGACAAAGTTTAGTTCAACACAAAATATAAACTAAGAAAAATAAGAGAACGTATAGTACTAAAAAATACAATCCCCAAAGAAGTGCTCAATATCTATAAATACTATATAAATATTCCTGAGGCAAAAACACAAGTAATACAATTTAAAAATAGACAGAGCCACATTAGCTGTATGGAACTTACTCTGTAACATATCAAGGGTACTTTCAAAATTATATATATATATATACATACACACACACACACACACACATACAAAATATGCTTATATATCTATGGATATAGGAGGCCTAAAAATAATATGATGGCTCTAATGGATACAAAGGAAGTCTCTGTTTTCAGATATCCAAGTAATGGCCACACGTATACAAAAAGAGACATATTTTAGGCCACAAAGAAAACATAAAAAGAGAATACCCCAAACACTAAAAGTAGTACTGAGCACATTACCTGATAATGATGTAGTAAAGTTAAGCCAGAAAAAAAAAATCACCTGCTACTGAAAAATTACAAGCTCTCTGTCAAACAACTATTAGGTCAAAGGAGTTATTCATAAATCAAAATTGCAGAATTATCTAAAACCTAGCAATAAAGGCTGGGCCTGGTGGCTCATGCCTGTAATCCCAGGAGTTTGAGAGGCCAAGGTAGGAAGGTCACTTAAGGTCAGGAGTTGGAGACCAGCTTAACGAACATGGTGAAACCCCATTTCTACCTAAAAAAAAAAATACAAAAACTAGCCAGGTGTGGTGGCACATCCTTGTAGTCCCAGTTATTTGGGAGGCTGAGGCAGGAGAATCACTTAACCCCAGAAGGCGGAGGTTGCGGTGACCCTAGATAGTGTCACTGCATTCTATCCTGGGTGACAGAGCAAGACTCTATCTCAAAAAAAGAAAAAAATAATTAAAACTAGTATTCAAAACTGTATATATAAGAACTTTTGTGATTCAGTTAAAGCGGCAATCATCAGTGAAGTCATCCTTACTTACATGACTAAACAAGAAGAAATTCAATGAACTGAGTATCCAGCTCCTAGTATTAGAAGCAGATCAATGCTATAAACAAATGAAACCCAAAAATGAGGAAATACTAAAGGAAAAGTTAGTAAATTAGAATATAGAATGTACAGAACTCAAATAAATCCAAAAGATGATTTTTTAAAAAGCAACAACACATCCACATACAACAAAATAAACTGTTTTAATACAGTCAAGAAAGGATGGGAACACAAAGAAAATAAGAAATCATCACCGATAAGCCAATTTAAGTAACCATATCAGAGGTCTTTGATCAACAAATACTTTAATTAATTTGAAAATTTGGTTGAGATAGATAATCTTCTAGGAAAATATAACTTACCAAAACTGACTTCAGAAGAGAGAGAGAAAAAAAATCTCAACTGACTAATTGTTAAGAAAGAACAACTTGTTTTTGTTTAAATTAATTTGTTAAATAGCTTCATTTTCCCACCACCTCCAAAAAAAGCCCATGGCTCAGTTGGTTTCACAGGGAGAGTTCTAACAAACCTTTAGAGAATAGCTAATTCTCATGGTATTTCAAATTGTTTCCCAAAACAGAAAAAGGAAGGAAGCTTCCACTTCTTTTAAATGTAGTAATGAAAACATGGATGCAGAAATCCAAAAAAGAAATAAAACTACAAACCAGTCAGATTTATAAATATAAGTAAGTCCCATCTATATAAAATATTATTCTAGAGAACCAGGAGGCATGTTAAAAACAACATATCATGACCAAGGGGAGTTTAATTTAAAAATACAAGCTTGCTTTTTAATTTGGAAATATATTACTGTAATTCACTATTTTAGTAAGACTTAAGAGAAATCACAATCATTATCAAACATGCTAAAATCAGTATATAGTAAAATTCAATATCCATTTTCAACAGATACTCTTAATAAACTAGAAAGATATGAAAACAAAATGGCCTCTTTGCTTTCACCTCTCTTTCAAATGTCACATTAGTGAGGCCTTTCAGGTCTTTTTAACATTTGAACTCTCACGTCATATCCCTCTTGCTTGCTTGCTGTTTCTCCATTGCACCAATCACCTTCAATCATTCTATATAATGTTCTTATTTATTGTTCATTGTCTGCTCCTATTGGAATATAAGCTTCATAAGTTTGATATTTTTGTTCATTTTGCTTTCTGTTGTGTTCACTGATGGCCTGGTGTAATAATAAACACTATATATCCATTGGGCAAATGAATGAATGGATATTTTTAATGCAATATTTTTAAGCATTAAATTTAATGATATTTTTAAGTGCCAAAAGTGTGCAAATTCTCTTTATACATAGTTATGAATGAATTTCTAAGATATATTTCTAAGTAAAGAATGTATGATAGAGTGTATAAAGCATGCTACTATTCTGTGTAGAAAAATGAGAAGGAGGAGTGGAGCAGAAATAGGAGCAGGGCAGTGACGAGGAGAAGAGGGAGGGAAAATAAACACCTATTTGCATAGGCATAAATTATTCCTGGAAGTCTATATAAGGAACTGAAAAAACTTGATGACTTTAGGTAGGAAAAGCAAGGGAGTGAGGAGCAGAGACAGGAGGGAGACTGTTTATAATACAACCCTTTGTTTCTCTTGAATGTTAAGTATGAGACTCTTTCAATGACGCCATCTTCCAAAAAAATAAATAAATAATTTACCTGACCAAACAAAACTTTACAGGGAGAAACAGCTTAATATCAGTTCAACTAACACACACACCATACAAAAATATATTAAAACAAGTAAAATAAGATCTTGTCTTTTCTAAATTCTGGAATAGCAGAAAATGATTCCAGAAGATATTTGTGTGTTATATAATTGAATATATATTTCAGCACTTTTTTTTCCAATTTTTTTATTGCATTTTAGGTTTTGGGGTACATGTGAAGAACATGCAAGATTGTTGCGTAGGTACACACATGGCAGGTGATGTGATGCCTTCCTCCCCATCACCTATATCTGACATTTCTCCTCATGCTATCTCTCCCCAAGTCCCCACCCCCTGCTGTCCCTCCCCTATTTCTCCCCTATAGACCCCAGTGTGTGATGCTCCCCTCCCTGTGTCCATGTGTTCTCATTGTTCAACACCCACCTATGAGTGAGAACATGCGGTGTTTTTCTGTTCTTGTGTCAGTTTGCTGAGAATGATAACTTTAGTGGATTAATGAGTTTAAAATCCCTGAAACAACACTTCAAATTAGCTTTAGTGGACTTATGAGTTTTAGGCTATTTTGGAGTTTTGTTTTGTTTCTCTGCTTAGTGTCCAGTCCCCTTCCATGGTATATCCTTGATTTTTACTTTGAGGGACCAGCCTTCCTGTCTTTTTCTTGCTGAGTGTGCGTGATGGAGAGCATGACACAAGCATAACCAATTAAATGAATTCCACCCCCATACCACAGTTACTGATTCAGATACAAACCAATCAATGAAAACAACATTTAAGCCCAGCACTTTTGGTTGATCTCTTGAAAATGACTCTCTTTTATACTGGTCAGATATTGTATGAAAGTCCGAAGTAGACAGGGGTGACTAGTGGAACTGAGAATATACTCAATCATTGAAAGCACAACTAAAAAAAGGATCTTTGTTGACAACATTTAAGCCCGGAATCAAACCATACCTGAAGGTATACAATTCTACTCAGGGATTTTTTTTGGCTCATAGTAGCTAACAGCTTTTTTTCCTTATGCCATCTTGAGTAAGGTTATATGTTATACTACTTTTAACTGAAGAGCTGGAAGATGTAGTAGCCATTATTCTCCTGCCCTGTCAACCAACTGAGAAATTAGAAATCTTACCCAGTGTTACAAAGCTAGAATTGTTGAAACCAGGATTTGAATTTAGAATTCCGGTTAAATTCAAATTTGTATCTGGCTCCACAGCCCTCATTCTTCTGGGAACACCTTGAGAAAGAGAGAGAGCGAGAGAGAAAGAAAGAGAGAGAGAGAGAGAGAGAAAGAGAGAGAGAGAGAGAGAGAGCGAGAGAGAGAGAGCGAGAGAGAGCGAGCGCAAGAGAGAGCGAGAGAGCGTGAGCCTGTTTGCAGAAGCAATCGTATTATTGGACAACAACATCACAAATGAAAAGAGAGCAATAATTAAGAGGGAAAAATCACTGAATGGAGCTGATAAAATCCATAAGATAGGATAGTTACACAGTGTTAAACACCTAAGGGTTATTTCATATGCCCAGCAGTACTCTAACTGCTGAATGTATTTAAACAATCTTTTAGAATCGTTGAAGCCATCTTTTGTGGCTTCTCATACAGAATGTGCCAAAGACTTTTGTGTATGAGTAAAAGGGTGAGATTCATTGACGTTTTCTTCATGCTTTCCCCAAGTCCCTGAAGAATAGCAACATAAGAGATAAGCTAATGAAATATTTAATAATTTAAGTTATGACTTATTCTTTACAGCCAGTATGTCTTTTGACATTTTCTAAAAAGAAAAAGAAGTGAACAAAAAACTTGCCCCAGGATTCCAAACTGCAGGTGGCATCAAAGGTACTAAAACCAAGAGAAAGTTCCATTCATCAGCTTCCTGCTGGCCAAAAATTTCTTCTGATAAGAGCCTGTGGAAGATCACTGTAAGACACGGTCATCCACTTTTTCATACTGTTTTCCCGGGTGGCCAAAGAATTGATTTTCTGAAACATATTCTTAGAATTTTGTACACTAATAAGTGCTAGACAAACAAAAGGTATAATACTATAATTGCTCTCATTATACGAACAATGCAATTTAGAGGAATGAGTCTCAAGTAGGAGTGATTTTCCCCTCCAACAGACACCTGGCAATGTCTGGGGACACTTTTGGTTGTCACAGTTGCAGGGTGGGGGACTGTGTAGATACTGGCAACTGGTAGATAGAGACCAAGGATGCTGTTGTGGGAGGGTGCCCTAGAACTGTTGAAACCAGGATTTGAATTTAAGATTATTAGACTCCAAAATCATCATTCTTTCTATAATAATTTGATACCATTGAGATGTCATTGATAGCAGGACAGAGAGAGAGAGGGAACATATTGTTGGACAACAATATCACATATGAGAAAAGACCAGTAACTAAAGGGGCAAAAACCCCTAAACAAAGCTGAAATGCACAAGACAACCTCCCACATCCAAGAATTTCTGGCACAAAATGCTAATAATGACAAGGTTGAAAATCCCTTGTTTAGAGGAAGTGCAGCATTTTTTTTTGTGTTGCCATGATGTCATTTTGTGTATGTGTGTGTGTGTGTGTGTAGGTGTGTGTGTTTGTGTGTGTGTGTAGGGGAAGGAGGATTTGTAGATTTAGTATAACTCCTCAGACACCTACTAAGAATTCAAGTTTTTAAAGCTAAACTCATCAGCCTAACTGAGGTCAGCATTTTGCCAATCAAGTCATTGTCACCCTATCACAATTTCAGGATATGCTTACAAAAGGAAAACCAGATGTTTATGCAGAAAAGATGATTTCAGTAGCATATATAAGATTAGCTTCAAGTCCGAGTCATTAAGATATCTCCAGGTGGTCTTTTTGGTTGCTGCAATTTGGGGCAACCTCTTTTCATCATTTTGGAAGTATTGTCACATCTCTGGGATATGGTTTTGTCCTATCCCCAATTTCAGCACCTGTTTATCTGACAAGAATGAAAATGACTCTCTTTAAGCCTACATTACTATGCACTAATTTCTTAAGACTGTCTTTCTTTCTCATACATTATGTCTCCACTCATCACCATTAATAGGTAAGAAATCTTCCAAACCACCTGTGGCCATGCTGCAACACATCTTGAGAGGCTCTTAGAGAATGTATTTTAAATAAACTCATTAGAAATGCATATAATCAAAAAACATGCTTAAAGGAAACAGAAATCCTAAATAAATAATGGGTCTACTAGCAAAACTTTCCCCCTTTCTCACAAACCTGAAAGTTTCTTCCTATGCAGTTGGAGGGTGGCGGTGAGAAAATGTCCCATAGTTGCTGTCCATCACGGAGACTCCACTGAAGGAAAAGATCATTCCGAAAATAAATTATGAATATTCATTACTTTCTAGTCAAGTCTGAATATTACAGCTTACTGAGATAGTTTAGTGATAAATGTGATTCAGACTTACTGTTTTAAAAAATTAACAATTCAGAAGAAAACGGAGTAAAAAAAGAAACAAAAAGAAAAAAGAACTTGCTTTACCTAGCTCCTGTAGTTTCTGCCTTCATTAAAAGAAATCAAGTTAATAGTTTATTGTGAATCCTCCCATATCCATCTCCATTTCATAGTCTTTCATTCAGCAAATGTTTAGGGAGTACCTACTATGTATGTGGGTTCTGGGTTTATAATAGTGGACAGATCAGACATGATTCCTGCCTTTAGGTACCTTATATTTTAGTGAAGAAAGGAAATAGAGAAAAATAATTTCAGATTAACATACGAATAAAACCATTTTGAATCATGAACAGCCCAAGGAAGGAAATAAACCCAACACTGAAACAGAGAATATTGTGTGGGGCTCCCACACTGGCTAAAGGGCTCTGAAAGTGCTCTAGAGAAGCCAAACCCTCAAGGATAAGAAAAGGCAAGTGTAGAAGGGAGAGAAAAGTTCTGTAATCCTTTTTTTTCACTTAATGTATAATAGATGTCTTTCTGTTAATTCCTAAAGGTCTATTATTTCTTTTAATTAATAATCACTGAAAGCCCTGTCTACGGGTCAGTCCTGTGCCCTGAAGATAAAACTGTGAGCAATATCTTTGCCTTCACTGAACTTACAGTCTAATGGTAGAGTTTAGATACATCAGATTAACATTAATGAATGCACAATATTCCATATGATAATGCAGTAAATATTTTCGTAGTCATGCACCTAGGGATGGGTGTTTTGGTTGTTCCCAGTTTTTCACTC
Source organism: Callithrix jacchus (assembly GCF_049354715.1). Classification (NCBI taxonomy): domain Eukaryota; kingdom Metazoa; phylum Chordata; class Mammalia; order Primates; family Cebidae; genus Callithrix; species Callithrix jacchus. The sequence continues at coordinate 100,561,361 of NC_133510.1, read as the reverse complement.
TTAAGTATTTTTCAATGCTTCTGAGGACATCTTTGTTCATATATGACTGCACATTTTTGTAGACACTTCTTAACAATGTGTTTACTATGTGACAGCACAATTGTTAATGTGTCATTCATAGAATTCTCACATTCTTATTTTAAGGTGTGTAAAGTTTTCATCCCACTTTATAAATATGGAGTCAATAACACAGATTTGTTGAGAAACTTATTCAAGGCTGTAAGATAGTAAGTGACAGAAGATAAGTATCTGAATATAAAAATAAATACTTTAGTATCTGCTATACTTCCTCCCAAGGGCTAGAGTCCTAGATTTTGTTTTCTGGCTACAAAAAATAATATGTGCTTACTATTTTGCATTTAATAAATACAAATATAAGCATTTTTTAAATTTGCCTTTTTTTTTTTTTTAGACATAGGGTCTTACTTTGTGGCCCAGGCTGGGATGTAGTGGGGCCATCATAGCTTACTACAACCTCTAGCTCCTGGGCTCAAGCCATCCTCCCACCTCAGCCTCTCAAGTAGTTATGACTACAGGCACGCATCACTATGCTGGGGTTAATTTTAAAATTATTTTGTAGAGACAGGGTCTTGCCATCTTACCCAGACTGGTCTTGAACTCCTAGGCTTAAGTGATTGTCTGCTTTGGCCTCCCAAATTGCTGGGATTAAGGCATGAGCTACTGTGCCTGGCCAAACTTGACTTCTTTCACAGTAATATGCAATAAAAACATCTTTTGTCATTAAAGCCGTTCAGAAAGAAAAAATAGCTAAAAGCAAAGTCATGTTCATAAAAGAGCCTGATTAGTGCATTCAACAAAAAGAATGTCCTAAAAAGTATTCTTGTTTTCCGTATCTTGACCACTCCCTGGACAGAAACTGGTAGACCAGTTGTATATGGAACTCCACAAGCTCCCTACAATGAATGAGTACTTAGGGTTTGGGGATTTCTGTCCTCTCTACAAATGGTTTTCCAGCTGTACCATTTGGAGACTGTAAGCTTGTTGCACATTCCCCAGGAAGCACCACAAGCAAAAACAATGATCCCCAAATCCTTCCAGAATGTAGATCAGTGTCCCAAGTCCTCAGAATCCAGGGCATGACCTGGAAGTTCTAGTGCACTGGTAGCAGCACAGAATAAGAGGTAAAGGACCTCTGGAATCAGACAGCTCTGGAGTCAGATAGACTACATTCAAAGGTGTATGACTTTGGACAAATGCATTTTGGTTTTCTCAAATGTGAAAAGGGGATAATATTAGAGCTTATCCAAAGTTGTTAGCAGTAATTCTAAGTAGTTATTATTTAATATATTTTTTTCCTTTCTTGAGACAGAATCTCACTGTCATCCAGGCTGGAGTGCAGTGTGGTGCAATTTCAGCTCACTGCAACATCCTCCTCCCAGGCTCAAGTGATTCTCATGCCTCAGCCTCCCAAGTAGCTGTAACTACAGGTGTGTGTCACCATATCTGGCTAATTTTTGTATTTTTAGTAGAGGCAGGGTTTTACCATGTTGCCCAGGCTTGTCTTGAACTCCTGACCTGACCTCAAGTGATCCACCTGCCTCAGCCTTCCAAAGTGCTGGGATTATAAGCATCAGCCACCATACCTGGCCATTATTTAATATCTTTAAAGCACTTAAGACAGCACTGCCAGAGTAAGCACTTAATAAATGTTAATTATTGTGTTATAAAGTTACTTTCAAGTTTCTCTAAGATTTCTTTCTTAGTTTCAAGATAAATAATGGAAGATACTACCAGCAGATAAACATAAATGAACAAAAGAGAAAACCTCAAAGAGCCAGTTACCAATGGCTTTTTACATTAGACAACAAATTAGAATTAGAGTGATATTTTTCTTTTTCCTTTTGATTTCCTGTGTTTTCTAAATTGTCTTTACCGAATGTGTTATTTTTTAAATGTCAGGAAAAAGTACATTAATTTATTTCTAAACAGTTTTTACCAGTTCAACTAGATGACAAAAAATTGAATGTTCAAGCCCAGATTCTGGAAATAAATATTAGAAATGTATTCCTGGTGACTTATTCTTAAGTTACTTCACTTTTCTTGACTTTTAGCTATTGCCATTGTGATTGTGAACATCATCATCATCCTTAACACCAAATGCTTTTACTCTTGGTGATACCTCAGATAAGCAAGGCAATTCTAATGTCAACTACACGTGTTTATACTCAATTTCCTCATCTACCACATGGGGTTACTAATATCTGTTCCACCAATACCAACACTCTGTAAAACAATAAATTAATACAAAATATTACAATGCAGTAATGAGATTAACATGAAGACATATATTAGGAAAACATGTAATTATGACTTTCATTATTACATTTTAAATTATTTTACTCTGACAAAGTAAAAAAGAATTCCTACCCCACCTGAGAAATAAGAAAATGAAGGCACAGAGCATTTGCAATAGTTTATCAACTTACGCATTGCACAGTGGTCCAGACTAACCTAAAATTCAGTGTCTTGATGCCCAATCAGTGCTCAGCAGTCTCTTAGTACATTTATCTGCCTTATTCCAAATGGATCCTGCTCCAGCAACTGAGAGCTCTATACCTCTGCTGGTTGCAGTCATAGTCCACAGCAAGTCTTGGAACCCTGAGGAATTTTTAGAACCCTTTACACATGAAGTAAAGTCTTAATTACCTTTTCAGTTCAACCATGCCAAAAGACAAACTGAAAAGGTTTAGAGAACGTGGTGAGAAGCAAGGCATTGCCTATAACTGTTCATTGTTTCCCTGGTAACTATACCCCTCAATGTTCTTTGAAATATCAAGGTGCTAACTGTTAAAGAGAGAGACTTCTAATATAGGTTCAAAAGTAAAATAGGATATAAAACTGAGGATAGAAAAATAAATAGGTTGATAGATGGACAGTCATAGACATAGTGAAATCTCAACTTCAACTTCTTCCTCCAACTCCATCCAACCCTGAGGGTTTAATTACCAGAGCAGAGGTTGTTAGAAGCAGCCAGGCTACAATTTGAATGGTTTGCTGCTTAGAAATTTCTTTTGCTGGATATCCTAAGCCATCACTCTTAAGTTTAAACTTTCACAGATCCCTAGAACATGGACGCACCATTGAACCCATTGTTAAACCTATGGTGTAATCCACCTCCCTGCCTGCTTGTCAGATAAACCCAGGCTTGAGAAATTCAATCTATGCTGTGATTCCAACCAGAGGTACTGGTTCAAATGAAGCATAGGAGACAGTTTTCTGGAAGGTTCTAGGGACAAAGGTGATCTATCTTTCTGAGAGGGCCAAGGTTTTCTCTTTCGATCAGATATGATACATAAATATAAAGCCTAATACTGCCAACGCATCCTGCCACCATGTGAGAAGTCAGTCTTAGGAAGAAGCTAGCAGTATAGAAAGATGGAAAAGAAAGAAAGACCTTTATGACATGAATGAACAGCTGAATCAAACTAACCCTGAAATTGACTGACACACTCTTAGATTTTCCAATCACAGAAGCCAACAGATCTTCATCATTTAAACCAGTTTACATTTTCTGTTTCTTGGAGTCAGACACTTGGGTATATAACATCTATGTGACTATACAGTGAGAAGTCCCACTTCATTAATACCCTCAATTTGTAAGCCATTGCTCCATTAAGAGTAACTTCCCAATTGAATTATTTCTGCAAGATTTTCTTTTGACAAAATAAATAGGGACTGGATGAAATAATCTCTATAACAACCTCCCAGATCTAAAAACGTAGGCTTCTTTGAAAATTCAAACTATAATTACAGGAGATTTTTGAATTTTAGATACTGCAAACTTAAGCTTCAGGTGTTTTGTGAAGCTATTTGCTTTATGACCAACTCCCTCAATTTAGAGAAAATTCTGCCAGTTGTGATTTTAAGCATATTTGTAGCCTTCAAAAGTGGAGAAAATAAACTTTAATTCTAGCAAGAGGGATGCGAAATGTAGACAAAGCTCATTAGCCTTGTCAGACATTTGATAAATAATTATAAACTGCAACTGTGGTAAGATGTGTGCATAAAGCCAAACTTTGATCTCTTTGGAAAACAAATGTTCCTGAAACAATTTAAAACTTTAATCACACTTAATGTGTCTCCAAGTATAGAATACATAAATGTTCTCTTGATTCTGCCTGAATCTGGATTATTTTCCACATGTTTTTTAGTTAAGAAGAAGACTTACCATAGACTGCATTTAAATAATAAGCTAAGTAGTTGGGGACTAATAAACAAAATGTTTGTCACACACTAAGTGAATTCTTTTCCACATTAACACTGTTGTTAGACTGTAGAAAGATTAAGGAAACCAAAGAAATAAACTTATTAGCTTTTAATGATTATAAAAAACTGATACCAGAGCTTTAAATTGCTTTTCAAAGTCTAGATTCTATTTCTGTAATCGATGTTCTAACTAAGCATTCATCATTATGAAGACAAATCCTGTAAGTCATACACATATCTCTGTCTCCCTCTGACAGACATTGATTTAGAAAGGAAAGACTAGATCCAACCTCCAGGAAACAGCTGTTCTCCTTAGATAAGGAAATCATTGAACTGGCTTTTAATATTGTAAGAGAAAGGAGAGAGAAAAAGGAAAAGAGAGAAATTTACTACAGGAGCAAACAACAAAAAATCGGAACTACCTAGATGACACAACACAATTTATAATTCACAGAACATAATTATCACATCTCTTCATAGCTGACTTTAAACTACAGGTTATGTTTTCTCCCAAAGCAAAATGGCCAGCCTTGCCATTGATAGCAAAATAAAACATTCTGAGAAAACTCGGGTGCCATGAAAAGGTTAAAAGAGAACTGTTGAAATCTTGAGACCTAATGAAGCTGCAATACCTGACAGGCCACTCTTGAAAGCACAGGTAGCTTGAAGAACATTAAATATCAAGGAAAATGTTTCATTTCCCTCTTAAATAACAAGTCCACATTGAAGAATGCTTAATACATACACATGCACAAGACTATCAGAATTCATGAAAATTTCCCAAGGTATTCAATGATGGAATACTATTTGAACAAACTTCAGAAATTTTAGAAATGAAGGTACACTTTATTTTGGTTGCCAGGAATGCTCTCCTTTTAAGAAATTTAAATTAGATTCTCCTTTTCTCTGTTGCTTCAGTCAAAGTCTCTACTGGAACCTTCAAAATTTCAACATTAAAAGAAAAATCATATCTCAGATCCTTGTTCTCACACCGAAAAAAAGAGAAAGCATATTATTTCTTCTGTATTTGGAACTAAATACTGCCTTAAAAACGAAAATATGCATTAAGAAAAGACTGCGTCGGAACAATTCAAGATGGCTGATCGCTAACATCTAGAGATTGCAGCTCCCAGTGAAACCGCAGAGAATGAGAGGATGCCACACTTTCAGACAAATTTTGGTCGCTCACGGAGCAGAAGATTCCAAGTGGAGGAGCCACACGGGTTGCCAGCGCAACTCTTGTGGCTGGCGCAGCAGCTCTTGGTGCAGAGTAAATGGGACTGGTTCCCCTTCTGACCAATATTTGGAGCTCCAGGAAGGCAGAGCTGCCTATTACAGACTCAACAAGGAAGCCAGACTGGAGATTCCCAGACAGAAAAGCATCATCAGTCTTAACACTGCTGTTTTGGCCAGCGCAGTGGGTTGCTCATATTTCGGCCCTGGGAATTAACATCTTGGATGTCCACTCAGAGACCTAATTTGAAAGTTGGTAATTACAAAGATGACAGGTGGATAAATTTACAGTGATGGGAAGAAACCAGCATAAAAAGGCTGAGAATACTCAAAATCAGAATGCCTCTCCCTCTAAAGAGGATCACAGTTCCTCATCAACAAGGGAACAAGGCTTGATGGAGAACAAGCGCATCCCATTAACAGAATCAGGCTTCAGAAGATGGATAATAAGAAACTTCTGTGAGTTAAAAGAACATGTAGCCCAATGTAAAGAAACTAAGAACTTTGAAAAAAGATTTGATGAAATCCTAATGAGAATAGACAACTTAGAGAGGAATATAAGTGAATTAATGGAACTGAAGAATACAATGCAGGAACTCTGAGAAGTATGCACGGGTTTAAACACTTGAATTGTTCAAGCAGAACAAAGGATATCAGAGGTCGAAGTCCAACTTAATGAAAGAAAATGAGAAGACAAGATGAGAGAAAAACAGATAAAAAGGAATGAGCAAAGTCTCCAAGAAATGTGGGACTATGTGAAAAGACCAAATTTACGTTTGATAGGTGTACCTGAATGCAATGGAGAGAATGATTCCAAGCTGGAAAATATTCTTCAGGATATTATTCAGAAAAATTTTCCTAAACTAGCAAAGCAGGACAATATTCAGCCCCAGGTAATACAGAGAACACCACAAAGATATTCCTCAAGAAGAGCAACCCCAAGGCACATAATCATTAGATTCACCAGGGTTGAAATGAAGGAGAAAATACTAAGGGCAGCCAGAGAGAAAGGTCAGCTTACCCACAAAGGCAAGCCTATCAGACTTAGAGCAGATCTCTCAGCAGAAACTCTACAAGCCAGAAGAGAGTGGGGGCCAATATTCAACATCCTTAAAGAACAGAACTTTCAGCCCAGAATTTCATATCCAGCCAAACTAAGCTTCACAACTGAAGGAAAAATAAAATCTTTTATGAACAAGCAAGTACTCAGAGATTTTATTACCACCAGGTCTGCTTTATAAGAGCTTCTGAAAGAAGCATTACACATAGAAAGAAACAACCAGTATTAGCCTTTCTAAAAATATGCCAAAAAGTAAAGAGCATCAACATAAAGAAGAATTTACATCAACGAATGGATAAAACAGCCAGTTAACATCAAATGGCAGTAATCCTAAATTTAAATCGACTAAATCCCCCAATCAAAAGATACAGCCAAAACCCAATGGTATGCTACATCCAGATCCATTTCACATGCAAGGATACACAAAGACTCAAAACAAAGGGATGGAGATTTACTAACCAAATGGAGAGCAAAAATAAATAAATAAATAAAAAGCAGGAGTTGCAATTCTCATATCTGATAAAATAGATATTAAAGCAACAAAGATATAGTGGTAAAAGGATAAATGCAACAAGAGCAAACGGTCATAACACCCAGATACATAGAGACTTAGACTCAATGAGACAGAAAATTAATAAGGATATCAAGGACTCAAACTCAGATCCGGAACAAGTAAACTTAATAAATGTTTATAGAGCTCTGCACTTTAAATACACAAAATATACATTCTTGTCAATACCACATCACACCTACTTATAGGTTTAAATGAAATATTGATTGGCCATTATTAATACCTATTTTTTTTAGAATAAAGCAACATTTCCGTTCTCTCTCTCCCTTTTTCTTCCTCTTTCTTCCCCTCCTTCACTCCTTCTTTTTCTTTCCTTCTCTCAAAAAAAGAAGAAATCAACTTGTAGACCTCTAGATCCAGGTTGGCAATGTCTCTCTCATTGCCTGATTTCCTTCCTTCCCTTCTCTCCCTCCTTCCCTCCCTCCCTTCCTCCTTTCCTCCCTTTCTGCCTTCCTACCTTCCTTCCTTCCTACAAAAAGAAAAAAAAAAGACTGCGTCAAGTCTCTCAGCTCTGTTTTAGCAATAAATTTCCTTGGTCAACAATTTTTTTTAAGAACTGGAGAATATGGAGGTGACTTCTCTTTCTTAAAACTACAAAAATGCTTTGAGGCTCTGTGAAGGGAGGTGTCCACTGAGTAAACGAAAGAAGATACTTAGAAATTTTTAATTAGCTTGTCAATGGGTCCTCACGTTGCATGAAGTACCAGAGCAGATTTAAATTCTGTGTCATGGTATTCAATCTCAGTATACATTTTGTTTTCTTATAACCAAAAGTAGTTTTAGGAAATGTATTCGTAGGATTAAATAAACCAACTGCTAATTTTCAATTAGCACAATTCCCTCATGGAGGCATTCACCAGCATGGAGAATACAAACCTGAAGACAATCCCTCAAATCCTTGTTTGGGGGGATTAAAATGCATTATATGATTTAAAAGAATAGGTTTAGCCTTCTAATTGTATTTACTCTGCCCTAATACTAAAATGAGTTTGCTTTTCTAGGCCACACATCAATGGTAACCTGGTATTTAAAAAATAATAATAAATGTTATAAATAAATACAAACTGGCTAACACTTATTTTTAGAGAGAATTATAAATGTGTAATCTATCCTTATGTTTTATTGAAAACAAATATAACATTAGAATGCATGATTAGTGGCAGAGTAGTAATAAAATCATCCATAATCTGGCCATGCAAATACAATTACTATATTTGCATTCAAAATTACAGATCAGGCTGGGTGTAGTGGCTCACACCTATAATCCCAGCACTTTGGGAGGCCAAGCCAGGAGGATTGCTTAAGGCCAGGAGTTTGATACCAGCCTGGGCAACAGAATGAGATCACTGTCTCTACAAAAAACAAAATAAAAACATTAGCTGGGAGTGGGAGTGATGGCACATGCCCATATTCCTAGCTCCTTAAGAGGCTGAGGCAGAATTGCTTGAGCCCAGGAGTTTGAGGCTGCGGGGAGCTAGGATCACACTGCTGCACTCCAGCCTGGGCACAAAGTGAGACCCTATCTCTAAAAAAAAAAAAAAAAAAATTAAAGTAAATAAATAAAATAAATTGCAGTCATTTTCCGTGTGCATTCTTAATTCTTATACATCCTTTCTTTTTGAAAGAGAAACCCAGAAACAGAGCAGGAAAGAGTTGGGGTGGGTAATGAGAGAAAGAAAGAAAAATAAGGGAGCCACAGATAATGAAAGAGAAGGAGATGGGAGAGAAGGAAAAACGAAGAGACTGAGTAGAAGCAAGAGAGACCAAGAGGAAACAAGAGGCAAGGGAGATCTCCAAAAAGAGGCTAAAAAAGCCTTCTATTGAACATTTCTTAAAAGTCTGGAAGTAGATAGACCAGAGTTGCTATGGGAGCTCTTAGCTTTCTACTCCACCATCCCAGCACATGGCTTCAGCAGCAAGATCATGTCTTCTTTAGATTGTGCCAACAATCGCATACAAGTTGTAAGCCTGAAGAAGGAGGAAAAGGAGGACAGGGAGGAGGTACCTGCTAGTGGAATCAGCTCCCTTTAAACTGGGATTCACATGCAACACTTTCTCTTGTATCCCATTGGCCAGCACCCAGTCAAAGGCACACAGATCTATAAAGGCACACGTGGCTATAAAACAGGTTGGGGATGCAGTCCAAAATTGAGCAGTACTCCAGTGAACTTCAGAATACTGTTACTATACACAAAGGGGAAAATTGAGCAGTGGCTTCCCCTGCACTAAAAATTTTTAGTTAGCAGTAGTGCTGTATGCACTAGAAAATAGCAAGCTGGATCCACATCATCTCTGATGAAATCCTGGCTCATCCCCTTATGAGCCCTGTGACCTTGTGCAAGATTTGTGCTCCGTTGTTATAAGGCTTACGTGAATTCATACATGTAAAGCACTTGGAATGGTGCCTGGCACACAGCAAATGCTCAAGATATGCTAATTAGTAACAGTTTATTTTCTAATGTTAGTTTATTCTCAAAACAATGGTTTGGTGCTTCCTGTAATTAGGTACATTTTAAATATGTGTGAAGAAATAACTTAGTTTTTAGAAAATTTCTTTTGGATCTTAGCTGTGTTTGTCTATTTGGTAAGAAACTTCTAAAACTTCCTTGTCATTTAAAATTTGACAGGTTTTTAAATTCCTGCCAGTGGTAACATTGTGTGATTCTGTGATTGCTTTATCTTTTTTATATGAGAGATTAGCTAGGGCTGCATCACTCCTTAATGCCCCAGGGTTATGTAACATTTGAAAATTGCGTTTATATCACGTTGCTGATACTTTTTCAAAAATGTCAAGTCCACTTTTTTATAATTGAGTTTGGGTCTAGTGGGAATAATGCTCTTGAGGAGAGAGAGAGAGAAACAGAGGGAAAGAAAGAGCATGTTAGGAAAAAAATCCTTCAGAAATAAAAAGGTTAACCCCTGTTACCAACTCATGAATGATTCTTATGAACTGTGAGCCACTGATCAATAGCCCTGCTGTGGTCTTTGGCTTTTGGCTAGGCAGGCCCACTCTTCATCTAAGGATGCAGCAATAAAACCAGCAATTTGCTTAGCACATTTCCTTCCATGTCTCTCTTTTCCCATCCACAGCTCAAGGAGTGCATTATTCCCATTTCAACCATGAGAAAATCCAAAGCTGAGGACGCCTAGACCACCAGCCTGAAACCTCAAAATGGTGAGTGGCTAAGTCAGACACAAATTCCACACAGCCTCTTCAAATAAACCCCATCCTATGTAGAACTTTACTAATTTCATTAAACTCCTAAAAATGGATTTGAAAGGATTGAGCAGTTTCAGAAAAAGATATGCAGCCAGTGGAGGGCAACTTTTATCTTTCACTATAGGATGTGCAAGGGTTTGAAGAGACAGGTGAATCTTTCCATTTGCAGAACTGGTTTGCCAATGACGTCAGCGTGTATCTATCAGCATGTAGATATGCAGAGGGGATTGGAGGGTTTGTTTTCAGAAGGGAAGGGGACTATCTTGTTTTGGTTCAAGGAAGAAGACTGTATTGTTGTTTCATGTTTGCGTTGTGCATAAGTGTGCATATGTGTATGTATGTGTGTGGGAGGCAGTGGTTTGGGATACCAAAGAGAGATAAATGAAGCAGATGGCAGAGAGGTTGGCATGACATCTAAGGGGTACTAGCTGAAGGGCACACTTTCAAGTTTTCCTGACAGAAGGTATAATCAGGTCTAGAGGCTGAAGAGCCAGAGACAGCAAAACTAAAGGCATCAGCAATGCTGCTTTTAGGAGATATATACCAAGCATACTGTTCTAATCAAATCTCCAAAAGAAAGGATTCTATTGATTAGGAAGTGTGGGTGTATGATGATGTCTTCAACAGGTTTGTAGAGGTCCTACTATATATTCAGTAGATTTGTTGAGGACTCATGTATTCAAAAGGTTTGTTGAGGACCTACTACATTATACCCAAGTGTGAGACACTGCCATCTGGGCTTGGCATTAGGTTTTCAAAAAATGCTAGACTTGGGAATATCAGTGCTCTGGGTCTAGGGGTAGTCATTGTCCCTGCACTTCAGTCACTTCAGTCAATCTAGAAGGCACTAACCACAGACGTAGAATTCTCTATAGGAAAAAGGCATAACCATAAGTGATATTTAGATATAACTGGAGCTACAGTGATCAGTACCACCCTTTATAATTGCTCTAAACAAACAAGTATGTGGAACAGGGAAGACAGAGGGGTTACTAAGGACAATCTGTCAGCAGAGCTCCCCTGCCTTTTGAATAACAATAAAAATATAATAACAATAATCAATCACACAATCAATGCTTTTATATATGCTTACAGTGTCAGTGCCTGTTCTCAGTGCTCTGTGTGCCTGACTCATTTAATCCTCCCAATGTCCCTTTGAATGATGAACTATACAAAGGAGGATCGGTGGGAAGGCATCACCTCCTCAATTCTCTCTTCTCCTACCATTATGAAGCCTATGGGACAGATAAAGACACATGACACATAGCAGTTAAGTAACTTGCCCGAGGTCACACACCTTATAAGCAGAGAGCTGGGATTTGAACCAACCACAAATAAAATTGGGTTAAATCACATGTCACATGTAGTGAGACAGCCTCATCCCTACTGATCTCTCCAGAAATTTTGGAGGCAGAGTGGCAGCTTATATATTTCCTCATCAGCTCTAGCTCCAATGTCATGCTTTTGCTGAATGATTTCATTTCATATGTTGTCTTATAATCCCTGATACATATTCCTTGTACTGTACCACAATACACAAATGTACTACACAACTCCATTTTAAAATATATATATTCACTCACAATATTCATAAGAGTCCCAGAATTAGCAGAGCAATTTTGAAGGAATTTTAAGACAAAAATTAGATTTATGAGAAAAATTAGTTTTTCAATCCTATTATGCTTGTAATTAGGAATTATAATTACAAAACAGCTCTCGAGGGGAAGATGGGCAAAAGGAAGCTTCTCTGGAGTGCAGCTACCACTGAGTGAGACAGAACTAGAATAATGTCCACGTGTCCAAGCAAGGTACCAGCTTTATTTTAAAGGGACTGGTTGAATAGCGGGCCTAACTCCCCAAAAAGGCAGCAAAAACAGCCCAAAGACATCCAGCTGAGGCACTGCCCGACCTGGAAATTGCATCAGGCATTCAGGATCAGTGGGAAGGCATCACCTCCTCAGTTCTCTGACTCAGATAGAGCAATTCACTCTGAGACTTTGGCAGCACACAGACGAGCAAAAATGCTACCTGGCAGAGAACTACCTGGAGTCACACACCCAGGAAACAGCCCAGGCCGGCAGCCCCAGCCAGACCAGTGCCTTGTTAGTGCAGACCAGGGTGGATTTGGACTACTACCGAGAGAGCTTGCAGAAAGGAACTGCTCATCTCACAGAAGGGAGAGTTGAAAGCCGGGAGCGGGATACTACCAGAGAAGCCCCTCCCAACAAGATCCAGCAAAAAGAGGCCCTCTCCTGGGAGAGTTTCGCAGTTAACACATACTCCACCTGGGAACGGCGCTTGGCAGAGTGAAAGAGCCCACCATTAGGAAGGCAGCGCTAACCCCACCAATATGAAAACCAGGCGAAGAATAAACAGCAGCGTGGCTGAGACCCAGGCAGCCCAGAATCTCCTCCACAGGCAGACAAAGGGCAGACTGTCTCAAGTGGCACACTAACACCTGTGTTTAAAAATAAAAAGCCTCATAGAGGAGAAATAACCCCAACTTTAACAGAAAAGACGTCCACTAAGAGAAGATAGGAAGAAACCAGTGCAAAAAGGATGAAAACATCAAAGTCCAGGACGCCTCTCCTCCCCAGAGAGATCACAACGACTCACCAGTATAGCAACAAAACAGGTCAGAAAATGATTTTTGACAAGCTGACAGAAGCAGGTTCAGAAGATGGGTAATAACAAACTTCGCTGAGCTAAAAGAACATGTTTTAACCCAATGCAAAGAAACTAAGAACCTTGAAAAAAGATTAGATGAAATGCTAACTAGAATAATCAGCCTAGAGAAGAACATAAATGACTTGATGGAGCTGAAAAACACAGCAGGAGAACTTCGTGAAGCATACACAAGTTTCAATAGCCAAACAGATCAAGCAAAAGAAAGGATATCAGAGATTGAAGATCAATTCAATGAAATAAAAAGAGAAGGCAAGAAAAGAGGAAAAAGAGTGAAAAGAAATAAACAAAGCCTCCAAGAGGTATGGGATTATGTGAAAAGACCTAATCTATGCTTGATCGGTGTACCTGAAGAGGACGGGGAAAATGAATCCAAGCTGAAAAACACTCTTCAAAATATTATCCAGGAGAACTTCCCCAACCTAGCAAAGCAGGCCAAATATTCAAACGCAGGAAATACAAAGAACACCACAGAGAGACTTCTCTAGAAAAGCAACTCCAAGGCACATAATCATCAGATTCACCAGGGTTGAAGTAAAGAAAGAAATGCTAAGGGCAGTCAGAAAGTTCAGGTCACCACAAAGGAAAGCCCATCAGACTCACAGCAGAAAAGCCCAGTGAATCTCTCAGCAGAAAACCTACAAGCCAGAAGAGAGTGGGGACCAATATTCAACATCCTTAAAGAAAAGAACTTTCAACCCAGACTCTCATATCTAGTCAAACTAAGATTCATAAGTGAAGGAGAAATAAAATCCTTTACGGACAAGCAATTACTGAGAGATTTCATTGCCATCAGACCTGCCCTACAAGAGCTCCTGAAGGAAGCACTAAACACAGAAAAAACATCCAGCACCAGCCACTGCAAAAATGAACCAAATGGTAAAGACCAATGACGCAATGAGGAAACGGCATCTACCAACGGCAAAACAACCAGTAACAAAATGGCAGGATAAGCTTCACACATAACAATATTAACATTAAATGTAAATGGCCTAAATGCCCCAATCAAAAGACACAGACTGGTAAAGTGGGTAAAAAAGTCAAAACCCATTGGTGTGCTGTAGTCAGGAGACCCATCTCACACACAAAGACACATATTAAAGGGATGGAAGAAGATCTACCAAGCAAATGGAGAGCAAAAAAAAAAAAAAAAAAAAAGCAGGAGCTGCAATCCTAGTCTCTGATAAAATGGACTTTAAACCAACAAAGATCAGAAGAGAAAAAGAAGGACACTACATAATGGTGAAAGTATCAATACAACAAGAAGAGCTAACTATCCTAAATATATATGTATCCAATACAGGAGCACCCAGATACATAAAGCAAGTTCTTAATGAACTACAAAGAGATTTGGACTCCCACACAATAATAGTGGGAGACTTTAGGGCCAGGTGTGATGGCTCACGCCTGTAATCCCAGCATTTTGGGAGGCTGAGGTGGGTGGATCACGAGGTCAAAAGATCGAGACCATCCTGGTCGACATGGTGAAACCCCATCTCTATTAAAAATACAAAAAATTAGCTGGGCATGGTGGCGCATGCCTGTAATCTTAGCTACTCAGGAGGCTGAGGCAGGAGAACTGCCTGAATCCAGGAGGCAGAGGTTGCGGTGAGCCGAGATTGCGCCATTGCACTCCAGCCTGGGTAACAAGAGCGAAACTCCATCTCAAAAAAAAAAAAAAAAAATAGTGGGAGACTTTAATACTCCACTGTCAACATTAGACAGATCAACAAGACAGAAAATCAACAAGGAGACACAGGACTTGAATGCAGAACTGGAACATGCAGACCTAATAAACATCTACAGAACTCTCTACCCCACAGCCACAGAATATACATTCTTCTCAGCACCACATCGCACTTACTCTAAAACTGACCACATAATTGGAAGTAAATCACTCCTCAGGAAATGCAAAAAAACAGTCTCTCAGATGACAGTGCAATCAAATTAGATGTCAAACTAACTCAAAGCCACACAACTTCATGGAAACTGAACAACTGGCTCCTGAGTGTTGACTGGATAAACAATGAAATGAAGGCAGAAATAAAGATGTTCTTTGAAACCAACGAGAACAAGGACACAACATACCAGAATCTCTGGGACACATTTAAAGCAGTATCTAGAGGGAAATTTATAGCAATAAATGCCCACATGAGAAACAAGGAAAGATCTAAAATCAACAACCTATCATCAAATTTGAAAGAGCTAGAGGAGCAACATCATAAAAACTCAAAAGCTAGCAGAAGACAAGAAATAACTAAGATCAGAGCAGAAATGAAGGAGAGACACAAAAACCCTTCAAAAAATATCAATAAATACAAGAGCTGTTTTTTTTTAAAGATCAACAAAATAGACCACTAGACAGATTAATAAAAAAGAAAAGAGAGAAGAATCAAATAGATGCAATAAAAAATGATAAAGGGGATATCACCACCAATCCCACAGAAATAAACTACTATCAGAGATTACTACAAACAACTCTATGCACATAAACCAGTAAACCTGGAAGAAACGGATAAATTAATGGACACTTGCACCCTACCAATACTAAACCAGGAAGAAGTGGAAACCCTGAATAGACCAATAACAAGGGCTGAAGTTGAGACAGCAATTAGTAGCCTACTAACCAAAAAAAGTCCAGGTCCAGACAGGTTCACAGCTTAATTCTACCAGACAAGCAAAGAGGAGCTGGTGCCAATCATTCTGAAGCTATACCAAACAATACAAAAAGAGGGAATCCTCCCCAACTCATTTTATGAGACCAACATCATCCTGATACCAAAACCTGGCAGAGATTCAACAAAAAAAGAAAACTTTAGGCCAATCGCCATGATGAACATAGATGCAAAAATCTTCAATAAAATACTAGCAAACCGATTGCAACAGCACATCAAAAAGCTTGCCCATCATGATCAAGTAGGCTTCATCCCAGAGATGCAAATTCGGTTCAACATACGTAAGTCCATAAATGTAATTCACCACATAAATAGAACCAAAGACAATAACCACATGATTATCTCAATAGATGCAGGGAAGGCCTTCAACAAAATTCAACAGTGCTTTATGCTAAAAACTCTCAATAAACTAGGTATCAATGGAAACTATCACAAAATAATAAAAGCTATTTACAACAAACCCACTGCCAATATCATATTGAATGGACTGGAAGCATTCCCTTTGAAATCTGGCACTAGACAAGGATGTTCTGTCTCTCCACTCTTACTCAATATAGTATTGGAAGTTTTAGCCAGAGCAATCAGGCAAGAAAAAGAAATAAAGGGAATTCAATTAGGAAAGGAGGAAGTCAAACTATCTCTATTTGCAGATGACATGATTGTATATTTAGAAGACCCCATCGTCTCAGCCCAAACTCTCCTTAACCTAATAAGCAACTTCAGCAAAGTCTCAGGATACAAAAATCAATGTGCAGAAATCACAAACGTTCCTATACACCAGTAACAGACAAACAGAGAGCCAAATCAAGAGCAAACTCCCATTCTCAATTGCTACAAGAAGAATAAAATGCCTAGGAATACAACTAACAAAGGAGGTAAAGGACCTCTTCAAGGACAACTACAAACCACTGCTCAAGGAAATAAGAGAGGACACAAACAAATGGAAAAACATTCCATGCTCATGGTTAGAAAGAATCAATATTGTCAAAATGGCCATACTGCCCAAAGTAATTTATAGATTTAATGCTGTCCCCACCAACTGCCAATGACCTTCTTCACACACTGGAAAAAACCACTTTCAACTTCATATGGAACGAAAAAAGAGCCTGCATAGCCAAGACAATCCTAAGCAAAAAGAACAAAGCTGGCAGCATCACGCTGCTGGACTTCAAGCTATACTGCAAGGTAACAGTAACCAAACCAGCATGATACTAGTACCAAAACAGAGATATAGACCAATGGAACAGAACAGAGGCCTCTGGAGCAACACCACACATCTACAACCATTTGATCTTTGACAGACTGACAAAAACAAGCAATGGGAAAAGGATCTCCTGTTTAATAAATGGTGTTGGGAAAATTGGCTAGCAATGTGTAGAAAGCAGAAATTGGACCCCTTCCTGACACCTTACACTAAAATTAACCCCCGATGGATTAAGGACTTAAACATAAGACCTAACACCATAAAACCCTAGAAGAAAACCTAGGCAAAACCATTCAGTACATAGGCATAGACAAGGACTTCACAACGAAAACACCAAAAGCCAAAATAGACAAATGGGATCTAATTAAACTTAAGAGCTTCTGCACAGCAAAAGAAACAAGCATTAGAGCAAACTGGCAACCAACAGAATGGGAACAAATTTTTTGCAAGCTACCCATCTGACAAAGGGCTAATATCCAGAATCTACAAAGAACTTAAACAAATTTAAAGAAAAACAAACAAACAAACCCATCCAAAAGTGGGCGAAGGATATGAACAGACACTTTTCAAAAGAAGACATATATGAAGCCAACAAACATATGAAAAAATGCTCATCATCACTGGTCATTAGAGAAATGCAAATCAAAACCACATTGAAATACCATCTCATGTCAGTTAGAATGGTGATCATTAAAAAATCTGGAGATAATAGGTGCTGGAGAGGATGTGGAGAAATAGGAACACTTTTACACTGTTGGTGGGAGTGTAAATTAGTTCAACCATTGTGGAAGACAGTATGGCGATTCCTCAAGGATCTAGAAATAGAAATTCCATTTGACCCAGCAATCCCATTACTGGGTATATATCCAAAGGGCTATAAATCATTCTATTATAAAGACTCATGCACATGCATGTTCATCATGGTACTGTTTACAATAGCAAAGACCTGGAACCAACTCAAATGCCCATTAATGATAGACTTGACAAAGAAAATGTGGCACATATACACTATGGAATACTATGCAGCCATAAAAAATGATGAGTTTGTGTCCTTTGTAGCGACATAGATGAATCAGCAAACTGACACAAAAACAGAAAATCAAACACCACATGTTTTCACTCATAGGCACGTGTTGAACAATGAGAACACTTGGACACAAAGAATGGAGCATCACATGCTGGGGTCTGTTGGCGGGGTACTATGGGAGGGATAGTGAGAGGGAGGGTGGGGGAGGGATAACATGGGGAGAAATGTCAGGTATAGGTGATGGGGGGATGGTGGAAACAAACCACCTTGCCATGAATGTACCTATGCAACAATCTTGCATGATCTGCACATGTACCCCAGAATCTAAAGTACAATAAAAAAATAAATAAAATAATTACAAAACAGCATCACCAATCTGATAATAAACATGTATTATGTTTAGCTAGCATAGCCTTTAAAAACATCAATTTGAATACTTTCAGATGGGTTAAGCACTCTTGAATTCAACCCAGACCCTGCCTCTCCCTACTGTTTCAGGCTGACCAGCTTCATTAGTTTGCATTATTATCATGGACTGAGAAAGCATTTTTATTTTCTATCCTGATAACAACTTACATGCACTAAGAAAGTTCAATGCCTAGGTTGTCAGTCAGCTGTCAGAGTCCAAAGCTAAAAACCAGGAGGCAGAATGTTGGATTTGATATACGAGAGTCTAGTGTGAATCTCCTCCATATTCTAGAGCTGGAAAAAAGTCACTGCTCAAGCAAGACTAAATAATAATAATATTAATAAATAAGAACAGGAAAAACCGTTATTTCTAATTAATTTAGCAGTATCTATAAAACCATAAGCCTTTGTTAACTAAAGAAGGATGAGGTTCATGAATTTGGAATAGAGAGTTTTATTTCTCATAAAGGGTTGCAGCTGGCAGTGTGGCCATTCTGCAAGGCTGGGAAATATAGCCTCCTGTCAGAAGCCAGAAACAGATACTTGGAGGGTTGGCAGAATAAGACAGAAGTTTATGCTAAACTGGTGGTGAAATATACATACCCAATAAGTGATAGGAGGAGTCATGAATATTTATGAAAGGAGAAATGTAGGCATGTGCAATTGAGCCTCATGCCCCTTCATGGGTCCCATGTACAAAAAATGGCAGCATTAGCACAATCAGACGGTGGAGTTTTTGGCCCTTTGATATCAAAGGGTGAAGGAGAAGACACAAAAACTCTTACTGTGCATTCTCTGTAGACTGGCCTGAACCACTCCATGGTTGGTGGTCTCTTATCAGGCAAGAAAGGAGGGGAAGCATCAGGCAGTTGGTTGATGTAAGTATGGGAGTCTGTTTAAAGGGCTGGTTTCTGTTTAGCCCTTAGGGAAGAAAGCCTAATGGTGGTTAGCAAGGGAGGGGTTCTGACCTCCCCATCCTGGTATGGCCCAGAACTGTTTTCAAGGTTATGCTGAGGTCCCCTTGGCCAAGAGGAGATCTGCTCAGTCAGTTGAGGGACTTAGGATTTCATTTTTATTTCTCATCCTCATAAAACAGAACAGTATGCAATTTAGTTCACGTACCTGGACTAGGGAGATAGACCATGGATTCATGTCAGTAAAAGCTAGGTTACTGGGAAACAGAAAATTGGGAAAAGGAAGGACTGTTAGAACTTTAAAGTAACTGGAACCTTTGGATGATACCAGCCAGTGGATTTAAATAAGGTCACATTAGGCAGGCTAACAGGCTCCTCTGGGTCTGTCCCAATTTTTCTGAAAGTCTTAAGGATACTGGTAGCTCTCGTTCAATCGCTTATTCATTATTTCAGAAATATTTATCAGCATCCATTCTGAGTCACGCACTACCTGAGATCCTCAGACTATGTATCATGAAACAAAATGGACAAAATCTCCTCATTTGGTAAGAAAAGCCAGACCATAAACAAACATAAATTATATAATAGTTTCTGAAAGTATAAGTGCTCTAAAAAGGGAGAGAGTGGTAGGGGTAAAAGAGCCACTTTGGATTTTATGAAAGGTTTTGAGAGAGTAAGGGAGCTTATTTTAAAGAAAAACACTCAAAATTCAACATTCAGCTTTCTGTTCTTAAAATGGTCATCATCTCTGCTGTTCAGCCCAACTCCTCACCAGTGTATTAGCTTTCCTTCCCTCCTGTTCTCCTCCCCTTTATCTGTTTCTTTTGATGATATCCCATTCCTATTTATTATGTAGTCAGACTAGTAGAGCTCTCTTTTGTTTTCACTCTGCTATCAACCTAGGCTCTCAAGATTGACCTTCTACCCCATGGTAAATACCAAGTTATTTTTTTCCCCAGCCAAGAAATGTATAGCAAATTACCAATCATCCTGAATCTATAACTCGTCTTTATTCTCTTTGTGTTCGCCCTCTTTCCAACTTGGTTCCTAAATGTCTGTGCTGAGCCATTGTGTTCTGCCTGGAAAGCAAGCTGCAACAAAGCCATTACTTTGTGTGGCACTATTTGCCCCGTGACTTTTTTTTTTTTTCACTCAAGCAGCAAGAACTTTGCTTGATGATATTTTATATGAAATGTAAGAAAGATTTCCACATTTTATTTTTGCCAAGGACATAATATGTATTGTAGAACAAAATATATTTGCTGTTATCTGAAGAAAAATGACTTTTCTTTTACAAAACGAGTTTCATTTTAGGAAGAGCCATTAGCAAATAGAACCATTCATTAAGAGTTGTAACAAGTAATTTTAGTCGTCGGTGCTAAAGATAACGAACCGTCTCTCTTTTGCTTATTATTGGAAATGGCCAAATCATTATGGATCTCGGTAGTAACTAATGGTCTAAAACAACAGGGTTTGGCAAATGAGTATTTTATAGCTCAGTGACTCTTTGAATGCAGGCTAGACCATTCAGGTATTTAAGTGTTATCCAAGGCCTCTTCAATTGAGCAAATGGGTCTATAATAATTAAAATACTGTAAACACAGTGCCACAGTTCCTGAGTTTTCAAAGAGATCCTCTTTATTCCTAAGGGAAGGAAATGAGGTATAGCCTTGTTAGGAATGCACTGTTTATTTACATCTAGAAGCATCTTGACAAGCGGGTGGAAGAGCCTCATTTGTGAACCCCTGGTCCCCCAGCTACCCTCCTCTGCAGTTCCCCAGAAGTGTCTGTGATAGGGGTAGTGAAAGCCACAGCAGCTGAGCACTCTCTAATGAGTCTTTCTGGAGCTTTCCATCTCGATGAGCAGCCTTCATACTTCTTGAGTCAGATTTCACCAACATATCACCCTCTATACAAGAACTCAATGCATCAGGGAAATAAATAGTAGTTTCTATTTTTAAAGTGACTGGAGACCCTCCACACATAGGAATGCTTCCTTCTCCTCATCCTTTGGCAAATATTTCATTTTGACCAGAGAAAATGTTATTATAGTCTCTTCTGGGGAAAGGAAGTGTCAAATTGTTAGAGGTGTTTGAACCAGAGCAACTCCATCTTGAATACGGATTGGGTAAAATGAAGCTGAGGCCTACTGGGCAGCATTCCCAGACAGTTAAGGCATTCTAAGTCACAGGATGAGAAAGGAAATCAGCACAAGATACAGGTCATAAGGACCTTGCTGATAAAACAGCATGTGGTCAAGAAACCAGCCAAAACCCACCAAGATGGTAATGAGCATGACCTCTGATCGTCCTCAGAGCTACATTCCCATCAGTGTCATGACAGTTTACAAATGCCATGGCAATACCAGAATGTTACCCAATATGGTCTAAAAAGGGGAGACATGAATAATCCACCCCTTGTTTAAAGCATATAATCAAGAAATAATCCTAAAAATGGGCAACCAGCCGCTCTCAGGGCTGTTCTGTCAATGGAGTATCCATTCCTTCGTTTTATTTCTTTACTTTCCTAATCAACTTTCTTTCACTTTACTCTATGGACTCACCCAGAATTCTTTCTCGCTCAAGATCTAAGAACCCTCTCTTGGGGTCTGGATTGGGAGCCCTTTCCTGTAACGAAATGAAGTAATCCTAATACATAATAATTTTAACTGTGGGCAGCAAATAGTCACTGGGGGGAGATTACTATAGCTTCAAACATTTTCTAAAGGACAAAAGCTCTATTATTAATTATAGTCCCGAAATAGTTTGTTGACCTTCTGCTAAGGGTATATGAGAACACTGAACCAAAATATAACAAAAGGCACTGAAAGGAGGTCAGGCAGTGAGGTCAGGTACTAACATGTTGAAGTTTAATTAGTTGTAGCTCCGAGGTCTGAAGAAACTACCCGAGTAACCACAATAAATTGGCTTTCAGGGAATAGAAAAAAAAATCCTTCTAGGGCCACTTTCAAGAGGATGACCTAAAAAAGGATGAGGTAGATTTTTGATTGACTGTTTGGGGAATGTCATCTCCTATAGGACAGATTTTGTGTCTTTTTTTCATTAATTCCAGAATGCAAGTAGCCCAGGGCACTTACCAGATAAAGATTTAAGTCATCCATAGAATCAGGAATTGAAGGAAGCTCAAGAGGCCACAAGTCCCCCTGCCTACAGGAAGGACTTGATTCAAAAAATTGTTTAAAAGGTAGACTCTTATCTTGTTTTTCCTCAGAAGAATCCAGAACAGGATATTTCAAAAATTTTATTAAGGCAAGAAGTTTTGCTTAATATTTCTTTAGAATTCCTCTTAACCTGTCAAATGTAGGAACGGACAACAGCTGCTTAACATCTTTCCAATAGCATTGCTTCATTCCCATGAAGATGGTGATTAAGATTTTCCTCTCCCCAGGGTTCTAAGCTCAGGGAAAGAAACCTAGGTCTTTAACATTTCTTTTCAAGACTGTTCCCCAAATTATTAATAACATTTTAAAGGATGTCTTAGCAGTCTTCTCCACGTTCTCAACACCCTTCCATCATTTCTGCAAGCAGTTGTTTTTAACGTCTTTCTCTTCCTATTTTAAGCATTTTTCTAAAGAACTATTCTTCTTGTCCTATGTACTATAAAGTGATCAAATGTCCCAGTTTGCTAGGGACTGAGGGAGTTCCTGGGACCAAGACTTTCAGTGTTAAAAACAGAAAAGTCCCAAGCTAACTGGAATAAGTTGGTCGTCCTATGAATTAAAGTCCAGCCTGCTCTGACTGGTGGTGAGTGGTGAGAGGCCCACTTCTTGCCACCTGGAGTGGTTCCAGAACCACTTTACAGAGCTCCTAAGTCTCTAAGGAACTCAGACTGAAAATCATGCTCTAAGGAATATTTGGAAGAGTGGTAAGTATAGGGCAGAGTTTTCTAGCAGGCACATTATTGCTTTTTCGGGCAGGATAATTCCTTGTTGTAGGGATTTGTCCTATGTATTGCAAGATGTTTTATAAAATCTCTGACCTCTACCCATCAGTTTCCAGGGGTACCCTCCCAATTGTGACATCCTTCAAACATTTCTGGATATTATCGAATCTCCTTAACCCCTGTTTTCTTGAGAGCCACTGGTATAGAGTGATGATTATCTCATTCTTTCCAGGTTCCAACCTGCTACGTAGGTCATAAAACCAATGCAGTAGGGTACACCAACATTAAAAGGAAAAAGAAAAGATTGACAGCAAATAAAATAGGGTAGGATAGGACAGGACGGGATGGGATGGGATGGGATGGCATGGGAGGGATAGCATGGCATGGGATGGCATGGGATGGCATGGTATGGGATGGGATGGGATGGGATGGGATGCGGGATGGGACGGGATAGGATAGAATACAATAGAATTAGAAATAGAGTTTCACATGTAATGACAAGCATTATTCTGCAAACTTGTTTCATATTTATACATTGTGAGGGTACATATTCTAGGTCACAATGTAAAATTATCTTTAACTATGAGTAATAGTCAAAAAAGTTTGAAAACACATATCTAGTCCTGGTCCATCCTATCTGCACATATTAATCCACAATAGGACATTTCCAAACTCTTCCTTCACCTGCTCACTCCACCTAGCCTAATACTTAGTTATCACTCTTTTGCAAAATCAATCCCATCAATAGCTCGTATTTACAAAGTTTGAATTCTCCTGCATGGATTACCACTGAATTCTTGCTTGTATGTATCCACTTCTCCAAATTTTCAACATCACCTTGAACTTAAGTGCACTAAAGCAAGTGTCACTGACAACTTTAGTATGAATATACTTTACCCCATGGTGTGAGTCGTTCACTGTAATTGTGTAGGCTCTCAGAGAAGTATTCTTAAGGTGGAAGTTTCTCCTACGGGTAGCACCATTCACCTCTGTCCCCTCAGGCTCTGTAAATATAGGAGGTGCTCAAATCCAGGCCATTTCTCACTCTGAGCTTCATTTCACTGCCTTTCTCTGAGCCCGCTACTATTTGGGGACGTCAGTCCATCCACGGTGTTTTGCTTTAAATCAATGTTGCTCAGCATGCCGCTGACATTTTCAGATTATGCACAGACCACACCTCACGGACACGACGATAATAAAACCAGACTTGGGGGACCCTGACGGAGTGCCTAGTAAAGGAAATAGCTGACGTTTTAGTCTTCCTGAAGCCATAAGAACTGAGGGCCTGGTAGATTTGTAGGCCTTCATCAGGGATCCATTGGGCCATTAGAAAGAAATTATGGTGGATTTGATTTTTAGTGGAAATAAACCTTGCCAGTAGTCCATCAAAGATCATTTGTCTTGGTCCCCCATTCACTTAGGTCAGGAAGTAAAAGTCAGCGAAATGGAAGGATTTGTGTTTTTCGAATTATGCTGAGCATAATCAGCCCAGGCTCGTGTGACCTCAAGGCCTGGAAACAGGGAGGCTCAGGAGCTGTCTCTCCACAATAGTTCAGATCTAACCCCAAGTGGGCATGGGATGACAGTGAGGGGCGTTCAGGGCCCCCCTACATTCTTCTTCTCATTTGCACTCTCATTGTGGGTGTTCTGGGTTGAATTGCATTCCCTACAAATTCATATGTTGAAGCCCTCACCCTCAATACCTCAGAATGTGACCTTTTTGGGAGATAGGGTCTCTGCAGAGGTAATCAAGTGAACATGAAGCCATTAGGGTGGGCCCTAATCCAACGTTACTGGCATCTTTATAAAACCGGGAAAATTTGGAGGTACAGAAGCTCACAGGAAGAACACCATGGAAGGACTGAGCTATGTTGTCACAAGCCAAGGAAGGAACTGCCGTGAACTAAGAGAGAGGCCTGAAGCAGGTTCTTCCTTAGCACCTGCAGAGACAGCGTGGCCCTGCCGACACCCTGACTATAGACTTCCAGCCTCTGGAATTGTGAGAGAATAAATGTCTTTGTTTTAAGCCACCTGGTTTGGGTACTTTGTTATGGCAGCACTGGCAAACTAATACAGTGCAAAATGAAATTATTCAATCCCCATTACCATGCACAAAAATACACATCACACACACACACACCCTACAAATACATACATGTACAATACATATCATATACATACACACACTGCAATACCACACAGACACACACACACACACCCTACAAATACATACATGTACAATACATATCATATACATACACACACTGCAATACCACACAGACACACACACACACACCCTACAAATACATACATGTACAATACATATCATATACATACACACACTGCAATACCACACAGACACACACACACACACCCTACAAATACATACATGTACAATACATATCATATACATACACACACTGCAATACCACACGGACACACACAGACACACCCTGACATACACAGACACACCCTGACATTTTCATTTTTCTTATCTTTCTCTTCACTTTCATTACTAAAATATCTCTTTAAAATGAAATAGAATCCTCAAAAATAAGATCATTATACAAATTCCCTCTCTTTTTCTTCCTCTCTCTCTCTATTGCTCTTGCTCTCATTCTCACTCTTGCTCTCACTCTTCCCTGTGAAGTAATGAGTAGAGAAAGTTTAAAGTACATGTCCTAGATGGCATTTTGCTAATAGCAATTTTTAAAGCACAACCTAGATTTTCTGATTCAGGGTCAATATTCTTCACAGAAGCCCAACTCCAGCTTTCATATGTTTATGCATGGAGATCAAGTTAAAATGCCGATTCTGATTGGTGGGTGGTGCCTGAGGTTCTACATTTAACACACTCCCAGGTGAATCCAGCATTGCTGCTCTGCAGCCCACATTCCATGTAGGGGGCTTTCCAGAAAAATGGTGCTTCTCAGAGCTGACCCATCATCAGACTGACTTAAATCAAAATTTCTACCAATTGGGCCGAGGAGCTCTTCAAAAAAAAAAATTTTTTTTAATCCCTAGATGATTAAGATTATCAATGAGGTGTGAGAACCACTGCTTTTTGATTGGATTTGCATATTATGGAAACAAGGAGGTGAGAACGTAGTTCCAGAATTAAGCAGCCCAGGCGCAGACAATGTGGTGGCAAGGCCACAGGAGGATTCCTGACCTAACTGAGTGTGGGAGTTAATCACCATATGGCAAAGTTGGGTGAGCATTTTGAGGACTGTTTTGAGGAGGAGGGTGGCAATAAAAATGAATAAAAGAAGAAAAAGGAGGAGGAGGTGGAAGTGTAGACACTAAATCCAGTTCGAAATCTATGATGTCTCTGACACATGGCACCCTTTGGGTTTATAGAGGCACAATCACTAAGAGAGTGCGATTTCTACTTAATGTTGGAAATTGAAGAACTCAAAAATGGTAATTCAAATCACACCAGGACCAGGAGACATCACAGATGTGGGCTTCCTGGGATATGGGCAAATTTCCATACCAACCTTGTAAATGCTACCACAGCAACAATGGCATAATATCAGATTTAATGCCAGTTTCTGGATTAAGGGTAAATAAAGCTACGTTTGTCAGTATGAAGCTCTTAACCATACTTAAATCTCCTACCCATAATGCTGAGGGGTAAGAAGTTATTGTTTACGCCTGGAGTGCCGTTCAAATTCATGTGCCCCGAGATCCTCAACAAATACTTGTTGACTCTCTGATTGAACCCCGCCATGAAAGCTGAACATCTCTGTATTTTCTACATTGGTTATATCAGAACCAAAGAAGTGCCAGGGTGGGAGATTTCTCTCTTCTCTATTTCTCTGCAAGAACTCCCTGCACTGCTTATAAATATGCTGATTAAAACCTGCATCAAAGAGAAAACACATTTCCATATTCCCAGTTTCCTTTATGATCAGAGAATGGATCAAAGAGAAAACACATCTCCACATTCCTGTTATCCTTTTTATTCCTGATTTAGAGGTCGAACAGCCTCACATGTGGGAATAGAACAAGCAATGCCAAGTCTGTTTAGGGGTAGAACCCCATATAAGCTCAAGCTGTAAGTATTTTCAAATTATTTATCCATATGCACTTATAGGGATAGAAAAATGTCTTAGCTCTTTTACCAAATATATTCTATTTTACTAATTGATGATAATACCCATTTTTATGCTTTGATATTTGAAATAAGAAGCATTGTAAGCCTTAATACAGTGTGTAATGGTCTATTCAATTTTAGTCATAATGCCTAATTTAAAAAATAATATTTAGGCTTTCAACTGCATCTTAGCTATAACTAAGAGATGAAAATGAATTTGCCCTTTTAATTGAAAATGTTCCAAGATGCATCTCAAAACTGACTCACTTTTTTGGTTATTTAGCCGACAATAACTAGGTTAAGTTTGAAAATTGCAATTGTTGACTTTTCTTTCAATATTGTCATGTCACTTCTTTTTGTTTTAGTTTTACAGACCCAGAAGTAAGAGCCATGCTGTGAACATGAGTTATTTTTCTAACAACTTCGCTTGAATTAAAGAAATTAAAGTGGGCTGCTGCATTTGTTTGAACAGCTTATTTAAGATTATAATATTAATCATTTTGCTTTCCTTTTGTGAAGGTGCTATTGACCCTAAAACAATCTTATTACACATTTTAAAGCAAGTGCATATACAGAATACAAATCAGCATTTTGTTTCACAGTTCCAATTAAACACTTCAGAATAAATTTCAATATACTAAATAATTTGAGTCCAATAACAATTTATTGACTATAGTGAACTAAATACAATTTCTTAATCTCTAAAAAGTAATTATTCACCCTGTTATTAAAAGGGCTACTAATATACTTCTCAATTTGAAAAAGAAAGGGAGGGAGGGAGAGAAGGACTGAGGTATCAGAGGAAGGGAGGGAATGAGGGAGGGAATAAGGGAGGGAGGGAGGGAAAGAGGGAAGGAAGGAAAGAAGGAAAGAGAGAGGGAGGAAGTCTTAAAAAGTGAATTGCTACTGAGTTTTGTTGTTGTTGTTCTTTTTTTTTTTTTTTTTTTTGAGACGGAGTGCCACTCTCCACTCTCAACACCAAAGCTGGAGTGCAATGGTGCTATCTCAGCTCACTGAAACCTCCATCTACTGGGTTCAAGCAATTCTCCTGTCTCAGACTCCTGAGTAACTGGGATTATAGGTGCCCACCACCATACCTGGCTAATTTTTGTATTTTAGTAGAGATGGGGGTTTCACCATGTTGGCCAGCTGGTTTTGAACGCCTAACCTCAGGTGATCCACCCGCCTCAGCCCCCAAAGTGCTGGGATTACAGGCATGAGCCACCATGCCCAGCATTACTACTGAGTTCTAAGTTCTCTTTGGTTTAATGTAAACCAGCTGTGTTGCCATGGCTGCACCATAACTTCCTGAAGCTTAGCTTCTAGAAAATGAAGTTATTGGATCAGACGGCATCTGAGATCCTTTTTAGTTCTGCCATCTATCCTTTTGTGCAATAAAATCAGTCTCAGACTATTCATAAACATTTTCTTATAGACGTTTGGTACTATAATTTTTACTTTAGAAAGCCAGAATTTCTAGAGCTCTCCCACATTCTTTTCCAGTGCTAAAAAAAATATTCCTCCAACTTCCACAGTGAGATTTTACAACTCTCTTCATGGGCCCTGAGCAGAAAGTTGCACAATCTGCAGCACAGTCAGTTGTCCTTTTAACTTCAGAGAGAACTCTCTTACTGGAAGTTGCTTCTCAGCCTACCTTGTGGAGACTCGACTCTAAATGGCCCCAACGGAGATCCTTTGAGCCTCCTCTTGTTCCCCACACAGCCCAAAAAGCATTGCTTTCCCACTTCCTCAGCCCAAGGCAGAGGTGCTATCATCATTCTGGTCTCTCGAGTCCCAGTTCTTCTCTATGCCATTCATCAGTGATAAATGTCTTGCTCGAATGTGTTTTCATAGCTATTGATATCCTCCCTTCATCATTGCTAAGTTACTTTAGGACCACATACACACACGTAACCATAGATACACTTTTGCTTTTTTATTCAAGTAGAACTTCCATGTGGTAAAGTATATAACTTCATGAATTTGTTTTTGTTTTTGAGATGTAGTCTTGCTCTGTTGCCCAGGCTGGAGTGCAATGGCACAATCTACATTCACTGCAACCTTTGCTTCCCGGGTTCAAGTGATTCTCCTGCCTCATCTCCTTGGTAGCTGGGATTACAGGCGCCTGCCACCACACCCAGCTAATTTTTGTATTTTTAGTAGAGATAGGGTTTCACCATGCTGGCCAAACTGGTCTCCCACTCCCAACCTCAGGTGATCCACCCACCTTGGCCTCCCACAGTGCTAGGATCACAGGTGTGAGCCACCACGCCCGGGCAACTTGATGAATTTTAACTAACATACTGTAAAGTACACAGATGCATAAATGAGCACATGGATTCACCAATGTAGCCACCACCCAGTTCAATACAGAGAGCATTTCTAGAATCCCAGAGGGTTCCTAACACTACCTCCCAGCCCTGTGACTCGATTCTCCTAATTCCAAACATCCACACATACAGGAAGAAAGAATCTTCTCCCCCTGATATTTAGTCATATCATGGCCTCCTAAGATTGTCCTGGTTTTCCACAAGTCCTTCTTCGTTTTGCTCTCTTCCAAATAGCTCAGTGATTCCTAGCCTGCTGCAACACTCATTTCATTCTGTGCAGAGCAGACGCTGTGCTTAAGCATGATAACAACAGCAAACACCACCCCACATGTATCAAATCTCTATCTACTCAAAACTGGCTCCTCCAGAAAGCCTTTCTGATAACATCCATCACTTATTGAACGCCAGCTTACAGGGTCACCTGGAGAAGAATGGGGGTTATTACTAGTCTCACTTCTACAATTCAGGAAGAGGTGACACATACAAGAACAATTCTAGACGGTAATGAACAGAGATCTTCCTCATTTGACAGATAATGTTCACAGAAGATGTTGCGCCTGGTATTACACAAAAAGTAAATGGCAGAGATAGTCTAACTCCAAAGCCTATGCCTCTCCCCCTTTTCTTCAATGCAGTGCTTTCACTTATTTATTTATGTCATACGTATTTATTGACCTCTTACTATGGGTCAGGTCAGGTCCTAACAATGCTTCACTCTGCACTGGAGATGCAACAGCGAGGAAGGTAGACTAAAACCAGAGAAGAAATCTCTGTACTCTAGGAACTTAACGTTTTCGTGAGAGAAGGCAGCAAAAATACATAAGTAAGTAAAATAAATAGTATTATTAGATAGTATTTGATGCTTTGGAGAATATTAAAGGGAGAGGAAATGCAGGCATCAAGATTGGCAGATATTACAGTTTTAAACAGAATGGCCAAAATAGGCCTCGCTGGGAAAGAAGGATAGGAGAGGGCTGGCCACGTGGTTATCTACAGGAATAGCATGCCACAGAGAGGGAACAGCACAGGCAAAAGTCCTGAGGGAGAAACAGTCCGTTGGCCAATGTTGTCGGCACAGGGAGAGAGGGATGAGAGAGGGAAACTGAATAGGAGGTGAAGGTATAGACACAGGGTGGGAGTGGAGGATGGCATCCACGTTTTACAGGGCCATGTAGATCACTGGGATCATTTTGTCTCTACCTTATAATTGTGACTACAAAGGAGTACACTCTTTGTGTGTGGGGCTATACTGTTAGAAATCCAGATTCTTAAAAATATTTATATGGACCATTTCCTGACTATGAGTTTCTTGAGAACACAGAACATTTGTTATATTTCTTTGTTATTTCTCTGAGATTCTGAAATACCATACCAAAGAAAGCAAATATACCACCACTTCCCACCTCTTACATCCATACAGTTCATGGCATCAATATTTTCTGCTGAATGCTAACATGGCCTTAGAATTCTAAAGAACTAATTACACTTCAACATGTTTCTGCATATCTATTACCACTTTTCAGCTGCATTCACAGTGGTAATCATTCATACCTACATCAGAACCATTAAAGCCTAGTATTCTCCATAGAACATTTCTGGCTACACTCTATCAACAACTGTGTGCATTATATTATGAGAAACACATATCAACAAAGATGGTGATATTGTAATTGTGTGATGCAATTTACAAACATACTACCAGAAATAAGAGAGCGATATAATGTTTCATTTTTCAACAGCACTAATGGTATGACTATAGATTGTGAGAACACATCACACTAATTGCCAACACTCTGTGCCAGTGCAAACATGAAACAAAATGCATCCTGGATGCAAAAATCTAAATCAGAAATTCTTTTTTGTTGAAACAGAGTCTCACTCTGTCACCCAGGCTGGAGTGCGATGGCACAATCTCTGCTCACCGCAATCTCCATCTCCCAGGTTCAAGCGGTTCTCCTGCCTTGGCCTCCTGAGTAGCTGGGATTACAGGTGCTTGCCACTACACCTAGCTAATTCTTTTTGTATTTTTAGTAGAGACAAGGTTTCACCATGTTGGCCAGGCTGATCTTGAACAACTGACCTCAGATGGTCTGCCTGCCTCAGCCTCTCGAAGTGCTGGGATTACAGGCGTGAGCCACTGTGCCTGACCTCAGAAATTCTTAAGTGTAATCCAGAAAATACAAGCTATTCATTCACTTATTTAATAAATATTTATTAAGACCATACCATGTGCCAGAATTGGAAACTCAATGATGAGTAAAAATAGACATAGTGCCATGATGGAGCTTCCATTGATCAAATTGTCACATAGGTGCCACCATAACATGTTATGAACAAAAGCTATATGTGCTATGAGAGCCTGTTGGAGGGGAATGTGACCACGGGGGAAGACTTACCTGAGAAAGTAAAACTGGAGCTGCAATCTGAAGGACTAATGGGTAATTAACTATGAGAAATAGGAAGTAACAATGATCCAGAATGACCTGTGCAAAGGCCCTGTGGTAGGAGGAGCATGGCAAGGGAATAAAGGTTGCTGGTGTTGCTCCCACATTCTGGCCATGGGAAATGGGTATAGAAAAACTTAGAACAAAAAGTATAAGTATCACATGGGATATCCAGAAAGTGGCTACTAGAATGAAATCTGATGGAAGCAGAAGCAGCAGTGGCTTGTCCACAATATTTTCTCTATCTCCTCTTCCCAAACTGGCCCTTCCATGTCTGCAGCCCAAGAGGCTGGTTTTATTTAACATTGAGAGCAGTAGAGTGGCTGCCTCATTTCTCCAGAGACAGGTACAATGAGGTTCAAGATATGAACAAATGACAAGACACACCTTAAAGAGTATGTGAGTCATAAAGATGAGAGGAGAGAAACAGAAAAGGTGGGGTATGGAACATGGATTCCATTACAGCAAGAAAAAATAGTACGAAAAAGATTCCCTTTCTTAATGCTATACTTGAACACCAAGATACTACAGTGTCTGTTGTGCTCTTAAGAGTTGGCAAAATATTAGTTCTTTTGGGAAGCATATAATCAGGTCTATTATTATGACTATTTCTTACAGCTAAAATTAATATTTTCAGAAAAAAATGGCAGTGATTTAAATGAAAAGCCTATACTGAAGGAGTTTTTATGCACCTCATGGAGTCCTAGATTATTTGACTATTACTACTTTTTTCGCTGATGGACAATCACTCTGATTTAGCTTAGAAAACATTGAGCAATCAGTGTGAGAACTACTTCGTTATCCCAGTCTTGAAGTTCTTCTGTGTGATGAATCTGAGACCCCGATGATATTTATTCATTACATTTTTAATGATATATCAGGTTACCATAGCAATTCTTGTTCCCTGGAAACTTCTTCCTTGCAACACACATTTATTGTGTGCTGCATTAACAGCCTGATCCTATTGTTCGAGCTGTCTCATTAGCTCGAGTAATCTGAAGCTATTTCAAAATGTTAACCAGTAACAATATATAGAAAATATGCTTATTTAGTAATAATATGTACTTAAGGAAAAAGCTCACTTTCAAATCACCCTTTGTCCATGAAGCTTTGTTTGACCCTGCAAGCCATAAGTTGTATTGCCTTAGCATACCTAGGGGTTTATGTTACTCAGTGTAATGATTAAATACATTTTTTTATATTATTCATTAACTATTTTTATGTTAGTCTCATGTCTGCACCTAGATTATGGTTTCTATAAATAGGAAGCTGTTATGAGTGAAAATGTGTTTTCCAATGGGATGTTAATGTCCTAACCCCAACTACCTGTGAATATCACCTTATTTGGAAATAGGGTCTCTGCAGGTGTTAAGGCCAAGTTAAGATGAGGTTATTAGGATGTGCCCTAATCCAATATTAGCATATCCTTATTAAAAGGGGGAAATTTGGACACAAGAGACAGATATTTACAGAGGGAAGACGGAAGAAAGAAGAAAGAAGCAAAGCACTATTGGTGTTCAGGGAATGGTGCTATGATGACTGGGTAAATTAGATAAAACTTAAATGGAGGAGTTTACCTTTGAAATAGACAGTGCCGAATAGAATTTGCAAAGGCAGAGAAAAAATATTCCAGGTGTAGAAACCAGCAAAAACCTAGAGGCTTCCCCCATTATAGATTTTTCTTCAGGAACATAGAATAAATATTCAAGAGAGTCTAGAATAATATGCTAAGACCAGATATGAAGAGTTTCTGTGCAACAAGCTTGAATTTATTTGGTAGGAAACAGGAAGACAGCAAAATAATTTAGGCACAGGATTTCTTTAGGACAATTGATTGTGATGTATACTGAAGTAAAGAACCATTTAGGAGATCATCATCATAGCCAAGAGGTAGTCAGATTAAACCATAATGACAGATCTAAGAATGCAGCAGAGAAACCAGAAAAGTTGACCGGGGAGGAATATAGATAGAGCTGGTTAAGTGAGAAGACCACGATGCTTTAATGTGGTTTGGAGTGGCAGCGATGCTATTACCAGAAACAGGGAAATCAAGAAGATAAGCTGTCTTTTGAAAGGCTCCAAAGTTGGAATGTTGACAAGGCATTTGGAAAAGTAGAATTGGAGACAGAACAGATTAGAATTAATGATACTAATTACAAAGTAAAATGCATAAATGCAATTGTTGAAGCCATTATTATAAACAAGACCACCATGGAAAAGAGTGGAGCGAGAGAGTGGACGGTAAAGAAAACACTGTTAAATCTTTATTAACTCACACAATTCCTGGCATGCAGGAAACATCAACAAATATTTATTATTGAATTAATATGGTTGAGAATGAGGAAGAGAAAACTAATGGATAATCAAAGAGACAGTAAAAGGAGCAGGGAGCAGGATATGGAAATGTCTATCAAGAGACAATTTCACAACCTAGAGGTTGGTCAGTAGTGTCGAATACTGCTGAACAAATCAAAGCACCTAAAGCTGAGAAAAGCTTTGGCTGATTCAGAAGAGAAAGAAAGATTCTAAGTTGGGGAAGGAGAAGTAGACTAAGAATGCAAGAGAAAAAGGAATAGTAGAGAAACAGGTTATCCAAGTTAAAAAGAAAACAAAACCAGAATGTTAGAAGCCATCAACACAGATGTTGCCATCAGGAGGGTGCTGATATGAAACAGAGCAAAGAAGAAACTTAGGTACTGGGCAAGATTGGTATGTCCTAGATGGTTGAGTCCTCTCCAAAAGACTGTATCCATTTTCAAGAGGAAGCATTTTGCTAAGTGATAGAGGCAAAACAAAGATATGAGTATCAGTTGAAAATAAGAGTTGCCTCATCCTTCTTCCCAAACAACTGACTCAAGGTGAAGTGAACAACTGGATTTCTTTCAATGGAGGCAATTTCTAAGGAAATGATGCTGTCACAGAAGATAGACATTTTAATTATGGGAATGGAAGAAGCTTTTGAAGCAAAGGTAGGGATGAAATTTCTTCCCGAATAAAGAAGCATTCTATAGATTATAATGGAAGGGGCTAGAGGAACGGCAGGAGCTGCAGAGTGAGGTTGGTAGGGATCCTTACCATGTTCCTGTGAAGACCCTCTTCCACAGAAGAGTCAGAATTATAAGTCCATCAGTAAAATATTACCTCCTGAGACTTAACTTATGGTTAGTGGGCAGTGATGAGTACCACATGCTAAGCTTTGGTAAATCATGACAATGTAAGAATAATGTAATTTTTTCTCTCTGGTTCTGAGCTTAGGGCCCTCTTCATAAAATTCAACATTTTTTTTTTCTTTTCATTGCTGGTGATGCTTTCCTTTCATTGCTGACTTTTCTTTTCAAGCCCTGGCGAGGATCTTCATAGTTTCTAATGCGTCCAGTTGAATGGAACTTGCTTTGATTAACATAAATAGAATCTGAGGTACACTACACACTGGCCTCCCTTCTCTCTTTCTGCTACTCCTTGCATATGGGCATCTACAAAAGATTTGAAAGAAAACAAATGTTTCTGATACAAACATTTGATGATTGATGACGTTTGATGATAAGATGAAAAGTATTGCTTCCACTTTCTGGCCTAACATCAAAGAGATAAATATGATAACACAAGCCTGTGAATTTACCAGGAGGAAGAAAATAACAAGACAGTTAACAATCACAGAGTAATAAGAGGACACAAACCCCAGTCTGACGCCTACATAGAAAAGATCTTAGAAGGGTACCTTAAGAAAAAATACTGATTGTAAGCCCTGATGGCTGAAAAAAACTCTGATATCCAGCTCTCTAGGATACAATTCAGTCAAAACTTTAAAACCATTTTTGGACACAGGAGAAAGGATAGAACCAACAATCCTACATATCTCTCCAGTAAAGCACAGAAAAATAGATTATTACAGAACACGTTTGGGATTCGAGTGTATTTAATTTCAAAGATTCTAAAAGTTGATATTTGAGATTGGAAATTATACCTCATTCACTGCTGGAGTTTTGAACGAATTAAGAGACAAAAGAGTCAGGCAGATGGAGACCAAAGTATCAGTTTTGTTAGCCTTTTGGAAAACCTAGCTTAGATACGTGACAACAATGGCTTTCCTAATTTCAAATCCAGGGATTTACAAAGACCTACTCACTGGCTCACAGACAGCACTGCTACTGCAGGCATCTCACTTACAACACACAAAACCAGAGCAGAATGGGTTCTTGGCTTAGGAGAAAAAAGAGGAAAAAAAGGCACTCAGCTACATGTCCTATTCCTGTCTCTGTGTTTCCACTCAGACAATTCACTCCTTTATCTCTGGGAAGAAATGAGTGAAGAAGCAGAAAGGGCAGGATGACACTCTCTTTCACATCCCTCCCCATGGAAACATGAATCGGGGGAGAAAGGTTTCCATCTGAATTCCCCACCACTCAACTCTGAGTACAATCTCAACTGCCCTGAGGTTGACCCAGGAAAGCCCTGAACCCTGTTATGTTGGTGACCCTCCTTAGAGGAGGTGACTAAACCTCAAGCAACTATGAGAACCAATCCCCCAGGGAAGTGGGGGAGGTAAGAACAGAAAGGGCAGCATCATTTCTATGAGTGTGTAAAAAGGCACTGCAGTCCATTTCTACCCACTGCTCTATGTTTTTTCCTTCAAAAAGTTTTAAAAAGTAATTGAATTTGATGTCAAAATTTGAAAACCAGTATATTCCACTTAAAAATTGGGGTTACTGTCTTCTGTTGAAATACTGGGTGGTCTGGTACCCCTCAGCCTATATTCTAGCAACACAACATCCAGCCAGAAGTGTTATTCTTACGCCTTCATCCCAGTCACAACCTGTTGCCTGATCATTTGTGTTCTTCTGGCCCTTGGAGGGACTTGGGTTAGTAGTTCTTCTCTAAGTGAAACACAGATTGATTGTTTTGCCTTTCTACTCCTTCAGAAAAGTATTAAACAAGAAAGCTCAGCTGGGTACAGTGACTCATACCTGTAATCCTAGCACTTTGAGAGGCCAAGGCAGGCAGATCACTTGAGGCCAAGACTAGCCTGGCCAACGTGACAAAACCCAGTCTCTACTAAAAATACAAAAATTAGTCAAGCATGGTGGTGCAGACCTGTAGTCCCAGCTAGTAGGGAGGCTGAGTCACCAGAATCACTTGAGCCAAGGAAGCGAGGTTGCAGTGAACTGAGATCGCACCGGCCTGGGCGATGGCATAAGACACTGTCTCAAAAAGAAAAAGAAAAGAAAAGGAAGTCTAGGAAAAAGCAAATTGAAATGGGAAGAAAAATTTCCAATATGCAAATTAGAAACTGGTACACTTAGAGGAGCAAGGGAAGAACCAGCAACAGGGAGGAACAGACAAATGGCAGCTGAATAGTCAAGAGCCTCATTCTGGGGCAAG
Organism: Callithrix jacchus; assembly: GCF_049354715.1. Taxonomy (NCBI): domain Eukaryota; kingdom Metazoa; phylum Chordata; class Mammalia; order Primates; family Cebidae; genus Callithrix; species Callithrix jacchus. Next base: position 100,523,982 of record NC_133510.1, on the reverse strand, counting down.
AGAATTAAGAATATAGAACTGTGGTGTAAGTGACAAAACACTGTATTGAGCCAAGAAAAATATTACTTTGAATATCACTAACCTTCTTGCCAGTTAGTTTTTGCAAAAGACAATGTTCTATATAATCAATTGTAGGTTAAAAGTATTACTGTGATTGAAGAAAATTCAGAGGGACAAAGTGCAAGGCAAGGAAAGCAGTGGGCTTGGATTCTGACAGAAATTCACTTCCAATTCAAGACATGGATAGTCACGTGCTCCTCCTGCCAACCCCATTCTTTCTTTTAGTAGGAACCTGAACTATTATGAATAAATTAAATACACAGAACATCCCCAGATTCAGCTCTCTGATTTAACTACTTCTCTTTTATTTGTCAGGCAGCTAAATGTAATAGAATAGTATCACTGGATGACTTTGACATCTCTGAAGCTTGGTCAAAATGGCCATTATTCAAAAGGCTATTTACCCAGGAACTTGGGCCTGCACTTCAGTCAACTTCCACCAGATGGTGATGGGTTTGTGCAGCAGGGCTCACACTTAGCTGCAAATCCTGGAGGTTGGCGTCGGGAGGAAGAGTTTAAAAGTAGATATTCAGGACCCCACCTGAAAACATACTGATTCCATAGGACTAAACAGATTAGAATAGAAGCCAAATACTTGTATGTTTCTAAAAACTCTACCCAGGGAATCCTGACCTGCAGCCAATCGAGGGAATCATCGATATCGACCACAGCTTTACAAATCTGACTTCCTCAAAATATTAATAACTTCAAAGTTAGAGTTAAATACATTTTGAAAAGCAAACTAAATAAAAATAGTATATTATTTCAAATAGTAATCTAGACTAAACTCTTCAAGAAATGTGTAGGAATTGGTAAACCATACAATGCAAAACTATAACTAAAATAGCTTCCTAGGCACATGAAGTTGCTTTCAAAGTAACTTCTTTGAATGAATCTAACCTGAATATCCACAATGAACCACTGTCTCATCCTATCAAGGATTTTCACTGGCTTCATATGCAGCATAGGACCTTGTGTACAGTAGGTCAATCAGGTCTTATGAAATTAATTGTTAAATTTAGTAAGACAGAAACATCACAGCATCTAACACCTTGTTCACTATGAGCTTATCTATGAATTAGATAAGGCATTTAATTTCTCTGGGTCCTCATATGTCAAATGAGATGGCAAGAGGATTTGGCCAAAGTGCCAAATTACCAATGAGAACCATGTCATGTCTAATAACAATAGCCAACATGTATATAGAGCCAAACACTTGTATCTGCCAGGCACAGTGCTACGTAATATAAATGTAAATATTAGTATATACAAAATGCAGATATTGAAATATCTTCATAACAGTCTTCGTTACAACCTGTGAGCTAGATCCTATTATTATCACCATACTTTATTAATAAAGAATTTAGATACAAATAAATTAAGTGACTGACACCAAAGGTAAGTAGCATTTGCCATAGTGGCAAATAAACAAAAAGTTAGGATTTCTTTTATTTTTATTTTTTCTTTTTGAGACAGTCTCATTCTGTTACCTAGACTAGAGTGCAATGGCATGATCTCAGCTCACTGTAACTTCTACCTCCTGGGTTCAAGCAACTCTCCTGCCTCAGCCTCCCGAGTAGCTGGGATTATAGGTGTGTACCATCACGACAAGCTAATTTTTTTATTTTTAGTAGAGACGAGGTTTCACCATATTGGCCACGTTGGTTTCAAACTCCCGACCTCAGGTGACCCACATCACCCAGGCTGGAGTGCAGTGGTATGATGATGGCTCACTGCAGCCTCTACCTTCTGGGCTCAAGAGATCCTCTCACCTCAGCCTCCCAAGTAGCTGAAATTACAGGCATAAACCACCACACCCAGCTTATTTTTTTCTTTTTTGTAGAGACAGGGTTTTGCAATGTTGCCCAGGCTGGTCTTGAACTCCAGAACTCAAGCAATCCACTTATCTTGGCCTCCCAAAATGCTGGGATTACAGGCATGAGGCATGAGCTATCATGCCCGGCCACCCCAGTCTATCTTAATAAACATTTATTGAACACTTATATGTGCCAAGCTCTGTGCCAGAGGTGGTGACAGATTAGACAGAGCCCTGAACTCAAAGGCCTCACATGCTTGAGAAGAGATGGGAGAGATGGGGACCATATTTGCTGACATATAAGTCAATAGATGTCTATATTACGTGTAAACTTTACCAAGAAAATATTTTTGAGGGAAAAAATAAACCATGTAGGTTTTTTCATCAGATATATTTTGACAGTGATTTTTAGATAGTAATATATGGAAAATACATTTTTGAACATAAAATATGCTGCATACTAAAATCTAGTAAGACAATTAATGGATATCTATTATCAGTCTGCTAGCTGAAAAAAAAATGTCATAGACAAAATAGAAAAGTAAGTACTAACATTAACAAGCACTGGCACCAGAGTGGTAGAGATAATAAATTTAAATCTCAAATGATTGGAGAATGACAGAAAATCTCATCAGTTTTGTAATCTGTGCCTTATCATCTTCATTAAGAAAACTTACAGTAGAATATGAAAGCTTAATCTTTGTTAAATGCTTTGTTCTGACTCACTTCCCACAATGTACATTGTCATTGTGTAATGCATGTTCATTGGCTAAACTGATATTTGGAAAGGTTGTTTTGGGAGCTGAAGAGGAACATTAATATATACTAGCAGTTATGGCATTAGCCAACTATTATAATATAGTTGAAAAGTGTCATAATTAATAGTCACTGGTTGTGTGAAACCAGGTGAAAGATATACAATTGTCAGTAAGAAATACGTGGAAAATTGGGAGCAGAAAATATAGATCTGCAAGTTAGCATACAAGAGAAAAGTAGAAGTAGAAGAGAGAAGAGCTTGCCCATAGAGAAAATGTAGAATGAGAAGAAAATGTTCAGGATAAGTGACTTAAGGAGCCTCTCTATTCCTCTTCCTCTTTTATCAGAATTCATAGTGATGGTCTCATAGCTGTCTTGGCCTTGTGAGAACTGGAGTTTAATCTTAATGACAAATGTACATTCCAGAACAATCAATCAAACCAATGAACTATTGCAGAATGCCTGCACTATAGGCTCTGATAAAGTCTGCAGTAATGTAAAAGGACTTAGAGTTAAGATAACATTAGGATAGAGGCCCTCTTACACAAAGCAATTTGGACATTTCATTTGAAAAGGTCAACTGATGCAAAGGATTGTAAAAATAATACATACCTAACCCTAATGTTTTATTTTAACCAAATTGTTTTATGTAAAGTCAAATCTTTTTCATTAAGTGTGGTTCTGCTAAACAGAGAGTTTTTCTTTATCTTTACTTTTTCCCCCAAAAAAATTTTTGTTGCGACAAGATCTTGGTCTATTTCCTTTGCTGGAGTACAGTGGCACAATCACGGCTCACTGCAGCCTTGAACTCCTAGGCTCAGCACCTAGCCGTGTGAGTAGCTGAGATCACAGGTACATGACATCATACCCAGTTAATTTTTAAAAATATTTGTAGACAAGAAATCTTGCTATGTTTCCCAGGGTGATCTCAGACTCTTGGGCCCAAGCAATTCTCCCACTTCAGCCTCCCAAAGTGTTGAGACTACAGGCGTGAGCCCCCACACCCAGCCTTCCCAAGTTTCTGATCTTCTTTTTTCATCTATTTTCAATTTACTGCAATTTAAAAATTACTGATAAGGTTAGGCTCTGTGTTCCCACCCAAATCTCATCTTCAATTATAATCCTCATAGTCCCCATAATCCCCATGTGTCAAGGGAGAGACCAGGTGGAGGTAATTGGATCATGGGGGTGGTCCCCCCGTGCTGTTTCCATGACAGCAAGTTCTCACAAGATTTGATGGCTTTATAAGCGTCTGACAGTTCCTTCTACACGCACTCACTCTCTCTAGCCTGCTGCCATATAAGACATGCCTCTTCTCCTTCCACCATGATTGTAAGTTTCCTGAGGACTTCTCGCCCATGCAGAATTGTATCAATTAAACCTCTTTCCTTTATAAATTACCCAGATCAGGCAGTTTTTTATAACAGTGTGAAAATGGACTAATACAATGACCCATCTTTAGCCTTTCTAAAACAATTTACTTTTTTTTTTTTAAGAGTCTCACTCTGTTGCCCAGGCTGGAGTGCAATGGCATGATCTCAGCTCACTGCAACCTCTACCTCCTGCATTCAGAATTCAATTGATTCTCCTGCCTCAGCTTCCTGAGTAGCTGGTATTACAGGTGCCCACCACCCCTGGCTAATTTTGCGTTTTTAGTAGAGATGGGGTTTCACCATATTGGTCAGGCTGGTCTTGAACTCCTGACCTCAAGTGTTCCACCTGCCTCTGCCTCCCAAAGTGCTGAGATTACAGGTGTCAGCCATTGCACAAGGCCTACACTTTAATTTTTAAATAAATAAAAACTCCTATCTTCTCTCTCTCTCTCTCTCTTTCATATATCACCAGTTTTACATAATATTTAATTAATTTACACCCATTTGGGGAAAAAATACAAGTGGCTCTTGATAAACAAAGGGACTGACCAGTGTGAGTGGAAGGACCCAGGCAAACTGAGGAGTCCATCAAGAGGGCTTCCATTGGCCAGAATTGCTCACTCGCATCAAATATCTGAAACATGTTTAAGTAGAAAAAGAAATGCACCATTTCAAAAAGAGAAATTAAAAGTAAGTTTAACTTTACTCCAAGCTAAAAATTTCACTTTGAAAGTCAATAGTGACAAGAGACTGACTATTTAGCTGAAACTTCTCAGTTACTTTGGAAGTCTGTCTCAAGTGCCAGCCTCTCCATGAGCCTTCCTTGATGCTGTAAATTGGCAGTGCTCTCTCGTTAGGAGACCCCTTAGCAATGTTTTCTGACCTCATTTATGGTAAGTATTTCATTTTACTGTCAGTGCAGACATTTATAAATTGATCTGACCTCTTTTTATGGGGTATGTATATTACTTGATCCAATAGACTAAGTCTTTCTCACTTATATACCTTGCAAAGTCATGTGCTTTGCACACAGTAGGACCTCATCTATGTTAAATTGCAATGAGTGTGTGTGTGTGTCTGTGTGTGGTGAGGCAGGAGGCATGGGAAATAGAGGGGAAACAGTTAACCTTATTACTTGTTCATATATGCCCATCCTCACTTGAGATAAAAAAATTCCCAGAAGTTCCCACTCATTTCTTTTCAATTTCTCTATATGTTGTTATATTACAATGTTTAAAGTCAGGCACAGTGGCTCACACCTGTAATCACAGTAATTTGGGAAGGCGAGGCAGACAGATCACTTGAGGTCAGGAGTTTAAGACCAGCTTGGCTAACATGGCAAAACTGTTTCTACTAAAAATATAAAAATTAACTGGGTGTTGTGGCATGTGCCTGTAGTCCCAGCTATTTGAGAGGCTGAGGTGAGAGAATCGCTTGAACCCAGGAGGCAGAGGCTGCAATAAACTGAAATCGAGCCACTGCACTCTAGCCTGTGCAACAGAGTGAGACCCTGTCTCAAAACAAAATAAAACAAGAAAAATATTTACCTGGCTACCTCTTCAGTAAACACCTCAGCAGTACAGACAGTATTTTAGTTATCTTTATAATCCAGTATATTGACTCAATGTTTGTTAAATAAATAAATGCACAAAAGACTGAACTGGAATGTCTCCTCAAGATTCAAAGAGGGTCAGAAATGAGGAGGATATAGAATCACCACTAAAGAAAGTCCATTCGACCCTACTTTGACTATCTATAGAATATTAGACTGTCTAATCCACTTTTTTCCAGAAAAGTATATATAAAGTTATTAAATTTTAGAGCCAGAGAGGTCGTTAGAGTTCAGCTCATTTCGTTTTAAAAATGAGTTAACAGATTGGCCCAGTGTCACACAGCCAGTCATTAAGATAAAACCAAAGCAACAGTAAGCCATTTTGGCAACATCAACTCCAATTATCTTCTGAAAAAGGTGGATCAAATCCTATAAATAAAAATTATTTGGCAATTATAATGACTGATGGGAGCTGAAGTAGGCTATGTGACAGAAAAGGATGGGAAAAGGAGAGCGGCCAGAATGGGGTTTCCAACTAAGTTATGTCTGCTTGCCACATTGCCCCCAGTGACTGTGATATGCTCTCTGTCTCACCAGAAATCAGCAAAGGTAGGGCTCAACTCAGGTCTCCTGATCTCTGTACCAGAGTCCTGCATCTTAAACAAACACACAAATGCCATTTGTTTAAAAATATGTATTTAGCAACAGCCCTTTATGCTAAAAACCCTCAATAAACTCAGAATCAGTGGAATGTATCTCAAAGTAATAAAAGCTATTTATGACAAACCAACAGCCAATATCATACTGAATGGGCAAAAACTGGAAGCATTCCCTTTGAAATCCAGCACTAGACAAGGATGCCCTCTGTCACCACTCCTATTCAATATAGTACTGGAAGTTCTAGCCAGAGCAATCAGGCAAGAAAAAGAAATAAAGGGTATTCAAATAGGAAAGGTAGAAGCCAAATTGTCTCTATTTGCAGACAACATGATAGTATACCTAGAAGACCCCATCGCCTCAGCCCAAAAACTCCTGAAACTGCTAAGCAACTTCAGCAAAGTCTCAGGATATAAAATCAATGTGCAAAAATCACAAGCATTCCTAAACACCAATAACAGGCTTAAAGAGAGCCAAATCAAGAACGAACTGCCATTCACAATTGCTACAAAGAGAATAAAATACCTAGGAATATAACTCACAAGGACTGTAAGGGACCTCTTCAAGGAAAACTACAAACCACTGCTCAACAAAATAAGAGAGGACACAAACAGATGGAGAAACATTCCATGTTCATGGTTAGGAAGAATTAATATCGTGAAAATGGCTATACTGCCCAAAGTAATTTACAGAATCAATGCTTTCCCCATCAAGCTACCATTGACTTTCTTCACAGAACTGGAAAGAAACACCATGAACTTCATATGGAACCAAAAGAGAGCCCGCATAGCCAAGTCAATTCTAAGCAAAAAGAACACAGCGGGGGGCATCACCCTACCGGATTTCAAACTATACTACAAGGCTACAGTAATCAAAACAGCATGGTACTGGTACCAAAACAGAGATATAGACCAATGGAACAGAACAGAGGCATCGGAGGCAACACAACATATCTACAACCATACAATCTTTGATAAACCTGACAAAAACAAGCAATGGGGAATGGATTCCCTGTTTAATAAATGGTGTTGGGAAAACTGGCTAGCCATGTGCAGAAAGCAGAAACTGGACCCTTTCCTGACACCTTACACTAAAATTAACTCCGGATGGATTAAAGACTTAAACATAAGACCTGGCACCGTAAAAACCCTAGAAGAAAATCTAGGCAAAACCATTCAGGACATGGGAGTAGGCAAGGACTTCATGACCAAAACACCAAAAGCGTTGGCAACAAAAGCCAAAATAGACAAATGGGACCTAATCAAACTCCACAGCTTCTGCACGGCAAAAGAAACAGTCACTAGAGTGAATCGGCAACCAACAGAATGGGAAAAAATTTTTGCAGTCTACCCATCTGACAAAGGGCTGATATCCAGAATTTACAAAGAACTCAAACAGATTTACAGGAAAAATACAAACAAGCCCATTCAAAAGTGGGCAAAGGATATGAACAGACACTTTACAAAAGAAGACATACATGAGGCCAACAAACATGAAAAAATGCTCATCATCACTGGTCATTAGAGAGATGCAAATCAAAACCACATTGAGATACCATCTCACGCCAGTTAGAATGGCGATCATTAAAAAATCTGGAGACAACAGATGCTGGAGAGGATGTGGAGAAATAGGAACACTTTTACACTGTTGGTGGGAGTGTAAACTAGTTCAGCCATTGTGGAAGACAGTGTGGCGATTCTTCAAGGCCTTAGAAATAGAAATTCCAATTGACCCAGCAATCCCATTACTGGGTATATATCCAAAGGACTATAAATCGTTCTAATATAAGGACACATGCACACGAATGTTCATTGCAGCATTGTTTATAGTAGCAAAGACCTGGAACCAACCCAAATGCCCATCGATGATAGACTGGATTGGGAAAATGTGGCACATATACACCATGGAATATTATGCATCAATCAAAAATGATGAGTTCGTGTCATTTGTAGAGACATGGATGAATCTGGAGAACATCATTCTCAGCAAACTGACACAAGAACAGAAAATGAAGTACCGCATATTCTCACTCATAGGTGGGTGATGAAAAATGAGAACACAAGGACACAGGGAAGGGAGTACCAAACACTGGGGTCTATTGGGGGGAAGATGGGAGGGCCAGTGGGGGGGAGCTGGGGAGGGATAGCCTGGGGAGAAATGCCAAATGTGGGTGAAGGGGAGGAAGGCAGCAAAACACACTGCCATGTGTGTACCTATGCAAATATCTTGCATGTTCTGCACATGTACCCCAAAACCTAAAATGCAATAAAAAAAATAAAAATATGTATTTAGAAAGCTTTAGGAATCAATTAAATGAAAAAAGATCCTCCACAAAATAGTCAACATCGCTTTCATTTGTTGTAAATATTTCTGCAGCACAATTGCAAAACTTAAACAACTCATAAAAGATAAAATATCCTTTGATATTATTTAAAGTAATAATAAATAGAATATTTAAAAGAGTTGAACAGTTTTCCCAAAGTCCAGAAAATCAAACATTTATATAGGGAGTGAAGGGATGAAATAGCTTTTTTCTTTTAAAATACAGTTCAACAATAATAAGGGGGAAATTATGATAAAACTCATAAAAAGCTAGTTTTCACTTTCAACTTTTTTTTTTTTTGAGACTGGGTCTTTGTTGCCCAGGTGCAACAAAGATTTGTGCAATGGCACAAACATGACCCACTGCAGCTTCGACCTCCTGGGCTCAAGCTATCCTCCCACCTCAGCCTCTCGAGTGACTGAGACTACAGGCATGAACCATCATGCTAGGCTAAATTTTTAAATTTAAATTTTAATTTTTTAGGGACAGGGTCTCTCTTTGCTGCCCAGGCTGGTCTTGAACTCCTGGGCTCAAGCAATCCTCCCACCTCAACCTCCCAAAGGGCTGGGATTACAGGCATGAGCCACTGTGCCCAGCCTTTCCACTTTAAGCTTTTAAAGTCATCCTTCGGAATTGAGAAAAAGAATGTTTTTGGGGGAGGGGAGATATCTGGCTTTTGAAGAAGTTAAAACATTTTGGTTTTATTTTACAAGAACAAGAAAAGACACTTACTTTGTTTTATTTATTTTTATTCTTAAAATTTCAGGTTTTATTTTAGCTTCAGGGGATACATGTGCAGATGTGTTACAAAGGTATATTGTATGATGGTGAGGTTTGGGGTGTGATTAAACCTGCCACCAAGGCAGTGAGCATAGTACCCGGTTTTTCCACCCTTGCCCTTCACTTCCTCCTCCCTCTTATATTCCCCCGTGTCTATTGTTCACATCCAAAGAGCTATTTTAAAATGCTGCAATATTAAGACCCAAAAGCATGATTCTAAGCTCCTTTTGTAATTTTTTCTGCTATGCAGAGATGAATTCAACTGGCTGGTTTCTAGCCCATCAGGTAAGGAATTGCCTACCACATGTAGGCACTGTAAATACTTTTCAACTCAGCAAACAAACAAATATCACACCCCAGGAAATGCTTGTAATTTGGAGGGCGAATGTTGCTTCTCCAAGTGGGGGCTGGGGGATGTTTGTCTGCTGCTCTTATCAGGAGAAATCTTCATTAACATGAGATTGTGAACTCTGGGAATTCTCTCTTAGCTGGATATTTATAGCTAAGCCTGCAGGCTTAACTCCTCCTTAAACAGGCTGGTCATTTGACTTCACTTTCTATCCCAAGCCCCACGCTGACATTCATTCTCCAAGGCAAATGCAAGCCCACAGCTAAACAGTAGCCCAAAGGGCCACTGCAGATGCAGAAGAATAAAAGTAGGAATGCCCTGCATAGAAGGGGAGGGGAAATCACAGTGAGAAGAAATTCAGTTCAGGGACCACTCTCTGAGAGTGATCAACGTGCCAGGCACTGGAAAAATAATCAGTCCCAGAACTGAAGGAGTCTACAATTTGGGAGGGAGGACAGATTCACACTCAGATTTAATATAACATGACATGTATTATTACAGAGACTTCATGATTAACAAGGGCTGAGAAGAGAGGAATTGAGACAGGTATAGGGGAAGTTTCTTGAATGAAGTGGAAGCCACATAAAAATGCATGCAAACATCAGGGTGGAAGGCACTGTTTTTGGCGGGGGTGGGGTGGAGGTTGGGGTGGGGGGAGGGCTATGACAATTTAACATTTCTAGATCATGTGAAAATGTTTGCTTAATCAAAGATCAGTACAAAACTGGTCCCTGCTGATTTATGGTGAAATATCTATAGCCAAATATAATGTGGGATTCTACAATACGAGTACAGACCTATTTAGTGAAAAAGGTAGATCTTGCATGAGGAACAATGAACTGTCCCAATCTCATATAGATTCTCTTTGGGACAGAGTACCACTCTACCGCCCAGGCTGGAGTGCAATGGCACCATCTGAGCTCTTTGTAACTCTGCCTCCTGAGCTCAAGTGATCCTCCCACCTCATCCTCCCAAGTGGCTGGGACTACAGGTGTGCACTACCACACCCAGCCAATTTTTGTATATTTTTATAGAGATGAGGTCTGACTATGTTGCCCAGCCTGGTCTCAAACTCCTGAGATGAAGTGATTCACCCACCTTGGCCTCTCAAAGTGCTAGGATTACAGACATGAGCCACCATGCCCAGCCTCCAATCTCATGTAGATTTTCTTGAGTCTTTACCTTATTTGCAGAGCAGGGGTCCCTTACCTTGGACTATGGACCAGTAGTGGTCCATGGCCTGTCAGGAATCAGGCTGTACATCAGGAGGTGAGCAGTGGGCAAGTAAGCGAAGCTTCATCAGTATTTACAGCCACTCCTCATTGCTGAAATTATGGTGTGAGCTGCTCCTCCTGTCAGATCAGTGACAGCATTAGATTTCATAGGAGTATGAATCCTGTTCTGAACTGCATATGTGAAGGATCTGGGTTGTGCGCTCCTTATAAGAATCCAATGCCTGATGATCCATCACTGTTTCCCATCACTCCCATATGGGACTGAGGGTGCAGAAAAGCAAGCTCAGGGCTCCCACTGATTCTACATTATGGTAAGTTGTATAATCATTTCATTATATATTACAATATAATAACAATATAAATAAAGTGCACAATAAATGTAATACACTTGAATCATCCTAAAGCCACACCCCCATCACCCCCAGTTCATGGAAAAATTGTCTTCCATGAAACTGGTCCCTGGTGCTAAAAAGACTGGGGACACCACTGCTCTAGAGGAATCTATTCTATTTTGTTTATTTAAAATGATCTTGTGTTGTTAAAGATACAAGGTATTTTAAACTATTCATTCAGTGAGTCACTCATTCATCAGATGTTTACTGGAAACTTCCTACATCCAAAATGTTAGCTTCCTACACAAATAAACAGGTTTAACTAGTCAGGAAGGTACTGAAGTTGTGTTTAACCCAGCAAGACTGAAGTAGAAAAATGCAGAATCCGTATTAAATATTAATGAAGGCTAGGAGCCCCTGTGAACGCAGGGTTGTCACAGCAATTGAGGCAACCTCTGAGCTGCCTGGTGGTAGGGTACCCCAGAGTTGGGCCAGATCTTGGAGATTGGCACAAAAGAGTTGGCTCTACTTTTCTCTCCTTTTTTCCCCTTCTATCTTGGAAGAAGGAAAAGTTAAAGGCTAGCGCCTGCCAGGGAAAGAAGTGATTCTGACAGATTGGAAGGCAGTCCCAAAGAAGGGTGTTTGCTAGGTATTAGGATCAACTTTGCATTGAAGGTTTGATGCCTAGAGGAAAGGGGCAGTAAAGTAGGGGTTTTTCAGGAATGAAGCCACAAGCCAAGAGGTGCCAGGTTTCAGAGACTCAAAGTTCTCAAACTGCTTGAGGCCATTTGGAGCCAAAGCTGCTAGTGGCTACAAGGCCCTTTGAATCCTGGAGTTCTGGAGTGAATACAATGCCAGGGGCTCCAGACATGGAAGGGAAGGGAACAGAGCCGTATCATAACAAGGCTGGAGATTTTGAGGCTGAAGGGGCTGTTTGAAACCTAGGGCGAGTGCAACTCCAGGCTCCAAACGCTGAAGTGGAAGGAAAAATGGGTAAGCTGGTGACAATGCTTAGACTCCAGAGGTTTCCTTCAAAAGTAGGGACTGTGCAGTAAATTATTTTCCTAGACCTTCACATTGAAATTCAACAAGCAATTACTGAACATCTAAAAATTCCATGGGACTGTGTTACATGCTTCACAGACAAACTTACATCTGCTCTTCTATGCTCCAAATTGAATATCTTTCCTTGCTAAGTTATAGTGACAATGTATATGTATATTATTGAGTTATATTTTGCCAATAAAACTTTTAATTGGCTTAAGGAGGTAGATTCCATTCCAGAGTTCTCCAGAGACCCATTCACTAAAAGAGAAACAGGCTGCTCTGGGGTTAAGCTTCCATGGACGCTGGCAAGCTGTTGTGTGATAATGTGAGCAAACGGCAAGCACTTACTAATACAGAAGGGAAGAGAGTGGGCCTGGGGAGTGACACACCTGCTGTAGAGTTCATACAGAAGAAAATACACTTAAAAGTGCATAGGAACTTGGATTCATTCAGTTTAATTAACTCACTGATTCTACAGACAAGGTTTTGAGAACGTGAGAGGTTAGGCAACTGTCCCAAGTTATATATGTAGGTGCCCCTTTCTTAACACATGTTTGCCTTACATATTTGAGGGTTATTCAGAACAGTACCATATACGTCTATTAACAATTCATAAACACTTTTTCACAATAACAAAGAAATAGAACCCCAACTGAATCTGGGCCTTCTCTTTCACCATGCCACCAGGCTGCCCCAGCACCAAAGCCCAGTGTCACTCACAGAAGGAATCCTTCTCCCCTATGTGTTAACTCAAATGCACAGGCCAGGTCTTCCTCTGGTGAAGTGTCATATATGACTATTGGCCCAAGAGTACTCCACTCTGCAGTGGGCTGAATGATGGTCTCCAAAAAGATCTATTTGTGTCTTAACTCCTAGAACCTGTGGATGTGACTTTATTTGGAGAAAGGATCTTTGCAGATGTCATTAAGGGATCTTGAGATGGGGGAACCATCCTGGATTATCTGGGTGAGCCCTAAATGCCATGGCAAGTGTCCTTATAAGACACAGAGGAGAAGACAGATACAGTAGATAGATGAAGGCAATGTGAACATAGACACAGAAATTCGCGTGATGCAGCCACAAGTCAGAAAGGCTGGAAGAGGCAAGGAACGGGTTCTGCTCAAGGCTGTGGAAGGAACATGGCCCTGTCCACAACTTGATATCAGACTTTCAGCCTTCAGAATTCAGAGAGAATAGATTTCTCTTGTTCTAAGCCACCAATTTGTAGTGTTGCGTTACTGCATCCATGGGAAACATGCATAGCCTCCAATGACATGTCTGATCTTTCTATCACATTCATTTCTCCTTCTCTGAAATGTCTATGAATCCAGTCATTTCAGCACTGGGCAGACCTCAGACACCATGAAAATCAGCAGCAATACTTTAATATGGTTTTGAAAGATTTCTTTTTCTTAAACAAATTAAGTTTATTAAGATGAGGATGGATGTTCCAGCTTTGTATCAAATGAATGACAAAAATAAGTTTCCCGCTAGTCCCTGCAAGGAATCTGTGAATTAGAGAAAGATGTAGGCTCAGAAATATGGCGGTGCCGGGGCAGTGAGAGGCACAGAGAAAGAATTTATCTTCACTGCAGGAAGCCTCCTAGAAAGTTGCCCAGCACGGTGGCTCATTCATGCCTGTAATTGCAACATCTTGGGAGGCCCAGGCGGGAGGATCGCTTGAGCCCTGGAGTTTGAGACCAGCCTGAATGTTCGCATTTGACCACATACAGTTCTTTACATGGCTGATTCAGAAACTTTCATTAGTCTGGAAGAGTGTCGTGGCCATAAGAGAGCAAGGAAAAGAACTAGTATGGAAACAGCACTTGCCCTTGAGAAGCTATTCCCCAAACGATGACAGGTCCTTGGGATTGTGACCCCAGGAATTGTAGTGACTCCAATGGGATCAGGTAGCAATCGACCTCAGGAAATAGAAATTGGAGAATCTGGTTTTGCTTTATTATTCCCTCAAATTGAAGGAATAAAAATACAACCCTTTCATTTTATTAAGGATCCAAAGAATTTAGCATTAGAAAGACATCAACTCACTGAAGTAGTAACGAGTGTTTTAGAAGTTTTTAGAAGATGCAGGTCTTTTAGATAACCCTGAACTTCGTGTGGTCCTTGTCTTCGGTTATAATTGCTGTAAGGTGGGAGCCAATAATTTTCTGCAGCAAGTAGTCAGCACTTTCAGTGATATGAATATCATCTTGGCTGGAGGCCAGGTGGACAACCTGTCATCACTGACTTCTGAAAAGAACCCGCTGGATATTGATGCCACTGGTGTGGTTGGACTGTCATTTAGTGGACACCGAATCCAGAGTGCTACTGTGCTCCTCAGCGAGGACGTCAATGATGAGAAGACTGCTGAAGCTGCGATGCAGCGCCTCAAAGCGGCCAACATTCCAGAGCAGAACACCATTGGCTTCATGTTTGCATGTGTTGGCAGGGGCTTTCAGTATTACAGAGCCAAGGGGAATGTTGAGGCTGATGCATTTAGAAAGTATTTTCCTAGTGTGCCCTTATTTGGCTTCTTTGGAAATGGAGAAATTGGATGTGATCGGATAGTCACTGGGAACTTTATATTGAGGAAATGTAATGAGGTAAAAGATGATGATCTGTTTCATAGCTATACAACCATAATGGCACTCATACATCTAGGGTCATCTAAATAAAGACATCTTTAAAGTGGCTTTTATAAAATAAAAAAAAAAAAATAAGTTTCCCAACTTCAGACTTTCCTTCAAATTTACCAGTTGCCTCCTTTATTCGGTGTCCTGTGAAATTCAACACAGGAATAGATATGATAAGGCAGAAAATTAGCCCAATATAGCTTGTTGCAACATAAAGCATCTGCCTAGTCCAGGCCATCATTATTTTCTGCGTTGATTACAGATATAGCCTGTCTTGCTGTCTCTATTTCTCCAAACTCTAATCCAACGTTTCTTAAATGGTATCTTAAACTGTTTTTGTCCATGACACTGTAAGAAATACATCATGTAGCAGTGCACAAATATATAAAAATAGAGAGATCAATGCATGCTGCCTTTTAAAATTCTCTTTCATTCTCCGTCTTTCTCCCTCTTAAAGTATGGGCCATGACCCATCTGCTATACTTCACAGTCCAAAGCTGTCAGGCTGCATCCCATACCGATGCTGTGGCCACCTTTCTAAAAAATGCATCTCATTTTCTCCTGCCCTTAATTAAAATCCTCCCATAGCCCCCACCACCTTCATTCATTACAATAATACTTTTCCATTGAGAACTCATAGGACCACACTGAAAAAATAACTGAGGGTTAATATTTTAGAAATACATAATATTTTAAAAATACATAATTCATGTTTCGACAGAGCATAATATATATACATATATAAACAATATATACACATCCCCAAAGTTTTCAAACTTTGCATTACTCTCTCTTGCATTACTCTCTCAAGCAGCTGAACTCTCAGACCAGCTATCATATTCTCATGTGCTTAGCTATTTACTCAATTATTATTATTATTATTATTATTTTTTTTTTTTTTTGAAACGGAGTTTCGCTCGTTACCCAGGCTGGAGTGCAATGGCGCGATCTCGGCTCACCACAACTTCCGCCTCCTGGGTTCAGGCAATTCTCCTGCCTCAGCCTCCTGAGTAGCTGGGATTACAGGCATGCGCCACCGTGCCCAGCTAATTTTTTTTTTGTATTTTTAGTAGAGACGGGGTTTCACCTTGTTGACCAGGATGGTCTCGATCTCTTGACCTCGTGATCCACCCGCCTCAGCCTCCCAAAGTGCTGGGATTACAGGCGTGAGCCACCGCGCCCGGCCTACTCACTTATTTTTTAAGATTAAATCACTCAGTTCTTCCTTCTTTCTCCTCTCACCCCTTATGTATCCAGCCAATACTGAAGCTCTTTCAAAAAATGCATGATATTAGCTACTCAGTGCTAGGAATGTCAGGAGCCCTCATGGAACAGTCTAACTCAAAAATCCTTCCCAGACCCTCTTGTTTGTCCTCCTTGAATGGCCTAGGGAGATGATCTCTAATGACAGAGGATTTATCACCTGTTTCACATTCCTGCCTGTCTCTGACTGTGAGCTTTGAGGCCACTTATTTTCTCTGTCAATTCCTGATAAAGTCTCATATAGTTCATGTGTCTGTGTCTCCTTGCAGTTCTGTCATCTGTTTGCTTCACAGCCTCACTTCCAACACTGTTCCTGGCCAATAGTAAGACTTGAGGAAGAAATGAAAAAAAGAAAGTTGGAGGAAAAGGGGGGAAAAAGGATCTGAATAGGGTTAAAAAAAAAAAAACCTAGCTTCTATTATAATATGAAAGAACAAAAATTGGAAAGAAAATTGCAATGCCAGTGGGGAGAGATTTAAAAATAAAGAAGGCTGTGGAGGGGAGAAAAAACTTCCCAACTCTTTCAAATCTAGACTAGAGGTAAATCCAGAAAGAATTTCAATTTATATGAAGCAACAGACCATTCAAATCCCTACCCCACAATCCAAAGCCTTAACCAGGCACCATGAAATGCACTTTCTTTTTTCTGGAAGCCATGCTTATAAATTCACCCCTTCTCAGTCTTGTTCCATTGAAACAATTTCTGCCCCCACCTGCCAGAATCCTGTTGAAACTCAGCTGAAAGTAATTTTCAGAGTTTTAAAGTGCATAATGACATCATCAGCTCCCTGTGCCATGCTCTGATTCCAGGAAGGGCCACATTAGCACTTCAGGAAAGAGAAGATCCATGCTCTGCTTAAATCTTGCTGGTGTCATAAAGAATGCTTAATGTCTTATAATACAGACTTCTGTTTCACAAAAAAATTTTTCATTTATTTTGCACTGGAAAACTGCAAATGGATACCCCTAATCCTGCAGCTGGGGGAGTCACTTCAGAATAGGGAAATGGCCTTATTGACACCTAGTATGAGGGACCCAATTCAAGTGGTCCTTTGATGATAAGGAATAGTGATCTCTGCATTCTGCCAACAAGTCTATTAGTGAGTTAAAGGCAGAGGGGTTAATGAAACAGCACCTGACTCTATGGGCTTCTACTGTAAGTTACCTGAAAACACCACCATAAAGTATTGCCTCTCTTTTGCTTTTGCCTCTACATTAACAAGATACTGTTAATTTTGTGCCTGCCTTATAGTGGTGATTCTCATCAAAGACCAGTTTATCTTTCATATGAAAAAAAAAAAGCATGTCAGTAGACCATCCATCTGCCAGTATGGCCTACCAGATGATGTTCTCCATGGCTTTGGTTGGTAAATTCATTTTACTGTGCATAAATAGGAGATTCCAATGCCTTTAAAATGCTTAGGAGCAAATCTGGTCAAATTTAAGGTAAGAGACAAGGCCTTAAGGACGCTCATTTTGCCGAGGTACAAACCACTCTCTAGTTATCAGCAGAGCAAAAGGACAATTTTTAAGAAAAATTATGCAATGGATCCTGCCTGCCCAAATAAAAGAAAAACATCCATTTGTGTAAGTAAATGTAGATATGCCTTGTTAGGTGAAATGATGCTGGAGTTCACTTACCATTCCGGACTTGAAACATCTTAGTTCCTTCAAGGTCAAAGTGACCTCCCTTCAGTTAGATATTGGCTCAAATTGGCTCTCATCGGTTAGTATTTTTCTATCCAAGTTGCTTATTTCTGAATTTTACTTTCATTCTAAATTTTAGTCTCTTATCCTTAAAATATGACTCTCTTCCTGTACCTAATTTTTTTGTGTGTGTAACAGTCAGTAAAATAGTGAGAAATCACTGGGAGCAGGTGCTTTTCCCCCAATAAGAATCTGCTCCTTGCCCTTAGGAAATAGTGAAAGAGACATGAAACTCACTATGTGTGCTAGCAGTGAGAAATAATGTTGGTCCAAAACACAAAGATGACTGCAAATTAAGAGAGGAAAATATAAGAAATAGTACCACTTTAAAGGATTTGAATACAATAATACATAAAGAGGCTACATGAAACTATTCAAGGACTGATTCCTGGAAAAAGCAAGAATTGCTAAGTATGTATTAGTTTAGGGTATTTTGTGGGGGATGTGCAATTTCATCTCTTGGTATTTGTTTCCTTTACTTGTCAAATGCACATTAACATTATTTATCTTGACATTTATTCCCCTCCATTTGCAATCAGAAATATTAAATCCTAAAAGAAAAACAAAAAATGCCTTATTTTCCATCTGCTTTGTCTTTTCTATTTCCTATATTTGTATCATTTTAACTATTTAATCTTATGATCTATTAGTGCTACATATTCATATTTTAGTCTCAATATGTTATTCATTCACATTCAAACCTACTTCCGTCTTTCTAGAATTCACTTTATTTCTTTCCTTCACCGGGATCCTTCAGTTCATTCATCACCTCCTGTCCCGATCTCTGTAATTTGCCTGTGTTGGTCTTCTGACATTCCTTCTCAAAACACTATTGAAATCCTATTTAAAGCCTTGAATTTCAAATAATTTATTCCCCCACTCCATCAACCCCACTGATTACCAGTTCATCTCTTCCTCACATTTAAAAGGCTGATTCTCATTTCCCTACAAGCACTTTATAAAGCTTTAACTAACATTATCTATTTCTTCCACAAAATTACATGTATTTTCATCTCTTTGTGAAGTCTGTTTTCTAATTGGTTTCATTTATTTAGCTTATCTCTCCAATTTTCTTCTTTTATAGTTATTTTTCATAACTCTCCTTATTGTGCCACTTTTAATCATGGAAATGCACCTTGGTTTAAATGGCCTGAAGATAAATATTGAAAACGCATATGCGAATCGTCTAAACCTGATTACCTAACGGTTTGGGTGAGGATAAAAGGAACATGAAGATAAATTGTCACCAGCCAGATTTAAATACATAACAAGCCGTGGCATTTATACTCCCATATCCAACGCTTACAATTTCCTCTCACCACCTATCTTTCTCAAGGTTAGAAACAGGAAAGTAATCTCAGATGCATCTTTCTCCTTGGTCCAAATTTTCGTTTTCATTTGTAGAAGCCAGTCTCTTCACATATGGACCAGACCATTTACAAATCAGAAGTTGTTTTGAGCAAAGAAAAAGAAAGTTCAAGAACCACTTAATAGTTTCACCAATACCTTTTAACACTGTACAGTTTTCAAATCACTTCCATGATCATAGTCAATACTTTAATCCATTGATGCTCAATAAAAAGGGTAAATATAACAAGATCAAAAGCAAAAAAAAAATGTTGGTTAATAAAATTTTGAGCATAATTTATTAACATCACTTCTTAAAATCCTAAGCAATGTTTTTCTATAACTGAGAAGATCTCAATGAGTAATTTGCAACATGATTCTCTTCAGAATATGGTGCCATGATTAAGGTTGAAATCTTCCTAATTCTAAATCTGCCTTAGAGCAGGCAAAATGAAAGTACAGGAGTGTACAAAATGAAAGTACACTTTTTTCTTCATTTAAATAGTTGGCATATCTTTTTATTTCTTTGGAGGAAGAGACTCTCAAGAAGGATACATCATATTCACAGAAAACAGATATTCGTGCATCTGGTTCTGGGTTGTTTATAAAACAACAATCACATCCCTCCTTGCTTCTAAAGACGTTTCAGTCCAGCCTCTTAGGCCTCTTTATGTTAGTCTCTATTACACCATTTGCCCTTTCAAGGCTCAGAGAACCCCACTCAATCCAATGCTCAATTACACACATGCATTCTTTACCTGTGGGCTTCACTAGGATTTTACTAGTGGCCATTGCTGCATGAATGGAATAGAAAGATCACTGGGAATTTGCATAAACTGTATTAAAACCTGCATGCATTTGCCTAAATTATGAAATCTAATCAAATGCAGTTTTAAAATTGAAATCGAATTCTGGTTATCTCCTGGGATGCTATATTCCTAAAAGGGGTTATCAACTCAAATGACTGGGGAGAGGATACAGCAGATAACATAAAAGAGCAGAACAGACCCAAAACTAAGTGTAAAAAAATAAGAGGTGGAGACTGTAGTGGACAAGGACAGGGCCTTAGCAAAAATTACTGAGCCAACGAAAATACATCTCTGACTGACAGGCAGCTAGAGGGTACAGGTCTACAGCTCTTATTACTGTTGAGTAGAAATTGCCTCTGAACTCCTCCCACAAACACAATGACCCATTTATCCAAGGGTGGTTTTTATCACGCACCCACCCTTCCCTTATGCTAATCATCTATATCTACTACAAACACCTAAGGCACTTAAATTTCAGCCAATTTGGAAAAGCAAGTAGCTTTGACCCAAATTTGGGTGGGAGATAGAAACTAAGTGTTACACTGTAAAAAGGAACTCTTTTCTTCAGGCCAAGATTAATGGAATGGATTCTTCCATAGTAGCCATGTCTTCCAGGGAGAGGATTACAAGATAAAATACAGGACACTCTGTTACATTTGAATTTATGTGCTGTTGATAAGCAACACATAATTTGTTCGTATAAGTATGTCCCAAATATTGCATGGGTTATACTCATAGTAAACTTACCTTTGTTCATCTGAAATTCAAATTGAAGTAGGCATCCTGCATTTTTATTTGCTGAATCTGTCAACCTTGCCCAGGATCAGCACTTCCTTGGAGGATGCTTTCAGTTCCAGGTCTTCTTGTCTCACATGACAGTAATGGGTAGACAGTGGAGTCACTGGCAGAGTAGTGGAAGGGATTAATACCTGGACTCTAGAATAAACTCAACTGCTTGGGTTCAAAACCCAGCTTCACAACCTCATGAAAATGTGGTTAATTCTTACACATCTGTTAGTTTCCCAGTCTACAAAATCAGGATGATAGTAAACACTTTATTGTATGCAGCTAGTCCTAAGAAGAAATGGGACAACCCATATCTAAGCGTGAGGCACCATGTTTTGGCACACTGTAGAGACTCAGTAAATGCTACCATGTTTAAGCCAAAGGAACCTCCCTTTGTTGCCTTGTCTGGTACAGAAGGCAATCTACCTGCTAATTAGGATGGTTTTCTAGCAAACATTTAAAATTATCTTACTGATATGACAAATATTTATTTAGCATTTCTCATATGCCCCTTTGTTGGGGGAACATATAATTTAAAATTCAAATTCAGAAAAAAATATGGTTTTAAATTTAAATACAGGGTTTCAGAAATTCTTAAGAAAGGTTACATTAAACTCACAGGATAGACTGTCAATCTTCATTTGTTTCTCAGTCCTACTTGTTTTCTTTTTGTTTCTTTTATCTTCCAATCTCTCTTCTTTATCTTATCAGAAGGCAAATATAAGAGCAGCAGATAGTTACTTGTTTTACCCACAAGACAGAGCAGGATGCTTTATCCATGACAAATGATGTATTTGACCTCCAGACACCAACCTCCCAACACACACACATTCATCCACCTGTCCTACCTCTATGACCCACACCCCACCCTGAAACTGTGTGTGTCTTAGGGAATTATTGTTCTCCTCTTAACTTAATAATCTGGAAATGCAGACAGAGCAGTTAAGAACCTGCTCAAGGGTGCACACAGGAAGCCAGTTGAAGAGCTGAAATGAGACCAGCCCAGTTCTTGGCTCCCTGCCCAGTGCTCTGTCCAAGATACGATAGTGGAAATGTGGGTCTGCTGAATAGAGGCCCCGTGGTTGCTAGGGCACAGGATGAAGCCAAAGTTGGAAAACTCTTATGACGCTCCCCATGGCGATTAATCTGTTTGAAGGTCTGGGCTCTGAACCTTGGATTCCAGGTCTGCATTCCTTCATAAAACCTCCTGTTTTGAAAGCCACAGTCAATGACCCTGTGGGTTTAACTAGATGCATTCTTACAAAGCAGAGTCATAAAGGAGAGCTCCTAAGTGATTGGAATCTGCCAACATGCTGTCTTGTGCCCCTGGCTCCCAGTATGGGGGCCTGGGAGAAGAGAATCCCACGCCAAGTCAATTTTCACTGCTTGGGCTACCAGTGAGGAATGCTGGGCTTCCTTAGAGGCATGGCTGTCATTTTGGATGCTCTTCTTAATGAAGGCTTAGGCAATAATCTAAAAGGTCAGTGCTTGCTCACACTGTGGTGCTGGTGGCCACGCTTAAATCGCATATCCACGGTTGGTAGGGTAGGGTCTGTTTCAGGCATGATGAAACTCACATCTCTTTAACCTGATCAGATGAAATCTATATGCATTTTGCTTTTAAAAGCTTCAAAGTCTTTATCTAGTTCAGTGAACAAGCTAAAGGAAAGGTAAAGTCAAGTGCCACAGCATCCTAGAAAGGAATCTGTTACACTCCCCACCCCCACACCCTGCTCTCATTAACTGTTTTCATGAGAACTAGAGAAAAACAAGAACAAGTGATCACATGATTCTGGTTTAGAAAAGGAAAACGGTCTCCATCTTGTTTAAGGATCTTCAGAAAGGTATCTCCTAGAAAACTTCGCTATACTTTCCTAGGACATTCCTTTGGCTGAGACAGCCCCACTACTTAGAAGGACACTGGAACCACAACTGTATGATGATCAGCCCATCTATTTCAGATATCTGTGCTTAATTATGTATGACATAATTTGGAACTTTATGAAATAAAGCCCAACTAGTAGGCTCATGGTTTTTACCAGCCAAGTCTGTATTTTACTGTAGCCTGATAACATTTCAGTTTTCCTTTTGGAAACTGTGCTTCCTCCATTATTCTCAGTCTGTGTGGTTAAGATGAGGTTGATCCCTCTTCTGCAATAAGGCATATAACCTCAGCTTGGGTGATCACCATTTCCTTCCCTCTTGCCAAAATAATTGGCTCCATATTGTCCCTGAGACCCAGCTCAGGCCAACTAGAGTCAGCCCTAAAACTTTTCTAGATCCATGAGGAAGGTGGCACTTTCCTACTACTGGACTTGCAAGGCTGGAAGATCATATGTGTTCCACCCTAAAGGGAAAAGTAAGCCTGAGTAAAAATAAAGAAAGTGGGAGAGTATCTGATCTGAGCAATGTAGACATTGATTTATATTGATATTGCCCACACACTTAGAGCCAACTATAGAGCAAGTCAGTAATACCCCTGTTGTTTTCAGGAACAAGAGCCAAGGCACCTCGCCTTTTTGGTTAAGCCAACTTGGATTGGGTTTTCATTACTCGCACTGGAAAGACTGCTGATAATGGTGTAATAAAGGTTTTATTGAGATTTCCCAGGTTCAAACTATATAATGAGAATTACATGTACCAGGGACTACACATACTCATACATATAAGCAACTACAAAGGATGTGCATGGATTCTGTTACTAGTCTCTGCTTCCTTATCACTAACGTGTAGGAATAGCCACTACCTTTTCTCCCACCCCCTTAACCAAACAGCTAAGCAAAAATTTGTACTCACTCTATCCCTCTTCACTGTCTCCTGCATTGATATTGGCATAGGCAATTCTAACAGGTAGCTGTTTGTTTGCTTGTTTTAGAGGAGGAAGTTGGTTTTAGTTTTTGCTTTAGTTTTATGTGTGTGTGTGTGTGTGTGTGTGTGTGTGTGTGTGTGTGTTTGGCTTCTTATTAATGTATGTCAGGGATCAGAAGACTATAGCCCATTTCTTGTTGTTGTAAATAAAGTTTTATTGAAGCACAGCTACCCTGAACTTATAGATTGTTGATGTCTGCTTTAGTACTACCAGGGCAGAGTTGAGTATACAGAGGTACTCATTATATTTTGCTTCACTTTATTGCACTTTGCAGATACGGTGATTTTTTACAAATTGAAAGTTCGTAGTGATCCTGCACTGAGCAAGTCTATCAGCACCATATTTCCAACATTGTGCTTGCCTCATGTCTCTGTGCCACATTTTGATAATTCTTACAATGCTTCAAATTTTTCTTATTATATCTGTTATAGCAATCTGTGATCAATGACCTTTGATATCGTTATTGTAATTGCTTTGGAGTGCCATGAACCATGTCCATATAAGACAGCAAACTTAATCATAAATGCTATATGTGTCTGACTAGTCACCTGACCAGCTGTTCGCCCATGTCTCTCTCCCTTTCCTCAGACCTCCTTATTCCCTAAGACACACGATATTGAAACTAGGCCAAGTAATAACCCCTCAATGTCCTCTTAATGTTTAAGTAAAAGGAAGAATTTCACTTCTCTCATTTTAAATTAAAAGCCAAGATAGGCCAAAAGCTAAGTGTCTTGTGTCAAATAGGTAGTCAAGTTGTGAAGGCAAAGGAAAAGTATTTGAAACAAATTTAAAGTACTATTCCAGTGAATATATGAATAAGAAAGAGAAATGGCTTATTACTTACATGGAGAAAGTTTTTGTGGTCTAGATAGAAGATCAAAACTGCTACAATGTTCCCATAAGCCAAAGTCTAATCTAGGGCAAGGTCCTAACTCTCTTCAATTCTGTAAGGATGAAGAGGGGTGAGAAAGCTTTAGAAGAAATGTTGAAGCTAGCAGAGGTTGGTTCATGAGGTTAAAGGAAAGAAGCTGTCTCTATAACATAAAACTGCAAGGTGAAGCAGCACATGCTTATGTGGAAGCTGCAGCAAAGTATCTGGAATATCTAGTTAAGATCAGTGATGAATATGGCTATACTCACCAACAGATTTTTAACTGTTTTGAGACTAAAAATTGGAGGATGACACCATCTAGGACATTCATAGCTAGAGAAAAGTCAATGCTGGCTTCAAAGCATCAAAGAAAGGCTGATTCTTTTTCTTAGGGGCTTATGCAAGTGGTGATTTTTTTTTTTTAGACAGAGTTTTGCTCTTGTTACCCAGGCTGGAGTGCAATGGTGCGATCTCGGCTCACTGCAACCTCCGCCTCCTGTGTTCAGGAAATTCTCCTGCCTCAGCCTCCTGAGTAGCTGGGATTACAGGCACGTGCCACCATGCCCAGCTAATTTTTTGTATTTTGAGTAGAGACGGGGTTTCACCATGTTGACCAGGATGGTCTCGATCTCTTGACCTCGTGATCCACCCACCTTGGCCTCCCAAAGTGCTGGGATTACAGGCTTGAACCACCGCGCCTGGCCGCAAGTGGTGATTTTAAGTTAAGCCAATGCTCATTTGCCATTCTGAAAGTTCTAGAGCCTTTAAGAATTATGCTAATCAACTCTGTCTGCACTCTATAAGTGCAACAACAAAGCTGGGATGTTAGCACATATGTTAACACAATGGTTAACTGAATATTTTAAGCCAACTGTTGAGACCTACTGCTTGATTTAAAAGAAGATTTATTTCAAAATATTACTGCTCACTGACAATGTGCCTAATTACCTAAGAGCTCTGATGGAGATGTACAAACAGATTAATGTTTCCATGCCTGCTAATACAACATGCATTCTGTAGCCCATGGATGAAGGGGTGATTTTAACTTTCAAGTCATATTATTTAAGAAATATATTTTGTAAGGTTATAGTTTCAATAGACTGTGATTCTCCTGATGGATATGAGTGAAGCAAATTGAAAACCTTCTGGAAAATATTTGCTGTATTAGATGCCATTAATAACATTTGTGATTTATGGGAGGTAAAAATATCAACGTTAACATGAATCTGGAAAAAGTTGATTCCAACTATCATGGATTGTTTCAAGGGGTTCAAGACGTTTGTGGAGAGAGTAACTACAGATGTGATATAAATAGCAAGAGAACTAGAATTAGAAGTAGAGCCTGAAGATTTGACTGAATTTCTATGATCTCATGATAAAACTTGAATGGATGAGAAGTTGCTTCTTATAGATAAGCAAAGAAAGTAGTCTTGAGATGGAATCTCCTCCTGATGGAGATCTTAAATGACAATAAAAGGTTTAGAATATTAAATAAATGTGGCTGATAAAGCAACAGCAAGCTTTAAGAGGATCATCTCCAAGTTTGAAGGAAACTCTACAGAGAGTGAAATGCTATCAAACACCATTATAGGCAATAGAGAACTCTTTCATGAAAGACAAAGTAAATCAATGCAGAAAACATCATTGTGGTTTGATTTTATAAAATTGCCATAGTCACCCCAACATTCAGCAACCACCACTCGGATGAGTTAGCAGCCATCAGTATCAATGCAAGACCCTTGACCAGTGACAAGACTGTGACTCACCAAAGGCTCAGATGATTGTCAGCAATTTTTAGCAATAAAGTATTTTTAAATGAAGGTAGGTACCTTTTTAGACATAATGCTATTGCATACTTATTAGATTACAGTATAGTGTAAACATAACTTTTATACACATTGAGAGACAAAGAAAAATTTGTGACTCACCTTAATACAGTATTTACTTTATTGCTGTGCTCTGGATTGAACCTGCAGTATCTCTGAGGTATGCCTGCAATTGCAACTGAGATCATAGCACCTGCAAAGTCTAAAATATTTACAATCTATCCCTTTATAGAAAAAGTTTCTTGACCTCTGACCTTGATTATTAACCCGAAAATGACTGCAGCCCTCAGAACATTTGTTTTTGTGTGTGTGTTTACAGTGTCTTCATACCTTTATTTTCTTTAAGGTCAGTATTCATCTGCATGCTATGGTGATGAGAGGAGGAAGCTTAAACTTCTTTAGATAAGAAAAGTCACTGCCTACTTGGAATGGAAATGGAAGCCCTAAAAAAAGAATTTTCTTCTCATTTTTCTCACCACAATATGAAGAAACATAAATGCCATCTGTGCCTGAGAGTCTGTTGACAATATGGCACCATATTCTATACTATCCCCTATATCTCATAGGTGAAAGGCCTGGAAACTACATTTACAAGAAGCCCTTATCAATATGTTTCCAGGCTATATTGCGCCAATAAAAGGAACTCTTATGGTATGTAGAAGGTAGGTGAGAAACAAGGTGATATTAGTGATCTTCCAGAAGAGGCAGACAACTGTATGAGCTTTAGCAAGTGGATGAAAGGTTCTGCAGTGGTCTCTGAAAATCACCTAATTTGGTGTTCCAGGCAGTCATGACATCTGTGAACTTCAGAGGGAACATGAGAGCTAGCAGAGCCTTTTTCTGACTTTTCAGAATCCATCTGGTTCATCAATGGTTTTATATGCCTCCAGTCCTCTATTTTAAAGCCCTTCCTGCTAGAAATACCTAGAATGGTTTGTTTTCCTGTCTGAGCCTTGCTTAATATATGGTGATATTCTCTGGGTGACACAATTGAATATTCCCTTTGGACCCAGAAGCAATGGATAAATGTGCTGTGGTTTCTTAATATCCCTACCTGGTCCTACCTGGTAAGTCAGTATACCAATGTTCAAACTCATTAGGTGATTAATTCTAGTGATTTACCAATCAACTCTCTTTGGTGAGTATGTAACCAATAACTGCCCATTGTTGCCATTGCCATAGTTTTTCAGGCAGGAAGTGTGGTTTGTACAAGGACACAAAGGTAGTACTGAATGTTTGCAAGGAACAGAGGGTAGATTAGGGTCACTGAGGCCTGAATCCTGGGAGGACTGTAGAGGATAATGATAGTGGAGAATCTTTTATGCTACATCAACGTATTTAGAATTAATATGACTGCCTGTTTCCTCAGCCTCCTGGAAAGACATGAGGTAAGTAAATTAATGCACAAGCCAATTGGCATTTGTCATATTTTCAGGAAAGTGCAAAGTGACCTCAAACTACAGATCGCGGGAATGGTGAGCTGTGTGCAGAGCCTTTGCATACAGCAGTGACAAAAGCAAAAGGTCTTCACTGATTTCAGGAAATGGAATCTAGCACAGCTGCAGCCACAGCTGGTTGAATGACCTTGGCTGAATCATCCCTAACAAGGCCTTAGTCCTTTTCTCCACAAAATGAACTGGGCAACATCAAAGGGTTTTTTTTGTTTGTTGGGTTTTTTTTTTTGTTTTTTTGTTTTTTTTTTGGAGTCTGTTATTCTATTATCTATAGTTTAGAATGAATTGACTCAATGGAGAGTCTCAGGAGCCAAGGGCCAATTAAAGCAACAGAAGCAGAAATCTCATCCAAAGCACAAAGTTCTTTCTACCCCTTGATACATTACCATAGACTCAGACTCACTCACTAGACACCAGCAAGAGACCAAGGAACCCATCGAGATAACTCCTCCTCTTTCCCTTTTATCCTGCTGTTAGGTCTACCACAAATCTCTTTCTCTTTTGTTCCTTTTCCCTTTTTTCTCTTTCCCACTCTCTCTCTCTCTCTCTCTCTCTTTCCTACTGTCCTTCCTTCATGTACACAGGGAGATCTGGCTATGGGTGGAAGGGGAGAAAGCCCAGCACACAGAGGAATTACTGAAAAGAAAACAGCCTTCATCCTTCTATGAGCCTCTGGTTTCTTTCTGCCAGGTGTACACAGACACTACTGTCACTGTCAATTCAGCTTTTCTGTAGAGAAGAGGAAGAGAGGGACAAGAAGAAGGATGGTAAGGATGCTGATATGCTCTGTTCAGAAAATTTTAAAATACATCTGGAACAGAATCTGTTGGAATTAGGGACATCCCCTATAAAGGACTCACATTCTGATATACTTTCCAAACTGTGACTTTTATAAAAAATCAAGCCATGTAAGAGGGTTTCTCATTTTCTAGCCATTTATAATTGATTTACACTAAGCATTATTTACACTCCTTTTCTGGAGTGAGGTGTCAAACTAAAAACCTTTATGTATTTGAGAATTTAAGCAGCCAAGGAATTACCAGCAGAGATTTAACATTTGATTCCAAATCCTTCCTTCACAAAGGCAAACTAAGCTTTGGTGTTTTAAGTCAGCCAAGTCCTTTTAATTAAGAGGGGGGAAAAAAAGTCTTGTGCTTTATCCATTCCCAATCCTGCATTTCTCTGTACAATTTATTCATTTATTTACAAACATTATTAATGACCATGTGTTCTGCTCTGCTTGGGAAGGCTGCGTGGCTGTCATCTGTTTCGCGTCTCTCTAGAATTCACTGTTTTGATAAAAGGGTATTCTACATTTATAAGCATCAAAAGGGACTTCAGCAAGGACTTGAAATTAGACTTGCCAGCTGTGTGCTCCGGGCAATAGAAACTCATAGGCCTGTCTCACTGTCCCCTGACTCTGACTGTCCTTGCCTAAGCCAGACAAAGAATTTCAATATCTCAATCTCTTGCTTTTTAAACATTTGGAAAGCAGCCCTTGTGATATCCATATCAGCCAAGGTTTCTAAGTGGAATCCATAGTTAAGTCAAGAAAGGAAGGAATATTTGCAATTAAGAAGAGGCTAACAGATTATTTCTGGAGGGAATACTACGTTGTAGATCAGGAAAATGTACCACATTATCACCCTGACTACCACACTGCTATGTGCCAGGGATTTCATACATGTTAACTCATCTGAGCGAAATTTCAGAAGCAGGTACATATACCTATTTAACAGATGAGGAGAACTGGCTTCATAGAAATGAATGACTTTGCCCAAGGACATATAGCTACTAAGAAGCTGACTCAGAATTAGAAGTCAGATGCGAGACTAAAACTTGCCTATACTAAGGCTTTGCGCAAATTAGACAAATGTGGCCAAGTGTACATGGCTTGGTGCACACACTGTCTGTGTACTAATTTAAACCAAGTGTCCCGTTCCTGCAGGGAGATGCTGCCCTAGTCCAAAGTGCATGGCTGGGTACCTGGTACACTGACTCTTAAGCGGTGCCCACCACTCCTCAGAATAGTGCCTTTGTGAAGGGTGCAGCCTGAAAAATTCTTCCCGGCAGGCCAGATGTGTCTAACCTCAGTACAACAGCTAATGCTATGTGTCTACTTAGCAGGGCCACTATCTTAGTGAGCCTGGGCCAGCATAACAAAATACCACAGACTGAGTGGCTTAAACAACAGAAATTTATTTCTCACAGTTCTACAGGTTGGGAAAGCCAAGGTCAGAGTCCTCCCATGCTTACCTCTGGTGAGGGCTCTCATCCTGGCTTGCAGACAGCTGCCTTCTCATTGTGTCCTCATATGGTGAGGTGAGGAAGGACAGCTCTTGTCACTTCAGTCTTCTTATATGGACACTAATTCCATCATGGGGCCTTATCTCATGACTGTATCTAAACCTGATTATTTCCCAAAGGCCCTACCTCCAAATACCAATACCTTGGGAGTTAGAATTTTCACATACGAATTTTGAGGGGGACACATACATTCAGTTCCTAACAGCCACAGTGCACAGATATTCTATCAAACATTCTTCTAGTTTTTTATGGGTTTTTTGGGGGTAGGGGGTACATATAAATCAGTGGACTTTTAGTAAAGCAGATTATCCTGCATAATGGGGGAGGTGGTCAGTCCTCCAGTGAGTTCAAGGCCTGAATAAAGAAAGACTGACCTCCCCAAGCAAGAAGGAATTCTGCCAGTAGGTGGCTTCTGGGCTCAACCTGCAACTCTTTCCTGCATCTCTAGCCTGCCCGTCTACCCCAGATTTTGGACTTACCAAGTCTCCACAATCAAATAAACCAATTAAAAAAAAACTCTCTCTCTCTCTGTCTCTCCACACACACACACACACACACACCACCACCACCACCACCACCACCAATCCTGTTGCTTCTGTTTCTCTGAAGAACCCTGACAAATACATCTAGAATCTAGGCTCTTCTTATAACTTCAAAGTATTTCTTGACAGCCGTATGAGATGACCAGAGTGCAAAGAACAAAATGTTTAGCTGGTTGAAACATTTTACTGAAAGACGACCAATTAATAAAACGATATCAGTGCAGAAGGAAGTCTTCATGACATGCTTCAGGGCTCCATACTTGGTCCTGTCCTAGTCAACACTTTTGTCAGTGACTTATAATGTAGTATCATGCAAATCCAATTTGGGGATGAAATGAAGCCAGGAGAGATAACTAACATGACAGATGACAGGGATCAAGATTTTGACAGGTTAGGTTACTGTGCTGAAACTAACAAGAAGGATAATGGTAAAGCCCTACATTTTAGATTTTAAAAAATCAATAGGTATAGCACAGCTCTAGCTATATTTTAAAGGATGAAGTTGAATTTTGTTCTTCTCAAGTTCAAAATGAGTTAAAAATGTTACATAGCTCATTAAAAAATGTTTATAGCATTAAAAACAAAAGATGAAAATATTATTGCATCCCAGGTGTCAGTCCTTCTGTAATGTGCTTAGGTCTAAAAAGCATCAGAAATATCACTACCAATTCTAAAAGGGACATGGTACAATAAAGCACTGAAGATTATATGGTTTGGCTGTGTCCTCACCCAAATCTCATCTTAAACTGTAGCTCCCATAATTCCTACATGTCATGGGAGGGACCTGGTGGGAAGTAATTGAATTATGGGGGTGGGTCTTTCCCATGCTGTTCTCATGACAGTGAGTAAGTCTCACCAGATCTGACAGTTTTATAAATGGAAATTCCCTTGCACAAGCTCTCTCTTTGCCTACTGCCATGTAAGACATCCCTTTGCTCTTCCTTCTTCTTTCACCATGATTGTGAGGCCTCCCAAGCCATGTAGAATGGTGAGTCAATAAAATCTTTTTCCTTCATAAATTACCCAGTCTTGGGTATGACTTTATTAGCAGCATGAGAACAGACTAAGGAAGATATTAGACATGTTTAGAAATTGTTTTAAATGAAGAGCAATGTGAGGAACTGAGGATTGATAAAATAGAGGAGAAAATATCTGAAGGAAGATGAAGAGGAATCTTAATCTTCAAGTATTAAGAGAAAGAAGAATCAATGTTTTTTGCACACTTCCAAACAGTAGAACTAAAATACCAATAGAGAAATTTCAGGTCAAGATAAGGAAAGGCTTTCTAAACACTGGACATAGCTAATAAAAAGCCTGGTATATTCTATAAAAAGGGGAGGTTCTCCTGGCTGAAGTATCCAAGTCAGACTATATGATCATGTCATCCTGTGTCTTTCTAAAATGGACAGACCATATCAATAGCATCCCCCCTTTCCCTCTGTTTTATAAAACTAACAAAAGGGATAGGAAGTTAATTTGGTACAACGTGTTCCTGGTGAGCCCTTGCTGATCTCAGAAATCAAGTACTTCTTTTCTAAGGGATCACAATTTGGTTAAGAATTTTCCTAGGGCATTGAGGTGAATTTTACCAGTTATTATTTTGGAGTTAAATATTTGTGTTTTTAAAGTATTATTTCCCAATCATCATAAGCATGAATAAGTATCACTATTATTTTCACCATCATTTTTATTACTATGCTAGTCATTCTGATGGTTTAAATACTTAATCTCATTTAAATTTTGCAACAACTTTTTTTTTTTTAAAGCCAGTCAAATTTAGCAGTGGGTAAATTTTGCAACAACTATCTGATGCTCAGAGGCCTTGGGTTAGTCTCTAATCCCCAGGATACTGGTTTGCAAAAATGCAAAGCTAAGATTTAAATCCAAGTCCATCTGATTTCATAGTCCCTGCTCTGAACTGCCATATTCTGCCTAACCCCACAAATGTCAAATTTATCCTTATTCTCCACTGTGCTTTCTTAACATTGTTACCTACAGGGTCTTTCTGCCTCTGCTCTGTATACCCTATAAGATCCAGCTCTGAAATAAAGTCTGCTCACCCTGATTAGCTCAGCCTCCAATGACCTTTTCTATCTGTATTAGATATTTTTAGTTTCTGTTACAAGTAACAGAAACTCAAATTGAGCTAGTTTATGCAAAAACAGAGAAGGTATTAGCATAGAAGAACAAATAGCGAAAAGAAAAGGGTAAATCCAGTCTTAGACTATAAAAGGAACTGGAGACCAGAGCCCACAAACTTGCCCTCATCTTGACCTCTGTGTATCTCTGCTTCCTTCTCCCCATCTGGCCTTCCCCACCAGGCTGGCTGCCCCAGTAAGTTTGGATCCTTAGTTTCAATCCCAGAGCACAAGGTTTTGTTTTGTTTTTAAAGTACCTATATTGAGATATAGGGAGCTTAAAATTCACCCATTATAAATGTACATTTCAGTGAGCGTTGACAAATTTATACCTCCATGCATAGCCACTACTGCAACCTTAATATAGAATGTTTCTTTCATCCTAGCTCAAGTTAAAACACACACACACACACACACATACACACACGAAAGACTAGTAAGCTTTGGGCCAATACTTTCTCTGTGAACCAATCAGAAGGAAGTTGAGAACCAAGATGGATGGTCTCCACTAAAATCAAGTGGTTGGTATGAATGAAAGGCAAAGGAGTGTAGTCTGCGGCTCAGCCACAGCCTCTGGGGAAATCATTATGAGTCTGGGGGGATTGTAGGGGTATGCCACATGAGTCTTGGTCCAATCAGGAGACAAAAATTATATAGTGATTGTAACAGGAAATTTTTAACAAAAGGAAGTATTAACTGTAGCAGAGGATTGTAGTAAGAAGGGATGGGCTAATAAGAAGTAGAGAGCTCCAGGCTGGACACTGTTACTCACGCCTATAATCCCAGCATTTTGGGAGGCTGAGGCGGGCAGATCACCTGAGGTCAGGCATTTGAGACCAACCTGACCAACATTGTAAAACCCCATCTCCACTAAATACAAAAAGTTAGCTGGGCGTGCATGCCTGCAATCCCAACTACTTGGGAGGCTAAGGCAGGAGAATCGCTTGAATCTGGAAGGTGGAGGTTGCAGTGAGCCAAGATTGCACCATTGCACTCCAGCCTGGGAAATAGAGCAAGACTCTGTCAAAAAACAAAGCAAACAAAAAAGCTATAGACCCTTCAGAGTGTGACTCTTTATTAATGGGGTGAGGTAACTTAATTACTTATCACACATGCAGATGTGTAAAGAAAATATAGCCCCATTTACTTATTTATTTATTTTTTGATATATCATCCTTCCTCTGAGCTCCCTCTTGCTAGGTAGAAACCTTAATCAAACAGGTAAAGCTAATGCAATAAAATGATTTAAGCAGTCCCTTTCAATAAACACCAGGTTTTAGTATTTCAGCTTTTCAACTATGTCATGCTCCTTCAAAGGGGTGACTGGATATGGAGAGCTGAGAGAGGGAGTATTTTACATGAATTGTCCTGGATACACACTGTGTCCCCAGGATGGATCCCTCTTGGTCGTTGCAGAGTGTCTGGACAAGCTGCATTCTGCTTCCTGGACCACTGGCAGTATTTGACATGATTGATGACCCTCTCATCCTTCGAGCACTTCCCTCAGGCGGCATCTGGCCATTCTTCGCAGTTCTCCTCACTTGCCTACCCTCCCCAGTCTCTTTGGATGGTTGCTGCTAATCTCACTTGCTCCCTAGCTGGTCTTACCAGCTTCATGGCTTTAAATGACATCTACATGCAGTCACTCTCAAACTTGTATCTGAATACCAGACCTCACCTCTGAATTCCAGACACATTTGTTCAATACCCTACCTGACAATTTTAATTAGATGACTAAGAGTCATCTCAGACTCAACACGTCTAATCCTAAATTCTTGATTTCCAACCCCCAGCCCCCGACAATGTGTCCTTCCTATATCCTTGCCATAGCATTTTTATCTTTCATTCCAGGAGGCCAGGCCATAAACCTTGATATCATTCTCAACCCCTTTCTTTCTCTCTCATCCCACTTCTACTGGTAAGTAAATCCTATTGGCTCTGCCTTCGAATGTGTTGAGAACCTGACTGATTCTTATCTGCTCTTCTGCCTTGTCCAAACCCCCATCCTTTCTTATCTGGATTAATCAAAGGCTCATAATTGGCCTTCCTGCCTTTCCCCTTGCCCTTCAGTCTATTTACAAATTTTAAAAATTGCAAATAATGTAATTTCCGATGTTCATGCCTCTGCTCAAATGCTCCAGTGCCATTCTATCTTACTTAAAGTAAAAGTCTTTAAGTCCTTATCATTGCTGGTCCCCTACAACCTCTCTGATCTCCTATCACTTTCTTCATGTGGATTCAGGTCACACTGATCTCCCAACTCTTCTACAAAGATGGCAAGCAAACTTCTACCCCAGGGACTTTGCACTTGCTGCTTTCACCCTTGAGGTAAGACAGCTTCCTAACATAGCTTAGGAAACACCCCTTTACGTTTTTTAGGTCTTTGCTTAAGTATCACCTCGTGTATGAGTTCTTCCCAGACCATTCTATATATCATACTAATCCTTCTACTCTGATACTCTCTTTTACCTTCCCTTGCTGAATTTTTTTCTATAGTATCTATTATCATCTGACATATTTCCTATTTACTTATTTGTTTGTCGTTCCTCTCTCCCTCGTTGGGACCTTTTGGGTTATTTTTTGCTTTTTTTGTTATCTTTTGAGATAGAGTTTTGCTCTTGTCGCCCAGGCTGGAGTGCAATGGCCGGATCTTGGCTCACTGCAACCTCCACCTCCCAGGTTCAAGTGATTCTCCTCCCTTTCAAGTTGCTGGGATTACAGGTGTGCACCATCATGCCCGACTAATTTTTATATTTTTAGTAGAGATGGGGGTTTCACCATGTTGGCCAGGCTGATCTCGAACTCCTGACTTCAGGTGATCCACCTGCCTTGGCTTCCCAAAGTGATGCAATTACAGGTATGAGCCATCACGCCTGGCCAGGACTTTTCGAATATCTATTTTGGTAACTACTGTATCTTCTGAACCAAGAGCACTGTTTAGCACATAGTAGCTGCTCAAGAAATAGTTACTGAATGAATGAGTGAATGGATAAGTGACCCCTGAGAACCGTCTGATCCTTAGCTCTTAAACATCATGTTAACACCCACTGCTAGGGCCTTTTGTCCCAAGCCTTGGGCTTTTGCTCTGTTTCATTGCCACTCATGGCCTGTTCAGCCTGACCCCAGATCTCTGTCATTCACACAGGCAACTTCAGCACCTGCATTGTTCCCCCAAATGTCACCATCCTCGGGCATCTGAAAAATTCTGTATAATAAACGTGTCACACTCAAAGCATGATGCCCCAGGAGCACTGCCAGAGCATTCTACCTATTTCCATTTTCTGCATTTTCTGGGGCTAGTGAACACCCACAACTTACATCATGCTGAAATAGCTATGCAAGTTGCTTGTCCTAATGACCCGCAGCCTTCCCAAAGTAGCAGGGGAAAGCATGCTCTTAGAAAGAATGTTCTGTAGTATTCAACCAGAGGAATGATCCAAGATGGCCGATCGATAACAGCTCGGGATTGCAGCTCTCAGTCAAAGCGCAGAGAACTAGAGGACGCCACACTTTCAGACAAATTCTGGTCGCTCACGGAGCAGAAGATCCCCAGTGGAGGAACCACACGGGTCGCCAGCGCCACTCTTGTGGCCGGTGCAGCGGTTTTGCCGGCACCTCGCAGTTCTCGGAGCAGAGTAAACAGGGCCGGCTCCCCTTTTGACCGAGGTTTGGAGGACCCACCCGGGTCCCCAGCATGACTCCTGAGACCGGCGCAGCGGCTGTGATGGCACCTCAGCGCAGCAGCTCTTGGCACAGAGTAAATGAGATTGGTTCCCCTTCTAACCGAGGTTTGGAGTCAGGGGAAGGCAGAGTCGCCCATTACAGACACAAGAAGGAAGCCAGACAGGAGAATCCTGGGCAGAAAAGCACCATCAGTTTTAACGCCACTGCTCTGGCCCTGGGAACTAACAACTTGGACGTCCAATCAAGAGACCTAATCTGAAAGCTGGTAATTTCAAAGACGACAGGAGGATAAATTTACAATGATGGGAAGAAACCAGTGTAAAAAGGCTGAGAATACTCAAAATCAGAACGCCTCTCCTTCTAAAGATAATCACAGTTCCACATCAACAATGGAACAAGGCTTGATGGAGAACGAGTGCATCCCAATGACAGAATCACTCTTCAAGGAATGGATAATAAGAAACTTCTGTGAGTTAAAAGAACATGTTGTAGCCCAACGTAAAGAAACTAGGAACTTTGAAAAAAGGTTTGATGAAATCCTAATGAGAATAGACAACTTAGAGAAGAATATAAGTGAATTAATGGAACTGAAGAATATAATATAGGAACTCCGAGAAATATGCACAAGTTTAAACACTCGAATTGTTCAAGCAGAAGAAAGGATAACAGAGGTCAAAGTCCAACTTAATGAAAGAAAACAAGAAGACAAGATGAGAGAAAAAAGGATAAAAAGGAATGAGCAAAGTCTCCAAGAAATGTGGGACTATGTGAAAAGACCAAATTTACGTTTGATAGGTGTACCTGAATGCAATGGAGAGAATGAATCCAAGCTGGAAAATACCCTTCAGGATATTATTCAGGAAAATTTTCCTAAACTAGCAAAGCAGGTCAATATTCAACCCCAGGTAATACAGAGAACACCACAAAGATATTCCTCAAGAAGAGCAACCCCAAGGCACATAATCATTAGATTCACCAGGGTTGAAACAAAGGAGAAAATACTAAGGGCAGCCAGAGAGAAAGGTCAGGTTACCCACAAAGGCAAGCCTATCAGACTTAGAGCAGATCTCTCAGCAGAAACTCTACAAGCCAGAAGAGAGTGGGGGCCAATATTCAACATCCTCAAAGAACAGAACTGTCAGCCCAGAATTTCATATCCAGCCAAACTAAGCTTCACAACTGAAGGAAAACTAAAATCTTTTATGAACAAGCAAGTACTCAGAGATTTTATTACCACCAGGCCTGCTTTACAAGAGCTTCTGAAAGAGGCATTACACACAGAAAGAAACAACCAGTGTTAGCCTTACTAAAAATATACCAAAAAGTAATGAGCACCAACATAAAGAAGAATTTTCATCAACGAATGGATCAAATAGCCAGTTAACATCAAATGGCAGTAACCCTAAATTTAAATTGACTAAATCCCCCAGTCAAAAGACACAGCCAAAACACAACGGCATGTTACATCCAGACCTGTTTCATATGCAAGGATACACAAAGACTCAAAACAAAGGGATAGAGAAAGATTTACCAACCAAATGGAGAGCAAAAATAAATAAATAAATAAATAAATAAATAAAAAGCAGGAGTTGCAATTCTTGTATCTGATAAAATAGATTTTAAAGCAACAAAGATATAGTGGTAAAAGGATCAATACAACAACAAGAGCTAACGATCCTAACACCCAGATACATAGAGACTTAGATTCAATGAGACAGAAAATTAATAAGGATATCAAGGACTCGAACTCAGATCCGGAACAAGTAAACTTAATAAATATTTATAGAGCTCTCCACTTCAAATACATAAAATATACATTCTTGTCAATACCACATCATACCTACTCATAGGTTTAAATGAAACATTGATTGGTCATTATTAATACCCATTTTTTTTTTTTTTTTTCAGAATAAAGCAGTATTTCCATTCACCCTCCCTCTCTCTCTTCCTCTTTCTTTCTCTCCTTTACTCATTTTTTTTTCTTTCCTTCTCTCAAAAAAAGAAATCAACTTGTAAACCTCTAGATCCAGGTCGGCAATGTCTCTCTCATTGCTTGAATTCCTTCCTTCCCTTCTCTCCCTCCCTCCCTCCCTCCCCCCGTCCCCCCCATTCCTCCCTTCCTTCCTTCATCCCTTCCTTCCTCCCTCCCTTCCACCTTCCCTCCCTTCCTGCCTTCCTTCCTTCCTCCTTCCCTCCCCTCCCCCAAAAAAAGAAAGAAAGAGTGCTCTGTAGCACCCCATACCTAACTGGACATTTTAAAAAGATTTTCTCTTATGAAAAACTTAAACATGTATCAAAGTTGGAAAATTTTACTTTGAATATCTATATACCTACCAGTCAGTTACTGCCATCAACATTTAAGAATACTTTCTTTTTATCATCCAATCTATCCTTCTCTCCAACTTATCAATCTCTTATTTTGATGTATTTCAAAAGTAAATTGCAGATATCTGTACACCACTCCCTAAATGCTTCAGCATACTTTTCATTATCTAGCTATACTTGTTTACATTTTTATGTAAGAAATTATATGTAATGAAGTATTCAAATCTAAAGCATACATTTATGGATGCTGACAAATGCTCATAAGTGCATACCTTTGTGTTACCCAAATCTCTATAAATCAAGACACCAAAACCTCATGACCACCACAGAAAACTCCCTCATGTCCCCTCCTCCTCAATCACCAGCTCCAGCTCCCCAGAGGTAACCAATGTTTTGATTTTATCCAACATAGATTAGTTTTGCCTTCTCTAGAACTTCATTGGACATAATACTCCACATGTTGTTTTTCATAAGCTTTCTTTCACATAATGAAGAATAAATTGAACTAATCATGAGCATGCCAACCTATTTAGGGGGAAGTGTAATTAAGTCTGTAAATTACTTTGAAATACATCAAAAATAACATGAGTGGATGGGGGATGGGTAAGTGTGTGTGAGATTTCTCCATGTTGTTGCATATATTAAGAGTCTGTCCCCTTTTATTACTAAAGAGCATTTAAGTGTATGAAATGCCACCTTTTTTTAATATTCCTACTGATGGCCACTTGGGCTATTTCTAGTTTAGGCTGATTATGAAAATGGTCCTGTAAACATTCCTAGGAAAATCTTTTTGTGGACATGTCTTCATTTCTCTCTGGGTGAACTCCTGGGTCATAAATATTCATATTTGTAGCTTCATTAAAAAAAAAAACCTGCCAGACTTTTGTCGAAGAGTTTTTGCCATGACACTTGACAACAATGTATGAGAGTTCCATTTATTGCACATTGACCGAACAGCTGGATGACCCAAAACCTGTCCCCCGACTTCTGCCCTGGGAAAAAGGAGAAAAGAAATGATCATCTTTCTTTACCCCCATTTTCCTTCTTCCTCCCTGGCCTTTCTATCTGCCTGAATTGTCCAGTTGTTCACCAGGAGGAGGGAAGGCAGTCTCCAGCTTGTCTGTTTTGTCTCTCTTTTTTAAAAATAAGTTATTTCTTAACTTTTGTGGGTACATCATAGGTGTATATGTTTATAGAGTACATCTGATATTTTGGTACAGGGATGCAAGGCATAATAATCACATCATGGAAAATTGGGTATCCAACCGCCCCCTCAAGCATTTATCCTTTACGTTACAAACAATCCAATTATACTCTTTTAGTTATTTTTAAATGTACAATTATTACAGACCACAGTCCTCCTATTGTGCTATCAAATACGGGTCTTATTCATTCTTTCTGTTTGTTGGGTACCCATTAACCATCCCCATCTCCCACCATCTCTGCCCCTTACTATCCTTCCAGCCTCTGGTAGCTATCCTTCTATTCTCTATCTCCATGACTTCAATTGCTTCCATTTTTAGGTCCCAGAAATAAATGAGAACATAGGGTGTTTGTCTTTCTGTGTCAAAGCCTAAATTTATAATCACTCATGTAATTTAAAAATTCAGTGGTACTTCTTGCTTTGGCTATCGTTTGATGCAAGGGGATGAAATGATATCACAAAAACCTAGTTTTTTTCCCCTGGGTTTAAGAGTGCTGCTTTTTCTGGGATGGTTCCATTCTCAGACAGGCTTTTTCCCCATCACAGCAAGGAAGTTATACTCATTAGCCTCACAACCCTATATCCAGGCACAAGAGAGATTCTTTTTTAAAAAGTAGTTTTCAGAAAAGACCTGTGTGATTCACTAAGAATCACTAAGAGGATGTGCACTTCACCCTCTCCTCCTGTGTCTTGCTAGAACGTGGATATGATGGCTGATGTTTTACGGTAAAAGCCACTTGTAGAGCACAGCAGAGCAGCCATATAGACAGCCTAGCAACACAGGCAGAGCTGCCCTATTCGTCCTGCAGGGCTCAACTTCATACTTCTTTTTATATGAAAGAGAAAAAAATTTCATCTCGTTTAAGCCACTGTTATTTTTTGTTTTTCTGTAACTCACAGCCCAATCGAATCCTTTTTAAGAAATTATTTCCATAGATTATTGAAGGAACAGGTAGTGTTTGGTTACACGAGTAAGTTCCTGATTTGTGAGACCTTGCTGCACCCATCACCCGAGCAGTATACACTGTACCCCATTTGTGGTCATTTATCCCTCACCCCCTTCCCACCCTTTCCCCCTGAGTCCCCAGAGTCCGTTATGTTATTCTTATTGTTTTATCTCTATCATGTCTGTAGCAGTCTGGTCCAATCAGGAGATGGAAACCACACAGTAGGCTAAACAGGAAATTAAATATAAGAATTAGTGTCTATGATTAACCAATAAAAGGAAACTCTGTATGATACCCTAGTGCTGAGGGAGACTACCCAAGGAAGGACAAACTTGGACGGGGTTCAGACTTCACTGTAGAAAGTGTGCTTCTGTGCCTGCCTAGCAGAGAAGCTCACTGGCTTAGCCAGGCCAGAGCTGGTCTGGAATTGCTGGGCAAATGCCAGGAAATGCTGTGGAAAGCAGAGCAGACAATCAGCAACCAGAAACATGGGTGTGCAATGGAAGTCTGGGTGCTGGAGGGACAGGGCCAGAGGCCTTCAGAGTGTGTGGGCTGCACAGGGTGGCGAAAGGAGTGGTTGCTTTGCAGAAGGAACAGCTCAGTGTGACTCTCTGGGGCCCCATGCAGTTTTTTGCAGATTGTATAAGTTTCTGGTTTTCATGTAGAGAGGGCTGAGGAGAAATTATTACTAGGCCAAGAACACAAAGTCACAGAGTGAATATGTTCAAGACCTATGGTTAGTACAGGATCTATGGACTGTCCTTATACCCACACTGCTGACCTCTTGGCCTGGTAGAAATTGCAGGAAACCTCTTTCCCATGCAACGTCCCTCCAGTGCCCTCTGCTGAGAAAGCTTCCCATCCTGCTCACTTCAAGAAGAAATGCTTAAAGGAATTTCACTGGTTATCACAGAGCATATATATAGAAGAGTATATTTACAGATGAGAAGCAAAAAACTGACAGCTGACACAATGTCCTTCTTCCCCACTCCAGGCTTAGGCTCAGCCTTAATCATCAACGGGGCATGCTGAAGTGAAAGATCATTTCCCAATCTTCCCAATTGTAGCAGACTGTCTGCAAAAATAGCCACAGTAATTCTTCCCCTCTCTCCATTCATGTCCCTTTGTAACATGACTTTGCAGTGCTTGCCATCAAGAGGGACAATGTCTTTCTCCGTTCCATGTGCCTTGCTTTGGCCAAGAGGACATTAGCAAATATGATGTAAGCACAGCCTTGGAAAGTGCTTGCTTATTGGAGTTTGCTTTCTCTTGCTACTGGGAACTTTCCTGCCGCCATGTGAAGGAGCCTAGATTAGCCTTTCTGGAGGATGAGAGAGCATACAGACATAGGACCCACATTTTTCAGAATTCTCAGTGATACTATCCTAGACCATCCAGCCCCAGCCAAATCAGCCCTGACTAAAAGAACCTCCCAGACAATCCATGGAATAGAGAGAAATAATAAATGTTTGTTACTTTAAGTCACCGCACGTGGGTTTTTTGATAGAACAAAAGTAACACACACAAAAATAGAGTTTTTTAAAAAAGTATACAAATGTAGTAATATTATTTTATACTGATATAAACAACTGAATTAGCAGGAAACAAAGCTTTGTTTGCCCTGAGGAACAGATATCTGTTCCTTGTAGATCATTTGTCTTAAAGAACTGATCTCATCTTGTTTCCCTTTTTCATTGGGACACCAAAACAGGTGGGGCCAATTTGTGGCTTATCTGTGTCCACTGCATACCCTTCTGTATGTTCACACTCTTCCTCAAGTTTTAACTTTCTATTTCTATGGTTCCCTGTTTCTGAAAAACTTACTCATTTACAATTTGCCCATTTTGGTTTATTATTCATATAAGCTGTCTCAAGTGACTTTTGGGAATGAGGTTAGAGACAAGCATATAAAACAAATGTCACCATTTATGAATATAATGCTCAAACCATAAAATGCATAGCATTTGCTTTAGTAACAAAGCTACTATGCTCCATTGTATGAAAATCACCTTTTGCAAAATACAATTTGTGAGCTCTGTGTTAGACACTAATTATCTTAAACTAAAAAGCAAACAAACAAAAATTTTCCATCTAGATAAAACTTCAAAGTTTTATACAATTGAGAAAAATGTCTCTTTTTATGTCATTAACATAAATTAGCTTATTAGTTCAAAACAAAACAAAAGGTAGTTTTATTGTCTTTAGGCCCAAAGTAAAACAACCCTTTAGTTTCCAAACATTGCCAGTGTTCCTCATAACTGTGAATTTAAACTTTAAAGAACTTAGTTGCTTCTGTTTTTCTTTTAAATATATAATCTTTAACCAGACCTTTGGATAATGTTATACCATTTTGCTGTGTTGATCCATTCCTCTACAAATCAAAGGGCTCTTGAAAGAACTAGGATAAAGTTAATAGACCAAAACAAGTTACAGATCTTGAATTAACCAAAAACGATCTTTTTAGAATGACAGAGTACCCTTTTTTGGGGGGACAGAGTATCACTCTTTAACCCGGCTGGAGTGCAGTGGCATGATCTCTGCTCACTGCAACCTCCACCTCACGGGTTCAAGTGATTCTCCTGTCTCACCCTCCTGAGTAGTTGGGATTACAAGTGCATGCTACCACACCCAGCTAATTTTTGTACTTTTAGCAGAGACAAGGCTTCACCATATTAGCCAGGCTGGTCTTGATCTCCTGACCTCAAGCAGTCAGCCCACCTTGGCCTCCCATAGTGCTGAGATTACAGATAGGAGTCACTGTACCTGGCCAAAATTGCCCTTTTATGACAACAAATGTGGATCTACTATTTGAAAGTGGACCAGAATCCCAGATAGGGAGGAGGAGGCCACTGAACTGTGAAATAGGTTGTCAAAAATATACATCTAAAACATAATTCAACCATTAAAAAAAAATCCCAAATGTGTTGAAAAGTCTAGGGTGTTCATTAACTTAACAGAAAAACATTAGCTGCGCTTCCCTGCAGAGGATGTTGGAATTCTACAAATAAAAAAATGTGCTCTGCAGTGACAAATCTCCCTGTAGTTGGAACACTTCAAAATATTAAACATATAATCCAAGAGTAATTGGAAGGCAGTACACGTTTCTGTAATTAGTCCATCACGTTTATTTACCTCATGTATAATACATGACAGCCCAGGTCGTCAAATAAATTAATAGCTAAATGTCAAATCTCCCCTCTTATTTAGGCCATCTGCTTAGGTGTTCAGATTGACACCCACTGGCATGAGAAATTATAGAGACCAGGGAAATCTGACTATCAGAGAAGAGCTATTGTCAAATGGATCAAACATCAGAACTTGTTCTTGATGGCTTCTTCCTGCATTGTCAGCCACCACCACCACCATAACCAACAAA
Source organism: Callithrix jacchus (assembly GCF_049354715.1). NCBI lineage: Eukaryota > Metazoa > Chordata > Mammalia > Primates > Cebidae > Callithrix > Callithrix jacchus. Next base: position 100,479,614 of record NC_133510.1, on the reverse strand, counting down.
TTGCAGGGTCAAGGTTGCAAGTCTTGACCACATTTCAGGGCACAGGAATGGAATCAGATATTTTCCCACAAGAATTTGATCCTCAAAGTATCTTCAATGATGTCATGGAAGAGAGAATGCCTGGGGTTCACAGCCCATCCTTGCCTGCATTCCATCCATGGACTCTATGGGAAGGAGAATTCTGGAGAATCCTGACCAAGCTCCTTTTCTTTGTCATAACCAGATTTTCTAGTATTCTCCCCTTTCTAAAATCAGTTCTGGAGACTCTGATTGGCATCCCCAAGATCCAGGGAAGTTAGGCAATCTCTGTTAGCTCTAGGGAAGCTAGGACAAGAGCAAATTTCAAGGCCAATCCTTTGAGTGCTGTGCTTCCTGCCCTCCCTCTCCACACTCTAGGGTCTCTAATGGCACAACTCATGAAAGCCACACCAAGGGGTTTACCCTTTCTATTTTCCCATCTTCCCAAGCAAGGGTGATATTTTCAATCTGTGAACTAGAAACACTCTTAGATTTCAAAAGGAAATTATAATCTAACCATATTTGCCATCTCTGGGGGTAGAGCCTCCTTCTCCCTCATGAACCTGAAGACTTCTCTGAAATATTTTCAAACTTCTCATCAGGTTCATTTCAATAAGTACCATCATTCCAAAAGGAAAGAAGAAAGGGGCTCAAGTGCCAATAATGCTGCTCCCCGTGCCGAGGAGAGAGGAAAGCCAGCTGGTCAGTTTCCTTCCCATAATACCATCTTTGTGAGCAAGCTAATCAGAACCCCTAAGGGGGCCTGTGATACGACTAACTTCATCAGACTAGGCTTGAATTTCAACTCTGATGTAAATGCCTTTTGTGATTTGGGACAAATTACATAACCATCTCTTCCTCCTCCAAAGAATAATAAAAAAAATAATTTATTGTATTTGTAACACAACTTTTATCACCATAGCTCAAATGCTTAGATTAGCTCCCTACCTACCTACCACGCTGTGATGTGAAAATTAATTAGCTAATGTCTGTAAAGTGCTTTCAAGATGAAAAGTGCCATATGAGTGCTAAGTGCCACCTATGAGTACCAATAAAGACAATCTCATAGAGAGCATAATAGATCAGCAGGGGAATGAGTGAATAGCCAACTTGAAAAAACAAGGTGACACACAAAAAAACAAATAAATACAATAACCATACAGAATAGACTTCCCAAGTCACAGACTTTCGTGTGAAAGAAAAGAAACAGGCACACAAGTTTGGGAGCGTACTTTGGGGACAGGACTAGGGCCAGTGACATACTCACTGGAGTGTCATCAAATCCACAGTGCACTTTTGGAGGATGTTAGTATAATCTAACATTCTCAAAAGAGGTGTAATTCCATGGGAGTTGGTAGACTATTTACATGAAGACCACTGTCTCTGTTTAGCGTAAGTGATAAATGAATGACTTATTTTTTTAAGTCACTTTATAATTTTCAAAGTCCTTTCCCCATAGACCATCTCTCTTTACCTGCGTAATAATTCTTGGAAGTAGATAGAGTGAATATTATTAGTCTCATTTTACAGGTGAAGCTACTAATGGTCAGGAAAATTGACTTGATCGAAATTATATAATGAAAGAGCAGTTCCAGCCCATCTTTCCACCGAAAACCATGTCCTTTCCACAACATCGTATTAGCTAAGGGGCATGATACAATTGGAAAGCATCGCCAATATAGTTTAAAGGATTTCAATATGTGCATATACTCTGCCCAAACAGTTTCACTTCTAGAAACTAATCCAGAGTAACTAAGACTATGCTAAAAAATCTAGCTACATAGATATTCCCTGAAACACTTTTTACAACAGTGAGAAATGGAAACAACTACATGTTCAGCAAAAATAATTAAAGAAATACCAGTAAGTTCATACGATCAAATATTAGAAGCCAGCCATGTAAAAATAATGTCATAGAAATATCTTTATCAAGGAGGGTTTTTTAAAATGCTTAGGCAAACTGAAAATCATCAAAATGTAAGTAAATCTGTGTGTTAGGGTGAGAACATAGTTTTTTTTTTCTTTCTTTTCCTATTTTTAAAATGTTTGTTTGTTTTACTGTATTACTCTTATAATAAATTCTGTGTTTGTAACTCTTTATAAAAATATCTCCATCAACATGAAAAGCTTACACTATAAATTGTAAGTGTTGCACAATATCATTTTAAAACTTAATTTGTGGACATTCCATAGAATGCTATCTAGAAAGATACACAAGCCAATATTAATGGTGTTTTCCCCTGGGTTATGAGATTGAGGTGATTTTCATTTTTATCTACTGGACCATCTGTACTTTCAGATTTTATTTCATTTATTTATATAACAAACATCATCATAAAAAAAGTATTTTCAGAACCATCTAAGTCACTTGAAATCCCCACGATGGGGCTGGATGCAGGAAAGGCCAACCTTATTTAAAATGACTCCTTGCAAATGTCCTCCACAGAAGAAAGGCTGATACTAAGCAATAAGGCAGGATTGCACCATTGCGGTGACTTTCACCTGTGGCACACTGTCAAGTGCACATGGGAAGAGGTCATTGCCCCTTCTTAGACAGCAGTCCATCTAAGCATCTACCAGTTTAAACCATTGCTTTCCATTGTACCAGGTCAGCCTCTTTTGTCTATGTCACTAGCAAGCACTGCAGTGTTCTTTGCCACGATGTCCTACTGTCTCCTGCACTGAGGAGTGCTCTAAGATAAAACTTGATTTCAGAAGATCAGAAGAATACACAAGAATAGAAAACAGAAGAATACAGACAGGACTGGCAACATTGAGTTTAAACTGCAGCAAGAAAAACTAACATTAGTTACCAAGAAAGGATTGCCAGATGGAAGAGAGAGAAGCAAAAAACTTTAGAGAAAAGCATTCTCTGCAGGCCTGGAAGATGTAGGATCTAAAATTTTTGGCATTAACATGGTAGGCAAAATCCCATAATGGTTCCTTAAGATATTCCTAATTCCTTCAGCAGTGACTGTGATGAGACATCACTCCCCTGATTGTGTTACTTGACATGGCAGAAGGCATTTCACAGATGTCATTAAGGTTACTAATCAATTGACTTTTAGTTAAACAGAAAGGAAATTATCTGGGTGAGCCCAGCCTCATTACATGAGTCCTTTAAAAACATTGTGTTTTCTTGGGCTAGTAACAGGAGAAAAAACTACGGGAGTTAGAAGCATGAGAAGAATTTCACCTGGTGTTGCTGGCTTGAAGATGGAGAAGGCCACAAGATAAGGGAATCAGTGGCCTCTAGAAGCTAACAGCATTCCCTAACTTACAACCAGCAAGAAATTAGCAAACTCAGTCCTACAGCAATGAGGAGCCAAATTCTAACAATAACACAAATGAGTTTGGAAACAGATTATTCTCTAGAGTCTTCAGGTAAGCGGCCAGCCCAGCCAACACCTTGATTTTGGCCTTAAAGGACCCTACACAGGGAACCCAACTGAGTCCTCATGGGAATTGATTCAAGCCATTAATTTGCAGTAATTTATAATACCACAAATTATATGTAGCAGTAGAAAACTGATAGAGTTGGAAAGTGCCATGAAACTACGTTGTCCATTTCCCTCATTTTATCAGTAAAGAAACTGAGACCCAGAAACATTGAGGGATTTAGGGGAAAATTGTGGCAAAGCTGGGATGAAGGCATAGGTCACAGGCTCCATAATCAGTGAACTTTCCACCATCTTACCTTCCTGCTCACAGCAAGCTTCCCAGGATCTTTTTTTTTTTTTTTTTTTTAAGACGGGTCTTGCTCTGTCGCCCAGGCTGGAGTGCAGTGGCTTGATCACAGCTCACTGCAGCCTTGACCTCCCAGGCTCAAGCAATCTTTCCACTTTCAGCCTCCCCAAGTAGCTGAGACTGCAGGCACATGCCACCACACCCGGCTAATTTTTGTATTTTTTTGTAGATATAGGGTTTCATCATGTTGCCCAGGCTGGTCTTGAACTTCCGAGCTCAAGCAATCTGCTCACCTCAGCCTCCCAAAGTGCTGGGATTACAAACATGAGACATCGTGCCCAGCCTCCAGGATCACTTTTATCCTGTGTGATTTAGAGTCTAAGTGGAAAGATAAGATTGTTATTTGAGGTCCCTGTCAGCATTATGATTCTAATATATTTCTTGATTTCTAAAAATTGAACTAGAATTGATATTGAAAGTACAGACACTTGTCTAATTTAAAAACAATCAATAACATTTATAACACTCACCCAAGATTTAATATGCTGACAATACCACACAACCTACTTCATTCTCCAGTAAGTGACAATTTCAGTTTTCAATTTAGTGAAATTCAGCAAAGTTTACTATATTTAAATTCCCTGGGAGGTTATACATGAAGGAATCTTTCAAGGCAAGAATGCTACAATGTTCCCTAACTGAAGTGACTTAAATTGTTTGAAAAATTAAGAAGAAAGTTAAGAAACTTTTAGGAAGAAAAATTATCTTTAAGAGCCGCCTATGACTCAAAACAAAGGGATGGAGAAAGATTTACCAACCAAATGGAGAGCAAAAAAAAAAAAAAAAAAAAAGCAGGAGTTGCAATTCTCGTCTCTGAGAAAACAGACTTTAAAGCAACAAACACCAAAAGAGACAAAGAAGGACATTACATAATGGTTAAAGGATCAATGCAACAAGAAGAGCAAATGATCCTAAATATATACGTACCCAATACAGGAGCACCCAGATACATAAGGCAAGTTCTTAATGACTTACAAAGAGACTTAGACTCCCACATAATAATAGTGGGAGACTTTAACACTACATTGTCAATATTAGACACATCAACCAGACAGAAAATTAACGAGGATATCCAGGACTTGAACTTAGACCTGAAATAAGTAAACTTAATAAACATCTACAGAACTCTCCACCCCAAATCCACAAAACATACATTTTTCTCAGTATCACATCACACCTATTTTAAAAGTGACCACAAAATTGGAAGTAAATCACTCCTCAGCAATTTCATAGCATTTTACAGGTTTAAATGAAATATTGGTTGGCTGCTTGTTTGTTATTTTCCTCCCTTATTTCTTCCTGTCTCCATTGTTAAACACATTTATTGGCATAAAAGAGGTTTTCAATACCCATTTTTAGACTGCATTCTAGCCTGGGCAATAGAGAAAGATTCCCGTTCTCTCTCCCTCTTTCTCTTCCTCTTTCTTTCTCTCTTTTATTCTTTTCTTTTTCTCTCTTCTTTTCTTTTTCTTCCTTTCTTTTTTCTCTTTAAAAAAAAGCTACCTGTATTTTCACATTGGTTCTGTGACAAATGCCAACATACTATCACATGTATTGAATTCTAGTGACTTATTCTGAAGACAATGGCATCAGTTGCATTGTTAGCCATTGTGCTGACTCAGATGTCCGTTCCTGCCTCTCTTGGGATTAACTGAGTATCATTCATAAATGTAACACAATGCATGATGATGATGATGATGTGATGGAGAACTGGGAACTTACTCAGAAGGAGCAGGAAGGAGTTTGCTCACCTTCTAAGCATGTTTAAATTCAGAAGCATTAAAGAAACCAACAAATCACATTGTGTATGAAAAGGTGTTTGATTCAATCACATTGTGTTTGAATCACATTGTGTTTTAAAAAATAAAACCTATAGCTCCAAGGTTCATTCTGCCACAAACTACTTTTCTCTTGGATAAACCCCGTTTTGGGTTTTGCTTTTGTTTTTCCTTCCATTGCAGCTTCCTGGGACCCATGGCTTTCTCTGTGGGATGCTGAGAGCAATGCCGAATGGTAATGGATAAAGCTGCCAGTTAGCCTGCCCATTTCTACCAACCATGGGATTCATTCGAGAGAAGCCAAGGACTTTAAAATGCATCTACAGGGCTCAATTTGTTCTTCTTCAATTCCTTGCTAATTGTTTTCCACAAACAGTTCTGGTACTCACTTGATTGCCCAGTTGCTTTTTTTTTTCTTTTTTTGCATTTTGCAGACTTCAGGTTCTGAATTCTAGGTTCTTTTTAAGGCTTACACTAGAGCAGCACTGCCCAATACAATTCTTTCTCATAGAAATGTTCTCTGTGTGTCCAGCATGGTAGCCACTACCCACATGTGGCTAATGAGCACTTGGAATATGGCTCGTGCAACTGAGAAAATGAATTTTTAATTTTGCTACATTTTCATTAGATATAAATATCACATGTGGCTAGTAGCTACTGCACTGGATTGCATAGTCCCAGAGATGTGGGTCAGGCTTAACAGAAGCTATTTAAGAGCCAAGCCAGGTAAGCTCGGGGAGGAGTCTGCTGGTGCCATAGGTGTGGTTTTCTTTGGGGGTACTCATTTACTTTGGTGTTCTTGTTCTGGACTGTATTCACCAGATAAATGTGCACATTATAACCATATTCATTTTTGCCTATAATGATAATAACAGTAATGACAATAATGACTCCTATTTATGGAGTGCCTGTTGTGGGCGGGGTATTGTGCCAGACACAATTATATGGGATCTTCTAAGGAAGGGATTCTGAATATAATGCTTTACTCATTTAACAAGTATTAGAATTGAAGCTACATAAATAAATTCATTTAGCTCGGTAATTTGCAGCATTTGACACTTCCCTTCTACCCATATTTTCTATCCATATCCATATTTTACCTCACAATATACCCTAACAATCAAAGTACAGGTAAATGAGTAGCATTACATTCCCTTGTGCAAAGATAGAACATATTAGGTATAAGATTTCATTATACAAATATCCCACAGCTTTCTTGCCAACACTTGCCTCTATTACTCTGCCCATCTTTCCTAGTTTCTTTAGAGCAAGGAACCAAATACAATTGAGAGTAAGGGGAAAAAATTAATCTGAAAGAAGGTCAGTAGCAAATAAATTCATTCCCCCAGACATTTTGGACCAACATGCCTCTAGAAACAAACATCTCAGTAGCTGTGAGAAAGAGCAAGTTTCTTGGCAGGAAGATGCAGATCAGAGTGTCTGACAATCTGACAATATAATGGTCAGCTCTAGAAAATCAGGATTAACAGCATGGGGAAGACGTTCAAGTCTTACATGCAAAGTCTCCTACTAACCCCAGTGCTTCATTTTGAGAAGACCTAGAACTGAGAATTCCACATTAAACATCATTTTTCCTACTGTGATGAAGAGCAACACCAGCAATCCACCAATCCTTACTACACAGCTCTTTTCCTATTTTGTTCTGAACCTTCTATACCCAGTAAAACATTAAGGTGTTTATGATCAAGTGTAATTCAAACAAGCTGGTAAAGTACTATCTTAAAGCTGAAGACTTAATAACAACTCGGTTCAGAGACTGGCTGTCACCAGCAGGAGGAGAGCGATAGTAGACAAAAACACCAGTTTGTGTGATAAAAGCTTGACAGTCTTGCCTACACACAAACCAAAGAAAATAAGATGCCTGTGACAGCTACAACAGCAGCAATTTTAAACTTCTCACTGATGAAATGCACTTTGCAGTCATAACGCTTGCATAAATTTGGATGTCACTTTTTTCATGTTATAATTTTGCGATCCAATGGATCATTGTGTAGCCCCTAAACCTGCAAATGAGCTCTATAATGCAGAATGTGCACAAATCATTGAGCTATCAGTGACATCAGGGGTTTGGCTGCTGGGGTTATTAACAGATATTTTTTCACCTACAAGTACAGACTAAAATCAGTCATTCTGATAACTAGGCATGTGTGAGCTGTCTGCACTTTCATTTCAATCTGATTAATCACATATACACAGACCTTTACCTTAAAGGAGCAATTGTTCACATTTAATCACAAAGAAACATTCAAGCAAACCATCAGACATTACTAAATTTAACCACAATTTATGCTTCCTCTTTTAGCAAATATATTTATGAGGAAAATATGACTTACTGCATATAAACACATTGTTTCATCCATTTTATAAGCATTAAAATGGAAGCTAAGTATAATAATCTATTTATATCATTTCTCATCCATTTGTTACGTTTGAAGTTTCCATTATAACCATATATTTTATTGCACAATTTATCCCCGTAATCGAAGTGCAGCTAAATTATGAGCATTGTGTTTTCTTTAGCAAAGTAGAACATGCTAGATATCAGATTTCATCGTGTTCCATGTCCTGCTTCTTGTCAAGATTTGGTTCTACTACTCTGTCAATTTCTCCTGGCTTCTGTAAGGCAGGAAAACAAATACAGCTGTGGGTGCGAATTTTTTTTTTCAATTTGAAACAAAATTGGGACCAAGTAAAGATTTACTTTCGATCTTCCCAACAGTGTTCCTAAGAAACATAACGTTCCAGAAGGCACATCTGCCATTACAGTAACAACAGAGAGGCAGTGTCTACCGAGAATCATCTTCACTGGAGGGCTGACTGCAAACCAGCAGGATTCCTGGGTTCCTTTTCAAGGAGGCAAGAGTAAATTTTGGTGAAAAGAAGCCAAGCCTGAACAGGGTTTTGGTGTATGGATGGGGCGGAGTGCTCAGTATTTGAGGAAGGTAAAGGGCAGTCCAAGATTTATAAACTGATTCTAGACGAAAGGTATAAAACTGCTATCAGGCAAATCAGCTGGCAAGGCTAAAGGAAAACATCTTTTTGTTGGGGTGTAGGCACAGAGTTAAGAACTGGTTAGGGTAATACTAGAGAGACAAAAGAATCTCTTTCCAGCTGTCTGACCCAACAACAAATCACATCGCCTTCCAAGGGAAGTGAAGTCACTTGCCCAGAGGACCAACATCCACTACGATCACCCTAAGAGATAACTGAGAATAGTCTCAGGCATGGCTATCCAGGCAAGTGCTGAGATGCTCACTGAAGAGTTGAATGTAGACATGAGTCTCAGTCAGTCTGTCAGGTTTTGCCTCTTTCCTTGCCTTGGCTTTTACTTTACTAGCTTCTTCTCAGGTTCTGGACCCGTTTAGTCTTCTTATCCAACTCTCCTTCAAGACTGATCTATATTTGGGAGTCCACCTCAGCCTGTCTGCCATTCCAAAAAAAGACCCTGTTCATGTCATGAATCCCACTCTGTATTCCTAGTCTCTCAGTTTCAATTTCTCCCTACCTAACCTCTGGCTTTCCTTCAACATAGAGTTTTCAGACCATCCCTGGATTAAACTTTGTCCCTTTTATGGTCAAAATGGCTTAATTAGCTAATTAAGTCACCATCCAGGGGAAGAGATTAATGCTAGTAGAATAAATAAGCAGACACATAAATTAATTTCTATAAATGATTTGAAGAAAATAAACTCAAGTATAGGAAAAACGGAGTGAGACTTCCTTTTGTAGGTGGTCAAGAAAGACGTCTCTAAGGGAGGTGATACTTAAGTTGAGACCCAAGAAGAGAAGAAGTAGCTGGCTGTATGAATAGCATGTGCAAAGCCCTGCTGCATGAAAGAGGCTGTGGCTGTAGAACAGAATGACAGCTGGGATGATGCATCTCAGTAGCAAGCCGAGGATAAGGGGGTCATGAGATGAGGGTGGGTACAGACCAGATCATGGAGAGATTTACAAGTCATGGTTAAAGAGTTTAGATTTCATTCCAACTTCCTTGCATAGCATATTGTTACAGGACCAGAAGAGACCTTTGGGACTCATTCCATCTGTCAGGTAGGAGGTAATTCTTTTGCTTTTTATCCGTGTACCAACTTTTTTAAGTAAACTTGACTAATGTTTGTTTATAATCAGTGAGTAAGCTGCTACTTTAATATTGCTACCCTGGAAGAGGCGCTTCAAGGCATGTTAAATTAACTGATGTGAATAAAAACAATGAATAAAAACACCTCTCTCCTTTAATGAGAACAGCAACTTCTGTTTCCCTGGGCTTTTTCAGTCCCATAAGACCTTTTAAAACAGAGTGAGCGTGTTCAGGTTCAAATGCTAAAAACATAATCTTGTCTCTCTCTTGTTGGATTATGTTTCGAGAAGCCATTTTAGATCAATCTTTTTGAGCACACAAGCTTCAGAAGCTGTGACTAAAACATACCCAGCACGACTGCTAGATTGGTCAATTTTCCCTGAGGCTCTTCTCACACAGAACCAAAGGGATGTGCCCCTTCATCTGATACATGGACCCTTCAGCTCAGGGATGCTGAAGAAGAAACCCCGAAGCTTGTTTTCTACAAGTACCTGCTTATCCACTCAAATCTCTACGTAAAAGGTTGGATAAGATTCTATGTGCTTCTCTAATTTGCCATTCCTACAGGAATTACAAAAAGTTTACAGAGACGCTTCTGGAATCTATTCATATGTTCTGCACATTCCATCTCTTAGGAATTAGATTCCATGTTTATCACTCACTTTACAAAGAGACAATGTTATGTAATGTAAATTAGCTTTATTCCAACTGTGTATTTAATTTATTTTATGGCCAAGTCAAAGTTTTTTTCAATCCAAGCCTTTTTCTGTTTGTTGGCTTGCAAGATGACCTCTAGGACTCCTTCCAGTTCTATGACTCTGTGAATCTCTATCAACATGGACTCAAGAACAATGCTGGCATTAGCCATAGTAAGCTAAACTGCTGTTACAAATAGATCTCAAAGTGTAAAGGCCCAAACACAATAGAAATCTTTTTTTTTCACCCAGTGGCTCAGGACAGGTGTTCTAGGTCAGCTGACAGCTCTGCTCTACAATTCAATTCAGGGAACTGGTCTAAAGATATTTGGCCTCCAAGGTCATTGTACTAATAAGCCCTTCCAGTCAGTCCATCAGAAAGAAGAAAAGAAAAGCTGAAGTCCAGGGTAAGAGATATCTTACAAGGTAAATGAAAATAAATTATTCCTCTGGCAAGAGCCTCAGCACAAGGTCACATCTAGCTGCAAGAAAGGTCACAAAATAGAGACCGTGCCTGGATCCAGACAGAATTCCATTACTAGCGAAGAAGAGAAAAGAGAACTGGGGTGAACATAGCTCAGTCTCTGCTACATGCCTAATTCCTGTATGAGGTTTCAGACTATTAAGCTTTTCAATTACTGAATCATCATCACAGATCTAAGAGACAATTACTAGGATCTTCATTCTACAGATGTGAAAACTATATCCCAGAGAGCTTAAGTAAAACACATGAAGTCCCACAGTTAAGAGCTGAGCTAAGCTTCAATTTCAGGTCTGCTGGTCAGTGCTTTCTCTACCATAAGTACTGAAGTGAAATATTTGCATAGCAAATAATCATTAGCATAACTCTGCATGAAGAAAAAGAACAAAGAGGCTTTATTGTGAAAGGTAAGGGGAACAGCTAAAGCATGCAACAAACCTAGGACTGGCTCCAAGGGTTAAGAGGTCTCCAAACTGTATAGAATGTAAGAAGTGAAAGGTCCCAGTGGCTCACGCCTGTAATCTCAGCACTTTGGGAGGCTGAGGTGGGTGGATCATGATGTCAGGAGTTCAAGACCAGCCTGACCAACATGATGAAACCCTGTCTCTACCAAAAATACAAATATTAGCCAGACATAGTGGGGCACATGCCTGTAATTCCAGCTACTCAGGAGGCTGGGGCAGGAGAATCAGTTGAACCCAGGAAGTGGAGGTTGCAGTGAGCCAAGATTGCACAATTGCACTTCAGCCTGGGCAACAGAATGAGACTCAGTCTCAAAAAAAAAAAAAAAAAAAAAAATGGTGGGGGCGGGGAAGCTGAAGAGTTTGCAATTGAGACATTTACTCATTTTGCTCTGACTCTCCATTGGTTTACAAAGCACATAAAGACAGAAGGATTGCAAGAAATGCTCTCATTGGAGACAAAAGACAATTAATAAAGGAGGCCAAAATACTAAAAATACAGATATATACAGTCATCCTGCTCAGAGAGAAGTGGTTTTGCGCAGGCAGGTGGATTTGCAAATTGCTAGAGAGAACAATATATCCCTCCCACTCCCACCCATCACACACACTCACACATCACTTGCCACGCCAACTATTTTATGCTTGCTATGAAAATCCAAACATAAACTGCCAATAAACCCACCTTGTGCCTTTTGATGAATAGTCAAACAACCTCTAAACACAACTTGGAAAATCCTCTCTGGATTCTTAGTTTAAGCAAAATTTCTATGAAAATAAAGAATCCCTAAAGAATGTGTTAGGTTTCATTATTCCTAGTTTTAGTCTTCAAACAGCATTGAGATAGTAATATTTCAGTATGATTTTCCTTCCAACTTTCTCCCTACTCACATTAATATGATCTCACAAAAGTAAAGATTCCCTTTCTTACAAATCTGTTCAAAATTGGTCATTTTTTAAAGGAATGATAGTTTTATGGGTTACCAACTTTATATAAGAAAGGTTGTGATGAGTCTCAGAGGTCGGCCATCATTCATAAAGCATTCAAGTTGAGTTCTCAAGGAAGGGACGTTGCTAAACCCACCAACTCAGTTATCATGTGCCAGATGGGACAAGGTAATTTATTACTTCACACAGCAAGTTAATACAGTCCTACCTGTGCCCTTTTTGAGGAGGGTAAAATAGCTTATCAATGGATATGATTCCTCATGGAGAATTTCAGAATTATTCCACCCCACATCCTGCCATAACAAAGCTCTCTGCTCAGTCCTCTGGCCCTTTTCTCCTAATTCATTTTTATATTAGACACTCAGAGGCATAACAAAGACAGCACTGGCTACTTTTTGTCATCATTTAAAGGAAGCTGGGGATTCTACCAAAGTATACCACGATGGCCTTTAAAAAATCTAACTATAACCAACTTACTTGAGCAATTTTAAGTACCATTTTGCTTTTATATCCAAGTCTGTCATCACCAGAGTATATTTATGGAGCACTTTTGTGTTTACGGCATTGAATTCAGCAGATAACAGAACCAAAAAGAGACAGAAGTGGAGGATTTTTACAATTTAGAGAATACGATCTAAATCTACTTCAAAAGCTAATCGCGTTTTATAAATGCTGTTCATCCTAATGCTAATTTCTCTGGTCTTTTGTTTACATAAGAAAGCTCTAGGCTGGTTTATGGTGTCACATTTATCACTGAGTAGAATATAAGCAAATCCCATTACACCCAAATTAAACCACCCAAATGAACCAAAATGTGGATTATGGTATCTCTTTATGCTACAATTTCTACTTAAAAACGAAAACATTATTCTAATGCTCAGCAAATACAAAAGAAAAGCAACCTGGTTTTTTTGTGATTCTTATTTTGACTTTCTCATCAGTGTCTGAGCCCTTAGGCTCATCAATAACTACGTAAAAAGGGGAAAAAAACAAACCAAAAAATCTTAAATAGTCATTAAGCAATCCAAAGGGATTTGGGCTGTAATCCTGAAAGACACAATCCTAAATGTTGAAATCCTGAAAGATCAAAGTTCCCAAAGTCTAAAAATCCCAAAAATAACAATCCCCAAAGACTGAAATCCCAAATATATAATTCTGGAAAGAAACGATAAAAAGAATAATTTAAAGCAATTTATTAATGTTTTAAAAGAGGGACTTGAGAAATGTATAAAAACATGATTGAGGCCAGGTGCAGTGGCTCACATCTATAATCCCAGCACTTTAGGAAGCCAAGGTAGATGGATCACCTGAGGTCAGGAGTTAGAGACTAGCCTGACCAACATGGTGAAACCTCATATCTACTAAAAAAAAAAAAAAAAATAGCCAGGTCTAGTGGCACATACCTGTAATTCCAACTACTAGGGTGTCTGAGGCAGGAGAAGCACATGAATCTGGGAGGCAAAGGTTGCAGTGGGTCGAGATCTTGCCACTGCACTCAAGCTTGGGTGAGAACAGCAAAACTTCATTTCAAAAAAAAAAAAAAAATGACTGAACACTTCATAGGCTACTTTGAAGCAATAATAACACATATTTTTACAAACACTAAAGTATACAAACAACAGCTGCGCAGTTATAACAGTTATGGGCAAGTGAGCCATATTCTAAGTAAATAGGTCAAAAATCAAAATGTATACACCATATCACTATGGTTCATAATTTTGTGTATGACTTACAGTCATCTGAAATACGGTGATGAACAACCTAGGTGTTGATGTGATCGATCAAAAACCAGCGTGGGTCACCACCACATATGCATTTGCCCAAAGTGCTGAGATGTTGAAGTTTTCTCTTTCACAAATGCCGATGTAGAGAAAAGACATCTCTTCATATCTACATGAAGAGGGGATGCATGAGAGGAGACTTTTTTTTTTTTTAAGGGGAATTGACTCATGGGATTATGGTGGCTGATAAGTTCCACAACAGGCTGTCTGTAAGCTGGACACCCTCAGATGCTGAGAGAGTGGTTCAGGACAAGTCTGAGGTCCTCAAACCAGGAAAGCCAATGGTGTAATTCTCAGTTTGAAGTGGAAAGCCTTAGGACACAAGAGAGTGGACTGTTAGTCCTGGAATCCAAAGGCCCATGAGACTGGAGTTATGATGTTCAAGGCAGTGAAAGAAAAGTCTACGTCCACTCTCAGAGAGAAACTAATTGGCTTACTATATTTGTTTTCGCCATGGCCCTGCTGATCAGATGGTGCCTACCAACACTGATGGCGGATCTTCCCCGCCTAGTCTACTCAGACTCACACACTCATTTCTGGAAACACTCTTACGGACACACCCAAAACAATACTTTGCTAGGTTTCTAGGTATTCCTTAATCCAGTAAAGTTGACAACTAAAGTCCACAAATCCACCCTTTGCCAACCTGGCACCCAAATGCATCTCCTTAAGCCATACTTAATTTCCAAATAAAAATAATAACAAGGTAATAGTTCTTCCTAACATGATGCAACTCACATGAAGTAACTCTCATGAAGCAACTATCCTGCACACACCAAAAATTCACTCATCACGTTTGTAGAGTTCAGCTTTAGACAATTTCAACATTCTGGATTTCAATCTTTCAGGAATGTGATTTGGGAGATTTGGGATGTTAGAAATATTTCACTAGGGATTTTGTTCTTTTGGGATGTCAACATTCAAGATTATGGCATTTGAAATTGTGTCTTTTGGGATTATGATTGGCATCGGACTCAAAGGTGAAGAAACCCAGACATGGTGTTAAGACAACACATAGATGTGGTTATTTCTGACTCTCTTTAAAGCAGCACCCTTCCTCAGACATTCAGACCTTTCAGCAGTTGCTCAAAACTCTGCAATTTCACAAATGTTCCCATCATTATGTAGCTTAGAAAACACCTCCTACTAATCATACCATTCACTATTTTTCACAATATCCGGGTATTTCCTCCCTTTCTCCCTCCAAGGGATACAACTAAGGTACAAGCAAAGCCTCATCTCTGGTTTCAGGAAAAACTGAGTTCTGAAGTGATGGTGTCAGGCAGAAACAGTGACCATATTTATTATTCTCATTTTAAGAGCACTGGTCCGACAGAATGAAGCTTTCAAAGACATCGAAGACCAAGAATGTGATTTCTTTCCCGGGAGAATCTAGGATATGTAAAAAAATACATTCACAGCAATTTCAATCAGATCGACCCTTTCAAATTTAAATCCCACCAGGTGAGTATATTGGTGAATATAAAGCCTCACCCTTTACAATTAAAAAAAAATCTGGTTCTATACTGCTATGTCTTTGGTGTCTTTTTCTTAATGTAGCTATCAATCTGAACTTTGCCTACTTTTATCTACACTATATTACCCTTTTATTAAATGAATGAGTTCCAAAAGTTATCAAGGTCAATCATAAGAGCACAAACTCACTTTAACACTATCGGCCAGGCACGGTGGCTCAAGCCTGTAATCCCAGCACTTTGGGAGGCCGAGGCGGGTGGATCACAAAGTCAACAGATCGAGACCATCCTGGTCAACATGGTGAAACCCCGTCTCTACTAAAAATACAAAAAATTAGCTGGGCATGATGGCGCGTGCCTGCAATCCCAGCTACTCAAGAGGCTGAGGCAGGAAAATTGCCTGAACCCAGGAGGCAGAGGTTGCGGTGAGCCAAGATCACGCCATTGTACTCCAGCCTGAGTAACAAGAGCGAAACTTCTCAAAAAAAAAAAAAAAACAACACTGTCATCCAGCTACTCATTCATTCATTATTCATTACATGAATAACAGATTAGATAGATAGATAGACAGACAGACAGACAGACAGACAATTTGGGGTTTGAGGGCTCCCAATCCATAGCACTCTCCATCCCTACAAAAATTCTGACCCATTGAAAAATAAGACAAAAGTAGTAATAGACTGGGAGCAGTGGCTCACACCTGTAATCCCAGCACTTTAGGAGGCTGAGGTGAGCAGATCACTTAAGGCCAGGAGTTCAATACCAGCCTGGCCAACATAGTGAAACCCCATCTCTACTAAAAATACAAAAATTAGGTGTGCATGGTGGCAGGTACCTGTAATCTCAGTTACTCAGGAGGCTGAGGCAGGAGCATTTCTTGAACCCAGGAGGCAGAAGTGGCAGTGAGCCGAGATTGTGCCACTGCACTCCAGCCTGGGCCCGGGAGACAGAGCAAGACTGTGTGTGAAAAAAAGAAGAAGAAGTAGAAGAAGATAAAGTAATAATAAAGATCAAATTATTTTTATTATTTCTTTCTGTTAAAACTGGTTAAAAAATGAAAAAACTGTCTTATATGTGCAAACAAGAGGACTTCTTAATGTGTAACACCAAACATAAGGAGTGCTATCATCCAGACACAGGTGGCTCCAAACCACTACAGCCCTCTCCTGTGAGTTTCGAGGCTTACCACATAACCAAAGACAATCAAGAACACAAACCTACAGACCAGATCCTAAGAGACAATGAGGAAGAAGGGGCAGAGCTATGCACATACATCAAAGTTCTTATGCCCAAGTCCGCAATTGAACAAATTACTCTTTTCCCCAAAGTGAGTGAGGAGCTGGAATGAGGCAGCGAGTATCACTCAGTCATGCCTCTTCATGTGGATGGAAATATTGGGAGGGGAGCATAAGTACCTTTTTCCATCACAGTATCTCCCAGGGGTTTGTTCTCTTAACCCAGTTGGCTTCACTACTAACTGGGGATGTGGGTCTTCTCTGCAGGAAGAGATCATCACTGCCAGAACATAGGTTCCTGCACGCATGGAGACCCTCCCTGTACCCAGCACACACATCTCCTTTTGCAGATGCTCTTAGAAACACTTACTCCAGAAGGTTCCAAAATGAGGCACAGCCACATAGCAGCTGAGTCTACACTTGCTTTTCCCTCAGATTTTGACATGGCTCACCCCTTCCTTTCCAGGTTTTCACTCAAATTTCACCTTGTCAGTGAGGCTTTTCCTGACCACACTGTTTAAATTGGAAATCCCCCCCCAACTGCCTCAGCACCCCTCATTCTCTTTCCCTGCTTTATTTTTTACAAAGCACAGAATTCCACTTGACATGTCATTTTGCAATTTTAAAAAATATAAACATATTTCTGTATTGACTATCTCCCCAGCCACAATGTGAGTTGTAGGAGGGTCGGGCTTTTTGATTGCTCTGTTCACTGCTAGGACCATCTCCAGTGCCTGAAAGAACATTTAGTACCTAGTAGACACTCAGTAAATATTTACATGGTGAAAGAACAAATAGAAATAGTCCTGGGTGCAAAGTTCCATAGGCTGCTGGAATCCTCCTCACCAAGGCTTCAATCTGTCTACCTCAGACACTCTACATATATATATTCTTCCCCAAAACTTAATCTTTATGGTTTTTCTTCAGTCTTCCCCGCCTTTGCAATATATGTTGATTAATTCACTAAATTTTAAAACTTTTGTTTAAAAGAGGAAGGCAGTGGCCAGGCACAGTGGCTCACACCTATAATTCCAGCACCATGGGAGGCCGAGGCAAGTGGATTCCTGGAGCTCAGAAGTTTGAGACCAGCCACATAGCAACATGGCAAAACCCCATCTCTACAAAAAAAAAAAAAAAAAAAAAAAAAAAAGCTGGGCATGGTGGCATGTGCCTGTAGTTCCAGCTACTTGAGAGGCTGAGGTGGGAGAATCGCTTGAGGCTGGGAGGTGGAGGTTGCGGTGAGATGAGATTGTGCCACTTACACTCCAGCCTTGGTGACAGAGGGAGACCCTGTCTCAAAATAAATAAATAAATTATAAAAGTAAAGGAGGGGGACAGAATACATGGTATTTGAGGACAGGCCTTCCCAAAGAGAGAGGAGAAAGGAAGGTGTACAGCTTTTTCTCATCCCAAATCCTCTCTGTTAAGCCATTCATTTCCTCGGCCCCAGCTTTATCGAAAGGGGTAGAGAGATTCCAGAATTATTACACTGACAGATTTCTCTCCACATAGAATGAAACATTACACAGTGGAATCAGCTTTTCCCCCACCAAAAACATTATTTATAATCTGGAAAATTTATGGTCTAGAGAAACAGACACATCAAATATTAACAGAAAAAATGTTATATAACAATATTGATATAAGGGGTTATAGGAACATAAATGAGGAAGTAAGCAATTCTATTTAGTTTGTATATGCATATATCAATGTGTTATAAACCTGGGCTGGTTTTTTAACATTAAATATGTAACCACTAAAATATCTTTTTGTCCTAGAATAAGTCCTTAATTTTATAACATGCTATATCCATTTGCAATATCAGTTTTTACGATAATGTAACTTCTGATTAGGTATTTTTTCATTCAATGTGTGCTGCTTTCGCTTGCCTCTGAAGCATGGGCACAGCCACATACACATTCCTGGGCACAAAAGCATATACACACATGCACACACCACATACTCTCAGAAGTGTCTCCCAGAGATCATTCTCCTTGCTTTTTAGTAGGAGCTATCTATCACCACATGCATTTGGGCACATGGCTGCCCAGAACAAAGACTATATTTCTAGGTCTTGCTTTCACCTAGAAGTGATCCCAGAATATAAATTGAATAAATAAATACCATATGGATTAGGGAGAGTGACTTCCTTCCTTTGCTCCTTCCTACTTATGGGAATGTGGCTTTTGTGGCTGGGGTTAAAACTGCCATCTTGGACTTTAAGGTGACTTTGAGAATAAGGCCACATGTGGCAGAATTAAATGAAAGAAACACGTGCCCCTTATACCATGAAGTGCCAAAGTAGCCCTGGAATAAGTCCTTATTCCAGGGGCCAGCGGTTACATGAGAAAGAAAAGAACCTCCATCTTGGTTAAGCCTCTGTTATTTTGGGTCTTCCTTCCTTCTCTCTCTCACTTTCTCTCTTTCTTCCCCCTATGTCATTGTCATGATAGAACTCTTGTGGTTCCCTTTGTTTCATGTTGGTGTGCTGAACATGCCTTTCTCCTACTTATTTCTAACCTCTTTTATCTCTGCTTTAAACACTCATCTCAAATATTACCCATCCCAAGAGCTTTCTTATTCCCATCCCTGGCCACCTTCTCTGTACTCGCAGAGCAACATTTTCAACATAAATAACCCTCAATAAAAGTCTGAGTTGACTTACCTTCTTCTTAACAGACATATATGATTTTAAACCATTTTACTAGATATCCTCAGAGTCTAGCAAAATGCTTGGTGCAAAGACACAGCCTTCAGCTTCAGCACATACTGATTGAGGTAGACAGGGTCAGTATTATTATTTCCATTTTAAAGATGGAAAAACCAGCTTAGTAATTTATGTAATACCATGTAAGTTAGCATTCATTCAACCTGTGTTTTCCTACTTTGCCAGGATGCACTCAGCTTATAAAATAACTATGATTTCAGTCACTTGGATACATCCTTCTGTTTCAGGATGTTTCTTGTTCACAGATAGACCTAGGCCAGAAAGAAGATACATGGAAGTCTGGTATATTCATTTCCTTCACTACTTAATTTAGTCCCAAACATATACCCCACACTCCTATAGAGTAGCTAAGGTATCTCGTAAGTTAGGGGGAAGTAATCTCAGTCTTTTTAATGTTAAACTGCATTCAAATTTCTTCCATCATGTCCATTTCTCTGCCTCCTAGGTAAGCAATTTTGGCAATTGTTTTAGGAGGTGAGTGGTAAGTGATAACAATTTTTATGCAAGTATAGTGTTTAACTAAACAGATTTTTAACTTATTCTACATGTTAGAGCCCAGCAATTTTACCAGAAAGTTGATTTAAATGTTATACAAATAAGGCCAGGCATGATGGCACACACCTGTAATCCCAGCACTTTGGGAGGCCAAGGCAGGTGGATCACCTGAGGTCAGGAGTTTGACATTAGCCTGGCCAACGTGGTGAAAGCCCATCTCTACTGAATATGAAGAATTAGCCAGGTGTGGTGGCACATGCCTGTAATCCCAGCTACTTGGGAGGCTGAGGCAAGAGAATCACTGGAACCTCTTGATCCTGGGAGGTGGAGGTTGCAGTGAGCCGAGACTGTGCCATTGCTTTCCAGCCTAGGCAACAAGACCAAGGCAAAACGCCATCTCAAAAAAGTAAAAATAAAAATAAAAAATAAGTGTTATACAAAGAGGTTCATTACCAGATCATTGTTAAAATATGATAACAGTAAATTCGAGAAAAATACCTGAAAAGTTGTATGGAAACTAGAAGATAATTATAAGCTCCAACGCCCACAACACTTAGAAAAGAAGTTAGCAGATTTCTCATAAAAAGTCTACTCCCTCCTCTTTTTGTACCTCTGGCTCTGCGAAGAACTTGGTAATGTGGGTATTAAAGCAACAAGGTATCTAATAGTATTCTTCCAGATCTGCTGAGCTACTGTCTGACTCTGCCATTCATCCATCCAGTTATTCATTCCCCTGAAAGTGGATGCAGTATGAACCTTTTCAAGAAAGTCAGACTATTTCACTACGTTGCTCATAGCCTTCCAATGGCTCTCATTTCACCTTAACCTCACTACTGTTCAAACACACCAGCTAAGCTTCCTCTACAGGGTCATTGCATTAGCCATTTCCTCTACTAAGAACACTCTTTCCCAGATATGTCATTTCTCTTTCCCTCAATTCACATAGGTCATTTATCAACAATCATGTCTAATCTAAGACAGCAGCCTCCATCACTCTGTCTCTACCGGCCCTGCTTTATTTTAATTCACAGCAATCATCATTATCTGACATTACATTAAACATCTATCTATCATCTATCTATCCCTTTCTATCTTCTATCTATCTAATCTATTATATCATCTATTTATCTATCTCCGTTGCTTGCTTATTATCTGCCTTCTAAAATGAAATATCATCTCCATGCATAAAGCCTGTATTACAAATAAGCTAATGGGCTTCAGTGAGAAATGTTTGCTCTTGTGTGATCCTGGGGCTCACCTAATGTAACAGAAAAGAATGAGTGAAGTTGAATGGAACATATAAATTTCAGGTTTCTCTGCAGTTGAACAAATAATTGTTGAGTATTTCCTTATACTAATTTCTAGTATATGCTAGGGACTTCCAAAAAGCAAAATAGTCCCTTCCCCTAAGATGCGCATACTCTGTAGAAGTAAAATGAATGCAGTAGTAGAACAGAATTATAAACATGCAGAAAAAATTATGAAATTTTAGAAATTCAGAAGGCTTGCTGATATGGATGTGACTAATCTTGCCAGTGCAGGCTCACAGGAAACTTCATGGAGAGACAATATCTATGCATTGTTTCCATGGAAGAGGAGGAGTTTGTCAAGTGAACTGGGTAAAGCAAACACAATGTGCAAAGGCAGAGACACCTGGAGAACCACGATGTGTGTCTGTGTGTAGCTGTGTAGGGGTGTGTGTGTGCGCACACACGCACGTACATGCAGGCACTGCAAATACTTCAATGTGTCAAAGAAGGAGTGGGAGAAAACAAAATTGGAGATGAATGCAATGGGCTTATATTTTTTAAAAATCTTGCATTTCTTATATTTGATTCGAAAAGGTAGGAGATATCACTGTAGTGTTTTAAGCAGAAGTCTAACATGATAAGGTTTCATGTTTCAGGAAGCCTTCTTCTGGCCATGATGGAAAAGTTGAGAGCCTGACTTGAGCAGGCCACCTCCTGCTCTCAGTAACTGGCAAGTTAACGGGAACTCAGCAATCATCCTTTCTTAAACTAACCAAAATTCCTCTTGCTTTAACCCAAGCCCATTTTTTCTTGTTGTGTTCTTAGAATAATTGCTGTGGATACATTAAGCTGTACTTCTACCTTCTCCTTCTTTCCCTGACTTGAGAAGCCTTTCCCTCTTGGTAGTCTAAGAAAGTACTTCACAGCCCTATTACCTGCTCCTTAGAATATAGACCTGATGTGAGACGCTGTCATCACTGCTTTAAGACCTGTTGGCCCAATGGGTTTGAGAGATCAAAACAGAAAGAAATGCTTTGGTTCTGGCATGGAGCAGGTTCAGATGTTTGGGTTTTTATGTTAGGAAATTTATTTCAGTCTGATATTCTTTATGTTACTGTTTTCTTTTACTATTTTATAAATCCTTCTTGGGCTACAAACCACTTCCAAAGACTTCAGTACCTAAGCAGCTCAGCAATGAGCCTATGAAGCCAGGCCATTAAGAGCTGGTTTCACATTGAAGTTATATAAAAATATGTTCTTTATGTTAGACCAAGATTACTTCTTAGGATTAGAGAAGAGTGTGTACATATACTATATACAATTGTCCCTCCTTAGGGGATCAGTTACAGGACCCCTGAAAATACCAAAATCCAAGGATGCTCCATTCCTTGTCATAAAATGGTATAGTAATTGCATACAACCTATGCACATCCTGCTGTATACTTGAAATCATCTCTAGATTACTTATAATACTTAATATAGTGAAAATTCTGTGTAAGTCGTTGTCACACTGTATTAAAGAATAATGACAAAAACAAGAAGGCTATACATGTTCAGTATAGACACAACTGTTCATTTTTTAGAAAATATTTTTGATCGTGATTGAATGGTTAAATCTGTAAGTGCAAAACCCTTGCGTATAGAAGGCCAACTATAGTTTTAAATGGACATATAAAAACGCTCTTATTGATAAACATGAAAGATTTGAGTGAAATAACTGTAAAAGAGAGGCATGTAGTATTTTCTTAATTTAAAAAAAGTCTCCACGAAAAGATTGAGAGTAAGTCTGTATTTAGACATCAAATAATTTGTGAAACATTTAAAAATCTCACAAAAAGGTTCTTAATTCTAATTTTCTTTCATCACCTTAAAAATAGCTATATTTATTCTCCACCTTAGCTACTGTTACAGAAATAAGGACAATACACTCAGTGTACAGACTGAAATTAATCATATGTAATGTACAGTCCACTTTGAGAGGAGATGAGAGAACAGCAGCCAGTTGACTATTCTGGCTAATTCAGTAGGTTACCTGAACCACAGAGAGAATGCATGGGTATCTGATGAACTGGAATGGATTTATCATGCTGGACACTATCCTCTTTGAAACATTCTCATAGCTGATCCCTTTAAGGTACCCTTTGTTATACAAACAAAATTGCATTTGCCTTCAAGAACAACAGAAGATGCTTGGTAGAAAATTAATTTTATGTTTAATTAGAAGCTGTTCACATTATCTGGTTCATATCTGGTCCTGTCAGTACACGATGCTACTGCATTCTACATAAATAGAAATTTTTACCTGGGTAATTCCTTTTTAGCAAAGATATATTTTACGTAGTACCTATGGTGCTATGCATGCATACCATATCTCATATCCTTATATTTCATTCAAAAGAGCCCAGAGAGAACTAAAATAATATTTTGACATTTAAACTAAAAAGTACAAAATAAAAGGAATTTCAACCATTAGAACAGTAGATATCAATTTCTGGTTAAACATTAGAATTACCTAGAGAGTTTTTAAAAAATACAAGTGCACATGTCATACTAATTTTTTTTTTCTTTTAAAGTATTCCAGGAGATTCTAGTGTGCAGCCAGGCTTAAAAACTACAGTACCAGAAAATTCTTTGGAGATATATGAGTTATACAAAGAGAAGTTTGAATAATAGTATTTGAAAAACATTTTCTTCATGGCTTATTTTATTTGAAGGTCTTAAATAACATATATCATACTATAAAATATTACCAAAGAGAGCAACTTAAACTTGAGCTAATTTTAACAGCTAGCAAGAGCTCACTGTAAACAAGACACTCTACTAGTACTGTAAATTTATGTGAAATAGAGAAAAGCTTACCTCAAGCCCAGTAGGATTTGCCAGAAAGTCACTGAGTTAAACTCCAGGGCCTTCATTTGCACAGCCCCCTTCCAAGACCATGAGAGGGACCCGAGGAATGTGTTGATATTTTCATAGCTTTTATAAAATTTGTAAAAATCTAGCTGGGTGCAGTAGCAGGTACCTGTAATCCAGCTTTTCGGGAGGCTGAAGCAGGAGAATCGCTTGAACCTGGGAAGCAGAGGTTACAGTAAGCCAAGATCACGCCATTGCACTCCAGCCTGGGTGACAAGAGTAAAACTCTGCATCAAAAAAAAAAAAAAAAAATTTGAGAAAATCAAATAGTTTATCTGCTGTTGTCTCTTTCCCTGCTCACTTTCCCCCCACACACTTCCCTGTACCTGGTGGTATCAAATAATCAGGAATATTTGGGGGCTCCAAAAAAGAAGGCATCAAATTGGAGATACATTTAGTTTTAGTTTATAGAATATATTCATGTGCTTTACTGTCATTTGTGTGCATACCTAAGTGATTGCTAGTTGTCCTGGGCTAGGAATGGCTTGCGGAAATATTACCCACTCCCCTGACTCAGGCTTCTGACATGAAATTTCAGGACTGACTAAAAAGTCATAATAATATTGGTGAAAAACTGGTTAATAAATGTCGTTGATTCAAAGAGACTTTGTGATTAGTTACTCCACATGAAAACCTGCAATGACCTGAGGACTTACATCTCATCTGTGAAAGATACTTGTAGAAGCTTTCCCAAATTCAACAATAATTTCAATAATATATATGACATGACCAATAGCAAAGATGTGGGAGATTTTTCAAAGCTGTTGATAATGAATAAGTCACTGTGCCAGAGGAAAGATGAGATTATCTTTTTCTTTTCCATACAGAAAATAATTTTCCACGATTGTTGTCAGTTGAAGAGTTAGGGCATGCACCACAAAAAGTATAAGTAAAAATACTATAAGTATGTATCAGAAAACTATTTTTTAAAATATTTCTTTTCCTGAATCTTATGTTTACAGACTTTGACAGATTTTTTAAAAGCTTTAATTTGTTGTGATTTATTTTCTCATTCTAAACATTCACTTTCATGTCTACTTTTGTACCTGAAATCTTGCATTCTTTTAAAGACACCCTCAAAACTGTCTAAGCTTCAACTCCCACCTGAATCCACCCCTGCTTCAGGAAACTCACACACATTGGCCCGTAAGGACTTGCTCTACAAAGTAGTCATATGCTTAAAATTCCACCTTCCTCCGATATTCAAATGAAAACAATACAAAGACAGGGACTTACTGATCTGAAAGAATGAGGAGCTACATTATTTAAATAATGTTTATTAAATTGTATATACACAGTGCTGTGAAGTTTTCAAAAAATTATATTAAGTTGCAACATGAATGTCTTGAATCCATAGTAGCATCAACTATATCATCTAGGCAAAACTAATTAGGAAGAGGGAAATCAGCAATTTGCATAGTGCAGGTGTTTCTGCCCTCCATTCTAGTTCATGAGCATCCACCTGAGTGTGATGTGACACACCCAGACCTGGTGCTCTTTGGTTCTTAGTTCCCCACAGGCCCCTTCTAGTGTCAGCATCTTCCTAGGCTAAGTATGAGTCTAGTGTTTAAAGACACATACTTTTTATACAACCTGAAGCCTAAATAGAAACCAATTTTCTCATCTGGCAATGCTGAAGGGAATTTTGTTCATATTGCTACTTTTGCCTTTTGTGCTGACTTTTCAATGTGAGATTGTTCAAGTATATAAAGAAGAACAAGACCGTGAAAACCCATTTATCAAGTATGTAGAGCAAGTGTTCACATATTGCCATATTTGCTTTATCACTCTATCCTCATATCCATTTTTTATTAAACTATTGCAATGTCACAGACATATCATTTCACCCTTAATGGTACAAAATGTAGCTCCTAAAAAAAAGACTCCAACATAACCGTGACACTGCTGTAATACCTTAAAACGTAACACCAACTCTCTAATATGGTCCACATAATCCCTATTTAAATTTCTTCAATTTTCTTGAGCATAACTTTGAGAGTCAGTTTTTTCAAACCAAGATTTTATTATGTTTTATGTATTACATTTAGTTAACATCTTTTTACTCCATCTAGCTCCATGATACTGACTGTTTCCAGGACCAGGCCTGATGTCTCGTAGAATAGTCCATACTCTGAATTTATCTGATTTATTTATTTCTTTCTTTCTTTCTTTCTTTCTTTTCCTTTCTTTCTTTTTGTTTGTTTGTATGTTCATTCTTCCTTTAGTTCTTTCCTTTGTTCTTTATTTCATTCTTTCTTCTTTTTCTTTCCTCTCTTTCTCTTCCTTTCTCTTTCTCTTTTTTTTTCTTTTTTTGAGAAAGCATCTAGTTCTGTTATCCAGGCTGGAGTGCAGTGGTACAGCCACAGCTCTCTGCAGCCTTGACCTCCTGAGCTCACTCAATCCTCCCACCTCAGCCTCCCAAGTAGCGAGGACTACAGGTATGCACCACCTTACCCAGCTAGTTTTTGTATTTAAAGACAGAAGTTTCATTATATCACCCAGGCTGGTCTTGAACTCCTGGGCTCAAGTAATCCTTCTGCCTTAGCCTCCCAAACTGCTAGAATTATAGGCATGAGCCATTGCACCCAGCCAATCTGAGTGTTTCTTAACACAAATTTGTTGCAGTGTCCCCTGACTTTCCTGCAACCAAGACATTAAATCTATTATTTGATCATATTAACACTTTATAAGCAATCCCAAATATTGACTTTGGAATATAACTTCATCATAAGTCGCAACTTTATTATATGACCTCAATTAAACCTCAGTAGAGCCCTGAAATTTCTATCCAGGAATTTTTATCTTTATAGGTACAGATACTAAGGCTGGAATGTCTAAATGACTTGCTTAAGGTCACACAAAAATGAAACAATTTAAGATCACAAGAATTGGCATGATCTTGTGATCTTGAGTTGTCTAAGTCTGGGCAAAACAAGCCAGTTATGCCCAATTCAAATGGGTACTTTCCTGAAGCTTTGCATTCTAGTATGAGAGAACATACTGGAAGATACAGAGATAAACTTCTTTTTATTAAAGATAACAGTAATTCAGTTGGTAAATGCAATTGAACCCTGAAATGAATTCATAAGCAATAGATGTATAAGTCAAGGATACCATATTATGACTCTATATAGTCAACTATATCAGTGATACAAAACAAAGAGGGAAATCAGCCATTTGCATAGTGCAGGTGCTTCTGCCCTACATTCTAATGGAAGAGCATCCACCTGAGTGTGCTGTGGCATACCCAGACCTGCTGCTCTTTGGTTTTCAGTTCCCCCAAGGGCCCCTTCTAGTGTCAGCATCTTCCTAGACTAAGTATGAGTCTAGTTTAAAGACCATGTATTTTCTAATACAACATGAAGCCTAGGTAGAAACCAATTTTCTCATCTGGCAACACTGGAGGGAATTTTGAGACAGTGGTACCCTCAAGATATTATCTAGTTCAAGATCAGTTGAACTCAATAGAGCCAGAATCCTGAGAGTCATCCGCAACAGCTCCCTCTCCTCTGTTATGCCAACATCCAAGCCTGGTTGGCTCTACCTCTAAAAAAAGATCTGAAGTCATTCCTCTGTTCTGCCTCGTCCCTGCCAGGTCCCTCATCCAAACCTCTATCCTCCGTCACTTGGACAACTGCAAAGTCTCCAGCTGGTCTCCCTATTTTTCCTTCCACTCTTGCACAAAGCCACCAAATAATTTTTTTCTTTTTAGAAAGCAAATCTGTTGAAATCTGCCTATTGACTATCTTTTAAAAAGAAAACAAAATTACAAAAAAAGCAAATCTGATCACATGGTCCCTCTCCATGTACAGCTTAAAATTCTTTGGTGGCCTCCCATTGTACCTCTCATAAAGTTCACAGGGCTGACACAGCTGACAAGGCTCAGCATGATCAGCCCTATGTCTCCTTCTCCCAATTAATTTCATGCTCTTTTCTTTCTCCATCTTTTGCTCAAAGGTTTAGGCTTGTTTGAAAAAAAGCACCATGCTCTGTGTTTCCTTTGAACAACTTTTCAACTTGTTCCCCCTGTCCAGTATTCCTCCTCAGAGCCCTACCACACAGCTTACCCTCCCACCCTCTTCCTAGTTACTCCATAATTCTCTGATCAAATCTCAAGGAAACCTTTTCTGACTTTGCAGACCATTGGAGACCCCTATCGTCATTCCCTGTGCTTTACTTTCTCAAGTCTTACCATCCTTTGTAATTTATAGCTTTGTTATTACACTCACCAGAACAGAAGCTCAGGGAGGATTGAGATTAATTTCAGCAACTAACTTAACCAATAAACAGTGCTTGCAAAGTTGCTGTTGAACGAATGTTGTTCTTGAAAAACCAGTGGAGCTTATATCCCTAAATGCTAACATATGTCCAATAACTAAATAAACGGATTAAAAAAAAAAAGGTAAAGGACGCAGAAGCCATAAGTTAGAGACATGAGCCATAGCCTCAATAAGATACAAGCATTACGGAGACCTACCATAAACTTGCAGGACAAATACAATATGAGCAAGATGTCTAGAGCTAAGACAACACCTTAGAAACCTCAAAAACCTTGTCTTTAAAAACCCTTCAATGACCATTTCACAGTTTCACCACACTTGATGAGTAAAGAAAAAATGATTAGTGATGAGTCCATTGCCCCACCACCCCTTTTCATCTCAAGTCTCTCCACCTGCACACCAACACTTACCAACTTTTCTCCAATCCCACAGCGTGAGGCATCCTCCTCTTGTCTAAGGGCAACCCTTCCTCTCTCTCTTAATTACTTCCCTTTTTCTTCCATTTTGCCCCAAATTACCCTCCTTTTCTAATGTCTTCAACCTCTTCCTCTCTCTCAGTTCTCTTCCCAGCAGGCTATGAGCATGTTCAAGCCTCTGCCTTCAGAATAGAAAATCCACCCTTGACCTGCCTCCCTCTCACACTGTGACCCTCTTTATTGCAAGAGCAATGGCACTCACTGCCTCTACCTCCTCGCCTTCCGTTCTCCCCACAGCAATGTGGCTCCTGATCCTGCTGTTTCATTGGAAAGGCTTCCATCAGGTTCACCAATGAGCTCCACATGTAACAAATTTTAAGGGATAGTTTTTATTGTCTTTCCAGGCTATTCTGCTGTACCTGGCAGTGTTAATGACTGTGCTACTTGAAATCCTCTCTTCCTTTGTCATCTGTGCCCACAATCTCTCTATCTCTCTTGGGTCTCTTGTACCATTTGTCTCAGTCTCCCAGAGCCCCTCACTTTTAGATTGGCCCTATTAAAAATGGCACTCCTTAGAGTTCAAGGAGCTACTTTCAGCCTCTTCAGTTACTACCACCTGTTAACAAGTTACCACCTGTTACCAGTTGTTAACAACTTCCAAACTGATATCTCTCCAGAAGTTTTGACTGTTGCCTCTCCTCTTGAAAGACTCAAAGGCATTTCAGTATTGACACATCCCCAATTAAACTCACAGCCTGCCCCCACCTCCTAAATCTCCTTCAGTTTTTCTCATTTCAGGCCCTTGTAACCACACCATATAGCATCACATCTGAGACAGCAAGATATAAATATGGCCCCACACTTTTGTGAGAATTGGGAGAGGAGAAGGACAAGAACATAAAAAGTTTTTTTTTAAGAATTCCATCCAGGACCTTCTACCTTTTCTAAATTAGTATTAACAGTTTCTAATGTGAAAATCATCAAGCTGAGTGGCAAGGGTCAGGGAAACTGCACTGTGTGCTGACTTCAAGAGCCCTTGCACCTCGAGAGGGAATTTTGTTTCATGTATGTGCCCTTAGGTTTATTACTTCTTCAGTAATAAACCTGAACCAGGTTTATTAAATAGGTATTAGATACGAAATACCTATGTAATACCATGTTCACTCTAAGAGACCTGGGAGAGGAGAGTAATCTAAGGTACAAAGTAGAATGTGAATATGGAAAACCTAGTATCTGTTGAATGTTCCTTGTATACCAGGCGCTGTATAGGTAATGTTCATGGATGCTCTCATTTTACCCTCAGAGCTCTGTGAAGGCCCAATAGCTTTCATTTCACATGTAAGGAAGCAAGTGCTCAAAAAAGTTAAAAGACAGGCCAAATTCACCCACTCACATGGAGGTGCAGAATTTAAATCCAGCCCTGTCTTCCTTAAATGCCCAGAAGCATTCCATGCTATTCTATGGTCATCTAATTATAAACTGAAACCTCATGTCTCACTTTCCACCTGGTGCCTGTTGTTGTCCTTCTCTTTACCATGCGTCCCATACGGTTTCAAGGCACTCATCTCTTTGCCAGTTTGAAAGAGGTGCAGCCATTTTACCTTATTTGGTTTCAAAGATCAGCAGGCAATCTGTAAAATGGAATGGTCCTCTCAAAAGGTAAAGATTGGAAAGTTTCCTGGCCTGCCCAGGTAGCAGAAGGGAAGGCTGCAGTGTTCTGAATCGTGTCAACAAACAGGGCGAGCGCATGTTGTGTGCTAGTGTTTTTTCCAGGTATCTGCAAGGTCATTCTGTAAGTTGGGGTTAGCTAGTGAGAGAGCCAGACATAAATATGGCCCCACTTTTGAGAAAATTGAGAGAGGAGAAAAAGAATTCACCAAGTTTCCATTTAAGAATTCCATCCAGGACTGTCTACCTTTTTTTTTTTTTTTTTGAGACGGAGTTTCACTCTTGTTACCCAGGCTGGAGTGCAATGGCGCAATCTCGGCTCACTGCAACTTCCTCCTCCCGGGTTCAGGCAATTCTCCTCCCTCAGCCTCCTGAGTAGCTGGGATTACAGACACATGCAACCATGCCCAGCTAATTTTTTTGTATTTTTAGTAGAAACGGGGTTTCACCATGTTGACCAGGATGATCTTGATGTCTTAACCTTGTGACCCACCCGCCTCGGCCTCCCAAAGTGCTGGGATTACAGGCGTGAGCCACCGGCCTACCTTTTCTAAATTAAAATTAACTGTTGCTAATTTTAAAATTATCAAGCTGAGTGAAAAAGGTCAAAGCAAAGCTAGACTGTATGATGACTTCAAGAGCCTTGTGCCTTGAGGGAGGATTTTGTTTTGTTTATGTGCCCTTAGGTTTATTACTGGTTCAGCACAATCCAAGTTCAAACTCATACCTTGTAATAACTTCCCTATTTGTTTTCACTTTTCAACATGAATTTAAAACTTTCTTACAGGAGATATGTCTCAGCATCGCCGTAGTTTCCAAATAAGAGTGTTTTAAGGAAAAATTTCCAAAAGACTCCGGCCATTCCTTCACTTTAAGTTCAATAATTCAATGATAAAAGTAAAATAAAGAAATAAAAATGTATAACAGTGCCCTCCTTGCATTACTCAAGAGATTATTTGCCATTGTCTACTTAGAGGGAGACACTAGTCATGGCAAATGTCTAAAATAAGTCTTGTCTAAATCCATCCTGGAAGAAGAAAGGATTTCTCATTTTACTAATTAGAAATGGGTCAGGTGGAGCCATGAATTATGCTCACATCATGACACTACTATGTAGGATAAAAACCTCTGCAAAGGCCAATGCCCTTCAGGTACTTCTAGAAGAGAACGGGCCATCATTTTCTTTAAAGAGCAGTGCTCAAAGTGTATGCTTCACAAAGAGATAGTGAAAAAGCAAACAAGAGATATTAACCATGCCCCTTGGACCACTTTGGTCATATTCTATGTAGGCAGAAATATTCTGATTTCCAAATTCCCCTTGGAATACTGCATTACAGAGTTTGACTCCACTCTCTCCCTAGTGTCTTCCGATGGGTATTTTATCACTCAATCATCCAGAAGCTTCCAGCAAGTATTTGTTGAATGACTGCTGTGCTTCAACTACTGTGCTAAGCACTTGAAATAAAATGTCAAAGAAGAGAGGCATGATTCTTATTCTCCAGAATCTTCACTCTGGAGGGGAGAGATATAAAATTTACAGGAATGATCCAAGATGGCTGATCGCTAACATCTTGGGATTGCAGCTCCCAGTGAAAGCGCAGAGAACAAGAGGATGCCACACTTTCAGACAAATTTTTGTCGCTCACGGAGCAGAAGATTCCCAGTGGAGGAGCTGCACAGGTCGCCAGCGCTACTCTTGTGGCCAGCGCAGTGGTTTTGCCGGCACCTCGGTGCAGCAGCTCTTGGTGCAGAGTAAACGGGACTGGTTCCCCTTCTGATCAACGTTTGGAGCTCCGGAAAGGCAGAGTTGCCTATTACGGACTCAACAAGGAAGCCAGACTGGAGATTCCCGTGCAGAAAAGCATCATCAGTCTTAACGCCACTGTTTTGGCTGGCAGTGGGTTGCTCATATTTCGACCCTGGGAATTAACATCTTGGATGTCCACTCAGAGACCTAATTTGAAAGTTGGTAATTACAAAGATGACAGGTGGATAAATTTACAATGATGGGAAAAAACCAGCATAAAAAGGCTGAGAATACTCAAAATCAGAATGCCTCTCCCTCTAAAGAGGATCACAGTTCCTCATCAACAAGGGAACAAGGCTTGATGGAGAACAAGCGCATCCCATTAACAGAATCAGGCTTCAGAAGATGGATAATAAGAAACTTCTGTGAGTTAAAAGAACATGTTGTAGCCCAGTGTAAAGAAACTAAGAACTTTGAAAAAGGATTTGATGAAATCCTAATAAGAATAGACAACTTAGAGAGGAATATAAGTGAATTAATGGAACTGAAGAATACAATACAGGAACTCTGAGAAGTATGCACAGGTTTAAACACTTGAATTGTTCAAGCAGAACAAAGGATATCAGAGGTCGAAGTTCAACTTAATGAAAGAAAACGAGAAGACAAGATGAGAGAAAAAAGGATAAAAAGGAATGAGCAGAGTCTCCAAGAAATGTGGGACTATGTGAAAAGACCAAATTTACGTTTGATAGGTGTACCTGAATGCGACGGAGAGAATGATTCCAAGCTGGAAAATATTCTTCAGGATATTATTCAGGAAAATTTTCCTAAACTAGCAAAGCAGGTCAACATTCAACCCCAGGTAATACAGAGAACACCACAAAGATATTCCTCAAGAAGAGCAACCCCAAGGCACATAATCATTAGATTCACCAGGGTTGAAACAAAGGAGAACATACTAAGGGCAGCCAGAGAGAAAGGTCAGCTTACCCACAAAGGCAAGCCTATCAGACTTAGAGCAGATCTCTCAGCAGAAACTCTACAAGCCAGAAGAGAGTGGGGGCCAATATTCAACATCCTCAAAGAACAGAACTTTCAGCCCAGAATTTCATATCCAGCCAAACTAAGCTTCACAACTGAAAGAAAAATAAAATCTTTTATGAACAAGCAAGTACTCAGAGATTTTATTACCACCAGGCCTGCTTTACAAGAGCTTCTGAAAGAAGCATTACACATAGAAAGAAACAACCAGTATTAGCCTTTCTAAAAATATATCAAAAAGTAAAGAGCATCAACATAAAGAAGAATTTACATCAACGAATGGATAAAATAGCCAGTTAACATCAAATGGCAGTAATCCTAAATTTAAATTGACTAAATTTTCCAATCAAAAGATACAGCCAAAACCCAATGGTATGCTACATCCAGACCCATTTCACATGCAAGGATACACAAAGACTCAAAATAAAGGGATGGAGAAAGATTTACCAACCTAAAGGAGAACAAAAATAAATAAATAAATAAAAAGCAGGAGTTGCAATTCTCATATCTGATAAAATAGATTTTAAAGCAACAAAGATATAGTGGTAAAAGGATCAATGCAACAATAAGAGCTAACGATCCTAACACCCAGATACATAGAAATTTAGACTCAATGAGACAGAAAATTAATAAGGATATCCAGGACTCAAACTCAGATCCAGAACAAGTAAACTTAATAAATATTTATAGAGCTCTCCACTTCAAATACATAAAATATACATTCTTGTCAATACCACATCATACCTACTCATAGGTTTAAATGAAATATTGATTGGCCATTATTAATACCCATTTTTTTTAGAATAAAGCAACATTTCCATTCTCTCTCCCTCTTTTTCTTCCTCTTTCTTCCTCTCCTTCACTCCTTTTTTTTTTTCTTTCCTTCACTCAAAAAAAAAAAAAGAAAAAAAGAAATCAACTTGTAGACCTCTAGATCCAGGTCGGCAATGTCTCTCTCACTGCCTGATTTCCTTCCTTCCCTTGTCTCCCTCCCTCCCTCCCTACCTCCCTTCCTCCTTTTCTCCCTTCCTGCCTTCCTCCCTTCAAAAAACATAAATAAATAAGATAAAATTTACAAGTAAGATCCCAATGCTGAGAAAGACCCAGCCACACCCAGAGCCAGAAGAGGCACATCCCAAACAGAGAACGAAGGCCAGAGGCAGAAGAAGTCAGTATTCTGGAGCCCACCAGTTAGGCAGGGAGTGGAGCAGAAAAAAAATAGGGACTTGCGATATAATTGAGCACCTACTACCACACAAGCCACTCTTTGAGGAGCCATGGATTTTCTGTTGCTTCTATCACTTTCCACAGTATTTTTCAAACAGTGTATCAAGGTATCTATTTAGGAATTGTGAGCAACATTGTGTAATGACAGAATTAGCTAGAATAGAAAATACTGGCTGGGCATAGTGGCTCACGCCTGTAATCTCAGCATTCTGAGAGGCTGAGGGGGATGTTTGAGAGGTCAGGGGTTCGAGACCAGCCTGGTCAACATAGTGAAAACCCGTCTCTACTAAAAGTACAAAAATTAGCTGGGTGTGGTGGTACATATTGGTAATCCCAGCTACACTGGAGGCTGAAGCAGGAGAATCACTTGAACCTGGGAGGCGGAGGTTGCAGTGAGCTGAGATCGCACCACTGGGTGACAGAGTGAGACTCTGTCTCAAAAAAGAAAAAATCATAAGGCATCACATGGAGTAAGGGTTATTACTTCTGAAATCTGCGATTTACGTATGTGGGCATGCATGTATTTATGAGTTCAGGGCTTCTCAATCTCAGCTGCATGTATGCTCTAGGCCTAACAATTCTTTGTCGTGGATGGGCTGTCCTGGCATTATAGTTTGTTAGCAGCATTCCTGGCCTCCACCAGATGCCCACAGCATCTCCCCACAACTTCAGCTGGCACAACTACAAATGTCTCCAAACATGACAAATATCAACCACTGTATTGATTATGAAATGCTACTGACAACAGATCATGGTCTCAACATTTCAAAAGCCACCAAATTACAGGATGAGATTTTATATTCTCTCATGCTTCTCCTCTACCCCCATTTTTCACTCTGAACCCCTTGAAGAAGTAAAATCCTCACTTCCCACCCTGCTCCTTCCATCTCATCCTCCATCTCTTCCCCTTCTCACATTATTTTCTCTCTCATCCCTTCTCTCTTATCCTCACCCTCCCCACAAAACAAAGGCCAAATGAACTCCCTAAATAGCGTTTGGAAACCTGGGATAGTTCTCTTTGTAGACAGGGCCCGCAGGAGAAAACAGCAGTACCTGGCTCAGGCAGCACAGCACGTACCTTCCGGCGCACCGCGCTCACTTAATGGCTACCACACAGGTGTGTGTTTCTGGATTCAGGATTCTTTCTCTCTTTTTTTCCAACTGGTTTTTTTTTAGGTATTCAGCTAACTAGAGGTTGTGGAAAGAAACCTCATCCTCTGGCAAGACATCTTGAGGAGAAAAGAGTGGGTACGATAATCCAGAAGACAATTAAAAATATATGGTAGACAAAAGAATTCAGAGGCACTAGCCTTAGCGAGGAGCCCAGGAACGACCCAATAGGTCTTTTTCTTCCCTAATTTCTTTGCTTCCCCTGATCTGTGATGCCTCTCTGCTCCCTGCTGTGTGCATCTGCTGTCTGTCTCCCACTCACACCTCCCTCCCCGTGCAGAGGACAGTTCTCTGTTCTTGGTTACAGACTCCCGCTCTCCCCCAGGAGGCTGACGTGCCCCCTGCTGTGTGCAACCACCATGCCTTACTCTCTCCTCTCCTGCTGTTCATATGTCCACCACCACTTTCTCTTTCAGTAAGTCCTCATCTTGACTTCTTTCCTAAAAGCTGGAGCTTTTTTTTCCTCAGTCTCCATGCACACTCCCAGCCTCCGTCTGCTCTTTCTTACCTATCCACAGTCTGTGGTCAGGTTTTCTCCTTTTTTCTCCACTGGAATGAATGAAATTTTCTTATTTTGCTATTTACTTCCCATAAACACACACAAACACATGCATACAATGTTTATCTACTTTAAATATTCTATGATCATGCCAATAGAAAGTAAATGAAAATGAATATAGTTTTCTCAAGAGCTTTTTTAATAATGCAACTCTGTTCAAACTTGCTTGCTCTCTATTTGCTTGCTGGTTTATCACCCACAGACTATCAATTTCTACCTAAGACGCAGGTCACACCTCTTCAGTCCTGAGTGCTCATTGTGGCCACTCAATACTTTTTTTTTAAGGAAACATCATAAGCAATGCAGGTGGCACAGC
Organism: Callithrix jacchus; assembly: GCF_049354715.1. Classification (NCBI taxonomy): domain Eukaryota; kingdom Metazoa; phylum Chordata; class Mammalia; order Primates; family Cebidae; genus Callithrix; species Callithrix jacchus. The sequence goes on along the minus strand of NC_133510.1, from coordinate 100,443,086 downwards.
ATGTAAGGCTCCCCAGCTAACCCCTGAACATGCTGAGCTCCCCTTCTCTTCGTCCCACTGCCTTGACAAAAGTGCCATGAAGCAGACTTTACTGTGTTTCTCTCACTCGTTTGCCCGTCAGAGGATGGGATGCCTTTCAAATGCGTTAGATTAGTAGCTGCTGTGGTTTTACCTTTCTCCACCTGGGCCCACCAGATGATGATAATGAAGCCACGGTGTATTTGCATAGACCTTTTGGAACATTTGCAGCTGTTATTCCCTTAGCAGCTTATAAAAAACCCAGGAGGAAGGAAAAGAAAACAAAAGGAAAGCACACATTCACACATAGAACTTTATATGACTAACTACTACAAGCTAGGGCCCCTTAAGGGCTTCTATATATGGGATCTCATTTAATGCTCATGGCAGCCATATGAAGTTGCTATGCTGATCCACGCTCAGATGGACGAGAAATTTGGGACTTAACTAGCTGGTGCATGGTGGAGTTGGGTCTATTCACTCATCCATATGACAGGGCTCAAAGCAGGCTACCCTAAAACACGGCACCTTGGCATACTGAGTATTTTAAGTTGAAGGAATTTGAGAAAAACTGCAGAAACAGGAAGGAATCTCCGGCTTATTCTCATCTTTCTCCTCCGAAGCAGGTCGGAAAATCTCTGGTCTTCTCCCCTGAAGCAGGTCATAAAACCTCATAGGAGAAACGTCCATCCTATACCCAGAGGAAAGAAATGTCTTCCTCTCTGAAGACACAGTGAACAGAGAGAAGCAGCAGGACCAACAGGCCTTGCTAAGTTCTCCCCATTTTATTACCATGAAATAATACCTATTTTTTCTCCAGTGATATTTCTCCGTGACAGTCTACCTCTTCATCAAATCTAAGCATAAAAATATATAAGTTTAACTTGTTTCTTTGAGTCATTTCTTTATGAAGGCCCCCAAGTCATAGTCAGCTTATTAAGTATGTATATATCTTTTTCCTGTTCATCTATCTTTGTCAGTTTTATTTCCAGACCCAGCCATGGACCCCAAAAGGGCTGAGGAAAATCTTTCCCCCCCTGCAGTTTCTGGCAACCACGAAGAGACAGCTAAGACTCTACTCACTTTGGAGCATGCAGATAAATCCTAAAATAACTGACAAAAGCCAATGAAAGTTAAGAATTCTTACCAAGGTCAGATCTCCTGGATCTCTGTCTGCAGTGCTTGGTAAAGAGAAGAAGGTAAAGATTTCTCCTTGCTCCTTCCTTTCCAAATTTAGATTAGCAAGAAAAGGACATGTGTTTGGGTTGTGACTCTGAAGTCTTCTGTGTCATGTAAAACTTAAATAAATGTATGTGATTTTCTCTTATTTTTTTTATAGGCGCCTTAGCCATGAACGTAGTGATGGATGAGGAAAATATATTTCTCTTCCCCCTCTACACATTCAGCACCTATTTATTTTTGAGGCTTGACTGTCAGACTGGCACAGTTCTAGGCCCTGCATTTCATGGCCCTTTGTGCTTAGAGTGCAGAAATTGTACCATTTAGAGTGAAAGACTGCATACAGATACACACAACCCACATTACCAGCAATGACCAGAGGAAAAGAAAGCTAGGATCACCCTCATTAATTTCCAGAGAACTCAGCCATACATGGCATGAAGAGAATAATGAAATCTGTACCATGGTCATCAAGGATTCTGTCAGAAATCCATGTTTTGAGTTTTCTGCCTCCTGTGCCAGGGAAAGCCTCCTTTATGAAAGAATAACTTTCTAAGCCCCTGTTTAATAAGTCTTAGAGAAGAAAAGGCTGCCAGTAATGACTCAGACTCAGAGTATAAACACAACACCGATTGCCTGATCTGTTCTGCAGACCACATGGTGCTGCCATCCCCATGCACCTGGGAAGCCATCGTTGGCTGCATTTCCCTCCCACCCAAGGGCTGCATGTGGTCTATAATAACCTTTCCTGTTAGGACACACACAGCCATCTCTGTGCCTTCCACTTTTCAATGTTTATGCCTTTCTCTTCTGGCCCAGGGAAAACAAATAACTGAGATAGTTGCCTTACTATTATGAGGAAGGAAATGTTCCTCAAGCAGGGAAGAGAGGTGAGCAGAATGTTCCACGTTAACCACTTTGGAAGCCCAGAGAAGCTGTGCTCCTGTGCGTCCTCCCACTGGGTCCCCACAAGCAGAAGCACTGCCAAAGGGAGTCAACAGCATTTGGATCCTATAAAGAAGCTACTTACAAGTGCGAATGTGGAGCAAGATAATGAAGGGAGGCCAGGAAGCACTCAGCAAAGTGATAATAGGGAAGTTATGACATCTGTGGCCCCATTTGGTCTCTAGTCAATAAAGCATGCAGCCCAAATAACTCTCCCATTTTCCCAGAACTGTTGGAAACAGGGCTGATCCCACTAATGGAAAAGGCTTGGAAAAATAATATATAAAAATCCATGTTCCAGCTCACATGCATGTCAACCTGCCATCATCTCCCCTCACCCTAAACAACATAAGCTCCAACTCAGTCACAGGCCATCATTTCACAGCCCTCCTGCTATGCATATTCACCTGCTTCTGTGGCCCTTTTTCGGTTACATCTGTATGCAGTGCAGGAAATATTTTTTCCTCTAAGATCTAACTTAAAAGGAGAGGGCTGCTTTCTTTAAAATCACATTACAAACATTCATCTGAGCTTTTCTAGAATCGAATGTTTATACCTCTCCTTTCTGACCTAGCCCAAGAACATGGCACTTTTCCTCTATTGGGAGAGAAGAGGAGCTTCTTAGCTGAGGATGAGAGAGTTAAACACAGATGATGACAGTGAAATCGTCTTTGGAAAGCACTAGGGGAAAGCCTCACACGCTGCCAGCAATCCTATTTTATTTTATTTTATTTTATTTTTTTAGGTTCATAAAACTGAAAGGAAAGCCTTAAAAAAGAGAAAAGAGGCCAAGCGCAGTGCCTCACATCTGTAATCCCAGCACCTTGGGAAGCTGAGGTGGGTGGATCACCTGAAGTCAGGAGTTAAAGACTAGTCTGGTCAACATGGTGAAACCCCGTCTCTACTAAAACTACAAAACAATACAAAAATTAGCCGGGTGTGGTGGCAGGTGCCTATAATCCCAGCTACTCAGGGGCCTGAGACAGGAGAATTGCTTGAACCTGGGAGGTGGAGGTTGGCAGTGAGCTGAGATCGCACCACTGCACTCCAGCCTGGGCAACAGAGCAAGACTCTGTCTCCAAAAAAAAAAAAAAAAAAAAGAGAGAGAGAGAGAAAAGAGCAAAACTCAAATGCAAAAACTTGGGTTTGGGAAAGTAAATAAACCAATCTTTTAGCATGAACATATGAAACCAACCCTTCGTTAACAAAGATTAAAAATATAAGTAACAGAGTGGGTCATCTTCCACCATCATTACATCTCGGCAAATGCATCCTGGGAACAGGTCTGCCACATTAATGAGAATCAGGACTACTGTCATATAATTTCTAATTTGAACCATGTCTCAATATGTAAGTAATCAGCTAACACAACCCTAATATTTCATCAGCTACAATCTGAATTTTATTTTAGTCGGCCACCAAAGAAGAGAGAATACTGTAATACTGTATTAAGGTAATGTGCCTTTAACAAGAAATTCAAATATTTAATGGTTTTTCCTACAAATCAACAGGAGGAACTACTTGAAGAGTGGCGTGAGTTTTGGAACACAAGTGAACTCACTCTCCAATTCAATACAAAATGTAATTTTCCACAGAAACACTGTCCAGAAAGCCAATAAGGGGACATCTAAAACTGAGACTTTATTTTATTATGTACATTCACACACACACACACACACACACAAACATACACATCACCTTTACTTAAAAACTATTCTATCACAGATGCTGGGATATATTATACAAAACCAAAGCAAACAAAGACTGTGGAGAAAGGATTTTTTTTAGCAGAACATGTGAAAACTATGTAATGTTAATCTAGGAAAAGAGACACGAGTGTGTACAACTCATACACACCAAGTAAGGGCTTGATAGCCAAGAAAACAGGAGAGTAAGTGTAAGGAAGAAAAGACACAGGAGGATACAGTATGAAATGTCTAAGTTGTCTATTCTCTGAATGACAACAGCCGTTTTATCTGAAGTGGTTATCAAGAACGATTTCGTAACTGATGCACATTTTACTGGTGCCCTATCACCATGCAAAAAGATTCCTGGGTTTGTTGAGAGGAGCATTTCAATGATGATAACCCTATTTATCCATGTACTTTTCATCCCAGTTGTTATTTATAAGATGATGATATCTATGGCTCCAACATGCTCAGCCTCAGAGGTGGATGGGGGGATGAACTGCAGGGAGCCGGATTTGGAAGACAAGTCCTGCATTAGAGTGGGTATTAGGGATTCAATAACTGGAGATGGTCTCAGATTATGAAACAAAGTGGGGAAACCCAGTGCAATGGAAGTAGAAGAATAAGAGGGGTGATTATGAAATAGTTAGAAAGTGATCATTTCCCAAGAGAAAGGAAGAATGCAAACTGTTAGTCTAACTAGATTCTAACCACATCTGTAGACAGTTTGGAGAGAATATTCAAGGGCAGACCACAGATACAAATGGGTAGCCTGAAAGTTGGGTTCAGTTTGCTGACATGTTTTATTTGGCTTGAACAATTTATTTAGCTTAAAATTCCTCTGATTGGCAGTTTGAGCTGGGCTTAGCTGGGTGGTTTTCCCAGTCTTGGCTGGGCTTCTTTCTATGTCAGCTACAGATTGGGTAGGTGGCTTTGATGATCTTGTCTGGGCTTCTTTCTATGTCAGCTACAGATTGGGTAGGTGGCTTTGATGATCTTGTCTGGGCACCATCCCATCTCTAGACTAAAACTGAGCTGCTTCAACTCTGGTCCATATGGTCTTTCACCCTCCAGTAGGGCTAGCCTGGGCTTGTTCAGATGGCAGTTGGTCAGGGTGCCAAGAAAGTAAAAGGAAGCATACATGAACTTCACACAAGCAGATCTTGTCACTTCCACTTCATTATCTTTTCAAAGTAATTCACAAGGCCATTCTGGGTTTAAAAGATGGAGAAGCAGATTTCACCCCTTGATGAGAGGAGCTGCAAAGTGTCCTTGCAAAAGGGAGTGGATATTGGGAAGTATGAGAAGTTGCAATCATTTTCTGTAAGCACACTCCCACATCTGGTAAGTAAGCCTGCATTTTTGAGTGGCAATAACCATCTGCATCCAAGTTACAGCCACCTGGCCTAGATGACTAGGCCTACTGAGATTCCTGGCATGCCTTATTATCTCCCTCTTGTTATAACCAGCCAAACGGACACATTTATACTTCCTGCTTTTCCCCCATTATGTTCGAATTTTAATGCCCTCTTATTAAGGCAATAGAGAGGGAAAGAAGTGAGCTAATAAATCCTTCCCAGAATATTAAGGGATCTATCCTTTTGATGTACATCTCCCTCTTTACCCTCATAACAGAAAATCTTTCATAATAATTTCTTTTGAGCCTACTTGCACTAATACTATTTATAAATGCTGACATTCAATAACAACAAACACCATTTCTGGGGGACAAAATCACCCACAAAGATTCCTTTTAAGGGCATCATGGCCTAGGTATGGCACATAAGGACCTCAAAGCTAAAACAGTGTAGCTGATTTAGCCTTTCAGTAGCACGGATCTGTCCACTGACAAGGAGTAGAAGGGATAAGCACATTTTGAAACACTTCTCCAAATCTCTGGACTAGAAAAAGAAATTATTCACATCATAAATTTCCTGACCATCCTCCCCTTCTTCTATGGGTAGCTGTTTCACCAGTGATTCCAGGGTGTGGAAATTACTCCTGCTATATCCATGGTCTGGCCATGCAATTTCTTCCTTAATTCAAGTCCTTTCTCGGCTTCTCTTACCTCCAAGTAGAGAAATCTTATTCACTTTTCAGATTCAGCCCTAAGGCCATCTGGGCCTTCCTTGATTTCTCCTTCTCCATATCTTGTGCCTCACACCTTCAGAAGACATTTAACCAATCTGCCTAATTTCATAGTTATTACATACCTATCCACCCGCTCTTTACCATGCAGCAAATTGTAATTGGAATTGTGCCCTTCTAATGTCTAGGATGATGTTTACATTGCAGATATTGAAAGACTTATCACAGGAATAAGTGAATACATGATTTTAGTCTTGGTTGAACAGCAAGGAATATTTCCAACCTTACATTAATTTACATAGTGCTTTTTTTTTCTGCTTCAAAAACCCTTACTCATTTTATTCCCCCCAGCAAACGTGAAGCTTCACTAAGAGAAATAGGACTCCACTTTTGGATTAAAAAATGGAAAACCAAAGTAGCTAAATGATTTGTCTGCCAACGAGATAATGACTAACTGGGCTAAGATAAAAATCCAGATCTCTGGCTTTCAGTTCAATGTTGTTCTTTTCCCATAAACTCAGTGACAGCACTCTAATTTTAAAATTACATATAAACCAAATGGCATTTTGGAGGCAGCTTCCATGACATCAAAGGTTATTTGGAGCTCATGTTGCCTCAAATATGGGAAATTCCTTGGGTTGATGCTATAGGTGTCCAAAGCCAACTAACGATGAACATGCTCAAAGGTCCTCCCCTATAGCGATTCCCATGGATAACTTTTGATAAAGTAGAAATGGAAAGTAAAAGTAGAATACAAAGTAACTCTGCAAACAAGTCTTTGCAGATAGCCCTTTACCAATACTTTCACTTCAATGGTGTCTCAACACAACCCTAAGGGGTAGCTTCTTGTCACTCCCATTTTACAGATGAAAAAGTTGTAGGGAAATGAAGCACCTTCTTTCTACCTCTAGGTTCCTGACCAACAAAAACCACAAAACAAAACAATTAAAAAAAAAAAAAAAGGAAAGAGATTAACAAGAGAAGAGCATACAAATTTATTTAATGAGCCTGATGTGACATGGGAGCCTTCAGAAATGAAGACTTCAAAAAAAAAACAGGAAAACCTGTGTATTTTTATGCTAAGTTTGGTGAAAAAATGAATAGTTGTGGAGAAATATGATAGAACAAAAGGGATGTGAGAATGGTGATAAGTTGGGGGAACTCTACACGGTCTATTTGTTCAGATTCTTCTCTGCGTCCTTGTGTTTTCACAGATCAAGATGGTTTTTTGGGGGGAATTCTGGTTTTTTTTCCAGGCATATGGAGGACACTTTTTGAAAAAGAGTCTTATGACCTCCTTCAGGAAAAAGGGCAGGAGAAGATCAGGCAGTGACCTTCCCACTTCTGCTGTTTACTTAACTGCCAATGTCCCATATTTTGAGGTCGCATGTCCTGAATCCCATCACAGTCAAGGCTTGAGAGGTTAAATAACTTAGCTCGAAGCCACATATTTAGAGATAGAAGAAAAAGGACTTAAGCCCAAATGTCCCTGCAAATCCTTTGCCACCTACCCACTGGCTGTGAAATAACCTTTGAATATTCTACTCCATGAAAATCTCAAGGCAATTCAAGGAGCTCACTCTTTCTGCTCTTTCTTCCCTCACTAACTTTCTGCAGTCACCGGTGGCTCGATGCCAACGACTTTACTTACTTGAACAAACAATGTAATAGTATCTACCTATAGACAGTAAGTTGAGTAAAGCAATTAAGAATACTGTCTTGGAAGTCAGGCATGTGGATCTAAACTGTGACCTGCCCTTCCCTGGCTGTGTGACTGGGGACAAGTTACTCTACTCTTCTTTATCTGTATAGTGGGCCTGAAAAGTGTAAGTGCTTCCTGGGGTTGTTGTGGAGATTAAATGAGATAATTTGCATAAAGGGCTTGGCATAGTGCTTGGCATATAGTAATGATGGGGTACAGGGAACACTATTTCAAAATATGACACCTTGGCATTCTGGCATTAAAGTCTAAGGAAACTGAGAAAAACTGCAAAAGCAGAAGGGTCATTCTCCAACTTTCTCTCTTGAGACATTGCCATGGAGAAATTCTCTATACCCTCAAGGTAGGTCTTTAGACTCTCATGTGGCAGGTGTCCTGCCAAACCCCTAGAAGGCAGAAATGCCAAGGAATATCTAAGCAAACAGAACTTGCAGAGTTCTCCCCAGTTTATTACCATTAGATCGTGTCCTTCTGTCCTCCAGTCACTCCCCTAAATGACTTTTCATAAAAATACACAGTTTTCCCTGGGTCTTTGGGTCTTCATTTCTGGAGTTTCCCATGTCATGTAAAAATTTGGTTAAGTAAATTTATTTTGCTTTTATTTTGTTAATCTGTCTTTTGCTATAAGGGTGGCAGCCATGAGCCACCCTCTTTCTTATGGTAAGTTAATAGCATTGATAATGATAATTATGATATTGCTGATGCATTGATAAGCAGCTGCTAACTTATGAGATTTAATAATGATGGGTCTGTAAGGCAACCATTTTTTCAAAAATAGTTCCAAACAGTCATCCCATTTGTCTAAAAAGCAGTTATGATAGAATAAATATGTAAACCATAAAATGATTTTTTCAGGAGACTAGGGGATTATGATATGTAAATGTTTGTCACTGATACATTTATTCACCAGAGATGATAGATAGGTAGATGATAGATAGATAGATAGATAGATAGATAGATAAATAGATAGATAGATAACTGTATTAGGAATCGGGATGAACAAGAGTAAGACAGTTTTTCAAAAAGCACACAATTTCAAACAAAAAATTTGACATAGGGTAATAAATAGCATTTATTAAATATTACTGCAGATTAAGAACTTCACACACACTTTACGCATATTAAATCATTTAACACATAGTAATCCTCTGGGTTAGATCCATTTTACAGAGGATAAGACAGACAAATTAAGCAACTTGCTTGAGATCCTACAAGTAATAAGAGGCAAAACTGAGACCCAAACTCAGGGAGTCTGACTGCAAAGCCAGAATGCTCTAACAGTCTCACTACCTCTCTATGGGGATCAATGAACATATCTTGAAATACATGAAGATTTGCAATAAGGGAGACAAAGCCTTGAGCAGAAATGTTCTCAAGGTGTGAAGATGTTGTAAAGTCAGCAGGGATGGTTCTACTGGGAAGGGGTAGATGGACACCCTGACATATAGCAGAGAAGGCTCACAGAGGGGCCTTAGGAATATTCCAGAGAATTAAAGTGGGAAAGGGCATTTCAGGGAGAAGTTACGGCATCTGTGAAGCTTCAAAGTTGCCACAGAAAAATGCATCCAGAATCCCAACTTGGGAGACTCGTAACATTTCTCTTTACATAAAATTGGATCAGGATTCTCTTATCATAATCAAGTCAGAGCGGTACATCAAAGGGGGAGTGAGAAATAAAAATAAAATATTAGGCTTCCTAATCAACTAATCAGTTCTCACGGCTAAGGGGACTCTGGAAAAATCTTACAAACTGAGTTCCCAGCCATGATGAGACGGGACATTAGATATACCTTATTTGTTACACCCGCTTAATTGCTAACTGATACTGAAATTTCTTTCCTAAGAATTAAACAGCAACCACCCCAGCCAGTCTCCCCTCCCTTTTTGTGGTTTCAAAACAACTGACCAGCATTGCTTTCTGACAAGAGACCACCATCATGGACTCGTTCTGGACGTTTATAGAGGCAGGATGTAGGATACCTCTATGTCCTCTACTTCACTTTATAATGTGTTTATTCTAATGTATTTAAATGTTACATCTACACCACAAAGTAAACATGGGACATATGTAAAATACATGTTTGCTTACTCTTCATGTAAGCATGCATCTTTTGTGAATATTAAAAGCTCCTCATACAACCTGTTGGACGGTGGCTCACGCCTATAATCCCAGCACTTTGGGAGGCCGAGATGGGTGGATCACGAGGTCAAGAGATCGAGACCATCCTGGTCAACATGATGGAAACCTGTCTCTACTAAAAAATACAAAAATTAGCTGGGCATGGTGGCGCGTGCCTGTAGTCCCAGCTACTTGGGAGGCTGAGACAGGAGAATTGCTTGAACCCAGGAGGCGGAGGTTGCCGTGAGCCGAGATTGCGCCATTGCACTCCAGCCTGGGTAACAAGAGTGAAACTCCGTCTCAAAAAAACAAACAAACAACAACAACAAAAAAACCTGTTGGATGTGTCTCCTTTGTCAATCCATTCAGCATAAATTCCTGTCTCACTGTCCCCTCCCTTGAAATGCCTCCTTCTAGTTTCTGCCTGAGGCCACACTTTCCAGCCTGCAGGATAGCCACCCAGCAATCTACAACCCTTTATAAGAAATAAAGCTCTCCTGTCCAAATTTGTGAAACTCGTGATTCTTCAGTTGACAGGGACAGGAGGTCCTTCCATCTGTCCCACTTACCCCAGCTATGAGGACCTCAGGGAGCCCACTGTCCTACACAGTGCTCTGCATTAATAGGCTCTGGATGAAGAATAAGTCCTCTTTCAGCTGGACAAGAACTAGAAACAAAGTGGGAACAGAACCTCTGAAGTTAAATTGTACAGCAAAGATAAACATTTATGGAGATAAGGGTTAGGAAGGAGTGAAAGGAGAAAAAGGTTGAAATGCTAGTAGCCAAGATCCTTTTTATTTAAAATGGTACCAGAAGCTGTTCTTCCCCCAAGAATTCTCCCGGCCCCAGGGTAAGCCATTTTGCCTTACTTTCCTCATACTATTCCACTTACTTCTAATGTTTGTTTTTTTAATCTTTTACATTGGAGGGCGAGGAAAGAGGAAAAAAAAGGAAAACTCTGCATCCACAAAAGTAAACTCTACCCCCACCTAAGAAGACATTTGCACCAGCCCCAGGTGAAGCCTTCCCTTTAAAATGCAGAAAAGAAAAACAAAGCCACTCAGAGATGCTGATCTTAGGTCTTTGAGCTCTCAAAGGACTGCCAGAAGACACATCTACATTTCAAAAGAAAAACAAACTCAGATTCCATGAGTCTTCCTGGGAAGACCTGAGTTAAGAACTCTAGGATACAGTCTGGATTATTGAGAAAAAAAAAGGGGGGGGTTCAGCTGGTAGAAACAACTGGAAGATTGACACCTGGTAAGGAAAACTTGGGAAATACTGAAAATTGCTCACCAGCCTCTGAGATGTTTGTAGACCCCTAGTGGTTAAGGAGACCCAAAATGAAAACCAACTTTGTACTCAGCAGATGCCAGGCCTGGCAGATAACAGCACCAATCAAAAGTCCAGCCACCTCCTCCCACTAATGCTTTTGGGGGGGTCTCTGTAGGTTTCTTCGTACATAGTAAACTGTAACCTATTATGACATATAAACAGACTGTAACCTATTCTTGTAACGCTGAGTCTCAGCCTATCACAGCAGCCAAACTTAAGTCAACCTCGGGCAGCTACCTATTCAAGCCAGGTTCAAATAAGGCAAACACCTAGCTGTAAGCCATCCAGCTGTTTCTGCACCTCACTTCTGTGTTCTGTATGTACATCACCTTCCTTTTTGTTTGGAAAACTCTGCCCCTACCGCGAAAGCTCTCTCTCTCTCTTTCCCTCCCCCACAAAGAGGCTCCCTTATCTCTCACTTTACATACCGGCCCTAGCCCTCCCGCCGCCCAGCTTCCCGCCACCCAGCTTCCCGCCCAGCAGTTCAAACTGACCAACAGTTGCCCACCACCTCGGCTTTCGGCTTCCCCACCCCCCAGCCCTTCAGCCCCCTATAAAACAATCCTGCCCCTCTGAGCAGCGCGGCCATTTTTCCTTTTCGTCCCGGCTGGCCCGCCCGGAGGCTCTTTCCTCTCAATAAAGCCTGAACTTAAGGACTTTCTCCTAGCCTGCGGTCCGGTTTTTTACTAACGAGCTCAGTATTCCCGCAGAGGGTAGGTCGGACAAATGGTGCCAGAAACCCGGGACAGGAGGGGCCGTTGGCCCAGCCACGGCCCCCCTCCCCAACCTACCCAACACTGGCCCTGCCACCTTCACGCTCCGATTAAGGTAAGCCAAGTTTTTCTTGTTTTGCCTTCCCCAGCTTCCCGTCTCCTCTTCCTACGGCACGGTGCAGTTGCTCCCTCTCCGGCGTTCCGCATGGACTCCTTGCCTAGTCTCGGCCGAGCCAAGGTAGTCTTCCGTTCTGGCTCCAGGAGCCTTCCGAGGGACAGCCGCCAGATGGGGGACGCCCCTCTGACCGCTTCCCTTTCCGTACTTAATTGTACTCCAGGGAATTTGCAACAAACGGGGACGCCTTTTCGTTGCATCTGCCCATCCACGCCGGAGAGTCTGTAGCTGCGCCTGCCATGGGAAATTCGGAGTCCAAAATACCTCTGAGCACCCCCCTTGGGTGCTTGCTGCGAAATTTTACCAAATTGGGATATTCCCAAACCCTCAGAAAGAAAAAGCTTATCTTCCTGTCCCAGGTGGCTTGGCCCCAATACAAACTCGGTAACCAGTCACATTGGCCCCCGACTGGCACTTTTGATTTCAACACCCTCCGAGATCTCGACGATTTTTGTCGCCGCACGGGCAAGGACAATGAAATTCCTTACGTTCAGGCTTTTTGGGATCTCCGTACCCACCCCGACCTATGTTCTTCCTGCTCCACCTACCAAATCCTCTTAGCTTGAACCCCTCGTAAATCTTCCTCCACTACCTCTCCCCCTCCCTACTCCTCACCGGAGGATCTGCCTGAACATCTGTCCTCTCCTGCCAATTTCAGCAACCAGTCGCCATCAACGGCACGCCCTTCTCCCACTCCCTCTGCACCTCCTACCTCAGAGGCCATGCCTCGCTCTTCCTCTACTCCCTCCGAGCCCCCTCCCTCAGAGGCCTCACTTCCTCTTGCCTCTCCGGTGGCGGCCCACACCCGCTCTCACCAGCCAGCTATCCTGGCCCCACTCCGAGAAGTAGCAGGCGCAGAAGGTTTAATCAGGGTCCATGTTCCTTTCTCACTCCAAGACCTGTCCCAAATTGAGAAACGTTTAGGATCCTTCTCAGCCGACCCGTCCACCTATATTAAAGAATTCCAATACCTCACTCAAGTATAAGAAGCCCTAGTCCGGTATACTCGACTAGATCCAGCCTCCCAAAACGGGGCCACTGTATTAGCCTCCCACTTTATCTCCCAATCAGCACCCGACACAAGAAAGAAACTAAAGAAAGCAGAAGAGGGGCCAGAGACCCCCATCCAAGACCTGGTAAAAATGGCCTTTAAAGTATTCAATGCCAGGGAAGATGCAGCTGAGGCTGCCCGCCAAACTCATATGAAGCAGAAGGCTGCCCTCCAGACCCAAGCCCTAGTGGCGGCTCTAAGGCCGGCAGGGAACCAGAAGCCCAAGGCCGAAACCCATGCCCCTCCAGGGGCATGTTTCAAATGTGGAAAGGAAGGACACTGGTCCCGAGCCTGTCCACAACCACGGCCACCAACTAAGCCTTGCCCTATCTGTCGGCTCCCGGGACACTGGAAGTCAGACTGCCCCAGCTTCCCCAGGGTGCCGGTTCCTCAAAACAGACACACTGGCGTTACGCAGCCGGCAGTCACCCTCAGTAGGGAGGAGCCTGCTTGCCAGGAGCCGACCTCCGAGGGAGCCCCGTTCCCCAGTCTATTAGGGCTGCTAGACGACTAGCGGGGCCCTGGCTTACCGACTCTGGTTACCCTCGCCGAGCCTAGGGTCACAAGACATGGGGGCTACCTACTCCGCACTTCCTTCCTATTCTGGCTGTCTCACTCCTTCCCAGGTCTCGGTCATGGGAATCGATGGGACCCCGAGTATCCCCTACCAAACCCCACCACTCATGTGCTCATATAACTCCACTCCATTCACCCACTCCTTTTTAGTAATCCCCACCTGCCCAGTTCCCCTCCTAGGACGAGACATCCTTTCAAAGCTGAAGGCCGTCATAACCTTCCCCACCGCCAACCCACACAGTCTCTTTCTCCTAGCCCTCACCCCAGACACTGAACCCCAAAAAGCCCTGTCAGAGCTACTCCCTGGAGTCCACCCTCAAGTCTGGGACATTAACAACCCGTCTGTAGCTACCCACCACCAGCCAGTTCAGGTCCGCCTTAAAGACTCCTTGCCTCATTTTCTCTGCCGCCCTCAATTTCCCATCTCTAAAGCCCACCGTATGGGTATCAGACCCATCATAGAGAAACTAAAAGGTCAAGGCCTCCTAATTCCCATTAACTCCCCATGTAATACCCCCATCCTCCCAGTACGAAAACCATCAGGACAATATAGGCTAGTCCAGGACTTGTGCTTAGTTAATGAAGCTGTAATTCCCATACATCCAGTTGTCCTCAACCCATACACCATTCTCTCTAACATTCCCCCAGGGACCACCTGTTTCTCAGTCTTAGACCTAAAGGATGCCTTCTTCACTATACCTCTACACCCTAATTCCTACTTTATCTTTGCCTTCACTTGGGATGATCCCCTTACGAACATGTCCCAACAACTGGCCTGGACAGTCCTTCCACAGGGCTTCCGAGATAGCCCCCACCTGTTCGGCCAGGCACTCGCCACTGACCTACTCCACTGCAACCTCAAGCCCTCTCGCCTCCTCCAGCTGGATCGAAGCTTACCCCACAGCCTCTGAGTCTGCAGGGACGGTAGCCACTCATCTCATTCAAGACGTCATCCCACGCTTTAGACTCCCGGCCACCAGTCAGACAACGGCCCAGCCTTTGTCTCCAAGGTTACTAATGCTGTCTCTACCTCTCTAGGAATTCAGTGGAAGCTACATGCCGCCTACCATCCTCAGTCCTCTGGTAAGGTGGAACGGGCCAATGGCCTAATAAAGGAGCATCTGACCAAGCTCATGCTTGAGCTCCGCCAATCCTGGGTAACCTTGCTTCCTATTGCCCTCACCAGGTTGAGAGCAGGCCCCCGGGGCCCATCACACCTTAGCCCGTTTGAGCTGCTGTATGGTCGCCCCTTCCTACTTTCAACTCCCCCACTGCCAGAGACCACTCCTCTAGACAGCTACCTCCCCTACTTTACTCTCCTTTGCAGCCTTCTCCGAGAACACACCAACGCTTCTCTTCCCCAACCCACCCAGCCATCTGAAAATACACAGCTCCAGTTCCTACAGCGGCGCTTTCAAGAACTGACTCGAGTCACCATCCACCAGATGCTGCTCCAATCCTACCCTGAACGAGTACAAGAAACAGACCTCTCCTGGAACATCCAGGCTCCTTAAGAAAAGAGACCTCTTCAGAACCCCCCGTCGACCCTTGTCAGCAGGAAGTAGCCAGAGAGACAACCGACGCCCCTGACCCCCTCTTTTTCTTTTCTTTAAGGAGTCGGGAATGTTTGGAAAACTCTGCCCCTACTGCGAAAGCTCTCTCTCTCTCTTTCCCTCCCCCACAAAGAGGCTCCCTTATCTCTCACTTTACATACCGGCCCTAGCCCTCCCGCCGCCCAGCTTCCCACCCAGCAGTTCAAACTGACCAACAGTTGCCCACCACCTCGGCTTTCGGCTTCCCCACCCCCCAGCCCTTCAGCCCCCTATAAAACAATCCTGCCCCTCTGAGCAGCGCGGCCATTTTTCCTTTTCGTCCCGGCTGGCCCGCCCGGAGGCTCTTTCCTCTCAATAAAGCCTGAACTTAAGGACTTTCTCCTAGCCTGCGGTCCGGTTTTTTACTAACGAGCTCAGTATTCCCGCAGAGGGTAGGTCGGACACTTTTTCTGTCCATAAATGTGATCTGAGCAATGGCACCTACTTCTGCCATTTTCTCAAATGCCAAGGTGCCATATTTTGGGGTAGTATGTTCTGAACCCCATCAGCAGGTGATCATTTTGTTTTCTGGAGTTACTCTGAACATATTCTGGTCTGGGGCTGCCCAATTCTCAAATTGTTTTTCTCACTTAAAACTCTGTTAAATCGAATTCCTAACATTTTTATTTTAACGTCATCCAACCTTATGTTCCTGGCTGAGACACCAATAACAAAGGACAGATTAACCGGAGAAAAGCATACAAGTGTATTTAACGTAAGTTTACATAACATGGGAGTCTTCAGAAATAAAGACCCTCCCCCCAAAACAGGGAAACCTGTATATTTCTATGCTAGGTTTGATGAAGAGTGAACAGTAATGGGGAAGTATGATTGGACAAAGTGGGTATGACATGGTAATAAACTGGGGGGACTTAGCAAGGACTTTTTATTCAGATTCTATTTACTCTCTCTCTTTTTTCTTTTCTTTTCCTTTTTTTTTGAGACAGAGTCTCATTCTGTTATCCAGGCTGGAGTGCAGTGGCATAATCTCGGCTCACTGCAGCCTCCACCTCCCAGGTTCAAGCAATTCTCCTGCCTCACATGCAGCTAATTTTTGTATTTTTTGTAGAGACAGGGTTATCTCAAACTCCTGACCGCAAGTGATCTGCTAGCCTCGGCCTCCCAAAGTGTTGGGATTACAGGTGTGAGCCACCACACCCAGCCTTTTTATTCAGATTCTTTGAAGCATATGTGTCTGTCTTTGAGGATAAGGATATTCTTTTCCTCTCTAGTAGAAAGAGTACCTCTTGAATGAGGGTCTTATGACCTTCAGAGGGGAAAGAGCAGGGGAACAGCAGAGTGACCTTCTCACTTCTGCCATTTTCTCAAATGCCAAGGTGCTATATTTTGGGGTAGTATGTTCTGAACCCCATCAAGTGATCATTTTGTTTTCCCAGCTAGAGCTTTACTTCTTCACAGGCAAGAACCATGTGCAAACATCTTTAACTTAGGAAAGAGCAAAAGAAATAACCACCTTCTGTGCCAGCCACTGAGCTAGGAGGTTTCCCCGATGTGTTCTCAATCACTTCTGACAAAAACTCTTAAGGTAGTTTGTCAAAGCATAATTTTCAAAATGTTCAAAACATACTTCTTATACAAATATATAGTGGGAATGTATGGAATTTTATATAACTATTAAGAAAACTAGCAGGATGACAAACTCAGTTTGAAAGAATTAGGAATAACAAGAATGATAGGGCAGCAGGCAGGGGAGAGGGGAAAAGGAATGCTGAATGATCATTGCTAAGTCAGTTGCAAAATTAGTGAATGCCCTACAAGGCAATAAACCCATAATTTGGGGGAAATCAAAAGACAAAAGTTAAAATAAATTTACCTTGCAAATCTGAATTGGCCTTTATTTACAATTCTAGAGTCAGGAAACATCTCATTCTATAAAACAGAAAAAGTATTCTTGGTGAGCCCAGCAGAGAAGGCTGGTTTTATAGACAGAAAAGGGCTGAGGAAAGCAGCAATAGGAGAGGAAAAAATCAGATGGGTCATTTCAAAGTTTTCTTTGCTGTAAAGTTTAAAGCAGAGGAGATTTTCTTATCGTGTTGCCTAAAACTGGCTTGTTTGGAGATTTGGCTATTACTTCTCTCAGGCACACAGGGACTCTCTCTCTCTCTCTCTCTCTCTCTCTCTCTCTCTCTCTCTCTCTCTCCTCTCTCTCTCTCTCTCTCTCCCTCTCTCTCTCTCCCCCCACCCCCCCTTGCTATCTCTCTCTCTCCTGATTTCTGGGAAGGTCAGATAAGGACTTTAGTTTTGGCATGTCAGCAGGGAACTCCAGCATGAATGATAGATACCATTTTGGTTTGATTTGTTGGGCCTAGTACAGAACTCAGTCCAAACCAATGAATGGTCTTCTATAAATTTTATTTAACAGGGGCTAACTTCTCCACTGGACAGAAATAGGTGTTATCACATCTTAGCAGTTTTAAAGAATTATAAAATATCTGGAACCTAATCAGTTATGCAAATTTACATTTCCCTAAATAGTCAGATGACTTTTAAGTGGGCTTTGTTGAAAATTTTATTAGCACAGCATTAAAAGATAACTTTATCTTCTTTCTGCTTTATTTCCTGTTTTGGAAATTTTCTTTAATAGTAGTTATTATTTATTCCATTTTACAGATGTGGAAGGTGAGGTTCGGAGTAGTGAAGCTTCCTGCCTGTGACTGAAAATAAGTAAAAGATCCATGTATCAGTGCTAAGGTTTGCTTGATTCCAAAGCCCATCCTTGTCCTACCGTACTATACAGTTAGGTACCTTAAAGGCATTCAACAAACATTTTTAAATTTGTTAGCATAGCAGTAGCATCCCATGGCTTAGTTTACAAAATATTAGCCAAGGAACACATAATAGTTAATACTTGTCCCTAAAGTTCTTAACTCGCTGGCAAAGCTTACACATCAAGAAAAAAGGAAATACCATTATTTGAATGACAGTCTTTTAATTCCCGGTCAGATCCTGCATTTTAGAGAGGCAAACAAGATTGTCTTAGATGCTACAATATAGCATCTTAACTTTGTAACACTTAGATATTCATTGAACAAATATTGATCACCTGCTGGATATCAGGAATCTTAGTTCCCCCATATCACCATTTATGATGATACTTTAAGGTAGATAAAATACTTTTTATTTTATTTTGAGAGTTATAAGGTATTAATTTCAGATGATCAGAGATGAGCTAGTAATAGGTAATGATGTCACATATTAAAGCCTGAGAATTATCCTGTACTTAGAATAGCATGCTGACTTCCTAATTCTAAAAAATCCTCTCTCCTATTGAGGAGTGCCATCAAAAGTGACATTTGGTAAGTTGACAATGGAAGAAAAACGATATAATTTTTCTCAAGACAGATCAGACATCAGTGCAATGAATTTTTATTTGCATAGAGCCAAACAATTTTTCAGTAAGCCATGCCACTTTTCCTTCTATACAACTTCAGTAAATCCATTCGTTTCTTGCAAGGTAGGAAAATATCTAATTCCCATTTGTACGGTTGTAGTACTGCCTCTGGACAGCAGATGTCTCTAATCACAGGTACACTACATTACCAAATTTTAATTAATGCAAAAGAATTAAAGGAGGAAGCCGCTTTACCTAAAGTTTGTGCTGTGTGGTAATTGTACAAAATAACCAATAATGCCATGCATCCTTTGAGACATTACGGACTTGCTCTCTACACACACATACTGGATTAAAAAAAAAATCATAAAGTCAGTGTTTATTGGTATTCCACTTGCATACGCACACACAGAAGGAAATTGGCTATGCATGGTGGCTCATGCCTGTAATCCCAGCATTTTGGGAAGCCACCCCTTGAGGCCAGGAGTTTGAGACTGGCCTCAGCAATATAATGAGACATTCTCTACAAATTTTTTTTTTAATTACCCAGGTGTGGTGGTATGTGCCTATAGTCCCAGCTACTCAGGAGGCTGAGGTAGGAGGATCACTTGAGTCTGGCAGGCTGAGGCTGCAGTGAACCATGATAGTGCCACTGCACCCCAGCCTAGGTGACAAAGCGAGACAAAAGGAATCTGGTATCCTAAGGAAGAGTCTCTAGTTGTCTAGTTAACAACACATGAGTAAGCAAGAGATAATTCCCTTAGAAAACTAGAGGGGAAAATTATCATCTTCTTCTAGTGATAATGCAAGCATCAAAATAATAATACTATTGGGTAATAGCCATCTGGCTGTTGATCTAGGCTGTACTAACAGTCACTCATTTGTCTGATAGTGCAACCAAAAGAACTCTGATGTTTGAGGTTCTCCACCTTGGTTTGACCAATTGCCGGTAACCAAACATTAAAATCATAAATAAGAATTCAAGTCAAGTAGCTCTTAACATCTTAAGATTGAAATGATGGTGTCTAGGCCCTAGGCCAATGGCTTGCAAGCTTTTTAGAAGCAATTGTTCTGCATCAAATTTGCTTGGAAGACTTGTTAAAACATAGATTGCAGGTTCTACCCCCAGAGTTTCTGAGTCGGGAATGGGGTCTAATAATTTGTAGTTCTAACTGGATCTCAGGGGATGCTGCTGTCAGTGGTCTAGGGATCATCCTTGGAGAACCACTACTGTTCACCAGAGCCTGAATTCCAGCAGCCCAGCAACACTGCACCATCTTCAGATACAGAGCACAAAAGCTTCATCTGAGAGCTCAAAAAGCCACATTCCAATTAGCTAGAACTCAAACTAAAAATAGTGTTATTCTGTTCATATTTTAATCATGTCCTGTGTCATCCCATTTGTCTTCCCTTATCTCAGTGTGCGTGTGTTTGTTTGTTTGTTTTTAGATGCAGTCTCTGTTGCTCAGGCTGGAATGCAGTGGCACAATCTTGGCTCAGCAACCTCTGCCTCCCAGATTCAAGCAGTTCTCCTGCTTCAGCCTTGCAAGTAGCTGGGATTACAGGTGTGTGCCACCAAGTCCAGCTAATTTTTGTATTTTTGTAGAGTCAGGGTTTTACCGTGTTGGCCAGGCTGGTCTCAAACTCAGATGATCCACCTGCCTCAGCCTCCCAAAGTGCTGAGATTACAGGTGTAAGCTACCGTGCCTGGCCATCTGAGTGTTAATTTAATGTCTTCCTGGTTACGTTACCACTTTCTATCCATCCACCCTTGCTTTTTGCTGTGCATTCTTTATATCAGGTTCAATAGCTTTATAACCAAGTTAAATTTTCTGAAACATGGAATTAATAGAAATCGACAAAAATTCTAAGGAGATAAAGAGAGTAACTAAAGCAATGATCAAATAAGAATTCTGTTGTAAACGGCCAAAGAAGTCCTCACCCACTTCAGCCTGGCCTTTCTAAGTTCTCCTTTCTTTGGCCCATTGTTTTGTCCAGTCACTAGCAGGCATACCAGATTTTGAGTGAGCATTCAATGAGATGCTGTGCTGTGCTACAAATTTCTTGCTAACGGAGAGAACTATAGGGAGGAAAAAAGGAAAAAAAAAAAAAACAAGAAAAAAGGAGAGGCCGGGCTCAGTGGCTCATGCCCTAATCCCACCACTTTGGGAGGCCAAGGCAGGCAGATCACAAGGTCAGGAGTTCAAGACCAGCCTGGCCAATATAGTGAAACCCTGTCTCTACTAAAAATACAAAAATTAGCTGGGCATGGTGGCACATGCCTGTATCCCAACTACTTGGGAGGCCAAGGCAGAAGAATTGCTTGAACCTGGGAGGCGGAGGTTGCAGTGAGCTGAGATCATGCCACTGCACTCAAGCTTGGGCAACAGAGTGAAACTCCATCTCAAAAAAAAAAAAAAAAAAGAAGAAGAAGAATGAATAGAATGCAAAAGCCATGACAAAATATCATTGACTCATGAATTTGTCTCCCAATTTTTCAGAAATATATATTAGCACCTTTCTAGTTATGTTCTGCAGGTCAGAGAGAGAAAGGTGAATAGCCATGGTACAGCAATAGCGTTCTTTAATGCCCTCATGAACGAATTCACTTCATTTCCCAAAGCTGAGAGTCAATGGAAATAAGACATTACAATGGAAATCACACTGCAGTCTTCACTCTGGGTTAGCTTACAATGAAGACTATAATAATACATAATAAATATGCAGCAAACCACGCCTGTTAAAGGAGATGCTCCTTCTGCTGGCACATGGTACACATCCATCCATCATTGCATGTACAATAGGCCAATTGCTCCACGTTGCAGGAGCATTGTTACTAGCCAGTTATTACAGACGCGAGAATTTCCAGCACACAGAAAAGGAAGTGAAAGTGCCTTTAACAATACAGGCCTCATATACTTGCTTTGTATGCAGAAGTGTCCTGTTATAACACTGTCACCCTTGCCTTTTATGATGAATATTTATAAAGAAGTTTCTGGAACAACAACTTCATTTCAGACTAGGGCTACAGTCAAATGGGTTAGGTTGAAAGGGCCTAGACTTTAGAATGTTAGAATCTCCAGGCCATAATGGCAGAGAGGAAAGGAGGATCCTGACTGGAACTTCAACGCAGTATTTTTTAAATCGTTTTTTATTAATTCAGTCCACATACAGATGTCTTCAGGCAGAAAGAATTTGCATTTTAACTAATTCACTTTCTGGTAAGTATCAGAAATGAAGGAGTGTGCCCCCATTAGTGATTAAAAAGCCTAGAGATTCCTGTCCACTGGATTTTGGGGTGTGCCGCATCTCAGGTCTGTAATTGTATGCTGTCAGCAGCTTGCCACAATGCACAGAACATATGGCATCCTCCAAGGAGTCGCTACTATTATTTTTTTAACCATGTGAATCAGTCGGTTACTCTAACTCCTCTGTGAGATAATTCAAACAGCTGATCCCAACCAACTTGAAGGTAGAAAAAGCTCTTTGTCTCACTTTCTATCCCACTGGCTGGGGTAGGGTTGCAGCATTTCATCTGTGGTTTACTTAATAGTACATAGCTAATTGGCATTACCACTCCTGAAATAAAAAATAAAACAATGTATTCTGTCCACAGGGCATTCCAGAACCAAACAGGTCGAATTATATTTTTATGTAACCAAAAATTGTCTTGTATTAGATGGGATCTTAAATGAAAATAAATTGCAGCTTTGTTTTTATTTCACTAACACTGAGAAACATTGGAAATGTAATCAATTCAAGATTAGCTCTGCTTAGAGAAAGACAGAAAAATCTGAGTCTCTTAAATAGTTTTAGTCTTAATCAAAACCTTGTAATCTAATTTACAGAATAGTATTTTCCTTCAATCTATTTTTTTGTTTTGTTTTGATCAGAACAGGACAATGTCTCCTGTAATTTTACTAACTGTGATGTTCTAGACACTTAGCACAGAGCAAAGTCATGAATATCAGACTTTGAGTTCTTATCTTTCATGGTTCACAGATCTCATCTCTTCTTTGATCATCAGGGAAGCTCCCAAATTGAATCTGTTTTTCTCTCCTTTCTCCCTCCACAGCCAACTATTTCATTCTGGACCAAGAGATTAATGAAATCATGGTTAAAACGAAAAAGAACCTAGTCAACCAAAGAATGATAAATGAGTAAATAAATTTCAAAGAAAAAATATAAAGAGAGACAAATATGCCTAAGAAGAAAGGTGAATGGAAGTATAGATCTGGTGATCAAATTTCAGCATCATATACATTTACAAATAATGAAAAATAAAAAAAAAAAGGGAAGAAAACCTCCAAAGGGATAGTTTAATCCCAAAGGGAATCTTTCAAACAGAAAGTATGTTTTTACAGCATTTTATCAACATCATTTTCAAGTTTCATATTTAATTGCAATTAAAATGCTAAAACAGATTCTAAGTTAGACCAGCTCAAGTGTGAGCTGAAGTGAGTATTTCAAGGACAATTGGATTCAGAAATGAATGACATCCCTCTCTTTCTGAATAATGGTTGCAGTTTCATTCAAATGTCTTAATCAAATAAAAAATAAATGATGTGAAATAGGATGACACCAAAGAGAAAACCATGACATTCCTCACAATTATCCAGCTGCCTCAAAAAGGCGCACATCAGCCCAGCAGTTTCCTGATTCCAGCAGCACTCTCAGATCTCCTACTGCTGACTGTTGGGAGACCCAGTTTACCAATGTGATTTCTCATGGTTTTATATGACATGCCCACGTATCTAGCCACCCTGGTTCAATTAAAGGGAAAACAAACAAACAAAGACTGGGGTCTCTGTCCTGATTTTCTGTCCTGGCTTACCCTGTGCTTCTAGCAGCTGTGCCCCAACCTTATGCCTCGTGAGCCATTTTCCGCCATTCCCAGAAAAGCAAGGCAGGCATCTCCTGCAGCTGAGAAGTAAAGGAAAATTTTTAGGAAAAAGAATGGCAAGACAACAGAAAGGAATTTTAGTGACTAAATAAAGGTAAAAGGCAAAAAAAAAAGGCCAGGGAGGGAAAAGAGTGCCTAGATACAGAACAATTAGCAAAAAGGAAATTACTAGAGGTAGGAAGGGAAAAGCACTAGTTTTCTAACTCCGAGAACGAAATGCAGCAGCAAGTTGCCATTACTGGGACTGTTCCAAGCTCTGGAGGCTTTGGTGCCAAGGTCTTTAAGTGTATTCCTTCTTTAAGCAGCTGGGCTGGGCTGGGAGATTTCAGTCTGAAAAGATCCAGAAACATCAGCCCTGGAACTAAAACCAGTGCCCAAAGGCTTCCATTGTCGTGCTCTTGTGTGCAGTTCACCAAGAGGTGACACAGTAGATTGTGCTAAAATGTTCTAGCTTGTGCTACCATATATGCAATACTTATTAAAAGATAGCATTCAATGTGAAAACAGAAGGTTTTCTTTAAAGCTAAACAAGTGCAAGGTATTACTGTCACAATATTTAAGATGAACATAACTGTTATTTTCCTGAGTTTGATTTATTAAGAAATATGCCATCAACCACTGAAAGCAGCTGTCCCCAAAAAATATGCCTCCAAAAAATGTATAATCTTTGTAAACTTCAATTGTCTTAAAATCCACTTCTTCCCACCCCCCTTCCACTAGGAGCACTTCCCTGGTCCTCACCCTTCAGTGGTCCTCCTTTGTTCCAACAGTGAAGACAGAATTCCTTGAAGGCTCTCAACCGGACCACTGTCTTCTCCTTCAGCCCGATCTCATGCCCCTTTTCTGGGCTTTCACTACCCTGCTCTGCCATTCCTCATAGTTTCCAGGCTCCCTTCTGCCACAGGGAATTCTACATGCTATTCCTTCATCATGGAGCACTCTTCTCTTAACTCTTGGCCAAACTAACTCACACACATTACTGCAAAGCTACTTTCTCAGAGACACCTTCTCTGACCTCTCTGCTGGAGCTAATCCCAATGGAACAGACTCTCAGCAGCCCATATACCTCTCTCCCTTTACTACAATTAATACTATATACTTGACATTTGAATGATGTATGTCCCCCTCCAAAGACTCAAAACTCCTTAAGAGTAGGGACTGTGTCAGTTTTGCTCACCATTTGTCACAACACCAAGGATAATAACTGACATATAGTAGATGTTCAAAAAATAATCATTGAATAAATGAATGAAAAGAATAGATACTTATCAGGTAGTTGACCAGCATAGTTTATCTACAAGACCAAATTTTTGAATTATAGTTCTTCACCAAATATTAATTCACCAATTAATGTATTCAATAGATGTGTACTGTGCTTCCTGCTGAGTAGACTACAAAAATAAACAAAGCACATCCCCTGTCCTCAGAGTATTTATACTTCAGATTCTGTGAAGTTCCAGATAGTAAAAATTTTCAACTTTGCAGGCCAGTCTCTTTTGCAACTACTCAATTCTATTGCATAGAACAGGATTCCTCAACCCCTGGGCCATGGACTGCTATTAGCCCATGGCCTGTTAGGAACCAGGCAGCACAGCAGGAGGTGAGTGGTAGGTGAGTGAGCATTATTGCCTGACCTCTGGCTCTTGTCAGATCAGTGGCAGCATTAGCTTCTCACAGAAGCACAAACCCTATTGTGAACTGCACATGAGCAGGATCTAGGTTGCCTGCTCCTTATGAGCATCTAATACCTGATGATCTGAGGCGGAACAGTTTCAGTCCCAGACCATCTCCCCACCCGCTGTCCACAGAAAAACTGTCTTCCACAAAACCCATCCCTGGTGCCAAAAAGGTTGGGGACCACTGATGTAATACAAAATAAGCCATGGGCAATATGTAAATGAATGAACATGGCTGCATTACAATAAAACTTTATTTACAAAAACAGGCAGTTGTTTTTGGTTGTTATATATATATGTATATATATATACACACATACATATATGTATATGTATGTGTGTATATATATATACATATATATGTATATGTATATACATACATATATATGTGTGTGTATGTATATATATATATATATATAAAACTTCCATTCACACAAAATATTGGGATTCAGCAGCCATACGTTGGGTCCCTCCTAGGGGCCATGCACCCAGCTAGGGTTATGGAGCACATAAGATGAAGGGAGCTGGTCTTGCCCAAGGGGAAGCTCATTATCTAAGGGGAGAGACCCACATGCTCACTCATTTTTATAACACAGCTTGAAAAGGATGCAAGATGAAAGTTTTTATGTAACACAGTAAAAACAAAATATTCTGAAAGCCCAGAGGAGGCAGGGATGCAGCTATTTAGATTCCTGAAAGAGTCATTGCCCATAAGTGGCACATAGAAAGTGATGCCATGGAAAGAGAATCCGAGCGCCTTGGGCTGGGTTGATGCAAGGGATAGAGGCAGGGGGCAGGGGAACATGTAAGAGCTGGTGCATGTAGCCTGTTTAGAAGGATCTGAATTAGTGTGGCAGCTGTTGAAACAGGGAGGAGAGGACAGTTTCCAGGGACACTGCAGAGGTTCCATCTGTGAGACTGATCTGCTAATTGGTTTATACTGTAGTGATATGGCAGAGTTGTCTTGTAACTTACAGAGATAAAGCCATAAGAGTGTGAGCAGAATGTGAGCTCAGTGTTGTTTAGCCGCCAGAATTGACAGCAGAGGCCCTGAGTTATCAAAACTCCATCTACCAAGTTGCCCTGTGACCCATGGCATCATTGGTGACTAATGCTTCTTCTACTTCACTTTCCATCTCTCCTCTGATTCCTGACTTTAAGGCCAGATCTTTTCTTGGAGGACCCACCTTTAATTCACAAATCAGAGGCTGATTTGCAAAACACTCTTCCCCACATTCTGGAGACATGGGGATATTGACTTGAGAGGCCTGAGGAATAACTCCTAGACACCCCCAAATCTACACTCATTCAAGCAGTGAATCAACTGTCCTAGTAGTCATTTCCTCCAGCACACTCCTTGGAAGTGCTAATGGTTCACAAAAATGTGGAAGGGAATGCAGGCCCAGAGGGAGGTGGACAAGCTGATAGGAAGCACCACTGACTAATCCTCTCCTGACTCATTCAGATCCCTTGGACCATCTTTCACATCTCAATTGTCTTATCAAGCTCTGTGAGAACCTTCATTAAGGCTCCTCCATCTCAGAGCCCACGACTTACTCCCAGTCTTCTTGCCCAGGTTAAGGGTCACTGAGAAAGAGGCTGAGCATTACAACAGGTTCTTTTCTCTTTTGAAAAGTCTGCTTCACCCTCAGAGTCTCACAGAAGGGGTAATGCGCTTTATCACCTTGAAGCATTATTTTATTGGCACAATCTCTGATTCATATTAGAGAGACCAAGCACGAAACTGGAGAAGTATAATTTTCTGTAGTGGTGGGGACATGAAGACACAGCCCCCAGTTTCAGATGCCACCCTCCCACCCTAGCTAATGGTCTAATGCTGCGCATGTCATCCAATCTGTGCAGTCATCCTGAACATATGCAGAGGATTGGTTCCAGGACACAAACTCCCAACTCCCATAACAGAATCTGTGTATACTCAAATTCCACGGTCAACCTACATATACAAAAGTTTGGCTCTCCATATATGCAGGGTTTGCATCCTGAAAACACTGCATTTGGTTGAGAAAACATCTGCATATAATTGAATCCAAGCAGTTCAAACCTGTGTGGTTCAAGGGTGAACTGTACAAGTATCGACGTGTTGCCCTAAGACAGGAATAATGAGTGAGTATGGAAACGGGCTTCGGAAATGGCAGATACTATTTTGGGAATTTTATGAGAGGAAACATGGTTAAAGAAAACAGCATCAGGTTTAGAGTGAGATTTAATTTTCATGCTGCACTCCTCAGGTGAACCAAATGATGTCTTAGAATTCTCAATTCTTCTTGTGCATAATGGAGAGACTGAAACCTCTGGGGACTGTTTCAAGGATGCAGTGACATAATGTGAGTGGAGTATTTTGCAAACCTTAAAGCACTAGACAGATCTCTGTTGTCCCTGTAACAGTATCTGATAATCACTAGCCAACTTTGATTCTATCTGTGTTTTGAGAAAAGTACAAAGGACATAAAAAGGAGACAGAGACAACAGCACTAGACGCTGGGGAGATCATAAAGATCATATTTCTCTATGCCAGCAAGTTAATTCTTAATAGAGAGCTCCTGAGAAGAGAAATCAGCTAAAGAAGCTGAGAGGCCAACCGTAGCACTTTTCAAAGAGAAAATCACTTTCCTCACATCTAGTCTGAACTTTGCCAGGTGTGGTTCATTGGATATTTGAGCCTCAAAAAAACTCCAAACTCAGTGGAAGGTTGAAATTTGTTTAAAAAAAAAAAATCAGCTTTTTTTTTCTATCGGCAACATAAGCACTCTAAAGCTCTAAGAATTACCACTGCTTTTATATAATATTCTGCAGAGACTTGGTAAACCAGGTGATGAGGGAAGAAGGCAATTGTTCAAGTTGGATCAACCTTAATTCCAAATCCTCTGACACACTACCATTGCTCAACCTCTCTGAGCCTCTTCCCTTCAACTATAAAATCAACTCTATTCCTCATAGGTCTGCCATGAGTGTCACCTTGTGAGCAAAACCCTTAAGAAAGTGCTAATTACAGTCTTGGTAGGCCGGGCGCGGTGGCTCAAGCCTGTAATCCCAGCACTTCACGAGGTCAAAAGATCGAGACCATCCTGGTCAAAATGGTGAAACCCCTTCTCGACTAAAGATACAAAAAATTAACTGGGCATGGTGGCGCGTGCCTGTAATCCCAGCTACTTGGGAGGCTGAGGCAGGAGAATTGCCTGAACCCAGGAGGCGGAGGTTGCAGTGAGCCGAGATCGCACCATTGCACTCCAGCCTGGGTAACAAGAGCGTAACTCCGTCTCAAAAAAAAAAGTCTTGGTAAAAGAGAGTCCCCAAAGGCTGGATGGAATTATGAGTGGTGTGATGGTTAATACTGAATGTTAACTTGATTGGATTGAAGGATGCTAAGTATTATTCCTAGGTGTGTCTGTGAGGGTGTTGCCAAAGGAGATTAACATTTGAGTCAGTGGCCTGGGAGAGGCAGACCCACCCACCGTCTAATCAGCTGCCAGCATGACTAGAATAAAGCAGGCAGGAGAAGATGGAAGAGCAGACTTGCTGAGTCTTCTGGCCTTCATCTTTCTACTGTGCTGAATGCTTTCTGCCCTCAAACATCAGATGCCAAGCTCTTCAGCTTTTGGACTCTTGGATTTACACTAGTGGTTTGCTAAGGGCTCTTGGGGCTTTGGCCACAGACGGAAAGCAGCACTGTTGTCTTCCCTACTTTTGAGGTTCAGGAACTCAGACTAACCCACCACTGGCTTCCTTGCTCCTCAACTTGAAGATGGCCTATCATGCAACTTTAGCTGGTGATCGTGTGAGTCAGTTCTCCTTAATAAACTTCCTTTCATATATACATATATCCTATTAGTTCTGACTCTCAAGAGAATCCTGACAACAAAAGTGGGAACCAGAAGAAATTCTCTATGTAAATCTAAATAATAAGAATTATTAGTTAATGGATTAATAACAAAGGCCACTGTTCTAAACCAATTTTATAGCTCATCTTTTATCAGCTTTTCTTTTTTTTTCGCTCTTTTTAAAGGCTTCAAATGAACAAAGTTTAATCACCCACACCTTCCTTCACCTCTACTCTAAAGAATTCAGTGTATACTCTTCCATTTCACCTTCCATGGCTGTGTATCTGTGAGTGCACACACTCATGTAGACAGATACACACAGAGATGTAGGAACATTGTTTTCAGCTGTGTTTGCCTTGGTTTTACTTATTGATTGACAACAAACACATCACATCACAAGGTTGACCCTGTGTTCCTAGTATCCCACAAACACCATTGCAATGAATATCTTCATAATTACCTGCATATGGGTCTTAGCCAGCTTGTCAGAGGTCTATTGTCAGGAGCTGGATTTCTAGGTTATGACCTGTGCACCTGCTTAAGTGTATTACACATAGCCATATTCCCTCCACAACAGCTGTTCTGATTATACTTCACTCTGCAGTGCACGAAGAATGCCTACATTCCCACATCTTTGCCAACAGTTGATATGATTTGACTTTCTAATTTTTGTCCATCTGTTGCATGTAAAGTGATATCCCATTGTTGCTTTAATTTATATTTTTCTGATTACTAATGAGATTGAATATTTTGTTATTTATTTATTAAACAACCAGATTTACTCCTTTTCCTATTTATCTCTATTTCCCATTTTTCTATTTTTTATTGTTGATTTACAATGTTCTTTTAAAATTCCGGATAATAACCTTTTGCTGATTATGAACATACAGATTTCTCTTTCCACTGTTAATGTTGCCTATATATCCTGTGTTGAAGAGAAATCTTTGATTTTTTTTTTGAGACAGAGTCTCGCTCTGTCACCAGGTGCCAGGCTGGAGTGCAGTGGCGTGATCTCTGCTCACTGCAACCTCCGCCTCCCGGGTTCAAGCAATTCTCCTGCCTCAGCCTCCTGAGTAGCTGGGACTACAGGCGCATGCCACCACACCCAACTAATTTTTGTATTTTTAGTAGCGATGGGGTTTCACCATGTTGGCCAGGATGGTCTGGATCTCTTGACCTTGTCATCCACCTGCCTTGGACTACCAAAGTGCTGGGATTACAAGCGTGAGCCACTGCGTCCACCCGATTTTTATATAATCAAATCCATCAATCTAAGGGTTTGTGATTAGGGTTTGTTTGATTTTTAAGAATTCCTTGCCTACCCTGAGATCACAAAAATACCCCTCCACTTTATCACAAGTTGAGAACCAAGGAAAGAGTAGATGGCTCTTATCTGCTATGTGGGGCTTTGGTGGCTCCTCCACTCTCCTCTTGTTGTCCTGTATGCCCCAGGTGATTGTTTTCCATTTCTCTTGATTATTAAGCACTGGCAGGTCTTATTCCTTGTACTGTATCCATATCTGTTCTCAATTGTTTTCAGAGAAGTATGGATAAACACATTTATGGGTATTATTGGCTGATAAGATAAAGTACATAACCCATCTCAAGGACATCTTCAGTTTTCACAGAGTACATTTTAATGAAGTATTCCAATACATTAGAGTATGTGATATTGCAAAATAGAATGTAGAGCTCTCCAGTCATGCAGACCTAAGCTTGGATCCTGGTTTTGTCAATTGTTTTGTAATGCTAATCAAGTCACTTAACTTCTCTGTGTGCCATTTGAAAATCATAACTATCATATAGAATATATTGGTTATAAATAATAATAAAAATATTAATAATAATAGTTACCACATAGGATATATTGCCTAGATAAGGCCAGACTATACTAAGACCATAAATGAATGCCAAAATCTAAAGGGCTTAACAAAGATTTCGCTCTTACAGAGAAACTGTCTAACATAGGTCAGATACACAGGGTCACTCCAAGACCCAGGCTGATGGAAACTTCACATCTAGAATGTTACTGATCACATAGCTGAGTATAGAGGGTGCTGTGGTTCACCTCAAAGACTTCTCATTCAGGACTAGGGTGCTTATTCTCCCAGAGGCCAAGATGTAGACTGCTGAAAACTTATAGCTAAAACCCTTTATTGCCCTCAGCCAAAGAGAGGTGCCATCCACAAGGGTATATCCCAACCCCAGGGCAGCCTGGATCTAATAACAGGCTGGTGTGATCCATAAAGACTCAAGTCTCTTGCCTCACATAAGAACAACTCAGAAGGGCCATCCAATACCCAAGCTCCATAAAAGATTGGCCAAGTCTTCTGTTATAACACAGCCTCATTTCAGTTCATCTCCCCTTATCCAATCCTGTTTCCCTCACCCTTTAGAGGTGGTATTCCCCAGAATGCTTATCAACAGAATGCTAGCAAGAAATTTTCTGCCTCACAGTCTGTTTCTTAGTGAATTAGACCTCAGAGAGTTGGTATTTCCTAATTGGCCCAGTAAGCCAATTCCAAAATGGGATTTTGGAGATGGACCACCTGAGTGTCAGCCTGGCAAGAAAAATACCAACACTTCTGGTAGGTGAAGTACAGATATTCCTTAGCAGGCTTCAGTGGTGCAATATTTAAACTTTTAATTGTTGGTAAAACATGATGGGATAGTAGTGATATAAAATTCCCTGGCAGATGCAACATCTAAAGAGCTTGAGAAGTGTGGGGAAAATGACCATTAGAAGGCCTATGGAATGGGTGGCTCCTTTGGGTGACATCAATGCATTAAAGAAAGACAATGAAGGTCTAAGGATGGTTTATCTCCAATTTAGGGTGACTTATGAAAGCCAGAGGCCTACTTGGCAGCACATAAAGCCAGAGGGCAGAAAAAAGCTGAAAATCAGACCAGGACTTAAGTATAAGGATACAAATGCTCCAGTGAAGGTTAATTTCTCAACCTCAGCAAGTCTGCTATGCCAAGGTCAGAGACCTTTAATTGGGAAGGAGTGGAACCTAAAACCTAGGATGGGGACATCTGGATTGATGCATCTGAATTCACATAGGACAAAAAAAACAGGATACACATATGATGTTATCTCAGAGTTATGTAAATTCCCCAACCTTTTGTTATCATATTGCCTGAAAGGACCTAGACCATCTAGACATTCTTCAAAACAACATTGGTTGGTTATATCAGTGACATTATGTTAATCAGCTATGAGCAGTATGTGGCAAGTTGACTAGAGGCATTAGTAACTCCATGAGGATTCAAGGGTCCCCTGACCTAGTGAAGATTTAAGGGGTCCAGTAGCCTGGGACATACCAGAACATCTCCCTCCAGAATAAAGGGTGAATTAAGGCATCGCATGCCTCCTGCACAAGGAAGGGAACAAAACATCTCATATACGTCTTTGGGTTCCAGAGTCAGCATATTCTACTTGGATATTCTGTTCCAGTCCATTCACTAAGTGACACTGCAAGCTGCCAGAGCAGGTCCGGATTGCAGTGGAAGCAGTGCTGCTGCTTGGACCTTAGAATCTGCCAGTTCCTGTGGTAATAGAGATATTGATGAAAGGGGAAAAAGACAACATGTGTAGTATGCAGCAAATAATTTAACCTTGCCCAAAACAAGCTCTGGCCTTTGTCCTTGGCTCCTGAGAGATAATATCTGTTTGTACGGAGACTTTGGGCTTGCCAGACAGCAACAACGTGATTTCAGATAGGGCTAATGACACTTTAGGGTCGAGGCTGACTATGCCAGGAAGAACAACATTGTGCATTAGAGTGGAAACTTTGAGTCACATGGTATCAGATCAATCTGATCTGGAGACTAAGATCAATCAAACATGCCAAAAATAATGGAGCCCAATAAAAACTCTGAACATCGAGATTAGGAGGGCTTCCTTGATAGGCAATGGCATTGTCACACACCAATGCCAGGAAAGCATTGTGTCCTGACTCCACAGGGTGAGGATAACAGAAGCTCCACATTAGGTACTTCCCCAGATTCTGCCTTATGTACTTTTTTCCTTGGCTGATTTTAATCCGCATTCTTTCACTCTAATGAACCATAACTATGAGTGTAATCACTTTCAGTACGTTCTGTGAGTTCCTCTACTGAATTATCAAAACTGAGGGTAGTTTTGGAAACCCCTCAAACACTCAGTTGATGTCAAAAGTGAGAACAGTCTTGTGGGAACTATTTACTCTAACTTTTTAGTTGGCTTAAACTCTTCACATGGAGCTATTGGGCAAGGCCCAACAAGAGATCTCCAGTGTAGACCCCTTAGGATTCTTAAGCAAAACCATTCCATCTGCACTGGATAATTGTATACTGTACTAGTTTTTTCTCATGCTGTTTATAAAGACATACCTGGGACCAGGTAATTCATGAAGGAAAGAGGTTTAATTGACTCACAGTTCCACATGGCTGGGGAGGCCTCACAATCATGGCAGAAAGCAAAGGGGAAGAAAGACACTTCTTACATGGCAGCAGGCAAGAGAGAGCTTCTGCAGGGAACTCCCATTTATAAAACTATCAGATCTCATGAGACTTATTCACTATCATGAGAACAGTATGGGGGAAATTGCTCCCCTGATTCGATTATCTCTACATGGCCCCACCCTTGACACATGGGGATAATTACAATTCAAGGTGAGATTTGGATGGGGACACAGCCAAACCATGTCATGTACTATTCAGAAAACAATTCCTAGCATGCTGCTAGGCCTTGGAGACTGAGTGTCTGAGCATAGGAATCATGTGACCAGGAAGCAGAAACTCCCCATCAGAGTCGCCGCTGGTATACATACCCTGAATAATAAGGTTGGACTAGCCCAATAACAATTAATCATAAGATGGAAATAGTATATCTGGGGCGAGGCACAAGCGGGGTCATAGGGCACAAGTACTCTGCAAAAGCACGTGACCTAGACCCCCATGTTACCACCGTTGCATCATTACCTCCTTCTCAGCTTACACCTATGGGGCCATGATGGGGTTCCTTATAACCAGCTGATGAAAGAGTAAAAAAGACTCGGTTTCTAAATGAATTGGTTCAGTGTGTGAATACAAACCAAAATGGACTTCCGCATCCTGAAGACAGCAATGAGGGGAAATCCTCTCATCGGATGAAACTTTGAATGGTATACCTGGCCATCTGCTTTGTGAGGACTAAGAAGTGGTTCAAGGTAAAAGAATGTATAGCCTCTTGGACAGTTGTGAATAGCTTGGCTAGTTGGTCAGGGCCCTGGAAGTAAAAAGATCTGAAAATCAGGGACAAGAAGTTATTGGAGGAACTCATGTAAATAGACCTATGGGAGCATCCATGATGTAAAAGGCATTTGTTAAACAACCAACTTGACCAATTGACATGAGCTGGCTTCTTTCATCAGTCAGCATGAAACCATGGGATCCATTCCCTATTACATCCTACCCACCAGAAGCTGCCAATCTCATAAAGCTATGGAAAGGCCCTCAGGAGGCAAGGCTAAGAAAACAGCTTAGCATGTCATCCTGCAAGGATGTGGGCTATTCTCCAGGACATAGGATACATCTTTTGTAGACAGAATCAGGACCTTCCTACCTCCAAGATGTCTGTATCCAAATTCCTGGAACCTATGAATAATTTACCCTATATGGAAAAAGAGACTTTGGAAAGGGAAAATTACTCTGGATTATCCAGGTGAGCTCAATGTAATAACAGGGTCCTTATGAGTGAAGGAGGGAGAGGCAGAAGAGGCAGATAAAGAAATGAATGACAAAGCATGGAGGAGAGTCAGGGAGAGATTGAAAGATGCTACACTGCTGCTTTTGAAGGTGGAGAAAGAGGCTATGAGCCAAGACATAGAGGTGACCCGTAGATGCCGGAAAGTCAAATAAATAGATCTTCCCTAGTGCCTTGAAAAGGACAAATCCCTGCTGACACCCTGATTTTATCCCAGTGAGAGTCATTTCGAACTTTTCATCTCCAGAACAGCAATATAATAAATTTGTGTTTTAAGCCACATTTATGTTGTGATAATTGTTTATGGCAGCAATAGGGAACTAACACAACATTCTAAATCAATGGCTAATATGTGGTTCTGTAAGAAATAAATGTGGGATGACTCCTACTTTTTAGCCCATCTTTGTAAACTCAACACCTAGCAGAGGTGAGTCACATTACACATACTGAGTTATACAGTCAGTTATTGAATTACTCTGAGATTGTTGCCTCATCTATAAATGGGAATAATATGTACATCTCAGTGTTGTTGTGAGAACTGAATTAATTTACAAACAGAGCCTGGCACAACTTTCACTTCCCCATAAACTTCAATTCCTCTCTCTCTCACCTGCTGATCATCAGCTAAACCTACTTCCCCTTTCTCATGTATTTATTTCAAATCCATTTTCAGAACTATTGCTTAAACAGAAGTTCAAGCCCTCATCATCTCATGCCCAGAAGAAAGTAAGAGTCTCCCCACTAGTCTCCCTACTTGTAGTCTTTCCCTTTCTCTCATCCTGCCACTTCAACCCAGCTAGAGTTATCTGTATTTCTAAAAATATAAATCCCAGAAGTCTTCTCTAAGATACCCATTGTTTAGTTTTGAAAGCCTTTCTCCTCTAAGTAGAAGTATTCAATGTCTCCCCATAGCTCTCAAGGTAAAGTTTGATATCCTCAGCACTGAATCCAGGTAATTCATAATTTTTCCCAACCTGCCTTTCTAGTTTTTTTCTAGGGTTGTGCAGGAAAATGGGGTTTTTCAGAATACAGAATAGCTCAAGGGAGAGAGATATTGCAGGGAAATGTAGCTATTGTCTCTGCTTTCTTCTTCATTAGCATGTGGCCTTGCAGAGGCTGAGGGGTTTCTTCAAGGTCCAGGAGAACCCAATTTTTATCATTTAAAGGAAGGTGGCAGTTTACTGCCATCAGGTGTTGCAGAATGGTAACTTATGCCACTAGAGGATGTGTTCAAACCCATGCAAACTGTCTCCCCGGCAACACACACTATAGTGGACAAAAGGGCAACAAAAACCAACTCAAGATTTGCTCCATCTGCTTCTGGTACATTCTCTATTCTTGGCTGACTAAACTGGAATCCCAGTTCATCCTGTGGGCACATCTGTATTTGTATACGTGTGGGCACATACATGCCTGCATGTGCATGTACACACATATGTGCCTCCATATCTTTGTATGTGCATGTATGTGTGTGCAATTTCTGCTCTTCATAGCATTCCTCAACAGGGGCACTCTTGGAATTTGGGAAAGCATAGTTCTTGAATGTGTGGAAATCCCAAGTGTCTTGCAGGATGTTCAGCAGCTCTAATAACTAGATACTAAATGTCTATAGTTATTGTGACAACACCCTCACATTTCCAGATACCTACTAGGTGGCAGTGCCTTTCTCCATTGAGAGTAATAGCTTGATAGAAAGTTCCATGGGGACAAGGAGCTCTACAGTTATGTGGCA
This sequence comes from Callithrix jacchus, assembly GCF_049354715.1. NCBI lineage: Eukaryota > Metazoa > Chordata > Mammalia > Primates > Cebidae > Callithrix > Callithrix jacchus. Next base: position 100,406,657 of record NC_133510.1, on the reverse strand, counting down.
TCATGAGCATTTAACATGAGGCTTTGCACAAAGTAGACAATAAATATTTGTGGATGAGTAAGTGAATCACTGATTCAGATCTTTACATTCATGGTTATCTGCCATTGGATATTATGCATGTGCTCTTTTCTCTCTTTGGAATGACCTGCCTTTATCCTGATGAGTCCAGAAATGTCCCACCCATCCAAAGTAAACTCTGCTGAAAACTTTCACTGACTCCCTGACATAATTAACCTCCAAATATGTTCCCATCACTGTTTGCACATACCGTCTCCCTAGCATTTACTACAGTGAATTGAATTTGTTTTTATGCCTATATATCCTGTAAGACTGTGAATACCTTGGAGGATGTGGGTGATGAATTATTCATCTGTGTATTCTCTGGAGTCTTAGCATCTTACTTGGCACATAATAACTTGTTGAACATTTTGTTGAATGAATAAGTGAATGATGAAGGAGAGACAATTGTATGTCTATGCAGAATGATTTTAAAACCCAGGAGAAAAATCTGGGGAAACTAAATATTGAAGGAATTTTTCCATGAGAGAGAGAGTGCGAGCCTGAGACAAGAGCTGGATTTCTAGGGGCCAGCTAGAGGAGAGGTCAGGGAGGCATCTTTGATACCGCTGCACGACAGTCTAGGAGAGGAACGTGTAAGAGTAGGAATGGCAACCTGAGCCCAAGTTGTCTGTCTTGGAATGAAAGACTCAGAGAGGAACCAGAGATTCCAGCAAACTTCAAGAAGCTTCTTGCCTCAGCCCTTCATGGGCTATGTCTGAGCAGTGAACACACGAAAAGACAAGTAGGCACAGGCTCTAAAATCAGGCTACCTGGCCTCAAATTTCAACTTTGTCACAAATTAGCTGTGTTACTAGGGGCTCAGTGTTTACATTTTCTACGCTCAATATCCTTATCTGTAAAATGGGGCTAAGAAGTTGTTAGCCCCACTTTACAGATAAGGATAAATGGTTGTTGAGGTATAAATGTGATAGTATTTGTAATGTGTTTAGAATACTGCTTGGCACATCATAAGCACATAACCAGGATTAGTTGTATATAGGAAGAGCTTAGACTATCACTTAGAATAATCTAAGTCTCCCAGGACCAGCTAAGAGAAACTTTTGAGAACTATCTAGGAAAAGGAGACAGAAACTCTAATTTGGAACTGTTACTCACAGAAGTTTGTAAGATTTCTGTGAACATTTAACTCCTCAAGCACTTATCCTGCTCACTCTTAACTATACTTCCACAGATGTCAGCAATAAAATTTCTAAATGAAAGTCTCTATGAGTTTATTTGGGGGAACGTTAATGAAGAGAAGGTCTAAAAAGAATCATTCAACTACCAAGTCTGTCTTGGGAGAGAAGCAACCCTCTAACATCAAGCAGATGCTAATACTTAAAAGAAGACAGTCAAATCCTCAGGGAATGGGGCCTAGAAGCAAAGGGAATAAGAGAATTCCCAGGATGAAATAACTCCAACATTTGACCTGCAGGTACACAGCTCCCTAAAAATGTCCAGAACTGACCTTGTCACCTCTGCCTCCGAGTATCTCATTTCTGGCAGGGCAGTATTCTTTAAGTGTGTGAAGCTGGTATGGTTTGGCTATGTCTCCATCCAAATTTCAACTTGAATTGTATCTCCCAGAATTCCCAGGTGTTGTGGGAGGGACCCAGGGGGAGGTAACCAAATCATGGGGTCAGTCTTTCCCGTGCTGTTCTTGTGATTAGGGATTAAGTCTCACAAGATCTGATGGGTTTATCAGAGGTTTCCACTTTTGCTTCCTCCTCATTTTCTCTTGCTGTCGAAATGTAAGAAGTGCCTTGGCCAGGGGCCACTTTGGGAGGTGCAGGCTGGTGGATCACTTGAGGACAGGAGTTAGAGACCAGCCTGATCAACATGGTGAAACCTCATCTCTACTAAAAATATAAAAATTAGCAGATGTGGTGGTGCACACCTGTAGTCCCAGCTACTCAGAAGGTGGAGGCACGAGAATTGCAGGAGGTGGAGGTTGCAGTGAGCCAAGATTGCACCACTGCACTCCAGTCTGGGCAACAGAGTGGGACTCTGTTTCAAAAAAATAAACTCAAAAAAGAAAGAACCTTTGCCTCCCACCATGATTCTGAGGCCTCCCCAGCTATGGGGAACTGTAAGTCCAATTAAATCTCTTTTTGTGTCCAGTTTCAGGTATGTATTTATCAGCAGCATTGAAAACAGACTAACACAGTAAATTGGTATCAGTAGAGCGGGGCGCTACTAAAAAGATACCCAAAAATGTGGGAGAGATTTTGGAACTGAGTAACAGGCAGAGGTTGCAACACTTTGAAGGGCTCAGAAGAAGACAGGAACATGTGGGAAAGTTGGGAACTTCCTAGAGACTTGTTGAATGGCTTTGCCCAAAATGCTGATAGTGACATGGACAATAAGGTCCAGCCTGAGATGGTCTCAGATGAAGATGAAGAACTTGTTGGGAATTAGAGTAAAGGTGACTTTTATTATGTTTTAGCAAAGAGACTGGTGGCATTTTGCTCCTACCCTAGAGATCTAGTGAATCTTTAGATCTAGTGAACCTTTGCTCCTAACCTAGTGAAACGCTGAACTTGAGAGAGATAATTTAGAGTATCTGGTTATAGAAATTCCTAAGCAGCAAGGCATTCAAAAGGTGACTTTGACACTGTTAAAGGTATTCAGTTTTGTCAGGGAAGCAGAGCATAAAATTTTGGAAAATTTGTAGCCTATTTGATAAAAAAAGAAAAATCCATATTCTGGGAAGAAATTCAAGCAGGCTGCAGAAATTTGCCTAAGTAGCAAGGAGCCTTCCTATGAGTTGTGGAAGGGACCCAGGGGAAGGTAATTGAATCGTGGGGGCCAGTCTTTCCCATGCTATTCTCATGATAGCAATTAAGTCTCATGAGATCTGATGCGTTTATTAGGGGTTTCTGCTTTTGCTCCTTCTTCATTTTCTCTTGCCTGCCATGATACAAGAAGTTCCTTTCACCTCTTGCTATGATTCTGAGGCCTCCTCAGCCATGTGGAACTGTAAGTCCAATTAAACCTTTTTTTCTTCCCAGTTTCGGGTATGTCTTTATCAGCAGCATGAAAACAGACTAATACCCAAACTAATAAACTTGAGATTATTTTGTAATTTTGTTTTCCTTTATCTTTCATATCAAACTTCTCACCAAATATTAGTTATATTTTCTATTTTCAGTTTTTTCCATTTTATTTTTGAAATAAAAATGTGTAAATGTGTGGGTTCAGTTTAACGAATAATAATGATGGATCTATCCATCCAGGTTATGAAATAGAATATTAGGAGGTCTTTAAATGTCCCCATGGGCTCCTTCTTGATGATCCTATTACTTCTTACTTGACTGGTTCCCTTAGGTTCACCTTTACTGCTCTGATTCCATTGTTGTCCATGCCAAGATCAAAGTCATGGCTACTTCATTCATTTATTTGAATTATTATTAGCACCTCCTGTAAGATGAGCATTATGTTGGACGACTGATATAAAGGGTGAAGTTCTGCCAGGAGCTCCCACAGACAGACCTGAATGGACAGGTTAGAACGAACAAGTATAATGCATACATGACAGAAATAGAACCGGTACTTTGGTGGCTGGGAGAGATCCTTGGCTTATCTCCCTGTCTCCTATCTCTCTAACACTCTTGGATTTCATTGTCATCATATTTTACTCCTGGTCTAAGCAGAACACTAACTCCCCTTTGCCTGGCTTTGTGACCCTCCAAGAATCTGGCACCAAGGAGATTGTTATGTAGACCACAACAGATGCAGGTCTGACTCTCAGCTCAACCCTTTACAAGCTGTGTCATCTTAGAAAGCCTACTTAACCTCTCTGAGCTTCCAGATTCCTCATCAGTAAATGCAGAATAAGCATCATATCTCCTACAGAGTTCTTACAGGGATCAGTCCCATGTTGAACATGAATGTACTTGGCCAACTAAAAAGTACAACACAAATGTTGAATGGGATGTTCTTCCTTTCTCTCTTTTTGTCCTTGTTGAAGTGTTTCTACCCTTTAAGATTCAACAACTATTATTTCCATGGACCCTCCACCTCCTAGGCAGTCTCTGTGTTCCCTTGATCCCTTTTGCTATTTTTGTCAGCATCACATATTTTGCGCTGTGAATACTTCATGAGAGTGAAATTATCTTCTCATATCAGAACCTGAATATTTTTAAGGTAGGATCATGTCTCACATTTCCCTAGTGTCCTCACAGAAGCTAAAACTCAGTTTGGCATCATTTAGAATATTCTTACATATTCATTACTAATGGAGCAGAATACACCTCACTCAGAGTTAGAATTCCATAATAGAAACGTTGTTTCAATGGTACTTCTGTAGATTTCAGCCAGAAATTTGTTATGAAATTAAAATGTTGCAATGAAGAGAACACCAGCAATATCTACAAGTCTAATGTATTGTTAAGTTGACATCAAATGAAGAGTTAAGAAGTTCCAGATCTTGGCTCATGTTCCCCATCATTGACTGTATTTCCCCATGCAGGCCTTTTAATGTGGTCATATGCCTCAGTCTTGCCATCTGCAAAATGAAGTTATTAACTGCTGCCTACTGATTCTAAAAAAATTAAGTGTTGATATATTCTGTAAATAATATCATGACCTCATAGAAATAAAGAAATCAAACATAGTCAAGATATCCTTATAACTATGACTGTTTCTGCATTATATTAAATCATCCCCAAAGACATCCACTAGGCCCTTGAACAAGGTGAATCCTCAAATCTGTTTTGCTAAGTCTAATTTAGTCAAAAAAGTGAACAGATTTGGGATTTTATGCACGATGGAATTGAGCGGCAAGCAGGGGAAGAGGGCAGAACAAGGAAAGTTTCTCAATCGCACCAAGAAAGCCTCCCCAATCCAAATTCCTTCTCATGTCCTCAATAGGTAATCTTTAAAGGAAGGAAAAACAAATGACTTGAAATGCCAGGAAAGTTACGATTCCTTTCTTACCCTTTTCCTTTGATTTATGATTAGGTAATTATTACTGGTAATTTAAAAAAAAACCTATATATCAGAGTCAGAATACTGCCTTTTAACTATTTGAACTTGTTCTGTTTTCAGTATCCAGGGTTTGCTCACATTTTGGCCAGTCTACATTGATTATTATTGCAACCCCAACCAAACATTAATAGTTGGTGTTAAATATAAATAAGCCACTACCACCACTAATTAATGTAACTTACCATTTCTTACAGGGAAAGTGAAGAGTAGGGCAGAAAAAGGATAAGATTGAGAGCCAGAAAGACTCAAGTTTGAAACCCAGCCACTTACCATCTAGATGATGAGAAAGTTACCTTCTCTGAGATTTGGTTTCCTCATCTACAAAATGGAGAGAATAAAATTTACCTTGCAAGAGTGCTGTAAGAATTAGAGTAAAAGAAGCTAAAACATCCATCACAGTATTTGCCCTGAGTAGTTAGTATATTTTAAGTGCTAGAATGCATGCTGGCAATTTACATTGAATTATTTTTTATCCAGGTCTCCATACTCTTACTTCAACAGGCCTTGACCCAACACCAATGGCTAGAGGATAGAGTGAGGGGTAAGGGGCAAATGATTACACTACTCTGGGGAAAAGAGGAAGAAAAAAGGAAGGAGGAAGGAAGAAGTGTTTAGAAACAGCATATTCAACGATCATTTTGTATTAGATTATTTGGGACATGATTTCCAGGTTCCCTATAGGAGCCATGGACCACCTTTCTGATAGCTTAGATTTTGTTTCAGGTGGGTTGTGGTTTTTGTTATTTTTGTCCCTGTTGTTTTAATGAATGTTAGCATCGATCATTGTCAGGCAAGAACAACTTCTAAGCAGATGCACTTTTAACAATCAGCACTAACTGTGGCTATAGATTTCCTGGCTGTGTCTGTGCTGCTGCTGCTTATAACGCTGAAGTTCATAAAGGTGAAGAGTGTCTGACAGCATACTTCTGGCATTTGAAGATTTCATTTGGCAGTATCGACTGCAGTGGACTGAACACCCACCAAACAACTTTGATAAGAGTATCTCTTGTGGCTCTGAGAGGCAGTCATACCCTGAAAAGAGATGTGGGCTCAAAATTCGCAACAGCTGGTTCCATCCCTGATTCTACATTGGATTTGCTCTGTGACCTTGGGCATTTTATTAAAGCTCTTTGGCACTGAGCAGCCTCTGTAAAATTGGGGCAGTATCAATGTAATACACCTTCGCTTCACAATTCAGTGGCATGGCATTTCTATTACAATCTAGTGAACACCAACAATGGGATGGAAGCTCTACTGAATACAGAATAAGTCTTTGGCTGCCAAACTGAGCTGGGAAGGCAGTACACAAACCCAGAGAAAAGATGAGGAAATCAACTTGGTGGAATTACTGTGGATTTTACAAATATAGTTTTAGATGGACTGGTATAATGATAATAATTAAGAGACAGGAGGATGCTATGCCCACATCAGAATAAAAGGACAGAGAGATTAGAAACTACAGCTTACCTCTATTTCAACATTCAAAGCTGCAATTATGGTGTTTTTGCTGGACCTCACAGCTAGTTCATTTGTATTTTCTTGTCTGATTGGCTGAATTCAAGCTTTGACACATGGCTTTTGGCTCTACCAGTAGGTGCAAAGCATGCCATCAAGACAAGTTACGTATGCAAATAACCCTCAGTTTCTAGCTCTTATCAGCTGCAAACATAGTGGGTGGGCAGCAGGGAGGGAGAGTGGTCCTGTGTCTATTTCTGAATTTAGTGGCCTGGAGCCCAGGGAAATATGGAGACACTTCATTGCCACCGCTACTATTTTCTGATCTGTGGAAGAAGGACTGTGGGTATGAGAAAGAAACCCACACTTCAATAGGCTAGGATGGACTCATGGAAGTAATGCTGAGCAGGAGCACATGCTGGATGGAGGTGTGCGGACAGACCTGAGGATGGTTGAGACTCCTGTCACTGTCCCCGTGAAGTTGTAAAGCAACCCTTCCATTGGCAAGCAAGGTGTGACAAGAGGATTAGATTTGAGAATCAGGGTGTAGAACACAGTATGACTCCTGGCATTGGTGGAACAGCCCTGATGGGTGCTATGAAAGGTGTGGTCCACACACTGTGTTACCAGCCCATGGCAACATGAGTGCAGAAACTGAGGGTAAACATTTAGGAACTTGTATAGCAGTTTGATAGAGTAATTATGTTTGTTGAGTCTAATACTAAAAAAAAAAAAATGAGCTGCTGTTCTATGTCATTTTAAAATTCCATTTTTCTTGCACTTTATTTTTATTATGATTACAAAGCCATTGGTTACAACAGATTTAGAAATTAGATTTAAAAAAGGAACCTTTCGCACATACAGCATGTTGAGAAGCAACAGTCTAGTTCACAACCCACATAATTTCTTTAAGTAAAAAGGCTTTGCAAATACACATCTATCCAGGCTGTCTGTGATCTCAAGTCATTTCAACAAATACTTCTTAAGCACCAAATAGCATGTTGATAGGAAAGGAAACAAATATCATGTATATATATCTAGAGAAAACAACATAACCAGAATATCTGAGTTACCAAAGAGGAGGTTTAGACTCAAGGTATGTAACAGTCTGGGTTTAATGAGACAGAAATTGCATAGTAATTTAAACAGAAAGTTTAATATAAAAATTATTAAACTACTGATAAGAGAGTAAATACAAAGATGTAAGGAGCACTCTGAAGGGTACCCTAGGGCTGAGGGAGGGTACCCACAGCAGGCATGGATCTCACTGGAAGAAATGAATGTTGAGAAGTCTGCTGGGTTCCCAGGGACAGAGGTGGCTCACGGTTGTGGATTAAGCAGGACACAACTCTCCAGGAAGCAGGTGAGTTGATGCTGGGGGCAGGCACACAGAGGTAGGTGGGGCACTCAATATGAGCCTTAAGTGGACAAAGTTACATTGGGAGGGCCCAGGCCCAGGCCAGGGCTACAAGGTGGCCAACGAACTGCACACTCTGGGCACACGTGGCTAGTTAGGACAGAGCTGAACTACATACATACCCCAAACCACCAACCCTACTCCCACCCCTAAGCCGCTGCTGATAGGCCATGCATCAGCAAGCCGCAAGAAGGAAGAGGCTCACCAGAACCAGAAGTCCCTCCTCCCGCAGGGTCCCTCCAGCGCCCTCTACTGGCAAAGGTTAACATCATGCTCTCTGAAAAGGAGAAATAGTGCCCCAGTCCATATGTCAGAAGAGAAGCAGAAGGCTGAATTTGGAGCTGGCAGCCAATACATTGATAACGAACACAAGGTTGGAAAGAACAGAATTGCAACTAGGCCAGACATGGTGGCTCATGCCTGTAATCCAAGCACTTCGGGAGGCTTAGGAGGGTGAATGGCTTGAGGCCAGGAGTTCAAGACCAGCCTGGCCAATATGGTGAAACCCCAACTCTACTAAAAATATAAAAATTAGCAAGGTGTGGCAGTGCATGCCTGTAATTCCAGCTACTCAGGAGGCTAAGGCAGGAGAATCGTTTGAACTAAGGAGGTGGAGGTTGCAGTAAGCCGAGATCACACCACTGTACTCCAGCCTGGGTGACAGAGTGACTTTTAAAAAAAAAATGCAACTGGAGCTGAATAAAAATAACTCGAGAGGCACAGAAATTTCCAAGACAGATGTAATCCTTCAGAGGTCTGAACTTATAATTAAGCACCTACTGGGTACAGGGTAGGGGACCCAGGCTCTAAGACTACAAAGTGGAACACATGACGTCGGAATGTTCTTCTCTTGATAAACTACAGCTTGTCTTTCCATATTCCACACATAACCATCCTTCCCTTGATAAAATCCTCATCAATATGTGACATTGACAACATGGTATGATGGCTTTGGAGTTGAACAGACTTAGAGCTCAGGCTCTGCCACTTTTAAGTGGTGTAACTTTGGGTAAGTAACTTTGCCTCTCTGATTCTCACTTTTGTCAGGTAGAAGTAGGATTAATAATATCTACCCTGAAGGCTGGTTGCAAGTTTTAAAAGCAATATATTATACAAAACACCAAGCATGGTACCTGAAAATTAGTGGGTGCTCAATGAAGGATAGCTATCACATGTGGCTGTCAGGCAGAGCAAATGACGAGAGAAAGTATTTGAGATAAAATGTGTCCCTGACACTCCAAGAGAAGGCACTGCTACATGGATGCAGCTAAAATGCTAGAAATAAAGCCAAGACGGTATCCTCCATATCTGACGTAATTGACTAGGTCATTCTGCCATGACTAACATGGCAGAATGCCTAATTGACCCCAGTTCTTTACCCAAACCTGCATTTGCCTTACAGCCATGACCTCATATTGAACAGAGTTACTTCTCTGCTTCTTGAATTTGGACCTAATTATGTGATTTTCTTTGACCAGTTGGAAGCTGGTAAATGTAATACAACTTCTGTTTTGGTTTGAATTGTGCTTGCATGGCTGGCTGTGCCCTCTTGTATTTCTGTCTTCTCTATGGGAAGAAAAAGCCTTGATTAGCCCACAGGTCCCAACAGGAGCATAAGAGGTATGTGAACCAGAGCCACTTGGCCAACATCCAAACTCATGCATGAGAATGTTGTTTAAACCCCTGTTTGCCCAATTTGACACTAGTAAACCTATCTACCTATTAACCTGTGAGAGATACTGATGAACATATTCTTGCTTTGGGCAGAAATGTTGACCACATGACTTCAAGTTTATTACCAACTATAGGATTCTATAATTTTCCTTTCTATCCATCCCTCTTGTAGATACCTTGAGGAATATAAACAGACTATTTCACATCTCTACCTCTGAAAAGCTCACGTTCCAGTAACATCGACCAAGGGTCAGCAACCCTTTATGCTCTGGGCCATATAGGGCATTTTTAGACTTTGCAGGTCATTCTTTGTCACACTTCTCTACCACTAAAGTGCAAAAGCAGCCATAGACAATATCTAAACAAATAGATATTGTGCCCCAGTAAAACTTCATTTACAAAAACAAGCAAAGGGCCAAATTTGCTCTGAAAGCTGTAGTGTATAGGCCACTGGTATGAACAAAACTGATACACAGGAAGCAGTTCCAGAGAAATGCATGATGTCATCATTAGCATTTTTCTTTCTTTTTTTATTGCACTTTAGGCTCTGGAGTACTTGTGCAGATCATGGAGGATTGTTGCATAGGTATACACATGGCAAGGTGGTTTGCTGCCTCCATCCCCCTCTGTCACCTATATCTGGCATTTCTCCCAGTGTTATCCCTCCCCAGCCTCCCACCCCCACACTGTCCCTCCTTTAGAAACCCCCAACAGACCCCAGTGTGTGATGTTCCCCTCCCTGTGCTCATGTGTTCTCATTGTTCAACACCCACCTGTGAGCGAGAACGTGTGGTATTTGGTTTTCTGTTCTTATGTCAGTTTGCTGAAAATGATGGTTTCCAGATTCATCCATGTCCCTACAAAGGACACAAACTCATCATTTTTTATGGCTGCATAGTATTCCATGGTATATATGTGCCACATTTTCTTTTTCCAGTCTATCACTGATGGGCATTTGGGTTGGTTCCAGGTCACAATTAGCATTTTTAATGGTTAAAAACTGCAATAACTTTTGCACCAACTGAATACATTTTGTTTACTTTAGCACTTACAAGGTAATATGTGCCAGACACTATTCTAGGACTTACAAATATTTACTAACTTTAACTAACTTAATCCTCATAATTAGTAGGTCTTCTTGTCCACATTTTACAGATGATATAACTAAGGCACAGAGAGGTTAAGTAACTTGCCTTAAATCAAAAGCCGTAAAATGGTGAAGCTGGGTTTTTAACCTTGGGATGTAGGCTCTAGAACCCTCTCTTTTAACCATTTGGTGATGATGCCTGTGGTTACAGAACATAAATAAATATAGCTACTTTCACTGGGGAGCTTACTATGTGTCAGACATCATGCCAAATACTTTATAGCCCTAATCTCTTTCGATCTTTAATACATGTCTGTGAAATAGATACTATAGCTAATCACTCTTTGGGAGATAAGAACATTGAACTCAGAGAGGTTAATTAGCTTGCCTAAGGCTACACAGCACATAGGTGATTTTGCTTCCAGGTGCTCTGCTTCCAGATCCTGTGCTTATAACCATCCAACTACCTCTTTTTGGAGGAATTAGGGAAGAACACAGCAATCAGGTTAATCAAGGAAGGTTTCAGGGAGACACGAGGCCTAGGCTGGGCTCTATGGTTTGGTAGGATTCGAACAGCAAAACATACACAGCAGGATTTGTCTTATTTGATGCACAAAGTTTTTCTTGGCTTTCGCTTTAATTTTCTTCCACAGCCTTAAAAGATTTAGACAGTTTACATAAAATCTGGATTTCTAGCATCTAAAAATGCAGAAGATATACCAAGACTGGGCCACCCTGTGACATGGCAGTGTCCAGTCACAAGGGCCTGGAGGTGGCCATACCCTTTAGACCCCATGTGCCATCTCCAGTTTGTCATGCTCCCCACCATTCCCTAGTGCTCACGCCCATCTAAATGTGGACTTAGGGAAGAAAGCATGAGGAAAGGCATGAAAGCAGAGATTACCATGGCATGTGTGGGTGTGTGGGGGCATGTGCACGTGTGTGTGTGTGTGTGTATGTATGTAGTCCCAGTCAGGAAGGAAAAATAAGACAGGAGCAACTGAAGCATTGTTCAGAGCACAGTGGGGGAGTTTTGTGGGAGTCTGGAAATTCAATAATGGATGGACAGTTAATGACACCCCTCAAGAGCTGTGGTCCTGGGGATATGGCACTTTAAAAGATGAATTGGGTAAGAGAGATTATGCAGGAGAGAAACAGGTAGGAAGAAGAGTGGGGAGGACAGGGTAATGACCCACACAGGAAGCAGTAAGAGTCCCTGTTTCTGCCTGGTTCAGCCAAGAAATATTTAGCACCTTGTCTGGCTTTATTTACTTAAGTAGTCTCTGGGATAGTAAACAGAGTGGGGAAAGGTGATGTTTAGGCTAAGGGCTGATATGGGAAAGAGATGAGTCTTCACTACTTAACAGATGGGGCAGATAAAACAAGAGAGTGTTGGCAAATAGAGAAATGTCACAAAAGGAGTCTGCAATAACAGCCTCAAGCCACTGGTGTCTCTTTTCTTGTCTTTTCCTTCTGCACAGTCTGCATATATCCACCCACTCCTTACAATTCCTGGAGATTTAATAAAATAATGTACGTGAAAGCAGTTTCCATAGAGCTGGGCACATAGCAGGTGCTCAACAAATATTAGTCTGAATCTGAGTCTGAATCGAGATAGACATTTCAGCTTCCCGATCTGCATTTCTGTCAGGTCTATAAGACAAACTTCAGCTATAATAGATTCAGTACTTTGAGGGTATTACTGCAGCTCCAGAGGAAGGAGACCACTAATGAGGAGAAACTGCAGCAAGAGGAAGAGGATGAAAGAGTAACACATATTTTCATTCCTACAGGAAATAATTGCCTAGAAGTAGCATAAACTTTCCCAAGTTGAAAAAGAATACTGTACTTTAAATTCCCTCTAAAGTGCATGATCTAGTGACCACATTTTCACTTGAGCTGAATAGTTTGGCACAGTAAATACAGTTACAACCAAAGCCTATATACTTTCTCTGTCAAACATTTCCTTTCATCAATGGGTTTCAAAGGGTTGGCATCAGTCTGGGGTTGAAATGATCCTACCCAAAGCATCTAAGTTATAGGAACATAAAAAGTTCCTTCTTACATGTTAATTTTTTTAATGGGAACAGTGTGATATAGTAGAAAGAGAACTAAACTAAAATATCAAGGACATATTGAATCTAAGAGGACTAATTCAAAATATCAAGGACAGATATCAAGGATCTAATATTAACCCTGCCAGGTATTGTAGACTTTGGTTGGGCAAGTCAATTTCCTTCTCTGGAGCTAAGATTCTCCCTCTAAAAAAGGAGGACATTCAATGACATCAGTGGTTTCCAAATCTAGCTGAATATTAGAAGCCTGGGGAACTTTAAGATAAACAGATGTCTGGGTTTCCAACCTGTTACTCAGAATATCTAAGGATGGAGCCAACATCAAGCCCCTAATGAAAAGCCACAATATCATAGTGGCATACATCCATAAGCATTTAAGTCACGAGTCTGTGGACTTGCAGACATCTACTCACCTTGCCTGGGCCAGATGGCTCTGCTGGTCTTGGCTGGCTCAATCACATCTAGGGTTCAATTGTTGTCTGATGACAGCTGGGTTTCTGCTGGAGTAGCTCAACTTAAATATATGTATCTTATCCTACTGTAGGGACCAACACGCTAGATTGGGCACATCTTCTCATGGCAACAGTGGAGGTGCAAAAGAGCCAGCTTTAATTTACGAGCTCATTGCATGCCTCTACTACATCATGTCTTAACATCCAGTTGGCCAAAACAGTGCCTAGGCTAATATTAGAGGGAGGAAGTGCGTTCTTCCCAAGGAAGTTAGTAGAAAGGAGTGAATATTTTTGAAGAATAATCCATTCTACCACAGGATGCCAAAAAATCACAACTTTTTTTACTCCAGATGACTTGGATGCACAGCCAGGAATAAATGATCTAAGGTATTTTTGAATTCCAACATCCTAAGATGCTTTAAATTGGTAGAGATACTGAAATCAGGTAGAGGATAAGATACTCTGGGTGAAATTAATACTTGTCACCATCAACCAAAAGCCTTTATTGATGGCACAGAAGATGATGGGCCAGCGAGTTGAGAAAAACATGAAAAAGACTAACCTTCCTTTTATAAGCATCTGCTCTCTTTCAAGGACTTAGTCTGAGCTTCCTCATTTCGTTCCTGGCAAAACCTCTGGTAGTGAGAAGTTCCTATTTTCATCCTTTTCTCTTCTTCTTTTAGTTGATGGATATGGCACAGAAAGCTGAATCCTCCTGCTTAAGGCACACAGCTCACACAGGGTAGCACTGGGCATCTAATCTGTTTTGGCTCCAGAGTCTCTGCTTCTTTCACTGAACCTACAACAGGGGGTTTGACTAGGACTTAAGTCAGTGTGCAGAGGTTAGCTGTTCAAATCCGAACGCTGGGAGACTGACACTGCCTGGAAACTCTGAAATCTCTGTGCTTCCCATCAAAGGGTCTGCATCTCTGGGGGCACTTATTTAGTTTTATAACATAGTCATTCGCCACGTGAGAGTGTCTGGGCAAATTGTTTAATCTCTCCGTGCCTCAGTTTTCTCTTCTATAAAGTGGGCATAATAGGAACTGCCTCATAGGGGGGTTGCTCTAAGAAGTAAATGAGTCAATATTTCTATTAGTATATACTGTGTGGATGGTCAAAGTCTGGTACATAGTAGGTGCTAGTTACGTGCTTGTTAAATAAATAATGGCCTCTTTTTTATACACATGTCTTGTGTTTAGGACATACAGCAGTGGTTCTCAAAGTATGTTCCACAGACCTCATCCCACATCCAGTGTATTAGAAACTCTGGGGCTGGGGCCCAGCAATCTGTGTTTGAACAAGTCCTCCAGGTGATTCTTAGGCCTGCTAAAGAATGTCAAAAATCTTTCTGTCCTCTGGCTTTTTATTCCATATCTTAATAAATAAATGTCAAATAAATTAATGGTATTTGACAATTATTGAATCCTCCAATGTATTAGGAATACTCCAGGCACTTTTAATCCTCTCCATCACCATCGGAGACAGTTGCTATTATTCCCAGATGAGGAAATTGAGGAACAGGGTCACGTCTAGTAAATTGGCAGATCTGGGATTTGAACCCTTCCATCTAATGCCAGAACCCATGCTCTTCAACCTCACATGACAGGGCTGAACAAAGGCTATAGAATAAATCAGGAACAACTAAAACCCACAAAGCTCTGATTGAATACAAACCCACCAACCATGACCACCCACCTGACATAGGGAAGTTGAGAAGGGTAGACAGCAGTTGCTGTTCTCCAGGATCAGAGATCACTACAGTGTCTCCTGTCTGCTGGGGCCACAGTCTCTGTCTTGCTGGTCCCTAGATGCCACCTGCCAAGACCTCCCCAATTATGCTTGACCCTTCCCTCTGTGGCTGTCTCCCTAGACTCAGTCTCTCTGTGTTTAGACCTCTGATATTCTGGATTCCTCCAGACTTTATTTCTTTGGTTTCTAACTAGACCTGAGTTTTCCACCAGGTTCCTCCCACATGTCTGATCTCTTGCCTGGCCAGCATTGTGCATGCCCAGATGAGCGCACAGAAATCGTTTCCTGACTCCTGAGAAGCCCAACACACTCCTAAACATATTAAGAGTTTCTAAGAGACAGCTCGTTTGGCTAATTTTTAAGCAGCGTTATCAACTCTGATTGTGCCTGCTTTTTAATACACAGGAAATGAAATTTCCTGGCTCATAGCAAAGAGGCCATCTCTAAAGGGCAGCTGTCGAATCCCTGAATGTGTATTTCTTCAGAGACAGTTATGTGAGATTAACCTTCTCCATCTGTTCACTGCCATTTGCTCTGGAGACATCTTAGCCTTCCTCTGGATTCTGAGCACTTTGATCACAGCCACAACACACATGGTTGCTTGTAAAGTGCTCTCACCAAATCCAGGAGTGGGGTGGCAAGTCACAAATGAAACTTTAATCTCACCTGGGATAGAGGCCAGCCACGCTAGCAAAACAATCAGAAAAGAAAGGAGTCAGGCTTAAAAAAGGCACCACCTGCCCTCCCTGGCCCTCAGAAATAGGCCTCAGACCGAGTAGGGAAGACAGACAGAGAATGCCTGTGCACATATGCCATCAAGAAGGGCTCACGGATGCCGAGGAAAGCCTAGAGGAGAGAGCAGCTGCTTTTGTTTCCTTGGAGGCAGAGCCCAGTAGGGAGTGGGTGAGACAGGAGCCAGGAAGACAATTACTAGAAAGGCATTCCCTGGTGTTCTAATGAGGCAATTAGAGCCACTGAGTTTGAGACTGTCAGAGAAGGACTGGGCTCTGAAAACCCCCTTGCCCAACCCCCTCATTTTACAGAAAAGGCAACTGAGGCCCGGAGGGGGAGAGCCCCCAGTGACAATGCCAATTAGGGATGGGATTGGAACCCAGATCTCAGGCCACCACAGTGCTCTGCCTCTGCTAGAATCAAAACCCACCCACCAGAGGGCATGCACTTAAGGTCAGGTGAAGTGGGGAAAAAGACCATGGAAAGAATTGTGTTTTTACTCTAGGCAGCTTGGGTGGGAATTTCTTTCAGGAGGCACAGTCCAGTTTCGGGAGGAGGCCAATAGCTGAAAAAGAAGTCTGGGGTGGGAATGGGGAGGGACAGAGCAGGGGATGGCAGGGTTGGGAGTGGCTGTCTCAGCCACTAGGAGGATGTGACTTTTACCTGCCTGTGTAAGGTACAGTGCCATATTCCTGCCACCTCAGGCAAAGATGTTATTTGTCTCTGCATTTCTACAGAGCCCCATCTCTAGCATTCTCAGGGGATCCCAGAGGGGAACAGCCCCAAGATGCCTAGAGTCTGGAATTGTGAACAGCCTCCCAGGCTCAGAGGCCACTGAGCCTCACAGGGTTTCCTTAGTTCTTAACAAGTCCAATAAATCTGCTAACAAAGACTGGAAGAAAGGACCTGAAGAATGTGCCCTGCCTCTGCCCCCCTCCTTGCAGGCCAGTGTCCAGAGTCATGCCGCCTCTGCATGCTCCCCGCTCTGCCACCCGCCCTCCCTGCACGCTTGTCCGCCTGAATTGGCTCTTTGTGTGCCCGTCTCCTGGAGCAGGCTCGACAATTTGCATCTTTGCTGTTCTCCTTTTAAAAATGACAGAAAAACACTCCTCAGAGTGGAGCTTGCCTGAGCGGAGCTTCTGCTGACAAAAACAGGGGCACAGAAGTCAGCTTGACATTCTGCCAAGTGTGGCCCCTCCTGTCTCCTCCCCCACACCAAGAAGTAGATTTTAATCAATAAGTTTCTGAGAGGGGGCAGTGAGGAAAGGATTGAAAGAGAAAAAGCACAGATCTCACCGTGCACAATTTAGAAAACACTTCTATGCACAAATTCTTGTGCAGGAGTCATGGAGATCAATGGTAAGCCCTTTGTAGTAGGTTTTCTTTCCTTCTCTTTCTAGCATTTAAAGGATGAAGGAAGAGAACTATATTTCTTATGAATCATGCACTTTATCATAATTAATTCTTCAACAGACCAATGCTCTTATTGTTATAGATGGAGCTGCTGTGAATCAGAGGTTAAATATTTCATCCAAGGACAAATCTTATGTACTAAAGATTCAACACCCATAAGTACTTCCATATACCTGTTGCCTCTCTGGCTTTTTAAAGCTGCTATATTTAGAAACAGCTAGCAAATATGGTCACTCAAAAGCCGACCTTTCCTTCCAATTAAAAAGATATGCCAAAAGGATCTCTTCTGTATTTTTTTTTTTTTTAACAGAACACACCCTTTAGTGCTTTCTGCTGTCAGTTACATGGCTCACTCTCCATTCACAGACAGAATAGAGGAATTCACCGGAAAGGAGAACCACTCCACGGCAACGTTTTACAAGTAGCCCCCCACCTCACCCGATGGCGGGATGGAGCCCCTCATTCATATTAATACGATACCCATGGAAGTGGCAGTGAGCAGTGTGGAGTGTGGCTGAAAGAAATGTGGTTCTTCATTTGGAGCTGATATGAAATACAGGCAATCTGTTGGCCTGTGAGTACATTTGATATATTTTTGAGAGTGGCAGTTTCTTCCTCAGGGTTTTTAAGCACCAAGAAAGTAATCTCACATAACATAAAACAGATAATCCAAGCTTCAGTAGGGTTCAGGTGGAATCAAGCTCCAACCTCCTGTTTCTGAGTAGCGGTAAGCTCCACCACGCAGTTCACCAATAGCTTCACCTTCTGTGAAGTGCATCCACACTTGTACTTGGGAACAGAAATCCAGGCATTATAGTGGCTGGGACCTCTGAAAGAATGAAATGGCCAACCACAGAGCCAGGACAGCTACTTCTCCACTGCTGATCCTGTCGAGCGAAATGTAACATTTCAGGGCAAACTCTGATAGAACTTGGTACTTCCAGATGCAAAATATTTTATGTCCAAGTTCATTGATATGAGTCAGAGAAGCAGACCTCCCACTTCCATATCACAGGGTTAAGCTTCCATTTCCTGGCAGTGTTCTTGAGATAAGTTTTCTTCTCACATAGATGGCTGCCCAGGAAGATGCCCAAAGCTTAAAGGGAGGCGATGCTCATACTTAAATCTCAGAGCCTTTGAAGGAGGGAGTATAACTTAGAAAACATGTATTTCAAAACTTCCTTTGTTTTACAAGGAGTGGGTGCTATTTTTAAGAGACTTTCATGTGTGTGCCAGCAAGTGCCAACCTGCTTTAAAGTTCTGTTATCAACAGGGACCATCAGATTGGGAAGAGTACATTCTATCTCTCTACACAGACTGCAGCTCCATGACCCTACCTCAAGGAGAGGCTTTTGGCAAATGTATGGAAATAACAGCCTAGGCAAAGACTCTGGATTTTCACGAATTCCTAGCATTGTGCCTGCATATATTAGTACTCAACTAATGTTTGTTGTGAGAATGAATGGTTAGGATTCTCAGCAATGGCAGCTGGGAGCTTTTGTCTCAGGCAGAAGTAAGTAAGTCTGAAAGTGGAAAAAAAGAAAGTGCATAGAGCATAATGAATGAAACTGACAGGCCAGAGAGGAGACCTATGGGAAGCAGTTCTTTTTGGTTCCCCAGAAACAACTAGGGGGAATCTGTGTATACCAGGGAAAGTTGTTCAAGCATTGGAGACTGTGGCCAGGTGAAATACACACACACATTCACATACACACACATGTGCACATACACACACACAATCTTTTTCAAGCTTTAAAGAGTGAACGCTCCTTAGTCCTGTCTTTACAAGTTAAATAAGTAAATAAATAAGTACAAGCTCAACCTTGCCCAAAATATAATAGATTTTTTAAATCCATGATGATAGCCATTTTCTTTAGGAATACTAAGGTACACAATATCAAATTACTAAAAACTATTAAATTTTTTTCACATTATGTCTGGCACCAAAGTGTGAATAACAAATTGAGAATGAAGTTTCTAAACATCAAAATTGAAAGTAAATAGTAATAATAATTTCTTTAAAAAGAAGGCGAAAGCAAAAAGTAAGCTTTCAGTCACTCTAAATTATTTTTCATTTCTAGACTGAGAGGAACTTCTTTTAAAAGCCAAGAACAAGAATACCACCCGAAGACATCTGTTCCTCTCATCCTTTAGTGAAGTGCAGATGGAGATTCCTACGTGGTTTTGGTAAGAGGAATTGGTCATGCTTATTAGCCTGGGCAGATTTAGGTTTCAAATAATAAGCTAAATTGAGAACTACCAAGAGACCAACATTTGCAAAAGCTGCACTATAGCCTGAAGAGGGACATGCCAATTTTAGATTAATTAAAAAGGTTATTAAATTGTTCAGATGGCATGTTAATGAGCAATCTGCAGGGTACTCAGTCAACAACCACGCCTTCCAACCTTAATTACAGGACCCTGATTGAAAACGATCTGGGCGAGCCCACAATGGAGCTTGAAGAATATCCATCTTAAATATAACACGAATATGGTCAACCCAGGACAAATCCCATGAAGAAAGATGGTAGTTAAGCTTATAATATAAATAATTTCAAAAGAAAGGGAATGCTGATTCTAGCCAACTTAGAGACACTAAGATATTACAAGTAATCAGAGATAAAACAGATAATGTACCTTTATAGTATATTTCGGACCCAATAAGTTCAAGTGCCTTGGAATGTTTTACCAACCCATATTTTCCCCAATGCCTGGTGGTAAAATTAGAAGGCTTAAGTTATTGTTTCCGTTACTTAAGGTTTACAAAAATTTATAAATCAAGACATTATAATATCTACCACCTAGTTCAGCATTCAAATGCATGAAAAAGATACCACCTGTGCCCAGAGGAGTACTCTTCAAAGTGTGGGCTACAAGGGGCCACTTAATGACCCTCAGACATACCTATAATTGCAACTGTCTGCATTGGTACTTTTGGGTGAATTATGCATAAATCCATAGGCTTTAGTTTATATAAACAGCCAAGGTTTATTTTCTGGTAAATTCCTAAACCAGTTGTTAATGGTTACTAAAATTTGGCAATCATGAACTAAAACTAGGCAGCTCCTAGGATTTATTGAGGAATATAATTCAATAGTCTTCTAAGATGTCTACTACATGGTGCTTGGCAGGGATGAAAAACTTCTATTGCATACAAGCACTGAAAATCCCATAAAATTCTGGAGGGGTGATTTGTTTTCATTGCATTAGAAATTTTCTTGAGTTGGTCATGATTTGAATAGCTATTATTATTCATTTTGAATTTAAAATAGCGATTTGTTTTTTTTTTTTTAACCTTTATCAAGGTAGTTTATTGCGAGTTGTTTGGTTCTTCTTATACACTGACATGTCTTTATCATGATGCTCTGCTGTGGGCTTTTTTGACCTTTGATACTTCAGTAAATTCCCCTAAACTAGGGTTCCCACGTCTAGCAAATAACCAGTTAAATATGAATTTCAACTAGACAACAAATAATTTTTAGTGTATGTTTCAAATATTACATGAGATATGCTTATACTAAAAAAATTATTTGTTCATTTGAAATTCAAATTTAATTGGGTGTCCCAAATTCTCTGGCAACTGCATTTCAAGCAATGTTGTATTTTATTGAGAAAAGTAAAAAAATCTTGTGACACAGAGTTTGTCTTAAGTGCCAAATTGGATCGGTATTGGCTGTCAGAGACGTTCTGAGACTGTCAAGTCTGGTTCAGTCAGGAAAAAAAAAAATGGCCATGATTGATTAGTGATGTCTGCCAAGGCACAAAGACTCACTGATTCAAATGCTGAATTTTTGCTATCTCTGCCTTAGTGGCTAACGTAAAACTTCTATTGTGCAAAGTCCTACTAGAAGTTATCTATTGATTATGTCACTCCTTTTGCTCAAAACTTTAAAATCCTTTAATACCTTCCATTGCTCTTAGGATAAAGACCAAAGAAAGTTCTTAACGTGGTTTTCAGAGTGTTAGCTCCTGCCAACTGCTTTAGCATAATCTTTTGCTATGTTCCCCATCACTTTCTGTGTTCCAGCCTCCCTGGCCTTGGTAAGCTTCTTCCATTGCCTGGAAATATCTTTCTCTTGTTCTTTATTCAAGTATCTTCTGCTCATTCTTTAAATCCCAGCTCCTCAGGTAAGCTTTCTGACACACAGAAAAAGTCAAGAATCATTGAACATAGATTCATTGCAACTATGTCAGTTTGTGAAAATGTTTTGTGTCAGTATTTGATTAATGTATTTTTTCCGTGATTAAATCACAAAATTACTGAAAGCAGTTTTGGTTTTATTCACCATTTTATCCTCAGAATCTAGCACAGTGTCTTCCATACACTATGTTTCAATTATATATCCGTTGAATGAATTAACTCATTTAAATAAACTCGAATGTATTTTTTGGCCTAATGGGTTCAATATTATGAAAAAATCTTAATTGCCCATTTAATAAGGAAATTAATGCTTTTTTCTTTCTCAGGCCATAATTACAAACTTATTTAGAGCTCTCCAAATGTAATAAATAAAATGAGCATGATTTCTCTCAATACTAATCAGAAAAACCCTTTTATTTAATACAATTATCATCAATAGCTTTAAATGTTTCATTCAGAAAATGCTTAGGTGGAGAGTTCAACACAGTAGGGAGGAAGTTTGTGGGTATGTATATTTCATTTTTTGACATTAAATATTAAACGTTTTGTTGGAATGCATGCTAAACATCATCTTTGGTAAAAATTGTATTCTACTCACCCATCTGCAATGACTGTCTTTGATATGTTAACTTGGCTAAGCTATAGCCCCCAGTTACTCAAATGATAATCCAGGTGTTTCTGTGATGACATTTTGCAGATGTAATTCAGTCCACAACCAGTTGAATTTGCTAAGTCTAAAAAAAAAAAATCAGGATTTATATTTGGATGTTATGGGTAGGACTGATTCAATCAGTGAGAACACTTAAAAAGTGGGGCTGAAGCTTGTCTGAAAAGGAGAAGACAGTCTCTCTGTGGATAAAAGCTTTGGCCCATACCTATGAATTTCAGCTTCACAGATTTCAGATTGCTTAGCCAGCCCCCACATTCATGTAAGCCAATTCCTTGAAATAAATCTCTTAATATATACATGAGGAGATTTATTAAGAATATATATATGATATATATATCCTGGTTCTGCTTCTCTGGTTGAGCCCTGACACACATCATCCAGTGGTACTCTTAAATGGTTTGTCAAGAAGAAGAAGAAAAAAAAGATACTTCATTGGGTAGTATGGAGCTCAGAGATTGCAGAACTTCAGTAATCCCCTTACCTCAGCCCGGCCCCAAACCACTTACAAATGCAAGAAAATCCAAGGTATAACTTTTAAACTAGACCAACACAAAGCAAGGCAAATGGTGTAAGACACAAATACATGAGAGTACAATTAAAAAAAAAAAAACTTATTTTTAAAATATGATAGGAATAACAATATGGGAAAAAATATAGCCACTGTTTCTTGAACTCATTTCCAGAAAAGCCTTATCGTTGTCGGGAAGAGACTTTGATGAGCCCCCTTAGAGTAGATATGAGTTCTGAATGTTGATAGGACTTTTCTTGTGAGGGAAAGGGAAATAGTTGTAATGAAGATGTAACAGAGGTCAACAAGTGGCAGGGGGTGGTAATGAGAAGGCAGATATTCACATTTTGCTGTGATCTGAATGTGCATGTCACCAAAAAATTGTATGTGGAAATCCTAACCCCCAAGCTGATAAGATTAGGAGATAGGACTTTTGTAGGTGATTAGATCATGCGGGTGGAGCCCTCATGAATGAGATTAGTGCCCTTATAAAAAAGGTTCCAGAGAGCCACCACCTGAGGACGCAGCAAGAAGGCTCTATCTGTGAACCAGGAAAGGGGCCTCCAGCAAACTCTGAATTTGTTGGCATCTAGTTCTTGGACTTCCCAGTCTCCATAACTGTGAGAAGTAAATTTTTGTTGTTTATAAGCCACACAGATTATGGCATTTTGTTATAGTTTTCTGAACAGACCAAGACACATCCCCTATGACTGAACCTTTTATTTATTCCCTATCCCATTCCCTGACTCTTTGATAAAGTTACTAAACTTAAGTACAAGTAGACATTTTAAGAAGCCAAGGAAGAAATTGGGCTGTGCGCAGTTTGGATTGGCAGCATGAGTGATTGTGGGAATGGCAGGGGGAAGAAGAAAGAAAGAGTTGCAGAAACAAGTAAGCCCACCCCTACCATTCCCCTCTACTCCCATTCCTTCACCATCACTCCCAGCCAGATGGAGAAGGACAGAAATGCACACTGAGCCATGGAATTGTGGTCCTTGGGAAGCTTATTCAGACCTCCTATGTGGGACTGGTTAATCTCTAACTACCTAAGCATGATGGCATTGTTTCCTTCAGTCACATACTTAGGCATTTCTAGGAAGCTGAAGTCTTTACCTAATTGGCCTAGTGTTAAATTTTTGACAGATCATTGTAAACTCCCTAAGGCAGCAGCCAAATATCAAATTGGCTAATTAGCAACAAAATATTTCAAATATTGTTAAAATTTATAGCAGGTTGTCAGAGGGCAAATTCTCCACTTCCTCAGCATACACATTCAGATTCCACTTTTGTCTTCAGGTCCTTTAAAAATAAATATTTACAAGCCACTAAATGTATTTAAAATGTCTTACCTTTGTTGAGCCCTTGGAAACTAATGCCTGTTAAGGTTTTCTCATAAGTGTTTATCAAAAGAAGCAAGAAAAGAACGTTCTCTCTTCTAATAGCCATGGCTACACTCACTGGAATTTCTTGAATATGGTTTCACTTACCTGGCTCCCTCCCCACCTGTGAATATGGTTCCCTGGAAGTAAGGTAAAGGTTGACCAGAAACTCATTCCTACCTGTGATTCGTGGCAGTGTTATTTTTTGGTGCCCGTTCAGTTCAATTCAACTAGTATTTATTATCTAGATTCTGTGCTAGGTGAAAGTAACACAGAGATGATTAATGTATAGCTTCTGTATTCTGTGAGTTAAACATCTAAACATCATGTAATAGGGGTATAATAGAGTCAGATAACAGTGGAGAGAGTCACTGGCTCCATCTGTGGTGGGTGCAAGGTCAGTGAAAATTTCACACAGGCAGTATCATAAAATGATAGAATTTGAACTCCGTCAATTAGAAATGTAAAGGTTAAGGTGCGTTTTAACCAATATTAAAAGGCTCGGAATGGGAGGCACACAGAAACCTTAAACTAGAGAATTTTAATAGGCAGCTAATTCTCATTAGTAGCTAATTCCACAATCATGAGGAATTGAGAGAGGAAAGGGCACCCAAAAAGAAATGGATAAAGTACACTGTCCTTTCAGTGGTTTATAATTAAAGAACTTCTATCATGGGAAGACATAGTCCTGCAGAGTCAGCCTTAGGGCTTGGGGCAGCTAGACGCCTTGAAAGTCAGCATTTTAAAGATGAGTAAGAATCTAGTGTGTGTGTCTTGGAGGAAACAGCACTACTGTCTGGTTCTCTGACCTAGACCAGTGTTATTGTATCTGTGCCTTTGTTCTCAGCTGCATTCTCATCACCTTGCATATAGAAGGTGCTCAATAAATTATGATAATAAAACTTTTATTTCTTGAGCTCAGATTTCATTGTGTCAGGATTGCTCTCTCATGGGTATTAACAAATCTGGCTAACTAAAAAACCTTGAACTAGGAGTGTCATAGAAAACTAATATTCCCAGAACTTATATTCAACATGCAAGTACACACTCTCCTTGGGCAACTTCTTTCTCATCACGGTTTTAAGTACAATGTATATGTAGATGACCTCCAAATGCTTACCTCCCAAGGAAAACCATTACAGGAACACCACCAAGGAAAACCATTACAGGAACACCACTGATGAGCTCTACAATTTTTAATATTTATGGAACATCCAAATGATCAAAATAAATTAATTTCAATGACTATGGTAACACACATTTTGTAGGTTTTGCAGGGAGAATTTTGCAGAAAAAAAATTTGCAATATTTTGCATATATTTTGTTTATAGCATTCACTGAGTTTTTGTGTAGGATATGGAAATTAGAAGCATAAGTCACAAATATTTTAGTATTCTACCAATAGCAGTTTCTCCTCTCTCTCTTTCTCTGTCTCTCTCTGTACACTTTAACTAGACACATACAAGAGTCAAATGACCTAAATCAGATGAGAAACCTTGCAAATCTTGTGATGAAGCACAAACATGATGTGACACAGGCATAAAAAGCATGTTTTACTATGACACCAACCTTGCAAAACAAAATAGTACATTTTGAATGACAAAAGCAGATATGAATATGTTTAATAAAGTAGGTCCCTTGAGCACTTTAGGCCAATGTCAATCTACTTACCAACCACCCATTCTCATAACTGTTTCTCATAGATAGCATTCTAGAACTAATAAAATAATCTGGAATCCAAATTAAGTAAGACTATAAATAGCTAAAGTTTTTAAAACTTTAAGTACATTCCAAATTATGGGCTTACAGGGTTATTTGCTCTTTCTAAGAAACTGTCTTCTAAAAAGCAAAGTTCACAAAGTAGAAAAGGATAAATTAATGCAGAAAAAAAAACAAAACAGAAAAAGATAGAAGGAGTTAAGAGGTTAGGTAACTTATCCAGCAACCCACAGCTGGAGAATAATCAAGGCAATATTTAATCCCAGGTTTGTCCATTGAGTATGCGAAGGTGGAAGAAAGCAAAGATACTTTGGAAGTTGGACAGCTTGATATCCCAGGCAAGTAGCAGCCTTAGCTTGGATTATTCCCTTTTCTTAAAACACAAGAAACATCAAGCAGAAGAGTTGATCTGTGTTTCTTTTTTTTTTTTTCTTATCCAATTTCTGCCACAGGTACTACTGGAAACGAAATGATTTTAAAATGCAGTTTTATAAAACATCAAAGAAAGTTATGACAAGAAAACTCATGATCCACAAGCCAAAAAATGAATTCCTGACTTACTACGTCCTTCACTGAAATGCGTTACTTTTTAGCAATGGTATTTGCCCAAGTGTATTGGGCAAATAGTTTTAAAGATGGTGTGCATACACACTACACACACACACACACACACACACACACACATACACAGGTTTTCTCATCAAAAGAGTAAAAAGGTTTGGGAAACACTTTTGATTATACCTCCTCCCACACTCCACTTGGTAGTTCACTAACATTGGAACTTGAGTTTTAAAATTTTTAACCCAAGAGTTTCCCAAACTTATTTGACCATGGACTTTTTCACAACATACACACAATTTTGTTTTATTTTTGTTTGTTTGTTTGTTTGTTTGTTTGTTTTTCAAAAAACCAGTTAAATATTATGGAACTCTGGTAGAGCACCTTAGAAAGCACAGTTGCAGCTACATGTGATCACATGTCTGGCTGATTTGAGGGATACATAAAGGTCCCTTCTGATCCCTATTGCAATACATAAAACCTCAACAGCTCTTATGTAAGTTTTATAATAGTTTTGCTTGGGATGTAAGCATTTGGGTGTTATCTACATATACACTGTAGTTAATAAGTTAAACTTTTGAGGCCTTTATTAATAAACAAATATTCCAAGAACTAAACTTTTAATTAAAGCCAAGAGATATCAACTAGGCAGTGCAGCCAACGGATCAATGGGAATCCCATCTAGACCAACAGGTACCTTGTGGCTGTCCATTTCAAATGGAGGCAAAGGAATGAGCAGACACTCTGCTGCTATTGGGATATCCAGTCAGTCTCTCCATACTGTTGATTCTTCATCATAAATATTCTCCAATGTATCATTTCCACTACTACCAGCCTAGCCCAGATTTTTGTCACTCCAAGCCACTCTCTTCCAAGCCCTCTTTTATTATCTAACATGCACATACCCACCAGAACATATCTTCCCAAATACATTTATCCTCTGCTGAAGAATCTAGAATGGTTCTCCATTGCCTATCAAGTCACTATCTTCAGCCCAGCATTCAATACCCTCCAAAAGCCATCTCCATCTAATATTACCTTTTTATCCCCAAGAAAGAGTCTCGCTCTGTCACCCGGGCTGGAAGTGCAGTGGTGTGAACCCAGCTCACTGCATTGTCCACCTCCCAGGTTCAAACAATTCTCCTGCCTCAGCCTCCTGAGTAGCTAGTACTATAGGTACATACCACTACACCTGGATAATATTTTGTATTCTTAGTAAAGACAGGTGATTTTCACCATGTTGGCCAGGCTGAAACTCCCGACCTCAAGTGATCCGCCTGCCTTGGCCTCCCAAAGTGCTGGGATTACAGGCACGAGCCACTGTGCCGCCTGGCTGCTAATGTTGTTTTTTATTGCTCTCCATTCCTTTCACCGAAGACAGCCTCTTTATTCTTCTCTATGTATTTCCGGCTCTTCCTGCCTTCTTTTATTTTCTGTTTATATTCTCCTAACTTTCTTTCTCACTTCTCATCCTACCTTCACTCATCTTTCAAGTTCTACTTCCCCTGAGGCTTTTAGTAACTTCATCCCACATTGATCCCTCTCTCTTTTCTGTACCGAGTCGAGGGTGGTATTAAATGCATTTAGCACTTCATTGTATAATTTTATTTTGTTCCCTGTTACAATTGTGTATGTTTTGTACTTCGCTCACCACCCTTGCTTCTAAATATAAATCTCTTAAGAGAACAAACTTTGTCTTAATCTTAATTTACATTCCCTGCCACGTTTATTATGCACTAGAAACACAAGACATGCTTCCTCAATTATTGCTTAGAACGAAAACAAAATGATGATTATAAATGGATATAATGCAGTTTTTAAAGAAAGCCACATAGGACCTTTCCTTGATAATACTTCATTTGCATTAATTTTAAGATATTCTCTACAATAAGCAGCACAATTACGTTTTTATACTATTCTACAATTACAATCTTTCACCATTTTAGACTACCTTTCCTCAAATGATCTCAACAGCTTCTTTTCCCTAAGAAGGGATGGAAGTGAAGAACTAAGCTTGACTCTGAGGTTTCAAATTCCCAAAGTCTAGAAGTGTGTGTGGCATACAGACTCTAAGGCTGCCCCCAATTATCTCTGACTTTTGACATCCATGCCTTTGTTTACTCCTGGTCTCTTGACTGTAGACAGGACTAGTGATCTGCCTCTAACCAGTAGACTGTGGCACAGGGATGGGATGTCACTTCCATAATTATATTGTATATGATTGGAACTCTGTCTTGCTTCCTGATTCTCTTTTGCCTTCTCAGCTTGCAGGCTTTGAGAAAGCAAGTGGTCATTTTGGAGAGGCCCACATGGCAAAGAACTGAGGTGGCCTTCAGTCAACAGTAATCTAGGAGCTGAGGCCCTCAGTCCCATAGCCCTGCAGACATGGAGTTCTGCCAACAAACAAACGAGCTTGGAAGCAGATCCTTCTCCTGTTGAGCCTTCAGGTGAGACCCAGCCCTGACTGACAACCTGGATGGCAGCCCTGTGAGAGATCCTGCAGCAGAGGACCTAGCAAAGCCAGCAAAGTTTCTGACCCAAAGAAACTGTGAGATGACATGTGTTGTCTCCAGCCACTAAGTTTTAGTTATTCGTTACACGGCAATGGACAACAAACACGGGATGTTAAAGAAGTATTTTTATGAGACTTTCAATGGCTGACATTAAGATGTAGCAGTCAAAAGAATTAACCTTGTAATCCAAATATTCACTGTGAGCTCTCACTCACCATGGTAGCTCATACAATAATGCCGGAGACATTAAAAATGTCTTATGTGACATCTGGTAGAAGTTTAAAAGTATAGCTAGCCATCATTTAAAAACTCATTATAACTTTGTTTAAAACCTTGGCCCCAGCATTCAAAGATTAAAATCTAAAATAGGCTTGGAATTTGATCACTTCTTAAGAGTCTGTCAGATGTCTCTGTCAAAGCCCACATATTTTAAGAGTTGCTAAAGCTACATACAACACTATGATGATCATTTCATGCCTAAGTATGAGAATTGTATTTGATGCATATTAATTGGTGAACTCTATTAGCTAGATACTTAATAAGAGAGAAGACTGAAGGGATTGAGAAACCAGTGAACAGAGGTTGCTAATTAAGAAAAAAAAATCTGACTCTTTTGCAGGTTTACATCTTGTATTACTACCTAATTGGCTCAGTGTTTTGTTTTGTTTCTATTTGGCAGTTGAAGGAGGCTGTCGACATTTTAAATCTCTTAAGAATTTGTGATTCATTTGGTGAAACAGTAGCTGCTAGATTTCTGGATGTTAAGAACCATGAAAAATAAAAATTCAAAAATAGCTAGTTGAATGAATAGGTGGATTGAATATACTGCCACAGACAGTAAACTTTATTTTGCCAAGCAAGAACATAAAATAAACAAGTAAATATCACTATATACTATCATCATTATTTTATAGAGAAAGAACAACTCAACCTCAACAGAAAAATAATAATTTCAAAATTCAAGAACATAACTTTAGTTTCAAGTAAGCTATTCTTAAGAAATGTACACTATGTTGTCCACATTATTCTCTCTTCTTTGTAGTTCATCACACCATTTGAAAACCCTGGGCCAAAGGGACGTCCCAGTAGAGCAAGAGCTAAAAGACTTTTGACAGAACACTGCCTAGAATATCCCAAGGAAGTCCTATCTCATTTAGGAAATTCAAGGTGAATTGTTTCTCTATAAAGTCCAGATGTATCAATGACACTAGCTAAAGATAAGTTTACCAGAGTCTGTGTGTTTCCTTCAGCCTTATTTTGAAGGATACATTCAGACTCTTTAAAACATAGTGACTGTCAGGCTCAGACATTTTAATGAAATTCTTCTCCATTCCCCCACAGAACAGTCATGGTTTGGACAGAAATGTTGCTAGGATCACCAACCCAGATATCTCTTCCCCTAGGAAGGCAGGTTGCTGGGACCCAGAGGGATCACACCACTACACACACAGTGGCCACCTTAGATCAAGTTATGAGACCTCTGAGGAAATAACGAATCTCTGGAGGCTCCAAATCCAAACCTAAAATGTCAAGTGATGGCAAATATCACAACCACATTTTACATCCCTCCCTAAAGAACAAAATTAAGTCCTCACAGGACCTGAAAGTCTCTAAAAACCAACAGACTCTTTGGCAAACTCTGACAATGGAGGTTCATTATGGGTGGATAGATGTCTCAGTATTTGGATCTCCAAATATATCAGTGAACATGAGGATTGCTCAGCCACCAAGGTTTACAGTACTTTGAAATATATCGTGAAGCTTGATTGGAAAAAGCTCAACCATCCCACAGGCTGAGTTCCATTCTATTTCTTTGGAGGTGACCGTTCACAGTGCCTATTCACACTTATAGAAACTTCTGGAACTGTAACTGAAGGATGCAATCAGGCAGCTGTGGTAGAAAAGAGAAGTACCTGAGAGGAATGTCAGGGCTAGAATTAAGCTGATTGGCACACATTAAAATGCAACATAATAGTGTATTTGTCGCAGTGGCCCTCTCCTGCAGTTGGCTTATGAGGAATAATGATTGCTTACTGACGAGAAGCAGGGACTCAGCCGCTTGATAACATTGTCACACTGATGGTTTGAAGAGGCCCCACCGTCGCCTGCATTTGGCAGCAAACAGCAGCCATTCACTCATTCAGGCAGGGTGCTGACAACAGACCCACAGCCATGCGCAACAATGTCCATTTTGAAAGGCTTAAATAAAGCATTCTCTGCCATAATTTCCATTGTCATTCTTCTCCCACTGTTTAGATAATATGGCCAGGAGTGGGACTGTAAACTAATATTACATTCAAGAGCCTCAAACAAAAAACACCAGGGCTGTGTTTTCCAGGGAGAGGGTTACCAAGCTTCCTACAGAGGCAGGCATGCCACGGCACACACAGCCACCTGCCTTATTAAAGCAGTCCTTTCCTGGGAAAAGAACATTGCCACGGAAAGAATGAATTAATTTGGCATTTCCTTCGGTCTCACTCAGCACGCAGTGTGCTTCCCTAAGCATGAAAACAGCACATCTTCACAGAAACATTTCTAAAATGATGTGCCTACTCATAGAAAAGATCAATTTAAATAGATTCAAACCCCAAGAGGGCAATTCAGTACGAAAAGTTTTCAACCAAAGTCAAGACAGATTGTCCAACTAGTTTTCAAGCCCAGCAAAGACTGTTCTCTTTT
Source organism: Callithrix jacchus (assembly GCF_049354715.1). NCBI lineage: Eukaryota > Metazoa > Chordata > Mammalia > Primates > Cebidae > Callithrix > Callithrix jacchus. The sequence goes on along the minus strand of NC_133510.1, from coordinate 100,375,384 downwards.
TCCATATTTCAGCTGATAAACTCTTTCTCTCTTTCCCTCTCCCAGTATGTCTATGCATAGAGACACATACATTTATCTATAGCTCTTCCTATACTGAGAACAAACTTCTTGCTATGTCAGCATAGAGACTATTGCCGTTGAGATGAGAAAAAAAACGTGTTCCCTAATATAGAAAATAGAAACATAAAGTTATTGAATGTGACTTTTGCCTGAGAGGTTGTATTTAGGTTGCCAGAAGAAAAGGAGAGATGAAATAGGATTATCAAGGGGAGGGGATTGAGGGAGAAACTGGCTGATTACAATGCTAGCTGAGGGGTGTTGAGAACACAGATTTGAGGGGCGAAAGGCCAGATTCAGTGCAGAACAGCCAAACTGGAATCAGAGCTTAAAAGTACAATTAGCAGATTGAGGGTCAGAAACTATGCATTGCAATAAGGAAGTGACAATTATAAAGAGCTAAGGAGAGGACGAAAATCCAGAAGTGACAATGTACCACTGAGATGAGCAGCTGGAACTCCCTGAATCATGCATGCGCAAGAGGACAAGACATAAACTCCACCAACCCTAGGGCACATTAAGTATAAAATCAGTCAACTGTGGGGGCTTCGTTCTTCATTTTCTTTTCTTCTTGATCAAGTGTTACTGCCACTGAATTTCCCAGGTTGGTTTTTGCGTGGCCTCCACCACAGAAACCTGTTAGGAAAGCAGACAGCTAAAAATCCTCTAAGGCAATGTTCCAGTATTATCTGCATTTCCCATGCCCATAACTTTGGATGTCATAGATACAGTACTTATTATTGCCATCCAGCATTTCCTAATGGTTGCTTGAGAACAGTTTATCTCAAGTGATTTTAGTACTTATAAAATCAAGAACCACAGCTGGTTAGCACCATAGGTAAGAACCTAATACTAACAAGCAAAGGGTATCAAGCAGTGGTTCTTCATAGCAGCTGCCTGTTAGAATCATCTGGTCAGGTTTTTTAAATTTCTCCTTCCGAGGCTGCATCCCAGATAAATTAAATGAACATTTATTGGCGTAAGACGCACATACTTTTTTTTTCTTAAGTTTGAGAAACTGCTGGTATTGAGAAATCCCTGTGGCCTCATTGATTTTGATTAGCTCTACACCCCTAGATGGTACTCCCAGCTCCATCCTGTACAATCCCTCAAATAGTGGCCGGCAGACCTAACGAAGCTCCAATGTCAAGGTGCACAGATCAACAATGATTTATCCCTTCACTTGGCAGAGCCATTCCAAGTCCCAAGGGAGTCAAAAGCCTAATGCAAAAGAAAACCAACAGAGTTTGGCTTCAGAAAGCAAGAAGCCAATTCAGCCCTGAAGTGAACATGAACTTTTATGCCCCCCTACCCAAGCCCTGATATATATCCTTTAAATATCATTGCAGCTGTCATTTTAGGGAAAGTGGGAGAACAAACAGAAATTGGACAATTACTAGGATTTTTCACTCGTTGGGATTTTGCTGCAGGTTTTTACAATCTCCCTCAGTGCGAAGTAACCTGCTAACATCCAGAAGTGGCTCTGACCCTATAGGCTTCTTTTTAATTCTTAGAGACCCAAATGAGAATGTCTTAGTTCTAGACTCACAATCCTTTACAATCATAGTCAAGAACTCTATTAACTCTGGGTGGAAAGTAATTCCAAAAATTCCCTGCTTGAAATTTTTTTTTCATATCAACTAAGGCCATAAAGGCTGACTGAGCTCTTCGGTACTCCAATCAAACAAAATGATACTAGTATATAATGCTTCCTATATTGTTATATATTTGTTGCATGATGCACTACAACACCCTTTGCTACAGTAGATGTTTATGCTTTCATTCCTTATTAGCTTGATTTTGTTAGTCCTGACTTTAAAACCGGTATCTGAGCTGAAAGTTCACAACCTCATAAAGCTCCCATACATAATTCCCTCTACACCATTCTCCTTATTTCTTAATCCTTGTAATTCTCCTGAATTATTTCAGCATTTGTATTTGTTACTCCTGTTTTAAAAGAAAATTTGCAATTGCTCCCCAGTGCCTGCTGAATGAAGTTCAACCTCCACAGGCTGCCTTTTAAAATATTACATAATCTGATTCCAGTCCTCATTCTTAGTCTTATAGATAACTGATCTCTCTCTGTCCCTGGAACATGCCATGCTCAGCCCCATCAATGTAGTCGTGTGTGTGCAATTACAGTAAGGGTGGTCCCTGTTCCCTATACTAGGCCTGTTGAGCTAAAGGGTTCCCCTACCTTCATCCTCAGTCATGAGTTTCAACCTAAAGTTTATATCCTTATTAGCATTCTTACATGCATTGACAGGGTGTGTATACCTCTTGAAATTATACAAAATTGCCTGTGTATTTGGTAGGCTATAATTTTGGTGGCCTGCAATGAACCATGCTTTCAATAGTCATGCCCATGTAGAGATTCCTCCTTATTCTGGCTCAAGTCTTAAGATTTTATACACTGAAGGAAGCCAGCTGCCATGTAAAAACTCCAACCACTCTGAGACCACTAGACTGTTGGAAAGTCTAAGTAGCCACATGGAGAGGCCCATGGAGAAGATAGCTGAAGCCCTTGGCCAACACCAACAGCCAGCCATGCAAGTGAGGGCATTTTGGAATTTCCAACTGCCCCAGAGTCCCCGCTGAAACCAGATGAAGCAAAAGAATCACCTGTCAACCCACAAAATCATGGGAAATTAAGAAAAAGCAAAAGGAAACATTGTTGTTTTTGGTTTGGATCTGATGGTTTGTTTCACAGTAAGAAATGACAAAATGTAGAATATGTGGGTGCTTCTGAGAGCAAATTTTTTTTGGGGGGGTGGGGGGAAAGATCCAGATTCTCAAAGGAGTTAGTGACAGAAAATAGGTTAAGTATGTTTATATGAGGAAGATCCTGCAAAGCACTTAAAATAGTATCTGCCATATGGTAAACATTTAGTAAGTGTTAACTATTATTATTATGTAGCCAACATTCTATTCTAGGTATTCTAACAAGAATTTCTGGAAGGCAAGTCATCACTATGATTGGAAAGAAGCCAAAATTATAATAAAACAAAAACCTGTGCATGAAATCTGAAGAATGAGTATAAATAGGATAAATAGTTTTAAATCAAGAAATACAAAAATAGGGTGGGTAAAGTTTGAAAAGATTATATTGGAAAGTTCAAGAATTTATAAGGGACTACGGCTCACACCTGTAATCTCAACACTTTGGGAAGACAAGGCCTTTGTATTATTGACAAAATAAAAAATAAAACAAAAATTAAAAAAATAGAGAGTTAACTTGAGCAGAAAGTATTCACTAAGAATTCCTTCTCTCATCTCCATATAAAATAGCTAACTGCATCCTGGATTGCCCTAAACTGATCAGCATGGAGTAAAGGTCCTAGGTGACTAAGGGATAAAAAGGATGATGAGTAAAATTGGGGATGATTTTGGGATGAAGAGAAGGTAAGTCTTGAGAGTCAATGTCCACTGGCCCCTAGATTATCAGTGAGGCAGTCAGTGAATAAATCATTATCTTTGATTGATCAAGGACAGCAAGGTGCCTTGAGGAGCATGGTGAAGGTTCAAAATAGCAATTGAGGGAGTGGGGAAAGCCCCCAGCTAGAGATGAGAAACATAATGGCCAAGTAGCATGGTGGGCCTAACTGTAGCTGGAGGATTTAGAAGGAAATATAGTTCATCACTCACAAATGATTATCTCAGTGCAGTTCCTTCTTGATTTACAAAAATGATATAAACAGTAACTAGTCTCTGTCTATTGGACAAAAGCAGGTCGGCCATCTTCCAGGTCTGTTAAAAGGACTTGGGCACAGGGTTCAAGAGCAACTCACCACCGATAAAATCCCTCCTTACCCAAAAACTTTCCCAACACTTGCTGAAGTTTGACCTTCAGCAAATTCATCAGCTATTCTGTGTCTCAGTTTCCTCATCTGTAAGAATGGCTGTTGGAGTATTAGATAACGAACATGCATATAAAGCATGTAGCAATTATTATTAGTGTTATTACTTCATAAACCAATGGTGATAATGTACCTCTCTTTTGACTCAAGTCCCATTCTTTGAAACATCTTTTGAGTTTTATAACTCTCCAAAATTATGCATGCCTCAAGATTGTTCTGTTGAAATGGAAATGCATATCTTTATGCTACATATATATATATATAGTAATTTCTACAGATAACAGCATCCAAAGCTACTGGGATCTGTTGTCAAAAGTTGTGTCCTACTCCTCATATTCATTCTAGGGCTTCCAGACACACCAATAAAAAGTCAAATTCTACTTTTGATGTATCTTGTCAGTCAATGTCCCTCTTTCTTTTGGGAATAAAGTGATCACACACACACACACACACACACACACACACACATCCCTTATAGAGCTAATCTAAGAGAATACAGGTAGTGGAAGAGGCAATGAATATAAAATCTCACCAGTGTAGTTGTGATGGTTAATTTTATGTGTCAGCTTGACTGGACCACAGTGCTCAGATATTTGATCAAATATTATTGGATATTTCTTTGAGAGTGTTTTGATGAGATTTTTATAGCAAACTTTGAATAAAGTGGACTGGATGAGCCACAATGTGAGTGGGCCTCATTTTATCAGGTAAGGACCTGAATAAGAAGGAATTCTGCCATTGGACAGCCTTCAGATTTTATTGCAATGCCGGCTTTTCCCAAGTCTCCAGCCTGCCAGCCCACCCTGCAGATGTGGGACCTTCCAGCCTCCATAATTGCATGAGCCAATTCCTTAAAATAAATCTCTCTCTCTCTCTCTCTGTCTCTCTCTAAATAGATAGATAGATAGATAGATAGATAGATAGATAGATAGATAGATAATCTAGATCTATATCCACACACACTTCCTATTGGTTCTGCTTCTCTGGAAAGCCCTGACTAATGCACTAGTTATTTCTGATTTCCTCATCATGGCCACCTGAGGGCCTACGATGATGGAAGGTTATTTAATAGAGACCTAGCAGGAAGCAATACATAGCATACCTTTGGCCCAAATTCTTTTTTGGCTGCGAATTTATGAAAATATTCTTCAGAAAAGTATTTGGAGATTTAAAAAGGCATTACATCAAACTTGATGCTCTTTGAATTTGTGAATTTTATTCCTCTATGGCAGTGACATTTTGCCTATCAGATCGTGGAAACTTCACCTATGGAATGATAATCTTGGATTCTTGTAATAGCTACATTTTGCCCAAGGCTTTTTATGAGCATAGCGAAATATGCTGTCTCAGAGATAATATTCTTTCGACATCACCTATATCTGAGGGCCTTTGGATTCCATGCTACCTAGTGTTTCTCCCATATTTCAGGTAATATAACTCTCTGTATTATTGTCAGAAAGGCTCTGTCATACATATTCAGGAAGCATTTGCCTGGAAGACAAATGCAGTGAACAGTATGCTGTAGGTAGAAGTGGTTCCTATCCATTCTCCTTGTTTCATTACAGATCATAATGACTTTCTCTCTACTCTTTAAATGAGTATTTCTGGACTGCTGGAACATTTAAAAAATCACTAAAAACCAAACTTATGATTCATCTAACTCTAATTTCCCATCTTGCCTTGGTTTAACGACAGACTTCTTTTTCACCACATTTGCTCATTATTTTTCACTTTCTTCTGTCCTTCCTTGTCTATTCCTTGTTATGGTTCTTTGCGGGGCTTTGTTCTAAAGCCTGCTCTTACCGCCTCCTCCTTCTTTTTCTCAGACCTCTTTTCTGCCGACTACAAATAACATTCCATTGTTTTTCATTCAGATTTCCCCCACTGAGGCTCTTTTACTTTGTTGTAAAAACATGACCTCTGAATTTATTCTCCTCCCACCAAGATCTATGTTATTTTTATTTCCCACCCCTAAAACAACGGTTTCCCACTATCTTGTATCTTCACAGCCTTTTTCTTAATAGTTGAGAAAATCAGGAAAATCAAGCTCATTTCTGGTGGTTCATTACCATTCCTCATCATTATTAATCATAGGAGATGCGAATTTCAAGTTATGTGCTACATTTCTAGCTGTAGGATCTTCAAGTTTACTGCAACATCTCTGCCTTCAATTTGTTAGCAAGTAAAGGGAGTTTTATAACAATAATCATATGTGCCGCCAAGGACTGGTGCTAAGATTACATAAGATTAGCATATTAAAGCATGTTATGAACTATGAAAGTGATAATACGAAGGTTAGTATCCAGTCATTCAGGTGTGTATTCACTGGGAGACTTCCTGTGGATTAAAAATTAAATTAAAAATCCTGCCATAACAAGTAAATAAAGAAACTAAACAGCACACAATTACCAAACTTAGTCTCAATTGTGCTACAGTCTCTCTGTCACCTAGAAACTAATTAGTACGACATAATCACATACTTCCTGCCCAGTAAACATACAAGTCCCAGAGGTACAAATGATTTGTATCATGAATCAGTGGCCACCGCTTACTGGTAATTACCATATAAATGAGAAGCTTCAAGTTGACCTCTGATTCCCTAGTCCTTTTCTGAGACAGCAAAGATACACCAGTTATGCAAAAACTTGATAAAATTTAAATTACTTTTCTAGCCATAGCCTTCTGGATATTCTTTGGGTGGAAAAGATCATAATAACAATAACAGCCTCCCAAAATCCTATCAAAACAGATACTAAAATACTAAGATATAGTATTAATACATAGGGGTGTGTTTAGAAATAGTTCCCATAAGTAAAAAAGAAAATTCAAGAGCAATTTGTAATAAAGCTCCAACAGCAACCACTTGGATTAACTCTATGGATGCTCTTCACCAGAGCCTTTCTTGAGTCAGCAAGTCAAATGTAAAGGGGGACACACAGCTCTGGTCCTGATTAGCCCATATAAATTTTGTCAGTCACCTTACTCATCTCACCCATAGTATCTTTCATCATATAATTAAGCAATTAGATTAGGTGATTTTAGGGTTCTTTCCTGCCCTAGTATTCCTTGATTTTGAACCTTGAAGCCAGCATATACACTGTAATTTACCTTAAATACTGCTAATACAGTCATTCTCAACATTAGCTGTAACTGCAATCATCTGGGAAGCTTTAGAAACTACTGACGGTGGGCTACACCCTCAGAGTCTGAATTAATTGGTCTGGATGCAGTTAGACATCAAGGATTTTTAAAGTTTCCCCAGGTGATTCTAAAGTGCAGCCAAGATCCAGAAGCACTTGTTAATTATGACATACCTTTTAGGATGTGGGTAGTTCCGCTTTCTTTTCCTTCCTCATTCATAGAAGCTAAATTACTTCTCTGAGGATGTCTTGTCACTAAAACATGGAGAATCCAACCTACCCTGCATGGTTGTGGAAGCCTTTAGATGACAGCAGTGAAGGCACCTGGCAGGGTCCTGATGTACAGGAGGCACAGGATAAATTAGCCTTTACTTCTTTCTCCCCTCTTCCCTGGTCTCCAAGCCATCCAAGACCTTCACGAGCCTCCATTACTTATCAAGCAGGGGAATATCACTGAAATAACCTAAGTGAATTTTCTAAAGTAGAATTTTCCAAACTATCTATTGTGAACTCAAAATATGTGAAACAGATCTCAGTCAATTTAGGAAGTTTATTTCGCCAAAGTTAAGGATGTGCCCATGACACAGCCTCAGGAGGTCCTGGTGACATGTATCTAAAGTGGTCGGGGCATAGCTTGGTTTTACACATTTTGGGGAAACATGAGACATCAATCAATGTATATAAGATGTACAATGGTTCAGTCTGGAAAGGGGTGAGAACTCGAAGCAGGGAGGTGGAAGGTAGATAGAAGACAAACAATGGCATTCTTTTGAGTTTCTGATTAGCCTTTCCAAAGGAAGCAGTCAGATAGACATTTATCTCAATGAGCAGAGGGATGACTGAATAGAATGGAAGGCAGGTTTGCCCTAAGCAGTTCCTAGCTTGACTTTTCCCTTTAGCTTAATGATTTTGGGGTCCCAAGATTTATTATCCTTTCACACTATCAACTCAACGAAAGTGGAATGACAGCAGAGACCCTGTCACCATCATTTCTTCAATACTTAAAACAAACATTTATTCAACAAAGAGACAAACTGGCCAATGTCTCTATATGGCTTTGGTCTCTGTCCCTGCTCCCCCATTCCCAAAGCGCGCGTGTGCGCATGCACACACACACATACGCACACACACACACACCCCTCTGTAACTTTGCTTCTTAGTGAAGTAAAAGAACTGGGTCTCATAAACCACATCTTTTCTATTCCCCTCAATCAATACAGATATTTATTATATAGACAGGGTCATATAGATATCATCATATCGAAAGTCTCAATGAAACCCTCTTTTGGGGATGCATTAATAAATGGACTCATATATCCTCGTATTTGACTTTGGAATATAATAAGAGAAATATCAAGTATCAGAAGACAACATTACAAGACATTAAGTCTAAAGATTTTAAATGGCTTTTATTTTTGTTCTAGAATTGGGCAAAACCTCACCTATAAAATAGAACAGACGAACATGATGAGCTGAGCAGAGGAGTTTGGTTTTAGAAATAGAGAAAGACTGAGGAAAGCAGAAACAAAAAACAGTAAGTGCATTGGTTGTTGCAAAGTGGCTTTCTTTGTAGAGGTTAAAGTAGAGGGGACTTCCTTATCAAGCTGACTAAATTGGGGATTTGGCTATTCTCATTCTCTCTCTCTCTCTCTCTCTCATTCTCGCATTCTCTCTCTCTCTCTCTCCCGCCTTGATTTCTTAGAAGATCAGATAAATAACTTAGTTTCAGCTTCGTGATACGGAACTTTAGCATGCGCAAGTCCATTTTGGTTTAGTCTGTTGGGCCTAGTGCAGGAGCTCAGTCCAAACCAATGGCCTCCTCTGAATTTTATATAACACAAGAAAGGCTAAAATTAGGAAAAATATACCTAAGAAGCTGACTCTGCAGGTGTGCAAAGCCACCTGGGGTTTGGTTTTATAGTCCCTACTGAGAGCCTCCAGCCAACTACAGGAGGGCTCCCAAATCAATGAAAAGATGAAGGCAAAATTTTTTATCACACAGAGGCTTTGCCGGAGGAGTCTCTGCCTACAGTGTTTGCCAGCCCAGTCCTTGATTTCAGTGATCATTATGTGATGGACAAGCAGAGCTAGAAATAGAAGAGAAGAACAATATTCTATCAGCCAACGTTCCCAGTCAATCAGAATAATTTATGTGTTTTCTCTTTCAAGAGGAGGATGTGGAATGGAGTATGGTTGAAGCCTGAAGTTATCAGTGAACAGGAAAAAAAAAGACAAGTTGCAAATGTTCTGGTCTTTCCATCCATCAGCTCCAATATAATAGCAATGTCTACTTCATCATTTTGTTCATACCGTCAAATATTCATGGAGGATTTTGACCAGGCATCTTCAACTACCCGCCTGATTACTGAACAAGTCAGGCTGTCTTCGGCATTCTGTTTCAAGCCATCACTGATGACTTGAGAACAGGAGGGTATAAAATTCTTAACAGTGGGTAAGATTGTTGAACTGTCTCGTGTGCCACTCTTATGTGCCTTTATAAATCCATTCAGCACAAAATAGTGTTTATCCTGACTAATCATATCTGAAAATTACAGGAGTGAATGATCACTCCTGATTGTGGAAATATCAAGGGGGCCTGTCTTAATGCCGCTTTGTGTGGGCCATTTTCTAAATCCCCCATGTTCATAACTCTAGAATGAACTGGAAGAAAATATTCAGAGCAAACCAGATGGATTTAAAGAAACAAAGCTCCTTTTAAAGATTGGGCAAATAGGTCAATGTTCTTCCTAAGAAAACCAAGTTGTTAGTCCTGGACATCCTGAGTCAAGAATTGATGTTAGAAGAAAAGAAAAACCCCTCCCCAGAGAAACAGAAGTGATTCATTCACCTTGAGGAGGGCCATGTGCTCAGTCAGCCCACCAGGGAAACATTTGATGAACTTGAGCAGCCATTGTCTAAATAACTGGTAATTTCCTTAATGAATCTTCCCCCAAGCCCTTTGTGAGCATAGTTATGTGCCATTTCAGAGTCAGAAACAAGTCCTAAGAGACTAGAAATGACTTGTTCACAGTCACACGACAAGTTTTACTCCCGTTTGCTTCCTAAGCCACTGGACTGCACTAGTGACTATAAAGCAGAGATTTTTAAAACTGGGGTATATGCCCAAATAAGTCATCAGAGCAAATGCCACAGGCTTCTTTCCAGAATCATCCAAGGAAGCTCCTTGCTCTTTAATAGGAACCTGGCTGATTAGTCACATTTTTTTTTTCTGCCTTTAACATACTTGCTGTTGGTTATTCATGAACGTTGAACAAGCAAGAGAAATGGCACTTTTTAATTCCTCAGATTGAGAGGCTAAATTAATCATATTCTACTTAAAAGAGAATTCGCTGAATATGTAGATTTCAAAGGAATATTAGAAAAGTTCCTCTCTTTTTTGGCCCACTATATTTTTAAAATTGTATACAGGTTAAAAAGCAGTAGAAATAGTTTCTGTGGTGGAATTTTTTTCTTCTCTCTCTCTCTCTATGCGGTAGGGTCAGATTTTACCAATTGCCAAATCTCTTTACATAATCTCTCCTAATCCCTTAGAAGTGTACGGGAATGCTGAGAATAGGTCTTAAATGATCCTTTTTTATAAGCATTGGAAGCAGAATTGTGCAAGACAAAGAGGGTGGGCTTGATACTAACAAGGAGTTCAAATCCCAGCTCTGGGTCAAAAACCAGCTCTGCTGCTCAACCTCAAACATATTATGTTACAATAATGCCCTCCAGTTTCTTCATTTCCTTGTGAAACACGAGTAATAATGCCTGCATCACATGAGTACTGTGCATATTAGAAATGAAGTGTGTCCCACACAGTGCCTGGTTCATAGGAGTTTCCTACATGGTGAGCCCTCTCTTCCCCTCAAAATTTTAATCAGCCCCAATCCTGGAATAGTCTCAGTCGGTATAAATTTTGTGGAGGTGTTAGAAAACTCAGCCAACCATACTACAAAAGCACTCTGAACAAGAATACCCAACTAAGTAAGAATCAAAGTGGTTGGGAACAAGGGCAGTGAATAGGAGTCATCCAGGCCAGCTGTTTACACTGGACCTCAGGCAAGTTCCTCCCAACGTCAGTTGTTTCATCCGTCAGTTTCTTCACTCGGGAAAAAAAATTAAATATAGTACTTGCTATTCACATATAATTCATAAGTGAGGAAAATATATAGTTTTTAAACATAATAAAATAACAAAAAAAATAGGTAATTTTGGTTCCCTGACTTTCAACATTACGCATTCCAAACTCATTTCTTTGTATGAGAATGGTATATGTCTATTATTTTATTGAACAAAGTCTATATCATGACTGTCTTTAGCTCTGATCTACAAAGACAATTTGTATGTGTAGATGTGTATGCAAATATATACATAAATGTGAAAAGAATGTAGGATAAGAGGTGTCCTTGAAACAGAAAGCATTTAACATTTATTTTGGAATGTTTCTGTGAAGAAGTAGACATTTTAAAGGTGCTCTAACAATTTTTAAAGTTGGTTGAAAGTCAATCAAGCACAGAACATTAACAGTAGCCTGTTTCTTCAGCAACTATTATGTATATAAGCCTTATCTCTTGCTCTTTTTACTTCTTTCACCCCCATCATGACCCTCTGATGTGGATACTAAAATTCTTGTTTTTTTTTTTTTTTTTTGAGACGGAGTTTCGCTTTTATTGCCCAAAACGGAATGCAATGGTGTGATCTCAGCTCACCGCAATCTCTGCCTCCTGGATTCAAGTGATTCTCCTGCCTCAGTCTCCCAAGTAGCTGAGATTACAGGCACATGCCCCCAAACCCAGCAAATTTTGTGGTTTTAGTAGAGATGGGGTTTCTCAATGTTTGTTAGGCTGGTCTCAAACTTCTGACCTCAGGTGATCCACCCACCTCGGCCTCCCAAAATGCTGGGATTACAGGCATTAGCCACCATGCCTGGCCAATTATTCCCATTTTATAGGTGAGAACACTGAGGTCCAGAGACACAAAATAATATGTCTTGGGTCATAGAATCAACAAGTAGCCAGAATTTGAACTCAGGCTATCGGGAGTGATCCAGAGTCTGCAATCACAATCACTACACAAACACAGTTTTATTTACTTTCTCATCTCAAGGGATCAGTGCTGTTAATGAATTGAGGTCAGGATTTTGCCACACATGGAAGGAAAGGAGAATACAAAGTAAATACAAGATAAAGCTATCGATCTTAAGGATATTCCAGTAAGTCCATAAAAATCAAACCAATTTATAAAACAATGTACAGATACAGGTACATGTTATTATCGTACCAATGCTATATAAAATAGAAGAAAAGAGGAATTACAGAAAGTAGGACCAAGCAAACCTAGTGTGAGAGGTAGTTTTTTCCAAAGGCAAGAGAATAGGTTGTTAGAGAGGAAGACGAAAGTGTGTTGGGGTGAGAGGTTGGGTAAGTATTTTCAGAAGAGTTTACAACATCCTGAAGCATGAAACCTAGTTCTCTTGAGGAAAATTGCTTCCTTTTAAGAGAAAAGGAGGAGATAAGTGAGTGGCCGTTGGTAGAATACTATTTTTCTTGACTAACTCAAATGCAAATTGCAAAATTAACCAAGAGAAATGAATCACATCTTGGGGAGAGTATTCATCAAGAGCTGTCAACAACCAAGTCATCAACCTCCATGTACTCTCTCTTGCACCAGAAATAGAGAGCTGGAAAAAGAAAAATATGTCCTCTTGTAGGGAAATGTTACCACCTAATAAGTTTCACAATTATAGGCAGACACAGGAAGAACTCTGGTCATCAGTGGTATCAGCAAGTACAAGACAATAAAATATACCCCAAATGATTTAAAAAATGGGAAAGTTAGGCCAACAGCTTATTCCTTCTTTGGACTAGAAGCAATGGATAATTCTGGCTCCAGGTGTGGCTTTAATGGAATCATTGGCACTGGGACCCACTTGCCTTTGTTTCTTTGTCCAGCTCTGCAGTGTCCCTCGGGGCATCAACACCTTGGCCTGTACACTGGTTTATTTTTATAATGATGAATGGGGAGGGCAGAGATGGGTAAGTTAATCAAACCTAGTCTAGGCTTATTTTTTCTTGCTGTCCTCAAGAATAAGCCTCTCTGGCTGGCACTTTTTCTTCACCCTCCAAGTCCCAGTTATGACTTGAAATACATTCCCATTAATACCACAGACAAAATCCAAGCAGAAATAAACACTGACATGACTGAATACCTTCTCAAAGTGTAAATGTGACAGATACATACCTATAACCACAAAGGCAGAGAAAATTAAAATCTATACTTCATGAATGATGTTTTACATTATCCCCTCTCGGTATTATGCCCCTCTCAATTTTTAATTTAAAATAAAAACCCTAAGCTGCATTTTGTTTATATATATGAAAGTATTTTTAATTTTTTTTTTGTACTTTAGGTTCTAGGGTACCTGTGCAGATCATGGAGGATTGTTGCATAGATACACACATGGCAGTGTGGTTTGCTGCCTCCTTTCCCCTCATCACCCACATCTGGCATTTCTCCCCATGTTATCCCTCCCTGACCTCCCCACCCCCACTGCACTGTTCCTCCCTTGGCACCCACCACAGACCCCAGTGTGTGATGCTCCCCTCCCTGTGTCCATTCATTCTCATTGTTCAACACCTGCCTATGAGTGAGTACATGCAGTGTTTGATTTTCTATTCTTGTGTCAGTTTGCTGAGAATTATGGTTTTCAGATTCATCTATGTCCCTACAAAGGACACAAATTCATCATTTTTTATGGCTGCATAGTATTCCACGGTGTATATGTGCCATATTTTCCCTGTCCAGTGTATCGTCGATGGGCATTTGGGTTGGTTCTAGGTCTTTGCTATCATATACAGTGCCACTATGAACATACATGTGCATGTGTCTTTATAATAGAATGATTTATAATCCTTTGGGTATATACCCAGTAATGGGATTGCTAGATCAAATGGAATTTCTATTTCTAGATTCTTGAGGAAGCGCCACACTGTCTTCCACAGTGGTTGAACTAGCTTACACTCCCACCAACCGTATAAAAGTGTTCCTATTTCTCCACATCCTCTCCAGCATCTGTTGTCTCCAGGTTTTTTAATAATCACCATTCTAACTGGCATGAGGTGGTATCTCAATGTGGTTTTGATTTGCATTGTTCTAATGACCAGTGATGATGAGCATTTTTTCATATGTTTATTGGCCTCACATATGTCTTCCTTTGAAAAGTGTCTGTTCATATCCTTCATACACTTTTGGATGGGTTTGTTTGCCCCTAAAATTTGGGGCAATATTAAAATCAAAACAACCTCAGATTTGTGCCCATTTTGATGCTTAGCTCCCATGGAAATCTCATTAAGTTACATTTCAAAACCATTTCCAGTGTTTATTTTGAACTTTTTAAAAGAAAACCCAAATTGCTAGTGCATACAGTCAGGAACCTGATAGCAACTCACCTCTACTGGAAACAGCACTGAATGCAGCCTGGCCTTTCAGTAACTGATGGTTATAGCACTTTCAACAAAGGCTGGAATCCTTCACTAAGCGGGGGAGATGCATTTGCAGGACATAACAATGACAGCAGGGGAAAAGGACACTGCAGTTCATATATAGACCCACCGCATGATCACACATGCACGGTCACCTCTGCAGTTTCATTATCTGGATGAAGAGGAAGAGACTTCAATGGCAACATGACCAGACTGAACTGAACTTACAAAATCATGGAGTCTTGTCACTTCCGCATAGTGACTGTAGTGACTTGTTTCATGACCTCAACAAATCACTCACTTCCACCTGCTCCCAGCCTAATTTCTCTTAACAGCAAAGAGGGCAAAATAACATAAATAAAATATATTTCCAGCTATGATTTTAAACCCTTGCTGACTCTTGAATGGTCCATATATGCCATAACTCACAGGTCAAAAAGACGTAACATTTGGAAGACTCCCTTTTACGCATATGTAAGAACTTTATTGAAAGAAAGTAATTATTCTAATGTCAGGTCTGCTAATAACTAGTTGTATAGACTCAGGCGAGTGTCTTAACCTATCTGAAGTTTGGTTTGCTCCTCTCTGAAATTTTTTTCCTTTTTACTTTCTTCCCTGATTCCAGGGCTTTTGTGATGATCATAGGAGGTTATGTATATGAAAGTATCTTGCAAAATATAAAGTGTTATGAATACTTACAAGCAGTAACAGAAGTCTAACCAAAATTCCAAAGTGCATCCTGATCTCTCTCTTGATTGTAATGTTATAAGAACTTAGCTTTTTTCTCGAATCACAAAATACCAATACGTGACAAATGGCCCTGCCCTTTAGAAACTGCTGCTATTTCAAACCTGTAACAAGAATGTAGATTTTCTTTTGCCTCCCACAAAATGTACAATAAAAAATAGTTCAGCCTCTGGAGAATATACAGTTATCAAAAATCAAAATGAAAACTCAAAGGAAAATGTAAGAAATAGCAACACTTCCCATCAGCAGGTAAAGAAGTCTTTGATAGATCAGAACTGGAACAACCGTCTGGAGGAGGAACATTCTAGCAGGCATTGTTCCCAGTAAACAAGAAAACAGATGTCACCCCACATTTTGTAAAATATTTATGACTCCACCATACATCCTTTTGGGGGAGCAAATTGATGACTCTTCCACCTAACACAATCACCTGGGGTGTGCCAAACACAGCCTCCATCAATCACTCTGACGTGATTTGTTTCACCTTATTCAGAGGCTGCCTCCCCTACAATCCAATGTCCAAGATGGAAAGGATGAAAAAGATGGAGTAGTCAAGGTTTCTATAATCAGTTTTTTTAAATGCCAAGAGTTATAGTGTTTGGGGGTAGTGCTGCTGGATGCAGAAGTGTTTTGTTTCCTTCAAATTGGCCAAACAAATGGAAGGACTGTGTTAATCCCATTGCAGTCAAGTGCCACTCATTCTATATTTACAACCATGTGCATAATGCTGTGTCACAAAGCAATGTTTCATTTTGCATAAGATTTAAAATCGGAACCCATACTGCCTAGAACTGGATTAATGATGGAAATTCACAATGACAGTGGATGAAAGTTACTATTGCCAAAAGAAACTTAAGCACACACCAGATTTAAATTAACTCTTTCAGTTACTGAGAACTGATCATTTATTCAAAAACATACATTAAGCATCCCTTCAGTGCTGGGCAATGCATTATGCAAAGTTGTTTCCTTCCTTTAAGGAGGTCTCAGATTGAAGTAGGAAAGAAAGCAAATGATTGAAATGCACCAAGTGCTAAAATAAAGATATGCACAGAGTATAGGATTACAAACGAGAAAGAGACTCCATCGGTTACACAAGTTGTCAGATTGGAGGTGATGGTCAAACTAAGCTTAAACTCTGAGGCTGAATCCCAGGAAGGTGGGACAGCATCTGCAAAGGCATGGAAGTGTGACCCATCACAGGGTGTTTGTTGTGCAAAGAACAACAGTTGCATGGGGAAGAGAGACAATTAGGCTGGATTCTAGGTTAGGGCCAATTAAAGGACCTTGTAAGTCTGTAAGTCACATTAGGAAATTTAAACCTCGTCCAGGCAAAGATAGGCAAACTATAACAAATGGGCAAAATCCAATTCATTCATTTATAGCTCCTTAGTCCCTACAACAGCAGTGTTGTGTACTTGCTACAAAGACCATATGGCCTACAAAGCTTAAAGTCTTTATCATCTCACCCTTCACAATAAAGTTTGTCAACACCTGTTTAGAAAACAAAAAAACATTAGATTCTGAAGTGGGGGAATCTGTCAATTTGGAGAAATGAGCTAGAAGCCAAAAAGAATGGAAACTATTTCAGTAGCCCAGACAAAAGTTATATGTTATCTAAACCTCTGCAACTCAAAGTATGATCCTGGGAACAGTAGTACTGATATGGTTTGGCTCTGTGTCCCCACTCAAATCTCATCTCATATCGCAATCCCCATAATCTCCATAATCCCCACATGTCAAGGACTGGACCTGGTTGGAGGTGATTGGATCATGAGGGCAGTTTCCCCCATGCTGTTCTCCTAATAGTGAGTGAGTTCTCATGGTTTTATAAGGAGCTCTTCCCCCTTCACTTGCTCTGTCTCACCTGCTGCCACGTAGGACATGCCTGCTTCCCCTTCTGCCATGATTGTAAGTTTCCTGAGGCATCCCCAGCCATGTGGAACTGTGAGTCAATTAAACCTCTTTTCTTTCTAAATTATCCAGTCTCAGGCAGTTCTTTATAGCACTGTGACAATGAATTAATACAAGTACCAACACCACCTGGGAGCTTGTTAGAAAGGTACATTCTCAGGTGGCAGGGGGGAAAAAAGAAAAAAAGTAAGAAAGGAAGGGAGGAAGGAAGGAAGGAAGGGAGGGAGGGAGGGAGGGAGGGAGGGAGGGAGGGAGGGAGGAAGGAAGGAAGGAAGGAAGGAAGGAAGGAAGGAAGGAAGGAAGGAAGGAAGGAAGGATGGCTGGCAGGCAGGCAAGCAAACTGGCTCTCAGGCCCCACCCTACACTTACAAAATCATGATGTGCATTTTAACAAACTTTCCAGGTGATCCCTGTGCATGCTAAAGGCTGAGTGAGAAGCACTGGTCTAAACTACGGACGTGGTTTTGGGGATATGAAGGAAGAACGCTATCAGAGATATTTAGCAGATAGACTTTATGATTGATGATTAATTGGATGCAATTGTCAGCTATAGATGGGAACAAAATTGAGGATATTTCAACATTTTCACTGGACAGCTGGGTAGATGGCAATGATGCCACTTTTGTAGATGCACAAAAGAACAGGTATTGGGAAAAAAGATACAAATTTAGATTTGGGGACACAGCTGAAAATACCAGATCATCTAGAGTAAACTGGAAACACAGGTTTGGGGCATTTGAAAGGCAAGAGACATGGAAATATGTTTTGGGAAAGCATTAGCATATTATGGTAGCTGAAGCCATGTTGCAGTAGCTAAAGCTATTGCATATTATGATATATTCACTGACCCAGAGAAAACAATGAAAAGAAGAGGGCTGAGGACAGAGCCTCAGAAACAAACATTTCAGACACCAACAGAGCAAGGGAAGTTCATGAGGAGGCTGAGAAGGAATGGCTACCGACCAAGAGGTTAATTAAGAGAAATGATAGTTGCTGTATTCCAAAGTGAAGAGACTGTATCTGGATTCTAATGTGCTATTCTAGAGAGCAAACAAAATTATATTCTAAAGCAAAATACAACCATGTACTTCCTTCCTGAAGAATCTTCAGCAGTTCCATGTTGGCTGTAAAGTAGTGCTAAGAGCCCTTTAACCAGATCCCCAATATATCTCACTGCAGCCTCTCTGATAGCCTCTACTTCAACCATCTTGAAGTAGTCATTTGGCACGATTTGCATTCTTCTGACTTTGTTCCTCCGACTTAGCTCTCACTTTTTTCCTGTCAAAGTCCTAACCTTTCTGTAGAGCCCTGTTCACATACTACCTCCTCCATGAAGTCTTCCTAGATTTCTCATCCTTGATTATAATTAATCTCTCATTGTCTGTTTTTCAATCTCGCATAACTCATGTACTTTATAATAGCTCTTACTTCAATCTGACTTGTTCTAGATACGTTCCGGGAATGCTTGTCTACATAATAGATTGATCACATATCCCAAGGGGCAGGAACCATTTTTTATTTCACTTTGTCCTCTACAAAAGACCATATCTAGTAGCTAAGAGATGGTTATGACGAACAGAAGGGAAGTATGCTTTGATTCATCATAGGATACATTGTGCCCAAAATTATTACCCTCATTTAAAGATAACCCCATGATATATTAATTAATACAGTTGTGTTGATTTTTCCTCAGGGTAGTTACATTATTTGATTTTGTTTTTAGGAAAGCACGAAGAAGGAATAGCAGATATTACATGAAGAATTATCCCTTAGGGAGCGTGACCTTAGAGCAGTTGGCCGTGTCACAATCCTCTCTAGGAATGAAAGACACCACCACTTCTCTTCCTCCCCACCTTCCCACCCACCTCTTTGTTCATTCCCCGCTCAGATAACCTCAACTGTCAGAAATCTTCTTGTCAAAGATCTTCACACTTACATATCTTTTCACCTTGTCAGTACAAATGTTTGTTCATCAAAACCAGTGGATAAGTTGTTATAGTTTTTCATGTCTTGAGTTTTCTCTTCCTTGGGGCAAGAAAGCAAGGGAGGGTCAGATTCTTAAAAATGGAATATACCCAGTGTTTTCACTTCAGGACATATGCTTTATGTGTTATTTGAAAAATCTGTGCAATAAAAGGAGAAGGGAAAAAATACTCACTAGTGACAAGAAAACTTAGACACAAAATTTACCCCCCAAAGCCAGTAATGTAGTGGTAGGCTTTACGACTGAAGAATTGCATAGGAACATGGAAATTATCAAGGGGAAAAAGTACAGAAATTGAGGACTGAAACTGCAAAGGCTGTAAGATCTGTAAAATATGTCCTTCTCAATATAACACTCCCAGCAGAGAGAGAATTAAACCTCAAATGTGAGAAAGCACTCTCAAACTATTTATTTTTATTCATCTAATAACCTACATTCTGTGATGTATTGGTGTCACAATTCAGTTGAAAGAGATATTAAATGGTAATAGACCTGCATTCATTATTAACACAGACACAAGATCATCAGGCCAGTGAAGCAGGTCTATGACCCAAATGGTTTAAACTTTCAATATTTTTATTTATAGAAGATTATGTTGTCTGTAAACTAACCTCCAAATCAATTACACAAACATATGCATATGCACCTACTCATTTGAAAGAAGAGGAGAAGCTGAATACATGATATTATTTATTTACTGGGCCCAAATAAACAACATTATTTAAAATTCTGAGCAGTTTCCACATAAACATCAAATGTTAATATTATAGTAGGTGATACCAATTCTTAAATTAATCCATAAGGGTCCTCTTAACCAAATTCACCTATTACTAAGGCTAAGAATTTGTTGAATTAGAATGCACTGATTTTTTTTTTTTTTTTTTTGATATGGAGTTTTGCTCTTGTTGCCCAGGCTGGAGTGCAATAGCAAGATCTTGGCTCACTGCAACCTCTACCTCCCGTGTTCAAGTTATTCTCCTGCCTCAGGCTGCTGAATATCTGGGATTACAGGTACATGCTCCCATGCCCAGCTACTTTTTAAAATTTTTAATAGAGATGGGGTTTCTCCATGTTGGTCAGGCTGGTCTCAAACTCCCAACCTCAGATGATCTGCCCACCTCGGCCTCCCAAAGTGCTGGGATTACAGGTGTGAGCCACTGCTCCAGGCCTTTTTGTTTATTTTTTAAAATCACGCATGGAAGAAAATAATAAGATGTTTCAATTTCCACAGTATTAAATACTCACTCTACTTATACCGTTCCTGGAGTCAATATTCCTTGGCTGGAGTTCTGGCTCTGGCTGTCGCATGGTAATTATGTGACTTTCAGCAAGTTGCCTAACCTCTCTATGTCTCTTTTCTCTTAAAAAATAAGGACAAAAATAGCACACTCTCATTGTCATTAAGACTAAAATAATCAAGATGTATGAAGTGAGCACAATAAGATCAGAGACATCATTTGGACTCAGTAATGCTGGCTGATTTTGTGGGGTAGGTTGGGGCCAGGATAACAGGATCAGTAGACACTTTTCTGTTGTGGTTTCTGTATCCAGCCTAATGAAAGTCTGAAAAGGCTGCTGACCCTTAAGTTTTCTCACTGTTCTTTTCCTCCGCTGACAATAGCCCATGACATCTTTTAACTATAATTTATGCACCAAAGTGTTCACAGGTGATTTTCAAGATAAGAAAGTAATTTCATCACTATTCTCAAAATTTGGCCAATTTCTACATTACTGAGGTATCAAAACTATCCAAAACATAGACATAATAAAAGATTCAGGAAAGGTTCCTAACCTTTAAGGTTGACATCAAGGAAAACAACAAGCCTTTCCCCAACAGGTCTCTGGGCAGTTCTCAGTGGACGGTCATGAGTACATGCCAGGAAGTGGCTCTGCACGTCTGATTGCACCTCTTAGTTATATGCCATCATCGTAGCTATTTTTACCATATGAAGTCGATTTTGTACACTATATCTAAAGTACATGCCATGTATATTACAAAGTACATGTAGATACACGTTTTTTAATACCTAAAGTTTTAGCATTATCCACCAACAAAGAGAAAAACAAATCCAAAACCAAAACCTAACTACCCTTCTTGTAATTACGCTAAGCAAGGTGTAAATTTCCGTGAGGTTCCCACAGACAATAATACTAAACGTAAAATAGGTGCTCAAGAGTGATACAAACTTTTCTTAAGCTTTTCTTTGTTACATTGTTTGTATATACAAAGGTAATATAGAAAAGTAAAATTGGAAATTGAAAAGGAAAACAAAAAAGAGAAATGTCAATGATTAACTCCAGTGATCTTCATTGTTCTCTTCCAATGAGGTAACCAAATTAAACATCGGCCAAGTTGTCTTCTGCATGCTCATTTAATATATGCAATAGTGGCTGGGTGGTGGCTCACACCTGTAATCCCAGCATTCTGGGAAGCCGAGGCAGGTGGATCATCTGGAGTCAGGAGTTTGAGACCACCCTGGCCAACATGGTAAAACCCCATCTCCACTCAAAATACAAAAATTAGCCGGGTGTGGTGGTGGGTGCCTGTAATCCCAGCTACTTGGGAGGCTGAGGCAGCAGAATCACTTGAACCCAGGAGGCAGAGGTTGCAGTGAGCCAAGATCAAGCCACTGCACTCCAGCCTGGGAGACAAAGCGAGACTCTGTCTCAAAAAAAAAAAAATGCAATAGTATATACACATACATATAGAAATGTTTGCTGTTTGTTTTCTAAAAACGAGCTTAAAATATACATATTATTGTGAAACTGATTTTTCTCACCCAGAAAAACATCACAGATATCCCTCACATTGATTAGATATAGATCAAACTCACTTTAATAAATCCATAATAATATATATTACAGAAGCCCCACAAACTATTCCCCAATTTATTAAAATTGAGGTTTGTTCCCCATATATATATATAGGGGTTGTGTGTGTGTGTGTGTGTGTGTGTGTGTGTGTTGGAATATATACATACATATATATTTTAGAGACTGGGTTTTCTTTATCACCTATGCTGGAGTACCATGGCACAATCATGGCTCAGTCCAGCCTCAACCTCCTGGACTCAGCAATTCTCTCACCTCAGCCTCCCAAGTAGCTGGGACTACAGGCACGTGCTACCACACTCGGCTACTTTTTTAAAAGTTTTTGTAGAGATTGAGTCTTGCTATGCTGCCCAAGCTGGTCTTGAACTCCTGGGCTCAAGCAATCCTCCTGCCTGGGTATCCCAAAGGGACTGAGATTATAGATATGAGCCTCTGCCCAGCCGTTCAGTATTTTTAAAAACACAGCAAACAAGCTCTATCTTTGTATATTGATATGTTTAAATGGGAGACTGCTGAGTCAAAGTTACACGGATAATAAAGATTGTCAGATTACTTCGACCAATGAAGGTGTTTACTTCCTACCATCTTAGCCAGAACTGGATGTTATCACTTCCTTTCATTTTTGCTACTCAGAGGGGAAAAGGCATCTCATTGTTATTTTAATTTCTTTTTCCCAGTGTGAAGTTTTAGTGTTGAGTCACCATTAGCATTGAGCAACGCTTTATCATATTTCTCTAAATTAGTGTTTCCTGACTTCTGTATTATTAATATTTGAGAGTAGATAATTCTTTCTTGTTGAGGGTGGCCTTGTAGGTTTTAAGACGTTTAGTAGCATCCTGGGCCTACGAGATGTCAGAAGCACCCGCCTCCACATTTGTGACAACCAAAACGTCTTCATTCATTGCTAAAATCATTCCTGTTTGCAAACCTCAATCTAAATGCTTAATTTAGAAATATTTTGATTTTTAAATTTCTTATCAAATTTGATAAACAAGGTCCCAGAAATCACCCCCAAGATATTTTTCAAGATTGATGGATTTCAAAACTTGATCAATAATCTAAAAATATGAGCAAGCATATATAGCATCAATACAACTTAATAAACACTGCCTTGGTACACAATTAATATTTAACCCCAGGAAAACTGAGAGCAGAGCGTTCTGACAGACAGAAGGGAAATTATTCAAAATCTGGGCATAATACCTACTTTAATTTCAAAGTCAATAGGCAGCTTTTTTATTTCATTCCAACTCCCTGTGTATGACTTGTGAACAGGTCGAGATAAAAAGAGTTGTTAAATATTTAAATATCTATCCACCATGCCAAAATCTCAAATGAGGCTACTTCTTTGATTATTTCTTTTGATTATTGTAGTATTTTGATTTACTTTGAGTTTCCGAGTCCAAAATAGACCAGTGCTTTTCCTAGCACTTTCTATAGTCGGGGAGAGACTTTCTCTTTTGTTAGGAAATAGGATTCAAAAGTATTTTTACCATTTTAATTCTCTTAGACCAAAAACACACAAATCATTTTTCTCAGGGAAAAAAAAGGTACATTCTAATTGTTTTTAAAACAGAGCAGTTTTTCTCAGCCTCAGAAGAGAAAAATACCAAGAAGAGGAAAAGCAATAGAAAAGTTTAATTGAAATTCAATACCAAAAGCAAGAACTAATATAACAATTAGTATCTTCACCTATTCTTACAGACAGATTGAATGCTGCCTTATTTATAATAGTGATAACACAAGACACATAGAGACACATAGAGAAGTTCTTTGCAAAGAAACTGACCTTTATCAATTTATTCCAGGAGTAATTTTCTGCCTTTAATTAGAAGTCAATATTTCTTTCTGATGAATTCATAAATAATAATTAAAAGCCTGCTAGCTATTCCCAGCTGGCTTCGAGGTTTCAATTCTCTGTAATGGCAAAGGGGATGGTTTTAAAAAGGCAAAATGCCAGTCATGGGATCTATCTGACTATTGATAAAATACTGACAACAGCATTACAGGGAATCAATCAACAATGCAAAGAGCTGACCCAAAGGCAAACGTGGAAACCTGCCCTCCTTTGCAAGACATGAGCTTTTGTGGTCAAATCGCATGGCTTGACAAAATCTCCCTGTATTGTTAACACCACAGGCTTCCAGCACATGCCATCCTTATCAAAGTCTATTTTTGATTTTTAGATATTTTGAACTTAAAACTATTCACAAAGTTTATATTGAAAGAGAAAATTACAGTTTCTTGCCTACAGTTAGGACCACTGTTTATCCTTCTCCCCCAAAGAAATTTGTTTAATCCCTAAAAATGTTAACTGAATAGTTTGTGTAATATGAGTTGATGAGTCAATTAATAACTTACAGTTTCATCTACTTGCAGCTCATTACCAGTTATTTCAGGTAGCTGTGTTTAATTATTTGAGTCCAAAAATAAGTTGAGAAATAAATCTCCCAGGTAATGCTAATTGGTTTCCTATTATATGCATTTAAAAAATCTGTATAAATCACTAGATTAAATAACAAGCAATAGGTGGTGTTCTTCTAATTACAGCACCTCCAGCAAAAACTCCATTATACAGAAGCAAGCTGAATTATGGTTAATTTATTAACAGATTTGGTACAGCATATAATGAGGTTGTAGATATTGAAGCCACTTAAATTCATTTAAGAAATCAAGAGTTCAGAGACTTTCAAAAAATGAAGCTAACTTTTAGCTAAAGGAACTCAAGATGAAAACGTGGCAAAGGAAGTAATCAGAGCCGCAGTGGCTGGGCAGCCCAAAGTACTCCAGACAATCACACAGCTTTGCAAAGAGCCTGTGCCACCACTGCTACCTCCTGTCATGTACACTTAGGAGTGCTTATCTCTGCCCAACACAATTAGAAATCTGATGCAATCATTCTAAAATGCTGGACTGAAATGAGGAGGTCAGGAAGGCTCTCCTGGAGACGGAAACATTTCCTTAAGTAGAGAGAATTGACATTTTGTGGCGAACTCCGGTTTTTTCCATCTCTAATATCCATAATCTAGTCCTAAGGAAAATATAAAGTGTCTGTTCCCATGATAAAATAGAGTATTAAACAGGATCATATTATTTGTTTCTAAGAAAAGTTATTGTTATTGGTTTATCCATTGTGGTCTATTTCTGAACATTTAAATGGCTCCATAATGTATTTTTTTCATAAAGAGAAATAGCAATATGTCAAAAAAATATGTGTAAGTGTACATCAAGTAAAGTCATGGAGAGAGATGAACATTTAAGCTATTTTTTTGTCAGTTCCAGATTTAGATATTTAATTAGGGCATAAAGTCTGACTTTAATCTCAACCATGTCATTCTGAGTCTCATCCCCCTATATATTTTCCTTTGTAGAACATATGCAATGGTAAGAAATTAATTGTGCAATTATTTTTCAATGCCAGTATAACTCCAAGAACACATAAGATCCACGAGGTCACAGAATGTCTCTGTCTTATTAATGGTTTTATTGCCAGGGACAAGTTCAGTGCCTGACACAATAGTAGGAACTTGGTGAGCATGCTTTAACATTTTTTGTGACATGAATGTGGGCATACACACACACACACACACACACACACACACAAACATAAATGTAGAGTTTAACAAGCAATTTTAAAAAATTATAAAGCAAACACCAATGTTATACCATATCCTGAAAGAGAATGGTGCCATTGCCCTAGAAGCACTTTCTGTAGGTGTCTTTACCATTATAGCCCCCTCCTGCCCCATTAAAGGTAGCAACTTTTCCATCTTTTCTTTAGAGTTTCACAGCCTATATGTGCATCTCTAGTCAATACTGATTCAGCAGCAACAAAGTAGATAAATCATTAGGCAATTATTCATCTTATATTTGTACGTTGCTCAGTTCATATAATCATTTTACAATATTTAAAATTATTTTAGTTTATCATCATTATTGTCAAGCAATAAGTCCCTCTGTGCCACAGAATGTACCAAGTGTGAATTTAATAATGATTTTTTAAAAAACCTAACATGTAGGTGCCATTTTCTCCATTCCACACTGTAGAAACTGAGCCACAGGGAAAGTAAACCTGTCGTGAACTGGGTGTTATTTGACTCACCAAATTATGAAGTTGTGTGTGCACTGTAGCACTCTATCATCAAATGGAAGTGGTATATACCAGATTGGACTTGAACAGGCCCTACAGCACAAGTAAATTACTTAAAGAAGGGGCCCCAAAGCTCATGGTCTCTGCTTCATCTATACTGCCTTCTCTCTCCCACCTGCACTATAGCCTCATGGAAAGTTTCCCACAATCAGTTGATAGAAGAAGGAAAAAACTTAGGTCTGGCTTACTGATGGTCCTGTGATGTTCAGGCACCACCTGGAAGTAAGCAGCTATAGCGCCAAAGCCTCTTTCTGGGACATCCCTGATGAACAGTGATGAAAGGAAAATTTCCCAGTGAGCAGAACTTCAAGCAGTGCACCTGGCTGTTTATTTTGCTTGGAAGGAGAAATGGCCAGATGTTCAATTATATACCTATTCATGTGCCGTGGCTAGTGGTTTTGGGGGATGATCAGGGGCTTAAACGGCGGAAGGTTTAATGACAAAAACATCTGGGGAAGATGTATGTGAATAGATCTCTCTGAATGGGGTGAAGATATTTGTGAAGGTATCCGTGTGCCATGCAAATGGTCAACAAAGGGTGGCCTCAGTAGAGGAGGATTTTAAAATAATTTGATAATTAACTAGATGGGATGACCCATTCTTTGGATACTAGTCAGTGTTTTCCCCCAGACTCCCCTGTCACTGAGTAATAGACTCATGAACTAATTTGTTGGTAAGAGGTGGGAGACACAGAAATGGAACCCAGGTTTCTGGTCTCAGAGACAATGTTCATAAGTGCTACCTAGGGTTACCAGGTAAATACAGGTGCCCAGTTAAATTTGAATTTCAGATAAATCATGAATTTTTTAGTATAAGTAAGTCCAAGGTATTGCATGGGGCATACTTGTACTAAAAATGTTATTCTTCGCTTTTAGAATTCATGAAAGTAACATGAACTCCTGTATTTTTATTTGCTAAATCTGGCAACCCTACCAATTACCCTATACTGCCTTCCTGCTCATAAAATGAGTTATTATGCTTTTCCCTGATCACTGTCTACCCAACTCTTACAGCACCTCATGCTTTTTAAGTTATTGAATTATAATAAATTAATTATCAATAACTTTATTTTATACATTTTAACTTTTTCAACTAGGCAAAATAAGCTCAGTGGTCAGGGAACATATGCACCCTCTGTTTATCAATGAATATACTTCCTAGCAATATAAGCTTATAGTAGATATGTGTATACACACAGTAATGATAATTTAAAAGATATTAATAATTGCAATAGCTTAAACAGTTATAGTTATTCAGAGCCATCTTGTTTTATCTAAATAGCCACTTTCTCCTCTGTCCCCAGATTATTTTTAAACAAATCCCAGAAAGCATTTTATAGCTTCTGTAAATATTTCCACAAGTAATACTAAAATAGAAGAACTATTTTTTTTAAATAACATTATCTCACCTAAAAAAATAACAATTCTCCAATAGCAATAAATATCCATTCAATGTTCCTTGAATGCCTCATTCAATTTTTTACTGTTTATTTATTTGATAAATATTTTTGAACACATAGGTTTACTGAAGAACAATAAAATATCCAAAAAATTGGATACATTCTCAGCAGTACTTTAAGAGAATTAACATAGGGCTCATTTACAATTAAAGGACAATTAAAAAGTGGTCTTCAATCAGATTCCATTTGTCATTTTTATTAAACAATATTAAAGTAAATATACGGATGAAAAGGCAGAATTTGTTCAAGAAAACAGGCTTTAGACTCTAATATGAACACTTTTCTTAGTCTCTGTGGGATTTTAGACTCCTTACTGCAGTCCATTCAGTTAAAATCCTCCTAAGATGTCCACTTTAATTCATGATAAAGTAGCTGATACCAACTAGCCCTCTTACCATAAACAACTTAAATACTAGAATATAAAATATATATATATACACACACATATATAGACATATATATATACTAAAATATACATATTACATTTATATTCTAGTAGTATTGTGGGTGTGTGTGTGTCTGTGTAGGGGTGTGTGTGTGTGTGTGTGTGCACACAGATAGATGGAGAGCAAGAGAGAGAGAAAGAGAAACAGTTTTCAGGCATTGAACATCAGGTGTGTAATCCTGGAGTGAAAGAAAACAAAGAAGGAAAGAGGAGCCCACCACCACCAGCATACCTGTCTGGGGGCACTTCCCACTCTGGAATGCAGAGTGAGGGAGCCCAAACAAAAGCACGGTGGTATTGCTCAGCTAAGGAAACAGATATCCAAGTCCAGAGCCGCTAAGCAGCATAGTGGAGAGACTTAGACCAGTGCTGTGAAGAAGTTCTATGAGTTGACATTGAGACTGCTGTGAGTCTCTGGCTGAATACAAAGCTGTGCATCTGTATAGGGAGACTCCAGGGAGCTGCGCAAAGGGTACCTACTGGCGAAAAGCAAGTGCCCTGTAGCCCTGATATGATTTGGATCCATATCTCCACTCGAATCTCATACCAAATTGTAATCCCCAGTGTTGGGGGTAGGACCTGGTGGGAGGTGATTGAACTGTGGGGTGAATTCTCCCATTGGTGCTGTTCCTGTGATCGCAAGTAAGTTCTCAGAAGATCCAGTTGTTTAAAAATGTGTGGCACCTCCCCCTCTCTCTTTCTCCTGCTCTAGTCATGTGAGATGCTCTCTTCCCCTTCACCATTCACCATAATTGTAAGTTTTCTGAGGCTCCCCAGAAGCTGAGCAGATGCCAGCGTCATGCTTCCTGTACAGTCTGCAGAACTGTCAACCTATTAAACCTTTTTACTTTATATATTATCTAGTCTCAAGTATTTCTTTATAGCAGTGCAAGAATAGACTAATGCAGCCCCACACCAATTAAGGAAACCAAATTTGTAATTAAATAGTTTTCTCAAAGTAAAATCTAAACCCAGATAAATTCACTGGGTGAATTCTATGAAATGTTTAAGGAAGAAGTAATGCCAATTGAGGGACCCATCCTAACTCAATTTGAGGCCAGCATTTCCTGATCCCCAAATCAAGGACACTGTAAGTAAAAAACACTACAAACCAACTTCCCTCTTGAACATAAAAGGAAAAATCATAAATAAATTATAAGCAATTTTAATACAGTAATAAATTTTAAAATAAAAATTAATTACAAGTAATCAAAAGCTTAACACATAAGTATCAAAGAAAAATTTTCAATAGAAAAGATTGGTTTAGGTTAGAAAATGAACCCATATAATTCACTACATTAACAGAATTTAAAAAATCATACAATCACCTAAATAAATAAAAACATTGAATAAAATTTGGCACCTATTTATGCTAAAAAATTGTCAATACATCAGGAATAGAAAGAAACTCTGCCAACCCAATAAAGATGATATACAGAAAATCTATAGCTAAGAAGACCACATTGAGCAATGAGACACTGAATGATTTTAACCTATTATCAAGAACAAAGTAAATTCCATTCAGTATTTTCCTGGGAATATAATCTCCCCTTCCAAAAAAAGTCATTTAGACTGAAAAGTAAATTATATATATACATATATGTACACACACACACACACACACACACACATATTTGTAGTTTGCAGTTAGCATAACTATGTAGCAAATTCCAAGGAATTTTTTTAAAAACCTATTAGAATTAATAAGTGAATTTAGCAAGATTTCAGGATATAAGGCCATATAATATATACATTAATAACTAGTAATGAAAAATAAATGTTTATCAATTATAGTAACATCAACACAACATAAAACATTTAAGAAAAAAATTAACAAAATCGGTGCAAGATATTACAAATATTGCTGAGAAAAATTAAAGAAGACCAAGATAAAAGAGAGACTTACCATATTCATGATTAGAAGATTCAATATTGTTAAATGACACATGTTTAAATTCAACACAACTCCAATTAAATTCCCAGCAGGCCTTTCTGCAGATATTGACAGCTGATTCTGAAATTCATATGGAAATGCAAAGGACCTAGAATAGTCAGAAGAGTCTTTTAGAAGAACAAAGTTGAAAGACTTACACTCCTTGATTTTATGACTAACTCTAAAGCTATGATCATCTAGACAACAGGATTTGAGTGTATAGATGGTTGAATATATAAATAGAACAGAATATAGAATCCAGAAATAGATCAACATTGCATGTTCAACTGATTTTCAATCAGGGTAATAAAACACTTTAATGGAAAAAGCAGTCTTTTCAACAAATGGTGCTAGAAAAACTGGCTGTCAATATGGAAAAAAATGAATCCTGACTCATACCTTAAACCACCTATAAGTATACATTTGAATTAATGTCAAAGCTAAAGATGTAAAGCTTCCAAAAGAGATAGGCAAATATCTTTGTAACATTGAGATAGGCAAAGATTTCTTAAACAGAAACAAAAAAGTACTAATCATAAACTTAAACAAAATAAATAATATATAGCATATATAATGGACATTATCAAAATTAATGATTTCTACTCATCAAGGGATATATTATGAAAATTAATAAGCAAATCACAAATAAGCATTATCCTGACACCAAAACTAGACAAAGACAAAAACAATAAAGATTGCAGACCAACTTCTCATGACCACAGAAGCAAAAATCATTAACAAATACCGGCAAAAACAAATAACCTAATAAAAATGGGCAAAAGTCTTCAACAGTAACGTTGTAAAGGAAAATACATGAATGAGAAATGAGCCCATGAAGAAGTACTCAACATCATTAGCCATCAGGAAAATACAAACTAAAATCACAATGAAACACCAGTACACATTCATTATTGTAACTGCATTGAAATTACTGAACATCCCAAATATTGACGTTTGCAGAGCAAGTGAAGCTCTCATGCATTGCTGGTGGAAGTGTAAAATGGCACAACTTTGAAAATTGTCCTGGCAGTTAACTATCTACCTACCCTATCACCCAGCAATTCCACTCCTAGGTCTTTACTCAAAAAAAGAAAGAAGGAAGGAAGGAAGGAAGGAAGGAAGGAAGGAAGGAAGGAAGGAAGGAAGGAAGGAAGGAAGGAAGGAAGGAAGGAAGGAAGGAAAGAAGAAAGCAAAGAAGGAAGGAAGGAAGGAAAAAGAAAGAGAGAGAAAGAAAGAATATACATATGTGTGTGTGTGTGTGTGTGTGTGTGTGTACACACAAAGGATTTTACAAAAATGCCCATGGCAGCATTATTCAAAATAGCCCCAAATTTAAATAACCCCAAATCTGGCAACATAGGAATGGATAAGCAAGTGAGGTTATATTCAAACCACGGACTACCACTCCAGAATAAAAAGGAACAAAAGACCAATACAGTCTGGGCACTGTGGCTCATGCCAGTAATCCCAGCACTTTGGAAGTCCAAAGCCAGAGGACTGCTTGAGCCCAGGAGTTTGAGACCAGCCTGGGCAAATCTACTTTTATTTAAATAATTGTTTAAAACACCAATGCAGGTAACTATAAAATTGATGAACCTCAGAAACATTACTCTGAGTGAAAAAAAGCAGACAGACACAAAGGTATAGGTTGTATAATTTCATTCACATGATTTTTTAGATCAGGAAAGCCTAGTCTATTGGTGAAATAAATCAGAACAATAGTAGCCTTTGGGTGGGGAGGGGCATTGACTAGAAAGGGATCTAAGGGATCTTTCTGGAGTGGTGGAAATGTTTATTGTGATATGGGTGTGGGTTACAGAAGTGTATGCATTTGTCAGAGGTTATCTAACTATAGTCATAAGATCTGAGAATTTTACTGTTTGTAAATTACAGTTAAATTTTTTTAAAGTGCTCCTGAGTTACTGTCTACTGCAAAGAATTAGTTCAAAGTGTTTCACCACTAACTAGATGCTACTAAAATACTGGTATTGGTGATGAGGCTTAAAATGCTCTGTTCTACTCTGTCTACTTAGGACACTTTTATTCATCTTCAAAGTCTAAAATCAGGGCTCACTTCCCTGAGCAAGCTAGCCTCCATTGTCTATCAGATTTGGACAACCCCTGTCTCCATATCTAAGGCAAAGATTTCTCTTACTTAATAGTTGAAACTGCAGGGCGCAGTGGCTCCAGCCTGTAATCCCAGCACTTTGGGAGGCCGAGGTGGGTGGATCATGAGGTCAACAGATCGAGACCATCCTGGTCAACATGATGAAACCCCGTCTCTACTCAAAATACAAAAAATTAGCTGGGCATGGTGGCACATGCCTGTAATCCCAGCTACTCAGGAGGCTGAGGCAGGAGAATTGCCTGAACCCAGGAGGCAGAGGTTGCAGTGAGCCGAGATCGCGCCATTGCACTCCAGCCTGGGTAACAACAGCGAAACTCCGTCTCAAAAAAAAAAAAAAAAAAAAAAAAAAGTTGAAACCTCAATGTTGTCATATACATCATATATATAGCATTTGGTAGACATCTTGTAAATGTTTATTTCACATATGAATATAATATTTTTGTTTTCACATCACATCTACCAAGAGAATTTGCCATTTTTTTTTCACTTACAAGATGCCAGGGGTGTTGAGGCTCACTGATGTGACATTCTGCTTATGTTCTATTAACTGACCCGTCTTTATATGCATATGCCTTCTTCTTTCTTACTTAGGAGAAACACTAAAATATCTAATGAGCACCTTAAGCTTAATGTCTACGATGGATCAATTTCCAGCCTCTTTTTCTTTAATCTTCCTACAGGCCTCCTTCATTCCGCTAGTCTCTTCAGTATCTGGTTGATCAAGTCTCTCAGTTACTCAACTATTTAGGAGTCACCCATGATTCCTCACTGTTCTTCTACCCGTACACCTTTCTCAGCCAATGCATTAGCAAGTCCTGCCAGTTTTACCTGCAAACTATGTCACAATCCTTCTATAACTTCCTTCTCTAGGTTTGGTCCAAGCCACCATCTTCTCCTGCCAGCAGTACTGCAATAAACTCCTAATTGAACTCCTTGCAACACAAATATTCACCCCACTTCATTTCAATAATGAAAGTCAAATCATATTTCTTATTCTTCTCCAGATTCTCCAGTGTTTTCCCAAGGGCCTAGAATAAAATCCAAACTCCTTTGCAATGCCTTCAGGACACCACATTATCTGTCCCCTGCCTGCTCTTTTACCTGTCACAAGTCATCCGCATCCCCTGGGCCACCCCGCCTTAAGCTCAAGCCATCCTCCTATTCTGCTCCTTGTGCCATTTTTTTCCTCCAGCCCTTTGCTTTTGAGATTTCTCTCTCTCGAGTAGTCTTACCCCTTGCTCTTTCTTCCACTCATCCTTGATGTTTCAACTCCAGTGTCATCTCCCAAGTTACCTTAGAGATTCTTGCTTATTCACTCCTATTTTCTATCTCCTTCACTGGAACATAGACTCAATCAGAACTTGACTGCCCTGTTCAGTTTGATATCCCCAGGACAGAGCATCAAACCATGCACATAGTAGGCACTCAATAAATACCTGCTAAATGAATAGACAGGCAACTTAAAAACAAGTGTTAGTCTCCATGTTTCCCAGGCATTTAAAATTTTCATAGCTGGATTTTTTAGCTTGTATTTTCTGGTTGCATCATTCCTGATTTCCTTCACATTTTTAACTTTTCTAAGTGCTTCTCTGCTATAACAGTACTCTCACTGGTGTTTCAACACCTCTTAATTTAGTATCATCTGCAGATTTCTTTAATTTATTGTTTACTGCCTGTTGCAGATTATTAATGAAGACGTTAAAGAAGAAGAAAGCAACATCCTTCCCCATGTACTGCAGTTGAATTACTAATCACTTAGCAAATGCTGAAGAAAGCATTTAAAAATGTTTTTCTGCAATATATACAACCTGCACTGAAAAATCTTAAGCTATATATACTTCACTGAATTTATTCATTTATACAAATATTCAAAACCTTCATTTGAGCTCAAAGGCCATGGAGATAAAAAGAAGACAAATTAGTTCACAAGGACCTAGCTGTCCAGTGTGTTGACTTTGTTGTTACACAATATAGTCAATCCTCATTATTCACCAATTCTGTATTTGTTAATTTGTTAATTCTGTATTTGCTAAACTTTATCTGTAAACCCAAAATTAATACTCCTAGTACAGTCACAGATGTGTGCAAAGCAGTGGAAAATCTGAAAAGTTGCCTGATGCTCACAATCTCAGCTAAGCTGAACTTTGCCTTCTTGTCTCAGTTCTCATGCTACAAACAAGTATCCTTTTTGCAGATTATTTAGGGCCATTTTTTTGCATTTATGCGTTGTTTTTTGGTAATTTTGATGTTTAAAATGGGCCCCAAGGGTAGTGCTGAAGCGCTGTCTAGCGTTCTTAAACACAGAAGGGCTATGATGTACCTTATGAAGAAAATATGTGCATTTGATAAGCTTCCTACAGGCATGGGTCACAGTGCTGTTGGTTGTAAGTTTAATGCTAACAAGCAAACAATATATAGTAAATAAGGTGTCTGTAGACATAAATACACACAAAATAAGGTTATATACTGAGCAGTTGGCAAAAGTGTGTGAGCATACGCTCACAGGCACCTAACACCATGTTTCTCCTAGGAACCCTGGTTCAGTATTCACCAATCAGTGTTCCCTGTGCCTCTCCAGAACATAATTACCACACAAAAAAAGATAAAAGATTGTATGTATAATGTGATCTGGGAGTAATTATTTATTATTTAAATAAAGAAGTTCATAATGGAAAAAATGCTCAGGCAAACATTTGAAAAATTAGAAGTTGAAAATGGAAGGGGGAGTGCACACAATGAGATAGACAATGAGGAGGGAAGGGTATTCCAGGTGGATGCAACAATAGATACGACGACGCCAAGCAGGGTTCTACAGCCGTGGCTCAAACCCAGCCCTTGCCTATTTTTGTACATGAAGTTTCATTGGAACACAGCCATATCCACTAGTTTACTCATCGTCTTCTGTTGTTTCAAACCCCTGGCATAGAAGCACCAGAAGCACAGTGAAGACCATGACAGGTAGCAAACTACTGCTACCCAGTTTGCAGCAAACTGTTCGTGTGGAAGAGGAACAGTAAATAAAGATAGTTAGCAGGAGCCAGGTGATGAAGGGCCTCACAGGCCACGCAAAGGGTTTACATAGGGAGCAGGTATTAGGTAATTGGATACACTGCAGAGGACAGAGTGGAGAGAGGGGTGTCTGGAGGCTGAGAGGCCTGTTAAGAGGCAAGGGAAATACTACAGGCAAGAGAAGATGGGAGTTTGGTTCCCATGGTGATTTAAAGGGGAGGAGAGACAATTTCAAAAAATTTTTCAGAGACAGATTATGCTAACTTTGTGAATATTTTAATTCAAAGGAGTACAAAAAAGAGCAAGAACAGATCATGGCTCCTGGACTCTGAATGAGATGAACTGGTCCATGATGATGCCATCCTCCAAGACTGAGATTCCAGAGGAAGACTTATGAGAAATGGAAGGTCATGGACATTTGGAAGGTGAGATGACACTGAGACATCCAAATGGGAAAATACAGATCTGCAGAAATAGGCAGTCTGGATTGAGTGAACAGTTTTATCAAAGAATAACCAAAACCCTGATTGTGGTTAGCCTGCTTAAGGAAAGCATAGATGGTGAGAGATACAGCAAAGAGATAGGTTGGTGGGAGGAGTGATGCAATAGTCGATCCATTAGGGGACAACAGCCAGGCATAGGAAGGGTGAGAAGATTTTGCCAATAGTTTGTAATAGTGATCAAACATGGAAAGAAGAAATGGTATCTCAGGAATCACATAAATTTCAACCCTTATCTGATATAGGTGAGTCAAACTCCACATTTATGTCTTAAGAGGCCTTCTTGGCCAGGCACAGTGGCTCACGCCTATAATCCCAGCACTTTGGGAGGCCAAGGCGGGTGGATCACAAGGTCAAGAGATCGAGACCATCCTGACCAACAAGGTGAAACCCCGTCTCTACTAAA
This sequence comes from Callithrix jacchus, assembly GCF_049354715.1. Taxonomy (NCBI): domain Eukaryota; kingdom Metazoa; phylum Chordata; class Mammalia; order Primates; family Cebidae; genus Callithrix; species Callithrix jacchus. The sequence continues at coordinate 100,339,339 of NC_133510.1, read as the reverse complement.
AATACAAAATTGGGCCAGGCACAGTGGCTCAAGCCTGTAATCCCAGCACTTTGGGAGGCTGAGGCGGGTGGATCACGAGGTTAAGAGATCGAGACCATCCCGGTCAACATGGTGAAACCCAGTCTCTACTAAAAATACAAAAAATTAGCTGGGCATGGTGGCCTGTGCCTGTAATCCCAGCTACTCAGGAGGCTGAGGCAGGAGAATTGCCTGAACCCAGGAGGCGGAGGTTGCAGTGAGCCGAGATCGCGCCATTGCACTCTAGCCTGGTTAACAAGAGCAAAACTCCGTCTCAAAAAAAAAAAAAAAAAAAAAAAAAAAAAGAGGCCTTCTTAATCTGAATGTAAGATAGCTAGGCCTATTGCACAAGTTCATTCACACCAGAATTAAGAGAGTTCTACAGACACATACTCTGTGCATGCACCCAAATTTGAAGGCCAATTGAAATTACATGGAGTATTACCATGTTGTGGGATCACAGCAATAGAAGGGAGATAACAAAACATGGCTCATGGAGTGCTCTCTATGTTAAATGCTCCAGTAGGAGTTAAAGCCTTTCTTTCAAAGATACGAAGGAGTTGAAGTGGTTATTGAACTCTTGAATTTCAGGGATGGTTACTGCACATTTAAGATGAAGGGGCTTTGGGGGAATCACCTTCTTCAAGGGTTGCAAACTGTGCTCTTCAGAGTCCTAGCTAAGCCCTCCTGGGTACCAGACCCCATTCCTTGTGGCAAGGCCCAGCTATCTTCCTACTAACCCAATGTCGTGTTTCTGCTAGGTATAAAGATCACTTCTCAGCCTCCCTTGTAGTTAAGGATGATGGCGCTGATGCACTCACTTCTGGACCTAAGCCGTAAAACCCTAACTTAGGTAATCCTCTCTCTCATCCCATTTTCGAGTTGGGGGTCAAAACTTAGAGCTGTCTTGGAGGTCCCATGTTGAAGGTGGCAGAGACTCTGTCTCCCAGGATCTTTGAATGATTATCTGGAGGGAGCTCTAACTCCAACCCTAACTCTTGACAATAGACTGACTATATGAGGAAGAACTCTACTGTTTTTCTATATTACTATGATTCAAGGATTTTTGTTAGAGTATTAGTGTTAATATCTTAACTAATACATGCCCTTTTCAATTTAAGCAGCACTGTATGTATTATTTTTACATAAAGGGTTTTCCACATAAGTATGTGTTTAAAGAAAAAAGTCTTTCTCTATTAATAATCTTATACAATTATTGAAGTATTTTGACCTTTTTACTTCAAAACAATGTACTGAGGTTAAGACAGGTTAAATATGTTTCCAAGGCTACCCACTATCTATCTAAATAGTTGTGCTAACTTAAGGATAATTTCCCCCATGAAATAAAGGGTACATATAGTCACTAAAAGACACTAAACTGAAGGAAAATATGATTGTCGAATTGATCTACTAATTGCCGCTGGACACAGACGTGTGAAAAAGCTAACCTGATAAGTAAATGTTCCAGGCTTCTTCTCTTCATCTATCATTTTCTAGGCAACTGAGGTTCTTCTGGCTACTCTTCTAAGCTCCGTCATAGACTTTGCAGAATAATTTTTTCATCTTTGGAGCTTTATTTCAAAAAATTAAGCTGTTATTTGGAGGTAGTTGAACTCGTTTAATATTCTAGAGATATCCAATCAAATACCAACTAAAAATATGCTAGGCACGGTATTAGGTCCTGGGAATGCACATTCTTCTTGCCCTCAAAGAAGAGGTGAGGTAGACATATAATGAAAACATTACAAAATAGTGAGCTAAATGTTATCGGATGTATAAAAACTATAGGAGTACCAAAGATAGAGCCATAACTATTTAATATTCCATTGGTTTCATATAATTTACTATCCTAGAGGATATTTTACATCTTAAAGATTATTTCTCATCAGCTATGAATAATATCCAAGAGAATAATAACGATGTATTATTTATAATCACCATTGCTGTGGTTTGACTATTTGTCCCCTTCAAAACTCATATTGAAATTTAGTCCCCAATTGCTGGCAGTATTGAGATGTAGGGCTTTTAGGAGGTAAATGGGTCCTGAGGGCTCCACCCTCATGAACGGATTAATCCAATCATGATTTAATGTAGCAGTGGATTATCTTGGGAGTGGGACTGGTGGCTTTAGAAGAGGAGGAGGAGAGACCTGATTTAGGACACTCAGGCCTCTCACCGCATGACGCCTTGTGCTACCTCCACAGAGTCCCCACCAGCAAGAAATCTGTCACCAGATATGGCCCCTTGACCCTGGACTTCTCACCTTCCATAACTATAAGAAATACCTTCCTTTTCTTTATAAATTACCCAGCTTCAGTTCATTTATTATAAGCAACAGAACAGGGACTAAGGCAACCAGTTAGCACCTTTATATTGATTGTAACCATGAATACCAATGAATTTCTACTTTTGAATGATTTTTAAAAGTTGTATGAAGTGCTTCACCAGTGAAATAAAGAAAAGACCAACACTTGAGGGTTAAAATATTTGTGGATCCTACTAGTTTCTATTATACCAAAGAGATGTGATGAATTTCTATACTTTGACTATTGTTGGGATAGCAAATAATAATAGAATTTCAGAGATGGAAAGGACCTTAGAGATCATCTAATCCAACAAGATGAATAAACTTTTCTTTTCCATTGCCAATAAACTGGTGAAATGTGAGAAATAACTCTTTTGAGTTATAGGTGGTCTGATGAATTGAGACGGCCATGGTTCAACCTAAGACACTGGAGTTTCTCCACATCACAAAAAATAAGCTTCTGTCATAAACAAAGTCAAGTTAAATTCGGTGGCTTTTATCAGTTCTATGAATACCCTATCAATATCACAGCAAAAGAAATGTACTCTGTAAGAGAAGTAGATGAACTTTTATTTGGTTTCCCTTTGACACTTTAACAGAAAATGTTGCAATTCCCTACTTAGTCTTTTTAAAAAGAAATATTTTTGAAGATGACTGGCATATTTTCAAGGAGCTACTGTGAAATGCATTTAAGAAACAAGAATTCCTCAGTGGTTGGTGATCTTTGTCTAATAATAATGAGACACTAGTCAGATATTTTAAAAACTTTCTACCTTCATCATCAACTTTGAGGCTGTGTCAAAAGAGATTATGGTTTCAGATGTCCTTGCCCCAGCATCTACTATTAATCCCCAGAGCTCCTGGTCTCCTTAGAGTGGGAAGTTATCCTGGTCATCACTAAGGATTGTTTTAAAAATAAAAAAACATCTAGTTCATTAGGAAAATAGTTCTATAAAAGCTGAATGGAGTTTATCAGATGTTCTCCAACCTAGCTGCACATCATAGCTACCAGAAAGAGCTTTTGAAAAATACAGAGTGTCAAATCCTACTCCAACCATTGATTAAGTAGGTCATATATTGTGCCTGGGAACCTGAATGTTTTCTTTTTCTTTTTTCTTTCTTTTTTTTTGTCTTTAAGTTTCCCAGGTGATTCACAACATACAAATGCAAATTATCACATCTTTTAATAAGAAAAAAGTTATTTGCATTTTTATCTGCTGGATGCAAAGCTTATGATAATATAATTTATAAAAAGAAAAAGCCTTTTGCTTTATTTTATTAAAAAATAATTAAGAGGCCTTCCAGCTCATTTGTCTCTTAAGAAACAGTATCTTCAGTAAAGAGGAGGCAAAGCCAACACTTTGTCATCCTCAAAGCACTCTGTGATGCTACTGCTGTACTTGGTAGTTAACTACATTCTGCAAAACCAGGAGAAAAAAAGGATTCATTTACTTTATATTTTGGTGGTGTTGGTAATCATTTTCACTTTTTTTTCCTTGTTTTAAAACTACGGATTAGAAGGTAGCCATTAGTTTTCTATAGCAGGCATGGTGGTTTGCTTTGTATCCCTCCAGGAAAGGCTATTGCTTATTTTATTTTTGGTGCATTTCCCTATTTTTCCAGCCACAAGCGCAATTACAAATCACCCTATAAATTGCTTTCATAACTAGAACTCCAAGGGGGATTCAACAAGGTTTTCCGTATGTAATTACCCAATTGGAAGTTCGCCAGATTCCCAGGACTGCAACCCTTACACTTGTGAACAGGACGATTTGATTGTTAATAATCATGCCACTCAGCATCCTGGTATTTAGAAATCTTTAGAAAGTGACTTAATGCTCCATAAAAAAATCTGTGGCAGATCACAAGAGGAGAAGCATCTCCATAGAGCTAGCCACTAGGGGTAGGTCCCAGCAGCTGGCAATATAGCCAACTGGTATTCAAAGTCATCTGTTTTTGCATTCAAGGTACTTAATAATTGAATGTTGGAACAGATGTGTATTTCTTTTAATTTTCTCTAAATTCATTTTTTTCCTGAGAACTTCCATACCTTTCGCATGGCTTTATTTTTACCTGTTATTTGTAGCATTTTTCTTCCTTTTCAACGACAGTATTGTTAACAATACAGCTATCTTTGAGTGTGAGAATGGTCCAGGATGTCAAAATGTACTCTAAAGATTTTTCACATCGAATGTATTTGATTAGTTGTAAGGAGCATCTATTGACACTGCTTGCTGTCATTTGTCACTCTATTTTTTTTTTAATTCACAGAATGATTCTCTCCTCTTTTTACTCTGGTCATGCTATTGGAATTAGGCTTCAGTGGAAGCTGGTAATGTTTTCTCTCAGCACATCGTGGTTCAGTTGGCTTTCAGTTCTATTATTAAGGTATTGTGCTATCATAACTCTCATCCTTTTCTTCTAAATAAAAGTCAAGACCTAGCTGGGTGCAGTGGCTTAGGCCTGTAATCCCCGCACTTTAGTGAGGCCAAGATGTGAGGAACACTTGAGACTAGGAGTTCAAGACTAGCCTGTCTCAATATTAAAAATATACCAGCCTGTCTCTATATTAAAAATATACATATATATAGTTTTTAAATTTAAAGCAATTTCAGAAAAAATATTCTTCAGCAAAAGTCTTCTCAATTTTGCCCCCAAGAAGTCCTGACATTTTCTCAACTGATCTTTCTTCTTTCCTTCTCTCTCTTTATTTAGAAGCTTCCCAGGCAAACTGAACAATTTTAGAATTGGAACCTACAGTCACATTCACAAAGTTCAAATCCTAGTTTACTCACTTACAAGCTGTGTGTCCTTTGACAACTTGCTTAGCCTCTCTGTGCCTCAAATATCTAAAACATGAGAATACTCTAAGAGCTTAATTCGTTGGCTTGTAGAAAGAATTAAGTAGGTTTATAATGTTGTATACATCCTATCATTATCCTTCAAGTACCTTATATTCTGGTGAAGCCTTCTACTGCTCTGGCCCACAGCTATTCCTCCAACCCATTCTTCCTCTTTTTTTTTTTTGAGACAGAGTTTTGCTTCTGTTGCCCAGGCTGGAGTACAATGGCGCAATCTCAGCTCACTGCAACCTCTGCCTCCTGGGTTCAAGTTATTCTCCTGCCTGAGCCTCCTGAGTAGCTGTCCCTCAACCCATTCTATATCACCTACAGAGTAACTATATATCTGACACTTCACATGTATACTGCCATTATATTATATCATAAGATCTCCCTCAAGATCGAGGAACTACTTTCTTAGAGTTCTGCACTGAACAGTGATTGACACATGGTACGTATATGAAACTTTTTGGTTGGGGATGCTGAGACTATAAAATGCTAAAAAGAGATTACTTTTTAAAACGGGAGGTTGTCAAAAAAAAAGTAATTCTTACATACAATTACAAATAAATCCCTTCATGAAGAAAAGCAGCACCTAAAGAAGGCAATTCTTTGAGAAGCTTGAGTTTTAAAATGATAATATTCAAAAGATGGTAAAGACTCTTAAGCAGATGAAAGAGGCTTGAACACATAAGAACTGTGTTAGTAAGGCAAAGCCATAAGGGAACTGAAGCTTATGGGGAGAAAATGAACGATGGGCAATAATGGAAGAGGCTCTTACAGCTTTGTTCAGAACATGAAGTTGACAAGAATAAGCAGGTTTGTGCCTTGAGCTGGTGGTTTAATTCAAATGGATAATTGTGAGACAGAAGGGCATGGCTATAAACAAGTAGGGGATTTCCAGACCAAACAGGGGCTGGAGTTCAAATCAGGAGAAAGAACAGTCCTGAGGGAATTCATCAGCTCTGAGATCAAAGGCAAAGAATGGGGGCAGCACAGCCTAGTGGTAAAAGAATTTGAGCCTTGGGTTTAAAAGAGCTGTGTGACTTTGGACAAGTTACATAAACACTCACTGCCACAGCTTCTAGACCTGCAAAACAAAGACAAAAATGCTTTCTTCATGAGAGAAATTGAGAGGATTTTAAAAACTAGTAGGTGGACTTCTGAATAAATTATAGTAGTGGTTGTCATTAAAAGGACTAATACTTACAATAGTGTTATAATAAGGGCATCTGGATTCTCTGAAGGGGTTCAGGTCTGCTGTCTGGCATGGATTTTACCCCACAAGACCAAGAGAAATTTCCAAAGGGATTGCGCAAGCTCCAAGGACAGAATCTGAACAACCATAGAAACCTAAAGACACATCCTAAAACAGAAGGCCAGCAAATGCACTTCTAATTATCAAGCAGGAATAGGAGAAAAGCAGAGTCCATGAACACAGCAGCTCACTGGATGGTTCCGAGAAAAGGCACAGTGATGGCTAGGACCAAGAAGTCATGACTGGCTGATGTCATTTCCTGCCTCCTTCCCCAATGCATACATACAAATTCTAAATCAAGTTTCTAGACCAGAATATAGGCGATAATGAGTTCCATTAGGATAGAGACAGCATCTTCTTTGTTCACTGCCAACTCCTCAGTGCCTGTCACATAGTAGGCACTCAGTGATTCCTGATTGAATAACTAGATAAATAAGTCAACAAATAAATATGTAAAATAGAATAGGCCAGCTGTATCCGTATTTCTATAGGACATTCAATAGAATATTATAATATCCCTGTAGATAATATAGTGGAATAGAAAAATGGAAGTAGCCTGAGGAAGATTCATAACCGGAGGAATCCCTGTACCCAAAGGGTCCTGATTAACTGATTCATGCCAATTACACAAGCAGCTGGTTTCAGGCTTACTGATTTCTCCATGGCTCTGCTCTACTCAATATGTCAATATGTCTGGGATGAATGCATAGAAGACAAATTCAGCAATTTTACTAATGACCTGGAGTTAGGAAGGCCAATGAAGACACTGTAAATTAGAATTTATATTTAAACATATTTCAATAGGTTGAAACAGGAGACCAGTTGGTGAGAACGAAATGTTTTAGCATAATGGCTTACATCTGAATACTACATTAAATTATATGAAGAGTTTCCACAAACCTTATTTTGTGTAGTCCTCACAATAGCACTACAGTGGGTTAAATAGTGGCCCTCAAAAGGTATGTTCCCCCAGAACCTGTGAATGTGACTTTATTTAGGAAAAAAAGGTCTTTGCAGGTATAATTAAGTTTTGGATCTCAAAATGAGATCCTCCTGGATAAAGTGGGTCTAAAGCCAATGACAAGAGTTTCTAGAAGGCCCACATGGTAGCTCACACCTGTAATCCCATCACTTTGAGAGGCCAAGGTGGGCGGATCACTTGAGGTCAAGAGTTCAAGACCAGCCTGGTCAACAAGGTGAAACGCCGTCTCTACCAAAAATAAAAAATTAGCTGGGTGTGGTGGCACACACCTGTAATCCCAGCTACTGAAGAGGCTGAGGCAGGAGAATTGCTTAAACCTGAGAGGCAGAGGTTGCAGTGAGCCAAGTGCAGTGAGCCACTGCACTCCAGCCTGGGTGACAGAGCAAGACTCTCTTAAAAAATAAAGGAGTTTCTATAAGAGAAGCAAAGGAGAAAAGACACAGAAGAGAAGGTGATGTGCATATGAGACAGAGACTGAAGTGATCTATGGACAAACCAAGGAAGATGAGGGGAGAGTTGCTGGGAGGTGCGTGTAGAGATGGGACCACATTCCCCCTGGGAGCCTCCCACAGGAGCCAACCCTGCCAACACCTCGACTTTGTACTCACTCTGAGAGAATCAATTAGTGTTGTTTTAAGTCGCCAAGTTTGTGGTACTTTGTTACCTTACTAGGAGACTAATTTCTAGAAAACTATTACAAACACTTTTTTTTCATAAACAAGAAACCAAAGTCAGAAATGTGCAGTTTTCCAAAAATTCTTTTATTTGACAGGTCGTTGTTGTGTGCCTACCATGTACTCGGCATTATTCTAGATGTTGGGATTCTGCGGTAAATGAAACAGACTTGGCCCTAAGGAGCTTCTGTTCTAATAAAGGGAGACAGTATAAGTAATGAAACCAAATGAATAAGGACATGGCAGGTGGTGGCAAGTGCTACAGAGGAAAAGGCAGTAGGCTAAGGAGAACTGAGCATGCTATTTCCCACAGCTAGGTAAGGCAAGGGACCTCTGATGAGGGAACATTTGGGCAGAAGCCCAAAAACACTGAGGAAATGGAGCAGATAGAAATCTGGTAGAAGAGCGTTTCATGGGGAGGCAGCTAGTGGGTAGGACCTAAAGAGGGAAGTGACTTAGTCTGAGGAGCACAAGGAGTCCAGTGTGGCCAGAATGGAATGAACCAGGGGGAAATAGTGGAAGACAAGGGGAGAACTGTGGGAAGGGGAAGGGAAAAGTGGATTATATGGACCCCCATAGGCACTGTTAAGTATTTTACCTTTTGCACTGAGTTAAATGAGAAGATGCTCAAAATTTTTAAGCAGAGGAAAAACATGGCCTAACATGATTTTAAAGGATCTCTCTGGCTGGTGGATTGAGAATGGGCCATAGTGGGGCATAGGCAGAAGTGAAGAGATCCAGGAGGAGGCTGTGGCAACAGTCCAGCCAAGAGTTGATGGCGCTTGAACCTAAGAAGTGATGATGGAGGTGGTGAAAAATGATCAACTTCTAGAAGTGTTTGAGGTGAAACTGGCAGGGATTTAAAGAGAGGAGTCAAGGCTGGCTTCAAGGTTCTGGGCTGAACCACTGGCATGAATGATGAGGTTGCCACTTACAGAGATGCAAAGACAGTGAATTAGTGGTACAGCAGGAACTTGAACTCAGGTTACCTGTGCCCTTGTCTAGTGGTCAGTATCATTGTCCACAGATTCCACAGGAGTAAATTGGTGCTGTTCTAAAAGTAAAACCTTTACAAAGTGGAAGGCTGGCTGGGCCCATCTATGATGCAGGGCAAGGAAAGACAGGAGAGGTGGGAATAGTCTGCATTCATATGATCGGGCTGGGCAAGGACATCTGAGTCCCCCATGGGTCAAGGGGATGGTCCAGGAGACTGTCAGATGATCTCATGCAGCCCCTGGGTGATCATCCACTTTGGAAGCCAGTCCTCCACACCTAGTACCTTCACTGGAACCCAATCTTACCACCTATGTAGACCAAGGCCTCTGGAAACCAAGAAATTCTACCTGGTTCTGAGAAAATGCCAGGAAATGCACCATCAATCACATCTAAGCCAGCCTAGATTGATTACCCATTGATTCATCCAACACGTGTTTCCTGCCTGCTCCCATGTGTCAAGCTCTTGGCTCTGGAGATTCATTGGTGAAGAATACAGACAAAGCACCTACCCTTGAGAAACAATTAATAATAGAAAACACACACTACAAACACATGATGTGTATATTTTGAAACCTTCACAAGTATGAGATGGGAAAAAGTGACTTAGAAAGATGATTTAGCATCTGCATGATTAAAACTCATTAAAGTTGAGGACAAGCCCAGGTTAATTCACCATAGGATAGCATTGCCAAAAACAGGAATGCAATCTCTTATCTCCAGATGAAAAATCTTTACAATAGGCAGTAGGCTAAGGAGAACTGCTTAAACTATAGTTGGTGTCCACCAGGCCTGAGTAGCACATCCGCTTCCCAGAGCTACATTTTTAGAACAAAGAAAAACAGAAAAAAAGGAAAGAATTCAGATGACAACAGCCAGAACAGGATGATATTTTAAGATGGGAAGGTTGAGCAAGACAGGTTTGGAGAAAGATACAGGTGAGACGACACCATGAGGAAAATGTTTTATGAAATGGAGAATAACGATGCCAATTTCACAGGGCTGTTGATAGGATTAAAAGTGATAGTCCGGGCGCGGTGGCTCAAGCCTGTAATCCCAGCACTTTGGGAGGCCGAGGCGGGAGGATCACCAGGTCAAGAGATCAAGACCATCCTGGTCAACATGGTGAAACCCCGTCTCTACTAAAAATACAAAAAATTAGCTGGGCATGGTGGCGCGTGCCTGTAATCCCAGCTATTCAGGAGGCTGAGGCAGGAGAATTGCCTGAACCCAGGAGGCGGAGGTTGCAGTGAGCCGAGATCGCGCCATTGTACTCCAGCCTGGGTAACAAGAGCGAAACTTCGTCTCAAAAAAAAAAAAAAAAAGTGATAAGGTACATGAGAGCATTTTTCTCAACTAGCAAATTCTCTACAAATGCAAGGCATCATTATTAAAATCGACGGCCTGTCATGCAGAGAAGGTTTCAGATGCGTTCTGCGTGGCCCTAAGAGGTAGAGGCAGAACTAAGAGCTGGAGTATTTCTGCTCAGAGTGGAGAAGGACTGTCCACAGATGGAAGAGAATGGCTGTTTACTGAGCTGACTCCATCAAATCTGGGTATGTTCAAAGGCTGACAAGCCGAAGACATGATTGCAATGTTAAAAAAAGAATTCTCCCATTTAATGGTCTGTAAATTTGTTTTTGTTGTTGTCTAACAACTCCGAGGCTATAGTAGTAGTCTAATCTTTTTCTTATTGCTTCTATATTAGGTCCTTGGCCACATTCACCCCACAAAAAGATAATGTAATTCAATTCTCCCAATTAATCAGAAGGCCACAGGTGACCTTCCCACAGAGGTCCAGTTATAATTATGCTACTTAAAGTACTCTCCTGATAGAACTTATTATACATGAGTTTAGAGAAGTTTATTCTAATTAATCAAAAGCCAACAATCAAATAAAAGCCAATACAGTATAATAATAATTATCTATCTCACCAAATCATAGTAGTATGTTTAAATGAGTGAAACTTTTCTTTAGAAAAAAGTGGAAACAATATAAATTATTATTAGATAATGAGTAAACACCACAATGATGAAATGTTCTTGCTAGGGTAAAATAATTGAGATGATAATTAGGCATAATTAGCATTATTATGAGTCAATCATATTTCAATAAAAAGAAAACATATTTAGCTAAAAGGCTAGGATTTTGTTGTTGGTACTGTATAAATTCTTTCTGGTTCAGCTAGGTCGCTCATTGTATTTGCCAATCAATTATTTTAGAGATGACTGGAGATTTCCATTTCAACAAAAGCCTATTTTTGCAAACAGCAGAGCTTTTAGAAGCTTCTCTCCTTGATGCGTCCGAGGTCTTTTCACTGGCTCTTGTCACTCTCTTTCTAATCCAACATATTTTATGACTATTTGTCAGTGTTACAGACAAGCCCACAACTTAAAATGGCAATAACAAGATGACAGAATTCAGAAAAAATGATTATTTTCTCTGTTTTATTATAACACTTTCATATATTTGGCAGGGGAGGGAACAAAATTTTATCATAGAAAATAATCTTCTTAAATTTCCCACATTATTCATCATGTTTAAAGTTGCATTTATTTATTAGATCAAATTTCCGTCTACACTGAACCCCAAAAGGTCTTCTTGTTTTTCCCACATCTTATTAGAATTCTTAAGATCTTGGTAGAAAAAGAAAGGAATATCTTTACAAGTAGGAAAAGGCAGATCAGTAGTAAAAGAATATATAGAAACACAATATTGGACAAGTTTAGGCAATGGCTTCATGGAAGTAAAATAAGGAAATTAGAATAAATGAAAAAATACATAAATCTGTGACTTCAGTCATAAGAACCTGGGAAGTTATATTTACCACAACAAAACAGGCTGAGTGGGGTGCGTTTAAAATATAGAATAGAACATGGTTTCCTACAAGGAGATGGGGTTAGTTCTTCTAAAATATTCTGAAATGTGCTCAAGAGAAAAAAGTAGGCCCTAGAAGGGTAGTTGCTAGCAAGAGTCACAAATACAACAATCACTGTGATATATGTAACAGAATAACAATGATCTCGGGATTTCAGCAATCAAAAAGAAAAATTACATTTTTACGTCTCTGATATCGTTATCCTAGGATCAGAAGTACGGGTTCTCTAAAATAGTTATGATAGGGAAAATAAAAATTTCACATAAATTTAAAAACCTTGGATTCCTCCTTGATAATCAATACTTTCCACAGAAGCCTCCAAAGACCAAAGATTCCCTAAGATATAAATTCTAATAAAGACAGAGAATTTTCACAGTTCAAGTGATCTAGAGAAATATGATAATAGTTGACATAAGAAATGAACTACAGGTGGCTTAAAATTAGGTAATAGCAGTTGCATAGCTCTTTCTATCTCTCAATGAACTTATCAATAATTTATTAGAAAAATGTCAAAATGTCCTTCTCAGGAGGGTACACAGGATAATGATACTTGCTTTTAAAAACAGTTCATGCAAGAGGATTTAAAATGATAGTCAGGTGTTCGAGGCACACTTCCAACTCATTTAACCACCTACTTAAAAGTTATGGAACATAAATCAAGGAAGCAACAGCTAGAAATGAGTGCCTTTAAAATGCAGTCTTTGAAATGCAGAGGAGGCCTGGTCTTATAATTGACATGTTTTATCATTATTCAGTGGCAAAGGACTCTAACAATACTTTGAAACACTTGTTTTGCCATCAAATCGCCCAGCTGATCACTATATTATCTCATTAGTTCAATAAACTTAATGATTTTTACCTCTGTCACCTCCTGTTTATCCAGATGTCATATTTTTACCTTAATGAAATCTGAGCAGGTAACTATAATGGGAATGACTTTTAACATGCACATAGGAATATATTGCTAAAAGAATGATGTCTCCTTCAAGAAAATTGAAAAATATTGTGAGCACAGGCAGCAAAGTAGAATTAAATAAGGAACCTGCCTTGGCATGTTGGAAAGGAAGCATTCAATTGGAAGCATAATTTGTGGTTTGGATGGTTGAAAACAATTTTTTTTGCTTTGCTTTGTATTTTCAATAATCAGTGTTATGACCATTGTTACTAATTTGGGTGAGAACAGTAGACTTTCAGCTGCCATAAGCATATAGAGTAAAAAATATCTCCTTGAGATCACAGGGTACAAATATATACCTTATAAAAATTATACTATTACCTCCTTGATAGTCTTCCATCTATCCATTAATCCATCCATCCACTCATCCATCATCCATCTCTTTATTGCTAACTAATATGTACCAGCCATCATATTAGGCTCTGGTGGTATGTCAATAAATAAGAAATAAATAAACTTTAACTTCAAGAAACTTATAATCTAATAGTGGTGTGTGGTTCAAGGTCTAATTCATCAACATTCATGCAAATATAGTATCAAAGAAATGAAGCCAACTCTATTGCATTCTATTTGTGTTACTGAACTTAATGTTAAAGGAGATCAAAAGATAGGACCTGTTTACTATAAGCCATTTCTACATTCCCTCCTAGCTCTGTGAATGTCTGAGACTGCTAGTATGGCATGATACTAAATGTGTGTGTATGGGCTACAACTTAGGTTCTTGTCCAAAACAATAATGGAGATGCCGTAAAAGCATAAATAATCAAAACTAAAGTCAAGGAATAAAATATTATAGAGGTTCAAGGGAGAGACCATAATTGCTGGAATCCAGAAAGTCTTCTTGGAGGAAGGAACATCCTCCTGTTGATACCACATATTTTAGAAGAGTTCATCACAGTTAGATATCTGATGTTTAATTTCTTTTTTAAAAATGAATTATTTATATGAAATAATTGCCATTTCTAGACAGATGCCTATATTTCCTTATATAAAACAGAAAAGAAACTCCACACTTAACTTCTCATTCTAATCTTTATCCTGAAGCTTTGTTGACTGTCGGTGTCAATAGCAGACTAACACCATTGAAGTATTTAGGACTGTAATTTTAAGGAAGGAAGAGAAAGCATTTACCCACAAAAATAGCACAGAAAGTATGAGTCAAGATTAAGCACATATCAGGGTAGCATGGCAAAGAAGAACATAAAGGAACTGGAGATTATAATACTTATTTTTACAGTGGTAAAATGTATTTCTGGACTCAATGAGTATCAATAACCTTCACTGACTATTTACCTTGTACCAGACACTGTGATAGCCACTGGGGATACAGAAATTAACAAAACCATGTCTAAATAGCCTGTAGGAATTCACAGCCCAGGAAGACAATAATATGAATAAAATATATCATAGGGTGGTATAGTACAACGACAGAGTTTTGACATATATTAACATATAAGATCATGAAATCTGAAACCAGCCTGTGTCTGAATCCGAGATCTGAAATTCACCAGGTATCTGACTCTGTACCTCAGTTTCCTTGTCTGTATAATGAGGATAATAATAACGTGCAATAGGGTTGCTGTGAGACTAAATGAAATCATTTATGTAGACCAACTTTTCTTTCTTCAGATTGGGAACCCATGACTTAGGATGTGTCAATCAAAGCATTTCTTCCCCTGGCTACATTGATTAGCTCACAAGCACACAAGGATCTAAGAAGGAATGAATCTCAGGACACTTGCTTGGAGTGCTAGGATAAAGGTCCTCCTTTTTTTTTTCAAGATGAAATACACAAAGTGAAGTATGCATACAGCAGGACCAGAACTTCCATAGCCATTTTGGCACCAAGAGGGTGGCTTTGTCTGAGGACAAAGCTGACACATGTAAGAGTCCAAAGGCCAGCGGCCTTTTTAGAGATATTTTACAGATAAAATACCTCTACTTTAGAACAGTACCTGGCCCATCCTAAGCACGACATACGCATTAGCCATTATCATTATTACTCATAATCTCAAGAGAATATCCAAGCCTAAATCAAATGAGGAAAGTGGAAGTTCTAGGCTTTTGATACCCGTGCCTTTTCCCAGTAAAGTAAGTTAGATATGTTCATACGTAAAGGGCACTGTTAGCTCCATATATACACGCAAGCATCATTTTTACAAAGAAAAATTTTTTTAGAATCATTAACTCCATAGTATATGCAAGGAAGATAAATATTTTAAATCTAAAATGTTGTGACTATATAAGCTAGCTTTTATTGCATAATAAAGCAATCCCAAATTCAATGGCTTATTACAAAATAAATAAAAGATTTTATTCATATAGCATGACTGCCTGTGAGTTGGTTGGGGTCAGCTGATCTAGGCTCAGCTTTGCAGGTTGTTCTGCTGATCTTGTCCAGGCTTGTTTACGAGCCCACTGGGGGTCAACTGGCTCAAAACATGATTAATTGTTGACATGATTAATTCATGTCTAAATGGAGATCAGCTTTGCAGAAACCAAAGCATAATTCAAAGTTAAAATGTGCTTCTAGACTTAAAAAAAAACACACACACACGCACACGAATGTGTGTATAGATTAGCTCACCAAAGCTAGGTTTCAAATGGTTGCCACATCTGGCATAACAACTTTCTATATAGTTCCACAACCCAGTGTTCTAATGATACTGCGCTTTGCAGATAACAATGCATGTTGGTGCTTGAATTTGATTACATTATCAGTTAGCATGGCAGATTCTATTATCCATCCCAAGGTTTCACCCCTTTCTCCTTCCCTGCTCTTTACCATGTGACTTTTGTCTTCCTCCCCAAAGAGGTGACATATATTTCCTGACCTGATGTTGGGTTTGGCCAGATGCTTTGCTTCAGCGAATAGAATGAGGAAGAAATGATGTTGTGCCAGGAGCAAGCATAGGCCCCCAGAGGCCATGCATGTTCATGCTAACCCTCCTGTGCCTCTGCCCTGTTGTGAAAACAGTCATGCCTATGCTCACCTGGTCCTCAGGGAATGAGAGACATGTGCCCCAGATAAGCTTCCTTGACTCAGCTCAGACTCAAGCACAGCCCCAGTTTATCTTCAGCCAGCTGAACTAGCTAGCTGACCCCGCAGTGGGCTCATAAACAAGCCTGGACAAGATCAGCAGAGGAACCTGCAAAGCTGAGCCTAGATCAGCCGACCCCAACCAACTCACAGGCAGTCACACTATATGAATAAAATCTTTATTTATTTTGTAATAAGCCATTGAGTTTGGGATTCCTTTATTATGCAATAAAAGCTAGCTTATATAGTCACAATATTTTCAACTTTAAGTAACATAAAATCTAACCCTAACTGTAGTAACCATTTTTAAAATATATTGTTTTACCAAAGTAAAGAGACCAGCCAAAGCTCCAGCTTTAGCTACAGCTGTACCCAAAGGTTCAACATGTCCTCTGAATATCTCTACAAATTTCTCAGCATGCCTCTGGTTTTTAGACTCTTTCATGTATCAGCTTTGTCCTCAGACAAAGCCACCCTCTTGGTGCCAAAATGGTTGCAGAAGTTCTGGTCCTGCCACCTGCATACTTCACTTCACGTATTTCATCTTGAAAAAGAGGGAGGGCCTTTATCCCAGCACTCCAAGCAAGAGTCCTGAGATTCATTTTTCCTTAGATCCTTCTGTGCTTGTGAACTAATCAATGTAGCCAGGGGAAGAAATGCTTTGATTGACACATCCTGTCATGGGTTCCCAACCTGAAGAGAAAAGTTGTCAAATTTACCAAGTTCCATGAAAGTTTTTCAATGTCAAGGGCTGCTGGGAAGGGGAAAGAGGTAAATAAATGTGGGAGAAGCAGCTAGCAGTGCACACAACAATGCATTTTCTGTTTTGCAATGCATTATCATACTTTTTTACATTGTGTTTCAGATAGACCAAGCCTCAGATTGTTACTCCTGCCAAATACTTTTTTAGTAATATCAATAAATGCTACTTGCTTGAATTAACAATATATATTAAGAAGTATAAAGATTTTTTTAGATAAAAGAAGTGTAAAGAGACCAAAAAAAAAGAGTTATGATGCCACCCTTTATTCCCCAATAACTAGAAACAGCTTCTATTTGAAATCTCAGTAACACCTGCTTTGCATCTGCTCAACCGACTGAGAATGCAGGTCTGGCAAAGAGAGAAAATCCATTTTAAGTAGATCTGTGACAATATAGGGCAAGAAGGTCTTGAAATCCACCAAGGGTTTTGATCAATAAGACTGACAGCACAGAGCATGCCAGAAGCCAGGAAAAGGAGAATTTGCAAAAAAAAGGATTCAAAAATCATCCCACACTGTAAGGTTCGGGTGACCAACCAGGGCCCGTGAGACAGACGTGCATCCCACCATCTTTCTCTTCTGATCTAAGAAGAGTGAGAGAGGCAAGAGTTGATTAGCTCAGGGAAGGTTTTTGTTCTGTCCTTTTAGATTCCAGCTTTCCCAGTCAGGGGAGAATTCTAAAACCCATTGTCTAATTTCAAAAGTTGGGTTTGAAAAACACGACAAGCTCTTTCTTTTTGTTACCTAATTCTCAGCTGTAAACCCAAGCTTCTTGAGTGTGCATGCTTCATAAAAGGCGAGAGGATTTAATTGAATTTTGCATGCCACTTCTAAGTGGATTGCTGGGGTAGACCAGGATTAATTAGTTTCGTGTTGTTAATTCAATTCAAAGGTTGCTAATAAACTAAGACCATCAAACTCCATTAGGAGAAACAAAAACTTCTTAATTATGACAGCATTTTTGGGGTTGTGGATAAGTTTTATCAGCATGTTGAAGTTCCATCCTGGTTTTCCAGGATTCATGATAGAGCCACTCTAGTGGATTAGAGAGACCTCAATCATCTAAGCACTTTTTGCCGATTTTTTAACTTTTCAAATTTGGTATCTTTAACCAAAAAAAAAAAAGAGAGAGAGAAAGAGAATCCTTGGTTTCAATGGCTCTTTCTATCCTTTAGAACATGAAATTCTCTTTCCAAATAACTAACCCTAGGAGAATAACTCCAGCCTTTCTGCCCATATGCAGGTAACCTGTACAGGGTTAAAGGATTTGGTTTTGCTCCATCTCCCCAACTCTTTATGGTACTGTCACGATCATAGTATCATGACCCCTTATATATGACAAAAATTATCAGCAAAATATTTTCTTTTGTGGAGAGAATGTTGAAAATATGATTGGTGACCAGACACAGTAGCTCATGCCTGTAATCTCAGCACTTTGGGAGGCCAAGAGATGGGCAGATCACCTGAGGTCAGGAATTCGAGACCAGTCTGACCAACATGGCGAAACCCCATCTCCACTAAAAATACAAAAATTAGCTGGGTGTGGTCATGGGCACCTATAATCCCAACTACTTAGTTGGCTGGGGCAGGAGAATTGCTTGAACCAGGGTGGCAGAGGTTGCAGTGAGCCGAGACTGCACCGTTTGCACTATAGCCTGGGTATCAGAGTGAGACTCTGTCTCAAAAAAAAGAAAAAAAAGAAAAGGAAAGATGATTGTCTACGTGGCCTTGCAAATGACTGCTTCTTGTCCCCTGACTCCTAGCAAACCCCATCTTTAGATGAAAAAATGGTGGGCAAACAAGTATGTGGGTGCATACATACTCACTGGCTTACTTTTGGCTTGGATGTACATGCATATTGCGGTTGAGGATCTAGCTAACTTTCTCTTCAGCTTGCCATACTGGGTCCCTTTCGCATCTTTCTCTAGTGCAAGGGATTTCTCTGCATCTGAAACATCTCCCCTCAGTATGCGCACTTGTGCAAAGATATACACACACACTTCTAATAATTCCTCTCTACTTCTCAGTTCTCAGTGCACCCCTCATCTCCTGGGGCATCTTTCTTGATTCTGAAAACTGGATTGGATGGCATTCCTATGCGCCAACTCTGCATCCATCTTTAGCACTAATGTAGCAATTGAAACATTGTGATAGCCTGTAAATGATCAATAACTTTCCATAGAAATTAACTTTCTAAATGACAGTAATTATCTCATTCATGAGTGTATCCCATTCATGGTTGTATCACTGAACAGTGCAGAGCTCAGCACACAGAGGGTATTCCATCAGCACTTTTTGAATAAATGAATAAAGCCCAGAATGATCGCAAAATTAACTGTGTAACCTCTGCCTTTGTATATTGTTCCATCTCAGATCATTCTATTAACAATATTTACTTGCCCCTACCCACCAGACTGGCACCTCTGTGGACTAATCAACCCACAGCAACTCCTCTGGCAGAGACTTTTATCTGCCCCCCAGTACCATGCTGTTTCACTGACTGTGGCCTTATAGCGTAGCTTGAAATCAGGTAATGTGATGCCTCCAGATTTGTTCTTTTTGCTTAGCCTTGCTTTGCTCTGCAGGCTCTTTTTTGGTTTCATATAAATTTTAGGACTGTTTTTTCTATTTCTGTGAAAAATGATGGTGGTATTTAGGTAGAAATTGCATGAAATATGTAGATTGCTTTTGGCAGTATGGTCATTTTCTTTATTTTTAGTTTTATTTATTTATTTTTTTGAGATGGAGCCTTACTTTGTTGGCCAGGCTGGAGTGCAACACTGCAATCTCGGCTCACCTACAACCTCCACCTCCTGGGTTCAAGTGATTCTTCTGCCTCAGCCTCCTAACTGGGATTACATGTGCTCGTCATACCTGGCTAATTTCTGTATTTTTAGTAGAGACAGGATTTCACCATATTGGCCAGGCTGTTCTCACACTCCTGACCTCGTGATCTGCCCACGCCAGCCTCCAAAAGTGCTGGAATTATAGGCGTGAGCCACCCCACCCAGCCAGTCATTTTCACAATATTGTTTCTACCCATCCATCAGCATGGGAGTGGTCCCATTTGTTTGTGTCATCTATGATTTACTTCAGCAGTATTGTGTAGTTTTCCTTGTAGAGGTCTCATATCTCCTTGGTTAGGTATTTTCCTAAGTATTTTTATTTGTATTTTGTAGCTACTGTAAAAGGGGTGGAGGTCTTGATTTGATTCTCAGCTTGGTCACTGTTGGTGTATAGGACAGCTACCAATTTGTGTACATTAATTTTTAGCTGGAAACTGCTGAATTCTTTTATCAGTTCTAGGAGCTTTTGGATGAGTCTTTAGGTTTTCTAGGTATACAACCATATTGTCAGCAAACAGCATGAGTTTGGCATCCTCTTTACCAATTTGGATGTCTTTTATTTCTTTCTCTTGTCTGATTGCTCTGGCTAGGACTTTCAGTACTGTGGTGAAGAGGAGTGGTGAGATGAGCATCCTTGTCTTGTTTCAGTCCTCAGAGGGAATGCTTTCAACTTTTCCCCATTCAGTATTATGTTGGCTGTGGGTTTGTCATAGGTGGTTTTTAATACATTGAAACATGTCCCTTGTATGACAATTTTGCTGAGAGCTTTAATCATAAAGTGATGCCGGATTTCATTGAATGCTTTTTCTGCATCTATTGAGATAGTCATGTGATTTTTTGTTTTTAATTCTGTTTACGTGGTGTACATTTATTGACCTGCTAAACAATCTCTGCATACCTGGTATGAGACCCACATGATCATGGTAGATTATCTTTTTAATATGTTGTTGAGGCTGGGCGTGGTGGCTCACACCTGTATTTCCAGCACTTTGGGAGGCCATGGCAGGTGGATCATGAGGTTAAGAGATAGAGACCATCCTGGCCAACATGGTGAAACCCCATCTCTACTAAAAATACAAAAATTAGCTGGGCGTGGTAATGTGCACCTGTAGCCCCAGCTACTCGGGAGGCTGAGGCAGGATAATTGCTTGAACCTGGGAGGCAGAGGTTGCAGTGAGCCAAGATCAGGCCCCTGCACTCCAGCCTGGCGGCAGGGTAAGACTCTGTCTCAAAAAATATATATTGTTGAATTCAGTTAGCTAGTATTTCACTGAGGATTTTTACATCTATGTTCCTCAGGGATATTAGTCTATAGTTTTTTGTTTGTCTGTTTTTTGGTTACGTTCTTTCCTGGTATTTGTATTAGAGTGATACTGGCTTCATAGAATGATTTAGGGAACATTCTTTTTCTCTGTCTTGTGGAATAGTACCAATAGAATTAGTATCAAATCTTCTTTCAAAGTTTTATAGAATTAAGCTGTGACTCCATCTGATCCTGGACTATTTTTTGTTGGTAATTTTTTTTATTACCCTTTCAATCTCACTGCTTATTATTGGTCTGTATAGGGTATCTAATTCTTCCTGATTTAAGCTAAAAGGGTTGTATCTTTCTGGGAACTTATCCAACTCCTCTAGGTTTTCTAGTTAATGTACATAAAGGTGTTTATAGCAGCCTTGAATGAGCTGTATTTCTGCGGTGTTCATTGTAATATCTCCCATTTCATTTCTTATTGAGCTTATTTGGATTTTCTCTCTTCTTTTCTTGGCTAATCTTGCTAATGTTTTATCCATTTTATTTGTCTTTTCAAAGAACCTGCTTTTTGTTTCATTTATCTTTTATATATTTTTTGTTTGTCTGTTTCAATTTCATTTTGTTCTGCTCTGATCTTGGTTATTTCCTTTCTTCTGCTGGGTTTGAGTTTGGTTTGTTCTTGTTTCTCTAGTTCCCTGAGGTGTGACCTTAGATTGTCTGGTTTGTGATCTTTCAGACATTTTGATGTGAGCATTTATGACTATGAACTTTCCTCTTAGCACCACTTTTGTTGTATTCCAGAGGTTTTGATAGGTTGTGTCACTACTGTCATTTAGTTTGAAGAATTTTTCAAATTTCCATCTTGATTTCATTTTTGACCTAATGATCATTCAGGAGAAAGTTATTTAATTTCCATGTGTTTGCACGGTTCTGAAGGTTCCTTTTTGAATTGATTTTCCAGTTTTATTCCACTGTGGTCTGAGTGAGTGCTTGATATCATTTCAATTTTCTTAAATTTATTGAGGCTCATTTTGTGGCCTATCATTTGATCTATCTTGGAGAAATTTACATGCACTGATGAATAGAATATATATTCTGTGGTTCTTGGGTAGAATGCTCCATTAAGTCCATTTGTTCCAGGGTAGAGTTTAAATCCTGTGTTTCTTTGGTGACTCTCTGTTCTGATGACCTGTCTAGTGCTGTCAGGGGAATACTGAGCTTTCCCACTATTATTGTGTTGCTATCTCATTTCTTAGGTATAGTAATAATTACTGTACAAATTTAGGAGCTCCAGTGTTAGGTGCATATATTTGGGATTGTGATATGTTCCTGTTGGGCAGGGCTTTTTATCATTATGTAATGTCTCTCTTTGTCTTTTTTTAACTGCTATTGCTTTCAAGTTTGTGTTGCCTGATATAAGAATAGCTATTTCTGCTCACTTTTGGTGTTTGTTTGTATGGAATGTCTTTTACCACCCCTTTACCTTAAGTTGATGTGAGTTCTTACATGATAGGTGAGTCTCTTAAGGCAGCAGATAGCTGGTTGGTGAATTCTCCATTCTGCAATTTTGTATCTTTTATGTGGAGCATTCAGACATTTACATTCAATGTTAGTATTAAGATATTAGGTACTTTTCATTCAACATGCTGTTTGTTGCCTGTATACCTTGTTTGTTTAAATTTTATTTTATAGGTTCTGTGAAATTTATGCTTTAAAGAGGTTCTGTTTTAATGTGTTTCCAGGATTTGTTTCAAGATTTAGTGTTCTATTTAGCAGTTCTTATAGTCCTAGCTTGGTAGTGGCAAATTATCTCAGCATTTGTTTGTCTGAAAAAGACTGTATCTTTCTTTCATTTATGAAGCTTAGTTTTATTAGATACAAAATTCTTGGCTGATACTTGTTTTGTTTAAGGAGGCTGAAGACAGGGTCCCAATCCTTTGTAGCTTGTAGTGTTTCTGCTGAGAAATCTGCTGTTAATCTGATAGGTTTTCCTTATAGGTTACCTGCTGCTTTTGCCTTACGGCTCTTGAGTCTTTTCTTCATCTTAACTTTAGATAACCTGATGACAATGTGCCAGCCTAAGTGGTGATATTTTTGTGATGAATTTCCCACATGTTCTTTGAGTTTCGTGCAGTTGGATATCTAGGTCTATAGCAAGCAAGGCCCAGGAAGTTTTCCTTGATTATTCCCCCAAATACGTTTTCCAAACTTTTGTATTTCCCTTCTTCCTCAGGAACAGCATTTATTGTTAGGTTTGGTCGTTTAACATAATCCCAGACTTCTTGGAGGCTTTGTTCACATTTTCTTATTCTTTTCCTTCTTTGTTGGATTCGGTTCATTATAAAACTTTGTCTTCAAGCTCTAAATTTCTTTCTTTGGTTTGTTCAGTTCTATTGCTGAGATTCTCCAGAGCATTTTGCATTTCTATAAGTGTGTCCATTGTCTCCTGAAGTTTTGTTTTTTATTTATGCTATTTTGCTGAAGATTTCTCCCCTCATTTCTTGTATTATTTTTTTGATTTCCTTAAATGTGGCTTCACTTTTCTCTTGATTAGCTGAATAACTGATCTTCTGAATTTTTTTTTTTTTTTCAGATAAATCAGGGATTTCTTCTTGGTTTGAATCCATTGCTGGTGAGCTAGTGTGAGTTTGCTAGGCTGTTAAAGAACTTTGGTTTGTCATATTACCAGAGCTGGTTTTCTGGTTCCTTTTCATTTGGGTAGGCTCTGTCAGAAGGAAGGTCTAGAGCTCAAGTCTGTTGTTCAGATTCTTTTGTCCCCTGGGGTGTTCCCTTAATGTAGTACTTTCCCCCTTTTCCTATGGATGTGGCTTCCTGAGAACTGAGCTTAGTGACAGTTATCTCTCCTGGATCTAGCCACCTAGCAGATCTACCAGCCTCCAGGCTGGCACTGGTAGTTGTCTGCACAGAACCCGGTGATGTGAATCATCTGTGGGTCTCTCAGCCATGGGTACCAACACCTCCTCTGGTGCAGGTGGCAGGGGAGTAAAATGGACTCTGTGAGGGTCCTTAATTTTGGTTGTTTAATGTACTATTTTTGTGCTGGTTGGTCGCCTGCTAGGAGGTGGTGCTTTCAAGAGAGCATCAGCTGTGATAGTATGGGGAGGATCTGGTGGTGGCTGGGGCCCTAAACTTCCACAAGTATGTGCCCTTGGTATCCAGCTACCATGATGGGTAGGGAAAGGCTATCAGGTTGGGGCAGGGCTAGTTGTGTCTGAGCTCAGACTCTCCTTGGGTGGGTCTTGCTGTGGCTGCTGTGGGGAATGGGGGTATGGTTCCCAGGTTAATGGAGTTATGTTCCTAGGAGGATTATGGCTTCCTCTACTGTGTCATGCAGGTTGTCAGTAAAGTGGGGGAAAACTGGCAGTCATGGGCCTCACCCAGCTCCCACTCAACCCAAAAGGCCAGTCTCACTCCCACCATGCTTCCTCCAACAACAGCACTGAGTCTGTTCCCAGGCAGTGGGAACTTGTCTCAGACTACCAGCCTCTCAGCTGCAAAAACAAGTAGGGCTTTCATGCTTCCCTGCCTGTGGGATCTGCCCACTGGATTCATGTCCTCCCCCAAATTCTGGCCAGGAGACTTCTCGTTTGGTTGAATTGTTACAAAGTTCAGCTGGAGGTTTCCTTCACCCTGTGGCCTTTTCCCAGTACCTCTGGCAGCCTATATAAGAACCATACACCCAGAGACTTTCTGCATCTATACACAGGTCATATGGCCCATTCTTTGTTCTTTCCTGGGTAAACATGGAGCAGAAGAGGCATTCATATCTGGTTTCATTAGGAATTTTACATATTTTCCATATATAATTTTCCCTGGGTAATAGATTTACCATTCCCCAGATCTATGTAACCTCTAAGTCTCAGAAAAACTCTAAATTAAACACAATTTGTTTTCCATCCTTCCAGTGTTTTTCTCCCCTGAGATGTGGTTGCAGAACTTTTCTCCAGAAATATATTTGCAGTTTTTCTGAGCCTTAAATGTTTAAACCAGTGTTTCTCAAAGAGTAGTTTCAGATCTGCATCAAAATTACCTGGGAGTGTTGTTGTTATTCTGAAGAGTAACATGGAGTCTTGGGCCTTGAACTCACTTAGTCCCACTACCTGAAGTTGGAACATCTGTGGTTTAGAAGCTCTCTAGGTGATTGTAAGGAACAAAAAAGCCTTAGAGTCACTGCTTTCAAGTAGATACTAGAGGCCATTTTTGCTAACCCTCAGGTCACCTCTCCTCTGCAGAGATGCAGCTACCTCCCACCCATCTTGCTAAAATCAGAGCTTCAAAAATTTTACTGCCTTCCTGCTCAGAGTGTGGACCATGGACTAGCATTGTCATTCCTGGGTAGCTGTTAAAAATGCCCATCTTGGGCCAGGTGTGGTGGCTCACACCTGTAATCTCAGCACTTTAGGAGGCCGAGGCGGCCGGATCACAAGGTCAAGAGATCGAGGCCATCCTGGTCAACATGGTGAAACCCCAACTCTACTAAAAAATACAAAAAATTAGCAGGGCATGGTGGCACATGCCTGTAGTCCCAGCTACTCAGGAGGCTGAGGCAGGAGAGTTGCCTGAACCCAGGAGGTGGAGGTTGCGGTGAGCCGAGATCGCGCCATTGCACTCCAGCCTGGGTAACAAGAGTGAAACTCCATCTCAAAAAATAAATAAATAAATAAAAATGCCCATCTTGGGCCTCACTTTATATCTACCAAACCAGAATATGCATTTTAACAAGCGGTCCAAGTGATTCCTAAACAAGTAAGTATGAGGGAAGCACTAAGCACCAGCACTGTGCCTTCTCTTGCAATACTACAGAGCCCTCCTCCATTCCCATGGCTTGACTAAGGACACAACTTACACTATGCATAAACCTGCCACTGAGGAGGCCAGTGGTGGAATCGTTTACTGAGTGTCCACTGAGCGTCACAGACAGGATAGTGGGAAGATGTGTGTAATGGTTAATTTAAGTGTCAAATTAGCTAGGTCATATTATCCAGATATTGGATCAAATACTAATCTAGATATTGCTATGAAGCTATTTTTTAGGTGAGATTAACATTTAAGTCAGTAGATTTTGAGTAAAGCAGATTATCTTCCTTCCATGATGTAGGTGGGTCTTATTCAATCCACTGAAGTATATTAAGAGAATAACGACTGACCTTTCTTGAGGAAGAGGAAATTGTGCCAGCAGACAGCCTGTGGAGTCGAGCTGCAACATGGACACTTGCCTGCGTCTCCAGCCTTCTGCCCTACCCTGCATATGTTGGACTTACCAGCCTCCACAATGTGTGAGACGATGCCTTAAAATAAATCTCTCTCTGTCTCTGTCTCTCTCATATATATAATATCACATATTTATATCTAACTATCTATATCTATCTATCATCCATCCATCTTTCTTTCTCTATCTAATCTTCTGTAGATTCCATTTCTCTGGAGAATCCTAATATGCTACAAAACCAATATAAATCTCCTTTACTGCCACGCACTTTTCTCTTCACATTCTTCCATTTTTCCCCATCACCTACAGAATAAATCCAAAATTCCTTAGAATGATATTCAAGATCTCATCTTCCACATACTGCCACATTTCTGTCTCATTAGGCTACTCCATTTCAGACCAGCTTTCATGTCTCTGCTTGTTCCATCTCTCCCTGGCCTCCTCCTTAAATCCTTCTCATCTCTGACGCATCTTCATTATCAAATACAAACACACAAGTGTTTGTTCAATGTTATCAGATAAAATCTTCCCCTTTCTACCAGCCTCTTACCACTATTATACTCTGAGAAACCCCTGAATAATTATTTATAAAATATATTATCATTAAATTAATGTATATTCTAGTCTCTCAGTAGACTTCAAGTCCCTTGAAGGCAGGAAATAAGTTTTATTACAGGTTTGTTTACATTTATTCCTCTCAGTCTCTATTCAGTAAAGTTTACTAAATGAATAAAACATTGTATGTTTGATATATGTTATTGATTTATTAAGTATATTCTAAATACTAAACGTGGAGAGAGACTATGTTTGTTTCTTGGTCTATTTACTTTGTAACAGAAAATGTTACACTAAGAAGACTAATGCTCTCAGAGATTGCTATTGTATGGAATACCTAAAATAGAATTCCCCTTCCTTTATTCCTTGTTCTCTCTTCCTGCTTTTTTTTTTTTTTTTTTGGTAGCATTTTCCACTCTCTGGCATTTTATTTATGTACGGGTTATTTGTTTATTACTTGTCTTCTTCCTCAAGAATATAGGCTCCATGAGAGTTTGCACTTGTGAATGCTTAATAAATATTTTTGAATGAACTCATTTATATTTGAGCATGAATGCATGGTCAAGTCAGGAGTGTCTGTCCATTAAAAATAACAAAAACATTTACATACTCAAGTAGAAGAAGCTGGATATGAATATTCAACTGTAGAATGGTGAAAAGTCAATCTTACTGATTTTGGTTTTATTCTTACCATACTCTTATGGTAACATAAGAGGCCAGAGTTTCTTTAACTTAATTTTTAGTATCAGAGTCTCTTTCTCAAAATCAAATGTTATATAAAAGTATGTCACTGGAAGAGTGACAGTTTCTGGCTTGTGCAAAGGCTCCATGTGGACTAGCAGAGGCCCTTCATGGAGCCCTAATACATAAATCAGATGAAAACGGTAGTTATCACTCTGTTAAAGCAGGGATGAGGAACCTTGTCCTTTGGGCGTCCACCTTACCATTCCCTTGTGGTCCCTAAGCCATCTTTGGGGGAAGTAGGACTTCATGAAATGCACTTTGAAAACCACATGATCCAGTGCCTCTGGGGAAACTTCCAGCTCCAAGCATCATTAATCAGGTGGGACTTTCAGCCTAAAACAACTCAGGCCTAGAGAGGTGTAAAGTTTTAATAGAAACTGATGTGGCACTGATTTCATAGAGAAGCAAAACAGAGGCTGATGGCATCTGTGAGCATTTAGATTATAGTGGAACCAGGGGCAGTAAGCAGCCTGGATTTCCAGATTGAACCAAGCTGAGAAAATCTAATTGCTTTTTTTTTCTTTTTTAAATGGGAGTGAGAATTGCATGATTAATAAAAGAGAGAGAGAAAATGAAGATGTAATATAACCTAATTTTAATAAAGCACTTAATACAGTATCTAATAAAGTCTTACTTGCAAAATGAATTCAAATTGAATTGGATTTGGACTCTAGCATTCTGTACAGGCTAAAAGCTGAGGGCAGATGATATCAAAACCAGGGAAAGATGCGATGTATCACATTACAGAGGTGTCTCATAGCCCTGCCCCAGGAATCAATGAAACTCTAGTGTTAGTTAACAGCTTCGTTAACAATCTACAAGATGAGACAAAAGAGTATCTTAATGAATGTTACTGAAGAAACTGTGGAGAGATGCTGCAAATCCCAGTCTCAACTGAGAGGTTTGCAATGAGAAAATAAATATTTGGGGAAAAATGCTTTGCAAAAGTTTGAAGAAATGCATTTCTTAAGCCTTATAAAATAGCATTCTTGGAGATTTGAATAAAATAAACATTTATGTCAACCATGAAATTAAGCTTATGTCTAACCTATATGCCCAGAGCAATTCTTTCTACCAACAAAACAAATATATAAGTAAATAACCACAGGGCATTATAAAGTAGCAACTAGATAAAAGTCACTTTTTACCTTCTTTCCTTTTGCTCTTTCTTTTGGCATGTTTGTGGCAGAACTCTGGTATAGAATTGCTATAAAGAACAATAGAAAGGGATTCAGTTAACTAATCAATTTGATTTTAGAAACAGGGTCTCACTCTGTCACCCAGGCCAGAGTGCAGTGGTGTGATCATAGCTCACTGTAACCTCAAATTCCCAAGCTCAAGTCATCCTTCCACCTCAGCCTCCTGAGTAGCTAGGTCTACAGATTAACCACCATGTCCAGATATTAATTAAAAAAAAAAACTTTTTAGATCTAAGGTCGTGCAATGTTTCCTGGCCTCAAGAGATTTTCCTGCCTCAGTCTCCCAAGTGCTGAGATTAAAGGCATGACCCACTGTACCCAGCAGGTTTAACTGGTTTCTGGTTTTGTTTTTTAATGGAGATGACATTAGCAGATACAGGCAGCATTCATAAAGACTTGTGCCTTGCCTCCTTTCCCCTACCATCCCAGAAAAAGAACTTCAGTGACTTCTAGATTTTTTTTCAGAGGAAGGTAAAAAAAGAGAATAAAGAATTCACATGGTATCAAAGTTGAATACTTCTTCTCCATCACTGCCCCCTAAACCAGTACTGTAGAGAGAAAGAAAGCCAACATATATTCCATGGTAAAGTCATTAATTTAACCTTTTTTTCTTTTTTTCATTTCTATGTAACAGGATGCAAAGCAGAGTCCCTAACCTTAGGAAGTGCACGGTGTAGTGGGAAGAGAGCCAAAAACCTAACACTGAAAGAAACGAGTGTTCACATCACCATATGAGATGGGAGCATAGAAAAAAACAGAGACATCCTCAATGGAGAATGAAGCATTTGAACCATGACTTGAAAATTCAATAAGCACTTCAAAGGCTATCAATCAGACGAGAGAATGATGGGGAGGTGAGTGGCAGTAGGAGCAGGAAATGAGGCCAAAACGGCAAAGGCACCAAATCATGACTAACCTTAAAAGCTATTCAAAAGAATTTTAATTTTATTCTATCTGTGTTGGGAAATCATTGGAGAATTTTGCGTCGGAGGATGACATTATGGTAACAGCCTCCTAACCATTTGTTTCTTCTGGCTTTACCCTCCTACAGTCCAGCCTCAGCACAGCAACCAGACTTATCTTGTTAAAATGTAACCCAGATAATGACATCTGCTCAAAACCTCCAGAGGCTTCCCATATCAGAGAAACAGAAGCCTAGGTACTTGCTATGACTTGCAGAGTTGTACATGATCTGTTTCCTGGTCACTCTCTTACCTCTTCTGGTCCTGCTGTCCCCCTTTTGCCTGTTTCACTTTTTTCCAACCACCAGAAAATGCAAGGCACTGGTCCACCTCCAGGACTTTGTGCCTACTCTTCCTTCTTAGCAACACCTGTCACCCAGATCCTGCATGTTTCACTACTTAGTCCTCTAAATATTATCACCCAGTGAGTCTGTCTTGCCTGCTGCATAGATAGGGCCAATGTGCTGCAGTATTGCAGTGAAGAAACAGGTTACTTAACACAAGAGCAGACAAGCAAAAGGGCAGGAGTTTATTACTCAAATCAGCCCTCCTAAAAAACTTAGAGGCTAGGGTTTTTATGAATAATTTGGTGGACATGGGTCTAGGGAATGGGTGCTGTTCATTGGTTGGAGATGAAACCATAGGGGTGTGGAACACAGTCTTCTTGTGGTGAGCCTGCCTTTGGGTGGGGGCACAGTTATGGGTCCAGGTGGAGTCAGTCACTTAATGAATGTTATTGAAGAAACTGTGAAGAGATGCTGCAAATCCTAGTCTGAACTGAGAATTATACAATGAGAAAATAAATATGTTAGAAAGTAAAAGGCTGAAAAGCGTCTCAAAAGACCCATCTTAAGTTCTATTAGGTAGATGCCATTATTTTTAATGGCAAAAACCACAATTATTTGTGCACCAACCTAATATCATGGTGATGTTATCTATACGAGCAATTGGAGAGGACACAAATCTTAGGATCTCTGGCCATATGACTCTTAATCAGTAAGGGATTATAGAAAAACAAGCTAGGGGACAATGGCTGGTTATCATTTAGCTTCATCTATATCTTAGCAGACTTTAGGCCCCTCTTATAATTCTAATCTTGCTGTCTTTTATCAGTCTTGTAAAGGCGGTTTCAGTTGCCAAACAAGGAGGGATCAGTTTTATGGAGGGATTACTTTCATCCTTGCTTTAAAGTTAAACTATCATCTAACTTCCTTCCACGGTTAGCTTGGCCTACCACCAGGAATGAACAAAGACAGCCAGACAGTGAGGCTAGAAGCAAGATGAAGTCAGCCATGCTAGACTCCTCTAGCTCTCATGATCGTTGCAAAGATGGTTTCATCAACACCCTCCAAAATGCTACATTTGCAGTAAAACCATCCTAACTAAAATTTCATCTCCCTTCCCCAACCCTCTTATTTCCTCCCCTGTTTTGTCTATTTTATGAATACATATTATTTTCTATTCTTTTTTTTTTTTTTAATAGAGACAGGGTCTTTCTATGCTGCCCATGCTGGTCTTGACCTCTTGTGCTCAATGGATCCTCCTACCTCAGCCTCCCAAAGTGCTGGGATTTTAGGCCACTGTGCCTAGCCTCTATTCTAATATACTATATTATTTACTTATATATTTTATTGTCTCCTCCCACTAGAACATAAAATACATGGGGGCAAGAATTTTTGTCTTTGTTCAATTCTACAAGACCATGGCTGGAACAGTTTCTACATATAATGGATCCTTGATAAATATTTATTGAATAAATGAGTAAATGGATAAACTAAAGAAAGATAAAATAAAGGAGACTGCAGGGAGACCTTTCAGGAGGCTATTGTAATTGTTAGGTAGCCTTAAAACAAAAAAAGAGAATAAAATACCCAGGAATACAACTTACAAGGGATGTGAATGACCTCTTCAAGGAGAACTACAAACCACCGCTCAAGGGAATAAGGACACAAACAAATGAAAAACATCCCATGCTTATGGATAGAAAGAATCAATATCGTGAAAATGGCCATACTGCCCAAAGTAATCTATAGATTCAATACTATCCCCATCAAACTACCATTGACTTTCATCACAGAATTGGAAAAAACTACTTTAAATTTCATATGGAACCAAAAAAGAGCCCACATAGCCAAGACAATCCTAAGCATAAAGAACGAAGATGAAGACATCACGCCACCTGATTTCAAATTATACCACATGGCAACAGTAACAAAACAGCATGGTATTGGTACCAAAGCAGATATATAGACCAGTGGAACAGAACAGAGGCCTCAGAAATAACACCACACATCTAAAACCATTTGACACACCTGACAAAAACAAGCAACAGGGAAAGGATTCCCTATTTAATAAATGATGCTGGGAAAACTGGCTAGCCATATGCAGGAAGCTGAATCTGGATTCCTTCCTTACACCTTATACAAAAACTAACCCAAGATGGATTAAAGGCTTAAACATAAGACCTAAAACCATAAAAACCCTAGAAGAAAATCTAGGCAATATCATTCAGGACAGAGGCATGAGAAAAGACTGCATGACTAAAACACTGAAAGCAATGGCAACAAAAGCCAAAATTGATAAATGGGATCTAATAAACTAAAGAGCTTCTGCACAGCAAAAGAATATGCCATCAGAGTAAACAGGCAACCTACAGAATGGGAGAAAATTTTTGTAATCTATCCATCTGACAAAGGGCTAATATCCAGAATCCACAAAGAACTTAAACACATTTATAAGAAAACAACAACCCCATCAAAAAGTGGGCAAAAGATATGAACAGATACTTCTCAAAAGGAGACATTTATGCAGCCAACAGACATGAAAAAATGCTCATTATCACTGATCATTAGAGAAATGCAAAACAAAACCACAATGAGATACCATCTCATGCCAGTTAGAATGGTATTCATTAAAAAGTCAGGAAACAGCATATATTGGAGAGGATGTGGAGAAAGAGGAACACTTTTACACTGTTGGTGGGAGAGTAAATTAATTCAACCATTGTGGAAGACAGTGGGGCGATTCCTCAAAGATCTATAACTAGAAATACCATTTGACCCAGCAATCCCATTACTGGGTATATACTCAAAGGATTATAAATCATTCTTTTATAAAGATACAGGCACATGTATGTTTATTGCAGCACTGCTCACAAAAGTAAAGACTTGGAACCAACTCAAATGCCCATCAATGGTAGCCTGAATAAAGAAAATGTGGCCTGTACAGCCTGCAGAACTGTGAGCCAATTAAACCCCTTTGCTTTATAAAATAAAATTTAAAAAATGGCACATATACACCATGGAATACTAGGCAGGCATAAAAAAGAATGAGCTCATGTCCTTTGAAGGAACATGGATGAAGCTGGAAACCATCATTCTCAAGAAATGAACACAAGAACAGAAAACCAAACACTGCATGTTTTCACTTGTAGGCGGGAGTTGAACAATGAAAACTCACTAATATAGATGATAGATTGATGGGTGCAGTAAACCACCATGGCACATGTATACCTGTGTAACAAATCTGCACATTCTGTACATATATCCCACAACTTATAGTATAATAATAAAAAAAATCTTTTTGAGGAGCAAATGACATGCTCCCAATATTTTTAATATATTCTGAACAATTAAAGCTTTTATCATTAAGGTATACATTTTCTTTCTGTTTATTTAATTTTGAGATTCACAAGATGAATTTTTTTTAAATCTCAGCCCTCACTCCTTAAAAATATCACTTCATATAACTAATAAGGAAAAATAGAGATGAGAGAATTTTCACGTCATTTTATTAAAAAAAACAAAAGTGACCAAAAGAGAGCCCGCATAGCCAAGTCAATTCTAAGCAAAAAGAACACAGCGGGGGGCATCACACTACCAGATTTCAAACTATACTACAAGGCTACAGTAATCAAAACAGCATGGTACTGGTACCAAAACAGAGATATAGACCAATGGAACAAAATAGAGGCACCAGAGGCAACACAACATATCTACAACTATACAATCTTTGATAAACCTGACAAAAACAAGCAATGGGGAAAGGATTCCCTGTTCAACAAATGGTGTTGGGAAAACTGGCTAGCTATGTGGAGAAAGCAGAAACTGGACCCCTTCCTGACACCTTACACTAAAATTAACTCCAGATAGATTAAAGACTTAAACACAAGACCTGGGACGATAAAAACTCTAGAAGGAAATCTAGGCAAAACTATCCAGGACATAGGAGTAGGCAAGGACTTCATTACCAAAACACCAAAAGCATTGGCAACAAAAGCCAAAATAGACAAATGGGACCTAATCAAACTCCATAGCTTCTGCACGGCAAAAGAAACAGTCACTAGAGTGAATCGGCAACCAACAGAATGGGAAAAAATTTTTGCAGTTTACCCATCTGACAAAGGGCTGATATCCAGAATTTATAAAGAACTCAAACAGATTTACAGGAAAAAAACAAGCCCATTCAAAAGTGGGCAAAGGATATGAACAGACACTTTACGAAAGAAGACATATATGAGGCCAACAATTATATGAAAAAATGCTCATCGTCATTGGTCATCAGAGAGATGCAAATCAAAACCACATTGAGATACCATCTCACGCCAGTAAGAATGGTGATCATTAAAAAATCTGGAGACAACAGATGCTGGAGAGGATGTGGAGAAAAAGGAACACTTTTACACTGTTGGTGGGAGTGTAAATTAGTTCAACCATTGTGGAAGACAGTCTGGCGATTCCTCAAGGCCTTAGAAATAGAAATTCCATTTGACCCAGCAATCCCATTACTGGGTATATATCCAAAAGACTATAAATCGTTCTACTATAAGGGCATATGTAAACGAATGTTCATCGCAGCACTGTTTACAATAGCAAAGACCTGGAATCAACCCAAATGCCCATTGATAATAGACTGGATTGGAAAAATGTGGCACATATACACCATGGAATATTATGCAGCAATCAGAAATGATGAGTTTGTGTCGTTTGTAGGGATATGGATGAATCTGGAGAACATCATCCTCAGCAAACTGACACAAGAACAGAAAATGAAACACCGCATATTCTCACTCATAGATGGTTGATGAAAAATGAGAACACATGGACACAGGGAGGGGAGTACTAAACACTGGGGACTATTAGGGGGAAAAGGGGAGGGCCAGTGGGAGGGGGAGGTGGGGAGGGATAGCCTGGGGAGAAATGCCAAATGTGGGTGAAGGGGAGGAAGGAAGCAAAACACACTGCCATGTGTGTACCTACGCAACTGTCTTGCAAGCTCTGCTCATGTACCCCAAAACCCAAAATGCAATTAAAAAAAAAAAGTGGAAATGGGTACCAGAGTTACTTAGAATGTAGAATCAGAAGATAAGAATAAGACCAATGCAAGGGAAGATCCAAGATGGCCCTTTTAGGAGCAGCTCAGGATTGCAGCTCCCAGTGAAAGCGCAGAGGGTCAGTGGACGCCGCATTTCCAGATGGATCTTTATTGCCCACAGACCAGGAGATTCCTAGGCAGAGGAGCCCTACGGGTCGCCAGAGCAGCTGTTTTGGCCAGCATGGCTGTTTTAGCCGGTGCAGCTGTTTTGCCAGTGCCACAGTGTGGCAGCTCTCTATACAAAATACACTGGTCTGGTTGCCCTTTTAAGGTGGCCAGGAGATTCCCAGGCAGCGCCATTGTTTCAGCCGGTGCAGTGGATTGCCACATGGGAAATCACACAGATCCTGGCGCCCTTTCAGCAGGCTACTGGAACACCTAGGAGAGAGTCAACCATTCAACTTAAAATAAAAAAGGCTCTGAGGCAGGGAGCCAGGTGATCAGGCTTGGCAGGTCCCACCCCAACAAAAACAAACAAAAAATGCAGCAATTGGAAACACTTGGAGTTTCATGGCAAGCTCAGCTGAACCCAGGGCAGTGCAGCTCCGTGGGGGAGGGGCATCCGCCGTTACTGAGGCTCTCCACCCCTACAAAGGTAGTCCACCATTGCTGAGTCAGCTTGCCATTGCCAAGGCAACCCACTGTTGCCGAGGCAACCCGCCATAACAGAGACAGTCCACCATTACAGAGACAGGCCACCATTGCCGAGGCAGTCTAACCACACCCATATAAACAGGACTACAGGGAAGCTCAACAGCAGCATGGTGAAGCTCAGAAAGCCTCTGCAGGCAGACAGTCACTAGGCTGCCTCCATCCTGGGCAGGTAAGCCCAGAAAAAAAAAAAAGGCAGCAGCACTATGGACACTCATAAATAAAGCCCTAACTCCCCGGGACAGAGCACCTGGGGAAAAAAAGGCGGTTTATGAGTTCTGCTGCAGCAGACTTAAATGTACCAGCCTAGCAGCTCTGAAAGAACAACAGAGCTCACAGCTCAACACTTGAGCTCCTATAAAGAAGAGACTGTCTCCTCAAGTAGCTCCCTGACCCTTGTATATCCAAAGAGTCACCTCACAAATGACTGATCAGACTGACATTTGGCGGGCATCATTCTGGGACAAAGATAGCAGAAGAAGAAACTGGTAGCAATCCTTACTGTTCTGCAGCTGCTGCAGGTGATCCCCAGGCAAGCAGGGCCTGGAGTGGACCTCAGCAGTCCTACAGTAGAGGGGCCAGACTGTTAGAAGGAAAACTAAGAAACAGAAATAACTTCATCATCAACATCCTGGATGTCCACTCAGAGACCCAGTCTGAAAATCAGCAACTACACAGACGACAGGTGGATAAATCCACAAAGATGGGAAGAAACCAGCGGAAAAAGGAGGAAAACACCTGAAACCAGAACACCTGTCCTCCTTCAAGGGGTCACAACACCTCACCAGCAAGGGAACAAAGCTGGATGGAGAATGTGTGTGATGAAATGACAGAATCAGAATTCAGAAGGTGGGCAATGAGAAACTTCTGTGAGCTAAAAGAACATGTTCTAACTCAATGCAAAGAAACTAAGAACCTTGAAAAAAGATTTTAGGAAATGATAGCAAGAATGGACAACTTAGAGAGGAACATGAGTGAATTGACGGAGCTGAAAAGCACAACACAAGAACTTCACGAAGCATGCACAAGTTTCAGCAGCTGAATTGACCAAGCAGAAGAAAGGATATCAGAGGTCAAAGATCAACTCAATGAAATAAAATGAGAAGGCAAGATTAGAGAAAAAAAGCACAAAAAAGGAATGAACAAAGTTTCCAAGAAATGTGGGACTATGTGAAGAGACCTAATCTACGTTTGATAGGTGTACCTGAATGTAACAAAGAGAATGAATCCAAGCTGGAAAATACGCTTCAGGATATTAACCCGGAAAACTTCCCCAACCTAGCAAGTCAGGCCAATATTCAAGTCCAGGAAATACAGAGAACACCACAGAGATATTCATCAAGAAGAGCAACCCCAAGGCACATAATCGTCAGATTGACCAGGGTTGAAATGAAGAAGAAAATGCTAAGGGTAGCCACAGAGAAAGGTTGGGTCACCCACAAAGGGAAGCCCATCAGACTCACAGCAGATCTCTCGGCAGAAACCCTACAAGCCAGAAGAGAGTGGGGGCCAATATACAACATCCTTAAAGTGAAGAACTTTCAACCCAGAATTTCATATCCAGCCAAACTGAGCTTCATAAGTGAAGGAAAAATAAAATCCTTTGCGAACAAGCAAGTACTCAGAGATTTTGTCACCACCAGGCCTGCTTTACAAGAGCTCCTGAAAGAGGCACTACACATAGAAAGGAACAACCAGCACCAGTCACTCCAAAAACATACCAAATGGTAAAGAGCATCAACAAAATGAAGAATCTGCATCAACTAATGGGCAAAACAGCCAGCTAATATCAAAATGGCAGTATCAAATTTACACATAACAATATTGACCCTAAATGTAAATGGGCTAAATGAACCAATCAAAAGACACAAACTTGCAAATAGGATAAAAAGCCAAAACTCATCGGTGTGCTGTACCCAGGAAACCCATCTCACATGCAAGGATACACAAAGTCTCAAAATAAAGGGATGGAGGAAGATTTACCAAGCAAAAGGAGAGCAAAAAAAAGCAGGAGTTGCAATTCTCTTCTCTGATAAAATAGACTTTAAAGCAACAAAGATCAAAAGAGACAAAGCAGGACATTACATAATGGTAAAATGATCGATACAACAAGAAGAGCTAACGATCCTAAATATATACGGACCCAATACAGGAGCACCCAGATACATAAGGCAAGTTCTTAATGACTTACAAAGAGACTTAGACTCCCACACAATAGTAGTGGGAGACTTTAACACTCCACTGTCAATATTAGACAGATCAACCAGACAGAAAATTAACAAGGATATCCAGGACCTGAACTCAGACCTGGAACAAGCAAACCCGATAGACATTTACAGAACTCTCCACCCCAAATCCACAGAATATACATTCTTCTCAGCACCACATCACACCTACTCTAAAACTGACCACATAATTGGAAGTAAAGCACTCCTCAGCAAATGCAAAAGAACAGAAATTATAACAAACAGGCTCTCAGACCACAGTGCAATCAAATTAGAACTCAGAATTCAGAAACTAACTCAGAACCACACAGCTTCATGGAAACTGAACAACTGGCTCTTGAATGATGACTGGATAAAGAATGAAATGAAGGCAGAAATAAAGAAGTTCTTCAAAACCAACGAAAATGAAGAAACAACATACCAGAATCTCTGGGACACATTTAAAGCAGTCTCTAGAGGAAAATATATAGCAATAAGTGCCCACATGAGAAGAGTGGAGAGATCCAAAATTGACACCCTAACATCAAAATTGAAAGAGCTAGAGGAGCAAGATCAAAAAAACTCAAAACCTAGCAGAAGACAAGAAATTACTAAGATCAGAGCAGAAATGAAGGAGATAGAGACACGAAAAACCCTTCAAAAAATCAATAAATCCAGAAGCTGGTTTTCCAAAAAGTTCAACAAAATAGACAGATCACTAGCCAGATTAATTTAAAAAAAGAGAGAGAATAACCAAATAGATGCAATAAAAAATGATAAAGGGGAAATCACCACAGATTCCACAGAAATTCAAACCATCATCAGAGAATATTACAAACAACTCTATGCACATAAGCTAGTAAACCTGGAAGAAATGGATAAATTCCTAGACACTTGCATCCTCCCAAGTCTAAACCAGGAAGAAGTTGAAACCATGAATAGACCAATAACAAGATCTGAAGTTGAGGCAGCAATTAAGAGCCTACCACACACAAAAAGCCTGGGTCCAGATGGGTTCACAGCCGAATTCTACCAGACACACAAAGAGGAACTGTTACCATACCTCCTGAGACTATTCCAAATAATCTAAAAAGAGGGAATCCTTCCCAAATCATTTTATGAGACCAACATCATTCTGATACCAAAACCCAGCACAGACTCAACAAGAAAAGAAAACTTCAAGCCAATATCCATGATGAACATAGACGCAAAAATCTTCAATAAAATACTGGCAAGCTGATTGCAGCAGCACATCAAAAAGCTTAGCCACCACGATCAAGTAGGATTCATCCCGGGGATGCAAGGCTGGTTCAACATACGCAAGTCTATAACTGTAATTCACCACATCAACAGAACCAAAAACAAAAACCACATGATTATCTCAACTGATGCAGAGAAGGCCTTTGACAAAATTCAACAGCCCTTCATGCTAAAAAGCCTCAATAAACTCAGTATTGACGGAACATATCTCAAAATAATAAAAGCTATTTATGACAAACCAACAGCCAATATCATAGTGAATGGGCAACAACTGGAAGCATTCCCTTTGAAATCTGGCACTAGACAAGGATGCCCTCTCTCACCACTCCTATTCAATATAGTACTGGAAGTTCTAGCCAAGAAAAAGAAATAAAGGATATTCAGGCAAGAAAAAGAAATAAAGGATATTCAAATAGGAAAGGAGGAAGCCAAATTGCCTCTATTTGCAGACGACATGATAGTATATCTAGAAGACCCCATTGTCTCAGCCCAAAATCTCCTGAAACTGATAAGCAACTTCAGCAAAGTCTCAGGATACAAAATAAACATGCAAAAATCACAAGCATTCCTATACACTAATAACAGACTGAAAGAGAGCCAAATCAAGAACGAACTGCCATTCACAATTGCTACAAAGTGAATAAAATACCTAGGAATACAACTCACAAGTAAAGTAAAGGACCTCTTCAAGGAGAACTACAAATCACTGCTCAACAAAATAAGAGAGGACACAAACAGATGGAGAAGCATTCCATGTTCATGGTTAGGAAGAATCAATATCGTGAAAATGGCCATACTGCCCAAAGTAATTTACAGATTCAACGCTATCCCCATCAAGCTACCAATGAGGAAGAAGAATTAGAAAAAACTACCTTAAACTTCATATGGAACCAAAAGAGAGCCCGCATAGCCAAGTCAATTCTAAGTAAAAGGAAAACAGTGGGAGGCATCAGACTACCAGGCTTCAAACTATACTACAAGGCTACAGTAATCAAAACAGCATGGTATGGTATGGTACCAAAACAGAAATATAGACCAATGGAACAGAACAGAGGCATCAGAGGCAACACAACATATCTACAACCATACAATCTTTGATAAACCTGACAAAAACAAGCAATGGGGAAACGATTCCCTGTTTAATAAATGGTGTTGGGAAAACTAGCTAGCTATGTGCAGAAAGCAGAAACTGGACCCCTTCCTGACACCTTACACTCAGATTAACTCCAGATGGATTAAAGACTTAAACATAAGACCTAACACCATAAAAACCCTAGAAGAAAATCTAGGCAAAACCATTCAGGATATAGGAGTAGGTAAGGACTTCATGACCAAAACACCAAAAGCATTGGCAACAAAAGCCAAAATAGACAAATGGGACCTAATCAAACTCCACAGCTTCTGCATGGCAAAAGAAACAGCCATTAGAGTGAATCGGCAACCAACAGAATGGGAAAAAATTTTTGCAGTTTACCCATCTGACAAAGGGCTGATATCCAGAATTTATAAAGAACTCAAACAGACTTACAAGAAAAAACAAACAAACCCATTCAAAAGTGGGCAAAGGATATGAACAGACACTTTACAAAAGAAGACATACATGAGGCCAACAAACATACGAAAAAATGCTCATCATCAGTGGTCATTAGAGAAATGCAAATCAAAACTACATTGAGATACCATCTCACACCAATTAGAATGGCAATCGTTAAAAAAAATCTGGAGACAACAGATGCTGGAGAGGATGTGGAGGAATAGGAACACTTTTACACTGTTGGTGGGAGTGTAAATTAGTTCAACCAATGTGATAGACAGTGTGGCAATTCCTCAAGGACCTAGAAATGGAAATTCCATTTGACCCAGCAATCCCATTACTGGGTATATATCCAAAGGACTATAAATCGTTCTACTATAAGGACACATGCACACAAATGTTCATTGCAGCACTGTTTACAATAGCAAAGACCTGGAATCAACCCAAATGCCCATCGATGATAGACTGGACAGGGAAAATGTGGCACATATACACCATGGAATATTATGCAGCTATCAAAAATGATGAGTTTGTGTCCTTTGTAGGGACATGGATGAACCTGGAGACCATCATTCTCAGCAAACTGACACAGGAACAGAAAATGAAATACCACATGCTCTCACTCATAGGCGGGTGTTGAACAGTGAGAACACATGGACACAGGGAGGGGAGCACTATACACTGGGGTCTGTTGAGGGGAATAGGGGAGGGACAGCGGGGGGTGGGGAGTTGGGGAGAGAGAGCATCAGGAAAAATGCCGGGTATAGGTGAAGGGGAGGAAGGCTGCAAATCACACTGCCATGTGTGTACCTATGCAACTATCTTGCATGTTCTTCACATGTACTCCAAAACCTAAAATGCAATAATAAAAAAATAAAAATAAATTTTAAAAAAAGAATGTAGAATCAATAGAAATTTAATTACAGTGAGATTAAGAAGCTAGGACGTATTCAGGAAGAATGATTCCCATGTTTCTGGCCCAGGCAGCCAGGAGCATGATAATGACATTTGCCCAGATAGGAAACATGGTAGAACTGAAAAGAAAGAGAGAAGATCATAGATTCCTATTTTGATATGTTGAGTTCTAAGTGTCTGATGGAAATTTGGCTGGATACAAAAGTTGTCTGTTGGATATTCATGTTTTAGAAAGAGAATGGTAAGAGCTGATTTCTGGGGTTTTTTTCCAGAGTCTTCTCTATGCAGCCACAACTCCAAACAAAGCTACTCTGGCTCCCTGCAACCAGCTCTGAGTTGCAAAAAGTAGCAAAGACACTCAAAGCACCAGTAAAGGAAAAACTGTTTTTCTATACTCACAACGCTTCAGACCCCAAATCTGTGGGCTTTCCATACCAAGCAATTCTCCAATTTTCTCAATGTCCTACACTTTAACTCAACTCCGACACTAATTACCTGGAGTTGGTGCAGACTTCACAGATTAAGGGCTCAGTCCCACAAGACTGTCCCCCACTTGAGAAATCAATTACAAGCCCCAGGTTGTCACCTATACTTCTGACCAATTGGCTATAAATCAGGGATTCCTATAACCCTTTCTCATGGTGAGTACTTTGCTATAACTGCTCACAAACATCAGGGAAATATTTACTTAAATTTACTGATTTATTGTTAAAATAAAAAACCCTAGACAAATTTAATCGAGCAAAGAATGATTCATGAATTGGGCAGTCCCCAAACCAGAAAAGGTTCAGAGGCTCCAGCAGCACACAATAGAAGATTTATAGACAGAAAAAGGAAAGTGACGTATACAAAATGGAAGTGAGTTACAGAAATAGCCAGATTGGCTACAGCTCAATGTTTGCATTATTTGAACCTGGTTTGAACAGTTGGCCACCTCTGATTTGCCAAAACTCAGTGATTGGCACAAGAGTGGAGTACAGTTAGTTTACACATCCAGTTAGGTTACAATTTACTAAGTACAGAGAAAAATTTAGGCTGAACTTAAAATACGCGAGGCAGCTTTAGGCTAAAGCTTTCATGTCTCTGCTTGTTCCATCTCTCCTTGGCCTCCTCCTGAAATCTTTCTCATCTCTGACCCATCTTCACTTAGCAAATACAAACACACAAGTGTTAGTTGCATGTTATCGAATAATATCTTCCCCTTCCCACAAGACTCTTACAATCATTATGCTCTGAAAGACCTCTGAATATTTATGAAATATATATTCATTAGATGAATGTATATCCTATTCTCTCACTAGACTTCAAGTTCCTTGAAGGCAGGAAATATGTTTTATTACACATTTTTTGTTTACATGTATTCCTCACAGTATCTATTCAGTAAAATTTATTAAATGAGTTAAATATTGTATGTTAGATATATTTTTATTGACTTATTAAGTATATTCTAAGTACTAAACATGGTAGAGGCCTATGCTTGTGTGTTTGTTTATTTTGTAACAGAAAATGTCGCAATAAGAAGACTAACGCTCTCAGAGATTGCTGTTGTGTGGAATACCTAAAATAGAATTTCTCTTTCTTTATTCCTTGTGTTCTCTTCCTGCTTTGTTTTTCTTCGTAGCATTTTCCACTCTCTGGCACTTCATTTATGTACAATGTGATTTATCACTTGTCTTTTTCCTTGAGAAGTGGACTTGTTAATGCTTAATAAATATTTTTGAATGAACTCATTTATATTTGAGCATGAATGCATGGTCAAGTCAGGAGTGTCTGTCAACTAAAAATAAAAATATTTACATACTGAAGTGGAATATGAATATATAACTGCAGAATGGTGAACAGTCAATCTTAGTGATTTTGGTTTTTTTCTTGGGTATCATGAGGCTGGCCTTGGGTAGAGGTTCTTCAACTTCATTTGTAGTATCAGAGTCCCTTTCTCAAAATCAAATGTTATATAAAACCATGGCAACCCTGTTGAAGTACTGTCTGCCTAGAGGAAGAGTGACTTTTCTGGCTTGCACAAAGGCTCCATGTGCACTAGCCCTGGCCCTTAAAGCACTCACTTTAACTTCATAAAGGATATCGCAAAGAATACAAACAGTTAAGTGAAAGGGTACATAAGGCGATAGTATGGGGGAGGAGTGCAGAGCTTCCACGCCTTCCTGAGGCATGCCACTCTCTCAGCACCTCAGTGTGTTTACCCATCTGGAAGTTCTCCAAACCCCACTGCTTAGGGTTTTTATGGAAGGTCCTCATGTAGTTGATTAAACATTGGTCATTAATGATTTACCTCAATCCCCAGGTTTTTCCCCCGCACTGAGGGCTGGAAAATGGGGCTGAAAGTTTGAACCCTCTAATCACACAGTTGGTTCCTCTGCCAACTGGTCCCCATCCTCCAAGTGTCACCTTATTAACATAAACTCAGATGTGGTTGGAAAGCACATATCATAAATAACAAAGAATGCTGCCCTCACCCCATCCCTCAGGAAATTCCAAGGGGAGACTAAACATATATTTATTATTAGATCACCACCATACAAGAGGACCAAGTGGTGAAGGGGAATGAAAGATGAGAAGGCCAAGCATGTGAGTATGTGCAAGAGTTGTGGCTTACCCGCATTCATTCATTCAATGAGCTGAGAAGAGGCAATGCAGAGAAGCTTTGCTGTATCTTTGGCACACAGATAGCCAGTGGAGAAGCCCAGATGATTGATATCCACTTCCTGCCCTGAGAACTTAACAGTCTGGTCACGGGACTCTGTTGGTTTCCTTCATGTTGACATACCTTTCCAAGGTAAAGGAAACTTGGGCCTTCTAATTTAGATAAATTTCTGGACAGAGACATTTCTGAGGATATAGTTTTAATATTATGAAGAGAACTGATAAATGCTAACATCATCCTCTGAATGGATAAGGTTGATAAATGCCATCTTAAAACATGACTAGGAGACCAGAATATGCTACTAAAGCTGTCCTCACAGAATGAACAAGAATTCTGGACAGAAATAAAGTTAATTAAGCATTTATCAGGCTACACTTGGCCTGCTTCCTTGTAACCAAAAGTCATGGAGCATCAGATACTACTTGCATCCCCATTGTTTCTGTATACAGAATTTCCGATGTTAGAATCATAGGCTTTTTTTCAAAATTGTTTAAGATACGTTTCAGATTCTGAGTTTTAGCTGATCACAACCATTTTGAAGAACCCCAAAAGAAAAACCAACTACATGAGAATTTAGTTTATTCATCTCCCTACCTCATGGCTTCACCCTATGCTCTTTGACCAATAACCATCTCCCCTCTTTGGCCCTCTCCAAAACCCTTGAGAACCCTAACCCCAAACTCCTCAGGGAGATGGATTTGAGGTTTCCTCTCATCTCGTCATTCAATGGCCCTTCAATTAAACCTCTTTCTCTGCTGCAGCCTGGTATCTCAGCATAATCATATTGACTTGCTGCATGCATCCATAACAGAC
The DNA here is from genome assembly GCF_049354715.1 of Callithrix jacchus. NCBI lineage: Eukaryota > Metazoa > Chordata > Mammalia > Primates > Cebidae > Callithrix > Callithrix jacchus. The sequence continues at coordinate 100,294,434 of NC_133510.1, read as the reverse complement.
CTTTTACTGTTATACTACCCAAACTATACCTCCTTGGCATGAGGACTATTTTGAGCTGGTTATTTAGAGAAACTGCAGACACACACACAAGAAGGCTGAAATGAAGAGTAAAAGTTACCAGAGGGTAAGAAATTTACATCTATTAAGGAAATCTCCATTTGTAAGGGTGTTTCCCTTTCTCCATCAGGAAGAGAAGGATGACTAAATCACTAGAAACTCCCATCAATGGAAAAAGCATCAGTTTAAATCTGCATAACAAACCTTACTCTTGTTTAAAATGTTTTTTTCCTGGCCACTTCCCTATAACCAGGACATTCCCCCAAACTCTTGTTTCAAGGGATGATCATATTTAAGCCTGACATTTAATACAACTCTTTGAGATCTAATCTTTATAGTTAGTTACTCTTAGAGAATTTATTCTTTGAGATTTTCCTGTGCATCTCCCATATATACAGAATATACATGTTATTAAACTTCTGTTTATTTTTCTCTCATTAATCTGTCTTTTGTAACAGAGTCTTGACTAAAAATTTATGAGGACAGAGAGAAAATTACTTTCCTCTCTGTTACAGTCAATTATAAATGGACTAAGAAATATACTCTTACCAGGAGTCACACATACACACACACACACGCACACGCGCGCGCGCACGCACACACACACACACACACACACAGAGTAACGTTTCAATTAACAACAGGGATATGTTCTGAGAAATGCATCATTAGGTGATGATGTCACTGTGTGAACATCAGAGTGTACTTACACAAACCTAAATTGTATAGCCTACTTGTTACACACCTCAGCTATATGGTATTGCCTGTAATACGGGCTACAGACCTGTATTGCATGTTACGGCACTGAATACTATAGGCAATCATAAATAATGGTATTTGTGTATCTAAACATAGAAACGGTACAGTAAAAACACAACATGGTATGAAAGATATAAAATGGTATACAGGTACCTGTACAGGTTCATGAATGAAGCTTGCAGGATCGGAAGCTGTTTTGGGTGAGTCAATGAGTGAGTGGTGAGTGAAGATAAAGGCCTAGAACTTTGCTGTATACTCCTACAGACTCTAAACATTGTACACTTAGGCTACACTCTATTAAAAATATTTTTTCTTCAATAATAAGTTAACTGTAGCTTACTGTAACTTTGTTACTTTATAAATGTCTTAATTTTATTAATTTCTTTACTTTTTAAATAATAGCTTAAAATGTAAACACACTGTATAGCTGTTCAAAACTATTTTCTTTCTTTATATCCTCATTCTATAAACTTTTTTTTTTAATGTAAAAGAGTATTTTAAATCCTGTCCTTGGGAACTATAAGGATTATACATGATTTGGAAATGAGACTGTACCAAATGATGGCCAAAGAAGAGTCATCCATTCTACTCCTTCTCTTTTGTCTGGTCACTCAGAAATATATTATCAGGTCTGATTGTTGTTGCTTGTCACCTCACATTATTTTTATCCATGTGTTCATCATAGTCTATTTTCCCTTCCACATAAATTTGAAATCCCTTTCTCACATACTGGTATGCCACATCTCTGAGGCCTGGCCAGAATACTGATATTCTGTGCCACGTTGTCTTTTGACTGACATCGCTCATTTGGTAAACTTCACTTGCCCCTGATCGCCACATCTCATTTGTTGCTAGAGAAAATATTGTGACTGGATTTTTTTCCTTCCACCTGTCTCAAGACAGGATCCTGATCCACTCGCCCAGGTAACTGCACACGATTCAGGGATCTTTCAAGAACCAAACTGGCAGCTGTTTTGGATGCATGTCTTACAAACTGATGAAGTACCTGTAATACAGGTCTTCGAAACATGCCTCCTATTTTCTTTTCTTACCGTCTAATCTTTAGGCTGTTCCTGATGCTCTAACCTGTTTTTAATTTTTTTTTTTAATTTTTCAACTCTTTTGTTAAAAACTGGTACAGAAACTCACACATTAGCCTAGGTCTACACAAGGTCAGGATCATCTAGGTGTCACCAGACAATAGAATTTTTCAGCTCCATTATCTTCTTATGGAACCACCATTCTATATTCAGTCTTTAACCAAAATGTCATTATATGTTACATGACAGTACATTTACATTATAGCCATTGAGCTAAGGAGTTTCATTTTGAAGGCTCATGAAATACTATACACCTTTGAACAACTCAAGACTATCTTGACACTATAGTTCCAGTCAAAGACATAGCCACTAATTTACACAATACAGTACTTTCCAATCAGAGAATTATTAAGTGGAATGAATTTATATTATGTGCAATGTTTGTGTTACAAAACACCAGGGGTTTGATCTGCTGCTGGCTACACAGAAAGCCAATTACTGAGACAAGCATTGCCAAGGAAAAAGGTTTTCATTGGGTGCTTCAGCCAAGGAGATGTGAGCTCAGCCTCAAATCCATCTCCATTTCCCTGACTAACTAAAACCATGGGTCTATATAGCAGCCAGGAAAAGTAACAACGCATAAGAAAACAGGAACTTGGGAGGGGCAAGAAAGCAATCATGGTGAATGAGAGGTCCAGCATCTGGTGCAGTCATCTAGTTTCAGTGCTTTGATACTTTATGTGAGAGGCCTAAAAGTCATTTCCTTAGGAAGGAACTCAGATAAAACAAAAATAGGTTTCAAGATTTTTAAGACCTTAAGGGTCAATTTCTATATTTATCCAAAAACAACTGTCTATGGGACTATTGAGCCCATTTCATTTGGTTAAATGCCAAACACTTTTCTTTGCATTCTTACGAAGTGGTGAAGAGATTCCATCTTCTATGACGTTCCATTGTGCTGTGTATTATCTCTGTATTACACTCTCTCATGTTCAGGCTTGATTTTGCCCTAAAAGTTTTTATGTGTCTTTACTTCATTTGTACATGCAACTTGAAAGCAAGATACACTGCACTCCTAGAAGGTTGTTTGCCTAGAAATTGACCACCTGACTTCTACCATATTCAAAAGACCCCCTCTCTTTCCCTACCCATCCTTCTTCTCTTGCTTCATTACATTACATATTTTATATATAAATGGTATTTATTTCAACTTGTTTTTTAGTTACAGGAACTTGTCTATATATATATATTGCCCAATCGGTAATATTTTTAAACCTGTGAATATTGTTTGGACATTTTGGGTTGGGTGGAACAGATCACAATTTTTTTCCAGTTAATATTAATGGAAAATGGTTCTTTAATAGCTGTTCACTTAGCAACAGAGTTTTCAGAAACAAATTTTTAAATGAGAGATAGGGGTTTTTGGTTTATCCTTTTAGTGTTTCTTTTTTGCAAATATAAGCAAATAACTACTTCTAATTAAATAAAATTATGTCAACAACCTCGTCTTTTTTTTTGGTTTTTGGGTTTTCTTAAGTTGAAAATTACCTCCTGATTCCTCCTCATAGTGCTCCTTTTGTAGGTACTGTTAGATTTCACTTGAAAACTCCTGCTCATCTGCCCCAGAGGTTCTACCTCTCTAAATCGTTTCTCCTTTGCTGGGGGGGATCGTAGCAGCAGGGCAGCAATAACAGGGCTAAACATGCTCCTCTGGATTGTCAGTAGATTCAATTTTCTCTGTCCAGCCCCCAGCTAAGCTGAGTGACAGAAAAGCCATGCCAAGACAGGAGGCCAGACTCTCAAATGCTTGAGCATTTAATGACTGACAGCGGGAGTCCTGCTGTGTGAAGGGAAGTGGCATACAGAGGAAGCAGGGATGTGGAGAGAGAAGGAGAAGGTTCTGCAATGCAGCAGGAAAGTGGTGAGGAGAAGCATCTGGAAGAGGATACATATGGATACGCACACACACACAGAGCACTCGCAAGAAATTAATTAATGCATGGTGCTCACAATTATTTGCTAGGGCAGGATCTTAGTGTCAGATTTGCACCAAGCCCATGAGACAATGTGAAACTAAATCCTAATCTGCCTTATTTCTGGGATATACTTTTAAAGATATTTTCCCTTTCATTGGATCCCTAAACCAAGTAATTCTAGTAATAAACCCATTAAAAAAGGAGGGGGTGCACTTATTCAAACCTCAAAATGGAGCATAATAGCTCAAATGTAGTATTAGTTTTACAAACAAGCTTTGTTTTATATGAAATATACTTATTCAAATAGGTCTCAGAGAAGAGCTATGACATTCTTTCAAACTTGATCAGTGGTAAAGTGAAGGTTAAACAGGCTCTCTTTAGGATTCAGAGATGACAGTCGAACAGAATAACAAAACACAGACCAGTGTTACTAAAGGACATATTCTCCCACAGCTCATCCTACCAAGAAATTAAAGGCATAGAAACAAATTCTGTAATAGAGACATAAAAATCCAGAAATCTGTATTATCATTGATGTAATTAATGCTACTTATACCTGATTAAAATGTAACAGAAGGGCTTGTCAATAACAAATATTTCTCAATCCTTAAAAACAGCTAATGAGAATTTCTATTTGTTCCAACTTTGTAGTATAAAAAATTTTGAACATACAAGTGATTGAAAGAATTAGGATAATTAATATCCATGTACCTACTACCTATATTCAACAATTCTTAATATTCTTCCACACTTGCTTTACCTGCAAATAAATATGTAGATGATTCCAACTTAAAATGGTTCAGCTTACACAATTTTTTGACTTTATGATGGTGCAAAAGTGATATGGATTCAACAGACTCCTCAACTGACAATGGTGTTGAGTCTAGACAAATCCAACATAAATTGAAAATATCCTAAATTGAAAATGAACTTTCAACTTAGGATATTTTCAACTACTGATAGAATTATCTGAATGTAACCCCACTGTTAAGTCGGGGAGCACCTATATATAGTCTCTTTTTTGCCAAGCCATTATATATTAAGTTGCAGATAACATAACACTTTATCCCTAGATACCTCAGCAAGTATCTCTTAAAAAAAAAAAAAAAGAAAGAAAAAGTAGTACTCCTATAATTCTGCCCAATTATACAATCATTACTTTAAAAATGTACAATAATTTTATTATAATGTGTATCACCCAGTGCATATTTGATCTCCCTTGGGAACCAAAATGTCTTTTAAAACTGTTTATTCTTTCTTCTTTTTTAACAAGGATATAATCAAAGTTCTCATATTGCATCTGTTCTGTCCCTTTAGTCTGTTTATTTTAAAATGGTTCACTCACCTTTATGTTTTTCTCATGACATTGACCTTTCAAACGATCTAATGATCTTTTTGGTACAATATTTCACATTCTAGATTTGACTTAATGTTTGCTAATAGTTTTAACTAATTTCCCCAGATCCTTTATTTACTGTAAACTGGAAGTTAGAGCTAAATGCTTGATTAGGTTCAGGTTAAATATTTGAGTCAAGAATACTTTTATAAGGGATATTGGATGTTCATACTGAATAGTCATGAAGACACCTAAGGTTAGGCTGTCCCAATAGTTTGTTTATTACCCTTGCCACAGCTCCTAATTATACAAGTATGTCCTCCCTTTGCAATTAGCAATTAACCTGTGTCTTGATCCTTTGGAAATATTTGAATATCACATACACCAAAAACTTTTCACTCAATGGGTTTCATAACCACTTATGATCCTTGTTTAAATCAGGAATTTCAGAAGATGGCTGACCACTAGCAGCTCAGGCTTGTAGCTCCCAGTGAAAGCGCAGAGAACGAGAGGACACCACACTTTCAGACGAATCTTTCTTGCACAAGGACCAGGAGATTCCCAGCGGAGGAGCCTCACGAGTCGCCAGCACGACTCTTGCAGACGGTTTTGCGGTTTTGCTGGTGCCCAGGCGCGGCGGTTCTTGGTACAGAGTAAACGGGACTGGTTCCCCTTTTGGTCAACATTTGGAGCTGATTGAAGAAGGGACTCAGAAGGGAAGCCAGAAGGGAGACTCCCAGACAGAAAAGCACCAAGAATCTTGATGCCACTGTTTTAGCCAGCGCAGTGGTTTGCTCACATTTCGGCCCTGGGAATTAACAAGTTGGACGTCCACTAAGAGACGTAATTTGAAAGTTGGTAATTACAAAGACGACAGGTGGATAAATTTACAATGATGGGAAGAAACCAGCATAAAAAGGCTGAGAATACTCAAAATCAGAATGCCTCTCCCTCTACAGAGGATCACAGTTCCTCATCAACAGAGGAACAAGGCCTGCTGGAAAATGAGTGCATTCCAATAACAGAATGAGGCTTCAGAAGATGGATAATAAGAAACTTCTGTGAGTTTAAAGAACATGTTCTAGCCCAATGTAAAGAAACTAAGAACTTTGAAAAAAGATTTGACGAAATCCTAATGAGAATAGACAATTTAGAGAGGAATATAAGTGAATTAAGAATACTATACGAGAACTCCGAGAAGTATGCACAGGTTTTAACACTTGAATTGATCAAGCAGAAGAAAGGATATCAGAGGTTGAAGACCACCTTAATGAAATGAAACAAGAAGACAAGATTAGAGAAGAAAAAGTAAAAAGGAATGAGCAAAGTCTCCAAGAAATATGGGACTATGTGAAAAGACCTAATTTATGTTTGATAGGTGTACCTGAATGTCATGAAGAGAATGAATCCAAGCTGGAAAGTATTCTTCAGGATATTATTCAGAAAAACTTCCCTAACCTAGTACGTTGGGACAATACTCATCTCCAGGTAATACAGAGAACACCACAAAGATATTCCTCAAGTAGAGCAACCCCAAGACACATAAGTGTTAGATTCACCAGGGTTGAAATAAAAGAGAAAATTCTAAGGGCAGCTAGAGAGAAAGGTCAGGTTACCCATAAAGGGAAGCCTATCAGACTTACAGCAGATCTCTCAGCAGAAACCCTACAAGCTAGAAGAGAGTGGGGGTTAATATTCAATATCCTCAAAGAAAAGAATTTTCAACCCAGAATCTTATATCCAGCCAAATTAAGCTTTATAAATGAAGGAAAAATAAAATTTTTCATGAATAAGCAAGCACTCAGAGATTTCATCACCACCAGGCCTGCTTTACAAGAGCTTCTGAAAGAAGCACTACACACAGAAAGGAACAAACAGTATCAGTCATCCCAAAAACTTACCAAAAGATAAAGAGTATCTCCATAATGAAGTATTTATATCAACTAATGGGCAAAATAGCCAGCCAGCATTAAATGGCAATATTAAACTCACAAACATCAATATTAATCCTGAATTTAAATGGATTAAATACCCCAATCAAAGACACAGACACGCAAACTGAATTAAAAAGTCAAAACACATCAGCACTCTGTATCCAGATCCATCTCATAAGCAAGGACAACAAAGACTCAAAACAAAAGGTTGGAGGAAGACTCACCAATCAAATGGAGAGGAAAGAAAAACAAAACAAACAAACAAACAAACAAAAAAACAGGAGTCGTAACTTTCATCTCTGACAAAATTGACTACAATAGTAACCAAGACTAAAAGAAACAAAGAAGGACATTACATAATGATAAAAAATCAATGCAATAATAGGAGTCAATGATCATAAATATATATGTACCCAATACAGGGGCACCCAGATATATAAGACAAGTTTTCAATGACTTGTAAAGAGACTTGGACTCCCACACTAATAGCGGGAGACTTTGACACCACATTGTTAATATTCGACGGATCAATGAGATATAAAATTAACAGAGACATTTATGATTTGAACTCAGGCCTGGAACAAGTAAACTCAGTGAATATTTATAGAATTCTACACCCCACGTCCACAGAACATACATTGTTTTTTAGTATCACATTACACCTATTTTGAAAGTGACCACATAAATGGAAGCAAATCACGCTTCAGCACTTGCATAGCATTTCACAGATTTAAACGAAATATTGGTTGGCTGTTTGTCTGTTATTTTCTTTCCTTATTCCTTCCTGTCTCTGATGTTAAGCACAATCATCAGCATAAAAGAGGTTTTTGATACCTATTTCTAGATTGCATTCCAGCCTTGGCAATAGAGCAAGACTCCTGTTCTCTCTCCCCTTTTTCTCTTTCTCTTTCTTACTTTCTTTAAAAAGAAAAAATCTCCTAGACTATAAATTCTGTGAAAACATGCTTGCACTATTAGCCACTCTATCCCCTCAATCCCTTACATTGTAGTAAGGCTCATTAAATATTTGTCAGTGTTTACTAAAAATTGTTTAGAAAAAAAAAAAAGAATTTCATTGGAGGCTGAAGAATGGTGAAAAAAAATGCCATCATTTTTCTACATTTATTTGTCCATGTGTGATATAGGAATAGTGTTCAGTTTCAGTTGTTGTTGATGTTTTGATAAAAAAATAGGTTTTTCTCAACAGTAAGGGATGAACTATAGTTCTAAAAACATAAATTCTTGATTTCCTTTTTAGTCACATTTTACTTTTTACTTTTAAATTTTTATTTATTTTTATTTACTTATTTTAGATTCAGGAGGTATGCATACAGGTTTGCCACAGGAGCATATTGCATGATGCTGAGGTTGGACTTGTAATGACCTCATTTCCTAAATAGTCACAATAGTACCCAGTGGGTAGTTTTTCAACCCCTGGACCCCTCCCTCTACTACTTTTAAAATCCCCAATATCTATTGCTCCTTATCTTCATGTCTATGTATACCCAGTGTTTAACTCCCACTTATAAGTGAGAACCCATGGTACTCGGTTTACTGTTTCTGCATTAATTCACATAGGATAATGGCCTCCAGCTGCATCGTGTTGCTGCAAAGGATATATTTCATTGTATTTTAGAGCTGTGCAGTATTCCATGGTTACATGTGCATTTTATTTATTGAATCTACATTGATGGGTATCTGTGTTGATTCTGTGTCATTGCTATTGTGAATAGTGCTGTGATAAACATAAAACTGCAGGTGTCTTTTTGGTAGAACGATTTATTTTCCTTTGGGTATTTACCAAGTAATAGGATTGCTGGGTCCAACCTGCTTTTCATAGGGGCTGAACTAATTTGCAATCCCACCAGCAGTGTATAAGCATTCCCTTTCCTCTGCAACCTCACTCACATCTGTTATTTTTTGACTTTTTAGTAATAGCCATTCTGACCCGTGTAAGATGGTATCTAATGGTGGTTTCAATATGCATCTCTCTAGTGATTAGAATGTTGAACATTTTTTCATATGTATGTGTTGGCTACATGTATGTCTTCTTTCGAGACATGTCTGTTCATATCCTTTCCCCAATTTTTAATGGGGTTGTTTTATTCTGGTTTATTTATTTAAATTCCTTACTGCTTTTGAATATGAATCTTTTGTCAGATGCAGAGTTTGCAAATATTGTCTCTCATTCTATAGGTTGTTGGTTTACTCTGTTGATAGTTTCTTTTGTTGCATAGAAGCTTCCTAGTTTACTCAGGTCCCAATTGTCAATTTTTTGTTTTGGTTACATTTGCTTTTGAGGACTTGGTCATAAATTTTTTGCCTGGGCCAATGTAGAGAAGAGTATTTCCTAAGTTTTGTCCTAGAATGTTTATAGTTTGAAATCTTACATTTAAGTATTTAATTCATCTTGAGTTAATTTTTGTATATGGTCAGAGATAGGGGTCCATCTTCATTCTTCTTCATATGGTTAGCCAGTTTTCTCAGCATCATTTATTGAAGAGTGTGTCTTTCCCCCATTGTTTATTTTTGTTGGCCTTATTGAAGAGCAGTTGATTGCTGGTGTGTGGCTTTATTTCAGTAGTTGCTTTCTGTTCCATTGGCTTATCTATTTTTGAAATGGTACCATGCTGTTTTGGTTACTGTAGACTTGTAATATAGTTGGAAGTCAGGTATTGTGATGCCTCTGGCTTTGTTCTTTTTGCTTAAGTTTGCTTTGGCTATTTTTTCAGTTCCATATGAATTTTAAAATGGTTTTTCTAATTCTGTGAAAAATGATGTTGATCATTTGATAGGAATAGCATTGAGTCTGTAGATTGCCATAGGCAGTATGGGCATTTTAATGATATTGATTCTTCCAATCCATGCACATGGAATGCTTTTCCATTTGTTAGCATTGTCTATGATTTCTTTCAGCAGTGTTTTGCATTACTCCTTACAGAGCTATTTCACCTCCCTGGTTAGATGTATTCCTAGCTACCTTTAGGATTTTTTTGTTCAAGTCAACCTTAGATAGTCTGATGACTATTGCGTTGGAAATGGTTATCTTGTATAGCACCTTGTAGGAGTTCTCTGGATTTCTTTTATCTGCATGTTGACCTCTCTAGCAAGATTAAGAACATTTTTCTAAATTATATCCTCAAATATGTTTTCCAATTTGCTTACTTTCTCTTCTCTCTCAGGAATAACAACCCTGTGATGGGAGACAGCCTAAAAAAATTCTAGCACCAACTGCTGAGGCACTCTCCACACTCACTACTCCATTCTGGGTGTGGGAACCCTTTCCTTTTTTCCAGAGCAAGCACTTCAGTCTCTAACATGAGGCTAAAATGCCTGCTGTGACAGCCTGCCAGGTCACCAAACAATGTCAGACTTTGCATGAGCCCGTATTTAAAATGATGTTCTCCTCTCATTGAGGGGAGAAAAGTGCCTGTAGCTTTTCCCAGTGTCTTGCCATCTCTCCTTCTTGAAATCTCTCCTAAGTTAGCTGTAGGGCTTGAAACAGAGTGCTTGTCCTTTTTCTGGGATACATGAATCCCTAGGACAAAGATGAGTCCTAAAAGGAGACTGCCTCTCTCATGTACTGGGGCTTTACTCACACTTATCAGCTGAATGCTATCACTGGGGCTGCTTGATCACCTTCTCCTCTCAGGGCTCTGGGTTGTCCTTTGCTATTCCAGTGAATAGCCAGAGAAATAGCAGACGTTATTGAGACATTTGGGCTCAGACACCAATACCTAAGTATGGTGTTTGGGCATACTGAGTACTTTGAATCAAAGGACATTAAAAAGGCCTCAGAAGGAAACTGCCTTCCTTTTTCCTGCTCCCCTTTCTCCACCAAGGCAGGTCATAGAAACTAGAGTTCCTTTCCCCCAACATGGGCCATAGAAGCTAGAACCCCTCTCCCCAGAAACTAGACGTAAATCATATAGATAATACTCTAAACTTTCCCTACCATTCTGTATAGGAGTTGGCCACAAAGACATTCTGTGACCTATATTGTCTGATAGTAGGGCATATGACCTTCATTTCAGACAGGGCCCTGCCTTTTGCGTGGGAAGAAGGGATGCCACAGAGAGACCAAGAAGTATCTGAACAGGAAGACCTTGCTTGGTATCCTGTCCTGGTCTACTATCATTAGGTCATACTCTTTTTGTCCAATCACATTTCTCTACAGCTGTCATTCCACATCGAAACTAAACATGAAAACGGACAGTTTTCCTGGGTGGGTCTTCACTTCTGAAGGCTTTTGTGTCATGTAAAACTGTGTTTAAATAAAGTGGTTATGCTTTTCTCTTGTTAATCTGTGTTTCTTTTATAGGAGTGCCATTTGTAACCCTTATGGTAGGTGGAGAAAGATATCACACCTTTCTACCCCTTTAGATATCTTCTTTTATTTACCCATTCTGCTCTACCGCCTCTGCTGGCACTCTCTCCCAGACACCTGCATTCCCTTTCCCCAACATACAAAGTGTTCAACTCTAAGAGTTATCTGGACTAAATTGCAGGACACTCGGTATGCTCAAGCTACCAAATTGGTCCATGAATCATCTTTGTATGCGCAGGTTGTTCCTAGTTGATGGCAGCTGTGCACTGCTAATGGCCTCCCAAGCATCAGAGCTGCTAGTGTAGCAATTATTTGCATTAATCAAAGGCTTCAAGCAAATCTCCCACTTTTGGCTGAATAGTAAAAGTATATATTCATGCTGTGCCCAAATGAGGGATTTCACAAAAAAAGGGATATTTTGGGCACATGTTGCTACTATGGAATTCAGTTTCTAACCAATGTCTCCTTCATAGAAGGTCAATTTTGCTGGAGGTTATTATCTGTATACAAGCTTACTTAACAAATGAGAATGTGGTAGTTGAAGTGCACAGAATACTCGCTAATTAATCAATATTCGAATGGGCTGAATCCGACTATTATATCCATTCCAACTCTAGAGGGCTCTCTAAGTGTGGAAATGAGAGCTAATCAGCATAGACACACACCTGTTTGAATAGTTCCAGGTGGGATTTAAATGAATCATTCTCAGCCTTGCATCTGGAGGTGATACTGTGGACAGTGGCATGAAACCCAGAGAAGTGAAGCTACTTTCATCCTGACAGTGTGGATGGCATCGTGTCCATTTTCCAGAGGCTCCAGGGTTCCCAAATAGGACTTCTGAGAGAACATTACCAGTGCAGCCACATGAGTCCTCCCTGTCATCCTCAGTGGAGAGAAGACATTGAAATGTACCTCAGTACACCAGAACAGACTTGGAAATCTGAAAGACACTACAAAAGAGGCTTTGAAAACTTAAGAAGACTCCCGTCAAGCCCACTCAATTTCTCTGAGGTCAAACTAAATTTAAATTCTTTTTAACTATCCAACTAGAGAGAAAAGAAAGGAGAGACTGAAAATTTCTCAATCAGTAAATGGTGACTTGTTTTTTATGTGCTGTAGGAATATTAGAATAATGAGAAGGAAATTCTACAGCAATCAAATGTTAAGAAGCCCACCACACTGAGGCAATATTCATTGAGGAACACAGTGGATAAACTGCAGGAAAGAAAGACTCAGCCAAGCTTGGAGAAATCCCTGTCCTCCAGAGGCCTCCGCCTATGTGCCCCGAGTTTTCTAGCCTATCAGTAGTCAACTTGGGTTATTGCTTTAAATTTCACTTCATTTTTTTCCTAAAATAATAAGAACTTACATTTTAATGAAAGGATCATTATCATATTCAAGCATATTCTCTCCCACAGGACTTTATTCTTTGCATATTTATGATTCTGCTAGGCTAAAGCTGAAAGAAATTTACAATGAACAAAGGAAAGGAAGATGTTGACTTCTAAGAAGACTGTCATAAAATGCCATTTGTAATTTTTGTTTGTTGCTTGTCCTGTCCACATCCACTCAACTTTTGTCTGGTAAATATACCCCAGTCTTCCTCTGGTGAACCACCTTCTCCCTCACTGTCAATGCCTTTGTTAGAATTGATCATGTTCTTGATTCCAAGGGAGGGCATGTGATTCAGGCCCAACCAAGGAAAGCATCGCATGTCCCTGAGCCATGATGGTAACTTTGCAAATGAACATGTGACCCAACTGGGCCAATAAGTGCTCATTCACACTGCTCAGGAAAACAGGGATTCCTTTTTGCCTTGAATTTGAATGTGGAGAGTTTTGTCCTGGGGTTGTATGCAGCCATCAATGAAAACACAATGGAGAAAATCTGACTCCAGAAATTAAGAGAGAACCAGCTCTGCATTAAGCCTTAGATTTTGCAGTTAAATGAGCCTCTGAGTTCTATTTTTTCACTTATGCCCATTTGAATGGGCTTTTTGTGCATCCTTACCTGAGTAGACTGACCCAAAGAGATTCCAATTGTATTGCATATTTCATCCTCCAAAGAAGGAAATACCATGTCTTAGTCTGTATTCAGGCTTCAATAACAAAATACCATTGGGTAATGTTTAAACAACAAAAATTATTTCTTATAGTTCTAGAGGCTGGGAAGTCCAAGTTCAAGACACTGGCAGAAAGTGTCTGGTGAGGGCCGATTTTCTCATAAACAGCACCTTCTATCTGTGTCCTTACATGGTGAAAGGGTTAAGGGGTCTTTCAGTTCTTTTTTATAAGGGCACTAATCCCATTTATGAGGACTCTGCCCCTCTGCCTTAATAACCGAATCACCTCTTGATACTATCACATTGAGGGTTAGGATTTCACCATATGAGTATTGGGGTAACACAATCACTCAATCTGTAACATACCATAATTCTTCCCATGCCTAACTTACTAATGAAAAGTAGTAGAGAAACGTTCTGATCAGGAATGGGAAGGCCTGCTTTTGATTGCACAAGTGCCGTTAACTAACTATCTGTGAGAAAGTGGTCAACTCACTGGGTTAGTAGGGGAACCTGAGGATTCCCACCTATGAAATAAGGGGTCTCAATTGGAGGATTTCTAAGGGTCTTCCAGCTCTATAATCCCAGTCTAATACTTGCCCAACAACCTTGACTGGGAGAATGTTTGAGAAATGATCAGAAAGAAAATTATTGCCTGCTCAGTAATTACTCAAATGGCCAGATGTTTGTGTGTGTTCTTTAATCCTCTCTGTCACAGACTCTAAGCTGATGCCAAAGAGGATGGTTTAAAAATAAATAAATTAAAGAAACAAACACCTTAATGTATGTACTTCACCTGTTAGGGAGGGCTTGTATGTGATTCAGATTTAGCTGTTTTCCAGTGTTCAAACCACGCCAGCTGTGCAAAGCTGCACTGTCTTTGATAAATGAGAAGGAAAGCCTCATTAAAGAGACCCTCCACACTTTTTTCTTTTTTCTTTTCTTCTTCTCCTTCTTTTTTTTCTCTTTTGTCAAGAATCTCTGCAAGCTGCAGTTAATGATTAGAACAGTCTGCAGGCTGCAGTTAACGATCCACGTGGTGTTTGTGTCTCTGCTGAACTCGTGTATTTGCATTTAAAAGAGATTTTGGGGTAGATGTAAACACTTTGATGGGATTTATGGCAGAGACAAAGGTCGGTTAACATTTTGATCCAGTGGGTAGAAAACTGCAAAGCCATCATTAAATTGGTAACCAATGGTATTGAAGTTACCTTTTGAAACCACCGATAGGATGTTTGGAGCATGAGGGATCAAAACAGAAGGTACAACTGAAAAGAAGGAGGGTGAGAACACTGGTCTTGTTTTGGAATTTAAACACTTGTATTTTGTAATCATGAAATGAGGACAGAAAGTACAAAGTACTTTATGGATCCATCAATCAGTATACACCTGAAGGTAAAAAACTGCAACAGTAAGGTTGGGTGCCGTGGCTCACGCCTGTAACCCCGGCACTTTGGGAGGCTTAGATAGGAGGATTCCTTGAGTCCAGGAGTACAAGACCAGCCTAGGCAACATAATGAGACCCCTGTTCCTACAAAAAGTACAAAAATTATCTAGGTAGGGTGGCACACTCTTGTAGTCTCAGCTACTTGGGAGCCTAAGGTGAGAGGATCGCTTAAACTCAGGAGATTGAAGCTGCAGTGAGCTGTGATCATGTCACTGTGCTCCAGCCTGGGTTACAGAGTGAGATCCTGTCTTAGAAAAAAAAAATTGAAAGAGTATTGGCTATTACATGGACAATTTGGAATAGAAATACAAGGACACTGTCCCTATCAGACTCTGCCTTCAGGAAAACCATCTGAGAACAGAGGCGAATAAGCCTGGAACTATTCTAGCTGCTGAGATACCACATGGTAAAAATCTCTTCCTTCTAAATGATTCATATGCTTACAGAACTCATGGCCACTTCCTTAGGAAAGACTGACCTGTGAACTTTCTGGAGAAGAGACAGGGCGAAGTCGGGGGCTGTGGGGAAATAGGTTTGGATGCAGATTCCCGAATGTGAGGCCCAGATTCAGTTGAGTTGACCTTCCAAATTCACAGGTTCCACATCTACAGATTCAACCAACCACAGATTGAAAATTCAGTATCTGGTAGATGCAGAACCTGTGGACACCAGAGGAACTGACTTAATGTTTCTGTAGGTTCTGCAGGGCTGACTTTAGAACTTGAGCATCTGTGGAATCTGGTATCTGCAGTGGGTCCTGGAACCAACACCTTGTGCATACCAAGGGACAGCTGTACTTCCTGACCAACATCCTTGAGTCTTAAAAGTATCTGGAGTTTCATTTTTCTCATCTATGCAGATGAATAGAATAGCACTTATCTCGGTTTTTGCGAAGATTTAATACTTTCTCCATGAACATTTCCCTAATTCCACGAAGCTGGAGTCAATGCCTCCCCTTTATGCCTCCTCAAACTTTATGTATATTCCTTTTACAGCCCACACCAAAACCCATTAATGTCATCTGTATGGTTTTCTGTCTCTGCTGGGACACTGAAGGTTCATTAGAGACATGTTTCCATACAGGATTACTATTGATTAAGTCTCTATTATGTGACAGGAAGCCTCTGGGGTAATCAGAATTCATCAGTGAATAAGAAAGAGAAAGTACCTGCCCTCAGGGAACTTATAGTCTGGTGGTAGCTGATAAGGTTCAGGCAGAAAACAGACAATTACTACACAATGAGAATTTTGTGAGATATAGAACAAGAACTAAAAGGCATCCTAGAGCTTCAATTATTTGTTGGTGGAATGACTAAATGAATATGTCACATTTATTTCCTCCCCTTTAGGGGTAATAAAAACTCTTTAATTTTACGTATGTGGAAATAGAAGATTAGGGAAGTGAAGTGACTTGTCAAAATCCCATATTTGGCTGATGATGACTTGTATGATATTTTGTATAACTTTGTTCAAAATATCTAGAATCATGAGACTGTCGCTATTTAAGAATCAGTCTTGGCTGGGTACAATGGCTCATGCCTGTAATCCCAACACTTTGGGAGGCTGAAAGTTGGATCACCTGAGGTCAAGAGTTCAAGACCAGCCTGGCCAACCTGGTGAAACCCTGTCTCTACTGAAAATACAAAAATTATCTGTGCGTGGTGGCAGGTTCCTGTAAACCCAGCTACCTAGGAGGCTGAGGCAGGAGAATCACTTGAACACAGAAGGTGGGGGTTTCAGTGAACCAAGATTGTGCCATTGCACTCCAGCCTGGGCAACAAGAGCAAAACTCCATCTCAAAAATATAAAATAAAATCAGTTTCAGTTTAGAGGGACAAAAAAAACCTTCACTTTTCAGATTATTGGTGTATATGGAATAGACATGAAACCCTTGATCTATAAAACAATGTTCCTATTGGGAATCAGATGGCATACAGGGTGGACTGTCTACTGCACAATATTAGTTCCTCCTTTTGATTTTTATTTACACTTACTTCAAAGCTTCAAATTCTTCAGTAACATCTTGGAGTAATAATTGTATCTCTCAGGAGGCACACCTAATGTTTAAAAAGAAATGTTGACTTCTAAGACAATGAAGGAGCTATTTACACTTGCCGCAGAAGCCGAATCTATTCATCAATAGCCTGTCTCTCCTAAATGAGTTAATATAACTATTCATAGGGCCAAGACTATTGATGATGTTTAGTGTTTCTTTGGCCTTTTGAGTTAATTTTTTTCACTGCTGAGTTGCAATAAAAGACAATGAAAGACTTTGTCTTTTAACATTGAATTAAATAGAGCTATAATGGAAAGTATACTGGCCTAGACTTGGTGTCCAAAAATTAGGTCAACTCTCCCTATTTTTTATTTTTCTATCACAAATCCCTTAACTCCTTTGGACCTCAGTTTTCTCATTTATAAAATGAAACAATAAAACTGGAACTGGAAATTCTCTTAAAATCTAGTGTAACTCTGATATTCTAAGATTCTAGTATTTACATTGTTATCAACATGAGAGTTGCAAAGCCCAGTTCTTCCTGCTCAGAGCATGGTTTTTCTGGGGGTAGGAAGTCGAATTCCTAATGGATATACTATTACATTGCTTGGAGGGGCATTGAATAACTTCTTCCAAAATCTCCACCAGCTGTCCTTAGAAATCCAGAAACAGAAGAGACAATCTAAATTAAAGGACAATCTAAATTAACCTACTAAATTAAGTAGGTTGCATTTAATCTACTTAAATGCAACTTATAAGAAATGACTCTTGGGTACTCCCCTCTATGAGGGTCCACACATTCCCCCACTCCCCCATACACATTCAGCCACAAAAACATAGGCCAGACTGCTACTCCTCAACTCCACCAGCGCAAATACCTAAGCTTCAAGTAAAAAGCAAGCAGGAGAGAAAATAAAACAAATCTGGTTCATGTGGCATAGAGGAGAAAACTGCTTTTGATATGATCTAAAGAGTAAATCGTGTGCATTTAAGAATTAATTTTAGAATTCTTATTTTGCCCTTTCAATAATGGCATACAATAAACAAAAGAGAAGTAAAAACACAGGCACATATGAAGTCAGAAACACATTTTCCTTGGGCTGCTAAAGTCACAAATGCAAACTGGCACAGGGTCTAGAAGTAAAGCAAGGATGAAGAAGGACTTTACTTGAAGTAAAAATGGGAATGTCATTAATTAAGTTGTTGACCACTCCAAGCACATACTCCTGGGAAAGATTTATTTGCAGAAAGTTTACTTTTATAACATTATTATAATTAATGATGTTCACAATAAAACACTGGGTCACAAGGTTGGACTGCATGACTGTCCTTGTCTCCTTCAAAGGATCTTTTGATACATAGAAAGACTCTTTGAAAAGGATGCATAAGTTTAAAAAAAAAAAGAGAGATAAATAGGTTATGCCATTTAAAAAGATATCAAGAGTCAGTTAAAAACCAATCCAGGGTCATGTGAAATTTCCAAGTATGAGATAATGGCACTCAGTGAAAGAACTCTTCAACCAAATTGACCCAGATAGTTGATTGTCACGCCATTCTGAGAAGAGACAGCTGAAAATTGGCTTCTTTATTGCACAGCCCTCCCTAGGCCTACTCTTCAGAATTATGTCTACATTGGTCCTGCTAGTGAGAAAAGCTCTGTTCCTTAGAAATGCTTTGCAGCCCCTGTCCTCACCACCAAGACATTGAGGTGCCTGGAGAGTCACTAGCAACTCTCAATCCTACATTTATTCATCAAATGCGTATTAAACTTTCTAGTAAGTAGAATGCCCAGTTAGAACTGGAAGTGCTGTGGTGACAATATCAGGGTCTTTGCCTTCAAAGATTTTGCCTAGTTAGTGAGTGGGAAGTGGGGGCCCATAATCACTAAAAACCACGAAAAGGATGTAAACACCCTCCAGAAGGAATTGAGGGTATGATAGTGGAACCGATGGGGTTCAGGGGAAGCTAATCACCAAGCTGGCACCCTGGCATTTGAAAAAACAGCAGAAGCAGAAAAATCTCTCTTACCTTCTTTTTGCCCTTCTCCCCTGAAGCAGTTCATAAAACTCATTCAGAAGGTGCCCTTTCTATATTGAGAGGAAAGAAACATCCTCATCTCTTGTATTAGTCCGTTCTCACGCTGCTAGAGAGAACTGCCTGAGACTGGCTAATTTATAAAGAAAAGAGGTTTAATTGATTCTTAGGTCCCCATGGCTGGGGAGGCTTCAGGAAACTTACAGTCATGGTGGCATGCCTTACATGGTGTGATGTAGGTGAGAGAGTGTGCAATAGCATAGGAAAAACTATCATTTACAAAATCATCAGATCTCATAAGAATTCACTCACTATCAAGAGAACAGCATGAGGGAAACCACCCCCAAAATCCAATCACTTCCCTTCCTCAACACGTGGGAATTACAATATGAGATGAAATTAGGGTGGGGACACAGAGCCAAACCATATTGTCTCTGAACACACAGGAACACAGAGAAGAATCTAAACAAAGAGGTCTTGTTAAGTTTCCCCCAGTTTACTACTGTTAGATCACACCCCCTTTTCCAAACACACTTTTCCACAACTACCCACTTCTTCTTCAAACCTTGCATAAAAAATGCACAAGATTCCCTGTTTCTTTGGATCTTTCTGAAAGATCCTCTGTCATAGAAAATCTATATTAAATATATTTATGTGCTTTTCTCTTGTTGATCTGTCTTTTGTTGTGGGGCTCAGACATGAACCTAGTGATGGGTGAAAAAAGAAACCTTTCTTCATCTACAGAAGCAAAGCACCAGAGGTCACTGCCATCACAAACAATTATGGTACATGTCACAGTAGAGAGGCTGACATGGGTGATAACTGAGGGCTCCTGCCACAACCTGAATCAGCATACCAGCCATGTGAATGAGCCACCTAGGACGCAGATTTTCTAGTCCTAGTCAAGGCTTCAGATGACTGAAGTCAAGCCAACGTCTTGACTGCAACTTCATGAAGGAGTCCCGTTACAGATCAAGCTGTGTTCTGCCCACCAGAAGATATACCGAAGTCCTAGCCAGGCGCAGTAGCTCGCGCCTGTAATCTCAGCACTTTGGGAGACCAAGGCAGGTGGATCATGAGGTCAGGAGTTCAAGGCAAGCCTGGCCAGCATGGTGAAACCCTATCTCTACTAAAAATACAAGAACGTTAGCAGGGTGTGGTGGTGCACGCCTGTAATCTTAGCCACTCAGGAGGCTGAGACAGGAGAATTGCTTGAACCTGGGAGGCAGAGGTTGCAGTGAGCTAAGATCATGCCACAACACTTCAGTCTGGGTGAAAGAGTAAGACTCCATCTCAGGAGAAAAAAAAATGATATATTGAAGTAACACTTGGTACCTGTGAGTGTGACTTCATTTATAAATAGCATCATTATAGGTGTGATTAGGTTAGGATGAGGTAATTAGGGTAGGCCCCAACCCAAAATGACTATTGTCTTTATAAAGAGGGGTAATTTGGACACAAAAGCAGACATACTTAGGGAAGATACAGAAGAGACATAAAGGGAGAAGATGCCATGTGACAATGAAGGCAGAGATTAGGCAAGAAAGCTCTCCCCTATAGGTTTTAGAGGGATCTTGGCCCTACTAACACCTTAAATTTGAACATCTAACTTCAAGAACTGTGAGACAATAAATTTTTGTTGTTTTAACCACTCTATCTGCTATGCTTTCTTATAGCAGCCCTAGCAAACTAATACAAGGCAGAACCATTCAGATAAATCACTCCTGAATTCCTGATCATGGAGACTGTCTAAAATAACAGATGTTTATTGTTGTTTGAAGCCACTAAGTTTGGCATGATATGTTAATATGTTAGCCAATACTCACAACCTAGACCAAAACTCTGTCCTTCTTATTCCAAGTTCAGTAATTTTTCTATAATATCAAATTACTGCTCATTATTTTTGAGGATAAGAGAATAGTCCTGAATAGCTTAAACTGTTTATAATGTTTTTGGAGACACAGTTAGAACTTTCCACAATGAGACAATAAAGTTATCTTCATGGAAGATAGATACCATCCAACAGTAAAACTAATCCTACCTAGATTCATAGTTGCTCCTATGAGTTCTTCTACATCCCTGTGGAAGAGGCATTAAATGAACAGCACTCACTGATAAAATGCAACAAGATCGACATTATATTACAAAGAGCATTATCTGTAACTGCTTAACTACTCTCCAGATAGAGATGATAGATAGAGACAGAAAGATAGATAGAGAAAATAGACAGATAAGATAAATATAGAAGATAGATGATAGACCAACAGATAGAAGAGGTAGATGGATAGATAAGGGACAAACAGATATGGATAGAAGATAGATATAGAGAGAGAAAGATGAGAGGGAAGAAGGAAAGAGGAAAAAGAAAAGGGAGTGAGGGAGGGGAGTTGGATGAACCACAGAGAGAATCACTAAAAGAAAACACACATTAAATGCCATGTGTCAGAAAAGTGGAATTATGGCTCATTATGTTCTCTTTGCCGAACCAAACTATTGCAATGTTTTCTGACCATTGTTTTAGCTAGCTTATGAATAGTTCCTTGTTTTCTGCCTCTACTCACCCAAAATTTTTAAAACTTAATGCATCATTTTTTCTGGATGGAAGAAAGAAAGTAGATATTCACATCTTAGTTAATGATTAACTGAGTCTCAATATTGTAATTTTGGAGATCATCTTTTTAATGCCATCAATTTGTTAATTATAACTTGATTTGGATGAGATTGCTTTAGAATGTTGACGTTTGAAGAAGAAAAGGAAAAACAGATGTGCTATGCTTTGGCCTATAACTTCTCTTAGAAAGCAGCTGAGTTCCACATAGCCCAGTGCAGGATCCTGTGTGACGGCAGCTGGGGACCAGCACAGCATATCCATCACACTCAGGCAGTTACAGGGATATTAGCTTATATAAAGCTGTGTGGAGTTTCAAATCCAACACCCCCATCACCATTTAATTACCTGTTGTATTATTTTCCCTTGTTATTGGTATGAAAAAAGCCAACTACAGGCATGTGTTGCATAATGACATTTCAGTTAACAGACTACATACACAATGGTGGTCCCAGAAGATTAGAATACCACATTTTCACTGTGCCTTTTCTATGCTTATATATATTTAGACACACAAATACTTACCACTGTGTTACAATTGCCTATGGTATTCAGTAGAGTAACATCCCGTACAAGTTTGTAGCCTCGGAGCAATAGGCCATATATAGCCTAGGTGCATAGTAGGTTGTACCATCTAGGTTTGTGTAAGTATACTCTCTGCACCATGACAAAATCCCCTAACAACACATTTCTCATAATGTACTGCCATTGTTAAGCAACACATAGACTGTACTTCAAAACAGGAAAATTCTTCCCTTTTCAAATAATAGTAAATATGGAAATTTTTAGCACTGTCTTTAACACTGAACATCAATTCCATGGGCACTGAGTGCATAGAGGATGTTATTTCAATTTTATTCTTTGGATTGTAGTTACCTTCCAAAGAGTTGCACATAAACAGAGCATGCAGAGCTTATGCATTCAGGCGATCAACATACACACAAAGACACCAATTTCAGGAATTTATTCTATCCCCTCACAGTTGAAGCTAATATTTTTCTTGCAGGTTTGTTTGCTTTTTAATCAAAACACAGCAAACAGCAAATGAAAATAATCACTTTCTTTGGACCCACCATATTTTTTAGAAAGCAACTACATATCGGCTGTGATTAAGTGAAGACAAAACTACATGCCGCAGCAGTTGAAATGCTTCTGGAATTTATTAACTTCGGCATACATCTAGGGCCAAATGAGCTTCTTTAATTTCCATAATGAAATTGTTTTTGTAAAGTTAAAAATACTGTAATGAGGCCAAAACGGTGTGCTTTCAGGGGGCTCCCATGGTGAAACAAATGAGATTTTAGCTTCTCTAATTGGGCATACTGCAAGCTGGCTTGATGCTGTCCTCAACACAGGGTGTTTGTTATCCTAACAAAAAAAGGGGTCTACAGCTGTCAGCATAATGCTATATGGCTTTTCAAAAGCCAAGCTATCAGGAGGAAGACTGCAGCTCTCTGGCTAGGACCACCCAAAGGGAGAGATCAAGTAGAGAACAGCACTTCCCTTCCCTGATTAAGAAGTTATTCGTAAGGTAATTTGTTTACAGCTATCAAAGGGAAGCTTTGGAAGCAACTGGGGAGAATTCCCAGAATCCTCTGAAAGAATTTTATTTGATTAAGCAATGAATATGGATATTTTCTCTCCCTTTTTTTCCCCTCTTATGAATTAAATCTCATTACCTGTCAACACAGGCCTTTGGAGTCTTACTGTTTCTGTAGAAAACAAAAGTTAGGCCCATTTTGTTGAGGCAGCTATGCCAAACCCAGCTGGTGAGACGCCACACTGGGCACCATGGTAACAGCCTCCAAACCTCTTTGAGCTCTGGAATGGTTTTGATGTAATATTGTCTTCATTTATTTTTAACCATTACTTTCAACTACAAAGACAAATAAAATACAAGGCTACAAATTAATTTTTAGCCACCAGAAGTAAGTCCGTAACTGTATTTCCCCAGTTTGTAATGGGTATTCAGTTTTAGATGTAAATATTCAACAGGATCCAGAAAGATGAATAATTTTGCTGTAAACTTCCACACTATTCAGCTACATTTACTTGATGCTATACAAGTGAACGATTGGTATACTATCAAAATATATGAAAAATTAATAGCATATTCACCAAATGAATTCAAATATCCTAAATCTAATTATTCAAGAGAATAAATATTTAAAGGAAAATGTAAGCTGCTATCGTACGCTATAATTATACATTACAGTAGTGAAATGTGCATTTCCAATGGCATAGTTCCAAGTTTTGTTTTGTTTTGTTTTGTTTACTTTTCTGGAAGAGAATATTATAAATCATCACACAGGAATTAGATGATATCGGTTTTATGATAGTAAAACTTTCTCCCTTTGCCCCTGATAGTTTCTACTTTACACTAATTTTATTGTTGTTTCTAATTTGTTCAAAACTCTAAACAATCCCTCTTTGATAAAACAAAAGAATATTACTTACTATTCTTACTTTTCATTTGTCTTATTTTACATTTCCACCTTTTTCAGTAACCTTTCAAACATCAATCATTTCAAGGACTGCAAACTATTCTACATTTTTAAGAAAAGTGTAAATATAAAAGATACTAGCTAGGAGAAAAATCTGTCATTTAAAATTTTGTAACTACCGAATCTATGCAAAATGAACTGATTCTTTATGTGCATATATTTTGCAACTAAAAGAAACAAATAAAAGTATAGCTCCGGAGAGATGACACTAAAAACTATTTATGGACCAGCAATACCTGATTATATTATAAAAAATCCAAATTCTGAAATTTTGAGACAACAACAAACTTAGTGATTAAAAGCACAAATTCTGAAATGTAAGATATCTGGATTGCAATCTCGAGTCACTTTCATTAATTGTATGGCCTTGGATACTTCACCCTTTAAACTTTGGTTTCCATATGTGCAAAGTGGGGAATCATAAAAGTATCCACCTCACTGAGCTGCTTTGTCAAATATCATCATGTGCATTGACATAGAGCCTGCACATTAAGCTGTCAGCAAGCTTATGTGATAAGGATGAAGTGATGAAGAAGAGGTGATAATAATGACATAGATACCAAGTATTTTACACTATCAAAATACTATGTTTGAATCTACCAGTGACTAGAAGCCGGCGCACATGCACATGTAAAATATATTTTGTCATTATATTGCTTGATGGAAAAATATAGTGTTTTAGGTGGGAGGAATATAATTCTCTAACATTAGAGACAGAAGTCGCCTGCGGAAAGTGGAGTTGGGAGACTTTTTTAACTGGAAAGAAGAGATGAGGAGATGAGACAATGGTGCAGTCAAAGATATTTCAGACAGCCCCAGAATATTTTCTGGTATTAAACATGACTAGAAGCAGAATTTGGCTATTGAATGACAATAATCATTCAACAGAGAATTTTAAAGAGTAGTGACTAGGCTTCTCTCATTGGAACTGTCCAAACTAGAGCATTTGTATCAATGTTTCTTGGAGAAAACTGACTGGTAGAAAGGAGGACTGTAGTTTAATTTGTTAATGGAAGTCTACCAAACAAACTGTGAATCATTGTAGCAAACAGACCAAAAAAATATATAGCTTTCCAAGCTTTGAGAGGCTTCATGAATCCCAAGTGAGAAATTACATTCCTCTCCTATACCAAAGGTATTTGCATGTACTCTAGATCTTCTGCTTCTCATATATTTTGCTAAGTCCTACTTTATGATGAATATCTCATATGGTTGCAAAAACTGCTATATGTGAAGACAAAAACAAAAAAAACGTGGTGAGATGAAACTGAATTATTTAGCTTAAATGTGTTATAAAATTTAACGAAAAATATTCCTTAATAACATCAGTCTATATAGTGTCTAGCCCTGCAAGTCACTATTTGGTATTAGATCAGAATATCTATTTTATAGTCATTGAAATGGTTTTCTAAACCATTTATATCAATAGGTAATAATAAGAAATTCATTTTGTAGTCTGAAATCCATTATCGTATATGGTATCTCAATTCATTAACAGATCTTTTTTTTTTAAAGTATAAATATATGTGTATTTGTATGTGTGTGATATATACATAGATTTCAAAATTATATATATTTAAAGATTATATATATATATACACAAACACTCTTAAGAAACAATATTTACCCATTTATATTTTCAGAATGAATTTTCAATTGTGCAAAGCCTTCTGCAACATCACTCATCTCAAACATGAATACTGTAACATGTATGGGCATAGCTGAGGCAAATTTATCATGACAGCAACCAAATAATAAATCTGTATCTCTATAACCAGTTCCATTTCTGAATAATTTCTCTGTCGCACATTATTTTAGTCTGGCAGATTGCTTCATTCTTCTTTTTTTCTTTCCTTTACTTTGGGGTTAAACTGCACTTTCAAATTCACATTATTTTGCAGATAGCATGTCACCATCACTTAAGTTGCTACAGCTGGCATTTCTTTTCTATCAGCTGAAGCAGTTAATTTACTTGCATTGACCAGCCAACAGTGTAATCTACCACCTGATAATTGTGTTCTTCTTGGGCCACCAAAGACTTAAAAAACAAAGAAGACTTCATTTTTGCAGTTCTATAGTTTGAATTCTTATTATATTATTTAATATTAAATTCTCTGATTTGCAAAGGAACTCTATGACTGGATGGGGTATGATTTTTTTAAAAAAAGCAAATAATATTTATCCATCTGTTGTGTGGTTAATATAGGAGGTCAGACCGTGTTGCAACTGAGGCAGCAACACTGAAATTTCAAACACACTGAGACGGAAGTG
This sequence comes from Callithrix jacchus, assembly GCF_049354715.1. Classification (NCBI taxonomy): domain Eukaryota; kingdom Metazoa; phylum Chordata; class Mammalia; order Primates; family Cebidae; genus Callithrix; species Callithrix jacchus. The sequence goes on along the minus strand of NC_133510.1, from coordinate 100,268,083 downwards.
CTGAGCATCTTTAAGAGCTCTGGATAAATTATTCGTTCATATACAGGAAGGTTATTCCAAATAAAATAATTTTGTCTTTGACATTATTAAAAGAGTGGAAAACTTTGTAGGAGGAGCAGAAAACAAATATTATGCCACCCCAAAACAGATATATTCAAAGTGTTCATATGCTAGCAATTTAATATTGTAAAGCTAAAATGGAAATGTTTTTTAATTCACTAAGTCATACCCAAAGTAAATATTTCTGTTAATCCAAAAATGTTAGACAATTTAAACCTGCTAAAGTTGAATTTCACAGCTATTTTAGTCTTCTGTAAATAATTACTATTTCTACTTCTCTCTAGACAATTATAATACCAGAAAATGCTAATTCATGCTTATCAAGATAAGATAGAGCTAGAAACCAGAAACATGTTCTCTTCAGTCTGTTACTTTATTTTGGGTGAAGAGACTGCAGTTTTGACAGTGGGGCCATCTGCTACTAACTTTTCTCCTCATCATCATGCCAGTCCAGTCAAAAGCAATTAAACCTGTTTTGCCATTATAATATGTAGATAATGATGATAAATTATAGCTTTAAAATGAGTCTCAAATTATGCATACACTAGGTATTTTCCTTACAGCTACTGATGTAAAAGATATTCCTGTACTTGTGAAATTTTTCAGCAATTTTATTAATGATGTTAGCTCTATAATGAGCTACTACCAGGGTATTTTGCAGGCACAGAGCCTAGTAGTCATTATAAATCTATTTATATCCCAGCAAGATGTTTCAAGTGGAGAGTGGAGCCCTAACATTCTGCATTGCTGTTGAACAAAATATATAGCACATACGGCTCCAACTTGCTATGTTTTATTATGTCACATAATCAATAAAACACATAAATACCACAAATAAAAAGTAGCAGGAAGAAAATTCTATGGCTCCAGCACAACGTGGGGTTATATAGCAGAGAGAAGATGAGGCTTAATGATTTCCAGGAACAGATACAAACCTATCATTCTTGAGACAAGCCATATATTACCTCTGATTTCCATCAGAAATATTTGGACTCCTTTCAAAGTAGAAACTATGAATAGTCAATGTTCCAAAATGATAACTAATATCAGTCCTTTTTCAGATTGGGGATTGCCAAATTGGACAACTGCACTGTTTTTTTGGTTTGGCTTTACAAGTTTGCAGCTAGTATAATTATTGTTTCAGAAAATTTATCACAATTTTGTTTCCATCTTTTATTTATTTCAAAAAACTAAAAAACAAGAAAAACAGTCAATGCTTTGAATATCTGGGGAAATGTCATTCAGATACACTCTGTCATGGTGTCCCATATCACGTCACAGCTATTTAAGATACCACATTCCTACCGCAGGTAACTAATGTGGATTTGCTAATTGAGAGTCACAGAATCGTAGCCCTCCTTGTACTGTTTTCTACCATTATTTTCTGTAGCAAAAAAACCATTTGGCATAGTAAACAGGTATTAATTATGAATAACCAACTTTCTAATTCTGTTTTATCATCAAAACACAGACTAATGATTAGGGGGAGAGAGAAACAATTTTGTTGGAACAAAAAGAAACTTAGCAACACTGGAAAGTTCTGCCTAGCTGTAGTTCATTACAGCCTATCTTTTTCATTACTGTGTAACACTCATAAACAAGTCAGGGGGAGGAGGAACATGGAAACATGAGAAACTCACCAATTATATTTGCCACAATTCTATATAAATGGATGCAATCTATTGATATTTTAATGGGTCTTCTCATGAACTATATTGAAAACAGGAATCTCAATTGCAGCTAATCATCCATTTGCAGACAAAGACATTATTCAGCATGACTTACACAAGCACCCACCTCAATTTTACACCATTCTTCAAATTGCTATTTTAGGCCTTACCCTTAGTAACCCACAGTGCTTCCCAAGACATATGCAAATAACAGGCACTTACCCAAGACCAAAAGCTGCCAAAGATAGAAACCAACAGCATATGTTTAGCTTTGCCTTTTTTTTTTTTTTTTTTTTTTTTGTTTCACTTTTTCACTTTCCTTGATAGTGAGGCACCTTTTGGTGAGGGTAATTTTACAGTATGGGCGATTCATGGTTAAAAATCTTACCTTGGTGAAAATATTTCAAGTTTTAGAAAAACAATGAGATTGGTTTCCCTCAGTTTCCCCATCTGTTTAGTAAAATGTATGCTATGAGTTAATGTATGCAAATGATGACTGAAAAAAGTATTCATTATGCCAGAAAATAGCTATTGCAATGAACAACTTAAACATTCCTTAGCGTGGAAAGTGAAAAGATTGGGAAAGTAATAGGTCAGGAAACTACAATAGAAGGGAAGAGGGACTAACAAGGAGCGAAATGGAGGCAGTTTCAAATAATATAAAGAATACAGAATAGCACCCTTGTTTACAACTCTGACAGGTGACTATGCATAGGGGAAGCCTTGAGCTCAGAAGTTTCTCTTTGAAGTTCACCTGGGGGAAGAGGAGTGAATGTGATAGAAACCTCTTTGGAACCTCTCAGCTCCAAGTGTAGCTCTAGCTCCACCATCTGTGTGATCTCATTTATTTATCCCAGAACCTCTATTTCTTCATCTGTCAAGTGGATAAATCCAGCTACCTCATAGAATTGCTATAAAGATTAAAGAAATATCACATAAGAGTATCGACCATGTCTTTTGCACAACGTTAGGTACTAATAAATGGGACTTGTCAGGATTACCTCTTATGCTCAGCATTTATTTCAGCTAAAAATATTTTTCCCGATTATAAAAGTTGTACATAATCATCATGGGAAATGTTGTCTTCTTGTTTCTTTCGTCATAAAATATGCTTTCAGAGACCTCCACTTCTGGGCAGCCAGGGAGTTCACAATCTCCACATTGCGGAGATGCTAAACCTTGATACGAATTATCTGGGGCATTTAAAAACAAATAAGGCAGGAGCCTCTGCTTAATTTGATCTGTTGTACAGACTGGGCTTCAAGGTTTTCAAAAGCTACCCAGATGATTCTAATATGCAGTTGAGGTTGAGCCCAGGGCTTCATCATGTGTGTAGGTGGAGATCGGCTAGCAAGCAGAGGTGGGTGAGTCACGGTTGAATCTAAGCTTTCTGGTGAGCAGAGAGCCTTAGTTTCTATTTTTAAAGAATCTCTTAAAGAGTGAAAACATTTTCTACTCCGTCTGGGAGGATGAGTGGCAGTTGGTACATGGTATCTTTAAAAAAATGTCCAAAATCAGCTACATAAATATAATGCATTCCATTTTTCCCATTTGGCTCCTTCATTCTCATTAACAGCTGCCAATGTGTAGCCATATTTTTATTTTTCTTGGCAGAGAAGGCAAATTATTCCCTAAAGAGGATGTGCCCATCAAGAGGATGACAAAGCCAGCACGTGCACCTCAGTGTCCTTCTTTCTGCCCCCCCCCGCCCCCACCACAGGGTCCAGCAGCTCTGCTCCTGGGTCACATGTCTATCTCCACATTTGGTTTCTTCAACTTTGACATCGGGCTGTCCTGTCCTTTCACAATTAATTCTTTTTCCAAAATCTTGGGAATGCGATTTACTTTTTCTTACTATATAATGATACATGCGTAGTACTTCATTGGAACTATAATTTTTAAATGCTTCTTTAACAAATGTTTTAGTCAAATATTTTTCTAGAAATTAAAAGGTGACTTGACTAAATTTAAAGATGTCTTAACTGATTTACCTGAAAGTTACACTGTGTTCCAGAAAGTCTATTACTTCTTCTAACCTTCCATTTGGGGGCAAATTAAGCCAACAACCCACTCTTTTCAAGTTCATGAAAATACTGCTTGGCCAGGCATGGTAGCTCACACCTGTAATCCTTTGGGAGGCTGAGGAGGGTGGATCACCTGAGGTCAGGAGTTCAAGACTAGACTGGCCAACATGGTGAAACTCCATCTCTAATAAAAATACAAAAAAATTAACTGAGTGTTGTGGCAGGCACCTGTAATCCCAGCTACTCGGGAGGCTGAGGCTGGAGAAACGCTGGAACTCGGGAGGTGGAGGTTGCAGTGAGCCAAGATCATACCACTGCACTCTAGCCTGGGCAACAAGAGTGAGACTCTATCTCAAAAAAAAAAAAAAATACGGCATTGTGTTACCTCATCTGCACGGCTCTGCAGTAGTAGTTAACTGATAAACACTAATCCATCCACCAGTGCTGTTGACATTAGTAAATTATGCTAGTGCCAAACAAACAGTTAGCAGTGGAAACATGTTTTATTAATTGCTTTTATATCAAAATAGTCATGTTGATTTCAACTCCATTTTACTAAGAAAGGCAGAAAAGGGTTTCCCAAGAAGAAATCAAGAGAGAAAGAAGCGAGGGATTCATTCCTAGTTTTTGTTTGTTTGTGTGTGTGTGTGTTTTCTTTTTTTTTTAATTTTTGCCTTGGAGCATACCAATTTAGAATACAGCTTTAAAAAAAAAAGATGTAGAACCAATTTAAACAGGTAGGGAAAGTCTGTTAGTCTGTTACTGCGGCAACCGTCATCCCCAAGACACGGCATAACTAACAAGTTAACTAGATGCACCTAGTCCCAACTATCCAGCGTAAGCCGTAAATCTAAACTGCTGAGAATCACCGGCAACTTTGCTAAGGGAAGAATGGTGCAAACTGGTACACCAGGGAAGCAGATAATCCAATTTAGAAGTGCAGATTCTCATTTCAGTTTCATTGGCATGTTCATTTTGAACTAAAGGGATCTGAGCAGTAATTCTATAAACAACCAGCACTTAGAAATCAGAGGCAACAAGATTCTCTAGAGGTATAATTGCTTTTAAACCAGGCAACCTGAAATCGAGTCTGCCTGCTGTAGCGGGGAAGAGGGGTGCGGTGGGGGAATATCAGCTGAAGAAAACGGTAGCTGGCCAAAGGACCGCAAGCCAGCCATGGCGTGGGTATCTCAATATACTCAATAATGTAACTTGATTCGACAAAATTCAACCAGGATTTCTGTAGAGCTCACAATTTTATAAAGCACCATACATTTTATACAAACCGAATGTTGTAATTGAAGCCACAGTTTGTAATACTAGCAGAACTAATTATATAAATAAGACAGACCTGATGAAAATCACAGCTCCGCCAACTTACCATCTATAGCTGTGAAAATGTTGGTAGGAAATATGACCTCTTTAATCCCAGTTACCTCATTTCAAAAATGGTGACAATGGTTGTATCTATTTCATAGGTTATGGGTATTAAAGGAATATAGTTCATGTGTTTATCAACATTTTCTATATATTTTAGCCCTCAATATTAGCAACTTTTTATTTATCCGTTATTTTTGTTCGTATTTTGAATAAGAAAGACTGTATTGACCACAAAAATATACATACAGGATTTGTCACCAAAATAAAAATCCTCCAATAAAAGAGGAAAATGATGTGTAGAGTTATCCTTCCTAATTATTTCGAGGTTGAGAGCTATAAGCAGTTAGCAACATTCAGAGATCTGAACACCTAAAGAAGAATACTGAAATTAAGAAAGGTTGTTTACATGAGCAAAATACCAACAATAAAAGTAAACCACTCTAACCAGGCCTTTGCCTCTCTCCTCCTCATGGTCAGTTCAAGGTGACCAAAGCCCTTTGGCAGCATTATGTGGCAGCATTTGGAACATTCACCGTGTCCCACCCCATACTGCCCTTTCTGCTCCTGGCTCCAGCATATCACCACCTGCTCACTTCTGTCTTATGTCAATGGCCACATCTTAGTGGGTTTCTCATCTCCTCCCTATCCACAGGGCTCAATCCTTTGTCCTCTTCTTCATCTGTATCACTCCTCCAGGGATCTCATCCAATCTCATGGATTTAAACATCATGTATGGCTGGGTGCAGTGGCTCATGCCTATAATCCTAGCACTTTGGCAGGCTGAGAGAGGATGATCGCTTGAGCCCAGGAGTTTTAGATCAGGTTGGGCAACACAGCAAAACCCTATCTCTACCAAAAAAAAAAAATTCAAAGTTAGCTTGGCATGGTGGTATGCACCCATAGTGCCAGCTGCTGTGCTCGGGATGCTGAGGCAAGATGATCTCTTGAGCCCAGGAGTTTAAGGCTGCAGTGAGCTGTGATTGCACCACTGCACTTCAGCCTGGGCAACAGAGGAAGACTCCATCTTTAAAAAAAATAAAAATTAAAAAATCATGTATATGCTGATACCTCTCCCATTGATATCCTTAGCCTTAACTCCCCTGAACAAGACTGCCCATTCAGTGCTTCCACCTTGGCATCTAAAACACACCTGAAGCTCAACATATCTAAACAAAATTGAACCTCTGCAAGGCTCACAAAACTTGTTCTAGTCTTGTCCATGACAGTTCATGCCAATTTCTTCCTTACATTGGAGACACCCTTAACCCTGCTTTTCTTTCACAGTCCACATCCAGTCTTTGCAGAAATTCTGTTGCCTCTGCATTCAAAATATGTCCAGAATCAAACGACTTCTTACAATCTCCACTGCTATCACCCTAATGAAAGGCCCAGTACCTCTTGCCTGGATAACTGTGTTAGCCTCCTAATAGCCCCCTTGCTCCCCTACAGTCTGTCTGCATCTCCACCGAGGGATCCTTTTCAAATATGAGGCAGATTATGGCATTCTTCTTCTCAAAGCCCTGCAATAGCTCCCCATTTTGTTCAGATGCTAAGGTCCTACACAGTCTAACCCCTGTTACTCTATAACCATACCTCCTACTACTAACCTGCAAATCCATTTCCCTCCAGCCTCACTGGTTTCCTTGTCACTTCTAGAAAGTTCCAGGCATACTTTTTGAGACCCACACTTTAACTATTCCCAATGTCGGTCTCATATATGAATCAGAGGATAATGATTCTATCCTCAGATGCAGGGGTAGATCCTGACTAATACAAGTCAATCAGATAATGCTATTTTACCTGGTGACAGTTGTTGGTCCTAGTAAGGTAAGTTGCTCCAGTCAGACTGAGGGGAAGGATTTTTATTCCACACTTTGAGGATGGGTTTCTCTCTTACTTGAACAAGAAAGCTCCGATTGCCACTGGCAGCAACCTTGCAACCACAAAGAGGAAGCCAATTCCAAGGACCCCAGATTAGAGAGACACAACCAGGTTTTCAATATCATCTTTGAGCCTTGATCATACCATACCTGAAAAGGCCTGTCTTAGTTCATGTAGGCTGCTGTAACAAAATCGCATATATGGAGTAGTTTGTAAACATCCAACATGTATTTCAGTCCTGGAGGCTGGGAAATCCAAGATCAAGTTCCTGGAAAATTTGCCATGTAAGGGCCTGCTTCCTGGGCACAGATGGCACCTTTTAGCTGTACCCTCATACGGTGAAAGGGGGAAGAGGTCTCTCTTGATCCTCCTTTTTAAAGACACTAACAGCATTCATGAGGGTTCTGCCCATGACCCAGTCACCTCACAAAGGTCCAAACTGCTAATATCGTCACCTTAAGGGTAAGGATTTCAATGTATGTATATATATATATATTTATTCTGTCACCAGGCTGGAGTGCAATGGTGCTATCTTGGCTCACTGCAACCTCCACCTCCTGGATTCAAGAAGCAATTCTCCTGCCTCAGCCTCCTGAGTAGCTGGGACTACAGGCATGCACTACCATGCCTGGATAATTTTTATATTTTTAGTAGAGATGGGGTTTCACCATGTTGATCAGGCTGGTGTTGAACTCTTAACATCATGATCCCAAAGGGCTGGGATTACAGAGAAGAGCCACTGCGCCTGGCTTCAATGTATGAATTTTGTGGGGAAAAAACATCCAGAACATAGCATATGGCCATCTTTGAAGTAGTAGTTCTATAACATAAGAAATGTCTTTAATGCTTATGCTAGTTTGAGTCAGGTTTCTGTGACTTGCAGCCAAAAGCATTCTAAAGAAACAAGGATTGATAGAACAAAGATGTCACAAGTACAAAGTAAGACAGAGGGTTGAACCAATCGTGCCTGCTAAATTTCACATCCTTAGACCTTGACTCCTAGCATGACTTCACATCTATAAAATAGAAATTTTAATTTATACACCATGTAGTATTTTAACAATTAAATGAAATTTTATTAATCACAAAACACCATATATCTGTTGACTACATTTTATCCTTTAGTGTTTCATCCTGAAGCACAAGGCAAATATCTTAGCAATTAAAATACTTAATTTAATATACCAGCAGTGATGTATGACAACATGTGTGAGGTATTACCAACTAGAGAAGTTCACCCAAGCTTTGGTGTCCAGGACTTTTTTCTGGGGGTCAGTTTTGTATGTGCGGAGCACCCATTTGACCAGCCTTAGTTACTCAGACTCCAACTCTTACATTCTCAGAAGACAAATTGGTACAATATGGCCCAGGGCTCAGGTCAGAAAAAAAAAAGCAGGGCCGGGTGCGGTGGCTCAAGCCTGTAATCCCAGCACTTTGGGAGGCCGAGGCAGGTGGATCACGAGGTCAACAGATCGAGACAATCCTAGTCAATATGGTGAAACTCCGTCTCTATAAAAATACAAAAAATTGGCTGGGCATGGTGGTGCGTGCCTGTAATCCCAGCTACTCAGGAGGCTGAGGCAGGAGAATTGCCTGAACCCAGGAGGCGGAGGTTGCAGTGAGCCAAGATCGCGTCATTGCACTCCAGCCTGAGTAACAAGAGCGAAACTCCGTCTCAAAAAAAAAAAAAAGAAAAAAAAAAGCAAGCCTTCACCATAAATCATATGGTTAGCATACACTATCTAGTGTGACAACTGAGACTGAGAAGCTATGTATCTTAGTGAAGTCATCAATTACTCCTGTTAAACAAAAACTTCAGCCAAATTAAATGTAAGGGAGCTTAATTGCACAATGAACGATTCATGAATCAGCCAGTCCCCAGAATCACAGCAGATTCAGAGAGATTCCAGGGATGCTTCATGGTCAGAACAAATTTATGGGCAAAAAAAAGTTAAGTGATATGCAAAAATCAGAAGTGAGGTACAGAAACAGCTGGATTGGTTACAGGTTGGCGTTTGCCTTATTTGAACACAGTTTGAACACTCAGCAGTCTATGAGTGATTGAAGTATGGCTGCTGGGATTGGCCAAGACTCAGCTACTGTTACAGGCACATATTCCCAAGTTAGGTTTTCAATCTTGTCTGCCTATTACACCAGGTTACAGTTCATCCACAAGGACTCAAATATGGAAGTATGGAGTCTTCTCAGGCCGTGTTTAGTTTGCTTTGACACTCTTTTCTTCTTCCCTTCACATTCCATATCCATTCCATCTGAAATCTTTCAGTTCCACCTTTGAGACTGATACAGACTGTGACTGACTCCTTCTCACCACCCCACGGCCATCACCAGATTCCCAGTCTGAGCCATCAACATAGTTGAGTCGGATTATTACAATAGCCTCCCATCTCATCTCCTGGCCCTATAAAGTCTATTTTCTTCACAGACACCAGAGAAATCCTTTAAAAACATAATTTGGATCATATTGCTCCTCAAGACCTTCCAAAGTCTTCCCATGTGTCCTGCAGTAACCATGCAGCCCCACTCCTTCTGTGATATCACACTGTCCTTGCTCCCCTCCTCACCCTGTTTCAGCTCCACTGGGTTCCTTGCTCTTCTCTGAACACCAGACAAGCTCCCCGCTTCTGGCCTTTATGCCCATTGTTTCTGTGGCTGGAATGCTTTCTCAAAATATCCATTTGATTTTCTCCCCCACTTCCCTCTACTCTCTGTTCAAATATCACCTGTCAGTGGGACCTGCCCTCATTATCTCACTTAAAACACCAAGCTCCATCTCCCCATCTCTCCCTCTGCCTCCCTACTTGCTTTATTTTGCCTCCTAACATCTGATGTATCATATATTTATTAACATTTATGTTTATTGTCTACCTCCCCCAGCTAGCATGGAAGTTTCCCAAGGGCAGAGGAACTGGTTGAAACACTGCTTTCTCCTGGTACCTAGAATAGGCCTGGGCACGTAGTAGACACTCAAGTTGTCGACGAAGAAGAAATAAAGCCAAGTCAAGGCATCAGGTTACAGTATTGGTTGTTTTGTGCTACATGCATTTGTTTGCATAGTCAAAGTTTCAGGCTCTTGGAAGGAAGAGCCCTGTCCCCAGTGTGCAGTAAAGGGTTAATCCAGCAGGCTTGGAGTGTTCAAACCCTAAACATTCCAAAGAAAAACATGGCCTTTGACCAGCCCCTGGAAGAGAAGCTCTTAGCATGTCCTGCTTGATAAGTGCATCTTTGTGTACCTGAGACCTCAGACCCTACCAGACAGTGTATGCTAACAATGCTATTTGTAAATCCCTGTTTTCGCTGTCCTGAGCCCTGCGCTGCCCTGCATTAATTTGTCCTCTGAGGATGTAAGGGATAGAGACTGGGTATCTAAGGTCAGTTATATGGGCGCTCCACACCTATGGAACTGATCTCTGACTAAAAACCTTGGACACCAAGGCTTTGGTGAGCCTCCCTGCTTGGTAATACTTCAAACATGTTGTCACACACTATTGCTGAGAGAATTAAGCACTATCTGTGTGATTCTACTGAGAAAGGACAACTGGAAGCTTGAGCTGGTCTCTCCTGAACTCTGCCCTAGGTGTCTTTTTCATTTGTTGATTTTCATGTGTATTCTTCTGCTATAGTAAGCCCTAAACATGCATGTAACAGCTTTTCTGAATTCTGAATTCAAATCTTTCTAGTGAATCATCCAATCCAAGGGGAGCCCTGGGGACCACCAACCCACCCAGCATTTGGCATGGTATCTGGCACACAAGTGTGCAATAAAGGTCAATTGGGTAAGTGAATGAATGAACAAATAAACCGAAACATGGGATCGATGGCATGTTAACCAGCTGTCCAAATTCTTCTTTTCTCTCCGTTCGTTCACTTGGCCTCTCCCAGTACACATTTCCTTCCTTCTCCCACTCTAATTTCAGATACCAGATCTGACTGCTGCCTCGTAAAACAGCAGCCCTTAAAACTGTCACTAAACATAAGAACAGTTGACAGAAAGGTAAGATTTAGAGAGCAAGACCATTTGGGTAAACAGGGCTCTGCCTCTGCAGATCGCCTTTCAGGCCAGTGTTCTGCATGGGATAATTTGTTTTGCTGCCTGATTCCTGCCCTTTGACCTGGCATGAACCCAACTCAGGAATGCATCCACCAAAATCTGGCTCCAGCTTTCCCTTGCTGTTCCTCACTGAATCAATAATAAGAGGACCTTCTTCTTTGTTTGCTTGGGATTTGACAGCCTAGTGACAGACAGGGCAGAAAAGTGGCCACGGCCTTAGTGTGGCTGCACTGTGCTCATGCATGATGACACATGTGTGTGTGAGATTTAACAATGGATGATAACATTCAAGGTCTTGCGTGGGTTTCCTCTAGCCTACTTCACTGGCATCTGTCATTTTAATAGACACCAAGGAAGGAAAAATATGGCTCTCATTAATACCCTGAATTTGACCTTCCACTTGTCTTGAATGGAAGTTCAGTTATAGCCTGGAATGCAATTGTGCCTATTAAAAGAGTAGAGATGTCCTCTTTCCTGATACTACTTTGTTTTTCTCATAGAGAACAAAATAGGAATAAATTAGGGCTGAAGTAGACAGGATTACAGTGCTCAAATTAAGGAAACTGAGATACCCTGCCAAACTAGAAATGGTGGCAAAATTTTCTCATGAAATCACTTCTTCAGAGGAAAAAAAAAACATAAAAATAACCTATAATCATAATTTGCCAGAATTAGGAAAATCAAGCGTATGGGGTCTTTCTCTGTCACCCAGCCTGAAGTAAAGTGACACAATCAATCATAGCTCCCAGCAGCCTCGAAATCCTAAGCTCAAGCAATCTTCCCACCTCTATCTTCCAAGTCACTGGGACACTAGAGGCAGGCACCTCCTCTTCCTGCTAAGCCTAGTGGTTCCAAGCTGCCTGGCAATCTACTAGAAATTGAGCACAGTTAGTCTGTTACTTGCAACCAAAGAATCAAAAATAATAGGTGCTCTATACAACTTTTTTTTTAAAAATGCATCCTCACAAGAATCTGTCATAGAATGGTTCAACAGGGGTTTCACAGATAGTTTTAAAAGTCTCTAGTGTGACAGTAATCATTGCAGTAAAGTAATCATTTCCCAATGACCTTTGCCTTCCTCATATCTGTAGGCAGAAGACAGGACAAAGTACTCATCATTAAGCAAATGAATAATGCAAACAAAGGTAAAATTTGGTCTACTTTAGCATGAAGGCCAGCAAACTTCCATATACTCATAAAACAATTCTGTGTAGGGTGATGGACTGATTCAAAAAGCACTTTTACTTCATGTACTTGAATGTAACATATAATTTTGTTACAAAGCCTATAATTCTGATTTTGTACTTAAAAAATTGGACTAGACTTCTCCTTGATTGAGAACAACAAGCCCAGTTTAATTGTCCTTTGAATTAATTTTAAAAGAATATAGAGCACATCATTGGTCTTCCGTAATATCTTTATTATTCTTTGCCAAAAGGTGTTGACTTTGATTCAACCATTCAGATATTTACAAAAGATATTTATTAAACATGTAATCCAGGTATAGAAGAGTATGATGTTATATAAGCCATATCGTCTCTATCTTAATAATACATTTCCAATTTAATTGAGAGGCTAAAGCATTTACAGGCACATGAAAAATTAAGTTTAGAAAAGCAAAATGACAATAAGACACAGGAGTTTACTCAAGAAGAACATCAAACCCAGGCCCTACATTCGAGTGTTTCATAGCATAGCTAGAGAAATAAGACAGTTAAAAACAGATCTACATTAGAACAGAGCCCATGCTATATCAGTGACATAAAAAAAGTGATCTGGGAAGATAGAGGGGGGAGCCATTAATTCTGTCTCACACATTCATGAAGGCTTTGTAGAGGAGTTACAACTAATATGGAACTTGCTGGATAAGCATGATTTAATACGGCAGGGATGAGGAGAAAAGCATTCTAGCCTGAGGGAATTATAAGAACAAAATTAAAACAGACTCATCTATCCAAGGGAGTGGTGACTAGGCAAATGTGCATGGAGCATAAGTTATATGGAAGATGAGGAGTCAGGTGAGGCCACGCTAGCAGGTTTGTACTTAAAGGTAAAGGAATGAAAAATCAAGTGCTGGTGTTTTTAGAAATAACAGGATATAATTTGCATTTTATAAAGATCATTCCAACAACTATGTAGAAGACAAATTAAAGGGAGAAGAAATCAGAAGAACCTATATTCCATCCATTCATATGCCCATTCATACAGTCTGCGGTGGATTAAATGATGGCGGCTGGTGTTTTTCATCCTTTATGATGGAGGTTGCAAACTCATGAGCCTTGGACAGATCTAAACGTCTGCTATATTTAGCACAGCTGTGTTTTGTTTGATTGTCTGTTTTAATTTGATCCAAAGTTTAAAATGAAGAGACTTCCCATAAAAATCTAAATGATCCCTTTCACTGAAAAATTCGATCTGGCAAAACTGGGCCCATATTTTTCAGCCAAAGTAGAGTATTAAATGAACCCCTGAAAGAGAGGCATTGGTAACCATTTTCATAGTCTCCATCATTTCTAGTTCATCCCTGATGTTGAAGCCAAGTGTTAATGAACACAGTGAGTACACTTCCACTGCTTACTCTTACAGTAGAGAACACTGTCTTTGTCCCTATGTAACCAGAAAAAATGAGAAAGTAAGAGAGATAACAGAGCATTTCATTTCAAGAAAAATAGGAGACAGCATATTTCTTTACAGAAATGATGAACTGTCCCATGGTTTTTAGTACAAATACATTGTCTGTGTTGAAAGAATATAGCTTAAAATGCTCATTTGCTTATGCCATTTCACCATACTGATCTGTGTTACCTGTTTTGCAATTAAGTTTCCAACCCCAAAGAAAGGAGAGGTTTAGGGTAGGCCTTCCTGAGAAGGTGGCATTTGAACTGAGAACAAAATCATTAATAGAAGCTAGCTTTATATAGGTTTCTGTCATTGCTTGATATAGTAACTCCAGATATTAATCAAGATTTCTATGAGTCAACTTGTATTTGCCTCCTTCAAGTTGATTCTAGTATGCTAAGGAGCTGTGGCTACTGAGAAAATGTGGCCTGGTACAAGTCACACATTTTTTCAACAGATAGTCATTACTCTTTGTTGATCACTTACTACTGAGTTCTTGGCATTCTGCTAGATTTGGGAGATATAGTGGCAATCAAAATAGATATGTACTAATGTTCACAATAAAGCTAGGGAGATAGACAATTAAATAATAAATTATAATATATAAATAATATATTTGGAGAGGTTACTGTACAAATTAGAGAACATAGCCAGGGCACTGTGTCAATTAGGAATGTTTTTAGCTGCAATTAAGAGAAAGTCTGATGATGGCTTAAACAAATAGTTATTTTTTTAATAGAATTAGAAATCAGAACATAAGAAGCTGCTGGTGTTTATGTAGTGAGTGGTTCCAAAACGACAAGGCTGATATTCCTGATTTTCTAGACCTCTCTTTTGTGGTCACATAAAGTATTTATTATGCATGATGGACAGAAATTGGTTTTAGATATGGGGGAAAGGAGAGCAAGAAGCAGGCATGGCACAGATCTCTGACCTGGACAACTTCATGGAAGCGGAGAAATGTCCTGAGAGAATGGCCATGGGAGTAAAAGCGGTTATGTGAAGAAGGGTGAGTTAAACTGAGCCTGAGACATCCAAGAAGAAGTGTCAAAGTGGCTGCTGGTTATGCAGGAATTTGGCCTGGGAAAGAGAGCTAAGCTGAAATGGTAAATTTGGGAATTGTTTTGAACACTGAAGGCTTTACCAACCCAATATTTCCTTGTCTCTATTTGAATAACAGAACTAACTCTCTTTCCTAAAAGAATGCATTTTTTTGACAGATAAACAGTTTTCTTATTCCTCCTCCTCCTCCTCCTCCTCCTCCTCCTCCTCTTCCTCCTCATCATCTTCATCTTCCTCTTCCACTTTTTTCCGAGCAACTTTAGCAGGACCCTTTGCACCATCAAACTTTCCTTTCGACTTAGTCAGCAACATCCTTCTCATACTTCTCCTTCAGCTTTGCTGCCTTAGTGATGTAAGGCTGCTTTTCGCTGTCATTTAGGTGATTCCACATCTCACCCAGCTTTTTTGCCACATCTCCAATAGAGATGCCAGGGTTTGTGGATTTGATCTTGGGGCGGAATTCTGAGCAGAACAGGAAGAAGCCAGATGGCGGCCTTTTGGGGGCATTAGGATCCTTCTTCTTCTTGCCTCCCTTAGCTGGTCCATAATCCTTCATTTCCCGATCATAGCGCACTTTATATGCATTTTATACAGTTCAAATGGAGATGACATTGTCACCTTTCTTGGCTACCACAGGAGTGAACATTTGACCTAGACCTGGCCAATCAGAATACTTATTCACCCCTCTAGCCACAGGAATTGGTTCAGGGTTGAACCAATCAGAATTCTTCCACAGAATGAGGGGGGAAAACTCTCATTTTTCAGTAGGATTGCTAAGTGGACTTGAAGAGACCTTGCCCTAGAGATGCCGAGAAGAACTGGACCTCAGATGCTGATGTCTGGGCACAGGGATACACACCGAGACCTGATAAGAGGAACGCACTGCACTTCTCCAGTCTATAAACCAAGAGATTATCTTTTTTTAAAACGAACACTCTTTATGTTGGATTTTTGTCTGTTGAAACCCAAAGAGTATTGACTAATACAAGACCGTTCATATTTAGATGGTGATTAAAGCCACAGAAGCAGATAAGATCACTCATGGAAAACGAATAGAGTGAGAAAAAAAAAAAAAAAGCAGGTCTGGGAGACAATCCTGAGGATCCCAGACTTTGCAAATGCACAAAGGAGACTAAAAAAGGTCGGCCAGAGCTATAGGAGGAGAGCCAGAAGAGAAAGGAGAGCCTGAAGGACAGACAGAATCAAGAAAGGATTTCTAATAGAATGGGATATATCTAATGCAATAGGTTCTGTGTTGGTCAGGACTCTGGCTTGCAGTGACAGAAACCTCATTCAAATGGACTGAAGGAACTGGAATGACTCAGTCATGCTGGAGGCTGGTACAGCAGAATCCAGTCTATAGAAATCCCCTCTGGCCATGCTAAACTCTGCTTTCAGGCAGTCTCTAATCAGGTGCTGGCAAAGTGGTCAAAAGCAGCTTCAGTTTGGCGCCCTCAATGGAGGAGGAATGACTCTTTACCATGGGTCCTGCAAAGTCCATGGACTGAGGATGACTTGACCTAAAAAGTGGGAGGTGAGGTGGGTCCTCCCCTTTTGAGCCCCATGGACGTAGACTGAGGGTGATCTGGTTCCCATTAGAACAGAAAGTATTGTTACCAGATGTGAGACTGATAAACAGAAAGGAGAAGGGATTTAAAAATACTGTAACCATGGGATTGACAGAACGTTATACCAACTGGCCCATTAGAGGGCTTACAGAAGAAAAGAAGTCTAAGGTGGCTTTGAACTTTATAGATTGGTCAAGTAAATGAGGGTGAAGCCATATACTGAGAAATCTGCAGAGGGAAGAAAGTAAAGGCTAACAGCTTAAGAATTATGATTCAATGCCCTTTGAGGATACTTCCAAGTTAACATTTTGTAGCCCTAGGGATAAATTATTGGAGCCTAGAAGAACAAAGAGGAGTGGAATAGCATTTGAGTAGGTGACTATTAAAATCAAGTGGCCGAAATGAGGTTGAGATATTCAGGGCACCGCTAACATCCAGAGAAATTTATTATATTTGAATTTGAATGTTTACTTTTTTATTTTTATTTAGTTACTTTTTGAGACAGAGTCTTGCTCTGTCACCCAGACTGGAGTGCAGTGGTACAATCTCGGTTCACTACAACCTCTGCCTCCCAGGTTCAAGCAATTCCTGTGCCTCAGCTCTCAAGTAGCTGGGACTACAGGTGCACGCCACCACACCCAGCTAATTTTTGTATTTTTAGTAGAGACAGGGTTTCACCATGTTGGCCAGGCTGGTCTCAAACTCCTGACCTCAAGTGATCCTCCCACCTCAGCCTCCCAAGGTTCTGGGACCACAGGCATGAGCCACCATGCAGCTGAATTTAAATATTTATGATGTATACCTCCTATTTAAGTGATCACTGAACCCTAAGAATAGTGATTCAAAACTGAAAGGAACCATAGGTCATTAATATAGAATTGATTTTTTAAAATTCTTTTTATTTTTATGTTTTTCTATTTTTTCTTGACTTGGAATCTCTCTAGGTTGCCCATGTGGTCTTGAACCCCTGGACTCAAGTGATCTCATCTCAGCCTCTCAAGTAGCTGAGGTTAGAGGTGCATGCCACCGTGCTCAGCTCCATGAATATAAGACTATGTGAAAAGAACATGAGAAGCTGTATCTTCTTCATTAAATAAACGGAGCCAGGACCTTCATATGTCGCTGAGAAACTGGGCCATGAGTGTCCAGAGCTAACATAACTGGGAGGCCTGCTCTTAGGCAACCTTTCATCTAATATGGTGTTCACGTGCACAGGAGGGAGAGAAGTAAAAGCAGCATTCAGCTTTGCTTTACTTTCATGTTATTCTAAAAATGATTTAATATAAGAATACACCAATATGAATGGAAAAGATCTTGGTGGAAGGCCTAATATAAAGTGTATTAAAAATGTATGACACACTGTATATTCTCATAGGAACCCTATTCAGGACCTCTAGAGCTGATAAAATGACATAAAAATGTGATTAATAATATTGTAAAACCTGTTGATTGGAAAACTCAGGGACATATGACAGATTGACCTGACTCTTTGATTTAAGCCAATATCACTGAAATAACCTTTCAGATTCTGAGAAAGAATAATGTCTTGCCTTCAGGACAGAATACAACATAAGAAAATGCAGTTGTCTTCCAAGGTTTGTTTTCATACATTAAATGCCCTCAGAGCATTTTATATCTGATCTTTATGTCTAGATACCAAACATCTAGCCTAGAATTGCCACTATTTCATTAACCCTTTTAAATCTTTCTTATAATTTTTGATGCAAAATAAAACCATAGAAGAAAGGAAAAGCCAAGATGCTAATAGTGAAAACTTTTAGGTGACGAGTTTTAGCAATTTTTGTTCATTTTTCTTAATATGTTATGGCATTTTCCAAGTTTTCTATAAAGATGTGATTTGGGACAGAAGAAAAGCAAAGTCAACGTTAAAAAATAAAGAAGTTAATTTTTTTTTTTTTTTTTTTTTTTTTTTTGAGACGGAGTTTTGTTCTTGTTACCCAGGCTGGAGTGCAATGGCGTGATCTTGGCTCACTGCAACCTCCGCCTCCTGGGTTCAGGCAATTCTCCTGCCTCAGCCTCCTGAGTAGCTGGGATTACAGGCACACGCCACCATGCCCAGCTAATTTTTTGTATTTTTAGTAGAGACGGAGTTTCACCATGTTTACCAGGATGGTCTTGATCTCTTGACCTCGGCCTCCCAAAGAGAAGTTAATTTTAAAAAGCATCTTAAAAATAAAAATATTATAAGTGTTTCTATTAGCTCCTGATAAGAAAAAAAAAAGGCCACTAAGATTTAACTGAATCTAATAAGCAACCAATGCGCCAAAATGACTTGCATACTCACCATTATCACTGCACATTCCCAAGGCAGGTCAAGCTTCCATTCTTTATTTTGTTCTTATGCATCTTAAAGAGGAATGTTTATCTGCACATCTCAACTACCCACTCTCTTTTGACTAGATGACTCTACTTTTAGAGTAAACACCTTTGCTTTTTGCCTCCAAGTGTCTTTTTTTCTGTTACCCAAATCCCAACATCCCTTTTAAGAAACAGCCCTACAATCCCTTTAAGAATCAGAAAATGAATTTACAATAGAGTAATTTTAAACTCTCGGCTCTAAGAGTAGTCATGTGACTCACTTCTGGCCAATCAGAAGATCACATTCATTGGCTACAGGAATTAGTTCAGGAATAGACATGTGATTAGTCTTAGTTAATAATAGATGGTAAGATGGAAGGAAAAGCTCATGGTCTTTTCCACTGGAGTTTAACCTGGGTAAGCACATGTCAAGACCTTTTTGTAGTTGTTTTGCTGGCATATAAAGCACAAAAATGAAACTTGCCTGGAGAAAGATTATGCTCTTTATGTTGTCTGAGCCCCCGGGTCAAGCCGGTCCTGAAGCTTTCCCTACTGTTGTAGGAGCCAATACATTCTTTTTGTGCTTATGCTAGTATGAGTTTTATCTATTACAATTGAAAGAGTTTCAACTGATACAACTTTTTCTCTATTTAAAACCCTAATCAGGGTCACTGTTCCCAGGGGATTTGTTTAATTGTTCTTGTGTCAGAGGCATTTGAACAAGAGCAACTCCATCTTGAATATGGGCTGGAAAAATGAGGCTGAGACCTACTGGGCTGTATTCCTAGGCTGTTAGGCATTCTTAGTCACAGGATGAGATAGGAGGTTGGCACAAGATCTTAAAGACCTTGCTGATAAAATAAGTTGCAGAAGTGAAGCCAGCCAATTCCCACCAAAACCAAGATGGCCACAAGAGTGACCTCTGGTCGTCCTCACTGCTCATTCTATGTTAATTATAATGGATTAGCATGCTAAGAGACACTCCCATCAGCGCCATGACATTTTACAGATGCTATGGCAATGTCCAAAAGTTACCCTATATGGTCTAAAAAGAAGAGGAACCCTCAGCTCTGGAAATTGCCCATCCCTTTCCTGGAAAACTTGTGAATAAGTCACCCTTTGTTTAGCATACAACCAAGAAATAACTGAAGTATCCTTAGGAGGCCAGCAGCTCGAGCCACTGCTCTGCCTATGGAGTAGCCATTCTTTATTCCTTTACTTTCCTAATAAACTTGCTTTCACTTTACCCTATAGACTTGCCTCGAATTCTTTCTTGCATGAGAGCCAAGAACCCTTTCTTGAGTTCTGGATTGGTACCCCTTTTCTGGAATACTTGGAGAAGATTCAACAGAGTTGTACAGGCAGACTCTTGGAACTACTCCTTTTACTTCATAATCTTTAGAGATTCGTGTAACACTTTGTCTTTAGGGCTTGAGGACCAAATTTTGCACAATGGACACATAAACACAACTACCAATGCTTATATTACAAATAAATTAATTGTAAAGTTAAGTAACATACACAAACATTAATCTACACACCAGCGCATTTTTCAAAATGCTTTGGAAAGTCCTAAGCAGTCTCTTAACAACAGTTGTCATGTTTTGACCAATATATTAAAACCTCAAACAAAGATTCTTAATCCTAATTTCTCCTTCTGCAACAATGGAAGGTTGAGGAATTTTTGTATGAAGATAGAAAAATTTCATCTAGTTTAAGTTCAGTTACAACCTACTTAAGAGCACCTTAACGAGGACTACAGGAGACCTTCTTCCATGGTTCACAGAAAATGACAATAAACCCACACACTAATTGTGGGGTGACTCTGTGGTAGAAGGAGAAGGATTGGGGAAGAAGAGAATATATGTATTTTTTTTCTCCTTCCTCTATAGGAGAGGGAATTCAGTGACACATGGGAGAAAATCATAAAGGTGAATGAAGTCAGAAAAGAGCAATGAACAGCCTTCTCCATCATCGCCAGAGATGACAATATCTGGCAGTGGCCAGCATAGCTGTGGCCTGCCCTACAATGTCAATGTGCTTTACTTCCATCTGTTATTAAATTGTCATAATATAATAATTTTATTTGAACAAGGTGCTTTTTGTAACTTTCAGGCAAAGGCATGGATAAGTATACCAATGGACTGTGTCTGCAATATGAACATACCTCTTAGATGTGATACTCTATTCAGTGCACATTCTACGTAACTCTATGTGGCAACCCTGTGGGGAAAGATGATGGTAAAAATACCCGCAGAGTGGACACCAGTCCACTTTGAAACAGTTCAATCTTTTCTGACCCTTCTCTCATATTTCTGCCACAGAGAAATGCTTTCATCAATATTGGACATGTTAGACCCGCTCATCCTCTCTTGCCCTGATAACAGGTCACGAAAATGTCAATGCCAGCTGGTAAAAGGAACCAACCATATTTTAATACTTGTCATATGCTGGTAAATACATATATATTTCTCCTGTTTCAAAGTTATCTTTTTCTTAACTTTTGCCTTATTACAAAATAGTTTTCTTTAAAAGCAAAAAAGTAAGGTTTAAAGAAAAACGCAGGAGGCTTCTTCCTAATCACCTTGCCTATTCCTCATAGAAAAACAACATTAATAACTTCCTGAGCGTTCTTCCAGGAGGCTTCTATATACTTATGTATCACCAGCAAACAAATAAATAAAACTTTGTGCATAAGACATATGAATATTCAGATAAATGGGGGTGTTTAGTAAAGCAAGGATAAGTATCCATTTCCCCCAGCATGCCACCTATTAGTCTGAATAGGCAGACCCAGAAAGTCACCTTGAAGGAAACATCTTCATTCTGCAAAGAAAAAGTAGCTGCTCATAGTTATAAGCACAGCAGACACTCAATGTTCTAGGATGAGAGTATAAAAGGATCAATCCATGCTTTTGTCCTGTAGCAAAAGCCTGCCCTATCCTTGGTATGCAGAGTTTGGAGAAGAGGTAGATCAATGTGCAAAAGGACCATTGTCCTCACTGTCTTCTGGAAAAGAGAAGCATCTATAGTTCAACCTATCCCTGAAGTCAGAGAAACGGGGTGGGTGGTGGGAGGTCCATCAGGAAAGGATACTGAGGCCCCATCAGAAGGGCAAAAGGACATTAGCTCATCACTGGGACCCAAGAGCTTCCATGGAATCATTCTAACAAGGAACACAGCTAACGCTGGACTTGTGATTGGGGGGATAATGGCAGAGCCTGTGAGTGCAAACTGAAAATAAGCCATCCCAGCTTCCCAGGATCCTGGAGAAATGAGAGTCACCTGGCTGTTGGTTCCAGGAGCAATAGGTAAAACATAGGCCTGAAGGCAGAAGCAGTACCAGGACAGGACTGAGCGGCCTCTGCTATGCTGGCTCCCCCTAGTGGTGGGAGCTGAACTGACACCGTAGCTTTGAACAGCGTAAACCTTGGGATTCATGCCATTCACTAGGACAGTTGGACATTTAAGCACTTAGTGGGAAAAAAATCAGAGAAACAGACTATATGTGTACAAAGACAGTGAAATATATGAAACTGTTTACATACAAGATACAATATTTGTTTATATATGCTTACTATGTATATGTCAGTGCATACATATAGACATAGATATATGCGTGTGCGTGTGACACCTATCATATACTATTCTTCAAGTAGCGATTTCATATCATATACGTTGGGGCAAAAGAAACAGCCATTAGGATGAATCGGCAACCAACAGAATGGGAAAAAATTTTTGCAGTTTACCCATCTGACAAAGGGCTGATATCCAGAATTTACAAAGAACTAACAGATTTACAAGAACAAAACAAACAAGCCCATTCAAAAGTGGGCAAAGGATATGAACAGACACTTTACAAAAGAAGACATACATGAGGCCAACAAACATGAAAAAATGCTTATCATCACTGGTCATTAGAGAAATGCAAATCAAAACAACACTGAGATACTACCTCATGCCAGTTAGAATGGCGATTATTAAAGAATGGCGATTATTAAAAAGTCTGGAGACAACAGATGCTGGAAAGGATGTGGAGAAATAGGAACACTTTTACACTGTTGGTGGGAGTGTAGTCTAGTTCAACCATTGTGGAAGACAGTGTGGCGATTCCTCAAGGACCTAGAAATAGAAATTCCATTTGACCCAGCAATCCCATTACCGGGTATATATCAAAAGGATTATAAATCGTTCTACTATAAGGATATATGCACATGAATGTTCATTGCAGCACTGTTTACAATAGCAAAGACCTGGAACCAACCCAAATGCCCATCGATGATAGACTGGACTGGGAAAATGTGGCACATATACACCATGGAATATTATGCAGCCATCAAAAACAATGAGTTTGTGTCCTTTGTAGGGACATGGATGAATCTGGAGAACATCATTCTCAGCAAACTGACACAAGAACAGAAAAAGAAATACCGCATGTTCTCACTTATAGGTGGGTGTTGAAAAATGAGAACACATGGACACAGGGAGGGGAGCACTACAGACTGGGGTCTGCTGGGGGAAATAGGGGAGGGATGGTGGGGGGTGGGGATTTGGGGAGAGACAGCATGGGGAGAAATGCCAGATATAGGTGAAGGGGAGAAAGGCAGCAAATCACACTGCCACATGTGTACCTATGCAACTATCTTGGATGTTCTTCACATGGACCCCAAAACCTAAAATGCAATTAAAAAAAAGAAAAAAAATACGTTGGGCATCTTTCCTTATCTGTATATCTATCTCATTTTATTACTACATGTAATTCCATTGTATAGATTTAATATCATTTATGTAATTAGTCCTCTATTGAAAGACATCTAGGTTATCCCTGGTTATTTACCACTACAAATAATGTTAAAATAAGTATCCTAGCACATGCATTTTTATTTATCCATGAGATGAACTTCTAGAAGTAAAATTTATAGTCAAGGATATATGCATTTAAAAGGTTAATAGACATTGCCAAATTGTTTTCTTAAAATTGTTGCATCAATTTATACTCCTACTAATGGAGTATAAATTTTCCTACTTTTTCTCAAAGTATACAATATTAAATGTATTATTGCTTTCTACTGAAATGGTAAGAAATATTTTATTTAATGTTTTTCAAAAATTCGAGGAGGTAGAAGTTATTTCTGTAATTTTTCCAATGAGAAAACCAAGGCTGAGAAAGGTTGTATAACCTACCATATTGCTAATAAATAAAGATTCGAACCCTGATATGTTTGACTTTAAAGCTCACTCATTCATTCATTTAACAGAGATTTCAAGTACTGCTCTGAGCATATTATAAACATTTGTGCATTTGATCTTACACCAAGTCCTTAAAGGTAATAGCCTAGTTTTACAGATGAGATTACTGTGGCACCAAAAAAATTAATGTACTTGCCCAAAGTTACATAAGTAGTAGGTGGCAAAGGTGGGCTGAGAAACTCAGCTGTCTGGCTTCCACTCATTTTTAACTCAACAGCAACCTCTTTTAAATGACTTTTGTTTTGCAAAGAGAAAAACTCACTTCTGCAAAGACACTGGCTCTACATGTCAATGTTTATTAAAAGCGTTACAAGGAAATGAGAGTGGATTGAAGAAAATCATCTCTACTGGCTTTAAATGGCTACATATTTTTATATCTCTCCATTCGCAACCCTCCCTCCCTCCTTGCCAAATTCTAAATGTGACCCTATCTCTCAGTGTTTACACTGGGGCTCAGTCTTTTCTATACACAGCTCCGTTGTGGTCACATATTTTGTGATACGAATTTAGTCACTTAGGTGTGAATACCAGATCTGTAACATTCATTAAACCCTAAGCTGCTCCAAATATTATGAGCAGGTGTAAACCTGACTTGTATTGGTAGGTGGTGATTTGAATGGAAAACTTAGAAAAGTGCAAAAAAAAGTATTATTTTAACATATGTTTTTAATTAATCCATCTTACCACAGTTTTTTAAAAATCATAGTATCCCGAAAACAGTAAATTTGGCATTATTCTAATTAAAAGGGAACATGCTACCCTGCCAAGGTATAAGCCCAATAAATTAGTATTTTATAAAGGCATTTAAAAAAGAATTTAAAAAACATTTTACGCCCAAATAATAATTTTACAAGTAAAATAAGATAAAGATACCTATGACTCAACTGACGATAGAAGATCATCTAATAATACTTCCATACCAAATAAAGCCAATAATAATACTTCTATACTAAATAATAAATGAGTATACCATTTTACTAAATTTATCATCTTTCAGTATATTCCAATGTCCGTATAAGCATAAATACACGAAAAGTATTTATTATACCAACTCAAAGGTAAAAGACAATTTGTTCACATGAGTAACTAATTCTACTAAACTATTTTCAGTTAGAAATATCAAGTGCTTTCAAAGTTTCTTGGGCTGAGTCATAAGGGCAAGCATTATTTATTTTTCATTTTTACATCTCATTGTTCTTTGTATTTTCCATTGTTATAAGGGCAGACGATGCCAAAAAGTTGTCTCATTAATACTGAAATAGGATGCTATTAATTAGGCTTATTAGTGGACTTTAGAATGTAGTAAGTTGTTTAATGGGCTTTCAAGAGCGGTCAGCTCTTTAAGGGGTCTACTTTTCTTTGGTCACTATTGTTTGTGTGAGAAATATTGTTACGGCTTTCTCCAGTCAGACAATGATGCCAACAAATGTTCAGAAAAGATTTTATGCTTGTCCTTTGCATAATAATTCCACCTTTGACATAATGATTTAACTAATATCTTTCAGGGCTTATATGTTGTTAACTTTTTTAAAACCGGAATGTACCTTAGATATAATAAAAAATCAATTACAGCTAGTTTACTCTATCTGCGTGGGTATTACCATAATCATATGGTCAATATGATTACAACCTCTTTTATAACCTCTTGCATATTTTTCTCTCTGATACCCAGGCCATGTGATTATTCCTCTATACTTCCATGTATGAGGAGTCTGAGTACATTGGCTCAGAAAGAAAATAGAGTCCAGGTGTGGTGGTTCACACCTGTAATCCCAGCACTTTGGCAGGCCAAGGTGGGAGGATCACCTGAGGTCAGGAGCTGGAGACCAGCCGGGCTAACTTAGTGAAACCCAGTTTCTACTAAAAATACAAAAAATGAGCTGGGCATGGTGGTGTGCTCCTATAATCTCAGCTATTTGGGGGGCTGAGGCAGGAGAATTGCTTGAACCAGGGAGGTGGAGGTTGCAGTGAGCTGGGATCACACCATTGCACTCCGGCTTGGAAAACAAGAGTGAAACTATGAAAGAAAGAAGAGAGGAAGAGAGGAAGGGAGAACGGGAGAAAGGAAGGGAGGGAGGGAGGGAGGGAAAATAGAGTAGCGATAGTTTTTTAAGGCAATTTGATAAAGAAGCATGCAATTCTAGATCAATAGGTCTGATTCCCATGAAGCTTAAAGTAATTACATTGAGAAATGCATTTATCTGAGGAGCACAGGCCTGGTAGAATTCTGTCATATACTTTTAAACACATATTAAATCATATTATTAAGCTATTTTATAGAATGAAACAGTCCAATTGTCTTCTCAAAAGATAAATTAATCAAGACAAACATCACAGCTTGGTCAAAACAGCAGGAAAGTATTCATTCATTCATTCATTCATTCAGCGGCTATTTAATGAGTTAGCTCTCCACTCAGTTTCAGAGAGACAGCAGGGAACAGACCAGGCAAAGCAAAGCCCTCAGCTCTTACGGAGTTCACTTTCTAGTGGGGAAGGCCCACAATTAACATATAAATAAGTACAATGTAAGTATGTCACATGGCGATAAGTGATATGAAAGATAATAAAGCAGAGACAGGAATGTCAGGAGGGAACCATCTTAAATACAGCAGAGAAGGACAGATGGAGAAGGTGACATCGGAGCAAATACCTATAGGTGGCAAAGGAGCCCCGTGGAAATAGGTGTGGAAGCACATTCAGGTAGAAGGAGTGGCTGGTGCAGAATAGGACAGCATATTATGGACCAACAAGAACAAATGTGGCGGGGGAAGAGGGAGCGTGAAAGTGTGGGAGGCAGAGGAGATCCAAGATGAAGTCCCACAGAGAACGTGGACCAGGTCCAAGTACACTCTGAAAACTGGCTTTTAGTCTGTGTGAGATGGAGGGCTGTACATGTTTTGAGCAGAAGAGTCTCAGGATCTGACTTAAAAGGGTCTTAAGGAGCCACTCTGACTATTTGTGCTGAGAAAAGACTAATGAGGATCTGTTCGGAGGCCACTGTGATCTTCCCGATGAGAGAGGGTGACAGGGTGAAGGCTGTTCACAGCCCTGGAGGTGGTGAGAGATCCGTTGCACTGTGGATAGTTTGATGGTAGAAACACAGGATACGTTGATGCAGTGGATGAGGGTAAGAATAAAAAATAATAAGCAAAGAATTGACCCCAAGGCCTTTCGCATAAGAAGCTGGAAGACAGACAACATTGTTAAATATGAAAAAGGAATGCCAGGAAAGGGAAATGTAACACTAGACAGTGTTGGTAATGTCACTGACCAAATGGAGGCAGGAAATTATTCCCATTGCTTGTAATTACCCCAAGAAGCATGTAATGAACAGAGATGGTCCCCAAATTGGAGAGCATAGCTTTCCCCAGTGTAGATGCTTATTACTCACAGATTATAAATATCTTCCTTCCACCTCAAATTCAGAAACATCTAATTTTAAAAAATGATTCTGGGAACTTGTGTTTTGTTATCAATTTTAGTCATAGGAACTTCTATCATTAGATGAAATCGTTCAATTGGAAAAAAATATGTATTCAGTACCTAAGGCGGGCCAGACACAGTGATGGGCAACTCAGGCAGGAGCGTTAGGCATTGGGACATAATTATGAATAGCATGCATACACCTTCTTTTCTTGCCTTTTCATTTTTTCCTGGCATTTTGCAACACACCGCCCTGTTATAAATAGGCTGTTAGGACATAAACAGTACTGTGCCATCACCAATGTAGAAACTGATTTAGCTAGAAATGATTGGAAAGAATCCTGATGTGAAAGTACCGAGTAGAGAGAAAAGAAAGAAAGGCCAGCCTATGAAATTGATGTTAAATATGAAATGTAACCTAGGAGAGAGCGGGCTATTCGTATTTACTATGTAAAATGTTTTCTATTACAGACGCGCTTCTGCTCTGCCTTCCTCTATATTAGGAAAATCAGATGTGCCACATTAGGGATTTCGCTGGGGCTCTGAGGCTCAGAAGCTCAGGGCAACTCTACATCAAAGTGATATGTCTGTGCTAACTTTAGACCGAAGGAGGAAGAAAACACAGGAGATGGATTTAAAATGTCACTAAATCAAAATGACTCTGGCAGGACACTAAATTGGCAGAATTAATCAAAGGGCTAACTTTGAGGGAGTTCACTGAGGTGAAGAGGAAAGCATCTTGCTGGCATTGGGGCTCCCAGAGACTGGGAAGCCACATTCAACACACCTCACACACATCTTGCCACATCCCTGTCAGCAGCCACCCAGTGTCACAGTAGACTCATTCTTGGCATTTCTGATTTAGTCTTCATCTACCTAATTAGTCCAATTTTCTTTAGACTGTCCTATTTAGTCCTGGTCTTTTCCCCTTTTCAGAAAATTTTTTATTTTACTTTTTCTTTTAGATACATGAATTTCATTATAAGGAGCTAAAGTTATGGTGAAGCCCTGACTTCCCCTTTTCCTTTATTAAAAAACAGTTATGTCCACACTGACCAGAATGTACTACCACATACAATTTCCTGTATTACTTTTCCTTTTGTATGGTAGTGAGTTCTACAGGATTTAGGTTGAAACAGTATTAAAAATGTCCAATTTGCACTAATTCTTTTAGAAATACTTAGCATGTTTATTTTTTTCATTCATACTGATTCTGAGGAATTTTTCTTTTGTTTTCTTTTCCTTTTTTTTTTTAAACATTCATTTCTCCAATTTTTTATAGATGAGGTACTGTCGCAGAGGTAAAGTACTATTAATAGGAAGTCACCCAGAGCTGGAAATTAAACCTGTAATCTGGTTCCAGCCCCTCCTGGCCTTTCAGATCAATGGGATTTTACTTTTGAATGCTTTAAAGCTTCAGAGACAAATCCAATAAGGGCGCTGGAATGCAACCTACCACTTCAGTCCAATATGGAACTAGAAAGACAAAGGAGTTGGCCTCTCTGTGTGCATTCTAATCAAATCTCTCACGAGTCCCCCCCGCCCCAGCTAAGTGCAGGAAATCTCAAGTTATCAGCCAGTCTTCAATTTCCTAATCACAGCCTTCAATTCTCTTCAGTCTTTATGCTTGAGCTAGCAGCCGTGGCTAGCAGGCTGCATCCAGCAGAGCTGGCAGCCTTCCGTGCTAAGCGTCCACATTGCTGAGATGGAGGTGAAGGGTGCTGCACTGCCCTGGCTCGGGAAAGGCTGCCTTGCCCTGAAAAACACTTCTCTTCCTGGCTCTTTGTTTCCACGGTGTTTACTGAAGCTGGAGCTGTTCTCTTTCATACTTTCACTTTTGGTCATGGCTTTTTAGCACATAAACTAGTAAGTTTGGGGAAAGTTATTTTAACCAGACTTACAGTGAGCCTGGCTCTGATTGACTTTTAAAACCAATTTCCATTTGACTTTCACATTGGCCACAACATAAAAGTGATTTGTTTGGTGACACTAATGACCTTTCTCTGGAAAGCTGGAGTCAGATCCCTGACGACAGTAAACAGCATCTGTCAAAATCTTCCTGCAGCACCTTGGAGCCATTAACAATGTTTCCGCTTCTTCTCAATCTTGCTAAATTAACCACATCTTACACACACACACATACACATATGCACACACATGTCCAGTAGATTTACACCTGTATTTTTGGCACTTACAGTTGATGCTGATGAAAATTAGGGCATTCTAGAGAAAGGCAGAACTTACCTACCCAAAGTTCTGTAAGATAATCATTGGTCCTCATTTTTTCCTTTGGTATTCATGTTTACAGTGTGAGATTAGAGACATAATTAAGAACAACAGAGTCACTTGCTTGTCACAAGGGAGAATGGGCCATTGTATGCACTGTACACTAAATTTTTCCTAAAACTAGAGGAGGTAAATATAATCATGAGTCAGAAAACATTGGAAACAAGTCCTTCTAGACAGAACAAGGACAAAATAGTCTTGTACCAGTTTTTAGAGGATAATTTGTTCCTGAAAAGAAATCTGTAGAGCTATTTCTCAAATATATTTTTTCAGTCAATTTCAATGAGAAAAAGTTTCACGTTCCCAACCTCCTGATAGGCATTTATGTGAAAACATCAGATCCCATTAAAATGGGCTGAATTTTCTCAATAGTCAACATTTATTCTCATAACATAACCCAACACGGTGATTTCTCTTCATTAATTGGACCACTAAATGGTTGTTTGCCTGCGCTTTTTATGTCTTTGTTTTTGGAGCTCCTTTCAGTTTTAGCATTAAGATAATGCTCATGAAAAGATATACAGTACCAGTGATACTCTTTGTTATGTGAGTCAACCTTCAATGCAGAAAGAAAAAAAATACACTAAAGACAAAATAAACCAATGAGAACAATACAGATGGACTTGCACTCAGTGAATTAGTAGACATCAGGAAGGTCACACTCCACAGTATATCTCTGGCAAAACTAAAAGACCACCAAGACTCTGAAAGGAGGAATTTGTACAAGGTGCAGGTGACTGCAAAGGTGATCCTGAGACCATCTCACTCAAGGCGCTCAGATGCCTGTAAGGTGCAAAATTCAAATTGGTCCTTATACAACCTCAAAAGGTGAAATACTAAAGAAAATGCGTTAATGAAATTCAGTATAAAGTCAAATGCTTAGAACCCAAATGAGAAAATGTCAGTGACAAAATAGAGGAGAGCGAAGGAGGGGCAATGAAGGAGACTGAGAGTTTGGGCACCTCAGTTAGCTTTATTCTGGGTATATTTGATATACAAGATTGTGATACAAGAGGCTCATGGAACTTCCTGAAGCTCATTCATGGGAAAATAAGCATCGACTTTTTTAGGGGTCCAGGGCGAGTTGTCATGGATCCCTCTAAAAACTCCAATCAGAGTTATGGGTCACCTCCACACAAAAAAATACAAACAAAGTTTAGCTTATAATTTCTGGTGTATAAGAATTCCCTAAAACTCATTCATGATTGGAGAATCTCATTTAAGAACCCTTACTCTGGAAAGAGAGCCAGTCTAAACTCCAAGATTTCTCCTTTTTGTTGGATTAAACATTCTGTTTGTAGTGACTCATTATTCTCCAATAAATCCACAGATGGCAGTGAGACTCCTCCAGGGGTAACCAAATTGATGACTATGAGCAGTTAATTATCTTTTGGACATGCTCTGTTAATACCTTCTACCAAAACTTAAATTCAGGCTACTTCCTGGGTATGAATTAAGCTTATTAGGGAGTTGTATTAACTCATGGCACTCCAGGCTATTTGGTAAAGTAATTACAAGTTTGCCTTAATTTTATGCAATGGCTATCTGTCCTGAAATTCTGTGCAAACAATATGATTTTGTGAACCAAATCATACTTTAATCTATTTAGCAAAGAAGATTTGCTTCTTAGAAGAAATTTTATGGTGAGCCTTTGGTGGAACTAATTATGACCTAGAATGGTTAGTAAATCCTGTTTTGTATATATCAGCTTTGCTGAAAATAGGAAGCTCCTGAACAAATTTATACATAGGAACCTAAACAGGCTCATAAACTTATAACAGAATCCTGCTTTGAGGGTGAAAGGATTTTGTCAGTTCTATTCATGTGTTGATGAAGGATTATAATGGGTCATTTGACTATGCCTTGAGGACATTTGAAAAGCAATTATGATTTTTTTGCCTGAGAGTTTAACAGTATTGTGGAGTGTTCTCTGTTGTATCTTGTATTGGTCTTGTCTCCTTGGTTAGATTTTCAGTGGCAAAGTCTTTTTCTTTTGTTTCACTTTTCCACAGTGCCTGGTCCAAGGAGGAACCATGGCTTTCAGAGTGGTCAGGAGAAGTGTTAGAGATAGGCTACAGAAAATTAGGAGGTAGCCGGACGTGGTGGCACATGCCTGTAGTCCTAGCTACTTGGGAGGCTGAAGTGGCAGGATCTCTTGCGTCCAGGAGTTCAAGGCTACAGTGAACCATGACTGTGTCACTGCCTGCCAACCTGGGAGACAGAGCAAGACCCTGACTCTTTAAAAAACAAACAAAACCAACAAATAATGTAGAGGATTTGGATAAATGAACAAGGAAAAAGAAGGCAGTCAAGGCAAGGGACATAGGAAGTAACAGAAGCAGACTCAGAAGTGGGAAGGTCAATCCGGAGTCAGGGAGTAAACAGATATCTGAGGTGGAAGATCCAAGGAAAGGGGCCAAAGCTGAGATGGAATTGGTGGGTGGTGGGATAAGACAGTGCTTGGCACAAAAAAAAGGGCTTAATAAGTGTTAGTTGCAATTATTGTTATTCAAAACACTTCTTAGACCAGATAATTCAATAATTTAGATTGTATGTGTGTGTGCGTGTATGTGTATATGTTTAGGGGCAGGTATTTTTAAAATTTATATTCTGGCACTTTCCCCCATTCAAGGTAAACAATGGAGCTTCAAACTCAGGAAGTGTCCACAGAACAAAAATGAAGAGAAGAAACTTTTTCTGAAGTTCAAAGTCTGGCCTTTTAGTTTTCAGAAGCTCAGGCTCAGAGGATGTGCAGGTAAGAAAGCTTGATGAGATACAGGAAGGCTTTCCACTCTGCCTGCCCAAGAGCAGATTAGATTTCCTGGGTCTCAGGGCTGTAGATGGTTGGTGAGTAACAGGAAGATGAAGGGGAAGGAAGCAGGGAAGAGGTCAGTATATCTACATGGGATGACTGGGCCAGAGGAATGGGGCAGATAAGAACAGAGGTGGCATTCACGTTGGTTAATACATCAGTGATACAAATGGTCGTCACAGTGATGTCTGCAAACATCTGGTGAGAGTGCAATATATTGCTTAAGTACCTTCCATGTATTAAATTTCATTTTATCCGTATCACATCCCTAGAGGCAGACATTGTGACTAGCTCTATTTTGTCAGTATCATGGACATGTTATGTAATTTTGCAAGGTCACACAGCTAGTAAATATTGAAACAAGAATCAGTGATTTCCAAAACACATTTTAGAAAAGTTCTTTAGGCTGGAGTGTGCAAATGGACTAGAAGCATGAAAGAAGCAGAAACAGAGCAAGCCATCAGAAGCTATTGCAGTAACCAGGGAAATGGTGCATCATGGGAGTTGAGGCTCTGGAAACAGACACTGTGGAATGTCACAGAGGACACCAAAGTTTCCAGTCCATCTGTCTGGGAAAATATCAGAAATTCAGAGGAGCAACCTATTGAGGATGAGGGAATAAGTCATATTGGAAACAGGTTCAGACCTCATCCTATCTTAAAGTCAGTGCAAAGACCCACAGTACAGCAAAGACAATCATGTCACAGCTCTATATGATCAATAAGTAATTCACCAGCAATTTCTCATCTCATGAAATAGTTGGTTCATAATCAATGCCTGTATCTAACTGCTTAAGTTGCAAAATTGAGAATATTGTGATATGATACTGAACTGAGACCAGTGAAGACTCTGTGGAGAGCTAACTTTGAAGATTCCTTCTTTAAAAATTTACAGATAAAAACTCATGATAGGGTGTAGGCTCTGGAATTTTAAAAAATCAAATTTTAAAAGACTTGAAAAGGCCTCCAAATGCCTGTAGTAGGCAGAAAAATGGCTCCTTAAAGATGCTGTCTTATTTCAGGAGGCCACAACAAATTGCCATAGACTGGGCAGCTTAAATAATAATGTTTCATTTCTGACAGTTCCTTGAGGCCAGGATTCCAAGATCAAGGCACTGGCAGATTCAATGTCTGGTGACAGGCTGCATCTTGGTTCATGGACAGCCATCTTTTCATTGTATCCTCACATGGTGGAACGAGGGCTAGGAAGCTCTCTGGGGTCTCTTTTATTATAAGGGCATTAATCTTGTTCATGAGGGCTCCACCCTCATGATTTAATTACCTTGATACCATCACCTTCAGGGTCAGGATTTCAATATATGAATTCTGGGGAGACACAACATTCAGTCCATAATAGATACCCAAAACCTAATCTCCAGAACCTGTGCATATTTTACGTTATTTTGGCAAAGGAGAATTAAAGTTGCAGGTGAAATTGAGGTTGCTATCAGTTTAACTTAATCAGAAAGATTGCCTTATTTTTACCTATGTGGGTCCAACATAATCACAAGGGGCCTTCAAAAAGGAAGAGGGAGGCAGAAGAGAAACAGAGAGATGTCACTGTGAGAAAAATGGACCCGTGTTGTTAGCTTTGATGAGGAAAGGAGGGACCGTGAGCCAAGGAATGCAAGTGTTCTCTAAAAGCTGGAAAAAGCTGCAAAACAGTCTCCCCAAGAGTCCCCAGAAAAGAACACACCCTGTCGGCACTTTAATTTTAGCCCAGTGAGACCCATTTTGGACTTTGGATATCCAGACCACCAGATAGTGCAGTTTTGTTATTTTAAGCTTCTAAATTTGCAGTAAATTGTTATAGTTGTCCTATAGGACATTAATACAGTAGGTTAGGGAGTAAATTACTTCTCTGGTAGTTCAGATTTTTATTTTAGCAGCATGCCTATGGACTGAAATCTGCCTACACAAAACAACACTAACAAAGAGTAGATTACAGATTTCCATTTGTATTCTCAATAACAGGGAAATACAAATTTCTAAGGAGGTTATGTGCCAGTCTTCAGTCACATTGGAAAAACACACTGGCATTAGTGTTTTCCATAACCTGGGAGGTACCTGCTTCCTTTTCTCCAGACTTACCCCTAATTCAGAAGCAAGGGCATAAACATAGAAGAAACATTTCTTTGTCTCAGCAACGTAACAGGAGGGGAAAATGCCTTGCTCATGGAAGAGGCTGTTAAGTTATAGTTGGTTAGCATAAAAAGGAAAAGAGTTAGGGTTGTCACCTTATTCTCTTCCTGCCAGCATCTTCCTTTCTAAGGTGTAGCCTAAGCCCATTCTCTCTGCAAAAAGGCACAGCTCCTTCTGCCAAGGCTTCAGCACCATTTTCAGCAGGCTGCTGGGCTGGGGTCATGTGGTCACTTTAACATGAATGCAGCTCTTAACCTTATTAAGTAACAAGACAAGAGAATTCCAGGCAGTGTGAGAGGCTGTAGTTCAATAAAACTTCCTTTAACCAGGTCCCGAGTGTGATAACACAAATGCTGTCCTCTTGGAATATGAGATGAAATCTGCCCTGTTCAGAGGTCAGAAAGTAGGAGGGAGTTTAACTTGGTTAAAAGAGCCCTTTAGCTTATTTGAGACAAGTTACTGCTCAAGGGTCTCTGAGATGGAGCCAGCATTGTGCTAGCTCAGCACTCTCACTTGCATTAGAAACTGTTTTATTCACCTGCTTCACTTTAGTTGGTTATAGAAAATAGTACCTCTGACTTCGGTTTAGTCCTTTGAATTTCATGGGTGAACATAAATTATCTAATAGAACAAATCAACGTCTAACCACACCATAAGCCAAGCCCCCTCAAACTTAAATATCTTCCTAAGTGGAAAAATAGAAAAAGTTGGAACCAGAGAGGAATCTATATCAGCTTCAGAGAACTTCTGCCAAGAAGTCCTTAAACCTAGGATGCCTTCTCCTGTCTAGATGGCCAAATAATTAATAATCAACTAAGAGTTACTGAGAGTGTAACAAAGCATGGTGGGAAGACCCAACAAGCATAAAACATGCTTAATGCCTTCTAGAAATTTGCAACTAAGTTAGGGGAATCTACCATAGGAAGGTCACAGTGAGTGATTATATACTTCTTTGTATATTTATTGGTCCTGCCTTTACTCCATAGAGAGAGTATGTGGATCTTGTACTCCCACATTCACAATATGGTATCACAAAGTATGTACTCAAAACTGTGTATGTACTTTAAAAAAAGAGTGAAGCCCCAAATGTGTAAACAGTAGTACCAGAACTTCTATATAGAAGTAGTAGTTTAGGAACAACGATTTGCTTAGACGTGAAGTTAAAAGCCATATTTGACCAGCACTAAACATAAGATTGAGAATATGTCAATTGCCCGTAACAAAGAGGTATGTATATGTGTGTGCACACATGTGTGTGTTAGGTAGAGAGACCAATGGGCATTACAGGGTTATGGAAAAAATCATCTCTCCTCAATTTCTCCTTGTTGCAATGCAGTTCAAATGCAGGAGGTTTCAGTGCAAGGAGAGATCAGTTGTAGCTAGATAAGAAAGATTTCATGGGAAATAATCTGTTTTTCTCATTTTCCAAAAAGGAGTGAAAAACATGTTCCACTCAACAGCTCTTGATATCTTACTTTAGGAAGCAGAAGTGTAATGAAATTCTCACTATATGGGAAAAGGGAAGGAGATCTAGGAAGGCCAAAATTCAAAAGCACATTGACCACTCTTTCTTCTCTACACAGTATAGCATAGCCCTGTGAATCCAGATTGTCTAAACTTGAGTCCTGGCTCAGCAGCTCACCAGTTATGTGAGCTTGGGAAACTTATTTAACTTCTCTATGCCTCAAATGTCTCCATCTGTAAACGGGGGATAGTAATAGTAACTCATTTATAGGCTAAGGTGAAATAGCAGAGACAATAGTACACACTAAAATATTCTTTTTTTTTTTTTTGAGATGGAGTCTCGCTCTGTCGCCCAGGCTAAAGAGCAGTGGCATGACCTCGGCTCACTGCAACCTCTGCCTCCCAGGTTCAAGCGATTCTTCTGCCTCAGCCTCCCAAGTAGCTGGGATTACAGGCAAGTGCCACTATGCCCAGCTAATTTTTGTATTTTTAGTAGAGACGTGGTTTCACCATATTGGCCAGGCTCATCTCAAACTCCTGACCTCGTGATCTACCCACCTAGGCCTCCCAAAGTGCTAGGATTACAGGCATGAACCACCACACCTGGCCACACCAAAATATTAATGTGTGCCCTTGCATTTCCCATTCCCTTTGCAGCGTGGTGAGTTACCTGACTAGTTCTGATCAATGGGCTATTAGCAAAAGTAATATATGTTACTTCCAGGCCACCAAAGAATTTACTGGCACACAATTCTCCATATTCTCCTGTCCCTTGCTATTGTGAATGCTGATGATCCAAGGAGTGGAGCCCCCATCATCTTGAGTACCTGAGTGACCATGTGGTGCAGAGTATCTCCCATTAGTATCCACATTAGACATATTACATGAAAAATAAATAGCCTTTTGTTATACTTCTGAGATTTTAGGGCAAATTTATTATTGCAGCCTAACCTAGCCTGCCCTGACTAATACAGTTGGTACTATGCTTGAATAAATAACTAGGAAAAATAACTAACTTTCTAACGTATGACTTAAGAATATAGCTTACATTGAACTAAATGCTACAATTTGAGTAAATGAACATACGAGTAACTTATATGTCATGATCCTTGAGTTCAAGATAAAATTTCTTAAAAGTAACCCTCCTCATTCCCACTGAAGAAAATTTTCAGTCAGAGCCAATGGAATTTCTGTGAATGCCAGGGCTGAGAAGTTCCATAGGTCTTCTGCGTTCTGACACTTATGTATGTTAACTTTGGTTTTGTCCCACAATTATCTGGACATTGTTCTCAAGCTCTTCTCTGGTTGCTTCAGAAAACCTAATCACACCAATAAAGTAATGTTACTAGGATGTATCAAAGATTTAGAATACCACAAACATTGAAACAAAGCATTCTGTCAAGCCACTGCTTCCAACTCGCTGTCTCTTCTCCTCCAAGCCCACCCCCCCACCACCCTTCTCTATTATCCCACAGGAATTTCTAAGTATTTTCTCTCACTTATTTGGAGTAGCGCCTCTGACTTCTAAAGGCAAAGGACCTACATTCATTCCCTGCAGCTGCCATAACAAAGGATAACCAACTGGGTGGCTTTGAACAACAGAAATTATTGTCTCACAGTTTTTGGAGCCTAGAAGTCTAAAATCAAGGTGAATGCAGGTCCCCCTGAAACCTAGGGGAGCATCCTTCCTTGCCTCCTTCTAGCTTCCAGGGGTGGCCATCAACCCTTGGAATTTTTTGGCTTATAGATGTATCACTCCAATTTGTCTCCATCTTCTTGAGGTATTCTCTCTGTGCCTCTGTTTTCATGTGGCTGTCTTATAAGAACACTCAAAATAGGTTAGGAGCCCACCCTACTTAAGTTTAACCTCATCTCAACCAATAACCCTATTTCCAAATAAAATCACATTCTGAGGTACTGGGGGTTAGGATTTCAACATATCTTTTTCAGGGGGACACGATTAAACTTAGAACAGAAACACATTCTTGTAGAAACAGAATCTGCTCTAAGAATTCATCAACTCTATTTGCTTTTACACTCCTCATGCCTTGAACAGTACTTGATGCATCTTAGATGCTGATGCAAACAGTTCTTGCCTGCAAAAGACATCCAGTATGATGGCAGATCAACATTTCCACCCAGAACAACTTAAAATTCAGACTTTTTTTTCAAAATAGCAGGTGTAATGGCACTGGAAAGTGGCTCAAATAATCAAAACTAGAGGGGACAAGAGGCTGGCAAGGGAAGAACTAGAAAAAGGCACATTCACATTGTGTATGTGTTTTGATGACTCTGGGCTCAGAGGAAGAGCATGCAAACCTGGGTTGTGCCCAGGCAGAAGCCCACTGCTAGGAACAGATAAATGAATAGGGGTTTTCACTGTTTTGTAAGGCCAGTCAGACAAAATTTGAGACTTAATGAGCCAAGATACTGGTAACAAGGAAGAGAGAACTAAGCCTGATAATACAACCAATTTTTCTCTTATAACATGTGCCAAATCCTGAAACTAGGCAAAGAGGCTTAGAAGCTAAGCAGATAAACTGAGAGGCAAAGCAGAGTTTTGAGGATCTCAAAAGAGTGTGAGTCCTGCCAGGGTAAGAGACTCCATAAAATTCTCAAGCTTTCAGAAATATTAGGACTCAGGAGTGAAGGTGAACCAGGCAGACTGAAACACCCAAATTGAAACACACCTTTACTTGGATTAAGAAACAGCCTTGGTGAGGCACGGTGGATCACGCCTGCAGCCAGAGCACTTTGGGAGGCCGAGGCAGGTGGATCACCTGAGTTCAGAAGTTCAAGATCAGCCTGGTCAACATGGTGAAACCTCGTCTCTATTAAAAATATGTAAAATTAGCTGGGTGTGGTGGTGTGCACCTGTAATCTCAGCTACTTTGGGAGGCTGAGACAGGAGAATTGTGTGAACTTGGGAGGCGGAGGTTGCAGTGAGCTGAAATTGCACCCTTGCACTCTAGCCTGGGCAACAGTGCAAGACTCCATCTCAAAAAAAAAGAAAAGAAAAAGAAAATAGCCTTAACTCTGTCTGCATAGCAGAATAAAGGGCAAACTTTGACTGGAGCTACCATTTGTTTTTATATGCAATGTCTAGCAAATAGTTTAAAATATTGCTAGATATGCCAAGAAAGAGAACGACATGTCCAAACACCCAAAGAAAAACTAGATATGGAAATAGGTCCATAGTTGATCCAGATATAAGTGTTAACAGAAAAAAAAACCTTAAAAATACTATGAATTATAAGTTCAAGAAAAATGAGGTGAAAACTTTTCAAATAGATAAAAAGATGGATAACATTAACAAATAAATAAAATGTATAAAAAAGAATCAAATAAAAATTTTAGAATTAAAAAAATACAATTACTAAAATTTACCAAGCTAGTGAAACATATCAAACT
Organism: Callithrix jacchus; assembly: GCF_049354715.1. Classification (NCBI taxonomy): domain Eukaryota; kingdom Metazoa; phylum Chordata; class Mammalia; order Primates; family Cebidae; genus Callithrix; species Callithrix jacchus. The sequence goes on along the minus strand of NC_133510.1, from coordinate 100,228,644 downwards.
GGTTACATACAAGATATATTTTATGTTTATGGGCTTTTTCGATGTATATGTATATATACATCGAATGTATGTATACATGTACACATAGAACTAATTGGGTGGATTGAACACACCAAAGACAAGCAGAAGACAAAACTGTTGAAAAATAAGACAAGTCAATAAAAATATTCAAACTGAAGAATATAAAAGAAAATAATTAAAAAATACAGAAAAGAGCATAGATACATGTGGGACCAAAGAAAAGTATAAACTAGACGTGATTAACACCGCAGGAGAGAAAAAGAAGCAATGCTTGAAGAGATAATGACTAAAAATTTTCCAAAACTTGTGAAGACAAAAACTGACAGTTTCAGTTTTGAGAACTCTAAACAAAGTTAATATTTTAAAAAAACTATATCTAGACATATCATATCAAACTATTGAACTCTAAAGAAGACAAAGAAATCTTAAAATTCGAGGGAGGTGGTAAGGAAAAAGAAGTGAAAGGAACGACAGGGGGATTATCACCTAACTTCTCATCGAAATGATGAAAATCAGAAGCCAGTGGAATCTCTTCATAAAGTACTGAAAGAAAGTAACTGACAGCCAAGATTTCTACACTCTAAAATAAAGAGGAAATTCACATATTTCAAAAGCTCCAAAATGGAAAGAATACATTCCTAGCATATCCAAACTAAAGAATAAAATTACTAAAAGGATTCTTTTCAGAGAGAAGGAAAAACAGCAACGTTGAAATGAATGAAGCAATGAAAGCAAACATTTTCAAAATGCTGCCAGTAATCTCTGTAACAATTGGTAGTTCAACAACTTATAGCCAGTTCCTGGCAGGCTAATTACCTCCTGGTAAGTACTCGACTATTAAAATAATAACATTACTTTCATCTTGCTTCAAATGAATGGTTTCCTCACTCTCATCTTCACTTGACTCAGAGAAATCTTATATTCCAAAAATATCCATTAACTTTAGAAAAGAAGAAAGGGGGCAATCCAAATGTTATTTCTGGGTTCAAAAATACGACTATTCAAAAAAAAATCTTGAGATGATTTCCTCCAACTCTTCCTTCCACTTGATATTTTCTTTTATTTCAAAAGGTAGGTGGCCTCAAGTCACCCACATCAGTGAGAAATAATCCCCTTAAAGAAGGAAACTTACAGATCAGCTGACTCTCACTCACACTAATGACAACCCTAAATCTTTCTACCATATCTAGTTTTAACTGCACTGGGAAAGCTGGAGAAAAGAAGGTGTGGAAGAAATCCTATAGACTACTTCAGGACTTCTTAGATGCCTTCCATTACCTAGTGGCCACCAAATGTACTCAGTAATGAACCATTGTAAAGGTTTAAAGCTGCTGCATGATTTAGTAATCTTTAGAAGTCTTTCCCCACCTCCTTCAAGGAATATCTAAGATTAAATAACAGGGAAGATGAAAAACTGGCCTGACCCAGTAAAACCACGCTGTCTGCATATCTTTTTATTCTAGATGCTTAGAAATGCAATCAGCTTTCTGGGCTGCTACTCTTTTGTACACAGAACACATTGTGCAGCCTTCTTTATGGCAGAGAAGCTCCCTGCAGTGAGTCTCCTCCTGAATGGGGTTTCTGAGCACAGACATTTTCATGTCTCTTATTTGCAGCTTTCCACAAAAAGCCCTCTCCCACACAAATACATATTTTCATTATCTTATTTTTAGAAATGCAATTTGAAGAGGAAAAGGTATGATTTGACATTCTAATTGCAGTGGATTCTTCCATCTGATTCTCTCTAGGATCTGGCTGCAAATACAACAATTTTAACACTAGATTTCAGCACACCAGGCATCAGTTCCACTTAGCCATATTATAAGCCATGTGCACTGCAGTCACAGAAGTACCTTCCCACATTCTCATTATTCAAAATATATCATGCAATATAATTGTTCTCCATTACAGCATTAAGTGTCTGATCTAGAGTGTGAGTGTAGGAAATAAATTTAGTCCCGTGAATTGAGTTTTCAGGTTCAGGTTTTAAGTTAGCTTCTGTTCTATTCCTTCAAGCCACAAGCATCCTGTTCTATGTATTGCATCAACAGTTTTAAAATTAATAGGACCCTCAAACTAATTAATTTACCCGCTGGGAGAAACTTTATTACTTGAATATGACAAAATGAAATGCAATTCCAGGCATGGATAGAGGTTCCCTTAAAACTAGGGATTGGTTTTTCAAGTCAACTCTCTGTCTTTCCCTCTTTATTTTTTCCCTTTGTCTCATTCTTACTGCCTTCCTCTTTTCCTTTCTTTTTCCATCCATTTTTCCTTTATGAAAATATTATTCTAGGAGATAAAATGTTCCAGGTACTATCTGAGGCACTGACATTACGTAAGCCAGGGCCCCATTCTTGTTGGGGAGCTAGTGGAAAAAGTAATTTAAATGCAAAGCGAGACAAATGAGCTGGATTCTGCTTGGCAAAGATTTGTGGGAAGGGAGCAGGTGGGGGGACGAATTCCAGCCAGAGAGGAAGGGGACTGCCTAGCCCTACTTCTTCAATTAGAGCCTAAAGTGGTACTCAGACTTGGTCTGAGCATGCTGATGGCAGGCAGGACTGGTAGGAGTTGATTCACATTTGCATTGTTGGATCTAGAGAAAGTGACCAGTAAAAGAGACAGTAGGAAGTATCTGTCTTAATGTGTCAATCAGTAAGTATGTATTTAGTACACACTACATGGTAACATTTACTAGGGACTGGGGGCACATGAGGGAGCAAAGTAAATATGAGGTCAACACTCTATGCCGCTTTAGGCAAGAATATTGGTCCTCTACCTTCTAGGACCTGTAATTGAGTAGTGTGAAGTGATTGCTATTGACAGATGCTTGGAGAGAAGTCTTTATGAACATCTTGGGTAGACTGAGACTCAGGGAGGTATGGGGAGGGTCGCTTTGGGCCTGGATGATTAATCATACAGGTGAAGGAAAGAGACCTTCTCCCCACAAAGACATTCATAAGCTTTGGAACTTCAAGAACTGAGAATGCTCAGAGTATCAGAGTGCCACTGGTATAAACACTGGTGTCAGTCCAGGTTATCCAAAGAGACAGAAATATTAGGGGACACATATACAAAAAGAGATTTATTTTTTAAAATTGGCTAATGCAATTGTTGGTGACTGGCAAGTCTGAAATCAACAGGGGAGGCCAGCAGTTGGAAACTCAGAAACTTTGTATTTTCATGTTACACTCTTGAGGCAGAATTCTTCTCTGAGAAACCTCAGTTTTTGCTCTTAAGATTTTCAACAGATTGGCTCAGAGCTTCCATCTTATGGAGGGTAATCTGAGTTACTTGTATTCAACTAACTGTAAAGGTTAATTACATTTTTAAAATCCTTCCACAGCAACATCTAGACTAGTGTTTGAATAAACAACCGAGCACCATAATCTAGCCAAGTTGACACCTAAAATTAACAATCACAGCATAGAATAGATAATTCTTAGAGGACCCACAGTACAAACATCAGTATTTCTATCAAAGAGGCAAGATGCCAGTAGGAGCAGCAGTGGTGGTTGGTTGTGGTGATAAGTCACAATAAAAGAACATAAGTACTCTGAGCACATGTGAAACATCCTTTGGGCAATCCCAGAAATACTTGGGTGGAGAGGATTATTCAGGTAAAGGTAGAATCATGGGATATTTTTGTTATTATCTTTGAGATCCCATTAACCTAGGGAAAGACTTTGAAACTCAAAAGAATGAGTTTTGAAAATGGTAAAATGCTTGTTGTGCAAGCAGCCCAAGGCTGACCAAGAGCACAAGACGTAAGGACCCTTTTTTGCAGAAGGGCTGAGTTCTAACCTGCATTCTCTTGTTATAAGAGAATACCTGAGACCGAGTAATTAATAAAGAAAAGAGGTTTATTTTGACTCACAGTTCTGGAGGCTGAGAAGTTCAAGATCAAGGAGCTGTATCTAATGAAGGCTTTTTGCTGCTTCATGGCATAGTGGAAAACTGAAAGGGAAAGCAAGCTCATGCAAAAAGGGGGCAGATAAAGCAGGCTGGCCTACTTCATGACAGCCCATTCTTGTGAGAACTAACCTAGTCTTGAAAGAAGTAGTTTAATCCCATGAGGACTGCATTAGTCCCTTCATGAGGGGGAAGCCCCCATAACTTAAACACCTCCCACAAGGCTCCACCTCCCAACACTGTCATATTGAGGAACAAAGATCCCAACACATAAACCATATGAGTGTGTGAGACACACTCAAACCATATCAAGCTGTGAGGCGGGAAGAAGAGAGAAGTAGAAATGTGAGGGCTCCATATATGAGGGAGCCCTGTGTGAAGGCTTTGGGAGAATACAAGACCCTGATTGAGGCAGATTTGTCATAAAATTCCCCTTGAGATTCAGTGGTTTGATTGTTGCCCAGTGTAGTTTGGTTGCTGTGCCACTAGTCTACTCTCCAAGAGGCTGGTAAGCAAAACTGTTTTTGGTTCTCTAAGAGTCAAGCATTGGAGAGAATGAACCTCAAGCCATTTTGAGATAAAATGTCTCTGCTTTCAAGCTCCTATAGTTGTGAAATGATTCACAAGATTCACACGAGAATTCATAGTGACAACCTTAACAGGGACCACTGGGTTGAAGGAGCCAAGGCTGAGAACTTAAATACCACTATATTGACATGAGATAACCTGGGGCTGATAACACAGCCCACTATATAAATCTTATCAGCTTTCATAGATGTAGCCACATGTAGTATTTTTCTCCAAACCTGCTTCTTCTCCTGCCTTCTTTTCCCCTGAAGTCACTGCCACCATTCAGCCAGCTACCCAGCCTAGAGGAAGTCAGTCCTTAATTGCTTTCACTCCAGTTCCATCACCCACCAAATTCTGTTGATTTTACCTCCTAAAATATCTCATAACTCCAAGCCCCTCTTCTTCATCCTTCAACCACCCTTTGAACCTCGTCTTCCTGCCTCTAGCTCTCAGTCACCTCCAACCCAGCCTTCATATTGCCAATCAGAATGATGATTCTCAAATGGAAATTCAATACTGCCACTTTCCCTCTCCCCAGAGCCCTCTGAATAAAGCAGAAACCTTCATGTTGGGAAACAAAGCCTTTGTAATCTGGTCTTTGTCTTCTTTTCCTGCCTTATCCTGCACATAGCTATATCAACCAGTCATAGTTTCTTGCTCTTTAAGAAATCTCTACTCATTCCTTTTTTTCCTGTAGTGCTCTCCCTTACTTTTCTGCTGAGCTAACTTCTGCTCTTTTAAAATTTGGATCAAAGGTAGTTTTGTTGAACACAATCTGGTCTGAATTGGATGCATAGGGTTGTTTAATAAGCCACATGCCTGGAGACTTTCTCTTTCTTTTGTTTTATGCAGCGATAGGGATGAGTTCACCTAATGCCCCTACCCACCATCCCACCAGCTCAGCTCTGTGCGTTGCTTGGATACTTGCTTCAGCACAGAAGCCATGTCAACTCTGCCTCTAAACAGAATCTTCTGTAAACCATGTTCAGGAGTATGCCCAGGTTTTGCTGTCACCAGCATAGGAAAAATAGAGCCCAGTGTTTATCAGAGCCATGTGTTTTGTCATAGCACAACTTATCTTAAACCAAGGGCAACATTTTATAAGGAGATGCTGTAAATAGTCACTTTCAAGCTCTCCTGGTTTGAAAGACACAGCAGTATCTTTGTGGCATCCACAGCAGGGTTACTTTCAGTCCGTGATTCACCCAGGTATTGGTTTATTGGCATTCTTTCTCTATCACTTAACAATAAGTAGCTCTTCCAAAAATAGATAAACACAAATAAAAAGAGCAATAATTCTATTATTCTCTTATTCTCCCAGCAATGTACAGAAGCAGGAAATAGGACGGTCTTCAGGTCTATGATATCTGCCTTGGGATTCAGGCTCTTAAAATTAAAGCCAAAACAAAGTTCACAGTTCCCTTTGACAATATATGTGGATAGCAGGTAAGGTCATTCACTTGCCAGATGACATTTGGTGTTATCAAGACAGCCACTTAAAGAACCACAGTGGATTAAGGAAATCCTTCAGAAAGAAAGGCATCTGACAGCGCAAGGACAATTGAGGAATTAACTTCAGGGAGAGTCATTTCCAACCTACAGAAAGCAAGCACAGGAAACAGAATCAGGAAAACAATAAAAACAAAACAGCCCCCTGGCCTTTCTTGCTTATGGCTGTATTTTCCTGAAGCTTTGTCTACCCTGGTACAATACATCATTATTCTCCTGAAGATAAGCATGTCTTAGTTTTTCAAAGGAATAAAATCATGAGGAATCACATTAACCAAACATCTGGTTAAACTGCAAATAAAGTTTGTAGAACATAGAGTGTTTTTGTAATAGCTATCATCAAGATTATGTCTTAGATAAAATTAAAAATACATTTGAATTCATGTGTTACAGAGTATGGTGGTGAGGAACATGCTGAAAAAAAAGCCAGCTATAGAGCCCTCCATTCATTTATTCATTTATTCATTCATTCACTCACTCACTCAACAAACATTTGTGAAGCAGCTACATGTAGGCACTGTATTGATCAGCAAAAATAATAATAACCATGTTGAAGTTAAGAGAATGAAGCCTCGCTGCCCGGGTTCGATTCCAGGTCATGTCACTTGTTAACTGTGGGCCTTGGACAGGTTCTTGAATGCCTGTACACTTACTACGTGTTCTCGTCTGTAAGGCATGGAAAACGGGAGTACCTTGACCTCATAAGATTGTTGGAAGGACTAAATAAGTTTGTAAATATACTTACCACAATGTCTATCAAGCTATATAACAATGATAGCAACAAAGAACCATAAAACTATAACAACTCTTTATTAGGCACTTACTACATACCACGGACTGAGCACCATTAACACTCAGGAAATGTTAGCTATTATTTTTTATTTTTAATTTGGATCCTTTAGTTTTGTGTTTTAATTTAAAAATCAGAACATATTCTGATTTTTTATTTTATCTATTATTTTAGAGATGTGGTCTCACTATGTTACCCACACTAGGCTCAAACTCCTGGGTTCAAATGATCCTCCCACCTCATTCTCCTAAGAAGCTGACACTACAGGTGAGTGCCTGTATGACCAGAAATTCTGACTTTTGTAATTGTCACTGTTGCTGTGTTGTTAGCTTTGGCAAGTTTCCACCATAATGTCCATATGAAATTAGGGAAATTGGACTGAAGTATGTCACAGGTCTAACATAAAGTCACCAAACTATGTTTGAGTTTAGAACATAAGCCTAAGAAGTCAGAGAATAGTTTTAAGAATACTTTTTCTACCCCCGTAGTATCTTCCACAGGGCGCATAAAGAATGACTGTGCCCAAGACCAAGGAGAGAGCCCATCTTCTTGGATCTCGTTTGACAAAACAAAGCAGGAATGTGGGCTTATGTCAGAGCAGTGGTTCAGAAAAAATAATAATAGTGATAAGGGTTCTAAGTTAGGCAAACATGAGGTTATGTCCAGAAAAGTGAACTAAAACAAAGAGAAGGAAGGCAGTTCTGTAAGGCCAGGTATACCATGTGAAAGTACCATTAGTAAGCTAGGCCAAGATATTGAAAAGCACTAGGAAAGGATTCGGAAATTCCAAACATGGGTAAACAAGGCAAGGATCAAGCTTGTCTTTGGACAATTGAAGGTCTCCATCTTCTTTTCACTGACCTGTGCCTCTGAGAGCCAAACAAACTGTAGACACTCAAATACTGGTTCTCTGGCCACTTCTGGTTTTCCTCTATGGAACTAGTCACACATTACCTAGTGTATGATGTTTATATTTGTGGATCTCTTACCGTTATGAAATTGTAAGCACGCTGACAGCATCAACTACTTTCTTAACATGGGAACCCCCAGAGAAACTTTCATTTTATAGATATTCAATAAACATTTTCTGAATGAATGAGTAACTACCATGAACAAATTAGCAGACACCAAGGGAGTCTGATTCTGAGCCAATTGCCTTTTGAGAGAAATGTTCCTTACATCCTCCTCCTCCAGAGCAAAATGGTTTCAGGGTGTGGGGACATCTGTTACAATTGTCTGCCAAGAACCAACAGTGCCATCTTCTGAGAAGAGCAAATCAATTTCCCTTTGGGTAACTGCCCCATCCCACCTTTTCCTGGCTAAGGGTAGGGCTATGAGCTTAGCTAATCCTCTTTCTGTCCCTGAAATTTAAGCCTTAAGCATAACTTAAGGGACAGAAGAGAGCTGGAGCCACTTCATCCCAGCAGTGACAACCTGTCCATTTGTCCATGTTATCTCAATTGCCATAGCTGTCTTGGTTTCTGTCCTCTCTGCAACCTGGAAATTTGAACCAAATTATCTTCCCTTTATCCTTTCAATAAATTTCTTTTTCCTGTGTTAGCAGAAGTCAATTTCAAGAGCTATAAACCACCAAGAATCCAGCTGATGCACTATGATGTCCTTGTTCTAGAACAATGGTTGTCAGCTTTGGCTGTAGGTTAGAATCAACAGGAAGTTTTCAAAACCCCAGAGCTCAGACCACACCCCAAAGCAATTAAATGAGACTCACTGTAGGTTTGATCAGTAGGTCCTAAAATACCCCTAGTGTAGCCCATGTTTGAGAATCACTGCTCTAGAGATAAATGTAAATATACCCATCTGACTACTTTAAGGAAATGAGGAAGCAAAGGGTATTTTATAAGTAGCATGCTTTTAAAGACAGAATTTAACCTTGGAGAAAGAGCTAAACTTTCACCCCAGAATTCATACTTTCCTAAGAATTAAAGAACTAGAACTAGGTTTTCATCTTTAATTGCTATTTTTAACCACTAAGTAAATTTGAAGATGTTTACAACTGTAGGCACTTTCTAATTTTATTAAAAATGCAAGTAAAACACAATGTCAAGGAAGAAAACATCCTAGTTGACTTGCATTGAAAATAGATCACAATAATCTATTTCAGGCTTGGAAATATTTCTATCTAAGCATTCCTAGGACATTGTTTCATCTGAGGCTATCTTTGGTGACATCTCTTGACTAGAGGTGATCATGAGAGGCGAGGAAACTGACACCTTTTCACCTTCTCCACCTTTTCTGCCTTATGAGAGACAATTTCTCTTTAGTTATATGAAATGCAATAAGGAAAAATCTTGCTAAGAAGCAGAGCAATTAAATTTCACAGGAAGCAATGAAAAGACAGATGGACAAAGACAGTATGGTAACATTCCAGATGAAATTCCAGCTCTGTGTACATAGGGCACAGGGAATCACACAGTCATTCTAGCTTTCAGGAGATAACTTGATGGTGGCACATCCCATCTGCTACTTCTGCTGCTGCCCTAGGCCGGGCCTCAGTCACTCATATGGTTACCTATTGATCATGGCTCAGCCCCAGTGCATGTAGACATAAGGCATACACAGGCTATCTTGAGCAGCACTGGATCTTGTGGTGCAATTCTGGACCAGTAGAATTAGTTCTGCTTCCCACAGCTCTGGTGTGGGAGCTAAATGTCCCTAGAAATTAATTGGGCCCATTCTCTTCTACCAGCTACAGAAGGTGATTTTTTTTCCCCCTATACCTAAGAATAGGTCTATGTATAACAGTGAAGTACATGGCCTGAGTTTAACAGCAGCACTGGGGCAATTTATCAAATGGCCTGCAGTTTAAAACAGGAAGGAAGAGAAGCACAGCCCCCAAAGAATAGACCAAAAAAGGATATTGGTGCATCTTGCACATATCCAGGGGCATTTGCTTTTGTTTTACCTCATTTAACTTCTAAACTCAAACATCATGTCAGAGTATTTTTTAATGCATTAAAAAATCAGTCAAATTAACTTAAATTAGATGGTACTCATTTGTTGTCTTCTATTTCCATTTGACCAATATATGAGAAAATAACTCCTTCTAAGAATAGACTGATCACCAGTAAATAGTTTAGAAACATGCTTCTCTATAGGTCAAGTATGTTTGTTATAAGCATCAATTAAATTCAAGAGATATTTAAGACTTTCGTATGCACTAAGCATACGTAGTCAGAAAATGAAATTTCCATCTTTATAATATAGTAAACCACTTATTTTGCTGTGCTATAAATTCATTATGTCATCATCCCAAAATTATTTCCATTTATTTATTTATTTATTGAAATGGGGTTTCCCTCTTGTTGCCCAGGCTGCAGTGCTGTGTGACATGATCTCGGCTCACTGCAGCCTCCACCTCCCATGTTCAAGTGATTCTCTTGCCTCCGACTCCCGAGTAGCTAGGACTACAGGCACCTGCCACCACGGCAGCTAATTTTTTTGTATTTTTAGTAGAGATGGGGTTTCAGCATGCTGGCCAGGCTAGACTTGTACTCATGACCTCAGGTGATCCACCCCCCTCGGCCTCCCAAACTGCTGGGATTACATGCATAAGTCACCACGCCCGACACCCCAAAGTTATTTCTAAGCAACAAATTGGCACAATCTTTGGCAAACACTCACTGTCTTTCCTGAACTGAGTGGATAATATGAATTCACTTTTTTATGGAAAGTGGCTAAGATGGCCTACCTTGAAAGTATAATCAGGAGGTATGCAATGGAATTGTTCTGGGTGTGTTACTGATTGGCCACAGGGTGGTACAGCTCATACAAAGAAAATAAGTATAGGATAATAAAAAGAGAGAAATACCTGGGTTCTGAAGACTCAAATTCAAATTCCAGCATCAAGTCACAAGCTGTGAAAACACACACTCGTCACCTCTGGTCAGTTCCTTCAATTGTAAAAAGAGAATGACAGTCACAGCTGCCTCTCCAAATGTTAACAAGAAACAAATGAGAAATATGTGTTCAAATTTTTGCTAAACTTGAGCCTCAGTTCCATTAACATTAAGTCATGAACACCATGGATGCCTTTTTTCTTTATCATGCATAAATTAAGAATGAGCATGATAGACTACCTAAGATTTTTACCTTCTTCTTTATACTTTTCTATATTTTTTAATTTCCCTGGAGTGATCATTTGTAAACTTTATAACCAGAAAACACGTTTTATGAATGAAAAGATATGGGAATGTCTTAGAGTTTGGAGTTAGACTAGAAGCACTGGATTCAGTAAATACACGTGGGCTAAGAATATTTTCAGATTAGTTTGGACTAACCAAAGGACAGAATTTCCGCAAGTCAGAACACTGAAGTTATTGAGATGAGAAGCTCGCTCCATGCTTCTTATTTCTGTATGTTTTTAAACATAAGAAAATTTTTCTTAATATGGTCATTGTATATTTACATATTGTAAATTCATTAGTTAACTTCTCATCTGTTTATAGTGATACAACAGCTATTTATTGAGCACTTATTATGTGGTAGATGTTTTACAAACATTATCTTGCCAATACTATCAGAAATGTCCTTTTGTCCCCATTTTATCTACAGGAAAACTCAAAGCAATTCACCTACGGTTGTGGCCCGTAAATGGTCATGGCAGGTACAGCCATTCATCCACTCAGCTAGTCCATTGCACCTTCCTGCACTATAAAAGGTAGAGAGCAACTGTTTTCAGACTCTTTTGCAATGCTGGTTCTGCAAGTGGCCTAGGTCCTGCCAAGCAGATAAATCATGCAAGACTAGGAACATGGATGTAAGCTGTAAGCAGAGAGATAGGATTCTTTGGCAAGCATAGAATGGAGCCTTTGGTTCTTTGAGGGCAGTGGTAGAGGAAGTCGTGTGTCCAATTTGTAGGAGCAACAAGCAGCAGGCAAAGTTAGTAGTACAGTCTTGTCTAGAGACAGCCCTTACTATTTTGGAGTGTTTCTCCTGGCTGCAAAGGATTAAGTCAACAGAGATGTGGAAAAACAGCAGAAAGTGGAACCCAAGTTTCAGCTAGAATGAGAGAAAAATTTAAAAGTGTCTGGGCATACCTTTCAGAAGAGTTGAGGAGTAACATTGCTGTGGACAAAACTCAGCAATCTGACCTGAATTTGATCACAGAAATTATACTGGGACTCTCACTTTACTGGTTCAAAGACTAAAGCCATATGAATAGTCTAGGTCAGGGACTGACAAACTTTGGCCCACAAATAAAATCTTGCCCACTGGACTCTCTTATAAAGTTTGATTGCAACATAGGCATAACCATAATTTGCATATAATCTATAGCTGCTGTATTAGTTAGTTTTCACATTGCTGATAAAGGCATATCCAAGACTGGACAATTTACAAAATAAAGAGATTTAATTGGACTTACAGTTCCACATGGCTAGACAGGCTTCACAATCATGATGGAAGGTAAAAGGTACATGTCACATGGTAACAGACAAGAGAAGAGAGTTTGTGCAGGAAACCCCCCTTTTTAAAACCATCGGATCTCATGAGACTTATTCACTATCATGAGAACAGTATGGCAAAGATCTGTCCCTATAATTCGGTTACCTTCTACTGGGTCCCTCTCACAACACATGGGAATTCAAGATGAGATTTGGGTGGGGACACAGTCAAACCATATTGTTCCTCCCCTGGTCCCTCCCAGTTCTCACATTCTCACAGTTCAAATCTGCCATGCCTTCCTAACAGTCCTTCAAAGTCTTAACTCATTTCAACTTTAACTCAAAAGTCCATAGTCCAATATCTCATCAGAGACAAGGCAAGTCCCTTCCATCTATGAGCCTGTAAAATTAAAGCAAGTTAGTTACTTCCTAGATACAATGTGGGTACAGGCATTGGTTAAATACAGCCATTCTAAATGGAAGAAATTGGCAAAAACAAAGAGGCTACAGGCCCCAAGCAAGTCTGAAATCCAATGGGGCAGTCAACTCTTAGAGCTCCGAAATGATCTCCTTTGACTCCATGGCTCACATCCAGGTCACACTGATGCAAGAGCTAGATTCCTATGGTATTGGGCAGTTCTACCCCTGTGGCTTTGCAGGGCACAGTCTCCCTCCTGGCTGCTTTCACAGGCTGCCTTTGGATTTCTGTGGCTTTTCCAGGCACATGGTGCAAGCTGTTGATGGATCTACCATTCTGGGTTCTGAAGGATGGTGGCCCTCTTCTCACAGCTCCACTAGGCAGTACCCCAGTAGGGACTCTGTATGGAGGCTCCAATTCCATATTTCCTTTCCACACTGCCCTAGCAAAGGTTCTTCATGAGCCACCTGCCCCTGCAGCAAACTTCTGCATGGACATCCAGGCATTTCCAAATATCCTCTGAAATATAGGCAGAGCTTCCTAAACCCTAATTCCTGACTTCTGTATACTTACAGGCTCAACACCACATGAAAGGTACCAAGGTTTGGGGCTTGCACCCTCAGAAGTCATAGCCCAAGCTCTACGTTGGCCCCTTTCAGCCACAGTGGGAGCAGCTGGACACAGGGCATGAAGTTCCTAGACTGCACACAGCAGAGGGACACTGGGCCTGGCCCAAGAAACTATTTTTTCCTCCTAAAACTGCGGCCATGTGATGGCAGGGGCTGCTGCAAAGGTCTCTGACATGGCTGGAAACATTGTCCCCTTGTTTTGGGAATTAACATTCAGCTCCTCATTATTTATACAAATTTCTGCAGCCCACTTGAGCTTCTCCTCAGAAAATGGGATTTCCTTTCCTATCGCATTGTCAGGATGCAAATTTTCCAAATTTTTCTGCTCTGTATCCCTTTTAAAACTGAATGCCTTTACCAGCACCCAAGTTAACTCTTGAATGCCTTGCTGCTTAGAAATTTTTTCCCCCAGATACCCTAAATCATCTCTCTCAAGTTCAAAGTTCCACAGATCTCTAGGGCAGGGGCAAAATGCTGCTATTTGCTAAAACATAACAAGAGTGACTTTTGCTCCAGTTCCCAAAAAGTTCCTCATCTCCATCTGAGACCACCTCAGCCTGAATTTCACTGTCCTTATCATTACCAGCATTTTGGTAAAAGCCATTCAACAAGTCTCTAGAAAGTTCCAAATTGTTCCACATTTTTCTGTTTTCTTCTGAGCCCTCCAAACTGTTCCAACCACTCCTGTTACCCAGTTTCAAAGTTGCTTCCACATTTTTGGGTATCTTTTCAGCAATCTCCCACTCTACTGGTACCAATTTACTGTATTAGTTCATTTTCATGCTGCTGATAAAGAAATACCCAAGACTGGGCAAGTTACGAAAGAAGAGATTTCATGAACATATACAGTTCCATGTGTCTGGGGAGAACTCACAATCATGGCAGAAGGTGAAAGGCATGTCTCACATGGCAGCAGACAAGAGAAGAGAGATTGTACCGGAAAACTCCCCTTTTTAAAACCATCAGCTCTTGTGAGACATATTCACAATCACAAGAACAGCACAGGAAAGACTTGTCACCATGATTCAATTGCCTCCCACCAGCCAAACCATATGAGTTGCTTGCTTGCTTGCTTGCTTGCTCTCTCTCTCTCTCTCTCTCTTTCTTTCTTTCTTTCTTTTTCTGAGACAGAGTCTTGCATCTTGCTCTGTCACCCAGAGCAGTGGACTGCAGTGGTGCGATCTTGGCTCACTGCAACCTCCACCTCCTGGGTTCAAGTGATTCTCCTGCCTCAGCCTCTGGAGTAGCCAGGATTATAGGCACTCGCCATCATGCCCAGTCAATTTTTGTAGTTTTGTAGAGACGGGGTTTCACTATATTGGTGAGGCTGGTCTTGAATTCCTGACTTCGGGTGATCTGCCAACCTTGGCCTCCCAAAGTGCTGGGATTACAGGTGTGAACCACTGCACCCGGTCCAATTGCTTTCATATCTACAGAGACCATGCAGCCTATACAGCCTAAAATATTTACTACCTGGCACTTTCTAGAAAAATCTGCCAACCTTCAGTCTAAGTGGTTGAAAAGGCAAAGCCCTTGGGGGTATGGATAAATCTATTATATGTATCTGTAAACAGAATAGGAAAATATGTGAACACAGGCTCAAATCACTGCCTGAAGAGAAGAAAAAAAATTTTTTTAAAGCAGCGTCTTGTTTTATCCTCCAGGCTGGAGTACAGTGACACAATCACAATTCACTGCAACTTTAACCTTCTGAACTCAAATAATCCTCCCACCTCAGTCTCCCTAGTAGATGGGACCACAGGCATGCACCACCACGCCTGGCTAATTTTTTATTTTATCTGTAAAGATGGGGTCTCCCTATGTTGCACAATCTATCAAACTCCTGGGCTGAAGCGACTCTCCCATCTCGTCGTCCCATAGCGCCGGGATTACAGGAATGAACCACAGCGCCTGGCCTGGAAGAAAACTTTTAAGTCCTTTGTTGGAAGCAGTATCCAAGAATATTTAGTCTGTGGGTGTTCCTGTGTGTGGAGGGGATTAGGGATGAAGAACATCACAGGGGCTGAAGTAAGTACGTAATCGTAGAGGCTGAAAGAGATGAAACAGTAAGCCAGAGGGTGTCAATGATAAATCAAGAGGAAGAGAGAACGCAAATAGAGATGGAAAGTTTAGAAACTCAGGCTTAAGCTGTGCAAAGTATTTAAGTGGGAAAAGGGAGGCACAGGGGAATTGTCAGAGAAATAATAGGCAACCCATTCCTCAGAGGCCCAAGTCAGAGTGGGTGATCTTGCTGTGCTCCTATTAAGTACCAGGCATTGTGTTGGGTCCTCAGAGAGTTTGCTAGTTAAGGATAAAGGTGTAGGTCGCAGCACCAGAAGCATTGCAGTGGCTGAGAAGCAGCCTTTGGATCTGACTGTCAAGGAGCCTTCAACAATCTTTGTAAAGGGGGCTGGGCTCCATGGAGCTCTGTGTAATTTGGAGAAATAAGAGCTATTCTGAAAGGGGTCTCTGGGAATTTCAAATGCCGAGACGGAATAGTGCTCCAGAAGTGATTAAGATGAAAGGAAGGAGATGAAACAGCAGCTGGAAGGCGTAAATGGGTCTTATGTTGCTTTCTGAAAGATGGGTGCCATGGCTGAAAATCCTTTTCATCATACGGAGATGTCGGCAGTAGCAGCATTCTTTGTAATAGGATTTGACCTGTGGGTGATCAGCTTCCATTCTCTCTGACTACCAGGAGGTTTTTCTTAGCTGTGTTTTGGAAAAACAGAAAGGAATGCCAGCTCTACTAAAAACCACTATAAATGCTACCTACACCGTGCCTGTGGCTACTTTATAGAAGGGTAATGAGAGGATGACCAGAATAAAAATACTCCGTGGCCTTTCTCAGCAGCAAATGGGCAGTATGATTGAGTAAGCACCGAAGAAAAAGCGAAAGCCCTTCCTAAGTGGAAAGAACACAACAAAAGTCAGTTATTAAATGAATAGAAAAACTTGGGCCCACACAAAAACTTGTTGCTGTGGTTGCATTAGCCCTCCCAGGGAAAAAGGAGAGGTCATCTCAGACCCGTGCAGGGGCTTTATATAAGCTGAAGAAGCGAAGAGAATCCTATAAGCCACAGACTTAGGGGACTTTGAAAGAAAGTTGAGATTTCTTTATCTTCTCAGTACCTTTTTTGTCACCTCTGAAGACTTGCAGCTCCACCTTAAGGAAGCCACTTAATTTGCTCAGTTTCCTTTTTCTGTCTACAAAATGGGAATGATAAAAATAATGCCTTGCTCCTCATAGAGTATGAGACACTGTTACCACAATGTCTTGTAAAGACAAAGTTACTCTTGTGGAAGTACAACACTTAGGTGCTGAGCTGTGGCAGTTTTCTCTAAGATTCTGACGAGCATTTCGGGAACCCTGAATAGTAGGATATGGATGTCCCTCACGTTTAATGGAACATAAGATCTGGTTTCTGCAAAATCCTGTGTACTAAGTGACAGCTCTGCAGACTTAATTACTAGATGTGGTGTCTCCTAGACAAGCAAGGTATATATGTGAGCAGCTGGTGGCGGCTATTAAAAGCATGGTTTCTAGAGCCAGGCTCCCCTTGACTGGAATCCCAGCTTCTCTGCTTTTTACCGGGTGACGTTGTATAAATCCCTCAACCTCTTTGAATTGCAGCTTCCTCACCTGTAAAGAATAGATAATAACTGTACATACATCCTTAGGTTATAGTAAAGGCTAAAAGAAATAATGATACTTGACACAGTGCCTGGCACATGGGAAGCAACACAAAACGTTAGCTGTTGTATCATACTTCACTACTAATGAAGATCCAACGAGCCTGTCATGGGAAAGGGGCGACAGAGGGACTAATCCCACTTAAAATCAGGGAGTTAAAAAACATTCCTGGAAAAATGTCAAAACAAATCTAGCAAGTGCTTGTTGCTTATTGCTACCAGGAGGCAGACATAGCATAGACAACTAAAGCCCAGAGGCCATTGCTTAATTCTATTTCACCTGACACTTTGAGCCTCTGTCTCTGATTTCTTTCATTTTGTTTTGTTTTCTTTTCTTTTGCGAGATGGAGTTTCGCTTTTTGTTACCCAGGCTGGAGTGCAATGGTGTGATCTCGGCTCACAACCTCCACCTCCTGGATTCAGGCAATTCTCCTGCTTCAGCCTCCTGAGTAGCTGGGCACGTGCCACCATGCCCACCTAATTTTTTGTATTTTTAGTAGAGACAGGGTTTCACCATGTTGACCAGGATGGTCTTGATCTCTTGACCTTGTGATCCACCCACCTCGGCCTCTCAAAGTGCTGGGATTACAGGCATGAGCCACCGCGCCCGGCCTTGTTTTATTTTTTGTGATGGAGTCTCACTCTGTCACTGAGGCTGGACTGCAGTTGTGCAATCTCCGCTCACTGCAACCTCCCTTTCTTGGGTTCAAGTGATTCTTGTGCCTCAGCCTACCAAGTAGCTGGGATTGCCCATCACCATGCCTGGCTAATTTTTGTATTTTTAGTTAGAGACAGGGTTTTGCCATGTTAGCTAGGCTAGTCTTGAACTCCTGACCTCAAGTGATCTGCATGCCTCGGCCTCCCAAAGTGCTGGGATTACAGGCATGAACCACCATGCCTGGCCACTCTCATATTTTATTAAGTCTTTTAGGAAAAACAGGCAGCTCCATGCCTCTCCCTTCTTTTCAAATCTTCTTCTAGAGCCAAGAAACAAAATGCACATGAAATAAACGATACTAATGGCCTTGAGAGTGACACACTTACATCCTGGGATGGGAGGTGGGAAGTGGTGATATTAAAGGAGAATTCCTCTATCCTTGGAAAAATCTGGGCTTGAATTGCCTAGGAAAGAAAACCCGGGTCCTACAGAAGGAGCTGTAAGAGACAAGGCTCTCAGAAAAAGGATGCTAAGACACCATCCAAGGGAATGAGCGGCAGGAGACAGCTCGGGGCTGAGGACCAAAGCTCACTAGTCATTGGAGTCTCAAGCATTAAAAGAGGTCACATAAAGCAATCACCAATCTCATTAAGTAAGGAGGATGTGAGAAAGGAAAAGAGCAGACCAGAGAAGATGATCCTCAAAGATATGTCTTGGACAACCCAGAGATGACCCCAAGAAACTCTGTTCTTATCAAGAAATCCAACTCCCTTTTGGCTACAAAATGCTACCAACACGTAAACCAATAAAGTAAAACAGTAAAGAAGCCGGTAAGATCTCTGCTTATGTTGTTTATCTTCCAAGTACTATTTGAACACGGCCTTTGTTTTTTGTTGCAGTTATTTGACAAAGTCAAATATCGTTTTCAAGACAATGAAAAAATAAAAACAATATTTGAAACCCTCCAAAAACTAAATTATATGGCCTACTCTCTAGATTTAGCAAACATCTTTCTTCCTGCTGTGTTGTCCTTTATTAAAATCTAATACTAATGTGGGGTTAATGTGACAGCCTTGGGTACACAGATGAAGTTATAAAGGAAATAAGCTTTTATTACTTTTCCAGAGACAAAGCAATAACTTAGAATAACAGAATGATGTTAAACTCTCTACCATATTCCACTCTCTTGCTTTCCCTTGTTTTTTCTCCATATCATAGGGACATTTTATTTAAAAAAAAAAATTAAAG
This sequence comes from Callithrix jacchus, assembly GCF_049354715.1. NCBI lineage: Eukaryota > Metazoa > Chordata > Mammalia > Primates > Cebidae > Callithrix > Callithrix jacchus. The sequence goes on along the minus strand of NC_133510.1, from coordinate 100,209,794 downwards.
CTCCATTTGAGTTAACAACAGATTAGCAATTGAGAATAATAGCTTATCTTTTGTGAGATCTAAAGACAGGGAAAACTGTCTCAAATTAGCTCCCAATTTTTTTTTGTTGTTTTTTTCGAGACAGAATCTCGCACTGTCACCCAGGCTGTAGTGCAGTGGCGCAATCTCAGCTCATTGCAATATCCACCTCCTTGGTTCAAGCAATTCTCCTGCCTCAGCCTCCCGAGTAGCTAGGACTACAGGCGTGCACCACCATGCCTAGCTAAGTTTTTTGTATTTTTAGCGGAGGCGGGGTTTCACATGTTGGCCAGGATGGTCTCTATCTCCTGACCTCATGATCCACCCGCCTTGGTCTCCCAAAGTGCTGGGGTGACAGGCGTGAGCCACCACACCCAGCCCCCAAATTTAACTTTATTTTTTTGAAGTACATTGGGTTAGCTAATACGTTGATTATCATAGAGGATTTCTCCCTTTCACTCATTTGCCACACTTAACTAGCCACCAAATTCCCTTTTCTTTTAAAACCTCTTAATATCTCTTGAATTCATTATCTCCTTACAGAAGTCCTCACATTTCAGAGGCTGTCAATCTTCTCAAATGCATCCTCCTAGCCACTGGGTTGGGACATTTGTAAACTGTACGTCTTATCTCTTCCTTTCTCTGTTTAAAAAACTTAGCAACTTTCCACCGCTTGCCGAATCATGTCTCCAAACTTTGGTAGGCACAACCCATAAGTACATCAACTTTCCCATCAATCTTTCTTCCTTGCACACGTTCCTTCCTTCTCAGCTCCCCACTCACCATACACCCCTAACATCACCACCTTCCACCACCATTTTAACTCCTACAGTTCCAGAAAGCCTGTGGTTCTCTAATCCTCCCATACCACTGTAATCTCTATGCTTTCCCCATTCTGTGTCTCATGTACCCTTTCTTCTTGGTCATTGTAGTTCGCAAATAGTTACATAGCTCTCGGCATGTGCCAGGTCTTAATTGACGAGCTTTATGAGCAATAACTCATTTAATCATCACAACAGCCCTGGGAGACAGGTACTCTTATTCTCCTCATTTTATAGATGAGGAAATCTAGGCAAAGAACAAGTGGGAAACATGCCAATGTCACACAGTCAGTACATCGGTGGCTGAAGGGAGGAAGCTAGATTCAAACCCAGGCAGTTCAGCACCAGTGTCTACACCCTTTTCCATGCATTAACACCCTGCCCCTCTCTGCTTCTTCAATTCCATGCTTCATCATCATCCCTTCTACCAAGTTCTCTCTGGCCATCAAGTTCAACTACTAATCAACCCCTTCTATGTACATTGCAAAGAGTCTACTTACATGATAACTATCACAACTCCTCTTCTTCCCGTTTTAGACTATAAGTTACGAGAAAGCAGACACCATAATTCATCACACTATCCCCAGCACAGGTGTTCAATACCTGTTTTGACGAATGGCTCAATAAAGGTGACAGATAGCCTTATTACATGTTCCATAGTGAGTATAAGGAGAAATTCGAAGGAAATGGAACCTAAAGATGACTTGGTTCTTCAGCACTTCACATTTCCAGCTAACATTATATCTAAGCCACAAATTGCAAGGAAATTTTGCCTGCATATTCCTGCCACTGCCCAACCCCTTCTCTCAGGAGCTGTTACACAGACCTGCACTGTCCACTAAGATGTTCTAAGAAAAGCTCTGTATTGCACTGTTCAACTGCCACTAGACACGTGAGACTATTGAGCACTTGGCTAGAGAGACTGAGGAACCTATTTTTAATCTTAGGTAATTTCAATTATTTTAAATTTAAATAGTCACATGTAGCTAGTGTAGTACAGTGCATGTCTGGACTATTTGCAAATCATAAGTGGCAGAGAACAGAGTGGGGATGGGGAACAGAACATGGAAAGCAAGGAGGAATGTGCAAAGAACACTTAGGGGAACAAAGCTGCCCAGCCTTCTAGTAACTTATAGTTTAAAATGGGAAGAACAGAGTTGTGATAGTTACTATATAACTATCCATCTGGTTTGCCTGGGACTGAGGAGCACGAGAGCTTCAGTGCTAAAAATGTGACAGTCCCAGGCAAAATTGGACAGTTGGCCACCCTACTCATTGTCTAGAAGGAACTAAGAGTAGGTTCCCCGCAAGAACTAGTGAATTTGAAGTAGGAAAAAGAGCAAGAAAAAGATTGGGACTAGGACAGGATAAGAGCATATCATGGGTGGGAAGAGGACAGTCGGCTTGGTACCACCACGTTTTCCAGTTTGCCACACCTCTACAGATTTCAACATG